>NC_044324.1:59809718-62448094 GCF_007399415.2 Gopherus evgoodei
GAAGTGCCTGTTCCTGCTGGGCTGTTTGCCTGTGGCCGAACAGAAATGTTCCCCACTGTTAGCCACATGGTGAGGAGGGGAAGGGACAGGGGGTGTTGGGTGTCATCCCAGAGAATTGGGTGTGTGTTGGGGGGTTAGTTGGGTTTGTGCTACACGTTAACCCGGAAACCGCAGCCCCTCCTTTTAAATTGCCAACCCATTTTAAATGGCCAACCCAACAGCTGCTTGGTATGGGAAATGAGGGCACTGCTATTTAAAACCATACCCATGTTATGAAGCTTAAAGAAGCCAAAAAACTGTGGCTTACCATGGCTGCCTGCAAGCCGAATTCTGTTGCCGGGCCCTATGTGAGTGATCTCTCACACCAAACCGGCATACCCTCAATAAGAGGCAAAATACGACCTTGTAACAAAAGCACATGTGTTATGTAATGTTAACAGCAAGGTTTACCGTGAAAGAGTGTACACATTGTTCTATAAAATGTGTCTTTTTAACTACCACTCTCCCATTTTTTCCCTCCACCAGCTGCATATGTTTCTCTAGCGAATATTAGAAGGCAAAAAAATGCACTTGGGATGAAATGTTCTCTGAGCTCATGCTGTACTCTCACACTGACAGAGCACAGCATAATGAGTGGAGGGAGACAATGTCAGAGTGCAGGAAAGCACAATATGAACGTGAGGAGAGATGGCGGGCTGAAGATGATTGGTGGCGTAAGCTTGCTGACAGAAGGCAGGAGTCAATGCTCAGGCTGCTGGAGCATGAAACTCATATGCTCCAGCGTATGGTTGAGCTGTAGGAAAGGCAGCAGGAGCACAGACTGCCGCTACAGGCCCTGTGTAGCCAACAGCCCTCCTCCCGAAGTTCCATTGCCTCCTCACCCAGACGCCCAAGAATGCAATGGGCCGCCTCCGGCCACCCAGCCACTCCACCCTAGAGGATTGCCCAAGCAACAGAAGGCTGGCATTCAATAAATTTTGAAGTTTTAAAGTGCAGTGTGCCCTTGTCCTCTCCTTCCCTACCCCTCCTGGGCTACCTTGGCAGTTATCCCTCTATTTGTGTGATGAATTAATAAAGAATGCATGAATGTGAAGGAACAATGACTTTATTGGCTCAGCAAGCGGTGATCGAAGGGGGAGGAGAGGGTGGTTAGCTTACAGGGAAGTAGAGTGAACCAAGTGGTGGTGGTCGGGGGGAGAGGGTTCATCAAGAAGAAACAAACAGAACTTTCACACTGTAGCCTGGCCAGTCATGAAACTGGTATTCAAAGCTTCTCTGATGTGCAGCACGCTCTCCTGTACTCTGCTAACTGCCCTGGTGTCTGGCTGCATGTAATCAGCAGCCAGGCGATTTGCCTCAACCTCCCACCCCACCATAAACATTTTCCCCTTACTCTCACAGATATTGTGGAGCGCACAGCAAGCAATAATAACAATGGGAATATTGGTTTCACTGAGGTCTATCTGAGTCAGTAAACTGCACCAGCATGCTTTTAAACGTCCAAATGCACATTCTACCACCATTCTGCACTTGCTCAGCATATAGTTGAACAGCTTCTGCCTACTGTCCAGGCTGCCTGTGTATGGCTTCATGAGCCATGGCATTAAGAGGTAGGCTGGGTCCCCAAGGAAAACTATAGGCATTTCAACACCCCCAATGGTTATTTTCTGGTCTGGGAAGAAAGTCCCCTCCCACAGCTTTTGAAACAGACCAGAGTTCCTGAAGATGCGAGTGTCATGTACCTTTCCTGGCCATCCCACGTTGATTTTGGTGAAACGTCCCTTGTGATCCACCAGTGCTTGCAGCACCATTGAAAAGTATCCCTTTTGATTTATGTACTCACTGGCTTGGTGCTCCAGTGCAAAGATAGGGATATGGGTTCCGTCTATCGTCCCACCACAGTTAGGGAATCCCATTGCAGCAAAGTCATTCCCTATGGCCTGCACATTTCCCAGAGTCACTACCCTGGATATTAACAGCTCTTTGATTGCATTGGCTACTTGCATCACAGCAGCTCCCACAGTAGATTTGCCCACTCCAAATTGATGCCCGACTGTTAGCTGTCTGCTGTTGCAAGCTTCCACAGGACTATCACCACTCACTTCTCAACTGTGAGGGCTGCTCTCATCTTGGTATCCTGGCACTTCAAGGCAGGGGAAAGCAAGTCACAAAGTTCCATGAAAGTGCCCTTACGCAAGTGAGCGTTTTGCAGTCACTGGGAATCGTCCCAGACCTGCAATACTATGCGGTCCCACCAGTCTGTGCTTGTTTCCAGGGCCCAGAATCAGCATTCCACGTCATGAACCTCCCCAATTAACATCATGATGTGTACATTGCCGGGGCCCATACTTTGTGAGAAGTCTATGCCTATGTCCTCATCACTCTCGTCACCGCGCTGCTGTTGCCTCCTCGCCTGGTTTTGCTTTTGCAGGTTCTGGTTCTGCATATCCTGCTGGATAATGTGCATGGTGTTTACAGCGCTCATAATTGCTGCAGTGATCTGAGCAGGCTCCGTGTTCCCAGTGCTATGACCTTTGTGCTGAAAAAAGGTGCAAAACCATTGTCTGCCGTTGCTCTGACGGAGGGAGGGGCAACTGAGGACATGGCTTACAGGGTTGGCTTATAGAGAATTAAAATCAACAAAGGGAGTGGCTTTGCATCAAGGAGAAACACAAACAACTGTCACAAAGAATGGCCCCCTCAAGGATTGAACTCAAAACCCTGGGTTTAGCAGGCTGTTGATTTCACAAAGGAAGGGAGGAAGAGGGGAGCAAATGAATACAAAACAAATCTGGTTTATTTCTTGTTTTGATCCACTCCATCTATCTTATACATCCTAGGCTGGCAGCAGACGGTGCAGTACGACTGCTAGCCATCGTCATCTCCTGGGTGCTCGGCAGAAGACGATGCAGTATGACTGCCAGCAGGACTGAGTCTCCATGACACGAAACTTGAAAAGGGAATGACCTGGCTGAGTCACTCCCATGTCTGCCCAGGCGCCCCCGACCAACCTCACCGAGGTCAGCTAAAAGAGCACCCAGGACTACAACGACAACGACTACCAATTGTAATGCACCGTCTGCTGCCAAAAGGCAATGAGCTGCCGCTGTGTAGCAATGCAGTACCACGTCTGCCAGCACCCAGGAGACATACGGTGATGGTGAGCTGAGTGGGCTCCATGCTTGCCAGGAAATCCAGGAAAAAAGGCATGAAACAATTGTCTGCCGTTGCTTTCACAAAGGGATAGGGGGCCTGACGACATACCCAGAACCACCCATGATACTGTTTTTGCCCCATCAGGCACTCATAGGGATCTCAACCCAAAATTCCAATGGGCGGCGGAGACTGTAGGAACTGTGGGATAGCTATCAACAGTGCAACGCTCCGGAAGTCGATGCTAGCCTTGGTACTGTGGACAGTCTGCCGACTTAATGCACTTAAAGCATTGTGTGTGAGGACACACATAACTGACTGTATAAAAACAATTTCTAAAAAAACAACTTCTATAAATTCAACCTAATTTCATAGTGTAGACATACCCTCTGGCTCAGCTAGGTTTATGGGGGAAAGATAGTACCCACAGAGTGGAAGCCCTGTAGAAATTCAGAGAATGGATTATTCTCTAGACTTCACATCTCAAAACTTGTAACAATGCAGCAACAGACAAGACTCGTATCAGACCAGACAAACTAAGAGCAAATCCTCCTCTAGCTCACTACAAAAGCAATTTTCCCTCTCTTGGTAGTGACACCTCCTCATCAATTATTGAGAGTGGACCACATCCACCCTGATTGAATTGGCCCTGTCAGCACTGGTTCTCCACTTGTAAGGTAATTCCGTTCTCTTCATGTATCAGTATATTTATGCCTGCATCTATAATTTTCACTCCATGCATCTGAAGAAGTGGGTTTTTTACCCATGAAAGCTTATGGTCAAATAAATGTTAGTCTTAAGGTGCCACCGGACTCCTCGTTGTTTTTGTGGATACAGGCTAACATAGCTACTCCTCTGATATTTGATGCCTTTGCAGATGAGTGTGCTGGTGGCTTAAATGATTCACAAACCAACTCTTCTATATTTAAATGGCAGATTTTTTCTGGTCTACTAGCTAAGACTGCAGTTTTACTTATCACATGCTATCTACCTGGTGAATAACTTGTTTCTGGAGAAGATTAACATGGGAAGAACGTGTGCTACATCAAAAGTGTAAATATCCTGCTGAAACTACACCTGCAATGCAGATGTTGTGTTACCAACTCTTATGAATTATATCACAAGTCTTATGATACTTGGTGTTTTTTCTGTTTAAATATCCAGGTTCTAGTACAATGAGATCATGTGAGAACTTTAGCTTTAATTTACTTCTCAAAGTAAAGCACATATCTAGCTCATATAGTGGCAGAGAAAAGCTTGGGGAACATGAATCTTCAGGACTCCATCACCAGAAGAGAACCCCAAAATTACTTTAAAAAAGTCATGATTTTGATCACTTGGGTTTGATAACATTGTTCAGTGTAAAAATCTGTATTGGCAGGATTATTCTTTGGCAGGTAATTTGAATGCCAATTAGTTATTTATAAAAGCTTTTCAGATTCATCTTAAACAGTTTAAAATCTCTTGTATTTAATATGAATCTGTTTACCAAGTCACTGTGTAGTGCTTCTCTTTTTGAGTGTCTGGCAGCTGAATAATACCTAAATTAATGCTTTAAAGAAGCCCTCAGTTTGACTGCATAATGGTGTCTGGGTTCTAGTAAAACATGCATCCCTCTACATAAGAAAAACTTGCATAAGTGTAATTATCTGTGTCAGTCCCTGCTAGTCATGTGGCACTGTATAACCTGGCCCAGTACCACTCCATACATACACCAGTCTGCCCTGAGGAGATTCAATCGCTAAGTTCTATCTACATGCTTTCCTTCCAAGCCGTCTGGCTCGTGTAGAGGTCAGTCAGTTTCTTGCTCTTGGTCTATAGGGCACACCCACTGGCTCAGTCCTTTTGTTTTAGCCCTTCTGTGGGATGCTATTGCACTAGGAAGAAATCTGTGTCACTGAGACCTCCTGTGCCTCCCAGCGGCTTGCATGCACGGTGCAGAGCTCCACCTAGGCTGTTTTGGGTGGCTAGTTTAACCCCTTTGGGGCTAACATGGCAGGAAAGCAGAAGACACAGGCTTAGCAAAGAAGTTTCTTAACCACAGTTACTTTATTGTTAAAACATTAAAACGTTCAAAGTTCTTTGCAAACAACAGGCTGAAACTAGACCCGCCCCGAGACGGACTTTGCACCTGTTGTGACTGATCAGTGTATCCAAGATGTGAAGGGTCGCGACACTGCCCCTTGCATGCGCGGTCACCGACCTGGGCTGAGCTACCCTCTCCCCCAGTTCTCACATAGAGTCTCACTACTAGCAAGGCCCGGAGCTATCTTCCCCTCTTCCCTAGGGGCTTCTGCGCGGAAAGCCCAAGAGTCCACGGGGAGGGACCGGGGCTCAGTGCCCTCGGGGACAGTAGGCAGCGGCCGAGCCCCTCGCCCGGCCAGGGCAGCCCGGCCCCACTGCTCAGGCGGCGCCGGGAGACGAGGCGCGGCTCGCGGCGGGAGCTGGGCGCCGCTGACCCGCCCAGGGGGAGCCGGAGGGTAACGTGCGAAGCTGCACACCGCGGCTGCAGCTAAGCGGCCGCCGAGACAGGCCAATTCGGCAGCTCTACCCTCTCGCGGTGCCCGACGCGTTCCTTCGGTGCTCGACCCTTGAGACTGTTACACATGCGCCTCGTACCCTGCCTCTAGTAAACACTGCGGTCACGTGAGCTGGCCTGCGCAGCTCCGCTCGCCTCGCGCACGCGGCGAGCGCGTACGCGGGCACGCGGCTGTCGGCAGCGAGCGCCAGGCCGAGCAGGAGGGACTACCTGAGGCAAGGGTCGGCCGGGGGGAGGGTGGGCACCTGCGCGCACCCCCAGCAAGGAGCGAGGCGCGCGCGCGCGCTGCCACCGCCTCCTCCCGCGCGGCCGTCGCCGTCCTCCTCCCGGACCTGGGCCGCGGGGCAGCGCTGGGCGGCGGAGCAAGGGTGAGTTACCATCGCCGGGCCACAGGGGCGAAGGGCGGCTGGGCGGCCGCGTCGGGCCCCTCCGCCGTCGCCTTCTGGGCCGCCTAGGCCCGAAGCAGCGGCGCGGCCTGGCGCAAGGGCCTCTGCGTTGGCTGCTATGGGCCTCTATCAGCTCCGGCGTGAGGCCTCCGCCCCGCCACCACGCTGGCGCTGGCCGGGGGGAGCCCGGCGCCGCTGGGCACCGAGTTAGAGTCGCCTCCACCCCTTTCTCGGGGGCGGCCCCGGACGTACTGCTCGCCCCGCACCAAGCTGGAGCCGGCCCTGGCTACCCTCCCGCCTCGGCCTTCTCCTGCCCCGTGCTTCTCCTACCTTCCCTGGGCCTTTTCCTACCCTGTGGTTCTCCTACCTTCCCCTCCCTTCCCCGGGCCTTCTCCTACCCCCCCGGGGGGGTGGGGGCATCTCCTGCCCTGTGGTTCTTCTGTCTTCCCCTCCCCGCCCCCCGGGGGCTTCTCCTGCCCTGTGGTTCTTCTGTCTTCTCCTCCCCCCCCCCATGGGCTTCTCCTGCCCTGTGGTTCTTCTGTCTTCCCCTCCCCGCCCCCCGGGGGCTTCTCCTGCCCTGTGGTTCTTCTGTCTTCTCCTCCCCCCCCCCCAATGGGCTTCTCCTGCCCCGTGGTTCTCCTACTTCTCCCCCCACACCTCTGCCCCAGGCCATCTCCTGCCCTGGGACTGCTGCTCTTTCCCCTACCTCTCCTGGGCCTTCTCCTTGTGGTTCTCGCTCCTGTCCCGGGCCTGCTGCCTTCCCCCCTCCAGACCTTCCCCTGCCCTGGGCCTGCTGCCTTTCTCCCTCCCCCACCACAGATCTGTGCCTGGTACTCTGCCCTCACATCTGTCCTCTGAGGCCTACTACACACACTTCCCCTTGGGCCTGTTATTGACCTGGGCCTCTTATCCTTCCCTCACTCCTTGCCCTCATGTCCTACACTCTTCTCTCTATCCTTCTCCCCCTACTACTGACCTGGGCCTACTGTACACTCCTCCCTGCTGCAGACTTGGGCCTGCTAGACCCAATCCTACATCTTTTGCTGTATCTCCTCCCAATACACACACTACACCAGCACCCATTACTGTACTTCCCCAGTACACACTATGCTGCCAATCTGGATGCTGCTATACCCTTCCGCAAGACCAATTGCTGTACCTCCCACTCCTCCATACACACACCACCCATACTGATCTGAGCCCCTTTTCTAGCACCTGCCTCTACACCACTGCTGTCAGAAATTCTGCTGCAGTTATCTTTTGCCACATACATTCCTATTCCCATCAATCCTAGATGAGTGATGATTGGACCTTCTGCAGCTCCTCTCACTCCTCACAGTGCCTGCTCAACCACCCCTTGCTATTCCATTCTGCCCCTCCCCCCCAGAAAAGACAACCTCCAGTGACTCAGACCCTGTTATTTGCCCCCTGACCTCCACTGATTTATTTCTCCCCACCATACTCCTAAACCTGACATCAGAACAGACAAAAATCTTTGCATTAAGCATCTGTGTACGGTACTTCTTGTGGGGGTTACAAGTAAAAGAGATAAGGGAAAATAACCCACCTTTACTGCCCAGATGAATGGAGTTTGTCAAAATGTCATACACATTATGGTAGCCATTCCCAAATTAGCATATATACCATGTGACCCTTCCTCACTGTCTGTATTCTGAAAGACACCTCGGACCTTGGAGTGAGGTATTTGGAAATGGAGTTGCTCTATTTATGGGTAACTCTGATGAAGTGTTCTGCAGAATGAAAGCTGTAGAGGGTCAGCACATAATGCAATATTTATACAGAATAGAGTATTCAAAGTTTAATTCTTGTACCTGTGTTTGTATGTTTTATAAATAGATTATTTGATTTCTGGACACTACAGATTTTCTCCCTCTTTTTGTGGCTTTTAAAAATTAATACAAATTCACTGAAACTAATAAATGTTTTTTGTGCAAGTGTAAGTATTACAATAGACTTTAAAGAGGGTAAATAAATATGTAACTCCTCCCAATTAAAATAGTAGATTTGCACTTGAATTGGTTTAATAAATATATTAAATATACTAATACAATTATATTATGTAGTTAAGCATTTTATATATAGGATCATTTTAAAATGTTGGGTTGGGTTTTATATTACTTGGAATAATTATTAAACTGCCCAATAAATGGGTGAGGATGTTATGTTTTACATTTACCTGTAATAGTATTCCCACAGCCATGTATGCCATCTCTCAGCCATCCTTTTCTTGAGAAGCTGTAACTCTATTTTCTGTACAAATTACTTTAGATACATTCTAAATCTGGATTCAAAACCCATTCTATTTATTAGCAATCATTACCATTTAGATTGGGGAAAAAAGCCTGCATGACTTCACCTATATGAGCTACAATATATTGCCCAGTCAATTAACCTTGCAACTGCTCGTTACCTCTAGAGGTTAACAGGTGTAACATATCAGTACTTGTAGGATATTGGATAGATTTAACACAGCACAATCACTTACTGGACTGTAACTTGTTGAATTACTGTCTCAAAATAATCTTAATTGAAAACTTCTGTTTTGAGATCTTTAGTTATAGCCTAGATCTATTATATCCATTACATTCCCATTATTTCCTAATTATTAATTTAAATTGGCATTGGCTTCAGCAGTAGGCTGAAACTGACTTTGACTGTAAATAAAGGGTAAACTGGAACAGTCCAATTTGGTGCCATATAGAATTATTTTAGCCCTGTTTTTAGTTTAAATAGGTGAAGAAATGGAAACTAATGCAAATATTCAGTTTACAAACTATACTTAATCAAGGTGTGGCACACACCGGTAAGGAAAGGAATATGTGTAGAAGATACAAAACATATTAATTTGCATTTGGGGAAATTGATCTTATGCATATAGGAAAGTTTTGGAAATCAATGAGGTCATAAAACATTCTGTTGCAATGCAGAGCAGTTTGGATATGAGTTTACATTGTGATCTGATCACAAAACTAATTTAAAAAAATGGATGAAATATAAAAGAGGCATGAGATAATACCCTTGTTTGTATTGCACTAGAGAAACATCATCATACAGGGGAACTTACATAGGAGCTTTTGAAAATTCCAGTAGGCTACATCTTCAGGTGCCTAAATATTTTTAAAAATCTGGCTCTGTGTAGTTCAGAACAACTGTTTATCAGAATGATGTTGAGAAGTTTAAAGGAATTTCTGAACAAAATTATTATGGGGCTGGATGGATTGACCTATTAGCACTAAAAGAAATATGTACAGTTTGACATGTTATGACTAATACTTAGCATTTACAGCATGTACAGTTTTTAAAAGCTTTATCACAAGTTTTTGACAATTTTGGTGTAAAACCCAAGGAGAATAGCTATTTAGTATGGTTAAGGAGTATAATGAGTAATATGATAAAAAATTAATATAGAATACTTTAAAATGGATGTGATTGTACATCATCTTGCTGCAAAAAAAGGGAAAGAGTCATTTTGTTGAGTAGGGAATGGGTGGTAGCAGGGGCTAATCTGTTCAAGGTAGAACATTGCTGGTGAGATCTTGTAAGTGGTTGTGAAAGGTTTCACTTTTGTGAGTACAGTCTTTCTCCTTTCTTTCTTCCTCTCCAGCTCCTTGCTATTGTTAAAAACATTATATCTCCCTTCTGACTGAAACCTTTACCTAGGTCTGGTTTATTAACATAATTATCTTGGATCATGCTTACTGGATCTCTTTGTTAACGAAATACCCTAAAATACCTTTTTGACTGCCTAGGTGCTTCCTTTGAAGTACTGAGGAAGCTAGTGCTAAGGGGTCTGCTGTCCATCAGTGATGAAAGGCTGGATGTTCAAGATGGTCATATAAAGAATTCTACCCACTTTAATTAGTTTTAAATGACTTAATTATGGAGTCATAGAGTTTAAGGTCAGAAGGGACACACATCACCTAGTCTGATCTCCTGTATATCACCAATGCCATCCAGCCCCACATACTAAACCCAGCACCCAACAACCAAAATTAAACCAAAGTATAGCAGCCCACAGAAGATTAGACTATTATGTGCCACAGGGAGAACAGGCAGGATTAAGGTGAACCAATGCCCAAGGCCCCTGCAGTGACATGGCAATGAGTAAGTGAGAGATACCAGGTAATCCTGGCAAGTGACCTGCACAAGAAGGCAAAACCTCTCCAAGATCACATCCAATGTAACCTGGGGGATTTTCCTGTGGGGAAGTTCCTCCCTGATCCAACATGTGGTGAACAGTTAGACCCTCAGCAGGTGAGCAAGAACCAGCCAGCGAGTACTTGATAAAGGATGCTTGGTGCCCACCTTAGAGCACTGGTCCAACCTATCCAGTGCCCTAGTTCCAGCTGTGACCACCTCTGATGCTTCAGAGGAAGGAGACAAAACAAACAAACAAAATCAGAATAAAACTGGGGGATAGATAGGGTGGGGGAAGGAATCCCTTCATGACCCCTGCAAGTGGATGGCTGAAGCATGAGCATTTTAGGAACATAAAACTGGGATGCAGACTGGAAGTTAGCCCCCGGAGCTGCTGAGCACTGCCCCTTCGCATTAAAAGCAACTGTGTCATACAATAGCACTCATAAATTTGTCCAGTTCTTTCTTAAAACTAATTAAATTGTTTGTCCCCAAAATATCTGTTGGGAAGCTGTTCCAGAAACTCTGACTTGTCAGGCTGTTGACATTTCAACAGCTCTACCATTAGCAGATGCTTCTGGTAGACTGATTTATAAAGAACTTCAAGGTAGGGGGAAGAAAGAGAAGAGCAGGTTAGGAGAGTCAGAAAACAATGTGATGAAGAGTAAAGTCCAGTAATACTTGATGCTAAAATAAGGCTAATTTCCCAAAGCTAAAAACAATTGAGTCAAATCAGCATGTAAGAATTTAATTAGAAAAAATGTGAATGGTCATTGGGAATAATTTAAGAACACCTCACTAGATGTCCAGAAAGCCACAATTGAAGAAGCAGGTGCACGGGTTGCAAAACTGATCTGATTTAGAGGGAAAGTGAAGGCAGCTGTAAAATAATAATATATAACAAATGGAAGAAAGGAGAAATTGATGGTAATGAATATAAATCAGGTGCTAGGAGTTGTAGAAAACTGATAAGTGAAGCAAAGGGACACCGAGAAATCTGTGGTCAGCAGAATTAAGGACAATAAGAAGTTTTCAAAATATATTAGGAACACAAAGAATTCTAACAATGATGTTGGTCCAGTGCTAGATGGAAATGGTAAAATTATAATGATGCAGAAAAGGCAGAAGTGTTCAATAAATATTTCAGTTCTGTATTGGAGGGTGAGGGGGAACAGAAGCTATAGTCTTATCATATGGTAATACTCTTTCCATTCCACTGGTATCTCTGGAGGATGCTAAATGGAAGTTACTGAAGTTAGCCATTTTAAAATCAGCAGGTTAAGATAATTTGCATCTAATAGTTTAAAAAGATCTTGCTGAGGCACATATTGGACCATTAATGTTGATTTTCAATAAGTCTTGGAGCATTGAGGAAGTTCAGGAGACTGGAGGAAAGCTAATGTGCCAGTTTTTAATAGGATGACGCAGCTACTTATAGGCCTGTCAGCCTGACACCAATCCCAGGCAAGATAATGGAGTGGCTGAGACAGGACTCACATAAGAAAGAATTAAAGGAAGATAATGTAATTAATGGAAATCAACATGGGTTTATTTGAAATAGAGCCTGTCAAATTACTTGATATCTTTTTATGTTGAGATTTCAAGTTTGATTGATAAAAGCAAGCAGGGCTTTGGAGTGGAGCCCGGAGCTGGAGCCCGGAGCAGCTCCAGAGCAGTGGAGCTACAGGTTTTTGCCTGGAGCTGGAGTGGAGCCAGAGCACAGCTCCAAAGCTCTGGCTAAAAGTAATAATCTTGATGTAATTTACTTAGACTTCAGTAAGGTATTTTACTTGGTACTGCATGACATGTTGATAAAAAAAATGAAATAATATGAAATGAACATGACATGAATATGGCATGCATTAAAGGGGTTAAAACTGGCAGGCTAACTGATAGGTATCTAACTGTAAATGGGGAATTGTCATGGAGCGGGTGTGTTTCCAGTGGGGTCCTGCAGGAAGTGGTTTTTGGCCCTGTACTGTTTAATATCTTTATCAGTAACCTGGAAGAAAATATAAAATAGTTACTGATAAAGTTTGCAGATGACAGATGATGCACAAAATGGGGGCGTGGTAAATAATGAAGAGAACGGTCATTAATTCAGAGTGATCTGGATTGTTTGGTAATATGGGCACAAGCAAACAATATGTGTTTTAATATGGCTAAATATATACAAATATAGGCAATACTTAACAGGATGGGGAAGCATCTATCCTGGGAAGCAGTGACTGTGAAAAGGATTTTGGTGGTGTGTTGGACAGTCAGCCTAACATGAGCTCCTAGTGTGGTGTTATGGCCAGAAGAGGTAATGTGATCCTGGGATGAATAAACGGGAATCTTGAGTAAGAAGAGAGGTCATTTTACCTCTGTATTTGAGCACTGGTTATCTGCTGCTGGAATACCATGTCCAGTTCTGGTGCCCATAATTCAAGAAGGATGTTGATAAATTGGAGAGGGTTCAGTGAAAAGCCATGAGACTAATTAAAGGGTTAAAAACATGCCTTACACTGATGCAAGGAGCTCAGTATGTTTAGCTTACCAAAGAGAAGGTTAAGGGGTGACATGATTATAGTCTATAAGTATGTACACAGGGAACAAATATTTAATAATGGACTCTTTGGTCTACCACAGAAAGGAATTAACGCAATCCAATGGTTGGAAGTAGAAGCTAGACAAATTCAGACTGGCATACGTTGTTATTGGTGAGAACAGTTAACTGTTCATGATATGCTCTAGGAATTATTTTGGGAGAGTTCTGTGGTCTTTATTATACAGGATTTCAGACTAGATGATTACAGTTGTCCATTCTGGTCTTGAGATCTATAAATGAAAGTAAAGGACTAAGTGCTGGGCAAACTTCTCCCATACAGTGCGGCCAATGTCCCTTAGACCTGACCTACAACTATACTAGTATTGATGGTAATCTTTTGAGTAGAGACCACTATTTGGCACATTTTTTTGATGACTTTGTGATTGGAATAAAATTGAAGAACAGCTGGAAAGAGACCATGTTTCCACCTAGCTTTGTATTTTTTTTTTTTTTTTTTTTTTTTTTAAAGGACACTGCCAAGGTAAATTTTATAACTTTAAAACTGTTTTCCTGTAGTTTATGTAGGAATTCAGATGCTTAACATAAATTGGTGGTCATACCAAATATTTTTTTCTCTGTGATGTGAATTAGTTGCTCTTGATTATTGGACTTGAGGCAGAGTGGTCCAGTGGATAAGGCACATTGGCCTTGGAGTCATGAGACCTGAGTGGTGTTATCCATTCTGACACTAACTAAAGCTTTGTGACCTCAAGCAAGTCACTTCACATTTCTATACCTCTGTTCCCCATCAAACATTTTGTTTCTCGTCTGTTTAGATTGTAAACACTCTGGGGGCATAGACACTTGCTGTGTGTCAGTCCAGTGCCTGGTACAATTAGGCTTTCTCTCAGTTTGGGCCTCAGAGCACTACTGTAATACTAATAATAGCTTCTAGCATTAAAATACAAACCCACAATAACTTGAATCAGAGGAGTGTCAAACCCAAATTATCTTTTTGTTTGCTTTGATTATAAAAGGACAGGTGGTTTTAAAACTTACTTATTTCTACTGAGTGTCTCCTCTCTGAAATGAAATTCGTTGGTGGATGTGATGTAACCAAGGTCTCCCAGGTTGCCATCAATCTGTGGTAGCTCTGGACATTTATAATCCTGGGGGTGGGGTAGGGGGGAAGGTAAACTAAATTTAATGTGATAATTACTTCTTCCACTTGGCTTATTTAAGGTACAGTATGCAGCATAAGATTTAAAAGGATTTTTCTGTTTGGATGTAGTTAATTTCATACCAGCTATGATGGAGCTTTCTTCTTTTGCCTCCCAGTCTAACATTTTATCATAGTAGGACTATATGCCATTTGATAACATTTTCTGGCCTTTATTGTGGAGTCTGCATATAGGGTCCAACTCGTTTCCCATGGTTGTGTACAGACATTTTCTAAAACTGTGGTCATTGACCAGTCTCAAGGCCAACAAAGTCCTTGTTGAAGAGGCTGCATTACTTAGTGTATGAGACTTAGGCCCTGGTGCCGCTAGTGACTACATATGGGCACATGGATCTACCTCATCCAGTGACTGGGCCTTAGTACAATCATATACTCTACACAAAATATGCACACTTGTTCCAGGGGACTTCATTAACACGATGCAGAAAAATATTTAAAAATAATAGAACTAGTTATATCTTATCCTTAATACATTAGGAGTCCACAGCAGCAGAGGACTTAGTTGATTAGCTTAGCTAATACCATTGTCAACATTTAGCATTATAATTAGCAGTTACGTAAGGAACATCCTAAACCTCTGTAAATTTTGCTTTTTCCTTCAGTTTAGGTTCTGCCAGTTTCCATTAGTCATAGCCTGAGTTAAATTTGTTATACATTAAAAAAAAGAACTAGATTCTCTGTTTTCCTCTGAGACCACTTGACTTCAAGTTTCATACAATCAAACTTTTGCTAATATAAATTTAGAAATATAAAATGAGTGTTGTGAACAAATATATGCAGAGCAGTCGAAGGTTAAAAAATGTTTTAAGAAAGGTAAATTATAGTTAATATCAACTCAGAAAAATATGAAACCTGATTTACATAATAAGCTAACAGTAAGTGGAAATAGACTCTTAAAAAAAAAAAAAAAAGCTTACACTTAAAGAAAAAGGCAACTAAAGAATACATTACAGTTAAATGTATCCAAAGAAAATCCAGAATATGTAAACGGAAAGTATAATTAAAGACAATAGTGTAATTTGAGGAGGACTGTTGTAATCTATAACGTTCCTTGCAGACAAATACACTTAAGAGGAGTTTGTGTTGACACCGCCTTCCTTCGATATTATGCTTTTTTTAAGCTGCCTTGAAGGAGAAGAAATTCCTTTCTCTTGGAAATCATAATCATTATGGACTACTTTTAATGTAATTCTGGATGGAAGCTGTGCAGTATCAATCTTTGCCACACTGAATAATACCATAACAGTATTTTAGTCAAGCACTCTTTGGGATACAGAGACCTCAATTATGCTTATTTGTGGCAGAAAAAAATGAATTTTACAAGCTGGAAATAGGGAAAATGGGAAAGGACAGGTTAAAGCAATGAGACAGAGTGAGCATTGGCCTGCTAAACCCAGGGTTGTGAGTTCAATCCTTGAGGGGGGCATTTAGGGATTTGGGACTTGGTCCTGCTTTGAACGAGGGGTTGGACTAGATGATCTCTTGAGGTCCCTTCCAACCCTAATAATCTATGATTCCTAGATTTTAAGTTAGCTGAAACTGTGGAAGATTAACAGGTTCCTACAATAAATATTTGTGGACCTGGAAATACATTTTTTCCCCTAAAGATAACCTAGAAATTAAGGTTGAAAATTAAAAAACAAAAACAAAAACAGTGATGTTAAAAACAGCCATTAACCCTTAGGAGCAGAAAATTGCCTTGTTTAGAACAGAAGTATAACTCCTAATTTTGCTAATGCTGGAATGTACTCTCATTGGAAGAATGTTAAAAGTAAAACAAAAAACTTCTTCAAAATTCATATTCCTTAGGTGCTGTGTGCAGGGTAACTTATCTGCAGTAGATGTTTCTATATAATATTTGTACAGTGTGGAATATAGATTCTGAAGGACACTGACAATGAGATATACAGGTATAGCAGAAAAGTTCAAAACTTCTATTACTGGAACAAATGACAGTGGGTCAGAGTTGAATCATACTTTCATGCCTGTTTTCCACCCCTTCTCCCCCAAGGGTCTATGACCTATAATCTTAATTGTTGATCTTGCTTTTGAGGACATAGGTTTTTGAATGTTAAGAATATTCTGTCCGTATGTTTTTGTTACAAACAGGATCTGTAGCTGAAGAACTTGATGTAGAATTGCACTCCAAAATAGAAGCTTTTGTGTGTGAAAATTAAGACTAGCCTGTTTTTTGTGACCAGTTAGTGTCGTTGGCTGTAAACATGGCTTGTGTCCACAAATGTAATTAGCTATTGTGGCAGCTAATCATGTTTGAATCCTTTTAAGAGGCCTAGACTGGTGCACGGTTCTTCAGCATTATCTACACCAAGTTGTTTTTTTTTTTTTAATCCCACGATTGAATTCGTAGTTTGTTCAACTACATTAGTGTTGGCAACATTGCTAGGATAGGGTGTCCAGTTTGCCATCTTTTTTAACAATGTGCCATTTAAAACTACTCCATGTACAGTATGTTAACAATGGTTCAACTGTATTAGCAGTTACCATGTTGTGAACAACCATGTCACTTGACTGGTGCGAACAGCTAGGGGAAGCTTAGAAAACTTCCTTAGTGTGGAAAAGGCATAGTGGATTTCAGTGTTGTAAGTGAATTCTAAATCCTTAACGCTTTTGAGCACCTTGTGTCTGCACACACACAACTATTTGTAATAATGTATGAGCAATTCCATTGCAGTTACACATTCAGGGCAAATTTCACAACCATTGTGTCCTGTATCTGTTGTTAGGTATCTTTTCAGTACTAGTTTAAAAAGGGCTGGTATTACAGGAGTAGCATATTCATTAGTCTTCTAAGTAGAGTTCCACGATGCGATACTCCCAATTATTTTCTTTCTTTGAGCTATTGGAGCTTTTTTAGTTTTATGCATATAAATTATTTTATAAGGTGCTATGTAGATACAATCATAAGGCTTTTTCTTGTTTTAAAAATTAAAAAATACTTTAATAGCATGACTGTGCTGTGTGTAGTAAGATGAGGCCCTGAAACATAAACCGTTATTAGAGGCCCAGTATGAGGCCTGAGGCCTGAACTAAAGTAATGGTCAAGACTTTGCTAACATAAAGCAAAGTTAAGCTGTGAGCCAGAAGCTGGTAAGGCAAGGGCTGATGCTGCAAAAAGAGACATATCTAAAAGGTACTGGACACCAGATATCAGAACATTCACATACTTGTACGCTCCACACAGATAGCAAGGAACAAGCTGACACATCCCAATGACAGGGCCAAAAGAGTAATATAATGGATAGAGTTGTTTTGTTCGAACCAACATGTACAAGGTGAGAGGTGGCAGCTTACTATGTAGAGGGGTTGCACCTCAGAACGTCAGGAGTGATGTGTAACTTGTTTGTACCTCCGTATAAGAATGCACCTCTGAGTGGATGTCTTTGTCCGGCCTAGGGGGCAGTAGAAAGTCCCGCCACTGACTGAGCCGTGTCCATTGTCAGGGAGCACATAAGTACTAGCTAACCGCACCTCAGCAGCACCTTGGACTTGGTTTTCCGGGGAGCTGGAGACTGTTTCTCTTCGAAAATAAACCTGGCTGACGTGCCTTCATACCTTACTAGAGTCTGTGGTCATTGGGGGTTCTCTCGGGATCTGCTGTGTCAGCTATCTGCGCAGAGCTGGGGCAGGACGCAGAGGGAACATGCACACGCAGCCGATTGATATCAACGTTGAACAGAGCAGAGCACCACACTGGTAACATCTGACAACACTGTTTAAAATGATAAAATACAGACTCATTTCTAGATTGCAAAAGGCTGATTTAAACAGCTCAGATTTTAAAAGCATTTTACTACACAGCATCTCCAGTTGTTTGCTACTTCCTCAAATGCCTGTTTTGAGGCTTCTACTGGGAATTGGAACAACAGTAGGGAATACTAAAAGTGGACGTACTGCAGCATTGTTTAATACTAGCCAAAATAGTTAGTGTAGACACGCCACTTCGTTAACAAATTACTGTTGTGTAATTCTCTAAATAGACAAGACTTCTGTATCAGATTATAACACAGATTTTTTTTTATTGTAGGGCTGGTATTGCCTAATTCTTTCTGGGTGCCTGGTTTGGCTGGTCTTCCTTATTTCCAGCTCTCTGGTCAATAGTACATCCAGAGTGTGTTGTCTTTGTGCTGCTTTGTGTGCATATCCTCTGGGTTCTCCTTCCCCTGCTGAGGCACTATGGGATAACTCCCCAGATTTTTCCCAGACTGCACAGAAAAAAGCAGGGATTGTGGTAGGTATGGACTCAGAGTAGATTGACATAGTTATATTATAGGTTAAAAGCAGTTTTTTGGACACATTCCACATTGTATGTGTGTCAGATTAAAGTATTATGAATTAGTTACAAAACGTGGTTGAATTTGTAGTGACGTTGATCCGTACCTGAATATGGCTAAATACTGTAGTGTTGATCATTCTAACAGAAATGTGCAATGTGCTTAACTATTGCTGTAAGCAGGAGTAAGTACTGGGTTGAGGCAGCTGCTTACTGTCAAGCGTTGCTGGAATGAAGGGCTGGGAAAGAACTAAGTCTCCACATCCACACAGTCTTGTTACCCCACCTTCACTAAAAACAATAATCTCTGATCTTGGTTATGAGGTGAGGAGAGAATGAGAGGATATGCATCTTCTTCCCTTTTCCAAAAGCCTCAACTACTTTCTGGCTGCCAAAACCTATAGTCTACCAAAACCTTACTATGTACCAATTTTCCGCTACCCATCTATTGTATATAGCCTTCTCTGTATCCCTGTCTACTTGTACAATACAGTTATCTGTCTTTGTTCCAAAAACGTGGAGCATACTGACAATATGAGGACAATATAACATTAACATTATATTAACTGTTCATTTTTAATATTTAGTTAACTATTTACTCCACTTTTTTATCAATTACTGAATCTGCAGCAGAATTTTCAATTTGTCATACTGAAGTATTACAGAAACCAGGACAAGTCTTGTCACATAATATAGGTGTAGTTGCTAGTAGGTGCAGCTTGCTAGTAGAGTACACTGGGGCTTGCTTGTACAACATAGCAACTTAAAGTTAGTAACAGATAGTGAAATCAGTGACAAAATTCTCATTGACTTAAGTGGGGCCAGAATTTCATCCAAAGAGCTTTTGTTTGTAGTTTACTGTTGAACATAATAGGTGAAATATCTAAGGTAAGCTTTTTTATATATATATATCTTAAAAATATAGCCAGGTGTACTCTTCCATGGTAGCTTTTTGCGTGGACTAGAATGAAGTTCTTCTCCCTCCAGTTTTGGGCCCAGTCTTGTTAGCTGCTGAGCTCCCTCTGGTCTGTTGTTTTCAGTGGGAATTGAGGATAATCAGATCTTTAGTTTTCAGGGTGAAGAGATGTTACTTCAAGACAGTTGGCACAGATTTGGTTGGTCTTGATTTTTTTCCCCCTTATTTAGTTGAGGTCCAGCTAGTCTTTCTTAAAGAGAATCTTTCTGTTCACTGTATGTGTATATAAATGCCAGTACTTCAGTGCTGATAGATGAGCCTGCAATAACAACCTAGTCTGTATGTGCTGATGGAAGGAAAGAAAAAAAAATTTTCTTAGGTTTCCAAGGAGTCCATTCTAAGCAATACACAGAAATTTGTGACAATTCTAAAGTATCTTAAGCATTCTTTAGAAAACACAACCACCAGAACAGCTTGTTGGTTTCTTAGGTTATTTACAATTTGTAGCTTATTTTCTTATGGTATTTTTCTTATCTTTCTATAGGGCTGAAAGACACACAGGAGTCTTCATGGATATAGTTGATACATTTAACCATTTAATTCCTACTGAACACTTAGATGATGCCCTATTTCTAGGATCCAACCTGGAGAATGAAGTCTGTGAGGATTTTAGTACAAGTCAGAATCTCTTAGAGGATTCGCTGAAGATCATGCTCAGCGATAAGGATCCTATGCTAGGATCTGCAAGTGCCCAGTTCTGTTTGCCTGTTTTGGATAGCAATGATCCCAATTTCCAGATGCCTTGTTCAACAGGTAAATCTTACAATTTTTTAAGATTACAATTTAAAATACTTAGTGCCATCCCTTTTTGCTAATGTAGAAAATGGTGAGTTGGGGTTTTTCCCCTTCTATTTTATGACTTAGGCCCCAGGCACTAAACACAGGCTGTTCTTTATTTCATATGAAGGCATCTGTAATATTTATCTAGGAAGACGCTGTTTTGGTGATGGGGGGGATGTCCAGTCTGGATCATAGTTTTCTTAGGCTTGTCTTCAATATGTGTGTTTTTTCCCCCGACTGAAGCAGTGATAAGCTTTGCATAAGTACTACACCTAAAAGTAGCAAAAGTAGCCAGCTGCCTTCAGAATTGCAACTATGCTGACTTAGCAGTAGGAGTGCTTGAATGATGCAAACTATTCCTGAGAGCTCTGAGATACTCTGATAATTCTACACTTTCTAGTACTCAGGTGATACCGGATCCCAAGGTTTTCTGCTTTGATTGGTTTCAAACCAAGCCATTGCCATCGCTAACAGTGTTCTTTGTAATAGTTGGGATATATTTGAATTAGAACCAGTTCATAGCAATTTTTAAAAGAGGAATACCATTGTTTAATGGTTATTGAAAAGTGTATTACAACGTTTTTGAAAGTTATTAAAAGCCACTAGTCCAGTTTTTAATCACATTTACAATGACAGAATATTTACATTGAATTTATTGTAAATCTAGCCCACTATTCATGCATCCTTATGATTAAAGGTTCAAAGATTTCGTGTTTGATTGATACTACAAATAGAATCTTGAGATGGGTAACATTACTGAAATTTCAGTAGTGCTTTGCAGTGTTTGAGTTATAGATATTATTTCATTATATCAGCATTTTCAGATGTTCAAGTACTTTAATCAGTTTTTTCCAACCTCCTTTCCTCCCCCCTAAAAAACATAAAACCATTTCCTCATCACAGTGAGGAAGCGAATATGTTACTGCAGAACCTAGAATAGACTCTCATCTTAACTCAATTTTCTGTTTTATAGCTCCAGCTAACAGATCAGGGAAAGTAACAAGGGCATTTCTAGAAATGAACTGTAAAGCAAAAACTAAATATTTTGACCTTTACTGCGTCTTCGTGACTAAAGACAGCCTCAGATAATATCTTCCCCCACACCCTTTTTCCTTCTCCACTCCCCCATAGTCCCTCAACCTACAACGCTATCCCCCCCCACCCCCCCAAAAAAAATCCTCACTGTTTTTCACATTAGACATATGAAATCCTCACTATCTTCCCTTTTATCTCATGGGCTTTGGCAAAATTTGGATCATATGAATAGTAATGATGCGCAAGTCTGTTATCTGAGTTACTGCTCCATTTCCTCCAGATATTGCTGGGAATGCTGAATCTTATCCTAAGAGATGTCAATATTGCACATCCTCTTGGGTACATGTGTTCTGCATAGCCACGTGTATATAAGTGTATACACAGGCTATACCTATCTTGTAAAGATATGAGGAAACCTAGTTGTAGAAAGATTAGTAATATGGGCAGACTTCATCAAAACATCAGTATGCAAAAAATTCATTTCAGGATGAAGGCTTCAGTTCTTCTAATCCAAGTAGTAGTCCCCTCCTCTCCCCCCTGCACAAAGATTTCTTATGCTCATGTTCCCATGTACTTCATAGCAAGCTGAAGCTAAATTCTTTAGTATCATCCCTGGATTCTGTGACACTGTAGTGGAAATTCTGTGACAGCTCTTTTTTTAATTTATAAGTGGAGTTTTTAACAAATGAAATGTGAAAATGAATAATACAATAATATAAATAAGTTCTTCTGTTCTTAAAGTCCATTTGTTTTGTGCTGTTCCTACACTTGTATTTTTCAAGTATTCCAAATATTTTTGTTTTAACAACTTGCATTGTAGAAATTCAGGACAAAGCTGGAGGATTTGGCAGCTGCATGGAGAGGAGTTGGGGCTTTTGGCACAGTAGCTGGATGTTTTTGCTATAATGGTCAGAAGTGGTAATTAACACGGATATTTAAATTTCAAGCCTACCATGCCATTGAAAAAAATAACTCAATTCACCCTTTTGACAGCTATTGTTTCAGGCTGTCCGCAGATTTGAGTTGCATTGGTTTATACTCGGTTCACATTTTCATGGTTTTCTTTCAAACCCTTAAGGCTAGAAACATACTTTAAAAAAAAAAGAGAGAACTTAAATTTTGGGGTGCAGTTCTGTCATGCATTGAGGCTTCAATGGGATAATGGTATGCAGCCAGTCTTGTTTTTTCTTTATTGATCTCACGGAAGGCGTATCATATTCTAAAAGTGATCTTACACCAGCAGTTGCTATGCTTTGCAGTTGAAACAGCCAGTATCATTTCCAAGCAATGTTTTTCTGCTAGTCCCCACTCACTGAGTGTTCATGTAGCTGATGGCAGATTTGGTAGTCTGTGTGAGAGACTATGCAGCTCTACTGTAACCTGGACTAGCTATTGGAGAAAGTAAAGTCATGCAAGTTGACAAGTTTCAATGTGCTCTGCACCATCAAGGCCCTGGGGAACACTGAGAGTCCATAGTGAACCATCAGAAGAGTTCCCTTAACGCATCACAGAAACGCTTGCATCTGGGAGTTCTATTCAAAATTAACATGGTCTCGTAGTATTGCCTGAGAAGAAATAAAACAAAATTTAGGCCTTTTATTGAACAATTCCTCACACCCCTTTAGGTATCGGCACACCAGTGTCTTCTACTGCTCATTGTGATGGTGGTTTGTGTAGAACAATCTCTATACTCCACCTCTGCCTCCTTCTAAACTTCCTGATTAGGCACTGAAACTACCAGATACAGGATATTGGATCATCCGTTGAGAATGCCTCTAAACTTTCAGAGGTCCATTAGAAATGATCATCTCATCATCTCTTCAAGGGAAAATTTATAATAGATATTCCAGCAATCTATAAATTTATTGAGAGATTCCAATCTGAACTCCCACCCCATAACTCAGTCTCCTTTGTTGTCATTCATGTGGAGAGTAGCCAACGCCACCATGACTTATCTCAACCATCAAGACAGGAAAAAATTGAAAGCCAAAACAGAGGCTAGAAAGATTTCTGCATTTGGGTCTGCACCATATTGCCACATACACCTGCTGTAAGACCAACAGTAATCTGGTGAGGGAAAATGAGAGCTAACCAAGCAAGTTTTTGAGCAGATTTCATTGAGATGGTTCCTTCCATGTGTATGCCACTTCACAACTCAGTCCAACAGAAAGATAATTACATTCTCCTTCTCGCATTGACAGCCATAGGCATGAAGAGAACACCCTATTATTCTTTTGTGTCTCCATTAATATTAGCAGCTTTTCTCTTCACATCCAGTGTAGGCCGAAACATCAGTGCAAACTTCAGTAATCCTGATCCAACTTTCCTAAGATAGTGCCCGTGCATATATCAGTATGTCTACCATGGCTACTTCCAGTCTCTCAGGACCAGAACAGCTAGACTCACCCACACCTTAAGTGTCTAATGCTTACTTCATGGAACCTGTACGGTCATACTTCTTAAAACATAGTTACTCTTGAGCTGGTTGATTCCCTCCTGAAATTCAGAAAAACCTCCTCCCAAGCAAGTTTTTAGGAGCATGTGGAGGACCTGGTAATTATGGTACATGAGGAGGAAGATGAGAGCGAGTCTACAAAAGATATTCCAGACTTCTTCTTAGATGGTATTTTCATAAGGGTCACTACTTGGAAAGTGAAAGTGTCTGTACTGAGTGCGGTACATCTGACCCCTTCCCATTCTGTCCAGCTGATTCATCCTCCATTCTAAAAGGAGGATCACTTCAAGGACTATTGAATATAATGGAAACATAGTCTAGTATTGTGGTCACTTACTAAATCTTGTTTGGAACCCCTGGATGAAATGTATTTATGGTTTCTGACTAAAGTTTGCCGCCTTGGTTCTTTAGAGAAATTGGGTCTGTCAGTTAACCAGTCAGTTTTCTTTCCCTAAATTTTCTCATGTCCTGGCAAAACAAAAATGCTTTGTGTGTTTTCAAGGTAATAAAATTTGGATTTGGAGTAAATGATGGAGGAAGTGTCTGCTGTATTGATTTTGATTGGTATTACATCTGGGACATTGAGGATTTTGATGCTTTGCTGTACCCATTTCTATCTCTAGTTGACAGTTGACCTTCTTTTCAACTTTGATTGAACCTCCTTTTGAAGGTTTAAATGCTTACTCTTTTGGAGTACAACTTGGTGGGCGGAGAAACATGAAACATCGAGATTTCAGGGCAGTTCCATTGGTGTGTGTATCATTCATTCATGAAGCACTAAAAAAATGATATTCTTCATTTGATTTTGCCTTGGCATATAGTCTTTTGTTCTTCCTGTGTTACTCTCATTTGAAGGCCTTCTGTTTTAAGAATAAAATATATGGTAATGAATTCAGTTTCTTTGTACCATTTGGCTTAATATTTCTACTTCAGACTGTTTTAACTTTTTTACTTGAAATTGTTGGAGGATGTTCTTTATTGTTTGCTACTTCCAAACTCAACAGAACAGCAGATTACCATGACTGACAATTGTGAAGTCAGTTTCCATATTGTAGAACTGCCTTTTCTAAATGGGAATTCAATGTTCAATCAAGCCCCACACTGGATTATTACTTTGGCTACTTCTGAATGTTTGGCTGTACAGTGATGGTAATTTGATCCTTCTCTTAAGATTTTCTGCTATGAGAGAGCAAGGAGATGGCAAATCTTTCATTTAATACTTTTTTTGGGGTGACGGAGAGGAACAAGTGTCCAACCCGATGTGTTAAGATCTAAATGGTTTTTCTCTTTGTTTTTTTCTTCCTTAGTTTTGGCAATGTTGACTGGGGGACATCGTTAGCACTGTTCATTGAGTGTCTCTACAGGGTGTTGACAGGCAGATCATCTTTGATCTAAACGAATATACTTTAAAACAGAGTGGAGGATAAATTAATATATGGAATTTGGATTGTTGGTGTAAATTATATAAGTAGTGACTTAATTTGAAGATCTATGGAAAACTGATTTCTTTCTCTAGCAGTTAAAGAATAATCTTAATTCAGATTCTTGCATCTTGGTATCGCAGATCACTCTAAGAAGTGGCACACTAGTATAGGAAGATCCACTTTCATTTGCATAACTTCAAGTTAATGAAAGCTTTATTCACTTGAACATTAATTATTCCCTGCTTTACAAATCTTTCACCCAACTCTAAGGCTTGCACAGGCGCATGGTACAATAGTTGCTGCTTTCCCTATTAGATCCCCTCACTTTCTATGTTGATGGCCTATTGCATCAAATCAAAATATACAACATGGTAAAAATATTAAAAGTGCAGCTGCTTGTGCAGCATTTATACCATATGTTGAAGTCAAACTTGGAGCAACTTAGATATGTTTGCTCCTGCTGTTACCATGAGTTAACAGAGATGGAGGAAGCAGACAAGAACAGTATAAAGCAGCAATAATGGTGTTTTGTTCCTAATAATCAGCACCTTTCCCCCCCCAAAAAAAAACAACAAAAAAAACTGAGGTAAGAAAAAATCAAACCTGCTATGGAGATCTGCACCCCTATGAAAACTGGCTTGGAACCACAGTTTGGAATTATCTTGTCTCATGTCAAAAGGTATAACCATCTCCATTTAGTCTAAGCAATTTTTTTAATATAATGGAGGAAAGAATTATTTTACTGAACATATAAACCAGTGAAGATGTTTACATTTTATAGTTCAGTTCAGAGTTTTGAACATAATTTGTTTTTTCCCTCTCAGGATACTGTGGAAGTCTTGGTTTTTTAAATATTCCATTAATGAAGGAATAGCAAATAGCTGTAATTCTTTATTTTTGTAGAAAATGATTTTTTTTGAAAGTTGTAAGTAAAAATAAATAGTTACATCTGTATGGTTCAATTAACCACTAATATGAGACATTAATACATTACTGTTGTAGTTTTAAAAATTCTTAAATCTCGGTAATCCAAAGTATTTTAAAACATTAAATTGATTGCCGGTATTACATCTTTCTGTATGTTCTATTCTACATCTTACTCAGATTTTTTTCCCCTTGTCTTTCCATTTTATTCAAATTGCCCATCCCCGTATAACCCACTTGTCTTTCAGACATGAAAAAAAACCTTGTTTTTTTTGTTTGGAAAAAACAAGTGTTATATTCTCTTCAGTGATTTTCACTTTCCTCCTCTTGCTTATTTACTGTTGTTGATCTCTCCATCTTTGCTGTCTATACTGTAGCCCTTTGTTTCTTCATTTATTTCTGTTACTTGTTGCTATCTTTGCCCTTTTCTCAGGTCTCTGTCTTTCTCAATATGCATTTCTACTCTGTCATTTTTTCTCATCACTTTCCCAGCAAGATTCTGTGTTGAATGCTCCTCATTCAGTCTCAGACAGTTGAAATAGTTGCATTGCAGCTCAAGTGGCTTGAAATTAACAAGGTTCTATGGTGCTGATTCCCCTATAAGATGGAAATTGCAGCACAGAGTCTTTTAGCATGTTTTAGTTCCTATGCTCCAATTGAGGGTCTCTAGTATCTCGCAGCAGCAGTTGCATATTTCCCCTTGCCTCTAGTAATAAGAAGGGCATTAATTCTGAACATGATACATACATCCTGAGCACAAGTATCAGAAAACCTGGGACATTAATGCAAGCTCTGAGAAGCACTCCGAAAGTATGTTTCAGAAGTTATTTGACTAAGCAGTTTTCATTCATCATCTCATCTTTGGGGAAGGAAATGTAATTCCACATGGAAGAGAGAGTACTTTACATGTAAGATTAATCTGAAAGTAATTGGGTATATTATAAACCAAGTGCAGAATTATTTGTATAATATTCATTCAACTGAGCATGATGTAACTACTATTATCAGTTTTGTGGCATACATAAGCGTATAAAAAAGCTTTACTGAACAGAGTCAAAATATTGTTGGGTATATGAATTTATATTTGAAAGCTGATACTGATTTGCACAAAGACATGTCTTCCAGCAATCTTAGGCATGCAATGCCAAAAGATTGTCAAAATACAAACTGAATAAAAGCCAATAGAAGTAAATTACTGTTGGTTCTGGAAACTCTTAACTCTAGCTTCCTGATTGATTATCCATTGTCCAGAATTAAGTTCAAATAGCAAATTCAAGTGTAAATCTTCTCAAGAGTCACATTTATTGTTTGCACTTTACCAGGGTCAATCGGTGTAATCATGCTGTATAAAAACTTTCAAATATTTTGTTAAAATATTAATTTTTTCTCCCTTCATGGTAGAAAAATCAAGGGTGGGTGACCTCCTGCTGTTAAAGCTTGTTTATTGACCATTATTCGCTTAGCTGTATCAGTGTCTTGCAGTTTATGCCTTTTACTTTTGGAGTATCTCAAGAGAATACTCAACATTGAACAACTTTCACAGATTTAATTAAGTCTTTTTTTCCCCTTGTGAATTTTGCAAAAACAGAGTTGAAAAAAGATAGTTGATACTTTCTGATGGGACAGTCTACAAATTTTAATGGTTATTTAAGTCCCTTTAACAGCTGCTTTCTCTAATTTTCAAGATAAATATATTGTGTTATGTCACAGTTTCAAATAACCATTTATCAGAATTTTGTAAAGATCCTATTTGTCATATAAATTAGTTTGCCTTGAAATGCTTCTAGATAGCTTTCTACTGTTCAGGCAGTTGTATCAGTTGTCTGGAGTCTGTGCTGTATTTGTTATACCCTGCTACTTGTTCTGCAAAATCACTTGGGTATTTGGATTGATCTCACAGATTTCGCATCCCACAGGGACCAGGATTCATTAATCACACATAGGATCTTGGGATAGGAGAGGCTACCATTGCAGAACCATACTTAGAGAAAGTGAGGAGAGTGGCTGGTACAGTGGCTTGACTGCCTCTTAGGAAACCTATGTTCAGGAGCAACCTCTGGGATCCTTCTCAGGTTAGTGGAGGCTAGGAATGTGACAGACTATGTTCTCAGTTTCTGGCTGGAAGAATAGTGCATGCTGTGCTCAGTGCTCTTCCTAGTGGCATTAGCGACTCTCAGATGCAGATACATGTGATTGGAATTTAAAAATTAAAAACTGTGTCCTGGAACAACAATGTGGCTTAAACTGTCTGCATTTTTGGATCAATTCTTTCTACTGTTCTCCTTTTCTTCACTTAGGTGGGAATGGATAGCAAGGGACAGCTGATCCTATAAGGCTTGGGTACCTTCTCATGTTGTTGTTTTTTTAATAAAATTAAAGTAAAATAAAAGTGAGTCCACTGCAGGTGGCATGACTCTTTGACAAGGACCTCGTCAGAAATGATAAGCTTTGGGTGATAGCTTTTTCTACACTGAAACTGCCTCATATGAGAATTTTCTATCTCATGTCCTCATTTTTCATTTTAATTGTTCTCAAATGCCCCCGCTTATTTCATTTTATTTTTTTTAACCTGGCCGTCCCCCTTTTCTGGCCCCCACCCTTCCCAACCTCTTATAACTAGATACTTTTAAGTTTTAGGCTTTTTTTTGTTTTTATTTTTTTCAGTTATTGGTCTTGATGATATTATGGATGAAGAAGGAGTTAAAGAAAGTGGTAACGATACCATTGATGAAGATGACGTAATTTTACCTAACAGGAATTTAAAGGATCAATTGGATGACACTTCAGTCAAGTCACCAAGAAAATCACCACGTTTAATGGCACAAGGTGATCATTCAAATAATGCAAAGATTTGCATCTCTGGGGACATTTGGGGCCTTACAACTTTTTTTCTCTATTTTAAACTTTAGGTCAATGTTGTTAATCACTTGGTTGTATGAAGGATAATAAAAATATTTTGAAATTATTTTTCATCAGAACTATTTAACAGCATAAATGTTGTAAACATTTAATGATTTTGAAAATATGGACCTATTGCTAAAGGTTCCAACTAACTCAATTTTGGGGCATAATTTTAGTGAAGGAGGTGATGATGCCATTAACCTGACCCACTTAGAGAGGTTAGAAAGATCTGAATTATGACCCAGGTAAAGAGGTAAGGTACTAATTATTAGAGCCATTTTATATACTCAAACAACATTCAAGTAAACCATTGACTTCAAAATTAGTGTTTTTTGGCAGTCTGACCAATATCAGGCTGTGTCTCTGTATAGTTCAGTATTCTATTAAAACTTAGAATTTTTGGAAGTACATTATTTCGTGTAAGTGTTATGAGTGGGAGGGTGAGGGAGATAAGAAAATACATCAGAGTTGAAGCGGTATAGATTGAACTGCATTTTAAAACTACTTATGAGATTTGGAAATGACTGATTTATAATATACACAAAGTAATTTTCACAGTTTTCTTTAAATAAAAAAATTTGATTTGAAATTCAATGCATTCTGTAGGTCATTATTTTCAATGTTTTTGCTGTTTCCTTTTGTGGATTTTAAGTAAGGTTGTTATCTTAATAATAGTTTGATCTTGTATAAAAGTCATTCATCCAAAGATCTCAACATGCTTTACAAATGATTAACTTCTAAAGTATAAGAGTTCACATCAAATACGAACTTTAATGGATGTTAGATTATTACTTTAAGAATCCCAAGCTTAACTACTGTGTTTTTGTTTTAGTAACAAGGTGCCAAAACTTTATTTGTATGATAGTTTCTTCATAAAGAGGTTAAAAAGACAATTAAATACTCTTCCTATTTCAGTGATATTACAACTTTTTAGATTTAAGAAATTCTGGTTTCTCGCTTGCTATCCATCTCGCTTGCATGGCCATTTACATTTGTCTAAACAGTGACAATGTCAAATTGAAATACAAATCTTTTGTGTTAGTTTTAAATTTTAATAATGTTTCTTGAAATCAATAAACAATTAGTGATCTAACATTTTGTCAGTTAATATTGTAAATTAAACATTTTGTAAGTTAAATTTTGTTGAGTAATAAATTATTTTCACTGTAGTCTAATCTTGTGTTTGCCAGCACAAGAGTGAAATATACCTAAGAGATTCTTTTTTTTCTTTAATAGAACCAGTACGAAGTTTACGGCAAAGTACTATAGCCAAGCGTTCAAACACCGCACCTCTTGCTAATAGCAAGAAAGCAGCTGTGAAGTCTGGATGTGCCCAAAAGGGAGGACCAAAACAGCAAGACAAGAGTCAAACTAAACAGGAAGACATTAGTACACCAATGAAACTAGAACATCTTAAAGAGGTTAGGCGTAGTAGTAGACTATCTGGTCAGACAGAGGAAACAGAAGAAGCATTACCACCTTCTCCAAATAGTTCAAAACAATCTGTTTGTCATGAAAAGATGGATGAAGTAAAATCTGAAACTTTCAAGCAAGGAAAATCGGATGAAACGTTCCATGAATTAAGAGGTGGTTCTCTTTCAACAGACACTTGTTCTTCTACTGAAGAAGCAGAAAGCAAAACAGAGACTCTTACAAAAACTGGGCTGGATTTTGTAACCTCTGCAAATAATGAAGCTAATAAAGTAAAAAATATCGATATATTTAAAAATAAAGTGGATGAAACTGTGGTTGGTGAAATAGGTTCTGATACATCCTCAGAAGAAAAGACTGAATACAAAATCAAGGAAACAGAGGAGAAACCTAAAGAAAATGACCAAAGCAAGATAAGTGGAATGACTACCATTTCATCTATTACAACAGTTTGCATGAATTCAAGTGACATCCATGAGACCACTTCAGTTCTGTCGAGAGCAGTAGAGGAGAAGACAAAATGTAGATTAGATCCACTGACTACTGTGGAAGCTTCTGGTAAAAATGTTATGTCATTAAAAGACTGTAAAACAGAGTCTTTAGATGACCCTAAAGAGGCCGATAAAAGTGTTAATCCTTCTAGCAAACACTTGGACAGTACAGAATTTGATAAAACAGCCTTGAAAAGTACTATTTCTGCTGAAGCAGGAAGTAATATTTTAGAAAGCAGTATTGATCATGATTGTCCAAGCCAGAATGTACAGCAGCAGGACAGCTATATTAAAATGGAAAGATATGAGGCAACAAAAATTCAGGATGATGATAGAATTTCAACAAAAAGTCCCAAAACTGTGAAGTCCAAACACATTAAATCTATGTTACAGATTAAACAAAGTTTGACTGCAGGTGCAGGACGAAAATTACTCACAACTAAACAACAAATAAGCCATTCAAAAACAAGAGTTGGTGTTAGTGTTTCAAGTTTTCACAGTGCATCTTCAGTAAGTCTGAAAAGGAGTGCAGATGAGCAAGAGAGGTGGCAGCATTTTCACAAAACAGTTAAAGTTAGGAAAAAACAAATGGATAAAGATGTGAAAGCACAGAGCTTTGATATGGGGGTCACAGTGAAGAAGCAGACCCATACGTTGGTGAAAAAAGTGTCACGCATCCAAACACCTGTGCAAAAGAAATCAGTTCAGAATGTGAGTGACAAGTCTCTTAGTCACCAGGGATGTTCAAAAGAAACCCACCATACTGTCTCAGCGTCTGTACATCCACTGTCAGGTCATTTGCTACATCAAAATCCGAAACAAACACAGAAACATCAACTTGCAATTGCACTTAAAACAAATAGTTATGTAAAAGAAGAAAGAGAGGCAAAAGAACCCACAGGTTTAGAACATTTGAAGGAGGATGAAAAAGAAAAACTGAAATTGAAAAAGATGGAGAAGAATCTTCAGCCTCGCCAGAGAAGAAGCAGTAAAAGCCTTTCACTTGATGAACCTCCCTTGTTCATTCCAGATAACATTTCTGCTGTAAAACGTGAAGGCTCAGAACATACCTCTCCAAGCGAAAGCAAACATGTGTGGGTTCCCACCAAGCATTGCGGTTTTTGCAGAAAGCCGCATGGCAACAGGTGTGTGTGGTTTGGGATATACAGTGTTTTTGTTGGTTTCAAAAGATAAAAGTGCTCTTTTTATGTTCAGGTTTCTGCTGCTGTTCGTGTAGTAGTTCATCTTTGTCACATCAAACAAAAAAGCAGGCACAACCTTTTTAATGGAAATCTGTATCAGTCATACTATGAATTGCCTACCTGTGTACCGCCGCACCCTTTCGCTCCAAGTTTTAAAACAAGCACAGTAAAGGCTGTCTTGGTCAAAAGAAAATATTACTAGAAGAAGTCTGTCTTTTTTTATTATATGAATATATAATATCTGCTTTAGCGGGATATGCAATTCTGCTAAACTATGTTAGGTAGAATAGAGACATCTTAAAACTCACCGCCTTGGAAAACATCAAACCAAGGCTTAAGTGTTTCAGAGTGATTTGTAATAGTTATTTTACCTGAAAACTGGTAAAAGTGAATGTTACACCTTAAGCTAAAAGGGTCACGATCAACTTAAAAGTCAAACAATAGTTTGAAAGTGTTTTTTTGTTATAACTGTTTACTATGCCTAAAAGATTAGGGAGAATATTTTTTCTCTTTTTAGTTTGCTTTGTTAGTCAATATCATTGTTTTTGTGAGTCTTTCATACAACAGTGGGAGAAGAAAACGTTTAAAAAAAATGACAAAGCCACAGTTTTTTTAATAGGACTTGCATGCAGGTGTGATATTTGAAATTGTATTTAGCTCGCTTTAAAAAAAAATGGATAACATCTAATGCTAACTGTGTCCTCCTTTCACTGAATAAAATGTTCATTTTTAGCATATTGTGGATGGAGTGAAACAAGGCATTATGTTCTAATGAGACAGAAGTGTTAGTTCAATAACATGAGTCATTTTGTCTCATTTTTTTACATTATTGCCACAATTATATTTATGAAGAATTGTTCTTATTTCTGACTTTAAAAGTAGTTTTGCCTATCTACCTTTTGAACTAAATGGAGCATGAAGTGCTATCACTACCAATCAGATGAGTGTCGAATCAGCCCTTATCTGTTCACTTTACAGAAATTCCTATTATTCTATGAATACTATAGAACTCCATTTTTCTGACTGAAACAAATATGTAATTTCGTTGATTAAAGGTTATATCATATTTAAGCATTTGAAGGACCATACTATATATAAATTCAACATTTGCATCCAAGAAATGACCTTCATGTTCCAGAATTTCATGATTAATTGTCAGAACATTCATGAAGTGTATGTGTATTTTAATATTTACAGTGCAGCTAGAGTAATCTGCAAATTAGTAGTTCATGTGAGGATGCAACATATATAAGAATAAAATAATAGAAAACTAAATAGCACTGTAAGGATTTTAAGATTATTGTGGAATACTTGATTGAAGGGATACTGTCATGCTTTAACGTATTTTTTAACAATCTTTTTACTATTAATTTTGTTGACTTAATATTTTTGTTTGGATAATCTGGACTCCTTTTTGCCATTTATGCTTTTTGTGTTTGTTATTTCACTCAGATTGGACAATGAATGTAGATTCTACTCAGTTTCACGTTCGCTTTATTATCAGGTTCTTATTCACTAGCACATGGTGCAAGTGTTTGGATTGCAAATAAACTCAGTAGAATGTTTAAACTTAATCAAATTGCTTTAAATACATAAATTGAAATGTTCTGTAAACACTTTTAATGCAAAATACAAATTTTTGGCCTAAATTATTTTGACAGCGTCCCTTCAATTGATACTGAATTGAAACGTTTCTGTGTTTCTTATCTTTTTCGTGGATGTTTAAATTTTTTTCTTACTATTCTGAATGTCTAGTTAGTAAGAGACCTTCAAAACACATTGTTTTAAAATTAAGCTGGTGAAGTTCAGTTGTGGCTAGCGAATCTGATCACTAATGGGCAGTGAGGGGGCTGGCACTTAAGGTGGAATGAATTTGATACATTTCTACTTTGATTCAGAGCTTTCAGTTTAAAATCAAAGTTACAAATGTTTAAAACTTAACTAGGAATAGGATGTCGCGGGGAATTGTAATGGGATAGGAAACATTTAATGTAGACAGTATGTTTATATACTGCGTGTTGGTACATTATGTAGTGCAATGGGGAGCCATTTTTATTTGGAGGCCTTTAGGTGTTACATTGTACAAATAATATATTCTCTAGTTGAATCACCATTCAGGTTGGCAGGACACAGGAGTTGCCACCATCTGATAGCTGTTCAGTGTCAAGAGTTTTGTGGTGTCAGTCCATTTCTTTTGGACAGATTCCTGTATCACTGAATTGTTACTACAGTTGGCACAAATTGAAACATTCAACAGTATTAGCAGAAAGGTCCAAGATCAAATGGGCTTTGCATTGAACTGCTCTCTCATTCCCAAAGATGGTATATACAGAACAGATTGATGCACTGTTGCCCATGCTTGGTGTTTTTTTTTACTTACACAACACACACACACACACACACACACACACACACACACACACACACTCTCTCTCTCTCTCTCTCTCTCTCTCTCAGTAGTTTTTACAAAGTGAAAAAACAAAACTATTAGAGCATTTATGTTTTTGGTTTTTGAATTACTTTATACTTCATTTTGGACTTGTATGTTTAATTTTAACATACATCCTTAAAGTTTTCATCTCAAAAACTAGGTTGAGCTTAGAATAGAAGAGGAAGCAAAACTCCTCTTTAATGTCTTCCTAAGCAGAGACTGTGTGGTGTTACATTATTTGTGCTTGTTACTGCAGCAGTAATTAAACCTGCTTTTAAAAGGGACAGCAGCTTAAAAACTGTACCTCTCTGAAACGTTTTTACTGAATATTGTTAAAAGTATAACACACAAGTAGTAAAACTGAGAAGGCTCCAAAAAATTGTTTACTTTGCATTTAATAACATTTGTTTATTCAGTTTCTCCATTTTCCTTGTATAAGCAGCTAGTTTAGCCAGTTTTTCCCTCTTTTATGTGTGACTCATCGCATAGGAAAAGGGAGAAATGGAAAAAACACTTCAAGTTGGGAACTTAACTAATTTTTTTAAACTGACTAGATTTTAAGTTCATGGTGTTGCTTTTTACAATTCTCTAAATATTGTTAGATGTTGCTTGTCAATTCTATGTTGTAGATGGTATGAAAAACAAGAAATGGAACTGAAGTGGAGCCCCAATTAGGAAAATGTGTGCCAAGAGCTTTCTAATTTAGGACTAGCAAGTTTGGTTTCATGTTAATGAAATACAACTTGAATTAAGGTTGGAAAATTTTTCATTTTAACATACTATGCAGACTGAAATTGCCCCCCTGTACCAGAAGTGCAAAACTAAGGTGGCAAAAATTAATCAGTTAAGTCAAAAAATACCAAATGTTGAGGTTTCTCCTTCAGTGTTAATTTGGGATTCTCTTGCAAGTATAAGGATCACATTTTGAGGTATTGTAATATGGGCTCTCACAATCATATGCTAAGCTGGCTGTGTCTGCCAAAATACAATATATCCTCAGAGTTATGGATATCTCAGGAATGGAGGCTGTTTGGAACTCTGAAATTAATGCATCTGGCGAAGTGGGTATTCACCCGTGAAAGCTCATGCTCCAAAACGTCTGTTAGTCTATAAGGTGCCACAGGACTCTGCTGCTTTTACAGATCCAGACTAACACGACTACCCCTCTGATATCTAAAATGTTCCTAACTTTGAACAAAACGTTATGATTCTTTCAAAAGTTTATAACTGAACATTGGCTTTATACAGCTTTGAAACTTTACTGTGCAGAAGAAAAATGCTGCTTTTAACCAACTTAAAAGAAACAAGCACAGAAACGGTTTCCTTACCTTGTCAAATCTTTTTTTAAACTTTCCCTTTATTTTTTAGTAGTTTTAATTTAACACAGTACTGTACTGTATTTGCTTTTCTTTTTTTTTTTTTGTCTCTGCTGCTGCCTGATTGCATACTCTTGATTCCAGATTACGTGTGTGGTTGACTGGTCAGTTTGTACCTCGGTTGTTCTTAACTCTGAGGTTCTACTGTAATGTAATCAACTAGTTAACATTGTTCATCTTCAGGGTCAGTACCGTATTGAGATTACTGGACAGTTCACCTTTTAGGACAGAATGCTGTCATTCTGCTACCAAGTGCAAAGGTAAAATACGTGTACTTTACACAGGGGACCTAAAAGAAGTTGATTGGAATGTAGAACAGGAGTCCTTTCCCTCAGTGTGGATAGGCTTTATAGATATGAAAACTGTAGCAGGATCAGTAATAGAAATTGGAGCCCATGCGTATCTTCTGCTGGGGGTTGTGCCTGTTCGTTTTTTTGTTTTTGTTTTAATAACACCTCTGCATAGTTTCTATACATGGTGTCTCTTCCTCTTACCTCACCACCCTCAGTGGAACCAAGGTAGTAGCAGCATGCTTTGGATCTACTTTATGGGGAGAGGGATAGCTCAGTGGTTTGAGCATTGGACTGCTGAATCCAGGGTTGGGAGTTCAATCCTTGAGGGGGCCACCTAGGGATCTGGGGCAAAATCAGTACTTGGTCCTGCTAGTGAAGGCAGGGGGCTGGACTCGATGACCTTTCAAGGTCCCTTCCAGTTCTCGGAGATTGGTATATCTGTGGGGTGTGGAGTGGGGCAGTTTTTGGCATTAGTACTATTGTTTCATTTTGTCTGCTGACTGTATTTTATTGATTCTATTCAAAGTGATATCTGCAGTGTAACAACTAGATTTTTTTTTATAAATAAACAATGAAGTTCTTCAGGAACTGAAGTGCTGCTTATGGTATTCTGCCATGTAGTTGCCCATTTCCACCACATATTTTCTATTTGTTTTCTTGGCTCAATGTAAACTGTGAGGTTTAATTTTTTTTAATACATATAATATGTGTATGGGGTATTCCATGTGTCTGAGTTAGTTTTAATGAGAAACCATAACTTTTTGGATTTCCTAACTTGTTAGATTTTGCAACTTTAATCCTATATTAATGCTAAGGTGTTGTTCCCCACCCCCGCCAATCAATAACATATCTTTATGTATGATTGGAGCATTTGTGTGAGGAATTCTTCCTTCCACTTTCGGTAAATGCTGTTGAAATGGTCTAGTTTCTGGATTTTGATCAAGTTGAATATAATTTCATGGCACTAACAGAATAGGAAGAATAATAAAGGGACAGTAGTTCCAAGTTTACTTTTTTTCTGAAGGTAGCTTGTATGTCTTGCAACGTATATAAGAAACAAAGTTTTGTTTTTCTTTATGTGGAACCGGATAAATCCTGGAATCTGCACACAGAAGGAATGCTATATTCATTCCTGTGCTTGTAGAAAACATAAGACCCTACACAGCATTCTCCCCCCTCCCTATTATATTGTTTCCAGTGTCCCTGGCTTTTACATCAGTGCCTAAGATCTACAGGCTTTGGGGTTTGAACTCTCTGCCTTTTTTACAGGCTGGCAAATCCTTACCATATATTACAAATCTGTTGGAAGCTTCACAAGGGAAACATTGCAAACTGTCCTCTCTTCTGGCCCCCTTGATTTTTTTCCTTAATGGATTAGGGCTCACCAAATGCCTAGTTAATAAATTTAATTACCTACTGTATGTTGTTTTTACATAAGGAGAACCTTGATTGGAAGAACTCTTATCGTAATGAAATTGCAACATCAGTGCTAGATTTTAAAAATGTGTCTTTCAATTCTTTTAATTTTTTTTCACATGACTTTCACTTCCTTTGGTTTGAATGTTATATATTATATTTATTTACTTTTTTAAATCTCTGGTGATACACTTGGTATCTGATCTTGTAGTTTTATGTTTGGACAGATTGCTGTTCCAATGCAGAGCCAAATGAAAGTAATTAGGATTATGTGCAGCAATCTACCTGTATGTAACAAATTGCAGAATCAGGGCTTTAGCTGGATTTTAAAATAAAATAAGTACAAAACTTAAAGTTGCACAGGAAGGCAATTTGAAAATGCAGACGTTAAGGTTTAGTAAACATCTGATGAAGTGAGTTTTATCCCACGAAAGCTTATGCTCAAATAAATTTGTTAGTCTCTAAGGTGCCACAAGTACTCTTGTTCTTTCTGCTGATACAGACTAACATGATTACCACTCTGAAACCTGTAACCTTCTAACTTCTTATGAGTAAATAGTCTATATAAGTGGTCTCATAATATTCTGCTAATAGAATTTTTTCGAAAACAATAAGGAAGACTAGTTTTCTGTCTAGTTTATTGTGAAGTTGGAAAAATATTTAGGCTTAAATTTTTCCTTGAGAAATTACACAGTTTTCACTTAAAACAATCGCATCCATTACTGTGCGGAAATAATATTTAAACTGTATTGATACTTTGAGGTTAGGGGATATGAAGCATATAATGCATGCATACATACATAGTAAAGAAAGAGAACAGGGGTGGCCAAACTGCAGGTTGTGAGCTTCATGCTGCTCTTTTACAGTTAAAAGTGTGGCTCGCAGAGCCTATCTCGTCCCCCTCCATTCTCTGCCTGCCAGACTTGAGAGAGGGGGCAGCTCAGGGCTTCTGCGCTACCTCAGGGTGTTGGAGATAGGAGTTTCTGTGAGAGAGAACTGGTGCCTGCTGAGAGTAGGGAGGGGGCACAATTTAAAGGATCAGCTCCCTCTCTCACCCCCAACATCTTGAGTCATGCCTTATTCTGTTCTCTCCCTGCAGCTCCCAGGCATTAGCTCCCTGTGAAAAGGCGGCAGCAGTGCTGCAGGGAGGGGCTGCTGCTTTAGCTCCATGGGGAGAGGCAGCAACTCTCCCTGCAGCTCCCAGCTGTTTGCTGCTGCCTCTCCCCATGGCCACAACTCCAAGCTTGCTGAGCATGGCAGCATCATGTGACCAAGCTGGGCCAGCAAACCCTTGCAAAAATTGGGTAGGGGGGAACATGAGACCCCATGTGCCTGCCCTCACGTGTTACCTCTGGTAGCGGGGTGTGTGTGTGTCTCTCTCTCTCTTTCTCTGTGTGTATGTCGCTCTCTCTCTAAGGGCTTCTGCCCCACGGAGCATACTTGCCGGAGCTCAGGGCTGAAGTCCCGAGCCCTATTAGGTGCACTACTTCTTTCAAACTTCTGAAGATTGTCATATGCAGCTTGGAGGGTCGGTAAGTTTGGCCACCCCTGAAATAGAATATTTATACACATAATGCAGCACCATAAGGGCGTTTCTCTGAGAGATCATTATGGCAGTGGATCAGAAATAAGTTCTAGGTCCCTGTAGGGAAGGAAAGAGATGAAGACCCTGCAAACACTTTTTAAAGTTAAGCATACGTATAAGTTTTCAGAATTGGTGCCTAAATAGTTAAATGAATGAGTGTGATGACCAGAACTTAAAACAAGCATGACACACAAGATATGATTTATATTTGTTAATTGAGCACAAGTATACAAATATTACTCATGTATAGCTATTATGGAAAATCTGTTTAATATGATAGTATAATTTAAAAACAGTGTTGTAATGCATAATCACCAGTTGGCAGAGTTCTATACGGTACACACTGAATATTCTGACACTATAGTTTTTTGTATGGGCACATACATTATTTGTGCTAGTTTAGATCAGTAGGAAATTAGAGACACTATTAAAGTTGGTATTGGTAGGCCTACAAAGTAAAGGAACATCAATTTGAAAATCAAATTTGTCTGAAATATTTTTTTTGCTTTTTTAGTTACATGTAACACCTAAGGCCCTGATCATGCCATCGTAGTTCTGCTCGCCGGATAGGTGTCTAACATTACTGAAAAATTAGAGAATATATTTTTGTTTTCAATTTCATTACTTTTTGCATTTGACTTCACTTTATTTGGGTAGGTTCATCGTTTTGTTGATGGTCCTGTCTCTCTCACTATGCTTTTTTGTTTTTTGCTCTTGACCCTGCCCTTTCTTCCTTGCTGAAAAGTTCTTTGTAACATTTGACATTCAGAAGGAAGATTTTCTTCTGATTTTTCTTCTTTTTTTTAAAAAAAAATCAAACTACTTAAAGGTTGTTCTGTTGAAACTTGGTGTAAAAAAATAATAAATTGACATTGCTCTTTTGCCTTGCTATGAGTGCCATCCAGAAGATCAAATGACACGTTTTTAAAAGCCAAGTTGTTCCTGCTGCTACAAAATAAAAAATTTCCATACCTAGACTTGCAATGAACAAACCAATGCAGGCACATAGATGCTTTGATGACAAGAGAACATGTACTGATTTATTTACTGGGGGGTCTCCTCAAAAGTGAACTATCTTTTCAGTTAGTCTGAATCAGAGCCCACTGAAGTCAGTAGTCTTTCCATTGGCTATAGTTGCTTGTTAGAGTGGAACACGCAGACTCCTCTAAAGCTCCTGTGAAAATCTCTGAATATGTGTGTGTATCAAGGGGATGGTTGACTAAGAGTGCAGTCATTCACCATTAGTTAATTCTTCACCTAGCTAGATCTCTATTAATTCAGGAAAAAATAATATAAAAATTGCTTTCCATCCTGTCTCCTGCTGAGCTGTGCAATGTGATTCAGATATAACACAACTGAGCCAGTGATAGACAAATTGTTTCACAAAATAAATTTCCAGAAGGTGAATGAATCTTTATACTGAGACTATTTTTAAAATAGGACTGTTAAAATATTTCTTGCATTATGTACACATGGAAAATGATGGTTATAAAAGTTTGGAGTGGTTTTTAAATATTTTTAAATTAACTAATTACACTTTACTGCTGTTTTATTTTCCTTTTTTTTCTTTCCAAGTAAGCCCCCAATTCTGCAAACATGCATGTGCTTAATTTTACACACTTGAGTAGTACCTTGATTTGTGTAAATGTTTGAGATTGGGGCCTTGTTCCCATTAATAGAGAGAATGAAACACTATTGCAAGACAGCAGTAGTGATTTGTTGTCCGTGATCTCCTGTTGCTATATACTGCAAATATAAAATGCTAAGCAGATGACTTCCAGTAATAATAATGTACTTATTACTTTTATTAACTGTATCAAATGATGCTGAACACTGACCATTATTGATCTTCATTTTGACTGATTTATAGAACCGTTTCTGGTGTGTGTGTGGTTTTATTAATGAGTACAGTTTCTAAAGCAAACGATTTATGAATAAACTGACTTCTGGCTGATGTATTTTTAAACCCTTATTCCTCAATAATTGTCAGCCATTCAGCAATCTGCTTTGGCTTGAACACATTCCATTTGTTATAACTAATGTTAGAAAAATTACAGCCCGGACATTTTTATCTTTGAAATGAATCGTTAAGCATGAGCTTTCCTTCCTCTAAATCAATGTGTATGCCAAGAGATTTGAAAAGATGTGCTAATCCTGAAGGAGATAATGGAAGGTTTTCATTACTCTCGATCTTTTCTTAGTATAATCCAATTCCTTTCTAATATTAGATACTTCAAGTGACTGTATCTCTTCATTTTGGTATATGGAGACAGGCAGGCATCCCTCTCTGAGGAATGAGATATAACTTTTTTTTTCCACTCAGAAGTTCTATTGAATTAAAGGAAGTGCTTCCGGGGGCATGAATATTTCTATATACCATCAGCTATTTTGTGGTGATTCTTATTTATTACTGAACTTTTAAATTAAAATACAAGCAGTTCTGACCATTTGGGATGGGATGATTTAGTTCGTGTTGGTCCTGCTTTGAGCAGGGGGTTGGACTAGATGACCTGAGGTCTCTTCCAACCCTAATCTTCTGATTGTTCTGTGATTTACTCAATATGTTGGTGTGAATTAATATTTCAAAACATATTTCTTTCTCTTTCAGCTTTACATCTTCCAGTCCAGCCTTACAACATGGGTAAAGTCCTCACACTTCAAACTATGGAGCAGTCTACGGTCAGAATTTTTGGTGTTAATAGTCCAGGATATCAGAACATCTTCAATCACAAGTCTGTGACAACTGTGCAAGAAGAAATCCTTGATCCTTCACGCCAGGCCTCAACCCTCTTTGACTCCTTTCTTAATCTTTGTGCATTATCTAGCTTCTATATTATCCAACCATAACTCCTATTACCTAAACTAATTTTGTTGGTGCAGAAAAATACCCATAATGTGGATAAAGATTAGAAAAAGATGGAAAATCAAATTATTCCCATTCTAGTGCTCAAATAGGAACCTTTATTCCCTTTCTCTCAACCCTTGTGACTATATGGGAAATAGCTAGGTCATCTGTGTGCCAGAGTTGAAATTTCTAGTGAATTTTTTTTCTGATTTGCAAATAAATAAATGCATTGAAAAAATAATTTAAAATGAGTAGCAAATTTAAGACTTGTCTACACTAGGAAAATAAGGAGCTGCAGTTTACCAGTGGTGCAGATTCACTGGTAGAAAGAGTAGAAGTTATAGTGTAGGTAGAACACAAATATATTTATTACAGTTCCATCTCCTCTGAGTAAGATTAGACAAAACAGTTGTAAATGTAAATTCCTGAGGTACAGCCTGCATAATTGCTACTAAGAGTGGAGAGTTACGAGGTACCAGATTTCCTGTTTTGGGCACAACCTTATAGCCTTAATTAGTTTATAGGATTCTTTTTTGTGCAATCTTAAATGCAATAAAAGTTGGGTCGTCTCATCAAGTTCTCAAAAAAACTAATTAAGGGTACCTCTCTCACCAGATAGTAGTTTCTTTTGATAGTTCACTTCACTCCAGACAGTTCAGAGTGAGGTCATAACAGAAGTATACAACATTCATCCTGATTTGAGAATGCTGTAGGCTCTTGTCTGAAGAGAGAGAGTCTTATTTTGTCTGTATTGATCTTTAACCAATAGAAAATATGCCACTGACAGCATATATTTCTCCAATAAACCACAAATATCTGGGGCTTTAAGCAACAGTCAGTTTCTCTTTTGAAAACTGCCTAGGCCCTTGGATGTATTTCATGGTTTGAAATTATCCTAATTAGATATAAAAACAATGAGGAGTCCGGTGGCACCTTAAAGACTAACAGATTTATTTGGGCATAAGCTTTCGTGGTTAAAAAAACCCACTTCTTCAGGTGCACCATGCATCTGAAGAAGCTGATTTTTTACCCACGAAAGCTTAAGCCCAAATAAATCTGTTAGTCTTTAAGGTGCCACCAGACTCCTTGTTTTTGTGGATACAGACTGACATGGCTACCTCTCTGATAACAGTTTAGATATAGTTAGAGAAATTAAAGATTCACTTGAAATGTGAAACTTGCCTTATTTTCAGTATTGTTAAAGAATGTTTTAGATTTTACTAGTGTAGGTTTCAGACAGGCCAAATCAAAGTTATAGCCCGCGTTTTACAGAATAAGCTCTTTCAGGTTAACAAAGCTGCCAGTATTCAAGGCTCTGAAAAATAAGACATCATACTGAACGACCTAGCTCTTAGACCTGTCCACCACTCTACTTTTGAAAATAGGTAGCCTGTTAGAACCTCAGAGGACCAGGTCCTGAGAGCCTTAATTCCAGAGTTGAGGGTGCTCAATAGCTTTTTGTGTTTAGGACCTTGGTATTCCTCCTGGGAAAGGAACAGTGCTGACCACATATCAGTCCAAATAGTATTCAAATATCAGTCTATGAAAATCCTTTCTCCATGCTTGATCATCTTAATCTGTTTTCTTCATGTAAAAAGTAATTAAAATGTTTGGTTATTTTCTTAGTATCTCAAAAAACTTAATGGCCATTAGTTGCAGAAAAATTCTCAGATATAAAGCCTGTAGTTCCTTGTTCCTTTAAAAAATCTGAAGTTGTCTGGTCTTGCATTTAACATGCCTACATTTCCATATCAAATTAAAAGAGCCTTAAACAGTGTCTAAATTTAATTCCACTTCAAGGCGAGTCACTGCTGCTGGGCATTACAATCCTTGTTTCCTTCAAATTTTAACTGAAATGAATTAATAGTGCCTTGGTACACCAAAAATGGATATAAACATCTTTATTTAAACATAAGGAAAATTAAAAATTTGGATGTTTGCTTTAAAAAGTCTTTTTTTCAACTACAGTGGAAACATTACATTGTTTTCTTATAGTGCGGGAGGAGTTTTTGTATCCATTTTTGGTGTCCCAGATCTTGACCAATATTTTCTTATGTGAGGCAGATGTCTGTTGTCTAAGTGGAACATATTCCTGTGGATCATTGAATTGTAAAACAGAAATTCATCTTATGTATACTCCCATTAGGTCTGTGCCCTAGGATTGACAGTAAAGAACAATTTTCAGGATTTTAACTTCCCTTCAATCTCTGTCTGACTCTGAGTATGCTCATGAATATTTTGGTTGTGGTTGGGATGAGGCTCTGAAAAGTGATTGCCTCCAAACCTAACCAACTTTCTCCTGAAATCTTCATTTTGCCAGAATGTAGATCTGAAAATACTCATATCATACTCATAGTAAGCTTTCAGAAACTTGTAGCTTTATGATTGGAACCGAACACATCAATGAGTGCTACTTGCCAGCATGTTTTAGGCAAAATAAGTGTTCATGAACTAAGTATACACAAACAATAGTGAAAAGATTGCTTTTCCGATTCACAAACCAGATAACTGGATTATTTGCAACAGGAAAACAGTCATGTCAAATAAAGTTGGAATCTCAGAGAAATTAGATAGTTGGAAGTGATTTTTTTTCCTCCTAAAACTTCTGGACCTAATTCTCCTCTTAAACCAATTTCACGCCTGTATAACTCCATTTATACTGATATAAGAGTGATCAGAACCAAGACAACCTTCTTGACTAACTTCCTACTCTAGGGTCTCAATTTTCTAGTATTAGACAAGCTTTCAGGTTTTTTGGTCTTTTGAGGTTCCTGTAGTTTCTTAGACCAACTGCCAGTGTCTCAAAGCCATCTGGAATGTTTACCTTCAGTTTCCTAGTGAATGGGAACCAAAGAATTTCCAAACCTCTCAGCATAATTTGTGATAGAAATATGTTCTTGCAAAGTAGGTGAGTCATCAAATAGCTTCAGCATCGCAGCTGTGATTGGAAGGCAGGTATGTGAATAGGAATCTGGTTGAGGGGGCCACTTAGGGATTGGGGGCAAAATGAGTACTTGATCCTGGTAGTGAAGGTAGGGGGCTGGACTTGATGACCTTTCGGGGTCCCTTCGAGTTCTATGAGATAGGTATATCTCCATATTTCTTTCTTCTTCCTTTCTGGTTCCTTTGGATCTTTTGACAAAAGGGAGTTGGTAGAACTCTTGGGTCTTTCTGGTTAGAGCAGATTAGGGTTTGCAAATCATTATATTTATCTTCTAAAGCACTTGCCTTAAAACCATTTGAGCTGATGGTCAGCTTTGCACTGTATTACTTTAAAATTAATGTTGTCTTCTATTTAATTAGTACAGATTCCCTGATCAAGGTGCTCAGCATTAAAGAACCCATCTGCACTTATAAGGGTATTCTTGTGACCAGTATAGATTTAATTCATTGAAAATTTAACTCCATTTTTGTTTTCTAGACTCTTAAAAAAACAAAATAGAAAAAAGCTCAGAAGGGAAAGATGGCTTCAGACATGAGAACTCTGAAATTTCATATCAGTTGAATAATGGTCCTTAGAGTTAGCCTGTCTCAGTGTTAAGGCAAGGGGTTATTTAAAAAAAATTAAAATAAAACCAAAAAAGAACCACTACGTGCGTTCGTGTATTAAGTCTCTGTAGCTTAGGAAGAGATTGTTTTCTACATTCTTCAAAAGTAATTTGACTTGAGTATTGCACCAGATGGGCAGAGAATGGAGGACTTCACAATATACCAAAATACTTGCAAAATCATAACCTTGTTAGATACCCATGGTCTTTGTAGACATTAGAAAATTGATGTTATTAACTTTAACTAAAGTTATCTCTGCACACAAAATACAAAAGCAGATCTATGAGAAGATCAAATGAGATGATGTACATTTTTAGCAGTCTACATTTCAGGTGTTGAAAAGTTTTCTCAAATGTCCACTGACTTGGGTGAGTAAATGTACAAAGTTTTGCAGTGTAGTGGAAAAACATAGCATGTCCATGAAAATGATGGCCAAACGAGCCGTGGTTTGAAGCTGATGAGCCTGTGCCCCATAAATCTACAGAAGAATAAAGCAAAATGTAACAATTTGCTGACATGAGTCATACATAGTTTATTCTATCAGATTTTTAATGGCTTGAGGTTTAAGTAGTGGATTTAGCTGAGTTCACTGTCAAAATTTTTGAACATTTTCTTTATGCTTTGGCAGCTTATGCTAGTTCAGTATTTGAGACGTTGCCTATTGCCAGGATGGATTCCTTGATGCCAGTGCAGAGTTAACTTTTTCTCATCTGAGCATATTATCTTTTTAAGTCTTGTGTTCATCAGTCTTGAGAGCCGCCTTTTACTTTCCTATGACTTTTTCTCTAAACTGTATTCCTAAGGAGGATTTATTTGTCTGTGTGGAGTTATGGGTGGGAATTCATGTTGAGGTTGTGATCTCCTGGACTATTATGCCACACTTGCTCAGTTTCGAAGATCTAACCATGTTTAAGGCTGGAGTAATGGATGTAAAGCTTAAAAAGAAAATAATTTATCAGGTAAGAACAAATTGCTCTGTTTTGATAAATTATTTAACAAGTAGGCTATAGTTAATATGAAATTCTACCTCCCTCTGTGCATTGATTGATCCTGTTTTGTTTTATTTTCAGGTTTATGGTAGGCTGTGGTAGGTGTGATGATTGGTTTCATGGTGACTGTGTTGGGCTGAGTCTTTCTCAAGCACAACGAATGGGAGAAGAAGATAAAGAATATGTGTGTGTGAAATGTTGTGCTGAAGAAGATAAAAAAACAGAATCTTGTGATCAAAATATACTGGACACTCAACCGAAACTTGAAGCATATAGAGAAGATAGAACAATGGAATGTGAAAAACCTGGGATGTCAAAGCAAACTCCCACTGGTAATCCCAGTGTAACACATGAGAAAGCTAAGCAGACAGATGATATAGTCAAGCACAAAGTCAAAATTTTTAGACGGGTAAGGCTTATTTAAGATGGTTAAAGTTCCTTTAAAAATATTCTTTACTATTTGAAATACTATAGTACTCATTCCTTTCAATTAAAATAATTCCCCCCAGGTTTATAACTCTTCATAAAACTTCAGTTTATGCTAAAACTTGTCATCTAATGTTCTGCTGTAGGCATACTGTTCCAAGTAGTTCCTTTAAATTGGTTTGGCTATTTTGAAGTGAGTACTATTGCTAAACTGCCATTACCTTGTTTTTTGTGTGTGCGCGCGCACACATTGAAAAATATGATCTTGCAAACCCTTCCCCATCTTAACCACTGTCCTGTAATAACCATTATCTTGCATGGCAGCTTCTGGAGAGGAGGAAGAGCCAGCTTGCTTCCCGGAAGCAAGCTGGCTACTTAACAGAGATGAAGGGGCAGTATAGTTCTGCAAGAAGGAAAATTCCTGGAGATATTCTCACTCCCAAAGAGGGTCAGAGCTCTCCCAGTGAATACATGTCCAAAGTTTGGTGGTGAAGGGTGATATTTCTAAAAACTTTTTCAGTTCATAATAATAAAGATCTTATTTAAATTTCCCGTCTGTTCAGTTGCCAACTCCATCTATCTCAGTACATTTATGTACCTGTGCACCAGGGCTTTAAACACTTGATCAGAATACTTCATGATCTTTCCTTAGTACTTTTTGTTTTTTGTGTCTTGTAAACCAACTTCCCAGTTAACTTTTTTCTGGATGTAATTAGTTTAGTCACCTCTCTCAATGCAGTCATTCTTATATAGCTATCTAGAGCTCATGGATTTCACTGCCCTTTGATATAATACTCAATTAAAACTGATGGGGCTTTTTTTTTTTTTCTCCACCCAAAGGATACTATTACCTTCTCATTCTGTGTCCTGTTTGTTAAATTAGGTCAGATTCCTTATTAGGAATTTGCCTAATACCAGGTGACATTGTTTAACTGATCGCCCCAGAACTAGTTCCATACTACTTAGGAGGATCAGTGTTGGGTTTGTATGTCATGTTGTATTACTTTGGAGAATTGGGTTAGTGGTTCAGCAAGTATGTAGCCCAGTTTGCTATATTATACAATGCACACATCTTTTAAATGTCAGCGTGACGGAGACATCAAATGAAAGCAACACTTTAGTTTTGTTTGTTTGAGCAATTCAAGTTTTTTTTCAGCATTGTGGATTAAATCATAAATTTAATAGCAGAAGGGAAAAAAGATTTAAATGACTAATTGTAATCTCCCCTCGTTTCCAGTTGTTTATTTTCTGTATCGCATTTTGACCAATCAATACCTAATGTTTAAAGCAATTAAATGGCTTAGTTTAATTAGAGTTATTCAGACTCTTTATTTTTAGTATATGATTAAAATTATGAATGTGATAGTTAACATTTAGTTAAAAAAAACCAACCCTAATTTATATTCATTGTAATCTGTATATAAATTATATTAATTAGAATTCAGCTAAAGATCACCAAAACCAGCATGTAAGATTAACTAAGTGGAAATAAAACTACCTCAACTTTTAAGGCATGTTTCATGAATCCTTCTGTGATGCCCATTCTGAAAATGTACATTATATATTCCACAGATTACACTGATTTGGTTTGACAGGGGGAGTGAGGTGATATCTTTTATATTTCCTCACCCATCTTGTCTCTCATATTCTGGAACCAAAATGGCTGCAACAGTACAAATAGCAACTGATTTGGTTTGGTCAGTTTTAAAGATTAAAATCCTTTAGTTCTTTAAACAGAAGATTACAAATTCAAGTTTTTAACTAGTCTGAATTAAAATGTTTTTAAAATGCTTTTTCCAAGTATATTTTACTTTTATTCACCTTTTCTTTTTATAATGTAGCTATTGAGAAAGTTTTATACGTTCTTTATATGCCCATCTTCATCTTATTGTTTACAGTTCACTTGGTGGATTTAAAAAACAATAAGGTTATTCAACAGAATAATAATAATAATAATAAAAAAAAACCTCTTTGAGCCCTTCTCTGGGATCTTAAATGGGAATTAGACCTTTTAACATCCCCCTGCACTCATACTAACTGAATTGAAGTCAGTGGAAGTCTTTAAATTGAGATTTAGAGAATACTTTTGTTTTTCCTTTTGAGTAATATTTATTTCCTTTCTAACTAGGTCTTATTTGTTGTGCACATTTGCCAGGTTTATTTCACATGAGTTATTTCGGTGACAGGTGTAATCTATTTCCACGTATGATATACTTAAAAAAATTTTAAACAGTTAACTGAGAAAATACAGCTGCTTTTACCTAGGAACTTACTGCATGTTCTCTGGGATTCTACCCTGGTAATACAACGGCTAAACACTGCTTTGTGGTAAATTGTGACATCTTTTCAATAGCTTTTTAAGGAGCATGTCTTTATCATCCCAGTTTGAGATTTTTATTATACAACATTCTTATTTTTAAAATATAGTTTGGGGAAGATTTGTAGCAGTTAGTTCATCTTCACATTTGTTACCATACTAATATGTTAAAGTATTTGTTTCAGGAATCAGGTGATGTGAGGAATTTGTCAGAATGCAGAGATTCTGATAATAAAAAAGGGCAAGTTCCTATTCGGAAGATGGGACAAGCAGTTATACTTCCTCGTCGATGCTCTGAAGAGAAAAGTGAAAAAATAAATAAAGATTCTCTTAGTGTTTCTTGCTCAAGTGAAAAGACTGCAAAATCAGGTAATAAGACTCCAAACAGCAACTATAGTCAGCAAGACATGAAAGTTCTTTGTATAGCAGCGCTGCTTACATTTTGGGGCATGGAACACTTGCTTGTGGTCTGCAGAGAGCAGGCTGCTCATGTCGTGCTGAATCTTTTGGTTTTTTGATTCTTTTAAATGTTCTTTACCAGTTGAAAAAAGCATGAAAACCTTTCCTAATGTTACTTTTCCATTTAAGCAGCTTTTATAATTGCTGCACAAGTATTATATGATTGTGAATGGAAGGAGAGGTGGTCTATGCTAGCAAGAATGGGAGAGGAAATGCTCATAGGGCTTGGCTACACTTGCAGTTGTGCAGCGCTGGGAGTTACAGCTGTCTTCGTACAGCTGTGTAGGGAAAGCGCTGCAGTGTGGCCACATGCGCAGCATTTGCAGCGCTGTTGGGAGTGGTGCATTGTGGGCAGCTATCCCACAGAGCATCTCTTCCCATTTTGACGTTGTGGGGAGGGGACGGAAGGGTGCGGGTCATTCCGCTTCCTGTCCCAACGCCCCGTGGTGCATCGCTTCACATCCCAGCAGTCACTGTTTTTCTGTCCACGTTTGGCGCCATTGTGAGTCTCCCAACGGTTTCTGTGCAGCACGATTTCTGTGAGAAGTGGAACCCGAGCTGCTGAGGACTTTGCTGATGAGTGTCACCAGCACATCATGTTTGGCAGTTGAGCCATTCCTTCAGCTCCAAAGTGACAGTGAGGAGTCCGACGATGATATCAATTCGCCTGACGCGTATGACACTAAAGTGCTTTTGGCATTAACAGAAATGCTCAGCGCCATGGAATGCCACTTTTGGGCTCGGGAAACAAGCACTGAGTGGTGGGATCACATCGTCATGGAAGTCTGGGATGACAAGCAGTGGCTGCAGAACTTTCGGATGAGAAAATCCACTTTCATGGGACTGTGTGAGGAGCTCACCACCACCTTGTGGCGCAAGGACATGAGATTGAGAGCTGCCCTGCCAGTGGAGAAGCGAGTGGCTATTGCAGTCTGGAAGCTGGCAACTCCACACAGCTACCGATCAGTCGCGAACCAGTTTGGAGTGGGAAAGTCGACCGTTGGAATCGTGTTGATGCAAGTTTGCAGGGCCATTAATCGCATCCTGCTAAGAAGAACCGTGACTCTGGGGAACGTGCAGGGCATTCTGTATGGCTTTGCACAAATGGGTTTCCCTAACTGTGGAGGGGCGATAGATGGGATGCATATTCCTATTCTGGCACCATCCCACCTAGCATCCGAGTACATTAATCGGAAGAGGTATTTCTCTATGGTTCTCCAGGCGCTTGTGGATCACTGTGGGCGTTTCATTGACATTTACACAGGCTGGCCTGGAAAGGTGCATGATGCACGCATCTTTCGGAACAATGGCCTGTTCAGGAAGCTGCAGGCCGGGACTTTTTTCCCAGACCAGAAGATCACAGTAGGGGAAGTCGAAATGCCCATTGTGATCCTTGGAGACCCTGCTTACCTGTTAATGCCTTGGCTCATGAAACCGCATACAGGGAAGCTTGACAGGAGCGAGGACTGGTTCAACTACAGGCTGAGCCGGTGCAGAATGACTGTGGAGTGTGCTTTTGGCCGTTTAAAAGGGCGCTGGCAATCTCTTTATGGGAAGATAGACTTGGGGGAAAGCAGCATCCCTGCAGTTATATCCGCGTGCTGTACCCTCCATAATATTTGTGAAGGGAAGGGTGAAACATTCAGTGAGGAATGGACCTCCGAGGTTCAACGCCTGGAGGCTGAATTTGCACAGCCAGAGAGCAGGGCTAGTAGAGAGGCCCAGCACAGGGCTATAAGGATTAGGGATGCCTTGAGGGGGGAATTTGAGGCTGAAAGCCAACTGTAATGTTTGGTGCCTTGCACTGGAGTGAAGTGCAGTGGTTACAATGATTTGCAGTGCCTGTTTTTTTCCTGGGCTACGGTATCTTACACTTTCTGCAATAAAGAAAACTGTTTTGAAAGCCACAAATTCATTTATTGAAAAGAAAATAACTGAAAGGGCAGTGGGGTGGGGTGGTGAACTGTACAGTCAGAGGTTTGAATATGTCCTGTCTGGAGTGCTGTGCAATGACTGCTGCACTTCAGGATGAAAATGCTGCACGGTGATGGGGGTTGAGTGCAGAGGGTAAGGGTCATAGTTTTCAGGGCTGGTAGGTGAACGTACAGGTGTTGGGGGCAGCTGCTGGTGGTAATAACCTGGCTACTGGAAAAAGTGGTTTTGAGCTGACATTGGGCACAAGGGAAAGAGCTTTGGGACTGGGAGGGGGGGCCGCACGATAGTGCTCTGCCTGCATGGCTACGAGTGACTGGATACAGTCCGTTTGGCGCGCCAGGATGCTTATCAGCTGCTTCGTGCTTTTTTTCTTAGCTACTGCCTTTCTCCTGCTTTCTCTTTCCCTCCACTGCTGCATTTTTTCCCTCCAGTCCTGGAGTTTTTTACTCTCTCTGGCAGACTGATTCATAATTGCTTTCACCATATCTTCTTTGCTTTTTCGTGGCTTCTTTCTCAGATTTTGTAGCCTTTTAGCGGTCTCTGATCCAGCCAGTGAGGTATTCAAGGACACTGTTATTAGAAAGACAAAAATTGAAACATTTAACAGAGAGGCAGCATTGTGTATAATCACACTGAAGGAGTTTACAGTCTCACTTTAGCATACTTTCCACATACCAACCAGAGCACAGAGAACACACAGCAGCGAAGACACACAGCAGCCAAGAAATGGTGAGTAACGGGGAATGAGTGCAGGAGTTAATTAATCCTGGAAGATATCTCGCTGCTTCCCAGGTGGGGGAAGATATCCTGGAAGATATCTTCCCCCACCTGGGAAGGGGGACTTATTGGATCAGGGCTGTACTGGGGTTTCATTGCTTTGGGGAAAGCAAACTGCTGCAGGGGGACCTACACTGAACACTATCCCAACATTTTTCACAGGAGTTAATCCTGGAAGATATCTCGCTGCTGCGGGTCACCTGGGAAGAGCGGGAGGGTCTTCTACAGCAATGTGGATTCCGCCCTGGCCCCTATGCAGCTTGCCTGTGTGCAGCAATGGTCTCCCCACCCCTCGCGGCACAGTGGCGCGGACACGTTATCCTGACTGGGACAAGGACCACAGTGGCTCTCCCTATAAACTTGCACAAGCGCATTGCCCACGCTCTGGCAGAAACTTTTGAAGAGATTGCTGAGGCCGATTACCGCGACGTGATAGACTACATCAATGGGCTATTCCACATCTAGGCATGCATGCATGCAACCATAACTCCTCCTCCTCTCCCGAAACATTTTCATCCTGAAAATTAAAAGCTGCTTACTGGGAACCTGCTGCTCTGCTTCTCCTTCACTAAGTTCCAGCTGCTGCGACTGGCTACCTTCCTCCTGGCTTGAGAAGAGCTCCTGGCTGCATGCCTCCTGGGACTCCGGGGTGTCTCCCCCACCCCAGTACCCTCACTCTCGGTTTCCTCCCCCCCCCCCGCTCTGAACTCTCCATCGTGGTCCTCGGATTGGCAGTGGGGTCACCCCCAAGTATCGCGTCTAGCTCCTTGTAAAAATGGCAGGTCGTGGGGGCAGAACCTGAGCGGCAGTTTCCCTCACGGGCTTTGCAATAGGCACTCCGCAGCTCCTTTACTTTAACCCTGCACTGCACTGTGTCCCGGTCATGGCCCCTTTCCATCATGGCCTTTGATATCTGCCCATAGGTATCGTAATTCCTACGGCTGGAGCACAGCTGGGACTGCCCAGCTTCCTCCCCCCAAACACTGATGAGGTCCATCAACTCGCCATTACTCCATGCTGGGGCTCATTAGGCACATGGAGGCATGGTCACCTGGAAAGATTCACTGATTGATTGCACTCCACACCTGGCTGAGCAAACAGGAAGGGGTTTTTTAAAATTCCCAGGGCATTTAAAGGTTGGGTCACCTGAGGCCAGGGCAGTAGAGTGCGAACTGATGAGCAGCGTGTCTGAACAGGCATCCTGGGATACCTCCGAATACCCCGGGGGCCAGTTACAGCACTTTTGGTGGCCACACTTAAGGAGCAGCGCTGCATCACTGGCACTGCAATCCTTATACCGAGGCAGAGCAGGAGTACAACCAGTGCTGCAGCCAGGGAGATGCAGCGCTGTATGTGCCCTGCAAGTGTGGACGATGAGTAAGTTGCAGCTCTGGTTGTGGGTTTACAGTGCTGCAACTCTCCAGTGTAGCCAAGCCCATAGTCTGTGAAATTTAGACTACACTGAAAAACATTAAGAATCACTGTTCTAGAAAAATATGAAATACTATTGAGTTTACATGTTATGGTTGTTGTAAGGTATAATATTTACTTTGAAATTCTTCTGCATCGAAAATATCACCTGGGTCCCCCCAAATTTCATTGGAAAAAGGAGGAGAGGGAGAGTGTTCTTATCCAAACTCCCCATAAAATTTTGTTTCTAAATTACATGAAAACTTGTAAGAGGCATATTTTCCAACTCCAATTAAGGTACAAACTAATGTGTCAGAAATCTTACACACAGAATAATCTTACGAGATTATTATTTTGTGAAATTTACAAAATTTGGGACAGAAATCTTCTGAGAGAAACTCATGAAATTTTGGTGCCATATAGCTACAACTGACTGGTTAATCCTTGAACACAAACTCTCAACCTAGCCCACGTATAATGTTGAGCTAATTGCAAGAATTGTTTCTTGGACTGTCTCTAACACTGACATTCTAGTAATTGTTTTTGGTTGGAAAAATATATTTGAAACCTTACAAATAAATGCATATTTTAAATGAAAACTTATCTATTAAATAGTACCAGTAAAGTTTAAAAATTCTTCCTTCCTAATCCCGGAGAAATCCTTATAATTCTTGGTTTGCTAAAAATGTCAGCTTGCAGGATTTTTGGACATCCTTGACACCATGAATTGCAGGGATAAGAATGAGACTTCTGCTGGTGTTATATCACTGATACATTCTGGAATACTTCCAGTGAATCAGGAAGTAGCAAGAGGATTTTAAAGTAAAGAAAAGAAAAAAATATTAAAAAGTTGTTAAATTATATTTCTGTGCTGTATTCCTCTCACATCGGAGTTATTGGTGAGGTCCTTTAGCACATAAATGGTTAAACATAGAACTTTTTAGGTTGGTAGTTAGGCCCAGATTTTTAAAAGATATTTTGGTGTTGCCGTGCTTAGCATTGCAATGCCTAAGCCTCATTTTCAGGAGGGATTTAGGCACTTAGAAGCTTAAATCCCATTGTCAGTGATTTAGGCACTTAAGAGCCCTTTTGAAAAATGAGACTTAGGCTCCTAAATCAGTTGTTTGTGCAGTGCTGAGCACAACAATGCCTAAGTACTTTTATTAAATGAATCCTTAATCTTTAACTGGCTATTAATTAAGGTTTTATTTTTTCTTATAGATTATAGGAGCTCATAGCATTGTTTGTTCTTAAGACTGCTTGACACTTTCCATTATAGGACCTGGTTTTCAGTTCCATATTTCTCCTAAACTTCATGCAGAAATTTTCCATGGTGCCTGCCTCAGTTTGAATTATTTTTAAGTTTCAGCAAAAATAGTTCAGTCATATTCAGGGCTTTGGAGCTGTGCTCCAGCTCCGCTCCAGCTCCAGGCAAAAAGCTACAGCTCCACTGCTCTGGAGCTTCTCCACACTCCAGCTCCGCTCCAAAACCTGGTCATATTTCGATAAAGGAGATTAGAGATTAAAAAAAAGTGTGTGTGTGTGTGTGTTAAATCTTCTGACTGTTTTGCTGAGAAGCTTTAGTGCCTTCATGCTTTGGAGCAGGAACTTGAACTTTGGCAGGCAAGTTGCTACTGTGTCATGGATGTGTCAGTTTTGGGGAGAAGGGAGGGAGTTTGTGATTTGCCCGGAGTCAGGTAGGTATTCGGGGGAGCTGAGGACACAACCACAGAGTACTCCTAATGATTAGATGGGGGGTTGTCTCCATAAATGACCTAAAAAGGACATACTAAATCTCTTATGAATGTGACTCATTAATTAATGTAAGTAAAATGTTTTGAAATCATATGAAAGTGTCGCTAAAAAGAAAAGTATTGTAACTATTACAAAAACACATGCAACTAGTGCTTCAATTCTGAATTGTTGATTCCTTATCTGAAAAATAAAACTGAAAATAAATAGTTTTATTCTTTTTCTCCTCATAAATTCCTACAGGGAAAAGAGTGCCAATTTAATTCACTGCTGCTGTTTGAAATTTCATATGCTTAGAAACAGAAATAACCTACAAGTTGTATAATTAAAAGGATTGCAACTGAAATTATTTTTTCCACCATGCTGAAGGTGGCAGTTTAATTGAAAAATGACATAATTTGTGACAGTAGGTTTAAAGACGCTTAGTGTAAGAGCGTGTTTATAATCTTCCATGCTTCTGTCATACAGGTTTAACAGCTGAAAGAAATTTAGGGCTAATGGGCTCAGAAATGCCAATTTCAGTGGAAAGTTTACTTTAGATTAAAATGAAATTTTATGCAGAGAAGTGCTTTCCACTATGTTTATTTTCAGTTTACTTCACTGAACAAATAAATGTGCATTTTTAGAGAGATTCATGAACATCTGAATTAAAAAGTCAAACTAATAAAAGCTGGCCTATTTTCTTTTTGGTTGGTTACATGTAGAAGAAAAAATCCGTAAACCGACGGGCTGCAGAAGCCCGGGAATATTATTGTTTATCAAAAGTGACAGTAACTCAGAGCTGTTGTTCTAGAAGTCTTAGGGTATGGCTACACTTGAAATTTCAAAGCGCTGCCACGGCAGCGCTGCGAAGTGTGAGTGTGGTCGGAGTGCCAGCGCTGGGAAAAAGCTCCCCCAGTGCTGCATGTACTCCACATCCTCTACAGGTGTAGCTTGCAGCGCTGGGAGCCGCGCTCCCAGCGCTGTGGCACTGATTACATTGAGGCTTTACAGCGCTGTATCTTGCAGCGCTCAGGGGGTGTTTTTTCACAGCCCTGAGCGCGAAAGTTGCAGCGATGTAAAGTGCCAGTGTAGCCAAGGCCTTAGAAAATTTTCTTGGGATTCAGATATTTACATGGTTTCTTAAAATAATTAATTTTTAAGGACATTTTTCTTCTGTACACTTTATGAAGTGTATATATATGAAAGGAGTGAACATGTTTATTCTATATAAAATATAATACAATTCATTTTTCTAGATAGTAAAGTTGATACTTTAAAATAAATATTGTTTCTCATTGCATACTAGTCTTCTTTGGACATAAGGCAAAGTCTTCTGATGTGGATTCTCTGCTGTAAATTAATATACGTAATAACATCAGTTCTTTTTGGAGCATCTATCAGAAATAGTGATAGGCATTTCAATAGTAACAATACAGAAATTGCGTTATTAGAACAGACCTGCAGTAGTTGATATAACAAATACCCAAAGCACAACAGGGAACTAACTATTTTTCTGCTCTTGTTTACTGATGTCATTAAGTCTTTGAAGGGGTGAGATTGTTTAAAAACCTTAACAAAGACTCTCTTTCTCCAGATGTTTGTTGGATGTTGGTGTTAAATAGAAGCCAACAGCTTCCCCCAGAGTTTTAAGACTGACTGAATAAAGATCTTTCCATTAATTTGCTGGTTATCCCTAGTGTTCTAAGATAGATAAGATCTGAATTTCCTGTATTTTAAAAACAAGTAGAAACACCCCTTATCCCTCAATATATATATATTTTTTGTAAATAAATCTTTGAAGTTTTATCCGTACAATTTAAAATATGGCCCACAAATCTATTGTCCACTCTTTTTAGGTCACCTTTATGTAATTTTTTTTGGTTGTAGTTTTAATCTGTTCAGGCCCTTGGGGAGGGGAGCGGGAACCATTCAAGTTACTGTAAAATTGTCTTTAAGATTTTAATTTTTAGCATATTTTGATTTAGGTGTTCACGAGAAACAAGAATTCAAGAAAAAGAAAACTGAGAAAGGGGGATCAACTGGTAATATACCTCCACCAGCTGTGCCAGCTTCTAAACCTTCTGCTGATCAGATAAGACAAAGTGTCAGACAATCTCTTAAAGAAATTCTGATGAAAAGGTATAGGTACATTACCAGATGAATTGTCTGTTTTCATATATAGTTATTTATTTTTAAAAATCTATACTCTTTTTTTTTTTCCCCCCAGACTTACAGACTCCAGTTTGAAGATTCCTGAGGAAAGAGCAGCAAAAGTTGCCACAAGGATTGAAAAAGAACTGTTTTCTTTTTTTCGGGACACAGATTCTAAATATAAGAACAAATACAGAAGTTTGATGTTCAATCTAAAGGATCCCAAAAATAATGTATGTCTTCTTCATCTATACTTCTTTCAAAGAAAGAAATCCTTTAGCTGATTAACTGTTTCACATCCTGGTCGCCACTTTCTTTTCCTTTCACTTATTCTACAGAAGTCATCTCCTTCCATCTTTCTCCATTTTGTTTCCTCTTTTCCCAGTTCAGTAAAGACCTTTGAGTCTCCAATGTCCACATTTCCCCATGACTGCGCATGCTGCTATACTCCTTCCATTGTCCAACCCTTGTAGCCTGTTTCTCTCCTTTCACTGTCTGTCTTTCAGCCACTGCTTTGCACATAATCCCATTTTACACATGTCCACTTTCAGTTCTATCCAGCAGCCTATTCTTCCATTTCACCTTTATTCCATTCATTTCAGAATTATCAATCCCCTAATCCACACCACTACTATAATAACATTTTCCTGTGAAGACATTCCATTAGGCTGCATCACCTCCCTTCCCTCCCACCCACCCATTACCGACCATCATTCTTGTTGTCTTCAAGATCAGGATTTTTAACAAGAAAATTGTCCTGGTTCATAGAACTCTATGCGTTCCTCTGTTCTTCACCATTTTCTGTTTCACCATTCTTGTATCTCCTCGATAACTACGTGTCCCTGTCTTGATATATAGATCCCTATATAAGTCCAATGCTCGTGACAAGATGCAACCTTGAGCTCACTGTTCAGTGAGTAATAAACAAAGTTCTACAGATCCTACTTCTGGAGTACAAACAACTAGTTTTTCTTCTCTTCTTTACGCAGCTACCCAAGTAGATTGCACCCATTTAATTAAAGTGATTTAAATTGGTATAAAAACTGTGTGCAGACTAGCTCATATAGTTCTTTTCCGACCCTTTTTCTGCTGAGTACTGTATGGAATTTTTAAAGATCTGAAAAATATCTTTCATGAAATCACTGCTGCATTGTGTCTAAGCTAATTTTCCCTTTAAACTTCAACTTATGTGTTTCCGTAACTGTAAATACAAAATGTTTAAAGAAAAACAGTTTAACCAATTTCCGGCTTTGCTGTGGGGAAAACAATTAATGGCTTACAGAATTGTTTCCCTCCACAAAACCCATTAATGCTTTCCACAATAATACCTCTTAAGGTATGAAATTGCTGTAAAGTAACTTGTATTCCCAGGAATAATGGGTTATAGATAAGAATGTATAGTGCTGGCATTAAGTATAGAATATATTACCAAAGGTTATTCTGCTACTCTAGTTTTGATTTGCTGCTCATTGATTTGTTGTTGGAAATCAACTTTTATTTTTACATCACTAATTAATGTTTGTCCTTCTTCCAGATATTATTTAAGAGAGTACTGAAAGGAGAGGTTACCCCTGATCATCTCATAAGAATGAGCCCAGAAGAGCTGGCTTCTAAAGAGCTAGCTGCTTGGAGACAAAGAGAAAATAGACACGTAAGATTTGTCAACTACAGCTGTAGAGTGAGATGTGTAATAATATTTCAGTTTTATTTGGTTTTCAAGTTACCTGTACACTTTCAGAAATTCAGAATAGTAATTGAAAAAAATCCAGTTGGATAGCACTTGACTTGGCTAAGGAGAGGAAGGAAGGGTAGAGACTGTACTCCCATCTGCTAAGCCCAGAGAGGTGAATGCAGTACAGTGGAGTTGCATCATAAGCACATTTAACTTACACGATTTTAACTATACTCACTTGGCAAAACAAAAAAAATGGAGGAAAATAGCAATAATACTGTACCTGTAGTGCAGACGATTCCACCTGCCATTCCACTCAATGAGCATTTGACTATACGCGAGTTTTGCCTTACGTGCTGACTTCAGAACCTAACCCCCGTGTAAGATGTGACCCCCCTGTAACTGTTACATTCAAAGGTATATAAAGCTTTTGATATCGTCTCCCATAGTATACTTGCCGGCAAGTTAAAGAAGTATGGGCTGGATGAATGGACTATAAGGTGGATAGAAAGATGGCTAGATTGTCGGGCTCAACGGGTAGTGATCAATGGCTCGATACCTAGTTGGCATCCAATATCAAGCGGAGTGCCCCAAGGGTTGGTCCTGGGACCAGTTCTTCATTAACGATCTGGAGGATGGCGTGGACTGCACTCTCAGCAAGTTTACAGATGACACTAAACTGGGAAGCGTGGTAGATATGCTGGAGGGTAGGGATAGATACAGAGGGATTTAGACAAATTAGAGGATTGGACCAAAAGAAATCTGATGAGGTTCAACCAGGACAAGTACAGAGTCCTGCACTTAGGACGGATGAATCCTATGGACTGCTACAGACTAGGGACCGAATGGCTAGCTAGCAGTTCTGCAGAAAAGGACCTAAGGGGGGTGTTTACAATGGACAAGAAGCTGGATATGAGTCGACAGTGTGCCCTTGTTGCCAAGAAGGCTAATGGCATTTTGGGCTGTATAAGTAGGGGCATTGCCATTAGATCGAGGGACGTGATCATTCCCCTCTATTTGCCATTGGTGAGGCCTCATCTGGAGTAGTGTGTCCAGTTTTGGGCCCCACACTATAAGAAGGATGTGGAAAAATTGGAAAGAGTCCATTGGAGGGCAACAAAAATGATTAGGGGACGAGCAAATGACTTATGAGGAGATGCTGAGGGAATTGGAATTGTTTAGTCTGCAGAAGAGAAGGATGAGGGGTGATTTGATAGCTGCTTTCAACTACCTGAAAGGGGGTTCCAAAGAGGATGGATCTAGACTGTTCTCAGTGGTACCTGATGACAGAGCAAGGAGTAATGGTCTCAAATTGCAGTGGGGGAGATTTAGGGTGACCAGATAAAAAGTGTGAAAAATCAGGATGGGAGTGGGTGGTAATAGGAGCCTATATAAGAAAAAGACCCAAAAATTGGGACTGTCCCTATAAAATTGGGACATCTGGTCACCCTAGAGAGGTTTAGGTTGGATATTAGGAAAAACTTTTTCATTAGGAGAGTGGTGAAGCACTGGAATGGGTTACCTAGGGAGGTGGTGGAATCTTCATCCTTAAAGGTTTTTAAGGTCAGGTTTGACAAAGCCCTGTCTGGGATGATGTAGTTGGTGATTGGTCCTGCTTTGAGCAGGGGATGGACTAGATGACCTCCTTAGGTCCCTTCCAACCCTTATATTCTATGATTCTGTGATTTGAAAAGAAGAGTGAAGAGGTGGATTATGAGATCATTTCAGTCATTTTGTGGTGACAGAGGTTTAAAGTAGGTGAACCAACTATTTGATGTTACTGATTCGTGGTCCAAGACGTTCCACCTAGTGAGAGATGCAGACAGTTGCTGCTTTGAAAGGGGACATGAGTTGGTGAGCAGGGTTCACTGAACTGTAGTGTCAGTGAAGTAAGGGGGTAGCTCCTGGATCCAAACCAGGAATCAGATATTTTCCCCTTCCTGGTACAGATGCTTCTACTGCTCTCCTTTTACTCTGTCTTAAGATTGATGCCTTCCTCCTCACCCTCATTTAGTAGCAAGATTCTGGGGTCATACCAACACTTATACAGACGTCCTCAGAGGGGAGATGCTTTTCATATCCGACAGCCCTAGCTTAGACATCTGTTATTGATATCTAACACATTAGAGTAGTCCCCTGCACCAACAAAAAAGTAAGTAGAGGCTAAAAATCTGACTTGGCAGTTTTAAGAGAATGATCTACAGTGAAATAATTTCTTCAAACTATAGGGAGTTTAATAGTTTAGTTTGAAAAGCATTGGGGATCTCAAAATAGACATCCACATTTAAGTCTCCTGCAGCGACGTTACTCTGGACATAGATTGAAAGGGGGAACGAGATTACAGATGGTCCTCTTTTATTGGGAAGACACCAATTAAATGCCACGCAGGCGCTCAGGGCTGTGGTGGGAGAGATGCCCCTCCCTACTAACCAACAGACTAAACCCAGAAGTGCTTAGACCCATATTGATCAGCTCCAACTTAATCAGGCAGGTATTAGCAATGAACCTTCTAAGAGTTCATCTTTGTATGTCCTTTAACAAACAAATGATGTCATGTTCTATTGCTGACTTCTGTAAAATCAGATTTTGGCCAATTTGCAGTTAGTATTGATTGAACATGCACAATCTTTTCTTATTAACTATGTTTAATAATTGGGGCATCTACTTCTATCTTATCAGTTATCTTTCTGGTCCAGTTTTTCCAAATAAGTCATTTTTTCCCCAAGGCCTCCCAATGAGTTGTAACAAACTTGAACTATAAAATGATTAGGTCTAAATTAACTGTTATCACTCAAAGAGATCTTGGACTCATTGTGGATAGTTCTCTGAAGATATCCATTCAATGTGCAGTGGCTGTCAAAAAAACAAACAAACAAAAAAAAAACAAAAACCAAAACAAACCAAAAAAAAAACCTCCAAGAAAAAACAGAATTTTGGGAATCGTTAAGAAAGGGATAGATAAGAAGACAGAAAATATCATATTGTCCTTATATAAATCCATGGTGTGCCCATATCTTGAATACTGCATGCAGATGTGTTCACCCCATCTCAAAAAAGGTATATTGGAATTGGAAAAGGTTCAGAAAAGGGCAGCAAAAATGATTAAGCTTATGGAACAGCTTCCTTATGAGAAGAGTTTAATAAGACTTTGGCTTTTCAGCTTGGAAACGAGATGACTATGGGGGGATCTGATAAAGGCCTACAAAATCATGACTGATCTGGAGAAAGTAAATAAGAAAGTGTTATGAGGAATAAATAACAACACAAGAAATAGGGATCACAAAATGAAACCAATAGACAGCAGGTTTAAAACAAAAGGAAGTATTTCTTCATACCATGCACAGTCAACCTGTGGAACTCTTTACCAGAGGATGTTGTGAAGGCCAAGACTATAACAATGTTCAAAAAAAGAACTAGCGAAGGGGTAGTCCATCCTGACTAATAGCGCTAAGTCCATCAATCGCTATTAGCCAGGATGGACGGGAACAGTGTCCCTAGCCTCTGTTTGCCAGAAGCTGAGAGTGGGCAGCAGGAGACAGATCACTTGACAATTACCCATTCTGTTCATTCTTTCTCAAGTATCTGGCATTGGCCACTGTCAGAAGACAGGATACTGGGCTAGATGGATGATTAGTCTGACCCAAAATGACCGTTCTTATGTTCTTAAGTTCTTATAACCTACAGAACTATGTATTTTTTTAAATTTAATTTAACCCTTTATATCCTACAGCTAAGACTACGATTTAGTCATAGCGATTGTGGAGCTCCTGGGCGGCAAGAGAACTCCCAGGCAGAGGTGGTGGCACCCCCAAGCTCCCTGCCGCAGCAGGCCCCCGGAGCCATAGGTGATGGGGGTACCCTGCAACACCCAGCCCCCACGGACAGCAGGGACCAGGGACCCCTGGAGCTGCAGGCAGCAGGTTTACGTTGCAGCCTCCAGCTGCTGCAGCGGGCTCTGAGCCCCTGCACAGTTGCCCCCCCCTTCAAACAGTGTAGGGATCTGCAGATCCCCATTTTTTCCAGGGTATTTTTAGTAAAATTCAGGAACAGGTCACGACGTCCATTAATTTCTTTTTTGCCCATGACCTGCCCCTGACTTTTACTAAAGATATGCATGACAAAATCTTAGCCTTGCCTACAGTTCCTGACAAATCTGAAGCAGTTGGAGTAACTTAGGGTATGTCTACACTACGAAATTAGGTCGATTTTATAGAAGTTGGTTTTTAGAAACTGATTTTATACAGTCGATTGCGTATGTCCACACTAAGTGCATTAAGTCAGCAGAGTGCGTCCTCATTACTGTGGCTAGCGTCGACTTACAGAGCAGTGTACTGTGGGTAGCTATCCCACACTTCCCACGGTCTCCACTGCCCATTGGAATTCTGGATTAAGCTTCCAATGCCTGATGGGACAAAAACATTGTCACAGGTGGTTTTGGGTACCTGTCGTCAGGCCTCCCCTCTCTCCCTCTCTTCGTGAAAGCAATGGCAGACAATCGTTTCGCACCTGTTTTCTTGGGTTACCCGTGCAGTCTCCATACCACAGCAATCATGGAACTCGCTCAGCTCACCGTCACCGTACGTCTCCTGGGTGCTTCTCGCGACGCAGTACCACATTGCTACACAGCAGCAGCTCCTTGCCTTCGCGGCAGATGGTGCAGTAGGACTGATAGCTGTCGTACATCTCCTGGGTGCTCCTGGCAGACTTCAGTGAGGTTGATCAGGGGCGCCTGGACAGACGGCTATCTTCCTCCTAGAGCACCAAGTGGGAGCCAGAGACTACAGGTCATTCTCTTCTTTACTTTTGTCTCATGGAGATTCAGTCCTGCCTGGAATATCATGTGAGCTGGAGGCTTGTGCCTCAGGCTGCTCTCCCAGGCGCAGCAGTGCGCGGTCACACCTACCTCTTGCTCCCATGACTCATGAAGCCTGGACAGTAGTAAAGAGCAGTTCAACTATAGGCTGAGCAAGTGCAGAATGGTGGTAGAATGTGCCTTTGGACTTTTAAAAGCTCATTGGTGCTGTTTGCTGACTAGGTCAGACCTCAGAGCAATCAACATTCCCATTGTTATTGCTGCTTGCTATGTGCTCCATAATATCTGTGAGAGTAAGGGGGAGACATTTATGGCGGGGTGGGAGGTTGAGGCAAATTGCCTGGTGTCCGATTTTTGAGCAGCCAGACAGCAGGGCGATTAGAAGAGCACAGCAAGGCGTGCAGCGCATCAGAGAGGCTTTGAAAACCAGTTTCGTGACTGGCCAGGCTTCAGTGTGACAGTTGCGTGTGCTTCTCCTTGATGCAAACCCACCCCCTTTGTTGATTTTAATTCCCTGTAAGCCAACCACCCTCCCCCTTTCGAAATAAAGTAACTATTGTTTTGAAACCATGCATTCTTTCTTTATTAATTAAAAAAAAAAAGTTAGATAAGGGACAAGGTAGCCTGGGTGGGGTGGGGGAGGAGGTAAGGAAAAGGCCACATTGCTTATTGTAGCCACCCTAAAAATCAAGCTGTTTGAATGACAGCCTTCTGTTGCTTTGGCCATCCTCTGGAGTGGAGTGGCTGGGTGCCTGCGTTCTTGGGTGTCTGGGTGAGGAGACTATTGAACATGGAGAGGAGGATAGGCGGTTATACAGTGGATGCTGCGGGGGGGCTGTGCTTTTGTTGGCTTTCCTGTAGCTCCAACAGATGCTTCATCATGTCTGTTTGCTCCCCCATTAGCCTCAACATTGCATCCTGCCTCTGCTATTCATGCTCACTTAATTCTTTCCGGGCCTCTGCCACTGAATGCCTCCATTCATTAATCTATGCCCTATCAGTGCAGGAGGACTGCATGAGGTCGGAAAACGTGTCATCATATGTGCGGTTTTTTTCACCTTCTAATCTGCGATAATCTCAGGGACAGAGATGATAGGAGGAGCGTAGAAACATTCTATGCTCTATGATTCTGGGGGACTGCCTGGTCACCTGTGCTGTGAGTTTGCCATGCTGGCCAAAGAGGATATGAAATTCAAAAGTTCCCGGGGCTTTTCCTGGATAGTGCATCTGAGGTCAAAGTGCAGTCCAGAGCGGTCACAATGGAGCTGTCCGGGATAGCTCCCGGAGGCCGGTACTGTCAATTTGCGTCTGCACTACCCCAAATTCAACCCGGCAAGGTTGATTGTAGTGCTACTCCCCTCACTGGGGAGTAGTACAGAAGTCGATTTTGAGCCCTTTAAGTCAACAGAATGGAGTTGGTTGACCTAACGGGACTAAATTCGACGTAACCATGTAGTATAAACCAGGGCTTAGACTGCTGACTTCAGTACTGCTACATTATTTCACACTAGCTAAAGCAGTAGCTCCCCATAGCGTTTGTTGTAAAGTTGTAAGACAGTTTTGCATGTTTCTCCTCTCTTGGTTTTCACACCTCAACTGCTAGAACAGGGCCTCATCCTCCCTGATTGTATTGACCTCGTTATCTCTAGCTTGCTTGCTAGCACACATATATATACCTGCCCCTGGATATTTCCATTACATGCATCTGAGGAAGTGGGTATTCACCCACGAAAGCTCATGCTCCAAAACGTCTGTTAGTCTATAAGGTGCCACAGGATTCTTTGCTGCTTTTGCATGTGTGTGAACCCAGATAAACTTGGCCCTCATGAGCTGAATCACTATATGGATAATTTGTACTGTTGCTTGCATTTTAGGCACTTATAATTCTAGTGACTCCTCCTGATTGGCTGGTTGGTCAGGATGCCTATAGTCAGACTTTTTCAGGACAGGGTCCACAGGCAGCAGTGGTTTTATCATGAATAATCTGTGGAGAACGCTGAGAATTTAATCTTAATACAGAGGGCAAACGTGTTGAAGAGGCAGTTTTGTGAGCACAGGATTTTTGTAACTGATGTATGCCACCTGAGTGTACCTGTAGTAAGCTTGACAGGTACATAAGTTAAACAGTGTAAATTAACTTGTATTTTGTACCCTTAGGCTAGTAGCTGTTTCAGATATAATCAAACCTTGATCACCTGACATCTCAATTTTTAAAATATCTCTTCTTCGCAGTAAACTGAAATCATACTCTGGTTCCTGTGTTTGATTGTGACTGCAAGCCCATCTTTTGCTGCAGAGTTGTGCACCAGAATCTAAGCTTGTGAAGAAAATGTTCCAGCTCAGAATTGGTGTAAGCCAACTAAATGCTGTTTGGCTGAGTTTGCAGTCACAATGAAACCTTGGAGAAGTGTGAGCAACCCTTGTTCTGCACAATGGGATGCTTACTCTGAAACTCGCTGATGATTTAAATTTCAAGGTTAAATATTTAAGTTTTTGTTGGTTGTACTGCAGTAGTGCTTTGGAGTCTCAGTCATGTTGCGAATTGTGCAAGGCATTATACAAACAAAAACAAGTTCCCTGCCCCAAAGAATTAATATACTTCTTCCTGTGCCTTTCCAATAACCGTGGATATTGCACTGATTTAATTTTATGAGGCTGCCACAGAATTTCTGATCTGCTACGCCAGAGGCCGTCCTGGAGAATTTAGACCTAGCGTGTTCTACCATAAACCAGAGAAACTAGGGGCTTTTTTGTTATAGTAGCAAATTACCTGTGCAAACAAGCTGACAGGTGTTTTTTTAAGTAGGAGTGATGCTGCTTCTATAAGAGTTTGTGAGGAAATAAGTAGATATAGTGAGAAAATGAAATTTTTTATTATTTATTTTGGCAGCTTCTAGAAGCCCCAGCCCCCTTGTGCTAGTTACTGTACAGATGCAACTGGAAACACCTTAGTTGTAAAGCCCTCATGTGTAAAGCTTTTCAGTCTTGCCATTATAATTGTTAAATATTCTGTCTCATGTACTGGGCAACAGAATTATCTTAGAGCAAATATAATGATTCATTCTCTTTAAAAATAGAGCTTTCTGAATTCTTTGACTCAGTAGAGGGGCAAGGCAAGTTATCCTATTCTTGAAATATGTTCCTGGTAGAGAAACAGTGGTTGTCTATCATATGGAATGTGTTTCATAACATAATTGTCTGCGTTTTGACTCTGTGATGGAACCTGTTGCAAAATTCATGAAGTGATCCTTAACAGAATTGTTTGGCAGATAGATATTGGTTTTGTAGATAACACATGAAATCTGTTAACCAGACTGGGACTATGTGATTAAAAATGAAACAACGGAAAGATGCTACATCTCATAGTTTGTCCTCTAAGGTGTATTTATATAGATAAACACACACACATTCTGTGGGGAAAGGGCTAGCAAAATTTTCTTTAGCTATTGAAAACTTAAAGTAGCATGTCCTAAAATGTGTGGAGAGGGACCTGCTTGTAACTTATTTTGATACATGGATATATGATAAGCAGTCATTGGCATGGCAGGTGAAGATTTGACACACTATAGTGGGTATGTATCTCATAAAACTACTTGCCTTCGTTAAAATTACCTGTGAACTTGAATGTTTTGTACTTTTTCAGTATTTCAGATTCCAAGCATTCATTTCTAATGCCATATCATGTCTAATGTAGTGTAAATATATGTAATATTACTGTTTTATAGACAATTGAAATGATTGAGAAAGAACAGAGGGAAGTCGAAAGGCGACCAATAACAAAAATTACTCACAAAGGAGAAATAGAAATTGAGAGTGATGCTCCAATAAAAGAACAAGAAGTAGCTATGGAAATTCAGGTGAATAAGTGGTACTTTATTTTAATTCTAAGAGAAGGTTGATTTTGTTTGTTAAAAAAAAAAAAGCAGTAGAATTATCATGCATAAATAATACAGATGGTTTATATATAATTTTGTTTGAAAAGGATATTAAAATAAATAACTGAATTTAATTTTGTTCTTTATACAGAGGGTTTTAGTAGTGGTTTTTTAAGTCCTAAATTTTAAGGGCTTTTTGTTGTGTTCTTTATCTTGTGATTCTCTGGCAATAGTCAGGTTTTAAATCATGCCTTAATTTATTGCTGTGGAGAAATCATGACATTTGATATCCTAACTTTTCTTAAATCTTTTGAAATGCTTGTGGTGCATGGTGTTTTTTAAAATAATAATAAACTGTAACCAAATCAAAAGTCTATCACTTGAGAAGATGAAAGTGTTGAAAGTTCCCAAGTGGTTGACTCTGAAATAATTGAAATAACATTACAATTAAGAATTTCTGATAGAGCATAAATGTTACTGTCTTCTATTAACTGAAATTGATTGCTTGACCTTTCACAGGAACCTACTATGATAAAGCTAGTGGAGAAGACAGAAGAGATTGAAAAAGAAAAAGAAGTAGATGAATCTTCATTTCCAGATACAACAAGTCAACACAAAAATCATCTCTTTGATCTTAACTGTAAAATCTGCATAGGTAATTTATAGTAAAAATGTATTAAAATTAACAACACTTACCACATAGGTAATGCTTTCCAAACATATATCTTAAAAGTTAAAGAAAACAAAAAAAGGCGGGGGGAGAAGGGATAAACCTCATTATCCCCCCAATTTGCCGATAAGGAAGGAGCATCATTTTACTTTTCTAGTAAACTTTAAAGAGACAGAGCTATTAATTCTGCTTTGTGTCTGTGCTGCTCTTATGCTGTTCATGGAGCACTGGTGTTGGTGATGAAGGCTTGACTAGGTTTATTGTCAGCAAAGCACAATATTAGCACCCTGTCCAGCAGGTCACAGGGACACTTAACACATGTGCCCATGACAGGGTAATGTCACAGTCAATATAGTGTTGTCTGCTACACTGGTGCAAAGCTGTTCCTCCTCCTGTGACTTCTCCTTTTATACATTGATACAAACTGGTTATGTTTTACTTTCCGTATGTTACTAATGACCATCCTTGAATTTGTACTCTGTAGTTTGAACGAAACATCCTCATCTATTATCCTGTCATTCCCTCCTTATTTTATGAGGAATCTGTGTGCTCCTGTACCATCCATGCAGGTCAGGAATGCGCTTACTTGGTTAGCTGGTATTCTGTCAAGTCCTGCACTGGTTCACCTCCGGACTTCAGTTAGTCATTGTCCAACAAGGCCTACAGACAGTATGGAAGTTGATAGTCTGGCATAGTCAATGAAGGAGCTCCCATAGGAACTGTGCCTGTCTCGTTGCTGCTCTAGCTTTTCTTTAGCTCTTCCAGCTTTGATAGTGTTTGGTATCTTTTCCCTATTTTCAGATGAAGACCGATTCTTTATTAGTAGAAAATAATTTTTTTAATTCCTTTCTCAAGGTCGAATGGCACCACCTACTGATGACCTTTCTGCAAAAAATGTGAAAGTGTCTGTAGGAGTTGCACGTAAACAGTCAGACAATGAAGCAGAAAACATAGCAGATGCACTTTCTGCAACGTCAAATATTTTAGCCTCAGAATTATTAGAAGATGATAAACAAGAATTGTCAAAGCCAGCATTCTCATCTATCCCAAGGTAACAATAAACTTCTTGTGATATCCATATAAAAAAACCCTTATGATTGTTCTGTCAAGCTAAGATTAATGTAAGTAGTATAAGTAAAAACATGAGATATGATGAGTTATAAATAGAGAATGCTGTGTGACTAGGGGGCACACTCACCTCTCGCGAGCACTCCCTAGTCAAGTGTGTGTACGTGTGCGCCTTCATTTTCTCTCCCTGTGGCCCTCCTTGGGCTCAGGTCTTTAATTAGTTCTGTAGTCAGTGATCTCAGCTCTAGTATTGAGCCATACTTCCGGGCTTCCCCTGGGAGGCAATGTCCTCACCCTATCTGGATGGTTCAGGCCCTGGGTCTTTTGCTGGGCCACTAAAGAGTTCAGTTCCCCTTCTGAGGTGCCTCAAAATCTATGCCACTTCCCCCAGTGGCTAATGAGGGTGGAGGGGATCCTGTCCTGCACACTACTTTAGGCCCCAGCTCAGGGACCCTGTATATAGCAGCTGTCTGCCATGTCCCTTTAAGCTGCGCCACTGCTCTAATTCCCCGGGCCACTTCCCTGCAGCCCTGCACCTTCTTCACTATTACTTCAGGGCTTTGTCCTGATGGAGTCCTAGCAACCAGCCCAGAGCTCTTTCTCGCTTTTCCTGGCTTCTGCCAGCACTGTCTTGTCCGAAGTCTTGTAGCTCCCTCAGCCAGCTACACACCATTCATGCCCATCCAACTTCAGTAGGGAACTGAACTCACTCTGGCCCTGCAGCTCCTTTTATACTAGCCTGTTGGATCCTGATTGGCTGCTCCCTGCAGCCCCTTTCTGATTGTCCGTGTCCCACATAGCCACTCTAGGCAGCTTGGAGGACCCTGTCCACTGCCCTTTTCTGGGGTGGGGTGTGGCAGGGCCAGGAGGCCTCCAGCAGGTGGCCTCAGAGGGTCTGGTTCACCTCATCACAGTGATCAAACTATCTAAATGCTTCTTTAAGTAACTGGCTTTTTGTGCCTCTTATAGTGTAAAGTGGCATTACTTTGACAGACCAATTGCAGTACTGAAATATTTCAAAGTAATAGAAAAAATGCAGTTTTCCAAAAGCGGTTTTTGTTTCTTTGAGAATTTTCAATGAAATCTCCCGTTCCAACCTTCAAAGAATCTAAACTTCAATTTCCCATGTTCTTTTTCTTTATTCATTAAATTGATCCTCCATACATTTTCTGATGATGGATACAGAACATGGTTATAAATGACATAGCATAAGTGTAAAGGTAAAGCTTTTTGTTAACGATTGCATTGGTTTTGATATATAAAACTAAATATGGTTTCTACTTTTAATGTATAAAGCTAAATATGGGGATTCTAGCTGTCCTGGAGATGGTTCCTCCTCCTCCTCTCTCCTCCCCTCGACCCCCCCCCCACCATATCTGTCTGTCTGTCCTGACAGTAATGATCAGCTGGGGACTCTCTTGTTCAAAGTCCCTAATCTAGAGGATCTGGGGATTCCCATTGACCCTAGGATTCATATAAACCTATCCTAATCAAATAAAGCCTAAATATGTTAATATTTTTGAATGCATTCATTCAGGGCCTAATTTTCAGAAATGCTGATTACCTGAAGCTTTAGTTGATGTTAAGGGGTTTTGAGGATACTCAGTACCTTTGAAAATCAGGCCCTCAGGATTTTGTTTGATTGAGATTAGTTTGTGGGGTTTGAGATTCTATTGTTTACAAATTTCTTCATCGTTAGCATTGTCTCTGATTAGTTTACTTTAACTTTATATGGCTGTTTATAATTCATGAATTTGTGCGTAGATGAGATTGTAATTTTTTTGTTAGGCGTGGGCTATCTCTGTAAAACATGATATACTCTTGTAATAAATAATAACATTGCATAGGTTGCAGTGATTACAAACATTAATTCCATCCTTACATTTTCTCATCGGAAAATAATGCATTGTACAGTTCACCAGTGCAGGGATGCTTAGAAGACATGTATGCTGATGTTGCTAAGGTTGGAATTAAGATTTTGTGTTCTAGTGCAGTGGTGAGGAATGTGGTGTGAATTGTTACTGTACATGTTGGGCATTTATATAATTTAATGGAGGTGGAGTTGGTCAGCAAAACTGGTGAATGTGATGTGTAAGTAGGAGAATTACGAGAGGACAGAGTCATGGAAGCCAAGAAAGGACCAGTTTTCAAGGAAAAGAATATGGTCAGCTGCATCAAAAGCAACTGACCAGGTCAAGGAGAATGAGGATGGAGTCCTGGTTCTGAGATTTAGATACGAAGAGGTCATTAATAGACTTTGGTGAGAGTAGAAGCCAAATTATAGAGGATCTGGGAATTAAATTGGAGGAGAACTCTAGACAGTGATTGTAAACAGAACATTCAGTGAGCTTAGAGATAGAAGGGAGAGGGTGCAGTAGTTAGAGAGGCAAATGAGGTCAAGGGTGGGCTTTTTTTAAGATTGTAGAGACAAAAGCAGGTTAGTCTTAAGAGAGGAAGGAACCAGAGGAGAGGGACAATTTAAGGAGAAGAGAAGGGATGAGAGAAGCGGTGAGGGAGATCAGGAGATGGGTTGGTCATTGGGGCAAGTGGAGTGATTAGAGGAGGAGAGCAAGGAAACTTGCAGCTAAGGGGTTGATGAGTTATAAATGTGGAATTTGAAGTCATTGAGGATCAGTGTAGAAAATTGTGTGGAGAAAAGGAGAGCAAGCCAGGAGTTGAAATCAGAGTGGAAGGCTGATGGGGAGGATTTGGGCCGATAGTAGGTGACAGCAACATGGAGGAGGAGAGGAGTCAGTGCTCTTCAAAAGATGAGGCCATGAGAAGTGACAGGAGGGTGAGGGGGTTGGAATTGGCGGGACTTGGAGAGGAGAAGCTGAATGCCCCCACCACTGTCAGATTCAGGGAGGAGAATGTGAGAGGAGAGGCTTCTGTGAGAGAGGGCAACTGCAAAGTACAGTCAGATGAAGGGATCCAGATCTCTTTGAGCCAGAAGTGGGAGCAATATATTAATAGATGGTTCTGATTCTAGATGGCTCTGATGTTTTTAAAGATGGAGCGGGTGCCCCAGAGAAAGTGAGAGAAGGAGAGTGGAGAATGAAGGGGATGTGTGTGAGGTTAGGAATGATGAATTGAGAGGGGTGGGTCTGGTTGTGGGAGGTCGAGGCGTTGGGAATAAAAAGAGGGTGGGGGTTGAGTAAATGTCACCAAAGATAGAGGGGTGTGCGGATGTGGGATCTTTGTGTGTGCTGGGATGGAGATTGGGATGGAGGAGGAGAGGATCAGGTAGAGCTGATGAAAATTGTAGAGGGGAGAGGAAAACAGGATGGGGACATGGAGTCATTGGAGAGAAGGGATGGGGAAGGACAGATGGTGTGATACAGAAGAGGGGTGTGGTGATAACGATGGGGAGTGGCAGATGGACAAGATTTGAAAAAACCTGTTAAGGTACACTTGTAGCTCTCTGTTAAATATCTTCTCAATCTGGAGAAATTGAGTAGCCTTAGAAGAGAGACTGGCAAAATAAGGTACTATATGTTACCTGACAACCCTTCATGTAATTTTTAGAAACCGCTCTGGAAGCTCAGAAATCTGGCTGTCTACCCCTTTCCCTTATGATCAACTACACAAGTTTCTCAGCAAAATAACTGAAAATTCAATATCCCGCAACAGACTTAATATGACCCTTTTGGTCCCTTCTAGCTCTACGATTCTAAGCATGCTACAGATCTTACTTTCATATAGCTACTTTTAGTGAGGTAGATTTCAAGTGTTGTACTAATTTTCCTGATCACGTATAATTATAAAGGGCACCGTCTAATCATTTTTTTAACCCCTGTTTTCTTTAGATCAGAGACACCTGGCACTGTTGAAAGTGAAACTCTGTTCCTGGCTCGACTGAACTTCATCTGGAAAGGTTTTATCAATATGCCCTCTGTAGCAAAGTTTGTTATCAAGGCCTACCCAGTCTCTGGCTCCTTTGACTATTTAACTGAGGTACTATATGTTTGTTCAAACATTTATATTTACCATGAAGAATGAAAATTTAATTTAAACTATTTATTCATTTGCTTTGTCACTTATTTGGGATCAGATAAAGGGATCATAGTTGTACTGAGCTGAAAAGTGAAGTCTGATCATTATGTTAAATACTGTACTGGCAGGTTGACTTAGATAAGTATTTATTTAACGGTAAGTATATTTAAGCTTGCCTCAAAGGATCCCATGGTTTACTAAGATGTAAGCTTTTTTGGAGTGTTTCAGGACATTCCTCTCCTATTTGGTGTTTCTTGAAATACCTTTCCAAATACAGGAGTAGTCGTAAAGCCAATCAAAGCAAGTGAACCCAAGTAAACAGAGGATTGAGGAATCAACTAGACATATTAAGACACGTTTGCTAAGCATACATTTGTTTTTCCTTAAATTTTAAACTTATGTGAACTGTCTATTAAAATGATTGCCATACCAATCTGAGCAATAACACTTCCAGGGCTGCTCTTGGGAAGATTAAACTATCCTTACCTTGCATTGGTGCTTTTTCTTCTTCTCCGTAATGTTCATCACTCTCTCTGCAGAGTGCAGGATAGAGGCAAGACAAAACTGGCCATTGAAAGAACAGCCTCAGTGGTGTTAATGTTCCGGTTAGCAGTGAGGAAGTGCTCTGTCAGTTTTACATTAAACAACTTTTTCTTTAAGCAAGCAAAAACCTTGATATAGGGAGGAAGAATGCCCACTGTGATTCCTGCTGAGTATGCAGACAATCACAATTCGTATAACACAAACTGCATCCTTTGTTCTAAGTCTGTCTGCAGTTATGGTCCGAATTCTTATAATAATATAAATTGATGTTTTGTACATTTTTATAGATTAAATTTTGTCATTTTTCGTTATTTGTTATATTATCTTCACAGTCTGAGACAGGGAAGATGATGATGGGGTTATAAAATGTTTATAATGGTAATCTTTGGGAATAAAAATATGATCAAAGGTATCACAATGCTCTGTATTTGTGCAAGCTGAATCAGATACAGTACCCTTTTCAGCTTTCTAATCAGAGTTAGATTCTCTGTTAGCATGATTACATTTACTTAGTGCAATGCAAAGCATGCAATACACTTCAGCATTATAGGAAGATATGTTGTAAAACCCTTGCACAGTTTATGGCATATTAACTCCTGTGTCTCAGTTTCATTTATTTTTTCATGTTCGTTTTCATTATCTGAGTCAGATGCCACCAGCAGAAGATTGATTTTGTTTTTTGGTGGTTCAGATTCTGTAGTTTCCTCATCGGAGTGTTGCTCTTTTGAGACTTTTGAAAGCATGCTCCGCATTTCGTCCCTCTCATATTTTGAAAGGCACTTGAGATTCTTAAACCTTGTGTCAAGTGCTGTAGCTATCTTTCGAAATCTCACACTGGTACTTTCTTTGCACTTTCTCAAATCTGCAGTGAAATTGTTCTTAGAATGACCACCACATTCTGGGTCATCATCTGAGACTGCTTATAACATGCAATATATGGCAGAATGCAGGTAAAACAGCAGAGGACATACCGTTCTCCCCCAAGGAATTCAGTCACAAATTTAATTAATGCATTATTTTTTAACGAGCGTCATCAGCATGGAAGCATGTCCTTCAGAATGGTGGCCAAAGCATGAAGGGGCATACGGATATTTAGCATATGTGACACACAAATACTTTGCAATGCTGGCTACAAAAGTGCTATGCAAATGCCTGTTCTCACTTTTCTGGTGACATTGTAAATAAGAAGAGGGCAGCATTATCTCCTGTATATGTGAGCAAACTTGTTTGTCTTAGCGATTGGCTGAACAAATACTGACTGGACTTGTAGGCTCTGAAGTTCTACATTGTTTTGGTTTTGAGTGCAGTTACGTAACAAAAAAAAAATCTACAGTTCTTCGAGTGCTTGCTCATATCAACTCCAATTAGGTGTGTGCGTGCCGCGTACACGCTCGTCGGAAGATTTTTACCCTAGCAACACTCGGTGGGTCGGCTGGGTGCCCTCTGGAGTGGCACCACCATGGCGCTGGATATATACCCCTGCCGACCCAACGGCCCTTCAGTTCCTTCTTACCGCCCGTGTCGGTCGTTGGAACAGTGGAGCACAGCTTAGCTGACCTCCACTTCCCTAGCTACTCGTCGTTTTTCTCGTTATTCTTGTGTACATAGTTGAAATTTCTATACTTAGTTATTTTTTAGTAGTTCTTTACTTAGTGTATATATAGGGGTATTAGCCCTTTCCCCGCACCATGCCCGATTCACTGGGTTTCAAATTGTGCTCGGCCTGTCACAAGCCGATGCCAACAGGAGATCCTCACGACTCTTGCCTTAAGTGCCTCGAGGAATCTCACCTCGCCGATAAGTGCTGCGTTTGCAAGGCCTTCAAGCCGAGGACAAAAAAGGAGCGGGACTTTCGTCTCAAACAGCTCCTGATGGAGGCAGCTCTTACTCCTCCGCCCTCGGCATCGAGCGCTGGACAATCTGCGGCCAGAAGCGCCTCTTCGGCACCAGATCCCGCTGGCACCGCTAAGACCCTTCGGCACCGACCATCTCCGGCACCGGTGCCTCGTTGGTACCGTTCTCTTTCCCTGAGAGTGAAGAGGCCTAAGACTTCCACTGCTTCTGTGCCCTCTGCGCCACAGCCGAAGCACCCGGATAGATCGGACCGGCTGGCACCAACACCTGTCCCGGCACCGACTACCTTGGCACCATCGATTCCAGTCCTGCAAGGGCCGTCGAATCCGGTCCCTGAAAGCTCCCTGCCAAGAGCAGTGGTTGAGCTCACGATTCCTTCCACGCCGGAGACATTCTCCACGGCTAGGGATCTCATCGCAATGACTGAGACTGCGCTACCTCAACCCCTGGCACCACCAGTGTGGGTCATACAGTCTGTGGGCAAACCTGCCCTGATAAGACCACCTTCTATTGGCACCGCAGAACGGCACCGCTCGCGATCGCGATCCTGCCGGCGTTCCCGGTCCCGTCACCGATCCCAGTCCCGACGCCGCTCGCAGTCCCGACACTGATCACCTCTTCGGTACCGGTCGTACTCGTGGCACGGATCAGCGTCCCGTTCGCCAGCCCGGTACTCTCGGCACTGATCCAGCTCCAGGCACCGTGACTCTCGCAGCCGATCCAAACATTGAGCTTTGAGATCCCGGTCGACCTCCCGGCACCGCTCCGGTCATAGGTCCCGATCTCGTTCCCGGTACTGGTATGGTTCCCGGTACCGATCCCCGGGGCCTCATAAAGCAAAAACAAGCAGAGAGGGTTTTTCAGCTCCTCCTTGGCCCATCCTGCCACCCATCCGTGTCGTCCCAGGTGAACAGTTCATATACACAGGACCAGGACCCTGATGTGCCCACTATGATCTTCCAGGAGACCTAGGCCCAAGATCAAGGCCCCCATCAGTGGTCATTCTCGACGCCTTGGGCATATCACCAGGCCCAAGGTGTATCTCCAGCCCCATCTCGCTCTGCCGCATTGGAGCACCGGGTGCCAGAGGCGACCATCAGTCACCCCCTCCTCCCACTATGGAGGAAGTGCCAGCTCCCCCACCAGAGTCTGAGTTACCAAGGGAGCCAGAGGGCGTCCAGGTCCACGAGGCCACACAGGACTCACTTGTCCCTGGCCTTTCATCTTTGTCCTCTCCTGATGAGGTCATGGCAGGGACATCCTCCACGGGCCCTCCTCCAATTGACCTGAGAGCTCACCAGGACCTCCTGAGACATGTGGCGCTCAATATGAATCTCCAGACAGAGGAGGTTCCGGAGATAGAGGACCCATTGGTGGATATTCTGTCAGCTGACGCCCCCACAAGAGTGGCCTTACCATTTATCTGGATGATCCAGGCCAATGCTAATACCATCTGGCAGTCTCCAGCCTCCATTCAACCCGCTGCCAGGAGAGTTGAGTGCAAGTACATGGTGCCCTCCAAGGGGTATGAGTACTTGTACATCTATCTTCCTCCCTGCTCCCTTGTTGTACAATCAGTCAACGAGAGGGAACGCCATGGCCAGCAAGCTTCGGCGCCAAAATCGAAGGAGGCTAGGCGTATGGACTTACTGGGCCGTAAGGTGTACTCTGCAGGGGTCCTCCAACTCCGGGTGGTGAATCAGCAAGCCTGGCTGATCCGCTACAGCTACAACACCTGGGCGGCAGTGGGCAAGTTTACGGAGCTAGTTCCCCAGGACTCCCGTCTGGAATTTGCAGCCCTCTTGAAGGAGGGGAAAAAGGTGGCGAGAACTTCCCTCCATGCCTCGTTGGATGCAGCTGACGCTGCAGCCAGGACTCTGGCCTCGGGAGTCACCATGAGGCGTATTTCATGGCTCCAAGTGTCAGGCCTCCCACCAGAACTTCAGTATACGATACAGGACCTGCCCTTTGACAGTCGAGGCCTATTTTCTGAAAAGACGGACCCTAGGCTACAAAGCCTGAAGGACAACAGGGTTACCATACGCTCTCTTGGCATGCACACGCTGGTGACTCAGCGCGGGCCTTTCCATCCCCAGCCTCACCACCCGTACCCTCCACCTAGACAAAGGCAGGACTTTGGTAGAAGGCGGGGTAGGGCCGACTGTAGATGACAGTCAGGATCCCAAGGGGTCCAAAATCAAGGTCCCTCTAAACCACCTACGGGGCCAAAACCTAACTTTTGAAGTTACGCCTGAGGGCGGCGTACCAGTTACGTTCCAGGATCCTTTCCCTCCTTTTTCCAACTGCCTCTCCTTTTTCCTCTCTGCGTGGTCCCTCCTAACTTCAGATCATTGGTTCCTACACACGGTGGAACTTGGCTACCACCTCTAGTTTATTTTGCCCCCCCTTCCACTCCCCCATCCTTGTCCCTCTTCAGGGACCCCTCTCACGAGCAACTCCTCTTACAAGAGGTGCAGTCGTTTCTTGCCATGTGAGCCATAGAGGAAGTGCCAAACGACAAAAGGGGCAAGGGGTTTTACTCCTGCTATTTCCTAATCCCCAAGGCAAAGGGAGGTCTCAGACCTATCCTAGACCTGCGAGAACTCAACAAGTTCATGATAAAGTTGAAGTTCCGCATGGTATCCCTCGGGGCCATCATCCCGTCCTTAGATCCCGGAGACTAGTATGCCACCCTCGACATGAAGGACGCGTATTTTCACATCGCCATTTATCCTCCTCACAGGCGGTACCTCCGATTTGTGGCCAACTGTCAGCATTTCCAGTTTACGGTCCTACCGTTTGGCCTCTCTGCAGCCACAAGAATATTCACAAAGTGCATGGCTGTAGTTGCTGCCGCCCTCCGCTGCTGTCGGATACACGTTTTTCCATATCTGGACGATTGGCTCATCCGAGGGACCTCAGAGTCACAAGTCTCCTATCACGTGGGCATCGTCAAGGGCCTATTCATTCATCTAGGCCTGATGATCAACACAGAGAAATCTACTCTGGTTCCCACACAGAGGATAGACTTCATTGGGGCCATTCTGGACTCCAATCTCACCAGAGCCTGCTTGCCTCGGTTTCAGGCGATGGTAACAATTATCCGAGGCCTACAGAACTTCCTGACGACTTCGGCTCGCACGTGTCTCGGTCTCCTGGGTCACATGGCTGCCTGCACCTTCGTGACCAAACACGCCAGGCTACGTCTCCATCCCCTCCAATCTTGGCTCAACTCGGTATACCACCCGAGCAGAGACGCCATAGACATGATAGTCACCATTCCACTGAGCATCATAAGCTCCCTCGACTGGTGGCTGATGCCCTCCCTGATGTGTGCAGGGATGCCATTCCATCCGCCCCAGCATTCTATGTCCCTGACAACAGACGCATCATCTCTCGGCTGGGGTGCTCACCTCGGACATCTTTGCACTCAAGGCCTTTGGTCATCTCAAGAGCTGGCCTTGCACATCAATGTCTGAGAGCTGAAAGCAGTCCGCCTTGCGTGCCAGGCATTTCAGCAGCATTTGTAAGGCCATTGTGCCTCAGTGTTCACAGACAACACAACGGCCATGTATTACATAAACAAGCAGGGAAGGACACAGTCTTCCCCCCTTTGTCAGGAAGCCATCCAACTCTGGGATTTTTGTATAGCCCACTCGATAGACCTGGTAGTGTCCTTCTTCCCAGGCGTTTGGAACACTCTGGCAGATCAACTCAACAGATCCTTCCTGTCTTATGAGTGGTCGATTCATCCGGAAGTTATCCATTCTGTTTTCCAGAAGTGGGGATTTCCCCGCATAGACCTCTTCGCTTCCCTCGAGAACAGGAAATGCCAGATGTTCTGCTCCTTTCAAGGTCTCTCCTCCGGTTCAATCTCAGACGCCTTCCTGATACTGTGGATGGGCCAATTGCTTTATGCCTTTCCACCGTTCCCGCTGGTTCACAGGGTTCTGCTAAAGCTCCACAGAGACAGAGCTCGATTAATCATGATCGCTCCAGCTTGGCCCAGGCAGCACTGGTACACCATGTTGCTCAGCCTGTTGATAGCCAACCTAATTATCCTGCCTCTTCGCCCAGACCTCATTACTCAGGACCACGGCAGACTTCACCACCCAGACCTGCAGTCCCTTCACCTCCCGGGCATGGCTGCTGCGTGGTTAAGCCAATCAGAATTACGTTGCTCTGCCTCAGTACAACAAGTACTCCTGGGTAGCAGAAAACCTTCCACTCAGGCCACGTATCTGGCCACATGGAAGTGCTTCTCCTGCTGGTGCGAAACGGAAAACGTTACTCCCACCGAAGTCCCGATCCCCACCATCTTGGACTACTTCTGGTCTCTCAAACAGCAGGGCCTAGCAATATCATCATTGAGGGTGCACTTGGCGGCTATCTCTACCTTCCACCCAGGGGAGAGTGGCCGCTCAGTGTTCTCGCACCCTATGGTTTCTAGGTTCCTCAAAGGCTTTAAGTGCCTATACCCCCAGGTACGCCGCCCCGCCCCAATCTGGGACCTCAATCTGGTTCTATCCAGACTTATGTCTGCCCCATTCGAGCCACTAGCAACCTGCTCACTACTATACCTATCCTGGAAAACAGCTTTCCTCGTAGCCATTACATCAGCCAGACGAGTCTACGAGCTTCGGGCTCTCACGGTGGACCTACCGTATACTGTGTTTCACAAGGACAAGGTGCAGTTGTGACCGCACCCGGCGTTCCTCCCTAAGGTGGTATCGGCCTTTCATGTCAACCAGGATATCTTCCTTCCGGTCTTCTTCCCGAAACCACACTCAACACGAAGGGAGCAACAATTGTGGTCCCTAGATGTTCATAGAGTGCTTGCATTTTATATCGAGCGGACAAAACCCTTTCGTAGAACGCCCCAACTCTTTGTCGCGGTGGCGGACCGAATGAAGGGCCTACCTGTCTCCTCCCAGAGGATTTCATCTTGGGTGACGGCCTGCATCTGTACTTGTTATGACTTGGCTAATGTTCCCTCGAGCCGCCTCACCGCACATTCTGCCAGGGCCCAGGCTTCATCTGCTGCCTTCCTGGCTCATGTACCCATCCAGGAGATATGCCGTGCAGCTATCTGGTCTTCGGTACATACCTTTGTCTCTCATTACGCTCTGGTTCAACAGTTGGCTCAGCAGTTTTGCATTCTACAACATCTCACTCCGACCCCACCACCTAGGTAAGGCTTGGGAAACACCTAATTGGAATCGATATGAGCAAACACTCGAAGAAGAAACGACGGTTACTCACCTTTGTAACTGTTATTCTTCGAGATGTGTTGCTCATATCCACTCCAAACCCACCCTCCTTCCCCTCTGTCGGAGTAGCCGGCAAGAAGGAACTGAAGGGCCGTTGGGTCGGCAGGGGTATATATCTAGTGCCATGGCGGTGCCACTCCAAGGGGCACCCATCAGACCCACTGAGTGTTGCTAGGGTAAAAATCTTCCGACGAGCGTGCACGCGGCGCGCACACACCTAATTGAAATGGATATGAGCAACACATCTCGACAAACAACAGTTACAAAGATGAGTAACTGTCTTTTGTAAGTTGCACTTTCACAACGAAGAGATTGCACTACAGTACTTATGAGGTGAATTGAAAAATATTATTTCTTTTGCTTATCATTTTAGAGTGCAAATATTTATAATAAAAAATAATATACACTTTGATTTGAATTATAACACAGAATACAATATATATGAAAATGTAGTAAAACATCCAAAATGTTTAATAAATTTCAATTGGTATTCTGTTTAACATTGTGATTAAAACTGATTAATTTTTTTGAGTTAACTGCGATCAATAGACAGCCCTACTGAAAATCTTTTATTTATACCTGTTGTTAGTGATGTATAGTTACAGGTGTAGAAGTGTGCAAGAGGTACTTTGGATTCCATTACACATTACTGGTTTTATATTGAAAAACCCAACTCTGTGGTTTAATGCAAACTAGTTTGTTTCCCTGAAGTGGCATAACTTCTGCTGATAAACTAAATCATATGTAATATAAGCGTTTAGGAGCTAAGTTCCTCTATTATTTTTGAAATCTATTTCAGTATGTACAGTGGGTTCAAATTGTGTATCTGCTTTTCTGACAGGACTTGCCAGATAGTATCCAAGTAGGTGGCAGGATATCACCTCACACTGTTTGGGAATATGTGGAAAAAATAAAAGCTTCAGGGACCAAGGTAAGGAAGAAACTTATACTTTAAATTAGAAGACCTTAAATGTCTGCTGCGGTGCCAATATTGTGTATATATAATGTTTTTTCAAACAGTTCTCTGTTGAAAATAGTATGACTTTATGTACACAGCAAAAATTGATACATAAGGCTGCTATCCTTTCATTGCTCAAATCCCTCTTGAAGACCCATTTCTACTGTGATGCTTAAATATAAATAAATCCAATTTGAGGGTAGTTGATATTTTTGTTGGGACCGAAGGTTTGGAGTTGATAGCGTATCTTATCCCTCCTTCCTACTGTTCATTTCTGGCTTGTCACTCCTCCATTCCCCTGTCTCCAGTTTTCACCCAGCTGAAGTCAATACAGACATTAGTCAGGCGGTTCTGATTTGCCCTTGTGTGTGAGAAGAGACAAAGAGTTCCTCCCTCTTCTTTCCCTTTCCCATATCTGGTGTTACGATTCTTGCCTTTGCACTGTAGCAATTAATGATATATCTTAAACACTAAAAATGATGTAGAATACATATTCTTCTTCAAGTGAGTGCTCATGTGTATTCCACAGTAGGTGTGCTTGCTCGCCACGTGCACCGGTGCTGGAAGCTTTTCCTTTAGCAGTACCCATAGTGAGGGAGTCCCTCTGCGACCCCTGGAGTGGCGCCTCTGTATCACGCCATAAAGGGGGCTGCACACTCCGCCCCCACCCTCAGTTCCTTCTTGCCGTCAATGAAGATAGTCGGAACTTGTGCTCCAGCTTTGCTGTAGTGTCTTCCTTAGTAGTACGATCTTCAACTGTTACTAGCTTCTCCAGTTAGTAGCCTGGCTTGGGGCATGCCCCGAGCCCCAAGCTTTGTCGTGCGACTCCTGTCACAATTCCATGCCTAGAAGCGATCCACACTCCGAGTGTCTTCACTGTCTGGGCGAGGCTCATATAAGTGAGAAATCTGTAAGTCCTTCAATTCCCGGACTAAACGCGAACGTGAGATCCAACTCTGGGCTCTGCTTATGGAGTAGGCTCTGGCCCCGGCACTGGCAAGCTGACCTGACCCGGTGCCGGGCACTGCGTCCTCGGTGCGGAGCGAAGCCCCGTCCACCAGTCGGCACCGCTCCTCTACCAAGAAGCAAGGCAAGACCCAGCGGTGCCGAGACAAGGACAGGGGTAACACTGGACCCGAGTTGGGCAACACGCGATCCGCCTCGGGACCCAGACCTCTGACTCGTGCAGAGTGGAGTACTCTGGCCCCGTCAACATGTGCCTTCCTGACAATGAGGATTCCGTCGATGCCAGAGGCAGCTCAGGCAGCGCGCGACATCCTCGTCATGCCAGTACCGAGCGGGCCGCCCGAGTTGGGGCCCTGGTCCTGAGGAAAGCCACTGCTGGGCGCCCACGAGCCCTCACCGGCCAAGTCGGAGGTTGAGGTTCCTGCTTGATCCGCGGGACCTTCCTGTAGCCCACTTCAGGTTTCCACTCCATTGTCGGGGTTGCCTGGGAGTGAGTCGCTGGAGTCTTCCTCGGCCCCCAGGGGACGCAGGCACCGGGACAGAAAGTGTTGATGCTCTTCATCCAACCGCCGTGATAGCAGGTCGTGACGCCATCGGCACTGCGGATCATACCACGGCGCGTGCAATGCTCGGAGTGCATCCTGACAGTCACCAGCACCGACGCGTTGTAGCCGTGGTCGCCAACGGGAGTCCAAAGAGAGTACCTCTGACATTTACGTCTCGTCATTGAGGTCTAAATCCTGGGGCCGGATCCGACATAGGTCTGCACGGGATGAAAGACTCCCACACCACCCTACAGACTCTTGGCCTGTATGTCTCGCAAGCCAAGGACAAACCCAGGCCGCAACCCTCGGCTCCCCCCATAAGGGGCAGATACGAGCCCTTGCCTAAAAGGCCTAGGGACCAGAGGTGCAGGTCACAGCGCCAGTCCCGTTTGGCCCCATGTCCCGGCCCCTCGAAGGGCAAGAGGCAAAGGAAGAGATGTTTTTGACTCTTTGCGGGGAGCCACCTGGCCTGTTGCCAGGGAAACCGCCCTGTTAATAAAGTTAGTTTTTGGCAACTGTTTATCGGCCTTCAGAGTGCACTGGTCCTGTATAACGTCGGACCAGTGGGTCCTCCGTACCATCTCCGAGGGATACAGGCTGCAGTTCAATGCAACCCCACCACATCATTCTCCGTCCGGGGGTGTCCCTGGGGACCTGGAACATACCCTCCTTTTGAATCAGGAGGTGATGTGCCTTCTCGCCCTAGGCGCAGTGGAGAAGGTACCTCGGGAATTCCAGGACAAAAGGTTTTACTCCTAGTATTTCCTGATCCTGAAGGCGGGCTTAGGCCCATCCTCGACCTGCGGAATCTCAACCAGTTTCTGGTTTGCTGCAAATTCCGTATGGTGTCCCTGACCTCTATTATTCCGTCCCTGGACCTGGGGGATTGGTTCGCATCCCTGGACCTCTAAGATGTGTACTACTATATCCACATTTTCAAGGGTCACAGGCACTTCCTGGTAGGGACAGACCATTACCAGTTTATGGTCCTTCCCTTTGGCCTTTCCACAGCCCCCAGGGTTTTTACCAAATGCATGGCTGTGGTGGCAGCCCACCTCAGGAGGAACGGGCTGCAGATCTTCCCTTACCTGGATGACTGGCTGCTCAAGGGCAAGTCTCGGTCCCAAGTGCAGGCGCAGATGGAATTCCTGCTAGATACCTGCACGAGTCTAGGCCTAGTGGTAAACAAGGAAAGTCCACGTTAGTCCCAGTTCAGTGCATACACTTCATAGGGGCGCTGTTAGACTCCCTGGTAGCCATGGCTTCCCTCCCCCGGGACAGGTTCAAGGTGCTCAAAGGTCTCATCACCTCGGTCACGGCCTTTCCGGTGATGACAACACGGGTGTGCCTTCAAATCCTAGGCCATATGGCAGCATGCACATCCGTGGTGCGACATGCCAGGCCAGGGACGACCTGGACAAGGTTGTCACATTGCCACCCAATGTAGTAGCCGACCTGCAGTGGTGTCACCCTGAAGCATGTTGCTTGGGAGGATCCCCTTCCGGGAACACTCTCCCTCACTAGATCTGATGTCAGACATCTTGGACTTGGGATGGGGAGCCCAATGTGGAGCTTCAAAACCCAGGGCAGATGGTCGCCCTCAGAATTGCACCTGCACATAAATGTCAGGGAGCTCAGAGCGGTGCGCCTGGCGTGTGTAGCCTTCAGCCGGCACCTAGGGGGGAAGGTAGTCAGAGTCCTCATGAACAATACGACCATGATGTATTATATCAACAGACAAGGGGACATGCATTCCATGGCCTTGTGCCAGGAAGCCCAGCGCCTGTGAGAGTTCTGTATAGCCCGCAACATCCTTCTGAGGTCTTTTCACCTGCCCAGCAGGCGCAATACGCTCGCAGATCGCCTTAGCAGGTTCTTCTCCCAACAACATGAGTGGTCACTAAACAGGGCGGTGTCCAGGCAGCTTTTCCTAGAGTGGGGCACTCCCCAGGTAGATCTGTTCGCCACTATCCAGAATCGCCTATGCCCACAATTCTGCTCCAGGGCGAGAGAGGGCGAAGGGGCGATATCGGACGCGTTCCTAATCCCATGGTTGGGCTGCCTGTTCTTCCTGCCCTTCCCCCTGATAGGCAGAGTCTCACAGAAGGTAGAGGCAGATGGGGCTCGGATTATCCTCATAGCCGCAGATTGGGCCCGTCAACATTGGTACAGAACCCTCCTTTGCTTTTAGTGGACCCCCTCTCCCCCGTGCAGGCCGTCTCTCCGACCGGACATCCTCTCCCATGTCTCCTCCACTCCAACCTGGCCACGCTCCACTTGACAGCGTGGCTGCTCCGTGCTTGAATGAGGAGGAGAGAAGGTGTTCTGAGGATGTTAGACAGATCCTGCTCAAGAGCAGGAAACCGTCCACACATCGAACTTACCTGGCCAAATGGTATCAGTTCCTCAGGTGGGCAAGGGAGAGGGGCTCTTCCCCCGCCTCCGCATCTATCCAGCTTATCCTTGATTACCTCCTGTCCCTTAGGACCCAAGGGCTGACGCCCTCCTCAGGGTGCACTTTGCAGCCATTTCGGCTTTCCACCCCCCAGTGCAGGGCCACGCGTTGTTTTCACACCACATGGTCTCCCAATTCCTGAAAGGGCGCCCGGTCCCGCTCTGGGACTTGAACGTAGTGCTGTCCCACCTCACAGGGCCTCCATTTGAGCCCTTGGCCACATGTTCTTGGTCCCACTTATCGTGTAAAGTGGCGTTTCTGGTAGCTATCACCTCAGCCCGCCGGATCTTGGAGCTTAGGGCCCTGACCTCCGAACCCCTGTATACGGTCTTCCATAGGGATAAGGTCCAGCTCCGCCTGCACCCAGCTTTTCTGCCGAAGGTAGTCTTGGGTTTTCATATGGATCATGACATCTTCCTCCTCGTCCTCTGTCCTAAGCCCCATGTCTCTAATGAGGAGCGACGCCTGCACATGCTAGATGTGCGTAGAGCACTGGCTTTTTACTTAGACTGAACCAGACCATTCCTTAAATCCCCTTAGCTTTTCATTTCTTCTGCCGAGCACATGAGGGGGCGACCAGTATCCACCCAGCGGATCTCCTGCTGGATCACCTCATGCATACGCACTTGTTACGACCTGGCAGAGTTTCCCCTGCCTCCTGTAGTTAAGGCTCATTCAATGAGAGCTCAGTCCTCGTCCGCTGTCTACGTGGATCATGTCCCTGTTCAGGACATTTGCAGGGCTGCTACGTGGTCCTCTGTCCATACCTTTTCATCACACTATGCGATCATCTCCCAAACGCAGGGTGATGTCGGATTTGGTAGGGTGGTGCTCTGCCCTGGTAACGCTTAAACTCCTACCTGCCTCCATCAGGTACAGCTTGGAGTCACCTACTGTGGCATGCACATGAGCAATCACTCAAAGGACAGTTACCTGTTCCGTAACTGGCGTTCTTCGAGATGTGGTGTTCAGGTGTATTCCACATCCCGCCCTCCTTCCCCTCTGTCGGAGTTGTCTAGCAAGAAGGAATGAGGGTGGGGAGGAAGCGCGCAGCCCCCTTTATGGCATGATATAGAGGCGCGACTTCAGGGGTCGCAATGGGGCCCCCCCACTACGGGAAAGGAAAAACTAAGGGAAAAATTTGCAGCACCGGTGCACGTGGTGAGCCCGCACACCTACTGTGGAATACACCTTAGCAACACATCTCGAAGAATGCTAGTTACGGAACAGGTAACTGTCCTTTGCTAAGGAGTGTTGGTAGAATAAAATATGAAATGTTCAAAATTTGGCATGCCTTCTGAAAAAGCTGGTATACAAGAATCAGCAGACAGAGAAAATATTTTATTTTTTTGTCATGTACAATCAGTAATTTTTTTTCTGGAAGCTTCTCATTCTGTTTTTTCTTAATGCTTCAGAGCGACTTTCCTCTGCTGTCTCCTACTCTTGTGTCTCTATTTTGTCATCTCTTTTTCTAGTCAGTTGCTTCCCCTTTTCTGTTGATTGTATATTTACTTGAAGACCAAGCACTATTAAAATTTACTTTAAAAAACACAATTTGTAAACACTTCACACTACCTTTTTTCCTTTTTTAAACAGGAAATTTGTGTAGTTCGCTTCACCCCGGTAACTGAAGAGGATCAGATTTCCTATGCTTTGCTGTTTGCGTACTTCAGCAGCAGGAAGCGTTATGGTGTAGCTGCCAATAACATGAAGCAAGTGAAGGATTTGTATCTTATCCCTTTAGGTGCCTCAGACAAAATTCCACATCATCTTGTACCTTTTGATGGACCTGGTAAGTACAATACAGAGCTTGGAAATTTACATATAGTGGCACCTCCCCCATGAATGAAATATGAAATGTACCTGAAAATTAAAGTTTAACTTTTTAAGTTATAACAGTGTTTTTGAGCAAACTGCGTATTGTGCATCTTATTCGAATAAAACATTACTGATCATCCTGGTGTTATGAGAATGCTCTGTAACAGATTGGAAACCAGTTTCCAACCCATAAAATTATTTGGATTAATGTGTTTAAATATTTAATCTGAAAAAAAGGCTTGTGATTAATGTTTAACCCACACTGCCATGTGGCAGGGGATAGAGGGAAAGGTGAGAGAAAGTCTGATATTTATTTAGTACAGCTCAGTGAATAGAGTGGTGCAAGTGACTTCTGGAAGAGGTTTATTCACATTCACTCTGATTTATTTTCGTGGATGCTGTCATGTAGTTAAACCCTATATTGAGTCAAAAAAACCCTTTTTAGTTAAACCAGGGCTAGTTTCTTGTTTAGACAAAGGCTTTAGGTGAGGGAAGGGCAGCTTGAAGAAGTGAACCCATAATGTGTAGGCATTGTGAAGTCATGTATGTGGTTCCTTGGTCCTGCTTGGGGCCAACAGTAGTGTGAGTCTGGGGCAGCTTTTATAGATACTGAGGGTTCTGGATTGTGGGGAGGAAAACTCACCTATATGTGCAGCTTTGGTGCCCAAGTCCGCTGCAGTGGTGGTCTGTTAAGTCTTGTTGAAAGTCTCTGGGTAAGGATAAAATGGGTAAAAAAACAAGGGTGATGTCATGGTAGAACAAGAGGTGGATGAGGCTTTAAAAAAAAAATATTGTAACAAAATCATCCAAAGCACAGGACTTGGTGGTGATGCGGGACTTCAGCTACCCAGACATCTGTTGGAAAAGTAACACAGCAGGGCACAGATTATCCAATAAATTCTTGGAATATATTGGAGACAATTTTTTATTTCAGAAGGTGGAGAAAGCTCCTAGGTGAGAGGCTGTTCTAGATTTGATTTTGACAAATAGAGAGGAACTGGTGGACAATTTGAAAGTGGAAGGCAGCTTGGGTGAAAGTGATCATGAAATGATAGAATTCATGATTCTAAGAGGAAAAACAGTGCATTAAAGACAATGGATTTCAAGAACGCAGTCCTCAGCAAACTCAGGTAGTTCGTAGGTAGGATCCCATGGGAAGGAGGTCTAAGGGGAAAAACAGTTCAAGAGAGTTGACAGTTGTTCAAAGAGACATTTTTAAGGGCACAAGAGCAAACTATCCCATTGCATACGAAAGATAGGATGTATGGCAAGAGACCACCGTGGCTTAACCAGGATATCTTCAGTGATCTGAAACTCAATAAGAGACCTACAAAAAGTGGAAACTAGGCTAAATTCTAATGGATGAATATAAACAAACAACACAAGCATGTAGGGACAAAATTAGAGAGACCAAGGCACAAAATAAAATTAAACTAGCTAGAGACATAAAAGGTAACGAGAAAACATTAGAAGCAAGAGGAAAACAGAGGACAGGGTAGGCCCATTACTTGATGTGGGGGGGAAACAATAACAGAAAATGTGGAAATGGCAGAAGTGCTAAATGACTTTTTTGTTTGTTTTCACCAAAAAGGTTAGTAGCGATTGGACATCTAATATAGTGAACGCCAATGAAAATAAGGTAGGATCTGAGGCTAAAATAGGGAAAGAACAAGTTAAAAATTACTTAGATACATGTCTTCAAGTTGGTAGGGCCTGATGAAATACATCTTAGAATACTCAAGGAGCTGACTGAGGCGATACTTGAGCCATTAGTGATTATCTTCGAAAACTAATGGAAGACGGGATAGATTCCAGAGGACTGTAAAAGGGCAACTATAGTGCCAATCTGTAAAGAGAGAAATGAGGACAGCCTGGGAAATTACAGATTAGTCAGCTTAACTTCAGTACCCGGAAAGGTAATGGAGCAAATAATTAACCATTTTGCAAACATCTGGAAGATAATAAGGTGATAGATAACAATCAGCATAGATTTGTCAAGAACAAATTGTGTCATACCAACCTAGTAGCTTTCTTTGACAAGGTAACAAGCCTTGTGGATAGGGGGAAAGCAGTAGATGTGGTCTATCTTGACTTTAGTAAGGCTTTTGATAGTATCTCACATGCTCTTCTCATAAACAAACTAGGGAAATACAACCTAGATGGAACTACTACAAGGTGGGTGCGTAACTGGTTGGAAAAGTGTTCTAGAGAATAATCATCAGTGATTCACAGTCCAACTGGAAGGGCATATTGAGTGGGGTCCTGCAGGAATCAGTCCTGGGTTTGGTTCTGTTTAATAGCTTCATCAATTACTTAGATAACAGCAGAGAGAAGACACTTATAAAGTTTGTGGATGGTACTGAGCTAGAAAAGGTTGCAAGTGCTTTGGAGGATAGGATTCAAATTCAAACTGATCTGGACAAACTGGAGAAATGGTCTGAAGTAAATAGGATGAAATTTAGTAAGGACAAATGCAAAGTACTCCACTTAGATGGGAACAATCAGTTGTGCGCACACAAAATGGGAAATGACTGCATAGGAAGGAGTACTGTAGAAAGTGATCTAGGGGTCATAGTGGATCACAAGCTAATTGAGAGTCAACAGTGTAGTACTGTTGCAAGAAATTCTGTAAACATAATTCTGGGAAGTATTAGCAGGAGTGTTGTAAGCATGATGTGATAAATAATTCTTCTGCTCTACTCTGTGCTGATAAGGCCTCACCTGGGAGTATTATGTTCTGAGCACCACATTTTAGGAAAGATGTGGACACATTGGAGAAAATCCAGAGGAAAGCAGCAAAAATGATTAAAGCTCTAGAAAACATGACCCATGAGGAAAGATTGAAAAAAAAAATGGGGTTGTTTAGTCTGGAGAAGAGAAGACTGAGTGGAGACATAACAGTTTTCAAGTACATAAAAGATTTTTACAAGGAGGAGGGAGAAATATTTTTTCTCTTTAACCTCTGAGGATAGGACAAGAAGCAATGGGTTTAAATTACAAGGGAGGTTTAGGTTGGACATTAGGAGAAACTTCCTAACTATCAAGGTAGTTTAGCACTGGAATAAATTGCCTAGGGAATCACTGTCATTGGAGCTTTTTAGGAGCAGGTTAGACAAAATACCTGTCGGGGTTGTCTAGATAATACTTAGTCCTGCCATGAGTGCAGGGCACTGAACTAAAAGACCTCTCGAGGTCCATTCTAGTCCTACGATTCTATGATTCTCTGTTCCCATTTTGGGAAATGATTGTGGGTGTAGAATGTTCAGTAGAACAGCTGGCACTCTTCCCTTTAACGTCTATTTGTTTCAGTTCTTTATTCTGGCAGTTAATATTGTGAATCCCTACACATACAAAAATCTGAATAAACCTCAGTTGAATCATTATTATTTTAAGTGAAACTTATGAGAAATTATATGCTAAAAAATCACAGTTGTCATCTGTAACTAATATTCATGTATACAAGTGCTAAGCTGTATACTTAGATTTTGCATTCCAAGTCAGGCATTTGAAATTTTTACTTTTTTACATAGCAGCAAGGCTTAGCCAACCTAAAAATATATACTTATATTCTTTATGGTAAGACTTGTTTGTGTAGAGCTGGTTTTTTTAGGCTGAACAACTTTGACATTGACCCTTTGAAAATAATGTATTTGTTATGCTATTTTTATATTCAGTTTTCTTCTTAATGAAAACATGGATGCTCCAACCAGACCTACTTTTGCTTGGCCATTTTGATTATGCTGGAGCCCCGGAAAGGGGAGTTTGTGCCACCAAAGGGTTTCCCTGGGCTAAATTTATTTAAATATGAGGGCAAGAGATTGACAGTGTTTGTGTTTTGATTGTGAAATAGCCATTACCTATATTTAAGCCAGTCCTTCTGGATATCAAGATTACTTATGCTCATTTTAGGTATATTTAAAAATATCCCAAATTAAACCTTTTGCTATGTTTTAATATGATGCATTGTTCTGCAGAGTTGATGGTAAGCTTGCATTATCATTGCCCATGTGGTTGACTCAGATCGCTAAACGGAGACCTCCATTTTTAAGGGAACCTAAGCTATCCCAAACAAACTACCTGATGGGCAGAATTTGCCTCTTATGAAGCAATGGCATGAAAATGAAGTGCACTGCTTGAGCAGCTGTCTGGTTGCCTTATGCCTTTGAAACACACAGTACCTTTAGATACGGGAGAGAGCTTACTGGGAAGCAGTCCTTGCTATATCGTTGAAGAAGTGTAACTAATTTTTCACATAGAACAGCTCTCCTGGGTGAGGGGGGCTGATGGGACCCAAAGAATACTATAGACATATGATAGGATATTCTTTTATTAAAATGATTCTCCAAATAAATGTATTTCATTTATTAATTGCTTTTATGATTTTACATAGGGATTGAAATACATCGACCAAATCTGTTGCTGGGTTTGATAATTCGCCAAAAAATGAAGAGACAGATTAGTGCTAGCACTAGCCTTGTGGATGAAATCCCTGAAAATGCCCCGAGTAACTTGCCGCCAGAAAAAAAAAGCAAACTGAGCAAACCTGAAGTCTCTAGTACTGAAGTAGTAGTAGAAGAAGAGGAGGAAGAAAATGATTTTTTTAATTCCTTCACAACTGTGTTACATAAGCAGAGAAATAAGCCTCAACAATCTAATACAGAAGAAATGCCAGCAGTTATTGAACCTGTAGTAGAAAGCATCAAACATGAGCCACCAAAGCCGCTGAGATTTCTTCCTGGAGTTCTCGTTGGATGGGAAAATCAGTCTTCTACTCTTGAACTAGCAAATAAACCACTGCCTGTAGATGATATTCTTCAAAGTCTTTTGGGTACTACCGGACAGATATATGAACACCATCAGTCAGTGGTGGACCAGTGTGCTAGTCAAGAAATACCTTTATTTGCTGAACAGACAAGCTTAGAAGAAGAAAAAATGAATGTTGCTGAAGAAACTGCTGATGAAGTTATAGAAACTAAGACTAAACTAGATGATTCACAAGAATCCACTGATGTTACAGTAACAATGGACACACCAGTTGCAGAGACCTCATGTTCTGCGGGAACTGTAGGAACTCTGATAAGTTTAAGTCTTAAGGGAAAACCACCAGATGTTTCTACAGAAGCATTTTTAGCAAACTTATCTGTTCAGTCACAGAGCAAGGAAACTGAGGAGTGTAAAGAAAATGATCCAAAGTGGCAGCTGTATGACACAGAGAATGTTTTGCCAGAAAGCAAAAGGACCACAAATTCTAGTTTCTCTTCTTCCTCATCAAATGCAGGTAAAGGAAGTGGTGATAACAGTGTTAATATAGGTTCTTCTGAAAGTATGATTGCTAATACTTCCAAATCTCCACAGTTTATTAATCTTAAAAGGGACCCAAGACAAGCAGCTGGACGAAGCCAACAGATTAATGCTTCAGAAAATAAGGAGGGGGACACTAACAGAAATGAAGAAAGACAAAATATACAGTCAGACATCTCTGGAAGTGAGCAAATGGAGATAGAGAATAAACAGTCAGGAGAAAAGGGCTTAAACGTGTTTCAAAGTGGTAGTCAGACATCTGAGATGCAGTGTACCTCTGCTCCAACTAAAACAGATAATGTATGTGCTTCACAAACGGAAGAGACAAAACACTTACAGGAAGATACACCGATGAAAAATATTGAAACAGTGCACTCATTTAGAAGAGGAACAGCAACAACCTCATCTCATTTTGAAAAAGAAAATTCTTCTCATTCTGAATTCACTTCCAAAGTCCCCAGCCCAGTTATGAGTGGAAACTTCCCACCAGTTAGACCTCAGCAGCATAATTTTCAGCATCTTAAATCTAATCTACCAGGATTTCAGTTTCAAACACTTTCACCTCCTAACTTCCCCCCCCAAAACAGCCCCATGTTTGGATTTCCTCCTCATCTACCACCTCCACTTCTTCCTCCTCCAGGTTTTAGTTTCGCTCAGAATCCTATGATGCCATGGCCACCTGTTGTTCATTTGTCAGGTCAGCCACCACATTATGTTGGACCCATTGTGCAAGGGCCATTGCTGGCTCATAAACAATCAAGATTTCCAGGGCCAGAAAACTTTTATCAGAGTAAAGACAATAAGAGACCAGAAAGACGTCATAGTGACCCTTGGGGCAGACAAGAACAACATTTAGAGAGAGGGTTCAGTAGGGGAAAAAGTGATCAGCATAGACAAAGGTTTTATAGTGAATCCCACCACCTAAAGAAAGACAGACATGAAAAAGAGTGGAACAGTGAAAAATACTGGGACCAGGATTCTGAAAGGAATAGACGGAAAGACAGAAACCAGGAAAAAGAGAGAGAGAAAAAAAGCAGAGAGGAAGGACATAGAGACAAAGAGAGGTTACGACTGTCACACAGTGATAGGGGATCTGATGGAAAATCCTCCAGGGAGAGTAGAAATCCAGAAAAAAAGATAGATAAACCTAAAAGTGAAGAACATTCTCATGAAAAGGATAAAGAGAGGGAGAAAAGTAGGGAGAGACATAGAGAACGAGAAAGTGAAAAGAACAGAGACAGACATCACAAAGACAGGGACCACAATGACAGAGCTAAAAGCAAAAGGTAAAAAGAGCAGGCAGTCTTTCAAAATCCTATTTAAATAATTGTTAGTTGTGTCCTAAAGTTTTGTAAAAATGCCTGCTAGGATTGTGCCATCTTTTTTTATTCATTTTTGGTGTTTTGCAAAAACAAGTCTGTGTTTTGGTACAAAGCTGTGTACCAATACTCATCTTCTTTTACATTATACCAACTATCCCTAGAAATAGGAGTTTAATATTTTTCAGAATTTTACATTGCTGTATATTCAAAATTTTAAAGATTTCTTTTATTAATATGCAATAAAGGCTTAGAAATTTCTTAGTTGATGAAGTTGGCTTTAGTCAAGTATGCATTATAGTTGCTGCCTTTGGTAATTTGTGCTCTCTTCTGTTTTAAGATGCTCCAGTAAATTTAAAAATGAATTTCAAATAACAGCCTTGTTTTTAAATTGCACTGTTTTTGAGGACTGTAGCAGAGTCTTAGTAACCCTTATACATTACAACACAAAATACAACATATGTTGAGTGGTGTGAAGTTTTTTTAATGATTCAGTAATACAATAAAAGAATTGAGCAGTATCTCCAGTAGTTATCAAGTATTTCTCAAGCATCTGAAGCAGTCTGTGACCAGAAATTAGAAGGCTGAGCTGTCCAAATGTTATTGCTTTAAACTGCACTTGTTTTAATAAGAACATTTTTTAAACTATATTCTTTAAACTATGATTTGTTACTAGTCAGTTAATTTTCCCATAATTTTTCATGCTTCAAAAACTTGAATACCTAAGCTTGTACATTATCTTGTGTTTTGCTATCCTTTTTACTGTAAAATGTAAATATTTTAAGGGATATTTTGATTCTGAAAATGATAAAACTTTCTCACATACTTTGTGTGTTTGATTTCATAGGTTTGAAGCAGTAGACTAAACCAATATAACAAACAAGATGTAAAATGACTCTTGTAGCTTTGTTTTACACTTCATAACTAGTGATTTTTTTTGACCATGTCAGGGCTTTTAATATACAGAGCAGTTCAGATTTTATGGTGACGGGCATCCACTGATACTTTTTTTTAAAACCAAAATATTACTCTCTCTCATACTTCCTGAAAAAAAAAAATCCAGTATATTGCTCATTTTGTTGAATCTGCTTTTGAAAAACAAAATACTCTACCATTACATTATTCTGTCTATCACACTATTTTGCAGAATTTGGTCTAATTATTTTTACTTAAGAATATTGTGTATAAAGAAGTTTGAATACATCGCCTTACCTATGAACATAGCTTTTTGCACTTTGGTGTAGAATGAACCTCTTCTTTCCAATAACAGATATGTGATTAAAAGACAATAATTGTTAACTTTTTTAATTGGTCATATTTAAAAGTAGCTTATTTGCAGACATTGCACATAGCTTTACAGACAAATTAAATAAGGTTAAAATTAAAAATGTTTTATACCAAATAAAGGTGGTGGTAGCTTTTATTGTATAATTATTCCTAGGCCAATAGTCTGAAGATTCACAAAATAATTTCTCAACTACATTAGGAACTGAAAGCCATAGTTAGAACCTTAATTTAAAGATCCTACATGGCCTATGGTCTACAGGACTCAAACCATTCTGTTCAAAATTGGTTCAATAACTGAAGTGGTGGTTGGGCTGTTAATTCCATGGGTGGTAATGAATTGCAAGCATTGTGATGATGCTTAGCATTTCAGCAAATTTGGGTTCTCTCAGCAAAGATATCTATGTTTAAATATCCTTTTCCTTTGGGGGTCTATATGCATAATACCATTCCTTTACCTACTTCAAAAATGAATATAATGTGCTTATTAGATTCATATTCTGATTTAAAGTGGTGACGTTGTTTATGAGATTGCGATTTACATAATTTCAATATCTGTACTAGATGTCTATTCTATAGACTTTCTTTTAATCTGCCTATTAGTAGTCTTCTTCCCAATCTGCTGGTACTAACAAGCCACCTCATATTCTGTTTGTATCATAAAAATAATTCAGTACCAGTGAAACTGAACTGCTACTCTTAAAAAAAAAAATAAAAAAAAAAAAAGCATACCTAATTATGTTAGGATCGTTTGCTTGAAAAGGTAATTTGTGGACATGATAGTTTGGCCCATGGTGCATCACATTGTCAAAAACTTGCTAAGTGGATATAGTGTAACAGTGGTGTCCAACGTGTAGCTCTCAATTGTGGCTTTCAAAGACGCCTGTGTTAAGAACACAGTTGATGACAACTGGGAAATCTGTTCCCAGAGTCCTGCCCTTCAGTTACTAAACTGAAGTGTTTGAATAGATCTCATCACTATAGAGCCGTACTATAGAGTGCTGCCTCCCCAGTTTGCCTCCCATATTCTCCCCTGTAGCCATGGGAGTTCCTCGGGTGTGAGCTGGGGGTGTAGTGAGCAGCTGTTAACTGTTCCCCTGCTGCATCACATGGTAGGAGAAGGGGAAAGAGTAACTGGTTACTCCATTGTCTGGCTAGCTGCTAGGCGGTGAGAAGAGAGCAGGATAGATGGCTCCCTTCCCCTCCCACCAAGAGGTAGCCTGGGAAAGGGAGGAAAAAGGAATAGCTGAGAACCAATAACCTTCCTAATATACCTGTTACTCCTCCCTGCTTCTTGGCACCAGTTATCCTAGCAGACTACTTTAACTTGCTAAATGGCAACAGTTCATTGGGGGGTAGCTGGAAGGCAGTATTCTTCAGCTACTCTTCTATTTCTGATATATCTACTGGGAAGAGCGAGGCATAGGAACCTCTGTGCTCATTGAGGACAATCTTACACTGGAGAAATCTCCAACAAAGGACGTGTGAGCAGTTTCTGCTTCCTTTGCATTGTCTGAACAGCATAAAGATATGGACCAAGCAAGTGTCTGTCCCACAGTATTGACTGTTGTCCCTTAATATTTAAGAAATAGTTTGATGAACTAGGAGAGAGATTGCTGCTTTATATGTATCCTGAAATGGGCCTGGAATTTTGATGTTTCACTGGGTACTTCAGATAGATTTAAATTATTTATATTATCTCCTTAGAAGGCATCCAGCCTTTTACTTACTTGATTCTTGCTGAGTAGCTGGTTTTGTATCTTGAAATAAATCCATGTAATTTCTCTTCTCTGCAGTTGAGTACACTGTGTATATATGTATGTGTGTATATATAGTTAATTCCTAATATGAGAAGAGAGCTTGATCTTGAGCTGTAATAACAGGGAAGAAGGTAGAAATCCACCACTTTTGTTTTGATGTAAACATTTTATTTATACAGTAAATTAATAGCAGTTGATTGAAGTGAAAAATTTAAATAGCATTGGAGGCCATATTATAACTAAGCACATTAAATATACCACAAGTATCTTTGTTTTATTTCTTGTTTGTTAAAGTACTGATCATTAAAGTAATGATAACTAGGCATTTGCAAAATAAACTAAACTTGTTTACTTTCCATAAAAGGGTTTTATCTGTGGTTGAGGTTTTAAGCTGACTCGAGGATTGAACATCAGTGGGAGATCTGTGGCTATATCCCCTAGACATCTTGGAAAATCTCAATCTACACTGAAGGAAAACTCCAGTGTTTTCCTATGAAACACTGTATGTGCATGAGGTTATTCCACAAATGCTGACTTTTTCATGCTTTACAAGCAATTTGTAAGAGAAACTAAGACTTGGATAAACTTTTTAGTATTAAAATAAATGAGAAAAGTATTGGATTCTGGATGATAGTAGTAGATAGATTTGTGTGTGTAAATAAAACTCAGGTAAATGTAGTTAATTTTCTGTATACTATTGCCAGTTAATTTCCAGGAATTCCAGGTAAAACTAGGCAACCTGTACTCCATCACCCTCCCTGAGAACTGGTTTCTGATGTCTGCCTTTCTATTTCTTTACTAATACAGTGTACTTGAGAATGCTGGGCTAAAGAAGCTGGAAAGGATGCCATTAATTTAAACATTTCTCAGGGCATTTATTCCTGTAAATTATCACTTTCAGAGTACAAAACTGTCTCAGGCAAAATAAATCTATAAAATCAAAGTTTCCTGTTTTCAAAACAGTATCTAGAAATGAGATTAGTATCATAAGTGAATTTGACCATTTTTCATCCGTGGTATTCATCCAACTATATAAAAAGTTTGGTAGTTTGTAGTAGCAAGCAAGTAGTTACAGTGTGTGCATAATACTACTAAGCATGTTACTAAAAAGGAGTCTCATTCTAATATTACTAGCCAATAGGGTGGAGTATAAACCTACTCATCTGTTCATTTGGGGGGGTTTTAACCCTAATTTTTTTCAGTTAATCCCTATCTCCATCATAAACATTGTAGCCTTCTGCCTTAATTAATTGGATTGTTTTAGAATCTTGAAAGAGTACAACATCTTTAATTTTACCAACTAGCTGCTGACTAAAAAGCCCTGAAGTGACTGTGTTTACTTTTCTGCCAAGTTCAAACCCACCAAAATAGCAAATGCCTCCATAGTTTAGAGCAATGTATTTTCTTTGTGGATCAATATCTTCAAAGAGAACCAGATATTCATCAAGGTACACTTTAACAGAAGTCTGCTTTTGAGCTATGGTGACAAAATGCCATCTCTTGCAACAAAGGGAATGTTTACTGTGAATTAAAGGGACAGAGATTTTCTCTCCAAGATTAACCACAACTTTTAAGGTCCCATTAGTAAGACCAACTGCAAGGAAATCATTGTCTTCATTTTCAGCTTTTCCCATCCATAAAATTAAGCCTTCACTCTGACTGGTAGTAAAATTTAGAGATACACTAGTAAATCTGAGGTCTCTCTGTCCATAATGAGGATCCATGTATTTGATGTATGAATTACCTGCAAATTTTGCAGTAGAAAATGAGATTTCATTGTCACAGTATCTACCCGACCATCCTAGTGTACATGCACAACTGTATGAAAATAAAATGGGATCAGGAATACAAAGAGCCTGGTGCAGACAACCATTATGTGAACAGTAAACAGATTGTTCACACGTGTTCCCTGTCCAGGGTTGAGGACAAAAGCAAGAAAAGCCTGAGTTTTGAACTTGACATTTACCATTATTTTTGCACACTGTGTACCCGCAAACAGTTCCATCACAGTCACCTACATTGGAACCATCTTTAGGGTCTGCCTCGGTGAGTTTTAGTTCTCTATGGTTTATAATAATTTCTCGTATACACCCACTGAAACCTATAGGTTCATTCTCTATTGCCATTGAATTGACAAGATTTAAGGATGACACTCCTCCGACATAGAAATCTGTGTTTATGTCGAGGGCAGTCATTCCAGCACTGGCTTTCCGGGTAATGTTGATGCCATCCAGATCCAGGTAACCTTCATTACCTATTCTTCCTGCTTTAAGGAAATGCCATGTACTTCCATTTGTACATACGTTTTGAAGAGACTGTAAGATGACTATCTTGTCGCCAAGGCTGTAGCGTAGTTGTACAAATCCATTTACTAAGGATATACATAGAAAGTCACCTGTGGGAATAAATTAACTTGATGTCAGATTTTACTTTGAGATGGTTAAGGTAGCAACTCATATAGTTAGTGTCCTGACACTTCATTTTAATACCCTCTTTTCAGTTGCTTGTAACTTTACCAGACTCAAACTATTCAAGCTGAAGTTTTCCATGTTGGGTGTGTGCCTTAGTCAGCATTTTAAAAAAATACATGTATTTCAGCTATTTCTGAGAAAGATTAGGGAAAACGTATTTTTTGTCCTGTGTTAAAGTCTTACAACTGCTTGAGAAGCTCTGTTGCCACACTCTGGAGCAGCAATTTGAAATTTGGCAAGGCGGAAGGGGGGATTGGAAAAAGATTGCCCTCTTATCCACAATACATGTTGTGCAGTCCCTGAAAAACTGTCCAAGTTAGAAGTCCCAGAAAAATTTGAATTTAAAAGTGTTCAGCAGAGGCTTGCTAGAATTTAGTAGCTAAATTCCCTGAAGATTCTGTCTTCACTGACTGAACGTGCCTTAGCCCTTCCTGTCTGCAACCAGGTTGTGCATGTACTATCCGCGGCACACCTGAACATGCCTCATCCAAGGGGTTCAAGTCCCTTACAGTTGCTTCTCCCTGGGATGCTGTGGCACCAGGCATAGGAACTGAGGAGGGAGACATGCTCCCCCATGTTTCTGCTACATCCAGGCAGCATGGAGGAGGAGGAAAAGAAACAGCCTGAGTCGAAAGCAGAGGGGTGAAGAACAGGTGTAGAGGAGGGTGAAGACATGGAGAACAGCAGTTGTGTTAGCAGCAGGAGCCAGGACTGGGAGGACAGAGGCAGAAGACAGGAGTGGGGCATAGTTGCTAAGGTAAGGAGCTGGAGATGGGGACGGGGGAATAGAAGTAGGAAGGGGAGAACATGGGCGGGAACTCAGGTGGGGGACAAGAGAAGAAACAGCAGCACTGCTTATTCTGTTTGTGGGATGAGGCAGGAAAATAGTATGTGGTCATGAAATTAAGGACTATCATGCATGCCATGAGGGCAGGGGACTGGACTCGATGACCTCTCGAGGTCCCTTCTAGTCCTAGAGTCTTTGAGTCTATGCACACAATGGGGGGCAAATTAAGGCTGGAAAGGTAACCTTAACACTTGCATTTCCTAACATTTGAGTGCTTGACTTTGCAACTGAATTTTCTTTTAATGTAGTTTTTCTTGTCTGTAATAGATATAAATGACAGTGCTATCAAACAGGCGCTTTCCCCCTCCATAATCTTATCAGTAAAACTGACATTAAAATGTAAGAAAACTAAATATGGTATTTTTTATTGTGATTCATCATGCTTAAAAGTGAACTCACCTGCCAGTGGTGAGTTCATTAGGATTAAATTCATGAATGACAAATTTCTCAGGGAAACTCAGTCTGACTCTTTGTTTATTTTGAGTAGATTACATGCATCCCAGAACTACTGTATTGACTTTAATGGAGTTACAATGGGGCTGAATTTGGTTTTATAAGTCTTCAGCAAATGAGGCAGAGTTTCATCATCTCAGTCATGGAACAGTTCATATAGCTGGGAGTGTGCAGGACATGTCATACAAGTGCAGTTTGAGAGAGAGGTGAATTACTTTACTTACCATGTGCAAGAATAGAATGATCTATTTAAATCTAATGGTTCATTGTATGTTGATTGATACCGGTCTCACTAAATCTTTCCCATAAACACATGTCATTTTAAATCAAATGTGAGAATATGGCTTTATAGTTCGATATTTTTTATTTACTTGACCTGTTACCTTGCATAACTTGTACTATGAAAATACCCTCTAATCTTTGGGTTGAAGTAAGTGGAATACACATTTTGAAAAGGCTTGCATGAAAATTGCACAATAATATAGGAAACAAAAGTACAAAATCAGGATGTGCATCCATTTTACATCTGCTGTTTCCACAGTAAGTCTGGCATAATATATTGCAGCTCAGCATGCATGACAATTCTGGCTGTCTGGGCTGCTCTCTCTGCAGTTCAGGGAGATGGATCCATGTTTTGTGCCGTATAGTTTGGCCATGCCCCTTCTGGTCTGGCTTGCTGCCAGATTATCTGCCTCCACTGCAGCAAACAGTGGTGGTTTATTTTGCCACCACCTTTACTCCTTTCTGTTTTTCTGTCTAGTGTTTTGGGCAGTGGGGACTAGTATTCTTCCTCCTCTACTGATCAGTTAACTCCTCGGGGGTTAACTGATCAGTAGAGCCTCCACTGCAGTATCTCCCTGCCAGCTCCTCTGCCCCTTAAAGGCCTAGCGGAGTGATCAGAAAAGCACCAAGTGGTTTTCTATATATAAGGCAGCTTTCCTAGGCTCAGCAGATGATGAGTTGTATCCAGCCATCTGTCCATAACTCTTAAATCCCAGAACTACAAGTCAGACAGGAGGGTGTGGTACCTGACCTACTGAAGCAGCTGCCACACCAGCAGGGGAAAAATGGACCAGGCACGCCAGTGCAGAGCTGAGTAAGGCTCCAGAAGCAAGGAGGACCCTGAGCATTTGAGTTGATGGATAAGTCCCAGGGGATCCCTTCAAAACTGAGCCCTCCTTCCCCCAGTTTTAAAGTGGGTCCTGAACGCACTGGGGAAAGAAACGGGGCTTCTAATCAATCTCCCTCCTTCTCAAGGTGACTAGGAGGGCGCTGATTATTGAGTTCTCTCCTCCCAGGGGGAATGGGACCCAGTGTGGAAGGATTCAGAGACAGACCTCTCAAGAGGACTACAGGCCTTAAAGAAGATAAGTCGTATAAGACTTCATGAAAGCTATGCTCCCAAAGCCTGCAAAAAGGGTTAAATAAAAAAAGTCTAAATATTGAAAGAAAAAGCAGAAAAACTCCAGGAGCTGCGTTCTCTTCCCTCATCCACTGAGGAGGGTGAGTTGTCTGGCTCTGAAACTTGAGAAGGTTCCTGAGAATGAGTCTCAGTGTAAATTTCTCCCCTCAAAATCCTCTCATGAGGCTGCAGTTACCCCTTTATTCCTTATTTGATGAAGTGATTAGGGATGAATGGAACAAGTCTGACAAGGGAAAGCACATTAACAAGAGTGTCCTCAGGCTTTGTGACATGCAAGAACCAAAGGGCTCTATTGCTGAGTTACCGAAGATGGATGCTGCTGCGGCATCCCTCACCAGGGTTATGGTTATTCCCTCAGAAGGATACCCTGTGGGTAGAAAGATGCAGGCCACTCTCAAGAAAGGGCTTCAAAGCCTCCTCAGCCACTTTCCAAGCATCCCTGGCTGTTATCTGGATATGGGAATGATAGTGTTCCTTCAGATGAAAGTTCTCTGGGTTCCCTTCCATCTTTTTCATTTTACAGCAGTTCATGGGGGGATATTAGAGCCACTTGCAATCTCAGAAGGCGCAAGTGGATGAAGAAAATGAAGTTTTGGAAGGAGACCCTGGCATCTAAGATGTCTTCTCTGTCATGGGGGTACTTCAGTAGATTTAGCAGATGCATATCTCCTTATCCCTATCAGACTGTGCCGCCACAGACTTCTGAGGTTCACGTACAGCAGGAGACCTTATTAGTAACCTAACATTCCCATTTGGCCTGCCTCTGGCCCCCCAGGGTATTTACTAAAATGCTGGTGGTGATAATAGCCAGACTTGAGTAGCAGGGAGCTCACCTTCAGTCCTTCCTGCACATCCCAATCAGAGCTCCATCACAGTCAGCACTGCATAGGGCCATGTCTTGAACATTGAATCTCCTTCAGATTCATGGTTTCTTCATTAGCGGGAAGAAAAGTTCTCTGGTTCCATTCAGGAATTTATTTTCTTGCTCCTGAGCTGCCTTCAACTTCTGGTACTGCTGATATCATGATTAGAGATTACTCCATGGACACAGTGACGCATCAGAAATCTTCAAGCATTCACACTAAAGGTGTGGGACCACTTCTTGGAACACATGAAAGATCCAGTACTGGTTCCGACACAGAACTCCTTACAAGGGCAGTCAGCCCATGAATATAACTACAAAGTCATGCTCATCTGCCTTCCAGATCCTTTAGTCCTTGCAGCTGACACCAGCTTGGAGGGCTGGAGAAGTTGCTTGGAGACCCAAACAGCTCAGGACCTCTGGAGTGAGGATGAAAAGGCTCTCAGCCTAAGCTGCTGAGAGCAGTCAAGCCAGCTCTACAAAAGTGCCAGCCCATCCAAGGGGAAACCATGTCCTGGTTCAATATGCCATTATGACAGTGGTCACAAATTTAAACAACCAAGGGACAATAAGGAGTCCGGCATTGTGTGTGGAAGCAACGGAGATAATAATGTGGGCAGAACAGTTCCTCCTCTTTCCCAGAGCAAGCCACATCATATGGAATCTGAATGAAAAGACAGGCTCAGCTGGTGCAGGGTCAACAACTCCATGTGGTGCCCAACTCTGGAGACTTTCAGTTTCATCTTTTAGTCTCCCTTCAACCAATTTGTTCGCAAATCATATAAATGCGAAGAGGCCAAAATACTTCACAAGGGAGGCATAGCACAGATCCATGGGGACAGATGCCTTATCACCCAGTTGGCCTCAGGGCCTACTTTACATGATTCCATTCTCTGTTACTTGGGAAAGGTGGTCCAGAAAAAAGAACAGGCAACAGTAATACTGATAACTTCCCATTTGCCAAGGAGACCTTGATTCTCAAACTTGATAGATCTAGCACCGGAGCCGCCACTCCATCATCCATGGAGACCAGACAGCCTCTCACAAAGTCCTCTTCATCCAGACCCCAAACAATTTTAACTAACAGCCTGACTATTGAGGGGGAGGCACTAAAAGGTCTCAGTCTGTCCTTCATAGTCATTAAGAGATTATTTTAATCTAGGAGAGTATCAACACTAAAAGGGTACTACTATGTGTGATCCTCATTCCACAAGTGGTACCAACAGCACAATGCAAATTCAGGAATGCCAACATAAGAACAGCTGTACCAGGTCAGACCAAAGGTCCATCTAGCACAGTATCTGTCTACCGACAGTGGCCAATGCCAGGTGCCCCAGAGGGAGTGAAGCTAACAGGCAATGATCAAGTGATCTCTCTCCTGCCATCCATCTCCGTCCTCTGATGAACAGAGGCTAGGGACACCATTCTTTACCCTTCCTGGCTAATAGCCATTTATGGACTTAGCCACCATGAATTTATCCAGTTCCCTTTTAAACATTGTTACAGTCCCAGCCTTCACAACCATTCTGCACTTTCTCCAAAAAGGCACAGACAGAGGCCTTCAGCCCAGTACCATTGCGCATCAGTTGTCTGCTCTTAGTAGTGTGCTATTCATAGGATCCTAAGGCTCCTTGGAAGGCAATCCACAGGTAGCATTCCTTGGGGCCGTCTGATTAGCCAGACTGGCAGTCAGGCAACTCTTTCCAAAATGGAACCTACTGCTAGTTTTTAGGGCTCTGACAAGCCATCATTTTGAGCCTCTGACTTTTGTGTCAGACTTTTATTTATCCATTGACTTGTTTCTTAACTGTCACGTGTGAATGTCAGAGCTGTGACAGCCTTATTTATTCAGGAACCTTAATTAATTGATTAGCCTTGTTAGAGTTGGTATGGCAACACCCATTTTTTCATGTTTTCTGTGTATATATAGATCTTCCTACTATATTTTCCATTGCGTGCATCTGATGAAGTGGGTTTTAGCCCACGAAAGCTTATACCCAAATAAATTTGTTAGTTTCTAAGGTGCCACAAGTACTTCTGTTCTTTTTGCTGATACAGACTAACACAGCTATCACTCTGAAACCTGAGACTTGTGGGAGACACTGCTGCAGAAGGAAAATTTCTGCTAATAATCTATTATTTTTAATACTTCTATTTGAGAAGAGTCCCTTCCTCTCAAAAGAGTTAAAAAATTTGAGGACATTTAATTTTAGTTGCTTGGCACAAAAGTAATAATTTTATAAAATAAATACATATGCTTGTACCTTGCAGCAGGCTTTTTGATTCTGCTTTATTCAAGTGGCTGCTCGGGACTTATTTAGGGTAAAACCCTCCAGCCCTGCACTGAACCTGTTTTCAGACTTTGCAGTCTTGTCAGAGAGAAGACACAGAAGCCCATCTCCAAATGGCTGTGCAGCCTCTCCTCTGTGACTACTGCAGCACCTCTGCAACTATGGTAACTACACCCCTTTTCACACTGGTGTTCAACAGCTAGATCTATGGTGTTATGCAGAAACAGGCCACAACCTCACCCAAGAGCCATCATCCATAATATTAGATCCTTATGGAGCACAGTTCAAGGAAGTTGGGGGACCCATCTCTTTCCCCACACTATCTGCACTGATTCGATTGCCTTTTGGGCCTTGTATACCCAAGGAGTGAAGGTGGTGAGGAGTGGTATTTAGCCTTAAAATAATTTGTTGCACTGCAAAGTTATTATTGATTAGCATGTAACATGGTTATCATTGCTGTAGTATAAGTGACGGGGCATTGAACGGCTTAAGATAATGTTCTCCTGCTGAATATGTGTAATTCAAATTAACAAAAAAAAATAATTTTGTGAGTGTATGGAGGGAGAGGATTGATGTCTCAGGAAGCAACTTAAGGGAGTGGGAATGATCACATTTCTAAAAATAAATCCTGATTGTAAATTAAAGCAGTTTCTTTAATACACTTTTTGCTGTGGCCATCATAGTAATTGCCCACAAGACTGATCTCAGCACCCAACATATGGGAGACAGGTGGGCTCTTCACCAGCTCAGAACATGATAGCACAGAGGGAAATATTAAGGGGGAAATGGAGAAAGGCTACTGGCTCAGCACTTGTGTGGATGCATCCAATATCCTGGAAATTAAAATGGAGAGAATAGCAGAACTGTGACCAGTGCAGCAGCTGTAAAGGGTCATGAAGAGCTTGCCCTGAAGCCTTAAGATCCCAGACTGACGAGCAAATTGTGCCTTCAGCTTTCTGTAGTACAGCTGTATAAAGCCTGATTGCTTTGGCTTTATGTGGGATTTGTAAATGTCACCACACGCATAAGGGTTTGAACACCATAAATATATTTTGATTACAATTTGGGCAAGACTTGGGTACATCATATTTCAGGCTGACAAGTACCGTAGTGATACTTAAACTTAGATAATTTAGTGTCTACTGTTAGATAACTATTTGTAATACTCATGGTACCCTGTAGTAACTAAAGAATACACATTACCATATCTATTGATGTGCGGGAAAAGTGCTTAAGTACTGGAGATTTTCTGGTCTGTATTTACTGGCCTTCAAAATTTTTAATTGTATTATGAAAAGTACAGGTAGAAGTTGATTTATTTGTTATACAGTGTGAACACCTAACTGCTGCTACAATAACACAATCTTGAAAATTAGCTTTCCTAAATCTTTTAAAACTGCATAAGCTCTAGTAAAAATTCAGCTGTGACTGACAAATTAATTTTTTTTTTTTTTACTTTAAACAATAGTATAATAATGGTGTGGGTGGTAGCTGGGATTGTCACATTGAACTACACTGAGCTAGAGGTAAGCCTATTCAGAAAGTTTGCAGGTCGCATATTTAGGTGAATATAAAAATTGTGTTTGACCTGCCACTAGCTTTCATTTGGCCATTTGTTCCTTTACTGGGGTTCAAGTATTTGGGGAATGGGGTGGGGACTGAAAGAAAGTGAAGCAAAGAGTGCATTCCAAGAGCTACCCTAGTTCGTGGGTCTTAAGCCTGCTAGGATTACTTCTAAGAGTGTCTGCACTGCAAGCTGGGGTGTGATTCCCAGCGCAAAGAGACATACTTGCACGAGCAGGGGGCCAGGCTAGCTGTCCCCAGGATGTTACTACGGTCTCAATGGCCATGTAGTTGAGGTGGCTAGCTTGTTTCTCATCCAGAGCTTCATTCCACTTCCACAGCTGCATTCTGTTTTTAGCTTGTTAACTTGAGAGCTAGCACAAGTATGACTATGTAAGGTTGGAATCACATCGCCCAACTCAAAGCGTACATACCTTAAGGCTGCAAAGGTAGGACTATCTCCACATGCCCACTCAATCTTTGCCCTCTGCTGACTACTACTCTGGTTATTGTAACATACATTCAGAGAAAATCAGATTAGGATAACAAAACTTTATTTCATGTTATCATGAGGCAATGACATTTATCCCTCCTGCCTTAGACTGGATTCAAACCAGTGGCCTACAAGAGACAAACTGTAAACTGGTATTTTTAACTATTGAATGAAGAGCCCATCTAGAGCAAAGTTAAATTTTAGAGTAGACTGTTGTGAAAATATAAATCAATCAGGGTGGGCAGTGGGCACTTATGGAAGGACTATTTATGGTTTCAGTGCACCCTAGACAAGCATATAGTGTGTTCTGTGTGTATACAAAAGCACACAGAGTTAATGCTCAGTTTCTAAAAATCCTTAAAGTAAAGTAAGAATATCCCACAGCTTGATTGTGAATAGCCCCCTGCCACATGGAGCTCTTCCCTCAGAGGGATTTGTGCAGGGGCGAGAAGGTTGGACCAATGGGGCAGTAAGGAAGGATGATATCTTCCTATCAGCTTTGCAATCTTCCCCTAGCATGACAGTTCAGCTCCTCACGCTGTATTAAATATCTACTGCCACGCATGGTGGAATGGGGAGGGGCAATGGGAGCTAGCATGCCTACATTGGAAATATTGTGTAGGTTGATCTATATTCTTGCCCTCTTAGTTCCACTATACATAGTGGGACCCAATGTTGCCTATAAACTGTATGTAGAGACAGAAGCAAGAGCGTTATCCAGAGGAGCTGAAGTGGCTGTCACAGGGCTTGGATTTTGTCTACAGAGGAAGTAGGAACTAGGGTGATTGGAGTAAGAGGGGGACCAACTACCCCTGCAGCTGGTGAGAGAGAAACAAACAGCCAGGCCCCCACCTTCCAGTTTGGAGCTGGCACTTCCTACTCTCCTCCAACTTGGTCCCAGTAAGAGCCTCTGCAGAGCACCCACCCTGCTATTCCTTAGTCCCTCCATTAAAACTGAGCTTCCACCATCTCTGGCTGCAGCCCACCATCTCCTGCAGTTCTGCATGTGAGCTGTCCCCTTCTCTCTGCTATTTCTGGAAGCAGTTCACCATTGCAGCTTGGAGTCAATACTTGACCATGCCCTCTCATGGAGCCTGCCAGAAAATCTGGCTTTGCAGCACCAGTCAGTGGCAGTTTGCTTTGCTTCCAACTGCTTTCTGGCCAACTTTGATTTTTTTAAAAGCCTTTCAGGCAGCAGCAAGTACTTCAAGCTCTACCCTCCTTTTCCCGTAAGTTGGCAGCATGTTGGTTTCAATGACCTGGATCTGCTGCTGCAATGCCTCCCCTGGGGGACTCTTCTATTCCCTCTCAGGTATAGCACAGCAGACCTGCAAATGCTAGACTAAATCACAGTAGTGCTCTACATATGAGGCAGCTTTTGCAGGCTCAGAAAAGGGTCATTTATCCACTGGCTTGAGGCCTGGGGTTCAAGGTCAGACCAGCATCTGAGGGCATCCTTTCTCTCATGTAGTCACCACACCTCCACTGCAGAAAGGTGTGAGCTAATAGCCTCATGGAGAGGGTCTGGGGGGATGCTCTTCAACCAAATCCCTAGGGGGCGAATTCTGCAGCAACCCACATCTGCAAGAAAAAGCCTCGTAAATCCCCTTTGCTTCCCACCACACTTACATAGTTTTTTAGCACCCTCAGGAAAGAAACAGGGCTCCTAAACGCCCCTTCTTCCCAAGATGAGTTAGGGATTCTTATGAAAAGACACCCACACAAAATGTAGGCATTAGATCCAGAGGAGGTTGCAGAGAAAGAGAGAGCCAAAGAGATTAAGGCTTTTGGTATAAAGGCCAAAAGAGACCCTGCTCTGGCCACAGCTATATTGGAACTTAGGGGAAAAGAGCCCAGAAATCTTGGAAACACACAAAGGGAAAGAAAATATTAAAAGGCTGAGCAATACTTGTCCATGTGCTCATTTTTTACCTTCTTTAGTGAGGGAGGCCAGCTTTCTGATTTGGGCTCAGAATATGGCAAACGGGAAAAACAGGAAAGAATTCTCCCTACTCCACTCCATTTCCACCCAGCTCCCCTCAAAATTTGTTTCTGGGTGCAGGAAAATAGCATCCACTGTTTAGATCCAGCTTGACAATGAGGTTTTAGATGAGAAGGCAAAGGGCAAAATCTCATCAGCTAAATCTCAGCCTAAACCAGCAATACTTCTTCACTTTTCCTTTGAATCAGAGATTAAAGGAAATGCCTTATAAGTAGCCATCCAATCAAATTGTAAAAGATGCAAGCACCAAAATAAATAAATAATTTAAAAAAACACCATTCTAAAATTACAGAGATACCAAAGGTAGATTCTGTGATGGCATCACTAGCAAAAGATATATTTGCTTCAGGAAGGGATTTTTTCCCCCTTCACAAGGACACAACAGACAGGAAGGTGGAAGACTCGGGAGGGATTTTAAGTCATCTTCAGCAATTCTCAGTTGTCTGGGACAGTACCTCCTTTGCCAGAACCATGATGTCCTGGCTGGCTAACATAAAGGACCTAGACAACAGAGCCCATCTTGATTACAGGTCCATCCTTAGGAAAATATCCCTGGCAAAGATGATTGTTGCAGAGACCTCAATGGACAAGACGAGCTTCTCAGATAGGGCCATGGCAACCATCTGAACAGCCAGGTGCCACATTTGGCCTAGGGTGACCAGATGTCCCGATTTTATAGGGACAGTCCTGACATTTGGGGCTTTTTAAAATATGGGATCCTATTACCCCACATCCCAATTTTTCACACTTGTTGTCTGGTCACCCTAATTTGGCCACATACCCCTGGACTGAAGACACCCACACCGAACCAATCCTGAGCACTTCTAAATTCATGAGTTCTGTCTTTAGAGAAAAACATATAGACAACACATCCAAACTGAAGTATTCCCTTCCATCTCCACCCAGTACCTCAAGAAAGGACTACAGGGATAACAGCAGATAGCAACATTTCTTTCATCCATCCTTGTTGCAGAAGTCCCAAAGGAAGGACAGCATACATGTCATAAGAAAACCCTAAGACTGTGGCAGCAACATCACAGGTGGCAGCAATGCCTCTAGGAGCTCAGTATGACAACAAAAACCTGTGTCTCCAGCCCAGTCTGAAGCTCAGAAGCAGACTAGTAACAACCCCTGTATAACTGTGCCAGTGAAGACAGCCTATGTGTCACTAGCACCTCTAAATTAGTTATGAAGTCAGAGGTGATTTCTTTTCAAGAACAGTCCATTGTAGTGAGAGAGGAGAATAGAAAAGAGAAGCTTTTCAATTTTTCCCCATTAGACAAGGAATTTTCTAAAATTCCTTGTGCTTTGTGCAACCAATTCATTTATTAAATCTTACATAACTAGGCAAAAAGAACAAGCATTATATAAAGTGCTTTGTAAACTAATCTGCAAAAGAAAGCCCTTTCACATCTGTTGGCTGCTAAGAATACTTCTGAGTCTTTCATTAGTCTAATTCTGTCTGGAGTTGACAGGATTATATGAAGGCATTTGTAAAGAGCTTGGAAGATTAGCTTTTTCGAAACCCTTCAAAACTTCAGAGCAATGAGAATGAGGAGTATGAAAGCTGTAAAGCAATTAAATTACTCCATAGACAGCAACTTTTTTTAAGGGGAAGGGGAAGTATTTTTTGGGAAAAACATTTGAAATGAAATTTGTATGGCTCAGGATGATGGTTTTAAGAAATGTTCTCTCCTGAACAGACTAAACATTCTCACTAATAGCAATGGAAATAGAGCATATTCATGCTAACCAGTTGCAGCCTAACTTAAAAAGGCTGTAGAATCTCTTAGTGGACTCTTTTATTCCTCCAAAGGGGTGGCTACTTTCTGTCTGTATTAGCTACTATCATGGCCTTTGACTTTTTTTATTTCTTTTGAGCTAGATAAATTGTGGGTTGTTTTTTTTTCTCTATTTTTCTGAGATATCTTTTGACACGTGGAATTGTTTAGTTTGAATGGGAGGAAATTATTCATGTAGAATCCCAGACTGGTTTTTTTAATTATAAACCTACAAAAGATGCCTAGTAGAAAATAGGATTCTTAGCAAAAAATATATTTGTATTACACATTGTATCATCTATTTTCTTTGAAAATGCAGTTCTATATTGGGGTTATAATTTGAACAGGTGGTGCTGTTATTGTCTGATGCCCATATCAATCTCACATGGCAGTAGCCCATTCAGACATCTGTATAGGGGATGAGAAGTTGGTAATATTCGTGCATGTGGCTGAGCACGTTTATTGAAAATTCTAAAATCCTTTAGGCTTTGAACAAAGGAATCTAAAAATATGACAAACTGTTTATTTATTTTCCAGTACATAAATCCCTATTTCTGCATAACTTAGTGTTTGACATCCAGTTGGGAAGTTTTTCACCAGTGCTTTAATGTTAATAATAGCTTATGCAATGATATGAAATGTTTCTGTCTAAAATCTTGAAAGACACTAGAGGAAAGTACTATAAAGTTAAGATATATAAATAAAGTAATTTTCCATATACAGTTAAAAGACTAGATTTGAAAATTTATATACATGGCTTGGCAAATAAGATTTTATGCCATACTGTTTTAATAACGTGATTGTAACTTACCAACGTTTTAAAATAGTAAGACAGTTGTACTTGTCTACCTCTAATTGTATCATTCTGCCTGTCTAGCAAGTACAGGACTCAGATGTTTTACTGAGGTAAATATTTTTCTAGCAACAGCAAACTTGTCAGCATTGATCCATCTTTAGGTATAATAAATACATAAACTCTCCATGAACTTCATGAGCTCTCTGTATTCCATTTACTTTCTCTGAGCTTCAGTTCAGCTAACTTCTGCATTTCCTTATTTTTTGGTGTCTTAAAAATATGGGATGTGACAGACCCAGACCAGTAGGGTACAGGAGTCTGGTAGAGGGCAAATATACTGGTCACTGGATGAGTAGTTTTCTGTTCCCTGAGTGACCAGAGCAGGGGCTGCACTAGAGTAATCAGGAACCTGTTAGAACCAATTAAGGCAGACAGGCTGATTAGAACACCTGCAGCCAATCAAGGCAGGCTAATCAGGGCACCTGAGTTTAAAAAGGAGCTCACTCCAGTCAGGTGAGGGGGAGCCAGAGGAGAAGAAGTGTGTGTGAGGACCTGGGAGCAAGAGGCACAAGGAGCTGAGAGTGAGAGGGTGTACTGCTGGAGGACTAAGGAGTACAAGCGTTATCAGACACCAGGAGGAAGATCCTGTGGTGAGGATAAAGAAGGTGTTTGGAGGAGGCCATGGAGAAGTAGCCCAGGCAGGGTTAGCTTTCATGCAGCTGTTACAGGAGGTATTATAGATAGCTGCAATCCACAGGGCCCTGGGCTGGAACCCGGAATAGAGGGTGGGCCCGGGTTCCCCCCAAACGTCCCAACTCCTGATCAGACACAGGAGGAGTAGATCCAGACTGTGGGGAAGATCACTGAGGTGAGCAAATCTGCCAATAAGCGCAGGACCCACCAAGGTAGAGGAGGAACTTTGTCACAGGGCCAAATCTTCAGTTGATGTAAATTGGCATAACTTCATTTTTGCCTATGGAGCTATGCAAGAGTACAGCAGCTGGGGGCTGGCTCCAATGTCTGTATTTGAATCCTTCAATGTATATTTGTTGGTCCATCTCCATTAAGACAAAAAAAAGTACATGCTTGCTTTGGATCCACCCAAAACTTGTTACATTATGCCACTTTTTAATAACCTTGTTGAAAAGTTCAAAAGCCACTGGCACTCAGATGGACGTTGAACACTACTAATATGAAGACTGAACATTTGTACTGTTTACATTTGTTTTTTTTTTCTTTTTAAAGAAAGCACCCTCCTGTATGATACAGACCCAGTGCTTGTGGACAGAGCCCTGAATGTCTTTACCTGATCGAGGGCTAAGGTGCTGGGCAGTATAAAAAAGGATACCATCTGCAGAAAGAGGCTGAAATTGTAGTTGGATGTGAGTCTTGTGTCGAATATGAAAGGAAGCAAATGACATCCACGATGATTCATTACTTCTGAAAGATGCATCGCTTATGGATAAGGCTGGAAAATACAAGAAGGAAAAATATCTTTTATAAAAAGGTTGGGTTTTATTTAGTGGAGGGGAATCTGTCATGGTAGAACTGATTCTCTCTAGCCTTTACATTGTTCATAAGTGCAATATTTTCAGTTAGTCTCCTTCCACAAGACTAAACATAACCTGAGCAGAGATTTGAAATCAATAGCAAGAGGATCCCATGCCATTTTATGTTTTGGTACATTATTTTCAATAAGATGTCCAAGTCCATGGCCTTCGTGGTGTTATTAATACATAATGGGAACTCTGTAGACTTCAGTGAAATTTAGGTATAATTTTAAAAATCTTTTAAAAGTTAAGTATTAAGCTGTTTTATTCCAGGAATATAAACAAGCAATGCCTTCTTCCATATGCAGAAGCAAATTTTAATATAGGAATTTTTCTGGCAATTAAGAAATACTTTTGGATAATTACACTGAACCACTCTGTAGCGCAAATTATTCTACATTATACTGGCATGGAGGAGTCTCAGACAATACGACAGGAGATCTAATGTAGACTTATGGACTGTACACAGGTCTGTTACTCTGATTTGCTATTGTCCTTAGTAGTCATCTTCCCTATGCCCACAATAAACATGGCTGGATCAACCGCTTTCACCCTGTTCTGTTTATGCTGCTCTAAACTGTTTCAGCTTTTCTTCCAGTGAAAAGATAGCCATTATTAAAAATTTGAGACATAATTAGGTTAATCATTGGACAAATCAGCATAATAACTTGAGGATCCCTGCTGTACAGATAGTAATAATGATACCTTGCTTTGGCCTTTAGCTTCATACTTATTTTTTTATAGGTTGTAGTTATTAACTTTGGGGAAATGCCCTCAATTTATCAACTAAATAATTCACATCTTTGTAATGATACAGAATAAATGTCAGGTTCTGATCCCAATTACACCAGAGTTACTTTGGATTTACATTGGTATAACTGATCAAAATCTGACCATCTCGGTTTAATACATATAAACATATTAAACAAATGAACATGCTTCAATGCACAGATACCATGGTGGTAGACCTAGTATAAAAATCTAGATAGAGTATATAGTTAGGAATATTTTTATGTCACAAATAAAAAGTTTCTGGCCATTATACTAGAAAGATGACACGTCAATGATGAAGACGTGCTCCCAAGAGTAGCAATTATTAGTTAATAATTAGCAGTAATAAAAGCTGCCAACCAGATCTAATATAATATATGCCATTAAAATACACCAGGAAAACAGAAACAACCAGGAATCTGGTGGCACCCTAAAGACTGACAGATTTATTTGGGCATAAGCTTTCATGAGTAAAAACCCTCACTTCTTCAGATGCATGGAGTGAAAGCTGCAGATGCAGGCATTATATAATAACACATGAAGAGAAGAGAGTACCTCACAAGTGGAAAACCAGTGTTGACAAGGCCAATTCAATCAGGGTGAATGTAGTTCACTCCCAATAATAGATGAGGAGGTATCAATTCCAGGAGAGGCAAAGCCACTCCCAGTTCCCATTCAAGCTCAAATTAATGGTGTTAAATTTGCAAATGAATTTTAGTTCTGCTGTTTTTCTTTGCAGTCTGTTTCTGAAGTTTTTTTGTTCAAGAATAGTGACTTTTAAATCTGTTATAGGATGTCCAGGGAGGTTGAAGTGTTCACCTACTGGCTTTTGTATGTTACCATTCCTGATGTCCGATTTGTGTCCGTTTACCCTTTTACGAGGGGACTGTTCATGTACATGGCAGAGGGGCACTGCTGGCACATGATGGCATATATCACATTAGTAGACATGCAGGTGAATGAGCCCTTGATGGTGTGGCTGATGTGGCTGGGTCCTCTGATGGTGTCGCCAGAGTTGATATGGGGACAGAGTAGGCAACGAGGTTTGCTACAGGGATTGGTTCCTGGGTTGATGTTTCTGTGGTGCGGTATGTAGTTGCTGGTGAGTATTTGCTTCAGGTTGGGGGGTTGTCTGTAAGCGAGGACTGGCCTGGCTCCCAAGGTCTGTGAGAATGAGGGATTGTTTTCCAGGATACATTGTAGATCATTGACAATGCACTAGAGAGGTTTTAGGTGGGGGCTGTACGTGATGACCAGTGGTGTTCTGTTGTTTTCCTTGTTGGGCTTGTCCTGTAGTAGGTGATTTCTGGGTACACATCTCACTCTGTCAATCTGTTTCCTCACTTCCCCAGGTGGGTATTGTAGTTTTAAGAATCCTTGATAAAAATCTTGTAGGTGTTTGTCTCTATCTGAGGGATTGGAGCAAATTTGGTTGTATCTTAGGGCTTGGCTGTAGACAATGGATCATGTGATGTGTCCTGGATGGAAGCTGGAGGCATGTAGGTAAGTGGAGTGGTCAGTAGGTTTCCGGTATAGGGTGGTGGTTATGTGACCATCGCTTATTTGCATTATAGTGTCCAGGAAGTGGATCTCTTGTGTAGACTGGTCCAAGCTGAGGTTGATGGTAGGGTGGAAATAGTTGAAATCCAGGTGGAATTCTTCAAGGGCCTCCTTTCCGTGGGTCCATATGATGAAGATGTCATCAATGTAGTGCAAGTAGAGGAGGGGCACTAGGGGACGAGAGCTGAGCTGAATGTTGGCATACTGTGGGGCCATGCAGGTACCCATAGCAGTGCCACTGACTTGAAGGTATAAGTTGTCCCCAAATTTGAAATGGTTGTGGGTGATGAACTAAAATTCATTTGCAAATTTAACACCATTAATTTGGGCTTGAATAGGGACTGGGAGTGGCTGGCTCATTACAGAAGCAGCTTTGCCTCTCCTGGAATTGACACCTCCTCATCTATTATTGGGAGTGAACTACGTCCACCCTGATTGAATTGGCCCTGTCAACACTGGTTCTCCACTTGTGAGGTACTCCCTTTTCTTCATGTGTCATTATATAATGGCTGCATCTGTAACTTTCACTCCATGCATGCATCTAAAAAAGTGAGGTTTTTACCCATGAAAGCTTATGCCCAAATAAATCTGTTAGTCTTTAAGGTGCCACCGGACTACTTGTTGTTTTTGCGGATACAGACTAACACGGCTACCCCGATACATGAAAACAGAGTACGAAAGGTAGAATGAAAGGCTATTAAAAAAATCTCCTTGTTCTGGAATTTCCAGTCCTTGGTTTTACAATATGTAATAACTAGAAGTTTCCATTATCAGTTTAGTAAACAATCATCATGCTGGTTTTTGTTTAACAGTCACTCTTGTTTTTAAATATATGTTCTTTGCTTTCCCTAGGGTTTCAGAACTATTCTTTTGTTATAAAAAATATTCACAGCCTGAATTATATGGAGAATGTCTATGTTGTAAGAGTCAACACTATGTTTAAATATGTTGCTTTTCAAATGGAGACATTGGGGAAAGAGTACACAGATCAACTGTGTCTGGCTGTCAGCATGAGGGACCCAGTTTCACTTTGAGTTTAGTTCGGTCCGTCCTCCCTAGGGCGTCAGCAAGGACTGTGGAGACTGTGGATGCAAACGGCTCAACTCCAGGGGGTGGAGTGTTTCACTGCTATTTAGTATCCTCTTTTGGACAATAGGACATTGAAGGGCTCTGGAAGCTGAACACAGACAGACAGACTATATTGAATAAAAATGGCTATGATACAGGGCCTTTGAGGAGAGAGTGTATAAAGATGAAAACGTAGTGATTTCAAAGGACCACACAAAGAACACCGAAGTTCCATGATATTTTATTTTGCAATAAAGGAGTATAATATCTCATTTTACATACCTTATGCTGACACTTCTAAGATAAGCATTTATTTCTATTAGTGTAAAATAAATTCTTTCTAATACAGCAATATCCAGTCTCAGAAAATAAGCCATTCATGTCATCACAATGCAATAGGACTAACTAGCTGAAGTATTGGAGTGCTTCGGACCAACCTAAATGCTTGTACATTATCCTGTAAAATGAGCTACTGCAATCATGAAAATTATGTGATTTGACATATACATGGAAATATGAACACATATTGCTAAGATCACATGGCTTTAAGTATATTTGAGAACAGAGATGCTCAGGTTAGAGCTTGATGACATTTTTCAGACAACTCATTTGCAAACTGCCAGCACACACACAAAAATCAGTTATTTGCACAGCTTTAGTTTAGAATGACATTTCAGCTTTATAATAACAGTATATTATAAAACTCTTAAGTCAAAAAATAAGACAATGTAGGTTCTTAAATTTATCTTAGGACAGGTATATGCAAAAGTATCATGTCAAATGCAGAACTGACTGACTGCTGTATGCTTAGCAATGCACTTCGCCTATTTTTTTTTCTGAGCTTTGAAAATAAGATGTTTGACTGGTGGGACTTAGTGGTAGCAGGATGATTTTTGTACTCAGGATACACATTTGAGAGATAACAGCTGAGAAAAATGGACTTCTGTGTCAGTCCTTTCAGAAGCCAAGTTTCACAGGAATAGTGCTTTATCACAATATTGTTCTAATTAGGCCACCAAACATCTCATTATGCAGTTTAATTGCATTTAAAATTAGCACAATGGATATTTAAACAAACACTCATGTTCTATACCAGACTATGTCTGTAGTTACCAGTAGATACCTACTTTTTGAGCTATCTAATGAAGCCAGCACATCTCTAAATGTTATAAAGAGAATTTAACTCTAAATCTCTCCAGACCAATTAGAGTTCCAGGAGCATGTTGTTGCTGCAACTCCTATTGCTGAAGCACATTCTTCTTTCCCTTTAGTACTCATTATTATCTGTTAGGTTCCCTGTACTATGCCCTGTTGGCCAATCCTGCCGTGCTCAGAAATCCTGTCCTGTCCATTGCTATCGTCATTGAGGTCTCTAGGTGATTCTTGCATCCCAATTTCCAGCAGGTGTAAACAGGGGGTGCTTAAGCACATTCCCAGCATGCTGCCTGTGCAGTTTCATTGCAATAGCTTCCTCTGACAGCTCTTTGCCTCAGAGCTATTAGCAAGGCCTCCTTTCACTAGAATCTTCTCCTGACTCTTGCAACCTTTGAAGCGAGAAGGGTTGGAAGTGATATAATCATAAAAAAGATGGTCACACTGTGGAATCTTGTGTGAAATAAGACAAATAATTGGTAATGAGTTAGGCCCCATGCTCAAAAGAAGTGAACTGGAAAAAGACAGTTACCTTTTTCCATAACATGTCCTTCGAGATGCATTGCTTATGTCCATGCAACTTAGGTGTGTGTGCTTGCCACATGCACCGGTGCCAGAAGTTTTTCCCCTCATCAGTATCCGTAGGGAATTGGCTCCAGTGCCCCCTGGAGTGGCACGTGTATGCCGTGGTATATGGGGTGCTGCTGGCTCCCCTCACCCTTAGGTCCTTGTTGGCAGAAATTCTGACAGCTGAGAAAGAGGATGGGTTGTGGAATGGACATGAGCAACACATCTCGAAGAACACCAGTTATGGAAAAAGATAAGTCTTTTCTTCTTAGAGTGCTTGCTGATGTCCATTCAACTTAGGTGACTCCCAAGCAATACCACTTGGAGGTAGGTAGGAGTTCACGGATGCGTAGATTGCAACACAGCTCTGCTGACCCAGCATCACCTCTGGCCCCCCAGTAAGTGCTGGCATAGCGGGCCACAAACATGTGCACTAAGGACCATATCATGGCTCAACAGCTGTACTGGATCGGGAAGTGTGCCAGGAAGGCCACCGAAGATGCCTGCACTCTGGTCAAGTGTGCTCTGACGATCAGTGGCGGAGGGACTCCTGCCAACTCACAGCAGGTGCAAATACAAGAGGAGATCCAGTTAGAAATCCTGTGTGTGGATGCCAGGAGGCCCTTCATTCTATCAGCTATAGAAATGAAAAGCTGAGTCAACTTACAATAAGGCTTTGTCCGATCTAGGTAGACAGCCAGGGTCCTTCTTACATCCAAAGCATGAAGGTGCCTCTCTTCACCAGTCTCATGGTTCTTGGGGTAGAAGACCAGAAGGAAGATGTCCTGGCTCATGTGGAAAGTAGACACCACTTTGGGAAGGAAGGCTGGTGGGGCTGGAGCTGGACCTTGTCCTTATAGAAGACCATGTATGGCGATGCTGAGGTCAGGGCTCGCAGCTCAGAGACTCACCTCGCCAACGTCACCATCACCAGGAAAGCTACCTTCCATGATAGGTGAGATGGAGCACGATGTCAAAGGCTCAAAGAGCAGGCATGTGAGCCAGGACAGAACCAAGTTGAGATCCTACTGAGGGACTGAACTTGTGGAAAAAGTCTCTCAATGCCTCTGAGGAACCTGAACGTCAAGTCATGGGAGAACACTGTCTGCCCCTGGATTGGCAGATGAAAGGCAGAAATGGCCCCTAGATGTACCCTGATAGAAGAGTGTGCCAGGCCCTGGTTCCTCAAATGAAGCAAGTAATCTAAGATCAACTACACCAAAGAATGAGAAGGGGAGATGCCTTGTTCGTCCGTTTAGCGGGAGGACCTCATCCACTTGCCAGGTAAGTCTGTCTGGTCTAGGGCTTTCTACTCTCAAGGAGGACCTTCTGGACCTCTTCCAAACAGGCCCATTCCTCAGGGTTCAGCCACACAACATCCACACCATGAGGTGGAGGGACACGAGATTTGGGTGCAAGAGTCAACAGTGACAGCAGGTTTGGTCAGTTTGGCAGGGGCCATGGAGGGATTGCTGCCAGGCTCGACAGTGTCCAGGACCAGAGCAGGCAAGGCCACACCTGGGCGATCATGATAACCTGCGCCTTCTCTCTCTTGATTTTTGCTAGGACCTTGCTGATGAGCGGAATCAGAGGGAACGTGTACATCAGGCTTTCTGTGCATGGCAGGAGAAAGGCATCGGAAAGGGAGCCCTGGCCCAGACCCCATTGGAGCAAAACTTGTGGCACCTCTTGTTCTGCCTAACAGGTCAGGAAGGAAGACCACATATGCCCTGTGCACTGCCCTGAGGTCTTTAACATTTGTATAGTGTCATTTCCTCTGGGGAACATATCCTGGGTCTGGAGGGTGCCAAGGTGTGCCCCCCCAGCCAAGGTCCAAGGCGTCCAAAACCAACTTGACTGAGTGAGGAGTGCTGATGAAGGGAACTCCTTCCATGACTTTCCTGGAGTTGGTCCACCATTGCAGTGAGGTAAGTACTGTCACGGGGATGGTAACAACCTTTTCCAGGTGATCCCTTGACTTGGAGTAGATCGTCGCCAGCCATTGCTTCAGGGGTTGCATCTGGAGCCTGGCGTGGTGCACCACATACGTGCACATTGCCACATGACCTAGGAGGCACAGGCAAACCCTGGCAGTGGTCAGGGGAAACGTGGAGACTTCCACGATGAGGTCTGTCAATGCCATGAATCTCTCCAGCGGCAGAAACACCCTGGAGCAGGTCCAGTGGAGCATCATTCTGATGAACTCTATCCTCCGTACCAGAAGTAACATGAATTTTTTGTTGTTTACCAACAGGCTGAGGCAATGGCAAGTGACTAACCTCCCTTTGGACCTGGGACCTGGAGCCGCCTCTGGTGAGCCCGTTGTTGAGGTAAGGGTAGATCTGGACACCCTGATGTCTGAGGTCAGCAGCCACCACTGATATGCACTTTGTAAATACCGGTAGTGCTGTCACTAGGCCAAATGGGAGGACCACAGACTGATAGTGGTTGGGACCTACTGTAAACCAAAGGAAGTGTCTGTGTCCCTCAAAGATAGCGATGTGAAAGCACACATCCTTCATGCTGAGGGCAGCGTATCAATCTCCTGGATCTAGGGAGGGGATGATAGAGGCCAGGGACACCATGGGGAACATCAGCTTCGTTAGGAAGCGGTTCAAATCTCACAGGTCTAGGATACGTCGCACACCACCGTTGGCCTTGGGATTAAAAAGTAACAGGAATAGAACCCCTTGTTCCTGTACTCTGGAGGAACGACCTCCACTGCGCCTAGCTGCAGTAAACCCTCTACCTCCTGCATGAGGAGACTCTTGTGAGAAGGGTCCCTGAAAAGGGACGGGGAGAGGAGATGGGAAGAAGGGTAGAAAGTAACTGAAGGGTGTAACCCCATGCCACAGTACTGAGGATCCATCAGCCCGATGTTATAGATGCCCACGCGGGAGGAAAGGAGAAAGGTGTTTGGCAAAAATAGGGGAGGAAGGATCCTGGGAACAGTCCGGTAGGTCGCCCTCAGGCATATCCTCAAAATGAGTACTTGCCCGTCAGCTTATTGCGAGCCGAGCTTGACTGAGAAGTCTGTGAAGGCTGGTGGCTAGGACACCACTTGTAGCCTCTGGATTTCTTATGGGGAGGCTCCTGGCAAGGGTGGCTCCCCTGGCCCTGAGGCTGCTGAGGCTTGAACTACTTGTGGGGAGGGCTGGGAACATACAGTCCCAATCTTTTAAGAGTTGTGCGGGATCCTTGAGGCCATGGAGCTTATTGTCCATCTGTTCCACAAACAGGGCTTTCCCATTGAAGGGAAGGTCTTTCATTGACTGCTGAGCCTCCATGGATGCACTGGAGAGGAGCAGCCAGGATGCCCAGCGCATAGCAATGGCTGAGGCCAGGGTTCAGGTGGCGGTGTCTGCCACATCTGATGCTGCCTGGAGCATCACCCAAGCCACATTCGTGCCCTCCTCTATGGTTGCCCTGAACTTCTTCCTAAAAGCCTCAAAATTGGCCATAGGTTGCCAATATGTTAAAGTCATAGTGTCCCAGTCCTGATGGTTGACACCCTCAACTGGAGACTAGAGGATGAATAAACTTTAAGCCCAAACAAGTCTAGTCTCTTGGAGTTCTTTATTCCTAGGAGTAGCCCCGGACTGACCTTGTCGCTCCCTGTGGTTAACTGCCTCTACCACTAGGGAGGTAGGAGCAGGGTGGGTGTACAGGTACTCGTTGCCTTTGGATGGCACAAAGTACTTGCGCTCAGCCTTCTTGGAGATGGGGGGAAGGGAGGAAGGAATTTGCACAGGGCATTGGTGATCTTTCAGACCCCTTCATAAAGGGGCAAAGCCACCTTCGCCAGCGCAGTGGAGCAGAGGACATTGAAGAGAGAGTCTGAGGGCTCCTTTAACTCCTCCACCTGAAGACTCAGGTTGGTGGCGACCCTCTTCAGTAGTTGCTGGTGTGCCTTAGCGTCATCCGGAGGAACTGGGGAGGGGGCTTCCTTATAGCCTCGTCTGGTGATGACAAGGAGGATGCTGGTTGTGGAGGACCCTACAGCACCATTGGTGACCCAGTGGCTTGCTCCCCTACTCCCTCTTGGACTTGCGGGGTCCTTATGCCCAAGGCTTCATGCACCAGAGGAGGGTGGGAGAGAGAGGCAGCTGGTCTCTGAGGCTCCAGACATCAAGCAGGAGGCCTGGATGAACCCCCACAGGTTCCATGCGTACCATGGCACTGGCCACTGTGCCTAAGGCCACGGGGCCGGTTTTGGTACCGACAATGTAGCTGGTACTGGAACTAGGGGTGAGAGATAGCTCAGTGGTTTGAGCATTGGCCTGCTAAACCCAGGGTTGTGAGCTCAATCCTTGAGGATGCCATTTAGGGATCTGGGGCATAAATCTGTCTGGGGATGGGTCCTGCTTTGAGCAGGGAGTTGGACTAGATGACCTCCTGAGGTCCCTTCCAACCCTGATATTCTATGAACTTGTCCCACCGTCAGGAAACCTCACTCTGAACCAGGGCTGGATCCTGAGTGGTTGCTCCCAGGTGACCAGGTCTCCTTGCCCCAGTCCAGAGCCTCCTCCCACATCCTTAACCCCTTATCTCTGGCCCCAACCCACAGCCCCCTCCTGCATACTGAATTCCTCAGCCCCACCCCCAGCCCGGAGCCCCCTCCTGCACTCTGAACCCCTGCCCCAGTCCAGTGAGGGTGGGGGAGAGCAAGCCACTGAGAGAGGGAGAATGGAGTGAGTAGAGGGCGGGCCCTCCGGGAAGTGGTGATGCCACAGGGAAGGGACAGGGCTGGGGTGTTTGGTTTTGTGTGATAAGAAAGTTGGAAACCCTACCTAGTCCCACTTATGTAAGTGCCCTACTACACCAACATCATACCTCCACCTCCACAAGAGGTGTAGGGCTTATGTCAGTGTAGTTAGGGTGACAGAGTGTCTATGTAGACACTGCCTTACATCAGCTGCTGGCTTCATGCTGGAGCCGTGAAATTGACAAGAAAGCTGGGCAGCTAGAGCACAGCTGCCCCTAGTACCCCACTCTTAGCTGGGCTGAGGCCTGCCCTGCTCCTCACTTAGACAGCTGCCCCCTGCTTCTGGTGTGGTACGGAGAGGTGAGAAGTCCAGGCGGCTGCCTCTTGCTCCTGGTGGGCAATGGGGAGGTGAGAAAAGCTGGGAGCAGGGAGCTGAGAGTCTAGGAAGAGCACCACCGAGAGAAAGAGGATAGTGTGGACATGAGCTGCCATAGTATTTCCATAGTGCTTGTAAGGTGACCTAACATAGTTGACTTAAGTCTGTAGACATGCCCTAAGTCATTCCTTGGGCCAACTGACTTTGAGTTTACAGTAACTGTGCTGTGAGGAAGAAGTAAGTAAGGAACTCAGGATTTGGCCCTATGCTAATAAGACATGAGCTATTTCATAGCCAGGCCAGCAAAGTGGTAAACCTTGTCTAGTTTCCAAATTTAAACACCTCCATAAGATAAATTCTTTAATAGATTTCAATCATAACTTAAGGTATATGGGTCAGCTGGGATAAATATGGTGCAGAGATATGTAAATTACACCTCCCTGGTCCAGTGAGGCCCCTTATGGCTCAGGGTCATTGATCCTGATGGGAATCAGGTGGTGGGATAATACTACCACCATCCTTCTGAGTGCCTGTTAGCTGGTCACAGCTTTAATTCTCCTTGATGAGATCATTGAAAGAGGTGCTAGATCAACATAACTACATATTAAACCATAACATGGATTTAGCCTGACAACAGCAATTTAATCTAGTTGGCACTATATATTATATAGAGGTGTGGTTTTTTTAAATATATGCATGTTTTTTTCCAGATGTCGCCTCTGTGAATACTAAATGTACTGAGCTGATGATGATAAATCTGAAAGTTTAGATGCTTTTTCTTTGTAGACAAAACTTAAAAGTGTGTTTTATCCTTAGAGAGCATGATTGCCATAGCAACCATGCAGAGGTATTTTTTGGCATGTTACCACCAGGTTTAAAAAAATCTCCAGTGAATCATAGAGCTTGATTGGGCCAATGTTGCATGAATCTAAGAGAAACAATACTTACTATGTCTCAAAATAACAAGTAAATAAGTGTCCGCAGTTACATTTTTTAAATGATTGAAATATATCGGAACAGCAATACAGTACTGCATTCCTCCAAGTCCAAAATAGTCTGCAGATTGAGCATTTAGGAACAACTGTGCCATCAGAGAAGCACCCTCTCCCTCTCCCCTATATATATATATATATATATATATATATATATATATATATATATATATATATATATATATATATATATATATATATATATATATATATAAAATACAAATAAATAATATGGTACAGTACATGTCTTTAAAAAAGCATTTGCTAGACTAAAAATCATGGGCCATCTTCAAAATAATCACGTTAGGGATTAATTTGGCCTAATATAATAATACAAGTAAGAAGATTTGGCGTGTGTTTTTTTTTAAATAATGCCTTTATTTTAATAAATCTAAGGATTTTAAAAGTCAAATATTAATTTCACCAGTTACTCTGTTCTCTCTTTTGAGTCATTCAACTTGGACAATGAAAATAGACTAGCTAGTTGACCTTTGGTTCCTAGCCATTTTTATCTTCAGGTTCTCATGCATTAGCACAATTCTGTCATGTTTTGGTTGCAAACATTGTAGGAGAATGATGAGCTAGCTTAGAACTGCATGTGAGCTGACAAACATGGCCAGTCCACTTTGTGATTGTTGTCTATTTCATTTGTTTATCAGGGAACCCTTTTACTGGCTGGGGGAGTATTTGAGCATGTTAAGTCAGGTGTGCAGCAATGCAAGATACAGATTGGCTGTCTTTTCCTCATGAGCAATGCAGACAATCAGTGTTTGTAGCTGCGGAGAGTTAAGGGACTGTTACACAGATAAGACTTGTTAGCTGAACTACTTTGATTCCCAAAATAGCATTATCCTTCCATTATGCTTCCTTGAAACCAAAGAAAGTGATTTTTATTGATTTTGCAAAAGCACCTGATAAAACCCTTTAAACATCTATTACGGTAAATAGTAATCTTCCCCAGTTATATTGTACAGTACATGAAAAACATTAGTATGTGTATGTCTATATGTGGATCTGATCACCATTGCATCTGAGCATACTGACCACAACCAATAGTCCAGGAATTTCCCTGTAAGGGTAGCAAATTGCTGAACAAATCTGGATTAAAGTTTATATATGTTTTGTGAATTTTTTTTTAAAAAGCCATATACAACCGTTCTCCAATACTGCCATCTACAGTGTCTTTTGACATATTACACCATTGGCACCAAAACAAAGTATCAGGCACTACAACCAGGTAACCTGCTAATATGTCCTGCACGTACAGGTCCCCCCACTCTTTTAAGAATCTCCTAAACTGTGTCTAGATTATAGACTGTTTGGCTGGGTACCCAGAGGAATTCCAATGGATCAAGACAAATACTATAGTTCAGCACTCCTACAGCTTTGTCAAAGAAGCATCATTGCGTTTTCTCACTGTTTCCACTACAAATTACTTTGGGCCAAGTAGACTAAGTGGTTTAAACAGCACTACTCATATGACGAAGATGAACAAATGTGCTCCATGCTAACTGAGAACAGGAAAGAAAAATGGAATAAAAAGCAAAGAAGGAAAGGCTGTGTGTATATGGCTTAGTATTGTTTAGGCTCAGTGTTATAAAATGTGCACATTAGTTATGGAAGTTTTCTGTGTCTATATAGTTGAACTTCAGAGAGTCTTTCAGTGACAATGAAAGAAGGTAAAGTTTTGCCATTCATAAATAATGATGCATGATAGAGCCACACATTATTCATACAGAAAGATATTTTTAGATTATTTCTTTTTGCAGAGAAAGAGACATCTTTGGGCCTGATTCCCCCCCCATTGTTCCTCACCTGAGAAGTCATATGTGAGACTGATACTCACATAAGGAAGAGCTGACAAGACAGGATTCTTAGAGTTTGTCAGTGTAATTGCAAAGTGAATTATTTGGCAGAGAATAAACTGGAAGTGAGTGTTTCAAAAGTCTTAAGATCGGCCATTCTGGGTCAGACCATTGGTCCATCTAGCTCAGTATCCTCTCTTCGCACCATGGCTGGTGCCCAGATGCTTCAGAGGGAATGAATAGAACAGGGCAATTTATCAGGCAATCCCTTCCCTGTTGTCCAGTCCCAATGTCTAGCAGTTAGAGGTTTAGGGACACAAAGGCAAAGGGTTGTGTTCCAGACCATCTTCGCTAATAACCACTGATGAACCTATCCTCCATTAATTTATCTACCATAATTCTTTTATGAATTCAGTTGTAATTTTGGACTTCACAACATCCCCTGGCAACAAGTTCCAAAGGTTGGCAGTGTGTAGTGTGAAGAAGTACTTCCTTATGTTTCTTTAAGCCTGCTGACTATTAATTTCATAGGATGACCACTGGTTCTTGTGTTATATGAAGTGGGTAAATAACACTACCTTATTCACTTTCTCCATACCAGTCATGATTGTATAGACCTCTATCATATCCCACCTCCCGCCAACTTGTCTCTTTTCTCAGATGAACAATCCCACTCTTTTTAATCTCTCTTCCCACAGAAGCTGTTCCATACTCCTAATCATTGTTGTTGCCCTTCTCTGTACTTTTCCCAATTCTAATATTTATTTATTTTTTGAGAAGGGATGACCTGAACTGCACACAGTATTCAAATTGTGGGCATACCATGCATTTATATAATGGCATTCTGAGCTTTTTTGTCTTACCATCTATCCCTTGCCTAATGGTTCCTAACATTTTGTTAGCTTTTTTGACTGCACAGCACATTGAGCAGATGTTTTCATAGAACTACCCACAATAATTCCAAGAGCTCTTTCTTGAGTGGTAAGAGCAATTTAGACCCCATTATTTTGTATGGATAGTTGGGATTGTTTTCCTATGTGTATTTCTTTAGATTTATCAGCATTGAATTTCATGTGCCATTTTCTTGCCCAGTCTCCAAGTTTTGTGAGATCCCTTTGTAACTCTTTGCAATCTGCTTTGGATTTAACTATCTTAAGTAATTGTGCATCAACAGCAAACTTTCCCACCTGAGTGTTTACCCCTTTTACCAGATCGTTTTGAATATATTGAACAGCACGGTACCAGTAGATATCATGGGGGGACCCCACTATTTACCTCTCTCCACTGTGAAAACTGAGCATTTATTCCTACCCTTTGTTTTCTTTCTTTTAATCAGTTACTGAGCTATGAGAGGACCTTTCCTCTTATCCCATGGCTGCTTAAGAGCCATTGGTAAGGGGCTTTCAGAAAAGTCCAGGTACGTTATATCTACTGGTTCATTCTAGCCTATGTGTTTGTTGACCCCCTCCTCGAATCTTGATATATTGATGAGTCATGATTTCCCTTTACAAAAGCCGTGTTGACTCTTCCCCAGCACATTGTGTTCATCTATGTGTCTGATAATTCCATTCTTCACTATAGTTTCAACGAGTTTTCTTGATACTGAAATTAGGCTTATTGGCCTGTAATTCCCAGGATTGATTCTGGAGCCCTTTTAAAAAAAATCGTCATCACATTTGCAATCTGGTACAGAGGCTGATTTAAGTGATAGGTTACATACCACAGTTAGTAGTTCTGCAATTTCATATTTCCATTCCTGCAGAACTCTTGGGTGAATATCTTCTGGTTCTGGGGTCTTATTACTATTTCATTTATCAATATGTTCCAAAACCACCTTTCCTGACACCTCGTATGTGACCCCAAAACGAATTGCTTAGGTGTGGGAATCTCCCTCATCCTTTGCAGTGAAAACTGATGAAAATAATTCATTTAGCTTCTCCATAGTGGCCTTGTCTTTATTGAGTGCTCCTTTAGCACCTCAATTGTCCACCAGCAGGTTTCCTTCTTTTGATGTACTTACAAAAACTAACAGCTTTTTTTTTGTCTTTTGCTAGTTGCTTTTCAAATTTTTTTTTTGCCCTGCCTAATTATACTTAAACTCTGACAAATGAAGTCTAATTTTCCTCAGTAGGAGTTGACTTTTATTTTTTAAAGGATGCCTTTTTGTCCCTAACCACCTCTTTTATTCTGTTGTTTAGTTACGCTGGAGGTTTATTGGTCCTCTTACAGGTTTTTTATTATTTGGGCTATACATATAGCTTGAGCCTCTATTACGGTGTTTTTAAAAACACCGTATGCAGCTTGCAGGTATTTCACTTTTTGTGACTTTTCTTTTAATTTCCATTTAACTAGCTTCCTCATTTTTGTATAACTCCCCTTTTTGAAGGTAAATGCTAATATGGTGGGTTTCTTTGGTATTCTCCCCTCGACAAGGATGTTAAATTTAATTACATTATGGTCATAATTACCAAGAAGTTCAGCTATATTCACCTCTTCGACCACATCCTGTGTGCCACTTAGGACTAAATTAAGAATTGCCTCTCCCTTTGCAGATTTCAGGATTAGCTGCTCCAAGAAGCAGTCATTAACGGTGTCTAGAAGTTTTATCTCTGCATTCTGTCCTCAGGTGACATGCCCGTCAATATAAGAATAGTTGAAATGCCCCACTATTACTGAGTTTTCTGTTTTTGTAGCCTCTCCTAATCACCATCCTGGTCAGGTGGTTAGTGGTATATTCCAACTGCTATACTCTTATTATTCAAACATGGAATTTCTATCCATAGAGATTCTGTAGTATAGGTTCATTTAAAGATTTTTACCATTTGACTCTATGCTTGCTTTCGCATGCAGACGCTCTCCAGGTTACACAAGACCCGACTTATGCAAATCTGCACTTACGGAAAAAGCTTCGGACTTTCCATAAGCTCTTTTTTTTTGGGGGGGTGGGGACGTAATTGTTGGGTATGCATTCCCAACTTACGCAAAATTGGACTTACACAAGGCATTCTGGAATGGAACACTTGCGTAAGTCAGGGAGAGTCTGTATACTGCCACTCTCATACCCACGATCTACTCTGTCAATCCTATATATTTTGTACACTGATATGATTGATTATCATCATTCCACCAAATTTATGTGAAGCTTACTATATCAAGTATCAGAGGGTAGCCGTGTTAGTCTGGATCTGTAAAAGCAGCAAAGAATCCTGTGGCACCTTATAGACCAACAGACGTCTTGGAGCATGAGCTTTCGTGGGTGAATACCCACTTCCTCAGATGCATGTAATGGAAATATCCAGGGGCAGGTATATATATGTGTGCTAGCAAGCAAGCTAGAGATAACGAGGACCTCGTTATCTCTAGCTTGCTTGCTAGCACACATATATATACCTGCCCCTGGATATTTCCATTACATGCATCTGAGGAAGTGGGTATTCACCCACGAAAGCTCATGCTCCAAGACGTCTGTTGGTCTATAAGATGCCACAGGATTCTTTGCTGCTCTTACTATATCAATATCCTCATTTAAATACCAGGCACTCAAGCCCACCCATCCTAGTATTTAGACTTATTGCATTTGTATATATGCACCTATCAAATTTGTCACTATTTAGATTTCTGCCTTCATGTGACGTAACTGAATGGGACTCTCTTTTGTTTTATTGTTTCTTTTCAGTTCCTACCTGTATTTTATCAACTTCTATCCTCCCCTCTTTACTAGGATATAGAATATCCTCTCTAATCAATTCTCCCCTAAGCAACGTGTCTGCCCGAACTGCGCACCCCTCTGCCCTTAATTTAAAAAAAATTCTCTGTGACCTTTTAAAATTTATGTGCCAGCAACCTGGTTCCATTCTGGTTTAGGTAGAGCACATCCTTCACACAGTTATTCAGCAGGCTCCTTTACCTTTTAGCTGAAGTGCTGGGAATTGGAGTATTTTGTTTGTTTTGAATGTAATGGTTTTGAAGTGACCAGCCTTAGTTTCTTGTTATTCTGGGTTACAGTTTAAAGTTACTTTTCTCAAATTCTATACAGTTTAGTGTCAGCCATTTCCTTTATTTGCCAAGTTGTAGTTAAATGATAAAACCAAGATGTTGTTAACATAAAATTCCGTTTTGGTGTTTTGTAAATCATCATTACTTTTATGAAGTTTGCTCAATTTCTTTTTTCACGTTCTTAGTCCTTGACGGTTTTGGTAACTCTCAATTTCTTGTATTACTATTATAGCTGTGATCTTTAAAGCCATTGGATCAGAATGATCTGTTGATACTTGAGTCAGAATATCTTAGAGGAATTCTTAGTAAGTCCTAATGGTGATGTTAACATTAAGAAAAGATTCTAATGTTGCATGATTTGGTCCTTCCTATTTCATTACAGCAGCTCTTGTTTCTAAGTGATTTCTTTAAATCACTTTACCATTGCATACATAGGGCCTGATCCTCATAAGTGCTGAGCACCCTCAGCTCCTATTAGCATTATTAAAAACTGAGGGTGCTCAACATCACTGAGGACGACCTTAGTTCAAGCTTGTGAAAAGGAGGCTTGACTTATTTTTCCCTCTTTTTTAAAAATACGCTTTAATTTGCTTCTTTACGCATTCTTCTAAGGGCTTTGCTCAGTATTTACAAACAGTACTTATTCAAGCAATGAAGTCAGTGAGAGTTTGCCTGAGTAAGATTTGACAGGATTTGATCTATCTGAATAATAAGAGCGTTTTCCATAGGTGATCCTGCTTTCCCTGGGTTTATACAACTTCTGATTTAGCTGATTTACTGTTGTACAGTTATGTCCTTACTACCTCAAGTTTTATCATTCAGCTGTGCTGTGTAAAGTCCCAGTTTCATTCTTGGTAGTGTTGTTGACTCCACCGTTGTACATGCGAATGTTCTGCAAAGCATTTTGAGAACAGTTATGTGTTGATTTTTAACACATTTTGCTCAATTTCCTTATGCACACAATAAATGGATAACAATAGACATTTGATTCGTACTTTCCAGAGCAAAACACGTATTAATGCTTGTTAGATATGGTATCCGTGTTTAATGACTTCAGTCAGGCTCAGTTAAACTATCTTTCACATTTGCAGTGCAAACTGTTCTCACAGATCGGGTAAAGAGCCCCCTGTTGGATATGCGCCAGCCTACTGTGAGGGATCCAAACCCTGAATCCCACCTCATCTCATCTTACTGGGGCTATATAGAGCTTAGGCACTGGCTTTGGCCCTATCAGCATGCACTCTAGGTACAGACCTCGTGTCTGATACCCCTGTTGGTAATGAGGACTCCCAAAATCCAATTGCTTAGACCTTGAAACCAGTGCTGTCTGCCCCTATCCTCTCCAGCAACTCTTCCATGTTCCCCAGAATCCCACCAAAGGTTCACTGTTTACCTCTCATGGGGTACATGATAGAGTCAACAGATACACAGAATGACTTTGCACAGGATTCTGAAACACCATAACTCTTTACTTGGTATCATGACAAATACACTGATCCATACAAAAGAATAGAAACAATGGTACACATTTCCCTCACTCCCCTCACCACCCTGGAGAATTTTTTGGGCACAGGCTAAAGTCCTCTAAGGAGTCCCAGATATTTCCTCTCCCCTTTACCCTCCCGCGCGTGACCTCTCTTCATAACATCCAGTCTCAGGTCTTTTCTCCCTCTGTTACCTTTTGTCTTGTAACTACCAGCTTCCTTTGTCTTGAGACACACTGATCTGCCTCTGCAGATGACCAAAGACCCCTGCCTGATGACTTCATTGACAGATGGCCTCTCCTTTGGTAAACCAGTTCTCCTGGGCAAGGGTCTTTCTTCTGTCTCAAGGTATTTCTTTTTGAATGGAGGACCATCAACATTCAATGATCCTTTATTGCTAGCTCTGGGCCACTACCCCCTGGAGTTTCAGTCCAACGTGGAGATAGGAGGCTAACAGAGAAGGCCAACCATCTCCATGTTTATAATGGTGTTTGCAGATTGATGAAGAAACAGAGTTCATAAATTCAAAATTCATAAATTGTACTCAGATAGATTGTCCAAATTAACAAAACTGTGTCGCCATAAGCATCATTCTTTATGATCCCATGCTTGTCCTGTACACTATTCTTGCTGACTTTGCCTGCCTTGGTTTCCTATGACCCACATCACTGCCCTGTGTTTACTGGTCCTTGTCCATTGGCAATGGCCTGCTTGTTTTTATTGTTGTTCTGTTATATTGTTTTTTTTGTTCTGTCTCATATATTTCCCTCACTCCATCTTTCTTTCCTTGGTGTTCATTAGTCTTCATCACTTTATCTCCCTTTGTTCTCACTTTTTCCCTCATCCGACACATACCATCATTCCAGGGAAGATGTATTCAATCTCAGTAAACAGCTGTTTTTAGCAGTTTGCCATCCATTAAAAGTGAAAACTGTACTTTAAAAAATATGATAATTCACTACTCTGCCAGAGTAAGGTGAAATTCCAGTCAAAGGGTTTTGGCCAAGTAGAGTAATTCCACTTCATACCAAAGCCAAAGAAAATCTTTCAGTACAACGAGTGCCTTCCTTTCTGCTTTCCAGCTACAGGTTTAGGATTTATTCAAAGAATAACAAACTATGAGGAGCAGAGTTTCTCTTGCGTGTTTTCTATGGCTCGAATGTGAGTACCTGCAGTACTGTACATTGCAAAAAGAGCAAAACCTGTTTGAAGTCCTGGTACATAGGACTTATTACAAGATAAATTATCTGCTTTGTGTGAAGCATATTCTCTATATTGTCTGCTGTCCTGAGTCCAGATGGCATCACAATTATAAACCCCCAATGAAAAGGAAATTCAAAGCTTAAGAGTTAATACGAAGACCCTTGAAAGGCTGCTTCAGCAGAGTCAGTGCTTCAAACAGTGTTCTTAAAGGGAATGAAGGTGACTTTTCAGAAAGTGGTTTGTGAACAGAGTTTGAGCCTGCAAATTTGCACCTGAGTTGTGCAATTCAGTTTTGGACCCAAATCAGACTTCCAGATGGGGAGTACAACTCACATAGCAAGTGGTATAGTCAGTTCTGTGCCCATAGTTTGCTTTGTGGATTCAGTAAGGGAGGCCAGGCCTCAGAAAGTACTGTAAAGGACAAACAAAAACCCTTCAACGGAGTCCTAAAGAAGGGCCTGAGAAAAACAAGGCAGACAAGGCTGAAGCCTTTTTTTTTAAGGTGGAAAAGGACAACAGACATATTCAAAGGCAAGGTAGCATAGACATCTTCTCTGAGATTGGCAGCTAATAACTTAGTGTTGTGATATATGAATGTGCTCAAAGAAGTTTGCCTGTTTTATCATTAGTCTAATCCTGAGGCCTAATCCAATGCCCACTGAAGTCAACAGGAATGTTTCCAGCAATGTCAATGGAAAGCATAGAATCAGACCTCAGGTGTACAGAACTCCTGGGGCTCTAAATGGGAATAAAGCCAGGTAGACCATAATGCTGCTTTCATAGTGCCTAATGTGCACTCATTTTCTGACAAACTTACAAAGGGTGGGTGAATTTGCAGCTCCAATAATTTTAAGGAACTGGAAAAATGAAGGAATTGAAAATAAGTGTAAGCACAGAGTCAGCAATTACTGGGTTAGGACCAATGGTTTTAAAAGAGTGGTTTTTTTGTTTTGTTTTTTTTTTACACAAAGTTGGGATGCCACTTGGTTTCATTTATGAAATAAATACACTTTGTACTGACTTTGTACCTCACACTTTTAATCTAAGTGGCTAAGTGTTATCTCCACTTTACAGGTGGAGAAACTGAGTCACAGAGAGATGCTGTGACTTGTCCAAGGTCCCAGAGGTTCCTGACTCCACTTCCAGTGCCCTATCCATTGGACCTTTTAAAGGTTGTTTAAAAGTAGGCTGGAAACTGAGGCATTTAGGAAGTGTGTCCCCTGCATTTGTGCTTCTTTGTTTGGCCATTTACACTTACTGATTTTTAATTTTTATTTTATTTTTTTTATAAAGAACCAAAAGCAAATAAAGGAGAGTTCCTTCCCAAGATGAATTTTCTATAAAGGGTTATTAGGTGCATGAGAGTGCTTTATATTAATGTCATTTCACCTACCGTTTCATACATTCAGCTGCTTGGGAAGCACTGGAATGCCACATTTCTGAGTACTTCACAGTCTAGGAAGGGAATAACCCCGCATGCATAGGAGTCAATTGGAGCTCTGCTATCGACTAGCATGGGTGCAGATCAGCCAGAGGGGTAATGAAACCAAAAAATCCAATTTCTATTTGTATTACTCTCCTTCAATCATTTTATTTGCTCTCTACATGAACCAGGCAAATAAAAATCAATCTTTGGAGAAAAAAACCACAAATGGATAACATGGAAAAGACCTACTAGCTTTGTCATACCTTGTTCACAGAAGGTGCCAGTAGTTCCTAGAGGGCAGTGGCATGTGTATCCATCAGGCAGTGGCACACAGGTAGCACCTTTTCTACACAGATGTGGTGGGTTGTGCTCAGGATCGCAAACTGAAACTGTCTCTGTGCAAAATGCTCCTTTCCATCCAGTGGGGCAGTCACAGCTACAATACATAAAAGAGGGGAAACTATGCAACATTATTACCCAAACAAATCAATGTTTCAGTAGCATTTGGAGTCAACATTTTCAGACTTTGATGCCTAAAGTTAGGCAGCTAAATCAGAGGTTTTCAGTGGTGCTAAGTAGCTAAGTCTCTCATTGGATTGTATTTTTAGGCAGCTTAGTTTTAAACTATTAGCACAAATTTACATCATATTTGTTTTAGTCTAACACCCTGGGATCACTGTTTGTATTTAATGGGATATTTGAATTTTTTATTCTTTGTACTGTGATATTATTATCCAGAAACGCCAGCCAGTCTTGCATCTCCTTTTTGCTAGGTATTATACAAAATACAGAAGAAGGCAAGGTCCCTAACCCAAAAAACTTACAAGCTAAATTAAGAAATGGCACAAAAAGTAAGTCTAACAAAGAATAAGGGGGAAACGGAAGATAATGAAGTGGACGCAAGGGAAAAGTAGTAAGATCAGGCCCTGTGGCTGTTTCTCAGCTAGCCAGTTAGTTGGCTGATTTCTTCTCAGAGGTGGAGCAGAAGTGGGATCCGGGGAAGGGTTTGGAGGAGGAGAGGGTAGGAGGTTTGCAGGGGAGTGAGACCTGTGTCACAAGTTGTATATAGTGGCTAGTTGCAGTCATTAATGCCGTCATCAAACTGAGGGAACCCGAGAAAAGGTAAATGTCTGCTGGCCTTTCACACCTCTGTATTTAATTAGAGCCAGGGGAATCACTGAGATCAAACAAGAAAAACAAACCATCCTGTTGGTTGTCCATATTAAAGTCATTCTGAGTGTTGTAGAGCTTGTAAAATCCAAAAACACACTAGATACAGAGATTTAAAAATGGACCTTCTCCTTGAAAGCAGAATTCTTTTTAATAGTTTAAATGCATTAAATCAATTTGCATTTTATCATCCACTGGCAGTTTTATGACCTGTTATTATAGCCGTAGTGCTCTCAGGATATTAGAGAGACAAAATGGGTGAGGTAATATCTTTTACAGGTCCAAAATTCTGTTAGTGAAAGAGACAAACTTGTGAGCTACACAGACAGAGCTTAATTTGTGCCAGGGCTTGCCAGAGCTGAGCCCTGGCACCTCTAGGCTTGGCAGTTCATAGCCCCAGCACTTCTGGCTCCCGGCCAGCAGCCTCCACTCTCTGAAGGCAGCACCTCTGCCAGCAGCAGCACAGAAGTAAGGGTAGCAATACCATACCACGTCACCCTTATTTCTGCACTGCTGTCAGCAGCTGCACTGCCTCCAGAACTGAGTCTCTGGCCAGCAGCCGCCCAGCTTGAGCCCTGGCACCTCTTTCATTTCAAATTGAACATTGTACCCAGAGCTCTTCTTCTTCGTCCCACTTTGTCTCAGATTTATGACATGTCAGTGTTTCTCTAAATAAGGGGTGGGCAAACTTTTTGGTCCAAGGGCTACATCTGGGTATGGAAATTGTATGGCGAGCCATGAATGCTCATGAAATTGGGAGTTGGGGTGCGGGAGGAGGTGAGGGCTCCGGCTGGGGTAAGGGCTTGGGAGGGGCCAGAAATGAGGAGTTCAGGGTGCGAGAGGGGGCTCCGGGCTGGGGCAGTGGGTTGGGGTGTGGATTGGGGGTGTGGGCTCTGGCTGGGGGTGTAGGAGGATGGGATCGAGGGGTTCGGAGGGTGGGAGGGGTTCAGAGGGTGGCCAATGGGAGCTGTGGGGATGGCGCTTGGGGTGGGGGCAGTGTGTGGATTTCCCTCTCTGCCCTTACACGTAGGAGCCAGAGGGGGGACATACTACTGCTTTCGGAAGCTGCTCTCTGGCAGGAACTTGAGAGCCAGATTAAAACACCTAAAGGGCCAGATGCATCCCCTGGGCAGTAGTTTGCCCACCCCTGCTCTAAATGGTTATTGGTTGCCTGTAAAAATCAAGGCCAAGAATAGAACATAGATTCTGACTGGTCCTTTTCTCAGGCTTTTGTTTTTGTCCCTCTTGGACATTAGTTCAGACTTGCTGAGCTACATTGTCTCCATCAATCAACTCACAGCTTCTAGGCAAAGGGCATCCATGAATCTTTGAAACAGTGGCAAGATCTATATCCTTATCTCAGGTATGATCTGTAACTATTTTTCATTTCCTAGACATTTCGCAAACATGGCACTGTACTTCTATTATTGTTTCTTTAAACCTTCAGGGCAAAGGACAACAGGTAAGCAAACCACTGCCTGAAACCTCTTCACAGTGATAAATGGCCACCTAAAATTAAGGAGAAAAGAGGACAAGACCTCACAGATTGAGGTGCTTTTGTTACTATCAGAGTCGAGCATTAGGGTATTTTCTCTCTCACCCTTAACCATTATGCTTTGATGCATAAAAACCATTGAGGCGGGAAAGTAATTTAGCTTCCTAAGTGGCAGATAGAAATGTCAGTTTCCTGTGCTATGATGGACTAAGGAGCTGGAAGCTGTGGTTGGACTTGCTGAGACTCATAGGAGCAATTTTTTTTTCTCTCCCCCCTTCCTTCACACCATATGTCTTTTTGACACTCATATATTAGAACATTTTCTTGCAACCTAAAAGTGAAATACTAGATCTATTGATTTAAATGGGACTTAACCTACTTGCATGAGGGTTGAATTTGATCAGCTTCCTTCTTCCATACATGTCAAGTGTCATGAACACACAGCACCCCGTATCAATGGTATTAAAGATGTGCCTCAGTTTAGCAATTTGATTGTAGATTTGCACCCAGACTTCCCAAAGTTCAGAGTTGTGTGGATTTTGGGTTCTGGTTCAGGCTCATACTAGAGAGAGGTACAACTCACAAAGTTTCGACTTGGAAGCAAATTCAAAATTGGCCACACTTTAGGGAGACAAGTGGAGAAGTGTTTGGGATCAGTCTGTCTCTCCTGATTAGTAATGAGTAGACCTTCCAAGGGTCAGAATTCAGCTTCAGTGCAGAGAAACAGATACAATTTCTGATGCTTAACTACATTATCTGAATCATTGCTGGCGTCCTGTCTCCCCACAGGTACCAGCAGCTTCTCTTACCATCTAGCTCCTCTCCATCCGGCAGACCTGGGGTTTCATCTATATCCTGTTCTTGTTTGTTTTGTTTTCTGGGGTGGAGAGGGAGAAATGCAGTAGCTTGCTATTTCATCACTGCCTGGATTTCTCAGGCCTTTCCTTTCTCATTTCTGTTTCTTTAAGAGTTAGGCAGATGGTTGCAGGCTAGGACACTCCTCCACAATCCTGCTTCTTTAGGTTTTGTGAGGGACGGCAACTTCATGTGCCCACTTCCCACAACTCTATCATTTTGTGGTGGCATATTCTAGAGTGCAGGAAGTCTCCCTATTTGTAGGTTCTTCTCCATACAATTGAAACTTTGCAAATATGCTTCAGGGCACATTGGGTAATTTTGCAATATCCTGTTTTGCAGGGGGACTTCATTCTAAGGTCTGGTCTACACTAGTCTGTTATTTCAGAATTAGCCAAGTTAATTCGGAAAAAAAAATGATTTCGTCCAAACAACCAAACTGGTTTTTCAATTTAAAGGGCTCTTTAATCCAATTTCTGTACTTCTTGGGCATACCACCAAGACCAAGGTGTTCCCGCAGGAGCTTCTCGATCCCCTCATTCAGAGCATCAGATGCCTGAGGCCACTGTGAGCTGCCCTCCCCCTGTAGACTCAGAGGCAACTGTCCTACTAACAGATCAAGCCCATGCCACCACTGTAATGGACCTAGGGCAGCAGGACCCTCCCCAACCAGAACTTCCCCAGGATCTGCTTGTCCCGGAGGTATCCACTTCCTCCTCGCCTGACGAGGCAGTGGCAGGCATGTCCTTCTCTGGCCCACTGCCTATATATCTTCGTGCACACCAGGATCTCCTGCGCAGGGTGGCACAGAACATGAATCAGCAGGTGGAGGAGGTAATGGAAGTGTGCGCACACCTAACTGGAATGGATGTGAGCAACACATCTTGAAGAACAACAGTTACAAAGGTGAGTAACTGTCTTTTTCTCCACAGCATGGCTGGGCTTACTCTTTGAGACAGGGTGAGCCTCAAAGTAGAGCTGCTATTCCTCTGGATTGATAGGAGCCAGCCGAGGTGGTTCAGACACCTGATAAGGATGGCCCTTGGGAGGCTTCCTTTGGAACTCTACCAGGTATGTCCCACTGAGGCCCAGAGGCTGACCCAGGACATCCTGGAAGGATTATATCTTCTGGCTGGACTGGAAGTGCTGAGGAATCCCCAGGAAGAGCTGGAACCTGTTGTGGGAATATTGAACTAGAACATTGAGGGAAAATAGTCAACCAAAGATGGAGCACGGAGAGAGAAAAGCATTTTGATGGAAAACATCACTATTTGTAAACAAAGAACATTCTGAAGTGCTGCAGAACTGACACTAGAGAAAATAAAGGCTTCTGAAATCTCTATCTCTGCAAAACGTGACTTCTTTTTCTTTTCATTGTGTAAGTAAAAAAGCAGACTGATTTTACTCAAATGACACACTTGGAGTAAGATACGATACTAAAAATCAAGCAGTTGTAATGCGTGAAACAGATGTCCCATTGCCATCTAGGTCACTGATTTTCATTGACTAGAAGAAATGCTAAGTGGTGAAACAGACTCACCGAAACCAGTGTAGGGGTATAGCAACCTTGTATTGCTCTCAGTCTGCATGCACAATGGTTATTCAAATGAATGGGCATTGCATAAGGGGAGTAAAGGCAACCAGTGGTCCTCAATCTGGAGACCTTTTAAATATACTGAATAAAAATGAAACCTTCTACTAATTTAATCATAATAATTACACTGAGGGATTCTATTTTACTTTTCCACCTATAAACATATAGGCCCGACTCCTGGAATCAGATAAAAAAGGGCTCTTTCTAATGATCAAAATGCAAATCCCTCATTTTAAGAGTATTCCTGATGGGGCATAAAGTCCCTTGTCCTGGGAAAAGACACACTTTGTTCCCTATTTCAGCAAAAATCATGCAAGGCATCATAGAGTATGATGCAAATATATTATTCATATACAACTTTGGCCTGCAAATAGAACACTGGCAGGTATTACTGCCCCTTGAAAATAAAAATAAAAACAGTGTATTTTTCAAACAGTGGGTCTTTATTGACTTAAAACACAGGTGGCTGCCCTACTGCTGACTGGAATGTAAAGTTCAACTGAAAAATCACAGAAAATGCTGTACATTTCTTCTACTTAAATCTGAAGCACCATCCCCATAGCAACTGAATCTCCAGTTTAACTGCACTGTACATTCTTCCCATGTGGAGGTGTGGGCAAAGTACAGAAATAGCTCAAACCAGCAACAACAAAATCTCCAGAAGGAAATCATTTTCAGGAGGCTCAAAATACTTGAACACAAACCAAATATTTGAACACAAACCTCTTCAGAGGGCCACAGATGATTTTAAAAGAGAAAGAAGCACCCATAGAGCCTGTGTAAGCTGGTACTGTCGGAGATTGTGCACCGACCAGGGCCAGCTCCAGGGTTTTTGCTGCCCCAAACAGCAAAAAAAAAAAAAAAAAAAAGCTGCGATTGTGATCGGCGGCAGCTCCACTGCGCCACTTTCTTCTTCGGCGGCAGGTCCTTCCCTCTGAGAGGGACCGAGGGACCCGTCGCGAAATTGCCGCCGAAGAGCCCGACGTGCCGCCCCTTCCCCTTGGCTGCCCCAAGCCCCCGCTTGCTGAGGTGGTGCCTGGAGCCGGCCCTAACACTGACAAAAATTACATAAGAGCTATAGAGCTGTCACGTTATCAAGGTGCTGCACTTGTGGTCAAGGGCGATTCAGGGAATATAATTGTTTAGGAAATGATTGAAGTAACATTAAAAAGACACACATACATGTACACACACATACACGTGAGAGACAGATATGATGGGCCTGTTGTGATAACTGGGCTTACAAATTTGCCCTAATTGTGAGCTCAACTGTGAGAAATGAAAGTTCATTAAATACCACAATTAACTATAACAACCACTGTTGATGGGCAAAGGTGCAAAAGAAAGACTCAGTACATTCAAACAAACAAAAAGGCCTCTTGATATAACCCAAAGCTTGCCCAAGATCACATTTGGTAAACAAGAAAAGAGTGGAGTCTGAGATCATTAAACCAGAATTGGTGTGCTGGAAGCGAGCCTAATTGGTGGCAAAAATATTGGGGGTGAGGGTTGAACTATTCTACCCATTACTCCTTTTTTTGATCTTTAAAGAACATGACTTTGGGAAGAAAAATTGGCTACGGGAGTGAGCTTCACTATCACAGCTGCTATACCCCACACACTATCTTTTGGGCCCCTAGACCTTCTTCATCCCAATCCTGAAAGATGTCTTGAGCAGACTGGGCCAGAGAGAAGGTGCCAGATGCCATCACCACATCCACCAGTGTTGGTTGGATCCCGAACACCACCTGTCTCACATCCCCACCCACACAGTATGTCCTTTTCTTCTTTTTCCTCTCTCCTATCCCTCTAATAGACTCAAAGGCCAGAAGGGACCATCTTGATCATCTAGTCTGACCTGCTCTCTCACCTTCTATTTAATAATAGTCTGGTGTGGCTGGCCAAGACTGTATATTTTGCTACACTGACGTAAGCCAGTGACCAGAAAGAGGCAGCTAAAAGCAATGCCCTAAACAACCTGAGGCTGGTGTGAGTTTGCCAGGTCTCAGAGTGGCTGTGCCTGTGTTTTTCCAGCAGTGAGACTGCAAATGAAAGTCAACACCAGAATCAGAAGCTACATTTTTTCTTTTCTTTTCTTTTCTGTCTTGTTTTGCCTTCCAAGAAATGGGATCGGACTGTAACAAAACCAGCAGCAACAACATCTCAAGCCCATCTCAACTAACTTCTCTTTTCCCCAAAAGGAGAGAAGTTACCACCCATAATACCATGTAAGCAATGTCAAACAAGGGATGTTTGTTCCCCCCCTTTAAAGTCTCTCTCCTGCTAAAGAGAAAGGGAAGTTGTTAAGATTAAAACCTTAATACTTTGATTTGGACACAGGAGCAACATGAGGACAGACACATGCATGGAATTCAGTGGCAGGCCACAACTTTTATTAAATTTTAACACAGGGGAGGGGTGCTACCCACCCATCACCATACTCGCCTTTACCAGGCATTTAACTGGTTCCAGTGCAGGGCTAAAGAGCTCCTTGCCATATAACCCATAACAGGTGCCAGGGATTCTTACCGTATAACCCGTAGCTAGCAGCAGGGTTACAGGGCTCCTTAAGATATAACCCATAATGTGGGGTAGGAGATCCTCAGCCTATGCCTCAGGACTTAACATTTTTTGAGCCATAGCACAATCCCTCCCAGAGCAGAGAGGATGCACCAGAGTGGGGACCTCAGCCCGCAAGAGCCACAAAGTCTGACCTCAGCCCAGGAAGGCCACAAGGTCTCATCCTATCACATGCACCCAAAGCCCAGCACCAAAACTGCATGTCTTCTACCTCTGGATTTTATTCTCTTAACCACACTAGAGTAAATAACTCCACCCCAGTTCCTCATTTGGTACTAAGCATGTTCCTACTCAACCCACTTGTGGCTTGAAGGTGCTGTGAGGAAGGCAAAAAAATTCCATAGTCCTCTGCCAACTGGCCCAGAAATAAATCCTTCCTGATCCCTATAACAGGTGATTGGCTAGACCTGCAGCATCTCTCAGGCTGGGTTCCAATTCCTGGTCCGGGTGGGCTGCTGGAATGGAACCAAAAGAGGCTCCACATCATTCTTGCACTGTTTTAAATCCTGGGAGCTGGGGACTGCTGACCAATCAACACCTTTCTGCCTCAGCCAGTCAATGGGAGCCAGAGCCTCCCAGAGATAGGAGCTCTTTATTATCCCTTGGCAAGTGTCTCCTTCCCCTACTGCTGGGACCTCCAGCTCTATCAAGTTTCCCCACCCATTGATGCGGGTGGATGGTATTTACCTTTCAAATGCTTTAACTGGTTTTCCTGCTTTTTCTGTGTCTTTAATAGAAGGATTTTTTAATAATGTGTTTGGCATGGTACTAAGCAGGCAGAGGTCTCTGTCTACCAAACCCTCAACCTTGTTTAAAACTGTTTTATGTCAGACAGTGACTGAGTGATGTTAACACCTTTGAATCTTTGGGCACATTTTCCATCTGAATTAGTATAGCAGACTGGTGCTGTTTAGTAGGGACCACAATAAGTGAAAATCAACGTAACACTATCCCAAGCCATAACCTAAGCTGGAGTTTAAAAAAACTGTGTTTTAAAAATATTAAAAGGTACATGAAATCCGCATAGTATCAAACCATCCAATGTAGCTACACCTTCCATTAGCATCTTGGCTTTCTGTCCTCTCTCCAAATGTTTCCCCAACTGCTGCCTCCCTCCACTCACATGCACACACTTGACAGAGGCTCTGTGTTCCTCAGGAATGTTGGAGGGGCATGTAACTCAGAACAGAGCCACAAGAGCTGCTGAGCAGAGAGGCTGCAGGTGAGCAGCTTGGAGGAGGCTGCCACTGTTCCAGGATTCAGCCTACTTTTTTGGTCACTTATGTCTTTCTGGCTGGCAACTGACCTCTTTTCACATATGCTTCTGTAAATGAAAATGAAGCTTTAATATGACTTTCTGAGGCTTTGTCCTTCAAAAAGAGCAAAGTGTAGGTGGTGACATGGATTTTGTGGCTCTGGAGGGATCAGGCAAGATCCTGCGCTTGTACCAGTAGGGATGTGACACTTAATATAGGAATGCACTATGGCTGAGCAACTAGAACCAAATCACAAATAGACTGCTGCTCTGCAGGAGTTTTAGGGATAAAAGAGCAGCACAAAATCAGTACAAACTTTGTCAGGTGTGCAATCCTTTTCCCTCACACCACATTGTTATTCGATTTTCTGGAGCTGTATGGCTATATTTTACATAAACATTGCACATACACAGAGTTCATTTGTAAAATGTATGTATCCCTTTTCCTGTGTCATGCTTTCTTAAGTGATTTAAATCAGTACATCTTTGTAGAAAATTATATTAAGTATCTAATAAATGAACAAAGTAAAAATTAATAATCTTCTCCCAGTAAATACCTTTAAAGCCAAGTTTCCTCACGGAGCAAAATTTTTACAGTTGAGTTATAAACTATTGCAAAATCAAGGTTCATTTCTGTGGAAGTGCTGACTGAGAGCTGCAATACTGAATTCTAAAAAGTGGCCTGTGTCCACACAAAATAGCTCACCCCAGGCATTTTATAACATTTAATCATACTGGTTGGTTGCAACATCTGGAACAAGAGGTCTCTAGCTTCCATTCTACAGGAGTTTCTTCTCAGAGTGGATAGGAAACCATAAAACATTGTACAGATAGACTCCGTTAATCTATCATAGGTACTTATATGGCTCCCATCAATATAGTATCTGAGTTCCTCACAATCATTAATATTGTTATCCTCATAATATTCCTGTGAGGTGGGGAAGCACTATTATCGCCATTTTACAGGCTCAGAGAAACAAGTGTCTTGCCTAAGATCATGTAGGAAGTCTATGGTGCATGAGGAAATAGAACCTCTAAGTCTAAGATGCCATCCTCTCTTACCTCTTTCAAATTTGTCTAAAATCTCACTTGTATCATCTTGCCTGTGAGATCTGAGGTGAAAGAAAAGGAAAAAGTAAACCCCAATCCCATAATTAGATGACAAAACGGTCATGGTGTGCATGTGTATTATTGATGGCATGACTCTTTCCCACATTCTCCATTCCATGTTTTTGGGATGTTTACTACCTTCACCTCTTGTATCATTGTAACAGTTCGGGGACTATGTCTGTGTTCAGATATGAATTCCTCTTTATTATATAGCAATTATGATTGTAACCTTCCATGTGGATTAGAATGTCTGTATAGAAACAGGCTATATTTGGGGAATTGAAACAGGGCCATCAAAGAATCATCAACACTGTATAACTCTACCCTGTACAGCCATAGCCACTGACTTTTAATGACTTTCTGTCAGCAATACTGTATGGGGTTGCAGCCTTGAAAATTCCAGTAGAAGGAAAGTCACAGACTACTTTAAAAGCGACATGCTTGCTGAGCAAGAGGAGCCATTTAGTCACCAGAACCAGAAGACTCAGCAGGAGGAGTGAGGCAGAAAGAGGTGGCCTCCCTTAAGAACTTGGACCAAAGATAGAGACACAAAAAGGGGTGAGACCATATTAAGGGGGTTTGTGTTCAGGAGTTTGTTGTTTTGCCTGGATCTGTAACTCTTGTAATATCTATGAGTAAAATGTGTGTTTAAGATGTTCTTTGTGAAACTTATGTTCCTTACTTTAACTGCCATGAGTCCCCAAAGAGTTAAACTATAATCCAGAGTGCCCACAAAGGTGGACTCTGGAAGAATGTACACTGGTCTCAGGGTTGAGGGCAGGTGGACTGTGGGGGATCTCATATCCCAGGCAGGGGTGTCAGACAGGGAGTCTGTATCCTGGGAGTGTGCCCTAGAGGCCAAGAACTTTTGGACTCTGCTTGGATCCAGGTAGTGTGAAATCATGGTGGAGGGTGCAATGGTTGGGTCTAGTTATAACAGCCTGTTGACCTTCTGGAAGGGGAACTCAGCCAGGGCTGTAACATGCATATTAGGCTTAGAGTGCCTCCTCCTTGGGATAGCAACACGTCTTTACTTGTTTTTACATGTTTGGCTATGTCAACTATTAACTAACTGTAGCTGGAATTTTCAAAATCACCGAGGGTTAGCCTAACTCTGTTTCATTTAAAGTGATTGATAAAACTCCCATTAACATTAACCAGAGCAAAGTTAGACAATGCTGAGCACTTCTGAGAGTCCCATGCAACAAAATCAATACTATTATTTTAGTATTCTAGTATTAAAAATGCTGACATGCTCTGTTTATCCTAACAAGGTCCTAAGCCAACTAGTCCTCCAACATATATTTTTTTCTTCATAAGTAACATGGCTTTCCATTTTTATTTTCAAGGCATTAAATAAAGATGTTCACTCTATGAACATTTAAATACAGCACTTCCATGTTTTAGTATACTGAAATAATACTCACTAAACAGTAGATCCACTTTCCATGCACATTCCACCATTTCTGCATTTTGTTAAACTGCACGGGGAATCTTCACATTGTCCTACACTGCGACCTGCGTTGGGATGGCCTTCTGGCGTCCCTGGTGATTTAAATCGGTGATCCTTTCCAGTGCGAACTTCTATGTCAAAAATACATCCTGGAAGAAAAGAAAAGAAAAGAAAAGAAAAGAAAAGAAGAAAAGGGAATAAGCCTCAAAATACAAACAGGAAGTCAAAGCAAAAGAAGTAGGACTATGGTTCGGTGGCCCCAGCTATAGGGTATTCTGGATTGGGTTTCTCTCCATCTCCCCTTTTGAAGCTGTTCCACTATGTGTAACAATTTAACTGTCAGTACACCAGAGAGACTGACTTTATAGCCCAGTGACTGGTGCACTCACCTGAGATGTGGGAAAGTCATGTCCAAGTTCCTGCTCCAAATCAAGAGATTTGAAATGGGGTCTTGTGTGTCTCAGGTGAGTGTACCGGCTACTGGATATTCTGAGACATACTCCTGCCCTTGCCAGCTGGCTTTTGTGTGAGTTAGGTGTGCTCTGAGCATGGCTCTGATTGGGCCTCATGGGTGGGCGAATGCCTAATCTGAGAATCGTTCTGGGGTTTAAGTATGAGGAAGGTCCCTGAGAAGCTTGTTAACTATGGAGTGGTGTCAGGACTTGAACAGCTTTGTGCATGCCCACCATCAGAAATGTAAGAATCTACAGGGCTGGGCGGCAGCAGAGAAGTGATCTTGAGAAAGTCAGTGGTACTTTAATAAGAACACAAGAATGACCCTACTGGGTCAGATCAAAGGTCCATCTAGCCCAATATCCTGTCTTCTAACAGTGGCCAGTGCCAGGTGCTTCAGAGGGAATGAACAAAACAGACAATCATTTACTGATCCATCCCAAGCCATCCACTCCCAGCTTCTGGCAACCAGAACCTAGTGGCATTCAGAGCATGGGGTTGCATCCCTTACCAACGTGGCTAATAGCCACTGATGGACTTATCCTCCATGAACTATCTAGTTCTTTATAAATTTGGCCTTCACAACATCCCCTGGCAGTGAATTCCAAAGGCTGACTGTGCACTGTAGGAAGAAGTACTTCCTTTTATTTGTTTTAAACCTGCTGCCTATTAATTTCATTGGGTAACCACTGGTTCTTATGTTATGTGAGGGAATAAAGAACACTTCTCTATTCACTGTCTCCACACCATTCACAACTTTAAAGGCCTCTATCATATCACCCCTTAGTCATCTGTTTTCTAATAGGAAAAATCCCAGTCTTTTTAATCTCTCCTCCTACCAAAGCGGTTCCATACCCCTAATAATTTTTGCTGCCCTTCTCTTTACCTTTCCCATTCTAATATATCTTTTTTGAGACAGGGTGACCAGAACTGCATGCCGTATTCAATGTGAGGGCCTACTGTGGACTTATATAGTGGCATGATGAGCTTTTCTGTCTTATTTTCTATCCTTTTCCTAATGGTTACTAACATTCTCTTAGCTTTTTTGACTGTCACTGAACATTGAGTAACTGTTTTAGAGAACTATCCACAATGACCCCAAACTCTCTTTTTTGAGTGGTAACAGCTAATTTAGACCTCATAATTTTGTATGTATAGTTGGGAATATTTTTTCTAATGTGCATTACTTTGCATTTATCAACACTCAATTACATCTGCCATTTTGTTGCCCTGTCATACAGTTTTGGCAGATCCCGTCCTAATTCTTCTGTCTGCTTTGAATTTAACTATCTTGAGTAATTTTGTTTTGTCTGCAAATTTTGTCACCTCACTGTTTACCCTTAGATCAATTATGAATCTGTTGAACAGCACAGGTTCCAGTATAGATCCCAAGGAACATGACTATTTACTTCTCTTCATTCTGAAAACTGACCATTTATTTCTACGCTTTGTTTTAACCAGTTACTGTTCCATGAGAGGACCTTCCACTTGATGTTGGATGTAGGCACCTAAGAGACAGTTAAGTGCTTAAGTACCTTTGTGGATCTAACTCCAAGCATCTAAGGCCCAAATCCTCAAAGATATTTAGGCACCTAAGTACCATTGATTTCAGTGGGACTTGGGCATCTAACTACATTTGTGATCTGGGACCAAGTCATTTTCAAAAATGGGAATTAGCCATTTAGGCCTTGTGGAGATGATCAGAGTAACTCTTACGTATGTTTAGAAATCTGGGCCTGTGGCATTTTTGAAAATTTTACCCCTGAGCTACTCACAAACATTTACTGGTTTAAACTACAGGTCCAATTTTAAACTGCTCTGGTTAATCAGTGTTACTTTGGGCAGGGACATACCCCTTTTTCAACCTGATTTGTAGCAGGTAAGCTTAAGAGATACTGAATACCCACAGCACTCATTGAAATGGGAATGGCAGATGTTCAACACTGCAGGGATTAGGCCCTACCTTAAATTTTGCATGATTTGTTGACATCATAGAGGAAGCAAATTTGCAACTGATAGACATGATGGATGTCAAGGGGTTTACCCAATGCCAGTATTCATGCACCTTCAACAGTTACAGAGAACATACTAAATTTCCCACTGTCTGTCTCAGTCTGGGTATTTATCATCAACATTCCATTTATCGTATGCACCCATGCAGGCCTCATATCCTTGCTGGGAATAAAGTTGAATGCAATTTCTCTATGCTTAAAATGTATGGATATAATTCTGATCTGGCTGCACGTATGTACACATTCATCACTCGGAGATTTGACTTTCAAATCCTTTTTACTGTTTGTAGTCTTGGATTTCTCCCTTGGGCCAGATTATTTATGTACTAAGAATTGGTAGAGCACAGGGACCTTTTCATGCTTCAGTGACACAGGCAATTGCTGGCATTTAGTAGATTAAAGACAGGCTACTATAAGTTCTGCAGGAAGTTATCTCCCTTATAGAGTTGCCATATTCCCAGATATCTACAGAAGAGTGACATAAGCATATTATAGCAGGACCTACGTTATGTTATGTTAAATACGTTGTGTAGGATTTTAATCCCTAGTTCTTCACATTCTTGAGTAGTTGGGCGACGAGGGGGCCTATATAAATAAGCATGCAGAATAGGGAACATGTGTCACCTTAGACATTCTTAAGAACCTTGTGCCAGACTGCAAAAGCTGTGTGGAGTGTGGTCATTTCTCAGGTCATAAATGCTGGAACTAGTGGTATTGGGGATTCTGCTGCACCCCCTTGCTTGAAGTGGATTCCATTATATACAGGGGTTTACAGTTTGGTTCAGTTTGGCTCTCAGCACCCCCATTGTACAAATTGTTCCAGCACCCCATCTCAGATTCCAAATATTTAGTTAGCATGACAGCAAACCTTTTAAAAACAATGAGGAGTCCAGTAGCACCTTAAAGACTAACAGATTTATTTGGGCATAAGCTTTGGTGGGTAAAAACCCAAGCTTATGCCCAAATAAATGTTAGTCTTTAAGGTGTCACCGGACTCCTCATTATTTTTGTGGATACAGACTAACATGGCTACCCCTCTGATATTCAGCAAACCTTTTGGTTCATAGAATACTTGCTTTTTCCTCATATATTTTCTCCCCTTACATATATTTATCTTCAGTGTTTTTTCCTACCTCTCTTTTGTCTCCTCCTCTTTCTTATACCATTGTCTCTCTTCCATTCACACACTACGCCAGTCTGCTCTCTTCTCCAATTCCCACCCACATCCAGACTTCTTCCTGCTCTATTGGCCCCATCTCATGTCTCTTTCCCCTCCAACTAAGGGGAACCCTAAGTCTTCTGTCCTTTCCCACATGCTATAGTCTTCTTATTCTGCTGGCCACTAGTCTGAGGAAGAGGGAAACCAGTGGGCAGGAGCTGAGAGCACTAACCCATCTTCCCTGCACACTGCTGCATCAGAGATGGAGGAAATGCAGCAAAATTTAGGTTTAATCTGGCATTTTCCTTCTCCCCTTCAGTAGGCAGGGCTGGTACTAGCTTATGGAGAAAGTAGTGTCAGCAGGACCACCCTCTGTGTTTTTCTGCCCAGGGCAAAACATGTTTTGATGCCAGCACTTTCCCATACTTCCCCACAAAGAATTCAAACGAGAGAGAGAGAGAGAAGGCATCAAGCAAAACTGTTGCAAAAAACAACAGAAAATGAATGTTGGCACCTACAGTGGCTGCCATGATCACCTTCCCCTAAAGGAAAAGGCACTTTTCTTTTTTTGAGGTAGACATCAGTGCTCTTCCACTCATCCCCTTTTTCCACACTCTCAAAATGAGCTCTGGGGTCTGCATCTCGCTCACTCTCTGAAGGTGACTGGTGAGTGAAGCTCACAGTATGTCTACACTGCAGTTAAACACCTGCAGTTGGCCCATGCCAAGTGACTCGACCTTGCGGGGTTCCAGTTAAGGGGCTGTTTAATTGCCATGTAGACGTTCAGGCTCTGGCTGAAGCCCAAGCTCTGAGACTCAACCACCTCTCAGGTTCCTCGAAATATGCGTTAACTATTCATGCTAAAAAACCTGTTCCACCTTGTATTTAGCTGTCACACTCTGAGTATCTTTCCCAGCTTGAAGAAGAGCTCTGTGTGACTCGAAGGCGTGTCTCTCTCACCAGCAGAAGTTGGTCCAATGAAAGGGATTACCTCACCCATCTTGTTTCTCTAATACCCAGAACTGACACAGCTACAAAAACACTGTACACAGCTTCATGTGATGATCTGATGAACACACCCTTCATCACCTCTCTTTAGGACTTGGGTTTAGGTTTAATTGTCAGTTTATCGTCTTCTGCTAGGCAATATGCTTTAAATTAACCTACAGAGAAGCCCTGATGACTCAGTTTATTTCTTAACATTCCTTTCACCATGGATTGAGCTGTTAGGACCTGATAGTCCTGTCTCCAGATAGACATCTCCAAACTCCTCTTAGAGCTCACACACCAGTGCATAGTATTATCAGCTACTATTTGATATGCCACTTGATTGGATTCTTGGGGATGGTACTGGAAAAGACTGGTGCAACAGTGGAGTTTTGGTGACAATCATCAGCTACTCTGATCTTGCTTTTGCCACTATCATTCCAATGGGACTAGAAATTCACAGCTGGGCCCTGAGGATAAGGTGAGGAAACTGACTGAGGCTGGGTGATTGCTGCTGAGGTGATCCAGCTGGATTACCCACCTACCCACGCAAGTCCCAGTGATCCAAACAGCCAGACTGCATACACACACACAGCACCTCCAGAAAAGATTGCCATTCTGATGACTAATCAAAGAACTGTGGCCAGAATGTTCAAACTTGGGTGCCTACAGCTGGACATATAAATAAATGATCTGATTTGAAAACACGCTGCGCATTCTCAACTCCCGTTGAAATCACTGGAATCGCAGATGTTTAGCATTTCTGAAAATAAGACATCTTTAGGTACCTAACTTTACACCCCAGAATAAAACCTTTTCCTTTAATTTTGGGATATTGCTACCTCTTTAGAGATTATAACAAAAAATGTGTCTAGTAGAAAGTATTGGTATTGAATATCATTGAGTATAATCCTTTCTTAGCTTTTTGTGGAAAGATGGACAATGATTTGTTTAAAATGATTTGTTTAAAAATATGTATTTTTGAAAAAAGTGCCTTTCCCCTGTTTTCTTAGGCAAGATTTTTTTTCAGTTTTGTTTATACTTCCGTCTAACATAATTTTAGAATGTACGTTAAGTAATATAACCATAACCTAGTTTGATGACTATTTGCACTACTTCTAATCCTGTTACTTTTTGTTCAACACACATTCTGTCAAGCCTAACTAATGTTTCTGCTGTTTGTCAGCAACAGATAAAGCATGTTCTGTTCCCTCAGATCCTGCTAGAATACCAATTAAACCTCTCCCGGAGATGTGTGTAAACAGCAAACACTGAAGGAAAACACAGTGAGTTCTGAAGATTTGATAAGGTCATCCTGGAAAATAAGGTGGCACTGGTAGTGACGGATGGTTTAACTGTGTAGTTACCTGCATCCAGTTTAGAAACAGCTTCCCGAACAAATGTAAATAAAGCAGTTATGAAGTGTGCCAGGGAGTCTCTTGCTTGGCCTCATGAGTTCAATCGAGTTCTCGTTTACATCTTCCCATTTTTTTTAAATCTGTGAGTGCTGATGAGAGACTAACAGTAACAATTTGAGCCCAGGTGTCATGCAAACTCCCTGAGGGAGCTTTGCTAATAAATGCCACTCAGTTCTGACATGCATTCCCCTTGCTCTCCCAGTTTTGGGCCTCTTTTGAAAAGAGAACTGAGCCAAATTGTGGGAGGTTAGCTGACAAGTTTGGACAGGACACTATAGGGATGAAAATGAAAGCACATAATCCACTTCCATTTGTAAGCTCAGCTCAATTTGATCCCAGAGGTCAGATGCTGAAGTAAATCAATTGAAATAATCTGACATCAGAAGCGGGCCCATTTTTTTCACACAGAAAAGGTAGTGTATAGCCTACTGGCCACATATTCCCTTTTCTATTCACTTATTTTATTTTTTCTCCAGTGTCTTCTTAGTCTCTGAATTTTCACCCCCTACTTCTGACCTTTGAGTTTAACATGTAAGTCCCGCCTTTGCACAGGGTAAAAATCTCAAAGAGCACAAGGAGCTTTCCTGCTCCCTTTTGCCTCACACAAGGGATCAGGAAAATCGCAATGACTGTGCTCCAAAGGAGATATGTTATATCTCGAAAGGGTACTCCCCAACTCTTTTCAGATTAGCATGGCTGCAAAACATCTCAAATGTGGGTCTGGGCCTTAATTGTGCAGCCTGCCCCCTTAATCCTTAGTTCATCTCTTAATTTGGTTTGTCACTTTCTGTCTTTTTAAAAAAAGATGCAGCTTTTGTTTGTTTTCTGTGTCATTTTCTTTTTAGTCTATCTCATTTTTTGGCCTCTTTTATCTGTCTCTTTAGTCCTTTCCCTTTATTACTTCTGGAGTTGGTTGCTTTTAATGAGCAAATAGCAAAGAAAAAGTCTTCAGAACATGATTTTGTGATATTAGAATTAAAGTAGATTTTTTTTTATCTTCTCCCCATACACTTATTATACAAATGTTCTGTCAGAAAACTTGTCACTTTTATTTCAGCAACGGATGAGTTCAAACAGCCTTTATCCTAATTGGAACTAAACTGACTGAAAACTACATATATTTTCAGGCAAGGGTACTCAAAACTGCAATCAGCAAAGCTGGGAAATGTAGCCTGCATTGAGATATGCACCTATGGCCTGCATGAAGATAGGACCACATGTCCCACAGTGTTTTGTGCTGTGCAGTGCTGCTTAGTTCTTTGTTGGTAATGTAATATGTGTTCTAGCAAGACCAGTTGGATGGCCTCTACACCGGCCTGTTCATCTCAGCAATCCAAACATCCAGACTGCCCAGGCACCACCAGTACACAGGAAGCAAATGTCTCACTGGGAACACCCACTGGTAAAAAAACTCACTCAAGTGCCACTTTGTTATTATTACTGAACACCATTGGAATGTTTAGTGCTATACAAACATAGAGAAAAATATAATCCCCTGCCCTGAAGAGCTTACAGTGTTCACCAACCTATTTGAAGTGTAAGCTTCAGTCACTCTGCTGTGATTGATTGATTGATTGATTGATTGATTGATTGGTGATCCCTTGATTAGGTGAGGATCTCTACCATGGATTCACATATTGGTCCTGCGATGACTCAGGAGTCCGATCCTGGAATGGTAAATCTGCCCACAGTAAGTACAGACATTTCATGGCAGGCCAACTGCCTGCTGGGACAAAGTTCTTTTTTTTCCCTTCCTTCTCTCTTTCTTTTCAGCTTTGAGGGCAAGGTGCTTCTTCTCAAAGAGAGACCCTGCCTGATGGAGGATATGGCGCCACTGAGGTTGGTTGGTGGCTTGCTCCTCCCAGCTTGTGATGTTCCCATCAATTTTTTTAAGATAGGCTTTCAGTGTGTCTTTGTAGCATTCCTCTGATCACTACAGGATCTCTGACCATGGGTGAACTGAGAGTAGAGGACTTGTTTTGGGAGGCAAGAGTCTGACATTTGCACGCAACGTCCAGCCCAGCGAAGTTGGTGCAATTTTGGTAAAATTGGTTTCAGCAAGGATGCTGGCGTTAGTGCAGCAATCTTCCCACTTGACACAAAGGATCTTCTGGAGCCATCATTGGCTTTCCAGATTCTTGAGGTGCTATCAATAGATCACCCAGGTTTCACATTCATAGAGGAGTCCAGGGACAACAACTGTCTTATAGACCTAGATCTTGGTGTCTTGTCGTAGGTCATGGTCCATGAAAATGTATCAGAGCAATTTCCCAAAGGAAGCACTTGCGCACTGAATCCTGTACTGGTCTCACTGTCTATTTTTGTGTTTTGAGAAAGTTGGGTACCGAGGTAGCAAACGTGCTCAACTGTCTCCAAAATCTGACCCTTGATGGTGAATTGTGATGGGTCATGTGCAAGGCCTGAAGCAGGTTGATAGAGCAATTTAGTCTTCTCAATATTGAAAAGATGAGTCTTAGGCTTCGGTAAGCTTGTGCAAGAAAATTCAGTATGGACTGAAGGTCATTCTCAGTGTGCATGAAGATGACAGTCATCAGCATACTGAAGATCAGTAATAGATGCCCTGAAGACTTTAGACTTCGAGGGGAGACATCGAAGATTAAAAAGCTGCCCATCCATTCTGTATTGAATGTCAACTCCATTGGGGAGATGATTTTTAACAAGGACCAAAATGACTGTTAAATAGATGGAGAACAAGGTCGGGGCAATAATGCATCTTTGCTTAACCCTAGTTTTGATGACAAAAGGTTCCATCTCAAGCCCATTACAGAGAACTGTGGTAGTCATCTGATCATGGAAAAACCTTAGGACCTTAATAAATTTTAGAGGGCAGCCAAATCTGGCCAACACCTTCCACAGGGCTTTGCGACTGACAGAGTCAAAGGCCTTTGTCAAATCAAAGAAGGTCTTGTACTGGTCCTGATTTTGCTCCCAAGACTTCTTATGGATTTAGCAGGCAATGAAGATCATATCAGTTGTCCCACAGAATCAGGAACAGTCAACATGGAATTCACCAAGGGAAAGTCATGCCTGACTAACCCGATTGCATTCTATGATGAGATAACTGGCTCTGTGGATATGGGGAAAGTGGTGGAGATGATATATCTTGACTTTAGCAAAGTTTTTGATATGGTCTCCCACAGTATTCTTGTCAGCAAGTTAAAGATGTATGGATTGGATGAATGGACTATAAGGTGGATAGAAAGCTGGCTGGATTGTCAGGCTCAATGGGTAGTGATCAATGGCTCGATGTCTAGCTGGCAGCTGGTATCAAGCGGAGTGTCCCAGGGGTTGGTCCTGGGGCCGGTTTTGTTCAACATCTTTATTAATGATCTGGATGATGGGATTAATTGCACCCTCAGCAAGTTCACAGATGACATTAGGCTGGAGGGAGAGGTAGATATGCTAGAGGGTGGGGATAGGTCCAGAGTGGCCTAGGCAAATTGGAGGATTGGGCCAAAAGAAATCTGATGAGGTTCAACAAGGACAAGTGCAGAGTCCTGCACTGAGGAAGGAAAAATCCCATGCACTGCTACAGGCTGGGGACTGACGGGCTAAGCAGCAGTTCTGCAGAAAAGGACCTGGGGATTACAGTGGACAAGAAGCTAGATATGAGTCAGCAGCATGCCCTCGTTGCCAAGAAGGCCAACAGCATATTGGGCTGTATTATTGGGAGCACTGCCAGCAGATCGAGGGAAGTGATTATTCCCCTATATTCAGCACTGGTGAGGCCACACCTGGAGTATTGCATCCAGTTTTCGTACCCCTACTACAGAAGGGATGTGGACAAATTGGAGAGAGTCCAGTGGAGGGCAACGAAAATGATTGGGGGCTCGGACACATGACTTACAAGAAGAGGCTGAGGGAACTGGGCTTGTTCAGTCTGCAGAAGAGTGATGGGGGGATTTGATAGCAGCCTTCAACTATTTGAAGAGGGGTTCCAAAGAGGATGGAGCTAGGCTGTTCTCAGTGGTGGCAGATGACAGAACACGAAACAATGGTCTCGAATTGCAGTGGGGGAGGTTTAGGTTGGATGTTGGGAAACACTATTTCACTAGGAGGGTGGTGAAGCACTGGAATGGGTTACCTAGAGAGGAGGTGGAATCTCCATCCTTAGAGGTTTTTAAGGCCCAGCTTGAGAAAGCCCTGGCTGGAATGATTTAGTTGGTGTTGGTCCTGCTTTGAGCAGGGGGTTGGATTAGATGACCTCCTGAGGTCTCTTCCAACCCTAATATTCTATGATTCTATGGGATGGTCTAAAACCGCACTGAGATTCTGGCAATATTTCCTCAGCAAGGGGAAGTAATCGGTTTATGAGGATACAGGCAAGAATTTTCCCTGCTGTAGATAGCAAGGCAATGTCTCAATAGTTTCCACACTCTGACTTATCACCTTTCTTAAAGATTGTAACAATGTTGACATTTCTCAAGTCTTCTGGAATCTATGAAGAAAAAGTTTGCGGCGCTTTCTTACCATTCTTCACCTTCAAACTTGTATACTTCAACTGGTATGCCATCTGGTCCTACTGCCTTATTGTTGTTAGTTTTGCCAATGGCTTGCGTTACTTCTTAGAGAGTGTGTGTGGAGGAGTAAGCAACAGATTCTCGTTCATGTCATCAAGGTATAGATTCGATAGTGGCATCAGAGACATGACTCACGGTTTAGGAGTAACTCAAAATGAGACTTCTATCTGGCTTTGATGGCTTTACTGCCCTTAAAATACATTGACCTGTCTTGGGCTCAGAGTGGTGTGGGTCCATGGGAACATGGACCAAAGATGGTCCTTATTGCCTGAAAAAAACTCCTGTCATGTTAATCAGTGTAGAACTCAATCTTCTCAGTGTAGAACTTGACCTTTTCTCACCACTACTTATTTTTTATGTCAAAGATTTTCCTGGGCTTCAGCCTTTAGTTGCTTGTATGACCCTTTTTTCTGCTGGTATGATATGTCACTTTGCCATATGCAATGAGCTTTTCATTTCACTGAGCAGGCTCTGAATCTCAGCATCATTCTCATCATACCAATCTTTGTGATGGCAGGTGACATAGCCAATGGACTCAGCACAAGCTGAGAGAATGGCAGTCTTTAATCCCTTCCAGAAATTTTCATTATCATCATCGGCTGTAGGCATAGTGGCACACTTCTCTTGGAGACACTCCTGAAGTTTCTCTTGAGTCACTATATCTTCAAGGCACTTGATTTTGAATTTCTTTTCTACTGCTCACTCAGCATGGGGAGAGGGCTAGAAAAGGTGCCCTAAACCTAGGCTGTCTCATATAGTCTTGGCTGGATTACTGTGTCCAGTGGCATCACTCAGCCGGCAGCTGAAGCTATAAAAAGACAGTGACCTTTGCTACAGAGGATGTTCGCACCCTGATAGATAACAAAGATAATGTGCGGCTGGAAAGAAGAACTGCTATCGTTGTCAGGTAACTTGTGAGATATAACATCGATGTCGCTGCCCTGAGTGAGACAATGTGCCCAGATGAAGGTCAACCGAGAGAAGAAGGTGGAGGCTACACCTTTTCTGGAAAGGAAAATCTGCAGAGAACAGGCGCATTCATAGTGTCAATTTTGTAATTAGGAATAAGTTTGTCAGTCAGTTTACAGAATTTCCTTTAGGAATCAATGAATGTCTTATGATTCTTCATCTTGAACTTAGCAAAAATCAGTCTGCTGCTGTCATGAGTGCATATGTCCCAATGTTTGATTCTATCGAGGATATCAAGGAAGAATTATATACAGATCTTGACAGAGTCTTGACCAACATTCCCCAGGAAGACAACGTCATTCTCCTCAGAGATTTTAATGCTAGAGTCGGGTAAGAGTCAGATTTCTGGAATGGCACTATTGGAAAACAAGGAGTAGGAAAGGCTAACCCCATGGCATCCTCTTCCTGAGCAAATGCATAGAACATGGCCTGTTCATCATGAACACCCTCTTTAGACAAAATGAGAAGCATAAGACGACTTGGAGACACCTTCGCTCCAGGCATTGGCACCTTCTTGACTATGTTATTGTTAGAGCTCGAGATCAGAAGGATGTTCACATCACAAGGGCTATGCATGGAATCGATGACTGTTGGACAGACCATTGCCTTGTTAGATCAATCATGAATTTCCAGATCGCTTCAAGGCATCACAAGCAGGCAAAAAAACTCAAAACCCTCTGCTGTAACTATAAACATCTAACTGCCCCATTGCTTAGGGCCAAATTACGCCTTTCATGATGTGGACATATACTAGGAAGAAGAAGCGCTGCCAGAGCAAGAGGTCACTTGGGGGAGATGTGATGCCTATCTGGCACAAAGGGAAGTCAGGGTAATGGCCACATCCAAGCTTTGAATACTCTGTGAGTGTTACTCTACTGGCAGCACTATCTTCCCTCTAGGCCCAAATTATATCTGCCTCAGGGCATTGGGAGAAGGGAAAAGGAAGGGCTTCCACCTTATTGCATCTATGAAGGGGTAAGCATAATTTAGCTTGGCACCCCTTCTATGTATTGGTTTGTTTTATTTACTCTAGATCACCTTTCACTTCCACAGACTGCGTCCTTTTTGACATTGTTGGTTAAATTCCCTTGGTGGGATGAATGATGAAAGGGTTTGTTATATAAGGGTCCTTTCAAGACTAAAATACCTGTGGTATATATGGCATGTAGGCTCCAGAAGGCCACATACCCTTATGCCTGCTGAACATAATTAAACTATTTTGATAAACAAAGCCAAAAAAGGAAAACATCCAACACTATGCCAGAGAGTTGCAGAATCGTTGTAGTAAGGATCTTATTCTTGTTCGCTGTCTCCCTGGCATTGCACCCACAGAGCCCATAACCTTAGTCTTAGAGTTTAAGTAAGTAACTCCCACATGTGTGTGGAAGATAACATGTGGGTGAAAATGATCATGATATGACAGATTTCATGATTCTAAGGAAAGGAAGGAGTGAGAGGATCTAAGAAGGAACACAAAAGAATAGCACAAGCATGTAGGGACAAAATCAGGAAGGCTAAGGCATAAAATGTGCTGCACTAGCAAGAGCTACAAAAAGGGAATAAGAGGAGGCTCTTTAAATACATGAGGAGCAAGAGAAAGATGAAGGAAAGTATAGGTCATCTACTTAGTGGAGAAGGAGAGCTAATAACTGCCGACATCAAGAAGGCTTAGGTGTTTAATGTCTATTTTGCTTCAGTCTTCACTAAAAAGGACCACTCTACACAATTAAAATTAACAAGATGGAAACAACACAAGCCAAAATAGAGAGAGAACAATTAAAAGAATGCATAGATGCGTTAGATGTATTCAAACTGGCAGAGCCTGATGAAATTCATCCTAGGATACTTAAGGAACTAGTTGAAACAATCTTGGAACTGTTAGCAATAATCCTTGAGAAATCCTGGAGGATGGGTGAAGTCCCAGAGTAATGTGGGAGGGCAAACATAGTACCTTTCTTTAAAAAGGGGAACAAAGAGGACTCAGGGACTTATAGCCCAGTCAGCTTAACTTCAGTATCTGGAAAGATACTGGAACAGGTTATTAAACAATGAATTTGTAAGCACCTAGAGGATAATAGGATTATAAGGAACAGCCACCATGGATTTGTCAAGAACAAATAATGTCAAACCAAACTTACTTCTTCTTTGACAGGGTTACTGGCCTAATAGATAGGGAGGAAGCAGTAGATGTGATATATCATGATTTTAGTAAGGCTTTTGACACCGTCCCACATGACATTCTCATAAGCAAACTAGGGAAATGTAGTCTAGATGAAATTACTATAAAATGGGTACACAACTGGCTGAGTGTACTCAAAGAGTAGTTATCAATGGTTTGCTGTCTGACTGTGAGGATGTATCTAGTGTGGTCCTGCAGGGATCAGTTCTGGGTTTGTTACTATTCAATATTTTCATTAATGACTTGGATAATGGAGCAAAGAATCTTGTGGCACCTCATAGACTAACAGACGTTTTGGAGCATGAGCTTTTGTGGGTGAATACCCACTTCGTCAGATGCATGTAGTGGAAATTTCCAGGGGCAGGTATATATATGCAGGCAAGCTAGAAATAATGAGGTTAGTTCAATCAGGGAGGATGAGGCCCTGTTCTAGCAGTTGAGGTGTGAAAACCAAGGGAAGAGAAACTGGTTTTGTCGTTGGCAAGCCATTCACAATCTTTGTTTAATCCTGAGCTGATGGTGTCAAATTTGCAGATGAACTGAAGCTCAGCAGTTTCTCTTTGAAGTCTGGTCCTGAAGCTTTTTTGCTGCAGGATGGCCACCTTAAGGTCTGCTATAGTGTGGCCAGGGAGGTTGAAGTGTTCTCGTACAGGTTTTGTATATTGCATTCCTAATATCTGATTTGTGTCCGTTTATCCTTTTCTGTAGCGACTGTCCAGTTTGGCCGATGTACATAGCAGAGGGGCATTGCTGGCATATGATGGCATATATTACATTGGTGGATGTGCAGGTGAATGAACAGGTGATGGTATGGCTGATCTGGTTAGGTCCTGTGATGGTGTCACTGGTGTAGACATGTGGGCAGAGTTGGCATCAAGGTTTGTTGCATGGATTGGTTCCTGAGATAGAGTTACTATGGTGCAGTGTGCAGTTACTGGTGAGAATATGTTTCAGATTGGCAGGTTGCCTTTGGGCGAGGACTGGCCTGCCACCTAAGGCCTGTGAAAGTGTGGGATCATTGTCCAGGATGGGTTGTAGATCCCTGATGATGCGTTGGGGTTTTAGCTGGGGACTGTATGTGATGGCCAGTGGAGTCCTGTTGGTTTCTTTCTTTCTTTCCAAGATATTAGGAATGGCAGTATAAAAAAACCTGTAGGAGAACACTTCAACCTCCCTGGCCACACTATAGCAGACCTTAAGGTGGCCATCCTGCAGCAAAAAAACTTCAGGACCAGACTTCAAAGAGAAACTGCTGAGCTTCAGTTCATCTTCAAATTTGACACCATCAGCTCAGGATTAAACAAAGATTGTGAATGGCTTGCCAACTACAGAACCAGTTTCTCCTCCCTTGGTTTTCACACCTCAATTGCTAGAACAGGGCCTCATCCTCCCTGATTGAACTAACCTCATTATCTCTAGCTTGCCTGCATATATATACCTGCCCCTGGAAATTTCCACTACATGCATCTGATGAAGTGGGTATTCACCCACAAAAGCTCATGCTCCAAAACGTCTGTTAGTCTATGAGGTGCCACAGGATTCTTTGCTGCTTTTACAGATCCAGACTAACACGGCTACCCCTCTGATACTTGGATAATGGAGTGGAAACTATGAAATTTGTAGATGACACCAAGCTGGAAGGGATTGCAAACACGATAGAGACCAGGGTTAGAATTCAAAACGACCTTGACAAATCGGAGAATTGGCCTGAAATCAACAAGATGAAATGCATTTAAGACAAGTGCAAACAGCATCACTTAGGAAGGAAAAATCAAATACACAACTATAAAATGGTGAGTAACTGGCTAGGCAGTAGAACTGCTGAAAAAGATCGGAGGGGTTCTAGTAGATCATAAATTGAATCTGAGTCAAAAATATAATGCAGTTGCAAAAAAGGCTAATATTCTGGGCTGTATTAAGAGGAGTGTTATATGCAAAACATGGAAGGTAATTGCCTGGCTCCATCTGGCAGTGGTGCAGCCTCAGAAGGAGGACTATATCCAGTTTTGAGCACCACACTGCAGGAAAGATGTGGACAAATTTGGAGAGACTCCAGAAGAGAGCAACAAAAAAGATAAAAGGTTTAGAAAACTTGACCTTTGAGTAAATGTTAAAAAACTGGCCATGTTTAGTCCTGCGAAAAGAAGATTTGGGGTGGAACACCTGATAGTCTTCAAATACGTTAAGGGCTGTTAGAAATTGGACTATGAGCAATTGTTCTCCACTGAAGGTAGGACAAGTAGTAATGGGCTTAATTTGCAACAAGGAAGATTTAAGTTTGAGATTTATTTTTATGCATACCTGAAATCACATTGTCAGCGCTGACTTGATCACATGGTAGACTCAGAAGTGTAGTGATAAATTTAAGAAGCAGTGAGTATCTCTTCACTTGTGAGCCATCTCTTGTCAAAGCAAAGAGATGGCCTCACTAAACATCAGATTTGCTTTATCTTGGTTTAGCCTCAGGGTAAATTGAAATCTACCTGATATCTGATCCATTCATCACAAATCTTTTGCTTTTCCTCATCTGAGGGACCCAAAGTGGGTAACTGTTCAAGCAGTCACAGAACAGTATGTTCATAATGGCTCCCTTTGTTTAAAGGATGAAGCAACCCCATAACTTGCAACAATTTGTCCTTCAGCAACAGTTTCTTTAGTGGTTTATCTACTGCTGCAGAATAGAATTGCCCTACTCCCCGATAAAATCATTTTAGTCCAGAAGAGTCCATGTGAGATTAGCTGAAATGAAGTGTTTGGCCTTGAAACCAATAGACAACTTACTATCTTTCCTATGGTGCTTTTCTGAAACTCAGGCTGATGATGTCTGCAATGTTGTTCACTGACTCTGTCTTCACAAATCTATTCAGGAGAATCCTCAGGGAAAAAAAATCAAACAAACACAACCATGCTCTCCTCCCACAGATCGACCATGCTGGGAACTTCTAATTGAAATAAATCACCAAATATTGCATTTGTCCAAGAAGAGTAAAAGCAGTTTCATAATCCTTTCCCTTAAATAAACAACACATTGTACTTTTCCCTGCTTTTCAATTTCAAAGCAGTTGCTGAAATAAGCCAGAAGCAATTCCCACTGACTACTGCACCATAACAACATATTGAAGACTGAGTTACCTAGTTTTACCTTGTTACATCAAGGACAGATCATGTGCATCATTCTTGGGACTGATGATAATGTTCTTTTTGCTTTACAATGAAGTAGCAGAGGATGTCTGTCAGCATGTCTTCCATAGGTTTGGGAATGGCTTTGACAGCAGCCTATGCTGCTGAGTGCAGCACACATGACACACATGCAGAGGTGTAGAGGTTGACATTTCTTTTACTTTAGTTAACAAAGAATCACGTTGCCCAACCCCTTCCTGAGTCAGAGAAAATTCAGTTGCATTTGTCCAGAGAATGCTGAAGTCAATAAGAGCTGTATTCAGGAAATGAAAAAGGGTTCGGGTATTTGCAGTGTAACAAACAGTCACTGAAAGAAAATTATTTTTCAGAATTCTTGTAGCCTCATCAAATATCTAATCTTGATTTAGATCTCTTGTCCTTGATAGTCTCATTACTTTCAAACATCAAAACAGTGAAAGGTCTCAATCTGGCATAATTCACTTCAGAGAGTCTATGCTTTAAACACAAGCATTGACAAGAAATATGATTTTTAATCCTTTCACGGCACAGCTGTTTTGCAATTTCTGAATTGGGTACATCATCTTGATAAATGTTGTGAAATGGTCAACAAATTGGATAGGAATCCTGTTTTCCAATATTGCATGTCAAAACAACACCTCAGCACTTGTAACCTCCTCTCTCAAATGATTTTTGCTTTGCTGGGAAGATAAAGGTGCTGCACAAGTGACATGTTTTGCTGTTTCCAGTTGTTTCTTTAAGTGGTTGCTGCCAGGATCATCAAAAGATAACTTCATAGCAGGTCCTACAATAAGCGTGTTCCTCAGAAGACTGGATTCTTTTGACTGGATACATCTCACTCCATTCTGAATTAAATTGACATTGGTGCAAATGGCACCTATTAGGGTCTGAAGGAGCCATATGCTTCCATGTTACAATCCCGTCCCACACAGATATTTACACTATATAGTCAAAATATGAAATATAAGTAATGTTTAGCACTTTTATAGCACTTTTAATTTATTAACTTAAAAGACTTAAATCAGTATCATGATCTCCTTTTTACAGATGGAGAAACTGAGTCACAGAGGTTAAGCAACTTGTCCAAGGCAACACATGAAGTCATTTGGCAGATCTGGAACTATAATACAAGGTTCCTTGATTACTGAGCCAGTGTTCTTCCCCATGAAAAAGAAATACAACCTCAGCAGTGGGCAGAACAGAAAAGTGTGAGAAACAGGTAAAAAAAACAACCAAGAAAGCTAGAAGAGTGAAAGTAAATACACAGGGAGCATGAATGGAATGCCTGCTCAGACATTGGATGATGGATCTTTCCACCAGTCCAGGGACAGCTTGAAGCTGGGGGAGATGGGTATGACTTGGGAGTTAGGCTATCACCCAGTAGCAATGAGAAATGCAAAAGAAAGCTTTTCTTTTCTTTTCTTTTCTTTTCTTTTAAACTGAAAGAACTTCATCCTTGTCTACACTACACAGTTTTGTCAGCAAAAGGCAGCTTTTGTTGACAAAACAGTGAAGGTGTACACTCTACAATGCTCCTTCCACTGACAAAAGTCTCCTGCTTTGCCAACAAATAAAACCACCTCGATGAGAGGTGTGGAGCTTTTCGTGTCAAAGTTAGATCGACAAAACGTCAGTGTAGACATTGTGTTCTTTATGTTGCCATAATTGGCCTCTAGAAGGTAGCCCACAATGCCCACTGTGACCACCCTGCTCAATGTTTTGAACTTCACTGTCCTGCATCCAGCTACACAGGCATGCACCCCTCCCCTTTCAAAGCCCTAGGAAATTTTTGAAATTCTCCAGTGTGAAGAGCTCACATAGCTATTGCCCAGCTGAGCATGGCAGCTCCTGGCTTGGTCTAGAGGGGAGAGGGTGGAACTCCTTGCTCTGTGGGGAAAGGAGGCTATGGGAGAACTCGAAGGCAATCTTGGAATCATGGGTGGCGGACGAATTCACCATTGGGGGAGACTAGCCCCCATCCCATCCCCCTCTGCCCAAGGCCCCACTCCTCCTCTTCTTCCCCTTTCGCCAGCTGGAGCCCAGAGCATCCCCCCTACTCCCGCGGCTGCTGGCCTCCCCACATGTCCCCAGACCCAGCATGCCAAGTGGGTGGCGCAGCTGGAGGACCCCCAGCCCCAGCCCTGGAGCATCAGGAGGAGGGTTTCGGTCTTCCCGCTGTGCCAGACACTGATTTCTGAACCTCAGGGCTCTCCTGGGTACCGCAGCAGCAAAAACAGCAGAACTTGAAGTCTCCTTCTGGCACAGCTGTATTGCCCCCATCCCCACCCCCAGCCCTTCAGTGCAATTGCATGACCTCTTTCTTGTCTGGGATCTGTACAGACCAACTGGAGGACCAGGCTGGGGGCTGCCTGGTGGCCTCATGTTCTGCTCCTTTCCCCGCTGTGGTTCCCAGGAGATCCCAGCAGTTCTGAAAATGTGTCTTTCTGGTATGATGTACCAGCAATAAATATCTTAATGGTATAGTGTACCTGACCATACCTGCTTCCTTGCACCACTGGGAACAGGAGGGACATCAAAGCACTGATGTATCTCATTCCAAGTTTCCCTGCTATCTTTGCTACTACTATTTCAATCCCAGCAACAGAGAAGCATATGGGGGAGGGGAAGGATATTGTTTCTGAGCCTGAGGGATAGTTGGATTTCTGACCCTGGAATGTACATATGATCTTGAATTTAGGGTAATTTCTAAACTGGAAGAACAGGTTAGTGGCAGGGCAATAGGACAGTGAGGTTCTGAGAAGACAGGAAGGGATTCTGGGAACTCTTAGGAGGAGGAGTGTTTCTGAGCCTGACTTGGGATGGGTTTGTGTGAGTGGGTGATTGGGATGTGAACTGGAGGGTAGAAATGGGGTGATCTGATGTGAGTGGCATCATGGAACGAACTGCAGAAAATAGGTGAATTGATGGTGTTGGAGAAGGCAAGGGAGGGAGAGAGAAAATGTGTAGGTCTGACACAAATTTGGCAATGCCAAATTTTGCACTCATTTATACCATGAGTGTAAATCCAGAGTAAATCTGTTGATTCCAACAGAATCACTCTGGACTGGAACTATTATAACAGCAACATTTGGCACAATGAGGCAAAGATAACCATCAAAGGAAAAGAAAGCACAGAAAACTGAGAGGACCAGAAAATCCAGGAAAAGAAAAGGACACAGTATAGAGAAAAGGAACAGCAAAATGTAAGGTTCGACCTCTGTTTAAAGAGTGTTTGTTTGCGTAGCTGGGCTTGGGAAAATAGAGTAGAAAATACTGTAAAGTGGCCCAAACTGGAAGAAAACAGTAAATTGGTTATATAGGAAAACAGGTGGGGGAGCTAATATTTAAGTTTTAGCAATAACTATGAGCAGTCTATTTGATCATTTATATTATGAATTTATATTTTGAAACCATATGTGTAAATGTAGTACATTAGCACTCAGGATATGGGTCAGAACCTTTTTTTAAAAATACATAGTAAGAAATACATATAAATAAATAAATACATTTGCAAAGCACAATTAATAACTGATGAACTTCAAAAGATTCCTGCTCTATAGGAAAAAATACCATAGATTTGGCAAACTGATTATAGTTTCCAGCAGGCAGCTGTCCACATTGCCAAACCCATTACCCAGTTGGCACCACTCCTACTAGTGGGAGCAGCCAGAGAAGCTAAAATCTGGATAGGAGAAGAGTTTAAACTACCTCTCATAATAAAAGGTAGTCCCTTCCTGATTACAGCTGAAGTACGAGGGCAGATGACAATGTGAGGAAGAAGGAATGGCATGGACTCTAGGAAAGGCTGTTTTCATGTTGTTTCCAGCCTGACCTGAAACAGCATGTACTGAAAATCTCATCATAAAACCTCTTCTTTTGAGACTTGCCAGTACTTTTTTTTAAATAAGAGTGGGTTAGAATAGCTTTAGGGAAGCATCTGGGATTCGTATCTACCTGGCAATTGAACCTTCTCATTTTTTTTGGAACTTTGCTTACACTAATCAAAATCAAAACAAATAAATGACACATAATGCTTTCTGCTTCTATAGCGTTTTTCATCTAAGGATCTCAGAACACTTTACAAACATTAAACAAACTACATCCTCCCCTAGAGAAGAGCTCGATTTAAGCTCGAAAGCTTGTTTCACACATAGAAGTCCAATAAAAGATACTACTTCACCCACCTTTTCTCGCTAAACCCCCTAAGAGGCAGGGAAGAATTATGCTCTCCATTTTTAGAAGGGGAGAAACTAACAAAGAAGTTAGATGATTTTCCCAAATCACTGATATCTGGAAATAGAATTTAACTCTCCTGTGTCTTAAAACCATGGAGATAGCCTTTCTATATGTGTTCCCATTCACTAAAACAAATGTAACAGCTAATCATGACAAACATAATAATGTATATTAGCAACAGTGGGAACATTTTACAAGCATCCTGCTTCTTATTAATCAAAATGAAATATATATATATATAAACCCTAGCCTAAGCTATTAAAATGAAGAAACTTTTTTTTTTTCAAAAAAAGACAAGCTATTTTTACATACAATTGTTTTATAGGCATTAAAATATTATGATGCAAATAGTATTAGGAGGTTTTCTTTAAAATGGTCCTTACCTTGAAAGCCATTCTCAAATTTGGATCCATTTGGTAAGAGTTCAGGAGTGTTTTCAATGTAGCCACCTACATAAAATTGACTGAAGACATTGAGCCCAACCAACCTTCCTGGGGATGTGACGGATTTATTCTTATGATCATCCACCTTTCAATGAAAACAATTACACTGCTTACAACAAAGGAAATGATTCCTAATGGGCATATTTCAGCAAGAGATTCCCCATTGCTTCCCAATTAACTTAATAAAGAAACATATGAATAAAATAATTTTTAAAACTTTTCATTTCCTGTAGCTATTTAACAGTTTCTTTTGATGGCACATTTATAGGCATGGTAAAGATCATACTGTCCTTTAGGGAAAATCACTTTCAGTTTGATAGCTGTCTCTCAAAAAAAGGTACAATCCCTTACCTTCAGCCAGCCTGCTCGGAGAGATCTGCCAAGATGGATCACATGAATATTGAGTGTCAGATCGAGTGGCTGACTAATGAGAGTGGCCGTGCCAGAGCCCAGATTATAGCTGTATACCACACTGCCATTACGCAGGCCTAGCACCAGGAAATCATCTCCACTGAGACCTGCAAAGACAAGAACAGGATGGCTATTTATGCAAGGATTTTCTGGCTCCCGAAGGGGGAATTTGGAATCCCTGTGATTTCAGTTACCCTGTGGCTGTGAGCAGGGTTGTAATCAGTGTGCTGCAACACCAGAAATCCTTCACAACTAACATCTTGCATAGGAAACTCAAAAATGGCAGATGAGCTTGGCTATGATGCTCATGAATAATGAGGTTTAAGTTACCCATATCTCATGACAATCATTATAATAAATGAACATATCTGTTAAATACAGACAAATGCACAAAAAACATTTTTCTCCCAAATTAATTGAAAATATATCATGAGAGGAAGATGTATCCAGAGAGATTTAACTTGTATTTATATTTTTAAAATATCATCTAATCAACTGTTAATGCTTTTTCCAGTAGTCTTTTGGAACCTTACAGTAGAAATTGCAAAGCTGCTTAAACCTCTTTAAAGCCTTTTAAAAGGAACCATTTTCTGCCTTAAGGGTGGTCTGGTAAAGCCTACAAACCCTGCTAAATCTGGCAGATTTAACAGTCGTTGTTGGTTCACTAAACTTGCAACAAAGAGTGAATTCCTGTTTCCTTAAACTCTAAATTGTATTTGAACAAGAAGTATGAAACTTAAAGTTCTGTCTGCAGGGAGGAACATCCCCTAATTTGATTCAGGTGCTACTACAGGTCTCTTATGTGCACCTGCCCTTACAAATTAAAACAAACTAAATGCTCTACCTCTCGCTCTTACCCATTGGTTATTCATTTTTAATATGAAGTCATAAATGTATATGCTTAACATATAACCCACATAACACGGATAGGACTCAATAATGGCCCCAAATCCTCAGCCTAAGTAATTAGACAATGCACTAGAGAACTGTGAGGAGGCAGGAGTGCAGGCTCCAAGGATCATAGTAGAATACCTGACCAACTTGTCTCTTTCCAACCTGTCCCCCTCATACATAAACTTACAGAAATAAACCCCTGGGGTATTCACACAGTACAGAGGAAGGATGGTCTTGTGGTTAAGGTGCTGGATTGATTCTCAGGAGGAACAGATCACAGTACAAAAAGTCAATGGTAGCTTAGGTACAAGAGATTATGACTTGATGACATTTATAATGTGCAAACGGAAGAGAGTCCAGACTAGTAATATATATAACTTGGTTCTTTAATAGAAGCAGTTTCACAAAGCAATTATGAGCCAAATCAGATGGAAGGAGAATTTTATTTTAAAAAGTGAATGATAATTGGGAATAATTTAAGAACAGACTACTATTGCCCAAAATGTCACAATTCCACAATTGAGGAAAAAAATACAGCTTGGCTTAGAGGGGAAGTGGCAGCAACTGTAAAATATAAATTAAAAGGAAAGATGGTAGTAATGACTAAACATCAGAAATAAAGAATTGTAAAAAACTGATAAGGAAAGCCAAGGGACACAAAGAGAAATGTAAGGCAATCAGAGAAAAGGACAATAAGAAAGAACATTTAAAATATAATAGGAACAAAAGAAATACTGACAATGGCATTGGTCCATTGCTAGATGGAAATGGTAGAATTATCAGTAATAATACAGAAAGGCAGATGGGTTCAATAAATATTTTTGTTCTATACTTGTGGAAAAAAAGATAATGCAATCTCATCAAATGGTTATGATAACACTCTTTCCATCCCACGTGTAGCTTTGGAGGATGTTAAACAAAGCTAATAAAGTTAGGCATTTTAAAATCAGATAACTTTGCATCCAAGAGTTTTAAAACCATTAATGCTGATTTTCAATAAGTCTTGGACCACTGGGGATGTTCCAAAAGACTGGAAGAAAGCTAATATGCCAATTTTTTAAAAGGGTAAATGGGATGACCAGGTAAATATAGGCCTGAAAGTCTGACATCAATCCAAGGCAAGATGATGGAGTGACTGATAAAGGACTTACCGTAATTAACAGTGAATGAAAGAAGGGTAAAATAAGTAATGCCAATCAGCACGGGTTTATAGAAAATAGATCCTGTCAGTCTAACTTATCTTCTTTTTATGAGATTAAAAGTTTGGTCGATAAAAGTAATAGTATTGACATAATGTACCAAGACTCCTATAAGGAGTTTAACTTGGTGACATTTTCATTAAAAAATGAGAATGGCATAAAATTAACATGGCACACCTTAAATGGATTAAAAACTGGCTAACTGGTCTCAAAATGTAACTGTAAATGAGAAATTATCACCAAGCAGGTCTGTTTGCAGTGGGTTCCCACTGCAATTGGTTCTTGGCCCTATGCTGTTTAACAGAGACTCATAGACTTTAAGGTCAGAAGGGACCATTTTGACCATCTAGTCTGATCTCGTGCACAATGCAGGCCACAGAATCTCACCCACCCACTCCTGTAACAAACCCCTAACCTATGTCTGAGTTATTAAAGTCCTCAAATTGTGGTTTGAAGACCTCAAGCTACAGAGAATCCTCCAGCAAGTGACCCGTGCCTCATGCTGCAAAGGAAGACGAAAAACCTCCACGGCCTCTGCCAATCTGCCCTGGAGGAAAATTCCTTCCCGACCCCAAATATGGCGATCAGCTAAACCCTGAGCATGTGGGAAGACTCACCAGCCAGCACACAGGCAAAATTCTCTGTGGTAACTCAGATCCTACCCCATCTAACATCTTTATCAATTACCTGGAAGAAAACATAAAATCATCACTGATAGTTTTCAGATGACAAAAAAATTAGGGAAGTGATAAATAATGAAGAGGGCAGGTCACTGATTCAGAGGGATCTACATTGCTTGGTAAACTGAGAGCAAGCAAACAACATGCGTTTTAATATGGCTAAATATAAAGGTATACATGTGGGAACAAAGAATGTAGGACATACTTATAGAATGGGGCACTCTAACCTGCGAAGCAGTAACTCTGAAAAAGATTTGGGGGCTGTGCTGGATAATCAGCTGAATATGAGCTCCCAGTGAGATGCCATTGCTAGAAGAGCTAATGCAATCCTGGGATGCATAAACAGGGGAATCTCGAGTAGGAGTAGAGAGGTTATTTTACCTCTGTATTTGGCATGGGTGCTACTGCTGCTGAAATACCATGTCCAGTTCTGGTGCCTACAATTCAAAAAGAGCCACGAGAATAATTAAGTGTCAGAGGGGTAGCCATGTTAGTCTGGATCTGTAAAAGAAGCAAAGAGTCCTGTGGCATCTTATAGACTGACAGATGTATTGGGGCATGAGCTTTTGTGGGTGAATACCTACTTGTAGTGGAAAGTTGCAGAGGCAGGTATAAATATGCAAGCAAGAATCAGGCTAGAGATAACAAGGTTAGTTCAATCACGGAGGATGAGCCCCTCTTCTAGCAGTTGAAGCACCTTGTTATCTCTTGCTTGCATATTTATACCTGCCTCTGGAAATTTCCACTACACGCATCCGACGAAGCGGTATTCACCCATGAAAGCTCATGCTCTAATACATCTTTTCGTGTCTAAGATGTCACAGGACTCTTTGCTGAGAATAATTAAGATTTCAGAGTAACAGCTGTGTTCGTCTGTATCTGCAAAAAGAACAGGAGTACTGGTGGCACCTTAGAGACTAACAAATTTATTTGAGCATAAGCTTTTGTGGGCTACAGCCCACTTCATGGATGCATGCAGTGGAAAAAACAGTAGGAAGATATATATATATATACACAGATAACATGGAACAATGGGTGTTACCATACATACACTAATGAGAGCGATCAGTTAAGGTGAGCTATTACCAGCAGGAGAGAAAAAAACTTTTTGTAGTGGTAATCAAAATGGTCCATTTGCAGCAGTTGACAAGAAGGTGTGAGGAACAGTGTGTGTGTGTGTGGGTGGGGGGAAATAAACATGGAGAAATAGTTTTACTTTGAGTAATGACCCATCCATTCCCAGTCTTTATTCAAGCCTAATTTAATGGTGTCCATTTTGCAAATTAATTCCAGTTCAGCAGGCTCTCGTTGAAGTTTTTTTGCTGTAATATTGCAACTTTTAGGTCCGAAACAAAGAGAATATTAAGGGGTGACTTGATTACAGTACCCACATGGGGAACAAATATTTAATAATGGGCTCCTCAGTCTAGCAGAGAAAAGTATAACATGATCCAGCGGCTGGAAGTTGAAGTTAGACAAATTCAGACTGGAAATAAGGCATACATTTTTAACGATCTGAGTTATTAATCCTTAGAAAAAATTGCCAAGGGGTGTGGATGATTCTCCATCACTGACAATTTTAAAATCAAGATTGGATATTTTTTTCTAAAAGATCTGCTATAGGAATTATTTTGGGGAAGGTCTATGGCCTGTGTTATACAGAAGGTCAGAGATTATCAGAATGAGGGGAACAGAAGGAAAGGAGAACTGTGGAAAATTATATTGCTCATGGGATAATGTTATTTCATTGGGGTAGCAGATTATAATTTATTTTCATACTTTTTTATTCAATACTTATTCAAACTGGTAGTAAAAATGTTTAATGTTGGCAGTAACTTGAAACCAATTTAACCGGCCCAGGGACTGTGTACATCTCACAAATGACTCAGAATGTGGCTTAATAATAGCATTTGTCACAATCCCTGATTATGTGATACACATGATTACTGCTTAATTGAACTTATTATGAAGAATTGGACATGATCTCATAATTGATATCACTGGTACAACTGTGAAATAAGATCCTAAGCTGGTGTAGGACAGTGAAGACCCACTGATGTCAATAAAGATGTGGCTCAAATTTTTTATTCTTTAAAGCCTTTAAAAGTTCTTTACAAATAAAAACCAGGATGAAACTGCAATATATAAATGTCAGAGTAAAACTACAAAATATCACGTTACTTTATACAGACACAAGTGACATGTTCTTACTACATCTCGTAGCACAGTAAGACAAATTAACACTGAGGTCAGATATTCACTCACACCACATTGCTCTAGTCAAACACTCATTTTTTTTTTGCAATAATTAATAATAAATGCCCTTTTAACGCTCCTGGTATTTTGAGCCACATGGTGTAATTAAAGAAATCAGGGTGACTAACTGACAAGTGGCATTTAGAGCCTTCCCTTTCTTCAGCTGAAGTGCATGGGAAAACTCACATGAACTTCAATGGAAGAGCACTGTGCTCATAAAACTGAAAACTGATGCTGTAAAAAATGGCAGGTTGACATTCAGCAGATTTGCTCCTCCTGTGTTTCCAGCCATAACTGCTTGTTTAATGTATTAAAAAGAAAAGATATAATAGTGTCATTAACCTTAGCCCTGAGAACCAACTCATTATGTGGAGGGCAAAATGGTTTATTTTATGATTCACTATCTTTGACAGACTTGTTAATGATCATCTTTTTAACCTCATTGCCCTCATTTATATCTGGGCATCCCCACTGAAAGGAATAGGGTTCCAAAACTGTCACTGAAGGAAACATTTATTATCACTACTTACTATAGCTGAGGCCTGGCCTGACATGAGTAATTTCCACATGGAGGGAGGCCTCATCTTTTGGAAGGCAGAATTAGGGAAGTAAATTAATCATCAGGTTGAAAACAGAATGTTTGTGCTAAATAAGACAAGTAAATATGTCAGTAGGCTAAGAAGACAGAATGTCTGAGCCAACTAAGATAAGAGGGAGAACACCCAGGGAACTATTTACTAGGAACTAGATAACAAGAGACAAAATAAATTAAGAATGTAGAGATGAGGTAAAGAAGAAGTCGAACCATGAACAATGTGTGGACCCTATATGCTGCACAGGTATTGGTTCCTGCAAAGTAACGAAACCAATCAAAAAAATGCGTGATGTAATATAGTAATGCAATAAGGTATGTAATGCATGTAAAAGGAGAGGGTTTCTGGGAAACTCTGGAGCTGTGATGTACCCTCCATCCATCCCTCCTTCATTTGAATTGATCAACTGAGCATAGCACTGCTGTATGTGAAATAAAGATATCTGAGTAATGAAGGCCAGAGTCAAACTGAGTTTTTGGAAAGCCAAGTTGAAAGCGGTCTCAGAGGGAATCCCAACAAGCAACCACAATGCATTTGGGCCCATATCCTCAAATGTATTTAAGCACCTAACTGCCATTGATATTAAAGGGGTTAAGTATCACAGGGATGTTAGTCTGTATCCACAAAAATAACGAGGAGTCTGGTGGCACCTTAAAGACTAACAGATTTATTTGGGCATAAGCTTTCATGGGTAACACTCCCCCCCACTTCTTCAGATGCATGGAGTGAAAATTACAGATGCAGGCATAAATATATGAAGAGAAGGGAGTTCCCTTACAAGTGGAGAACCAGTGCTGATAAGGTCAATTCAGTCAGGGTGATGTGGTCCACTCCCAATATTTGAGGAGGAGGTGTCAATACCAAGAGAAGGAAAATTGCTTTTGTATTGAGCCAGCCACTCCCAGTCCCTATTCAAGCCCAAATTAATGGTGTTAAATTTGCAAATAAATTGTAGCTTTGCAGTTTCTCTTTGAAGTCTGTTTTTGAATTTTTGTTGTTGAAGCATGGCTACTTCTAAATCTGTTATTGAATGTCCAGGGAGATTGACGTATTCTCCTACTGGCTTTTGTGTGTTACCATTCCTGATGTCTGATTTGTGTCCATTTATTCTTTTTTGTAGAGAATGTACATGGCAGAGGGGCATTGCTGGCACATGATGGCATATATCACATTAGCAGATGTGCAGGTGAATGAGCCCCTCATAGTGTAGCTGTTATAAACAGATAGTTAAGGGTTAATAGAACAGGAGTACTTCATGTCTCTTTTGACTGTAAAGGGTTAACAAGTTCAGGGAGCCTGGCTGTCACCTGACCAGAGGACCAATCAGGGGACAGGATACTTTCAAATCTTGAGGGAGTGAAGTTTGTGTGTGTACTGTTAGAATTTGGTGGTTGTTCTCTCTGGGTTCTGAGAGTGACCAGACGTGCAACCAGGTTTATCTCCAATCTCCCTGATACAGGTTCTTATAGATTCAAAATAGTAAGTACTAGGTGATAAGGCGAGTTAGGCTTATGTTTGTTTTCTTTATTTGCAAATGTGTATTTGGCTGGAAGGAGTTCAAATTTGTATTTTGCTGAAAGGATTTTAATTTGTACTTGTATACTTAGACCGGGAGAGTATTCCCAGTGTCTATAGCTGAAAGACCTTGTAACATATTCCATCTTAAATTTACAAAGATAATTTTTACTGTTTTTTCTTTCTTTAATTAAAAGCTTTTCTTGTTTAAGAACCTGATTGTTTTTTTATTCTGGTGAGACCCCAGGGGACTGGGTCTGGATCCACCAGGGAATTGGTGGGGAGACAGGAGGGAAGGGGGAGAGAAAGGTTAATTTCTCTCTGTGTTAGGATTACTGTCTCTCTCAGGGAGAGCCTGGGAGGGGGAGAGAGAAGGAGGGGGGAAGGTGAATTTTCCTCTCTGTTTTAAGATTCAAGGAGTTTGAATCACACAGTGATCTTCCAGGGTAACCCAGGAAGGGGAAGCCTGGGAGAGGCAACGATGAGGGAAAGGGTTTACTTTCCTTGTGTTAAGATCCAGAGGGACTGGGTCTTGGGGGTCCCCGGGCAAGGTTTTGGTGGGACCAGAGTGTACCAGGCACTGGAATTCCTGGTTGGTGGCAGCGCTACTAGTACTGAGCTGGTAATTGAGCTTAGAGGAATTCATGCTGGTACCCCATCTTTTGGACGCTAAGGTTCAGAGTGGGGAATTATACCATGACAGTGGCTGATGTGGTTAGGTCCTCTGATGATGTAGTATGTAGTTGCTGGTGTGTATTTGCAGGGAGCCAATCCCTGTAACAAACCCCGTTGCCTACTATGTCCCCATATCTACTCTAGTGATCCTTCAGGCTTTACTGGCTTGTATTTTTATGGTAGAGTTTTGTCTAGCTCTAGTTTTAGTCATCCTGACAAAGGAAATGATGGATGTTTTTCTTTGTTATAAGAAAATGAAGCATGGGACACAATTGCTGTTTGTGAAATGACACTATGCTATTGAATGGTGGATGGCAAAGATAATGTTCATCATATGTCTGCATAGGCCAATCTGATTTTACTGGCTCTTGTAGCACTGCCTTTTTATCTTTCTTTCCCCACCTCAAATGAAACTAAAGCAACATATATTTCCAGATAAGATTCCAGGAAACCAAGCCATTTTAATTCACTTTTACATCTGTTAGTTACTGAACAAATGTTTAAACAAACAATAAGGGTCTTATTTTACTCTTAATCCAGTTTTACACTGGTTTAATGTCACTAACCGCTTTGCAGTTAATTCTCATTTACACTGATATAAGAAAAAGGAAATTGGGCCCAAATGTTTTCACATTTAATGTTTTTAGAGGTTGTAAATGTAATGACTAGTACAGCAGATCAGAACATTGCTGGCTGCCAAACTGTTATTCAGTAGAGTACATACTGGCATATGCATGCAAGATAGATTACCAGGAAGCTGAGTTTTCTGTTGCTTTGTCTAAGTGTAACACTGCCAGACCCTGTTCGTCAGTGGGCAGGATTGAACCTGGGTCTCTCGAGCTTAGTGTATGAGCCTCTACCACATGACTTAAAGCCAGCTGGCTGTTAGCTAAGGCTCTGGGCAGACTCATTTTATCTCTCCCTAAGTGGTCTCGATGCCACAGAACACCACAACAGGAGGTGTGTGGGTTACATACTTCCCCTAGCTGAGGAAGCACGTCCTGAGCTTCAGAGACTGCCCAGCTGAAATCCCGGACGAACCCCTACTTGTAATGCCAACAGACCCCCGTTGATGGCAGGCAGGATCGAACCTGGGATCTCTGGAGCTTACTGCATGAGCCAAAAGCCAACTGACTGTTAGCTAAGGCTCAGACTCATTTTATCTGTCTCTCTAAGTAGTCTTGGTACTACTAGATGGGACAGAGCACCACACCCAGGAGGTGTGTGGGTTACATGAGCATTGGCCACATATTGGCCCTTTAGTATACTTGTTAATACGACTTCTATGGCTGGAACAGTCATATTCTTTCATTCTCTGAACATTTCTTAGGCTTTCACTTTTAAACAAACACTATGTTTTAGATTTTTTATATGTTAAGACTTTCATTACCTCATTTGAAAATTACTTTGAGTGCAAATGTTTGGCCTGAGTATATGCAAATAATCTCACGCTTGAGTTGCAAATATCACATTTTGGCAAAACTCTAACTTCATTAGATGTACATGCCTTTATACCAAGAACTTTGCCATTTTCTGAGACTAATTTCTTTCCCAGTCAAATGAATAATGTAGTTTTCTCCTTCCGGGCTTTAGTCACTGCATCTAGCTAATACTGTTTACTCCCTGTGGCCCAATCCTACAAACACAGGCGTAACTCAAGGTAGTAGAATTAATCACAGTATGTAAGTGCTGGCAGAACTGGGCCCTTGCACTGTACTGTGTTGCAGATAGTTTGAGGATAATTTTTTTATTCCCTTGCAGCTACATTTCTAGATTGCAGGTAAGGAAGGGAACATGAATTTACCCTGAGCTGATCTAAAATAGTAAAGATTTTCTTGTGGTTTCAGTTAGCAAGAAGCACTGAAAAGTAATAAGGAAAATTCATCATTTTGATTTAAAGATGATCTTTAAAGAAAGTTGTGCCCATTTACCTCACACAGCCATCTAAAAATGTACATGGCAAAAGGCATACACTATTTTAATTTTGATTTTAATAAGACAATTACAATATGTTAAATAAGAATCAACTAATTATTTAAAATATTTAAGGATTACTGGCAACATAAGATAAATATATCTGTGATACTGCAATCAATACATATGCTATCCATAATCTGCTATTTAACCCATATATGCTTTATGAAAAAAGCTGAAGAGAGCCTGTTCTGTTTGATACAGATAGTTGAACAGGTCCCTTCCAAATCTGTCATCTATGACCTGATAGATCTAATTAAGTTCAGTAACACAACATTGCCCCCTGTCCCCTAAGATTCATGGGAATTACAAAGATAGTAATGCTTTTTTGCAGCTGATGACTTTATAATGAAAATAGCATCTCTATGTACACATCTACCCTGATATAACGTGACCCGATATAACATGAATTCGGATATAATGTGGTAAAGCAGCTCTCCGGGAGGGTGGGGCAGCGCTCTCCAGTGGATCAAAGCAAGTTTCATATAATGCGGTTTCACCTATAACGTGGTAAGATTTTTTGGCTCCTGAGGACAGCGTTATATCAGGGTAGAGGTGTATTTCATTTGGTTTTATTTCTATGCAAAATTAAAAGCACATAATCCAAGCTGCAGCTGCTTCTGAAGCATGTTTTAAAACAATCTGTACAAAAAATAACAAATACATCAGCCTATCATAAGCCATATACACAAGAGATTACCAACAAAATGATTAAAGCTTAACATTCTCTGTGCTCACCAAAAGCTCCTTTCCTCACCCGCTCTCCAAAAGCCTGAGATGATAAATGGGCTTTGTGGTCTGCCTTGAAGGTCAGCACATTTGGTCTATTCTGGACCAAGGGTGGAGTGAATTCCAAAGGCAAAGGGTCCTCAGGGAGCACACCTTGCCCATAGTCCTCCCCCAGCCCCCCATCCAGGACTCCTGCACAAGCATCTCCACCGATTACAACTGTAGCAGAATCACACTGGGACTGGGAGAAAGGTGATCTCTCAAATTGGAAAGTTCCAAGCTCTGTACATTCTGTAAAAGCAAAGAACTGATACAAATACTGTAATTATCCACCAATGACACACTTTTTTGTTCCAGGACATATTGTACTTCATTGCTGGGAAACCTGAACACAAACAGTTATCTAGGACACTGTACTAAAGACTGGATAAACATGGAAGACATCTGCTTTTTTCCTTGTTTCAGGAACCCCATCCCACCTCCATTCAGAATAAGGTCCTGAAGAAATTATAAAACTAATGGCTTGTTAGCAAGAGGGTTTCAACGCTAGCATCCAATGTTAAATTACATTTTGTAATAGTAATGAAAGGTCATTAAAGGAAAAAAAACACAAATGGTCTGTGAAGGAGTATGAAAGGTTATTAGGCTCAATATGATATTAAATTAAATTAGGCGTTAGGACACTATAGATGCCTTTTCTGATAGAATTGTAAAATTATTGGAAGGGGAAGGGAATGGGAATTTTAGAAAAACATAGATGGTGTCTGAAAAAACGTCAGCACCAAGATTAATTCAAATTGGCCTGAGTATGAAAATTCATGTGAATTGAAAGCAGGCTCAAAGTCTGTTCTCTAAGGATAAGAATAAAAGTACTGAGAAGCAGGAGTCTGATCAGGAAATGCAGAGATCATAGTTAGATTCACTCTTTATTTAATTTCTTTTTAATGAAGAAGGAAGAGTAAAATTAACTGGATACGTACAAGGGAATGTTAACCAGGAGTCATCAGATGAACTGAATATTTAGGAAATATTCTGACAGGAAGATCTTTTAGGCTGTGGAATTGTCTCCTCAAGAAAGATGGTGGAAGTTCTATTGCTTGGGATATTTAAAATTTTATTTGTCAGAACCATAGTATAGCTCCTCTAATAAAGAAGTGAATTCCTCTCAGGAAGAGGTACTGTTTTTTTAGGATGAGTGGGGGCAGTTTGCTCAGTCTCTCCACCCAGTCAATTTCAACAGAAGATACTTAAAGCCCTATTAGACCACTATGCAGAGATCTAGATGGGCTTCCTTTATTTTGCAGTTTACATTTGCTCTGGTGCCCTCTGGTGCTAAAACATGAAAGTGCATCTATCTGTTTTAATTTTTTTCCCTCCAACTGTGTTGATTATAACAAAGTTTGCAAAATAATAAGGTCCCAGTTTTGCCTTTTTTGTCAGTTGTATAGTTAACTTAGAATGTTAAAATTCTGGTTAATAGAAAATGAAACCATGGAACTTCACTTTAGAAGTCTCTTTTTTGATCAAGGCAGCCAAATATGTCCATGACAATAATGACTATTACCCATATTTGTGCATATGACTCGCATCATGTATCATATAGTCTATGTGGGCATTTTAATAACTATGTAACTGAAGCAGGACTTACTATTCAACATGAAGGGATTGAGTAAATCTCTCTATATAGGTATAATTTTAAAGGAATGTTGTCAAGATTAAATTCATATAAAATCCCCATTTTATTAATAGTATCTTAAATGATTAAATACTGAAAAGTTCTGAAATCTCATTTTCTTTTAATCATTTATGCCATTTGTTTATTGTTTTCATTTCCCCCATCCTGAACAATGAAATGGAACAAGTCACTCTTAAATCAGGTCTACACTATGAGCACTTTGTTGATATGCTATACTGGTATAGTATATTGGGAAAGCACACCTAGTGTGGAAGCAGTTATATTGGGGCAAAACTGAGCTTTTTCCAGTATAGTTGTGTCTTCACTATGAGCTTTTGCTGGTACAGCTCTATGCTAGCAAGAGATTATAGTGTAGACCTGGACTGAAATCAGTGGATTTAAATCTGAAGACATATTGCCAAGCAAAGACTACACCTAAAAACCCAAAGCACAAAAGTTAGGCCGAGCTCCAATTTCAGAAATGAGTGCCTCAGCGTACAGGAGGAATAAACAATGTCTTTTCTTTAACCTATTAACTCTAAACTCATGTTTACAGTGGCTGTGTCTACATTAACGTTCTCTGGGGATTTTCTTACCTTTTTACCACCACTGTGGCTTTGCTAATATTAATCACCACTAACAGCTTTAGGTTTTCTTTATAAAATAACTGTGTCATTTGTTTTTAGTGGATTGATGTTTGTTTACAAAAAAAATAACTCATTAAAGAGATTATTTTCCTTCTAATAAAAATATATAAAAAACAAGAAAACACGATTTAAAATCTATTCATAATTCCCTCCTATTTGTTCCCTAAGATTTGGAATTCTCCTTAATAAAAATAATAATATGAAAGCAACTTTTTTCCTTTTGTAGATTTATCTAGGAATATTCTGTAAGAGACAAGTAACTTACCTTGGCCTTTCTGTCCAGTGAAAAATATCAGATTATCTTGTACTGCTGAGTTGTGGTTTGCCAGTTGAAATTTCAGGCGGAATTCAGAGTAGAAGCTGATATTTGGGATTGCAGAAAAGGCAAGGAATGAGGTGTAGCCAAAGACATCTGTGCCACTGAAACTGGGGTGGCTAATATTAATAGCTGCATAAAAACAAAGAAATTAAGTGTTACAGCAAATCTGGCAAAATATTTTTTTAAAAGAATGTTGTAGAAATTGATTTTAGTACTTGAAAACTAATAAATACTAATAATCATTTATTCTGTTGTGCTGTACATCAGATTTATACACACACTCACCACCTTTCACCTGAATTCTTCTAATATTACCATTAAGCCTTTATAAATGGGACTATTTTACAACTGAATTATTAGGAATTGGTGCCATCTACTGGTCCTGGGAAGGTATTACTTGTATCTAGGACCAAGCTGCACCATTTACTACTTAATGCTGAGGCCACGTCCAGACTACCCGCCGTATCACCCGCCGTATCGGCGGGGTAAAATCGATTGCTCGGGGATCGATATATCGCGTCTAATCTAGATGCGATATATCGATCCCCGAGCGCGCTTATATCGATTCCGGAACTCCATCAATCCCAACGGAGTTCCGGAATCGACACGGAGAGCTGCGAACATCGATCCCGCGCCATCTGGACGGGTGAGTAATCCGATCTTAGATATTCGACTTCAGCTACGTTATTCACGTAGCTGAAGTTGTGTATCTAAGATCGATTTCCCCCCCCTAGTCTGGACCAGCCCTGAGAGACAAAAGAAAGGCCACAAAGGAAATTCTTCCATTAAGCAACACTCTCTCCTACATATACATGAATGAGACACACAGAAATGTATTAGAGGGCTATAAGTTAATAAAAAAGAAGTAACATGAGGATAAGTTTGCAGTAAGTTGAACTGAATCCAAAAGGAAACAGTCCTCTCCCCCCGCCGCAGCCCGGGGCTGGTGGGAAGAAGTGTCTCACTCCGCCGCAGCTCCGGGGCTAGGGGAAAGAGGTATCTGGCCACACCACAGCTTCAGGGCTTGGGGGGAGAGACGTCTCGCTCCACCGCATTCCCAGGATTAGAGGAGTCCTCTCTACCTGCCGAAGCTCCAGACCTGGGAGAGACACGTCTGGCCCTGTGTAGCTCTGGGGTTGGGGTGGAGAGGCATGTCTCCCCTCCACAGCCCTGGGGCTGGGGTAGTCCTCTTTCCCTGCCACAGCCCCAGAACTGGGAGAGAGGCATCTCGCCCCACTTAGCCAAGGGGCTGGGGATTCGCCACAGGCCCGCATGTCCCAAGCTCCCCCATCTCCACCCCCACACCTCACCCCACTGCCATCTTCCAGGCCCACGTATGGCCACGCCCCTGAGTGCAGTGTGCATGCCTGCGTGGCTCTGCTAATTAAGTGTGTGGCCCTTGGTGGCCTCTTGCATGGCTGTGCAGGTGCATACCTTACAGGGAATGTAGATACAAAGGCAACAAATATACCAAAAATTCTAAAATTTACAAAAGCGAGTAAATCATTTGTCTTTGAGCATTGATTTTTTTTTATATTTAGAATTGACACACACTGAAACAATTTAGTGAGAAAAACTGAAAAAAAACACCACCAGACTTGGTTTGACACAACCTTTCCTCCCCCCCTCCACAAATCAATTATTTACTTATTTCTTCCCAAGAGTATGGCAAGGGAAACATGATTTAAAAAAAAAAAAACAATAACAACTCTGGATCATGCATGTGACTTTTTGCAGGTAAGAATTAGGACAAGATTGTGATTTCCTATATATGAAAGGGAGTTTCAGAATTTATTTATACTGCGTTGCTCAGGGGATATGTATTAATAACCTTTCCCCCCTATCCTTTGTTATTTAGGGCCAAACATGAGAAAAAAAGTCTGAACATTATTCATTTATTTGTGTATGACAGGCAAGATAGGTCTGCATGTTGAATAGACTGCCCGCACTGCACAAGGCAAATATATATGAGTGTCCAGACACTATACTGAGGGACATTTTTGATATGTGTATTATACAGAGCTAGCCAAAGTCTTTTGACACAATTGTGAAATATTCTAAATTGTTTTTGGCAAATGATAAATGATTAAAATCAGCTTTGTATCAGATATTGATAATACATAGAGTTAACTTTATTTTCTAGGATTTAATGTCATTGTGACATTAAATGCCATAATGACAGTAATGACGGGTTCCCTTGGGGTGCCACTGAGCCCGCCTGACCCAGCAGCCTGGGCTCCCTCTCACACCGTGCTGTTGTGACAAGTTGCCAAGCCCATCAAACTTGCTCTTTCACCAGCATTCACACAGGTAGGGACACATCCAGCTGCAGCTTCACACAAATGCTGAGATCAGCTGTACATGAGAAGGCGCAGCTAAGGAATTGCCCAGTTACTCAAGCGCACACTCCCCTTTGAAGGGCAAATCCAGAATTATACCATCTTGCACTGCACAGAGAACTGTACAGTTTAAGCTCATGAAATTCACCCCTTCCTTCAATGTGGAGGCAGATATTCAATAGCTTTCTGCCCCAAGTATGATTTCCACACACTGATTTTAGACAAAACAAAAACAAGTCTATTAACTACAAAAGATAGATTTTAATTGATTATAAGTGATAGGAAACAGATCAAAGCAGACTACCTTAATAAATAAAACAAAACTGAAAACTGAGCTCAACACACTAGATAAATAGAATATGAATTAGCAAATTATCATCCTGAGTGATATAGAGGCTGGCAGATTCTTAAGGTACAATCTTCCTTGGCTTTCCCAAGTTTTCATACCCAGGCTAGAAATCCCTCTAGCCTGGGACCATCACTTCCCACAGTTCAGTCTTTTTTCCTCAGCTGTTTCCAGGCGTGTTTTTTGTAGGGGGGTAGTGAGGTACCATCATGATGTCATATTTCCCCTTTTATACTTTCTTCCCACTTGCTGGAAAGCTCTTTTGCTGTGACCTGGGTCAAACAGTTCCTACTGTGCAGTGCTATCTCTGAGAGTTTTCTATTGTACGCAGTTCCTGGGGTAATCCTTGTGCTTGTGTATGTTTTCTTAATAAGCCATTAACATTGTTTGGCCCTTTCACTGTTGTACCTGGAAGGCTGCTTGTGGGTGTTTTCAACCTCACAACATGTTTCAGTAACACATACATAGCCAAACTTCATAACTTCACATATGATGATAGCACATACAATCCAATGAGATATTAATGTCTAGCAGATCAAGACTTTTAGAATGATACCTTATAAGGCATACTTTGTACAAAACATATCCTAATTACATGACAGTCATGAATATTGGGGCTCCAGGGTGTCACAGTCATCACTCAGCCTTTTCTAGTGTTGCTTGAAAATTTTATATTTGGGAGGTGCTCTGTGGAAAGAGGCTTGAGAGTGAGATTTAGAAGACGAAACTGAGGGTGGAACTTTTTAAAAATACTTAAACAAATAAAAGTCATAGACGGGTTAAACAGTTTCAACAAAAGTACAAAGCACCTCTAAATATAGATGGGGACATTCTGAGATTGCAGGTAAGTCACATATTTAGATATCTGCAGCACATCTGAACTTTATCAACACTGTCAAGTAGGTTTAAAATCATTTGTAGAGGCATCACTCTAGAATCTTAGTGACACTAGTTTGAGAAACACCTCAGAAACACCTTAGACAGAAGTGACATGTTTTGGAACAGAACTGTGCATGGAAAGAAGACCATACTGCAGAATGTACTTTTGAGACTGTCAACAGACCATACTGAAGAATGTACTTTTGAGAGTTACTGTAGGCAGGACAGCTGTTCTGAGGACTCTTGAAAGAACTGATTGTTCCCATGATCTTTACTTTGTATTTGGGTTTGTCTACACTGGCACTTCATTGGCAAAACTTTTGTCATTCAAGGGTGTTAAAAAAACCACACACCCCCAACGACAAAAGTTTATTGATGAAAAGCGCCGGTGTGAACAGTACTTTGTTGGCAAGAGCGCTCTCCAGTTGACAAAGCTGCTGTTGCTCATGGGGAGGTGGAAGTTTTTTGCTGTCAGGCGAGCTCTTGTCTGCTGACAAACAGCAGCTACGCTGCATGCCTTTTAGCAGCACGGCTGTAGTGGCACATCTGTGTTGCTAAAAGCTTCATAGTGTAGCCATAGCCTTTGTGTGAGGAAGTTAGGAAGAGAATATAGCCCCAACCCTGTGGGCCTGGTGACAGAGTAGGCCAACTGCTCCTCCTCCATGTTATAAGAGATGACTAAAAGGGGGTTGGCTGGAGAGGGATGGGCTACACCAGGTTAGAAATTTGCCCAAGACACACCCTATGATGAGCAAGTCAACCATGTCCATACCGGATTGGTCGCAGACTGGGTTAATAATGACCGCGCCATCCATCTCCCACCAGGGCGGACACGACAAGTCTACTGGTGTAACCCTGATGAAGAGGATCAGTGGAAGAGATAACATCACCATAGCCACATGGAATGTAAGGACACTGAGAAAAAATAGAGAGGTTGAAATAACTCATGTATGAGATGGAACAATACACCTGGCACCGCCTAGGAATCTCAGGTTGGATGGAAGAACTTGAACAGAAAATACAGGTAGTAGAGATGAAATACTTTAGTAAAATCCTGGGCATATCCTACTTGGACCGCATCACTAATGAAGAGGTCCTGCAAGATCTTCACCCAATGCGCTGGATCATACAAAGACCTCCCGATGACTGTAAAGAAGCACAAGCTGAAGCGGTACGGCCATGTAACAAGATCATCTGACCTATCCAAGATCATTTTCCAAGGGATAGTACCGGGGAAGAGAAGAATAGGTAGACAGAAGAAGAGATGTATTGACAACATAAAAGAGTGGATAGGAATGGACTTCATGGAGACTCAAACACTGATACACAATCATCAGTGGTGGAGCCAATTGTTTGATTGCTCATCAATGATGGTGCCTCAATGACCAAGGCAGTTATGAGAGTGATGATTATGATAGTTCCAACCCAGGTATTCCTCTAGAAGTACTGGGTTAGATTCTGTTTTGACTTGTGCTGGTGTGAGCTCAGAATCAGACCCAACAACTATGCTTTACTTTGAAAATCTCCAGTGTTATTGGGGTGGTGAAAGCAAGTGCAATACATCAGCCCCTCTACAGCTGTCTTATGCACACATCGTTACGTGAATCTCTGATACTTGACAATTACTATATGGCAATACAAACAGATTTTATTTCACATTAATATTTAAATAATTATCACACTGTTTTATTTATCTATTACTTAATTTATTTTTATTCTAGTACTATTTAGTAAAGCACATCTCATATTTGGAGAATCAATGAGACTTGCACTTGTTAGCACTGATTTAGAGTCACAGCGTTTAAGGCCAGAAGGGACCACTAATTCATTTAGTCTAATGTGGTGCATAACATAGACACTACTACCATCCAATCAACCCAAAAACCAGCATTAAACCAAAATATTACAGTGTCTAGGAGACTAAACTATTACATGCCACAGGCAGAACCAATGTGCACCCATGCCTGACCCTCAGTAATGGCAAGGAATGAATTAAGTGAGATATAACAGATGATCCCAGAAAGCAACCCATGGCCCATAGGAAGGTGAAGCCCACACAAGGTAGCCACCAATCCAATATACACTCACTGTCTCCTGCACCTGTCTCCCCAATTTGCATCTACCTTATCTATTTATTCTATTTCTATCATTATTCTCAAATTAACCTTTAGGTAAGGGAGTATTTTCATCCTGATTTTACAGAAGAGAAACTAAGGCACAAACTAAGTAACTTGCGCAATGTCACACAGGAAGTCTGGGACAGATCAGGAAATTGACCCCAGCTCTTTGAAGTGCCAGGCTAATGCAATAACCATTGGACAAGCCTTCCTTCCTCTTTAAACCTTTGGCTTCTCCCTTTGTTCAGTTTGTCTGACCACAGCCCCTTTCAAAACAGGAGAGGTCACTTTTGACCAAGACCTCCTGTTAGCAAATAATCTCCATTCCTTGATGTCCCAAATTTCTCACCTCTGCCCTTTAGGGCCTGTTTTTCAAGTCCCGGGTCCAGTTCTTTGATGGCCATGATTTTTTTCAGAGTTCAGTATCATACCCCTTGTCTTAACAAAGGCTTTATTCATTACGTTGGTTTGTCTTACCAAAAAGGCTCCCCTATTCCCCCAAACAAAGTATTGTTTCCCAAATCCATTCATAGTATCTACTCTACTTTTACCCTGACCAGATAGACATCCACAAGAGGTGTTTGCTTTTAAACAATTTGTATTAGGCTAATTATCTAGGGAGGGCAAAAAGATCTTTTAGGGATGGTAATTAACTTCCTTTCAAAGGCTTACATTTCTGGACAAACAGATAGATTCTGACCTGCTAGGTGACATCCATTCCACATTTTTGTCTGCATTTGGACTGTAGCTTGTAGACTTTCATAATCCCATTTTAACACAGTGCTACTCCATAGTTAACATTGCTGTGAACAGACAGCAGATCCTTATTCAAACTCACCTCAAAACCAGAGGTTCTCTTATAAAATTACAGCAGCACAACTGTACTGATACAGCTGTGCCACTGTAAGAGCGCTCACGTAGCCACATTATGCTAATGGGAGAAAGCTGTCCCATCGACATAATAAAACCAACTCAACAAGTGGTGGTAGCTATGTTGGCAGGAGAGTGTCTTCTGCTGACAGACCGCTGTGCACACGAGCACTTATGCCGGTCAAAGTTGTCAGTCATTTTGGAAGCATTTTCCATGCCCCTCTCAACCCTGATTGCCAACAATTTTTGTCTTCTTTTGATTTAAACAGAGAATACTTTGGTTTATTTTTATATATTTGGAACATTGCACTGACATTGTGACATTGTGACAAGAGAAGTAGCTCCCCCTTTTCTCCCTTTACCCTTTTATTCTCTCACTTTTCACTGTAGAAGAATGGAGCTATTATATGGGACAAAATATTATGAGTAGGAACTTAGCTCTCTTTTCTTTGAAACTTCAGTCCTTAAAATAGTATTTATAAATTAGTTAAAAAGCTGACAGAACAGCGCAGAGCACAACTGACCATATCTGGCTCCATGGTAACTTTCCATTTCCTGGCTAGAGAACCATCTGCCAGATTTTTTGTTTGTTTGCTTGTTTTGTAAGTGGAGGGAGTATTCAGGAATGCCAAAGCAGATAGCAAGGGATGTGAAGGGTAACAAGAAGGGTTTCTACAGGTATGTTAGCAACAAGAAGAAGGTCGGGGAAAGTGTGGGACCCTTACTGAATGGGGGAGGCAACCCAGTGACAGATGACGTGGAAAAAGCTGAAATACTCAATACTTTTTTTGCCTCGGTCTTCACAGACAAGGTCAGCTCCCATACTGCTGCATTGGGCAGCACAATATGGGGAGGAGGTGAGCGGCCCTCAGTGGTAAAAAACAGGTTAAGGACTATTTAGAAAATCTGGACATGCACAAGTCCATGGGGGGCCAGATGCAATGCATCTGAGGGTGCTGAGGGAGTTGGCTGATATGACTGAAGAGCCATTGGCCATAATCTTTGAAAACTCGTGGTGATCGGGGGACGTCCTGGATGATTGGAAAAAGGCAAATATAGTGCCCATCTTTAAAAAAGGGAAGAAGGAGAATCTGGGGAACTACAGACTGGCCAACCTCATCTGGAAAAATAATGGAGCAAGTCCACAAGGAATCAATTTTGAAGCACTTGGAGGAGAGGAAGGTGATCAGGAACAGTCAACATGGATTCACCAAGGGCAAGTCATGCCTGACCAACCTGATTGTCTTCTATGATGAGATAACTGGCTCTCTGGATATGGGGAAAGCAGTGGATGTGATATACCTTGACTTTAGCAAAGCTTTTGATACAGTCTCCCACAGACGGATTGGATGAATGGGCTATAAGGCGGATAGAAAGCTGGCTAGATCATCAGGCTCAATGGGTAGTGAGCAATAGCTCAATGTCTAGTTGGAAGCCAGTATCAAGTGGAGTGCCCAAGGTTCGGTCCTGGGGCTTGTTTTGTTCAACATCTTCATTAATGATCTGGATGATGGGATGGATTGCACCCTCAGCAAGTTTGTGGATGACACTAAGCTGGGGGGAGAGGTAGATACGCTGGAAGATAGGGATAGGGTCCAGAGTGACCTAGACAAATTGGAGGATTGGGCCAAAAGAAATCTGATGAGATTCTACAAGGACAAGTGCAGAGTCCTGCACTTAGTGAGGAAGAAAATGAAAATTATTAGGGGGCTGCAGCACATGACTTATGAGGAGAAACTGAGGGAACTGGGCTTATTTAGTCTTCAGAAAAGAAGAGTGAGAGGGGATCTGATAGCAACCTTCAACTACCTGAAGGGATGTTCCAAAGAGGATGAAGCTAGGCTGTTCTCAGTGGTGACAGATGACAGAACAAGGAGTAATGGTCTCAAGTTGCAGTGGGGGAGGTCTAGGTTGGATATTAGGAAAAACTATTTCACTAGGAGGGCGGTGAAGAACTGGAATGGGTTACCTAAGGAGGTGGTGGAATGTCCATCATTAGAAGTTTTTACAGCCAAGCTTGACAAAGCCCTGGCTGCAATGATTTAGTTGGGGTTGTACTAGATCACCTCCTGAGGTCTCTTCCAACCCTAATCTTCTATGATTCTATTCATCATCATCTATGTCAATGGCATAGAATTAAATCAAGTACCTTGTCACATACGTTTTGGACATTGCTCACAGACACACTTTGTTTCACTTTAGTCAAACAAATTTTTCCTCAGACAAATTTTTCCTTTGACATTTTTATTTTTTGTGGAAATCTTTTGATATGAAACAGAACAATATTTTTGTTGTTTTAATTCAAAATGAAGTAAACTGTTTCATTTCAGTTCAGTTTGTAAAACCCAAAACATTTCAGATCCCCCCAAATACAATAGAATGGAGGATGTATAGCTTTTAGCTCCACTTTTTTTCTAATCTGTAACTTTTCAAAACTTTCTCAAGTTTTGAAATTTTTTTAAACTGAAACAAACATTTAAATGTGAAAAGTATGAAAATTTTCATTTTGTTTCATTTGAAAATTTCTCATCATTAAAAAAAACAAGTTGAACACAATATTTTCCCATGACAATTTTCACTTTTGATAAAACATCATTTTTTAGGGGAAATAATATTGACCAGATCTAATACATAATTTTAAGCACATGCATAAGTGCTTTACTGAACAGGGCAAGACTACTGAATCAGGGCCTTGCTGCATATTTATATCAATGTGACTCCAGACGCTCTCAAGCATACTGCATTGCATGGTACATTCCACACTGTATCCACTGTAGGCTCCCTATGCCACTATAAAGCTTACTCAGTCAAGACAGGGAGCTGCTAGCTGGCAAGTGGAGGCAGGAGATATGTCTGCTTCTACTGTTAGGTGTCCTGCCCCTTGTCTCCCAGGAGGGGAGACAGGGGTCTGTAAAGCTGGAGAGGTACAGGGACCAACAATAGATTGTATTTAGAGAAGGGGTGAGGAGGAAGCAGGACCTCCACCTTATTCACACAATGGGATGAAGGAGAAGGGGGAAGGGAGCTGAGCTGACTTTGAGCTGCTGGGCTTTGCTAACTCTCTGCCTAGCTCCTGTGAACAATGTCAGCCAGCACAGCTTCTTCCTATTCACCCTTCCTCTATCTAAAATCTATCATTGGCTCCTGGACAGCTCTCTGTCTCAAGTTGCAGGCTTTTTGGAGAGGAAGGCGAAAGATAAGCAGGGTGCCAAAAGCTGCAAGAAGGCTAGGAGTACCTGGGCTCCAGAAAAGCCTTACAGCACCCAGCAGCCACCACCTTCTGTCCCCATCCAGCAGGCAAAGAGAGACAGGCAAGCACTAACTAAAGGAGGGAAGGAAGATGGTACCTGATGTTAACTGGGAGAGGGCAGTTGGGGCAGTGAAAAATAAGCACCCTGGTTTAACTGACAGGAGGATTATCTCTCCAAACCTGGACAAGGACCCCTGCAACCCATGCACTAGGGCCCCAAATGACCAAAGTGTGAAGCACCTGTGTTTTTTCATACATCACAGTGTAAACAATAGATTTATTAGCTTTTAGTACATATTATAAGATGCATATAGAATTAAGTTTTTTTCACTATGTAATTTATATAAATCAGTTTTGTAATTGGTAACACTCCTTCACATTAATCTATTACAGATTACAAAACAGATTTGATTTTTATAAACCATCATAATCTTTCATTTATAAAGTGATGCACAACAACATACAGGTGTTCCACTTTTCGGTAATTTCACATATTACAATGAGTTGTGTCTCACACTGCCAATTTTCTGGGTTGAGAGGTCTGAGTAATTCTACTGATGTCATTCCTAACATTTATTTGAGTTTCCTCAATATAGCATTAGTTGTGTGTTCTCTTTTATCTGTGTTGTTTCCAAAGATCTGCCTGGCTTTGGAAATGATACCACTTATATAGAGGTCTGGGTTCAGCAAATGAAGATTACAGTTAAAACTTTCAAAAGCGCCTTAGCAATTTAAGAGCCTAAGAGTCATTTATGAGACCATCTATGCATTGTAATAGTAAGCCAACAGTTATGTATGTCAAGGCAAATATGGAACAAAATTTAATGATGTACTTTTTGAATTTTTAAAAGAATAGGCTTGGATCACAATCAGTGGAATAATCCTCTAAAATAATTCCACCCGTCCATGCTTATGTTCTTTCCATCACCAAAAGATTTAGGTAAGATTTCTGTGGAGTTATACTTACCTACTTCAGGCTGAATTTGACTGATTGTCTTTATCATTGTCTCTTTCATTTGCCTGTTACAGAATATTCATCACTCCCAAACTACTATGGACAACTTCATTTATACTTTAATGGTATATTCCTTACTTACACTAGTATAAGAGAGCTCAGAATCTGGCCCTCTGTCTTTAACCATAGCTTAATACATTGCTTAGGCCAGGTTCTCATCTCATACTCGGATGCAAAATGGAAGCATTAATAAAAGGATTTTATAAGTAATGGAAAGGAGAAATAAGAAAGGAGATAACTGCCTCTCTGTATCTTCCTTTGGAGACCCTCTCCCTATCTGAAAAACAATCTGTTCTTGGGGCCTTATGCTAACCTCTTCCTTAATGATATACCTGTTAAGATATAACCACTTGCAACGTGTTCTGTTTACATTTTATGGAGTGGGTAGGGCATTAGGACTGGGCTGACAGCAAGTGACCTGGAAAACATTCTCTAAATAGAAGGAACAGCAAATCAGATCTTCATCCAAGCAGCTCTCTCAACACTGGCCCGAACCCTTACAATCATGCAGCTTTGTACATAAGGAAATTCCCCTTGGCCATCTACTGTCAACAAAGTGCTACTTTTAGACTGTAGACCTGCACTACTCTGAAGGTGACATTGTGTAACAAACATAGCTAAATATGAGCAACCCACTTGCAGATAGATTTTCATTCCACAAAGCTTTGTAACTTGGAGCTTGTATTCCCATTTCAGCATTTTAAAGTTGGTTGAATACATTGGGGGGGGGGGGGAATATATTTCACATGAAAAATGTACTGAGCCCTTGGAATAGCAAATATTACCAGATAATTTAGTTTAAAATATATGTCATTGTGAGTAATATATGCATAGGTGACAGTCCACTGGGAAGGATGGCTCCTTTATTCCTGCGTTGTAAGACATATAATAACATAATTAGGGATCCCATAATATAGCCTCACTTGCATATCTTTATATTGCAGAGAAGAAATATCAAACACTGAGGCTCAGTCTAAACCACAGTAATACGTACATTTGCTCACCTCTGCAGGATTAATTCTTGTTTTTGGTTACATGAGAGCTCTGTCATTTCTGTTAGCTCTGACTCAGTGCTTCCTGGTATTCCTCCCCACCCTGCTCCTTACAATGGTATACACATTGTAACTAACACTTTGGATCCAGTGTCATATTCTTGCCTAATATGCAATTTTGAAAAATACATGTAGGAACTAGATGTGTATACTTCCATTCTGGGGCTTCAGTAACTAAACAGACCACTTTTGTATCACTGTCAGGGTTTGTGAGTTCACCACAACCTTGTAATAGAATTACAACTTTACATTTCGCTCTTGCCTCTCCCTGGTAGCCGGGCAGGGAGCATGATGGAACTGCTTCTACCTGGCAGAGAGCCTAGCAGGGAGGCTGCAGCAGCCTGCTCCCTGCCCAGGCTCAGCTACCAGGGACAGGGTCCGAGCACACCAACGGGCGAAGGTGTGGGGGTTCAGTCCCTCCTCTGTTTATGATACATAATAGTTTAGTCTTCTATGGGCTGTAACACTTTGATCTAATTTCAGTGAGACGGCGCTGGCTGGTGTTGGTGGCCTGTGACATACAGGAGGTCAGATTACATGATCTGGTGGTCCCTTCTGACCTTAACTTCTATTATTCTATGCTGAGGCCTTTGACAATTTAAAACCATTAAAAAAATCCATGGCCCTGCTTTCATGTATTCCCTAGTTATCTGGCCAAATATATATTTGAGTAATTGTATTCTGTTTATGTAAGATTCTATTTTTAAACTGAATAAAGTATTATTTATTTTCTGTTCCAAACTATGGTGTAGTGTTGATGTGAACTGTTAAATGGTTGTTGTTTTCTATCCTAGATGTAGCTGCACTTTTGTTTAAGATGGCAACTACTTGTAATTCACAAAACTGTTAATGTAGCTTACAATTCTGCTGTTAATTCGAAGGGTGAAACTGCCATTAAATTCTTAGAAGTTGATCTAACCTAGTGGAGGGTAAAATAGACCAAGTAGGTCATTCTAATTATAACATTACCTAGTGCAGGGGGAACACTTGTTGGGCTCTACTACCTAGAATCCTTAGCAGGCAGCTGTTGGGTTTGTGACTTTTAAGAGACTACAAAATAAAGCAGGGTGAATTGCTACAACAGAACTCAGGATTTCTGTCTTTTCTTACCATCATCCCACTCTCACAAGTACACAATATCACAGCTGCCAAATTTTATGACACTCAGTGTGTGACATTTTATGTAAATTATTTCTTGAAATATTTAATATTATAATTTGAATTCCCTGCAGTAGCTCTATAGTTTCCGCAGGTTTAGAACTCTGCACCCATGATGTAATCAAACTATGTATGTATTTATTTATCTGGTGAGATGCATTTACTGTTTAATGATCATTTTTACTGGATTAGATAATGAGTCTTATCTTGCTGTCACTGTAACCTGCAACTCTGAATGATATCATAGAAATTTGACATGGCTAAGAGTTACAGTATTGGGCCCTCTGTGACTCAGTCTTGGCTCGGTTTACATCTATCCCTGAATTATTTTTTTTAATCACTTGGATTGATAATAGCAGCCATAAAAACCTACAATTTAAATGATCAATTGAAGGCTTGTGTATTCCTTAAATATGATTGTAGCAGGCTAAGGTCCTTAAGGTGACTTCTCCCAGCAGGCCCTTTTAAATTGCCCTCAGTTCCCCTCATGCTAGCACCAATGTCTTCCAAAAACAAACAGAATGCAAAACAAAGCCATCTTAACAAAAGTATTTTCCTCTCAGGCATCTCTGCTGGGGTGCAGTCTTCCTGCCTTCCTCCCCTACTTGGAGACCAGATCACACCACCAGTCATTTCTCCCCTGGGATGGGAGAGATCAGCAGGCAAGCAGTCTTTTCACTGCTAGTGTCTCTCTCTCTGAGGGAAGAGGCACATTATATGTTGCCATCATTTCAGGAATTTATCATGGCTGGTTTTGCTGAGAAAGAGGGGAGCCTTATCCCACCCTATACTACTGGGCTCCTTGTACTGGTCCTTGAAATTGTAGGCTGGGTTTTCCTTTCTCCCAGCACCTGCTGCTGCCAGTTTCTATGCCCTTGTCTATTCCTCCAGAATTCCTGGAATAAGGGTAGCCTGGCCTCCCAAAGTTCCCTCTCTGGCTTTAAAGGGGCAGTATATCCCCTTACAATAATGTCTGAGATCCACTGCAATATGCTTAACAGTTTTTCCTCTTAGACAACAGATAATGCTTATTTAATGCCTAATTCCTAGGTACAAATAGCATCTGTACGGTCAGTGAATCACAGGAGCAGATATTGATATAAACTTGTATGATTTAAAAAGGCAAAGTTAAAGAGTAGAAATATTGTCACCTCTATATGAATCAAGTCAACCTACTTGAGTAACATTACTAATTCCCATCTATCCTCCTACTCCTGTCCATTGACTCATGTCAAAACACTTGCTAAATTTTATATCAACCTTACCATCATTGCAGAGGATTCCAGTTTTTCCATAAGGACAGAGGCAAACGGCATCTTGGCTGGATTTTGGAAAACAAGTAGCACCGTTCCCACATGGATTCTCATCACAAGTTGTGAACTGACAAAGTTTTCCAGAGTAGAGTCCAGGGCACTCACAGAACCAGTTTTCTGTATCACTGATAGATTTAAATAAAAAAAACCTATAAATATCAAAATATTCTTAAAAGAAAAAGTGCTTTCTTCACTGTCATAGAAATCCAAATAATTTCAGCTTTATTATTGAAACACTTTTTCCTCTTTGCTCTTAGCTCATGTTTCAAATATAAACATTTTTTGAACTTATGTAACTTACACTGGAAATGGATAACTGCTTTATAGGTTACTTGACTTAAAAGGCTCTACTTTCAACAACCCAAGCTATATTTTTAATTTATTTCTCCTTTCATTTCACAGTATGTGACTTTTTTCAGAGCTTCTCATTAAGTATTTGTGGTCCTGCCTTTGGAGATAAAGATTAAAATAACTGTTAAAGAAAAAACTGCTGTTCCCTAATGTCTTAAAAGGAGAGAGAAAGAGAGAGAGAAATGTAAATGCACACAGAACATCTGGATATATATTTTAAAAGTATTTGAAATAACACTTGACAATACAGTAGGACCTGAAAGAAGATAGATACACATTTAAATTGAACCAGAATATTGAAAAGTAACTTCTTCCTGCATACTTCCTATGTCATCATTTATGAAGACGTTAAATGAATTCAGAAGGATAAGAGAAAAATTAAGATCTAACCAATCTTATTTTCTTTTGAATTGGGTAAGGAAACAAATATTAGGCAGTAGTTGGGTCATTCATATACATTATTTTTAGGGCACATACATATCGTGGTAGGGGTTGTGGTATAAACACCTAACTAGATAGAGACTTGCATGTAAATAAGATGCTATATTAATGACTGAAATGCATGCTGTGCATCTCAGGTTATTGTATATTATTAGGCTCACCGTTATTAAAAATTCCTGATTTTTTTTCTTGATTTATGATAGAAATTAGGTTGACAACAAGACAGATTAGTTTGTATGGTTGCTACAGATTCTCGATGTACTGAACTTGCAAACATCTGTTCTGCACTTGATAAGGTCATACATGCCTATGAGTCTGGTTGCAGAAGACGTGATGTGAGCCATGTCAAACCACAGCCATTATGTTTTTCCTGATAATAACGTAATCTTTAGAAAGTTTAGTGATAAAAAGTCAAAGGAATGTGACTTTACAAAATATGTTCACTGATTACAAAATGCAGACAGTCAGATTAGAGGAAATAATCTAGAGCTGAGAGAACTCCAGCATTTATTAACTGAAGACAATAAATAATACTGCTGAGAGTCTTTGTTTCTAACTGTTCATTAGTGTATTTGAAAACTGACCACCCATCGTTCCAGGAGAGGGAGAATCTCAGCTGGAAAGTCTACCAGAATGAATCCTCCTGAATAATGCCTCCAGACACCTTTAAAAAAGAAAATTGCTATCAGCTGCAGTAATAAATTTCTGTGTATAGTCTATTCTATTTATAGGGCTGCTGCAGAGACTGGGAGAGGAATGTAAATGAGATACTGAATTGCTTTGGACTGCGCAGCACTGAGGAGCCTGCTTTCAACAGTTTTAATATGTTATTACGGAGTTCAGCTAATTAAAAAAGCAATAATCCTACTGTGAAATCTTCCTGGAAACTTTCAATTGAGCTTCAAGATCTTCTTCTCTCTAATTAATTATCAGATATACTTGTGAGTGGGAGAGTAAGAAGCATCATTGGTGCGGACAATACACAATGAGCTTAATCTTTTCCTCTTTAAAAAAACAAAGCCTTTACATTGGTGATAAGTGTCATGTTCTAACTGTACATTAACATTGTACATTTCTGTGTACAGTTATTTGTTGCATTCTGTGAAAGTCTGAAAATTACAATTTTGAGAAAAACAATTACTAGTTTTCAGCACATATATCAAGAGAAGCAAATATAGAATACAATTTTGTACACCATCCCGAAAAATGAAGCAAAGAAAATGATTTTTTTAAAAATCCCCAGAAATATAATGAATGGAAAGTATAGAGCATATAATATAGGAACATATAATAACTAACCACAGAGGGGAAAAGTCACAACTAATTAATAAGCATTACTCAGTCAGAATACTGAAATGCAAAGTCACAGATGACTTCTTTTTGTCCTTTCCTACAGCAATCTGTGCCTGTGTCTGGTAAAAAAGGGTCAAGGACTTCCATGTTCCAGTAACAACAGAGATGAATTTAATGGAAGAAATATATAAATACTCCAAAGACATGGGGCCTCTTTCTTTCCTTCCAGATAGGGTTCTGTACTGCTTTGCAAGCTGCTTTAATTCAGATCTGTGCAAAATGGGTCCAAAGTACTATCAAATCAAGATAGTAACCTTTTCCACCCACACTGTACAAGTGCAAATTACTACAGGGTACAAATCATTGGATATTCATGTCCAAGAACTGAAGGGAGTGGACAACCAGAAGTCCGATGTAGAGGACAAGAAAATGCCTCAGCATGTTTATGAGGATGTAAACTTAAAGACAAATTTAAAGTGTCTTGCTGAAATATCTTTGTCCAATTGATGACACCTCAATAGAAATTCAAACTGTATATAACCCCTAACATAAGAAGGGCCCCAATCCCTGACTAAGGACTCTAGGAGCTACATAAATACAAATAATAGACACCACCACCACCACATGAGTAAAGCGGAGTCATGGGGGGAGGGGATGAAAATCCTGTTAACTGGGGTGGAAGAGGGTAGCATCGTAATATTCTGCCTCCAGTCTTATAGTATGTGAGGAAACAGGGCTTGATGAGAGGAGCTTCCCTCCATGAGTCTGTACTTCCCAGCCACATAGAGTATTAACTGGCAAATTATGCTGACCATTTCCTCACTTTACTCTGGAATGCCTCTAACACTGGAATCTATCAGTACTTGGATAGGAAAAAAATCCAGAATACTTAGATGGTGCAGGAAGTGGTATTGATGGTGCAGTAGATGGAACTCTTCCCTCTGAATGAGTAGCAAACCAATTCCCCAGTACAATGCTAGAGGAGCAGTGTGGTATTGAGGCAACACCTTTAGGATGAGGTAAAGCTCAGGATGTGACCACTTGTAGTCATTAAATATCCCATTGCCCTTTTTCTTAGACTAGGAAGGATGGATTATGACCAATTCCTAACACAGGTACAGTTGTTATCTGCTGCATATTCCATTGAATAAGTTATGTCACCAGATTTGCCTGTTACTTTGGGGTACACTCATTTATTAGGCTTAATCTTCTAAGGGTGGGGGCACATATTCTGTACTTCTATCAATGTACTTGCTTGTGTCACTTGTGTTCTAATATGGCGCTCTACTTCTCCCTTCTGCAAGTTCCCTCCCAATGGAGCTATCCTGCAGGACCTAGGTTCCCTAGAGCTGGGTTCTTCCAGCACCAGAATCAGACAAACACACACATGCATGCGCGCATACACACATATATTGGCAGAGCACATCTAAGAGGACTGGGTTAATCAGCACTCCCAAGCTGACCCCTTATATGTCCCTGGAGTCAGTAGGCTGGGTCGAGCAGCATTTCCAAACTGTCAGCCTCATAGGCCATTGGATTCAGCAGGCTGGGTCAAACAGCACTTCCAAGCTCTCACCCTCATATGCCAGGGACACCGCACTGGAATAAAGTACGCCTGAGCAGGCTGGGTCAAGCAGCACTTTCAGTCTGCCACTCTCATATGTCACAGATTCAGCATGTCTCTACCCCCACTTTCACGTTACAATTGTTCTGGTAGTAACACACTTGATGAGCAAACCCCACAGGATTTTTGGGTGCTGCAGGGATCTTAACCTTAGGTACAAGAAGCATTGCTGTAGAGCGAATGGGGAAGCCAAAAAACACCCACCAGGGGAGGGAGAGAGCTTAACCATGAAAGTTATTTATTGCCAGGTAATAACCATACAAGGGGAGCCAAGCAAACAAACCAGTTATAATATTAAATCTAACTTAAATTTGATTATAAAAGTCAGGTTTAGAAAACTAACTGATCACACAAGTCAGGGTCAGAAGGCTGTACCGAGAGAGAGCGAGAGAAAGAAAGATCTGGGTTCTCACCACTCCATGAAACTTGACTCGATCGAGGTTCCCAGGTGGTGGTGATAGCTGAGGGTCCAGAGTGCTGGAGACAGGCAGAACCCCCAGCACAATCAGTCAGGAGAAGATGAAGTCCCAATGGAAGTGATACAGATGTTGGATCCAGGCATCAGAACACTTACTTGAGCATGGGTAGGAGTTTTTGTAGGGAAACAACAGTGGTTCAAGGGAGAACACTAGATTTGGTTATGGGTAAACTGATGGCTCAAGGGAGTATACCAAAGTTGTTTTGTTCAGGCTAGACAATAGGAGCAGATCATTCCTGGCTATGGGCAGTGTTCCTTGGAGGGAGTTCACAATGTATTTAGGCAGCTTCTGCATTTTGAATAACAATAAAGGATTTATTACTAGAATTGGTCTGATAACTACTGAGTTGGGTGTATGCAGGAATAGGTTCATTAACATCTGGAGCAGAGATCCCCCATCATGCAGTGCTCTCCTACTTTTCTGGTCCCATAGTTCAGTGAGGTTCTTGCCTTGGAATCTCTGTTCTCTATTCTGTATGCTAATGGAGATGCCTCCCTGTCCCATCTTGGATGCAATGAGGCTAGAGGAGTTTCCTTAATCCTGTTATTCTTGTCTGGAGGGGTTTAGGTGTGTCTCCCACTGCCTTTTCATTGCTTTTTGTAAGTCTTTCTTCTGATCGGCTTTAGTTCAAGCAGAGGCTGGGGTAGGGGTAAGGTTTTTCATGCGTCAGACAGGCTGGGTACTGCACCTTGGTTCCCCAAGAACACCAGAGCTGACAGGTAACAGTTATGCCTCTTTCCTTCCTGTCACAATTGTTGTGGTGTTGTTGTGCAGTGTTACACAGATACTATTTCCACACTATCTAGCGATTTATCCTTGGTAGTGGAAGTGATTTATTTCTTCAACCCTTACTGCTGTTCAGACTACATCCTTCCTATCCCACATGACTTTTGAATCTCTTTCTGGTTTTCCATTGTCTATTGTAAACCTCTCAGTGTCTTGGTTTCTCCATCTGTGTGGATATTACTACCTACCAAACTTTCAAATTGCTTTTTGAATCTTGATGAAAGGCACTGTATAAAATTGTATTATTTGCAAATCAGGCAGTCCTGATACCTGATAACACTGCTCTGCAGCCAAAATGCTTCTGAAATAAATTTAGTCCAATTTTACTAATTCTGGGTCACTGAGAATGAAAATAATGCTTAATATTGTTGATTGGCTCTAGTTTTCAAGATATGCTATTGGGTCAGTATATACGACCCTTGACTTGGGAATGGCAGAGGAGAAGTGAGTTATAAAGGGAAGGGATCTCAGTTTAAACCAGAAATGACTAAAATGCATCTTTGACTGGATCTATGAATAAATCTATGACTGGGTTTGGACAGTACTTGCTTTTTAGGCAAGACAATGAATGATGCAATCTGAAGCTGGTATTGCGTCATACATGATATGAATTGCATCATGTTATTCCTAGAAGTCATGGATGATGCAATCATAATGAAGCTTACATCACTCTTGTCATAAACAGATAGCTAAGGGTTAATGTCTCTTTCACCTGAAGCACCTGACCAGAGGACCAATCAGGAAACCGGATTTTTTCAACTCTGGGTGGAGGGAAGTTTGTGTCTGAGTCTTTGTTTTCTGGCTGCCTGCTTTCTCTGAGCTTTGGAGAAGTAGTTCTGTTTTCTAATCTTCTGTTTCTAAGTGTATGGACAAAGAGATCAGATAGTAAGTTATATGGTTTCTTTTCTTTGGTATTTGCATGAATATAAGTGCTGGAGTGCTTTGATTTGTATTCTTTTTGAATAAGGCTGTTTATTCAATATTCTTTTAAGCAATCGACCCTGTGTTGTGTCACCTTAATACAGAGAGACCATTTGTATGTATTTTTCTTTCTTTTTATATAAAGCTTTCTTTTAAGACCTGTTGGAGTTTTTCTTTACTTCAGGGAAATTGAGTCTGTACTCACCAGGGAATTGGTGGGAGGAAGAAATCAGGGGAAATCTGTGTGCGTTGGATTTGCTAGCCTGATTTTGCATTCCCTCTGGGTGAATAGGAAAGTACTTTTTGTTTCCAGGACTGGGAACAGAGAGGGGGAGTCACTCTGTGTAGTTTCACAGAGCTTGTGTCTGTGTATCTCTCCAGGAGCACCTGGAGGGGGGAAGGGAAAAAGGATTATTTCCCTGTGTTGTGAGACTCAAGGGATTTGGGTCTTGGGGTCCCCAGGGAAGGTTTTTCAGGGGGACCAGAGTGCCCCAAAACACTCTAATTTTTGGGTGGTGGCAGCAAGTACCAAGTCCAAGCTGGTAGCTAAGCTTGGAGGTTTTCATGCTAACCCCCATATTTTGGACGCTAAGGTCCAAATCTGGGACTAAGGTTATGACAACTCTGCTGAAGAAATTGCCCTATATCAGCTCTAGAAATCATACAGTGTCGTGCTCTCTTCTTTGTCAGTGTTTGATTTTGCAAAGGGACACATTTCTATTTAGCCAAAGTGAGCAGAGATGCCTTGTACTTGTGTGAACAGTGCAGATAACTTCTGCTATGTTTGTGGTGAAGTGACTTTTGCATCACAAAAGCGCAGTATAACCACTATGGTTAAGAAAGCCTATCACCTTTCTTTTGGCTGCAAAATTGGAGATCAGGACAAGAGGTGGGCCTCACACATGTGCAACAAATCTTGGCCACTGGTTGAACAGGAAAAGGAAATCTATGCCTTTTACAGTGCCAATGATTTGGAGAGAGCCAACAGATCATACCAGCAATTGTTACTTCTGCATGGTGCCGCCAGTTGGGAAAGGTGTGTCAAAGAAGAAAAAGTGGACTGTGCATTATCCAAACATTCCATCAGCTATACGCCCAGTACCCCACGGAGAAGGCCTGCTGGTTCCTGATGCACCAGAATCATTCTCACTTGAGTCAGATGAGGAAGAGGAAGAGGATGAAACTTCTGGTCCTGAACCATCAGTGTCACAGGACCCACATTTTCTCCCATCCTCCTCCTCTGAACCACACCTCATAACACAAGGTGAACTGAATGACCTTGTCAGGGATTTGGAACTAGCCAAGAGTAAGGCAGAGCTGTTGGGCTCCAGACTACAGCAGTGGAATCTCCTGGCAGGCTATCAGGGCAGATGGAGCCCATCAATGCTTGCAGACTATTACTGGACAGTGACAAGAGATGCTCCATTTAATGAATACAAGAGACAAGCCAAGAAGCGCCGAGTAGACACTGAATAGGACTAAACTATGTACATAATAGTTTTTTGCCTTTTGTTTCCTAATAAATTTTATGTATATAACCCTTTTGCTGATTTTTAAAGTGTTACATAAACAGGACAGGTGAAATATTATCATGTAAAGCAACCATAAACACATGAAAAGACCTAGGTTTACAATTTATGATTAAAACTCTACTATCTACACAATATGCATAGACGTAAAATGTAAAAACTTAAATATCTTAGAAACAGTAGCCAATCAGTTGTTTTAATTGTCATATTTGAATTCAGCACATCAAAATACATAATAAATATCTCATTTTATCTCTGAAACAGACGACTTCTCAAAAATTGTAGACCAGTGTAATCAGTCCTGGCTTTCCTCTTCATGTATGTGAGAAGGTACATTAGTAAGCTGGCTAGTATGTGACCATGATTAAAAGGCAGAGCATTAAACACACCTTAGCTGTGATAAAATTAAGGTACATGACAAATTGAGAGTCTGCAATGTGCTAGTGGGTTCAAAATTGCTCCACCCAAGTGCTTTTAGTGCCATCCGTACATTGCAGCTTATTGTGCATGTCACACTCTGTTAACTGAGGCATGAAGAATGTGGAAGTTTGAGGGAAGAAATTTCCTGCAAAAATGTTCTGAGAATAAATTGTAGATTTACATCACTCACAGACTGCTGAAAGTTCTTCTTCTTCTTCTTCTTCTTCTTCTTCTTCTACTAAATATAAAGGGTTTAAAGTAGCTTCAGTCTTTAGCTATTTAAACTTTTAATTTGTAATTGCTTTTTTTACACTTGGAAAGGTTAAGTCTCTTCCTGGAAAGGGCTGACTTGATGTAAAGATAGATTGAGTTCTTCCTTTGAAAACCTCACTCAATAGCCAGCCGTCATTGAAATGCACTATTGCTGGAACCAATCTTATCTTATCAATGTCTTTAGCGATGTCAAAGGATAGTTTATAAAAAAGACATGTCTCCCTAGTTCACAGCAGGGGGGTTTCCAGTATATAACGTACCTGCCAATCTTACTTTGTACTATACAATTTCAAAAAAATCAAGTCAGGCTTCCTGCTCCTTTAATGCTTTCAACCATCTTTTCCTCAACAATGGTATCAGTTCTAGAGCTGAATGATTTTGTTGAATTTACTGTTTTGAGCCTTTTTTTCCTGTCAGGATTTATTATTTTGAGAGCTCCTGTGATTTAGTTTAAATTTCATTTCCTTTCATTGAAGCAGTTTCTAAATTGCTTCTCTCCAGATAGGCACAGCTGACTGGCACTCTTAAGACAACACCATGACAGCTATAAGCTAAACTGTTTTTGAAAACTGTACTCCTGAAAACACTTTCAGAACTGGTTTAATCCATTCACACTACTACACTGTGAACACGGTCTCTACTCTAAACTCTGTTTGGATCAGGCACATGTCCATAGTTCTGTTATTTGTTTTTAGGATAGATTAAAAGCTGCAATCTGCCAACTGTGCAACCCACTTTTAAACCAAATTAACTGGGTTCTTTAACTCAGTTTAGACATGCTAGTCTGGAAAGGCTTGAATCACAATGGGGGAAGCTATCCAAGTCTCTCTTACAATTTACAAGACAGAACCAGAGCACCTTGCAAGAGAAATGCTTACTTTTTAAAAGCTTTTGACAAGGTCCTATACCAAAGGCTCTTAAGCAGAGTAGGCAGTCATAGATTAAGAGGGAAAGCCCTCTCATGGATCAGTAACTGATCAAAAGATAGGAAACAAATGGTAAGAATAAAGTGTGGTCCCCCAAGGGTCTGTACAGGGACCTGTGCTGTTCAAGGGAGAAGGGGTAAACAGTGAGGTGTCAATGTTTGCAGATTATATTAAATTACTCAAGATAGTTAAGTGCAAAGCAGATAGTGAAGAATTACAAAGGGATCTCACAAAACTGGGTGACTGGGCAAGAAAATAGCAGATGAAATTCAATGTAGGTAAATGCAAAGTAAGGCCAATTGGAAAATTCAATCTATACATACAAAAAGACAGGGTATAAATTAGTTGTTACCACTCAAGAAAGAGAGATCATGGAGTCATTGTAGATAGTTCTCTGAAAACAGCTGCTCAGTATACAGCGGCAGTCAAAAAAACTAACAGAACATTAGGCAGCATTAGTAAAAAAAAACGGATAGATAATAAGACAGAAAATATCATAGTGCCAGTACATCAATCCATTGTACACTCATATCTTGAATACTCCATCTCAAAAAAGATATTAGAATTGGAAAAAGTACAGAGAAGAGCAACAAAAATGATTAAAGGTATGTAACAGCTTCCATATGAGGAGAGATTAAAAAGAATGGTACTGTTCAGCTGGTAGAAGAGACAACTGAAGGAAGATATGATAGAGGAATATAAAATCATGAATAGTGTGGAGAAAATGAATAGGGAAGTGTTATTTACCCTTTCACATAACACATGAACCAGGGATCACCCAAGAAAAAAAACAGGAAGCAGGTTTAAAACAAACATAAGGAAATACTTCTGCACACAATGCAATCTGTGGAACTCATTGCTAGGGGATGATATGAAGGCCAAAAGTATAACTGGGTTCAAAAGAAAATTAAAAAGTTCATTGAAGATAGGTCTATCAATGGCTATTAGTCAAGATGGTTAGGAATGCAACCCCCATACACTTGGTGTCCCTAAACATCTTATTGCTAGAAGGTGGGACTAGATGACAGGAGGTAGATCAATCAACAAAGTGTCTTGTTCTGTTAATTCCCTCTGAGGCATCTGGCGCCAATCACTGACAGAAGATCGGCTACATGGACCACTGGTCTGATCCAGTATGGCCATTCTTATGTTCTTATCTTGAAATAAAAACTGATATAGGGCCTTATTCAGGAACACACTTAAGCACATGCCTAAATCCATACTATTGACACAGCAGAAGTCAAAAAGTCAAGTTAAGCACATTCAATACAGAAGTGCTGATTTGCTTTACAGGCCCTACAAAACACAACATGAAAAGCAAAACCTGAAAGAATTTTGCTGAAGAAAATTACTTCCCAGAATTTCAATCCTTCAGCTCCCTGGCAATACTGTATTCATGTCTGTGATTTCAGAATTGCAATTTCCATCCCTCTGGATTACTTTTTAATGCAATTGATGATAAAGCTAATCACACTGCAAACACGGGCACCATACTTCTCCTTTCGAGAACTATCAGCATTAAGGGAAGGATTAGCAGGGAACAGCAGCTCTGGTTCTATTGCTCTTCTATGGGAGGTGGGCATCTGCAGTCCATACTTTGCCACAGTAGACACATTCATATGAATGAGGTAGTCAGGTCTGCAACTCCATTGCAAAACCTAAATATGTGTGTGTAATACTCCTCTTCTTTACCTTGTGTCTGTCTTGTCTATTTAGAGTGTAAATTCTTTTGGGGCAGTACTGTCTACTGCTCTGTTTGTAAAGTGTCTAACACAACATACAGCCATTTGAACACAAAAGATGCTGTGGGAATGCTATGTACTAGCATTTTAATGATACTACAGGAAATCTGAAGTAAGCAACTATTGTGCTTTTTTAAAAAGTATTTAATCTTTATTGAAAACACGGGTTTGTCAGTTCTGCATTTCACACATTCCCGAATGATGGCTGTATATTATGAAAAGTTTAGTGACCTAAAAAGTGTGAAATCAAATGCTATAAAACTGAGTGTTGACATTTTTCAAATATGTGAGAAGTACATCCGTGAGAGTTGTAGAGAATTAGCATAGCTGAAAGACACACTAGGCTGAACTGACTGAGAATGTAACAGGGAAAAAATGCTTTATATTCTCACCTTTATAACTAGTACAAAAGATTGTTTGCTTTCCATTTTCCCAAACAGAATAGACTTAAAATATCTGATGTGATTACACTCCATTAAATCAGACATTAGGGAGATCAGTTAAATCAGGTAAAATGGTCTGACTCATTTACTTGTAGCAAAGTATAAATGGCTGCCCTAGAAAAGCAGGTGTACTGAAGAATAATCTCTTATTTTAGGGGGAGACAAGTGATTGGATGACTAATAGTAGCAAGCAGCTGACCCAAGCTTCCAGGGTTTTTTAAGAGAAAGAAGTAATTTTTCTTCCCAATGAGATAAAAATGCTGATTAATTTCTTTACGTATGGTACAATATATAACGGTGCATTATCAAGAAAATTAGACTGGCTCTATACATAATGACATCATATCAACTGCAAGGGGATTGAAAATGAAGAAACAGGCCTGGTAGCTGTGTGATTAAAATGAAAAAGCCTTGAATAAATGTTTGAGATATTATCTTTTTTAATACAATGGTTTGTTTTCAATGACACAGGTATGCAGACTAGTTCTGTAGAGACACAAAGTAGACAGATACATTAGGAGTAGGAAAAAAATGTCTAGCATACTCTAGGCTTTTAATTTGTAACAAGAATGTGTCTGCTGTGATGTAAACCTGCTGGTTGTAGCTAAACTTTTCTGTTTTCTGAAGATTTTTTTTCATTTCTGCCTTCCAGTACTTTGTTATGTACTAATATGGAAGTCTAACTACATAAAACAGGTGGATGGGAAATGAGTGACAATGATTTGATACTACTCCATTGAATTAATTCTAGTGTTGGGATATTGTAAAGAACTGGCTGGTAGTGTGTATGCATACCGCTCTCCACTTCTGGATGGAATTACAGCTGCTCATCTGTGTCTCATGGGCCCTATACTGCTAACAGAACAGAGGTTATCCTAATGTGCTAGTAGGAGCCTGTGCTTTCAGAAAAAGAAAATCTAGGTTCTAGCCATGCTTTCACCATAAATTTCTAAGTAGCCACAAAATAGGCAGCACAGCAAGTGCCAAATATTGCTCCCAATAAGTACTGCTCCAGGAGAAGGAACTTCTTGTAGTGACTCCATTCAAAGTGCCTTCAAGTACCATTGTGAAGGTAGATTAGAAAGGATAGTTAAATATCCAAACTATTTGTAGACAGGCAATGGTTTGATAATATATCGAGGTTCATGAACTTCTCCCAAACTCACTGGTCAACCACTATTTAGTATGATGGGCCAGATCCTAAGTTGAAGCAAGTTAGTATATCTGTATCAAAATTAATGGAGCTATGCCAATATGTACCAGGTACAGATCTAGACCAATATGAATAATTAGATGATAATTATGAACTGAAAAAAATATGCGCTGCAACTACCCTCAAAAGGCAGTAAGACTACTGAATAAGCAGCTTACATTTTAACTATTGAGAGGCAAAGTTGTGAGTAATTATTGCTCAAACAAACAGTAGTCATAGGCAGGTTTGAAAAGGTTCCACAACTATCAGGATGGTAAAAATGACTTTTGTTGAAAGGCAAATACATTATGGTGGAACTGTTGTGACACCAAAGTTAAAGTTGAATTCTGTGACTAAAGTATGGGGAGTTCATTCTCAGTTTTATATAAAAAACACTATAACAGCTCCAAATTTTCTGAGGAGCTTCAAGAAAATTGATTAATAGTTAGTTTCTGAGTTCTAATCAACAAAAAATTGGACCCAGATAAAGTTTTCATTCTGAGTCTCATGATTTTGAGGGGGGGGTCTCTATAACTGTAGAAAATAAGAAATGTGTACATAATGAGGGTTGCTTGGCTCTCTAGGATTATGTAATTATGTGTTTTAAATTAATCAGAATGATAGTGTCATATGTCATAACTGAATTTTATATGCCATTGCTAACCAATGGAGAACATTTGCTACATTTCCTATTTCCATTTTCTGTTTTGGCATGCAAAGTCTTTTTAAATGGTTTAGGAGAGGACTATAAAACTAACTTTTGACACACTCTCAATAATGTTTCCAAACATCCTCAGCTGCGTCCTGGGTGTTAATGTGGTGCATGGGGAATGGATTAGGCTAATAGAGGAGAATTTGTATTTTGTTTGTGAACTGTTCAGCCAGTTCAAGAGCAAAGTTTAACAGTTTCACAAAGATCCTGGTCTGATACAAATAAACAGCAGCTGTGTTAAATATCCTGGTTGTTATAAACTGTTAGCTGATTCAGAATCTCCAGCATAATAGCTGCTGACTTGCTGAAGATTAGAATTTTGGTAGAACTATCCAGCCTGTTGCTGAAACCAGCTGGTTTCATGAAGATCACAATCTTTAACACAATAGCAGTTGCTTTAATGAAGAACAGAACGTCCATGAAACCATTCAGCCATGCCAGAAGTTCCTGAGCCATCTAGATTCTGTTTTTTTTGTTATTGTTTTCTTTTTTTTTTTAAGAGTCAATGCTTTGCTGAAGATTCTATCTGAAAAACCTGGGAAAATAATACACAAATACACTGTGTTTTGTGACAGGTAGGGTTGCTCTGCACATAAAAAACCACTCCCAATCCTATGTGTGTGTGTAGTTGTCACAGAACTGTGCAGAAGAAACAGTAGAGGGGACAATCTGGTCTATTTGTGGTGGAGGTGAGAAGATGGAATTTAGGAAGGGGGAGATTGGAAGGCTGGTATCCATACTAAGACAGGGTGATGTTTTCTTTGTAGTGTATTGTGATAGTGCTAGGAATGAGGTGTGTTTCTGGGTCGAGTGGCGGGTATGTATTTTTGGTAGCCATACCTTAAAATGTAAGTACATTAAAAGTTTGAATGACCTCTGTTGAGGTCAATGGCAAAACTCCCATTGACTTCAATCAGGCTTGTATTTCACTAATTACATACAGTGCAACCTTAAGTGTGACACACAACACAGTGTTTTATATATTACTATAACCTGTATAAGCAACCATGCCTTCCAAAAAGCTTTCAAAACAACAAAGATAGAAAAATGTGGTTGTTGACTAGTGTTTATTACCAAAGTTGCTACCAGAAGTATGGAGAATATGCTGTGATAAATTCATCATTATAATTAATTAGTTTCACTGATTACATGCTGAACAGGCACCTTCATTCTTTAAAACTGATATTTTCTGCTCTTGCAATCTGCCCTGTCTGCTTACAATGCCTTTTCTTTTTAATCTGCCAAAAGTCAGTGGCTGAATTGTTTTAAATGTTTAAATGTAGCATTACACATAATCTTTTCATTTGTCACACAGTAATGAAATTCAAATCATGAAAATCTTTTTGAGGGAAGTGGATGCTTGGCACTGGCTTTTGCTTGTTTCTTTGTTGATTCAATTGACCATAAAAAAACAAAATCTTGGCCTGGATTTTACCGGCAGTATGATGGTAAAGAAAAAATATGGAGTCCATTTTAATATTTTCTGTTGCTGTTGAAAGGAGGCTGACTCTATCTTCCTGAATTTTGAAATTATTAAAATCTTCTGTGGTAATAGGTCTTGCATCTATGTATGTCTCCCTTTAACAACAGTACACATAATGAGCCAAATTCTTCCCTGAGCTATATACAGGCCACCACACTGACAGTGTTTACAATTTTTGAAACGATGGCAGCTAGACTGAAGGAATCAGAGCTTTTGTCATCTACTGTTGCTCTTCATTCCTTTTCCTCTGGGCAATTAATGTACAGGGCACTATCATCCCCTACACTTACAGGAAAGCTAGGTCTACAATTATGAACACACAGTTTCCTTGCTATTACTTCACTGAGGGATAGGTCCCAGCAGATTCCTGGGAGTCTTCAGAGAGCTTCTGGAGGGCCCCATGTCTCTGTTTGGGCTCCCAAGTCTCCTCCCATGCAGCTTCCATCATAAAACTCCTGCAGAAGTCATGCTACCTGGGGTTCCCCCTGCTGCTTGCTTCCCTGAACTCCTCCTCATGAGTGTTACTCCCTGAGGAAGTGAATAAGATGACTCAATTAGCAGTTTACATACCAATATAAGCAACAACATACCAACAACTGGGTTTATATTTAGTCTTGAGTTGACACTGCAGTATGGAGAGAAGGGATGATTTCATTTTTATAGTGTATCTACACTAAGCTTTTCTGCAAAAGGATTTCATAGCATTGCTACAATGGTTAAACTCCACTGGTGGTAGCAATGATGGGTTACCTGTGTAGAAAGGTCAGGAGGCAGCTGCTGATGTTTTAAGCAGGGTTCCATCTTACACTGCTCAGAGTAGCCCTCTGCAATCCACTTAAAATACTGGCAGACACCGGTGTTTAATTACATTGCTAGGACTGGTGGAGCTGAACCAACGGCGATAGCCATAGTGAAAATATTTTTCTAAAATTGCCTAATGCAGACAAGTTCTTGCAGATGTCAGTTTTTGAAGGATTGTTTAAACAAAGGTCACTTGTGGCTGTCTAGATAGAAGTTAAAGATTCTAAGACACTTTTCAAAAAGAATGGTTGGTCTGATAAATTAATTATTTATCAATCAGTATTTTAGAGAAAGGTCTATAATATATGTAGCTGCTACTGAAAAATTTTATCCATACAATCTCTATACTACTATTATCCAATTCATTTCTGCCTAAACCACTTTGGTATGTCTAGAATGAAAGATTCATGTATAAAACAAGTTGTGCATAATTACTTTACTTTACAACTCCAAGTATATGTCATTTTGTGTAAATTTGCCCGCTGCGGAACAAACCCTCATGACCCGCAGTCAAACAATTTTTCTGACTGAACTCAACCAGCTGGTTTCCATGCTTTCAGATAAAGAGATTGCAGGTCTGGGTATAGCACTAGGCCTTCGTTCTGTGAGATGATGTACAGAAGAATTGGGAAAGGGTAAGGTGGATAGATCAACAGGTGTATCAGGCTGGAGAACCAAAACTGATGAGCTCCTGAAGGAGCTATCAATATTACTGGGGCCTTGCTTTGATGTATCTTCTTGAGGACATTGGGAATTAACAGGATGGAGGGAAAAGCGTTTAGCAGCCCTCAATTCCACAAAATTAGAAATGTATCTGCAAGAGAGCCCAGACTCCTGGGGATCAGAATATGAGACACTTCTTATTCGCATTAGTGGCTAAAAGATCTGCTAAGGAAACTACCCAACCCTGAAATATTTCATCTATATCTAAGTCCTTTATTTCCTTATTGATGGTGTCCTTCCTATTCAGATGATCCGCTGAACTGTTTTGGGTCCCAGATAGATAAAAGGTTACTATCTTGAGTCAATGAAAATTGCACACAAGGAACTCCTTCCTGACATAAGGGAGAAGATCTTGCATTGCCTTATCTGTATAATACATCACTATCATGTTGTCTGACAGCAGAGTCAAACTTGCAGCTTCTGGCCCAATGATGAACGAGTATTACGTGCAGAGGAAGAAACATTTCTCTTAATTTGGAAACAAAACCTCTTCCTATAAGCATCAGGAGCCCTTGGACAATATTCTAAGAAAGAGGTTTAAGAGAAAGCAGAAAGCTTAGAAGGAATGGAAGATGAGAGAGATCAGCAAGGAAAGCTACCTCTTGGAAATCAGAAAGTCTAAGGATAAAGTGAGAACTGCCAAAAGCCAAGCAGAATTGGACCTTGCAAAGGCAATTAAAACCAATAGTAAAAGAGTCTAGAGCCATATAAATAAGATGAAAACAAGGAAAGAAGAAGTGCGACCTCTAAGTACTGAGGATAGGGAGGAGATTAAAAATTGTCTAGGAATGGTCCAACACCTAAACAAATACTTTGTCTCAATTTTTAATGAGATTAATGAAGAGCTTAGAGGTAATGGCAGGGTGGCTGATGACAGTGAAATTATGAAATAATCACATTGAGGTAGAAGTCAAACTCAAACAGCTTAATGAGACTAAATTGGGGGGCCAGATAATGTCCATCAAAGAATATTAAAGGAACTGGCACATGAAATTGCAAGCCCAATAGTAAGGATTTTTTCATGAATCTGAAAACTTGGGGGACATACCGTATGACTAGAGAATTGCTAATATAGCTCCTATTTTTAAGAAAGGGAAAAAACATGATCCAGGAAACTACAGGCCTGTAGTTTGACCTCAATTGCATGCAAAGCTTTTGAACAAATTTTGAAAGAGAAAGTAGTTAAGGACATAGAGATGAATGGTAATTGGGATAAAATACAACATGGTTTTACAAAAAGTAGATTGTGCCAGACCAGCCTGATCTCCTTTTTTGGGAAAATAACTGATTGTTTTAGACAAAGAAAATGCAGTAGATCTAATTTACCTGGATTCCAGTACAGCATTTGATACTGTTCCACATGGGAAATTATTAGTTAACCCAGAGAAGATGGGGATAAATATGAGAATTGAAAGGTGCATAAGAAACTGGTTAAAGGGGAGACTATAATGGCTCATACTGAAAGGTGAACTGTCATGCTGGAAGGAGGTTATTAGTGGAGTTCCTCAAGGATCGATCTTGGGTTCAATGTTACTTAAAGTTCTTATTACTGATCTTGGCACAAAAAGTGAGAGTGTGCTAATAAAATTTGTAGATGACACAAAGTTGGGAGGTAAAGCCAATTAGGAGGAGGACTGGAATATCATACAAGAAGATCTGGATGACTTTGTAAATTGGAGTAATAGAAATGGGATGAAATGTAATAGTTCAAAGTGCAAGGTCATGCATTTAGGAACTAATAACAAGAATTTTTGCTATAAGCTGGAGACTTATCAATTGAAAACGATAGAAAAGGAGAAAGACCTGGGTGTACTGGTTGAGCACAGGATGTTTATGAGCTATAAATGTGACGTGGCAGTGAAAAAGGCTAGTTCAGTCCTAGGATGCATCAGGTGAGGTATTTCCAGTAAAGACAGGGAAGTGTTATTATCATTATACAAGGCACTGATGAAACTGCATCTGGAATACTTTGTGCAATTTTAGTCTCCCATGTTTAAGAAAGATTATTTCAAACTAGAACAGGTGCAGAGAAGGGCTACTAAGATGATCAGAGGAATAGAAAATTTACCTTATAAGAGGAATGGAAAACCTACCTTATAAGAGAAGCCAAAAGAAGGCTGAGGGGAGATATGATTGCTCTCTATAAATACATCAGGGGGAAAAATACCAGGGAGGGATAGGAGTTATATAAGTTAAGCACCAATGAGGACACAAGAACAAATGGATATAAACTGGCCATCAACAAGTTTGGAATTGAAATTAGGCAAAGGTTTATAACCATCACAGGAGTGAAGCTCTGGAACAGTCTGCCAAGGGAAGCAATGATGGGGGAAAAAACCTAAGTGGCTTCAAAACCACATTTGATAAGTTTATGGAAGGGATAGTATGATGAAACTGCCTATGGCACATGAGCCATCAGCAACTGCCAGTAGCAAAAATACCCAATGACTGGAGACAGGACACTAGATAGGGAGTGCTCAGATTTACTAAAGAGAATTCTTTTACAGGAATCTGACTGGTTGTGTAACCCATACACCTCCTGGGTGTGATCCTCTGTCCCATCCAGTAGCACTGAGACCACTTAGAGAGAGATTATGGAGTCTGCTCTATAGCCTTAGCTAACAGCCATATGACTATTAGTTCATGCAGTAGCAGCTCATGCATTTAACTCCAGAGATCACTGGTTTGATCCTGACGACTGTGGTCTTTTGGTGTTACAGTTGGTCTTGCCTACATGCTAAGGATCTAACTGATACCATATTTGAGGTTGGGAAGAAATTTTTCCCGGGACAGATTAGCAGAGGCTCTGAGGGATTTTCACCTTCCTCTGCATCATGGGGCATGGTCACTTGCTGGTTTAAACTAGTGTAAATGGTGAATTCTTTGTAATTTGAGGTCTTTAAACCATGATTTGAGAACTTCAGTAACTCAGTCAGAGGTTAGGGGTCTATTTCAGGAGTGTGTGGGTGAGGTTCTGTGGCCTGAAATGTGCAGGAGGTCAAATTAGATGATCATGATAGTCCCTTATAATGTTAAAGTTTATGAGCAACTACCTGGTCAGATGGTTGTACTGGTTTCAATGGTTCCTTACCAGGTCCTTGATGTGGATGAAGATGGACCTGGAAACTGCAGAGGTTCCATTCTAACCAGCAAGGCATATAATGTCATGATGGTGAAAAGTGAGGTGCCTGAGACCACTCAAAAGTATGGTGTCTATGACAAAAGGGACTCCTTCTCATGCCCCTTTCAGGAATCAGACTGCGAGAATGAGAAAAAAATCCACAAGAAGGGCTGCCATCATCACAAGATGATGAGAACACAGAAGAGCAAAAACTTCTTCCTGGGTGGTGCATGTCTCATAGGTATTACAAGAGCTAAGAAATCCAGAGTCTATCATCTGAGAAACAGGCATTTTTTGATTTCTAAGAGCAAGGACTCCAGTTCCAGAGTATTCACTATATCATCAGCTGTCTGCATAGCAAAAAAAATCAGTACTGACACGGATGGTACAGAGCATAAATGGTACTGAAGTGGTCGACTCAGAAGTATGGGTCTTTTTACATGGTACTGAAGAATCAGTGACTGATGGAACAAAACTGTCAGTACCAAAGTATCAGTGCTGATCACAGAACTAAAGAGTGGTCTTTCACAGCCTCTGATGAGACCCAGTGCCAATTGACTTAGAAGAGATGATTGAGAAATATCAGGATGGTGAAACTTAGTTCTATTCTTGGGTGGTACTGGAGATGATGTTTGGTGCTGAACTGCATCAGAAGATCTCTCCTACATCCTACCCTGGGCAACAACAGTCTCTGATTGACCAAAGGAAGACAGAAGGAAAGCTCAGCATGTTTCTGAGAATCATGAGGTCTCTCTGCAAGTGGGCAGATTTAAAGCCTGGAGACTGAAACTCAGCCATGACTTACACCTCTATACCAGGGGGACAGTCAGAAAAAATTGTTTTTCTTTTGTTTGATTGGTTTGAGGTTGTTTTTTTTCTTTTGCTGGTGCACACAAATAAAAGTTATAATAACTACTAGAAAAACAGCAACACTAACAAACAAGAAAAAACTATGAAAACTCTGTCTAAGATACCACAGGAAAGCAGGTAGACATTGTGTAGCTCAGTCTCACTGCCATTGAGGGTGAGAAGGAAATCAGTGGAGGTTGGGGCTCTACCACCCTTTATGCCTTCTGGATGACTCCCACCCAGCCCAGGGCACACAGTGTGAATGAGCAGCCTCCAATGGACACTGCTGACTAAAAGCTCATGCACATGGGGTGCACACACCACAGTGGGAACTGTGTGGACAGATGACTGAAAAAGAATAATACTTGTATGGCAGGGGAGTTATATAACTAAATTCATAAATTATTTTGAAAACTCTGAACTTCTTGACTTGACTTTGCTGTGTGTGTATAAAACTTCACAAAAAAAAATCACACAAAAAAAGTTGTTCCTATTCTACAGGGGTTTGAAATACAGACGCTCCCCAAGTTACGTAAACTGACATACGCAAATAAGAGTTTACGGAAAAAGTTCCATAAGCTAGAAATAGGGGTTTTGAGGGTTTTTTTTGGCATAATGGTAGGAGATATGTTTCCGACTTATGCAAAATTCGAGTTATGTAAGGCGTTCCAGAGTGGAATGCTTGCGTAAGTCGGGGAGCATCTGTAGGACAAGTTTTTTTGCAAAATTTCAAAAATTTTCATTTTTTCCCCTCCTTTTCCCCTTTCTCCTTTCTGTCACTGAGTGCAATAAAATGAAGGGTATCCAGTATTCTTTTTCATGTTTCTTTTGACATTGTAACTTTTCGCAACTTCTCCAAAAGTGAAAGCTACAGAGTAGCAGTTACAGTTTCATTTTTCCTTTTGCTATTCTGTAATTTTTTTAACATTAAGGAAGTTTTGAAAAAGTACAGAGTGGCAAAAGGACAAAGGAAAAAATGAAAACATCAAGACATAATTCATTGCACTGCAAAAAAAAAGGAAAAGGGAAAAAATGAGAGAAAAGGGAAAATTTCAAAAATTTTCATTTAGAAAAATATTTACAAAACAACTAAATTTTCATTTTTTAATAAAAGCAATTTTTGTTCAAAAAATGTTTTGAACAAAAATGTTGACCAGCTCTAAAAATAACTACTATTCATATTATGACACTGCTCACACTCTACAAATATTTCAGTCTGACAAAGATGGTCCACTGGGCATGACAGACATGAGTACAAGAACTCATTTAAATTCTCTGTGCCTTGTAAGCTACACTTTTTGAAAGCCTTGAGAATAATTTTTGCCCTGATCTGGTGCTGGTTGAAGGCCAACTAGACAACTTGTTTAAATGAGAAGAAACTAAAATTTGTTCTTAATTTAGTCATGGCTGCTAACAGAGTCCATTCCAGATCCAGAGGGTCCAATCAGTAAGGCTAGCCCAGACACACCTCCTGCATCAGGGACTAAGCAGGTGAGCACAGAGTTACTATGGCAGCTTTATGGTACCCAGGGATTCCCCCTATACAAGAGAAGTTTCCTATCAGAGTATTAGAGTGTGGGACTCTCCATAGTGCACTGTTGCTGGAGTAGACCTGAGAATTAGGCCCACTATGTTTATTCAAAGTGGCCCCTCTAACAAAGTAAAAATGGAACTGTAAAAGATCATATCCTACTTAGCAGCAAAGAATCCTGTGGCACCTTATAGACTAACAGACATTTTGGAGCATGAGCTTTCGTGGGTGAATACCCACTTCGTCAGATGCATGTAGTGGAAATTTCCAGGGGCAGGTATATATATATGCAGGCAAGCTAGAGATAATGAGGTAGTTCAATCAGGGAGGATGAGGCCCTGTTCTAGCAGTTGAGGTGTGAAAACCAAGGGAGGAGAAACCAGTTTCTCTCGAAAGCTCATGCTCCAAAACATCTGTTAGTCTATAAGGTGCCACAGGATTCTTTGCTGCTTTTACAGATCCAGACTAACACGGCTACCCCTCTGATACTAGCCTACTTAGCTTATAGATCTGTTACTGCACAAAACTGATTTGAGCATGCCAGTAAAAATTGACAGACCCAAGAAGAGCTCTGTGTAACTTGAAAAAGCTTGTCTCTTTCACCAACAAAAGCTGGTCTAATAAAAGATATTACCTCATCCACTTTTCTCTATAGTAGGACTCATAAAAGAACTTTAACCATTTCATTTTTAAGATATATATTCAGGAAACCCATTTGATTATTTGCTCTCAGGTGGAAGCCCCCATCTCTCTCTAAAATCACCTGTTGCCTTTTATCCCAATTTTGTACTGAGGGGCATCTGTGCTGGAGAATGGTTTCAAGATGGAATATAACACAGAGATGCATGTATCAAATTAAGGATATTAAAAAATTAAATCTTGCACATTCAGGCAAAGTTCGAAAGAGACTCCATATTCCTTAATATATTTATTCATTTAAAAGAAAGCAGAGCAAAAAAGAAAAAACGATTCATTCCACTTACTGAAATTTTGTAGCACTTTCTTAAAATTGGTGTTTTCCTTGTTATGCTGCATCCTGTTTCCATTAAATAATTGGTTTACAAAACAGTTACTATATATTTACTAACAGGGCTCCTCATTGTTTTTGCTGATACAGACTAACACTGCTACCATTCTGAAACCTATATATTTACTGAGGATATTTCTCGGTGTGTTTCCATTCAAGGCAGGTTATCTCAATTCATATCAAACAAATCATTCACAGTCACCATAAGAGGGACACAAAAACATTCTGATTGTGTGGGGACAACCTGCCATTATTGGCATTATACAGGAAGATACTATAATGAAAAATTAAGGTTGGAAATGGCAATAAGAAAGCCTGTAGTAAAACAGCATCTGCATGAATTTACGTACCAGTCTATCATGTCAGTTCTTCCAGAAATCAGCTAATGAAGCTGATAAAGCAGATGAAGCGGATAAAAATCTAAACTAGACTTCCTGCTGTCTAGTCTCTAAGTGTCAGTAGCAACATATTCCGTGTTATAAATGTCCTGGAGGTACAAATGTCTCTTCTTTCAAGACTGATATCTCTTATTCCTCAGGAAAAACATCTGCTATTATACTCATTAAAATTACTTCATATAATAGGAAAGCTGGTAAAACCAAACAAACAAGCCACCAAACACCGGGCAACATTCAACCCTTGTTCTGAATACAAACTTCCATTTATATAAGACTCATTTGCTGTTCAGTTTGTGAAGGGCCTTGGTTCATTCACAAGCAAGGAAAGGAAAGATGGCTAAGATTCTAGCCTAGGAGTTGGGTGATCCAGGTTCAAACTCCTTCCTGTATGACCTAGGGCAAGTCACTTAAGCTATGTCTCTTCACTGCAGAACTAACATAGCTTTAATGAGAGTAGCCACACTATAAAATAGCACAATCCCCCTGTGTATCTGTTATCAGTTGATGAGTTGTGATAACTTGCGCCTGTTTCCTATACTCGAGTTAAAAGCACTATCACACTTGAGTTAAGCACAGACGGGACTTGAATTAACACTGCACTGAATACAAGACAAGCACACAGTGTCTTTGTGCCTCAGTTACCCATCTCCAAAATGGGGAATATAGTACTTCTTTACCTCAAAGGTGTGTGGTGAAGATAAATATATTAAATACAGTGAGGTGCTCAAATACTATAGTGATAGGGGTCATATAACTTCCTCAGACAGATTCTGTTGCCATTACTCATGCTGAGTCTGCTCATGGATTAAGATACCCTCCCAACATGAGTAAAGGAGGGAGCATAGGCACCGACTCTGTGGGTGCTCTGGGGCTGGAACACCCACAAGAAAAAATGGTGGTGCTGAGCACCTACCAGCAGCTCCTTTATCAGCTCCCCCACAACCTCTCAGCACTTCCCACCAGCTGGCAGGCCCCCAAAACCAGTGCCTCTCGCTCCGTCCCTGTGCCTCCTGTCTGCCACGAACAGCTGTTTCATGGCATGCAGGAAGCTGGAGGGGGGCGGGGAATGAGGACATGGTGAGCTTGGGGGAGGGGGCGGAATGGATGGGAAGAGGCAGGATAGGGGTAGGGCGGGAAGAGGCAGGGTATGGGTGGGGCTTGGGGGAAGAGGTGGAGTGTGGGCAGGGGCAGAGCTGGTGGTTGAGCACCTCCTAGTACTTTGAAAAGTTGCTGCCTGTGGGAAGGAGAACAAGTCCCTAATATTTCCATTTCATGTTTACAAATATTACTCCTTGTTCTCAGTTTCACAGGTGCTGATCTTTTCGCTAAAGGCAAACATTCTTTTTCTCCTTTGTACTGGTTTTCAGCTGGAGAGAAAAGTTGAAAACTGTAGTATGTAATATGTCCCATTTTGTCCTACATTAAGAGAACATTTGGAATTTTTAAGTTACCTGAATCTGAAGTCAACACCACCACCTTAGCCTTGAGAAAGCAACAAGAACAACAGCATTACAACATGAAGCAGTGTGCACTTTTGTATTTAGTTGTCCTAAAGGATGATGTGTCTGGAAATTGGAACCCATATTAGTGTCTGTTAGAAAAGGAGGAAAGGGAAACTGATTAAGTCCTTATAGAATTTAAAAAAGTTATATATTTTTTTAACTTGTATCTAATTTTTTTTTAAAGATAATACTCAGAGACTTTTAACTCTAGGTCACTGCTGAAGTCCAACCTAGATCAGAAAATGTTATTAGGTATCTGTCCAGTGGCTTTTGTGAAATGAGTTCAGTATTTAGAAGTGGGGCATTCACATCACAAAAATCACTAGCACAATTAGCATTGGATATCTTTGTTGGCAGTCTTATTAGAAAAGCCCAAGAATGAATGAGCAGGTATATCTGATGTGGCAGGAACGGGGAAGGTTCCATTGCTGGTACCCTTCTTGAGTGCTAAACAGCTACTTAAAAGAAAGCCAGCCAGTAGTAAGTCATGTATTTGAATACTGAATACAAATAAGAGTGAAAATACCATAAACAGAATCACAGACAGCTAGCAAATAAGTTTAGACATTGTGGAAGTGGAAGATATATTTCAACCCACTAGCTCATACTTATTTTAGTATAATCTTGACTTTTGAACTCTAAGGATTGGATTCTGCATAAAATCTGGCCAGCTTCTATTCTTCTGAGACTTGACCCTAATAAATGGGCAAAGCATTGGGGAATTGGTGAAACCATCTCCCAACAAGACTGAGTTACTGCAGAACAAATCTGTCATTCATCCATCTGGATCTTTCATTGGTGCCCATCACATCAATGTTCATGATTTTAATTATTATTAATAAAACATTTATATTATGGTAGTCCACAAAGTGTCCCATGAGGATTCCGGTCCCATTGTGCTGGATGCTATATAAATATAGAGACAAGCCCTGCACAATACTTACAATCTCATAGCTGAGTCCCATGGTGGCTGATCTGTTCCTTCAGGTGCAAGAAAAGATCACAGCATGAATAGACAGCCTGAGGGCTGCAGTATTCCTGACAATTGCTGTATTCTCTCTTCTGTAGGACAGAATGGTTGGTGAATCCACCACTACTCTGCTACCCCACTAGTAAAACATGCCAGTTTACCAAGGGTGCGAATCCCATCTACATGCTCCCCCCAAATCCTGTCCCAGTTGAACAATGAAACATCACTTATTTTGTGTTCAGCATCCTCCATGGCCACCAGAGCCCCAGGGCAAGATATGTACAACCATTCTGTATGATTTACCAAGTTATTTAATTAGGCCGACAGGCTTCCAGAGTTAAACATTTCAATAATTTCTATATTTTCACTGTAAGAACAGTCCACACATGAGCCATCTTAGAAGGCTAAAGCTTGTACAGCATGTAACAAATGTTGTGTGTGTGCAGTTTTTATCAAAGTGCAGCCGGCTACTTAAAACTTTGCTATCAGTAGTAGCATGCTTAGGTTCCAGGCAGCACAGTCAAATGGCTTCATCAATCAGGTCTCAGAATTGCTTCATGACAATTTGTAATGTTTATGATTCTGGCAACTGTCTGTAATGTAAATGCTATAGCCATAAGGATAAAATAATGCTCTTACACTAATACTATAAATCAAAGCTACCATATAGAATTTACCATACATATTGTGGTACAGTTCATTTGGAGTTATCTTAATGTACTCCACTGCAATAAGGAACTGTGCATTTACAGTAATATATTGCAATTTTATACAGTTGCATAAAAGCTTTACTGAAATCATACTGTACAATATTTCTTTGTGGTTTTTAAAATAGCATTGATATAATGTAACCTAGAAAACATGGGCTATTTAATAATAGCAGTATAACACTACTATACTGTAAATTGCCCAATCTGTTTTTCTTTTTATTATATTATCTTAGCTGTTCTTTTTAATATTGTAATATTTTCTCCTCTCTCACACCAGACACAGTGAAGTATCATTTTTCTGCATATTTCTGTTGTATTTTCTTCCTGCCTAATTTTTAATAAGATGCAGTTAAGGAAGAAAGGTCCTGTGTGGCTAGGTTCACAGGAACAACCCCCTGCTCTTTTAAAGGACTAGGAATTTTTGAAATTCAATGTCCTGTTTTCTCAGTATGGTGAGCTCATCTAGCAACTGCTCAGCTGAGCATGGCTACATTCTCCAAATGTCCCCCCTGCACAGACTGCACAGAAGGTGGTAGCTCTCCTGGGTCTGTGGGGAGAAGAGGCTGTGCTGGCACTGCTCTGGTACAGCAGATGAAATGTGGACATTTACGAGCAGATCACTTGGGGCATGGTGGAGAAGGGCTACAAGAGCGATCTGCAGCACTGCTGTGTGAAAGCCAGGAAACTCCGACATGCTTCCCAGAAGGCAAGGAGGCACTCTGGTGTGGTGTTGCAGACATGCAGTTTTTAGAAGGAGTTGCATGCTATCCTCTGTGGGGACCCCACCCCCACGGTCCCCGTGGATACATTGGACAAGTCACAGTCACGGGCCACTGCAATCAACTCTGAGGATGAGGTGTTGGATAAGAAAGAGGCAGCTGAGAATGGGGAACAGGTGACCAGAGGATCCATTGTTGCTGCAAGCCAGGAACTTTTTGTAACCCCAGAGTAGTTCAGCCAGTCACAACACTCCAGCACATGCGAGTGTAATGCCAGGGAAGAAACCTCTGGTACTGATATTGTGGGGACAAATCTTCTCATTTACTACTTTTTATTTGTGTTACAAGAAGTAGTGAAATAACTAGTGGAGGTAGAGTGGCTAAACCCCTTCTCATTGCCCAGCACAGCCAGGCAGAAAGGACCCTGTGCCCTGTTTATGCACACCCAGATATCCCGCTAATCCTTGATAGAGAGTTCCAGGATACTTTCCTGAAGGTACTCTGCAATCAGCTGCTGAAGGTATCTGGGGAGGGCTGCCTTATTTCTTGCACTGTGATAGGTCACTTTCCCATGCCACTCAGCAACTAAATCAGTAGGCATCATTGCAGCATACAGGCTAGCAGCATACAGACCCAGTCTGCAGCCGAATGCTTGCAACAGCTGATCCCTTTCTGCCTCTGTTACCCTCAGGAGTGAGATATCAACTAAAATCACTGCTGCCTGTGGGAAATGGTGCCAGTATTCAGTTCAATTGCCAAACTGCCAACACTGGTGCCTTTTTGCCCCCCTTCCCTACTTGTGCCAGCTCACCCCCCCCCTCAACACACACATATAGGCAATATTCACCATGGCTGGGACAGCCAAGGTGGTCAAAGTGGATGAAGTGAAAATGTAGCACTTTAAACTTGGTTGGATTAAGGGGAGTGATTTCAGTGTAGCAGGTTTTCTATACACCTTGACTATGCACTCACTTAATAGTACCTCTGTGCATTTTATCTTTTGCAACTGCAAATGTGGCCTTCACCTCTCCCTCCACGCCCATGGAGAGACTGAGCCAGATAAGGAGGAGAAGGAAAAGAATGTGGAATGACCTGTTTGTAGATATCATGCAAGCCTCTGGAGTAGCGGACACTGAGGACAGGGTGTGGAGGATCACTGTCTTGGACAAAATGAAGAGGGAAATTGAGTACAGGAGAGAAGCCTGGGAGATGGAGCATGATGCACAGCAGGAGATGATAGCGTGTATGAAGGAGCAAACAGACATTCTGAGGAGTCTGATTGACTTTCAAGTGCAACACATTCGAGCTCCCCTCAAACACTGCATTCCAGCACCACCCTACTTCCTCCCCCTCCCACACATTCCATATGGCATCAGGGGCCGGTGCCCTATCCCTACCACTCCACCTGGGGGAGAGTACAGACAATCACAGCTGCACATACACTGATCTGTGACAGACAAGGTCAGTGCTTTCCCCTTCCCATATTCAGTCCCCTGTATGTGTAAAGTTTATTTCTGTTGTACATAAATTTATTTATATATGTTTGCAAGACAGGGATATGCTTTCCATCTAGTGCCCCATCGCAGTTTGGGAGCCCCATTGTAGCAAAACCATCCAGTATGTCCTGCACATTGCACAGAATCACAGTCCTTCTTAGCAGAAGCTAATTAATGGCCCTACATATCTGGGTCACAGCAATCACCACAGTGGATTTCCCAACTCCAAATTGAATCCCAATTGATCGGTAGAAGTCTGGCATTGCAAGCTTCCACAGAATAATTGCCTCTTGGTTCTTCACTGTCTGGACAGTTTTCATCTTAGTGTTGTTGCACTGGAGGATGGGGGCAAATACCACACATAGTTAGTTACAGGAAACTGGCGTTGCACAGCCAAAAGTTCTGCGGCCACTGCTTATCATCCCAAACCCACATAGTGATGCAATCCCACCAGTTAATGCTTCTTTCTTAGGATCAAAACTGGTGCTCCACTGTGTTCAGTTGCTCCGCGACTGCCAATAGCAGTCAGGAATTGTTTCTTTTCATGACTTCCAGCAAAGCTACTTGAAAGGAATGGTCATATTCTGTGCAGCTCTAGAAAAAACTGCAGGATCAGGTGCATTGCATTAACAATGCTCACCACAATAGTGCAGCGTTATGTGAGTTCTATGCTTCTCTAGAGATGGAGGACATGTGGCTTTGATAGGCTTTTGAAAATAGGCATGAAATACTAGGGGATGTAGATAAAATTAGGGGAGGGGGAAAATTGCATCATGGGACATTCATGCCACATTTCCAGTCATCCCAGCAAGAATGTTTTGCTCATAGGAGGCATTGTGAACCCTTGCCAAAGACACCCTGCACTATGCCTATCTCATAGAACTGGAAGGGACCCTGAAGGGTCATTGAGTCTAGCCCCCCCTTTGCTAGCAGGATGAAGTACTGATTTAGCCCCAGATCCCTAAGTGGCCCCCTCAAGGACTGAACTCACAACCTTGGGTTTAGTAGGCCAATGCTCAAACCACTGAGCTATCCCTCCCCCCAAATACAAATTATGAGGATGTCATTTTGAATTTATTTTTTAAAAATATGCATCAGTTTCAGCCCTTGCTGGGAATTTGAACTGGTTGAGATTGAGTAACACATAGGCATAGATGATCCTCAACTGGTGTAAATTGGTGTAGCTCCACTGGCTTCATACTGGCTTCACGAGATGGTGATGAGTTGCACAGTGGGATAGCTACTCACAGTTCACTGTCTCTGCATTGATGCAAGGATGGTTAGTGAGGATGTGCTCTGCTAACAGAAGGAGGATAATGTGGACATGCACAACTGTCTTAACTACTGTGGTGACTGTATGTCAACTCAATTTAAGTTAACTTAATTTTGCAGTGTATGCATACCCTTAGTCTAGATATTCTGTTTTTCTGTCAGCTTGAAGATACTGCAGAAACTAGTGGCTTACCATATATCTTTGCCCTTTCAATTCGTTAGAGTAGATAGGTTTCAGAGTAGCAGCCATGTTAGTCTGTATCCACAAAAAGAACAAGAGTACTTATGGCACCTTAGAGACTTACAAATTTATTTATCAGGCTTGAATAAAGACTGGGAGTGGATGGGCCATTACACAAAGTAAAACTATTTCCCCATGCTTATTTTTCTCCCCCCTACAGTTCCTCACATCTTCTTGTCAATTGCTGGAAATGAGCCATTTTCATTACCACTACACACAGTTCTTTTTCTCTCCTGCTGATAATAGCTCACCTTAACTGATCAATCTCCTTATAGTATGTATGGTAACATCCATTGTTTCATGTTCTCTGCATATATATATATCTTCCTACTGTATTTTCCACTGCATGCATCCAATGTTACTGAAACAGAGCAATCCAATTTATAGCAACAATTGTGATTGAATACACACCCCTCTCCATCACTGTCATTATCACAGTCTCTAAAAATTAAGAATATCTTGCCAGTTTTTAAATGCAGCATCTCTCACTCAGGTGCTACCCTCTCAGTCCCCCAGACAAAATCAGAACCATGGACAGCATAGGTTTAGCTGGTGGTGTGATCCAAGCACAGTAATTTTGGAATACATGATTTTGTTCATCTCAGTGTAGCATGCATCTATTAAGAAAGTACAAGAAATCCAATGAGTAGACACTGGCAGTCTGACAATCTCATTAAAGTGCAGATGGATTTGAGATACTGCATTTGAGTATAGATAATTATAACACTGTTTATTTATAAAAAAATGTTTCCTATATAGGTAAAAGAGATGAACATTAGAGCAGCCCAACTGGACAGTGAAGGATGTTATATTTACAGCAACTCCAATTCTAGAGAACACTTAGTTTCCTGGAAGTCAGTTAGTATAATTCTGGCAGAATTTACAGACTTACACTTCCTTACAAGCCAAAAGACAAATGAGGTATATTTGCCTATATTTGCCAGAGTTTGAAATAGTGGCATCCACCTCACTGCAGCTTTAATTTACACACATTCTGCCTTTCTATTATTTCATTTTAAAGAAATGAAAATATTTGACATTTTAGAGGAAATGTCTTAGAAGGAAAGATTAAGAGTGCCAGCAATTCTCTATACACTGGTTAAATGACTACTAAGTTTTCAGGGGAGTTAACTGGCTCCAGGGAAAGAAGATAATTTATTTAGGGTTGGAAATAGTAGGGTCAAACTAAATTGGACAGAGCCCAGGAGAATATACCATAGCTACAGGGGAGGTGAGTTACACAGGGAACAGTCCTGCACTGTCAGGGCAAATACATTTTATTTTTCTCTGTTTCTCATATGATAAATAATACAAATGCAAAGCTCACTGCTTTCATGAATCCAGCCCATTTTTCAAAACTGCCAAATTAGCCTTTCACAGTGCTTGCTATATATAATACAATGCACTAGGTGGCAGCAAAAAGTAAGCTAACAAAACCATGACATCAGAGTATATAGATGGGGACTTACTCAGGCAGATCTCCAGGACCTCAGCAGGGAGGGGAAGTTCTGTGGAATTAAATATTACTTCTCCTTTATTTAGGTATTTTCTTTTTTAAAATATACTGAATAATAGTTCAATGTAGTACATTTCTGGCAGCCCTTCGCCAAGCTGAAATTTCCACAATAGTCTTTGGTTGGAACTGAATCATCGGCAGTTATCTTAATTACTGCACACTAACTGGATCAGTGGGGATAAATGCAGTAACGCCTCATGGTGCTAACATGCACGTCAATAACATTACTGCAGCTGTAAGAAATACAAAAAACTCAAAGAAAAATCTGTTCAATTTATGCAGACAATACACAATATGATTGTTTCCCAAACTACTGTATTGCTGCTACTGATCTCCTCAACATATTTTAGTTCCCATAATTAGGATGTTAAAACTTCAATGATGTGGAAGTCTCCCAAAGTGGGTTTATGGTTTGCCTAGAATCATTTGACTAATTGTAGGTCCTTTCCATAAAATGGAAGCCATGTAATACTATGTGTATAACTTAATGTTTTCTAAAATGGCTGCCAGAATCTTCTGTGTATAGTAAAGATGAGAGCGGTAACTCAGATCTATAAAAACATTTAGAAACTCTTAAAGTAGCTAGTAAGTAATAAGAAATAAGAACTGATGGCATGAATAAAACAAAATTTGTTTAGGTCAAAAATCACATTAAGGAAAGAGATTGTAAAAATCTGAGGTTCTGTTGTGGTAGTGTTAAAGATCTGTTATAAACCTCCTCCTCTCCCCCAAGGATCAGAGATTTGGATATGGCTAGAGAGCTCTTTTATATTAATTAGAAAGTAGAATTCTACCAGAAATTGTATCATTATTGGAGACTTTAACTTCCCAGATATAGATTGAAGAACAAGTGTTGCTGATAATGGGGCTCACATATTTCTGGATGTGATAGATGACAGATTTCTTCACCAGACAGTCACTAAAACAACAAGTGACACTATTTCTGATTTTTTTTGGTAAGCAGTTGAGGACATTACAGAAGATCTGATTATAGAAAGTGACCTTGGATAGCTGACTCAGTTTAAATTAAATAGAAGGATAATCAAAAACAGATCAATAATTAGGGCTTTAGATTTCAAGAAGGCAGACTGAGAAATTAGTTATTTGTTAGTCTCTGAGGTGCCACAAGTACTCTTGTTCTTTTTGAGAAATTAGTGAAGTCAAGTGGAATGAACAGTTCAGAGACATGCGGGGGGGCTGGAGGCTTGGAATTTCTTTAAGTCAAAAGTATAAAAACTATCTGGAATTTGCATCCCAAACAAGAGAAAAAACTTGTATGGAAGGGCTTCAGGCCTACCAGGATATATAACCTCCTCAAAAAGTATATTTAGAGTAAACTGAAAACCTACAAGAAATGGAAAAAGGGTTTAGTCAACAAAAAAAAGCTAAATATTGTATGTCAGAAGTGGAGGGATATACTGAGAATTGCCAAAAGTCAAGCTGTTAGACCTTACACAGGAAATTAAAACAAGTAGTAAAAGGTTCTTTAGCCAGATAAGTAAAAAGAGAATAAGAAAAACAGGGCTGCTGTGCAGCAAGGTTGGGGTAGAGATTAAAGAGAATCTAGGTATAGTCACAAAATTTGCCTTGGTTTTCTGTAAGGATGATTATAGAACATGGGGACAAACATGGGGACAGGCTGACTAATGTGATTCAGTGCTTAGAAATGGAAATTACCACATCATCTGAGATTGAAGCAAAATTTAAAGAACTGGCCCCATCATAGTAATATCTGAGCCTATCACAGCAGCCTGTGAGGCAGGAATATACTATTATTCCCACTTTTAGATGGGGAACTGAGGCTCAGAAAGCCTATGTAACTTGCCCAAGGTCACATGAGAAGCCTGTGGTGCAGAAGGGGCTTGAAGAGAGCTTTCTCAAATGCTGAGCTAATGCTCTAACACAGACCATCTTCTACCTCAACTGAAGGGGGGAACTGGATAATTTCCATTTTAGAATAATGAAAGAATGGGAACATTAATTGCAAGTCCAGTAAAAAAGATTTTTAATAACTGTCAATGGGGGTCATACCATATTTCTGGAGAATACCAAATGTATCACCTGTATTTAAGAAAGAGGGAAAAAAGTGATCTAGACAACCACAAATCCATTAGCCTGACCTCAGCAGCATGCAAGGCTTTAGAACACATTTTGAAGGCAAGAATAATTAAAGGAATGGAGGTACATAGACAATGGGATAAGTTGCAACATGGTTTACTAAAGGTAGATGATGCCATACTAACCTGATATCTTTCTCTGATAAAAATAAGAGATTTTTTAGACAAGGGAAATGTGGTATATCTAATCTGGACTTCAGTAAAGCTTTTGATGTGGTTTCACATGGGAAATTATTAGTTAACCTGAAGAAGACTGGATTAGTGCAGGAATTGGAAGGTGAGTAAAACATTAGTTTAAGGGGAGAGGACAATGTGTGTTCTGAGAGGAGAACTATTGGGGATAGTGGGACATTACTAATGGAGTTCCTCAACCATTGGTCTTAGAATCAATCTTCTTTAATATTTTCCCTATTGACCTTAGCACAAAAAGTCAGAGAGAGCTAATGAAATTTGCCAATGACAAAGTTGTCAATACAGAGGATGACTGGAATATTGTCAATACAGAACAGGATGACTTTGAGGACTGGAGTAAGAGAAATGGGATGAAATTTAATAGTACAAGGTGCAAGAGATTAAAAAAAAGAATTTCTGCTATAAATTAGGGTTTTGTTAGTTGAAATGACAGAGGAAGAGAATTACCTTTGTGCAGCAGTCAATCACAGGATGACTATGAGCCACTGATATGTTGCAGTAGTGAAAAGGGAAAATATGATCAGAAGATGTATCAGGTGAGGTATTTCCAAGAGATACACAGAAGTGTTAATGCCATTGTACAAGGCACTGGTAAACCTCATTTGTAATATTGTATAAAATTCTGGTCATTCATGTTCAGTAAAATAAATTCAAACTGGAACAGTGCAGAGAAGAGCTACTAGGATGATAAGAGGAATGGAGACCCTATCTTTTTAGAGGAAACTAAAAGATTTTGGTTTGTTTAGCCTAGCAAAATGAAGGTTGAGAGGGGACTTGTATATAAATAAAACACTGAGGGTAAACACTGGAGAGGAAGAAGATCTACTGAAGCTAAAAGACAATGTTGGGATAAGAACATTAGAAGAAGATTTCTAACCAATCAAAGGAGTAAGGTTCTGGAACAGCCTTTCAACAGCCATAAGTTTCTGCAAAAAGTTTTAGTTTTAATAAAACAGCATTTTCTGATTTAAAAAATTGTCAAAAAATTCCCTATCAGCCCTAAAGTAACAAAACGTTACTTCCAGTTCTAAAAAGTAAACTTTAGTTACTCCTCACTTTCTTATCCCTTAGCCAGTGCCATAGCCAGCTTGCAGTGCTTACCATTGTTCATTGTTTAGATTGCTCACCCTAACTGCTGCCTTTCTACACACCCCGCCCCAAAGGAATAGATTCATTTTCAGACTAGAAGAGGAGGGATGAGGAAAAGCCTAAAAAGGATATTCCTTAAAGATCACAAGGGTCTCTGATTTAGTCTCAACTACTTCAACATACATTAACCAGCCTGGTTAGCTAATTGTAATCTCCATCATGCGCAGCATAAATCAGGAGTTATCTCCCATGCAATCAATGGACACGCACAAGTGTAGAATGAGTTTTGATCAGATCAGAAACAGGCCCCAAAACCCAGATATCAAAGGCTAATGACCAGTTCAAGGGTGGTCCCACAGATCTTACATTCTTAAAATTCTCATTGAATTGTATGGGGGTTTTGTGCAAGTAAGAACATCAGGATTAGATCTAAATTTTCTCTCCTAGTTAGCATCACCCAGGAATATTACTTAGATTGTACATCTTGGTGATTATTATGTTAAAAGACAACAACAACAGAGAAAGAAGCATTTCATCCCAAGTTTGTCAGTAATTTGATTTTAAAAAGTGTTGTTACTTATTAAGAGCCAAACTCTGCCATTGGACAAGTATCTGAAATTTCCAGTTAAATCAATGGAAGCTATGTTTCCACATCCAAAGGCAGAGTTCGGCTAATAATTTTTTATTATTTGATTGTAGTTAGATGCATTTTGTTGCAAAATAATTCCGCGGTTGGTATTGTAGTTGGTTTAAAAAAAAAGTTCTCCAAAACAGCTGTCAGAGCACTTATACAATATAAAATTTGGCACAGAACTGAATAATCCCTTGATTTTTCTTGTCCTAATTTTAAGCATAAATGGAACTAATGAATTAAAGACAGTTGAACTGACCTTACTAACTAGAATAAGAGGAAAAGCTGGCAGAGAGAAAGCTGTAAGACATTTCTATAGCTTTCTACTAGACTCTGATACGTGACTGAAGTACACTAGTCTTGCAAGTGTCAGTCGATGTCACATATATCCAAATGAACAATTTGTGCTGAATAGAAAATCAGAATGTTAGACAGCTGAAGGAATTGTGTCAGTGCAGTAATGAACCATGAGAACAAGAGCTTCGTTTTACCCAAATTTCCCAAATGTTGTAAAATTACTCAAGGGGACAGCGATTTCTTATTACCTCTTAAACTCCAGTAAAACTCCTCAGATGGAATCCAGCTATTTAAACTCTGACTAATAAAATAAATTACAATGCATTTTAAAGTTTCTTCTGAAATTTAATCTGGTTTCTTTACCACATATCCCCCATAGAACCTGCCTCCCTTCTTTTGTAGGATTAATATTTATTTTGTCACAATCTAGAACCACAGAATCATGGTAATGTGGGCCTTGAAGGCACCTGGAGAGATCTTCTAGTCCAGGCTGCTGCGCTGATGTAAGTCCAAACACACCTATATTAACCCTGACATGTGTATGCCTAACTTGTTCTTAAAAATCTCCAATGACAGGGATTCCACAACCTCCCTTGCAAGTCTGTTCCAGTGCTTGACTAGCCTTATAGATAGAAACATTTTCCTAATATCTAACCTAAATCTCCCTTGCTGCAGATTAAACCAATTACATCTTTTCCTACTTTCAGTGGACATAGAGAACAGCTGATCATCATCTTCCCTGTAACAGTCCTTAATGTATTTCACGACTGTTATCAGGTTCCCCCTCAGTCTTCTTCTCTCAAGGCTATATGTTCCCAGTTTTTTAATCTTTTCTCACAGGTCAGTTTTTATCTTTTTTGTTGCTCTCCTCTGGACTCTTTCAAATTTGTCCACATCTTTCTTAGAGTATGGTGCCCGAAACTGAACTCCAGCCAGGGGCATGCACAAGGTGGGGGACAAACAAGGGCACTCCCCCAAATAATCATCAGGGGCACAGAACTCATCTGACCCCAGTGCTATGGCAGGAGAGGGAGGAAAGCTAGGTCCTCCCGGCCCTGGGCTTTGGCAGGGTCACAGAATGTGTCCCTCCAAAAGGAGTCTAATTAAATTCCTGCACAAGCCCCTGACTCCAGCTGAAGCCTCATCACTGCTAAGCAGAGTGGGAAAAGGACCTCCCATGTCTTTCATACAACACTCCTGCTAATACACCACAGAATATTAGCCTTTTTTGCAACTACACCATATTGTTGATCCTTTTTGTAGTAATATTGCCATGTCAGTTATTCCCCATTTTGTAGTTATTTGATTTTTCTTTCCTACATGAAGTACTTTTCACTTGTCTTTATTTAATTTCATCTTGTTGATTTCAGACCAATTCTCTAATTTGTTAAGGTGATTTTGAATTCTAATTCTGTCCTCCAAAGTGCTTGTAATCTCTCCCAGTTTGGTGTAATCCACAAAGCATACTCTCCAATCCGTAATCCAAGTCACTAATGAAAACATTGAATAGTATCCAACACAGGACAGACCCCCGCAGGATTCCACTAGAAACATTCCCACAGTTTGACAGTGAACCATTGATTTTGGCATCTTAACTGTATATTGTCATAATGTAATATGTTCGGATTTATTTTAAGTTCAACTTGGAATTTTCAGGGTTTGTGATGCTTGCTTTTGAGATAATTACAACATCTATTAAATTGCCAATAAACTGTCAATTTTAATTCCATTTTAAATGTTGTTCCCCAGGAACTTCCTTATTTTGTTAATAATAAAAATGTCACCCATGGACAACTAATCAAGAATCCCAAAGAGCTGGCTACTATATGGTACATCCAATCATGTCAAGATATATAATATCAAGCTTAATTTTTCAGGCCCAGATTTACCAATGTACTCTGACTGGTGTACCCCACACTATAGCAGCGCAAAGCAGCCAGAAGTGGATTCAACAGTTTCCACAAGTTTATGACATCCACATTGCTCTGTATGTGTTCATATATGCATGCACACACATTTTCTCCTTACTCCATCACCTTGCATGTGCATACCCCAGTATATCCCTCTATTTCTCAAATTCCTCTTCACAGCACTCCCATACCCCTTCCAGAGAGTAGATCTGGTAGTTTTGGGAAAAAAAGTTTTTAATATTAATGGTCTTTTTCACTTTTTGAAACCAAAATATTATTTATTCTTTTTTTAAATTCATACCTGAAAATTTCTTCTTCAGCAGGGGCTGACAAATAATATATTTCTATGGAGAATTCCAGAAACAATTATCATCTTTCAAAATGCCTGTCATCTCTTTTTGGGAATACTATAATGGGAGTGAAGCTATGTTGCCCTCAGGAAAGATGGTGGTTCCCTATGCTGTCAGGGTCTACTGTCTCCCCTGAGGGCAGGTTGGCCTCAGTCCCATTGAGAGCAATAGGAGATGGCACCTGCTTTGAAAGAGGGAAGTTCTTTGTGGAATTTTCTAAATGAAAGTATTATTCTGAGCCTCTGCTGAAAAATAAACTTGTGATTATGAAGATCAGCCAAAAAAATTATGATTAATTCTAAAAAAAAAGGTTCAAATGTAGACAGTCAGGGCTCAAGATTTTAATTTAAATTTAAATTTTAATTATATTGGAAAGTTGAAGAGTGTGTTATTTTACCATTAAGATAATTTAAGACAAAATATGTCCTGATAGAGGGTGCTAAATTTCTTAATGGACCTATTTAAAAACAATTTAATAAATTAATAATATATTTATTTGTAAGTTCTCAGAAAATTCATTCTGTACTCAGAGTAAATGCTGTAATTTGAGAAGGATACGCTGTATTCTTCATATGTAACAATGTGGTTGAATCTCTGCTTTAAGTGCAAAACTCAGTTCTACCTTAACTATGCAGCTACAAAAGGCACTTTCATAAATTAATAGACTCACATGAAAACTATACCCTAGTGATGCAACCACCTCTGAAGAGAAAGTCAATAGCTGCTTAAAAGAGATTGAACAACTGAGGACAGGAAATGACAAATAATTTGTCCCTCCCTGTGAAATGACAAAGGTATATTACAGACAAGCAGATTTGTAATGGGCAGAATTGGAATTAGGTCAGGAGGCTGGTCATGCAGATAGTTCTTCTTGTAAAAAGCACCACAAATTGTAAATGATCCAAAAATTGATCAGGACCTTGGTTTAATGCCTCATCTGAAAGAAAGAATTTCAGAGCACCTTAACACATACTGGGTTATTGGATCAGAACTGACTCAGGGAGAGGAGTGCTATTTGCTGAATCACCAACAATGTTTCCTTCAGCACCTGGGTTTCCCCATCCAAGCTTTGACCTGGCTTGACTCAGCTTAGCTTGCAAGTTCTGACAGTTTTACTTCACAATGTAATAGGGTTACAAAGAGTATTTTCCCTCATTTTGTTCCTTGACCTTTTCCTGTGAAAGGCAATTTATTTCTTCCCCTGCTTCCCCATTTGGGTCAGGTGTACATTCTGGAAATCTTTCCTGACACAGTAATTTCAAACCTTAGGGTATACTTGGATTAACCCATTTATCCATGCTGTTTTCAGGTACCATGCCAAGTAATCTTCTAGGGTTTTGATGCTTCCTCAGAATTCTGATTATATAAATCTGCATGCCAAATTTATTTGGTAAATATATAAAATGAACGGAAAGGCAGCCATTAGGAACAGTTGAATAATAATCTCATAAAGGTCCTTATGTTAGAGCTGAAATTGTTCAGAAAGGCATTAGTAGTATGTATGTTTCATACAAACCCATGAAAGAACATTTATGATTGTAACAGAGAGAGACCAATTCATTATGAGCTAAAGTGGACACATGGCTTGGTCTTATCATGTGTATCGATAGGTCAAAGGACCAGTGTCATACTGTTGGATACATCAGAAATAATGTGTACTAATATATTATTTAAAAGATTTTAATGAAAACTGAAGCAGATGAAGTGAACTATTTCTAATCTGATTTTCACTGCATCAGGCTAAGCCTGACTCTGTGATAATAAAACCCATGAAATCAAAAGAAAAATAAATAAGCAGCAATCAGCAGGCTGTAAAAGAACTGCAGTCTGCAGGGCCTAAAGTCAAGCACTAACTTTTTGCAACATTTGATGATTGGCAACATGCCACAATACTCTTAGAGAGCTATTATGTCCTCAGGAGAAATCAACCATTGATAAAAATTGACATTTCTTTCCCCCATGGAATAGCAGGAATCACACCTTTATTTAGAATTGTCATACAGTGTATACATTTTCAGTTCTTTTTTTCTTCAACTGTAATTCCTCCCCAGATAGTGCCACGCAACTAGTGTTACTCATCACGAATAACAAATAGATCGCAGGTTAAAGAACTACCAGTCACAATGTTGTAGTTAAGGCTGTGTTATTGTTTCCGGTTCCTACTACTAATGAAGAGGCTGCTGAATATTATGAGGTTTGGTTTAAAAAAGCATAAAAATGTTTGGATATTTATCTGAACCAAACCATCTAAGATTCCTTTCCTGTCTCTCCTTAATAGCCCCATTCTTCAGGCTACAGGAAGTTGTGGTCTACTCTGCCTTCATCTTATCCCCCTTCAAAAAACCCCTAAAAAGCTTCAAGGCACCTTCAATCTTATTACCCTTCATCCACACTTGAAAAACATGATGCTTGTGGCCTATTGCTCTTCCTCCAATCCTGTATCCCCAAAATATTCACAGTGCTCCACAGTCCTTCCAGTTGCTTCCCAAACATCTTCCCCTTCACATGTTCTTTGTGTAGTATCCTAGTCTATCACTCTAGCCTCACAATTGAAACCTACTTTATAAGGAAAACCAGTAAGTTATTTATTCCATCAATGAATCAGCCAAGCTCCAGATGATCTTACCTCAGGTGGCTCCTGGGAAGCGGCTAGTATGTCTCTGCCGCCCTAGGTGGAAAGGTGGCCAGGGGGGCTCCACGCACTGCCCTCGCATTCAAGCACCGCCCCTGCTGCTCCTATTGGCTGCAGTTCCCAACCAGTGGAAGCTGCAGAGCCAGCGCTGGGGGTGAGGGCAGCGTGCAGAGCCTCCCTGGCTGCCCCTGCACCTAGGGTTGCAGGGACATACCAACTGCTTCCAGGAGCCAGGCAGAGCCAGGGCAGTCAGGGAGCCTGCCTTACCCCTGCCATGCTACCAGCTGGACTTTTAATGGTCTGGTCAGTGGTGCTGACAGGAGCTGTCAGGGCCCCTTTTCAACTGGGTGTCCTGATCGAAAACTGGATGCCTGATAACTGTAACTCAACAATGTGAGTTAAAACTAGAAGTTAAGTCTGGCATTCCAATTTACTACTTCTTTTTGTTGTTTGTGTAATAAGCTTAACTTTTACCTTTGCTTAGATCTTTACACTCATTTCCTATGTTTGATGATTTATACACATACAGAAGCTAAAATATCTGTAGATACCTTTCCATAATAAATGTGGCAACACTTTAGCCTCATTCCTGATGCACTTATAATATTTAATGACATTTAACATCACTGTTTCCATGTTTCTGTGTTTCCATGTACTTATGTGCAGACTTTTTAACAAACAGTTATGATTTTAGGTTCAGAGACTGATTAACTTTGATGATGCAATACATGGACACTAAATCAGACAAATGAAAAATTATGCTTTGCTATGCATGTGTATGCATCTCCTTTTATGAACATTTATTCAATTATTATAGTCAAACTTTGATTATACAAAAAGCTAATAAGATCCACCAGCAATAACTGAAATGAAAATTACCTTGGGTATCCAACTCTTCCCCCATTTATCCAAGAGAATTAAATTTATGCTTACTTACTATAGTGAGGGGCATCCTAGAAATACACTGAATAAATAGATAAGACTCCTCCAAATTATATAAAGTTTGCTTATTTTCCAGGGAAGTCACATATAATGTTTTAGAGGTAGATTTTTAAAGCACAAAATATTCTTATGCAGGAGCAAATAGGGAAAACCACTGCATGATCAGATTTTGAAATTAAAACACTGTGTAGGCAATGGAGGCATGCTGGGGATGGCTCTACCATGCATGGAGTAACTATGCTCAGGGAGAGTTTTAAAATTTCCAATTCTCACTAATTTATCACAAGTTCCATTAAAAAAAACCTTTTACATGATCTCCCTCTTCCAGCCTTCCATCCTGCAAAATTTCCCTTATTCAAAATAGCCTCCATCTCCCACTACTTTAAATGGGTCTGAAGTCTAGAGGATGGCCACCATTTCCCTACAGTCGCTACATGTGGAAGTGAGGCTGCCTCTGGTAAAATGGTTGCTTCCTCCCATTGTTTTCTATGAGAGGTAAACAGGCTAATTTCAGGGACAATGGCTGTTCATCTATGGTATGGACAGGACACTACTTACAAGGACACAAAGGAAAGTGAGGAGAAGAAGAGTGGCAGGAGGAGACTGAGGGTGGTTCAGGAGAACAGGAAATGACCGAGGGGGCGCAGGGTATATGGGATGACATAAGGGAGTTGGGAACGTATGGGGTAGGAAAAGACTAAGGAAGTTGGCTATGGGGGATGCAGGAGGAAGACTGAGGAGTGTACGTGGGTGCAGGCAAGAGATGGAGGGGAGACAGACGTTTAGGAGGGTAGCTAAGGGCTCAGGATATTGTGGGGTGTTGAGATTGAGTGGAATTTGAGCTGCAAGCAGGAAGAGGACAGGAGTTCAGGGGAATGTGTGGGCCAGGTAGTGATGTGGAATATTTTGGGGTTTGTGAGGATGGGCCAGGGGAATGTGAAGATATTTTGGGGTTTGACAAATGGTTTTTGAATGCTTGGGGTTGACAGTACTTCATGTCAGGCGCTAGCTCCTTGTAGTCAGGTCTAATGGTTTGAGTGCAGATCTAACTTGGATATGGGGGTCAGGAGTAGGCTAAGGGCAGTGCTGGAACCAAGGGCAGTGCTGGGGACCGACCAGGGGCAGAACCAAGATCAGAGTCCCTAGACAAGCCAATTCAGTATCAGAGATTTAGTCCAGGTACAGGTCAAAGGTCAAAGCCAAGTGGTCAGAGTTCAAGGGATCTGGAGCAGGGCAGTAACAGGGCTGGAGCAAAATCACAGCAGGGCAAGGGCTAAAGCAAGGCTGGAGCAGATTGGACTAGGGTTCAGGCTAGGGTAGGAACTGGGTCAAGTACAGGCTGGGAGTCTAGAGTCTGTTACACTGTTGTGCAGCAGGAGGGTTCCTGGCCTAGTAGTGCTATTGGACAGACTAACTTGCAACTCTGGCAAAGTTAGGGAAATACCTGAGCCTGGGAGTCATCTGACGCAGAATCTGCTCAGGGATAGGCTGCTGCTGCAGCATGCCAGAGGGCTGAGACACTGCAGACTTTGTTGGAGGCATAAGTCAATGCACTTATTAAGAGTCTGGGGATGGACAGGTGCAAGCCGGCCTACATCTAAAGGCCTGTCCTCCAAGCCTAAGGGGAGGAGATACTGGATTCAGGTCTCAAGTAAATAAGGGGGAGGCAAAAAAATGAAAAAAAATGGGATGGGAGTGAGGGTCACAGAGCCAAACGCAGAGATTCAGAGCAGGACACCGAGCAGAGAACCCTCGACAGTGCCCACTGCTCCTTGAAGGCATCCAGGGAGCCAGTGGATGTAGCCTTGTCATAACCTAGTCCCAGATTTGGACCTTAGCGTCCAAAATATGGGGGTTAGCATGAAAAACCTCCAAGCTTAGTTACCAGCTTGGACTTGGTACTGCTGCCATCATCCAAAAAATTAGAGTGTTTTGGGGCACTCTGGTCCCCCTGAAACCCTTCCCTGGGGACCCCAAGACCCAAACCCTTGAGTCTCACAACAAAGGGAAATAAATCTTTTCCCTTTCCCCCTCCAGGTGCTCCTGGAGAGATACACAGAAGCAACCTCCGTGAATCTAAGCAGAGGGAGTCCACCCTCTGTAGTTCCAGTCCTGGAAACAAAAGCACTTTTCTCTTCACCCAGAGGGAATGCAAAATCAGGCTAGTAAATCTAACACACACAGACCTCCCCCTGACTTCTTCCTCCCACCAATTCCCTGGTGAGCTGCAGACCCAATTCCCTGAAGTTCCCCACTAAAGAAAAACTCCAACAGGTCTTAAAAGAAAGCTTTATAGAAAAAGAAAGAAAAGTACATACAAATGGTCTCTCTGTATTAAGGTGACAAATACAGGGTCAATTGCTTAAAAGAAATATGAATAAACAGCCTTATTCAAAAAGAATACAATTTAAAGCACTTCAGCAATTATAGACATGTAAATACAAAAGAACATATAAATCCCTATCTGATCTTTGGTACTCACAACTGGGAAACAGAAGATTAGAAAGCAGGAAATAGAAAACTTCTCATCCGAGAGAGCATACAGGCAGAAGACAAAGAACTCAGACACACAATTCCCTCCACCCAGAGTTGAAAAAAATCCTGTTTCCTGATTGGTCCTCTGGTCAGGTGGTTCAGATTACTTCTTTCCAGGTGAAAGAGACATTAACCCTTAGCTATCTGGATGCAGCCTAGAGGAAGTGTTCCCAGAGACGTGATTTCAGAGAGGAGCGGAAATAGGCCTCATAGTCACAGAGCACCTCCCCAACCAGCTTCCTTCCCCTGGTATGGTGGATGGCCACCTTGGCCAGTGTCAGGAGGAGGTTGATGAGGAGGTCTTGTGACTTTGTGTGGCCAAGTATGGGGTGTGCGTCTACCTGGAGGAGTGGGGAAAAGTGCAGCCAGAACTTGAGGAGAAAGTTCTGGTGGAACCAGAAAAGGGGCTGCATTGCGTACTCAGTGTAAATGTGCTACAGGGTGTCCCTCTCACTGCAAAAGTGACAAGTGTCAGGGGAGGTGGTGAACCACACCAGATACATGCCTGTGCTCATGGCTCCATTAAGGAGCTGCCAACTAATATCCATGGTGGGCCATGAGACCAAGATAGAATACAGACTGTCCCACTAGGACTAATCACCCTGCCACTTGGTGTCCGGGCAGGACACAAGGGTGAGGAAGTGAAGGGTGTGGAGCCCGAGCACATTCAGCTGTTCCCTACTCACGGATAGGAAACTGACTGGCTGCAGGTAATGCAGCCATCTCAGGTGGTGCAGAGATCGAGGCTCGTGGGGCAGGGGCCCGATGGCGAGGTCTTCTGATTACCAACAGTATTGGCAACACTGCTCAGCAAGCCAGAGAGTTCTTTATGGATAATACTTTATTAATTATTAATTATCATTATTATTATTAAGTGTTCACTGATAGAAGAATAACTCTTGTTATTCTGTTATTGTCACATGACATCTGGCACTCTTGTAATTTTCAGAATGAAAAAAGATATATCACAATAAAGTGTGAGATAGGAAAAAAAGCAGTATTTATCCTCTTTGCTATTTCCCCCATTCTCAATCTATTAACTGTATTTTTTACCGGGAATATTCAGGCCCATCCATTTTTTTTTAACTCTCAGCTCCGAGTACTAGTTATTGGTAGGGCCCTACCAATTTCACGGCCATGAAAAATGTGTCATGGACCATGAAATCAGCCCTTCCCCATGAAATCTGATCGCTCCATGCTGCTAGGAGCCTGATGCTTCTAGCTGCTAGTCTGGCTGGACTGGAGAGGGACAGGAGTTGTCCTTCCCTTGCACAACCACTCTTAGTGGGGCGATCAGACCCACCTGCAGAGGCAATATCACCGCACTTCTGTGCTGGAGCAGCCGAGGAGCTGGGCTTCCAGACTTCTTGCCACAGTTCACAGTGCAAAGCTTAGGGCTTCCTCCCCTAGGAGCTCCTGTCAGGGCTCAGGACTTCTACCCCCACACCACTTCAGCCAGGAGTTGAGGCAGCCCAGGCTGGGGGCTTCCACCTCTCTTGGAGCTCCAGATGGGTCTCAGGGCAGCCTGGACTCAGGGCCTTTGTCCTAAGGTTGCAGCTGGGGCTCGGGGAAGCCTGGGCTAAGGGCGGTCCAGGCTCAAAGTTTCAGCCCCATGGCTGCAGCAGAAGCTTGGGGTGCCCAGGTTCAGGGTTTCCGCCCCCTTGGGACTTCAGCCCCTGCAGCTGCCACAAGGCTCAGTGCACCCAGGCATGGATCTTCCTTGCCCATGGTCCTGCCAGGGCTCAGGATGACCTGGTCAAGGCTTTCACCTCTGGCTGGGGCACCATTTTTCTCGGAGCCCACAAATTGGCCAGGGGCTTCTGCTTTAATCTACCACTGTCCTGGTGTAACAGCTAGGCACTCTGGGCACCTACCCACCTCCACCTCTGGAAACCTCCTCTAGCCCAGCCCTGAAGGCAGCACAAAAGTGTGGATGGCAATCTTGAGACACTTCCCCACACACAACAACTTTGCAACCCCACCCCAAATCCCATTTTGGGTCAGGACTCCCACGGTTACAACACTGTGAAATTTCAGATGTAAATATCTGAAATTGTGAAACTGACCAATTTTAGACCCCTCTGGCTGTGAAATTGATCTGAATGGACTGTGACTTTCGTAGGGCTCTAGTCATTGGGTGTGGGAGGCCAGGAGCACGGTGGCAAAATGTGATAGGGCAGGTGGAGGATGTTTCCTGAGATGCATTTGTGCTCAGTTACCCAGGATGAAATATCTGCTAGCCAGCATGACGGGCTGAATGAAAACCACCATGGGGGGAAATTATCCCAATGCTGAATCATTTATGTCTTCAGAGTAGTCTGTTGTGTGTGTGTTGTGTCTCCCTGCATGGGCTGGTTCACACAGAGAACATCATGCTTTCCTTCATACCAGTCACTTCTACTGTTGAAATGGAAGAGGTCTTGTTGTGGCTCTGACTGTTGACTCATACCCTGCTGATGACCCATTTGGTGGTGAAAAATATGTACAAATATCTGTTACAGTTAGTGTAGAGACCCTGGAGTAATTGTTGGAATTATTTTATATTCCAAAACATTGTATTTAGGGCTTGTCTACAAACAGACATTTCACCAGTTTAACTTTTATATAGATTTAGTTAAATCTGTGAAAGTGTGTGTGTGGACACTCCTGCATCAGTTTAAACATCGGTTATATCATTTTTGCTTGCACCTGTAAATTTCCTGTTTCTGCATAGTTAATGGGAGCAAAGTGGGGGAGATTTGTGACAGTAAGTGGGAAACCTTTCTTCTATAAGCTTGACAATTAGTACATAAGGGGCTCTGGATATCTTGGGGGCAAACAAAGAACTACAAATCCTTCCCTCTCTATGTGACCAGTCTGAATCCTACTTAGCTCATCAGGGATTAAAAGTTGTTAGTGTGACGTCTCCCTCTGGTGTTATCTGGACAGGTGATCTGCTAGGTCACTCCAATCCTTGACTCTAGGAGCCAGCCTTACCCTGCTCTGCTGTGAGAACCTCCATTCCTGGGCTGTTCATGCACAGCCTCTGGCATGTAAACTGCTGGATTGTGCAACCGAATGACCCTATAGAATATCTCCAGTCCCAGATGCAACCCTAGGAACCTCCGCCTTGCAGTGTCCAGTTAGGCCAACTGGATGCTGCAAGCTTATATGAGTTTGTTAATTTAACAAAGAAAGTGATATGTGCCAGGCTTGTTACCCAAAGGGTGTCTCTGACATGCTTCAAACCAAACGCACTGCTTCAGAGAGAATAAACAAACAGATTTATTAACTATAAAGATAGATTTAAAGTGATTATAGGTCAAAGCATAACAAGTCAGATCTGGTCAAATGAAATAAAAGCAAAACATATTCTAAGCTGAGCTTAACACTTTCAGTGTCCTTACACACTTCGATACTGCTCATCACAGGCTGGCTGGTTGCTCTTCAGCCAGGCTCTCTCCTTTGATCAATGCCTCAGTCGCTTGGTGTGGTGTCTGTAGATGGAAGAGAGAGGAAGAGCATGGCAAAATCTCTCCCTTTTATCATGTTCTTTCTTCCCTCATGGCTTTGTCCTCCCCTGGTTCAGAGTCAGGTGAGCACTACCTCATCACAGTCCCAAACTTACCAAAGGAAGGGGAGAGGGTGACTCACTCAGGAGTCCATCAGATCCTTTGTTCTTGGCTAAGCCAGTGTCCTTTGTTCCTGTGAGGCTGGGCTGGGTTTGTCTCATACATGCCCTGATGAGGTGCGAACTGCCTTTCTGCTCTTGGAGAGTTTGTGCCTGGTCTTATTTTAAGCCATGAAGACATATTTTCAGCCTCATAAGTATATACATGAAATTACAACCTATAATATTAAAATGATGTTGCTGTAACAACAATTACTATAACATCACTATAACAACAATGCTCACCCCTCAATGGTTTCTGAGATCCTTTCTCAGGGACACATTGCTCTATGCTCCCTAGAGCCGGTTTTGCCTCTGGTTCAGCTACAACCTGCTGGCAGCTAACAACTCGGACAACTCTCTCCCTGGCAGGCATTACACCCCCATCCACTTGAGATGTGGAGTTGCCTCCAGCCACTGTGCAGGAATTGGTCTTAACCACCCTCCCACCTGGAAGCATGTGGCTTCTCCCTGCTGCAGAAGAATCAGGGAGATTCTCTCCCATTCTCTCAGCAATTCCTGAGACCTTACCCTTTCTCTCAGGGGTCCCAGCATAAAACTCCCTCCTGCTGCTGGCAAATACTTTAACTTGAGCTACAAGGAAAAAATCATTACCAAAGAGCAGATACAATAGTCAAAACACTTTCCAAACCACATGGATTTTAGTTAATGGTATGAGGAATCTGCTTTTCCCCACCCCCACAATCTCTGCCATTTGGCCAGGTAGCATACTGGCCTTTGGGACCACACTCTACTTAACCAGAGAGATCTGGGCCCCTGTATCCTTCTGCCCCAAGTACTCCCTGCCAGTAATTTCAACAACCTTAACATGCTCCATGTCTGGTTCTTCAGAGGCCAATCTCACAAAACCATAGGCACCAACTCTATGTGTGCTCTGGAGCTGGAGCACCCATAGGGAAAAATTAGTGGGTGCTCTGCATCCACTGGCAGCCAAGTTCCCCTCCTCCCTGCCCCACCTTCTCTTCCTCCTCCCCACCCCTAAGCGAGTCGTGTCCCTGCTTCTCCACCTATCTCCCAGAGCTTCCCTCCAGCTGCAGCCAAACAGCTGTGAGGGGGCAGGGAAGAGGCAGGGCCAGAATGGGAATTTGAGGAAGGGGTTGGAATAGGGGAAGAGTTGGGGCGGGGACTTTGGAGAAGGGGTTGGAATGGGGGCAGAGCAGCACTGGGAATAGGCGGGGCAGGGGCAGGGCTGCGTGGAATAGTGGAGTGGGGCAGGTCCAGGGGCAGAAGGAAGGGTAGAGCACCAGAGGAAAGCGGGGAAGTCGGCACCTTTGACAAAACCAACATGATAGGTTTCAATTGTCTGGGGGGTGCGTTTCTGCGCTGAGGACAGCAGAACTAAGATGAGCTATTGGTTTCTTGCTTCCTCCTAGCACAGAGCATTTATTCCTCAGGTGATCAGTGGAATTACACTAATAGCACCTTTTGGGCTCTTCTACATTTACAGGAGATTTGGGATAGGAGTTACCAGTAGAAGAATGTTTTTGAGTAAGAGAATGTTTAGGCTCTCGATCCCCTTCTCACTTCCCAGGGGCAAAATGGGATCCTCCCTTCCCACCAGTTTAAAACCTCTCTTTCTGTGGCCTGCCCTTAATAGATGCCTGATTCTGTTCAAAGGCACCAGCTTAAAGAACCCTCTCATCTACAGACTTTACATCTTTGTTCCATAGACACTGCTTTACATCAGCCTTATGTCTGCTTAGGAAATGCTCTTGAGCAACAAGATCCAACATTCCCTCAAAACTTGCCACCTTTTTACCCCTCACCCATTTTCCCAACAAATCTTTCATTTTGTTTACATATTCCCCAATATTCATACCAATCTCCCTCTTAAGATTCCTAAATTTAACTCTATATATTTCAAGGATAATCTGAAAACTTTGCAAAACAGTATCTTTAAATTTATAATAGTCTAAAGCATCTTCAATAGGCATTCCATTAAATACATTTCGAGCTTTACCAGTTAATTTCACAATCAGGGTAGGAACTCTCTTGTCATCAGGGATTTCATGTATTACATACAGCTTTTTGAAGGATTGTGGATTTTTGGTGTGATGAGAGTCGTTGGGATCAGGGGATATTGGTTCTGCTTCTTTAGCAATCCAGTTGGTGTCTTCGCCTTCTTTCTCTTTCTTCTTGATCTCTTACTCTTTCTCTTTCTTCTCTCTCTTTTTCTTTTTTCTTCCATAGCCCTTCTGTGTGCAGCCTCTTCTTCTTTGAGCCTCATTTCTGCCTCCACATTTGAAACTCACGGTCCTTTTCCTTCGCTGCAGCTTCCAGTCTGGACAGCTCTAGTTTTGTAGTGGCTTCACTGGTAGTAATTTTTCTGTTTTCTTGTGTTTATTTCCCTCACCCGAAATAAACAAACAGAAAATAACAAAACTGTGACCTCCTCCTGACTGTTCTTAGCCACTGCACTTAAGACTCACTTAAAATCACAAATATCGGTGCTTAAAGTGTGAACTTTACTTGGAGTAACAAACCGTACATACATCTCTTTGAGTCTCCTTTCACAAGGCAGGTTTTCCATTCCTCGGATCATCCTAGTAGCCCGTCTCTGAACCTGTTCCAGTTTGAATTTATCCTTCTTAAACATGGGAAACTAGAACTGCACACAGTATTCCAGGTGAGGTCTCACCAGTGCCTTACATAACGGTACTAACACCTCCTTATCTTTGCTGGAAATGCCTCATCTGATGCATCCTAAAACTGCATTAGCTTTTTTAACGGCCATATCACATTGGCGGCTCATAGTCATCCTGTGATCAACCAATACTCCAAGGTCCTTCTCCTCCTCTGTTGCTTCCAACTGATGTGTCCCCAATGTATATCTAAAATTCTTATTATTAATCCCTAAATGCATAACCTTGCACTTTTCACTAATAAATTTCATCCTATTACTATTACTCCAGTTTACAAGGTCATCCAGATCTTCCTGTATGATATCCCGGTCCCCAATGTATATCTAAAATTCTTATTATTAATCCCTAAATGCATAACCTTGCACTTTTCACTAATAAATTTCATCCTATTACTATTACTTCAGTTTACAAGGTCATCCAGATCTTCCTGTATGATATCCCAGTCCTTCTCTGTGTTAGCAATACCCCCCAGCTTTGTGTCATCTGCAAACTTTATTAAGCTATAAACCCTCAAGCTTTGGAGGAAAAGGAAAAAAAAAGAAAAAAGAAGAGATTGTTAAAAATCATTTAATTAGCTTTGAAAAGTTTCAAACTGCTGGGATTGAGCTCCAAATCTAGAATAATAAATTCTCTGAATTGGAACAGAGGTTTTCAGAAATAAGTTTTAAGGTTTTGAAGAATATATTTTCCCAGACAAGTCATTCTGTGAGGAGATTTGAACAAACATGACTTTTTTTGATGGCGCTCTGAACTAAAAGGTTTTAAAGGCCCTTTGAAGCTTACCACCTCCAAAATTACTCCTTCAAGGCTATGTTTAAAGAGTTGTCGGAGAAAGATAAGAGGTTCAAAATTCCCACATCTGTTATCAAAATTCATGCCTTTTGGCATTTTGAAAGAAGAAAGATCACACTTCAAATTTTAAAAATGTTGTAAAATAGAATTAAGGATGTAGAAAAAAGAACGTTTCTGTTATTAGGAAAAAATTCTCTTCTTAGATCCACATAATGATCTCTCTGCTCTAACTAGTATGACCAGACATCAAATGTGAACAATCGGGATGGAAAGGGAGATAATAGGAGCCTATATAACAAAAAGACCCCAAAATCGGGACTATCCCTATAAAATCGGGACATCTGGTCACCCTAGCTCCAACTTTCTGCTGTCCCTATCCAAGTGGAACTCTCAGTTATGTCAGTGGTTGATCTTCATATATAAGTACCACTGAATATCAGAGCTGAGGTTCCTAATGTGGATCAGACAGAAAGTTTGATCTTTAGCAGAAAATGAGAAATTCTCTTCAGACAAGAGTGCAGTGAAAGAACATTCCTTATTGTTTACACCACTATCTCCTCACATCATATGCTTTCAAAGGATCTAGAAAAGTTTGATATCCAACAGGCAAACTATAGAATGCTGCAATCTTTCCTAGAACAATGACCACACTGAACCTTTAAGAGGGGATGCGGGAGGAATATTTGGCTGGCTGGCCAAATGAAGGGAATGTGCTTTATGGCTGGGGGAAGAGCGGGAGATGAAAACTGCTGCAAAAAGGGTCTGTGTGGTCACAGACTCATCCTCTGGGAATGAGGAGTTTAAAGGAGGAAGCCTTGTGCCTTAACCCTCCCTTTTGCATGGAGCAGGCTGAGGGGGAGATGATAAAAGCCCAACCCAGGTAGTTACGGAATAAACATGGGATTACCTGTACTGTACACTTTTATTTGACAGGTAGTCACAGACATGTAATAATAAAGTTGTGGCCTGAGTAAACCCATGTCAAATGTCTCCTGTCCTTTCGGTACAGCCAGAAAACTGGTCTTTTAATTTGTTTCTTTTTACTTTGTACCACTGTATTCTCCTCTACTCAGTAAACCTTTTTTTTTAAATTGTGGGTGAATGCAACAAAATGCAAGTTTTTATATCTAGGAACAAAGAACACTTACAGGATGGGGGGACTGTATCTGTGAAAGCAGTGACTCTAAAAGGACTTAGGAGTCATGGTGAATAACCAATGGAACATGCGTTACCAACTCCCATTGACTTCAGTAGGACCAGAATTTCACCCCAATGAAATTTTTCAGAAACAAATGATTCAGAAAAGAGCTACAAGAATGTGGACACTTTGGCAAAATGAGGATAGACACATGCATAGAATTAAGCAGCAGGCTACAACATTTATTAAACTTCAACACAGGGGTGGGGCACTACTGCCCATCACCCATACTCTCCTATACCAGACATTTAATTGGTTCTAGTTTAGAATTATACGGATCCTCACCATATAACCCATAATGTAGGGTAGGCTCTCCTCAGCCTACCCCTCAGAAATCAGCTCGTTGAATCATAGCATCCTGCCCCCTGTGAGGGGGACAGTGTGTGCAGCAGGGTGGGGAGCTTGGCCTGCAAAGGCCACAAAGACTGACCTCAGACCAAAAAGGACATGAGGTCTCACACTATCACATGAGCCCAAGGCCCATCAATAAAATCCCAGCTCTGGGAACTGTTCATTTTAGTCTCTTAACCACACTGAAAACTGGCTGCAAGTTGTTACAAATAAACAACTCCACCCAGCACCTCAGTTAGGTAATAAGCACATTCCTACTTAACCCACTGTGACTTGAGGGAGCTGTGAGGAAGGCAAAAAACTTCCTGGTCTTTTTTCAATTGGCCCATGGACAATCAGCTAGATCTGCAGCCTCTGTCAGGCTGAGTTCGCATTCCTGGTTCAGATGGGTAGGGTGGACTGGTGCAACAGAGCCAAAAGTGGCTCCATATTGCTCTAACATCAGGTTACATCCTGGGAGCTGGGAATGCTGACCAATCAGCTTCCCTCTCCCCCAGGTGGCCAATGGATGCCATAGACCAAGGGGGAGGAGCTACCTATTGTCCCCTTGGCAAGCATCTCCCTCCCCTGCTGTTTCAACTGTTCCCCTTTCACCACTGGCTCTGTCAAGTTCCACCATCCATTGATGCAGATGAGTGGTATTTTGTGGTACAGAAAACATGCCCTATAGTGAAAGACTTAAGAAATTCAATTTATTTAGTTTACCCTAGAGATGGTTAAGAGGTGACTGGGTCATAGCCTAAGGGGAAAGGTTTCTGATAACAGAGGACTCTAATCTAGAAGGCAAAGACATAACAAAATCCAAAGGCTGGAAGATGAAACTTAACAAATTCATACTGGAAATAAGGCAAACTTTTTAAAGTGAGAGTAATTAATCACTGAAATTTACCTAGGCATGTGGTGATTTCACTCTCACTTAGAGTCTTTAAATCAATACTGAATGTCTTTCTAAGAGATGTAGTCTAGCTCAGCCAGAAGTTATGGGCCTAACCAGGAGATATCTGGTGAAATTCTGTGGTTTGTGTTATGCAAGATGTAAAACTAAATGTTCATAATGATCCCTTTGGGTTTTGAAATCTATAATGTTAATGGAAATTAAGCATATGTTTAAGTAGTTTCTAGTTTTGGTTCTTAGAATAAAAGGATACTATATTCTGGGTTTTGCAAGCCTGCGCTATGCCTCAGGATTAAAGAAAATGGTATTTCAAAGTTAATTTGGGGGAGGGAGGGATAGAATTATCAAATGTATAAGACATTGAGTGAACCATTAAACACTAAGTGGAATAAAGGCTAGCATAATCAGAGGCCGTTTAATAAACTTCCTTTGTAGACAACATGGGCTTATCTGATTTGAACAACAGAGATATCTTAATCGACCTGAAATAAACTGACTAACATTCACACCGGGGTGACCACCAGTATTTGGATACCATATGTTCAATTAACTGACATAATCTGTTTTCTGCTGTTAATATACACTAAATGAGAGCAGATTTTGAATCTGAAAAACAGTTCATGTTTCTCTGGTCTTTCCTATTATAGTCCATCATGCCTTTATAGATAAAATTAATTTTTTTCCTTGTACAAGTTTACATAATATACAGTTTTAAAATGATGTAGTCTGAAAAATCAGCAAATTGGCATATTATATCAAATATCATTCATATTTGCTTTTTAACTGATAGCCAATTGATTAAATAAATGTAATTCCAAGACTAGGGCTCCTAACCACCACTAATATTAACAGTAATAATAGTTTGTCTACATATGCCAAAAACTAAAATGCCAGGGTATTTTTAAGATCTGCCTTCTAATATATCCAATAATTTATGAATAATTCACATCTAGTGAAAACTAACCTCTCTTACCTCTAAAAACTGCATATATGAATAAGCCCATAAACAATTCCTCTAATGGTTTTTAAGTGTGATTCTATATCTCTTGTCTTTCAACAATGTCCAGATGAAATGTATTCAGTTCAAAAGTAAATATATGGGTTGGGTTTTTTTTGTTAGCTATCAGTTTGAATCTCTGCCCAGAAACTGAAAGGTAAGTTTGGTTTTCTCTGAATAGTGCATCACCAGCAAGAAAATCATGCTGAAACTTAATTTAAGACTTCTGTTGATTATATGAAAACTACAGAATCTGTCTTACTCATCCAGAGCTGCACTGGCTCTGCACTGCTAACAGTGCAAAATTATTTCTGTTAGTAAAGAACAAATATCAGTCTTAATAACCACAAGGAATAGATCTGTTGAATGAGAAAATGACTTTTTCATTAAGTTACTTTTCAGAGTAGAACCACATTTTATGGTGCTATCTATCTACCTTTATGTTTTATACAGTGCCCATCACTCTAGCATCTAATGAGCTTGATTCTGTCAATAGAATGAAAGTCTGAGAGGGCAATAGTTATCTGAAGCCTATCATACAAAACAAGGGACAATCATTAATAACACCTTAAAAATCAGTATCAAAGAACTGATTTTAAGAAGCAAAGAGATTAAAATATAAATTGACATGATAAAAATGTATATTAAAACATTAAGGAAAGTGATGCTTTTTTTGTTTTATTATTTTAGCTACTGCATGATATTTTACCAAATGAAAAGTCTTAAGAATACATCTTTCTTGGCTAAATCTGGGTTATGTAAATACAATATAGACAAGGCTAAAAATGAGGGTTGTGAAGTGAATAAAAAAATTAATCATGATTAATCGCACAATAAAAAAAATTAATGATGCAATTAATCGCACTGTTGAACAATAATAGAAATCCATTTATTTAAATATTTTTGGATGTTTTCTACATTTTCAAAGATATTGATTTCAATTACAACACAGAACACAAAGTGCACAATGCACACTTTATATTTATTTTTGATTACAAGTATTTGCACTGTAAAAAAAGAAATAGTATTTTTCAATTCACCAAATACAAGTACTGTAGTGTAATCTCTGTATATGAAAGTTGAACTTACAAATGTAGAATTATGTACAAAAAAACTGCTTTCAAAAATAAAACTGTGTTCAATTTTAGAGCCTGCAAGTCCATTCAGTACTACTTCTTGCTCAGCCAATTGCTCAGACGAAGAAGTTTGCTTACATTTGCAGGAGATAATGCTGCCCGCTTCTTGTTTACAATGTCACCTGAAAATGAGAACAGGCGTTCTTATGGCACTGTTGTGGCTGGCGTCACAAGATATTTACATATCAGATGTGCTAAAGATTGATATGTCCCTTCATGCTTCAACCATCCAGGAGACAAGCGTCCACGTTGATGATGGGTTCTGCTTAATAACAATCCAAAGCAGTGCAGACTGATGCATGTTCATTTTCATTAATTGAGTCAGATGCCACCAGCAGAACTCCAAAGAGAGACTGTTGAACTCAAATTAATATGCAAATTAGATACAATTAATTTAGGTTTAAACAGAGACTGGGAATGGTTGGGTCATTACACTCATTGAATCTATTTCCCTATGTTAAGTTCTCTTCACACCTTCTATGGGTCATCTATTATCACTTCAAAGGTTTTTTTTCTCCTGCTGATGATAGCTCATCTCAATTGATTGGACTCTTCCAGTTGATATGCATACTTCCACCTTTTCATGTTCTCTATATGTATAAATATCTCCTGTCTATGTGTTCCATTCTATGAATCTGAAGAGCTGTAGCCCATGAAAGCTTATGCTGAAATAAATTTGTTATTCTCTAAGAGGCCACAAGTACTCCTGTTCTTCTTTCAGCAGAAGGTTGATTTTCTTTTTTGGTGGTCCAGGTTCTGTAGTTTCCACATTGGAATGTTGCTCTTTTAAGACTTCTGAAAGCCCAGGCCACCCAGAGGGGGATGGAGGGGCAAGTGGGGCAATTTGCCCCAGGCCCCAGGCCCTGCAGGGGCCCCCATGAGAATATAGTATTCTATAGCATTGCAACTTTTTTTGTTGAAGGGGCCCCTAAAATTGCTTTGCCTCAGGCCCCCTGAATCCTCTGGGAAGTCCTGCTGAAAGCATGCACCACACCTCGTCCCTCTCAGATTTTAGAAGATTTCAGCTTCTTAAACCTTTCTTAAACCTTTCAAGTGCTGTAGCTATCTTTAGAAATCTCACATTCGTACCTTCTTTGCGTGTTGTCAAATCTGCAGTGAAAGTGTTCTTAAAATGAACAACAGGTGCTGGGACATCATCCGAGACTGCTATAACATGAAATATATGGCAGAATGAGGGTAAAACAGAGCAGGGGACACACAATTCACCTCCAAGGAGTTCAGTCACAAATTTAATTAACACATTATTTTTTTAACAAGCATGTCCTCTGGAATGGTGGCCAAAGCATGAAGAGGCATATGAACGTTTAGCATATCAGGCACATAAATACCTTGCAAGGATGGCTATAAAAGTGCCATGCAAATGCCTGTTCTCACTTTTTGGAGTCATTTTAAATAAAAAGAGGGTAGCATTATCTCCTGTAAATGTAAACAAACTTGTTTGTCTTAGCAACTGGCTGAACAAGAAGTAGGACTGAGTGGACTTCTAGGCTCTGAAGTTTTACATTGTTTTGTTTTTGAGTGCAGTTATGTAACAAAAAAAATTTCTACATTTGTAAGTTGCACTTTCATAACAAAGAGATTGCCTTGCAGCATTTATATGAGGTGAATTGAAAAATACTATTTATTTTATCATTTTTTATAGTGCAAATATTTGTAATAAAAATAATATACACTCTGATTTCAATTACACACAGAATACAATATATATTAAAACATAGAAAAAACATCCACAATATTTAATACATTTCAATTGGTATTCTGTTGCTTAACAGTGAAATTAAAACTATGATTAATCGCGATTAATTTTTAAAACATGATTAATTATTTTGAGTTAATTGAGATTAATCAACAGCCCGTCTAAAAACATTTTGCTTTTCTATAGCATTAGTTGGGTTTTTATTATGATACACAATGACACTTATAAATACGATAATAGTATCCCAAAATTCTTTTTTATACCAATTACTTAACACACATAATGTGCTGTAATTGAAATCAGAGTGTATAGGAGTAGGAGGGGTAGTTCAGTGGTTTGAGCATTAGTCTGCTAAACCTAGGGCTGTGAGTTCAATCCTTGAGAGGGCCCCTTAGGGATCTAGGGCAAAAATCAGTACTTGGTCCTGCTAGTGAAGGCAGGGGGCTGGACTCAATGACCTTTCAAGGTCTATTCCAGTTCTAGGAGATTGGTATATCTCCTATTATTGTAATCCAAATACATGGATTTACACACTGCTTTATATCTTTGTCAGAATAGTAGGGTCAAACCAACTTTTCATATAATATTCTAGTCAACATAAACTTGATTGTTGTTGTTTGGGTTCAGACTACATAGCTTGATTAATACCAGGAAAAGGAGTTCTGTTCAGGAGCCAAAACTTTCTGTACAGTGCGGCAGCTTAAAAACAGACGTAGAGCATTTTTGCAAAATGACAGATCAGTCTGAGGCAAAATTTAGTCATTGCCCCAAGATATCACATGGATAATGGTTTATATTAATTAAGTGACTGACTCAGTTGACATATGAGGGAACTTTAAGAGGCAATTTGAGTCTTATAGCTGGTAAAGGAAAACAAAAATACACTTCTAACTTGATACTGCCTGCTCTCAAAGATATTTAGAGGTTCAGAGCCAAAGTCAAAGCAAGTATGACTCCACTGAATTCACTGGTATTATGTTTGCTTATGGCTATGATGAATTTGATCTCTAAATCATGCTGGTCACAAAACAATGTCTACATCTAATTCTACAGAAGGGCTAGTAAGTGGTTTATTTTCTGTGCTCTTACATTTTATGAAAACTGGGGTGTTTCTTATCCTAAATGTACAAGAAAGGGCTTTACCTATTCTACTAAGGACAACCATTTGTGCTATTTCAACTGGCTGCCCGCTTCTCAGATTAGCTCATGGCCCTATGATGCTATTTGATTCACTCATTTGTCATTATGTTGTTTTTCATGAATACCATGCAATGTTCTTGCTGTCTTGTGTGCATTATGAGTCATGGTTCTTCAAGGCATAAGCAATTATAAACCTCTTGTTAGCAGCAAGAATTAGCTTTCAACTCTATCTTTTTCTTTCCTTCACTTTCCAGGTATGCCTTTTGGTTGCATAAGTGTAGATAGGTGTGATCATGAGCCAAGAGACATTAGAAAAAGCATGTCATTTATGTTATAGAGGAAGGACACCTTGAAATAAGATTGCAATTGTACTGTTTTGCATGTTAATTAAGACTTATTGCTTGACATATCTTTTCTACTGAAAGTGACTAATATGAGTGACTATAGCACTATTCAGACAAAAGAGACTAAATGTAAGCAGCCAAGAAACCATGTTAACTCCACCAGATGTAGACACACAAAGATTCACAAACGAAAACATCTGAACAACAGTCCCAGTGGGCTGGGTTTGTTTTCTATCATGTAATATTGGGATGGGAGTGCTGAATGGAACTGAAATTCCCCCTTTGCCTTTATAGTAAGCCCCTACCCAGCTAAAACTAGCTTACACCTGCATAGGTACACAATTATGCTATGTAGCCCAAGCAGAGACTTAAATTAACCTCAGCCTTTCCAAACAAGGTTAATTTGATATTACCTTGAATTCTCATCCTGTTCTCAGGGTATTGATTGATGATGATAAAACAATCAGCCCATTACTCTTAAGAAGCAGCTAAGGTTAACACAAACACTGAAGACAGCATAGCAAATATTGCACTGCCTTAGAAACTGATACAGTAACTGATTTGTTTAGTTTGGAAAAAATGAGAGTATGTTTATGTAGGGAAAAAGAATCCTGCTCCTTAAAATTAAAAGTCAACTTCTTAGTCTCTGTTTCTTTTCCCCAAAAAAGCAAAGGGGAAGGTGAAGAACATTCTAAACCTACATGTGTCAAAGCCGTGTAACTGCTCTGTGAACAGAGTCCTAACACTCCAGAGAATGTTATTTGATATCAGATGACATATCTTTCAGTGTTCAAAGTCTCTGCATTAGCTGACAGTTTTGTAATAATTATCTCCTTCCAGAAAACAGAAGAATAGCAAGGTCAGCAGTGGAGACATTAATAGTTTATGCAATAATCAGTAATATTGGCATACTATCAGTATAAAGAATTTAATCAAGTAAAAGTCTCCAGGTTGTAACCTATCCTTGAGATGTTGGATTCTGCTTCATACTGATGTGATTCTGGGACACAATATTGATTCAATCATCCTTTTCTATTAAATCAGTGCTGAGAAAACAGGCTTATATTGTGGTGCCTCCTTTGCCTGCTCATGCCAAGGTAGTGAGATCTGAGAGTGTTTATTTGAAATTACCCTCTTTGTTTGCTGTACATTTGTTCAGAAGCCATCATTGAGCTGAAGCAATACATACTGTATTTCTTCACCAACACACTGAACTAGCAATGAGCTCTAAGGAATGCATCAAGTCAGTTAAGTTAGTATAAAATATATATTATCATCTCATATTGAAAGACAAATGTGACAGCTTAGAGCTTACAATTTATCCCTTTCCTGATTAATCAGACTTGACTGCATGACTCACTTGTCACAACTTGCTTAAAAGGGTTGCACAGTCATCTCAAAATGAAACAACATTTTTTCCCCCACAATATGATTTCTCAACCTTTCCTCCACACATACACTTATCTTTGACTGCTCTGTGTTACAGAAGAACAGGTTTTCTCCCTTTTTTGTCTCAGAAATGTAAGACAAGTTGGAATTTTTTCCCCAGGAACTTTACTTTACACTGACATCCACAGACACATCTGCTGGTAGCAGCAAAATGGTGACACCACTGCCATTTCTTTCCTGCAGAGCCAGCAGTTTGAGATGACTCAAACAATCTTTCTTGCTCTGTTTTCTGCCTTTCACTTTCTAGTCAGCCTCCTCCACCCATCTGGCTGCAGCTCTCTGAAGAACAATAATTGAGCTAAATTTGGTCAGATTTTCAATCAATAACATGCCAATGATTTTTTCTTCTTCTTCTGTCTATGAAACCTATTTTCTGAGTTCAAGGCATTTTCCTGCATGCTTCTGACTGCTGGTTGTCTATTAATTTCTAAAGATGATCCAGCTGTGTACAGCTATGAAATAAGCACCTTAAGAACCTTTATTAGGTTGTAAATGAAACACTCAAGGTCAAGTGGCTTGCCTAAAATTTTCTTCCTGTTGTTTTCTATTCCGTTATATAATGCTTTAGACCTATCCTGAATAAACAAAAAAGATGCTGAATCTATCTAGCTATGAGCCCAATTAGATTTTCACTTACACTGGTGTAAATCAGGAGTAACTCTATATTAGCCATTGAAGTCATGCCAGTGCAAAATAATGTAATCTCAGATATGAGATTAGAATCAAGGTCTGTGTTCCTTCCTGTACTATGCTGACAGTGTTTTCTCAAAACCATGTTTCAGAAGATAGCGTTCTCTCCCATGCATGTACTCACTTATGTAAGTACTGATTATTAGTGATTACAATGATTGTGCTGGGAGATAGTGGAGATTCTGTTGGGGAGAAAGTATAATTGGAGAAGCTACTTTTAAGATCATCCACCTACATTTACACCTATGACCTCAATCAATAAATTCAGTATAATAAAAGTAAATATTGTAAAGAAATGTTGCCTATGGATTTAATCTTGACCAAAAAAAAAAAAGGAAAATTTTGGTGGATGGTCTGAATATAATGATTAAATCTCTTCTAGAGCATCGTATGTTCATGTGCCTTTTCTTACACAAATGTACAATATTCCACCCAAGTATAACTCCTGTATTAGGAGTAAATGCAGTCATAGAACACACAATGCCTCTATGGTGACTGAAAATAAACAGAGTGGTACTGCTATATAGGGTCTGTTCCGGCATCCCTTATTATGCAAAGATTCCTTAGTCCCACTGAAATACAACTTTCACTAAGCCTCAGTGGAACCACCTACTTAAGGATTCCTTTTGGAACAAGATGGCTGAATTGGCCCACAAAGAGAAGTATGGGGTAGAGAGAAATAGAGGAAGAGCACAGAAAAACTCAGATAAAGTACTGGTGGGAGAAAACATGAAAATATGTTTAAATAGCAGAAAAATATCAGTTTTTGTGCCAATACTTACTGAGCAAAACCGTACCAAACATTTTTTAACATTACCTATCAACAACCCTGTATTTTACTTTCTGAGAAAGAACTTTCAAGTAAATGAAGTAAATAACAATAGCAAGCATAGAACAAAAAAGTGTGGGTGGGGGACAGAATATGGGCCACCCAGAGGATTCAGGGGGCCTAGGGCAAAGCAGGGGAGCTGCGGTGCTTGTACTCAACCGGTGGCGGTCCGGGTCTTTGGCAGCCTTTCTGCAGCAGGGGGTCCTTCAGTCGCTCTGCATCTTTGGCAACACTGAAGGGCCCCCCACTGCCGAAGACCTGGAGAAACTGAAGGCCCTCCCCCGCTGCCGAAATGCTGCTAAGACTTGGACTGCCGCTGGGCCGCAGCCCAGGGCAAATTGCCCCACTTGCCCCCCCCACCCCCCCCGGCAGCCCTGGACGGAATCACAGTAAGTAGCACAGTGCTAGCCATTATTATTATGATTCTCTCAAGATTTTCATTTAGAATAGGCATTTTTAAATTGCAGAGGTAAAGATTTTTTGGGTAGGAAGCTGGAGGAAACAGAAAGAACATTCTGTGCCCCGTTAAATAGGTACACTACATAAGAATAGGGTGACCGAATAGGCCATAAGAGGGCAGGAGCTTTTCCGGTAAATGTCATCATATTTCATATGTTAGGTGACATAAAGATTGTCAGAAGCTGTTCTTTTCCTCTATGAAATTTAAACTCTGCAGCACTTCTGACAACCTACTGCCGGGGGAAAGATGTTTTTATGAGAAGAAAATTGCTTAACTATGCTACTGGAGGATTTACTTTATCTGTAGCCCTATTTTTATTTAAATCTTGCAAAATGCTGGGAAAATCCCATTGCTGACAAGTGTAAAAAGTGCTTCTTTAGCTCACCTACAGGATTTAATGTTCTTTGACCATTGGGGCTTTAGTGCAAGCTCCATCTCCATCTCTCTAACTATGAATATTTTCAAAGGATGATCTTCCAGCTGTAGGTGGCAGTTATCAGTAGCTGTTTTTGTTACACAACCTAGCAAAGGGAAGATTAAACCCATTTAGAAGCACTGAGTGTTGTTTCACTTTTGGACCAATAATAGGCAGCAATAAGCAACTAAACCTCAGGCAAAAAGATGGAGTTTGATTTTCCAAGTGTTCATTTCCTGAAGCTATTTATGATCTTTGTTCTTTGCATAATTTTGATGAACTGTACAAACCAAATGCCTTTTTTTCATCTAGTGTTCTGTGTGGTGAAAAGGTATCTTATACATAAATATATAAATCAGAACCTTAAAAAGAGTGTTTTTTTTCTAACTACATCTCAATAGCCAAACATCTGAAGAGTTGGAAGATGAAATTTGGCATAATAGCTCTCATCATTTCCTCCAGAGCATTCTGGTGATTTTGATTTGACTGAGTTGAGGTCATTTGAAAATTGTATACACAGAATATTTTCCATGGTTTTTGTGTATTTGGTTTTGGCTAAGCTTGTATAGCACTTGTTTAAGGAAAGTTGTGCTGCTTACATGTGTGGTTAAAAGAATACTAGAGGTGCAAAAAGGGTTGTGGCAAGAGCTCAAAATACATTGGCTCTGACAAAGTTAGTAAAATTGCATAAAAAAACCAATGTTGAAATAACATTAAGATTGCAAAGTCCATCACTCTGGAGCTAGGGAATGACACAATTAAGGTTGCCCGAGCACTTACGTATAATATGTACAAACACTATACACATACAACCAAAATAAGTATGCATTTATGTGTATGTATTTCTACAGTCATCTGTACACATTTGTGCACATGTAATAATTATTAATAATACCTAAATACCTACATAAATACACATATATAGAAAAAACAGTCTTGAGGGCAAGGTTAAGATTATGTTAGCATTGGGTTATATGTTGCCAGAGTAATGGCATGGTAAGGTTACTTTCAAATTAACATTTCAGATACAGATCCTGTATTTTAAGGTTACTGTTGTACTTAGCAAGATTAGTTCATGCTTCGGGGATGCTGTCTTGTTTATATTAAATCACAATGTTTTACTTTCAAGTGCATGAATAGAAAACAGATCAAAGAATGTTCAAGGACAAACCTCCCCTCACTTCAGTATTAAATATTATAAAGCAATACTTGCCCTCAATCACAGTCACCCAGTTCTGAAAGAATTATTTGAAAAGAAACAAGCCATAGTCCTTAAGTAAAAATAGAGTATCTTGAATCTCATTCCATCTCAGCTTTGTCTTTTGCCTTGTAGTACTTAATATGCAAAACATTGTCTGTTACAGATGGAATCCACTTGTCCTTGCATTAAGTGAAACACAGCAGGACCCAGAGAGCATTTGCTGAAGCTGAAAGCAGTCTTTAACTTTGAATCTTGAACTACCATAACCATCACATGGTAAGCCTGGATATTGACTTCCAAAATGTGTAAAACAAATAAAACACATTCCTGATTGCTTTGTATTTTTCCTCTCATGTTAAGCATACATTCTAAAATTACATTTCAATGCTATTTCTTATGTTTGTCTACTCAGTGGATTTGACAATTCAGGGGATACTTGTCAAGGCTGACATGATTAAAATTTGACAAACCCACTATTCTTAAAAATAGCGAAGAAATTTATAAGACCACCAAAAGGAAAGCTGCATCAGTCTGTAAAATCTCAGCAGCTAGGCTAAGCTTGCTGTGATTGCATATGCATGTGAATACATTGCACCTTCTCTTCACTTTCCTCGCAAAGATCTGTTTCTGAATGTTGACAGATCAAATAGTTGTCTCCTCTCTGAGGGGAAATTCACCGCAGAATATTAGCCTTTTTTGCAACTGCATCACATTTTTGGCTCATATTCAATTTGAGATTCTCTATAACCCCCAGATCCTTTTAGCAGTAATACTACCTATCCAGTTATTGTTCATTTTTCAGTTGTGCATTTGATTTTTTTTCTTCCCACATGATGTCCTTTGCACTTGTCTTTACTTAATTTCCAATTTGTCATGCTCATTTTCATTCTAACTCTGTCTTTCAAAGTGCTTGCAACCCCTCCCAGTTTAGTGTCATCCTCAGATGTTATAAGCATACTCTGCACTCCATTATCCAAGTAATTAATGAAAAGCTGGAATAGCCCCTAGCCAACCTTAACAATGTTCCTTTGCTTTCCTAATGATTATAGTTAACTACCTGAAAATTGTCTATTTTCTATCTATTTTTTTTCTAACTGAATAGTTATTTAGTCCTACTAAGCATATTTTTCATTATAAGATGATCATCTATTTCATTACTTTTTTATCTAGGATGTGAGCCTTTCTGTTGCATGTAACAATGATATAGATACCTATGAATGCAAGCAAGTCAGGTTCACATGAAATGATATGATAAAAAAAACCCTACAGCAGTCTTGACATGAACTCTCACTATTTAAATCAATTGCTGAACATTTTGGTAAGGTGTGAAGTTCATAATTAATCCCTGTGGGTAGCAAGGAGACTGGCTGCTTAAATCTGAGTCACTGAACCATTTTCACATTCCTGGGTTCTACCACAGTGAAACTCTAAACTATATTGCATTGTTTTTGTAATTGTAAGAGGGACAGTGGATGGATAACTGCCCTTTAGGAAGATTACAATCCCAATACAGATATTGTGCAAAGCATATTTTCTGCAGATTCTTCTGCAGATATACGTAAATATAATTGTTCTGTATGTGATTTATTTGGAGATACGTATTTAAAAATAATAATGGTTCACACCTCACATCTCCTTGATTTTAATGAAAGATTTGTTTAAAACCTGGACATCTGTGCTGTTGATACTGTTTGTATCTAACATTATATTTCTGCTACTTTGAGTTTTTCTTTCTTTTTCCACATCATCAGCAACATTAATACAATGTACCTGCAAATCTGTTCGGTTAATGTAAAAATTCTGGATATGAAGGATTTGAAGGGAAGGAATTAGGTGGAAGTAAAACCATAAATATGTGCTGACCTAAAACAAACTGTCATTAAGGACAAACTTGTATGTTGTGTAGTTATAGTCTTGTCGGTCCCTGGGTATTAGACAGAGAGAGAGACAAGGTTGGACAGTTAATATCTTTTACTGCACCAGCTTCTGTTGGTGAGAGTGACAAGAATTCAAGCCACACAGAGCTCTTCTTTGGGTCTATGACAAGTATTCTGAGGCTATATTTACATTGCAGACCTTACAATGGCATGGTTGTGCTGCTGCAGCTGCCCCATTGTAAAGTGTGCAGTATAGCCACTCTTTGTTGCCAGGAGAGAGCTCTAACCCTATAAAACCACAGTTAGTCTGGGAGATACTGTAAATGTCTTAGTGCTATTCAAGTAGAAGAAGCACACCCTAAAGAACATCTAGAATGTGATTTTAGCCTTCCCTTTGTGGAAATTCTGCTTAGAGAAGAAAAAAGAGGTAGATATGTTACTTGGTTGAGATGGAAGTCAGAGACTACCTCCAGCAGGAACTTGGGAAAAACCATGTATCTTATGCTACTATAAAGGCTGACTTGATGGAAAAGTTGTATAGGCAACATGTAGCTAGTGGCTCAAAGGGTGGACCCATTAAACCCGTCAGCACAATGTTGAGATCTCAACGAAGGGGCGACTCTTTGAATAGGAGAAAATACACTCTTGCAGGCAAGAGCGGCACCAGGGTTTTTGGCGCCCTAGCTGGGCATCCTTCTGCCCTCCCGGGCGGCGGCGGCAATTCTGCTGCGGGGGGGGGCGGTCCTTCCATGCTCCCGGTCTTCAGGGCACTTCAGCAGCGGGTCCCGGAGCGAGTGAAGGACCCGCCGCAGAATTGCAGCCAAAGATCCGGAGCGCGGAAAGACCCCCCACCGCTGAATTGCCGCTGAGAGCATCAAAATGCCGCCCTACCAAATCTTGGTGTCCTAGGCTACTGCCTAGGTCACCTAAATGCAAGTGCCGGCCCTGCTTGCAGGGTTTTTCAAGAACCTAGCTACCATAGAATGTGAAAATATACAATATCTCTGAATGGGAGGATTGAAAGCTCAGACTGTTCCAGGGAACCTCTTGGGGAGCTCATACATAGTCCAGAGTTCTTTAATGATGGAAGGTAATTCAGTATATCTGGTATCTGAGGTTTGAAATGGAGATGATCAGTCTTGGGCTCAGATAATGAATCTCTTCCATTTGACAAAGCAATCCTCTTACAATCCTTTTACTGTGGATCAAAATTTTCTGTACTTCAGCTAAATACGTCCTCTCTACTAATGTTAACTAGCCATCATCCATGAAATGAGGTGCAGGAAATATGAACCCAGATAGAGGATCTGTATCTTTCATATATCACATCTGGCTGGATATGCCATTGTATTAGCATTGAATGGAGCGTTTTCTTCAGGTCTGAGAATCAAACTGCCTTGGCCTTGATTCATCCTTACTGAATCTTGTCTGAATTTTCTGAGAACTCTTGAGATCAATGACATTGGAGGGAAAGCATACATTTGACCCAAGGATGCATCAGATAGAGATTCCTGACTCTACCCTCTTCTAAGCAGGACTTCTGACATTTCCTGTTTCCTTGGTGGTAAAGAGGTCTATGGTTGGATGACCCTGTGGGCGGATATGATGGACCCAGGTCTATCTTGAGAGTATTGCATTTTAACAGTATGAAATTTATCTGTATGTTTGAGCCAGACCTTGAAAACATGAAAACTTGAAAGTCCAACAATACAGGCCCATAGAATCATCACAGACCTGGGTAACAATAACTGTTATGTGTGTATTCCTGGCTTACTCAGCGGTTTCCTGTGGAATCTGGAATCACTAAGGGCTGATTAATGCAAAATCCAAAACTCATTATGCAGATACCCAGCCCTTGGAAGCTTCACTCCCTGGGGAAAGAGGACAATGACTGGTTTTACCTGTTTTCAGGAGGGTGAGAGACAAAGATTTCTGGAATATAAATGCTGAGTTTAAATGGACTCAGGGGCCTCCCTTTAGACTGAACAATTGGACATGATCTTTTGTCCAAGTGGGGAATCAACTCTTCAAGGGTTTGAAAAACTTTGACCTCCTAAACTCCTTCACATGGACGATATGTTTAGTGTACATTTGAGCTTTTTTATTTTTTTTTACCTTTCCTCCATATGGTTTTGTCCTTAATTAGATGTACTTCTTTGAAAGATATGGGTCATTACTTGCAACTACTGATATACACCAATCATAACCCTTGGAGGGAAAGCAAAGCACAGCACATGAGCTGGACATCACCCAGACCTGCCAGGATAAACACAATGAATTGTAGTGGAGTTGCAAGCCTAAACCCATGGTCAGGTGGGAGACAAACACAAATCCTTGGTATCTGAGAGAACATTCTTGAGCAGACCACAGAGGCAGGGGAGGTCAAAGGTGCAGTTACCCTGAAACAGTGACTGACCTCATCTGAGGAATGTGTCTTGGATAATAATATCCATTACTGACTGTCATAAACAGATAGTTAAGGGTTAATGCCTCTTTTACCTGTAAAGGGTTAAGAAGTTCACCTAGCTTAGCTGACACCTAAACAGAGGAACCAATGGGGGAACAAGATGTTTCAAAAGGAAGGAGGGAAGTTTCCTTTGTTTAGAGTTTCAGTTTCAGCCAGAGTGAAAAAGATCAAGGAACAAGCCTCTTATCAGAGTAGTAGTTTAGAAAGGGAATAAATAGGTTTATGTTTATTTTCTTTATAACTTGTCTTGGTACCATTAAGGGAATTATCAAATTTGGGTATTCTTGTGTGTATTAAGATTTTTGCCAAGGGGAACATCCTCTGTGTTTTGAATCTGTTGTCTGTGAGAGTAGCTGGTATGCTAATCTCTCCCAGACAGTTTTCTTTTACCTTTCTTTCCTTTAATTAAAAGACTTTTTCTTAATACCTGATTGATTTTTTCCTTGTTTTTAGATCCAAGGGGGTTGGATCTGGATCCACCAGGAGTTGGTGGGAGAAAGGAGTGGGGATGGTTAATTTCTCCTTGTTTTAAGATCCAAGGGATTTGGATCTGTGTTCACCAGGAAATTGGTGAAGTCTCTCAAGACTACCAAGGGAAGAAAAGTAGTGCTTGTGAGTGGTGGCAGCGATACCAGATCTAAGCTAGTAATTAAGCTTAGAAGTGTCCATGCAGGTCCCCACATCTGTACCCTAAAGGTCAGAGTGGGGAAGGAACCTTGACACTGACCCATTGGGGTTGCTTGTAAACTGTCTGCTAAGGAGATCTGCCAGGACATTGTGCAACCCTGGTAAATGTATGACTATCAGAAAATTTATTGCTGCTTATTAGAGCTAAAAGGATCTCCTCATGGCAACTGAGGTAGCCAGGGATCCAGATGATATGTCTGCATCATCAAGGGCTGCTTGGAGAGATGTACGTGTCAAAAGTTGAGCTTTGGAAACCAAGAGCTTAAACTCCTTTTTTGCTATCTTAAGGAAGCCTGTCAGGAAATGTAGAGATGCAGTCTCCATTTAAATATTTGAACTGTAGTAGTAAGTCCTGGGGACTGGTGATTCTTATTTGGAGACTTTTGGCTTCTTGTCCTGAGATGGTGCTTTTTGCTGACTTTGGATCTTTCATTAGCCAATGCAATATCCAATGACACAGTCATAGTGTGTGTGTGTTTGCGTGTAAAATTGCTCAAAGCCCTGAGGGGGCACTTGGATACCAGTGATCTGACCTTTTGGATTTAGTGCCCAAGAAGGAGGATACTTGCCAAAGCACCTTATCTGGCACTAAGAGCCCTTCCTTGATGAGTGTTGTGAGACATTTAGAAACAGAGGAGTGAAAGAGGACCAGGATCTTGTGTGATGTCTCCTGGACAATGTTCACTGGAATCTCAGGGTATCAGCCACCCTGCACAGCAAACATCTCAAAAAGATTATTAAGAAAAAGCAGGAAGCCTACAAGGAATGGAAGATGGAATGGAGCAGCAAGCAAAGCTACCTCTTGGAGGTCAGAAGGTGTAGAGAAAAAGTGAGAACCCAAACACAGTTGGACCTTGCAAAGGAAGTTAAAATGATTATTAAAAGCCTCTAAAAGAAGAAAACAAGGAAAAAGAAAGTGGGATTGCTAAGAACTGAGGATGGAGAGTCTCAGTAGCCCAACTGACAATTGCTTATGCTGAATCCATCCTAAAGCCAGCTATTTTGCTTCCATTGCTCATTTGTACTAAATGCAAGCAGTAGCAAGCAGCTCCAGCTGAATTTCTGGAGAGACTTAATGGATAAAAATACAAGTCCAATTTTTTCTCTTTCTGGAAAGTGAACTTAAAAACAAAAGCTCTTATTGAGATGTGAATAAAGCAGGAAAAAACAACTTTTGGGGAAGGCTAACCTTTTGGGTCAAGCTGATTTCTCACATCCAGGCCTCACCAATTTACTTTGACTGTTGCCTATGTGATCTGTAGTCCTCTATTTGACAAGGAGCAAAAGGTGAAGAGAGATTTTTTCAAAGGCCTCTCTAAACTCCAATAAAAATGTGTCCTATGAGTTGATCTCTGATAAACTTCCCTCATCCCTTCAGTGAAAAGCTCCGGAAGACAAGAACTCAGAAAGGATGATCACCACTGTTAAATATCTGGTCAACCATTTTAGCCAGCTCTGAAATTTCATCTGTTTTCCCCCAACTCTGTGGTTTTGGATGTTTGGAGTCTGTAAATCTCTCACTAGTAGATCAGTATATAATTTGCACTAGGTAAGATGCATTAGAACAAACATTCTCACTTAAAACTTACTATTAGATAAATTCATTTATTTTATCTGTCACAAAGCAGTGAATTGCAGTGATAATCTATGATAGAAAGCTACAATATATGGTAGTTCTTTGAAGAAATTTTATAAACTTCATAGGGAGAAATTATATCTCAAAAAGATTATGCAGATAATTATTCAATCTTAAAAAGAATAACAGATGTTTAGCATTTTATATAAAATATATAATACATACTACTCGTACATTATAAATACTAGTAAAGGTCTTACTAATATGAAAAGAAAGCTAATAGTTTATAAAATGTTTTACAGGATTTGTGTCTAAAGTAAAGCAAAGGGTTTTCTTTAACCCTGAAGTGTGGTAATTTACACTATACCTTTTCAGCTGTGTGAAAACAAATTAGAGGGGTATCTCACTAAAGACACCTGAGGTTAGTATTTGGTTCCCCTGGGTGCTGCTTTGTGGTTAGATGTCATTCCAGGTGAGAAAATTCTCCCTTCTGGGAACTAATAGTGTCAGAGAAATGCTGATTTGTTTGTGATGTAATTCTCAGAAAATGATACTACATAGCATTTCTGGGAATGGATTCAAATTATTCTAAGTTGATTCCTATTAAAATAGTACCTGCAGGTATTTCAATAGCCACACACAACTACATTGACCAATAGCAGCTACTCTGGTTTAAATGCCAGTAAATGAGATGATGTATAAACACTTAATGAATTTTATGTTCAACTTGCACATTCTCTAAACACTTAGGAAGATAACTGTGCAGAACTTTGCAGTTAAGAAGGAACTAAGGGTGGTTCACTCGCACAGCCCTGAGGACAGAGTGTGAGGATGTATGGGGTTCATGCATAGGTCAAACAGGAACTGTTACTGAAAAATTTCTGATCTAAGATACATGCGTGTGTATGCTTACCTGAAGTGGAGCACCCATAGAGACTCACATTCTGAAGGACTCCAGTTACTGGACAAAGTAAGTAACCTCTCCTTCTTTCCAATGTGTACATCTCAGTGGGACTTAGGTGAAGACAAAATGCCATTTAAATTGATTTTCTGGTTTTACTGCTGCCACCCATACATATTGCTGCATGTGGGAGATTTTGCAGTATGAAAATATGTTGAATCCATTGGGAGACATTTTATACAGATGAAGTTTCTACTTCAGTGAGTGACTGGTGAGGCTCTTAGAAAGAAGACAATGCCTCACTATTACACAAAAAAGGCTTTCATATAACAATCTATGGCATGTGAAAGAGTTAAAATGTTTGGACTAATCAAAAAGATCAAGATCATATTCTTCACATATTCATTACATCATATTTATATGACAAGGTCAAACAAGTAGGGGGAAGAAATTCATCTCCAATTTGCTCTGCCCTGAGGTAATAATACATAGAGAATTCATTTACTCTGACTGATCTTTCTGGGAATAGGAGACCTCTCCAGTTAATATTCCATCTGAAAACTATCCTTCTACACCTTCCTTTTACAAAAACCTCCATTTCCACTAGTCCAGTCTTCAGATGAGGGGACAACAAGGTGAACTTTTAATGTCAATTTTTCCCCATGAAGCTTATATTTCAAGACTGACTTGGGATAACCAGATGTTTTAGTTTGCAACTAAAAGGTACTTGTTCCCATTTTAATTTTCTTTAACACTTTATCATTCTGTTCCTCAAATGATGGTAAATGGATAAAGGATTTTTCAAACCCAATCAGACCTTTGTCCTATAAAATTGGTTAACTAGTGTCTGATAATGCAAATAACTGATGCTTCAGAATAAGACAAAAAAGCCCATAATGTCTCTAACCAGTTTTGCAATGCTATTGTGTGATGAAAATCCTAAAACATAAGATCTGATTACTCTTAATTTACATATCTACAACTATTATTACTCATTAAATTATCCAGTCCTTTTTAAAATTAAGCACACAGAGTTTAGGCCACTCCAATTGTGAAACTCACTAACAGAGTAGAATGTGTGTTTACCACTTTCTGAGCCCTTCCTTTCAAATTTAGTTTCAAACTCACCTTCCCAGGGAAGTTTTCACGCAAAAATGAGTTCTCATGTATAAATAATAGAATTTAAAATCAAAACCAAGTAATAGCAGCTGAATGTGAGAGAGATGAAGAGCACGGTCATTTAGGAACAAACAATATTATTTAGGAACAAACAAGAAACTATGGTGATGGGTGTATTAGAAATACTCCAGAAAATTAACATGTTCTTGGAGCCACAGATTTAATATTGGGTTAGTGTGAAAGAGGTACATAGTACCATGCCATGAGTAGAGCATGAAAACCAAGATTCCAAAGTGTTCTTAAAACTACACAATACCTACCTGCTGAAGTGAAAAAACAGATTGTCAGAGCCAGAAGAGTACCCAGAAGTCACCTACTATGGGACAGAAGAAAGAAAACAAAGAAAATAACAGAACACCACTAGCCGTCACCTTCAGCCCCCAACTAAAACCTCTCCAGTGCATCATCAAAGATCTACAACCTATCCTGACAGATGATCCCTCACTCTCACAGATCTTGGGAGACAGACCAGTCCTTGTTTACAGACAGCCCCCCAACCTGGAGAAAATACTCACCAACAACCAAACACCACACAACAAAAACACTAACCCAGGAACCTATCCTTGCAACAAAGCCCGATGCCAACTCTATCCACATATTTATTCAAATGACATCATCACAGGACCTAATCACATTAGCCATACCATCAGGGGCTCATTCACGTGCACATCTACCAATGTGATATATCCAATCCTGTGCCAGCAATGCCCCTCTTCCATGTACATTGGCCAAACCGGACAGTCTCCACACAAAAGAATAAATGGACACAAATCTGACATCAGGAATCATAACATTCAAAAACCAGAAGGAGAACACTTCAACCTCTCTGGTCACTCAGTAACAGACTTAAAGGTGGAAATTTTGCAACAGAAAATCTTCAAAAACGGATTCCAACAAGAAACTGCTGAGCTTGAATTAAAATGCAAACTAGATACCATTAACTTGAGTTTGAATAGAGACCGGGAGTGGCTGGGTCATTATACATATTGGATCTATTTCCCCATGTTAAGTATCCTCACACGTTCTTGTCAACTGTTTAAAATGGGCCATCTTGATTATCACTACAAAAGTTTTTTTTCTTCTGTTGATAATACCTCATCTTAATTAATTAGCCTCTTACACTTGGTATGGCAACTTCCACTTTTTCACGTTCTCTATATGTCTATATATTTCATACTATATGTTCCATTCTATGTATCTGATGAAGTGGCCTGTAGCCCATGAAAGCTGATGCTCAAATAAATTGATGAGTCTCTAAGGTGCCGCAAGTACTCCTAACTCTTTTTGTGCATCCAGGTCATATTGCTTAAAATTTCAGATCATCTTTGAAAAATTGGATTTCTTGAGGATTTTGATAATTATCGTGTTCCTGGGGCCTGAAATCTGAAGATAAGCTTCTCTTTCTTGAAATTTATTGTTAATTGAGTTTGATTTTTCAGTCTTAATTAATTGATTAATATTAATGGACCCATCTGCTGCTCCAGTACATGGAGAACAACAACGGTAAGAATAATTACTGTGAGAATAGCTTGAGACATTGGAAACATGCTTGGTTGTGGGAGTAATTAACTTGCAATGTTTTTCAGCACTTTGAAAACTAAGCTCATGTATGTTTACTTTTTTGTGAGATCTTATGCAGTCTAAAATAAATTTGTTAATCAATCACTACTACTCTTGCTGCTGACATAATCACCTAAATTACTAATATAATAATGTTATGAGATATTTTCCCAGCATTGATGTCTCTTTTTAATTACTGCCAAACCCAGCTTGTAGCCTTTGGATCAGATGAATGGGAGGCAATGTAAAGGCTTGATTTGTCAACCTTTCCAAGCCCTTTATGAACTTCTCTATTTAAAATTCAAAGAGGTTTCATCCTGAGAATGGTTGTTTATATACACTGTTTCCAAGCTTAAATTTAATTTACTTTTTTATGAAAGTGAGTAATTTCAATACACATTTACAGTGCACAAAATGAGTGCTGATGATTCTCCAAAAATGCAAAATCATGTGATGCTACTAAAAACAGTAGAATGTTTATTTAACAATAAACCTGAACTACTCTTTTACCTCAATACCTTTCACTACAAAGAATGGGGGTCTCCACTGGAATAAGCATCATGTGAGGGAAAAGAAGCAAGGATTTTGGGTTGCATCAGTGATTTGAGCTGTCGTAGCACAAGATTTGTTTATAAATATCCAATGCTGGATGTTTTTTATCCTGTTTATAACCATGTCCTTTGCTCAAAAAAGTGTTGAATTTGCATAATACCATTATTTTGAGTTAGGATATATATATTTATCCAAGTGTAATTTGAAAGTGACAAAAGCATCAAGAAATTTACTATAGTGTGATGCAGTATTTAGCTTTGTACTGAGAACCAAATTTACTTGGTGTAAATCTGAAAGTGGGATAAAGTTGTTGAGGTTACTCTGAATTTACATTGGCACAACTAGTACAGAATCTGTCCCACAATCTGTTAAAATACCCAAAAGCAGTTTGATACATTATAAAATATTAAATGATTTTGCATGCAGAGTTTTTGTAGCAAATAAAACACTGTGGAACAACACTACAAAGGAAAGGAACCATAGGACCACACATTTTATTTCTTTCTTACTCATGGGGAATAGAGTGAGAGAAAGAGATTGAGTCTGCATACAGCTTTAGCTAGTAGCCAGTTGACTTTTAGCTCATGTTGTAGGGACACGTGCGCTAAGCTCCAGAGGACCCAGGTTCAATCCACCTGCTGATAACCGGGATCTGTAGGTGTTAAACTAGTAGTGAATGGGACCCCATTACAGTAAGACATGGGAGGTAATTGTTTCACTCGACGCTGGAGAGGCCTCAGCTGACATACCATGTCCAGTTTTGGGCACTACACTGTAACAAAGATGTAGATAAATTGTAAAGTCCAGAAGTGAGAAGCAAAAATGATAAGAATTTTAGAAAACATGACCTATGAGGAAAGGTTGAAAGAACTGAGTAAACTTAGCCTAGAAAAGAGAAGACTGAAGGGCATATAACAACACTTTCCAAATACTTAAAAAGGATGTTATAAAGAGGATGGTGATCAATTGTTCTCCATATCCTCCAAGGATAGGACAAGAAGTATTGGGGTTAATTTGTAGAAAGGTTAGATATTAGGAAACTCTTTGTAATTATAAGGATAGTTAAAAGCACTGGAACAGGTTACATAGGTAGGTTGTGGCATACGCATTATTGGAGGTTTTCATGAACAGGTTAGAGAAACATCTGTGAAAGATGCTTTAGGTATACTTATTCCTGCCTCAGAATTTGGGGCTGGACTAGATGACTTTCTCAGGTCCTTTCTAGTCCTAAATTTCTATTATTCTATATTATGTGGGAGAATAAGATGGTCTGATACTTCTATTTTTCTACTCAACCCTGTTAATTTAGTACCTATTTTTTCTCACCTTTGTGTATAGTGTCATTTTGTGACATCTAGATTCTCAGCTCTTTGTATTCTTTGTGTTGAGAGCTGTATAGTCAAATTACAATGGGCCTTTGATCCTTGATTGTAGTTCTTAGGTCCTTCCATAATATAAATAAATAATGCTGGAAGTATCAGTCAAGTATCAGAGGGGTAGCTGTGTTACTCTGAATCTGTAAAAAGCGACGAAGAGTCCTGTGGCACCTTATAGACTAAAAGAAGTATTGGATCATGAGCTTTCGTGGGTGAATACCCACTTCTTCAGATGCATGTCTAGTCATTTATCCTGGTACTCTCAATTCCCTCAGGAGCAAAGTATTAGAAACTTAAAAAATACGTTTAATCTTTCACTAGTCCCATTATATGGCAAGGAACAGAGATCTGAGTTTGCAGTTTAATGTTTAATGGCTTAGTAAAGCTTAGCTGATAGTTATTTCCTTGCTTGATCCTTATGGCTTTCCAGAGATAAATGCTCCAGTGTGGTTCGCTGACATTCAAACAATACAAAGTAATGAAAAATCTCTTTTTATGCTGTTAGCTAACATAAGTTACATAATTGGCAAAACTGTAAATAACACTGAACAATTTCAGTTTTGTAAATATATTCAAATTTTCAATGAAAATAGAGGTCCTCTGTAAAGATCTCCTACAGTCCTGTGGTTGAGGACGATTTAGTCTGGCCTCCAGACTAGCTCTCCCTTCCACGTTCTAAACAGGTGGTTTCTGGCAGCAGTTCTGTCATGCATAACTTTTTTGGATTGGCTCGTGAGCACAACCAGGCTATAGAAGCAATATGTCTCTAGGTAGCTGGGGGCTAAATTAATCACTGATGTAACTCCACTGAAGTCACTGAGAATAAATTTGGCCACTGGGGTGTGCCCAGGAGGGAAGGGAAAACATGTTCCCAATAGGTGGTCAGCTCACCATGTCTGTCAGTCTTTAACCCTACAGTTACTTTAACCTTCTAATTAACCAGTAAAAAGGTTTACTGAACATATATCTTTTAACATATGGATTTCATCCTCAATGTTAACCTCAGGGATGCTCACACTACTGATTTACATACTCTCCACCAGACCTGTATTTTACATGGTTTTCCTTCTCTAGGAATGAAACCATATTGATCCCCATTTAACGTTCAATGGATTTCAGTTTTTTAGAATGAGCAATGATCTCAAACTAAAAAGCTTTTAATCTGTTAAATTCTGTGGATCCTGCTAGGATCCTGTGTTTCCGTTTCAAGAGTTGATGAGAATCTTACCACCCTAAATCAGCAGTTGTCACCAACTGTTGCAAGGGAAATAGAGAACTCTGAATTCAGACCTTGAGTGGTTAGTGAAACAGTAAATACAGGGGAATGAGCTATCTTCTATCCTGGCTCATGCATAGTCATCAGGATTCCTAACTAAACTCCAGTTGTAGAGGGGCAGATCCTTAGCTGGGGTAAATAAGTAGAGATCTAAAGAGTATAATGGAGTTATGCTGTTTTACAACAGCAGAAGATCTGGCCCAATATCTTTATTACAGGTGGTGATGTATGATCCAAAAAAGAATCCAACTTAATTTCAGTTCTTAGGATGATGCAAGGTTGGCAGTTAGAAAGTAAACATTTTAATTGAAAACTGAGTACATGTGATATGGAAGCATACACAGAAAAAAAATATGATGTTTTCCTACCATGATTCTGATCCTGTATTCCTTATATGGGCAGAATTACCAGTGCAGCCAACATAAATTCTGCCTAAGTTTTTCTGCCTGAAGAAGGACTGACAAATTCAGTCCAGTCACTTTTTAGATTAAAATCATTGCAGAGAATAAGGGAATTATGTGAATTATTTTTATAAATACGATATGCAGCTCTATCCGTTTCATGTTATCCTGTCTGACTGCATAGAATCAATCAAAGGAGGATGTTAATGGGAAACAATCAGAAAATGAAACAGTGGCAAAGATAAGGTATGGTGCAAAGAACACAAAGGGTCTTTAAGGGAACAATGGCTCGACCTATGGATTAGGGTATGCCCCTGCCTGACTCCAACCTGGTTAGCAAAGTTTACTTTTCCCATGCTTAAATCCAGGATCACAGAAAACACTAAAAATTTATAGATAAGGGGCTAGGCAGAAAGGGGTGGGTGTGAGCTGACAATAGTAACCTATAGGGGGAGTCTCTGATGGACATGGTCGGGGAAAGAGACACAAGAAAATCATTGTGGTCCAAGTCATTGTGAAGCCTGCAGGCCCAGTGGAAATTCAAATTCAAATGCCTTGCCTGGCATTTTTCATATGTTTGTTTTATTTCTTCAGCTACGAGTGGCTCAGATCCATGTAACCAATATCAGAAATTGGATCACACTGAAAAATAGTGTATCTATTCTCTATCATACACAAATGGTTCTCATTAGTATAGTATGTGAGTGCCTCACAACCTCTAATGTGTTCAGCAATACCCCTGTGAGGTAGAGAAGTATCATTAGCTCCATTTTACAGATAGGGGACTAAGGCTCAGAGAGAAGATTTTTGAAGATATTTAGGTGCCTAAAGATGCAGATAGGTGCATAGTGTGATTTTCAAGAGTGCTCTGGTGACTAACCCTCAGAGTGGTGAAGTAGTGAAATGTGTAAAAGTTTCCAAAGTCCAAAACTAGCACCCTTACCATTGAACCATTCTTAATCTCCCTCTTTCCCCTGCAATATCTGTTTTCTTAGTCCCTACATCTGTTTCCTTCTTCCCTCCTCCTCTCTTTTCCTCATCCACTTATCTTACTCTTCCTCCCTCTGATTGTTCCCTCCTAAGTTCTTTCCCTTCTCTTTTCCTTTCCCACAGTCTCTCTTCCTCTCATTATTCTAATCATGCTTCTAATGCAGTTTAAGTTAGAACAGTTTATTTTGTTTGTTCCCCAGCAGCACTTAATTTTGGAACTCTCAGAATAAGATTTGTTAGTTAACTTATGCACAAGAAGCACAAGTTAAAACAAAAGTAAATCATTTGTTTGGATCCTCATAAATAATGGCTAGTTTAAAAAAAGTTTTGGAATACAGTGGTCTAAAATCCTGTGGAGCCACTTCTATGATACCAACCGCGGAGCCAAACCAAACCAAATCAAATCCTCTTCCAAGTTATTTATTCTTCTCGTTCATACTGCCTTCTCAGTTTCTGTCATTTAGACCAGTGGTTCTCAAACTTTTTTTCCCGCAGGCCACTTGAAAATTGATGAGGGTCTCAGCAGACCACTTAATGATCTTTCCAAATGTTGTTTGTACCATTAGCTAACTATTGTAAAGCGGTTTGGAGAAAAGCACTGTATATATAAAAAATACCCTTAATAATAATTAACTTTTTCTGTTCTACAAATAAAAGCACACAACTCATATTTTAATATCAGTAATCTTACCTTTCTAATGCAATGGATGTGCTCTCTCTCCCCTGCCATGGCAGCCCCCCTAGTTGGGGCTGGGAAGGAGTAGAGGTCTTTCCCTCTCTCCCCCACCACAGCAGCCCCCAAGCTGGGGCTGCAAAGGAGGGTGGTCTCTCCCCTGGCACAGCAGCCACAGAGCTGAGGCTGGGGAGGAGGGCCATCTCCCCCCGGCAGACGCAGCCCTGGAGCTGGGGAAAGTTGCCTCTTTCTCTGGCTGCCACAGCCCTGCACATCCCAAACTCCCCCCACTCCCTCTTCTCACCCCACATGCCTGCATGGCTCCACTAATTAGGTGGGTGGCCCTTCATTCTCTCATATCCAGCCACCCAGGCATGTATCTTAGAAGGAACTATCCGTGGACCACTTGAATGGAGCTCACAGACCACTGGTGGTTTGCAGACCACATTTTGAGAACCTCTGGTTTAGACTGTAAACTTTTCAGGAGAGACTAGTCTCTATCTTTTATGGGGCTAAGCACATTATCTGTGCTTAACCAAAACAAAAACAACTCCCCAGCAACAACATAATCACCGCATCCATTTAGAACAGTTTAGGTTACATTTGGGGCCTAAGATATCTAACCACATCCCTTTTGCCAACTCCTATTTTGATGTTTCTGTGCTGCAGAATTAGAACAGGAACCACTTAAAGCCATCTTCATAGAAATGGAAATAGGCTGGGAATTTCATAAAAAGGAATCAAAGTCAAGTTCCAACAGAAAAAATGGAATGAGAATATTTAAAAACAGCTGAAAATCATTTTAAACACATTTTGCTTAGATGCACGAGCTTGGTCACCATTGTATTTTTATTCCGTGCGTGCGTGCGTGCGTGTGTGTGTGTGTGTGTGTAGGCCACAAACACACACAGAGGCCCTAGTCCTGCCATCACTAAAGTCAATGGAAATGCTGCATTTGACTTCATAAGGAGTGTTTTTTGTTCAGTACCAATCTCACACCTCTAATCTGATCCTTTTGTATATGAAATGCAGAAAAAAAATCCTTGTTTCTTAGAAGCGGAGGTCTTCCAGTCAACTAAAGATTAAGTTCTATTTGAAATGACTGAAGTCAGAGCTATTTCACACATTTATTTTTGATTGGCTATGAATATCTCATTTGAGCAAATAAGATACAAATCTCTCTGGGTAAACAAGAAGCACCCACATTTTTAATTCAGTGCCATACAGATAATAGATCCAGGCATTGCTTGTTTATTACACAGACTGTTCTAATGGTTTAATGTCAGAGATGATATCAGCCAGACAGTGTAAATGAGGGATCACAAAAATTGATGCCTACCTGGTGCAGGTACCGCCATTGCGACATGGAGGGTAATCACAGACAGGGACATTGCAGTTCTCAATGTTCCTCCCACCTAGGGCCTCGTCGATGATGAATAGTTCTTTGTTGTTCACTTGAAACTCCCTAATGCAGCCTTTGTAGCCCTGAATCAGCCCTGCACTCTGGTGGACCTGAGCTTGAGCAGGGACATTTCCAAGGAACATCGATCCAAAGGTGCTCTGCAGAGTCCCAAGAAAAACCATCAACAAAAGGCTTATTACAACTGTTGTCTGACTCTGTGTGATGTGTCTATGTCTCATTAAGGAATAACAATAAGATACTCATAGCAAGTAGCTCATGACACTGTAAGCTAATGATACAAATTCATAAATTACTTTTGGATTATCATTAACCCCAAGTCTGCAAGGCACAAAGACAATGAGCTGAATCCTTAAAGAAATAATGAATTGAGACAAATGTCAGAGGGCTCTTGGAAATCTCTTTTGCAATGAGGAGAAATGCACCTGCCCATTGAATAATATTGCACAATTAAATGCACTGTGGTGATTTTATGACTTTGCTGCTGAGCACTGGCAATTGTCTAGCTAGATTATTTTCAGATACAGTAAGGAGATCCCTCCAAGCTATTCTTATGTCACTATAAGAATCCCTTTTTCAAAAAGAGTTACTTTTTTAAAAAAATGTTAACTTTTAATAGTCTCTTGAAGTGATCTGAACAGGATTTGAGCAGGAGGGAAAAAGGGAATTAAGGAGGGGAGAAAGCTGTTGAAATAGGGAACTTCAGTAAAAAAAATTAGTTAAAAAAAAGCCTCTGGTCTCTGGCCTACATTTTCACAAGCTGTGATTAGTGATTTTATTTGCTTTGAGTTTTCAGTGCACAAGTAGAGGCACTTTAAAAGTGTCCTGATATTTAGAAGGAGGTGCTCTGCACTTTCTGAAAATCAGGCTCCTTAAGGGAGTCTCAAGTGGGGTAGCCAAAAATGGGTGCACTCCAAATTATTAGTCGCTTGTACAAATGTAGGCAACTTTTTGAATATTGATTTTATTTAGGTGTGACCAAATTAGTTCAGATAAAGTAAGAATCGAGGTGAACATTCACTGATCCCTCAAGCTGAAAAGACAGAAAGCATCTGCACACAGTGAGAGTCGCAGTTAGAAATAGGGTTGATGAAGAGTTCCTGGGAAGAGGCCTTTCAAAAGTTGGGAGGCTTTGGATGACACTGAACCTTTTGAGGTCAGTTTGTAACCAATTTAAATTTAAAAATAGAACAACCCCCTTAAAGCTTATTGGGCTGAATCAGTTTTTTCAGTTGATTCTTATTCCCTCTGACCCTCTGCTCATATGTATACCAAACACGTGCTGCCCTCAGCTGACTATACAGTGGACACCGTACTTGTCACATAACCTTGCACTCTATGGAAAATTCACTCTGTTTCCACATTTATTCATGCAATAACAATAATAATTTATAAGACTACATTAGTGTAGTTTATTTGTCATTTTATGGAGCACATGCATGTACAATACCCATTAATACAAATGGAAAGAGCTTGCATAAATTAAGAGAAAATAAATACACCACAGTGTGTTTCAAAGGGAAAGTCAATTTATCATTATATGCTTTTTAAGATGCCAATCACTATAGCATCTAGGAACTAATAACTGTAAGAAGCTAGGAATACAAGAAGAGCAGCAGCACACTGGTGGATCCATAATTCATGAGTAAGGCTGTGATTCTGTCATGGAGGTCGCAAAGTCATGGATTCTGTGACTTTCTGCAACCTCTGTGACTTTCACAGCTGCAATGGCTGGTGTGGGTGATCGTAGGGCTGCCAGAGCAAAGCAGAGCAGCTTGGGTACCCTGTGGCCAGACCCCGAGTGCTGCTGGAGTGGCTGGCTCTAGGGAGCACCCGAGAAATGGTCCTGAGGGCAGCCCCAGAGAGCTCCTGAGCAGCGGTCCTGGGGGCTACCCCAGGACCAGCTGCACTGGCTGCTGCTTGGGCAACTAGCATGGGGGAAGCACTGAAGTGGCAATGTCAAGGCAGCTGGCCCCGGGAAGTGCCCAAACCCCTGGACGGTGAGCTGCAGGGAATGCCAGGGCAGCACCTGAGCAGCAGGCCCCAGGGCCTTGGAGCAGGGGGTCTAGGGGCAGTCAGAGCCCATAACCAGTGCAGAGGCTAGCAGTCGGCCCCCAGATCCCCACAGCAGCGGTGTCCTAGGGCCACCCAGAGCAGCAGTGCCTGGGGCCACAGGAGCTGCTAAGTTTTTTAGTTTGGTATATTTATATAGTAAAAGTCATGGACAGGGCATGGGCTGTGAATTTTTGTTTATTGCCCGTGACCTGTACTCGATTTTTACTAAAAAATCCGTGACTAAATCTTAGCTTTATTCATGAGTCATATCATTTTGTTTTACTTCTTCCTGAATGATTTTTATCACAACTTGGGCTATGCTGACGGATTATCTCAAGTGAAATTTGGATATTCAATAAACATGAATACCTGCTTGTATTCCTCTCCCTACAGTGCCTTTTGTTCAGAGACGAAGGGAAAAGATAAGTCTCCTGGAGCACAGTTAAAATTCAATCAGATTTCGCATGTGAAAAGAATTCAGAGACATTAGCCCACCACTTGTCAGCTTCATTCCATATCACATGCCGCTCTTCCCTCAGCAAAGAAAGACATAATTCAGCATAGTTTTAGACAAGCCTTTTAAAATAGTATTTGCAGACAGATATTGCTTCCTTCTAGCAAGTCTGTTGTAAAAATTAAGCAAGGCATTTGACGCTGGAAGGTTAAGCAAGTACAATAATATAAAAGAAATGGTAACCTGCTTGCTATATCATCATGTAGTTATTGTGGTAATTTGCAGGACTAGTCCATATTGTCAGACACAGTGCACAATAAAATGAGCTCATTACATTGTTTCAGTGTCTAGGGTCAATCATTTTAATCACAAAATTGTAATCACTTCAAATTTAGTCCATTTTAACATAATATCTGCTTCTGCTGTAGAAAGGTCCAGTTCTGAGGCAAAATTGACCCAGATGAGGTACATTTTTAAAGCAGTGTGCTCTAGGAATTCACATGTCTTGTTAATAAGATAACAAGCTTAATGAAAGGCCTTTCCAAACATTAATTTTAAAATGCCTCTATCCCTTTGCAGTCTGAGTGATGGGGAGGCACTGTCTGCGAAAGAAAACGCTTGGCCACTTTAAAGATAGTACTCCTCCTTGTGAGCACTCAGCCTCCTTGTGGTCTTGAGGTGGGAAGAGGGGGGTTCTGTGGCTGATTGGTCAGAGAGACGGGTGGCAGCATAAGCCTATTGGTTCCTGCGCACTCGAGGGGAGGACTTATAAGCTCTTTCCCCTGCATGCGGATGACATTCTGGGCCAGGAAGGAGAAAAGGCAGCAGAGGAACCTGCTACAGTTACATGTAGCCATGGCCCCCACAGTACAGGGGATCCCACTACTATTTGGGTGACAACAGGGTCCTAGAAAGGACAAGGCTGAAAATCATCCCCTAGAGACTGTGTCTTAATCCATAACAAGGACTCAGAGCTTTTGCCTTGCAGGGGTGACCAGATGTCTCCATTTATAGGAACAGTACCAAATTTGGGGCTTTGCCTTATATAGGTGCCTATTACCCCCCACCCCTGTCCTGATTTTTCACGCTTGGTATCTGGTCACCCTACAGAGGTGACATGAACCCTGCTTGCCCTAAGCAGAAGCAGAGGGGGAAGACAGTGAGTTCATGTGTTTTTCTCCCATCAGAGGCTTCATCTTGGCTGGGGATGGTGAGGGGGTTTTGAGTAGGCAAGGTGGTTGATACCCTGGCTGAGCTCATTCCCACCCCCTGCAAAGGGCAGGAAAGAGAAGTAGAGAGGCAGGAACTTTCCATGGGGCTGGAGTAACTGACCTGTGGGTGGCCAGAGGATCCCTACACAGTTAGCTTGAGGGGAGTCCCTGAAACTGGACTGCCTATAGGGTTCTCCTAGGGCAAGCATTGTACAAATAGGCCTTGGAGTAGTATGGTGGTTGCATTCTCTGACTCCTGCCCTGAGAGCTATGAGCTGGACAGTAAGAAGGTGGGGGGAGTTCGTAGCTTTCCCTGGGGCTGAAATCACTGACCTTTGTGTGTGTGTGATGTGGCAGGGGGAGGGGTGGTTAAATGAGGGGAAATTGGTGATTGTCCATCCTGAAATTGCATATTGCATAACCTGAGTTATTCAGGGAATACAATTCTGGCTGGTATTTGTCATAAAACGATAGCTAAGGTTAATGTCTCTTTCACCTGGAAAAGGGGTAACAAAAATCACCTGACCAGAGGACCAATCAGGAAACAAGACTTTTTCAAATCTGAGTGGAGGGAAGTTTTGTGTGTGAGTTCTTTGTTCTTTGTCTTGGTCTGTTCCTTTCTCCTCTCTGAGATTAATTTTTCTATCTCCTGGCTTTCTAATCTTCTGTTTCCAAGTTGTAAGTACAAGGATAGTAAGACAATAGGTTTATATTGTTTCTTTTGTATTTACATGTGTGTAGTTTCTGGGATGTGTTAAATTGTATTCTTTTGAAATAAGGCTGTTTATTCACTTTTTTTCTTAAGCAATTGACCCTGTATATTGTCACTTATACAGAGACTATTTTAATGTCTTTTCTTTCTTTGTTTATATAAAGCTTTGCTTTTAAGACCTGTTGAAGTTTTCTTAGTGGGGACTCCAGGGAACTGAGTCTGCAGCTCACCAGGGAGTGGTGGGAGGAAGAAGTCAGGGGGAAAATCTCTTTGTGTTAGATTTACTAAGCCTGACTTTGCATACCCGCTGGTGAGGGGAAGAGAGATTAGATCTCTCGGTACTTGTGTTTCCAGGACGGAAGCAGAAATCTCCTAGGGTCATCCAGGGAGGGGAGCCTGGGAGAAGTAACAAGGAAACAAGGGGAGGGGGTTATTTCCCTTTGTTGTAAGACTAAGGCATCTGAGTCCTGGGGTCCCCCAGGGAAGGTTTTGGGGAGACCCCAGTGAGCTAGGCACTGTAGAATTCCTAGCTGGGTGGCAGCGATACCAGGTCCAAGCTGGTAACTAAGCTTGGAGTTTTCATGCTAACACCCATATTTTGGACGCTAAGGTCCAGATCTGGGAAGAAATGTTTGACAGTATGAGAGAAAGAACCATAAAAAATCCGGGAATTTTGCAGAGACTGGGGAGTAATGCAAAGCAAATGACTGCTGTCCACTGGTGGCAGGTGCCCAGTGCAGGTAATCATTCAAGAGAGGCTGGCTCCTAATATCTTGCACAGTGAGGAGACAACCACTTCTTTCAATACATTCAACCTTTCTGTGAAGGAAAAGCTGTGGAGTTCTCCCACAACAGTGGTGGGAACAAGTTAATAGGGTGGGAGCTGCTGGGAGCTCTCCACCAGGTGGAATGGAGAGCTGGGTGTTTCCAACAGAGTACAAGGAATTTGAAGAAGTCAGTGAAAATTAGAATTGTGGATGCATATAGTAAAAATATGTATAGACAGAATACGAAGAGTTGGCTCTGCAGAAGAATTACATGCTGTCCCATAAGGAAGACTAAAATGAATACATAAATGGATATTTCAAGTCAATCAGTTTTGCATGAGTAACTGAAAAGACAAGATTAATAAATAATAGTTAATACTGACAATCTCCTATGAGAATAATTAAAGTGCATATGTTGGTGAAATAATTTAAGCAAGTAGCTACATTTTGTATATTATGTTTTGCAGGCTCACCTGAGATACAGGATTTGTCAGAGAGACTCTGTGTTGCACAGGAGGATTTCCATCTGCAGCCATTTTAATCATACAATAACCTCCAGGACTGCCAACAGGCAACATATAGCTGGAAGGAAACGGAAGACCTCGTTATTGTTTATACTGTTGACAGCAGTGTTTGAACCTCACTCAGCAAAGGCAGAGTGAAAAAGATGCTTTGGCCTCCATCAGAGATGACCCTCTCTGGGCAATATTACCACCAGAAAGTTTTCTGACCGTATAGACTTAGAGGGACAAAAAAGACGGTTACTCACCTTTGTAACTGTTGTTCTTCGAGATGTGTTGCTCACATCCATTCCAGTTAGGTGTGCGCGCCGCGCGTGCACGTTCGTCGGAAACTTTTTTTACCCTAGCAACTCCAGTGGGCCGGCAGGTCGCCCCCTAGAGTGGCGGCCGCCATGGCGCTCTATATATACCCCTGCCGGCCCGCCCGCTCCTCAGTTCCTTCTTGCCGGCTACTCCGACAGTGGGGAAGGAGGGCGGGTGTGGAATGGATGTGAGCAACACATCTCGAAGAACAACAGTTACAAAGGTGAGTAACCGTCTTTTCTTCTTCGAGTGATTGCTCACATCCATTCCAGTTAGGTGACTCCCAAGCCATACCTAGGCGGTGGGGTCGGAGTGAGAAGTCGCGGCCCGGAGCACTGCAGTTCCGAAGGCCGCAATCCTCCCTCGACTGCTGGACCAGGGCGTAGTGTGAAGCAAAGGTGTGGACCGATGACCAGGTCGCTGCCCGACAGATTTCCTGGATGGGCACACGGGCTAGGAAAGCCAGCGACGACGCCTGCGCCCTGGTAGAATGCGCAGATCACACGGCCCGTAGGGACATGGGCCAAGTCATAACAAGTCCTGATACAGGACGTAACCCAAGAGGATATCCTCTGGGAGGAGATAGGAAGACCTTTCATACGGTCTGCTACCGACCACGAAAAGTTGGGGGGATTTTCGGAAGGGCTTAGTCCTCTCTATGTAGAACGCGAGAGCCCTACGGACATCCAGCGAGTGGAGCTGCTGCTCCCTGCCTGAGGAGTGAGGTTTTGGGAAGAAAACCGGAAGGAAAATCTCTGGTTGATATGAAAGGCTGAGACCACCTTGGGCAGAAAAGCAGGGTGTGGCCTCAGCTGCACCTTATCCTTGTGGAAGACCATATATGGGGGGTCTACCACCAGAGCTCGGAGCTCCGACACCCGTCTAGCTGAGGTGATAGCCACTAGAAAGGCAGTTTTCCAAGAGAGGTAGAGCAGGGAGCAAGTAGCTAACGGCTCAAAGGGGGGTCCCATGAGCCGGGACAACACCAGGTTAAGATCCCAGGTTGGAGCAGGGGGACGGACGTTAGGGAATAAACGTTCCAGCCCTTTAAGGAATCTCGACACCGTTGGGTGAGAAAAAACGGAGCGACCGTCCGCACCCGGGTGAAAGGTGGAGATAGCTGCTAGGTGGACTCGCAACGACGATAAGGCCAGACCTTGCCCTTTGAGGGACAAAACGTAGTCTAAGATTTCGGAAACCGAAACTTCCATAGGGCGGAGATTTCTCTCTACGCACCAACAGGAGAAGCGCTTCCATTTCGCTGAATATGTGGCTCTTGTGGACGGTTTCCTGCTGCTCAAGAGCACCTCCCTCACAGGCGTAGAGCAGCGCAGCTCTGAACCAGTCAGCCACGCAGGAGCCACGCCGCTAGGTGCAGCGACTGCAGGTCTGGGTGACAGAGGGTCCCGTGGTCCTGGGTAATCAGGTCCGGATGAAGGGGGCAGGGGAAACTGGGTCGGCTATGGCCAAGTCCAGCAGCATGGTGTACCAGTGCTGCCTGGGCCACGCCGGGGCCACCATGATCACGAGAGCCCTGTCCCTGCGCACCTTCAGGAGGACCTTGTGGACCAGAGGGAACGGGGGAAATGCATAGTACAGGTGGGTCGACCACTGGATGAGGAAGGCATCCGCGATCGACCCCGGCTCCCTGCCCTGAAAGGAGCAGAACGCTTGGCACTTCCTGTTCCCCTTGGACGCGAAGAGGTCCACCCGGGGATAACCCCACCTCCGGAAAATGGAGAGAGCGACGTGGGGCGAAGGGACCACTCGTGTGACAGGAAGGATCTGCTCAATCGATCTGCCAGAGTGTTCCGTACTCCAGGGAGGAAGGAAGCCCTGAGGTGAATGGAGTGGGCTACGCAAAAGTCCCAGAGACGTATCGCCTCGTGGCACAGGGAGGAGGACCTGGTGCCGCCCTGCTTGTTGATATAGTACATGGTCGTCGTGTTGTCCGTAAACACGGCGACACAACGACCCTGAAGCTGATGACAAAACGCTTGACAAGCAAGGCGGACCGCTCTCAACTCCCGTATGTTGATGTGGAGCCCCACCTCCTCCTGGGACCACAGGCCCTGTGTCCGCAGGGTCCCTAGGTGGGCCCCCCAGCCTAGATCTGAGGCATCCGTTGTCAGGGATACCGATGGCTGAGAGGGGTGAAAGGGAAGACCCGCACATAATACGGACTGGTCTAACCACCAGCCGAGAGAATCTAAGACCTTCTGGGGAATTGTGAGTAACATGTCTAAAGGTTGCCTTTGCGGCCTGTAACGACTGATAAGCCACAGCTGGAGAGGCCTCATGTGGAGCCGAGCGTAGCCGGTCACAAAAGTGCACGCCGCCATGTGGCCTAACAGGGTTAGACATGTCCTCACTGACGTCAATGGGGCTGACCGCAAACGTTGAACGATCGCCGCCATGGTCTGGAACCGTTGCAGAGGCAGCGAGGCCCTGCCCACAGTGGCATCCAAGACGGCCCCGATAAATTCCACCTTCTGCGTGGGCCTCAGAGTGGACTTGTCTGTGTTTATCAAGAGGCCCAGACTTGCAAATATGGCGGTGATCATGCGGACATGGCTGTTGACCTGCTGTTCCGACGTGCCCCGAATCAACCAGTCGTCCAGATAAGGGAACACGTGGACACGGTTGCGCCGAAGATGCGCCACGACAACTGCCATGCATTTTGTAAACACCCTCGGGGCCGTGGACAGGCCGAATGGGAGGACTGCAAACTGATAATGAAGAGCCCCCACAACGAAGCGGAGAAAGCGTCTGTGGCGCGGCCAAATGGCAATGTGGAAATACGCGTCCTGCATGTCGAGGGCGGCGTACCAGTCTCCCGGATCCAGGGATGGAATAATGGTCCCCAGGGATACCATGCGGAACTTCAACTTCACGAGGTATTTGTTGAGTTCTCGCAGGTCGAGGATAGGCCTGAGGCCCCCCCTTGCCTTGGGGATCAGAAAGTAGCGGGAATAAAACCCTTTGCCTTTCTCGTTTTCCGGAACCGCCTCTATGGCTCCTTTGCTGAGGAGCGTCTGCACCTCCTGCGAAGGAATTGCTCGTGAGAGGGGTCCCTGAAGAGGGACGAGGAAGGAGGGCGGGAAGGAGGAAACGAAACAAACTGCAGGCGGTTATCCCGTCTGCACCATACTTAAGACCCAGCGGTCCGATGTTATTTGGGACCACGCCGGGAGGAAAAACGAAAGGCGGTTTTGAAAACGGGGGGAAAGGATCCATAGGGGAAACTGTTACCGCGCCCTCGGGCGCACCTTCAAAATGAAGGCTTAGGACCAGGCGGGGGTTTTGAGGAGCCTTGGTTCTGCCCCCCTTGGTTCCCAGACTGCCTGCGCCTGCCGTTCCTGCCGCGGCGCCTGTAAGGTCCTGCCGCTGGCGGAACTGGGAAAACGGCCTACGTTGTTGCTGTTGTTGCGACCTAAAGGGTCTACGCTGCGTCACGGGGGTGTGCATCCGAGGGACCGCATGATGACCCTGTTGTCTTTAGACTCTTGAGTCTGGGGTCTGTCTTATCGGAAAACAGGCCCTGGCCTTCAAAGGAAGGTCCTGTATAGTGTGCTGGAGCTCCGGCGGAAGGCCGGAAACCTGCAGCCAGGAGATGCGACACATCGTAACTCCTGACGCGAGGGTACGGGCAGCGAGTCCGCAGCGTCCAAGGAGGCTTGTAAGGCCGTTGCGTGCGACCTTCTTGCCTTCGTCCAAGATGGCCGTAAACTCTTGGCGAGCATCCTGTGGCAGCAGCTCCTTAAATTTGTCCACTGCCACCCAGGAGTTAAAGGCGTATCTGCTCAGCAGGGCCTGCTGGTTAGAGACCCTGAGCTGCAGCGCCCCAGCCGAATACACCTTACGGCCAAGGAGGTCCATCCGCCTGGCCTCTCTGGACTTGGGGGCCGGAGCCTCCTGGCCGTGACGCTCCCTATCGTTCACAGATTGCACTACCAGTGAACCGGGAGTCGGGTGAACATGTAGATATTCATAGCCCCTAGAAGGGGCCATGTACTTTCTCTCGACTCCTTTCGCTGTCGGAGGGATGGAGGCCGGGGACTGCCAGATAGTATGGCATTGGCCTGGATGGTCCGTATGAAGGGCAGGGCGACCCTGGTGGGAGCATCAGAAGAGAGGATGGTGACAATTGGGTCCTCTATCTCCGAGACTCCTCTGCCTGCAGACTCAGGTTTTGAGCCAATCGCCTGAGGAGGTCCTGGTGCGCCCTGAGATCCAGCGGGGGGGGACTGTGGAGGAGGTACCCGCCACCGCCTCATCCGGGGAGGAGGATGATGAGACCCCAGGCACGATAGTGTCCAACTGAGGGTCTTCCTCAGCCCTCGCCTCTGCCTCCGGAGCCACAGCGGAGTCCTGCTGTTTGGACCCTTCGTCCCCTTCCGGGGAGGGAGGGGGGCGAGACAAGGAGGCTTCAGGGGCCCTACGCTCCGCAGTCGCCGGTCTAGCAGGGAGCTGCTGGGGGCCCTGGGCCTGATGGTATGCCCAGGGTGTCCAGAATCCCCACTGTTGTGGGCCTTGGTCTTGCAGCGGCGGATCCCCGAACAGCGCCGCCTGCCGGTCGGTGCCCAGCGCATACCCACTGTCCGTCTGGGAAGATACGGACGGCTGTCTCGAGGGCCACGGCGGGGCCGACCCCGGATGGTAAGGGTCTGCGCGGGCCGGCACGGAGGATCGTCTCGGTGCCGGGGACCGGTGCCGGGAGTCATATCGGTGCCGGGACCGGGATCGGGACCGGGATCTATCACGGTGCCGGGATCCTGATCGGTACCGGGTGCCGCTTCGGTACCGGGACCTGCCACCAGCTCGGTGCCGGGAGGTCGACCGGGACCTACCACCAGCTCGGCGCCGGGAGGTCGACCGAGACCGGGACCTGCCACCAGCTCGGTGCCGGGAGGTCGACCGGTGCGGCGAGTAGCGTCGGGACCTGCTCCTGGAGTCGCGGTGCCGGTGTCGCCAACTGGAGCCTGACCGCGACCGTCTCGATGCCGACGTTGCCGCGAGTGCGACCGGTACCGCTGAGGGGAGCGGTGCCGGGACTGCGAGCGGCGTCGGGATCTGGAGCGCCCAAGACGTCGGGACCTGGATGGCGAACGACATGTCTCTGGGCGGCGCCGACAGCATGGGCTTGCCTCTGGACACAACCCGCACCGGAGGTACCGGGGGTGGCAGCCGAGTGGGCTCAGTCAGGGCAATAAGGTCCCGAGCCGAGGCGAAGGTCTCCGGTGTGGATGGGACCACTATCTCAACCCCAGATCTCATGGGGGAGCTCGGCGGCACCGGGACTCAACGGACCCGCCGGGCCCGGAGTCAACGGTGCTGACGGTGCCGTCGGCGCCGCGGCCGATGTCGAGGCCGGGCGCTCAAGCCGGGTCTGCCTGGCCGGAGTATCAGACTTCGACGGCCTTGGCTCTGATTCCGGTGCCGGAGAAGGTCGGTGCCGGGGAGTCTTCTCGGTGCCGGAGCGATCCGGTGCCGGTGCCGATACCACGGCCTGCGAAGCCGACGGGTCAAGTGCCGCCTCCATTAGGAGAGTTCGGAGCCTCTGATCCCTCTCCTTTTTTGTCCTCGGCTTAAAAGCCTTACAGATGCGGCACTTGTCAGATCTGTGCGATTCCCCGAGGCACTTCAGGCACGCTTCGTGGGGATCGCTGGTAGGCATGGTCTTCTTGCAGGCCGCACACTGCTTGAAGCCCGGCGAAACAGGCATGAGCCTGGCGCCGGGTGCCGGGAAGGGCTAAGCCCCCGGCAAAGAACTACTTAACAACTATTTAACTAAACTATCTACTTAACAAACTAATTAACAACTATATGGAACTAGAGATAAACGATAGACAAGCGATAGAGATACTAGGAGAGCTAGGGACGTGGAGGACAGCTAAGCCGCGCTCCACAGTTCCAACGACCGACACGGCGGTAAGAAGGAACTGAGGAGCGGGCGGGCCGGCAGGGGTATATATAGAGCGCCATGGCGGCGCCACTCTAGGGGGCGACCTGCCGGCCCACTGGAGTTGCTAGGGTAAAAAAAAGTTTCCGTACGAACGTGCACGCGCGGCGCGCACAACCTAACTGGAATGGATGTGAGCAATCACTCGAAGAAGAAGATGTGCGTTTCTTTTTTAATTTCCTTCTTTCATTTGCCTTCGGAGTGTTTTTGACACCAGTGATTGAAATGCTTATACAAAAGACAGAGGAAAAAGAGATCTTTACGTGTTTAAGTGGGTACTGATAAATTGTAAATGCTAACTGTGGTTGACATATGGTCTCCCTAGTGTAGAGGATTGTTGGACAAGTAACATCAATGCTGAATGATGCTGAACTCCCTAGGTGTAAATTTCCCTTTCCTGGCCTACAGGGGAAATAGAAATGGAATAAGAAATGAAAGGATGCATACCTCTGAGCAGCTAGATTACACTGTGATATAGTTATCGCTACTCAGGAAGCATGCTGTTAATGTAACTCCGGTACTGAGCTTCAGAGATAAAGAAGAATATAAGGCTAAGGGAATTTGCAAAGTACATATTAGGAACATTCAATAAGCTATTGAGAATTTTTCAAGTATATTTTACACGCTGAAATTCTGTGTACATTATCAATAATACAGATTCATTCCTGTAAGATGACAGTCAAATATATTAATTTTATTCCAACATGTATTACAGTAATGACAGAATGTGAGAAAATTAGCTGATAGCTTGTTTAAAAGCGAGTTCTGTTAATTCAGCAGAAGTACCTCCCGCCCCCACCACCACTGCTTGCATCCTGTTTCATCTTGAATTTGCATGCAGTTTAAATGGAAAGAGAGTGAAATGCATCCCTTTCAAATGATGAAGTTTGGAAAGCATATTAAAGACTTTCCAACAGGTCAACAGGATAAGTGTCAGTAGTACTTAGCATGATAAAGTTTGCAGGTTCAGACCCTTAAATGAGATAGCTGTACATATTTCACAACAGAATTTCTGAAAATCATGAAAATTACATCTCTTGTGCAGTTTTAACACAGACACTGACAGATCTTCTACCATGGTGGCTAAATAAATGTGACGCAGGTCAATAGGCATTTGCAGCTGACTGAACTATTTTGAACTTTAAGCTATTTTTCTCCAGTGTAGTTCAAGGGATGGATGAAGTTATAGGTTAGTTATGTAAAACAAACTGGTGCACCTATTCCAAAGGAAAAGCATATACTTTCCATTTAGGGCCTGAACTTTCACTATCGAAGTTAATAGTAGCTTTGGTATTGACTTAAATGAGGACGTGATCAGGCCCCTAATCAATGAGTCACTTTACTTTTCTATTTGTGCATCAGTTTTCCTGTCTGTAAAACAGAAATGACAATACTTTACTACTTTTGTTAAGTGTTTTGAGATACTTGAATGAAAACTGCTGTATAATCTTCTACTTAACACTGATTTTCAGTTTGACTTAGGCTCCTCAGTGCCCAAGTCACTTTTGAGAGTGGGACTAAGGCTCCGAAGTCACATAGGCACTTTTGAAAATTTAATTCCCCCATCTTTCTGTTAGGAAAAAAAATTACAGCTTCTCTCTTTGTGTATTAAAAGTTGAAATGGACACTCTCCTTTCCCTCTTCTACTTAACTTAAACTCTGTGAGTTTTGAATGTAGGAGTTGGTGCTACTTTCTGCTGCAATGGAGACTAATTCAAATAACCTCATCACAGAAGGCATTTCTGTCTTTCCATGAATACATACTCCTCCTCATTACACAACTAGCAAACTGATTGTTTAGTGTATGGTATCAGCAATCTCCTTCCTGCATGTCTGGCTGAAGAAGGATCTCGAAAGAATCAGCTGTATCGCCCTGGAGCTCTTCCCAGGTACTTGAAGTGGTTCCTGATTTATTAAATCTTTCCCAACTGATATTATCTGTTCCCCTTTGGACTACAGTCACTGGGAATTCTCCAGCATTCTTTACAATATCTAGTCTCCTTATTGTGAACTCTTTTGTTCTAGTACTCTGGAAGCAGTATGCTCTCATTTTCTTTATCTGGATCACAGGTATCTTGATATTCCTCACTATGGAGTCACCAGTCAGGATTCTGTGCCACCTTTTTCTTTTCCGTGCTTTCCTCAGGTGAAACCTCGAGTGCTTGCTTCTTGATTACGGGTCAGGGTAATGTCAGACTTTGATATGTTCTCTGTCTGCTTGAATTCCTTGGTTACATAGTTACATGGGGAAAGATGTAGTCTTCCAGGAAGGAGAGTCTCAGCCCATTGTGGCTTTGTAAGTAAAAGCTAATGCCATAAACTTAACCTGATAGCCAATAGCCAGTGCAGATCTTGGCCTTGTCATAAACAGATAGCTAAGGGTTAATGTTCTTTTACCTGTAAAGGGTTAACAAAGGGAACCAAACAACTGTCCAAAGAACCCCAACCGGGTGCAAGTCATTACACCACCATCACCCAAAAGATCCCCAGGCCCAGATGCCTCTCAAATACCCTTGGAGCGAAGGGAAAATTTGAGAGTGGGCGGAAAGAAGGTTACTGCATGGAGAGACACGGGGGCACAAGTGTTAGCTATCCACCAATCCTTCGTCGACCCCAAATTCATCAACCCAGAGACCCAAGTGACAGCAAGCAGCAAGTCTACAGCTTGTGACATGAAGGGGTAAATTGTCACTTGGGCCTCTGGGTTGATGAATTTGGGGTCGACGAAGGTTTGGTGGATAGCTAACACTTGTGCCCCCGTGTCTCTCCACGCAGTAACCTTCTTTCCGCCCACTCTCAAATTTTCCCTTCGCTCCAAGGGTATTTGAGAGGCATCTGGGCCTGGGGATCTTTTGGGTGATGGTGGTGTAATGACTTGCACCCGGTTGGGGTTCTTTGGGCAGTTGTTTGGTTCCCTTTGTTAACCCTTTACAGGTAAAAGAACATTAACCCTTAGCTATCTGTTTATGACAAGCCTGATGTGCTCATGTAAAGAAAGCTTGCTTATCAGGTTGGCTGCTACATTCTACACCTGTTGTAGCTTCTAAATGGGTTTAAGGTGTAGTCCACATTACAGTAGTTCAGATCTAGATGCAACAAAGGCTTGAATTACAGTGACAAGGTCCATCAGCGCTGCTGACAATGAACCACCCCCCAACAATATTGGTCAGCCACTGTGTGATCACCCCAAAGCAGCTAAGAATCTAACCAAAACTCCGACTTGCAAACTTTAGTTACAAATGTTGGGTGTTCGCTCTTAGTGCTTATTTTTGGCATTTAATTTCCTTGGTTTTGATTCTTTATTTAATTCAAAAAGAGGTGAGAGAATAAAAATGCTTTATGGATTTCTTTGCATTGCTAAATCAGTTCCTAACTGCCCTAGCATTAATCGAGGCACTTAAATGTAAACAACGAAAGATTCCTAAACTCAGGCAGCTATTCACAGAGGCGTCTTTATCTGTGCTTATCTAGTGTTCTAATCTACTCTAAGGCAAGGGTGCCAGAAAAAAAAGGAATAGACAATTCCAATGCACAATGGCAAAAATGCTAACTGTAAATAAGTTCAAGCAACTTATACTTGGTAAGTATAATTATCCTGGTTTTAGAGATGAGGAAGCTAGGACACAAAGAAGGGAAAGGACACAAACAAGGTCACTACAGCACAAACAAAGTCAGTTAGCACACCAGCGATGGAGCTGGAAATGGAACCTCTGTCTCCTGCATGCCAGTCTAGTAACCTATCCACGTGGCCATGCATTACTTGAAAAATACTAAACCCATTTTCTTCAAACTTTGTTTGTTCCTTTCCCAGTGACAATAAAACAAGTCTCTTTCTTTAGCTACTTAAAGTTATATTAATACAAGAATTCCAGTTAGAACATATGGGAAGAGTGAGTGAATGCTTTTCATGTTTACATTACCACAAAATGATACAATAAATTGTTCAATTATGCATTGGAAAGATAGAGAGCATGGAAAACTTCAGCCCAAAAGAAAGCTGTATGCGAAAATTATGAATAACTAAAGAATGGGGACTAGTATTGAAATGGCATCTCAATCTTCACTATTGCAATGGCAAACACTGTAATATGGGCATACAAACCATATATTTATAATGAAATTGTTTTTATAATGTAAGAGAAAAATACATCAGAACTGTTCTGAGGTATTACAGCATAACATATGTGCATCCAAACACCTCTGCATCAGACTACATGAAATGATGCTGAAACATTTTCCTTACAACTCAGAGAATAAATTAGGGCCCCAATCCCGCAACTGCATGCATGCAAGTGGATTCTTATGTGTATTTCATTGGAGGATTAGTGCCTAAATAGTGACAACAGAAAAGGTGAGAATTGATCTTCTAATGATGATGGATTCTCATCACATCGTTCAGCTTTATTTTTCTAATTAACCTCACTGGCCTCATATTAAGAACTTTGAAGAAGAAAATGGCTAATTATCTACAACTTCAAATTCTGAAGATAAAACCAAGTTTAGTTTTGAATCTTCATGGGTTGTTTTGCTACTGAAGGCATTTCAGTGCATCTGCCTCATATACTTCTGTGGAATATTTCAATTCCATTTAAATCCAGCATATTTTCCCCTCCAGACAGAGTGACAGAAAAGTATGCAATTTGATTGCTAAGATATATAGGATTTATTTGTCAAACACATAAAATACTCTGTGTGTCACATGACCACCACATTTATAATGAAATGAAAAGCTTTACAGAATAGTGGAAAATTATAGTGTAAGGGTGCATGCTGTACATTTTTCTTAATAATTAGAGTAGGTCTGGAGCCATGTGCAGGTACCACTTCTGTAGGCAGAACATTACAGGCCTGATATACAATATATGCTTTCATAGGTTCAAAACATGAAAGTGTTCAGTCCTCATCTCTGAATTTTACTATTATTCAACTAATGATGCTGTTCTATTTGCTGTGGATTTTGTTTAAGTTATTGTTAAGAAGAATAAACAGAGGGTTTCCTGAAAGGTTTATTTCTTTTCCGAAGGCTTATGGATTTCTTCAATGGATGCAAAATTAAAAATTATACACACTAATTACATACTGGTTAGATCCTGATTAATCACCTTAGCACTGAATATTGAATTCCTCATAAACTAGTGCAATATTTATCTAACAAACTTGTATGCCTCTGGCATTAACTATAGGTGTTAGTATTAAGTACTGGATTGGATTAAATTGGGCTTGGAACTGTTATTAAAAGGAATCTTTTTAAGCCAGCTAAGATTGAGGCATTTTTAATTCAAATGTTAGCTAATATAATCTTGTTCAACCAAATGTTTTAGCTTAAACTTTGACAGTTAGCTCTGCATGCAGAGGAATGCGATGAGCTGACGCTGCCTTTCTATTAGCAGAAATCACCAGGTGGCAGTAAAGGTACATGGCAGAAAACATGAATGCAAAATTCATATTCCCATCTCCTTTAGTCATTGGGAAGTCTAACTTAAACCCTAATTGATAGCATGATTGCTTCAGCTTCCAGTTTATATCAAGGGAAACATAGCAAAGTATTTTAAAGTGATTACATATTTGCCAATATGGATGAGGATCGGTCCAGAGACATACGACTTTCCTAACTGCATTCATGCATTATAATTACCTAATGTAATCATATAAAAATGGTACATTTGTGGTTGCGCAAACATACTTAGGAAAATGTTGTTTACATCAATTATGGGGTTTTTTTTACAGTGTTATCAACACAGCCATATTTCTTTAGGTTTATCACTCAAATCCAGCAAAATTAAAATGTCAGATTAGAATATATTAAAGGTCATGCGTATAAACAACAGCCTGTGACCTCGTACAAACTAAATTGATCTTCTTCTGATTCTATCAATAGGGATTTCACACTGCCAGTTAGCTAGAATATGTAGAAAAGATGTTGTCTGGCCTTTCTGAAATGGATCACACAATCCTTATGGCACCTCTATAATTTGTATCAGATGATTGGGACATTACATTTAGATCTTTCTGCTAATTTCCCCCTCATAGCGTACAAAGCCTCTAAACGTGCCTAATGAAACAGCACTGAAAAGAATAAGGTGCTTTACCTGTAAAGTGTTGATATTAAAGAGAGGATTTGAAATGATTCTTGCAGAATACTGAAACAGTAGCTTCATTTACACCCTTGATTAAGCAGAGCAGTTGTCAAGGGAACATCTGACTAGCTGTCAAGCAATATAGGAGATTTTTCAACAATGTGATTTTATTTTTGGCTGCGCACAGTGAATTCACAAGTGAGACAATCTATAGCATGTTTACAGATTTAACTATCTCTAGGTATTTCCTCTCAAAACCCTTATAGCCCTTATTATTAAAGCAGTAATTTCATATTTTTTTCTTAGAAAATATGCCAATTTTATGGATGTTGAAGTTAGACATGATTCCTGCCTCCTCATCCCCCTCCCTTCCCCCTCCCCGTCCCCTCCTCTGAGTGAATGTAACTTTACAAATGCTCCTGCCCTGAAATTTTTCACATTTGGCTTTAACCTTTTCTGTTTCAACAGGGAATTCTTTTTAGCATTTCTTGGCAGTTTCAAGCATTACATTAAAACAAAGGTATTAAAAAAATGAAATGGCTGGCATTTTACTTGATCAACCAGTGCAAAATCTGCAGCAACTCCCATCATTCAAAAGCAAATCTCAGATTTCCTGAGATTTCTAAATGATCTGTGCCTACCTCTGGATAATGCCAACAAGAGATAGATGTGGCTGTGGACAGTAGACCAGAGCTCAGAGGAGACCAGGGCAAACCAGCGTTTCTCAAACTGGGGGTCCCAACCCAAAAGGGGGCAGCGGGGGGGTGGGGGACTTTGCAAGGTTATTGTAGCAGGGCCGTGGTATTGCCACACTTCTGCACTCTCTTCAGAGATGGGTGGCCAGAAAGCGACAGCTGCTGGCTAAGCACCCAGCTCTGAAGGCAGCACTGCCAGCAGCAGCATAGAAGTAAGGGTGGCAATACCATACCATGCCATCCTTCTGTGCTGCTGCTGGCGGTGGCGCTGCCTTCAGAGCTAGGCTCCCGGCCAGCGGTTGCTGCTCTCTGGCTGCCCAGCTCTGAAAGCAGGACTGCTGCAAGCAGCCATGCTGAAGTAAAGGTGTCAATACCACAATCCCCCTACAATAACCTTGCAACACTTCCACTGCCCTCTTTTGGGTCAGGACCCCTACAGCTACAACACACTGAAATTTCAGATTTAAATATCTGAAATCATTAAATTTATGATTTTTAAAGTCCTATGACTGTGAAATTACCAAAATAAACCGTGAATTTGGTATGGTCCTACTGATAACATATTTTAAATAACAGTCAAAATAAATTCCTTACATTCCAAATCTATGTACTGTAGGTTTGCTGCCATACTGAGCTTTCTTTATTGGGAAGAGATCAGTACCAATCTGACAGATGACTCCTGTGATGGAATTTCAGTGAACAGCACCTCCTGCTGTCTCCCTGCTTTATTCAAGGTTATTTCTTCTAAACCTTACTTCACATCCCTCAGTTCATTTATTCTACTTTTCCTTTCCCATGATATTTTTTCTTTTTAGTCTGAGACAAACTGAGATAATTAATTGGGTCACTGAAAACTGGCCTGAGGTGTAAATCATTAGCTTTCTTCTAGTTAGCTTTTCTAGGACTCTTTGCTAGGTTTGTTGTTGCATCCTTTCACATAATCTAATAATAATGAATCTATTAATAACGCAATGAGTGCAGTACTTAATATGCCAAAGTAATTAGAAGCAGAATGTATTCTACAACATACACTGAAAACTGCTAGGATTATTATTAGTATTAACAGCATCAAAAATGAGTTCACTGAAAAGATGTTCACACTCAAAACCTACATTAGATTTGTGGAAAACTGGATTTACAATTGATATGACATTTTCACTTCCTAATATAATTCAGTCAATCCTGAAAGTAAAGAACAGCTGTATAACTCTTGCAATGGCCAAATAACAGAGATGTAGTAATCAATGTCTCTTTTTTATATATATGACCAGATTCTCTATTACACATAGTGGGAGACTTTAGAGACATTGTAGCTTTTTGTGTCTTTTAGGAAGGTGATGTATGCAGTCATTTATGGCTGAACTCCTCTGCTAACCAATGTGAAGGGAAGAAATGAGTCCTTTGTCCTGTCTCATCCTCATTCTCTCCCCATTCAATTTGGCGGTGCTATCAGACTCAGGAGAGCACAGGGACTATCATTACTTTTTGTTCTTGCCCCAGGACTAGGTTTTCTGCACTCTCATATAAAGTGGTCTAAACCCAATCTGTCCCATATTATGCAGATTATCACAACACAGCAAAAGAATTCACAGTTACACAGTACATCAAAGGCTGAAAGTGTTAATATTCAATGAATCTATTCTATTTACTGTATAACAGTTCCCGCTAGGCTCTACTCAGCTTTCCTTACACCCTACTCAGACAAACTGCAAATCCTGAAAGAGTATTAAATATAGTCCTCTTCTAAATGAGTTAATGGAAATGCTCCTATGACTTACTTTCTTAGACCATGATTCAGCAAAGGCACTTAAGTGTACACTCACCTTTAAGTATATCCTTATGCATGCACATAGGTGCTTCCTGAATAGAGATGCTTTTCTGAATCAGGGCCTTAAAGTCTAGAGGCTTCAGTTCATGGAACCAAAAGAATCTTGTTGGTTCCTAATGTTAGCAGGCAAAATTCTGCTCTTAGTTATACCTCTACAATTCCACTAACTCCAAAAGGACTGCTTGGTGTAACTGTGAACAGAAGGTAGCTAATGGTTTCAGCTGTCCAGCTGTAAAATGGGGATAACTCTGGGATATTGTAAGGATCAGTTAGTTGATGTTTGTGCAGAGCTTTGAAGCTGTGAAGTGCTATAATAGTGCTCATTATTATAATAATTATATTGCATTTATGCTCTTGACACCACTGACAGCATGGATTGTTACAAACTTGAGCCTGACAGTTGGCTTGAACTCCTGAGAACACCAGATGTTCTGCTTTGAGTTTGAGGATAAACTATCTCTTAATAAGAAGTATAGAGAATATATGTTACTTTTGTGGGTTTGTTTCCACTGCTCTTCTGGAATATGACAGACATTTTCATGGGTCACGTAACATTTTTTTCTCTTAGCTGAATGACTGGAGTTGCTCACTTTGAGAAGTGAGTTCAGACCTATGCTTTGTTAGTCAATGGCCCAACTTCACGACTGAATATTATTACTTTCTGTCACTTCTAGTATCATTATCTTAGGTATCTGTATCAGTGAGAATATTTGCCACCTGTGAAGGCAGCTGCCCCAGTTCCTGTCATGCTTGTCTCCAGCCCATCTCCAAAGACCTCTAGTCTTTGACTCCACAACAATCAGATGCAGAACTATTGTGGTGTTCCCAAGAGCAGTAGAATGTGTTGCAGGGCTGGTGCACCTTCTCTTTTGCACACCTCCCTCCAGGTCCATCTCATCTGGATCCTCTCAGTCTCTTTTATTCTATTTTTACACTGGTGTAATTCCATTGAAGAAAATGGATTGATAATGGTATACAGAAGGGGGAACCCCTTACACACACGCTTGTATAGACACAAGGAAGCAAGAGCTGCTGATGAGTATAGAAAATATCTTGGGGTGATCGCAACTTCCACGGAAAGAGTATTTCACCATCTGACCAGACTAGAGCATCATCACTCCCCAATACCGTATTGAGACACTACCGGTTTGTGAAAGTGCTGTAAGGGGGAAAAAACCCACTATATTTGCTCCACAAAGCTATAATCATTGTATCCATTAAACTGAAAAAGGTGCAACACAATAGCCCTCTTGTTACAGGTTGTCACTTAAAAATTTGTAAATGTAAAATTTGTAAAATGTAAAATTTCTAGCCAAGTTAATAGCAAATTGGCTACTTAATACTATGCATTTACTAGCATGCCAAAAGCAATCTAGCTTTTTCCAGGGGACAGAGTCAGAGATCATTGTCAATTTGGGAAAAGTCAGAATAGGAATTCAGAGCATCAGTGGAACATTGTAAGATTTATACTAAACATTCTGTAGAGGATGAACTGAGGCCTACATCTGATGGTGTGAATCAGCTAAATCCCAGCTAAACTCAGAGTAAAAATGAATCAGTGTTGGAAAGTGTGAGCCTGTTATTACGTATATCATTGACTTTGGTCACAGAACCACTTGCAGCCGCAATAGTTCTGATCACATTCATCAGGGAATTACTACAGGCTGGATCCTGGTCCTATTGAAGTCAATGGCAAAATTCCCATTGATTTCAGTGGAAGCAGCATCTGTCTCAATATAAGAAACACTCAATCAGTATTATCTTACGGCAGGCAAATGACACAGAGTTATGTACTGCAGACCTGGCAAAACACTGAATGTAGTGCAGGATAAAATCAGAAATTCTGAAGACTATCTGGATTATTTAGAAATTGTTGCAAGTCTAAGATTTTTATCCCCCTCAAAAATATACAAAGATCAATGTGTAATAGAAAAATAGTACACGATGTACGGCTTTGTATCAATGTACACAATTTATAAAATACATTTTCACACAACAGTGATAAAGAATGGATTATTAGTCTAAAAACAACTTTACTGGGTAAAGTGGGAATTGTACAAATAATCGTATTTCTCCAAACTTTGTACAGCATAAACTCTCCCAGGCCTTTGGCCTAAGAATTTCTACAAATAAATGAGTGTCTTTTTTAATATTCTTTTATAGAGTAATTAAGTTACCAGAATTAATCTGAATGGTCTCACTGCAAAGGAATAGAATAGGAAGTGCCCAAAATGCTGTAAAACTGCTACTCTGCTAGACCTACAATGCACACTAGTATGATATAATGCAGCAGACATCTACCCCTTTGTGAAAATATTACATGCATTGAACCCATTGCATAATATCACAAATAGTGATATTATGCAACCAGTGCAAAGGTGAAGACAATTAAATAAAAACTTACTTAATGTTATATGGCACCTAACTATATGGCATAATGTCTTCACATAAATGAAGATTAAAAACTTTTTAATTTAGATAGACCCTGTGGAAAAACCCTGGCCTACTGTGTTGTTCATTGAGAAATGACTCTGAGATATGGAATGTAAAGCGAATATGTGAAGAAGGGGATATATTTGAGAACAATCAAAGTTTATCTTTCACCTAAGTCAGGGTTTCTCAAACAGGGGTTGCTGCTTCTGTAGGGAATGCCCCTGGAGGGCTGGGCGAGTGTGTTTACCTTCCCCGTCCACAGGTCCGGCTGATCGTGACTCCTACTGGCCGCAGATTGCTGCTCCGGGCCAATGGGAGCTGCTGGAAGTGGCGGCCAGTATGTCCTTATGCCTGTGCCACTTCCAGCAGCTCCCATTGGCCTGGAGCAGCGATCCGCGGCCAGTGGGAGCTGCGATCGGCCAGACCTGCAAATGGCGCAGGTAAACACACCAGCCAGGCCCACCAGGGGCTTTCTCTACAGAAGTGGTGACCCTTGTTTGAGAAACCCTGACCTAGGTAAAATAAAAGTTTGCCTTAGATTATAAGCAATCCTTTACTTACTGAACGGGTTCACAGCATCCCCCTAAATCAGAGGAAGACAAATTAACTAAATTGTGACTCACTAGATAGAGGCTAAAGGATAAAATTGGCCAAAAAACAAGAATAAGAAATATATACCAAAGTATTGTAACCTCAGAATCTATAGGGAGGGAAATTCCAAGCTAGGTAATCTGGTAGGTGGAGGGGAGATGAATTAGAGTGAATATTAACAGCTGAATTGTCCCACTACACAATGTCTCCGGAATCGACACAATGACTCCAAGAAGGGAGAGAAGCATGACCACTGTGCTACCCTAGACTGGGAACTAGCTAAAGCTCAACCCATTGTATCTTCATTCCCTCTGGGGAATCTATCACCTCCAGCAGTGCAGTGATTGCATCCAGTGTAATTGGGGCATTGTATGGTGGGCTATAAAGTGGGGGTAGGATTGATTCCCTGAGCTCTCCCCAGTGTTGAAGATCCATTCATGGACCAGTCCAACCCTGGCCTTATGGACTGGGAAACAATTTGCCACATAAGTAAAACTGTATTAGTGTAATATTGTGTGTGTTTCTGATGTAGGAATCTACAATTTTATTATACATAATAGAAGAAAATGCCCAAGTAATAATCAAATGAATAAATAATTCTTACCATTTAAATAGGGGATCATTGACTAATTTGCCTTCACAGTACACCGTGTGCACATGAGAGTTATTATCCTCATTTTATCCCGGGAAAACTGAGGATACCTCTACACTGCAACTTGGTGTGTAATATACAGCTTGTGAAGACTTACTCACACTAGCTTTAATCTAACTAGATCATTAAAAATAGTGGTGAGAAAATAGCAGTTCAGGCTTCTGTACCATTCCATCAATGCCACCACATTCTCACTGCTAGTTTTAGTGAGCTAGCTAGATTAAAGCTAGCATGGGCACATGTACATTACCTGCAAATTAAACCCCTAGTTACAGTGCAGATGTAGACTAAGAGATAGCTTGCTTAAGTTATTTGATCAGTGTCAAACTAAATGTTATGGTGAGTCAGTGGTAGCATCAGGATTAGAACTCAGACAGTTAATCCATAGCTGAGTTTTTGGCCCTGATTCTAAAAAAACAAAAACAAAACCAAAACAAAACAAAAACACATTTAAATATTTGAGGTGGAAACACTTTCAGATTAAAAGTTTTTGGATAAATATTATAAATATAATTGAAATTGCAGAAGGATCATAGAGGACACCTATTGTAAATGAATGCATGCCTTAATGTTGGGTTTTGAGGCTGCTATCTTTGGACACAGTGCCGCCCAGAGTGGGGGGGTGGGCATGAGAGTTTTTCAGGGCCCCTGGAGCAGGGTCCTTCACTCACTCCAGGGGCCCTGGAAAACTCTTGTGGAACCCGGGCCCTCGGAGCTTCTTCCGCTCCAGGTCGTCGTCAGCAATTCGGTGACGGGGGGTCCTTCCGCTCCGGGACCCATCGCCAAAGTGTCCTGAAGACCCATGATGGGGGGTCCTTCCAGCACTTCGGCGGCAGGTCCCGGGGCAGGTCTTTGGTGGCAATTCCGTGATGGGGGGTCCTTCTGCCCCGGGACCCACCGCCAAAGTGCTGGGTCTTCAGCAGCAATTCAGCAGCGGGGGCTGATCCCAGCCCCCCTGAATCCTCTGGGTGGCCCTGTTTGGAGGTACAGATGACTAACAGACAACCTGCCAGTACTGCCAATCCTAAGCATTCAAAACTCATGAGACAGCCCTAAAAATCTTGATATTAAAAAAAGAGGGGGGGATTCTTTTTATTTGCTTCAGGCTTTATAGCTTGTAAGAATCAGGATTTCTAGATATTTTCTGCAGGCACAAAGGCAAGAAACCATTTTTTTAAAATGAAATCTGAGATTCTCACATAATCATATGACTTCAAGAGCTGGGGCTTTAAGAAAAACACCAAATATTGCAAGAGTTGTGATACAACGATTATGGTTGTTAACATGATATTGGTATAAAATTGATACAAAACATCACAACCAAACAAAAAATACCACCAAAAAACAAAACCACCTCATGTCAATACACGACACAAGATTTGACACAAACAATAAGTCTAAATTTGATCCTTTTCTATTGCCCTCAAGATGAGTTTTGTCACTGATTTCAGGAGGAACAGGATTGGACCTTGTGGAGATTTTTTCACACACAAGAAAGAACCAATGTTAAAAACCTGCACAATATATGGAGCCCGTTCCCATGAAACTCAGACACATTGGATTTCTGCTGGAGGGTGGGGAGAACTACTTTAAAATCTCCACAGGAATCCCACAAGTAGAGCCTGCTGAGAAGAATGTGCTGAATCACAGCATGCCCAACACATGATCCTTCCCTGGCTAGTGTCACAAACTTTGTGGGCAGTGTTGGACATTTATAGACCCACCATAGGGAGAGAAGAACTGTAGATACTATATGCCATCACAACTCCCCTGAGAGACTTCCCATCACCGTAGTTTCCAATAGACTCTATATTAGCCTAAAACATGAGATGAATCTGTGCCATCAGAACATCCAGTATGTTATCCTACTTGTGCAAAGTCAGATTTCATATTTAGAAGCCTTTTAATATTTGTTTTCCTACCTTTTATCAACGTACTAATTACCATGAGCCATATTTTGCTCAGTTACACTAATGTGAAAATCTAGAGTAACTGCAATAAGCGAGCTATCAAAATTGATACTCATATAAATGAGGGTAAAATTTGGTCCCCACATGTCTCCTGGTGTCACATACAATGGATATTCCTTATCCCTTTTTATTTCCATACAGTACTGTAAGAGCTTACCTATTATCAATTTTTACCTTTTAGATTCTATTCAATTTGACTTTGTATGAAAAGCTGATTATTAGGAAAACTGATTACAATTCTCAGAAATGCAGCCTGGAATATCCTGTTAAAATGAGACACTGAATTCTGCATTGAAGCTTTAAACTTGGAAAAATATGCTTGTAATCTCATTGAGGGTATTAGTTTGCATTGATGTTAAAGAGAAATTTTGCATATATAAATGGAATTAGCACTTGCATTTGTATTTGTAATAAGTATTCCTTCTTATACTGTTATAGACAAAGAAACAAGCAGCCTGGCAGAGAAGATTATGAAAGTGTAATACACCCTTGCTAAGCCAGATGAGTCTAGGAATGGACAATTTATCTTTCTCAGCAAGGTGTCTAAGATATAGAATCATCTCTGTCCTCTCAGCCCTCACTGGTATTCTCCCTGACTCTCTTGTCAATATCATCAGTAAGAAAGATAGTGAGGCCTTGTCATCATTGTCCTCATATATGTTCCACCTGATGCTTTTCTGATACCCTCCTGCCTCTTCTTCAACACAAGTGAAGAAGGAATATGATTTCATAAGACAGATGAGAATTAGCAATGTTAGTACAAGTCATAGGTGCATTACACAAGTCCATTCAGAAATGGTCTGCAGAGGTCAAGTCAATATTACGAGATAGAAATATTAAAAGTTGTACAGAAGTTTACCACAGTTGGGACCATGCAATGAGTGAATAATTCATAGGCAAAGGAATTAATTTCAAAAATCTTATTTAGCTATATTTTTAACTTAAGGTTTATAGAAACAGAAAACCGTACATTCTGTGCGATTAGAACAAATATATATTCAAAAGACAGAACAGTAAAGCTATCTGTCACAATTTACATTCATTTAAAGGCTACCAGGCCTTACATGAACCCATTAGCTTCTTATTTATCTGTCTCTCTGGAATTTCATACACATTCCTTCTGAAAAACGGCATCTCGTGATCATCTGAGTATGTGTGTATGTACAGTATACAACAAGACCCACTTGAAAAATACATCATCCTAATAAATAGCTGAAACCCTGGTGCTCAATTATAGCTGAACAAACAATTGATTCAAACATGGAATGGCTGTTACCTGACTATAGGTCAATATACATTCCCATTGGAAAACTCTTTAACATAGACTGTTCTTAGACATATAATGAGGAAGGGCTTTTGTGTTTCAGACCTATCAGAATATAGAAAGAAATCACTAAAATACAGAATTAATTTGTTATGTCATTATGTGATTCAGATGTGGTTTTGGGCAGACAGTAGTTAAGCAGCAAAGTTTTATAGCATATTATAAATGTAGAATTTCTGATTTTTTTTTTCAGCCACTTTCCCTAGTACTGTATATCTGAGTTAAAGGAAATATCTTGAAAACAAATAGCACACAAGATTCATTAATCTGAACAGGAAAAAAGACAAATGTAAAGTATTTAGATTGGATCACTAAATGCACATTCATAAAATGCATTTTTTGTGGAGTTTTCTATTTCTAGACAAGATAGATTACCTTTCTCAGTTTTTTTTTAAATGGAAAATATAAATCATATATAGAAAAAGCCAGTCATAGATTACAAGAAAGTGACAGATATCTTAATGTTGTATAGGGCGTTCCCTTTGTTATAATCTTAACAAGATAATATTCTATGAATATGATTCATTAATGACATTATGAAAAAGAAAACAAATATCAAGACAATTGTTGCTGTGTTTATCATCGTCATGTATTTCACCATTGCTGACAAGATGTTACTTTTTTTTCTTTTTGATAGCCTTTTCATAGAATTTATTTTTATTTTCACTTAAATATTATGAATGTGTGACCATATGTTAGAGTTGGATATGCTGGACAAAATTTCACACCAGAAAAAAAAGATGAAATATTATATTTAATTTCCTAGGGTCACTTGGGGCTATTAATCATGTAGATATTTTAAGTACAATTCAGTCTCCAAATAAAGTTTCAATTTATCTGAATAAACATTTCTAACTGACAGAAATTAATTTCAGATTAAGCTGCCTATCTCTGATTTGCAATTGTTTAGACTATATGCCCAAATTAAAAAAGTGTCAAGTTAATTTTTCTACATCTATTTAATAATGTGAAATCACAGACGCCTCACTTGCAAGAGTGAATTAGTTTGGATTTGTTGTCACCGCACAAGTGAATCCCATTTGGTTTGATCTTATTTACATCTAAAGTGATCAATTTATATAATAAACCCCACTTTTGGTGTAAAATTAAAAACAGATATAGAAAACCATGCTGTCCAGTTTTGACAATCCAAATTCTTATTATGAAGCTTTGGGAAACCCAGAAACAAAGGCTTGTGTTTATACAGAGAACACAATGCTTTTTCATAACAAACCAGACTGTAAACTTCACATCTGTTTTAACTTATTGATACACAAAGAGTATTTTGGAAGCTGGGTGCTGCAGTGCCTAGATAATAGAATAACTGACATTATATAAATGGACAGAAAGGAGAGATGGAGTTTTCTGTACTCAAGCATTAGTTATTGTGACCACTGCTGATTCAGCTATTGTCACTTTACTGGTTGGCACTAGTTAACATTTAATTCACTGTGAAATATAAAATTGTAACCAAGCTAGTAGCCATTGTGTCTTTTGGCTACCACCATGCATACATGAACCAGTACGTGCACACACTATGACGTATATAGGAAAAAATCCTACTCACCATATACAAATAGTTATGTTAATTCCAATTGCAGGGTCTTATTTATACGAGTCAGATGAACAGAATTTGTTAATAATATATTGTGTGTATGAATAAAGACAGTAGATAATACATTGCAAACCAACATTTGTACTTTGTAAGTGAGGGTCACAACTGAGTCTTGGGAAATGCAGCGAGGACACACTGTCCCCCCAAAACTGGTCCATTGTTGGGAAGCGTGGGCTGTCGGTATAGAAATACTTAGTATTTTTAATCTTCTAAGTGTCATAGAAACATTAAGTAACTAATCCTCACCATTAATACAGCATTAGTACCTCTATTTTACAAAGGACTTAAATGACTTGCCCAAGGCCAGGCAGTGAGTCGGTGGCAGAACTAGGATCAGATCTGATGACTTTCTGCAGACAACTCATAACCCAATATGCAAAGGCCATGAAACAAAGGCTGGATGACCCAGAGACTTACTCTAGTGATAAGAAAAGAAGAAGGAAAACATGGCAAAATGAAAAGCAAATATATAGCCTATTCTTTTGCTGAACAAACTTAAAATAAGTCCATTGTATATCTGAACTATAGGGTAATGTTACCATTCAGTACTGTTTTCAGCCTCTCTTTCTCTCTCTCCATGCTCTGTTTGATCCCATTATCACATTCTTTCTCCAAAGGTTATTTTACAGCTGTGTGAAACTATTGATGGAAGGATATTGTGTGATCTAAAGCAAAATGAATATTAACATGCTTACTTTACTGCAGACATTCTAGTGCTCAAATAGTGGTTTAAGTAGCAGGATGTTTGAGTCAGCCCAGTCTTTCTGACCCCTTTCCCAGCTCCACATCAAGTATTATTAGCAAATATGATTCACAATTTTGCAAAAGACTGATCAGCCTCTGCAAAAATTAGAGTAATCATACAAATCTATGAAAGATACTTGTGTTTGCCAACCACACGCAGCTTAGCTCAGTGGTGGGAACCTCCACCCAGTGGTGGTGACCTGACCATCACAGTAGCCAAGACTCACTGGGATCTTCGTTATCACTAGTAGTTGCTCTAGTGGGTGAATAAAAAGAAAGCCTTATTTTAGCAAATAACAGTGTAAGCTGTGCCAGGCTTTCCTTATCTCCAAGTCACTCTCATGGGAGCCAGACAACAAATGAACAACAGTAAAATATCTCATTAAAAAAATGTTAACTCAGTTCAGTCTAGTGTGTATAGTAAAAATTTCAACAAGACTTTGTGGAGTGTGACTGCATTGCAGAAGGTGAAATTCTGGCTCTACTGTTGTCAATGACAAAACATGTATGGACTTCAGTTCTCACAATTTCTCCCAGATCCTTTAAGTTTTAGCTTTATTGTACAGACAAATGGTGCAATACAGTAGTGATGGTGACTATACCCATCCATTGTACTATTCACATTGTTCAAATGTAGTTGTGAATAACTTCCTGCATGATCCCTAGATTATTGGGAATATAGTAGGATTGTCAAAGTCAACCTGAGACCATTTAGGCTAGGCTAGACTAGCTATGCGAGTGAAGTTCTGAGCCAGCTGTATTATGAAGTTTGCAAACTCCAGCTTTTTTTTTTTTTTAAAGGAGGTTTTATCTCATTGCACATCTACAAATTGTATGCTTGTAAGGCTTGGACCAACAAATTGCCTTTCAGAACTACACTGGGAGGAAGAAGGGATATATTTGAAAGGAAAGACTGTCTATTGGCAGTATTGCAAGATACCATCTCAAGGGCATTCACAACACCATACTTCCAACATATACAAACAGAAGCCACTAGGAGGCTCTCATAAACAGACATACTGGAGGCCTTGCTATTATCCATTTTATTACTGCAGGTTTTCAAGTGATATAATTCTATTGATTTGAATGGAGTCAAACTGGAGTAAAATTAGTATAACAAAGTGGTAAACGTATGGCTGAGTACAATTAAACACAGCACAGCTGGACTGCTTCCTCAGTGGCCCCGAAGAGAAAAGTGGATGGTCCAAGCAAAGCGGGTTTGGGATAGGCTTTTAGCTTTTTTTTTACTTTAGCTATGGTAGTATCTTAGCATCTTGAAATCAGTAATGAATTTTATCATTACAAGACTCGTGCTGAGTACTATCCCTATTTTGTAGATGGGAAACCGAGGAGAGGATAGATTAACTGACTTCTTAATGTCAGACACAGACATTTTAGCCTGGTCAGGAATTAAACCCAGGTCTTTTGAGTCCCAAACCATTGCCCTGTCTACAACATCAATCTTCCAATGTTGATGTGTTTGAAACTAAGATGTTAGGTGTGGACAGCTACGGGAAAAGGTGATCTTCTTTACCTGAATTACTCACAATTCAATATTCTTTCCATGTGCATCTTCAGTGTTGCTGGTGAAGATGTAACTAGTTAATTATATATATGTGTTGTGCATTCAAGGTGAGTCAGGAAATTTTCTCCATTACATATCTGCCTCTTTCATCTGCAACGCAGAAGATGAGAGTGAGCAGAGAAGCAGCATGAGGAGGATTAGCTCAATACTATGTCTTCCTGTAAACAACTATCAGGTGGATTTTTCAATTTTATCTTTTTTTAAAATGCTGCTGTCTGGTTAGGCAGAAAAAAAAAATCAAACTCCTGTGTCCAACATATAAACAGCTGTATAAATGCTGCTGATGTAATATATGCTCCAGGCCAAATATTATAAGGCAAGTGGGTTTGTGTGGGGTACTTTTAATCTGAATGAAACATAATATCAGCTCTTGTGTTATGTCATTTTACTGATGCTCTCAGTATTACGTGTTGTTGGATCAGCTCGTGGAGGGTCATGAAGGAGAACTCACTCATCAGAACTAGCATCAAAGGGAGAATGGCATAAATTATCAATAATGAATACATATTTCAAATACTTTTTTCCCCTGATTTGGGTGTGTGTAATAATTTTATAATTCCAAGATTGGGAGACTGTATTATATTTGTGTGGAGAAAGATAATCAAGTGTAAGTTAAAATCAGTCCACAGAGCCAATTTAATGGCTTTGGACACCCTTTTTTTTTTTTTTTTTCAAAATTGAAAGACTTTCCTTTGTCTCCTGTACCTTGTCTGTTCCTCTTCAGCATCTCCATTGAATCTTCTTGTCTCCCACCCTCACTTCCATTCCTGTTCTACCACCAACTCTACTTCCCTGATACACTATGAAGAACATCAGGGAGCTGAGAGATCAGGGAGATTGGGCTACTGATGAACAGGAATATTCAGGGGCAGGAAATAGCAGCGTTTAGGTGAAAACAAATGGGCCATGAGCTGCAGAGCCTGGGTTAGCAGAAGTAGAGCAGAGAACCTATCCTTCTGTTTGCTGATGACCAATTATAGTAGGCTCATCAGAGCTCAGCTCCTCTCTGATGACTCTTGAGTAGTTCATGGAGCAGTCAGCTCTTTATTCTGTTCCTACCACCCCAAGTGACTACACTGGTACAATTAACACTTGAGCAGCCTTAGCTCTAAGTATTGAAGAGGAGATAGGAGAAATATATTGAATAAGCAAAATATTTTATTATATTAAGAAGTAAAAAAAATCTCAGTCCTATATTTTCAAAATATTTATAAAGATATTTAGAACTATTTTTCCCCAAGTCTTCTGGGAGTGGTTCTCTTAAGTGTGCATAATAGTCTGAATGCGTGTAGTGGAACAAACAGTATGTACTAATGTGCTACTGACATGATTGCTTTCTCATTACAATTACCCTGTGTATTTTTTGTATTTTTGTGGTACCTTGCAAGTCTCCTTTTTCTCTCCCTACCTGTGGATATTAAATCTTTGAAACTCAATTAAAAAGTTCAAAATACTAGTCCCCCTCACTCCACTACAGGGAAGATGCAAGATGCATCTATCTAATACTATCTAGCTGATAACATCTAAACTCTCTAGAGAGGAATACTTGCAAAGACTAAGATGTGACAGAACAGAGTGAAAGCTATATTGAGCAGCTATATTGGATGTTCTTCATGGGAACTGGGACACAGACTACTGGATTGGAGAGAAAGCTCGCCAGTGGAAACTACTATTGAAGAGCAGGAACCAATTATAAACCAGATGATAAACTTGTTAAAATATAAGCTAATATGTAGAGTATGTTGCACCAAAGAAATATTTTTTTCATTAGTCCTTAGTTGTGTGGAACTCTGGGAAATTGATTAGTTCTTTCTGTTATGAATCATAAAGGTGCTTGATCCAGAACTTTTTCAGATCTAATGAGCCAAATTCTGTGCTGCATTACTCTAGTAAAGTAAATGGAGTTATTCTTGCAGAGAATTTAGCCAGGTAAAGATAGAGTTGTCATATGGCATCTCCTGTTAAATAAGTAAAGTGGTAGTAAATTGGTTTAAACTATTTAGCTCTTCTGCGTTTTGAGAATATAAACAAAAAAATCCATAAAGGCAAGGTAATTTTTAGTCAGTTCTCTATCTCCAGTTTAATTTTGCTTATGTGGAAGAATGAGTACATAAGAACATAAGAATGGACATATAGGGTCAGACCAGTGGCCCACATAGCTCAGTATCCTGTCTTCCAACAGTGGCCAATGCCAGAGGCTTCAGAGAAAATGAACGGATGAACGCAATTTTCAAATGATCCATCCCCTGTCATCCAGTCCCAATTTCTGGCAGTCAGAGCTTAGGGACCCCCCAGAGTATGGGATTGTGTCCCTGATCATAACTTAACCTGTCCTCCATGAACTTACATAATTATGTTGGGAACCTGGTTATAGTTTTGACCTTCACAATATCCCCTGGCAACAAGTTCCACAGATTGATTGTGTTGTGTGAAGTATTTCTTTATGTTAGTTTTAAACCTGCTGCCTGTTAATTTCATTGGGTGACTCCTGGTATTTGTGTTCTGTGAAGGGATAAATAAATCTCTTTCATATTTCCCCTTAGGCATCTATTTTCTAAAATGAACAGTCCCAGTCTTTTTAATCTCTCCTCATATGGAAGCTGTTCCATACTCCTAATCATTTTTGTTGGCCTTCTCTATAACTTTCTCAATTCTAATATATCTTTTCAGAGACAGGGTGACCAGAACTGCACACAGTATTCAAAGTGTGGAGATACCACGGATGTATATAGTGGCATTATCATATTTTCTGATATATATAATATATACAGATGTTAAATTGATTCTACATGGTCCTAGCAGTTCATTTATCTTCTGCCAGTGTACTTCAGACAAGCAAACTTTACTACAAAGTGTCATTTACTCTGTAGATACAGAAAACTGTAGAAAGTATAGGACAAGTTGTGGCTGGTCCTTGTGTGGGTCTCCAAGGAAAAGGGAGGATGCAAGAAATGTAAGTCACCTGCAAGCCAAAGTCTTACTCCTTGGAGCACTAGCCACCCATAAAGGGGCAGGAAGCATATGGGGCCATGGAACTGCACCTTAGCTCTTCACATACCAAACAATGGAGCTGGCTGGCCATGCAAGGGAGAAAACTAAAGGAAAATGGCACTGGGTACACTCCGTCTGTGTGCCATGGGGCCCTCGACAGTTATGCAGTGAGTAGGAGTTCAATTCCTGACTCAGCCACAGACTTCCTGCATGACCTTGAACAAGTCAATTAATCTACCCTGTTCCTCAGTTCTCCCAGCTGTAAAATGGGGATAGTACTTCACTACTTCACAGGGATATTGAGAGGATAAAATCCATTAGTGATTGTGAGACACTCAGATGCCATGATGATGAGGATCCTATAAGTAATAAGATAAAAGTACCCTCCACCATGTCCTTGCTCGAGGGCTGTGGTACTCTACCACCCTCAACATAGAGCTGTTCCAAAAAGCCTTTTGCAGATGCTGTTATACACTATAAAACCAAATTTAGAGCTAAAATACATGTTACTGTGCTAATATCCACTGGTCATGTTCCCAGCTACAATGAGAAGAGGGGGAAGTTGAGGCAAATTAGATTGAGTTTCCCAAGGCAGTTGTCTCTCTTTTCTTCAATCACCTTCCCACCTCTAGCATGTTCAATGCATTGCATTCTGCCTCTGTTGCACTGGAGCTCCCCTCACTAGATTGGTCAGTTATTCATCCAGCTGTAGTACAAAAGTCAATATCTTTGGATTCAATCCCACACTCCTTTCACAATCAAAACTTCCACTGAATCCCAGGTAAAGGGAGGGTATGCAGAAGGAGCTGACTTTGAATCAGGAAATTAGAGGGAAACATTTTTTTGAATAGTATTCAAATTTTATATTTTACATTTATATGACTTAGCTAGGGTGTGTTAATATTTTCAGATAGTAATTAAGTATTTGACACAATAAATAAATATGTCTAAAAAGTGTTTTTTTTCTCTTTTTTAGTCAGTTTCACTTATTTCACAGTACACGGTATATGGCAATTTGCTCTTTGCATGCAAATTGTTCAAATGACAGTTTATTTTTAAAAAATTGAAAACTGAGAAAAATATAAGAGTACATCTACACTAAAAACTTACGTCGACCTATATGAGGTCAACTTACAGCCACCAAAATAATTACTGTGATGATATATGTTCACATTACACTTCTTGGCTGAGTGGTGCGAGTCCTCACCAAGAGAACTTCCACCAACCTAAGAGGGACAGTTTGGGGAGCTGACAGCCCAGTCTCTCAGCTATGCTGGCAGCTCCCTGCCGGAAGCCTGTCTGCCCCACAGGCTTCTGACAAGCTACCCCTCCCTCAGCTCTCTGTTCCCCCCTGTGTCATCCTAACTACACTGACATAGACGCTATGCCTCTCGTAGAAGAGGAGTTATGATGTTGGTGTAGTAAGACACTTACATTGGTGGGACAAGGCCATAGCATAAACACTAACATAATTAGGTTGATGTAAGCTGCCTTACGTTGACCAAATTGTGTAATGCAGAGCAGGCCATAGTTTTAACCTTCTCGTCTATCCTATAAAACTCCTCCCACTACACTTCTTAGAATCACATTTGACATTTTCATGAAGTGAAGGTGCTGAAAAATTCATGGAAGCCTGTAGACCCCAGGAACAAGTGGGAACAGCAAATGACTCAACAGAGGACAGAATAAAGGGCATTCAGTGTGTTTATGCAAAGAGTTATCTGCCTAAGTCTTTTATTATAAATTGATATACTGAGATTATTTCAGTTATTTGCTATATAACCTTATTTTTGCTAACATCTTGCATTCCCAATCAGCTTGAAGCAGGATATGTGATTTAAAATTTGCACACAGGCTCTGTCAGACTAGAAACAAGCCAAGTCATCCACTGGCTGATTATTTTAACACAGACCAGTTAGGCCTCCTCTGATTCTCTTCATCATCAAATATTTCTGTCTGTGCTAACAAGAAGTTATATTATTTAAAACTTGCTAAATCAGCTTTCTTGCAAGGTTAACACAGGCCATTGTAGTGAATGAGCACAGGAAAAGGAAGCAACGGACTGTGTGGGAGTTAGCTTAGATGTAGGACAAAAAATGCAAACCAAATAAATGGGTAATTACTTACAGTCTTGTAATGCACACTGGTGCTATCAAAAACTGGTATGAAAATTAAACTTCACAACTGGAAAGAAGCAAAGAGTCCTGTGGCACCTTATAGACTAACAGACATATTGAAGCATGAGCTTTCGTGGGTGAATACCCACTTCATCAGATGATATGTCATGCATCCAATGAAGTGGGTATTCACCCACGAAAGGTCATGCTCCAATATATCCGTTAGTCTATAAGGTGCCACAGGATCCAGACTAACACGGCTACCCCTCTGAAACTGGAAAGAACATATTGTGAAACTTAAAATGGAGAGTGGTAATTTTCTTAAATAGTCCTAAGTAGTCAGGATAAAGAGAATCAAATGCAGAATGCATTCTTCTGAGTCCAAATAAAGGTGTTTGAGGAATGCAGCCCAAGAACCATCAAGACTGTTCTCCCTTTGATTAAAATGTGTCACTATTTGTGTGCTGAATGTACCTTTTGGAATGCATTTAACTCATATGGCCAGGGCTGTCTATGTTCATCCTGTCCCAAACATTGATTTTTTCTCTTTATGCTTTGCTTTCTCTCCAAGTAATATACAGACATAGCTTTTTTGCCAGACTGAACTGCCTGTGGAACTTCCTTCTCAATTCGCTCACCTTTTCCTGATACTCATTATTTGTCTTCTTCACAGTCATTTCCTTGGCCTTTTCTTTCTGTGATTACTGGTGCTACCATTACCCCATACTGTCATCTGCATCCACAGATATCCAGTCATGATCTTACCACCATCTATAGCTCATATTTAGTAGGACTAAAAATATAGAATGGAATTAAAAACCCTCCCACAAAGAGGATGGAAATATAAGGCATGTGTCACTGTAGCAGAGAAACAAATTCAGAAAAGCAGGAAAAAGACCTCAGCAGAAGCACTTTGGCTCCTATAGAGAGAGGCAATAATCTAATGACTATGCTTGCCATTTTACAACATCACATAATTTAATACAGTCTTTCTTTAAGGTATAATTTGCGCATTATAACTCTGTGAGGCAAATAGCTTTAATTCTTATTCTTGTGTTTAATACAAAGAAAAATGATCTCAGTCTTGGAATGCGTGTAGCATCTTGTTCATTATAACCATAAGCATCTGCGTAATGTATGTTAAGTACAGAAAAAATAACAACCATCTAGTGCTGCCCAATGCCAATGTCCTTTAGTACAGGCAAAGAAAAACACTATGGAGTTTCAGAATATGGAAGAATACAATAAGCTTGCCAATACAGGTATTTCCTAAACAGAGTAGACCTGGATTTCCATCCTCTGGGGTGCGTTAGAGGAAGGGAAACTGTGTTTGGGAACTAATCCATGTCCATGCCCACAGTCCAAGTATTAGACAGATTTATTACAGTTGAAGAATGGAGCATGTTTGGATAGAATCCTTCCACAGATAAAGGAGTAAGAGGAAAAGTACTTACTCAAGCCAGGAGAAGAAGCAGGATCTCTCCTTTTACTTTTAATGGAGGAAGGGAGAGTAGCGTTTCCTTCCATGCTCTTTCATACTTAATCTCTGTTTTCCCTAGGCCAAAGGCACAGTGGCATCCTCTGATTGCCCAGAGTCCTAACATTGTACCTTGGAGGTGCATGCTTAGTGCACTTGGTATTTACAGAACTCTAGGGGGTTAGAGCATCGTCTGTGCAGATGGAATGTTCAGAGATTTTAGCAGCAAACCTCTAGCCGGCTGAACTGAGCATGTATAAATGGTGATTTTTCAGAGATTTATAACTGAGCCAAATCTGAGCATAGTTCCACAGGGAACAGCACAGGCTCACAGCATCCTCTTAAATCAGAGGAAGAAAAATTAACTAAATTGTGACTCACTAGATAGAATGCAAGGCTAAAATTGGCCAAAAAACAAGAATAAATATTGTAATCTCATGTATAAATGGTGGGTTTTTTAGAGATTTATAACTGAGCCAAATCTGAGCATAGTTCCATAGGGAACAGCACAAGGCATGTCACTGACTCCAAGACCATCATCCTACCAAATATGAAGTTCTTGTTCCAAACCCTGGAGGTGTTTTAACAGTAGCAACTCTACTTATTTTACCCTAGCCCCCTTCCCAGAAATGATGGAACTATGTTTGCTGAAATATAAGTAAATCAATTACATTAAATCAATCCAACCTAGAGCAAGTATAGAAAATTTCAGCCTCCAAGTTTCAAATTTGCTATAGTTTTATGCAACCAAAAACATAAAGACTAGCAATGGAAAGTGTTAGGAAACCTTAACTGCAGATATCACCGACAGCTCTGCCTGTAATAATAAGAAATAAAAAAATCTTTGAATTAAAGAAATGCTACCCCTGTGCCCTCCAAACGCCCACACATACACACCTTCTCTCACACTTACACAAACCAAGCTCTTTCCTTTCATACAGAAGAAGAAAAGGCTATATTTTATTAGCACATATAATTATAATACGAAAGGCCTAAAGACAGTTTATGGTTCCAAGTTGTACAGTGTTCTATTGGTAAAGGTACACATGTATGATTCTATGAATTACTACCTTGAAGGGCGCCAGAACCTTTGTAGAAGTGGTGGGAGCAAGGCCAAAGTGCCCCCTCCCTCTCTGTGCCTGGCTAGTCTGGTAGTGAGCCAGCTGCCCTCTCCTCTGGTGTCACAACAGCCCCTGACAGGTGAAAGATGTAATTGCAGCACTTCTCCGGTTGGATCTATTATTCTGCTAAGGGGGTGGGGGAGAGAAGAATCTGCAAGTAACATGAATTCTTCACTTATATTTCATTTGTTAAATAGGAGGTATGGCCCTCTCACTTTTAAAAGTGTATGTGTGGGGGGCCTAGCCCTCTGCCCCACCCCAGTTCTGGTGCCAGTACCCTAATCAGCATCTAACAGCAGTTGAAATTAAGACATGCTTTTAAAAGGCCTGATTTAATTAATATGGACCTGATCCTGCCCCCTTACTCCGTAAATCTTCTCATTAATGCCAATAGGATTATTTGTGGAGTAACATACTAAATATGAGTAAGGATGGAAAAATTAGGTCCTAAGAGAGAACTGTCTTGTGAAGAGTTTCCCTCTTTCATTGGACTACTACTGATTTTACTGCAATGTCCTAAGGACTACATTTAACCAAATGCTATGGCATCTCATATGGTCAAGATTTAGTTCAGTTCACACCATGTTTTACTTTTTTTCTATAGATTTTTCCCTAGTATTGCCATATTGGCAACTAATACCTCCTGTTGGGTCTTCAGCAGTTCATTTCTGGCTTTGATCTTCTTGTTCCTTTGGAACTAAAGCAACAAAACAGTTTGGCACACTAAATCACTTGCTCTTACACTTGAGGTTTTGGGGGTTTTTTTAATAGGAAAAAAATACTCAGAAAATCCAGTTAAGGCAGCAGAGAAAAGACAAGTTGCCTTTTTCTCGTAGAGGAACAGTATGAATGTTAAATATGCTGAAGGTTATGCAGTGAACACAGAAGACCAAAGGGCCAAAACACTTTTACAGCTACATTAAATAGCAAATGGTGCCACACAGAATTATTCAGTTTAAATTCAAGCTGAGCTGCAAAAAGCCAGTATACCTCATCTCACCTTATACAAGTTCTTGAGCTAAAATGTGAACTAGCATTTTGCCACCTGCAAATTTCACAGTACAATGCCATTGCATTCAATAGCTTATTATTTTGTCTTATGGCAGAAATGGGTCAAAGTTGTAAAAAATTCATTTAAAAAATAAACTGCCTGTTAACTGGAAAATGTATAGGTGTATGTCTGGTATTATCCAAATATGGCTGCAAGGGTTTGAACTTGGAGAAGGGCAAAAGTTGAAGTCTGGAGATTGGATTCAGGGAACTCCTGAAAAGGGCAGATACTTGCCAGAACTTATCAGCTCATGTCTGAACATTTTGAGGCCTCCTTTTCTGCTTCCCATCTTTCTCCATTAGTCATTGTCTTCTTTAACTAAGGAACCTGCCAATCAGTCCAGCAAAGACTGTTAGACTCTAGAAGGCTCTAAGGTGCATTTCAATACAGATATGAGATCTTTTGGGGTCAGGAACTGAGAGAGACAGAACAAGCTAATTCCCTATCATTTAAACCTGCAAAAATCAGAAATAACTTCAAAGGAATCATATGAGATCAGCATCAGGAATGGAGAGGTAGTAAAATCCAAAACCTTAAAAATGTAGGTGTGTTCTGTTCATGTTGGTCTGAAATGTGGATTGTGGCTCAGGCCATTTAATTCCACCACCTTCCTGTTCAGCCCTCATGATCTTCTAATCCAGGGGTTCTCAAATGGGGGTTGGGACCCCTCAGGGGGGTATGAGGTTATTATGTGGGGGGTCACAAGCTGTCAACCTCCACCTCAAATCCTGCTTTGCCTCCAGCATTTATAATGGTGTTAAATATATAAAACAAGTGTTTTAAATTTATAAGAGGAATCACACTCAGAGGCTTACTATGTGAAAGTAAAAAAGTTTGAGAGCAACTGTTCTAATCAGTGTTCAGCAGCTGTCATGTGACATGATGTAGACATTACACTTCCCCTCCTCCCGGCACAAAATGAGAGAGAGAGAAATACAATGAAAGCTGTGAGAAGAAAATAAAGTTAATGAATCATGCCGTAGATTTTCTTTCTTTAAAGAAAGTCATAGATAATAATAGCAGTTCTCAGCTGTGAATCCAGCATTCTTTCTCAGCTGATGGAAGGTTTATTGTGATTAGTAACCTTAGGGATGTCTTCTGAAAATGAACTTTTTTTTTTTGCTTACCATTTACTATACAATTTATTCTGAGGTATAATTTACATTACTTATGATAAGAGGTGAAGGCCCTAAAATACGCATTTACTGAATTGAAGGCTGACTTTCATACTCCTTTAGTAATTCTTTGTGAAGTTTAGAACATATGATAGATGGGTAATATCTTCATAAGCATAATTATTAACATACTTATAATAGTCTTAATGATAAAACGTTGTAAGTACCATATATACTCATTCATTAGCCCGTTCATTTATAAGCCAATCCCCCCATGGTGGTTAGGTAAAAACAGCAAAAACTGCATGACCCTTTCAAAAGCTGACCCTATATTTCAGGGACTGGCAAACTTTGGCTTCCGACTCATCAAGGTAAGCTGCTGGCGGGTTGGGATATTTTGTTTACTTGAAGCGTCTGCAGGCATGGAGCCCCTCAGCTCCCAATGTCCACAGTTTGCCGTTCCCAGTCAATGGAAGCTGCGGGAAGTGGCGTGCCACCTCCCACAGCTCCCATTGGCTGGGAACGGCGAACCATGGCTACAGGGAGCTGAGGGTGCCTGCAGACTCGCCAAGTAAATAAAATGATAATGTATTAGATATGCAATTCAATGATTCCATAGAATTTAAAATCTTCAGATTTTGGTGTAGACCTGTTTATAAGCCAACCCCCACTCCTTGATGCATCATTTTTTAACCAAAAATGTTTGGCTTATGAGCAAGTATATATGGTATATAAGGATTTATCAGGGACATTTATCATCTCCCTTTATTGTTTTAATGTGTGCATATTTTTATGATAAGGATTATACATGTACCTAATTAGTCCCTTTACTTTAACAGTTTAAGTACACACACACAAATGACTGTTGAAACAGCTTGCAACACTTCCCCCATCATCAGCTATTTGCTTCAATATATTTTACAGAGTGTCGGGTACTACTGATGTCTTTACCTTGTCTCAGGGAGGGAGTGTATTAAATGAAAAGTGTGAGATTGTGCAAACATGAGCAAACCACAGAGACCAGCTGCACTGTTATGTTCTGGTGAGATTCTCCCTTTTACAGATAGGGAGTGTCTCTGATACCAGTGGAACTGTTTAAATGTGCCCAGCAGTGTAGTTATTTCTACTATTAACACGGTTACTCATTGTCACCTGCTTATACTAAGGGGGTTACAAAATAGTCCTTAGTCTGGAAAGTGTCACTGGTCCTGAAAGATTAGGAAATGCTGCATTAGGGGAATACTACCTGGCAACCTGACCAGCATGTACCTGAGATAATTCTAATGAGAATCATAAAAGTACGTATGTCTCGATAAATACCAAATACACTGGGATAGGTTTAGAGGCAAAATTTCTTTTTGCTAACTTGAGGAAATGACCTCCTCTGCACACCTGGGTGTATCACTGAGTTGTCACAAAATCCTCACATTTGATTTTTGCTAATGGTTTTAAATGGACATTACATACATTGCCCTGAAAGTGAAAACACAAAGCATCCTCATAAAAAGTATAAACATGTAAAAAATGGTGTCACTATAATGTGCGGTAGTATGATTGTTTAGCAAGTGGGACTTCACCTCCACCTCCACGCAGATCATCTGTCAGAGGACAAACAGTGGAAGAAGAAAGGAGCTGACTTAAAATCTTTTAATCACCTATTCTATTCCTATGTAAATTATAAGCAAACCAGTATCCAGAATGTTATTTTTGTGCCAATAAAACCCCAGAATGGAATAATTTCTTTCTTGTGCTGATTTTCAAACTGATTAGAGTGTTTTTACGCTTTGAGCTGGGGTGTGTGATTCTCAGCTGCAGGAGCCATACCTGTGCTAGCTCAATCGGAGATAGCAAACTAAAAGTAAAATATAGCAGCAATGGCAGCAGCAGAGCAAATGAGTCACCCTGAGAACACGCACAGGGTCTCAAATGGGTACATACTCAGGGCATCTGGCCCCACACTCTATTTTTAGTGTGTTAGCTTGATGAGAACTAGGGCAAATATGCCTCCTCGGACTGGGAATCACACTCCCCTCTTGAAGTGTAGATATACTTTAAGAGAGAGAAAAGAGCTACTTTATTCTCACAAGTTAAATGTAATACAAATTGAATTACTGCAACTACTACTGTACCTTTTAGGTTGTTTCTTGATTGTGTTAAGTTAAACATGCTTATAAATAAATCCCCTCCAGCAAACCCTGCTAATAACTGAAGTGTTTTTAGTTGAAAAAATAGGTAATGTAGATTAAAAAAAGCAGACATATCTAGGCTTTTCACAGAGAATCCAGTCATCTGTAGCATTCTTTATATTATCATAAACAAAATTTAACTTCATGTAGAAGATATTTGACTATCCCTTAAGGGAGAGAGGTTAAATGATCTCTGCTTGTTGTAGTATATCTGAAAAAACAGAACAAGAATGTCTCATTTAGTTTCAAAGTCAGAGAGTGCCTTTGGGTTAGTAGTCTGCATTTATTCCCAGTGTGGATCTTATCTAACAGAATGTCAAGCTTGAGTATTATAGGCAAAGTTGACATACAATTTGGAGCTATAAAATCACCAGCAAAACCTAATTTTTGAAAATTTCATGTTAAGCAAGAGATTGGAAGCTGTGCACTACTAATTGGGAATGAAAGAAGAAAATGGCCATATTTCAGAAAACTTCATAAATGTTTGAACGTTTTTTTTCATGATACTAGGTGAGTTTATAGAAGTGTTTAGTTGACATTAAGATTTACAAAACCCAAAGCTTGAACTTTCAACTAGTTTAAAGTTACTGTAGTTGTAAACTGGGCAGGGGTTCAAATATGGAGAAAACAACTGCTTATACTAAGTGGTTATACTGCTTATACGAAGGGAAGAGAAGGTTATCCATCTTGATGAGTGTCCCTATGGGTACTCCACTAACCACCCTTGTCATGGTAAAATTCCCCAATCTGAACTTTAGAGTCCCAAAGATGGGGTACCAGCATGAATTCCCCTAAGCTTAATTACTAGCTTAGATTTGATAGCTGCCACAAGTCAGGACTTGGAGTGCCTGATACACTCTGGTCCCCTCAAAACTTCCCTGGGGACCTCCAAGACCCAGACCCCCTGGATCTTAACACAAGGAAAGTAAACTCTTTCCCTCACCAGTGCCTCTCCTAGGCTTTCCCTCCCTGGGTTACTCTGGAAGATCACTATAATTCAAACTCCTTCTCTCTCCTTTTCAGGCTTTCCCTCCCTGGGCTATCCTGGAGAGATAGTCAGATTCAAGCTCCATGAATCTAAAACAAAGGGATTCCACCCTTCTCCCCTCCCTTCTCCTTCTCTGTTAAGTACAGACTCAATTCCCTTGAGACTCAACAAGGGGAAAAAATCAAACAGGACTTAGAAAGCAAAACTTTTAATAAAAAGAAAGAAAAAAAAAGTAAAAGTTGTCTCTGTAATTTAGATGGTAAAAATTACAGGGTCTTTCAGCTTATAGACACTAGAGAGAAGCCCCCCCCAGCAAAATAGAATTTAAAATACTTCCAGCAAACTACACATTTGCAAATACAGAAAACAATCAAAAGACTATAACCGCCTTTCCTACTTAATACTCACTATTCTGAATATATAAGAGACTGTAGCAGGGAGATTGGCAAGAAACCTGGTTGCACGTCTAGTCCCTTTCAGGACCCAAAGAGAACAAAGCCAAACCCAAAAAACAAACAAAGGCTTCCCTCCGCCGAGATTTGAAAGTATCTTGTTTCCTGATTGGTCCTCTGGTCAGGTGTTTTTGGTTCCCTGTTTGTTAACCCTTTACAGGTAAATGAGACATTAACCCTTAACTATCTGTTTATGACAACCCTCCTTCCCTCTACTTTGGAGCTGTTTCAGGTTCTGTGGTGGAGACGAAACTGAGGAATCTGGGTCACACACATAATACTTCAACTGCTAATGGCACATGAGGCAGGCACCGCGCATGCACAACCCGTATGGGCATTGCTGAACATTCTCTGAGCAAAGGCACAGGGATACACCAACACCTGGAGTGGAGCACCCACAGGGACACTCATCTCAAAGAATCTCAGCTACTGCATAAGGTGACTAACCTTCCCTTCTTCCAGAGAGATGTCCCTGTGGGTGCTTCACTCCAGGTGACTCTAAAGCAGTCCCCTTTAAGATGGAGGGACTTCAGAGTGGGTACGATAATCGTGGAGAATATCACTTGACCAAGTCGGGTATCTGCTTTAGGGCCTTGTGTGATTGCATAATGTTTGGCTAAGGTGTGTTTGGAGGCCCAGGTGGCGGCCTTACATATGTCTATCAAGGGAAAGTTGTTTACGAACATTTTGGATACATAGATATAGATATAGTGGATATAGATCTGGTCGAGTCAGCCTCAATTGTTAATGTGGATTGATTGCCTTTTAATTGGTAGCATAGGCAAATGTATCCAGATATCCACTTAGAGAGTCTCTGTGTAGATATGGATATACCCCTGGATTGTTCTGTTATGGCAGTGTTTCTCAAACTGGGGTCGCCACTTGTGTAGGGAAAGCCCCTGGTGGGCTGATTCAGTTTGTTTACCTGCCCCATCCACAGGCCCGGCCAATCGCAGCTCCCACTGGCTGCGCTTCACTGCTGCAGGCCAATGGGGGCTTCTGGAAGCAGCGGCTAGTAAGTCCCTTGGCCAGTGCCACTTCCAGAAGCTCCCATTGGCCTGGAGCAGTGAACCTCAGCCAGTGGGAGCCACAGTCAGCCAGACCTGTGAATGGGCCAGGTAAACAAACCGGCCCGGCCTGCCAGGAGCTTTCCCTGCACAAGCAGCAACCCCAGTTTGAGAAACACTGTGCTATTGCTACAAAAGAGTTTTGGAGTAGCCTGAAATGGCTTGGTTCTGTCCCGGTAAAAAGCCAGTGCTCTTTTAAAGTCCAGGGTATGCACTGTATTTTCGAACAAGTTCGCATGTGGCTTGGGGAAGAAAGTTGGAAGCTGTATTAATGTGGAAAGATGAATGTATTTTGGGTAGGAATTTGGGATGGGTACATAATGTAACTTTATCCTTAAAAAAGATCTGCCATAAGCGCCCCTATTTCTCCCACATGTCTCTTTGACATGACAGCTACTAGAAATGACACCTTCATGGACAGGTTCTATAAAGAGCAGATTGCTAGAGCTGATGTAAAGGCACAATCGTTTTAGTTCTAAGAGGTAGTCTAGGACTAATTGGAGACGTGCAGATGTTTCATCAGTTTGTCTGGCAGTGCATCATGTTGTAAATCTCTTCCACTTATATAGGTAGGTGCTATGGGTAGAATGTTTACTACTGTGGAGTAGCACCTTTTGGACCAGATTTGAACAGTTTAGCTTGTCATGAGAGAGCCATAGAGAAGCCATGTCTTGAGATATAGCATCTGTATTTGGGGTTCTGTAACTACCCCTCACATTGTGTCAGTAGATCTGAGTGGAGAGGGAGTGTGATTGGAGCATGTGCTACATGCATGTCATATAGGTATACCACAGTTGTCTTGGCCACGTGAGGGTTATTATGAGGACTATGGCTTTGTTGATCCTTATTTCCTGTATCACTGAGTAGCAATGGTATTGGTGGAAATGCATATAGAAGGTCTGTGTTCCAGCTGATTAGAAATACATCTCTTGTGGATTGCTTCCAAAGAACCACTCTGGAGCTGAATTTTAGACACTTGGTGTTGTGGGCAGTGGCAAATAGGTCAATGCATGGTTGACCCCACTGTTGGAATATAGATTTCAGTATTGGATTGCTCAATTTCCATTCATGATCACGGGAGAGACCATCTGCTGAGTTCGTCTGCTGTGGTGTTCTGGCATCCAGGTAGGTATGAAGCTGAGATATGGATGTTGTGTCAGATACAGGGATTCCAGAGTTTGATAGCCTCAATTTAAAGCAAGTGTGAGCTGGCCCCCCTTACCTGATTATATAGAACATGCAAATGATGTTGCTGGTTATTACCCTTACGCATTGGTTTTTTTATGAATGACAGGAAGTGGAGGTAGGCACTGCGGACGGCATGGCGCTCTAGAAGGTTCATATATAGGCTTGTCTCGGTTGTGGGCCATAGTCCCTGTACTGTGTGACATTGCATGTGTGCTCCCAACCCAATGAGGGAGGCATCTGTTGTGATAATCTGTGATGGAGAGTCTTGTGTGAATAGGATCCTGGACCACAGGTGTCACAAACAGATAAGTAAGAGTTAATAGAACAAAAGTACTTCATATCTCTTTTGCCTGTAAAGGGTTAACAAGATCAGTGAGCCTGGCTGTCACCTGATCAGAGGACCAATCAGGGGACAGGATATTTTCAAATCTTGAGGGAGGGAAGTTTTTGTGTGTGCTGTTAGATTTTGGTGGTTGTTCTCTCTGGGTTCTGAGAGTGACCAGACGTGCAACGAGGTTTCTCTCCAATCTCCTTGATACAGATTCTTATAGATTCAAAATAGTAAGTACTAGGTGATAAGGCGAGTTAGGCTTATGTTTGTTTTCTTTATTTACAAATGTGTATTTGGCTGGGAGGAGTTCAAATGTGTATTTGGCTGGAAGGAGTTCAAATTTGTATTTTGCTGAAAGGATTTTACTTTGTACATGTATACTTAGGCTGGGAGGGTATTCCCAGTGTCTATAGCTAAAAGACCCTGCACCTATTCCATTTTAAATGTACAAAGATAATTTTACTGTTTTTTCTTTCTTTAATTAAAGCTTTTCTTGTTTAAGAACCTGATTGTTTTTTATTCTAGTGAGACCCCAGGGGACTGGGTCTGGATCCACCAGGGAATTGGTGGGGAGAAAGGAGGGAAGGGGGAGAGAAAGGTTAATTTCTCTCTGTGTTAGGATTACTTTCTCTCTGAGGGAGAGTCTAGGAGGGGGATTGAGAAGGAGGGGGAAAGGTGAATTTTCGTCTCTGTTTTAAGATTCAAGGAGTTTGAATCACAGTGATCTTCCAGGGTAACCCAGGAAGGGGAAGCCTCGGAGAGGCAACGATGAGGGAAAGGGTTTACTTTCCTTGTGTTAAGATCCAGAGGGTCTGGGTCTTCGAGATCCACGGGCAAGGTTTTGGGGGAACCAGAGTGTACCAGGCACTGGAATTCCTGGTTGGTGGCAGCGCTACAAATACTAAGTTGGTAATTGAGCTTAGAGGAATTCATGCTGATACCCCATCTTTTGGACGCTAAGGTTCAGAGTGGGGGTTTATACCATGACAACAGGTTACATGGGTGAGTCCACCAAGATAAAGAGTCCTTGACCTTGTGGGACATTGTTAAATGTATGATCATTTTGTGGTTTGTTTGGTCTGTACACAGTTGCTAATCATCCTTGTAGGCAGTGCATGTGCAGATGTGCATATTTGACCACAAATGTCCATGCTGCCATGTGGCCCAAGAATTGTAGACATTTGTTGGCTGTGATTTGTGGACTGTTCTGCACTGTGGATATGATTGTTTGTACTGTGTCGAACCTGTTTCATGGGAGTGACGCCCTTGCCGTCTTGGAGTCGAGGTACATGCCTCATTTCTAGTGTTGATGTCTTTATGTTTAAAGCTGAGGCTTTGGAAGCAGTGAATCACTGTTTGCGTGGAGCCCATGGCTTCTGACTGGGAGTGCGCCTTCCGGATTCAGTCGTCCAGGTAAAAAAAATTATTATGCCTTATTTTCTTAGGTGTGCCATTACAATGGTAAGAATTTTGGAGAAAAGATGGGGTGCTGTTGACAGGCTGAAAGATAATACTTTGTACTGATGGTGGTCTGTGCTCAAAGTAAATCTCAGAAACCACCTGTGGACAGGATGTATTGTAACATGAAAATAAGCATCCTGCAGGTCAAGGGCTGAAAACAAGTCTCCCTGCTACAGTGATGGTATTATTGTTGTTAAAGTGACAATCCTGAATCTTTGCTTTCTCACAAACTTGTATAGTTGCCTGGGGTCGAGGATGGGTCACCCCCCCCTTTTCTTTTATGTTAAAAAATAGTGGGAGTAAAACCCCTTCCCTCTGTGTTGTACAGGCACAGGCTCCACTGACCCCAACTGAGGAGATGATCTACCTCTTGGTGTAACAAGTGCTCATGAGAGGGGTCCCTGAAAAGGGACTGGGTGAGCGGCTGAGTGGGGGTTATAGCCAGGAAAGGGATGGCATAGGCCAACTGGATGACTTCTAGGGCCCATGTGTCCATGGTAATAGCCAACCAAGCGGTGTAGAAAGGGAGCAAAAAGCTGGAAGTTTAGTGTATGCGCTGGAACAGATGAGAGGTCTTCCAGACCCTTGACCAAGACTTCAGATTTGCTTGTTGGAGGGAGGAGGTTGAGACACCACTGGTGGTGGAGGGTGTCATCATTATGATCTTTGTGTCTGTCATTGCTGCTGCTGTTCATATGGTCTCTGGTGTTGCTGTGTATATGTGGGGTATCTAGGATGTTGATATGGTTGATATTTGTACTGTCTCCTTCTTGTGGCAGGTGTACGGATGCCAAAGGACCGGAGCATGGCTCCAGAATCCTTTATCGTGTACAGCACATCATTGATTTTGTCTGCAGACAATTTCTCCCCATTGAAAGGGAGATCCTCAACAGTATTCTAGATCTCATGTGGAAATGCTGATTAGTTGAACCACGAGGACTGTTGCATGACCATAGCCATGGCAGTGGATCTGGATGTAGTGTCAGCCATGTTCAAAGAGGCTTGTAGAGCCATACATGAAATAGTTTGTCCTTCAGAGACAAGGGGTTTAAACTGTTGTCTCGTCCTCAGGAATGTCATTAATAAAGTCCATACATTTTCCATAATCTTGTTATCATATTGGCTAGTCATGCCGCATAGTTTGACACTCTGAATTGAAGTGTGAAAGATGCGTATACTTGCGGCCAAAGAGGTCTAGCCTCTTGCTTTCTTTATCAGAGTAGGTGGAGCAAAAATGCTGGTGTTTGCCCTTTTCGTTGGCCTCTTCTACTACCAATAAGTTGGGAGCTGGGTGTGTGAATAGAAATTCAGATCCCTTGGACCACCCTTTTACAAGTTGGTGGAATTGTGGCTGGAGTTTGACACACTGTTTTCGTGGGTTCATGATAGCCGTGTTGATTGGTAGTGCTATCTTGGAGGAGGAAGAAGGTTGTAGAATGTCTGTTAACTCATGCTGAGTTTTCTGAAATTTAATGAAAGGCACTCTTAAGCCCATTAACCACTCTTTTAAACAGATCTTGAATTGAGGAAAAGTCATCCACCACGGTTGGTGGTGCGGGCATATTGCCTCATCTGGTGAAAAGGAAGAATTATTATTGAGTGGCAAAGTGTCAGGAGCGGTGTCCTCTTCCTGCTCTGCCATTGTCTCCCCCGCTACCATCTCCGAGGGTAGGGGTAGAGATTTGCGTACATTCCTCCGTGGGCTAGGATGGCTGCTATGATGTCATCTATATGACTTCCAGAGACTCCAATATGGCAGTGATGTGGGTAGGACATTGGCATCCCATCCATGGGTGCCATACCAAAGAAGCCTGTCTGAGGACTATTATCTCAATGGTCCAGTCTCAGGCTGGGACGGTTGAGAAGGAACTTACGAGTACAGGTCATGCACGCGATACTTCAACCACCAATGGTGCACGAGGCAGGCATCATGCATGTGCGATCCATATGGGCACAGCTGTAAAATTCCAGAGCAAAGGCACAGGGACGCACGAACACCTGGAGTGGAGCACCCACAGGGACATCTCTTGAAGAAGAATAAGCCTTGTTTTGCAACTCTGTTCCTCCTTTGTCTTTACCTTTTCAGAATATTATATATTGAAATACCAAACTCTCTGGAGTTTGGTTCAAACTGGTGGTCTGGAAGTGAGCTGTTAAGTAATCCTGGGTGATAGGGAACCTGGTGAAAGGGAATAGGCAGGATCAGTAGGTACTAAGTTATATAACAAAGCCCAGAGGTTGAGATGGATACAGTGTATGTTTATGAAGGCTGGACATATGCCAATGAAATATTTTACATGTGATGGATAAAACAGGAAAAAGCTGTGGACAGCTCTCTTTAGAAAAAGAACAAAATTGCCAGCAGCCATATCATTTGGGAGGTGAGAACAAAACATCTCAGAGTAAACATAAGGCCTGATAAATTTTTGGATGAAAGACTGCAAGGCAAGTGTGTCAGAAGTGATGTAACACTATTCCTTGAGTTATCACTTAGTGAATGCTCCCAAGCAAGGCGTTAGGTTGCTTTCATGTGGGAGGCACCATAAGGTAAGAACTAGAACTGAGGTCCTGACAGCAAAGGACTGAAAGTCAGGAAAAAAGAGTTCAATCCTTACCTTTGCCGAAGACTTAACCAAATTCTGTCTCAGTTTTTTTTCCTTCTGTAAAATGAGGATAAAAGTTACCTATATTACAGGCATGGTTGGTGATTAATTCACAAGTATCTGTGAAGAGCTTGATGTGATGTTACTATATGTGCAAGGATGTGTTATTAATTAATAAAAATCACTAAGATTCACACAGGGCTTTATCAGTAGTAGAAATATTAACCCCAGGATCTTTGTCCAGTTAGCCTTACATTGCCTAAGGAGTTTCAAGTTCAGAAAGGTATTCTTCATAGGATCTGTTATAGGGCCCAATCCTGTGAGCTGCTGGCTGCTCTTAATCCTTCTGTCTTAATAGGAGTTTCAGGATGCCTGCTACTCTCAGCAGGTGCGCAAAAGTGCTGTGTTTATGCTGTTTTGCATTATTGAACGTTGATGCTTTTCACCTTTAAAATCCCGCTAGAAGAAAGGTTCAATATAAATGAAAGTCATCAAAAAGTATGCTGATTTATAGTGTTTGTTAAGAAACCTGATAGAAAAAAAGAGAAAAGAAGGTCAAAACTGAGAGCAGGTGATGAACAAATTTGTGTTTATCAAATTAAAAAATATAATCACAATAAGTAATACCCAGAAAAAATCAGTCATGCTGCATAACCATAAAAATGGAGTAAAACCCCTGGGAAATACAGAGCAGAAAAAAAAAATGCAATTAAAGGATTATTTTCTTCCACAAGAAAAATAAAACCAGTTTTAAAGGTAATGTAGTACCTTACATTTGAAAAATCAGATCTGTGGTTGAAGTATCTGAAGAGTAAAATAGGGCCAAAATAGAGCCTAAGAACACACATATTTTTATCAGCTATATTATTCTGCCAAGTTCAGCATAAATTTTTTTCCTATTTTCAAATACTATGAGTTGTTGGGGAAAACAACAAAACATAATTAAAAGGACAAGCAGAAGGATTTTTAGTTATATAAAAAGTAAGAATAATTATTACCGTATGGTGAATTATATAGATATATGGGTGCAAATAGATCTAGTCTGAAAAGGACAATAAGAACAAAATGGATTTGAGTGTTATTTATGAGTAGTAATTAACTTAAGACAAAAGACACTGGCAGACAATAGAATCTGAGAAGACTTAGTGGTCTAGATAGTTCATATGTGCCTACACACAGAAGGCCTGAGGCTGTTGCCAACTGAAGTGAATGGAAGTTTTGATGGGAGCAAGATCAGGCACAAAAATAGCAATATTTACAGTGTAGATCATTGAAAAGTTTCCTGTTAGCTCACAGTAACTTTCATTACATTAAACACTTCAGTGTCAGGCTTAATTAGATCCTATTCATTTAGGCCAATTTCCTTTTAGTTTCAGTGGAACCATGTGTACATCCAAGGACAGAATGTATCTGTTAGTAATTAAGACACTGAGAAACAATAGAAATAATGGTGATTTCAATGTATGAATCCTCCTGGCTTCTGTCAATTACTCTAGACTCTAGACTTTCCTTTCAGTCAGTTAGTCAAATGGCATTGATGACTGTCTCCTAGCTTGGAAGAAAGGAACATGGCAGAAATAATTCAAAGGAAAGGCCTTTGTGATGAGAAAAATGCAGAATGACATTCCGGAATGAAGGAAGATGAAAGCTTCATGACACTACAATGGCTAGCCTTATATTCTGGATGTCTGCCTTACGCAGATAATTGTTCTGTTGTTGTAGTTGCATTAGTCCCAGGATATAGTGAGACACTATGGGTAGATGATACAACTTGCCAAAAGCATTTAAGATCAGTCCGTAAGAGTTAATTATTTATATGAGAATGAATCTGCATTCAGCTACAAAAACACAGAATATCAAAATAAAACTGTAAAAAAGTATCTGAAATGAAACAGTTTTGCTCAATAGATAATACAATGAAAACTAATGAGGTTAAGACCAGAAGAATCAAATCGATTACAGGACATTCCAGATACATTTTCACTTCGTTATGCCCAAAGATTTAGGAATCTGTTTTCCTCAGGGGAACATATCTTCAATTTTATTAGCCAAGCAAATAGTGTATAGTCTGTCAGCAATAAAACAAAAAAATAATGAAAATCTAATACAAACTAGTCTACTAGTGTTCACATATCCCACAGAGAAAAATCATCAAATCAATCAGATCTTCAGTTCTTCTGTAAAGGTACTAGGCATTCATGCTGGGCATGATCACAATAATGGCACAGAGTCAGAGAAGGATATAAGCAGATTATTGAAAGAGCTGATTAGGCATTCTCATGGTGGCACTGTAAAGTCATCTAGATTGAGCAAACTAAGCCTATGCCAGGCAGAAAGCGTATGATAATTCAAACATCTGCTTTTGGAGGAGCTGGTTAATGAGACTTGAATAGTGTTTGCTTGGTTTTGATAGATCGTCTCTGAGAAGCTGAAGACTGTAGTTGTGTGAAAGCGACAAGTTTGTTTGGAAAGGTGACAGGCTTGGGGTACATTTTCAAGTATATTGAATGTTATCGTCAAGCTGGAAAAATACAGATGGAATTGAGAAAGAACCGAAAGCCTTTGTATGTGCTTTAATAGGAATTCATCCCCTCAGTGCCACTGAGTTATGCTTTGCCAGCAAACCCAGGAGGATATTTTACATGCCTCAAGCTAATGTTCCATCAATAAGGGTCAGTTTTAATTGATTCTCTTGGAAGTTATAGGTATCATGCTACATATCATATAGTTTAATTTTTAAGGCTTGGGAAAAGTGCTGGATTGACAGTATTGAGAACTGAAGTACTCAGTCCACAGAACAGACATATCCTGGGGCAGCTACAGTGCAAGCTTCCGTACATTCATAGTGGCAAATATGGATATGATTTTATGTTGTAGATACATGCTGATAGAAACTTGGCTGAAACCATCACTGCTTCACAAATGCTGCTAAAAAGCTGCTGGAAACTTATTGCAAATTTACAACCTGCCTGGACCAAGATGGGAACAGTTCCAGGCACACCATTATCATGAGTAAGCCAGTTTCTTGTTTCACTGTAACTTAGACTGAGAACTGAGACTTTAGTCCTTCTGCAGTAAACTTAGGGCCATAACCTAATGCATATGCTTCCATGATTATTTAAACCAAGTATCTAAAATCTGTTAAAGCAGCAAAGGTTTCATCAATATTCAATCAACTGTAGGAAAACTATAATGAAAAGGAGGGGGGGGGGAATTTAACATACCATCCTAAAAGACACCTCACAATGATCATATTGAATAAAAATCTAGGTATTAATTTCTAAACTAAGTATTTTTCTATAATTATTCTTTAATTTGTTCCTCAATGGAATTTCCATTTAGTTGAAATTAATTATTAGCTTATGACACACACATGTGCAGGGTCTTGTGCAGTGCACACATTTATACATATTTAACAGTACATACACATGCATGTGCTATATCACCACATATATGTTAAGTTTTTTCCAGCCTCAAATTAAATGTTCAGTACTTAGCAGCTTTGATTTCAGAGCAAAAAAAGTTTTATTTCTCAGTTCATGAATTTTATTGTTCATGCGACCTTCAAAAATTACAGATAGTCACAACAATAAATTTTGATAAAATATAAAATATACTTAAAGTTTTGGTTAGTTACATTTAAAATAAGCACATCTGGTACATCTATTAAGCTAGGGGTGTAATCTGCACAATCTATTTTTAAAAAAAACTCATAGCATACTGCAAACCCTTCTGGACTGTTTTAATTTAATTGGATTGGACTCTGCAAAAATGAATTAAAATTGGGATTTAGTAAAAAAAATCACATAAGCACTTGTCCGCTTGTACGAAATGTTACAAGAATATAATTTAGTAAACATTAAAAACTTCCACCCACTGAAATAACTGCTTTCCATCCACCACTCCTGAACACTAATCAAACCCTCTCACCATACCCCTGAAAAGGTCTTTCAATTAAGCATTTTTAAGGCCAGAAGGAACCTGAGACCATCTAGTCTGACCTCCTGTATAACACAGGCCAAAGAATTTCACCTGGTATCCCTATACTGAGCCCAATTAGGAAAGCCTTTGAGGAAGAAAATGTTTAAGAAGCCTGACCTTTCCAACCAACTTCTTGAGTCAGGAACTGAGGAAAGTAAAATTTACTTCTGGGACACCCAAAGGACCACTCAAAGACAATAAGGCCATTGTGGAGAAACTAAATGATTAGGAAAAAGAAGTAATAGTGAAGTGGCAAATTTTGCAGATGATACAAAACTACTCAAGGCAGTTAAGTCCAGCACAGACTGTGAAGAGTTACAAAGGGATCTGCCAAACTTGGTGACTGGGCAACAAAATGGCAGATGAAATTCAGTGTTGATAAATGCAAACTAATGTACATTGGAAACATAATCCCCACTATACATATAAATGTTGGGGTCTAAATTAGCTGTTACCACTCAAGAAAGAGATCTCAGAGTCATTGTGAATAGTTCTCTGAAAACATCCACTCAATGTGCAGCAGCAGACGAAAAAGCAACAGAATGTTTCTGAATCATTAGGAAAGGGATAGTAATAAGACAGAAAATATCATATTGCCTCTACATAAATCCATGGTACGCCCACATCTTGAAACTGTGTGCAGATGTGGTTGCCCCATCTCAAAAAAAGATGTTTTGGAATTGGAAAAGGTACAGAGAAGGGCAACAAAAATTATTAAGGGTATGGAACAGCTCCACATGAGGAAAGATTAATAAGACTAGGACTTTTCAGCTTGGAAATGAGACAAAGGGGGGATATAATACAGGTCTATAAAATCATGACTGGTGTGGGAGAAAGTAAATAAGGAAGTGTTATTTACTCCTTCTCCTATCACAAGAACTAGGGATCACCAAATAAAATTAATAGGCAGCAGGTTTAAAACAAACAAAAGGAAGTATTTCTTCACACAACACACAGTCAATTGCCAAAGGATGTTGTGAAGGCCAAGACTTTAACAGAGTTCAAAAAAGAACTAGATAAATTCATGGAGGATGGGCACGGATGGCGTCTCTAGTCTCTGTTGGCCAGAAACTGGGAATGAGAGATAGAGGATGGATCACTTGATGATTACCTGTTCTGTCCATTTCCTCTGAAGCACCTGACATTTGGCCACTGTCAGAAGATAGGATACTGGGCTAGATAGAAACTTTGGTTTGACTCAGTATAGCCATTCTTATGTTCTCATGTTCTAAATCAGCATAATAAGACTTGGACAAACTTTCCATGAACAAGGCCAACCAGAACTCAGTTAATGCAGAAATATGTTGCCAAGTCTAACTCCAATTTCCAGTTAGTGGGACTCTTTCCCACAGTTACAATGATAGTTGACTCAGGCACCAGGGATTTGTATTTTCCCAATTTGTCTATGACAGTTGAGTAATTTTGTTTCAATGGACACCTCTTTCTGGGAATTGGGAATGGGGATATACTGTGGTTGAGCTATGTTAAATATATGTAAGACTGCCTTATAACACACAGAATCAGAGGAGGAGGCAGAGGGAATCCTTTTCTATATACGTTCTGGCTTCCTTTTCTTCTGAGCTGTGGATGACAAGAAGCTCCTAAACCTGGAGTTTATTGAAAATATTTAACACTCTATCAGATCTTCTCCTGGAGTTCAAATGCCTGTTCTTTATCTTGAAAATGGATAATCATTGCAGCACAATCTGAAGGTCTCCAAATCCAGATTCTGGCAGACCAAGTGATGGGAGTAGATGTAAAAGTCAAAGACTACTTAAGTGAGAATGCCCTGCCATCAGCCTCCTTCCATTTCAGCCAGTTTGTTAGCTTAAGTGTCTCAGCTGATCAAAATTGCCACATTACTACACAGAGTCAGAGACAATATCTGAAGCAGATAGCATCCAAACCATTTAGGGCTTTTATAGGACAACTTAAACGTCACCTAGAAATCAACCAGTAGCCCTGTGCTAGTAATAGAACAGAGTTTTAATAAACCCCTTACTGAAAATAACTCTGCTGTTCTTCTTCATCTTGTATTCTCTCACAAAAACAAACAAACAAAAAAAAACCCATGATCTCAAACTTATCTGTGAGGTATCTCAACCATTATCTTTCTGCAATGCTCAAATCTATATCAAACACTGGGTAAGACACCTACCACACCAGATAATAAGGAGATATAAAACAGAGAGTCAGCAGAATACTGAAGATGGCATAGCCCATATTTCTTCATTAATCTTCTTAAATGACATATGTATTTGTTAAACAAAAGGGGGAATGCTCTCTAAGATAAACCTTGGGGCAGAGGAGTAGCAACCCATAACACCCTCTGGAATCTCTCTCCAAAAAGAAAAGGGATGGAACAATACTAAGGTTATTACCCTTGCTAGGGATCAGAGACATACCAAGAACATCTCAGGGGTAAGAAACATGGTAGGGGTCTACTACAGACCACCAAACCAAGAAGAAGAGGTGGATGAGGCTTTTTTTAAACAATTCACAAATCATCCAAAGCACAGGACTTGATGGTAATGGGGGACTTCAACTACCCGGACATCTGTTGGGAAATAACATAGCAGGGCACAGATTATCCAACAAGTTCTTGGAATGCATTGGAGACAATTTTTATTTCAGAAGGTGGAGAAAGCTACTGGGGGAGGCTGTTCTAGATTTGATTTTGACAAATAGGAAGGAACTGGTTGAGAATTTGAAAGTGAAAGGCAACTTGGGTGAAAGTGATCATGAAATAGTAGAGTTCACAGTTCTAAGGAATGTTAGTAGGGAGAACCAGTACAATAAAGACATGAATTTAAAGAAGGCAGACTTTAGCAAACTCAAGGAATTGGTAGGTAAATCCCATGGGAAGCAAGTCTAAGGGGAAAAACAATTGAAGACAGTCGGCAGTTTTTCAAAGAGACATTAGTAAGGGCACAAGAGCAAACTATCCCACTGCACAGGAAGAGAGGAAGTATGCAAGAGACCACCCTGGCTTAAACCAGGAAATCTTTAATGATCTAAAACCTCAAAAAAGAGTTCAACAAAAAGTGGAAACTAGGTCAAATTGCAAAGGATGAATATAAACAAATAACACAAGTATGTAGGGAAAAAATTAGAAAGCCAAGGCACAAAATGAGAACAAACTAGCTAGGGACATAAAAGTAAACACGAAAACATTCTACAAATACATTAGAAGCAAGAGGAAGACCAAGGACAGAGTAGGCTGTTACTCAATAGCGGTGGGTCAGGGGGGAGACAATAACAGAAATGTGGAAATGGCAGAGGTGCTTAATGACTTCTTTGTTTTGGTTTTCACCAAGAAGACTGGTGGTGATTGGACATTCAACATAGTAAATGCCAGTTAAAATGAGGTAGGATCAAGTCTAATTAGAGAAAGAACAAGTCAAAAATTACTTAGACAAGTTAGATGTCTTCAGATCACAAGGGCCTGATGAAATGCATACTAGAATACCAAGAAGCTGACTGAGGAGATATCTGAGCCATTAGTAATTTTTTTTGAAAAGTCGTGGAAGATGGGAGACATTCCAGAAGACTGGAAAAGGGCAAATATAGTGTCCATCTATAAAAAGGGAAATAAAGACAAACCCAGGGAATTACAGACCAGTCAGCTTAACTTCTGTATTCGGAAAATAATGGAGCAAATAATTAAGGAAACAATTTGCAAAACACCTAGAAGATAATAAGGTGATAAATGTCAGCATGGCTTTGTCAAAAACCAAATCATGTCAGATCAACCTGATAGCGTTCTTTGACAGGGTAACAAACCTTGTGGATGGGGGGGAAGCAGTAGATGTGGTATATCTTGACTTTACTAAGGCTTTGATACTGTTTTGCATGACCTTCTCATAAACAAACTAGGAAACTACAATCTAAATGGAACTACTACTAAGGTGGGTGCATAACTGGTTGGAAAATCATTCCCAGAGAGTAGTTGTTAGTGGTTCACCAGTCATGCTGGAAGGACATAATGAGTAAGGTCTCGCAGGGACGGTTCTGGGTCCAGTTCTGTTGAATATCTTCATCAATGATTTAGATATGGAATAAAGAGTACACTTATAAAGTTTGCGGATCATACCAAGCTGAGAGGGGTTGCAAGTGCTCCAAAGGATAGGATTGAAATTGAAATGATCTGGACAAACTGAGAAATGGTCTGAAGCAAAATAGGATGAAATTCAATAAGGACAAATGCAAAGTATTCCATCTATGAAGGAACAATCAGTTGCACACATAAAAATGGGAAATGACTGCCTAGGAAGGAGTACTGCAGAAGGGATTTGGGGGTCACAGTGGATCACAAGCTAAATTTGAGTTAATAATGTAACCCTGTTGCAAAAAAAGCAGACATCATTCTGGACTGTATTAGCAGGAGTATTGTAAGCAAAACACCGAGAAGTAATTCTTCCGCTCTAGTCCGCACTGATTAGGCCTCAACTGGAGTACTGCATCCAGTTTGTGTGCCACATTTCAGGAAAGATGTGGACAAATTGGAAAAGTCCAGAGAAGAGCAACAAAAATGATGAAAAGTCTAGAAAACACTACCTATGAGGGAAGATTGAAAAAATTGGGTTTGTTTAGTCTGGAGAAGAGAAGACTGAGAAGGGACATGATAACAGTTTTCAGTACATAAAAGGTTGTTTCAAGGAGGAGGGAAAATGTTGTTCTTACCTCTCAGGACAGGACAAGAAGCAGATGGGCTTAAATTGCAGCAGGGGTGGTTTAGGCTGACATTAGGAAAACTTCCTAACTGTTAGAGTGGTTACACACTAGAATAAAATTGCCTAGGGAGGTGGTGGAATCTCCTTCATTGGGGATTTTTAAAAAACTAGTTGGACAAACACCTGTCAGGGATGGTCTAAATAACACTTAGTCCTGCCTTGAGTGCAGGGACTGGACTAGATTACTTCTTGAGGTCCCTTTCAGTTCTATGATTCTATGATAAATGCATCCAAGGCAGCTGACTGAGGAGAAGAATCATGATGACACTGAATTTTCACCCATCACCAGGAAGAGATCAGCCAACAAGACAAGCAGTGCAGTTTCTTTTCTATGTGCATTATTATAATATATTATTTGTAGAGGCCTTAAATATATTAGTTGATGTATAAACAGTCCCTGTCTAAATAGATAAGACAGTATGTCTTGTATTTATTTATTTATTTTATTCATTCATTTCTATTGTCCATGATTACAGAATGTAAGTAATTCACTCAAAATAAACACAGGGTCTGCGCCTTAGCCACAATACTATTCTTCCTCTCTAAAATGGAATACTAAAACAAGATGACCCATCAAAAAACCCTAAGGACTCCCATATTGCTAGAGTTGCCTCATTACAACATCCCCAAAACTCTTCTCTACAAAAGAAGATTTGAGGCAATAAGGGAAACTCCTAGTGCCAAGAAGTGGTTTCTTGAGCAAACAATCCGACAGTTGCTTCTTTAAGAGAAACTCAACTTTTTCCCTCCTGCAATGAGACATCAATTATCAACTCTGATAATGACCCTATCTGCTTCCCATTGGCCTTTGCCAATTCAAAGGAAATGGTTCTCATTTAAGAAACATTCCTTACCTCCACCAACACCTCCAGAACACTCAAACTCAAACAGCAAAGGGCCTGTATTTGTCTCTGTCAAACATGGTTATTATGACAGAGGAAAAGTTGCTGGACTGGGAATCAGCTCTCTTAGTTACAAGACATTTTGAAAATTCTAAGAGTGAGAAACATTCATCTGTCACTATATGTAACAATCTGGGTTGCTGAAGAGAGAAAGGATGGTCCAGTCACTAGAGAGCTATCCAAAGCCTTGGAAGATTTGGGTTCAATTTCCTACTCTACCATAGACCTCCCATATGACCTAGCATGAGTCATTCAATTCCTTATCCGCAAAATGCAGATAATAGTAATTCCCTATCTCACGATGTTGTGGGATTAAATACATTAAATATTGTAAAACACTGAAATACTATGGTAATGGGTATTGTGACAAGGTGGACTAGACTCAGAGGGCCCCTGATGGAGGCTTGTCAGCCCTGCCTCACCATGCCCCAGAAAAGAGTAGGAGAAGTACTCCAGGCAACCTAGAGTAGCTCAAGGGAACAGCCAATCAGTTGCCAGAAGGACCCTATAAAAGGAGCAGCAGAAGCAGAGAAGCCAATTGCTACCTGGAGCTTGAAGAAGGGGAACCTGGTGCCTGGTTACCTGAAAGAGCAGTAGGACCATAGGCAGTTCACTGCAGGCTGGACTGAGCTGGCTGGAAGGCTGCGGAAGACCTGGGGACTGGCTGGCTGGAAGAGCAGCAGGACATGAACAGGTTTATGTGGGCAGGCTGAGCCCAGGGGACTGAGCCCAGAATCTAGCTAGACCAGGTGAGGATACCATGATGAGCCCTGCTGGTCTGGTTGAAGACTAAGCCCAGAGAGGGCTGCCAAATGACACTAAGATACTGAGCTAGGCCCCTGTTGGGCTCTTAAAGAAGGCAGTGTCTCCAGGAAAGACGCCTTGGTGCTCCAGGACTGCGAGCAAGAACTACATACTGTATACCCTAGAAGTGAGGGGACAGTGTGTGTGACTCAGCCACAGGGCTGAGTTGCTGAAGGCCAGACAAAAGAACCATTTGCCATGGTTGCGGGAGGTGCTTGTGAGAGGTGGTGCCACCTCATTGTAAGAACTGAAAGAAAAGCAGGCTCACACTCAAACAAAAAGGCTTGTTGGATGGGGCTCCAGGCAATTGCCCTGCTTGCTACCACTAACACCGGCCCTGGTTTTTATATGCAGAAAACCAGTTGTTGTGACACAGGTGGGCCGTGGAGTTTTTATATTATGTATGTGGGGGGGAGGGGTTCAGAAGGAAGAAGTTTGAAAACCCTTGCTCTGAAGCATCTGCCATTGTCTACCATCAGAAGACAGGATACTGGTCTATCTTGACCATTGGTCTGACCCAGTATGGTCATTCTTAAACAATACTCCACAAAATTCAGCCACAACATAATAAAAAATAAAATCACTCTAACTTGTTTTCCTTTTCATGTCATGGGAGGAGCTTGATTAGACTAGTCACTGCCTTAGATGACTAACATATTCATTAGCAAATATTCTCAGTATTATCATGCACCACTACATGACCAAGCATGTGATGGCTCCTGAATAACCCTTCCTTTTAAATTGCTATCAAAGGTCTTGTTGGTCTACAGATGACCTGTGAAAAATGGGAAGGACAAAAGATGTATGGATTAAGAAAAGGTTACCTGAAGGACTACCTCATGGAATTTCTTGCCTTATAAATACACTTAGTTATGAGCCTGGCCACTTTTAGTAAGAACTGCAAGACATAGGCCTTTCTATCTTGTTAACTATGAAATCCTGGATTCCTAGCTAACTGGTGAGAATGAAGACACAGCAGAAGCAGCACAATTTTTTTCAATTTATTTGACCTATTAATGATTTCAGTTAAGGCTTGTTATAAACTGTGCCAAAATATCACAGTGGTAGGCATCCTATATGTTCTAATAAAATGATGACATAAAACATATTTCATTTAATGAGAAATTATGTGTTTTTGGAATATCAGAAGAGGCAGATGAAGATTAAGATTTAATCTAAGTATGCACTGATGTTTTGTACGTGTTCTTTATAATCAGTTCACTCCTTTGAAAGTGCATATCATCAAAAGCCGAAGTCTAGTTCCAAACATTATGTCTTCTGTGGAAAAGCAGGATGTGTAAATGAGTAGCTAGAAACCATAGAAACTGACAATGTAATCATGCAGTTTGGCCTCAGCATGGTATGAGACTTGCCAAACTTTCCTTATAGAGGTATAAAACTGTGTTTAGATCTTGCACAGTTCAAAAGGTGCCGCCTCCTTTGAGAAACAGGAACACAGAAAAAATAATCTTTTGCAGCTTCTGTATAACTGTACGATCCATGCAAAAGCTGGCCAAACAACATTCATTGAAAAATTTATGCACCACATTTTTCTATTATGAAAATAATGCTCTTCCCAGCCAGGAATGACTGTTTACTTCCATATCCAAATATTAATTTAATGGGGACAATTGTGGGATGTGGTTGCAAAGAATTAGAAACAAGTACAAGTATTTTCACTTGATTCATATATGAAATAGTGCTGTACAGACCTCAACAATAAATCAATATGGGGAGAGGTGTTGTGTTTATTAAACACCAGGCCAGTCTCCTGGCGTTACTGCAGTTACATAAGCTGGAAATCATATGATACTACATTCTTTCATTAAGTGCCTGGGTGGAGCCTGATGCTGTTATTTTCAATAGTTCAGACAAGAATTCAGTATCACCCTTTTCTGTTGGGATGTGGTATAGATGTGCCATCAACTTTGTGAATGGAAATTAAATTAATAAAATCAGCCCAGCCTGCCCAGAAAAGAAAAACAAACTTCAAAATGTCCTAGAAATTCCCTCTCTCTACTGGCTTAGCTCCCCAACTTCACAAATTACTCAACTTTTATCTGAGACAATGAAAATCCCAGTAACTTGATCATGCCTTCCTCTTTGTTACAGTTACATTCACCCAAACAGGAAATTGAAACATTACTTTATAACTACACTGGACATGCCTGCCCAAGCACTTACCACGTGGCAAACTGGGGTCTAATGCTACATCTCTCCAGGATGCTGCACACTAACTGTCTGAGTGGACCCTATGGATGTGCCCTAGAAGTTCCCCAGTGTGGTTTGAAACTAAGGTAACAATGAATAATAAATAACAAATACAGGTAAACAGTTCACTAACATCACATAGGCGAAGATGTATTCACATTAATTCAAAATTATTCAACAAATATTTAATGAATCCATAAAGAAGTCTGATCATGTATAATTCATGAACAAAAACAGTCAAAACCCCTCAAATAAATTATCTACATTCACTGCTCTATGCCACAATATCAAGTATTTTCACGCACCGATTCAGGCACTATACATAAATATACACACAGTTTATATATAGGTCTTATAAGACTGAAACAAGAGGCTCCTCCCTAGACTTAAGTTATTGTAAGCACAAATATTAGCTTTTCTGCTTGGTGTATGGCTCTTCAGGAGGACTAGAGGAAGAAGAGCTCACTTAGGGCAGATTCTGCTTACACTAGTGAGAAAACTATGTTGACAACTGGAAAACAGTTTCAGCATACAGTTTAAACACAGACTCAGCTTCTCAGCTGGTTCTGAATGTAGTCTGGGTGCCAGTGTGCTCCAAACTATTTAACAAGCTACTTTTGCGGATAGGCAAAACCTAGTTTTGTGCAAATTTATTGTGCCATATATATATTGAGTAAATTCAGTCAGTACTCTGTAATCGACTCCTGTTATAAACAATACATTACTATCTTGTTTTTACACATACAAATCAATAATTTCATTCACTGCTTTAATTGAAAAATTCAGTGCAACTTCAACTACTGTAACTATTCACTAATTGGAAAATTAAAACAAAACGAGCAACCAAGCCATTTACGAAAGCTCTGATGCTTCTTTCTGTAAAGTTCTCATTTCTCAAGCACAGCAAGGGGAAAGAAATGGATGCCTGATCTGGTTAGTGAACATTAAAACTCATTTCATCTTCATCAAGTGTTGGAAAGAGAAGGCCAGTAAGGTCCTTCAAATGTGAGCATATGAAGAATAGGTGAGTCATGCCCCAAGTTTGGATGAGTTCGTTGCCTAATGAGAGCAAAGCAGACATTTGGCTACTTCTGATATATTCAGAAGTTAAGGAGAAATTAGTAGCAGGTTCCTAAATTACACTTTAATAAACAGGGTGTAAGCAGCGGCAGAGACAAGGGAATGAGTAAAAGGAGAAAGATATAGAGGAAGAAATCCTGATTCCATTGAAGCCAATAGGCTTTTTGCTACTGAGACCAGTGTAGTCAGGATTGCACTCAGCAACTGCCTATCTGTCAAATTTGATTCTGTATCTTGCCTGGAATTAGTTTAAGAATTATTTTCTCCTAACTAGACTGGCCTGAATCTGAAACAAATACAGTCGTTTATTTCCAGTTTCTGTTTTCCCCTTAGCTATTTGGGCTACAGGAGGAAATGTGGATTCCACAGTGAAAAATGTAAAAATAGAATTATCTGTACTTATCTTCTAAGAGAAAAAAAATCAACACTCATCTGATGTATGCATAGTACAAAATGCTGACGGAACCCACAATTGCACTGTCAGGTTTGCTTTTTCCTTGCCCAGAGGTTAAGGATGATTGCTGAAGGATAGCTCTTTTATTGTTGCTTGGTGAAAGATATATTACTTCCCCTTTACATTTTAGAGGGACTCACAGGAATAATCACCAGTTGTTTTGGAGGCCAGGCCCATAAACTCAGATGCATGTAAACCCTAACCAATCAGAGACCACAATCACACATTTGAAGTTATATAGTATGCCAGTTTTTTAAGAGATGGCGATATAAATTCCAGTAAAACAAATAATGTGTAAATTGAACTTACACTAAAAAGTAATGTAACAATATGTAGAGTGAAGTCATGAATATATATGTGTGTTAATTTTAAGGCAGGAATCTGGGAAATACATTTATTTTCAGTATGGGATTTGAATTCCATAACTGGAATAAATCTTCCTAGTTCAATTTAGCCACATTTATTGCCATGCTATTATTAGCATTTGAAATCAGTATACCATTTTCATGTCTCAGGCTTATGTATCAGAGATATTGCTGTCTCAGCTAAGAAGTGCAGACAATTAGGTGCCCAATGTATCAGATAAGAGGAGTAGCTTAAAAAATAGAATTTAGAATGTTTTTCTTGTTATTGAATTGTAGTCATCTCAAATATTTTCACAAAAAGGTCCTTGCTGGATCAAAGAGAGAAGAAGGGAAGCATTTCCCTTTTTAATCTCATATGCATTATAATTCATATTAAAACACAAAATACATTCACACATTCCCAGTCATGAGTAATTAGATTTAGTTTGTGTGATGTTGTAAACTTAACAGCAGGACAGTGTTTTATAGTAAAAGTAACAACCAAAAAAATCACTTAATTGTACTCTCAAAGAGAAGATGACCCTCATGCAATTTCTAACATAGCAGATCCTTCCATCCCTTTGTATTTATTTAGTTGACCAATGTATTATAAGGATTTGGAGACCTATTTGTAGTTTTCCCTCTCTGCTACTAAATCCCACCAGTAAAAGAGCAGGTGGAAAATTAATGCTGATAATGGACCCCCACTCTGTGCCAGTGTAACCCAATAGAGAGGGGCCTCAGATTTAAAAATAACTGGGAAAACATCAATGGAGTCATACTGAGTGGGAGATGGCACGGTGGTGCAGAGCATCTCTGAAGATAGCCCCTCATCTCCCTGGAAAGTTCCTCAAGATCCACAAGCTTCTGGGATGCCCATTTCACAATGACATTTTTTGTCCTTTTCCTCCAGTGAAATGAGTTTTCCTAATCCCAGAGCTCCCTCTTTCACATATTTCCAAAGGAGAGAGTACTAGATCCCAAATATTAGAGAAAAATCCTATTCTGCAATATACCAAAAAGAGTTAAGGGAATTTCTTCTCCACTTGTGAAAGCATCAGATCAGGATAAATCTACAGAGCTCCAGAGAATTGTAGAGGAGTGGGCTGACAACCATGTTTCCAGGAGTTGTAGTCTGCAAATTGTGGAAGGGGTCTAGATCCCCAGGTGACTGGTTCACAGACTGCAGTCAGCAGCATGTGCTAGATATCAGCACAGTATTTCCTGTTAAGAGGAGCACCAAAGAATAGCGCTACTTCTACCAGCAGGGAAGGCCATGCTCTGGCATTAAGTTCCAGTAGCTAAGGATGGAAGAAGTGCCTGCTCAGAGCAGGATTTGCCTTTTAGCTGAGCTTTTGCAATGTTAGGATAAGGAAGAGAATTAAAACACAAACAATATGATAAAGTGGAAACAGCTCTTTTATAAAAACTAGTAACTTCTGCTAGTGTTGCACACTCAGTTATGGAGCACAGTGAGATCAGATTAAAAATAAAAGGAAGTGGCTGGGGCATCCCTATGGCCTGTTGATCCAGGTCTGCTGGAATACCCCCTTGGGACTGTTATCAGCTGGCATCAATTACAGCAGCTTAGTTAGAGCCGAACTGGCACAGGATGAAGTGCATGCTGTACACTGCAACATACACTGGAGGCCAGTTGGCTCCAAGATAAGAACAAGAAGAAGGTGCTTCAGTTACTCTCTCTCTTTGGAATTCATACTGAGTACAGCTCACCCGGATCAGACAGACAATCTGGCCCTATGTATTGGGACAAGCTAAATGTCATGTGTGATAGGGAGCATGGAGGGGCTGTGTTACATGATGAATCTGCTAAGCAAGGAATCCCTTCCTGTGATGGGGCAAGGTCAGATGGCTACAGTAAAGTACTGAGGAACAGGTATGTTAGCCCCAGGCTAAACAAATCCCTAGGACCCTGGTAACCAAATGGCAGTTGCTCCAGGTTAATCAAGGCACCTGGGACCAATTAAGATCTTTCTAGAAGGCAGTGGAGATAGCTACTTTAATTAGAACACCTGCAGACAATCAAGGCAGGCTAATCAGGGCACCTGGGTTTAAAAAGGAGCTCACTCCAGTTAAGTAGGGAGGAGCCAGAGGAGAAGGAGCATGTGTGAGGAGCTGGGAGCAAGGAGCTGAGAGTGAGAGAGTGTATTGCTGGAGGACTGAGGAGGACAAGCATTATCAGACACCAGGAGGAAAGTCCTGTGGTGAGGATAAAGAAGGTGTTTGGAGGAGGCCATGGGGAAGTAGCCCAGGGAGTTGTAGCTGTCATGCAGCTGTTACCGGAGGCACTATAGACAGCTGTGATCCACAGAGCCTTGGGCTGGAACTCGGAGTAGAGGGAGGGGCCTGGGTTCCTCCAAAACCTCCCAACTCCTGATCAGACACAGGAGGAGCTGACCCAGACTGTGGGTTCCACAAGAGGGGGAGATCACTGAGGTAAGCAAGTCTGCCAATAAGCGCAGGACCCACCAAGGTAGAGGAGGAACTTTGTCACGCTCCCCCACTGATATATAGTCCTCTGATGTTATAAGGGTACATCTCCTGGCCAAGAGGGGGAGAGGGCAAAACTTACTGTCAGGGAAAGACTGACCCAGGAAGTGACCTGGCACTTGGGAAAGTGGTTGAGGCATGGCAAGCGAGGAGAAGCAAGGAAGCCAGGGAGAACCTCCCAGGGAAATGTATATGGAGCAGCCTGCAGCAGAAGCCAGGGAACCATGTGTGGAACAGGGTCAGGCACTGCACCCACATTTGGGTCTGTGCAGAACATGTGGGGAAGCAGCAGAGACTGGGCAGGAAACCAATGCAGAAGGGCCCCAATGAGACACACTGCTAACTATGTCTGGCCTGGAAACTGCAAGCTCTTATTTGCTGTTAATAGAAGAGTGGACAGGAGAAGGCATCCCAGCACTAGGCCGAAAGGGCCCTAATCCTCAAATAGACTGTCCCCCTGGGTTCAAATAAGAACTGCTGTTGTTTCACTTTGAGTTAAAACTATTTAAGCCTCTTGACCTAGAGTGTTTGCAACATTTTCCTTTCTTGCCAGCCCTAGTAGATTATTCTCTCACTTTAGCCAAGTGTCTGAGTAGTTACAGGGTCTCACCAGGGCTGGTGCCTACAGGACCTTGCAGCTGAAGCATCTTCAGCACTAGCCTCCAAGTCACAGTACCCCTTCTGTATAATTTGTACCATAGAGATTTGGGATACTCCAGCACTTAGCAGCTATGATAGTGGTAGCTGGGGCTAATATGGTGGAAGCTGGGGCTAATATGTCCCTCGGCCTGCGCCGCTCCAGCAGCTCCCATTGGCCTGGAGCAGTGAACCGCAGCCACTGGGAGCAGCGATCAGCCAAACCTGCAGACGCAGCAGGTACACAAACTGGCCTGGCCTGCCAGGGGCTTTCCCTGCACAAGCGGCAGAACAAGTTTGGGAACCACTGGGTTAGACAAACATCTGTCAGATGCAGTCAGGTATACTTGGGTCCTGCTTCTGTGCGGGGGTTTGGGCTAGATGACATCTTGAGATCTGTTCCAGCACTACATTTCTATGACTGTGAAGAGAATCTAAAAATCACTTGATACACAACTTTTTTCTTTTTCTGATGTTAGGACTTAAAAAAATAAACAAAAACAGTGGGCTTTAGTGAGATATTTGTAATCTCCATCATGCAACTTGTCCTAACTTTAACAATGTCCCTGTCTGAATCTCAGAAAGAAAGAAAGAAAAAGATTATTTCTATCACAGCACAACCCCCTAACAGAGTTAAGGGCCAGAAAAATAACTGCTATTCATACCATTTTATTAACTATATGATAAAGTAAAAAAATGGTTGAATTATCATTTATTTTTATTGTAATATTAGTCGCAATCAAGACATTAATGGGATGGCATAAGTATTTCTAAGAGATTTCTACTGTAATTTAGTATTAACTATTCAACCCATTATTTTACTGTTACCAACATGACTTAAGTATGACATTCACATTATTATTTTCTCATTTTTCCCTGCTACCACATACAAGCTATCATGGCTGGAAAAGGATATGACAATTTGTTCACTGGGTGCAGAACTTAATACAGATTCTATTATTATTATTTGGTTGTTATAAATGTTCTTGATATTCTGTGTACGTCTCTTAAAAAATCCACACACATATCAGTAGGAATTAGTCAGTTTTATACACTATGCTTGCACTCCATTTGCAATTAGAGTTAGTTATAACACAGTTTACTGCTTCTGCTTTATATTATGACGTTATTGTGGTAACACTGAATTACTCAAATTTAGCCTAATCAGTAAATCTGTTGTTCATTTGGTGCTGGAAACATAGTGAAAAACATTTGATTTATTCTAAATGTTTATCAGATATGATGAGCAATTCATTTTTAGCCCCTTAACGGTATGTTTAAATTAATTACCCTAGTTTTCTGATTGGCCTAATTTTTACATATAAAACTGCCTGGTTCTCAGTGCATTCAGACCGGTATATACATTTTCCAATGGAGTAGATTAATCTGCGTGAACTACAACCTAGCTGATATCGAACATACTAAATTGTCAAATAATCTTCGAACACACATACAGATTTTTTTCTCCAAAATATGACTCTTTTACTGACATTAAGGTAACCTGAGGAAAGCGTTATCATTAGATAATAGCTGAACTGTGGATTTAAGATATTTAGTTATGGCTCATATGTTATGTCCAGTGAGGCTCTTGGGATAGGATTATCAATGTTAAACACACACAATCCTTTCATGTCTTATTGCTTGTCCAGCATCTGATTCTGAAAAAATAATACTTAAGGCTGTTTAAGAACTGTGTCAAAAGAACACATTACTGTGCCCCGCTGAAAATCATGTTTCACTTTTATGTTTAATTCATTTTTAGCATCTTTCTCTTGCATGTGTATCTGTTGCTACTTTTAACTACAAATGGATGAATTGTGATGAGTCTCTCTTTAGCGCAATATGTTATGGCAAGTTCTTACCTTATTGTGATAGATAAGAGTACATCTTTGTTAACAGATTGATTGACGGATGCAGCCAGAATGTTTTGTGAGTTGCCACACCCAAATCGAACTGCTGGTCTTCCTTCTTCAAGATACAGATGAAGAAACTGTTCTCCAAAATTCTTTTCACTGGCTTTGAAGACACAAATTACAAACATTACTTACTATCATGCTAGAAAGAGATCTTTTGAAAACAATCAGTACTCTAGGAACCTCTCGAAAACCGTTCCAGACTTTGGCAATTATTGAGAGTTGCGATGTTCTTACTAACCTGTCATGGATTTGTGTACGAACTTTAAACTAAGTGTAGCTTTAAGTAAGAGCACTCTTTTGTTATACTGCTTGTGTTAGTCAGCCGGGTCCCTATTCATTTATTTCCTGTCGCTGCTTTACCAAGAATGTTGGATTCATAAAACTCCAGAACACTTTTTTTACCATGACCTCACATCATTTTTCCAGCCTTATCTGGTAGACCATTTGACTGATGTAAGGGGAAGGCAGAGAAGCTGGCATCACTGGAGTGATCCAGGCTTAAATAAATGCTCTAGAAGAGAAAGACACAGTTTTCTAACTTTATTGATTTTTCTAAGTATTATGCTGCCACCGTTGAGACTTTTCTCCATAGGCTGTTGTCTGTTAAAGCAAAGATTGCCCCACACGAGAGTGAGCAATTTTGAGTTTCAAATATTTCCTCAGATTCGCGGTTTTTATATTTAACCATGTTTGCCTCAGGAGCATGTATGAAAGGGTTTTTTCCTCAATGGTAATCTTGTAAAATGTTAATAAGATTGTTGCATTATTTCACTCTTTAACTAAGCTTAATAAAGTAGCCAATCAAGTCCCTGAGGTTTATCGTACATCTTCATTCAGCAACTTATGATCATAAATTTATTCTTTTCCATCTGGCAGCTAGAAATAATAGTAGTTTTAGGTCATCTTTCACTGTTTCTCAAAAATGGCTTTTTTGGAATTAGAAAGTACTGTATGACTGAGCTTTAAACAGGAGGTCACGATTTGTAACCCCAGTTCAGCAGACATATGCATGGCTACACTTCGCTCTTGTATTAACATACATATATTTTTTAAAAACTGAAGTAGTATGCAAGTCATGAATACTATCTCAGTCCACGTATACTCACCACACTATGCAATGAACATGAATAAAAAGGAGTATATATCGGACCCAAAAACAAAAAAGAGAAACCTATGGGTAGTTTTGGGAAAAACACCCTTTACTTAAAAACAAATAAAAAGTAGTTTGATTGCCACAGGCTGAGGTCTGGATTGGGGTCATTCCAGTGGGAAAACCATCCCTTACTCCCAATCTGGTCCACAGCTAGGCCTCCCTTCCCTCAGGGAGGTCTATGGAGTATCGCCCACTCACAGAGCAATCGATGGGCTCAGTGAGGGGAAAAAATCTACATATTGTTCATTCCCAGACTTTCCTATACAACAGGGTACTAAAGATCTGGAAGGCACTGAAGCTAGCCCTAAGCTCACAGAAGGAAGTCCTTTTGTAAAGAGAAATCTCAGCTTTCATTAAAAAAAATAAGAATGAGATTTCTCAGCTGTACCCAATAAGCACATAGGAGGAAGGTGGGAGAAAATGAACTGCTCTTGACTCTTTGGTCCTGAGTCCCCATCATAGTTTAGAGTAACCACAAGTCATGGCAGAAGGAAACACTAGCTATGCTCCCTTTCACCTGACAATGCTCCTGCGCCAGGAGTGGCATAGGAACTGTGCAGCACCAGATCACCTAGGGATTTCCTCCCAGCCCAAGGGCATCTTTTCACCAACTTTAACTGAGGATTAGGCCTGCCAAGGAGATAAATGCAAAGTGGACTTAGCCCCAAGAACGGTTGTTTTAAATATCTAAATTTTTTTGCTTGTAAAAGAATGTAAACCAATCACTAGGGATGAAAGTGGTAAGCAGCCTGGATTCCACTTCTGGAAGAGAAAGCAGTATCTAAAGATCTCACACTTCTCATACACAGAGCTTTTATGTAAAATGATTCATTCAAGTTGGTGAAGTATCCCAAAAGGCAGGGGTGTAACCATTTTTCTGGCACTCTCCAAAATAGATAGGCCAGCCTTGCACACAGTGGTAATATAATGGTGGACAGAAATTAGTAATAGTTAAATTGGAGAGGGGGAAGCAAAAAACTGATTTGCAGGTCCAATCAAAAACCCTAACACAAGCTTTAATATTTAAAATGTCAAGTTCTTCCTGAAGATAGAATGGAGCCAGCTATTGCACAGTCTGACAGCTGTAATACCACAGTGCAACTGCCATTACAGGGTCCAAAGTTACTGTTGGAAGGAGGAATTCTTATTTTACCACTTGGAGTGATGTGTAACCCACACACCTCCTGGGTGTGGTGCTCTGTCCCCTCTAGTGGTGCTGAGACCACTTAGAGAGAGCGATTAATGAGTCTGCTCTGCAGCCTTAGCTAGGAGCCATATGGCTTTCAGCTCATGCAGTGGAGGCTCATGCACTAAGCTCTAGAGGCCTCAGGTTTGATTCTGCCCACCAGGGTCTGTCTGTTACAAATGCACTACACAAGCGCTGGCCTCTGTCCCTCCCTGCCACGAAGAGGATGCTAACAAGGTACAAGGAGGTAGGCCCAATCTCCTGCTGTTTTGAGTCCTGCAGGAACCAGTCTCTCTCCCTTTAGTAACTGCTTAGCCCGGAATTCAAAAAGTCCATACTTGGAGGGAGCCTGAAGCCTTTTTAATCTCTGTAAGTCCACCACCATGAGCTTGTATGGGACAAATAATGAGAAGTATGAGAAGTATGATCAATCAAAAGGGTTAAAGGTGGATTTGAATAGGGATGAAAATACTTCATTATGGATTTTGGAGTGGGAGGAAGATGTTAATGATGCATTTTAAGGGAGGGGGAAAAGAGCATGTAACCATTAGCTTCCTTTGTCGGGGTGGTGTGGAGGAGAGAGAATTTTGTCCAAAGAATGTGATATCAATTGCTGAGTGCTATGGTAAGCCCTTGAATAATTTGTGACAGCAAATACGATCAGCCTTTTCCTCTGACCAAAGGAAAAATGATCTCCTCACCTCTCAGCCTTCATGAATACAACGCCCTTTATACCTAGAAGACAAAATTTCTTCATTCAGAATCAGCCCACCTCTTACAGGTAGTCTCCTCCACCTTCTGATTCTCAGTTTACAGCTGGAGGGCCTCTATTTGGCATGTATTGCAGGTCAAGCCAAATTAAATCTCTGACTCCAGGGCAGTAGATACTTTCCTAGAGCGGTGTTTCTATAGTCCGTCACAGATCCTTATTGAGATGCTTATATGGTTAGCTCAATATTATGTTCCGTAACATCCAGTTAACTCAGAAAGCTGCTTAAATTGTTTATATCTTATGCCTTTGGCTTTTATGTTCTCTTTTGCTAAACATCTTTTGATGGTTGAAACTCAAGATGCTAAATATTTGAAAATGTTAAGGTAATAGTAACATGCTTATTTGATTTATCTTCTGTTTAGCACAAGTTACTCATTTTATGAAGCATCTTCTATGTAAAACAGAAGTTAACATTAAACTTGTAATTAGGGTTGATTGAATAATATTTATGGAATAATCTTTTCAACATTCAACATATGTTTAGGATAAATTAGACATATTTGTTTTTCATTGTTCACTCAGCCTGCAGAGCAGTGAGAAATATCAAGGAAACATTTGACAATGTATTAGAAAATATTGTGTCATTTGCCAATAAAATAGTCAGTGAATCATTATTTGACCAACTTTAAATGTAATATCTTGGCACATGTTAAAATATAATAATGAGTCTTTGCACAAATGACAGCTGTCATGGTATAATTCCCCACTCTGAACCTTAGCGTCCAAAAGATGGGGTACCAGCATGAATTCCTCTAAGCTCAATTACCAGCTTAGAACCTGTAGCGCTGCCACCAACCAGGAATTCCAGTGCCTGGTACACTCTGGTTCCCCCAAAACCTTGCCTGTGGACCTCGAAGACCCAGATCCTCTGGATCTTAACACAAGGAAAGTAAACCTTTTCTCTCATCGTTGCCTCTCCGAGGCTTCCCCTTCCTGGGTTACCCTGGAAGATCACTGTGATTCAAACTCCTTGAATCTTAAAACAGAGACGAAAATTCACCTTCCCCCCTCCTTCTCAATCCCCCTCCTAGACTCTCCTCAGAGAGAAAGTAATCCTAACACAGAGAGAAATTAACCTCTCTCCCCCCCTTCCCTCCTTTCTCCCCACCAATTCCCTGGTGGATCCAGACCCAGTCCCCTGGGGTCTCACTAGAATAAAAAAACAATCAGGTTCTTAAACAAGAAAAGCTTTTAATTAAAGAAAGAAAAAACAGTAAAAATTATCTTTGTACATTTAAAATGGAATAGGTGCAGGGTCTTTTAGCTATAGACACTGGGAATACCCTCCCAGCCTAAGTATACATGTACAAAGTAAAATCCTTTCAGCAAAATACAAATTTGAACTCCTTCCAGCCAAATACACATTTGAACTCCTCCCAGCCAAATACACATTTGTAAATAAGAAACAAACATAAGCCTAACTCGCCTTATCACCTAGTACTTACTATTTTGAATCTATAAGAACCTGTATCAGGGAGATTGGAGAGAAACCTAGTTGCACGTCTGGTCACTCTCAGAACCCAGAGAGAACAACCACCAAAATCTAACAGCACACACAAAACCTTCCCTCCCTCAAGATTTGAAAGTATCCTGTCCTCTGATTGTCCTCTGATCAGGTGACAGCCAGGCTCACTGATCTTGTTAACCCTTTACAGGCAAAAGATATATGATGTATTCTGTTCTATTAACTCTTACTTATCTGTTTATGACAACAGCTATGACCTCCGAAGTATCTGTTTTAATAGGGAGCACAAAGGATGTAATTTTTTTTAAAGGATCATTTGTAATGGTATTTTTATGCTGCATTGTGGTTAAAACATCCCAATTTGTTTTGACAGTTTGACACAATGTACTCATTATGCACACACTATGAAATTAATAGGAGTGAAATAAACGTTTCAAAATGCTTATTTCATTCTTAATGCTTCTTAAAACAATGATGGTTAATTATTATTACCACAACGAGACCTCCCTGGATCTTTAAACTTGGTGCCCAAGTTAGTTATTCACAGGGCATATTTAAATATGAAATTGCTCATGAACCACCAGCAATATACGCTGCAGGCTCTTATTTATAGTGAATGTGAAAACTACTATAATGTTCTTAGTCCCTTAGTTGGAATCAGTTGTATTCCTTTTAAACATATATTTAAAACATCAGAGAAAAGATCTCATTATTATGTAGCTGTGGGCAAGTACTTCTGTGCTTGCATTAAAATAGGAGAGGGCCACTAATCTATTAGGAATGATGGGCAAACCAATCTTTCCTGAATAAGATTCTTGTTCCTCGAGGCTATGTAGTAATTTTCTATGAATTATGTATATCCTATCTCTCTCCCCAGACTTATAATGGCCAATCTATTCTTTGGCAGCCTTTATAAACAACAATCAATTAGTTCTTAGATTTTGTTACTCACAACTAACTGATTGACAAAATCCTTGTTAATAAACTCTTTAAATATGCTTTTGAACAACAATTTGGTGCTACTGAATAAAGTGACATAATTTAGTTAACTGTCCTCATAATCTGCCAATCAGTCAATAATGCTAGCCTTTAAGCAACAAAAGTTTGGTTGAAAATGTTTTTTTTAAAGTCCATAAAAATGACATTAAACTAACTTTCTTGTATATATGACTTGTATATATGACACTAACAGCTGAAATGATAAAGCATTAAAACAACCAGCTACCCCTTTCCAACGTGTTTTTATTTCTGTTGAGGTTCTTGTTTGGGAAGGATAGATGTGAATGTGCAAATGGCCTAGACTACCTGGTTAATCACAGCTTATTGGAACACTTGGTGATGGTATGCACAAGGGTTAGTCCTTTATTGTTTTCCCTTATGATTTTCACCTAAAATTCTTCTTAGGCATTCTGATTCCACTCCATGTGTATATTAAAAACCTCTCATCTGAGATTTCCCAGCATAGTTAAATGTTTTGCTAATTATGGCATAGAAGAAGAGCTATGGTATCACTCTGGTAAAATCAGGCACGTTTGTAAAATTATTTAGTTGTTAGCAGAGTGGCCAATGAGAATTCTGAATTATCTTCCAATAAAATGCATATGAACCGACAAGATCTTTTAAAATATACTCTTAAAATAACATGAGCTGTATAAGGAAAAGGGATTTTGGTCTTAAGTGCAAAAGTCAATGAAACCTTAACTATGTGGTTACTATTGATGCAATTATAATAAAACAAATGTAAATCCTATTCATGCCTCTACAGTTAGTGTATCCAGGAACCCACTACTATGTGCTTATATTGGGTTTGAGCTTTAAAATCCAATTAAGTCTGCGGCTGCCTTCGTCCTCCCCAACCAACTTGCTCCTTTCATTTTTTCTTCCCCGTTTCCCTTCCTCTTGCCTCTTCCCTTCCTGTCTCTTCTCTTAGTTAACTGATCAGAATGGGTCCTCAAGAGAACCTGCTGCTGCCAGTCCCCTTCTATTCAGCTGTTTGATGGTAGCACAGCTTCAAAGAAAAAGAAATGGAAGCAGGAGCTGCACTACCACTAAACAGAACACAGCGGGCAACAGTAACTTCTCTTTAGAAGTCCTTAAAGGGAAAACAGAAGAAATAGGGAGCAAGGGGCAAAGAAAGGGGGGTATGAAGGAGGCACATAGGGAACAAAAGAACTCACACATCACACACACACACAATAGAGTGTTTATCTGATATAACTACTTAGAGCTGGATGTCTGCACACAGGATTTATAAATTACAAAATTGTGGATGCTATATATAAAACCAAATCCTGTTTACCAATTTACAGATTATAAATACATAGGAATTGAAACATTTTCTTTTTTGATTAAAAGCTTTTATTGGATTTTAGATTAGTCCCAAGAGGGACTGCAGCTCTCTGTAAGGAAGGAAAAAGTGACAGGAGGAAAAGAGGAGAGAAGAAAAGAAATGAAAAAGGAGGGAGTGGCTCATAGGATGTTTGCTGAATGAAAAGCATGTAAAGTGGAAGTGTGACACAAAAATTTGTGGTACATAATACCATCTCATTGATCATTTGGCATGGAATAAAAAGTGAGTGAATACCTGGCTGTTTGAAGTTAAATGGGAGTTTTGAACCCTGTAGGTTTTCATACTGTTCAAGTCTGTTAAGTCTTTTGGATGCCTTTTCCAATAGCAGTCAAATTGCAAAATTCATAAATCCATTAATCCATCTATGTATTGTAATGCTGATGCTTTCCTTGTCTACAATACTATTTTTAAGACAGTGGCACAGAGAAGCTAATGTTTATGGTAGCTGGTCACATCCACAGACCTTGAAATTCCCAGACCATGAACAGCTTTAGTGTGATGGGATGATCACTTGGAGAGCAAGGGAAATCCGGAAACATATCCTTTCCCACAACATACATAGCAGTGTCCCTTTCAGGCCTGACAGTGTCAGGTGTTATCAGTGGCTTATACCTCAGTCTTATAAATTCTGCTTGGAGATCCATGGAGGTTGAACAGTATTTTATATTCTATATGTCTAAGACAGAGGTAAGGGGATTCTTCTACTGTTAAGGCTAATTCTAGTCCATTTGAGATTACAAAATGAAGTTATGTGCCTGACAGGGTTTAAAAGCTCATTGTTGACCTTCTTGACATTCATAAAAGAATTCATAATGAAGAGTAGATAGCAGAGACAAGTCTTCGCAATGAACCCAATTGGTTAAAGAAGGTTCGTAAAGTGGGAAGATCTGAGACTTCAAAGGCCAGATCCAAAATCCACTGAAGTCAGTAGCAGTCTTCCCATTGGTTTCAACAGGCTTTGGGAATCAGGCCCTAAATGCACCATTGGGGCCTCACATTGTATGCAGCCAAAAATCAACAGAGTTCCACTAGGACTATTTTTATCCAAAATCAAACATCATTAAACATATATATATATTTAGACTTTATAGGGATTTTAAAACTAACTGTACCACAGCAGAATGCAGAAGGTCAGATAACCTTATGCTTCCTTCCCCGAAAATCACATCAAACCTCTACCAATATTCAAAGCAGTGAGTGAGACCCCTCCTAAGTGCATCGCAATACATTTTATAAAGGTCTTCTCAAAGCCATGGAGTGAGATGTATAACATTTGTAGAATGAAATTTGCAATGTATCAATGAGAAATTTTTATTCCTTTATGTACTGCAAATGCAATCTTTAGTTCTTAGAAGCTGCTTGTAATTTATGCTAAGCAAGCAAATAATATTAAAATGAGAAAATGACACAAATAATGTATTTTTCCTTTTTGTTTCTATTAGAGGGATTTATGGTGCCATTGAATAATGCCCAGATCAGTGGATATATACATATAAGGGGAAAAAAAAAAGGAAGTTATTTCTTTTTAAAAATGACCTTTGCACATTACCACTTATAAAATGAAGTAGATGCTAGAATTTCATTTATTTATCTGGGCCAGAAGAGCCTCCCTATCGAAAGAGAAGGTGGATTTGAGGCAGCTCTCACACTCTTTGTAGGTGTAGATGATTTCATAATATATGGGCACTGTTTCCTCTCTGTCTCATTTTTTATTTTAAGACAGCTGACTGAGAATGTAACTAAACACAAAATTCAGGTACTATACTAACAGGGGCCATATAAGTATGTAAGACAGATAGCGAGAAAATAGGACCCAAAGGGGCAAATTAAACAAAAACAAATAAAAAATGCCAAGGAAGCAGTGAACACTGTGAGTCCCAAGCTCACTGCACCTTCAGTAGTCCCAAGGAACTGAATATACCTTTGCTGCCATAAGGGAGGGAGTAGTAAGTGAGAATGGATAGGTTCTGCATCTTTTGTCCCACAAGTCTGAATATTCAGAGGTGACACTTGCAAAGAATGACAGTGTCAAGGTTCCTTCCCCACTCTGAACTTCAGGGTACAGATGTGGGGACCTGCATGGACACTTCTAAGCTTAATTACTAGCTTAGATCTGGTATCGCTGCCACCATCCAGAATTTTCAGTGTCTGGATCACTCCCTTTCCCCCCCAAACCTTCCCTTCCTGGCGTAGCCTTGAGAGACTCCTTCACCAATTCCCTGGTGAGTTCAGATCCAGTCTCTTGGATTTTAAAACAAGGAGAAATTAACCATCCCCCCTCCTTTCTCCCACCAGCTCCTGGCGGATCCAGATCCAACTCCTTTGGATCTAAAAACAAGGAAAAAATCAATCAGGTATTAAGAAAAAGGATTTTAATTAAAGAAAAGAAAGGTAAAAGAAAACCCTCTGGGAGAGATTAGCATACTAGCCTACTCTCACAGACAACAGATTCAAAACACAGAGGATGTTCCCCTGGCACAAATTTAGTTACATACAAAAATACCCAAATACCAAATTTGAATCTACCTCTAATTTTTTACTCCGGCTGAAACTGAAACTCTCAAACAAAGGAAAAACTTTCCCTCCTTCCTTTTGAAACATCTTGTTCCCCCATGGTTCTCTGGTCAAGTGTTAGCTAGGCTAGGTGAACTTCTAACCCTTTACAGGTAAAAGAGGCATTAACCCTTAACCATCTGTTTATGACACGCCTCCCAAATCTCAGACAGTGTGGAAACAACACTGGCGGTGATTTCTTTCTAGAACCTTAGAATAACAGATTAATAAAACACATGCACCTTTACATATACTACTAATTATGTAAAACTACAAGATTTTTCACATTCCAAGGACAATTTAACCAGTTAATTCTGGGAAACTTTCACCGGAGAGTGCATCAGCTACTTGTTAGAAGCTCCTGAATGTGTTGAATTTCAAAATCAAAATCTTAGAGAGTTAAACTCCATCGAAGAAGTTTTTTGTTGTTTCCCTTGGCAGTATGAAGCCACTTTAGCACGCATGGTCGGTTTGTAGCTGGAAACGCCATCCCCAAACATATGGGCGTAGCTTTTCGAGGGCATACACAATGGCGTAGCACTCTTTTTCACTGATTGACCAGTGGCTTTCCCCTCTCAGACAGTTTCTTGCTGAGAAACATGACAGGATGAAATTCTTGATCCAGTCCTTCCTGCATTAAAACTGCTCCTGCACCACACTCAAGTGCATTGTGGTTACTAGGAATGGTTTGTCAAGTCTGGGGCCCTTAGCACAGGATCAGACATGAGTGTCGCCTTAAGCTGGTTAAGGCCTTCTGACACTCATCAGTCCACTTAACTGCATTTGGCTGTGTCTTTCTGGTCAAGTCTGTTAGTGGGGCAGCGATCTGGCTGTAGTGTGGAACAAATTGCCTGTAATATCCGGCCAAGCCTAAGAAGGATTGAACCTGTTTCTTTGACTTTGGGATAGACCACTTTTGGATAGCATCCACCTTGGTCTGTAGGGGATTTATTGTTCCTTGACCCACCTGGTGTCCAAGGTAAGTCACTCTGTTTTGGCCTATTTGACAATTTTTAGCCTTAACAGTTAGTCCTGAGTGCCTGATGCGCTTGAAGACTTTTTTCCAGGTGTTCCAGGTGCTCTGCCGATGCATCAGAAAAAATGGCCACAATCATCGAGGTAGGCATCTGCAGATTCTCCCAATCCTGCTAGGAGACCATCTACAAAGTCTTTGGAAGGTGGTGCGTGCATTTTGCAGCACGAAGGGAAGCAATTAAATTCATACACCTCTGCATGAGTGATGAAGGCTGACCTTTCCTTGGTGGGTTCATCTAGCGGTACTTGCCAGTACCCCTTGGTTAAGTCTAATGTAGAGGTGAACTGGGCACATCCCAATTCCCCCAATAGCTCATCGGTGTGTGGCATTGGATAGTTGTCGGGACGAGTTACAGCATTTAGCTTACGGTAGTCCATGTAAAAGCTTATTTCCCCATCTGGTTGGGTACTAGAACCACTGTAGATGCCCATGCACTGTTAGAGGGGCAGATTATACCCATCTGTAGCATGTTTTGGATCTCCCTTTCCATAGCAGCTTGGGCATGGGGAGACACCCGGAGGGGTGTGGGGTTCTAATGGGTGAGCATTACCTGTGTCAATGGAGTGGTATGCCCGTTCGGTCTGTCCTGGGGTGGCTGAGAACATTGGTGCGAAGCTAGTGCACAGCTCCTTGATCTGTTGCCGCTGCAGACATTCCAGGGTGTGGAGAGGTTCACCTCTTCCACGCCACCGTCACTTTTTCCTTCGTAGGGGACACCTTCATGCACTCAGCATCATCTCCTCCCTGGGCTGTACACTGACAAACCTTTAAGGTCTCTGAAATAAAAGGGCTTGGAAAATTAACATGGTACACTTTAGGCTTTAGGGTTGAGGTGGGGAATGCTGTGAGATAGTTAACAGCTCCTAAGTGCTCTTGGACTGTGATGGCCCTTCCCATGATGCTTCCATCTTATGGGCCTGTTGCGCCTTCAAGACCATAACCTGGTCTCCTACTTTGAAGGAATGCTCTCTGGTATGTTTATCATACCAGGCCTTTTGCTCTTTCTGAGCATACTTTAGGTTTTCTTTAGGAAGGGCTAAACAGTGTCGGAGGGGTGCTTTGTATGTTGCTTACAAAGTCTAGAATGTTAGTTCCTGGAGAAAGCGTAAACCCCTCCCATTGCTGCTTCACCAACTGTAATGGCCCCTTAACCTCGTGGCCACACACAAGTTTGAATGGTGAAAACTCTAAACTGGGATGTGGTACAGCTCTATAGGCAAAAAGCAACTGCGGCACCACTAGGTCCCAATCATTGGAGTGTTCATTACGAATTTACATATCATGGCCCCAAAGTTCCATTAAACCTCTCCACCAGGCCATTGGTTTGATGGTGGTAAGGGTTGGCAACCATGTGATTCACCCCATGAGCTTCCCATAGATTTTCATGGTCCCTGCCAGGAAATTAGTTCCCGAATCTGTAAGGACGTTGGAGGGCCCGACCTATCCTGGCAAAAATGTCTGCTAAGGCCTGGCACACAGTTTTAGCCATGGTGTTGCTTAGAGCTACTGCTTCCAGCCATCAGGTAGCAAAATCATGAAAGTCACTATGTACTGCTTTCCTCTGGGGGTCTATTTGGAAAAGGACCAGAATATCCACAGCTACTCGTTGAAATGGGACCTCAATTATGGGAAGTGGCTGGAGAGTGGCTTTGACCTGGTCTTGGGGCTTTCCCACTTATTGGCACACCTCACAAGACCAGACATAATTAGCAACGTCCTTGCCCATTCCCTCCCTGTGGAAAAGACTTCCCCAACGGTCATTGGTTCTGTTCACCCCGGAATGACCACTGGGATGATCATGGGATAAGCTCAAGAGCTTTCCCTGGTACTTAGTTGGAACTACCAACTATCTTTGAGGACGCCAGTCCTTCCTGTGTCCACCAGAAAGAGTCTCCTTGTATAAAAGTACTTGTTCTACAACAACTGGGCTCGGTTATTAGAGCTGAGAGGCGGTGGATGCTCCGTGCCGCACCCAAGCTTTCTGAGGCTGTCATCTGCTTCCTGCTCAGCCTGGAACTGTTCCCTTGAAGCTGGAGACATCAGTTCCTCCTTAGACTGTGGACTTGGGCTTGGTCCCTCGGGAAGCGATGTAGATGATGGGGTTGTTTTCGTGATTGTGAACGGCTTTTCCGCTGGTGCACTATGTGATATTTCAGGCTTTGGCTGAGCCTCTTGGATAGGATTGTCTGCTGGTTCTGCCAGTTCAGGCCCGCTGATGCCCTCTGGTGTTGGAGCTGTAGATGGGTTTGCAAGCGCTGGTGTCAGTGCTGGCAACAGTTCTGGTGCTGGTTGCTTTGTCATTTCTGGTTCTGGGACTGGATTCACTATGGCTGTAGCATTCATGGGTAGACAATCCAGTTCCACCACCTCTGTCTGGGTCTCTGGTAACACAGACAGGGCCCTGGTGGACGGCTCAGGAACAGGGATGGGTGTGGAAGCTTGCTTGGCCTGGCTCCGAGTGACCATTCCCATCCTCTTGACCAGCTTCACACGGTTGGCCAAGTCTTCCCCCAGTAGCATGGGGATGGGATAATTGTCATAGACAGCAAAAGTCCACATTCCTGACCAGCCTTTGTACTGGACAGGCAACTCAACTGTAGGCAAGTTTAAAGATTTTGACATGAATGGGTGAATTGTCCACTTGGGCTTCTGGGCTGATGAATCTGGGGTCCCACTAAGGACTGGTGGATAGCTGAAACTTGTGGCCCCAGTGTCTCTCCTCATGATAACCTTCTTTCCACCGACTCTCAAGTTTTCCCTTCACTCCGAGGGTATTTGAAAGGCATCTGGCCTGGAGATCTTTGGTGTGATTGTCGTGTAATGAACTGTAATCGGTTGGGGTTCTTGTGCAGTGAGCCTTTATGTGTCCCAGTTCATTACATTTAAAAGATTGCCCAGCTGACTGGTCACTGGGACGAGGTGGGTTGCTGGAGACTGGTGAGGTGGGACAATATGGTGTCTGGAGCTTTCCTTGGGTTGTAGGGTGGGTCTTGGGTTGCCTCCAGTGATAGGGTTTAGTTTCGGTTTGCCCCCTCTGCTATTTGCTCCAACTGCTAGTAGTTTTTTTTCTTTCTGCCATTTTCCACCCATTTGGCTCCAATCTCCCCCGCCTCGGTTTACAGTTTTGGGCTTCCCATCTTGGATGTATCTTTCTATTTCCTCAGGAACACCCTCTAAGAACTGCTCCATTTGCATTAGGAAGGACAGCTCTTCCAGAGATTTAGCATTTGCTCCTGTATCCAGGTATCCCAATTCTTTCATTGTGGTAGGCGTGTCGGGTAAATGACACATCTGGTTTCCACCTTAGGGCTCTGAACTGCTGACGGGCATGCTCAGGTGTTAGCCCCATTCTGATTCTGGCCTTGGTTTGAAAAAGTTTATAATCGTTGATGTGTTCCTTAGGCATTTCAGCCGCCACCTCTGCTAAGGGCCCACTGAGCTGTGGCCTCAGCTCTATCATGTACTGGTCTGTAGGGATGCTGTACCCATGGCAGGCCCTTTCAAAATTTTCTAAGAGGCCTCAGTACCATCACCTGCCTTGTAAGTGGAGAATTTTCTGGAATGGGAAACAGTACCTCGAGAAGGATTGTTGGGGTTGGCTGGTAAACTCCTGCTTAGCCCCTTGCTAATTCCAGGGCCTGCTTGTGGGCCTCCTTCTGGATCTCCATAGCCCTCATGTGGTCAGCCTCTTTGGGCTTTCTCTTCTTTTTTCTCTCCTCCATCTCTTTTTGTTTCGTGCCTCGGGTGTAGCGATTCTGGCGCTGGTGATCCAGCACTGGTCAGCAAGTGTGGACCCCACCAGCACTTTTATTGGCCTCCGGGGTATAAGGAGGTATCCCAGCATACCTTTTAAGCCTTTCTGGTATCCTTCACACTCCACTGCCTGGTCCTCAGCTGACCCCCCCTTTAAATGCCCAGGGAATTTTAAAAATCCCCTTCCTGTTTGCTCAGCCAGGTGTGGAGTGCATCATTCAATCAATCAATCAATCAGCGACCATGCCTCCACGCCCCATACGAGCTCCAGCATGGAACAGTCCGAGCTGCAGGACCTCATCAGTGTTTGGGGTGAGGAAGCTGTGCAAGCACAGCTGTGCTCCAGCCGGAGAATTATGATACCTATGGGCAGATATCAAAGTCCTTGCTGCTAAGGGCCATGAATGGGATGCGGTTGCAGTGCAGGGTAAAATTAAGGAGCTGTGCAGTGCTTATTGCAAGCCCGTGAGGGAAATCGCTGCTCAGGAGCTGCCCCCACGACCTGCCATTTTTACAAGGAGATGGATGCCATACTTGGGTGTGACCCCACTGCCAATCGAGGAACATGATGGAGAGTTCAGAGCAGGGAGAAGTGGGGAGGGTGTAGAGGAAGCCGAGAGTGAGGCTACTGAGGTGGAGGGAGACACCCCGGAGTCCCAGGAGCATGCAGCCAGGAGCCTCTTCTCAAGCCAGGAGGAGGCTAGCCAGTCGCAGCAGCGGGAAGTTGCTGGTGAAGAAGAAGCAGAGGAGCGTGCTCGGGGTAGCAGATTTAATGTTTTGGGAGAGGACGGTTGGGTTATGGCTGCCGCATGAATGCCTAACGTGGAATAGCCATTGATTTGCTCTATCATGTCTCTGTAATCGGCCTCGGTAATCTCTTGAAAAGTTGCAGCCAGAGCGTGGGCAATGTGCTTTCGCAAGTTTATAGGGAGAGCCACCGTGGTCCTTGTCCCGGTCAGGCTAACATCATCCGATCCACTGTGCAGCGAGGGGTGGGGGGGACCATGGCTGCACACAGGCAAGCTGCATAGGGGCCAGGGCGGAATCCAATTTGCTGTAGAAGACCCTCCCTCTCCTCCCAGGTAACACGCAGCAGTGATATATCTGGCAGTAGGAACCCTATTGATATGTAGGGATACTACTCAGTGCAGGGCGCCAGGTTCGCGTTGGTACCCCCCCCCCCCCCGCCAGCAGGTCGCCAGGCTCCGTGTTCGGCCTCCCCCCCCGCCAGCAGGTCACCAGCACCGCGGTCCGCCCCCCACCAAGCAGGCCGGCCAGTTCCGCGGTCCGGCCCCCCCCACCGCCAGCAGGTCGCAGCTCCGCGTTCCGCCCACCACCGCCAGCAGGTCGGCAGCTTCCTGTTCCCTACTGTCCCCTGTGCAGGCCACCAGCTCCCTCCTCTACCCAGTGCAGATAAACCCCAGTGAGCCATCAGTCAGTTCCCTTTCCCAGGTGAAGTCGGGGCAGAAACACTCATCCCATTGCTTGCCATGCCTTCGCTTCCCTGGCCTCTCTGTGCTATGTTAGGTATGTGGGAATTGATGCTACAAAAATTCTACAAACTCCTTCACTGTGTGATAATAAACAATGTAGCCTCTGTGTATTACATGTTTCTATCTATGTTTTTTTTAGTGACCTTGACTAATGCAGCCAGATCACCGGCCTCCCGTCGGTTGCAGAACTTGAGAAAAATCCGCGAAATCAAAAGAAGAATTGATCAAAGCAGTTATGAATCACTACACCAGAGAAAGTAGGAAGACGCAGGAATGGAGAGAGAAAATGTATGAGTGGAGGCAAACACAAAGCAGGAGAAAGGAATTGGCTACCAAAAAAACCTCAAAGCAGCTGATAAGCCTCCTGGCTCGCCAAACTGACTCTTTCGAGTCTCTCGTAGCCATGCAGGCAGATCTGTACCGTGGTAACCCATACCCATCCCAAAGCTCTCTTTCTTGTTCCCCAGTATTTGCACAAAACACCTTTCTCCAGCAGCCTGTTTCTTACTACCCCCAGCTGCCCCCAACACCTGTACGATCACCTACCAGCCCTGATAACTACAATCCTTACCCTGTGCACTCCACCCCCATTACTCTGCAGCATAGTAATCCTGAAGTGCAGCAGACATTGAACAGCAATCCATACAGGACATATTCAAACCTCTGAATGTACAGCCCACCACCCTACCCCCCCTGCCCTTTTATGTACTGTATTTTGAATAAAGGATTTTATGGCTTTTACAATAGTTTTTATTATTGCAGAAAGTGATAAATACTGTACCCCAAGGTAGAAAGGAGCACAGCAAAGGCACCAAACATTACTGTTCGCTCTCAGCATCAAATTGCTCCCTTAAGGCATCCCTAATCCTTGAAGCCCTTTGCTGGGCCTCTCTAGTAGCCCTGCTCTCTGGCTGTGCAAATTCAGCCTCTAGGCGTCGAACCTCGGAGGTCCATTCCTCACTGAATCTTTCACCCTTCCCTTCACAAATATTATGGAGGGTACAGCACGCGGATATAACAGCAGAGATGCTGCTTTCCCCCAAATCTAGCTTCCCATAAAGACAACGCCAGCGGGCTTTCAAACGGCCAAAAGCACACTCCACAGTTATTCTGCACCGGCTCAGCCTGTAGTTGAACTGGTCCTTGCTCCTGTCAAGCTTCCCTGTATACAGTTTCATGAGCCAAGGCATTAAGGGGTAAGCGGGGTCTACAAGGATCACAGTGGGCATTTCGACGTCCCCTACTGTGATCTTGCAGTCTGGGAAAAAAGTCCCGGCCATCAGCTTCCTGAACAGGGCACTGTTCCAAAAGATGCATGCATCATGCACCTTTCCAGGCCATCCTGAGTAAATGTCAGTGAAATGCCCATGGTGATCCACAAGCACTTGGAGAACCACAGATAAATACCCCTTGCGATTAATGTACTCTGACGCCAGGTGGGGTGGTGACAGAATAGGAACATGTGTCCCATCTATTGCCCCTCCACAGTTAGGGAAACCCATTTGTGCAAAGCCATCCACAATGTCCTGCACGTTCCCCAGAGTCACAGTTCTTCTTAGCAGGGTGCGATTAATGGCTGTGCAAACTTGCATCAGCACCATTCCAACGGTGGACTTTCCCACTCCAAACTGGTTCGACACCGATCGGTAGCTGTCTGGAGTTGCCAGCTTCCAGATTGCAATAGCCACCCACTTCTCCACTGGCAGGGCAGCTCTCAATCTCGTGTCCCTGCGCCGCAGGGTAAAGGCGAGCTCAGCATACAGTCCCATGAAAGTGGCTTTTCTCATCTGAAAGTTCTGCAGCCACTGCTCATCATCCCAGACTTGCAGGACGATGTGATCCCACCACTCAGTGCTCATTTCCCGAGCCCAAAGGCGCCGTTCCACGGTGCTAAGCACGTCTGTTACTGCCACAAGCAATTGAGTGTCTTGTGTGTCAGGCGAATCCATATCATCGTCTGACTCCTCACTGTCACTTTGCAGCTGAAGGAATAGCTCCACTGCCATGCGTGATGTGCTGGCAACATTCATCAGCAAGGTCCTCAGCAGCTCGGGCTCCATTTGTAACAGAAATCTCAGAAATCGCGCTGCAGACTCACAATGCCGCCAAACTGCTCGGAATGTGTAGCAAAGCACCACGGGGCGTTGGAACAGGAAGCGGAAAGACCTGCACCCTTCCGTCCCCTTCCCACAAGCCACAGCGCCAAAATGGGACGAGGTGCCCTGTGGGATAGCTGCCCACAATGCACCACTCCCAACAGCGCTGCAGGTGCTGCAAATGTGGCCACACTGCAGCGCTGGTAGCTGTCAGTGTGGCCACACTGCAGCGCTGGCCCTACACAGCTGTACGAAACACAGCTGTAACTACCAGCACTGCAGAACTGTAAGTGTAGCCATACCCCTTGTTAGAAAACCTTTATCTGTTTGCCTTCAGGGTATCTCTCCTTCACTGCTTCCCCAGCATCTCAAAGGAGGAAAAAAAAAATCTGGTTTTTGGTTCCTAAAAATCCCTCACCGCTGCTCATCATGTCAGGTTCCTTCCCCACTCTGAACTTTAGGGTACAGATGTGGGGACCTGCATGGACACTTCTAAGCTTAATTACTAGCTTAGATCTGGTATCGCTGCCACCATCCAGAATTTCAGTGTCTGGATCACTCCCTTTCCCCCCCAAACCTTCCCTTCCTGGCGTAGACTTGAGAGACTCCTTCACCAATTTCCTGGTGAGTCCAGATCCAATCCCTTGGATCTTAAATCGAGGAGAAATTAACCATCTCCCCTCCTTTCTCCCACCAACTCCTGGCTGATCCAGATCCAACTCCTTTGGATCTAAAAACAAGGAAAAAATCAATCAGGTATTAAGAAAAAGGCTTTTAATTAAAGAAAAGAAAGGTAAAAGAAAACCCTCTGGGAGAGATTAGCATACCAGCTACTCTCACAGACAACAGATTCAAAACACAGAGGATGTTCCCCTGGGCACAAATTTAGTTACATCAAAAAATACCCAAATACCAAATTTGATTCTACCTCTAATTGCATGACAGGTTACAAAGAAATAAACATAAACCTATTTATTCCTTTCTAAAACTTACTACTCTGATAAGAGGCTGGTTCCTTGATCTTTTTTACTCCGGCTGAAACTGAAACTCTCAAACAAAGGAAAAACTTCCCTCCTTCCTTCTGAAACATCTTGTTCCCCCATTGGTTCCTCTGGTCAGGTGTCAGCTAGGCTAGGTGAACTTCTTAACCCTTTACAGGTAAAAGAGGCATTAGCCCTTAAACCATCTGTTTATGACAGACAGTTTCTGGTAACTTCTCTGTTCCTTACCTGTAATTTTTATTTCTCACAATGGAGGGCGTCCTCTGGTCTGCACAGCTTGTCCTTTCATGTCAAAATTTAAAATTAAGTTTTTAAATGTTTCATTTTATTAATCTTATGTGGTGTTATTAATATTTTCTAGTTAATGAATATGCTTTAAGCTCTGGAAGGAAGGTAGTCCAGTGGTTGGAATGCTAGCTTGAGATTTGGGAAGCCTGAGTCCAATTTCTTACTCCACATCAACCAAGTCATTTCGTCTTTCTGTGCCTCATTTTCCCATCTGTAAAATGTAGATAATATGACTTCTCTACTTTACAAGAGTAGTGTGAGGATAAATACATTAAAGAGTGTGCGATGTTCATATACTATGGTAATGGTCTCTACAGAAGTAACTCAGATAAATGAGAAGTTGTGCTTGCAGTGCTAGAGTAGTCCAGCAGAGGGAGTGTAAATTCAAATGAAGGTGCTCATCCCATAGTGATGGAATGAATGGGTCTAATACCTGATTAGTATACAGGGCTGGGTCCAGGCACCAATGAAGGAAGCAGGTGGTTGGTGCGGCCAATGGAAAAAGACGGCACATCCTGGTCTTCAGCAACAATTCGGCAGTGGGTCCTTCGCTCACTCTCTTCTTCTTTGAGCTGCCGCAGAAGTGTCGCCGAAGAGGAAGAGAGGGAGCGAAGGACCCGCCTCCGAATTGCTGCCAAATGAAGTAGCGCAATTGAGCTGCTGCAGAAATGCTGCCACTCAGCTTTATCTTTCCCCCCTCCCCACTTTGCTGCTTGGAGCGGCAAAAAAGCTGGAGCCAGCCCTGCTAGTATACAATCCAGACCACAGCATATCCTCTGTTACGAGAAGCAAACATTCAGATAAACTATTTTTTCTCTTTTCTGGAGACGAAATGACTTAAATAGCAAGAAAACATTTTCCTCAGTAAATTTTTCTTTAATATGAAGGGGAGAGGCAAGCTGAAACCTGAAGGTTTATAGATAGTTCTCTGTGCTTGGGAAGTAAAGTATTGGTCAGGGGTACTGGTGAGGTGCCTTTACTTCAGCCCAGCCACTACAGGAATCTGAGGAGAGGGAAGCATCTATACAAGATTTTAAAATTATAGAGTAAAGAGGGGTGATGCCCCAGGAAGAAAAAATAGGATGTCTGAACATATGATAAACAGAGGCAATGCTCTGGAATAAGGGAAAGAGAGCCTCAAAATTTGCCAGACATTTCATCATAGAATGAAGAGGAATTTCACAGAAAAAGACTCTGAGAATTCAGAATAAAGACTGGGATACATTCCAGTAACAATGGGAATTAATAAATGTAATCATTCTGTATGTTTGAGGATAATTTTTCCACTTCAATACCAAGTATCTGAGGATAATGGGGAAAAAAGTTTAAACAGGTATTATTTTAAAATTGTGTATTCAAAACCATTATGACTAAAAATTATTTTGTGCTTTTTTTGAGAGTTAACCTTAAAGCTCTGAAATATCATTTTGTACAGTTTAAAAAAATTGAAGAATTGAACATGCATTTCATATTGACAAGTTTATTTCTCAACTCACTGAAACAATTTTCTTCCCATTAGGCTAATATGTTTAACATGAACTCAACAAACATATTACAAATGTTGGTTCATCCTACTATAGTATTAACACCTTTTGTTAAAGATAAAACTACTGCCAAAAGTTGTAGTTCTTTGTGTACTTAGATGGGAATAAATCAGAAAAGAATTGAACAGGAAACATGACGATTTCTATTTAAATCGCTTCTCCAGCTGAGTTGTTCCTATAAATCTCTCTTAAACAGGAGGACAGTAGCGACAGTAACAGGTAACTACTATTGAGAATAAACGTATCTGATTTTTTGCCAATGACCTCCAGACACACATTTCTCACTTTAAATACTAGCATTTACTACACTGTAAAAGATGGCTCTGAATTACATCCTCCTAAAAGAATGGGTATAATTTGCCACCTGGGATTTGGTCAAATGTCTGCTCTAAATCCTTGAGGATCATGTACTTCTCTAGCACAGTCTTAGTTCTTTTCAAAAAGGAAGCACAAAATAAAATTCTGGTCTGCTCTTCGATATCCCAGGACAAAACCTCCAGATTGGTATTTCTTGAAGCAAGACCATTCACTTTTTCAACAAGTGCACCTCATGACATGTTCTTTATTTCACCCTGTTCCCTTCTGCCTTATTAGAGGCTTCTTTGTATGGGTTCCAGAACTCAGAAGGCTGGTTCAGTGACAGGTATGAAAAGCTTTCATCTCCGTTGTTGCTTATACTTCTGTTCTGCTCTCACTAAGGGTCTATTTCATGCTAATATTTCTAAGGAGATGTATTATTCTTTTATCAGCTGTGCCTGGCACAAGGTTCCAAGCCTCATCTGCCCTCTATACTTTGCCCAGATCAATTAGGTGTTCAGGCAGAGTGGAAAATATATAACTGTAATTTTTTAATAAGAATATGATTCAAAACCAGCATTTAGTCTAGCAGCCTGATATTAATCCCTCAGCAGTTTAAGTTTGGTGAATACCAGGGTGAATATTGGTGGCCAATAGAAAATATCAGGGTGAATATTGTGGTGGCTAATAGAAAAAACATTAAGACTTGTACTTTGTAATTATCTGAATTTGACTTTTACAGAAAATCGTCCTACCAAATTGCCCATGTGATCATATTTACAAAACTGGTCATCCAAATTGTGCCTGTAAAGCTAATATTTGTACTAGCAGATCAGGAAATGAAGTACAAACTCTATGTGTTTGCACATGCAATTGTCAGGTTTGTCAGTGTAAATTTTACAACTGCATGCCTGTTTTGAAAATGTGGCCCTTGGACTTTTAGGCGGACATAATATTCTGTGATATATATTTATTGCAACCTTTGACCCAACAACTGGATCTAGGACATACTGACACATTTGACTCAGTAAAACACTTTATTAACCATTTATGTTTGCAACTTGAGCTACAATACCCTTCAGAATACAGGCAGGCTAACAAAGTGATACACACATTTACCAAATTATGCATTGTTATGCATGCATGAGGTATGTAGGATTTTAAAAAGAAAAATAGACTTAATTGTCCATATAAGAAAATAATAGCCCAAGATATCAAAGCTCAAATCCTAGTGTATTTTTGGTTGCCAATTGGGAATGACTTTAGGTACATACATATACAAGAGTATAAGATATGCAAATCAACACTTGTCTGGATTACACCCACTCTGCATAGGTGCAAAAGCGACAAGAAAATGGCACAAGTTATAATACTTTTCATGAGGAAGCACGCCAACACATTTTACTACCGGACATACATCTTATATAGAGAGATCATTTCATCTATAACTGAAATGCAACCACTTGCATGTTGCAGTACAATGGCTGTTTAGCAACACCAACAGCATGTTCCAGGATGGAAGTGGAGAATATTTTATTCAAATAAAACTACAGAAAAGAAAAAATCTTTCTAAGTGGAATGCAACTAACACTATTTGAAATTTTATGAGGATACCAAGACTTAGGTCAGGTCTACATTAGAAAATGTTTGTTGCTTTATCTATACTGGTACAGCTATACTGTAAACCTTCGTAGTGTAGATACTGCTTATCTACCCACAGAAAAGTGCTTTTGCTGGTGTAGTTTATACAGGTTCCCAGAGTAAAATAAGCCATACTGGCATAACTGCACCAATACTAGGGATTTTGCCAGTAAAGAAAATGTCTCAAAAAATAATCACACTTTTAACTGATCTTACTATAGCAGCAAAGATTTCCAGTGTAGACCTGGCCTAAGACTTTGAGTAAAAGTACCCTAGAATCTTTAAAAAACACAAGTTGGAACCTGGCCTTTACATCTCAGTTGAAAAATGGCACAGCTCAGTGGCCCCTTACAGCACAGGGCAGTATTGGTTCAACAATGGCACAGGTGGAAAAGTGTAGCACTTAAATTTTCCTTGGAGTTTTCCATCCAAGTACCAGAAAGACAGGGAAATAAAATGTGAATTATGTGATATATACAAAGTGTGAGTTTTACAGTCTCCTAATTGCTTATGTGATCAAAAATAATGAGTGTTTTGATCTGAAATAGTAAACTGATTCAGTAAACTGATTAAGTTACAGGATTAAGTGTTTTGATCTGAAATAGTAAACTGAAATAGTAAACTGATTAAGTTAAACTGGATTTAAGAATGTAGGGCAGTGGAAAAAAAGGATTCCCTAAGACCTACGACTTTTATTTTTATTATCTGCATTTATCTGAAAAATAGTAAGACCTTTGTCTCAAATGTATACCTGCCAGTTCTGTGTAGCTGGAAAACTGGAGAACCATAAAATCACTGTTGTGAACTGCTTAAAAATATTATGTTTTTGCTTTCTGTCAGTGTTCTTTAGAGTTTGTATGTACTGAACTGTTGCCTCTAAATTTCACGGTGGACTACCAGCGTTTAAATTTCATGGTTGGGTAAGAGACAAAAACATTAGTTTCTATAGATGGTTCAGAAAGACGCTTCCATCATTTATACATAGGTACTTGTGTTGCATACAAATACCCACTGCTGGGTGAAATGTAAATTTGGGAACATTAATATTTCCTTCTGATATCTAAAACTGAAAAGTATTTTAATTTTCTCAACATCATTTTGTTTCAGTTAAAAGTACATCATCATCTAAGGAAGACTATGGGTTTTATTTTAAAGCAGCACTGCACATAACACATTGCACCTGGTTTTGAACTATTTAAATCAAGAATAACTCCATTAAATTCCATAGGTCATATTTTACTCACACAGCTCCACTGGTGTAAATCCAGAATAACTCTCCACTGACTCTGGAGTAATCCTGCATTTAAAACAGTGTAATTGAATGCATAGTTAGGCCTATTTGCGCTACACTCGTGTAAAATCAGAATCTGTGAGATCAGACCCAGGCCCATCATATATACAAATATCACATAACATACCTGGACTTCAGCAAGGTATATCAGCAAGTTAATAAGAAATCTTGGTAATTTACATTGTTCTTTGACATAACGGCTGTGCCTCAGTCTACATTTGAAAGATTGTTTATATATTAAAGTTAGCTGGTCATTATATATTAATGTGGTTCTGGGTGAATTAATAAATGGTTGGTTGGTTGGTTAAGAATAAGCAAGTGTCCTGATTTGAGAAAAACTGTTCAGGTTAAAAGTTGACCTGAAAAGAACTCAACGTTAAATTAGTAAGCTAATGCTCCCTGGACAAAATATATAAGAGTTATCCCATTGAATTCTATTATACATTGGCAAACCTAGTTTGTTAGATTTTAGATTTTAACTAACTGGCACTCTTGCAAATTCATAAATTGACCAATTTTTAAATTGACATAATTTTCCAGATTGACACATGTGGCAGAGATCCAGTTCACAAACCTATACCATTATATTTGTTACACTTTCTGGATGATTGCTTCCTTGAATTAACCAAAACTTGCTGAATCTCTAAAGTTCAAGATTTTTCCAGGTTTGTTAAAGTCCTATAGCATACACAGCTAGATGTAGTGAGAGAGGTGTCCAGGTGATCAGTGTTCCTATCCTGTTGAACACTATGTCCAGCATCACTGGTACATGTTTGTAAATCCTGTTGGGGAGGTGACTAAGGTCCACTGCTGTTTTGGCAATAAGGGAGGAATTAGAATTACCCTGGTCTCATCATGTCTTATCTTTTGTATCACCTTCTGTACAAGAGGAAGAGGGTAGGGAGGAGGCAAGGAAGCATATAAGGAGGCAAGGCCCGTCCCCTAGTTCAGAAGGAATGTGTTTATACGGAGAGTTTGTCCTTGACCCCTGTTCTGTGGAAATGAGGGTATTTTGTATTCTGCCTGGTGGCAAACAGATCTATGTCCAGAAGTTCCCAAAAGTTGAATGTGCCCTGAATTACTGAGTCCTTTAGAGATGATTTGTGCACTGTGTCAGACCTCTACTGACCTGATCTGCTGTGACTTTACCCTTGCCTCTTAGTGAAAGATAATTGAGTAGAAGTTATAGTGGATTCAGCAGCCCCATAGCTGATAGCCTCTTTACAGAACTGCAATGAGTGAGCTCTTCTCTGTTTGTTCAGGTAATACACTGCTGTCACGTTGTCTGTGATGACTTGCTCTATTTGGCTCTGGATGTGAGGTGGAAACAATTTGAGAACTAGACAGATAGCTCTCAACTTTAGTACATTTGTATGTAATGTCTTTTCTTGATAAAACCAGTGGGCCCAAATTAACAGACAGTGGAGGTGCAGTACCCATTTTCTCTTGGAAGCATGCAAAGTGATTGTCAGTGCTGGAGCTGAGGTGCTGAATGCTATGGTTTTCAGAACATTCTGTTGGTGTGTTCAGAATCATAGAGATGACAGAGGATAGACAGAGTTCTGGACTTACTGGCTTGGACTGTACTCTGCCAGCAAACACATTCCATGAGTGGGAATATGCAGAGGGCACTTGAAGAAGAATCATGAGATTTCTAAACACTGTCAGATTAGTTTCAATCTGTCAATAATGCATATTAGAAATACAAAATAATTTATGTTGAAGTCTAAGAATTATTTGTGCCCCGCCTATTGAAACTGAGACACAAATCAGATAATGGGCTGTCTGTCAGGTTAACACAAGAATATTAATAACCCTCCTTTAAATATTAACATATTGTAGTTCACAGATGACACTAAGCTGGGGGAAGAGGTAGATACACTGGAGGGATAGGGGTCAGAGTGACCTAGACAAATTGGAGGATTGGATCAAAAGAAATCTGATGAGATTCAACAAGGACAAGTGCAGAGTCTTGCACTCAGGATGGAAGAATCCCATGCACTGCTACAGCTGGGGACCGACTAGCTAAGCAATAGTTCTGCAGAAAACGACCTGGGTATTACAGTGGATGAGAAGCTGGATATGAATCAGCAGTGTGCCTTTGTTGCCAGGAAGGCTAATGGAATACTTGGGATGCATTAGTAGGAGCATTGCCAGCAGACTAAGGGAAGTGATTATTCCCCTCTATTTGGCATCGGTGAGGCCACATCTAGAGTATTGCTTCCAGCTTTGAGCACCCCCACTACAGAAAGGATGTGGACAAATTGGAGAGAGTCCAGTGGAGGGCAACGAAAATGATCAGGGGGCTGTGGCCCATGACATAAGAGGAGAGGCTGAAGGAACTGGGCTTATTTAGTCTGCAGAAGAGAAGAGTGAGGGGGGATTTGATAGCAACCTTCAACTACCTGAAAGGGGGTTCCAAAGAGGATGGAGCTCAGCTGTTCTCAGTGGCGAGAGATGACAGAACAAGGAGCAGTGGTCTCAAGTTACAGTGGAGGAGGTGTAGGGAGGATATTAGGAAACACTATTTCACTAGGAGGCTGGTGAAACACTGGAATGGGTTACCTAGGGAGGTGGTGGAATCTCCATCCTTAGAGGTTTTTAAGGCCTGGCTTGGCAAAGCCCTGGCTGGGATGATTTAGTTCGTGTTGGTCCTGTCTTGAGCAGGGGGTTGGACTAGATGACCTCCTAAGGTCTCTTCCAACTCTAATCTTCTATTATTCAAAAGAGATTTCTTCCAGCAACTGACAGACACAGAGTGTGGAGAATTGCAAAGGAGTGCTAAGGTTTGTCTACATTGCCCGTTGTTCGGACTACAGGGGCACAAATAAAAGTGCTCCACTGTAACTCCTCTATGTGGATGGTGTAGGTGCAAACTAAAGGGTTTCTACTTCACATTAACTGAGTCTTGTTTAAAGTGGACTTTTTAATGAAAACTAGGAACCTTTTAATTTGCAGCCGCAGTGTCCACATGGGGGAATTACAACCCATATGACTTTGGTGCGCATTTTCTTCATACCCTCGTACTTCAAATGGTGGAACAGTATAGACAAGCCCTAGATCTTGGTAGATCTACCTTTAAAAGGAGCATATGGAAAAGTAAAGTTTACAAGAGGGAAAACAGCACCCCCCAAACCTGTTTACCTGATGGGACAGACTGTAATAGTGAATGCCTTTAAAAACATACAATGGACATGTAATATGAAATGGTGAGAACATCTTCAGAGAGAACATCTTTGTAAATACCTTCGTGGGACGGATTGCCTGATTTTATAGCAAACACCTAATACCTTTAAAATCTGAATGGTCGCAGAATTATATAGTTGAAAAGGTTGAGGCAAAAATGTCCTGAAGCCACAGGCAGTGCGTCAGACATGCTGTCTCCCCACAAAAGACAGACAGATAGGTCTCTGATAGGCTGGGTCAGAGGACAGAATGGGATAAATTGCTAACTAGAAACATAAGGCATTATCTATGCATAAATTTTCACTGGCTTAGTTAAACGGATTTAGTTAAAGTGATACAAATCCTTGTTTAAATTTATCTGTTTAAAACTGGTTAAATCTGTTCAGATTGCCACAGTAAATTTACTGGGGAAAGCTAAATCTTGGAAAGTAGATTAAGGCAAACACAACTAAGGCATCTTTATTCCAGAATAAGCATGTTCACACATGGAGTTAGTCAAGAATAGTTAATCAAAAATAACACTCTGTATAAAACAGCCCCTTAAGCCAGGTTTAAATTGCTACGAGTGTCCACACACAAAGTTGCACCAAAATTAAGAATTGTTTTAAAGTCATAGCTTTAGTTTAGTTGGTGAAACTTGGTGCACAGGCCAGGCCTCAGGTCTGTAACTTTAATGAAAGTATATGAATAGGTATATTATGCAAAATAGTTCTTTTGTTTCAATCTGATTTTTTCCATTCTTAATAAATCTTGTTTGAAATTAGATCACTTGAGTCTTACACTGTTTCAGAATTTTCACACAGAATGTCCCAGGGGGGAAAAAACAGCCTCCAGGTTCTAAGGCTTAGTCTAAACACAGAGTTGTACCAACATAAAGATGTTATTTTATGCCAATTTAATGAAACCAGAGCCACTTGTGTCTGTGGCCATTTGGAGGTTCTTCTATAAGTTTAAACCTGACTTATATAGGTTTAGCTTGTGCCTGTAAATTTACATATTGAGCTAAACTAGTATAACTAGTTTTAGACAGATAAAAGAGTCCACACGAAAGTTGAACCAGTTTAACCAAAATGATTTAAGTGAAACCAGTACAAGTGTTGTATGTAGGCCAACCCCTAAGAAATTGTAGCAAAGGGAGAGTATCCACAAGGTACCCTGCTCCAAATTCTTGGTCAAAAGATCATGGACTAAGGAATCCTTTCCCAACAAGTGTTTTTTTAAAGTGAAAATTCCTAACAACCATGGATACGAATAGAATTTAACGAGTGCAAGATGACAAATATCATAGCTGCTTTTAGACCTTCTGATTTTTTTTATTCCCCATTCCCCTTTTTTGTGTACGTAAAGGTCCACCCTAAATACACAAAATGCACAAAAAGAATTGAGGAGGCAGCCCCTTTCTCCTCTTGTCTGGTGGAATCAATATTGCCTCAGCAGCTCACTCCATCTTACTACACACACAAACTGCAAAGGAGAAAATGAGACACCAAAGGAGGTAATGAACAATGCCCTTCTCTGACAGCAAGTCCATCCATACAGACTGGAACAGTAGCCTTTGGGGGGCTGCTGGCAGATATGCAGTAACATGAAATCACAAGCAACCTTCTGAAATACCACAGCATTGTAGAATTTATTATAACTTTGCAAGAGTTAATGACACTGGGACCAAGATCAGATTTATTATGGGAGTAAGTCTCAACCCATTATTTGAAATGTCTGCAGCATTTGTATTTTATAGTTATAATAGTATATTATTGGAGTCACACGTTTGCTGTGTTCCTCCTTGTCATGAGTGGCGTTTTCACTTGTAAGTTATGTTCTGCTGAATGAGTCATAAATTAAAGAACTTTTCAGAATAAGAGGAAGAACTATGGCCCCAATTTGGTAATGCATCATGTATTAAAAAACCAAAAGGATTCTACTGCATTTTAATGAGTAATTCTATCACTGAATAGGATACACCAGCTGGATCTACGCTGAAGTTAATAAGAGCTGAAGGAGATTAAACTGCTACTGCAGGTTCAAGTATAACTGGTACTCACTGTAAAGGATAGTGCCATTTAAAGCAGTTGTTTTCACTGTCAAGTATATAGTTGTAATTCTGTTTGGTTCCTGCCCCAGTGCAACCTGGATCTTTGATACAGATGTTACAGAAGGCAGTTCTAAATAAGAGTTCCCACTGAAGGATGGAAAAAACAGTGCTGTGTCTGGAATGAATAACAAGAAAAAATATATTAATATGATATAATATACAAAAAATGAAATGCAACTGATTCAGCTAAGGATAGTTTATGAGCATTTACTATTTATATGGTAAATATTTGTGATTCATGTTTGTGTTTTGAAAATGAAATACTATATTACTTATGGGACATACATCCTGTGCAAGTTATTTAACTTGCCGTATTCAAGCTGAAGGTTCTGGAGAAAACACTATGCTCTGCCATTGGCTTCCAGTAAAAAGCAGAAATGAGAGAGTTATGAGTGGGACCTATAGACAGTGCTTAAAAGGCACAATTTCCATAGAATTATAATGCCAATTTCATTACATGTAGATATGTTATTTTTATAGACATTTTAACATAGCTGCACTTCAGACCTTCTCTACAACAAAGTTCCTGTAGAGACTACATATATGCTTTATTATATTTAGGGATGAGAGAACTAGATTTTACTAATTTTAAAGCCACTTTAAAATCATGGGTTTGAAATCATGACTCGAACTCCATAATCTTTGGGCAGCATGTACATGGCCATCTAGTTGCATCTAGCTTTTTGGTGGTGTTCCTCTATCTCTAGAATATAGCATAACTTACCATTAGCTAGAAGCATTTTTTTTAATTAATCACCTTTTACATGGCTTTAAATTACATGAAATTAAAGTTTCTATTTAGTGTATAATTTCTTTGCGGTATGGAGTGTCTTTTACAGCATGTTTGCACATGATGTAACATGTCCAGCAATAAAAGTCTTGATCCTGATTGGGGCCCTTGGACACTATTGTTATAAATAATGATAATAAATTAAATTTAACTCATTTTGCAGATCCAAAGAACAGTATATGGAGCTCACAAAATATCAAGCTTCACAAAGGTTAACCATCTCTTAATCATACTGTCAATTTTTCTTTTAATTATCCACGAATAGGGGACAGATTGACTGAACTAATAGATGTATTTTGGAAAGAAAAAATAAATATTCAGTCTCACTGCTGTAAGAGAATAGATGAAAAATTGTGTAAATCTCAGATCAGCTTCATGTTGATGAAAAATAAAGTTTGCACATACAAAATCCACATAAAAAACTAACTTGAAATGCTCCCTTAGCTTTTTTAAATAAAAACAATCACAAAAGAAAACTTTGATTATGAACACTTATCATTTGCTATTTTTTCTTCTGACATTAATTGTCTTTATTGTGTAGTAGGATAAGAGTATCACCCAGACTATACAAAACAAAACTAATTGGGGTTAGGTAGAGTTTCTTCCTGCTGCTTTAGAAAGTCCAAGAACACAGTCCAAATTCATCTCCAGCCTTACAAATGAGGAACAAAGAAGCCATCTGGGTTAGGTAGGATTTTTGTAATCAAATATTTACTGTAGTTAACTAACACCATAGAAAAGTATGTGTTGCAGATGGCTACATCTAGCCATGCAACTAATAATAGTGTGTTTATTCTTCAGAACTTCTATGCACTTTTTGTGTGAATACATTTCACTTGTGTTCTTAGGTAAACTGCTCATAGGGAGGACTCATGAAACCTGCCTAGACATTATCCTCTGCCACTTTGTAATAGGCTTCTCAGGAGAACAAAAGCCAGTGATGGCTGTATAAATCTTTTCCAATGGAAAACCATGAAAATGAATGAGTCACACAGTAACTGAAGGAAGATAGGAAGGGAGATATTCCTAAAAGATGGGGGCCAAAACCAGTTAGAACTATTGGGTATGAGACATAAAAATGAGAGAGAAGGAAATTCCTTTGGGAAAGGGCTGAAGGATCTTCACAAGAACAAAAGGACACGTATCTATACAGTCAAGAAGAAAATGTTTCACTAACTGAGCTCACCTTTTCCAGGAAGACACTGCGAGGTGGTCTTCTATAGTGGGGCTCTGTGTAGACTATATCATGAAGGATAAAAAGGGATTAAAGGACTGACTCCTGCCATAATCCTTTTTGAAGTTGTGGTGATCTTTGGTAAGCTTATTAGCATGCATGTATGTTCTTTTATTATTTTAATATGTTGTTTCTGTAAAGTTTTTACATTAAGAATAAATGTGCTTGCTTAGAAGGGGTTGTGCGATACCTTAAAACTGGAGGCAATTATGCTGTTTATAATCTCTGAGGAGAAACCTGAGCAGGCCTGCTTAGGCAATCTCACTTGCCAGAGAACTCAGGGTAGACAGGGATCTGTGCAGCCTGGAAATATCCTGGTTTCAGGAAGGGGAGAGAGAGGCAGGTCTCTGCCAAAAAGAGGTGATGGTTGGGGAGCCGGAAGCCTAAAAGTGGGTGTCCTTGTTGGAGGGGGAAATACAAATGTAGTTATTATGTTATTAAACTGTTATAATTAAAAAAACTTTCCAAAATATTTACCTTTCAGGTTGACATTTTCCATACATGGTCTTTCTTTGAGAAGGAATATTTTGGTAAGTTTAAGTAAAACCCTGTCAGCCCTTTTGGATATACTGAAATATGAAAGAAGTACATTTTTCAAATTGTTAAAAAATTCTAACCATGTATTTTAAACAGGACCATAGCAGAAATGACAAAAGTATGAAATGTTGCAAGTTTCAGGATGTGTGAAATGGAGGAGGAGGTGTGAAATGTTGTTGGAACCTTAACTTTTTCATTTCCTGACTTTGGGATTTTAACTGTGCATCTTAACCTTTCATTCATATACATTGTATATATTTATAATCTCTAATAAACAAGTGCAAGTATTCTTGCCTTAGACTGTATATGATACAATTATGTTTGAATTATGTTCTGTACTTTCCCGTGGCTAGCAGTTCAATTTCAATAGGGTTGGGTTTGGCAGTAGTAGCAAAGGCAAACTAAAAGCACTTTAGTGATTAAATCTTTAATTAGTAACTGGCACAGTAACTTATTCACATCATGTTTTATCTGCAATAGGTTTTATACACACAGCTTTCTGTACCTGGAGTTTGAAGTCAGCCCAACAACAACATGGAGGAAAGTCATCAAAATGAAAGTCCAGAAAATACAAATACTAGATTTTTGCTAAACTATCTGCAGCCTCACAAGCATTATTATTCTTCTTAAAGCTTTTACAAATCAGTTTTATTACAGTGACAATGTATTTCAAGCAAACTTGGTAATGACCCTTGAGATCTGTCATAACGATAAATGAGAATGTTATCAGCATACATTTTGATGGTAGGATATTGTAAGCAAAATTGTAAATCATCTACAAGCAGAGAAAACACCATCATTCTAAGGACACATTTGTGGAACTGCTGTCTATTATTAAACTGATGTCTATAGATCCAACCGTTAGGGATATGTTAAATAATAGTAAAATCTCTTACAAGTGGTCTGGAAAAAGCCAATCTTAATTGCAGTATGTTGCCCACCAAAAATGACTGACTGTATCTGATATTGTAACTACATCAGTTAATAGTGATAGTTGCTGTGGATAAACTCAAGAAAGTCTCAGAGGGGTAGCCATGTTAGTCTGGATCTCTAAAAGCAGCAAAGAGTCCTGTGGCACCTTATAGACTAACAGACGTATTGGAGCATGAGCTTTCATGGTTTGTGCATGATTACATTTATGCACATAATGTAACCAATTATAAGCTTTTTCTTCAAAAAAATAACAAAAGAATAGCAGCACAGTGGTTATCCATGCACTGTTGGAAACTTGGAATAAAAAGCAATCTTTGTGGCAGAAATAACACGTAAAAACCACATACATTTGGAAGAAAGTACTATACTAAAATAGCAGGGAGGTTCTGAAAATGAATGAAAGGAAAAAAAAATCTGCAATTTCTTCGTTGACTTACCCAACTAAGGCTAAGTATTTCAAGGGTCTGAAATTCAAAGGTATGTACTGACATATATAGACAAAATACCATGGTCTAAGTATGGATGGCATCCAACTTTTCATTTCCTTGATCCTATCAAACTTCAAAGTCTGAGCTACTTGGAATTAAAGCCAAAATTCAGTAAGATGTAGGTGTAACTTTAAGCACATGAATAGTCCCACAAATCAGGGCCCAAATAGGCACATGTGGTACTATAACAGATACTGTACATGGATCATAAGCTATACTTACTGATATTACAGTTGCCAGCAATACTGCACACATAAGACATTGGAAGTAGAACCTGTGTCTTTTGCTACAAAACAAGCCTTTACCACATTAGGCAGAATAGAATATTTAACTATAGGAATACAAGTGTTTCATCCTCAGCACTACAGATTTTATGACAGATCCTTGGCTTCAGTCATTTTCACTCAGTTCAGCTTAGTGGGAGATTTGACAGAGAAAACTGTGATTTTCTGCCGTCTTTACTCCTTCCTAATCTTGGGGCTACTGTGCACCATTCTGGTCCCCCGGCATAATCATTTGGGGCAGTTGTTATACATTACATCAGCTGACCACAATGACAAAGGGTTGTTCCATAAGGTGGGAATTAGTGGGGCAAAGGAACACCCCAGACATGCTCCATCCCCCAGGATCTGGGAAGGAGGTAGATAGAAACTGCTAGGTTAGCAGGTCTGTAATGTTGGAGTATTTCCCCACAGCATAGGAATTGCCCAATGACCATTTAAGTTGGGTTTGAGCTCCGTAGCAGAACCAAGGGTATGAACCCTTGGCTGCTATTACAACAGAAATAATTAATAATAACAGTAAATCACTCAGACTTGAAAAATATGACATTCCATCCAGCAGAGGACAGTGGCAAATCACACACATCTATTACATTACTGCCTTTTCCAAGGTTTCTAGCTCTTTTAGCTATAGATAGTAAAATTCTTGAAGTGGAGACCATGGGCCCAGATAAATAAAGATTTTTAGGTACCTAGAGATGCAGATAGGCACATAGTGAGATTTGCAGCATTTCTTAGGCACCTTAGGCTTTTGAAAACCCCATTAGGTACCTATCCATCTTTAGGCACATGAATATATATAAAATTCTGGCCTCTCTGTATAACATTATATAGACTTTTGATATAAACAAATGTTAAATAAATGATACTACTACACACAAAAACATGACAACTACCAGCCACAATCAACAATCTTTCAATTCTGTTCTTTCTTTGATTGGTCTAAGTTTTGAGGTAAATGGGATTTTCATTTGAACTGAACTCATTTACTCCAGCAGAGAATTTGGCCTGTAATTTTCATCATAATACCAAAGAATATAATGTGAAAATAGCTAGTGTACATAAACAGACTTATTACATGACCATTTGCACTTGTCTGAATTAAAAAAAAGGACAGATCAGTTAATTTTCCATTGCTAATAAATATGGTTTGTTTGCTGCCACCCTTTTCTCTCATTCTTCATTTGAACTGTATCTGTCCAATTACATTTGGACAGATAGACCTGTCCAAATTATTAAGTTGATTCTTCTGCCCTGTTCTGCTCCCTTTGCACCACTCAAATGATGCAAAGGAAGCAGGGTCAGGTCCTGAACCTGTAGCTGGCTATATCCCAGCAACAAAGAGCCGTCGGTAGATATAGATTCGGGGCAGTGCAGGCCCAGGTACTGATCAGAAAACAAAGTACTCCATCAATCCCCAGCTCATGGAATACTTCTTGGGAACCAAAAACAGCGGCATACTAGAAGGGGAAATCAATGATTCACTAGTCACTTGAAGCAACCTGCTGATTGCATTTGCCCACTGAACAATTTCTTCTCTTTCTTAGGCAGTGGTAACTGTATTCTTTCTACAGAAATTTCCATTGCAGATGATAATGAAGTTACAAATGACAGAATGTTATTGACAGAGTCAGCGGCATGTTTGCTACCAGAAAACTGTGGCAAGACAATTTTGTGATGATGCAACATATTACATACTGTAACATATACATATTACTACTGTAGTGCTTGTTTTGGGGCCCTCATTCCTTTTAGGCAATCAGATTTTAGGCTGGAAAACCCTCGATGGTCTATGAAAGAGCTATTCTACAGACCTCTCATGCTCCCGAACTTTGTCTTCTCTAACCTGACACAATCACCAAGCTCTCTCCATGCACAGTACAAACAATCATGTTCACAGTGAGATCATATATCTTCTTTTGGCTGCTATGCCAGTAAGATTCTAGCCAGTGCAACGGGTGTACTGTAATTAATCATACTTTTCACCCTAAGTGTAAGAGGACCATTCAGGTTTATTATGCAGAAGGAGTCTACAGAGAAACAACATTATGTGTGAATTTTTAAACTTGTGACATTTTAGGAAAGTCGTGTGTGTGTGTGTGTGTATACATTTAGCTGCTATTCCTATTTAAAAACATTTTTCTGCCTGAGGCCTAGCACTGAGTTTCTCAAAGCTGACTAGGGAACCACACAACTCCATTGAAATCAGTGACTGTGTACAGATAATTCTTCTATTCAGCTTTGAAAATATGAGACCAGATACCAAATTGTTCTTTAACTCAGCACTTCCTCCTAGTTACCAATACACCAACAAACTTTTCATAAGCTCTTCATTTTCAACAGTTTGGCATTGCTTTTTTAGCTTTTATTATATCTGTTTTCTTTTGTTATGGTAGTTTGTTAACCAATTTGTGACACCGGACACCTTAATGTTATCATAGTTGCACCACTGATCCATAAGCTAAAGTTTCAGCCTACAACCATGCTGATATAATGAAAGTGAATTATTTGAAAAAGTAAAAGAAAATCGGAGAGGATTTATTCTTGTTAAGATGCACTAATCCTAACATTATTAAATGTTGGAACAACTGAAAGCATATTACACAGAATGTGGATATATTCTTCTAAATGCATTTCACAGTGCTTGCAAAGTATTAGCAAACACACTCAAATTAATTTTATTTCAAGAACCAATGTGTTAATAGAATTCATATTGTTCTGTCTGCAGCAATACCAATGTGCAAGTAAAATTCATACTGTTCTGTCTGGAGCAACATCCTGACCAATCCAAGTCTTCTCTCAACCCCACTAAATACAAGACATATTGACAATAAAGGTATATTTGTCAATGAAACTTTTATAGCCAATTACTGTTCCAGTATAACTCTCTTGTTCTTTCCTGGAGAATACTTGTTTATGAAATTTTCACAGTAATCAAGTATGAAAACTCTGAAAATGGTTGGTAGAAATAAAAAAGTGACCAACACCAGTAAGTCCTAAAGCAACAAGCTGGCCTTATCATTTTGATAAATATAAGAATCATGAGCATATGAATAAAATATGTGCCAGTCTAGCTGACAAGTTCTGTACAACATGAAAAAAATGAGGCAAATTCATTTATGTAACCATTCAGGACTCATTACTGTCAGTATTACATTATCTCCAATAGGTCCCCATTTTATGAAAAGTCAAAGGCTCTGAGAACATTTTGACAGCTGACAGAAAAATGTTGAACTCTATTTTACTCACTGTACTTACTGCCTATTAACAGTTCAGTAGACTTCGATCAAAAGTGTGCAAGGTAACATTTACGTTGGCATTCACAGTCCTTTACTCAACAAATATATTTTAGTAAGTGAACTTCAAGAGATGTTAGAAGTCAGAACTCCTTTCAAATTCACCATAATCCATGTATCAGTGGCCTTAAATGTAGCCATTAGGTCTAGATCATATATGCTGCAGTATTATAAGAAAGCCACAGAATGTTAGATTGATATCCAAAGTCTTAACTTCGAAGAGAAATGCCTCCCACCCACCTCAGTGGGTGGGGGAACTTGAGTGGGCCTGCAGTGAAAAGGGATAGTGTCTCCCATCCTTGCTGTTGAGACTAAGTGAGGGACATCTCCTCTCCGCACCCAGGGAGGCTCTGGCACCCAATGGCCAGCATTCCTCAGTTCCCAGGATTTAACCAGGGGTGGGGGCATGTAGCCTGTTTCAGCTCTGTTCCTACAGCTCCATCCTGAACTAGGAATGGGAATCCAAACTGACAGTAGCTGCAGGTCTAGCCAATCACCTCTGGGCATCAGGAAGGAAATTCTTCTATCCTGGGCAAATTGGCAGAGAACAGGGAGTTTTCCCCTTCCTCACAGCACCTTCAAGCCAAATAGGTTAAGTAGCAATCCACTTGGCACCTAACTGAAGTACTTGGCTGACTTGTTATTTCATTGCAATTTGCAACTGATTTCCAATGTGGTTAAAAGGATAATATGAAAGGAGCCCAGAGGTAAAAAACCTGGGATGGTGGTGATGGACCTTGCAGCCCTTAGGGACTTAGGTCCCCACCTCTCTGTCCCTCTCACAGGGCAGGGAGAGGAGAGGTGTAAGGATTCAGAGTGAGTTGAGTCCTGGGGTGCATATGCTGAGGAAAACCTACCCCGAGTTACAGGTTATATGGTAGAAGCCTGGAATCTCCGCCCTTGATCCAATTAAATGCCTGGGGTTGGAGAGTATTGGTGATGGATGGGTAGCATCCATTCCCATGTTTAAGTTTAATAAAAATTGTGGCTTGCAACTTAAAATTCATACATGAGTCTGTCCTCATTTCACCACTGTGTCCACATCAGTAGGATTTTTTTTCTTTAATTGGAAAAAGGCTGAGCGCTGCAGATGATAACATGAGAGTCCTTCTCTAGCTCCCAGCACAGGGAGATGATTCCTTTAGCTGATGAGACAGAGAGACCTGGGATTCTGGTAGTGTAAAACCAATGTTCTAGTCAAGGTTCTTCTGCGGAATGTGGTTTATTGACAGTAGTAGACAATATCTTTCTGGAATTTTATTAGGCCCCAATTCAGGAGAGTATAGAAGCCCATGCTTAACTATAAGCATAAGCTTAACTGCTTTCCTGAACAAGAATACTGTCATGAATAGGGCCTTGGATTATATGCTCTTTGGGCGAGGGATGTCCTTCATTTTGTTTCTTGTATTGCCTTCGACCCATTGTTACAGACCTAAAAATTAATTCTAGCTAGGCACTGACATCAGCTATCATCAATCCATTCATTTTACTAGCCAAGGCACAGAAGATGGAACAAGATGCTAAATTGTATGGATGCAACACTTTCTGTGGTGCCCATGGTTGTGAGGTACCTTGCTATCACCTGCTCTTAGTGTGAGGAAGCCTTGTTTGTGCCCGCCACATACAAGTTTGGTCAGCTCCCCAACTCCACGAGCGACAGGTAGCACAATCATTTTCCTCTAGACCTTGCAGGCCCCACTGTTACTCTACAGGTTAATAAATGGAGTGCATGAAAGGAAGATCACAGCCAGCGAGGTGGTAAACTACTGCAAGGATTTTGGATGAGCAATATTCTACAATGAGATGTGAGAATATCTTGTTAATTAAGTCTACGCTCTGGAATGTATGATTATTTTAATTTTATATGCAACCATTTTTTCCCAATACATCTACTTGCTACTACTTTGAATCTCTGTGCTTTGTTATATACTTTTATAGGGAGATCAGGTATAAGTTTATTTAAGCGTTTTGTGTTAAGTGGAGCAGTGATATGAGATGGAATCAGTAAGCTGGGGTTTCCTGTTTCTTTGGAAGTCGCAAACTTATAAATACTGTGAGTGTTCAGTGGACCAGGGACTGGACATTCCAGAGAGACACTGGAAGGGTTTGAGGGTTGGTATGTGCCAATCTCTAGTCTGTAGAGTAACCATGGGGACTGGGATAAAAAGAGGAGAGTGCTTGTGCAACCCTTGGCTGGTGGAGTTGGGGCGCTGACTCTCAGAAGGCACAGACATTGCTTCCTCATGCTGAGGGCAGATGTAGCAAGGTGTCTCAACACTGGTACCGCACAGGAAGTATCACAATCAAGTTGTCAGGATTAGATAATTAGATTGTTTCAAAAATTGCTGGAGTAGTTATGGGCAAAATGAGATGTTGATTGAGTTTGTGGACTTGGACTGACAACGGGATCCCTCATTTTACATAGACCTTTCTTATAAGATATATTTCCAGTTTGCATTATTCAGAAATAACACAGCAATTACACATACCTTCCAAATGAGAATCTCAGAATGCTCACAAAAGACAACTTGCTAAGACTGACATCACTTCTCTGAGATAGGTATTATATTATCTTTTCTCTTTTTAGATGAGTGGAACTTAGTTAAAAAAGGCCAGATCTTCAGTTGCTGTAAATTAGTTTATCTACACTGAAGTCTGCAGTACAATGCCAACTTATACTAGAGGAGCTAGGAAACAAAGTTAAGTGACTTGTCCCACATCACACATGTCAGTGCCTGAGGAGGGATTAGAACCGTATCTTCTGATTTCCAGACCTGTGCTTTAGCCAGTAGGCACACTGTTTCCCTTAATATTTTGTAATAACACAAAATGCTGTATATGAATTACACCACAGAAAAATACTGTTTTAGATTTAAACCATATGCAGTTCAACTTATTTACAATTTTACTTGTAGAACAGGATAGACAAGAGAATTATTTCTCCTCCTAATGTCTTCTTAACATTGTATCTTTTAGTATTTTCTGAGCTAGTAGAATTAAAAAATAATGTAAATGGAGAGATCAACAAATTATCAATGTACATAGCTATCTCATTCATTTGCTTTCTCCATCCCCCCTAAAAAAACCCCCCGCAAAAACCCTTGTTCTCTTAGTTTAAGTTTTAAAAACTTTTCATTTTGATTATAAAGTAATATGTTAGCAGCATCTCTTTGGGAATTTTGCCTGCTTGTACTGCATATAATGCTACAGGTTAATCATAATTAGTCCTTTTAGACAATTAAATTATTACACGTTTTTTGGGAGACATATAACCCAGAAATACTTCTCCCTTACATATAAGTTTCAGTTTACACTGATATATTAGTTTATATTCAATGTAAAATACATATGGAAAAAAATGAAATTATTTTTTAAAGAAACATTGGTTCTGGATGCTTTGAATTTCTTCCTTCCTATTTTGAAACAATGAAGATTGTTGTTTTTAGTCCCAACAGTAATAACTACAAAGTGGTTTAAGTGAGCTCAACTTTGTTAGTATACAACCAGTTTAGTCACAGCATATTGCAAAAAAAGTTATAATCATGTCAACATAGTCTAATGCAGGGATGGTTATTTGGTACTAGATGGAAAATTATGGAACATGTAACCTCTCGCATGCAAGATTTTGCTTTCAATGGCTTTATTCAGCTGACAAATCAAATCGCTGTTATAGTTTACATTACCACATATGCAGAAAATGAATAACTCAATTAGTTATTTTAAAACAGTTTCATTTTATCTTCATACTAAGGATAAAGTCATCTCCCCTCCCACCCCACATTGGTCGCCTTACTGTTTTCAAGGGTTAGGTGATGTGGCTCTAGAATAGAACAGCTTTGGGCTCCTCTACACAGCTTTTGTACTGATTCAACTATATTGGTTTAGAAACCAATAGTGCGGATGCAGGTAGCGGACATGGGTATCCCAGCATACAGGTGCTTATATCAGTATAGTTTATGGGGCAGATCCTCGGCTTGTGTAAATTGTTATATATTATCTTAGCTCCACTGTAATCAACTGAGCTACGACAATACGGACCAGCTGAGGACCTTCAGTATTTCTACAAATTTACAAAATAACTATACTGATACTAGCACCTTTTTGCCAATACAGTTAGGTCCACGTAGGAGAGGTGCACCAATTTAACTATATTGGGTTTATCAACTGATTAGTTAAAATCGATACAAACCTATGTTTGCACAAGCCTTTCCACTCCTTATTAGTCCTGCTGCAGAAACCATACACATTAGCCTAAAACATGCACAGTTTTGACTTGAGGCCAGGCCATGTTACCTGAATACATATTTGAATCATGATAAAAGAAATGATAAATTGATGCTGGAAGATAACAGTAGAATATTTATTGACAACTTCAAGCAACACATTATTGTTTAGCTTCACAGAAATCCCAGGAGCAACAAATCTTTTCTCCCATACCACATAGCAAATACAGAGGCATTTGTTATGGGTTAGAATAGTCCTTTGAATCCGAACACACACACACAATGTGTGGAATGGCCAGAGGATCCATATAGAAGTGGATACTATTACCTTAACCCTGCTTCCCCCAACCCGACAGTGTTCTGATCTTAGTTCCTTTCAACCTATAATAGGATGAGAGTACAGCCAAATTATAAACCAATTGAAAAATCAAGAAAAAAGTGCTAGCACCTCAATGATGTGTCAAGACCCACTGCTTCAAGAAGTAATGCGTATAAGGACAGTGCACTGACAATTCAGATGACTGACATCTTGAGTGCTCCAAGGAGAGCAAGAGTACAGGGGATACAGTTCTAAAGGCATTGGTGATGAAGTAATGGCTGCCCTAATGAAGACTTGCTTGGCTAAAGGAAGAAAAACATAACGTACACTTTAAAACAACAACAAGGCCATAGCATAAATAGTGGAAAGACACAGAAGATATGAGTGAAGATGCTGAAATGCTAGAGAGCATCTCTATGAACTGGGATGATTGCCCTCTGATGCACTACAGGAAGCTCCCCCATCCATTTGATTCAAACAAAGAACTGAACTTGGACTGCCTAAGGTCTACCTAAGTCACAGAACAAAGAAATGCTTGAGATACCCTCTCTAAGCATCTAATGGCTCAGAACTTCTGAGCCATAGGAGTTTTAGCATGGTCACATGCTAGGAGCACCAACCCAAGTATGACAATCCACTGAGATGGATCTTCTTAGAAATGGGTTGTACAACACAAAGAAATGCCATAGCAAAACCTTTTCTTTTGGAGAAACAAACACCTAAGTACAAATTAATATCTTTTGGACAAAGTCATTTCAAGTAGGGCTGTACAAAACTAGGTCACTTCCTCCCTTAGAAATCTCTACATAAATAAGTCCTCTTTTATATGCTTAACCTTAATATTCAGCACTGCCAGACAACCAAACAGGATTCTTTTTTTAGAGCTCATTAACACCAACCTTTGATTGGCCAGATTACTCACTGCAAAGCAAAGCATATTGACGCAGTTTGGTCCCTATGAGGCTCTGCTGAAAAGGAGGAAAGGACCAGTCACATAAATTGAGTCTAGCTCTTTTGCATGGTAATGCCCTGCAGATCATTAATCAAAAGGTCCTAGGCCCATATTTATGCAAAAGAGTTCATCATAAAATATTTGAACCCCATGACCTGATGGGAACGTAGAACCTTTATAAAAACATGTTACATTTTAAATATTGTTACCATTTACAAGCTTTTCCCCATGATATTTGTCATGGTTACTGTTCTTTTTCTGTGGACGTAATCCTAATTTAGGATTTCCCCCTTCAATGCTACCTCAAAAATAAAGGACATGTAAATGGATGATGCCCTCTATTAATGGTGTGGAACTATGCTAAGAAAAGGCAGTATCACATATACAATTATCGTAATGGAGTCAGGGAACACAGTTGATAGTATCTTATTTTTAACCTAATAATCTACCTTGAAACAGCGGAGGTCCTCTGCTTGGCAGTTATTCAAACAGGTTTTTCTTCCTCCCACTGAGGTACTTAAAAACATTAACTTAACCAACACTCTATATTTCTCCTGTCCAGAAGAGATAGGGAAAGTTTTTTGCCACGGTTTTCAGAAACAAAATGAAAGTAGAGCCAGTGGTCTACATTTTTCAATTAGAAGATCAGATCAACAGCAGAAGTGAAATTTCGGTGGGGGCGGAGGGGGGGGGAATCCACATAGGGTAGCTATGAGGGAGCCCTTTAACTATGGGCTTGCAATTCTAACCCGCTCTATTTTAAACCTTAAGTTAATATATATGGGACATGACATCCCTCAAGTAAACAATTCTGAGAAGCTGCCAAGGTAGTCTTTCCAGCCTTGCATAATTTAGAAAAGAATGTATTTTGGTGATAAATTCTAAATAAAAGGAGTAGGCATTTGGAATGTAAACAAAAATAGATTCTCTAGGGCATGCCTGTTTATAGTGCAGTAATCCCCAAGTAATATCCTGGCTCACTTCCCCGACTCCCACACCTTTGCACAGGTGCAGGGAAGAGGTGATGCCTCTGCAGTACTGTTCCTCCTTTTCAGGTAATCCTCTGCAGATGCATTAAGCACAAAGTCCTTCTCAGGGACTAGATTGCTTTTCACAGCACTGCCCATTTCAGTGGCTATATGAGCTTGAAGCAGGAGGAGCTTGAAGTAGGACACAGGCTGAAAGAATTGTTCAGCCAGTGGAAGGGTGGCTAGCCTAGCAGAAACAACAAGGAGTCCTTTTGGTACCTTAGAGACTAATAAATTTATTTGGGCATAAGCTTTCGTGGGCTAGAACCCACTTCATCAGATGCAAGGAGTGGAAAATACAGTAGACAGGTATAAATACACAGCACATGAAAAGAAGGGAGTTGCCTTAACAAGTGGAGGGTCAGTGCTAACAAGGCCAATTCAATTAGGGTGGATGTTGCTCATTCCCAACAGTTGACAAGAAGGGGTGAATATCAACAGAGGGAAAATATTTTTTGTAGTGACCCACCCACTCCCAGTCTTTATTCAGGCCTAATTTGATGGTGTCAAGTTTGCAAATTAATTCCAGTTCTGCAGTTTCATTGAAGTCTGTTTTTGAATTTTTATTGTTGAAGAATTTCCACTTTTTAGTCTGTTATTAAGTATCCAGGGAGACTGAAGTGTTCTCCTATTGGTTTTTTAATGTTACAATTCTTGATGTCTGATTTGTGTTCATTTATTCGTTTGCATAGAGACTCTCCAGTTTGTCCAATGTACATGGCAGAGGGGCATTGCTGGCACAATGGCATATATCATATTGGTAGATGTGCAGATGAATGAGCCCCTGATGTGTGGATGATGTGGTTGCTAACTCTGTCCGCATATCTATTCAAGGGACACCATCATAGGACCTAACCACATCAGTCACACCATCAGGAAATGGGCCACATCCACCCTAATTGAATTGGCCATGTTAGCACTGACCCCACCCCCACACTCATTAAGGCAACTCCCATCTTTTCATGTGCTGCCTACGGCATTTTCCACTTCCTGCATCTGTTGACGTGGGTTATAGCCCATGAAAGCTTATGCCCAAATAAATTTGTTAGTCTATATGGTGCCAAAAGGTTTCCTTGTTGTTTTGGATGATACAGACTAACACAGCTACACCTCTGTAGCCAAGCATAAAAGAGGCAATAGACAATCATGCAGATAATTCCTTTCATCACAGATTTTGGAGTGAGAAGCCTCCAGCTGGAGTCCCTTATCTATTCCTCTCTAGCAAATGCTGAGAAAGGAATATCAGAGTTTTGAATGGCAGTGTGGCCACCCGTCTGAGATTTGGGAAGGCAAAGCATCATGGGGAAAAAATAAGAACCCCACACCATAGCCTTTGCTAGAGGAGAGAACCACACCTGAGGACACAAATAAATTTTCTACTTGTTTTGTGAACGTATTTCATGTTTAACTCAGACCAAACTTTTACTGAAGTTCAACTTAAAAAAAGAGTTTGTACATCTAATAGCTTTTGGTTCCAGATATTTAAAAAAAAACACAAAAACAGTTTTTCTGACCACACTGAAGGCATAAGTACAAGAAACCACAGCCACTTGAGAGAGAGAGAGAGAGAGTTTGTTCTCAGCTTATTTCAACCCTACTTTGAGTGACTAGTGAGTTTGAATGGTTCAGTAAATCTTGTGGAGCATTTTAATTTGTTAGTCATTAATAATTACATAATGAATATGAGAGAACCAGTATCTAAAGTGATTGACCTCAAATTCCTCTATCCTCTCCCCAGCCTTGGTAATGGTTTCTGCCTTCCAAATCAATATAACATCTCCCTCAAACCTTAGAACTATTACTGCCCCCTCATCCCACCAAGTCCTCCCTCCTTTCAAATAAATGCAGCTAATTCATAACAACATATGAATCCAGGATCTTCTTCCTAACAGCATCCACATAACTTCCAGTATTATCTTCCACTGAATCAATAATGCACAGACAACTTCAATTATGATTATAGGAGAAAAAAATTCAGGGGCGCATTAATGCAATTTCAGATTGGTAGGCAGAGAATAGGAAATAGAGTATTGTCTTAGAATTCAATAAGTAGAATCATAAATTAAATCCTATGTAGACATTATATTGATCGTATCATCTGCTGTATTTATTTCTTGTCAAAATTAATGCAAAGAATACTCCAAACATTCAAGCTACTTAAAGAGAGATTGTTTTGACAATTGTACTGAGAGTTGTGGAGACTGAAGTCTTCTCTTTATTGCAAAAAAGTTATACGGAATGAGCCATAGAACCTCTCACACATTACTCTACTTCTACAGGTGACAGTCATAGGGCATGCTACCCTCTACTGCTCCCTGCTGGCCAAGTGTGCTGTTGCAGGCACTCCTTGCCTCAGTTTTCCTGTCAGAGGAGAGCTGCCCCAGAGCATGTCTTTTTGTAGCCTTATGCAGCCCTCAGCACCTTCAGGGTTCGGGAATAAGTCACTCACAGTCAGAGTCTTTCAACAATATTCCCCTTCTCCTGGGGTCTAGTTTATTTAGTTCAATCAGCTTCCCCTGAAGAAGATTGCCAAGTTCAGGGGGTGCCCCCAGCTCTCCTTGGAGCTTAGGAAACCTGTGGATTTGGAGGGGTTAACAGGAGGCAGTAATAATGCTAGTGCTGCACTGGGAGCTGCTTCCTGTCACCGAGCCCTGGTGGTCTCTTAGTAGGCTCAGCTGCTGATCATTCAGTTAATAGCCTAAATGGCTCATTACCCTTCAGTTAGCTTGTCACATGTCACCTTAGCCCAGATCCCCCTTAAAATGGGCCAGCACTCTCATGATAAGCCTACTGTCCATAACTATGCAAATTACTGCCAAGTTAGGACTGCCAGCAGAGCTTCTCATTATGATGATGGGTTTTTTGTTGACATGTCTAGATATGTTTATGAGCATTGTAACACAGTGGCCACTTACTGAACGCCCCTTTGTTCCTAGAGGTCACAATAGGTATCTTTCTCTGTATCCAACCCTCTTCAGGGCTTTGTAATAACTCCCACTTCAAATATAGTTCAGAGAATCCCTAAAAGGAGTCACTTATTTAGTACACTGGGTACATACTGGGCCACCCAGCTCCAAACCTACTTCAATCTCTTTCCCAGTAGCCCAAAATACCACAAAAAAAATAGAAAATTTGAAAATAGACACAAACTCTCATGATCTTCACCCCAGTTTCAACTGGGCAGAGCCCCCTTCTCCCTGAGAGTCTGTCTGCTTCTCTATAGTCCCTGCCTGGAATTTGTTCTTTTCCCCAGGCATTTCCAGGTAGGCCTTTGTAGTCTTTCCCAGGTTACCCTACCTAGAGAGCTTTCCTCACTCTCTCCTGCTTCTTTCACTTTTTTCTAGCTAACTTAAGGCCCTGCTGGACCTTTCTCACTCTCTGCAGTGTATCTACAGAGCTAGCTGCAGGTTTCTAGGCTTCATCCAGTTTACTGCCAAGATTTCTGCCTCTGGCAATCTCAGCCTTCTCCCAATCAAACCTTCCCTACAGCTTCCTACTACCTTTTATATTGGGATCACCTGATTCTGCTCAGGTGGGGCTTATCTTGGAATCAGGGCTGGCTTAGCCCCAGGCTTTCCAGCCCATAGGCAAGCCACCCTCTTAAAGGCATATTACACAAACAGGAATTTAAGTAGAAACAATGAACTCATTTCACAACAAGCCATTCAAAAGATCCTGTACTCTGAAGTTGACAAAGGTTAAAGTGCAAACATTGTATTTATGCTTTGTGGACTCCACTGACTCCCATTCACTTTAGAACAGAAATCAAAGTCATGGTTCTGATCCACACTGAATGGATGGAGATTTAATTACCAGAGATTGTTTTATCTTTCACTAAGCCCCTACTCCCCAAGACAACTACATTCCACTTGGATGCTGTAGGTGGACAGATCCAGGCTTTGTCAGGGACCTTGGTTGTGGAACTGCTTACCATAAGAGATTAAATCAAATCTAGTGATGATCAGATTGCATTTTTGATAAAGCCTCCCAGAACTGATGCCCTGAAATCATTCTGCATACACGAAGTCCCATACTTTGTCTCTGCCCTTAAAGAACACAGAAAAACAGTTTGGTTTCTCCCCACTGGAATTATATGCTCTTCAGTCATACATTGCTCTTGGATACCACAGTGACAGGAGTTATATCAAAAAGCAGAAACACAATTTGCTCTATGACCTTCTCCACCTTCATTCCACCAATAAACCTGCAATCATGGTGTTTACTTGCCTTTGTAAAGGTCTTAGGAGTTACAGATGAAAAGCACTGTGTGAGTGCTAAATTTTATGGTTATTATTATACATTTATCACTCTGGCATGCTTTACATAGAAAAGCACCAATAAACACCTTCCAGAACCCAGGTACTATACACCTGGTAATGTTCTGCATTATTTCACTCTTATTTTAAGATGGTGCCTTCCTTTCTGGTCTCCTGGCCTGTAATTGCCTACATAACCCATCCTGCAAATTCTGGAGTTAAAGATGGAAAGGAAATGTAAGAGTTTTACACATATACAGACAGTTACTATGCCTAAATTTAGTAATGCATCAGGTGCTCACACTTTATTAATTCTTCCAGTAGGAAAATCTTTATGAGTAACAAATTCTTGAGGGTATTCTAGAGGCCCATATCAAGCCAATGCATTCAAATCTTAGAGGACATCTTCAATTTAAAATATATGAATGCAATCAAATCAGACAGTAATCTTAAATAAGGAAAATGACATTATAATCATTGCAAAGGAGTTTGTATCTAGAGACTTTTTTAAAAAATATGGGCAACGGGAAGAAAAGCAATAAGGAAACAGGGAAAAACCCATTCCTGACAAAGTAAGAGATAGTTTTTGTTCACTGGCTTAAAACATACATGGAATCAGCCTCCGAAGTCTGAAACTAGGAGACTATAAACTTTTTTTTTTTTATCTTTAGAATAAGAACATTAATAACATGTTTGAGTGGGATGGACTTGTTAGGTCACAGCCCAAGAATCTATGTTACAGGTAAAAGCCAGATGGGACCTGCATTTTCTTTAGTTCAGACAACCCCCTCTCCCTGTGCCTTTGTTTGGGAGATCAGACCCTTCTAATATTTCCTATTAGATAAAAGATCAACCTCAAGGTCCTTGGGTGGTCACTGCTGTTGCAGATGAAAGGAGCAGGTGTGTGTTTGCAGGTGTTGTAAGTGATAATGCCAGGCCTCACCGACTGGACTTTTTTGCTTCTGCTCTATGATCAGTATTTTGTGAAAACAAAGTATAAATACTATGGCAGACAAGGGCACAAGTTCACAGACCAATAACTTCTTTAAGCATATTGGTTCTGAAATGTGCACTTGTCTGCCAAAGTGTTTCTCTTCCCTGGTAAGACACAAAGCAGCAGACATTCATTTTACTAAGTTTGATATTTTCTTCATTACTTCATTGGGGCATCATAGAGCCTCTTGAATATGGAATCAAGAACTGCTGATGATGTCATGGGACTTAGGCAGCTTCTAGGACATCAGTGTGAGAGGGAATCACACTCCATAGACAAATAACTTTTCATTAAATATTGTGAAATTATTAAAACTTACTTGGATACCATTCAATAATAACAAATCTAATGGAAAAATAAATTAGATAACCCCTTCCTTTCCTAAAATCTGATCACTTTTTTCCCACTTAACTTCTTCATGATTTTAGCAGCTACCATTCTGATCAAGAGTTAGAGTTTAATACTTTACTTCGCTTGAGAGCTTTCAGGATGTATATCATATTTAACAATTTTTGAACAGCAGTTGCTAAAATCTGAACTTTTCTGAGCTAGTGGGGAGAGGATGAGGCAAGATAGCAATCAGAATTATGTGATTTCAAAGATCTCACAAACTATCAGGGCTAGATATACTGTTTATTTCTACCATTGGAAAGCCAAAGGAGGAATTTCAGATTTTCCAATTGGTTAATCTTTAATTTCTACTCCTGGATGGTTCACAAAATATTCAATTTTTAAATGGTGGCTGAACCCTGAACTGTCCATTTATTAGACAAATCAAGAATATTTTTAACATTGCAACAAATGGTTGTGGCCAAAGTGCCAAGTCCCCTTTTATAGTCTCGCCTTCAGAACCTTCAAGAACAAGGGGAGGAACAGAAGTGGGCATATGAGTACTCCAACAGGCACTGCTATCAAAGGATTCCACTGTCAGAGATGCACTGTTGGCACAACCCATGAGAGGGAACATGTAGAGGCTACTCAAAAATACAATTAGTATGAGCCAACTATATTTACTTTTAAATTCACAGACTCAGCTCTAGCAATAAAGTTGTACACTGTGCGCATTTGGAGACTATGGGTTTGATTTAATGAGGTTCTGAATTTCTCTCAGGATTTCGTCCTACAATGACATAGTTATTAACTGAAACTCCTCAACAAAACATGTTGTTTGGGGAAGAGGGGTGTGGAATTGTCTGATTAAGAGTGCTTGAGGAGCATTGTGGTAATTTTCATCTAGAGAGTGACTTGTGCTATTGAAGTTCTAAGTTGCTACTCATTTTCCCCAGTAAAATTAGCAGTTGCACTGCAGAGTAACCTTGCAGCAATGTCACAGCTCTGCCAATACCAACACATGATGGTATTATCCTCTAGTACTTGATAAAGAGAGGAAAAAGAAAAGGTACAAAGCAATATAGGGACAACATTTACTAGTATATTTAAATACATTTTCTGCCATCAATCTGTTTAAAAATTATTGCATTATAGTCAGAATAATCCCCCAAATTATTTACTTTAAAACAGATACAAAGAGCACAGAATATTCAGGGGAGAAAGAAAGAGAAAAAAAATATAAAAAGCCAACCACACTATAATGAACTAGCACTCAGTACATCTCCAGAGGCTTTTAGGACAGTAGCAATTCTGAATATTCTTTTTGAAGGGAGCACAGATTCAAAAAATGCTGTAAGGGATATAACATCAAAATATGTTCAGTAAAATATGCCCCAGGATAAGGAACATCTGCCCCTTTTGGTTTCTGAGATCTACTTATTAACAAAGGTTCCTTTTACATTTCAGTACAGTCTGTTTCTCTTCTGTGCATCGTATTTTACTCTGAATCATATCTCAAACATTTTTTCTATAACAGACTCAGTACTGATAGGATTTCAGATTAGGAAGTGTAATTGCATTTCTGCATTTTTATTACATTCCTTTGCCAACATACCTACCAATAAAAGATCATAACGGATAAATTCAGGTAAATGAACCAATACAGTTATATGTAAGCTAGTTTATCTACTAAATCACTTTAATTAGTTATTGAACTAACACTATCATGTTGCTTCCATATTTAAAAAACAGCAACAACGACCAAAAGAACCCCAAAACAAATGAAAACTCCCTACCAAAAACAACAACAACAAAAACAAACACATTAACCGATGCTGTAACATAAGTAGAGATCTTACAATACAGTAAAGGACATTGTTACTACAGCACTTTCCGTTATAATAAGAACATAAGAACTGCCAAACTGGGTCAGACTAAAGGTCCATCTAGCTAAGTATCCTGTCTTCTGACAGTGGCCAATGCCAGGTGCCCCAGAGGGAATGAATAGAACAGGTAATATCAAATAATCCATCTCCTATAATTTGGAAGACAAGACACAAACTAACAAACATCTGTCTTCTAGAAAAGTGCTTTTCACCTTTACATATCTAATGTCTAAAAGAGCCAGAAACGATTTAGCAGTCTTGCTTAGGTTGATTTAAATTCACATTTATTTTAATGCATGTTTATAAAAATGGAAGTCAGCCATTTGGTTTTCTACATAACTTATCGATGTCAGATGCAGTACTGTACTGCCAGAGCCATGTATTTGTTTTGCAAAACATAAAGATAAATATGATAATAAATGCTAGAACACAAGCATGGAAAGCTGGTATTAGCAATGCAAATATTAATTTAAAATACATAATATATTTTTCATGTTGGACTTACAGTGTCAAAACTTTAATGATTTCTCTTTTAAAACTATCATATGGATAAACAACTGGTGCTAAAATCCTCATTATATAGAGTGTATTATTTAGTTCATGAGCAGCAACAGTTTTCAAAAAGGCTTCATATTAATTTAGGGGAAAACTGGGACAGATAGTCATTATTTCAGTGGCAGCACATTTTCCATATAACACCCATAGATGTAAATGCCAGTAACAATGGTAGTATGATACCAAGGTCTTCAGGATCATCCGTAGATCCATTTGTAGAAAATATTTTTGAAATGTAAAAACCAAGAGCAATATTCAAGGGAGAAATATAAAATGTAGACTCACCCCTTTTTGTAACCCTTACAAATGGAAATATTTGCACCATTAGATGGGACAACTTTTGCATCCATTTACATTTACACTTATAAAACTAATGGGGTCTAATTGTTTCCTCCCCCAATTAGCAACACACGTATAAACTGTCATGCCAATAAAATCTTACTGAATTAAAAAAATCAGCTGCTGGCATAAGTGGAATTGTCGTAAATAGGAAGTGGCATTGATGTAGACAGAGAGGGATTTGCACCCTTTACACCAACAGTGAATTTAGTGAGATTTAGTGGGATTTTCATGAGTGCTTAAAGTGGTAGATGTTGGGGAGAATACACTCCTGAGGGCTAAGCTAAAATTTAAAAAAAGAGTACACCTGTGAGTGAATGCATCAGGCTCACAAATTGGGCTACTAAATGCCTGGGGTGAAATCTTGGTCCTAGTGAAGTCAGTGGGAAAACTCTTATTGATTTAAATGGGATGAAGGTTTCACATCCTGGAACTCAAGCACACAGATCGTTTTCAACAAGTGACATTTAATACAGAACAAACAGTGCTTTAAAAGAAAGCCATTGAAGTAGGTAAGTAGGTGACTTCCCTACTGAGCTAGCTGGCTGGCTGTGAAGGGGAATGAACACTACAGCAACTTAGAGAAATCACTACCAGCACTGTTCTTCTACCCTCCTGGAAGCAACGGGAATCATTATGTGCCTCTTGAAGCACAATTGCTTGGAACTTCCACTGGGGTAGCATAGCTTTGCCCCACCCTCACAAAGTACAGTGCTTAAAACACGAACAAACTAACTAAGCCCAAAGCAGTTTATTTTTGAAGAGCTGCAAATTTAGATTTTGTTTCAGAGCCCAAGAATACAAGATAAAAATTACATGTTTTCAGCATACACATTGAACAATAACAACAAGGGGGCATTTTTATCCGACTAATTGGATATATAAGCAGAAAATGAGGTTTTGGAAGAAACATCATTTCAGAGGTATAGAAAACCTATGGCAAACTATCATTATTAATATCTGTGGAGGAGTAAAGGGGGTTATTTAAAGTTAAACAGTATCTCAACATCACTCACTCCTAAATTCTCTTCTTAGTTAACTTGAAAAAAGGAGAAAGGAGCTGTCCAAAGCTGCTTCAATATTATACAGGACAGAGGAGATGCAAGAGGGAGTATGCTAATGATCAAGGGTGCTGATCCGTGTGAAAGTGAAGACATGAGAACCACTCTCTGAATTAGCTGAAAAAGCTGATGATACTATAAATGCAACTGGGAACATTAAGGGATCAACCTTATTCCCACTGGTTTCAATAGGAGCAGGACTGTGCCCTAAATTAGGTGTGCAATGGGACAATGCATTCAATTGCAACAAGTCCCTTGATCATATTTCTAAAACTAATTGTACTGCTTTGTGTGTCAGTGTACTACATGAACATTTAAAATGCATACTTTCCAAATCTAGTCTTGCATGTATAGAACACTTACCAAACAAAGCTTGTTTGATTTATTAGTTCTCACCGAGCCTTGAAATGCATGTCCCTCGTGTGCGTGCATGTGGATGGCACAATTCTGTGAAGGGGCCATCACATCATATATAGTTTGTTTAGTTCTAAATCACAAAACAAACATTCATATTCAACAGAAGCAAGGTCATGCCGATTTCTATGGTCCTTAAGTAATCCTCAGGCAGCAGAAACATAAAGGCGCTCAAATTTTACAGGTTTATATGCATCAACAGTAGATTATAGGTTTTAATGGTATAGTTAAGGGACTGTCAACATTTTCTTCAATTTTAGGGTATTATACGTTGATCATATTTATGGTACTTTGGTATGATAGTCTTGTCAGTAATAAACTTCTGCTTACTCCAGGTTTATTTAATTTTTTAAGTGTTTTTTTAATGTAGTGCTCCTTTGCTCTCTGGTGGGGAGGGAGGTCACTCTGCCTTGTGTTCGGGTTCAGTCCTCAGGCTCAGGTCGCATCGGTCAGGCTCAGCCTTAAGCAGTCTAGAGCACTGGGCCCATATGACAGAGGCAAGCAGACAGCAATAGTCTGGGGCTCTTGCTACTGGGTGGGGTAGCACCCGGTACACTCTCTAGCTTATAACTCCTCAATGGGGCTGACAGCACTTAACCATCTAGGGCCCTAGCCCTCGGGTGGGGCTGGGCTGGTAGGAGGCTGTAGCCTAAGCCTCCTGGCCCAGGCAGCCAGCAAATACACTGAGTCAATAAGCTCTAGCCCTTTGGTCATGGCAGAGCAGGGGGCAGGCTTTAGCCTGTGTTTGTGGGCTCAGGCAACCCACACACACAGTATTGGGGTTCAGGTAAGGGGGGACTGCCCACACAGTCTAAGGGCTCTGAAAGGGGTTTACATACCCAGCAGGCAGTCTAAGGTGCTAGCAGGAGGGTTCACGGAGCACAGGCCTTCTAGCCTAAGGTGGGGAGTCAGCCATGCCATGGTTAGAGTGGCAGGGGGAGGCGGGTCCACCCTACTCCACCAGGTCCCAGCCCAGGGCCCTAACAGTGGCAGAGTGGTCTGCCACTGGGTCAGCGGAGATCCAAACACAACACACCGACTGAGATGCGTTCAGCTCTGTAGCCGGCCAATCGTCGGCTGCCCCTGAGTTACTTCCTACCTCCCTGGGGTTTGGTACCTCTGGCTTCCACAGGTCCTCAGGCTCCTTGGGGTATACAGCCGATGGTAGTGCTGGCAACTCCTCATCTGTGTTCGTCTCCTCTGGTGGCAGGGCATGGCAGAGCACAAATTCTGCTCCTGGTGCCACAGAAAGGCAGAGGCGTCCATCTCCTCAGCTGGCTCCAGCCCAATTGAGCTGCAGAGCCTTCCTTTTACACTTCCTGCCCCATCCTGGTATTTCTGGCAAAGGGAGTGGGGCAGGTTTGGCTCTGCCCACCAAGGGGAGGATAGTGTTCCCTTGCTCTCCAGTCTGGAGGGAGGCCACTCTGCCATTACCCACCCCCTCCCCCCAAGTCCGTCTCCAGGGAACCAGAGACAGCAACGTCCCCTTTCCCCAACCAAGAGAAGAAGTCCATGTTGATATAGTCTTTTCCTGCTTGATGCCATATTTGAAGGCATAGGGCTGCAGGGCCAGACACCAGCGCATCAGTTGGCGGTTTGTTTCTTTAACAGTCTTCAGCCACTTAAGGGGGGCATGGTTGGTCACCAGCACAAATGGAGCCCCTAAGAGGTAATATCTCATGGCATACATGGCCCACTTGACCTCCAGGGCTTCCTTCTCAACAACCAGTAATTCTGTACTCGGGGAAACAACTTATGGCTGTTATACAATATGGGGTGTTTGTCTCTGTTCTGCTCCTGGGAGAGGACAACTCCCAGGACCACCTCTGATGCCTCCATCTGTAACAGAAACTCCCGGGTAAAGTCTGGGCTGAAGAGCACAGCTCTCAGCACAGTTGGTCTTGAGGGTTTGGAAGGCTCGTCGGCACCGGTTGGTCCAACACAGGTGCTGGGGGCTGTCCTTCTTCTGGAGCTCTGTCAGGGGTGCTGCAAACAAGGAAAAATCGGGGACAAAGCGGAGGCAGTTGCCTACTAGTCCAACAAATTGCTGCATCTGTCTCTTTGTAGTAGGGGCTGAGTAGGCCTGTAACGCCTGGACCTTCCCCACGAAAGGGCATACTGTCCTCGCCCTAAGGTGTACCCCAAATAGGTGGTTTCCTACCAGCCAATTTTACACTTCTTGGGGTTGGCCATCAGGCCAGTGTCATGTAAGGCTCTGAGGATGGCAGCTACCTGGTTGAGGTGGTCCTTCCAGTGGCTGCTGTAAATCACCACATCATTGAGGTAGGCTGCAGAGTAGCACCATGGGGCTGTGGGACCTGGTCCATCAGCCACTGAAAGGTGGCTGGGGCTCTGTGGAGCTGAAAAGCCAACCAGGTAAATTGGTATAATCCAGTCAGGGTGGCAAAGGCGGTCTTATCCCAGGAGCTTGGGTCCAGGGGAATTTGCCAGTATCCTTTTGTGAGATCCAGAGTACTGATGGAGTACTCTGTATGTTTATTTGCATGGTCTCTGTCTCGTTCTGTAATTGTTTCTGTCTACTGTATAATTAATTTCAGAACCAGACAGAGACCATGCAAATAAACATATAAAACAATACAGAAGTGTGGATTTCACAACTACATCTATACAGACATAAGGGTTCTCCATCTGTGTCTATTGATAAGTGAGTTCTTGCCAGACAGAATGCTATTAAACTAAGTTTCCTTTTACATCTTCTAGGCTCTTCCCTTTCTCTGGAGGTGATAGGAATATCAGGACAGAACTGTATTCCTAACAGCCCTATAGCACCTTCTTTCAGTGTGACTAGGTTGGAATGTGAGGATGTGTCCATACACTTCCCAGCTTATGGCAGCCTATCTTAGCTGAAGGCCTTAGCCTGTCACAGTAAGAGAAGGCCATTACACAGACAGTGATTTTGATTCTCTCTTTTATACCTCTATAACTAGCTAAGTGATAAGAATACACCTAAATTCTTAAAGTATAGGCCTTTGCAGACAGGCCTGAATATCTATATCCTAACATCCTGCCCCACCCTGGTACCTTGGTACTTCTGGCAAGGGGAGTGTAGTACATCCTCACTCTGTCTCACTACTTTAAACAAATACATAACTAGAAAAACCACCAACCCCAGAGGAGTTACTATTTGAAGCTCCACTATGATGCCTGTGGATGTATACTATAAAAGCAGCAAGATAAGATAACTGTATTTTTTTTCTAACCTTTTGTTTTCATAGGGAAATTGCAGCAACATGGCCACCTGGTATGATTAATCTTTCTACAGGGAAAATGATGTTTTGTCATATCCATGGTTATTTCTCGTTTTTTTTAACCCTTTCACATGTGTGAGCTAAGCACTGAGAAGTACCGGGCACAGAATTCAGCACCTATTAGAGTAGCTCAGCAGCACTCAGAATTTGATCTTACACTTGTTGGTGTCACTAAGCATAACCCTACATAACTCGGGAGGGTGGAAGGCCACAAGAGTATGGAGCCTTCCTGGTTTTAGGCCTCAGCAGACGAGTCCCTCCATGTCTGAACTTTAATCGACCTAAAAGGCCAGGTGTAACAGCCGTTATCAGTTGCAACAGTTCTAACTGGTCTAAAGCAGAAATAATGAAGCTTGTGCACCTTTAGCAGAAGGACAAGATAACTTGCAGAAGGAAAACTTACTAACGAGCTGCTGCGGCCAAGATTACTTAATGCACCTGTGCTTACGGAATTGCTACAGGGGGAGGAAGGAGGAGGAGGGAGGGGAAACGGGGGATTGCTAGTCAGTGAGAAAAGTTCTCATGGATATAAAGGAACAGACTGCTTGTTTTAGGTGTGCTTGATTTGAGTCAATCTCCCTGCACCGCTTTGAGATCTCAAATAAGCTTGGTTTGCTTCTCCACCCTGGTGTGTTTATTGGCGCGGCACACCAGGCGACGGACCCCCCCGCTGTTGCTTGGCCTCAGGCAGTTATCTGCCGGCAACAGTTCTTGGCGCCCAACGTGGGGCATTGAGGCTAAAATTAGCCTTGCCTGGATCCCTTCTGGTGGTCGACGGATTGCGGCGACGACCGACGCCCAGCGCGCACCGGTGACTTCACCGGGGGCCTCGGCGGAGACGCAGTTCGACTGACCCCGGAGGGCACAACGGTGCAATGCGCTCGAGTAGTGGAGAAGCAGTTGAGGGCGACGGTGAGGAACCGGTCCCTTGGATAAGGTAGGAACAGTCCAGTGGTCTGGATTTTTGCCTGTTATGACCTGGGGACGCCCAGTGTCACCCTAGGATATGGGGCAGGGACAGAGTACAGGCAGGGCACGGTGTACACCCTTAGAATGCATTCTAGCGAATTGGGAAGTGCTTGGATCAGATCCACTAACTAAAAGCAAACTAAAAAGTTCTGTATAGTAGACTGGCCTCAATATCAACTAGAGGACCAGAAAGGTGGCCACCAGAAGGATCACTTAATTATAACATGATCCTCCAATTACTCCTGTTTTGTCAGTAAATGGGTAGCTTCTGAAGCTGTTTGTATGGAGAGCTCTTGTAAAAATACCCCACTGTAGCTCCAGTTCCTCCCTCTGTCTGGCAGAGTGCAAGGATCCAAAAGCAGGTTAGGGATAGTGCAGGGACAAAGGAGGGACCTGTCTAGAAAGGGGAGACCCTATGTCCTACTGCACTCTCTCCCTGTTGTAGCTAAAAAGCAAGATCAGATGCAGAATGGTACTGGGGGCCAGTGTGAATGACTGTTACCGGAAGACGCCCAGAGTACCCTGTGAAGCAAAAGCTCGTGACCAGGACTACTCTAACGCAAGCCCGGTAACTAGTGGATCTTTAGGAGGTCCGACCCATGGTGGGCTGACCTGGCCTGGCATCGTCCGGTGAGGAAGCTGCCTGGGTCTAGGAGTGTGTGTACCCATCTTCCCTTCCCCTTTCCTTTCCGTGTGGGCTACTGACAGTCTGATCATCTCACTGGATGCAATCAGAGTAAGCGGCGCCGTCTCCCAGAGACTAGCTGACGCTCTTTGCTGAAGGGAGGTGTAGGAGGGTCGTGGCCATCCTCGTTAGCCTCTCCTGTGTGAGTACCCTGTAGGGAAAAATCCTTAGTTTATGAGCCGCCAGCGCGGACAGGGCACCCTCCCTATGTGTGTAAGTGGAAAATGGGTGGGGGGCAGTCTAAACATTCCATCTCACCCCCTAAGGGTACCCCAGCATATTACATGTACGTACATTATGGTTCAACAACCTGCAGGTATTTAGAGAATTGGAATATTTACACGCGTGAAAATCCATCTAAACAATGCCCACTAGAAGGTACTTCAATCTAGATAAGATCATACATCTAAGAGGAGCATTTAATCACCAAAAAGCCCTGACACAGGGTGAGCAAATTTGTCTATTGAGGAAAGGAACGGGTTAATTTAAAAATCATCTTGGCCCAGGGATGGAAGGGGGGGATTGCTCTGCGTTCAAGGTCCAGAATCAAAGCAGACTATGCTAAGTACAAAGAAAAACTGCTTTCGGCCCCAGCTGGCTGTGAAGGAAAAAATATAGACAGAGGCGAACCAAAGGCAATACAAGTTACAGAACTAAGATTACATTTGCAAAGCTTAACTGTCCAGTAAGATCCAACAGTGTGCCTTTGTGACCCCGGAGCCAGTGTGGCTTGGTGACACTGAAGAAGCCACAGGCAGCCGACCTGGACTGGAATCTCTGAAAGAGACGCTGCAGAAGATTCCAGGGTGCAAGAGAACAGCCCTCCAAAGAGCGGAAGCATGTTAGAAATTCTGGACAAGCTGTATACAGGATAATCTCCAGTCCACCTCTCCCCCCTTCTCTGAACATTATACACAGAAGTGGCCAGTCTGGACGTACGTATGTGGGTATGAAAGGGGCTTGGGGCATTAATGTTTTCCTGAGTGATGAGGGAGCGTTCCCAACACTCTCCGTTGTTGTTTTATTATTTTATTAATGGAGCTTTAAAATACAGTTATATGGTGTGTTTTCTTTATCTTCCCCCAACGATCCTGTAGTGTCAGCCTGATCACCTGACACGAGGGATAAATTGGTAACAGAAATTTGTCACAGTTTGGTGAGCAATTAAGAAGGGGGGGAGCCCTGCAGAATTTACACCATCTATTTGTTTTACCCTTGTTATTTTGTGTTTGCTTTGCTTGGTACTGTTGGTGTTATATGTTGAGAACTGCATGAGTAAAAGTGAGTCCTAATAGGATAAGAAAACACTATCTGGTTCTGGTTCTGTTCTGTTTAACCGGTTACTGTTGTTTTCCTGCTCTGTTCATTTGGGCGTTAGGAGTGTGGACAGAACTGAACCTCTTGTTCATAATTCCTCGGAGTGGAAGCCATGTGTGCAAGAAAGTTCTGAGGTTGAATGGAGATCCTTCTGTCCCGTCCCCTGTAGCGGTCAGTGTATAGAAGTGGGAAAGTCTGGCTTAGACTGTAATTCCCTCTGCGTAATTCTCTTTTCTGTTTAAGTGTCAAACAGATGAATGAGTCTCTGGGTAAACCCTCTAAGAATAGTCCTTTAAATTATATGTTAAGTAAATGGCCTTTGCCCAATGGGCCATGTGTTTTTGTCCAGGTGGAAAGCCTCATGAAGGAGGACTCGGGTAGTCTTGTGAGTAAGAATGTTTAAGGGAAGAGACCAGGAGGGGTGGGGGCTAGTTGAGAAGCCCACCCTCCTAGCTAAACTGGTAGTGGAACAAGTTGGTGCGCATGGAAGGGACGGTTCAGCAAGAAAAGCAGGATCGGGCCCAGGCAGGCAAGCAGGCAACAGAGAGAGAGAGAGAGAGAGAGAGAGAGAGATTGGAAAGCAGGTTGGAAAACTTTAAGGGTGTAGTGGAAGGAAGGAGTCAGTAAGTGTAAGCATGGAGATTTCAAATACCCAGGACTTACTTGGAATGATGATTTAAGTTGATAAAAGTGGCTGTTGGGAGACAAGCAAGTGATTTAAGGGAGAGTGAGAAGTTAACTCTGTAGTTGCTGGAGAAAACGGCAGTTGAACTTTGTAAAAATGCTAAAGAAAAAAAGTTTTTGGTGTCTGTGAAATGTTTGTAAATAAATTCAGGCAAAGAAGTTATTGGATTGCAATCATTTGGTTTGGCTATGAACAATTTAGTTGAATTAGCTGAAGAATGTATACAGTGTTATGTAATTGAAAACCTGGGCTGCCTATGAAACAAATACAAGAAACTATGGGGTAATTCCTCTGTTTTGCCTGAAGCCAACAAGAGTATTTGTATATTTCAAGCGATGATTGTCTGCCTAGAAGGGTAGACCTCTGTTTTTTTTTGTCTTTCAGATAATCAGAGAAAACTGATGCCAGCTGAACAGCATTCAACGTATCATGCATTTACTGGCACAACAGGAATTATGTTTTGTGTTCTATGTCCTGTCTTGTGGTGTTTGTCTCATGGCCAAAATTGTTGTGTTTAATATTTTCATAGGATAGTCTAGTTAAAATCAAATAGAAGGGTTAAATTAAAATGCAGATATTTGTTTTGTTCAACTTGGAATACAAAGTGTTTAGATAAATCAGGAGAATGTAATATACTAAAGTCTAATGCATTTCCTTAAGTAAGGAAAATAAACTTTATTGGTCAAACTGTTAATTGCAAAATTGTTGTTAAAATTTGCATACTAACAGTCTTTGAAAGCAAAGACATGAAAAGTTAACCCACTCCCCATATTGTACATGGGATCTTTCTGGCTACCTCAGATTTCTAGCCAGAGGGCTGGGGATGGTGAAAGGCTATTGGACTAGAGGTTGTATTGAGTGAACTCCTCAAAGTGGGTGTGCTTGTCCTGGCTTGTTGCTCCAAAGCTCTGTAATAAGGTTATTTTAGTAAAAGGGTGTGTGTGGCATATATTAAATAATAAGACTAATTACTGTATAATGACAATGTTTATGTCTTCATTGTTGGGAAGAAGGTGTATAAGTAAAAAGTGAAAGTTTCCTTTGCAGGTTAAAAAAAGCCAAGAAGGGAAGAAGGACAAAGAACAGAATAAATTAACTGAAAAAAATAAAATAAAATAGCAAGTTCAGGCTATAGATAAGACACTGACTCCATTCAAGGACACTGCTCACAGTTAAGACTTGGCTAACAACCAGGAAAAGGAGGGCTTGAATTTGCCCACACAGCTATGAGATTTGCAAAACATTGCCAGGCACTAATAAAATGTGTTAAGTTTCTTTTCTCACAGGTAAAGAAGCGCTACCCAAAGACCCTAGCAGCCCTGCCTCTCCTTGGAACCAGGAGACAGGATTGGTGTAAAGGTCCACCAATGAAAGACTGCTCTGGCTACACCCTGGAAAGGCCCTTATTAAGTCCTGCTACCTACCTGCTACCTACTGTGAAGTGCCAAAGACTGACTGCTTGGACCCAAGATTCTCACTGCAAAAAGACCCCTCCACATCGGGAGAATTCTCCTACTGATGATTAGCCTATTTCACCTTCTAGCTCCACTGTGCCTTCTGGACAGTAGGGAAAAAGTACAAGGATGCTGCACCACGACTGTTTTGGGAAAGAAGAAGGAACACTCAGAAATTGGCAAAGTCCAGGAATTCCTGACTAGAAAGGACATTAAGAACTGACCCTGGTGAAGAAACAAAGAATTATACACTGGCGGGAGGACATTTGAGGGACCCATGCTTGAAAATGTGGTATTGATTGGAGCTTGGGGTTTATTCTACAGGCTGCGCCCTGTGTCCTGGAGAGTGACTAATAATGTAACCCCCCTCCTATGCTATTAATGTCGATGCCTTTTGAAAGTACCTGAGAATAGTTAAATAACAGGTGTATTATAGTACTACACCAAGGAAAGATGGTATTGAATATAACTGAGGCTGGGAAGACATTGCAGTGGGATCTAGTATGTTTAGGAATTCGGGATTTCCTGAATTACCAGCTGATGGCCATTTGGAGTGATCTTAAGTACCAGACTTACCAGACTTGGCCCACTGCCCTTACAGATGCATCAGGAATACCATCTGATCTGTGATCATGGAGACATACTTGGACACTTCCTGGGTGGAAGTGTGGCTTCCCAGGGCTGGGTGTGCACCCTTATGGGGATGAATGCTGTACTTATGTCCCAGAAAGCGCACAGGATATTAACAAGCACATCCTGTCAGACAAACAGGCTTTTGAACAGTGGAAGGCCCAGGAAAGGAAACCCACTATTTCTAATTCCCTCTGGGGCTGGTTACTCAACCTGGGAGAAATAGGGGAAGGCATTGTTCACCTCCTGCTCACTGGTGTGGTGTTGTGTATTGTTACTCTTCTCTTGCTTGCTTGCTGTAAAGCACTCCAGCTCCCTAGAGCTTAATCACATGTTATCCTTTAAATGTGAGAACACTCAGCCAAAAGTTTGTTGAGTATTCTCAAAGGAGGGAGTTGTTGGTGTCACTAAGCATAACCCTACATAACTCGGGAGGGTGGAAGGCCACAAGAGTATGGAGCCTTCCTGGTTTTAGGCCTCAGCAGACGAGTCCCTCCATGTCTGAACTTTAATCGACCTAAAAGGCCAGGTGTAACAGCCGTTATCAGTTGCAACAGTTCTAACTGGTCTAAAGCAGAAATAATGAAGCTTGTGCACCTTTAGCAGAAGGACAAGATAACTTGCAGAAGGAAAACTTACTAACGAGCTGCTGCGGCCAAGATTACTTAATGCACCTGTGCTTATGGAATTGCTACAGGGGGAGGAAGGAGGAGGAGGGAGGGGAAACGGGGGATTGCTAGTCAGTGAGAAAAGTTCTCATGGATATAAAGGAACAGACTGCTTGTTTTAGGTGTGCTTGATTTGAGTCAATCTCCCTGCACCGCTTTGAGATCTCAAATAAACTTGGTTTGCTTCTCCACCCTGGTGTGTTTATTGGCGCGGCACACCAGGCGACGGACCCCCCCGCTGTTGCTTGGCCTCAGGCAGTTATCTGCCGGCAACACACTGGTCCCCACCTTAAACCTCAGTCATCATATAGATCTGCCTACATCAACACCGCTTAGCAAGGTGTACAGGCAATAATATAATACTTAACATTTAATATAGCACACTGTACAGACATTAATTAATGATGTAAAGAGATCATTGAACATTCTGAGTATAGAGGAAAGTCAGTGCTACTATATTTCTGTTTCTTTTGGTTTATTACATATGACAGAAAGGATTACTCTACATGCTGGTGTTAGTGACACATCATTTTATAATTCTATAGGGTGAGTGTGATGTAGATATTTTGTTATGCTTATTGCCACCTGATGGCCAATGTGAGAATAATTATTTACAGTTAGAAGCCCTAAGGCTGTAGTGAGCATGCTCCAGAGAGTCAGGGGTGTGTATGAGGAAGTGTTTTCAAGATGGAGGTCCATTAGTTTTCTGTGTGAACCTATACCAGAATAAAAGATCTCCTTTTTCAGTTCAGATCTGTTTTGGGTCTCCATATACTACAGTGAGCAATGCTGTTGTTGTATAGCAGCCAATGAGTAACTTGAGACAATTCAGATTTCTATCGCTAAAAAAGTCCTACTTTTGTCCAAAATGTATTATTAAGTGCTTAATAACAGACATGCAACAACTGAAAAAAAAATAGGCAGCCCAAGTACAATCTCACCCAAGCCCTTGGGTACGTATTTGGGTGGCTAGCCAAGCCTTCACCCAGGCCACATTGCCACACTGATAGCTTGAGCAGAGTGAGTGCATATCTGTCCACACAAACTGGGAAGCACTTTCAGCACTTTCTCAGCGGCTGTGTAGATACACTCTGAGAGGCATAGAAACAAGCACACAAAGCAGCCCTGAGAGAAGTATAAAGTGGGAAAATTTGATACTAGACTAGGTTTGGGCCCTTGTTTAGGGTCTTTGGACTGGAGCCCATGGTAGAGAGAGGACATGGGTTGCACTATACCTCAGCAGTTCAAGTGTGACATAGTATGCTGATATCCATGCATCAAGAGGGGTGGGCTGCTGGAACCAAGAGGAAAAGTGGAACAAACCCTGGGTGGATGAAAGATTTCTGCTTAGTTTGGGCTTTATTTACAACTTTTCATGAGTGATTTACCTGAGTATTCTGATTCTAATATCTAAACTGTATTGTTAAATCTATTCACCTAAATTTGGGTTATTGCTGATTATGTACTCTATGTATGATATGACTTTTAAAACTAACTTTATATTTGTGGATAATCTAAGCACTATACCCAGATGTACAGACACTCTTTTCCGAACTTATGTATTATACTTATTTGTTAAACATTAGCTTTAATAAAATTTTTAAATCTTGGGAAGAGTGGAGCTCAGGTTAACCAGAGAGCTTATCTGTCTTTACCCAGAAAGGAAACTGAGGCAGCAGCATCACTATGAGATGCAGTAAGAAATACGTGATAATTACTGTCATAAACAGATAGCTAAGGGTTAATGTCTCTTTCACCTGAAGCACCTGACCAGAGGACCAATCAGGAAACCGGATTTTTTTCAACTCTGGGTGGAGGGCAGTTTGTGTCTGAGTCTTTTGTCTGTCTGCCTGCTTTCTCTGAGCTTTGGAGAAGTAGTTTCTGCTTTCTAATCTTCTGTTTCTAAGTGTAAGGACAAAGAGATCAGATAGTAAGTTATATGGTTTCTTTTCTTTGGTATTTGCATGAATATAAGTGCTGGAGTGCTTTGATTTGTATTCTTTTTGAATAAGGCTGTTTATTCAATATCCTTTTAAGCAATTGACCCTGTATGTGTCACCTTAATACAGAGAGACCATTTGTATGTATTTTTTCTTTCTTTTTTATATAAAGCTTTCTTTTTGAGACCTGTTGGAGTTTTCTTTACTGGGAAACTTCAGGGAAGTTGAGTCTGTACTCACCAGGGAATTGGTGGGAGGAAGGAGTCAGAGGGAGATCTGTGTGTGTTGGATTTGCTAGCCTGATTTTGCATTCCCTCTGGGTGAAGAGGAAAGTGCTTTTGTTTCCAGGACTGGGAACGGAGAGGGGGAGTCACTCTGTTTGGATTCACAGAGCTTGTGTCTGTGTATCTCTCCAGGAGCACCTGGAGGGGGGAAGGGAAAAGGATTATTTCCCTTTGTTGTGAGACTCAAGGGATTTGGATCTTGGGGTCCCCAGGGAAGGTTGTTCAGGGGGACCAGAGTGCCCCAAAACACTCTAATTTTTTGGGTGGTGGCAGCAAGTACCAGGTCCAAGCTGGTAACTAAGCCTGGAGGTTTTCATGCTAACCCCCATATTTTGGACGCTAAGGTCCAAATCTGGGACTAGAGTTATGACAACTACCCTTTATAGTCTGGATTGCAGAGCCAACAGAAAGGAAGGACAGAGCAGCTGAGAAAAGATTTTGTTGATTAAGTGCACCTTAAAAGGCAGAAGGGTCTGGTTTTAGAGATGATATCAGTGAGTGCTTCTGTAATATTTGTCCAAAGTGGATAACTTAACTGTTTAACCAAACAAGGAAAAATTTAACAGAGATAACCTTAGATAACTCTCAGACATGTTCAGAAACTTCCTTCTCTAATGTTTCCGTACATCTGGTGTCTTTAGAGAGAATCTGAGGGGGAAATAAAACCTTTCGTTTTGTATCTCAGCTTCTGTTCATAATTCAGAGTGTCAGATGAAAGTAATAGTGATAAAGATTACTGTTGTTGTTGCTTTAGGGGGATGCTGCAGCCTCAGTTAAATGAGGCCTCATTATTAAATTTCCTTTTTTATTATTTATTGTTACATTGCTTAAAAATAAAAATTACAAATAATGTATGTGAGTAATGAATTCTCTGGCGATTCTAGCGAGCTACAGATGATTCAGATGATAGAAAACAATTAGTACTTATATATAGCTAGCAGTAGCACTTCACTTTGTCAAAGTAACGTAGAAAGATTAACTAATTAATTGTCCTCATAACAACCCTCTAAAGTCAGAATTACCCCCACTGTACAGAGGGGAAAACAAGTGGGAATTTAAGTGACTTGATTATGACCACATAGGGAAATTAATCATTCTTCTGCTGAAGTCAGTGCAAGTCTTGCCATTGTCTGTAATGGCATAGCAGTTCATGCCCAGAAATAATGACAGAACTCAGGTCATGAATTAGAACTCAGGTCTTGGCTACAACTTTTGAACTCAAACCCCATAGACAACACTAAGTTTAGGAGAATTTGTTTGTGGTGTTGCAAAAACCAAATAAACCAAAAACAGTTACTAATCTATTCCACAAGTGTAGTTCTTTGAGATGTATTACATGTGTTCATTCCACTCTTGTTATCTGTGCACTTCAACATATGGCCGTCAGAAACCTTTTCCCGAAGCAGTACCTGTCTGGACTGCTCAAACACTATCTACTGTCTCACAGCACTACATGCAAGTATAAAGGGAAGAGTTGTCCCCTTCCCCACTCAGTTAGTTCTTGTTGGAATTCTAATGCAGAGGGGCAGAAAGGTGGGTTCTGGAATGAACATGTGCAATATATCTTGAAGAACAACAGTTACAGAACAGCTTCACAACTGTTTTTCTTCTCTGTGCATTACACTTATGATGACATAAGACACGAAAGAAGAAGTGGAATCAAAAGTTTATCTTAATAAGGACTGGAGGAAAACCTGTCAACTCTATCATTATCCTCAGAAGGTAAGCAAGTTGGCAATGAATAACTCCCAAAGTCTAGTTGCCTCTTGACAGAGTTGGGAAGATTGGGCTCCTTCCTGCCTGTTGAGGTAAAACATTGCCACTGTTTTGTCTGTGAGAACTAATAGGTTCTTCCCTTTGATATGTAGAAGAAAAACCTGACATACTAGCCTGACAACTTTCAGTTCTCTGACATTTATATCTAAAGACAGGTCTTCTGAGAACTATAGTCCCTGAATCTGAAGAGCACTAAAATAGCACCCCCCAGATGAAAGCAGATGCATCTGTCACAACATGAGTGTCAGTTCAGGGTAGGCAAAGGTGGCACCCCTGCATATGTTGCCTGGACTTGTCCACCAATCTAGGAAGGCAAAGACCTGAGAGGTCACCCTCACTACCAACTTTAGATAATAACTTGGTGAGTAAACTGAGGCCAGCCAACTCTGAAGAATTCTGAGGCATAGTCTGACTTATTGGACCACATATATGCATGAGGCCATAAGCCCCAGGAGCCTCAAACAGTTTTGTGCTGTTGTGACTCGGTGAGACTTGAGATCTATAACAATGGTCCAAATTGTCTGACATATAGAGTCTGGAAGGAAAGCTCTGGCTTGAGACTAGAAATTCTCTTCTCTGGACCAAAGAGAGGAGAGATTTCTCTGTTTTGACTAGCAGAGCCAGTGTACTGAATGTTGACTGCATTAGATAGACACTGGGAAACACCTGAACCCTGGATCGGCTTTTCACTAGCCAGTCATTCAGTAGGAATAAACTTGCACTTCTGATCTTCTGAGAAGGCAGCCACAGCTGCCAACACCACTACTGCCACACGACATCAAAACAAGGGCCAACATCTTGGACTCTGCCAGGTTGTCAGAGTCCATGGGTCCAGAGTGGGTCAGGAAGTGGTGGCAAGACTGGATCAGGGTCAGACTAGGATAATGACAAGACTGGAACAGGAACTGGGCAGGCCTGGGGCAGGAATAGGAACAGGATCAAGAGCAGGCTGGGAATCTTGAGAGTCTGATACACTGCAAGACAAGATAGTTCCTGGCCAGGTAGTGTTGTTTCTGAGCTGTAGCTCTGGTGGAGTTGGGGAAATACCTGAGGCTGGAGCTCATCTGACCAAGGCTTAGCTCAGAGATCGTTTGCTGCCACATGTCTGAGGGCCAAGTCACTGCAGTCTCTGTTGGAAGGGTAAGTCAGTGTGGATGGGCTGTGGCTGCATGTCTGAGTTGTGACTCAGCTCTGTTGGAGGGGCATCTGTGTGAGCATCCCTGTTTTGGATGCAGGTTTGCCTCACACCAGGTACCAGATACAGGAGCAGATTCGATTTGGTGCAATGGTTCACCTCATGTGGCTGAGGACACCAAGTAGGAAAAGCATAGGGATGACTTGTAGGCTGGGGAAAAACCCTAGTGGTTCCAAGAAGGCTACTGATAAGGGCCTATGCCCCAAGGGCCTCCTGTGCACACTCCTTCAGTAAGTCCTGAGGTAGTATCCTGAGGATACCCTGGGTAGTAGGGTCTAGGGGAGAGACAGCAAATCTTGCTCTGTGGCTGGACGATATATGATCCCACTTCAGAGTGCGAAGAAGGGGTTCTCCTAATGACTAGGGAGGGGCAAACCCTGTCAGTGGTTGAGACCAGTGCCAAGATCCTGACTGCTGCAGAGATGCCCTCATTGCTGGCTTCTTCCCAATGGTACCAGTGGTAGGCTGATTTGTAAGTTGAAGAGTGATGAGGTAACAAATGTTGACCAGAAAGAGTTGGTGCCGGATGTACTAATGGCATGAGGAAAGCTATTTTCTGCATTATGGGAAACATCAGTACAGACAGGCTTAGAAATGCCTGCAGCGTAGCTGGTACTGAGATTATCGCCGATTGCTGTGGTGCCACTGAAGTTAAGGGTACTTTTTCTGGCTCTGGACTTGATGGAAGCTGTGCTGGCACTGGAGACAATGGTGTTGCTATTGCCTCAGACTTAGAGGAGAAGTGCTTCGAACTCTACTCTACTTCTTCCCTCACGGCTCAGCTGGTTTGGCGATCTTCCTTGACTCGATGAATCTTTGGAAGGATTATGCCTCTTCCTAGGCACCAGAGAAGGAGATGGTTCTGGGACTTGCAGTCTTGGAGGTGCACTTCTGACTGAAGCTGCAGCACTCAGTATAGACTCTGACCAGGAGGGCTCCAAGGGTGGTCTCAATGCTGCTTCCATTAGCAGGAATGTCAGCATAGCTTCTCTCTCCTTCTTTGTCCTAGGCTTAAAGTCTTGACAAATTTGGCAATACTCTTTTAAGTGAGTCTTGCCCAGGCACTTAAGACAAGAGTCATGCAGGATGCTCATGGGTGTGGGGTTTGTGCAAGAAGCACAGGGCTTTAAGCTGGTGATTGGGACATACCCTAGTACTGGCCACAGCTCCCCAAGTTTTTGTTTTTTTTCAGTCCTAAAATGTTTACCATGAACTATTTACAAATAGACACAAAACTGTCTAAACAAAGGCTGAGGAAACATTGCCAAAGCAATAAAAATCAGTTCCACTAACCATTGCAGGCATCAAGAAGGACCTGAGAGGGGAAGGGGGCAGCTCTATCATTCATACCTGCATGCGCTAGTGTGCAACAGCAGAAGGTGCTCAAGCCTCCAGATTAATACTGCTGAGGAAAAAGGTTTCTGATGGCTGTGTGATGGGGTGGACAGAAACCAAGAGTGGAATGGACATGTGAAATCGCTCGAAGAATAACTTTTTGAATATTACAAAGTGATGGATTTTTTTACACTTACAGCTAACAGAGTTTACAACAGTTGTGAATCAGGATGCAAAGGGGGGATTGTAGAAAAAGAGTAGTCTCACTGCCATTGTGGGGTTTAGATACAGATGACTGGACTATGACAATTCCATTTTGTAGTAAATTTCAATACTCAAAAGTAACCAAATAATCTCACTCTTCCTTCTCTAGCAGTAGCATGAAATTAAGCAGCAGAATTTTTAAATTGTTCTCAGATTTGTTATTTTTGTGTCAATAAAGGACTTATTATGGGAAGCTAAACTGAAGAGATTAATTTTTCATTCATGTACGATATGTTAGATTAGCACTCATTCTTGCCTCTTGCAGGAGTGTCTTCAATAATCTAGGTCTGTCTCTTGGTGCTCATTAACTCCCTACCAGTGATTGAGAATTTTGACATTTCCATGAACACAGATGTTGCGAGATGATATAGTCACAAAAGAGAGACTGGATTGGACACCATATTCAATAGGAAGCCAATGCTGATGGAAAAACATGGTGATGGTCTTACAGAGTGCTGTGTTGTTTCACAGACAGGTGAATTCTTTACCAGCTGACGCTTTTTCAGGGCGTGCAACTTCACTCCTAGATGAGTTGCAGTAGTTGCATCTGGGGATCACAAATGCATGTATCACTATAGTTAGGTCTGAATATGATCAATCTTTTGGCTAGCCTCATGTGTGAGTGGACATATTTTGAAAACATGGCTCTTTGTGCATAGTGGGAGATCTTAGGAACAGGAGAGTCTACTGAGCCTTTCACTTTATACACCAGCTTCAACTATGTCAGAGCTTTGGCCTTGATTCTGGGATAGCTTTGGATTCTCTTCTGTGTTCTTTGAACATTTCATATCTGTAGTTAATATTTCCCTCTATCATCTTTGGAATATTGCCAAAATGTGTTGAGTTATCATGGTAAAACAAAGAGACCAGCTAAGTCTCCCTGACCATCACATGACATGCAGGATGGTCTTCCTGAAAAATTCTTCCATAGGCCACAGCATAGATGAAGTATGACTTTTTAGACTATGAATTTCCATGAAGCAAAGACACTTGGGTCGGCATCTTAACTGAATACATGGGAACTGTATTGAAATCTGCGTGAAAGAATGGACTTAAAAAAGTATTTCACAAGTCACATAGCTGGCACAACTTTGGAACTGCAGATTTTAACAGCTATTTTCCATGTATGAGCCTCATCATTATTAAGGATAATCTGAAGCTGGTCCTTTTTGTTTATTCCAAATAGATACAAATATACTAGGTAGCATACAGTATGCTTTTGAACCACTGAGCAACTTTAAACTCACTTGGGAGATAACTAGGGTTGGCAAATCCAAGCCCAATTAACTCTTTCAAACCTAACCTCAAATCTTATCGTTTAATTCAGATATTCATATTGACTGAACACTTCTTGCCCTTTGTGTTTTATGTGGTTTTTTTTTTTCAAAAGTGCTTAGGAATGTGCATGTGAGGCTCTGTACAAGCTTGCAATATAGAGCCTTAGAAAGGATGTGGAGTGTGTGTATTTGCCAAATGTTCGGACTGAATAATGGTGAATGAAGGGAATCTCAGTCATACATTTCTCCCCTGTGATATATTATGGTGTTTTGTTAATAGAATGCCCTGGTAATAGAACAAATACGCCAATAATGACACCATTATCATTATGCTAGATCTCGGATGAACAAGTGCTGATTTATATCCCAAAGAGCAGGTGTAATGTGGGTAATGAGAGAATAATGCACTATTGCCCATAAACAGTAGAATACCTTTAATTAGATTGTCTTAAACTTCATTAAAAAACTGCTTCGATGCTGTAAAACAATTTTCCAGAACTAAGCCCAAAATGCATATATTCAAATGTCCTATTAAAATGAAACCAAAATGTTGATGAACAAACACACAGCATACCTATTAAAATAATTTTAATTAAAAAGATACGTGGAGGCTGCATGTTATTACATGAGACATTTGCATAGTGCTGTGCAGTACAACAGGCCACCTGTGAGAATAAATAAATACTAGCCTTGTAAATGTAATAACTATATCTAATCAAGAATCTCCCTCTTGATTGTGGCAAAAAAGGAATTTATAAAACAGGACAGGAGTGAATAAATACTGGTCACTGACTAGCAAGTTGCTGCTAACATGGAGGTAAGAAACCAAGTTAATCTCAAGCAAAAAATAATATAGCTATGGTAATACTTAAGTAATTAAAACAGATGCTGTAATTCTTAGTTAATTAAAATATATGCCAGTTCCAATGCTATAGGTCTGAGAGACTGACTGACAGGGAGAGAAGTGTGCTCACAGGGTTCAGCAACGGAGGAGAGAGAGAAAAGTAAAAAAATATAATAAATGTTTTCCAATATTCTTCGTTGACTTTAAAATATTTCTACTTGAAATGTCATGGATATCCAATGGACTGAGAGTCAGGGGATAAGAGTTCTATTTCTAACACTGACAAACTTCCTGTGTGTCCTTGCAAGGTAACTTAGGCCAATCTTTTCAAACTTGAGATTAGGTGTCTAGCTTTAGACACACAAGTCTGAAAATGCTGGAAATGTACATGAGGATAGCAATAAATGATCACAAATCCTTCTGTGAGGAGAATGCTATGTGAGTATTATTGTCTATGTTATTCAGAGACTCATGGCTTTTGGCAGACTATTTCTAGAAATGATAGAGCATTGGACTGATACGTTAGTGCTGTAATGCCATCACCTATTTACTTAAAGTAATACTTTCAAGCATGGCATTACACTGGAGAGGTACAAAAATACTACTTGAGAATCCATCAGTACTGGTCAGATAACAAAACGCACTTGAGACAAAGCATTGTGTTTTCTTCTGACTCTAGAATAAGATGTCTGAATTACTGCATTCCTGCATTTCTGAAAGACAGATCCTCTGCAATTAGCAAGTGTAACAGGGTAGCTTTCCCGTTAAGAGCTAGAGTCTTAGGGCCAGCCAACCCTAGCTACTAAGGAGGCACACCTGAGCAGGGATCAGCAGAGAAAGGTGTAACGCAATCCAGTGGCACTAAATTGAAGCTAGAAAATTTCAGACTGGAAATAAAGCATAAATTTTTAATGGTGAGAATAATTGGGGTTGTAACAATTTATTGAGGGTTTTGGTGGATTGTCCATCACTCACAATTTTTAAATCAAATGGGATGTTTCTTCTAAATCTAAACAATATGGTCTAGACATTGTTTTGGGGATGTTCTATGGCCTATGTTATATATTAGGTCTACCAGGTAATCACAATGATCCTTTCTGGCCTTGGAATTTATGAATCTGTGAACTTGAGAAGTGACACATAGGCAGGAAAGGCCTCAGAGTCCCTGATACGGACTTGATGAGGGACTCGAGAACTTTATTTTGAATGTCTTCTCAGTTTAATAAACCAGAACCTGAGAAGGGCAATGAAGGGATAAAAGAGTCTGTGATTTACTCAAGAAGCCCACTGAAAGGGTAAACAGAGGCAGGGAACACTTGCAGAGCTGCCCTGAGGCCATGAGAGGGCACGTAGGAAGTGGCTACATGATCATAGCATGTTAGTCTCTGTGTGGTTGCATGAAAAAAATCAGTACCTATTCCTACAAAAAAACCCAACCCAATTTAATAGAATCTCTAGTTATACAGATATTGAGCTTATTATCAGAAAGACTCCTGGTACAGAGATTGAATATCATGGCACTTCTCATATTCTTTTGTGATATTCATTTTCACTGGTACCATCTCAGCAAATTACTTTGGAGAAAAAAAAAAGTTCTTAAGCGCTTGCCATGGTAAGTAATTTCCAGATTTAAAGGATACACCCTAATTTCTTCCTCTCAGCCCTGTAACTTGAGATAGCAGGGTGAAGAAGGTCTAGGAGTGACAGACAAAAGATAATGTGCTGTTGTAGAAACTGTGTACCAAAACCTCCTAAATTCCTGGAGAAGTGATAATAGTTTCTATATTTTGTCCACTTAAGAAAGGTAAGACCCTTTGATGCCAGGTTTAAGCAATGATTCTGTAGTATCTAGGGAGCACCCTTGCTTTTAAATCTGGGCAATGTCAAATTAATTTATCGTAACGGTGAAAGAATAAGATGTGGCCCTCCCCACAAACAATTTACTTCAATGATAGGATTGGGTAGAGGGTTGCTCAGGCAGAAGAGAGTCAGACAATCATAAAATTATATGAAAAATTCTAATTTAACCTCCAGATAAATGCGCACAACTCCCAACTGAAGTTGTGCAGGAATATCAAAGGGCAAAATTTGTCCCACAGAAATGGGAAGAGGAAAGTTGTATTAGTTTATTTAGCTCATCCTATCAACCCAGATCTTCTCTGCTGAATGTTCACCTGTGTTTTATGCTACCCATTTCTGATTAAACAGATGGGGAGTCACTGCTGGGACACTCTTCATGTGATTAATACACCTCATTTAGGAATCTGCTCCCCCCAAGTTAAGCCTATATTTTCCACCAATGGTTAAGATAGGTATTAGCAATAATTATTTGTTAGGCAGTTTATTCTTAACTGTTATGCCAACAGGTACAAAAAGCAGGTGTTTGGCTGTGGATCATTTCTTACAGGCTGCAGATCTGCATGGGAATAGAGAATGTACCAACGCATTCCCAGTAATGTGTTACAATACTGGTACAATATGTGCATAAGCATTTACAAGAGAGCTTTCAATGTCATGAAAACAAAGATCAAGTTATTGTAAACCTCCCCTGAACTTCTAGATTGCTGACTTAAGCTAAATCCAATCTCACATTGCAAGTGTGCCTGTCACATTAGGTGAGATTCCATTAATTTAAAAGCAAAGTGCCCAAATTAAATTTCCCTTTTCCACCTTGTATGTTTCTGTGTATTTCATTTTCAACTGATAAGGAGGTGTGTATAATTCAAAAAGGCAATGCTCTGCTATTTTTCATGTTATATTTTGTGTTTTATATCTCACTGCTGAAAAGCCATACTTAATAGCACTACGGATAGTGAAATGTTGATTCTCAGGTTCTACATTCTAACAAACTAGATGTTATCAACAAAGGACAAAATCTTTCTTTTCACACATGTAAGGCAGAAAAGAACACCAAAGCCACAATTCATCATTACTTTTCTCTGTAGCCCAGGATCCAGATTCTGAAACTAAAAGCTAACACAAAATGCATTAGTAATTAACCAGGAAGTTTCAGAAACAGCCAATGACTGAAAAGTAAAAATATTGGTTCTGATTCCTGTCTCAGATTCTTATTACCAGTTTTACACTGTTATAATACTTCTGATTTAAATGGATTTACTCCTGGCTTCTAACCAGCATGAGATCAGAATCAAGCCCATTAGCTGTCAAGCAAAATGATGAGTTGAAAGCTAAGCTACAGCAGCAAGTGATGTCATTATCTTCCACAAGGGTGGCAGGCACTGATAAGATTTATAAATCTACACAAATTTCTCTCTTTGTAAACTTTCTTTTCATCTTGGTGACATGGACCAGATCCTGCAAGGTCCTGTCTTCAAAGGGAGCTCTGGGTGCTTCTGAATACTTCTGAAAAACAGGGACATGGAACCATATATTTTCTTAAAATATGGTGAGAAGTTACACGGGATTAGATAGTGCCAGTCTGGCACAGGGCTGCGTTAGTGGCAGAGAGAAGCAGCACCACCCTAGAGGGGTGTAGGGGATATGGTGTCACAGGATTTCTGCCACCAGAAAACCTTAGCAGAGAATAGGGTCCAGAGGTGAAATCAGGAAGAAATCCAAAAAAACTGTATATAGGGGGAACCCTCAAAGAGTCGTGGTGCCTCAGAGAGATCAGAATGAGCAGGAAGGGGCTCACAGGACATTAGTTAGCAGCCCAGAACAGTAAAAGGTGAATTTTCATGGGCCTGCTAAAGAAATGGGAGGAATAGCTGAGGAGGCAGGAAGTCAGAGGTTCATAGGTGGCTTGGGGTTTCAGGTATGACATTTCAAGCAAAACTGCAGGGCAGAGGGACAGGCTGTGAACAGCTCCCAGTTTTATGTTTATGAAACTCATCTGAATTAAAAGAAGCCAGTTTCACACTGGTCTACGTAAAGTCTCCAAGCACTAGCCACTAAGATGAAATAGTAACATATTTATCTAGAAAAGCAGCAAAGAGACCTGTGTCACCTTATAGACTAACAGACGTATTGGAGCATGAGCTTTCCTGAGTGAATACCCACTTTGTCGGATACATGTAATGGAAATTTTCAGGGGCAAGTATATATATTTATCTAGGTTTATATACATCCCTATTGCCATAGCTTTCTAAATTCTCATGCTTCAGCATATAAAATGATCACTTTAGGGTAAGAATCAGATTGGAAAATGTATAAGACCTGCTTCCCCAAGCTCCACCATAGGTTGGACTGGATGGCTAGGTCAGCTCTCTCAAGAGTCTCTGATCTTGCTGCATTAGTGTAGGCTGGCTCCACTCTGAGCTCTCCCTGGGCTGATCTGGCTTCTGTGTTGATTCCTATGGTCACTTGGAGGAACTGTTCTGATACCTGCTTCCTCTTAGGCAGACAGAGCAGAGGAGATTTTGTTTGTTTGTTTGGTGGGCCTACATAGATTTTCAGCAACCCACCTCCTCTACTGGATTCAGGTTGCAGTGGGAGCAAGGACACATAGGAAGGTGGCAGTGGTACCCAAACTTTCAAGTTCACATACCTCAGAATGACACTGTTGGCAGAGCGACCTCTGGCAGTGATCGTATTAATGGCTTTCTAGTGGTTTTTTCCTGTTCCCAAGGTTAGGTAGGTAGCTGGCTGTAGTATGTAGAGCTCTTATCCTCATCTGTTTTCTTTTTTATTTAAGCTTGGTTGTTCTGCAGTTGGCCAATAATAATGGAATGAAACTAGCAGCAGATCAAAAAGATGCTGGCTTTGTTCAGTTACAATATTACACAATAGGCCAGATGCATTGGAGTTTCTCTTCAACTCTGAGACACTACAGGCCACCATCAAACACAATGTCAAGACTAGGCCCTGCAGCTGCTCCTCTTCTGTACTTCTGATACCCTACCAATCCAGCTAAGCTGCCTGATGGACTATCCTGCACGATTGGTCCTACAGTAGCAGCAGTAGCTCAATGGCTGCTCAATGAACATGTCCATAGACTCTCTCCCTCCCTGTTCTCATCTCCCCTAGTCCTGCTCCTGCTGTGCTCTTCCACAGCTCCAGCCCAGATCCTGTCCTGCACCTAGTCTTGTTTCCATCCTGTCCCAATCTTGCTCCTGCCTTTCCTGACTCCTAATAATCCGGTTCCAACCCTCATTTCTCATTCCCAACTCTGTCTTGACCCGTGGCTCTAGCATTTTGACTTTGGTTCTGACCTTTCATCCTGGTTCTGGCCCTGTCTCAAGCCCTGGGTCTGGCATTCGGACTCTGACTCTGGTTATAACCTTTGGCCCTGCTTTCTCTGGGGTGGGACATAGCCCTCTGGGGTGGGTCATGGGGGCTGTTTGGTACTGCTTCCTGTTTCTGGGCTTCTGGTCTTGACCCCTGGATTTGGCATTCAGACTCCAACCACTAGGCTTACAACCCATTTTCCTGACACATAGAACAGTTGTATTAAATGGATAATCAATCACTTTCATGATGGAAATTTCCATATTTTTTCTTCTGCACCTGTAAATGTAAGAAGTGTTGACCAATATATCACTATGTAGGAGTCACACCACATACATGAATATGCATTAAGCACAGAATATCAATATTATACTATATTGAATATACATTTCTGGCAGTGTTATGGCCTGAATTGGCCATTGTCTTTCTATAATCCTATTCATGTCTGTTAACACTTTGCAGAGCTGAAGTCAGCTTTGGCGTTAAAAAAATAAGAAACTTGTCAAGGGCAAAATACATTAATGTTCTGCTCTAGTACAAGCTACGGAGGTATCTTCACAGACCAGTGCCTACAATGCTAGTATCCAAAAGAAAGATAAGAAAGGTACAGAACAAAAGGTTAAGGAACTGGTGGGTTGGATTTCAGTGACTACAAAGAGATTTGTAACTGTAAAATCATCCTATAAAAACTATCCCCTGAAATGTGTCACTTTCAGTGGAAGCCTTCTTTGTAAGGTGAATTCAATAATACTGTATGAGACAGCTTCCCAGAAACTGGTATTATACTGAACCTTTCCCCCTGTACTATATTATTATTGATTCTTAGCAATGAACCTGATGGACATTGGTTATTTGGTCTCTTGAGTATATTTCAAAATGAACCAAAGTGTGGTGATGCAATTGACTACATAATTTACAAACAGAAGTAAGCCAGCCTTCTGGAAGGTGGAGCTATGGGGGGATTCAAGATGGAAACTTACAGTAAGGCACATTACTTTCTGCTATTCAGAAAGAGTGGCTGGCAGGATGAAATCAAATCATACCTTAATTCTCATAGTAGAATTATAAAATCCAGCTCCTACACACTGGTCTCTCTTCTTAAGGAGATTTTATATTCAGACCGAGAGTATATATTTTGCTTTGTGTTGCAACATTTAATACCAGTTAAACATTTATATTGTATTATTATGTAGTATCAGTATGCTACATATTTTACAAAACATTTTTACAAAATATTTGAGTAATTGTAAATTTTATTGCTGCTTTTTAAATTATTATTCTTCCACCTTTAAAGCCAGATGCACTAGTTTACAAGAGTTCAAATGCACAGAATTTTGAGGAGGAAAAATAATTATCCAGATATTGTTAAAAAAATTAAGAATAACATAGAAGGTTTTCTATACATATGTGTCCCATTGGAAAGCTCACATATTCTACAGTAGAACCTCAAAGTTATGAACCTTGGGAATGGAAGTTGTTTGTAACTCTGAAATGTTTGTAACTCTGAACAACACATTTTTAGCAGTTTATGTTTAACACAGTACGGCACTGTATTTGCTTTTTTTCTTTTTTGTCTCTGCTACTGCCTGATTGTGTACTTCCGGGTCCAAATGAGGTGTGTGGTTGACTGGTCAGTTCTTAACTCTGAGGTTCTACTGTAATCCAAAGGGGTCAACTGTAAACCCATCCCACACTGAAGACCTTCTTTTTGGTGGTAAATTGCACATTTAATGGGAAGGAAGGAAACTTTTTTCTGTCAGCCTATCTGAAGTCAGAGGGATGGAATGTTAGCAGCAGTCTGGTGAAACAGGATTACTGGGAAGAATACAGATGAGAGTTAAAGGTGCATAATAGATATAATTGATCACATGCTTCTGCACTTCATCACATGGCTATCAATACTACATGGTTGATACAAAATTCAGTAATTCAATTGCTTATATTATGGTGTCCATGAAAAATGCAATGAAGCATCATTGTTACTTCTGAAAATTAAAAAATAAAAGGATAGAGTCATACTCCAGTAAAGAGCTGATCAATTTTAAACACAGGATTTTTAAATTGTTTATTAAATTTTCATTTCCTGCTGCTTCTGCACTGTGCAATACAAAGGCTTGAGAATATTTTTCTCCCTAAATGAGCCTCATTTGGAATATGATTAATATAGAAAAAGCTGAATCACATTACAAAGTCAGTTTGATCAACTGGCATAGCCTGCACAGTCTCCCAGACAATTATATCGGGTAGCGATAATAAGACAGACATTTTTCTGTTAAAATTAACTTACACAACAGACCCTCAGTGGAAGTCGGGCTGCTACTCACAAAATGGCACTGCTCAAATAATTAAAAAAAAAAAAAGACTCCAAACATGCATCAATGCCTCATAAACCTTCACTCAATAATTTTCTGTTTGTTCTAACTTAACAGCAAAAGTGACTTAAGTGTTAAATCATTAAATACCTCTTATTTTATATGCTTACTTATTAGGTTGTTTCAGTACATTGATAGACAACTCGTGTTTCTGGAAAGAACAGAAAACGTCATGTGTCTGCCTATAAACAAAGGCTATAGTACAGAATGTTAGAATGATGCTTCTTTAAAAAAGGCAATCTCCCATTGAGCCAGACTGGAGACAAAGCACTGTATATCAACTAGAGACTTAATTAAAAAAGATAGAATGCCAGTAGTGACAGTTTAGGTACTTGTTCCATCCACAAAGTTACACTGTACTATTCTCATATTGTGATAGTAACAAAATCATTGGTGAAACTACATTACATTATTGCATCTAGCAGAAAATAATGAGTGCAAGGTCCCTAGTTCTCAAATGGCCATGAATCTTTTTTTTTGTCCTAGTGATCCTGTTAAAACAGAACTCTGTGTGCGTTTTTTTCCTCCTACCTGACCTTCCATTTTCACTAACCTTTTGTAAGGATGTATTCTCCCAGGCAGCAGGTTTAAGTGATTTACACTCTTTTACACTAATGGGAAGAAATGGCTGTGTCCCCGGAGCAGCCACACTTTTAATCAAATACAGCTCATAAATCACATTCAGGACTTTCAGAGCTCAATCAATAGGATATTTTATAGTCTGCAACAAAATTATCTGGAAAGCAGTATAAGTACAGGACGGATGTAGCAGGGGGACCACACAGATAGAGGCTCTGCAACCTGTCTGCCTATAGGGATTAACCTGCCAATTTTAACAATGAGTGATCTACCCCAGAACTCTAATGCATTTATGACCAATGCATCACTGGCTGCTAATGAAGCATTTTTGGAGGTCATGATCGATAATACCAAAGCAGAGCACATTTCCTATTCCATTTTATCCTCGTTTAGGGACAATTACTAATACCTTTTCCACTAAAGTTTGGTTACAGCCTTATTCTCATAGACAAAAGTTTCCATGCCTTTGCTAGCTGAACACTTTAAATTTGTCTGACACTCTCTTCTAAGTAAATCAGGGAATTTCAAGGCCTTCTCAGAACGAATTCAGTTACATGTGTCCCTTAACTTCAGTTTGCCTATTTAATATAGCAAATTCTTCATCTAGTTTGATTTGTATGCATAGTACATGTTGTATGTTATTTGACTACATAGTGCAGGCATACAATTACTGCCTCATGTAACGGAGAAACTACCATTGATAAAAACTTAATCTGAAAGTTTATGGCAAAAGTTAGAGGAAAAGTTGCTATAAAAATTCTAAATTACAGCTAAAATACTTGCATCATTTTAATGATCAGTTTAGATGCTGTATTATGTACAAATGGTTTGCTTCATAATTTATGAAATATATTATGGAAAACAAAAGATACAATGCAATTTCTTCAGATTGCCTTAGTAGTTAGCAGAACTATGAAACTTCCATTGATGTTAATACAATACTGTAAAATCTCATACATCTTTTAGCTAATGATTAAGTGAACTTATCCTTAGAAAAAATCCTGAGCTGGGGAGGCAGGAAGAGAATGCAATAGTACTAGAGGCAATTAAGATGAGAATTTAACTTTGACCTAGGTATTTATATATCCTTGCAACAGAGTGCTGAGGGCTAGTTCCTGAACCAGCACACTGGTCACTATTAGTACTAATTAGGTTCCCCCAGAGAAGGCTAATTGGCCAGAGACGTACCTGATTACCAGGACAAATTGGGGCTAGTGAGTCAATGAGCCAATTAGCCCATTAACAGGAAAGCTGAATGATAGCTGGAGGGGGAACTGACTTGATCTGACCTGACCAAGAGGGAACTCTGAGTAGAGACACTTTCCATCTCCCTTCCCCCCACCACCCTTTTTTGTTGATGGGTTAGAAAGTGGAGATAGTGTGTTAAGGTGTTGAGACTCTGCTGTGTATTGATGGAGGGATTAAAACACTGTAAATAAATTATAAGGGAGTGTTTACAAGCAAGGAGGACTCAGAGCAGTCTGTTCATGGAAGAGGTCAGGGTGTGGCACGCTGCCCTGTTACCAGCCTCCATTATCACAGCATTTGAGCATCTCACAACCTTTAGCGTAGTTATCCTCACAGCACCCCTATGAGATAGATAAGTACTATTATCCCCATTTTACAGATGAAGAATTGAGGCACAGGGATGCTAAGTGACTTGCCCAAAGTCTGTGGCAGAGCAGGGAATTGAACCCAAGTCTCCTGAGTCCTAAACTACTGCCCTAACCATCATCTAATTAAATGAAGTTATATTCCTATTGACCAAGGCATTTGGATGCTATAATGTGTATATAACAATTCTTTTTTTTATGTATGGGACAGGAAAGAATAAGGACATAAGAACGGATGTACTGGGTCAGACCAAAGGTCTATCTAGCCCGGCATCCTATCTACTGACAGTGGACAATGCCAGGTACCCCAGAGGGAGTGAAACTAACAGGCAATGATCTAGTGATTTCTCTCTTGGCATCCATCTCCATCCTCTGACAAACAGAGGCTAGGGACACCATTCCTTACCCATCCTGGCTAATAACCATTTATGGACTTAACCACCATGAATTTATCCAGTTCTCTTTTAAACGCTGTTATAGTCCTAGCCTTCACAACCTCCTCAGGTAAGGAGTTCCACAAGTTGACTGTGCACTGCATGAAGAACTTCCTTGTATTTGTTTTAAACCTGCTGCCCATTCATTTCATTTGATGACCTCTAGTTCTTGTATTATGGGAATAGGTAAATAACTTTTCCTTATCCACTTTCTCCACATCACTCATGATTTTATATACCTCTATCATATCCCCCCTTAGTCTCCTCTTTTAAAAGCTGAAGAGTCCCAGTGTCTTTAACCTCTCCTCATATGGGACCCACTCCAAACCCCTAATCATTTTAGTTGCCCTTCTCTGAACCTTTTCTTGTGCCAGCATCTCTTTTTTGAGATGAGGAGACCACATCTGTATGCAGTATTCGAGATGTGGGCGTACCATCAGTTTATATAAGGGCAATTTGATATTCTCAGTCTTATTCTCTATCCCCTTTTTAATGATTCCTAACATCCTGTTTGCTTTTTTGACTGCCTTTGTAACGCTCAGTAGAACAGATACATCATTACAGTGGGTATTTGTCTTTGTCTCTTCTTTGCCATGTTGTGTTTGTCCTTTTTAGATATCTTCATAAAATGAGTACTTTAAATCTAATTAACTACAGACTCCGTGAAGATATGCAGTACAGTACTGCTGACGCTAGAAATTGACAAAAAATAAAGAAAATAAATTAAACTTGTTACATTGACTTTTTGAATAATTCTTTAAAACACACATCTGAATGATGTTTGGAACATCAAGTTTAAATCATATTAATAATAAAATAATAATAATAATAATAAAATATATAGTAATAAATAAAGAATACAAAGTGCTACTGTATACTGCATTTATCTAGGATCTTTAATTCCAAGGATTCCCAAAATATAAAAATATATTTGGGTCCTGTTCTTATGGAGTTACTCATAAATTTGCAGAAAGAGACATATATATATATATATATATATATTTACATATATATATATTTACAATTCCTATATATATATGAATTGTAAATGCACCATTGAATCTGGGCACTAAATTCAGCATGACACAAGCAGCTCAGGCAAGGAAATAAAACATATTTAATGCAAGTGAAATTTAGGTAATGACTCAAACTGGAATTTGCTACTAACACAAGAAGTCTAACCTTTTATTTCTTGCAACGCTGACACCATGATACAAAGCTGTGGGATGGTTATATATGAAGCAAGGCAATAACTTGTTCAAATCTTACATAACCCTTCTAATATTAATCTTCTAAACTTTGCAGGAATGCATAAAGCTATATCTATAGTTGTATGAAGCCTTTGAAAAATGTCAAGAGATATAAACGTGCAATAATTATACTTTGTATTTTTATAGCACCTTGCATCAAAGAATGCCAAAGAGCTATGCCATGATCCAAAGTTGAGTGAGGTTAATAGAAAGGGCAAGTCTACACGACAGCTGGGAGGTCTCATTCCCAGTGCAGGTAGACAGACTCATACTAGCTCAGCTGAGTTAGAATGCTAAAGATAACAGTGTGGACGCTGCGGCACTGAAGGTGGCTCAAGCTATCTGCCCAAGCTCGGTCCCAGGGAGGCAGGTAGGCTTGAACTTTGATGACTAATCTGAGCTGCCATCATGGCCACACTGCTATTTTAAGCAAGCTAGTTTGATCAGAGCTAGCATGAGTCTGTCTATCTGTGCTGGGAATGACGCCTTGCAGCTGCATACTAGACATTAGTCCACTGATTTCATTAGGCTTTGGATGAGGCTTTTTGTGAACACTAGTTCCTCAATATCCCTGTGAGGCAGGAAGTATTCTTATACCCATTTCAAAGTTGACTAAAGCAAGGTGTAGAGAAGGTTAAGTGACTTCTCCAAAACTGTACAACAAATCTGTGGCTAACTCAGGAATATCGGAGTGCTTGAATACTACTCCCTTATGCTAATCACTAGGCAAAGTTACACATTCTGTTTCACACAGAGAACTTGTCAGAGAGCATTCCTACATGGACAAGGGCAAAAAGAAAAAATATGTGAAAGAAACATCATGGAAAATTAGTGGTGTGCAGGTAGAGTGCCTGCTATGCCCTCAGGCACTCTTCCTAATCTACGGTATTGCTTTTTCTCCACTAATAATTGTACTTTTTCTTAACAAAAGAATGATCTCATCTCTTTGAAATCTGACTGCTCTTTTGTCCCCTCAAATGCACCTTTAGCTCAGTAAGAATGAGTGACATTCTTTGATTTGTCTGTAGGTCTTACCTTCTCCCAATGCATTTTGGCTTTGCTATTTTTTCCCCTTAAAATTGAATGTTATGTGTGGAGTACATCTTATACTGTTATCCCAAAGTAGCTCAGCAGTGAACTCCCACTGCAAAACTGATTCCACAAAGCTACTTGACAGGATCTTTCTCTGAATCTGATCTATTTCAAGTGTCAGACATTCTAGACACTAATCCCTTTTCCTTTTAACTTGCTTTCTCTTCCTATTCTTACAACCGCTATAAAGTTTGTCAACTTTACCAGTGAAGTGAAAGAGCTACCATCTGTCCTAGTCTAACCATTATTAAAAAACCACTCCATTAACCATAATGATTTCATTTTATTTATATGTGAATGATGCATACTGTTTACTTCTCTAAATTCCACTCAGGTTCATTTTTTAAAACCTACTGTATCACACAGTCAACTATTTTCAGTTATGAGAGCCTTCTACTATTGTCCCTCTACTACAGTCATTGAATGGTTCATGCCTTCTTTCTTCTATATTTTTATTATTCTTCCTCCCCAAATCATTTTTCTTTACTTCCTCCTTTGTTCCTGTTGTAGCTCTGATGTGACATGTACAGAGTGATAAGTCAGGCCTGGGTGACAGATTCTACTCTCTGGTGCATCGTGTACGTGATGGTCATGGAAGTGATGGCAGGAAACTGTAAGATGCAGCAGGTTTCTGCCTAAAAGGAGCTCACATGGAACCATGAAAAGAACAAAACGTGTAGGCTGTAGGCTTTGTGATCAATAATGGCAGGACAAGTAATGCATGGCAATTATTAACTGTATGCTATGCTGTTGTAGGACTATCAAGGTCCTCTTCCCCCTAATAACCTTTTACTGCTAGCAGTGATTATACTAGTTTTGCTATTGCTCTTTTATTATTGGAGTTCTTCAATCATTTTATGTCACTATCTCTAGAATTGGCCAGTATGTCAGCTAGGCTGAGCCCCAAAGTACCTCAGTTTGCTTTCCAACCTTCACAGCATTTTACTACTGTTCAAGATCATCAGGGATAACAACTTCAATTGAGGCACATGCCCCCCTGTAGGCATGAGTTTGCCCTTCAAAAGAAGCATGACTTCCAGGGCCGGCTCCAGGGGGTTAGCCACCCCAAGCAGCCAAAAAAAAAAAAAAAGCCATGATCTCGATCTGCGGCAATTCATCAGGAGGTCCTTTGCTCCGACCGGGAGTGAGGGACTCTCTGCCAAATTGCCGCCAAATAGCTGGACCTGCCACCCTTCTCCGGAGTGGCTTCCCCATGCATCTGCTTGCTAAGCTGGTGCCTGGAGCCAGCCCTGATGACCTCCCTGATTAAAAGGGTGTGTTGCTCATTTGGAGTGTAATGAATCTGGAGAAACCTCAAATACAAGGGAAGATCTGAGAGGGCCTCACCTACGCAGGATGTAGTAGAGCATAAAGCTGAACATATTGTGATTTTCATTTTGCACGTTTGGCTTTGTCGTCAAAAATATTTGTTGTAAAAGAAATTGTTAATTTGTAAATATTATGAGTTTGATGTTTGTAATTAAATGGTTTGTCACAGTTTGCATATGTCACCGTCTGTGGGAAGTTTTATACAGTTGTTATTTTGCTGTCATTCTGACATATCACAAAGCTTTCCATTTTGTGCTGGCAAGGAAAATACATTCAGTTGCATTGTAGCAAACTAAATAAATAAGCAAAAGCAGCCAAAAGGGACTTGTCTGATCATATTTGCAAGAGAGAGAAAAATCTACAATTCACTGTGTTCACTCAGCATGCAAAAGTTCTCATGTGTGAAATGGAGGCTTCCCTTGCTAGTACTGAGCTCCAGACTCCCATCCCTTGTGTTGGGAAGACCCCTCCAACTGCCTTTGGTGAGGCAGCAGGAATTTATGTAGGAATCACCCTAAAGCCATTAGCTGTACAAACACTCAATTACATGAGTAACAGTCACCTTGATCACCAACAAACTGATTCAGGATCCAAACTGCCCTAGCCCAGTCTCTCTACAGGGCAGGCTCACAGTGTCAAGTTAGGGTCTCCATTGCATTTGACATCTGCCACCATGTTTCCAGTGCTGACAGGGAGTTCTCTGCTGGATCCTGGCTCTCCCCTGATGTGATCCTGCAGCCATGTGCTCCCCCAGTACTTCCCTCTCTCTAACAACCACAGCAATACAGAGTCCCATGCTACCCATCCTCACTGGACACAAAAGGTGCTGTGCATCTGCCCTGCTCAGTCCCTCGGTCACTGATCAGGAGCATTTCCTTCGCTATGGTACTATAATAGATTCTCATGTGCATCATGGTGCAGGCTCCCTAGAGCCAAAGATTCGGGCTGCTCTCAGCCTGTTGGGTCCTTGCAGCAGAATCTGCTATTCCTGTGATACAGCCACCCTAGTCACACCTTTTTCCCTTTAAACCAGGCTCCAGGAATTTGATTCAGAACTTTGTACCATTTTGCTTCCCAGCTCCTTTGCTCATCCTCTGTTCAGTCAGGGCTTCAGGGGTAGGGCCAGCTTTCACAGCTCTGCTGACATTTTCTGGAGTGAAGATTTACAACACCACAACACAGTGGGGCTTCACACCTCCACACACACATGAACTGGGAAAGAAGAGTCCCCGTATTAAGGCACAGTGTGATGCTCTGAGCATCTGGAGAGGCTAGTAGTGGGGGCATGTGACAGAGTATTAGCCCCAGGATGCATAAAAGTCTCAGGGGAAGGAAACCATGGGGGCAGACAGAAGGGGGTAAGTTAGAGAGTGGAAGGAGTGTGGTAGTTCTTCCCTCCTGGGTGCAAAGTCTAATGAGTCCTCAAGGCTGAAACCCCCAAGCTGCAAATGGTGAGAAGGTGGTGGGATTGCACCCTGTAAATAAACTACACCAGTGATTGCTGAGCCAGAAGATCTTTGAGTGGTTTTTGGAGCAGAGCAGGGGCAGGAACAAAGGGAGCCCTGCTACAGGGCACCATATGTGCTACAAAAGGGACAAGACCTCTTTTGTTCTTCCCAACCCATGAGGCAGGGCTCCTCAACTTCTTTGGTTTTCCTGTCCCTCTCTCCCATTTTCCTACTTCTTTCCTCCAAGCTGGATTCCTTTTCACTCCTCTCTTCTCTCCCTTCATGCTCCCCATCCTCAAACGGCTCTTCCGATATTGTTTTTTGTCTACATGGGAGAGCAATAGTTTTCACTTTCTGTGGCAGTTCCTCCTGCCTCACCTTGCATGGTCATTTCTTTCTTGCCTCTAATTAGTTTGTCTTATTTCCCACAGCTGAATGTTTTCTTACTATTGCACTCCAAAGTACAAGTTCACTCTCTTGATTTGTTTTCCCTTCCAAGGCTTTTCTCTCTCCTGTTATAGGTTTATACTATTAAAGTGAACCTATGGTTCAAGGAACTGTCTCACTCTGTAAAGATGTTTTTCTTTATATAATTCCACTATTAAATGTTGATCTAACAAAGATATTAAAATACTGTCAAGAGTTCTGATTTCTATGTAGGTGATGGCTCATGCTAATGAGTTGCTGTGTTTGATGGTGCATTTAACATTTCCCCTGACACCTCATCTACACTGTGAACTATAAATTATACCCCTTGAGTTCCTGAAACTCCCACCCAAACAAATTCTATGCTGAGTCATTATACATACACATGGAATATGCTTCTTAGTGTCATAGTGATTTCAAAACAGCATTTTTGATGTTTCCTGACTTATGAATAGCTAAAATTCCTTTCTTGTTAGACAATATTTCATACAAATCATCATCACAAATCACTGAAATAAACAGTATTAAATTGTGAGGTGTGGGAAACTGGTATTGTCCTATACTTAAGTTCAAGAGCAAAAAATATTCATTCATCTCAACAGTAGAATCACTGGCTTCAAATAGAGAAAATTGTTTCTATGTTGTATTTTTTCTGAAATACATCCTCAAAACAAAGTAGCTTAAGATTTTATGTAAACACTGTCTGTAACACTTATGTCTCATTTTGGAAACCTGAACAAAAAAGAAAATCCTAGTTCTCAATAATTACAAGTAGGTGATATTATATGAGTACCTTGAGCTTATTTCAGCCACTGACACCTAGGGCAGAAAGTCCACCAGAAGGCAGCTATGGTTGCATGACCCAGCCTCCAACAAATTCCACTCCACTGGGGGCAGATGGGTAGCTGCTGTACCCTAAAAGAGAGCACTGCTCTTGGGCTATGACCCCAAATGGATGCACTGATTAGTACATAAGCAGCCTGCTCCTGTGGAGCTCTGAAGAGCCCCGGCCTTCGTTTAAAGTTGCTCATCCAACAGTGGAACTTCTGAGGGTGGCTTAGTAGGGTGGTGCCATTTTCACTCCCCTCTATGAATAGGAATGAACATGGTCCCTTTGCTTTTTTGTCAACAACATTTTGAAAATCAAGATGCAAAGGTACAATATACAGGCATTCTGAGTCAAAAACAAAGGTGATTTCACTTGCGAAAAACACAACCAACTGCTATTTGTTCTATGCAGTAAAACAGAACAGAGCCTTCCATGTCATTTTCTTTCAGGCTATGTAATAAAGCTCATCGGGATTATTTAATACCACGTGTGCTTTCTGATGTGATATTTTCTGTAGAAGAATGCAAATGAGTCAAGCTTAGAAAATAAGACTATGCCTGGGAAGACATATAACATTTCTGTAGATAACTTAATTATCAGCAAATAAGCAACAATAGAACAAACAGCAGCATTTCAGGCCTTTCTGAAAGAGACTTTTTCCATAAAATACCATAGATGGGTTAAAAAAATAATAAAAAGGCTATTATTTGTCACTTGTGCTGCAAAGGTTGCAATAGTCGACTTAGTTTAAAAGACAGATTTCTCAAAGGGTTAGGAAATTAGCAGCTGAATAGGTCACAGTTTTTGCAAACAATCCATTTTTATACCCAACACTCTCAAGTATAGAATGAAAGCAAGAAGGGCTTGTATAGAACTAATTCTAAACTGTCAACATTTCATTTTAAGCTATTCATTTCTACTTAAGGTAGTATTTGTTGTTATAATTTATCCTGTCCTGCTAAACACTGTATTTATCAGGGAACGTTGGCATTATTCTCTCTGCTGCAGTTCTAATTCCAACTGATCCCTAAAGTGAATCCAGAGGAGAAAAAAATCTATACATTAGGATGCCTGCTTCAGTAGTATATTGCTTGTCTTCAAAGAATTTTTTAATAATTTTATGTGTTATCTTATGACTCAGATGTGTTCCTACATTTTTATTTCCTTTTTTCATAAAACTCAATTTTATGCCTCTGCATGTAAATATCAAAGTGCCATTTTGATATAGCTAAAATTCAGTCAGATACTTATTTCAGTGAGAAAATGTCAACAGCATTTTTTCATGTTCCCATGAATAATTTGCGGAATGGGGAGGGGCGGGTTAACCCAAAAGTTAGAGGGCTAATCATGAAGACGAAATCAAATTTCCATTTTGTTCTCAAAATTGAATCCAATATTTTTTAAGGATATTTAAGGACATTTTAGAGATATTATATAGTTAACAAGACACCTTCCAGCTCATGCAGTTTCATTCCACCCTTTCCCACTGATCTCCTAACACACTTCTTGGTAAATCCTATTTAGGCAGCAGCTTATAGTACATACTGATATTTGGATGCACTCTTAAATTGCTTTTTGTTTTATGTTAGGAGCATCACACATAGTAATTACCATTCTGGATTAAACTAGTATTCCAGGTCCTAGAAAAATATGGTCCATCAGCCATAGGTTTCATCCTGATGTCTAATAGTTAGAGACTGGCTAAAGTATAATTTTTAAAATCTCTTATAAAATTAATGTTAACAAAAATTTTGTAACAGCATATTCTTGTTAGCCATATAGATGTCCCATCCCATTTTGTATCTTGCTAAATTGTTGCCATCAGTGATTTCCTGTGGCAGTGAGTTCCACTGTCTGTGTGTTGTGTGAAAAAGTATTTCCTTTTATCCACTTTAAGTTTGCCACCTTTTAATTTTATTGACTGTTCACTTGTCTTTGTGTTGTGAGACAAAGTGAACATAACCTCCTGACACCGTCGCTAGACCATTCATTTTATATACTTTTATTTCCATCTCCTCTTGTTCATCTTTTTAAGGCAAACAATCCTAACCTTTTCAATCTCTTTTCATCTGAGTTTTTTTCCAGGCCCTTAATCAATCTTGTGACCCTTCTCTGAACCTCTTCTGCAATATCATTTTGATTGGGGTGACTAATACAATACTAAGTACTCTAATGAGGCTGCACCATTATTTTATATAATGGCATTATAACATTTTCCATTTTATTCTTCCTCCCATTCCTTATGCCAGTGTTTCCCAAACTTGGGGCGCCACTTGTGTAGAGAAAGCCCCTGGCAGGCCAGGCTGGTTTGTTTACCTGCCACATCTGCAGGTCTGGTCGATTGCAGCTCCCACTGGCCGCAGTTCGCTGCTCCAGGCCAATGGAGCTGCTGGAAGTGGCGTGGGCCAAGGGACAGTTGGAGCCGCAATTGGCCAGACCTGTGGATGCACCAGGTAAACAAACTGGCCCAGCTTGCCAGGGGCTTTCCCTACATAAGTGGCATCCCAAGTTTGGGAAACACTGCCTTATGCATTCCAACATATTGGTTTATACTTTTACCTAAAATTCCAGCATGACAGAGGGTCCTTTCTGGTAAGGATAAAATTAAATTCAGTGGTTCCAGGTGTATTCATATAGTTGATTTGGAAATAACTACAGAACATAAATATTTGTAAATATGTACAAACCCAGTTCCTTAAGGATTTGTAGATTACATATTTATGGAATTAGGCACAATGATGTCCTGTAATAATGAAACTCTTATTTTATAAAAATGATATTTGGACCATGGTGGGTAATCTCAGTCCCTCACTGTGATGACATGTTATCTTCCTGGAAAATAGAAAATTAACATTCTAGAGCCATTTCAGGAATTAAAATTCTGGATGTATCTTTTTTCCCCAGTGGAAAAGATGGCCTTTATTTACTATAGGCAGGTGCATGACATGTGAGTAGAATTACAACCCACATTATGCCAGGCAAGAACATGACAATGCAGATTACTTCTCTTATTACAACTTCTTACAGAATCAAAACGGATGAATATCTGAAGAACACAGCCACAAATCCACGTACTGCAATGCAGAGTTTAAAGGATCTTTATGTAAAACAGCTTTCTACCTACTTATACGTGTTATCCTTTTTATCTGTCGAAACCTGACCCTTGAAAGCACTAAAAAACTTATATCCAAGCCCTTAGGCATGGTATTGTACATTTAACACATCTCAATATTATAATATGCCCTATGTTTCTAGTCTAGCAATGTCCATATTAAGAAAATCACATCCTATTCCACTGAATAAAAAATCTAATTTCTCTTTGTTCTATAATTAGTTTATATTTTTTTAAAAAAGATTCCCAATGTATTTATATTCATACTCAGGATCATCTGTAAATGTCTTGTGACTCTAACATTTCTTTAGATATCATTGTTCACAAGCACATTAAAAATAGTTTAATTTGCTGAAAATCTTTTTACTTCTAACCTATAAAGCCAACCACATGCTGAATCTGGTTATTACTTTTTCAGTGAAAAATACTATGCAAGAGAGAAGATATCATCATCATAATAAGATCCATCCTGCTTTTAAAGAGGTAAAAATCCACTTTAAATCACAATTTACGCTCATACAAAACTCCAGATTTCACAGCTGTTTATTATTATATATTAGCACATTTCTTTGTATTGAATTCAATGATAGCTATTTTTGGGAGGCTACTGCCATACTGTGTTCCTTACAAGGACATTGGACAATTTTCCTTCCGTTCTGAGCATGCTTTATGAAGCATTCAAGTGTATGTATGTATTTTATATACAAAGAAGTAAAAGAAGTTAAACAACATTCTTATTCTGACTTCTCTCTTTCTAAACACAATCATCAAAGCAACTACAGTGAGTGTCATTTTGATGTATTATTAAAACTTCTCATACTTGTTTTCTCTAAGCTACCTACTTAATTAATTCCTATGATTTTTCTGTTCTGTTTCTAATAACAACTTGTGCTCACTCTACATAGCAGCTTTCTTCTTGAAGAATCTCAGTGTTTTACAAAATTAAAACAAATACAGTAATGCCACCCAAAACTAAAATGCAACCACCTCTAGGGTGAAAACATAGCAGCATTACACAGCTAGGATAAGAAGTGACAAATATCATACTTTATAAATCTGCCTGGAGAATTTAAGGAGAATGTATATTCAGGAATTTGACCAGGATACTGAGATTAAATCTTGTGAAAATGACATTGGGAAATGTGCTTTTTGGGAGGAGGACAGTCTTTTTGCTCTATATTTATAGCACACTTAGCACAATGGGATTCTGATCTATTCTATTCTACACAGGTATTTATACTATGTTTATTTTAATATCTGAGCCACTTCCAATAATGCATTAAGCAATGTGACTGCGTATCTGTTGTTTGTTCTCTCTCTTCCTCTCCCCAGAGGGACAAGCATGAGCAATGGAGTGTCTTGTGTTGGTAGTTTTTTTTGTTTTGTCTTTTTTAAATAATTATGCCTGTTGCTATGGGTTTATGTAAGAGAAGGAAAGGTCAAAGAAATGTACTTTGCATTTGGAGTGGAAAGTGCTGAAGTTGTGTCAATTCTTAGTCCTTGGGAGAGTTCACTCTACAATTTCAGACTGCCCCTAGAGAAGTTCTCTTTCCCATACAGATGAGCTTTACTCTTATTGCTGAGAATTCCACTGTGCCACAGCAGCGTAGCTGTCAACCATGGTCTTGGCCCTGGAGCTTTACACGATCTTCTATGTATCCCGGATCCAGACCATGGGCTGTGATGAAGATAAAGACCAAAACCTTGATCTTGATTCAAAATTCCCCAGGGAGAGTGGAGAACAAGTTTGATGTGCTCACAGCAGCCTATGTTGTGGAGGAAACTTGCTGCAGTGTTTTGTATTAGTTGGAGTTTTCCACGTGCTGAAAGTTTGTAGTTGGTCTTTTGCTAGCTTCTCTATGAGCTTGCTCAGCAATGAGAGGTCTGAAACTGGGCAGTAGTTGGCTAGGCCAGAAGTATCCATAACTGGGGCTCTTTGGTGCACCGCAAGAATTTTTGTTTTCTGCTTTTTAATTTTTTGTTTCCCAGTTGTAAGTACCAAAGATTAGATAGTAATTTATAAGTTTTTTTCTATTTACATGTCTATAGTTGCTGGATTGTTTTGAATTGTATTTTTTTGAAATAAGGCTGTTTATTTATATTTCTTTTATGCAATTGACCCTGTATTTGTCACCTTAATACAGAGAGACCATTTTTATGTATTTTTTTTATATATAAAGCTTTCTTTTAAGACCTGTTGGAGTTTTTCTTTAGTGGGGAACTTCAGGGAATTGAGTCTGCAGCTCACCAGGGAATTGGTGGGAGGAAGAAGTCAGGAGGAAATCTGTGTGTGTTAGATTTACTAGCCTGACTTTGCATTCCCTCTGGGTGAAGAGGGAAGTGCTTGTGTTTCCAGGACTGGAAACGGGGGAGGGTGGAATCCCTTTGTTTAGATTTACGGAGCTTGCTTCTGTGTGTCTCTCCAGGAACACCTGGAGGGGGGAAGGGAAAAGGTTTATTTCCCTTTGTTGTGAGACTCAAGGGATTTGGGTCTTGGGGTCCTCAGGGAAGGTGTGGGGGGACCAGAGTGCCCCAAAACACTTTAATTTTTTGGGTAGTGGCAGCTTTACCAGGTCCAAGCTGATAACTAAGCTTGGACGTTTTTATGCTAACCCCCATATTTTGGACGCTAAGGTTTAAATCTAGGACTAGGTTATGATATGAGTGGCAGTGGTGAGATAGATAGAATCCAGAAGCCAGAAGGAATATTATATTTTTCTTTTCTCTGCTAGGGGCTTTTTAGCAGAGACGGTTTGGTTTTAAAAGGAACCAGAGAGAATTTTTTTTTCTCTGCTCTCTCTGGCAGTTGTGGCTTGCATATTAAGCAAGCAACCATTAAAAAACTATTACGGGTCTTTTGTCACACAATAGCACTCCCATTAGGAGGCAAATACCAGCACTATACACATGCAAATAAAGTGGTTTTTCTGGTTTACTTTACATTCAAAAGATTAGCTAGAGGAAAAAAGGGAAAAAGGCACTGTTGCTAGGCAGACCCCAGGAGACAACAGAGCCTGCAGTTCAGACAATAAACACCAGAGGGCACCCCAACACAAGAAAACTGAAACCATGCCTACCAAGACAAAAATGAAGGCCGAAAAACAAATCAAAGATGCAGAGCACAGGCGAGAGATGGAAAAAAACAAACAGGAACTAGAAATAAAACAAAAAAAGATGGAGATGAAAGAAAGAGAAGAACAGATCAAACAGCAGCCCATAAAAGAGAACAAGAAGCCAAAAATGCAGCCCACCACAGAAAACTAGAAGAAGAAGAGGTGGCCCACCGCCGAGACATAAGAAAACAACAAAAAAAAAATGGAACTCCAGAGGAAAGCTCACCAACAGGCCATGGAATTAGAAAAGGCTAAGCAACAGGCTCCAGCCAATCCTAACAATCCTTCGCCAATTATGGTTCCACATCCCAGGAAATTTCCCACCTACAAGGCAGGTGATGACACCAAGGCCTTCTTGGAAAATTTTGAAAGAGCCTGTCTTGGGTACCGCATCCCTGAAGACCAGTACATGGTTAAATTGAGGCCACAGCTCAGTGAACCTTTAGCAGAGGTGGCAGCTAAAATACCTAAGGAAAACATAAACGACTATAAACTTTTTCAAACCAAGGCCAGATACAGAATGGGGATAACCCCGGATCATGCCCGTCGGCATTTCAGAACCCAAAAGTGGAAACCAGATGTGTCATTTCCCAAGCACGCCTACTACCTTGGGAAAAATTATGAGGCCTGAATAGTTGGGTAGCTGAAGACACTGGAGGCCAAATTCTGATCTAATTTATACTGTGGTAAATCAATTCATTTCAGATTTTCACTGGTGTAACTAAGATCAAAATTTGGCTCTTGTAAGCACCTGCCTCTTAATCAACCGAAAGGGCCTAATCCATCCTGATGCTCTCACAATTGTCACGGATATCGGTGACAGTTCTGTGAGATTAGGCATAATTAAATCCTATGGGCCAGATTCTCCCCAATGTTAAGTCCTCTTTGAACTTTTCTGGTGGCATATAGAGAAGCTGCCCAAATGGGCAGCTAAGGATTCCCCTAGCCTACTAGAATCCTTGGTTGATGTAGAGCTGGGCACTATATGAGGCATGCCTGAAGTAGGAGAGGGCCTGGCCAGAGCAACCTGAAGCTTTTCTAAGCTGTTCCAGGAACTAAACTGGCACATGCTCAGCACCAGGATCCAGGGATCACAAAGGTAGTAGGAAGTCACTTCTCTCCTCACTATGCAATGAGCAGAAATTTTATGCATCAGAAGATTCAGCTCTGGACACAGAGGTGTTAGACAGCACAACTGAAGCAACACAAAATTATAAACTGTTATCCTGAAAATTTTCCCTGTTTGGAAGAGCTCATCAGTTGGAGCAAGTGTGACATTTTGCCCAGAAGTTATTTTTTGTTTTGTTCTGTTTTTTTTTAAATGAGACAAAAAAGTGAAATTCTAGTCTGGAATAAACTCCAAAAAAACTTATTTTTTGTTTGGATTGAGCTTTTGCTAAGAGCCCCCTACTAGCCAGGATAGAGGATATTGCTGTGGCACCAGGCTCCTGCCTTTTCTCTGTAGGGGAGGAGAGTGACTAAGGTGATGAGGCACCAGCATGAGGAGAATAAGCAGTGAGGGGAAGAGGAATGCAGGAGGGGTCATTGTGGGAGTGGTTACTGGAGGAAAACAGTAGTTGATTGGAAAGGAGTACGGGTGAGATGGGTAACTATGGGAAGAGAAGGAGCAAGTAAGAAGGGGAGTTTGGGTGTCTCAACAGGTGAAGCGGCACTACCTGATACTTGATCTGCAGTTGGTGTGTGGGAAAGTGATAGGACCTGCTGTAGGTAATGCTGGTGGTAGAGCTAGTAGTTAATGACAGGTAGTGGACTGGACACATGGTGCTAGTGGCTAAAAGGTGGAAAGAGGGAGGAGTTCCAGACCTAGAGGAGGAAGGATTTTCTGGCTGCTGCTGGTGGTAGAAGTGTTGTCTCTTCAACAATTTCCCCAAAATGAGGTAGCTGGTTGAAATACTTGCCCTCCAACAAATGGAGTGGGGAGAGAGTGTAATTAAGAAATGTGTGGAAACTTTTATCAATACTAATAAAGATTATCACAGGGCTGCCAAACTTTGCAATGTGATCAAAAGTCTTGTGATATTAGAAGTTTTCCTTAAAGCTGCAGCTTTGGAAGTCATGTGAATACCCCAAAATCTCAGCTTTCACTTTTTTTTAAAAAGCCCTCATGGTTGCAGATATAATTTTGAGAAGTGAACCCCAAAGGTTCAAAAGCCAGAAAGCTGATGAAAAGAGCTCTAGAGCCTGCAAACAAGAGCAAGGGAGTTTTGCAAGGAAGTTCTAGTAGCAAACAGGAGAGTTTTCTGGGGGAGTTTAGAGAGGGAGTCTGAAAGCCAGGTTCATTTAACCTTCTCTAAACTTAGGGCAATAAACACCCCCCCATCAAACAAAAAGAAAATAAAACAAAACTGCAGGAACGAAAATAATTCAGGCAGAAGTCCAGCAGCAGAGTGAGGGCTATCTACTTTATTGCACTGAATACAGCATGGATAATTATTTGCCTTGTAAGCAGGTGGCATATGAGTGCATTCGGTGCAAGCAGCTCATGGAACTGAGAGACTGAGTATGGGCACCTGTGGCCAGAGTGGCTGAATTGGAGGAGCTAAGGGAGACAAATAGGTACATAGACAAAACTTTCCAGGACAGAGTAGAGTGGTTGCACCCACCAGTCTAACAGCTCTGTGCTGTTGAGAAAGATGAGAGTCTCAGGGGAGAACATCAAACTAGATCAGAGGGAAATGATCCCATAGTTGGGACTCACCTTCCAGATGACTTCATGGTATCCTCTGTCCTTGAGAATACCTCAGTTATTAGGAAGAGACAGGCAATAATAAGAGGGACTTAGATTATTAGAAATACAGATATTTGGGTCTGTGATGGCTGGGAGAACTGCATGGTGAATTGTATGACGGGTGTGACAGTTGCAGATCTGTCGAGGCAAATAAACAGTTGCATGTGCAGTGTTGGGGAGGAACTGGTGATCATGGTACATGTAATTATCAAGGACATAGGGAAAGGTAGGATACAGGTCCTAGAGGCCAAATTTAAGTTGCTATGGGGATATGATAGAGTTTTATAATATCATAAATGGTGTGAATAAAGAAGTGTTATTTTCCCCTTGCCTCTAGATGCAATCTTATGTAGAGGTGCTGCAAGAGGAGAAGTGCCCAGTACTGAGTGATTCTCTGGGGCTGGAGCCAGGACTACAGGAGCATGAGGTTCCCAAATCAAGGCTCTTGAATCATGGGAGAAGCTAGTACTGACAAATTAAACAACCATTTGGTTGCCTTGAAAGCCTCACATGTTGACAGCACCAGAAAGGGCACCTAAGACTGTGGTATTGCAAAGTCGATTGATCCTTCAGGGACTGATCTCAACAGACCCTTCCTGAGTTCTGGAGTCAGCAGTCACTCCTGAGTCACAGATTGGTCACTGGGGTGTGATTTTCCGAGTGCCCCTCTGAATCCTTGTGAACACATGCTGCCTTCCCCTTGGAGGGTTCCAGTGCTGAGTCATTAGGATACCTACACAGTCTCCTTTTAGGCACCAATGAGACAGACCTGCTTGAGAAGTCTGTCAGAAGAGAAGGACTCTGTCATAAACAAATAGCTAAGGGTTAATGTTCTTTTACCTGTAAAAGGGTTAACAAACAGTAACCTGAAACACCTGACCAGAGGACCAATCAGGAAACAAGACTTTTTCAAATCTGGGTGGAGGGAAGTTTTGGGTGTGAGTTCTTTGTTCTTTGTCTTGGGTCTGTGCCCTCTCGGCTCTGAGAGTGATTTTTCTATTTCCTGGCTTTCTAATCTTCTGTTTCCAAGTTGTAAGTACAAGGATAGTAAGACAATAGGTTTATATTGTTTTCTTTTGTATTTACATGTGTGTAGTTGCTGGAATGTTTTAAATTGTATTCTTTTGGAATAAGGCTGTTTATTCACTTTTTTCTTAAGCAATTGACCCTGTATATTGTCACCTTAATACAGAGACTATATTTAATGTCTTTTTCTTTCTTTTTTATATAAAGCTTTCTTTTTAAGACCTATTGGAGTTTTTCTTTAGTGGGGACTCCAGGGAATTGAGTCTGCAGCTCACCAGGGAATTGGTGGGAGGAAGAAGTCAGGGGAGAAAATCTCTTTGTGTTAGATTTACTAAGCCTGACTTTGCATACCCTCTGGGTGAGGGGGAAGAGAGATTAGATCTCTCAGTACTTGTGTTTCCAGGACTGGAAGCAGGGAATCTGCTAGGGTCGTCCAGGGAGGGGAGCCTGGGAGGAAGAAACAAGGAAACAAGGGGAGGAGGCTATTTCCCTTTGTTGTAAGACTCAAGGCATCTGAGTCTGGGGGTCCCCCAGGGAAGGTTTTGGGGAGACCCCAGTGAGCTAGGCACTGTATAATTCCTAGCTGGTGGCAGCAATACCAGGTCCAAGCTGGTAACTAAGCTTGGATGTTTTCATGCTAACAGCCATATTTTGGATGCTAAGGTCCAGATCTGGGAAGAAATGTTATGACAGACTCCTCACAGACTGAGATGTGCTCAGTACCTGTTCAGAGTGGGAGGGTTCTGCCAGTGGATGAAGTGTAGACTCCTAGAGCAAGTTTGGAAGCCCTGTCCTTTTCCCAACAGGGTTTGAACCCTCTACAAATGTAATATTTGTCACTTACATGCACCTCTCCCAGACACTTAAGGCAGCTGGGGTATGGGTTGCTCACTGACATAGACCTGTGACATGAATGACAAGCACTGAAACCAGAAGAATGGGGCATCAGTCCAGTACTGAGCTTAGTAACCAACCCAGCACTGGTAAACACATATGAAAAAGATAGTAACATTAGTTATTAGTCTTGAATAGCATATCTGTAAATAGTTAGTTTTAGGAATAAGTTTAGAATGCTATCTGCACTAAGGGAGGGAAGATATGAAGAATCAAAGATTGCGGTTCCAAAAACAACCATCATTGGCAGTAGGAAGGAATGGATGGGGGGTGTCATGGGCAGCATTGCGCTTTTAATCTGCATGCAGTGGCCCGAAGCACCACAGGGCTTTCACGCTTCCTTGATGGGTACTCCTAAAGTAAAAAAAAATCTCTCTCAACTGTGCACAGCACTCCCTTCCACTCCACACACCTACAGTAATAGATATGTGCAATCATTTGAAGTATATGAGGAGTTATATTTTTTAAACAGTGTATTTACACATTTCTTTGGTCATAATTCAAAACAAATGATGTTATTCACTATTAACTATTATCTGAAGATAATGGGACTTTAAATATATTGGTGACAGAAACTTAGAAAGTAAATGAAACAAATAAATGGTGGTATATGCCAGAATAGATATTTTCCCATGAACAGAAGTGGGCTAACAACTTGAGTTTCACCCTCTTGGGAGTGTCATAACAATATTTAAACCATTACAATTAATAACCTGGAATGTGAGAATCTTAAATAGCCTTATTAAGTGGATAAAAACAATCCATCAACCTGAAGAACGTGAAAATCAGACATTTAGTAGAAAGGAAATAAAACAAATATTAAAACTGCCAAAGACAGAGCAAACATGCCAGCAATTTATAGTCCATGCATATCTCAGTCTAGGAAAGTGACTATTCCTTTTATCAATAATTTACATGTGCAGAACATCTGTAAATATTACTACTGAGCAGCATGAAATACTAATTGGAACTGTTCATGTGCAAAACTAGTCACACATGTAAATGTCATACAAGTGATATGTTATGTGTATTTGATAATTCATATATAATCCCATATGGAAGTGGCTCCTGTTTTATACCACGAGTACTGTAAAACACATAATATGGTCATGATTTGTGCTAGAGGTCAATAGGTAGCATATAGTCACCCTAAATCTGTAATCCTGGTTTACTAGTCCCAGTATTGCCAGAAATATCAAAATAACACAGCGGCTTTGAACACTCTTGTTCAAAAGTGTAATCTGATTCACAGATTCCAAGGTCAGAAGGAACCATTGTGATCACAGAAGTGTAGGACTGGAAGGGACCTCAATAGGTTATCCAGTCCAGTCCCCATCCTCAAGCCAGGACTAAGTAAGTACTCCTGGACTAAGTAATTCCTGACAGTTGTTTCTCTAACCTGTTTTTAAAACCTCCAATGATGGATATTCCTCAACCTCCCTAAGCAATTTATTCCAGTGCTTAACTACACTGGCAGTCAGGATCTTTTTCCTAATTTCCAACCTCAACCTCCTTGCTGCAATTTAAGCCCATTGTTTCTTGGCCTATCCTCAGAGGTGAAGGAGAACAAATTTTTGTCCTCCTCTTTGTAACAACCATTTATGTTCTTGAAAACTGTTATATCCTCCCTCATAAGTCACATTTTCTAGACTGTTAATCATTTTTGTTGTTTTCCTTTGGACTTTCTTCAAATTGTGCACATCTTTCCTGAAACGTGGCACCCAGAACTAGACATAATATTCCAGCTGAGACATTATCGTAGCAGAAAGCAGAATTACTTCTCGTGTCTTGCTTACAACACTCCTGCTGATACAGCCCATAAAGATGTTCGCTTTTTTCGCTAACAGAGTTACACTATTGACCTCATATTTAGCTTGTGATCCACTTTGTCCCCCCAGATCCCTTGATATAAATATTATCAGTGATGGGGAATCAACAACAACTCGTGGTAAGCTGTTCCAATGATTAATTACACTCACTGGTTAAAAATGTATATCTTATTTCCAGTCTGAATTTGTCTATTTTCAACTTCAAGATATTGGATCATGCTATACCTGTTCTCCACCAGACAGAAGGGCCCACTATTAAAGGTATGTTCCCCCAGTAGGTATTTATAGATGGTAATCAAGTCACCTCTTAACCTTCTCTTTGTTAAACTAAATGGATTGAGTCCTTGAGTCTACCATGTTAAAGTTGATTTTCTAATCCTTTAATCATTCTCAAGGCTCTTCTCTGAGCCCTCTCCAATTTTTCAAAATTCTTCTTGAATTGTGGGCACCAGAATTGGACACAGTATTACAGCAGTGGTCACACGAATGCCAAATATAGAGGTAAAATACACCTCTTTACTTCTATTCTGGATTCCCCTGTTTATGCATGTGGGACCTGAGTTTCAGATTATCCACCACCACTCTCAGATCTTTTTCAGTCATTGCTTCCCAGGATAAAGTCTCCAATTCTCTAAATATGGCCTACCTTTTCTGTTTCTTGTATACATTTACATTTAGCCACATTTAAATACATATTGATTGCTTGCATCAAGTTTATCAAGCAATCAAGATTGCTCTGAATCAGTGGCCTGCCCTCTTCATTATTTACCATTCCCCCCAATTTTTGTTTATATATTTAAAAACTTTATCAGAGATAATTTTGTTTTTTCTTCAGGTCATTAACAAAAATTTGAAAAAGCACAGGATCAAGAACGGATCCCTGCAAGATCCCACCAGAAACACATCTGCTCATTGATTTTCAGATTACAATTCCATTTTGAGACCAATCAGTTAGCCAGTTTTTAATCCATTTAATGTGTGACATTTTAATTTTGTGTTGTTCTAGTTTTTTAATCAAAATGCCATATAGTACCAAGACCAATGCCTCACAGAAGTCTAGGAATATTACATCAACACTACTGCCTTTATCAGCTAAACATATAATCTCATAAAAATATACATATAAAGTTTGTCTGACGGGTTCTACTTTCAATAAGCCCATGCTGATTTGCGTCAACCTTCTTTAATTCCTTATTAACTGACCACCGTATCAGATTCTCCGATATCTAGCCTGGGATCAACATCAGGCTGAGAGACCTATAAGTACTTGGGTAATCCTGTTTTCCATTTTAAAATATTGGGACAAAATTAGCTTTCTTCTTCAGCAGTGCTCCCAGACTTAATGAATATCAACAGCAATGGTCCACTGAGTTTTTCAGGCAGCTCTTTTCTTTTAAAACTCTTGGATGCAAGTTTTCTGGACCTGAAGATTTAAAAATGTCTAGCTTTAGTAGTTTCTGTTCTACCTCCTCCAGAGATTCTGATGGAATACAAAGAGTATTATCATCATCTCATGATGAGACTATATCATCGGTTTTTCCCCAAATACAGATCAGAAATATATATTGAACACTTCTGCATTTTCTTCATTATTATTGATAATTCTACCATTTCCATTCAGTAATGGACCAATACACTGTTAAGATTATTTTGGTTCCTAATATATTTTTAAAATTCCTTCTTGTTTTTCTTGACTCTGCTGGCCATAGATTTCTCCCTTGGCTTCCCTTATCAATTTTCTATGATTCTTAACTTTGGATTTATGTTCGTTATTATCAACTTTCTCTTTCTTCCACTTGTTATAGAATATATTTTTCTTTTTTACAGCTGCTCTCATTTCTCCTCTAAACCAGTTATTTTTTAAACCAGTATGGCTTCTTCCTCAATTGTGGCTTCTTGGGCATCTAGTAAATTATTCTTAAATTATTCCCAATAATCATTCACATTTTTCTGATGAACTCTTCCTCCCAACTGATTTGGCTCATAATTGTTTTCAGCTTTTTGAAACTGACCCTTTGAAAGCACCAAGTGTATATACTACTGATCTGAACTTTACTCTATTCGCACATTATAAATGTGTTCAACTTATGATCATTTGTACCTATGCTATAATTAATTTTTATTACTTTGATTAGTTCCTCTTAATCTATTAGAAGAAGATCTAACAAAGAATTCCCTACTGTTGGCTGCAACACTTTTTGAGTCAGGAAATCATCATCTAGAATGTTTAGAAATTCCAGTGATGTGTTTGTACTGGGAGCACGAGACCTCCAACAAATGGCATTCAAATTGACATAATCACACAGCTTTTTATCTTACACATTATAGATGGGTGTGTTAGGAGGTGGTCATCCTGTTCCCCAGCAATTTCATGTTCTATAGCAGACACCAACTAATACCCCATCTTTTGCTTTATCTGTTAGGACACTGATCCATAATCATTCAAGATCATTATCTTCTGAGTTATCAGTAACTCAGAAACAGGTAATGTCATTTTATAGATAGAATTACATTTCTTCTCCCTTTGACCACTTGATTCTTTCTAAATCGGTTATAACCATTCCTTTTAACATTCCGATTCTGATAATAATCTCAGAAGGTTTCAGTAATACCAACTAGATCAAATTCATGCTCATAATATTCAATAACCCCTTTTTTTTTCAAATACATATATAAGAGAAGCCAGAACTTGCTGGTGAATTGCAGCCTCTTATCACTATGGAAAAGGGTGGCTGAGTCTGTGCATCAAACTGGAAAACGAGCTCTAACCTCTGCAGCCACCTCCCACATGCTTCTCTAGAAGTGTAAACTATTTCTCACAGTGCTATGAATTATAATATGTTGGAAGCTGAAGATGTGTGCAGCCTAATTTTCTGAATGCTGTTTAGGTTAGTCTCTGAACTCCAGTCTAAAATAATTAAAAACCAATTAGACCAATTAAAAACTAACAAACAAACAAAAACCATCAAATGTTATTATGGAAAAAGTACTATGACTATGATTTTACTGACACAAGTCCTGGGGTTCATATAATGTGTATCGTATCATTCAGACAGCTCTCCTCCAAAAGCCCTTTTATAGCTTTTTGAGGAAAAAAGAAAATACTTGAATGGCAGGAACTGGAAAATTGGGCAGGACAGATAGCCGCTCTGGGCGGCAGAGTAGGCAAATTATTTAAATAAAGAAATGTGTTACAAGGCCTTCTTCAGTTACTGCTCAAGGTGTTTAGATATCTATATCACTTGAAATTTTATATATATATATATATATATATACACAAACATACATACATACACACACACAATGAAAATAATATTTCCATGCTTATTTCTAAGAAGTACATTTTAAATAAGCATGGAAATATTATTTTCACTGTGCACGCAGACACGACACAATGTGTACATCATATTGATTGTGCTCCTGAAAGTTGATGACCTGCTCTGTGTAATTTTACTTTTTCCTCTACCACTTCATAGACATTATGCCCTACTATCTTCCCTCTGGCATTTCTGCATTTATTAGTGAGGAAAATACCAATTCAGTATATTTACCTAACAAAAAACATAGCAAATTGTACATAGCGCAAGAAAGATATGTACAGACTATGTGTCACATTAATCTTATGAGTAGAAAAGTTCACTCTCTGCTGAAGTGCCCCCTTACTGCTGTGTCTGGTGTACACACTCACCTCCTCTAGCATTCCCTTTTCAATGACTGCTCTGGCACTGTGGTGGTCTGCCTCCTCTTGAGACTCAGGCCTCCAGTGAGGTTGCGTTTAGTCCCATCCCTTCTGAGGTAATAGAAAGTCAAAAACAAATGCCAATCTCACTGTCCAATCTGCCGCCTTTGATGCTGGGCCCAGTGATCCATGCATCCTTTTCATAGGGTTTCCAGTAGTCCGTATCCCCTTCTCAGAGACTTCAAGCCACCTCACCAGGGGTGGGAGGGGAACCAAGGATCCTAGGACAGACAGTCAAGATTCACTCTGTCAGACTCCTTGCTGCCACCTCTCTGGACTTCTTCCTACTAAGCAGGCCTCTCTCACAGCCTCTTTATATGCACCCTACTTTCAGGACATGGAGGGTGCCCCTGGAATCTGTTCCTCCCAGAAGGCCTCCCGGAGCTCTCTCCCTGGAAGTCCAGATCCTGCTCTTTTGCCATTGCTCTTCACCACAGGAGCCAGTGGCTGCTTCTTGTCTCTGCTAACTTCTTCCAGACTTCTGTATTTAGGAGAGGATCCCAGGACCTATCTTTCTCCTGGGCTTCTTCCTTGACCACCAATCTCTCTCCTCTAGTCCCAGAAAGGGACTACAGAATTCTTCACTCTCTATGGAGCCTCCTTCCACTTCAGATTTTGTCTCTTTATACTGACCACCCAGCTTCACCTCCAACTGGGAATAATCTTTAATTAGGGCTGGCACAGACTCAATATTCAGCCAGGTAGGTTAATTGGCCTCTCAGGCCCACATTAACCCTTTCAGAATCATACACAACTTATCTCCATCAACTTTTAGGGTTTACAGGGTTCAATCTGTCCCCACAAATCTTGGAATGTTCAGCATTGTAACCAGGTGCATTTTCAAAGGTAACAAGAGATCTGTGTGAACATATTATAAAGTGTAGGGCTAGTTCAGTAGTAAAGGTGCCAGTCTGGGACCTCCGAGATTTGAGATTCAATGTCCTGCTCTACCACAGATTTCTTGTGTGAATTACTGTATCTGTATCTCAATTTTCCATCTGTGAAATGGGTAAGAGGTATTTCCCTATTTCATAGGGGTACTGTGAGGATAAATGCATTACATATTGTGAGGTGCTTGGCTACTACAGTAATAGGGCCGTATACATACCTAAAATAGAAATTCTACAGTGAAATTTATCTTATTTGAGAGTCATATATGGAAATGAAAGTACCTGGGTTTTATGCAAAATATCTGCTGGGCCCAGAAGCCTTTTGTTAAAAATGAAAGCAGCTGAGACCTTGAATTTCTTGGATTTGTTATGAAGCTTTGCGCCAGAAGCATCTGGAGGAAGTCACATGAATTACCTTATGGATTTTTGATTGGCTGAACCTAATTGCTTTAAGCAAGAGAGCCAACATGTGATTTGCCATCAGGTTGTCAAAGGAATAAGCTGAAATAAGTTTAGCTCTGCAATTTCCAAAATCACAAATACTAAGGAGCATTCTGTAGGTTTTTGCACTATCTTTGTGTAGGGAGAGAGGTAGGCAGAAAGTGGCAGGATAAAAGCAGAGCTCCTTTGCTGCTTTCTTTTTGGCCTGTGACAAAGATTCCAACAATTACTATAATTCACTTTGAAACCCTTAGGATATGTCTACATTGCAATTAAACACCTACAGCTGGCCATGTCAGTTGACTCAGGCTTGTAGAGCTCAGTCTACAGGGCTGTTTAACTGTGGTGTAGATGTTTGGGCTCAGGCTGCCCAGAATCTGGGACCCTCAGAATGTATTCAGAGTGTCACAGAGTGTCTCAGATGTACTCAGAGAAAGACAGCTAAATACAAGGTAAAATAGATGGTTTAGAATAAGCAGGGCCAGCTCCAGCTTTTCTGCTGACCCAAGCAGGAAAAAAAAAAAGAGAAGAAGGCGATGAACATCCTCCCTCTCTTCCTATTTGGCGGCAATTCGGCAACAGCTGAAAGAGGAAGAGAGGGAATGACGAATCTGCCTCTGAATTGCCGCCAAAGACCAGGACGTGCCACCTCAATACCAGACGGAGTGTCACCCCTTTGAATTGGCCTCCCCAAGCACCTGATTCCTTAGCTGGTGCCTAGAGCTGGCCTTGAGCATAAGTTATTGTTCAAAATTACTTTTGCTAAACACTTTGTTCCACCTTGTATTTAGCTGTCACACTCTGAATACCTTTCCCAGACCTGAAGAAGAGCTCTGTGTGGCTAAAAAGCTTGTCCCTCTCACCAACAGAAATTGGTCCAATAAAAGATATGACCTCACCCACCTCGTCTGGGAACAACACAACTACAAGAACACCACATACAACTATCTGAAACCCTTAAGCAGGCTTGACACCTAGTCCAGGCCTAGAAAAACATGTAGCATTTCAATTTGGGTACCATTTTTAAAATCTAATCTATGTACGTGCCTGATATCCACTGAATATCCATTTACTTGCTCTGGCATTAGCCTCTTCATAGTTACTCCTGCACTTGAATATATATTCCCTGCCATAATTCCCTGAATTCTCACTTCTAAGAAGGGAACTGATAAGTAAGGTAGAGAGGAAGCAGATGAGAAGCACCAGTCAAGATAATGTTATAAAACCGGAAAGGAAGGAGCTAAATTGATATGCAGGAAAGGAACGGGAAGGTTCAATAATTGGGCAAGTAGGGACAGACTGAAAAAGGTCAGAAACAATCTAAATGGTTGCTACAGAGTCATATTAAGATGTTAAGACAAATGAACATCTGGGGCTGCTATAAGCATAAGAACTATTGAACAATTAAATGGATAATAATACTAAAGCAGTGCTTGAGTCTACTTTTACACTTTGTTATACATACACTACTACCATTGACATCAGTGGGAGCTGCAGTTGCATAGCCATAGACAGAATTTGGCCAATTATGTGTAAACAGTGAAGGTATAATCAACAGACAGATTTTATTTAGTACATCTAGTGGTGTTATTTTACTGCACTTCAAATGCTGATGAAAATCTGTAACCACAAAACCTGTACCAAGAAGGTGACAAAAATATTTGTCCTCTGCTATCTCTGTATATCACCATGTCATTACTTTCTGCCACAGTGTGATAAGATTTTAAGACGTGTTAATACATTAGGCTGTGCAATGTTTGTCTAGACTTAAATCAAAATGCAAGATTACATCGATGAACGAAAGGGCAATGGAGAAAGTTAAAGCTATTTGCATACCTTTATACATACATATGCATACGCACACACACCCTTTACTCACAATAGCATTTCTGTTGAATATTATTGTATTAAATAAACTCTGTTGGACTCAGTGCTCTTTATGTACCATTCCTAGAACTGTTAGGATAGCAACTGGCATAATAATAGCCAATATATGAACAACCAGATACATAATTTATGACTATGTCCTAATTTGTCCTTAACAAGGGGAACAGTCTTAAAGTCATCCTCCAAAGAGCAAACAGTGGCTCAGAAGCATGGGGGGTGAAGGGTGTGGGACGGTAGGGGAGGCAGGGTGCCAGTCTATCAACTGGTCTTATTGCTTTTTCAAAGACCAGACTCAGATCAAGGGACTCAGATCAAGCCACATCCTAAACCTTTCTGTTTAAAGCAGAGCAGAGCGAACAGGGAGCTGCAGACGGGAATTTGAGCGAGTTTGACAGAGGAAGGCTTACGATGGTGAGGAGGACCCGCAACACCTGTGCCAGCACTGCTTCTGTCTCCTCCACCTGCGCCTGTAGCCAGACATAGCACCAAAGCATGGATGCTTTTACCCAGATTCTGGTGTGGGCTTGCAAAGACTGTAACTTGCAATTTCCACTTACTGATATCCAGGATGGGGGTGGCATCCAATGTGAAAGGTGCCTACTGGTGGAATCTCTCAGGCAGCAGGTGGGAGAGCTACAGGAGGAGGTGGCTAGGCTGAGGAACATCTGTATCCATGAGCAATTCCTGGACAGTATCCATGTGGAGACAGCTGATGTAGCTGTCCCAGATCACAGGACTACTGACACACCAATGGAGGAGGAGATGGCTCAGGGTGGACACTGGCAGCTGGTTACTTCTGGCAGAAGGCAGTGCTCCACTCCTGCTGTGAACCCTCCTGCTGTGGTAATAGATAACCGTTATGCTCTTCTTGATACAGGAGAGAAGGAATCACCCCCGACAGTTATGGAGGCGAAGCCTCGTACCCCTAAGGCTGGGAGGTCTGCTGCCACCACTGATAATAAGAAACGTAGGGTAGTGGTGGTTGAAGATTCTCTGCTAAGGGGGACGGAGACACCCATCTGTCGCCCTGACCATTCATCCCGGGAGGTATGCTGCCTGCCAGGGGCCCGTATACGAGATGTTACAGAGGCATTGTCGAGGATTATCCGGCCTTCTGACTACTACCCCATGCTACTCATCCATGTGGGCACAAATGATATTGTGAGGTGTGACACTGAGCAGATCAAGAGTGACTACAGGGCTCTGGGAATAAGGGTTAAGGAGTTTGGAGTGCAGGTGGTATTCTCTTTGATTCTTCCTGTTGAAGGTAGGGGCCCGGGCAGAGACAGATGCATCGTGGAGGTGAATGCCTGGCTGCGAAGATGGTGTCGCCAGGAGGGCTTTGGCTTCCTCGACCACGGGATGCTATTCGAGGAAGGACTGCTAGGCACAGATGGCGTTCACCTTTCGAGGAGGGGAAAGGCCTTATTTGCGCACAGACTGGCTAACCTAGTAAGGAGGGCTTTAAACTAGGTTCGACGGGGACAGGTGAGCAAACCCCACAGGTAAGTGGGGAACAAGACCTGGGAGATGGGTTGGAAACAGGAGGGAGCACGGGCTATAATGGCAGAGAGAAAGGAGGGTCAGGGCAAAGCTGGGAGGCAAGATCAAACCAGTATCTTAGATGCCTATATACAAATGCAAGAAGTATGGGTAATAAGCAGGAAGAACTGGAAGTGCTAATAAATAAATACAACTATGACATTGTTGGCATTACTGAAACTTGGTGGGATAATATGCACGACTGGAATGTTGGTGTGGATGGGTATAGTTTGCTCAGGAAGGATAGACAGGGGAAAAAGGGAGGAAGTGTTGCCTTATATATTAAAAATGTACACACTTGGACTGAGGTGGAGATGGACATAGGAGACGGAAGTGTGGAGAGTCTCTGGGTTAGGCTAAAAGGGGTAAAAAACACAGGTGATGTCGTGCTGGGAGTCTACTACAGGCCACCTAATCAGGTGGAAGAGGTGGATGAGGCTTTTTTCAAACAACTAACAAAATCATTCAAAGCCCAAGATTTGGTGGTGATGGGGGACTTTAACTATCCAGATATATGTTGGGAAAATAACACCGCGGCGCACAGACTATCCAATAAGTTCCTGGACTGCATTGCAGACAACTTTTTATTTCAGAAAGTTGAAAAAGCTACCAGGGGGGAAGCTGTTCTAGATTTGATTTTAACAAATAGGGAGGAACTTGTTAAGAATCTGAAAGCAGAAGGAAGCTTGGGAGAAAGTGATCATGAAATCATAGAGTTTGCAATTCTAAGGAAGGGTAGAAGGGAGTACAGCAAAACAGAGACAATGGATTTCAGGAAGGCGGATTTTGGTAAGCTCAGAGAGCTGATAGGTAAGGTCCCATTGGAATCAAGACTGAGGGGAAAAACAACTGAGGAGAGTTGGCAGTTTTTCAAAGGGACGCTATTAAGGGCCCAAAAGCAAGCTATTCTGATGGTTAGGAAAGATAGAAAATGTGGCAAAAGGCCACCTTGGCTTAACCACGAGATCTTGCGTGACCTACAAAATAAAAAGGAGTCATATAAAAAATGGAAACTAGGCCAGATTACAAAGGACGAATATAGGCAAATAACACAGGAATGCAGAGGCAAGATTAGAAAGGCAAAGGCACAAAATGAGCTCAAATTAGCTATGGGAATAAAGGGAAACAAGAAGACTTTTTATCAATACATTAGAAGCAAGAGGAAGACCAAGGACAGGTAGGCCCACTGCTCAGTGAGGAGGGGGAAACAGTAACGGGAGACTTGGAAATGGCAGAGATGCTTAATGACTTCTTTGTTTCGGTCTTCACTGAGAAGTCTGAAGGAATGTCTAATATAGTGAATGCTTACGGAAAGAGGGTAGGTTTAGAAGATAAAATAAAAAAAGAGCAAGTAAAAAATCACTTAGAAAAGTTAGATGCCTGCAAGTCACCAGGGCCTGATGAAATGCATCCTAGAATACTCAAGGAGTTAATAGAGGAGGTATCTGAGCCTCTAGCTATTATCTTTGGGAAATCATGGGAGACTGGGGAGATTCCAGAAGACTGGAAGGGGGCAAATATAGTGCCCATCTATTAAAAGGGAAATAAAACAACCCAGGAAACTACAGGCCAGTTAGTTTAACTTCTGTGCCAGGGAAGATAATGGAGCACGTAATTAAAGAAATCATCTGCAAACAGTTGGAAGGTGGTAAGGTGATAGGGAATAGCCAGCATGGATTTGTAAAGAACAAATTGTGTCAAACTAATATGATAGCATTCTTTGATAGGATAATGAGCCTTGTGGATAAGGGAGAAACTGTGGATGAGATATACCTAGACTTTAGTAAGGCATTTGATACGGTCTCGCATGATATTCTTATAGATAAACTAGGAAAGTACAATTTAGATGGGGCTACTATAAGGTGGGTGCATAACTGGCTGGATAACCGTACTCAGAGAGTAGTTATTAATGGCTCCCAATCCTGCTGGAAAGGTATAACAAGTGGTGTTCCGCAGGGGTCTGTTTTGGGACTGGCTCTGTTCAATATCTTCATCAACGATTTAGATGTTGGCATAGAAAGTACGCTTATTAAGTTTGCGGACGATACCAAACTGGGAGGGATTGCAACTGCTTTGGAGGACAGGGTCAAAATTCAAAATGATCTGGACAAATTGGAGAAATGGTCTGAGGTAAACAGGATGAAGTTCAATAAAGATAAATGCAAAGTGCTCCACTTAAGAAGGAACAATCAGTTTCACACATACAGAATGGGAAGAGACTGTCTAGGAAGGAGTATGGCAGAAAGAGATCTGGGGGTCATAGTAGACCACAAGATTAATATGAGTCAACAGTGTGATACTGTTGCTAAAAAAGCAAACGTGATTCTGGGATGCATTAACAGGTGTGTTGTAAACAAGACACGAGAAGTCATTCTTCCACTTTACTCTGTGCTGGTTAGACCTCAACTAGAGTATTGTGTCCAGTTCTGAGCACCGCATTTCAAGAAAGATGTGGAGAAATTGGAGAGGGTCCAGAGAAGAGCAACGAGAATGATTAAAGGTCTTGAGAACATGACCTATGAAGGAAGGCTGAAGGAATTGGGTTTGTTTAGTTTAGAAAAGAGAAGACTGAGAGAGGACATGATAGCAGTTTTCAGGTATCTAAAAGGGTGTCATCAGGAGGAGGGAGAAAACTTGTTCACCTTAGTCTCCAATGATAGGACAAGAAGCAATGGGCTTAAACTGCAGCAAGGGAGATTTAGGTTTGACATTAGGAAAAAGTTCCTAACTGTCAGGGTAGTTAAACACTGGAATAGATTGCCTAGGGAAGTTGTGGAATCTCCATCTCTGGAGATATTTAAGAGTAGGTTAGATAAATGTCTATTAGGGATGGTCTAGACAGTATTTGGTCCTGCCGTGAGGGCAGGGGACAGGACTCGATGATCTCTCGAGGTCCCTTCCAGTCCTAGAGTCTATGAGTCTATGACTTCATTAATTCATTCATTTTATAAAATCAATGAAGGAATAAATGTGCAGGAAAGTACCATGCACCCAAGTTTCTCTCTCTTCCTTTGCTTCTCTTGACACTGTCTCTAGCTTAGGGAAAATATTGAGTATAATTACAGTATTCTTTAAAGAATATGTATTTTGTAACACAAAACTAATAGAGACACGCTGCTTAGTACAGAACTTACATGTCTTATTATGGACCTGATGCTGTGCGCTTACAATTCTGATTGAAATTAGTACTTCACAGGATTAGAACCTAGTACATTTATCTCCATGATTTAATCCTGGAAAGATGCATAAAGGCAAGGAAGATGTGTCAAGATCATGATGTTAGTCAATGATTCAAATAGAAACTCATGTCAGAATTATTTTCTACAAAAGCTGCTAGTCCAAGAGTGATTTAATGTTCTGTCTGATACTATCAACTATTAATTAATAAATCAGAATTTTGACAATGTCCACGTTAAATACATCTCAGCTATGGTGTAAATATAGCAAAATCTCCAGACATGTCTGTATCAAGATACATATCTGATTCAACTGCCTCCCATTTTATGCCTCCCATAATTTTGTGAATGTTGACGTTTAAGTATGTACAGAATATACACAGGCAAGTGATCAAATTAAACAAAAGATTTCCTAGTTTTAATGTATGGCATTCAAATAGTCTTTTATTGCACTATTTGTAAAACCTTTATAGAGTACTAAAAAATGTTGGGAACTGTTTAAAAATGTTAATCCTATAATTAATAGTCGTAGACATACACTTTTCCCCGGCACCAGGCACTGATATTCTAAATCTGTCACGATGAACTTTAGAGTAGTAGACAGCCATCTGCTTACATGCAGTCATCTAAAACAAAGCAAGTATGTGTATCCTAATGTTTTTTCCACTGAAGCATAGGGACATCATGATGAAGCAGATAGAACAGTTTAGCTAATATAAATTAAAGCATATCTTCATGGAGAAAAATATAAATGAATTTCACATTGCAATCAATATTTATTTTACATGCAAATAACATTGAGGGACTGGGTAAAGGTGAACAGAAAAATTAGAAAATAAGGCCCAGTGTACACTGGTCAGTCACTATCTTTATGAGTTATGCTTCACGATATTCCCTATACCTAAAGATCTTTTCTTCATATTACATGACCTAGAATTAGTTTGTTCAACACTAAATATTTAATTTACACTGGCAGCAAGTCTTCTATGAAACCTGTGCTGCATTTCAAGTCAAAGTTGTTAAGACAAAGCCTCTAGCAGCCAGTCACTAACAGATAAGTACACTATAAGTGTAGTGTCCTTTCACAATATAAGTAAAAAATAGGAGGTAGTGTTTTAAAGGTAAATGACGCTCAAAATGGTTTCATTTATATAAGTTGGGCCACATCCTCAGATGGTGTAAACTGGCATAACTCCACTGAGATTAATGTAAAGTTGAATTCTGATTGAACTGGACTTTAGTATTGCTACACTGAGTTACACCAGCTGAGAATTTGACACATTATGTCATGTTTCTTTAGCTATACAGAGAAGGAGTCAGAATTTTACAGACACTTTTCCTATTTCTGTCCAAGTGATTGGTAGAAATATGTATGGGATCTGCCCACTACCGTTCATGTTCAGTTCAACCCAGAACATCTGCTATACCCATCAGGTTGTCCTTAATCTCTCAGCATTAACATTTTAGACTTGATTTTTTTTTCTCTTAGGGGATGAACAAGCTGTTCTAGAGTGTCACAGAAAGAGGGATAAAAAGATAATAAAAAGAAGTAAATGCAGATAATTTAATACTACTGAGCTGAACCATGTAACTGAGATAATGACATTCTCAGGCTTCCACTCTAGAGGAGGAAGGGCCGATATGATGTCAGAAATATGTGACTGTCACTGGAAAACCAACTGATGTACGTGTAAGCTGAGCTACATGTAAGAAATTCTCATACTAACAGAATCAAAAGACGAGCAGATAAATAATAAGGCTCTTTAGCATGTTCAGTCTGCAATATACCACTTAAGTACACTACATATTTTCTTGCTAATACTGTGACTTGGCTAGTGATGGAAAGTTGATGGATGTTAGGATGGATAGGAAGAGAATATATTCTTGAAACTATTTAGTAATTTTATAGGAACATGACTTTCAACTTCCAGCGTTCTATAGATGCTGATTGCAGGGGGACACAAGTAGCCAGAGGAGAATTTCCTTTATGCATGTTCAGGGCAGGGCTACTGTAAGTAACCTAGTATTAAATGAGTTAGAAGCTGGGCTGCAGTGCACAGTGACATGGGGATTCTGGACTGCACCCATCGCTCTGTGCTGTGCCTGCTAGAGAATCAGACCCTGACGGTCCAAAGCAATGTAGTAATTGATCAGTTCCATTTCTGGTGATATCATAACAAAGTATAAATCCCTCTCAAGACTAGCATTAAACAATATTACTACCATCATCACCACATACCATCAACACACCTGCAGCCACTGTATATAGACTAATGCCAGAGTAATCAAATCTGAACCTGAATTGTGCCAACATACAATGAAACTGGAATGTGGTTGGGTGCCAGTCATCTGAATGGGTCTTGTCACTCAGACAGTAGTGCTGGCTGGCTTGTAGTTGAGTGACAAAACACCAATCAGCTGTGCACTCATCAGGAAGAAGCAGATGTGAGATGATTTTACCCTGTGTCCACAGTGATGCAGACATATGGTTGTTGCAGCCAGGGACAATGACAGTCTTATTCTTTTTGCTTGCAGCTTTAGATGAAAGCTGACACAGAAAAAGAATGAAAGTTCTTTCTAATTCATGACATTTGTGAGAAACTATATTATAGACCACGGATAGTCAACCTCTGGCACACAGCTCGCCAGGGTAAGCACTTTGGCGGGCTGGGCCGGTTTGTTTACCTGCTGCGTCCACAAGTTCAGCTGATTGCAGCTCCCACTGGCCATGGTTCACCGCTCCAGGCCAATGGGGGCTGTGGGAAGTGGTGGCCATCACATCCCTTGGCCCAAACTACTTCCCGCAGTCCGCATTGGCCTGGAGCGGTGAACCGCGGCCAGTGAGAGATGCAATTGGCAGAACCTCTGGACACAAACAAACTGGCCCAGCCCTCAAAGGTGCTTACCCTGCCAAGCAGTTTGCCAAAGGTTGCTGCTCCCTGGTTTACTTGATGTTTAGTCAAAATATATTTTCACCTGTTTTTAAGAAAAAGTGTTTTTAGGTTACTTGTGATTTCTGATTGTTAAGTCAGCTTGTATACTTTTGTTTCAAAGCGCTAATGCTCAAGTTATAAGAGCTAGGTAAACAGTATTGTGGAAAATCGACCACATGATTGATTTTGGATCAGATCAGCCTGAGGCTGCTTTATTGATTAATCAAACATGCATGCATGGAGGAGTCAGCCAAGGCAGCGGATCCACCTGATAGGTAAAATATGAGCACTTATATAGGATAAAACCACAAAAATTACATATACTTCCTTAAAATTTTACATCCATATAAGGGATAAAGCAAAGCAAACTTTTCCTGTTTTTCTTAGTTTTGCACTTTGTGGTTTCTTGCTCTGCCACCGGGCAGCTATTAATCACAAACTCTTACAAACGGTTAGTTTTATTTCTCTAATTTCTTTCTACCCTTCTCCTTTTACCTCTCCCTTCCCCCGTCTCTTGCCTCCAGGCCATAGATACTGTTTGCTTGAACAAAGTTTAGGCCCCAGACCACTTTTCCTCCACAACATGCACTTTCATGGTTGTGTAACACATTACAATATTTCTAGTACAGGTACAGTAAGATGAAGGCTGACTAATATGTTCTGTTCAATACGCTGAAGACGTGGTGACAATGGTGTAAGTGTATGATTCTTTGTGAAGAAACAGAACTCATCTCTCCATCCCCCTACCCCTCCTTCAAAACCATAAAGAAACATGACATCTAATAGTTCAGTCACTTCTAGGAGGAAGAATACACAGTTTGTGCAAAGCATGGAATATCCTGTAACTTTGCCAAAGAAATGTAACATTGTAATACTCATTGTAACAGTTCCTATACTTTTAATTTGTTATTCACAACAATGCGAATGCTTGTGCACTGAGTTTCAAAACATGGAATAGAGGAGAACTGAGAACTGAATCATGTACTTTAACACACACACAAAAAAATATGTGAGATTCCCTTGAGACATCTATACATAAAAAAGATGGATTCATCCTGTATATACACTGGAGTCAATGGCGTTGCACCAATGGAGGTGCATGGATGCAAATGAGGGCAGAATTTGTTCTTAGAGTTTACTTCAAAATCTTAATTGTGAATGATTTTTTAAAAAGTGTTTCTACAGTCAATTGGCCTGATTTCCAGTGAAGTCCTTGGGCAAAACTCTTTAATGAGAGAAATACTGGGCCCAGGGAGTTAGATTCAACCCTGGGATTACGCCAAAGTAACCCAGAGTAAAGGGCTCCTGGAGGCAGAAAGGCCAGTTGATGGGTGAAATAGCCTCAGCACAAGGCATTAGCAACTTCCATTCCACTCTGCACTGGATAATGCAGCCCCAGAAGCAGGTGGTATTAGCTAAGGTGGATGCATTCATTCAGCATATGCCATGTGTATGCCCTGCTAGCAGAACGCTGATGGCACTTCAGCCGTAGTTTAAAGATGCCTGCTCCTGTCAGGATTCCCAGAAAGAGTCCCCACTGAAGTTTAGGAGCTCCTGCTGATACAAGTGTTTCTATTTGCACTCCCTGCAACATTGAGGATGAATCTCTCCCTAAAATTCAAATAACCATAAGAAATAACACTCAGAAAGATTCTGTATTGCCATCAAACATGTTCTGTCTGAAGAACTTCCTTAGAGAAACAAACGATTTTTAGTCAGGTAGTTTACAGTGCAGCTTATGTAACTCTAATGAATTCAGAAACAATTATACAAGGTAATACTATATAATAGATGTATGGGATATATTCCCACAGTTAAGTTTTAACACTAACCATTTGAAAAAGAAATATGAATATGATTTAGTTTACTACAAGCTTGGGAAAGAGATGAGAAGTAACAAAATATTCTATGAAATCCAAGGCATCACACACTGCAGTTATTTTTTCTAACTTAGAGTCATTGATTGGTTTCCCATACAGTACAATGATCTACTTTCAGCTAGTTATACAAGGTGATGTAGGTTAATTCCATTATCTTCAGATATATTCACAATCTGGAAAGTGAATTTTTGGCTTTAGTTGCATGGTACTATTTCATACACTGGAAAGTCTATTAGAAGGATACTAGGGCTTTAATTGTAATGGGGGCATATTCTCCTTTAGCTATGCACAAGTAATTCCCATTAGTGCTAATGGGAATTATCTACCACCACTGAGAGGTGATTATACCTTACAAGTTAAAACAATATTTTAAACATGCGATGCTACTTATTAGGAAAAGAAAGTTTCTGAAAAGTAATAGCATAAAAGTATTATGATTGCAAACATAAAAGGTAAGAGCTACTGACCAGTTTGTCTTGTAAAAATTATGAATGATATAAGAAAAGTTATCCACGGAAGGCAATTTATCTAACATCAAAGCTAACTAATATATGCTTCTTTGAGCTGTCTGTGAAATATCAGCATCCACGTACAGCAGTAATTCAATAAGGGTATAAACAAAGTGCAGGGGGAAAAGTCTTCTAAATGTTAACAGTAGTTCCATACAGCTAAATAGAAGTCAGGCAGAAATTTAGGAATAGTCAAACTGTCCAGCCTAAGAAAAATTGGGAGCAACAACTGCATTCTGTTGAAATGAAAAGCTTGCTGTCTTTAAGGAGATATAAACATTTCTCTTACTTTGCATGACTAACATTTTTTCTCTTCCAAAGATGGTGTAATGTTCACTGACTGCTGGCATTCCACATTGTTCTTTATTTATTCTATTCTGCAATTGTTGTTAATGTGCCTGCTTCTGAGCTTCACTGAACGTAATTCCATTTATTCCAGTGATCTTACTCCTGATTTACTGAGAGTGAATGAAATCAGAAGCAGGAAAAAATGTTTGCAAATCTCTCTCTTTGCTTTTTTTCCTGCTCTAAAGAAACAGAACACTGAGACGTAAAAAATGAATATAGAAAGAATGAAACACAATTACCTTTTTCACAGAAACGCCCAGTGAAATGTAGAGGGCAGTCACATTGAAATGATGTGGCCCCACTAGAAAGATGGATTTGATGACAAGTCCCTCCATTATGGCACAAATTCTCCTGACACACTGATGGCAACCCAGGAGAACTCAAGGAAGACACAACAGGCTTGAGAAGTTCAGATATATCAGAAGCAGCAGCAAGGACATTTGTTGACGTCTGTGTAGAAAGAGGAAGCCTGGAAGGATACAAGCAAATTATTAAAAGCAAAGAATTAAGACACCACAATGAAGTCTAATTTCAAGCAATATTAAAAGTCCATGCATGAAGTTAAAAAAATACAGATTTTTTTTAAATCTTGTGGCTGAGCATTTTATTTAAATAAAAATCTTTTGTACATTAGTAATTCCCAAGCCAACTCCACATCTTGCAGGCAGTGAAATAAAAAAAAAAAAAAGGCAACTGCCTATGCGTTCACTGGGGGCTCCTAGTGGAAGAATGCATGAGTTCTTACCAGGCTGGGGAAGATCCTTGCTCTCTTTGCGTGCAGTATAATTTATACCAGTCATTAACTAAATCTGAGGGTTATAGCAAGGGAGTGATGAATGAACAGAGAACTATATATCAGATTTCTACTTTTAGGGTGGGTTGTGCTAATTATTTAAATTTATTTATTGCATGAAATTCCCAACCCTATAAGGACAGCATATAATAACTACATTCCCCCACACACACACACCCCAACACTGTAAAACTGACAGATAAGTTATAATAATCTCACGGGAATACAGTGCCTGTCTAAAAGAGGTGGAAATGTTCTACCAGCAGTATGTCAGGTATGGTCACTTTACTTGTACTAAAGTTTTGATACAAACACTCTAAAATTATCCCATGATCAATCCTCCCCTAGTGCAGCATATATCTGTACACTGGCAAATACTAGCGATGGGAAGGAAATATTTTTCTTTCTTTGGAAATTTTTGAGATTTTGAAAACAAAATCCTGTCCTGCATTGGGACAAAAGAGGGAAATCTCAAAAATTTGCATAAAAAAAGAATTCAGGTCAATTGAAACTTTTTTCAATAATTCTGAAATGTTTCTTTTCAATGTTGACATTTCCCTCTCCCCCCCATTTTAAATGATAAATTAACTTACTTTTAATAAAGAAAAGTAATTTTGAAGCAAAACTTGGAACTTTTCTATATGCAACTTCTAGATAGCCATTAACTGAGCAATGATGGTGTCTTGCAGCAGATGTGCCATATTTTCTTTCCTGCCTGAGGCCAGAAGGCACTTCCAGTGAATGAAGTGGAAGTTGGTGGCTATGCTGAAGGAAGATTTTTGGATTCCAGGGGCAAGCAGAGACACTGCTGAGAATCAGAGAAGATGGAGAGTTCCTAGACATCCAGGTCCGGGAAACATAAATACCTCATTCAAGAAAAGAAGGAGCTGGCCACCAAGGAATTGGTGAGAGACAAATTCAGAGAGGAGGGCTGGCAATTCACAATCAGCAGAGGCAAGAAGTCACAATAGCATTCTACATGTCTTGAGACGTGTGGGATGGACAATCTGTGGGCAACAGACAGAAGACGGCCAAAAGACATTCCATGCAGCTAGAAGTTTCCAACAGATAGCAGATCATCAATGTGAAAAATGTGAAAGACATCTCTCAAGATTCAGCTGGTCCAAGGCAAAGTAGTGATGTACAGGAAACACCTGTGGAAGGCAGCTCAGCCCAATTCCTCTTGTTTGTTACCCAGGCTCTTATGATGGGGGTCCAAACAACTAAAGAATTTCTTCTTCTCTTTTCCTTTTGTTCCTTGTTAATTTTGTTTTCAACATCTCCATTCTGTACAAAAAGAATGCTCATATCTTCCTTCTTTTTACCTTCCCCTTTTGTTATACATTTAATACCCTCCTGACTACTCTAGCCAGCCTGTTCCTAAGGAGTTTGGTTCCCGTTCTATTTCAGTGAAGGATATCCAATCTATACATCCTCTTCTCCACATAGAAAGTGAACCAATGTTCCAGACAAACAAAACCATACAGCTCTGACTTATCCAGCAGTTCACTTACAGAATCTTCTGTCTTCCCTCATTATGGGACAGGAAGGATCTCAGAGATGATTGCTTGGATATCGTTCTTATTCAGCACACTTCTAATTTCCCTGTAATCATCTATTATCTGTGAGATATCCTGTGACACAATGCCATTAGTGTCGATGTGAACAATCACCAAGGTATTCTTGGCCATTGACTTCAGAAGCCTTACAGGAGCCAAGACACAAATTCAATCTATTTGGTATTACTGTAATGCACTAGGGTGATTTGCATGATTGGAATGTTAAAATCAATAGTTATAACTTATGTAGGAAGAATCAAGTGTGTAAAGGGAGGAGTAGCATTCTATGTCAACAATGACATTATCTGTTTCTGAGTTACTGATAGATCAGAAGAAAATTACCTTGATTGCTTATGGATCAATGTCCTAACAAGTAAATCACAAGATGGGGCATTGGTGTGTGGTAGAGTACACCAAATCAGAGGGAATGGAATGACCATCTCCTTACACACCAATCTATAATGTGTAAGATAAAAAGGTGCATGATCATGAGGGACTTCAATTTGAGTGACATATACTAGAGGTCTCATGCTGCCAGTGCTAAAACATTTAGATTTTCTAAATATAATGACAATTTTCTAATTCAAAAAGTGTTGCATTCAGCACAGGGGAATTCTTTATTAAATCTCATCTTGACTGTTAAAGAGGAACAGATTACAGAACTGAAAGGTAATGGGAGCTTATGTACAAGCGATCATGATTCAATCACATTTATAATGCGCAAACAGAATAAAGTCTAGATCATTAAAATGCATACTTGGTGCTTCAAAAGGGTCAGTTTCACAAAGCTGAAAACAATTATGAGCCAAATCAGCTGAGAAGAAGCATTTAATCAGAAAAATGTGAATTATAATTGGGAATTGTTTAAGAAAACTTTACTTCATATCCCCCAAGAAGCCACAATCCCACAATCAAAGAAGAAGACTGTACTGGTTAAAAAAAAAACACCTGGTTTAGAAAGGAAGTTAAGGTAATTATAAACATGTATAACAAATGGAGAAGTTGATAATAATGAATATAACTCAGAAACTAAGAACTGTAGAAAATTGATAAGGGAAGTCAAGGGATATAAAGAGATACCTATGGCTGTTAGAGTTATGGATGATAATTGTATTAGGAACAAAAATCCTAACAATGATATTGGTCCATTACTATATGGAAATGGTGAAATTATCAATAATAATGAAGAAATTGTAGGGGTATTCGATAAATATTTCTGTTCTATATTTGGCAAAAAACAAAACAAAACAGATAATGTAATTACATCATATGATTATACTCTTCCTATTCCACTAGCTTTTCAGGAGAATGTTAACAATAGCTACTAAAGCTAGATATTTTTAAATCAACATTTCCAGATAACTTGCATCCAAGAGTTATAAAAGCACTGTCTACAGAGCTTGCTGGACCATAGATGTTGATTTTCTATAAATCTTGGAACACTGGGAAAGTTCCAGAAAATTAGAAGAAAGCTCATGTTGTGTCAATATTTTAAAGGGATAAATGGAGATGACCCAGGTAATTAGAGGACTGCCAGTCTGATGTTCATCCCTGGCCAGATAATGAAGCAGCTAATACAGGACTCAGTTAATAAAGAATTAAAGGAGAATAATATAATTAATGTAAATCAATATGGTGTCATAAACAGATGGTTACGGGGTTAATGCCTCTATTACCTGTAAAGGGTTAAAAAGTTCACCTAGCCTAGCTAACACCTGACCAGAGGAACCAATGGGGGAACAAGATGTTTCAAAAGGAAGGAGGGAAGTTTTTCCTTTTTTTAGAGTTTCAGTTTCAGCCGGAGTAAAAAAGATCAAGGAACCAGCCTCTTATCAGAGTAGTAAGTTTTAGAAAGGGATACATAGGTTTATGTTTATTTTCTTTGTAACTTGTCTTGGTACCATTAGGGAATTATCAAAATTGGGTATTTGGGTATTTTTTTGTGTAACTAAATTTGTGCCCAGGGGAACATCCTCTGTGTTTTAAATCTGTTGTCTGTAAGGGTAGCTGGTATGCTAATCTCTCCCAGAGGGTTTTCTTTTACCTTTCTTTTCTTTAATTAAAAGCCTTTTTTCTTAATACCTGATTGATTTTTTCCTTGTTTTTAGATCCAAGGGGATTGGATCTGGACTCACCAGGGAATTGGTGAAGGAGTCTCTCAAGGCTACGCAGAGAGGGGAAGGTTTTGGGGGGACAGGGAGCAATCCAGACACTGAAATTCTGGATGGTGGCAGTGGTACCAGATCTAAGCTAGTAATTAAGGTTAGAATTTTTCATGCAGGTCCCCACATCTGTACCCTAAAGTTCAGAGTGGGGAAGGAACCTTGACACATGGTTTTATGAAAAACAAATCCTATCAAATTGAACTTCATGAGATCACAAGTTTGGTTAATAAACATAATAGTATTGATGTAATATATTTAGACTTTTGCAAGGCTTAGTACTAAAGGATGTTTTGATTAAAAAAACTAGAATGATATAAAATCAACATGGCACACATTAAATAGATTTAAATCTGGCTAACTGATAGGTCTCAAAATGTAATTGTAAATGGGGAATCAAAGAGCAGATGTGCTTCTAGTAAGGTCTTGCAGAAATCAGTTATCGTTCCTATGCTATTTCACATTTTTATAAATGACCTGGAAGAAAACATAAAATTATCCCTCATAAATTTGCGGATGAAATAAAAATAGGTAAGGTGGTAAATAATGAAGAGGACAGATCACTGATACGGAGAAATCTGGATTATTTGGTAAACTGAGTGCAAGGAAACAATATGTATTTTAATATGGCTAAATATAGATGTATACATCTAGGAACAAAGAATGTATGCCATAATTACCCAATGGGAGGCTCTACCTTGGAAAGCAGAGACACTGCAAAATATTTGGTGATCATGGTGGATAATCAGATGAACATGAGCTCCTCGTGTGATGCTATGACCAAAAATACTAATGTGCTCCTCGGATAAATAAACGGGAATCTCATATATCAGTAGAAAGGCTATTTTACCTCTGCATTAGGCAAAGGTGTACTATATCCAGTTCTGGTACTCACCATATGAAAAGGATGTTGATAAATTGGAGACGGCTCAGAAAAGAGCCATGAGAATGATTAAAGGATTAGAAACCTGCTTTACAATGAAAGATTCAAGAAGTTTAATCCACTAAGTTTAACAAAGAAAAAGCTAAAGGGTGACTTGATTCTAGTCTATAAATACCTACCTTGGACAACAAATATTTGATAATGGGCCTTGCAATTCAGAAGAGAAAGGTATTACATGATCCAATGGCTAGGATTTGAAGATAGATGCATTTGGACTGAACATAAGACATAAGTTATTAACAGTGAGGGTAATTAACAATTGGAACAATTTATCAATGGTGGGGGAGTCTCCAACACTGGTAATTTTAAAATCAGGATTGGATGTTTTTCTAGGAATTACTTTGGGGAATTTTTATGGCCTGTGTTATACAGGACATCCAACTGGTTAATTACAATGGTCCCTTCTCATATTGGAATCTATGAATAATTTCTAAACTTTTTTAAAAATATTTTTTAAAGAAGAAATTCACAAACACCAACCTTTCACGCAAAAAGTTTCCTTTTTGATGAATCACCATGTTCTGACCAAAAAAAAAAAAAAAACCAGCAAAAGATTCCCAGGCAGCTCTAGTAAATACATTGTTCTTTGGGCAGGAGCATTTAACATTCCAATCTGTTAGAATAGTCAAATTTAAAATGCTTTCTGTACTCATTTTGGCATTCTAACTCTAGGAAAAAACAGAAATCAGTTGTTACCCAATGTCTGTGGCTCAATAGGTGGTGACGCCAATAGGCAGTCCTCTAGTGTACTTGATGAATGTTGCCTTTGTGTACATGGAAGGAAGACCCTTACATATCTATATGCAGGATTAGGCCCCAAGATCAATTTTGCAGTAACATATGTAGATATGAGAAAAGTACTACAGACTGCAATCACACAATGCCAGATGAAAATCAATCCTGTTGCCATTTGATTCTTGTTTAGGACCCCTTTAGGGCATTAATGGATACAGACTTGCTCTTAGTTTCTGAATTCTCTCATTAGATGCTAAATTGGTAAGGATATATGGGAGGGAGAAAAAAGCATGGCAGAAAAGAAGCCAACATTTCCGTCCCTCAATCATTACCTTGATAGAACTGAAAATGAAACATGTTTGTTCTAATTACCAGGTGACACTCATAACTTCTTTTGGTACAGATCACCAAGCTTCCGGCTCCCTAAGATCATAAGGACTTTATGGAAAAAGAGGGACCAGACAGTATAGCTAATAAGCAAACAATTATCTTTATCAAGACAAAGTACGTGGAATGCGTACATAAAGCCAGATGTCATTGGGAAGTTCATGGTACTTTCATAAACTTATACAACTTAAAAGGGAATTCCCTAAAATTTTATGTTATAGAATGGAATATTTTTCCATTTTGTGAGGTTTCATTTTGTCACTTGCAGGCAACACCTGCTTACTAAAAATGGTACTGAGAATCTAATGTATATTGATCTTATCGCTCAATATCCTGTTGTTCTGATTTTCTGACGAGTTTCAAACTTTTTAAAATATTTCACTGTTGCCTCAAGTGTCATAAACTTCAGTGACTCGCAAGGGAAAGAGGTAAATTAGATTGAACAAAACTGTCAGCACTATTTCTGGCCAAGCAAAGTGAGGGTGTTACCTTTAACTTGCTGCCATTTCTCGCTACACTTAGCTTTGATGGCATTTCTCTGTCCATCTTTTTGCCTGGATATAATGTTGTAATTTTTGAAAACCACATCTGATTAATTTCAAAATTTTAGGGAATGTTCTTGGTATCATTGGGCAAAAGTCTACTAATTGTAGTGAAAATAGACAACTGGATAAGCCTGATTTAGAGGAAAATCAGGCCCACAGGCTGCCTGATGTTTATAGGCAATGAAGCCTTTCTGGTGCCCCTTGCTGCTGCCTATGCATATCACAGGTAGCAGCTCAATAAACTGATCTCTCGCACTGGCAGTACAGTTCAACCTACAGAAGCAATGAAGTGTGCAACCCTCTAGTTCTAATCTGTGTACTTCAGAAATCCATCTTTTACCTATAAAAATAATGTATATTGCATAGAAAATACTAAAAAAGCACACTCAAAGAATTTTCTGTTCAATATATACAAAGAAAGCACATAAATATTCAGAACTAAAATGTATCTCAATATGAATCTTGTTTTCAGAGAAAGAATATATTCAGTGTAAAAAAATCTGAGAGTATATATACACGAATACACAGACATATATGTGTACACATTTTATTCTCTCTGTACTGATTTTATATGTTTGTGCTCTATTTTTATGGTTTCATTATTATCTGTCCTTGAGAACTGTTCTCACTTCATCACATTCTAGAGGAATGTAAAACTGAGAAACCAACAACTGATGCCTCATTTTGATACTTGGAATTTGGCCTGACATTATGATCCATCAGAGCTGAAGTTGTTTAGGAATATCTACCTAGTGAGATGGCCCTGCTTCTATTAAAAACACCATGTGAAGGTGCCATCTTGCAATGTGCTGATCACTCGTGAGGTGTTCAAACCCTTCTACTCCCACTGAAGTCAGTGGGAGTTGGGACACTAAGTATTGTGATAGACGCAGGCCAGTTGGGAACAGCAGAGTAGTCCTATTGGTGTCCAGCGGAGGAGGACACCCGCCCACTTCTAAAGGACCTTCCCACAGCCTAAGGGGAGGACCCACAGGTCTGGGACACCAAGTAATTACGTGGGACAACTAATGAAAAAACAGGATTGGGAGTGAGGTCATAGAGCTAAACGAAGGGAACCTGATGGGGACACTGAGCAGAGAACCCTGGACAACGTCCACTGCTCCTCGATGCCGCCCAGAGGAACTCTGCCCGGATGCGTGAACAGACGGAGGAATGGAAATAGGCCCTACAGTTGCAGGAAATCCCGTCAGCAAACCTACTCTCCCTGGTGTTGTAGATGGCTAGTTTGGCCAGGGCTAAGAGGAGGCTGATAAGGAGATCCCGCGACTTCGTGCGGCCACGGGTGGGGAGCGTGTAGATAAAAAGATGAGGGGAAAATTGCAACCAAAAACACAATAAGATATTCAAGAGGAGCTGGAACAGGGGCTGCAACCTGGCGCACTCCAAATAAATGTGAGCCAAGGTCTCCTTCTCGCCACAGAAAGGGCAAGTGTTAGGGACAGGGGTGAACCGCGCCAAGTACATGCCCGTGCTCACGGAACCGTGAAGAAGCCGCCAACTGACATCCCCGGTGGGCCTCGGGACCAGGACTGAGTACAAGCTGGCTCACCGGGGCTTCTCACCCTCGAGAGGTGGCAGGAGGTCCCGCCATTTGGTATCGGGGTGGGACACAAGGGTGAGGTAGTGAAGGGTGTGGAGCACGAGCGTGTACAGATGTTTCCGTGGCGCGGTCTGGAACAGAACCGGCTGCAGATCATGCAGCCGGCTGGCAGTGAAAGGGTGAGGGGGCCGATTGGGTCCATGGGGCAGGGGCCCGATAAAAATGTCCACGGGGCCTGGAGTGGAGAGTGGGCGGAGTGTTCCCTCTCGCAGCACCCGGTTGAGGTAATCCCGAGCAACAGGGAGTAAAGCGGCCTTCACCTCCTGAAGTACGCGCTGGGGAGTACGAGGTCTGGAGAGCCCAATGCGCTGAGCGAGCATCAGGGGATCCAGCCAGTCTCCCTGGTCGTAGTCCAGGAGGTCTCTGACCCTGGTTACTCCTGCCAAGACCAGCCTCTGGCGAACCGCGGGGGACTCCGTCACCTGCACACAAAGCTGGGGATTGTGTAGCAGGGGCTCCGAGAGGAGGTCGGCCCCCACGGTGGTGGCCACGGAACTGGTCATTGAAAAGAGCTTCCAGGTCCGGAGGAGGTCTTGGTAGAAGACCGGCAGCCCAGAGAGGTCTCGTGGAAGACCTCTCAGATGGAGGTAAAAGAGCTGCCGAATGTATCGGAGCCTGCAGAAGTGGCGGAGGAAGACATGCGCCAATACGCTCCACGCCGGACTACCTGCACCATACAGGAGCCTCTGCAGGGCCTGGAGGTGGAAGACATGGTCCTGAGTGCTTTGGCACTTCAGGCCCTGCCCCTCTCACCTCCAGGGGCAGGTGGAGGACCCCTGCAGAGAACCAGTGCATCCCTGGCCAAAAGAACTCCAGAATCGCCCTCCAGAGGTTGGCCAGGAAATCCGGGGCCAGGACCAGATTGTTGAGCCGGTACCAGAGCATGGACAGGACCAGTTGATTAAGCACCAGTGCCCACCCCCGAAAGGAGAGGCACCAGAGTAGTCCTGTCCATTTCCGGAGCTGCTCTGTCACCCTGCCCTCCAAACCGTGCCAGTTCTCTGGCAGAGACGGATGTGTGGCAGAAAGGAAAACGCTGAGATAGAGCAGAGGACCCCCATTCCACTGAATGGCCTGAAGCGTGGGTGGGAGGGAGCTCGCCTGCCACCCGTCCCCGACCACCAGGCCAGAGCTCTTGACCCAGTTGACCCGGGCAGAGGAGGCCGCCGAGTACACAGCCTGGCAAGTCTCCACCCGCGCCATGTCTCCCGGGTCCTGGACCACGAGAAGCACATCTTCAGTGTACGCCGACAGGACCAGCCACAGCCCCAGCTCCCGAAGCACCAACCCCGGAGGAGACAGAGGAAGGGCTCGATCACCAGAGCGTACAGCTGGCCCGAGAGGGGGCACCCCTACCGCACTCCCCACCCGACGCTGACCGGCTCGGTCAGAGTCCAGTTGAGCTTGACCAGACACTCCGCAGAAGCGTACAGCACCCGGAGAAAACCCACAAACTGGGGTCTGAAGCCGAATGCTTGCGGAGTGCTCAGGAGATACCCGTGATCCACCCTGTCGAAAGTCTTCTCCTGATCCAGGGAAAAAAGGGCGAACGACAGACAATCCCTACACCCTAATTCCAGAAAGTCCCGGACCAGATACAAGTTATCAAAGATGGTGCAGCCCGGGACAGTGTAGGTCTGGTCTGGATGGACCACGTCTGCCAGCATGGCCCCTAGTCGCATCGAGATGGCTTTCACAACGATTTTGTAGTCCGTGCTGAAGAGCGAGACGGGACGCCAATTCCATAAGTCGCGGAGGTCCCCCCTCTTCGGCAATAAGGCCAGCATGGCTCGCCTGCACGAGAGAGGGAGGACCCCGCTCTGCAAAGACTTGGCCCAGATGGTGACCAGGTCTGGGCCGAGGACATCCCAGAACACACGGTAGAACTCCACGGTCAGCCCGTCTAAGCCCGGAGATTTATTGGTGGGCATGCGAAGGAGGGCTTCCAAGAACTCGGCCAGAGTGAGAGGCAGCTCTAGCCGGTCCCGGTCGCCCGTGCTGACCGTCGGGAGTCCGTCCCAGAGCACCCTGGAAGTGTTAGGATTGGTCGGATCTGGGGAGAAAAGAGTCGCGTAGAAGGCCCTGGCTCTCTCGCACATCTCCGCCGGATCCGTGAGGGGGGTGCCGTCCTCCGCCAGGAGGCAGGTGACGTGTTTCTTGGCCCCCCTCCTTTTCTCCAGGGCGTAGAAGAAGTGGGAGCCGTGATCCATCTCCCGAAGGAGGTGGATGCGGGATCGAACAAAAGCACCCCGGGCCCGATGGTCTTCGAGGGCCTGGAGCTCCTCCCGCTTCTCCCGGCACGCTCCGCAGAGGGATGGATCCTCGGGGCTTGCGGCCAGACGCCTCTGCAGCTCCAAGATCTCCCGCTCCAACTGCCCTATCGCCGCATCCCTCCGTCGGCTGGCACCCCGAGTGTAGTCACGGCAGAAGAGACGGGCGCGCACCTTCCCCAGATCCCACCACCGCCGCGCCGAGGAAAAGGCGTGCCTCTGCCCTCACCAGGCCAGCCAAAACTCCCAGAAGGACACCACAAAGCCCGCATCCTCCAGCAAACTATTATTAAAGTGCCAATAGGCCGGCCCCGGCCTCTCCGCGCAGAGAGAGGCCGTCACGGTGGCAAGGTGGTGATCCGAAAAGGGGGCCGGCCGAATGCTGGAGGAGTGGGCCCGTGAAAGGTGGAAATGTGACAAGAAAATACGGTCCAGCCGGGAGTGGCGCGACCGATGGGCCTTCACCCGGACGAAGGTGAACGTCAAGACGTCGTCCGGGTGGTGGTCGCGCCAGACGTCCACCAGGGAGTGGCGTTCGACGATCTCCCGGAGGACGGCGGCAGCGGCTGGGCACTGCTCAGTCCCCAAGCGGTCCCGTTCCTCGAGGGTGGTGTTAAAATCCCCTCCCAGGACCAGGCACTCACGAGGATCCAGGGAGCCGAAGAAGGCGGACGCCCGCTGATAAAAACGTAGCCTCTCCGGGCCCGATGTCGGGGCGTAATCGTTGACGAGATTAACCACAAGCCCCTCCATGCGGACCCGGAGGTGCAGCAGGCGACCCGGCACAGCCTCGGCGACCCCTAGCACCTCGGGCCGTAGGTCAGGGGAGAACAGAGTCGCCACTCCAGCCGCACAGACCGAGAAGTGGCTAAAGTAGGCCCCGTCCCCCCACTCCAGCCGCCAGCTCGCTTCAGCGGCCGGATCCGTATGGGTCTCCTGAGGAAAACCACAGAGTACCCCCCCTCCCGGAGGAAGGAGAGCACCTGGCTCCTGCGGAGACCCATCCTACAGCCCCGGGTGTTTAAGGTGGCAAGGACGATCGGCGCCATGAGGAGGGCTAGAGGGGATCCTTGCCGGCAGACATGCCCACGGCCTCCGGCAGGCCGCGAAGCAATCCGTGACCAACCCCGAAGGTGAGTAAAGAGTCACGGAAGACACAGACCCGCCGGTAGGCCGCGGCGGCCTGCTTCCTGGTCCTCTTACCCTCCCCCATGAGGGCCCTTGCGGCCCGGAGGACCTGATGGAAATCCCCCCACCGCTGGAGCGCAAGATGGACTTTGTTCCGGGAGCCACGGACGTCCTCAAGGAACTCCCGCAGCTCCTCCCTCAGCGCATGGGGGGGTGGGGTCACTGATCGATGACCGTCCCCCAGTGGGGCCCCCGTCACAGCCCCGTGGCCCACCGAGGCGGGTAGGCAGGGGGCAGACCCCCAACGTGGCAGCAGATGGGCTGGCGCCACACGACCCGACCCGCTCCCAGATTCAAGAAGGGGCGGTGGAAGGAGAACAGCAGCCCCTGGGGGGTCAGGACAGGAAGAAACTAATGAAGCCACTCCCTGGGAGGTAGTCCCAGGGGCGGCACTGGCATCACAAGAGGTGGGGGGGACAAGGACAGGGCTAACGGGAGTAGGGGGGGGATCAGGGAGAGAAGTCGGGAAGGAGGTAGAGGCAGGATCCGGAGCCCCTATATTTGAGCCGCCGGACAGTGGCTCCTCTTGGCCAGGCTCAGGGATCTGGGAAGCAGGCAGGGGACCCCTAACGATGCCGGGCTCAGCCACTGTGGCACGTGCAGCAGCCTCGGCATCCAGAGAGAGATGGTGGTCAATGGGGTCCCCGCTAAGGAAGGAGGGCGGGTCCTCCACACCCAAGAGGGACACCCCCTGGGAAGCGGGTCTTGGCAGCGGGGCACTGGCCGTCGCCCCAAGGGGCTCAGCGGCCGTCAACAGAGTGCCACCCGCAGCCAGGTCGATAGAAAATTCCAGGGGACCCTCAGAGGTGGGAGCAGAAACAGCGGGTAGGGGAAGGGAACCCGGGGACAGGGGGGATGTAGTGAGGTCGCCCAGATCGAGGCCCGCCGGCAGAGGGTCGTCCTCCCCCTGCATGACCGGGGTCAAACCCAGGGCCTCAATCTCCGCATAGATGGGAGGGAGATCACCGTCCACCAGGGCCCTCCCCACCAGCACCCGAGGCGATACCCACTGCGGCGCTCTCAGAGGCGTCAAGTGGGAACGGGGCGAGAGAGGCTCCCTTGGGGGCTTCCACGGGAAGGGACCCTGGAGGAGGGGCGGTGTAACCTTCCGGTGCTGTCACGGCATCCCCAGCCGGCACCACAAACTGGGAGTCATCAGGGGACAAGGCGGAAGACTCGACATCGGCGCCCCCCTTCCTGCTCTTCCAGGGGGCCTCCGAATCTGAAGGATGTAAGGAAACTCAAGCCTTCCGCTTGCCCCGCTTCCCCTGCACTAAGGACCAGCCCTCCATGGCATCATCCGGGGGCTGGCTAACAGGGGTCGGCTTGGGGGGCAAGGGCAATGGCTCAGGGACTCGGGGAGGCAGTGGTGGGACAGCAGAAACCAAGGAGGATTCCCCCTGGGACGAGCCCTCTCCCACGTCCGGCGGTAGCCCCGCCACACCCTCCTCCACAGAGGTGGACCGAGAAGGAGGAGGAGGGGCAGCTTCAGGTGCCGGGCAGCCAGGGGGACCGATGATGACAGAGCCGGCACCTTGCCGGGGCTCGGGGGTCCCGGACGCTCCTCCGTGCTGGGCCAAGGGACAGTCCCTCCGGACGTGCCCCATCGCCCGGCAGAGGTAGCACCGGGCCTCCCCCATTGAGTAATGCACCCAGTAGTGGGCTCCCTGGTAAGGGACCAGAAAGGACCCCTCGAGTGCCTCTCCGCGACGCGACGCCGGCGGCAGTTGAAGCTGCACTTGCCGGCAGAACGAGAGAACATGACGGAGGGCGGGGTCCTTGCAGCCCAAGGGGAGAGGGCTGATGACGGAGATGGGGCGTCCCAGGGCAGAAAGGGTGGGCAGCAGGGCGGCATTGGGCAGGAAGGGAGGGACGGAGGTCAAGATTAAGAGGACCCCCAGGTCTTCCAATGGCTCCAGGGGGACGAACACGCCCCCCACCGCCAGGCCTGTCTCTACCGCTTCCTGGGCGGCGGCCTCCGATGCCAGGAATACCACCTTCCCGTACATTTTGGAGGCCGCCACGATGGCCGTGGGCCCCACCACCCTTGCCAACGCCCGCACGTAGGTCTCCACGTGGGGCGAGGCGGGCACCAGGAGGCAACAGACGCCGTGCTTCCTGGTCAAAGTGGGAAAGGGGCCCCGGCTGCTGTAGATATTGGCGGAAGCGGCGGTCGGAGGAGCAACGGCAGGCGGGGGGGGCCGCCGCCACCTGGGCGTATGCCCTGGGGACCGGGGGAGGAACACCTGCAGAGCTGGTGGAGGGAATAGTGGGGAGGGATGCCGCAGCCTGTAGCGGGGCTGTGGCAGCAGGGGCAGTCTCCGCCATGGAGGGCCTGGGCTTTCTAGCGGGGCCCTTACCCTTCTTCCCACCCCGACTCTTCCTACCGGCTGGGGGGGCTCCCCCCGAATCAGAAGGGGCGAGAGACGTGGCAGCAACGGTCTCCCCAGTACTCACCGCCGCCGGTGCCCCAGCAGGGGCGGTGGTAGGTGGATCGGCAGCGGCAGATGAGATAGTGGCTTGGGGGCAGGTGGAGGAGGGGCAGTGGGAGCATCGCGAGGGGTCTCCCCCGCTGCGTCCCCCGCCATAACAAAAGCAGGGAGGGGGACAAACAGCGAGGGGAGGGGAAAGAGAGGAGGCGACCACCCCTCTCCGCTAGGCTGCAGGCAGGGGAGGAGGGTGCCAGAAGGGGAAGGCTAAAGGGACATGGGGAGCAAGCAAGGACCTAAGGGTGGGAGGGTTTCAGGGCACCAACGCAGAGGGGGGTTCCGGCTCCTCCAGTTGCACTAGGAGAGTGGGGGGGCAACGGCAGAGGGGGGAGTGCAGTGAACAAGGGGAAACCAAATGGGGAAGGGCACAAGTGCCTGGGAGGAGGCGTGGGCGCATGGGGGGGGACCGATTAGGGCTGAGGGAGCACAGTGTGGGGGGAAAGGGCGAGCTGGAATTGGGGTAGAGGGACCACGGGGACAGCTGCAGGGCTGGGGCAGAACTATCAGGCAGCAGAGGGAAATAGGTGGGGTGGACAAATGTGGCAAAGGGGAGGGGGCCATTCCAGGTGGCGGAGGGGCGTGCGCTCACAGGCACTTGTGCCAAAAAGTCAATGGTTGGCTGCTGCTGCTGCAGGCCGAAATGGTGGAAGTGGGCGTGGTGAGCCAGGCGAGCAGCTCAGACCCAGAGGCAGGAGTCCAAAGCAGAAGGAAAACAGCCAGCGGGGGTGGTGGAGGGGGCAACGATGGTGGCGGGGGCAAAAGGAGACACGGATGGACTGGGGGCAGGCTCCACGCCATACCCCCGGTGCCCCAGCAGACACAGTCCAAACCCCCACCACAAGAGCACAGTTTGAAAAAAAGACTCAGTCCAGAAAAGCCCCCTCCACGGTGGTCTTCACACGGTCTCCAGCAGCAGGTGGTCCTCTTCTCCTTCCTCTCCTCCTCCGGGCACCAACAGCTCCCCAGCAACAGCCACAGCAGCCCCAGCAGCTCCAGGTGGTGGTGGTCTGGTGTCCAGGCAGGAGGGACCCCGCTCAGAGGGTGGTGTCCTCAGCAACAAGAGCCGGGGTCCCTCACTCCCCTCCTCTCTGGGAAGCAGGCCAGCCCCCCCCCCAAGGGGCTGTAGGTGGAGTAACAGCAGTAACTGAGGGAGGATGGGAATCTACTAGCTAGCCAGCAAACAGACAGCAGAGAAAGGGGTGGGTGGTGATGTCTAGCCCAGCCACGACAGCAGCTGGAGCAGCAGCAAGGGCCCAATACCCAGCAGGAACAGCAGCAGCAGCAGCCCTCTCCTTCCTTCCTTCTACAGCAGAGTAGTAGAAAGGAGATCTACTGGCCACTGAAGAAGCAGGTTTCTGCTCCCTGAGTAAACAGGGACTGCTCCAGGCTAATGAAAACACCTGATTCCAATTAACCTGCTAAGAGTCAGTTGAGGCAGTTAAGCACCTGACTCTAATTAGGTCCCTCTGATGCTATAAAAGGGCTCATTCCAGTCAGGCCAGAGAAAGCCAGGTAGCCAGAGGAGAGGAAGTGTGTGCAAGGAACTGAGAGCAAGAGGTGTGCAAGAAGCCGAGAGTGAGTCGGCATACTGCTGGAGGACTGAGAAGTACAAGTGTTATCAGACTTCAGGAGGAAGGTCCAGTGGTGAGGATAAAGAAGGTGTTGGGAGGAGGCCCTGGGGAAGTAGCCCAGGGAGTTGTAGCTGCCATGCAACTGTACAAGGAGGCACTCTAGAGAGCTGCAGTCCACAGGGCCCTGGGCTGGAACCCGGAGTAGAGGGCAGGCCTGGGTTCCCCCCCAAAGCCTCCCAACTCCTGATCAAACACAGGAGGAATTGACCTGGACTGTGGCTTCTACTCAAGGGGAAGGTCTCTGGGCTGTTTCCTGACCCACAGGGTGAATCTGTGAGGCATGCAAATCCGCCAATAAGTGCAGGACCCACCAAGGTAGAGGAGAAACTTTGTCACAGTATCTTATAGGAGAGCTCAAGTGCCTTGCTGGAACTTAACTGAAAACAACGGAGGAGGTTGTAAGGAAGGAGAAAGTATTAAGATCACAATGCCAGATCAGTTTCAATCACTGGTGGAGAAATGGGAGGTGCCTCAACATAGTCAAAACTACGCTTGATCAACTGAGGGATAGGTTATGCCAAAAGCACTCCTTAGAACTCTTCTATGCTGGGATGATGACAATAATGGCTTGGTTGATGGCATTTGATGATGGCTTGGCTGCAGTTGTGCTGGGACTGTTATCTATTATACTAATCAGAATCAACTGCTTTTTACCTTGTGCTTCCTCCATCAGTGTTGTATCCACCTGTTGCACTCTGGTACTATGTTCTTTGGAGCAAGGATCATCTTCACTTTATATGTTTGTAAAGCATCTAGCACAATGGGATCCTAATCCCTGACTGGAGGCTCTGAGTGCTACCACAATACAAATAAATAATGACAGTAAAGTTATGATGGAGGCTGGGTGAAACCTCAAAGAAGCTGATGGGCTTGAGAAACAAACTTCATTTAGGATAAGTATAAGAAGGAATTAAGCTCCTTTTTTTTTGGAGAAAGAGAGCTGAAACAATAGGAGTTACCACCCAAAATACAGCCCACATACAATGCTGCTCAGAAACTGAGCTATGTGCAGATAGCTTTTGATTGTTATAGTTTGATGGAGGTGTTTGTATCTATCAACATAAGCTTCCAGAGAAAATGCAGATAGAGGCACCCAACAACCAATCAGAAATCTAGAGAAGCCCTGGAAACAAGGCCCTGAGAGAAAGTGAAGAGATGGGAGGTTTGTAGGCAGAGTGTTGGTTAGAAAGAGGCTTGGAACTGTGAACAAAAAAAATGCCTCCTGTAGTTTGATTCGTACTGTGTTCTCAGAAACACGACTTTGAATAAATTCTTTGTAAATACAAAGGGTTGCATAAAAGAAATACCTGACTCCATCATCAGTTTCTCCTCCTAAAGAAACAGCCTACAAGACCCTAAATATTAGCTAATCACTCAGGCCAAAAGTGAGCAGGTAGCAGTCATGTTGTAGCAAGTGTATTGAGGCAACATGGAATTGTTCCATTATAGGATCTACCTCCTACCAGCAGAATTTAAAAATTAAAAATTAACTACATACTAAATCACCTACTGCTTGAGATTACCAGAAGTGATTAAAAACAGAAAATCATTGTCCTCATCCCCTCTCTATATCTAACCAGAATTTTGGGACCTGGATGACTGACAGCTGCAGCACACAGCAGGCATTAGAAAAGACTACACATTTACCAGATAACAAGAATATTTAGAGTTATAATAGAAATATTTTATAAAAGATAGAAAAATAACTTTGGCAGGGATATAAACCCTGAAATTTTGTGGCATAAGCCAACCTCTAGCTATTGGGGGTTATGATGAAACTTTCCATAGGAACAAGTTATTTTATAATTGCCTTCTGCAAGGTTTAGTCCTCTGATCCATCTGGTATTGGCCACTATCAGAGACTAGATGCATCATCTCTCTGATCCAATATGGCAAGTCTTATGTTTTTATGTCCACTGGAACTAATGATTTTCAGCCAAAGATAATACTTTCACTTCCATTCCTTACACGGAATTATTATATTTCTCTACTGTGGACACAGATGAGGAGAATGCTGTGGCTGAAACTGTATGGACACATGCAGTGCAACCTATCTGCAGGTCATGGTTTGTTTTGTTTTGTCAACAGTCTAGTCTATGCAATTGAGGAGAAGAAATAAAGAGGTTCTTGGTAGTTTGAGTTCATACTGCTTCATTTGCTACTTTAGGTTGTCAGTCCTGGCAATATTGTTCTGGATGTTTTGCTTCTAGATGGTACCTGATTGCTAATGTGCCAACTTTGCTTCCAGGCTTCCTATAGATCACTCTTATTGCAAAGAGAGAGAAGAGTTTGTCTGGGTTCATTAATGGGGCAAACATCTGCAGCTGCACTTACAAGCCATTCAAGCTGCCATGAATAAGTAATAACCCTGACTCAAAACAGTTTAACTAAAACATTTATTTGAATAAAATACCAGGAAATGTTTAAAAGTCACTTCGTAATTGAGGTTGGGAGTTTTGACAATGTGTGATAATCAGGCAAAGCTTGATTTGAGTTTCAGTGACAGCAGAAAATCTAATGCAGGGATTGGCAACCTTTGGCACATGGCTTACCAGGGTATGCACCCTGGTGGGCTGGGATGGTTTGTTTATTTGCCGTGTCCACAGGTTCAGCTTATCGCGGCTCCCACTGGCCACAGTTCACCGTTCCAGGCCAATTGGGGCTGTGGGAAGAGGTGCAAGCCGAGGAATGTGCTGGCCGCCACTTCCCACCACCCTCATTGGCCTGGAGCGGCGAACCGTGGCCAGTGGGAGCCACAATTGGCCAAACCTGTAGACACATCAGGGAAACAAACTAGCCCAGCATGCCAGGGTGCCAGAATTTGCCGATTCCTGATCTAATGCATAATGCTGGCTATGCATGTATTTATTTATTTATTTCTCTGCCACCTTATCACCGAATCAGAGGCCAGTGATGTAAAAAGGATCTTGTGTCTTATTGCAAATATTGATAGATTGATCTGTTCTTAACAATAAAAAAGTGATTATTGTAAGCATGTAACCTTGTTAATAGCTAACAATAGGAAAATTAGTAATATTTGCCAAAAAACCAGACATGGAGAATGAGGGTTTTATGTGTAATATTATTTATAGATATCATATACCCTTCTGTTTGATATTAATCTGCATGATGACCAGTAATTAAATCAAAGGAGGCTGTTAAAGAAGAAGAAACCAACAGGAAAAAAAATAAAATAATGACATAAAACAATCTTATGGATTATCTGTTTATTGGGGAATAACTTCTGCCTGACTTCATCCAGGCTAGAATGAGCCATGGCTGAGCCTAGGATCAAAAGAAATCTTAAAGTTAAAAAATACTGGCCTTGGGAATGAGGAAAGGGAAGATGGGCGCTTGCTGACTCGAGACTAACAAGAGACACAGAAACAGAGGGAGCATGCCACAAGCAGGACAGGTTCTCCCTCCCAACTCAGAGATAGTAATAAGATGAACTTCCCTGAGTCATGGATAGAGAGGTTCAAGTTACATAAAGAAGTCTGTGTCTAGGCCTTCCAGTGTTTTAGCCTATTTTCTTAAATGATTTGTGCCTCTGAAGAAAGAATGAATAAATAATGCTTAGCTTCAAAGATGCTGCAAATGCATGGTGTCACAGATTCCCTAAAGAAACTTTCACAGTTGCTAAAACCAAGTTGGGCCTGTGTCATTAACACTGTTGGGAATCACAGAGGCTGCAACCCAGAGATCCATTCTGAGAGTATTTGTACTTTGTGAGATGCAGAAAGCCAAGCCTCAGGGATCTGTATATTTTGAAAACTTCTATTTCTACCAATTATTCCTAGAAAAAGTTAAGCACATGATTCTTTGAAATTTGCCATAAAACTAGATGCTGATAGATTTAGGGTCAGATTTTTAAAGACATTTAGACACATAACTTCTGATTTCAATTGGAGTTAATCACCTATATTCACATATTTCAAGGACAGAAGGGACCACTGTGTTCACCTAGTCTGACCTCCTGTACAACACAGGCCACCGAACTACCTCAAAATAACTCCTAGAGCATATCTTTTAGAAAAAAACATCCAATCTTGATTTAAAAATAATAGAATCATAGACTTTAAGGTCAGAAGGGACCATTATGATCAACTAATCTGATCTCCTGCACAATGCAAGCTACAGAATCTCACCCACCCACTCCTGTATCAAACCTGTGTCTGACCTATTGAATCATGGTTTAAAGATTTCAAGGTGCAGAGAATCTTCCAGCAAGTGACCCGTACTCCATGCTGCAGAGGAAGGTGAAAAACCCCCATGGCCTCCGCCAATCTGCCCTAGAGGAAAATTCCTTCCCGATTCCAAATATAGCGATCAGCTAAACCCTGAGCATATGGGCAAGACTCACCAGCCAGACATTCAGGAAAGAATTATCTATAGTAACTCAGATCCCACCCCATCTAACATCTCATCACAAGCCATTGGGCATATTTACCGCTAATAGTCAAAGACCAATCTCATTATATCATCCCCTTCATAAGCTTATCAAGCTTAGTCTTGAAGGCAGATATGTCTTTTGCCCTCACTACTCCCCTTGGAAGGCTGTTCCAGAACTTCACTCCTCTGATGGTTAGAAACCTTCATCTAATTTAAATCTAAACTTCCTGATGGCCATTTTATATCCATTTGTTCTTGTGTCCACATTGGTACTGAGTTTAAATAATTCCCTTCCCTCCCTGGTATTTTTTCGTCTGATATATTTGTCAAGAGTAACCATATCTCCCCTCAGCCTGCTTTTGGTTAGGCTAAACAAGCCAAGCTCTTTCAGTCTCCTTTCATAAGACAGGTTTTCCATTCCTCGGATCATCCTAGTAGCCCCTCTCTGTACCTGTTCCAGTTTGAATTCATCCTTCTTAAACATGGGAGACCAGAACTGCACATAGTATTCCCGATGAGGTCTCACCAGTGCCTTGTATAACGGTACTAACACCTCATTCTCTACTGGAAATATCTCGCCTAATGCATCCCAAAACCTCATTAGCTTTTTTCACAGCCATATCACACTGGCAGCTCATAGTCATCCTGTGATCAACCAATACTCTGAGGTCACTCTCCTCCTCTGTTATTTCCAACTGATGCGTCCCCAGTTTATAACAATAATTCTTGTTATTAATCCCTAAATGCAGGACCTTGCACTTTTCACTATGAAATTTCATCCTATTACTATTCCTTCAGTTTACGAGGTCATCCAGATCTTCCTGTATGATATCCTGGTCCTTCTCTGTATTGCAATACCTCCCAGCTTTGTGTCATCCGCAAAATTTATTAGCACATTCCCACTTTTTGTGCCAAGGTCAGTAATAAAAAGATTAAATAAGATTGGTCCCAAAACCGATCCCTGAGGAACTTCACCAGTAACCTCCCTCCAGCCTGACAATTCACTTTTCAGTACAACTCGTTGTAGTCTCCCCTTTAATCAGTTCCTTATCCACCTTTCAATTTTCATATTGAGCTCCATCTTTTCCAATTTAGCTAATAATTCCCCTTGTGGAACCGTATCGAATGCCTTACTGAAATCAAGGTAAAGTAGATCCACTGCGTTTTCTTTGTCTAAGAAAACTGTTACCTTCTCAAAGAAGGAGATCAGGTTAGTTTGGTACAATCTACCTTTTGTAAAACCATGTTATAATTTGTCCCTGTCATGGTATAATTCCCCACTCTGAACCTTAGCGTCCAAAAGATGGGGTACCAGCATGAATTCCTCTAAGCTCAATTACCAGCTTAGAACCTGTAGCGCTGCCACCAACCAGGAATTCCAGTGCCTGGTACACTCTGGTCCCCCAAAACCTTGCCCGGGGACCCCCAAGACCCAGACCCTCTGGATCTTAACGCAAGGAAGGTAAACCCTTTCCCTCACTGTTGCCTCTCCCAGACTTCCCCTCCCTGGGTTACCCTGGAAGATCACTGTGATTCAAACTCCTTGAATCACAAAACAGAGAGGACAATTCACCTTCCTCCCTCCTTCTCTTTCCCCCTCCTAGACTCTTCCTGAGAGAAAGTAATCCTGGCACAGAGAGAAATCAGCCTCTCTCTCCCTCTTCCCTCCTTTCTCCAGACCAATTCCCTGGTGAATCCAGACCCAGTCCCCTGGGGTCTCACCAGAATAAAAAAAAATTAGGTTCTTAAACAAGAAAAGCTTTTAATTAAAAAAAGAAACAAACAGTAAATATTATCTTTGTAAATTGTAAAAAAAAATGGAATAGGTACAGGGTCTTTCAGCTATAGACACTGGGAATACACTCCCAGCCTAAGTATACAAGTACAAATTAAAATCTTTTCAGCAAAATATCAATTTGAACTCCTTTCAGTCAAATGCACATTTGAACTCCTTCCAACCAAATACACATTTGCAAATAAAGAAAACAACCATAAGCCTAACTCGCTTTATCTACCTCGTACTCACTATTCTGGATCTATAAGAACCTGTATCAGGGAGATTGGAGAGAAACCTGGTTGCACGTCTGGTCCCTCTGAGCCCCCAGAGTGAACAGCAACCAAAAAACTAACAGCACACACAAAAACTTCCCTCCTCAAGATTTGAAAGTATCCTGTCCTCTGATTGGTCCTCTGGTCAGGTGACAGCCAGGCTCACTGTTCTTGTTAACCCTTTCCAGGCAAAAGAGATATGAAGCACTTTTGTTCTATTAACTCTTACTTATCTGTTTATGACAGTCCCAATTAACATTGACCTCAATGTCATAAACTACTTTCTCCTTCAAAAATTTTTCCAAGACCTTGCATACTACAGATGTCAAACTAACAGGCCTGTAGTTGCCCAGATCACCTTTGTCCCCCTTTCTTAAAGATAAGAACTATGTTAGCAATTCTCCAGTCATTCAGTACAACCCCTGAGTTTACTGATTCATCAAAATTTTTTGCTAATGAGCTTGCAATTTCATGCTTCAGTTCCTTTAATATTCTTGGACGAAGATTATCTGGGCCCCTCAATTTAGTCCCATTGAGCTGTTCAGTTTGGTTTCTACCTCGACGTGGTAATATCTACCTCCATATCCTCATTCCCATTTGTCATCCTACCATTATCCCTAAGCTCCTCATTAAAGACTGAGGCAAAGTATTTGTTTAGATATTGGGCCATGCCTAGATTATCCTTAACCTCCACTCCATCATCATCAGTGTTTAGAGTCCCACTTCTTTCTTTGTTTTCTTTTTATTTTATACGACTATAGAACCTTTTACTATTGGTTTTAATTTCCATTGCAAGGTCCAACTCTACATCGCTTTTGGTCTTTCTCACTGTATTCCTACATATTCTGACCTCAATAAGGTAGTTTTCCTTGCTGATCCCTCCCATCTTCAACTCTTTGTAGGCTTTCTGCTTTTTCTTAATCACCTCTCTGAGATGATTGCTCATCCAGCTTAGTCTACAACTCCTCCCTTTTCTTGGGATGCAGGCTTTTGATAGTTTCTGCAACTTTGACTTGAAGTAATTCCAGGCCTCCTCCACATTTAGATCCCCAAGTTCTTCATTCCAATTCACTTCCCTAACTAATTTCCTTAATTTTTTAAAGTTAGCCCTTTTTAAATCAAAAAACCCTAGTCACAGATCTATTTTTGTTTATCCTTCCATTTAGTTTAAACTGAATTAGCTCATTATTGCTCGAACCAAGGTTGTCCCCTACAACCATTTCTTCTATAAGGTCCTCACTACTCACCAAAACCAAATCTCAAATGGCATTCCCTCTTGTTGGTTCAGCAACTATTTGGTGAAGGAATCCATCAGCTATCATATCTAGGAAAATCTGAGTCCTGTTGTTATTTCTAGCACTTGTCCTCCAGTCTATATCTGGGAAGTTAAAGTTTCCCATGATCACACAATTCCCATTAGTATTTACTTCATTCAAAACATTAAAAAGGTCTTTATCTATATCCAAATCAGATCCCAGTGGTCTATAGCACCCCCAAGCACTGTCTCAGGAATGATCTTAGATCGACTCTACCCCCAGTGTAGACCTAACCTTGGTTCTGGCCTTTTGGAAATATACACAAAAATCAAATCAGCAGCAAATATGTTAAAATCAAGACCAAACTGCCAAGTTTTTTACATAAAATGAATATGTCTATATTCTCTTCAAATCATTTGATATCCAAAGGGTTCTCCTTCAGCAACGTTATGTAACAATTATGAAGTTCACGTCACAAGCAGTTTAATAGCTTTGTAAACTCGACTGTGACAAGGCTAATATATGCAGCTGTAGAAGGTAGATGTCTCAAGACACAAAAGCTAACTGTATAAAATTGAAACCTGCAAGCCAAGACAGACATGTCCCCCCAAAGCAACTTCCATCAGCCTGAATACTTTAGGTTAGAAGCCATGCACACAGAGATAATGTGACATTTTCCCATGAAGTAGGTTGATTAGACCACGCAATGGCATGAGACTCTCTACAGCATGATAGCATCCTCACTGCTTAAATCTTCTGGAACTGAAGTGCTCAACATTTTATGACTGAAGTAATGGATTTAGCCTTATCTGATATAAGCATTATGAGGAAGTTTGTATTTTTAATTTGCCCACAAGTAGCATGTGCAGGAAAAGCAATTGGTTTTACTTGCAATATCTTTTGGTAAAAAAGTGCATACATGTCACTTTTGTTGTAGAATGACAGGATTCTTTTCATGTATTTAAATGTTCCAGCTCTTGGTGGCAAATGAAGATTTTACAAGTGTCTTATACAAGAGAGTAGAACATATTTTCATAATCCTATTATATTAAGAATCATATTTCAGATAAAAGTCAGTTTTGGGAGAAAATAGATCCAACAAAAATAATAATGTATTAACTGAGCAAACAGTCTGGTTTCCAGACAGACTATTTATTTAACTGTTTGCAACCAATGTCTCATCTCTGCATGAGAAAGTGCATTTCTTTTAAATGAACATTCATTGATTTCAATGTAGCTATAACAGAGTGACAACATGTTCATGTCCTTACCTGTGTCCCTTCCAATCAAAAGAGCCGGATGTATTAAATCACTAAAGAGATTAAGATGAGACAATAATTTTTTGGGAGGGAAATACAAAGGGGAGAATGCTTACAATTTTTTGTTGGTTTGTTTTGATTAACTGAATCAGTGCCCTAACATCAGAATTTTGTTTTCATACCCATCTCACTCCTCTGATGTGATACAGAAAATCAACTTCCTGTCTTTCTTCAAATGAAGAGATATGAAGGTATGACTCATGTCATAAACAGATAAGTAAAAGTTAATAGAACAAAAGTGCTTCATATCTCTTTTGCCTGGAAAGGGTTAACAAGAACAGTTAATTTTTACTGTTTTTCCCTCTTTAATTAAAAGTTTCTTTTTTATGAACCTGATTGTTTTTTTATTCTGGTGTGAGACCCCAGGGGACTGGGTCTGGATTCACCAGGGAATTGGTAGGGAGAAAGGAGGGAAGAGGGAGAGAGAGGCTGATTTCTCTCTGTGTTAGGATTACTTTCTCTCTCAGGGAAAATCTGGGAGGGGGAGAGAGAAGGAGGGAGGAAGATAAATTTTCCTCTCTGTTTAAAGATTCAAGGAGTTTGAATCACAGTGATCTTCCAGGGTAACCCAGGGAGGGGAAGCCTGGGAGAGTCAACAATGAGGGATAGGGTTTACTTTCCTTGTGTTAAGATCCAGAGGGTCTGGGTCTTGGGAGTCCCCGGGCAAGGTTTTGTGGGGACCAGAGTGTACCAGGCATTGGAATTCCTGGTTGGTGGCAGCACTACAGGTTCTAAGCTGGTAATTGAGCTTAGAGGAATTCATGCTGGTACCCCATCTTTTGGACGCTAAGGTTCAGAGTGGGGAATTATACCATGACAACTCATGCTATGGTATATTATTTTAAAACATAATTATCAGTGCATTTTCCAACATATCCCAACGTGCTAGGCAACCCAATATATCCCCCCTACAAAGCACAGCATTTGGGAGACACAGCTCAATGATGCACTTGTGCACCCTTCATTTGAAAATTCTCACTGAGCATAAACACCATTTGAACTGCTAATGCACAAGCAATTCCTGATTTTAAATGTGCTAACCCTTAGGAAATCTTAGCTTCCATTAATGTAATCATATTTCTACTATGCAGTTACAGTGCATCTGAAAAGGTGAAAATTCCATTAGCGGATATAATGTAGTACATGAAAGCTTAGCTTTCATAACCAAAGAAACATTGTTAGACTAACCTCTGTTAGTCTATAAGGTGCCACAGGATTCTTTGCTGCTTTTACAGATCCAGACTAACACGGCTACCCCTCTGATACAAAGAAACATTCATGAAGTCTAGGAGTTACAGTATGTGCAGCAATTTCAGTTATAGCTAAATAAATAAATAAATACAAATACTTACAGTGTAATTCATTCCTATTCAATTTATCCAAAGTATGTAGATTCCATGTACATTGAAGCAGCTAAACATATAATTTAATATATTTCATTCAGAATTTACGGCATTGTAAGTCACATTTCTTCTACCTTAGGCTCGTAACACCAAATGATTTGTTGAACAAGATGGATTCAGGGAGATTTCTCAGCATCTTTAGACAGGGAGATTTTGCTTTGTATGAATTTTTGAAAACCAATTGACATATTTCATAAAGTTTTGTATCTGACAGAGACAATTTTTGCTGGTTCAATTTTTATTTGAGAATCAGTTCACCCTGTACTGGGGGATTTTAAGTGTGAAGCAGTGGTTTCAGTTCTGGGCTGTTCACCTATACCTTTTCTTTGGTATGGATTTGTAAGGTTTCAGAGGCCACCCACTCTGATCTTTAATTTAAATATAAAACTTAAAATGTAATCAATCAAAATTGTTGAGCTCTCCTTGGTTTCCAAATTGGCCCAGGTTCACTAGACAGGGGGACTAAGTTTGCAAATCTTAAACCTTTAGACTAACCTGGCTGAATTTCATGTTTGTAAGGCAGGTTTCATATGGTTTCTTGTTTCATAGTGGAAGTTTCTGCACAGGTCTAATTAAACCTAATGAGAGGGACTAGGGAATGGTTGTGGAGATAAATCCCCTAGGTTTAGTCATTTTTGATTATTCATATTAACTGAGAGGTCTCCAGGTATCCTAGTTAATGATACTCTGTCAAATGCTAGCCACCCACATTAACAAGTGAGGGGAATTAATGGGGCCAGCGGTGAAAGGGGAACAGCCCCTGCAGCAAGGAAAGAGAAATTTGACAATGGACAATAGGTAGCTCCTCCCCTGGGATCCTCTGGCACCTATTTGCCAGCTGCACGGGAGAGGTGCTGATTGGCCAGCATTCCCCAGGATTTAGTCCGGTGCAGGGGCTAAATGAAGACTCTTTCTGATCCATTCCAGCTGCCCAGCTTACCCACCCAAACTAAGAATGGGAACTCTATCTGACAGATGCTGCAGGTCTAGACAATTGCCTGTTTAGAGGGGGCAGGAAGGATTTTTTTCTCCCATGGACTAATTGGCAGAAGACCAGGGAGTTTTCTGCCTTCCTTGCAGCACCTGCAAGCCACAGTATATTATGTAGGAACATGCTTGGTACCTAAATGAGGTACTGGGATTGAGTTTATTCAACACAATTTGGGGCCAATTTCCAGTGCAGTATGAGAATATAATGACTGGTTCCCGGAGATATAAGACCAGGAATTTTGGTGATGGACCTTTGACTCATGTGATAGGGTGAGACCTTGTGACTTTCATGGGGCAAGGTCAGATCTTGTAGCCCTTGTAGGCTGAGGCCCCACCCTGCTGCATCCTCTGTCATCCTCTGGGGGATGGGGGGAGAAGAGACAGGCAGGGGAGACCCACCCCGTGTTATGGGTTATATGAGCCCTGTAACCCTCACACTGGAGCAAATTAAATGCCTGATATATGAGAATATGGCTGATGGCCAGATAGCTCCCCTCCCTTGTGTTAAAGTTTAATAAAAGTTGCAAACTGCCACTTAATTCCATGCACATCTGTCCCCATTTTGCCACCGTATCATAGCTCTCAGGTTATCCTCTGGAAGTGTCAACCCTGCTGCTGAAACAGAAAGCCTAAGACCAGTACCCTGCATGTAAGAACTTCAAGGAAGGGTCTAGATTACACTTTGAGCGAGGACAGAGGGATGGTCTGATGCTGACCTATTCATAAGTCACTGGGTCACTGCTGCTAGCCAGGAAGACAGAGGCTATGTCTTCACTATCAAAAAAAGGAATAACTAATGTTAATTATCCTATTGTAAAAATCATAGTGGAGAAAAGACAGTGTAGTGTTACTTTGAGGTAAACCAGGTGAAGTTAGCCACCGGCAGGAGTATGACCTTACTGTCAAAACTACAAGTGCCTTGTTTTCACTTAAGATTTGACAGCAAGATAACTATTATGCATTAGATATTTTGTGCCAAACAAAAACACCTTTGTGCCAGTGAAGACTGAGACAAATTGTGAGTTGATCTGAGTAAATACAATGACTTTGCAATTACAGAGACTCCATCCTACTGCTGCTTAATCCATACTCTTTCTCCTACCTCCTTGCCTACAAGCTGGACATTATACATGCACTTAAGAATGTTTAGTAACAGTCCTCACTAAAATACTGTGTGTGTTGGGAGTTAGCTTTTATGTGAAGATGATGCATTCATTCGTAAAAGACTGGATTATGGAGTTTGGCACAATTAGTCTACTGTCAGTAGAGTTATTTAATCAGCTCCCTTCTCACCCACACCCAACCTTCAGTCTCTTACCCCATATTAGTTAAAATAAAACCCTTCAGGGTAGCTGCCTGCCTTCTGTGTTTTTACTGTCCTACTATAAGTGTTCTTTTAGTTCTTTAGATCAGTTTCTCTCAAACTTTCCACACTACTATAACTCTTTCAGGAGTCTAATTTGCCTTATGTACCCCCAAGTTTCACCTCAATTAAAAACTACTTGCTTAGGAAAATCAGACAAAAGTGTCACACATTATTACTGAAAAGTTGCTTACTTTCCATTTTTACCATATAAAATAAATCAATTGGAATATAAATATTGTACTTTCATTTAAGTGTATAGTATATAGAACAGCATAAACAAGTCATTGTCTGTATGAAATTTTAATTTGTACTGACATTACTAGTATTTTCTATGTAGCCTGTTGTAAAATTAGACAAACACTGAGATGAGCTGACGTACCCCCGGAAGACTTCTGTGTATCCCGGGGCACATGTACCTCTGGTTGAGAACCCCTGCTTTAGATTACAAGTAGTGCTCCCATTAGTTCAAGTGAGTTCTTCTAGTTTCCCCTTCAAAGCTTCTTGAAAGGACTAAAGTCGTATTCATGGAGATTGTTTCCCCAGATCAAGAAATGACACATTCTTTAACATGGTACTGTACTTATCCTTCTAAAGATTCCCCGCAAGGTTCCAATAGGCTCACATCTTTTACTTTAACCCTGAATGCTATTTTCCAGAAGATACTACCTTTACCAAGTAGGTGCAGCTCCTGTGAGGGAGGTATTATACTAGCAATACCTAATCTCCCACTGTCCCATCATCACTAAAGTCTCATAAGCTTTAGTCTCTGAAATAGAAGGACTGCAAGTTTCATGTTAGCTTTTGCAGGATGTGTGTGTGAGGAGAAAGGGCAGTCATGATTAAAAAACAGGATGCTGGAACTTGGACATCTGGGTTCTAGTTTCTGGCTCTGCCACAAATTTCCTTTGCAACCTTGGGTAACTCATTTGATCTCTCTATGCATCAGTTTTCCCATCTGATAACAGTACTTAGCTATATAATGGGAATATGTGAAATTTAACTAAAAAAAACCAATTACAAATCAATCTAAGGTGATAGGATGGAAGGTGCTATGTACGTGTAAATTTGTTATTAGTATTGGGAAGTATAGTAGAATTTTTTTCAGACATGTTGATGCATAGGTACATAACTCAAATTAGAAGGAAGCTGTTTAACTGCTATTATCTGAAGAATACATGCCATTCAAAGTGGAGTTTGGATTGCTAAAGCTATTAATAAAATAAGATACTGTATGTCAATTTGAATATGTCACATTGCATTAAAATTCCTTACGTGTTCAAGAAAAGCCTGAATCGTGTGGAACTGCTAGGATACAAAGAGTTAATGAAATGCTGTGTATAACTATAACTATATTACCTATTCTTTCTTTCAAGACTTAATTTCTAATTATATCTTAATACTTGTGAATGCCTACCATGCATAAACACAATAAACACTGCTAATTCATCAGTGATCTGGCATTTTAATTAAAATATTAGTGCATTATTTTTCACTGCTTGCACATATGTAGCATGTAAGCAAGAGGGATTTAAATTTGGGTGACAGACCAGTAAAATTCTCATGATGCAAAGAGAAACTAAAAAGAATGCTAAGCTACTGGAAAGTTTAGATTATGTTTCAGAAGTAAGCAGATATGAAACCAAAATTATACTCCTTATTGTGGAACTTTTCAGTTAGAAGAATTAAATTTGAATTCAATAATAAGAACATAAGAATGGCCATACTGGGTCAGACCAAAGGTCCATCAAGCCCAGTATCCTGTCCTCTGACAGTGGCCAATGGCAGGTGCCCCAAAGGGAATGAACAGACAGGTTATCATCAAGTGATCCATGCCCTGTCACCCAGTTCCAGCTTCTGGCAAACAGAGGCTAGAGACACCATTTCTAATAGCACTTCTGCGGTGTCTCAGAAAGAGCAATATGCAACACTAAGTATGTTTTCCTTCCTCCTTGCAAGTACTAGTATAAAAGAGCTATCTGTAAGGACAGTCTAAATGAATGGTGGGATTCTCCTGAAAGGAAGTGTTAAAATACTAGGGAAGAGGATGCAGGCTCATATAATATTCCTGTGTCTATGTAACAATTTGGGGTGTGACAAATGTCCAATTTGTGGTGGCTACTTGCATGTTGGTATTCATATTTGTTCAGATTAAAAAAAATAATCAAAAACAGGAAGGTATCTAAAATAATTTAAAAAGGCTGCATGGTCTAAGGTCCCACCTCTCTCCAATTAGACTTCTCCCTCCTAAGCATTTGGATTAATTGTCATTATTTGCCAGGATATCTGGTAGCTAAATCCTTCATTTCAACACATTCGTATTTTTGGTTGCATAACTAAAAGTGGTCAAACTGTTTGGGTTTTTAAATTTTTTTTAAACTATGCATTTTCTAAGAACCATGTACATTTTGTAGGTGGTACCAAATAATAAAACTTACATTACCATGTTTCAGCCCAAAGTAAACTTTTCTAAACATTTGAAAAATGGAGCTTAAATTAGAAATATTGATCCACCGTAACATTAACATGAGAGATTCAGCCTGGCTTCAGTCATTCTTTTAACAAAACTTTGGTACCTGGGGACACTGTAATGGACTGCAATGTCAAGATTACGGTTTAAAAGTTTCATTACTAATGAGAAGTACCAGAAGGAGAGCATGTAGCACACGAATAAGAGGCTAGGGAGAGAAAACTACAGATGGCTTGCCACTGAGTTTTAGCCTTTCATTAGCTAGAAGTTTCTATTAAAATTAAAATAGGTAGAACAAAAATCAAAACTCAGTGCAAAGGAATCAAAATCAAGATACAACTGAGGAACCATCTGCCACTGGGATCTGCTGCAGCTCAGAACTCCAGGGGAGAGGGCTGCTTTTGGTCCATAATCCAACTGATACATCATCAAGGAGTAGTGGTAGTCTCCAATAACTCCCCCACCTCCGCCACACAGATAGCTGTAAGGAACAATACTGCAGATGGACTGCTTCCCTCCCATCTTCCCTACCAACATGTTCCACCCCCCAGTGAAAAAGGATAGCAGAGAGCATATTTAACTGAAACTTTTCTACAGATTGCAGGCAGCAAGTCACTTTGCTAATTCCTGAAGACTAAATATTAACAGGGAGGTCAGTCTGCCATCTCTACAGGATGGCTCTCAGTAAGTGATGGAGGAAGCAGGTCCCAGGGTGACATTCATACTAGATAACTTATAGACTAACAGATGTATTGAAGCATAAGCTTTCATGGGTGAATACCCACTTCATCAGACGCATGTAATGGAAATTTCCAGAGGCAGGTATAAATATGCAGGCAAGAATCAGTGTAGAGATAACGAGGTTAGTTCAATAAGGGAGGATGAGGCCCTCTTCTAGCAGCTAAGATGTGAACACCAAGGGAGGAGAAACTGCTTTTGTAGCTGGCTAGCCATTCACAATCTTTGTTTAATCCTGAGCTGATGGTGTCAAATTTGCAAATGAACTCAAGCTCAGCGGTTTCTCTTTGAAGTCTGATCCTGAAGTTTTTTTTGCTGTAGGATGGCTACCTTTAAATCTGCTATTGTGTGTCCAGGGAGGTTGAAGTGTTGTCCTACAGGTTTTTGTATATTGCCATTCCTAATATCTGACTTATGTCCATTTATCCTTTTACTTAGGGACTGTTCAGTTTGGCCGATGTACATAGCAGAGGGGCATTGCTGGCCATGACAGCGTATGTAACATTGATGGATGTGCAGGTGAATGAACCGGTGATGTTGTAGCTGATTTGGTTAGGTCCTGTGATGGTGTCGCTGGTGTAGATATGTGGGCAGAGTTGGCATCGAGGTTTGTTGCATGGATTGGTTCCTGAGTTAGAGTTACTATGGTGTGGTGTGTGGTTGCTGGTGAGAATATGCTTAAGATTGGTGGGTTGTCTGTGGGCGAGGACTGGCCTGCCTCCCAAGGTCTGTGAAAGCGAGGGATCATTGTCCAGGATGGGTTGTAGATCACTGATGATGCTTTGGAGAGGTTTAAACTGTGGACTGTAAGTAATGACCAGTGGAGTTCTGTTGGTTTCTTTCTTGGGCTTGTCTTGCAGCAGAAGTCTTCTGGGTATACGTCTGGCTCTGTTGATTTGTTTCCTTATTTCCTTGTGCGTGTATCATAGTTTTGAGAATGCTTGGTGAAGATCTTGTAGATGTTGGTCTTTGTCTGAGAGGTTAGAGCAAATGCAGTTGTACCTCAGCGCTTGGCTGTAGACAATGGATAGTGTGGTGTGTCTGGGATGGAAGCTGGAGGCATGAAGGTAGGCACAGTGGTGGTGGGTTTTTGGTTTAGAGTGGTGTTAACATGACCATCATTTATTTGTACCGTAGTGTCTAGGAAGTGGACCTCCCATGTAGATTGGTTCAGGCTGAGGTTGAAGGTGGGGTGGAAGCTGTTGAAATCATGATGGAATTCTTCCAGAGTCTCCTTCCCATGGGTCCAGATGATGAAGATGTACAGAAGAAGTAGGTAGAGAAGAGGTGTGAGTGGACGAGAGCTGAGGAAACATTGTTCCAGGTCAGCCATAAAAATATTGGCATATTGTGGGGCCATATGGGTGCCCATAACAGTGCCACTGATCTGGAGGTATATATTGTCACCAAATTTGAAACAATTGTGCATGAGGATAAAGTCCAGGAGCGGTGCCAGGGTTTTTGGCACCCTAGGCGCAGGGCTGACTTACCGGTCCCGCCGCTCCGGTGGACCTCCCGCAGGTGTTCCTGCGGACAGTTCACTGGGACCACGGCTCCGGTGGACCTGCCACAGGCATCCCTGCGGACGGTCCGCTGGTCCTGCGGCTCCAGCGGACCTGCCACAGGCATGCCTGCGGATGCTCCACCGGAGCCGCGGGACCAGCGGACCCTCCACAGGCACGCCTGCGGGAGGTCCACCAGAGCAGCCTGCCGCCCTCCCAAATCCTGGTGCCCTAGGCGACCGCCTGAATGGAAGCACCAGCCCTGATAAAGTCACAGCTCTCAGCAACAAGTTGTGCTGTGGCATCATCAGGGATACTGTTCCTGACAGCTTGTATTCCATCTGTGTGTGAGATGTTTGTGTAGAGAGCCTCTACATCCATGGTGGCTAAGATGGTGTTTCCTGGAAGATCACCAATGCATTGTAGTTTTCTCAGGAAATCAGTGGTGTCACAGAGATAGCTGGGAGTGCTGGTGGCGTAGGGTCTGAGTAGAGAGTCCACATATCCGGACAGTCCTTCAGTGAGAGTGCCAATTCCAGAGATGATGGGGCATCCAGGATTTCCAGGTTTGTGGATCTTGGATAGTAGATAAAATAACCCTGGTTGGGGCTCTAAGGGTATGTTGATTTATTCCTGTGTTAGTGTAAGGAGTGTCCTGAGTAGATGGTGCAGTTTTTTAGTATATTCCTCAGTGGGATCTGAAGAAAGTGGCCTGTAGAATTTGGTATTGGAGAGTTGTCTGGCAGCCTCCTTTTGATAGTCAGACCTGTTCATGATGACAACAGCACCTCTTTTATCAGCCTCTTTGATTACATCAGGGTTGTTTCTGAGGCTGTGGATGGCATTGCGTTCTGCACAACTTAGGTTATGAGGCATGCAATGTTGTTTTTCCACAATTTCTGCCTGTGCACATGAGCAGAAGCATTCTATGTATAGGTCCAGACAGTCATTTCGACCCTCAGGAGGAGTCCATGTGGAGTTCTTCTTCTTGTGCTGTTGGTGGGAGGGAATCTGTCTATCAGTGCGCTGTTCAGTGTTATCTTGAAAGTATTCTTTGAGTGAGAGATGGCAAAAGTCAGATTCCAGGTCATCACAGAACTGTACCATGTTCATGGGAGTGGTGGGGCAAAAAAAGAGTCCCCAAGATAGGACAGATGCTTCTGCCAGCTTGAGTGTGCAACAGGACTCTTTGTTGCTTTTTACAGATCCAGACTAACGCAGCTACCCCTCTGATTCATACTAGATGATATTCTGATTAACTGACCCAAATAGTATCTAAATGTTATGAATCCCTGATGCAAATATCATCTGACGCCCAATACTAGCCTGTTCTTTTTCAAGTATTCATTCTGCTTTGTGACCAAATAACTGAACCACCGGGTCATATCTCCATTTGCTTATGGAAGATGGTTCAAAACATGTGGAGCTCAAGCCTTGTTGGGAGGAAGTTTCCAGGTGGCAGGAGTGGGTGAACATTCCACAGAGTAATAATACTGAATAGTATTTGATTTGCTCTATTATGTTTTCTCTACTGTCACCTCTTTGTAAAGAAGGGCACTTGTCATTTATGGCAACTTGCATGATCAAATCTGAAGTGTTAAAATGTATATTCTCTTTATCATGAGTCACTGAATAGTTACAAAACATAAAGGGCAGATCTTCAGCTGGTATAGATCAGCATAACTCCACTGAAGTCAGTCTATTTATATCAGCTGAGTCTCTGGTCCTAAACCACAGTGTAGAAAAGACCTCAGGGTCTCTCTTGTGTTTTCCTTCTTAGTTGCAAAATGCTTCCCATGGGGGAAAAAATCAGTTAATCAACTTATTTGGAATTCAGGGCTGAACACCTTTAGTGTTTTGATTTCCTTGATGGTTTTAAAATCATCATATTGACAGGGACATAGAGTTTCCTGAGAGCCTGGCAGTGGTTAAGAGGCTAGGCAATTATATTATTTTTAGCACTGATATTTATGTGCCTTCAGAAAATGCTGAAAAATAGCCAATTTGATGCACAGAGAAATCTGTAACTGTTTAATTAAATGGTCACATGACCAAATTACATGGCAGAAATTACCCAACTTGTTCATACTTTAAAAACAACAACAAAAAAAACCCCAAAACCAAAACAAAACAAAAACCCTAATTCTGAATGGAACAATTCAGATCAAAAGAAAATGTTTAACTGTAAATCAAATGAGTCTCTCTTAGTAACATGTCCCTCACTCAGAAACTTGAGCTCTGGTGAGTTTCTCTCAATAGATTTAATTCAACTGGGAATATTTCATATCTTCTGGATTATGAAATTGATTTAGAATGATGGATTTAAATAGTGAATCCCAAAAGGCAGTTAATGATGTCAGACCTGTATTTATAATAATCAGAATCTGAACAGGTCAAATTGTTGTTTTTATTTTTTACATATAATATTAATTTGATTCCATAATAGCAATGAAACACAGACAATTCATTTTGGGAAATTACTGCACTTCTCAATTGGTTAATGTCAGTTGGCCTTCAAGCTAGTTCCTTATAACACTGCCCAAGATAAGCTATACTTGCCTCAAAATATGCTGCCTGTCATGTCTTAAGTAAGGCACAATTTTGGAGATCAGGAAATGTGCGCCTTTTAAATCAACTAAGATATTATGTCCTCAAATCTGCCTTTTCATGGGTGCTATTACATACTGCCATTCTCCTATCTTTATGAAATAAAATACCACCCAATTTCTGTGCCACATTGTTTGGTGGGGGGCATTTATGCTCTGGTGAGGTCTTGCACAGAATGAAAACCAAGCTTTTTTTGTGGAGATGGGGCAGTGTCTGAGTCATCTAAGAACATGTCTTGATTTTGATATTGCTTTTAACAATTCTAGCAGCTCTGGGTTCCATAGTCTAAAACATTTTTGTACTCTCAGATGTGGTAAAGAGTTTCAGTTTTCTGGTGCTACTGTGACAAATTATTCCTTTTTCACTTTAAATAAAAAAAAAGTATACTTTTTATGGAAACATGTCAAAGGATTTATATTTGAGAGAGAAGTGAGTATGTGGTGAGAGAGGTCACAGACAGCAGTTATTTTCTGCATCAGTGTGTTTTTTCTACGTGAATGAAGCAAACTGTTTCATTAGTATGTGGGCCAGTTTTTCACATGTAAAATATGATTTTCTATACATGCATGTATTAAGGCATTTGATTTTGTAAAGGTTAGAAGTTTTTTTATTAACAGATATTGTGGAATTTGTATTTGCATTTTCTGAATTGCCCTGGTTTCTCTGCTTCTGATTTGCTCTAGCTCAGACCTGTGAAAGAATGACTCATGTTTCTTCATATTTATCTTTCATTACTAAAGGGAAAAATATTGTTTTCTGAAGCCAACTCATGTGTTGATAAACACTGATTTAGGTTTTCCTTCTGAATCTTATTTTTTTGTAATCTGACTTTTACATTAAAAAAAAATCCATGCAAAAGTACATATTATCAACATCATCTTTTCTTCTAGAAATGGGGTATTAATTTAACCATGAACAAGATTATCATTAAAACTATAATTTTAGTTAAAAACAAACACTTAAGGTTTAACGAAGTTACAGATGTTTCTTTGGATAGCTACTGAAATAAACATCAGGAACATTAATTTTCTAAAATATTAAGCTAATGTTTTAAGGCTGCAGGGGGCACTGCTGCACTGTGTATCTGGGTGACTGTAGAGCAAGAGTCAGACATGATTTGATTAAATAGTTCTGCAGGTTACAGATACAGAAAAAGCACATAAACTATTTATAATCAATTTAAACTTTGAGAAATTAGGTAACTGTGTAAAATATTGATATGGAGGTTTTGGAAATGATGTTTCTTTTGTTGGTAAATATATCTTTCTGCTGCAACTGACTACTTTTAGGGTGGGATTTTTTTTTTAACTTTTGCAACCAAGGTCTCTTGAAGGACAACATATCTTTCTAGAATTGCATTCCTTAATACTACAAGTCTTAAATCAAACAAACCATCTCATCCCTCTTCCCCTTCCCCGGCAGAAAATATTACTTTGGTAGTACATTCCCATGAATCCATTTATTGGCTATTGGTGATGACATAGTATTACTTTAATTCTCAGACAAGGCCGGTATTTGGTGCTTCAGAGCCTTATTTTTTTAAAACATATCTGATACCCTACACAAAGAATAGAAAAATTAAAATATATGTTTAAAAAAAATTATACTACATTACTTTACACACACCATTTTAAGCACCAAAGTGAGACAACTGACCACACAAGAAATAATGATACTTGAGCTGAAGACAATATCTGATAAAAGGAAATCTATATCAGTTTATCTCAAAATAGTAAATCGTAAGAGTTTGTCTATGCTCATTACAGCTGTAACATACAATATCCTTACTGTTGTGTTCTTTGATTATGTTCATATAACGCTGCATTTCCTTTTCTGTGGTTTGCATAAACAACAGTAGAGTTAAGACCGTATTTAAGTTTTTCATACGTGCACATGACTTCCAATGACTTCCGTAAGAATTGAATAAATATATATATCCCATGGTAAAGCATGGCCCTTATTCATGAAGAGTGTTGTAATTTTCCTTTTATTTCCCTCAAGTATTCCAAAACATAACAGTACATATTGCTGCCTTGGGACAAAAAAAAATCACATTCAACCTCTTATCTGCAATTCAGCTCTCTACAGCATAATCTGCACATATAATTCTCACTAAAGTCACAAGAAATGCAGAGTGGCTCAAGGGAGAATTTTGCCCTGAAATATTGTGTTAGAAAATCCCATTTCAGGCCAAATCTGTGATTTGTAGTATGCAAAGCATGCCTTGGGTGAATTGTTTTTTTCAAGAATTCCTGTACTAAAATAAGAAATATCAACAATAGTCAGTTTCGCTCTATCCTATTTACTGCTTTATGGACTTCCTTTAATAAAGGAGAGGTACATAGTTCTTTAAAATGCAGAGCTTTAATTTAAACCAACTGTTTTATTTATTTTTTTTAAAAAAGATTGTTTAACAGGCTCACAGTGCTGGCTCCAATGGACTTCGAAAGTGGCACTCAACCTTTACCCAAGTTATACATTAATTGCTCACTAATTCAGGGCTGGGGAAACTTTTTGGCCTGAGGGCCACATCTGAGTATGGACATTGTATGGTGGGCCATGAATGCCCGGTGGGGGAGGAGGACGCTTTGGGGTGTAGCATGGGGGTCTCTATAAGAGTTGTTACTGAGGTGGTGGTAGGGAGGACTGTTCAGGAGCGGTATCAGGGACTCCGAGGGGCCCTGCCGGCAATGACACCAAGGAAGCGGTGCCAGGCACCACCACTTCCCCTAGCTGGGAAGGGTGCAGCCCCTGGGAGGTTTTGAAGCTCTCGAGGGGGAGGCCATAAGAGACTGGGAGGGGATTAGGCATGCTGCCACATGGGGGGAGAGGGACTTCCACGTATGGGTGGGGTTCTGATCCCAGAAACAGCGCAATGAAGTTGCACCTGTGCAGTGTGGCTCTGTGTTCCAGCAGATGGTGCTCATCAAGGGAATTATCAGTCAGGAGTTGGGGAACGCTGGGCAGGGGGAGTGTTGCAAGTCCCCGACCCTGCTCCCCATTGGATAAAAATGGCTGATGGGCAGAAAGCAGCCTGCAGGCAATAGTTTTCCTACCCCTGCACTAATGCATGCCCTGTTGTGTGTGTCATTGTTAAATTCCATTTCTAATTGAAAAATATGAACTACATTAATTTCCAGTTAAAGCATTAAAAAAACAGCATAACACCTACTGTATTAAATTTGATTCTGATGGAATTTTTAAATTAATAGACATTAGACTAGCATTTCACACTTCTGCTAGTCAGTCAGATATCCACATACCTATCTTCCAATCATTAATTTTGGAAGTATTTCAAGTGTAACCTAAGTAGATGTGACAATTCTGATTCACTTCTTCTAAGATGCATTATGAAGTGAGCTCTGCAAAGCCTGTATTTACAAAGAGTAACACTACCATAGATATTACCACAAATCAGAGCCACTGCACTGAGAGGTTAAAAATCTGTTTTCAGCATGTTAGGCAATTAAGGTTCTTTGCACTGCTCCCAGATTCAGAGAAGCTAGGGATGGATGGAAAACACTTACTGGATCAACTAGACCACTCACTTTGCAATGCATGATTGTTTCCTATAAATACATTTTCTACCATTTTTGTCCAGTATAGTTTTAAAAGTTCAGAGCAGGTGTTTTTTCCATGGTTTACCCAAGGAGATTAATTGGCAGACTTAATATGTAAAGGAAAACAGGAAGTTTTCCTCATTCAGTCTAAATTCACCCTTTGTTTCATCCCATTTATCTTAATAATTGCATCTTGCTTAATAATTCCTTTCCCTCCTTGATGTTCATACCCTTCAAATAATTGCAAACTTCTGTTTCACCTGTAGTTGAGGGTGAAACACAATACAAATATTTAATTATTTTAATCTTTCCTGAAAAAATCAATCCCCATCCCACACCTGACTATTTTGGTTTCTCTTCTTCTGAACTCCCTCCAATCTGTAAACATCTACTTGGTGATGTTATGCCCAAACGCAAACACAATAATTCAACTTCAGGAGAACCAGAGCTAAACAGAGAGGGATTATTACCTCTCTGCTCTATGATATGATGACTTTTATATATACAACCCCAACTCATATTGGCCTCTTCTGCATAAATATTCACATTGCAAACTTCTCTCTAGGCTACTGTCTCTCATCATATCTAGGTCTTGATTCATCATTACTGCTTCCTGAGTATTTTGCTCCAGTTTAATGTGTGCCAGGAGTGTGAGGAAGACTGAGTGCTTAGCATCAAGGTAAAAGGGAGTGCTTGAGATCACTTAGCAGTATCAGCTACTCCCATCAAGTCCCTCTTGGTAGCACAACACAGCCACAACACAATACACTTACATCTGTGCAAAGTGCTCCCAAAATTCTACAGTTATCATCTAGTAGAATTTTACACTCACTTTACAATGATTGTAGGCAGTGGAGTAGTTGAAGTTAGTGGAGAATCAGGCTCAGTGCATTGAGGTCAAATGTGTGAAAACAAAGGGGAGAGTTGAGGGAAACAGAAGAAATCTCAAAACTTCTATAGTGAAAGAAGGATATCCCTTTCCTCCCCACAAAATACATTACAAATTGCCAAAAATGCCTTGCTTCCAAAGTTTGAATGAATCAAATAAGTTTGAAGAAGTGCACCAAACACTTGGATGCTTACATAAACCTCTTGATTTTTGTAAAACTGGACTATAAGTCTCCTAATACCACTCCCTCTAAAACCTCACATGTGTTTTGGTCAGTGGTTCAGACCTGTTGTTATTTTATCCCAAACAATTTATAATTTTTACTCAGCAAACCTGAATTAACATGACCTTTGATATACAGGGGCACCATTCATATCACTATAGCAGAGATCTTTTTGTTAAAAATAACCTTACAGATAAGATTTTCAAAAATAGAACCCTAAAATTACATTACTGTGCCCATTTTTAGGCTCCTTTACAAGTGACCTGTTTCAAAAGTGCTGAGCACCTTGAAATGAGAACTCCTACTTTGGAAAACTGGCCTAAATGACTACCTTCAACTGAAAAAAAGATATGTCATATTTAAGGCTGAAATACTGTTTGTTGCCCACCTTATTTTCCATAGATATTGGAACGTTTGTTTGTGTTTTAAATGGTAAAGTATCCAGAGATAAAAAATACATCTTGAGGTCCTCTTGCCATCCACTGCCAATGTTGGACATAGGATGAATGCTAATATATACAAGCAACAAGCTGAGCATAAAGGTGAACTTTCAGTCTTTTCTCTGAACATTCTGGCTTTTATCAGTTTAAGACAACTCTTGCCATTATTTCTGTGTCAGCTTTGTGTGTAAATAATAGTGAAGATCACAGATGAAGTGAAAATCTAACTGTAAACCAAACTCTCAGCGGGCAAATTTCTCCTTTCAGTATGTTTGCCCCTCTTACCCATTTTCTCTCATGTGCTGTGCTTTTAACAATAACAGTCTGGTACAATAACAATAGCAACTACATCTCCATTATGAGACAATCCCAGCAGATAACTTGGAAATCTTGAAAGCCTGCTGTGAAGTTTTTAATTATTTATGAGTACATAACATTTTTCCCCCTCTGTTTCCATATATTTGTAATTGGAAGAGCATCAACTGCTAGTATCAATTCTCAACGGTGTAACACTAGTTCAAGAAGGGATGTATGCAAAACAATTTTGCTTACTATTCAATTGTTTTAAGTCAGTCCCTCTTTTCTTATCTCCAGCTTCTTGGAATCATTGCTCATAATATATTTCATTGGGAATTTCAAGGCTCAAGCTTATGTGTACTTCGCCTTACAACAGAATGATGCAAAAACAAACTGTGGAATGATCAGGAAGTTTTAGAAGAGCAGAAAAAGAAAAAAAATCGCTGAAAGGTTTTTATTCTTTTTCCTATATCCCTGGTTAGAAGCCAAGTGATTATATCAAGAAATTACTGCACCAAATCATATCACTTGATTTATTGGGTTATCAAGACAATTTTTCTTAAGCATTACAGTTAACGTTTCCAGACTATTGCAATGGCATCCACCTACTGTATTACTAGGGCTGTGAGAAGTATTTACAAATTGACATTTGAAAGCCTTAACAATGAGGTTTTATATTTCATTTTGATTTTGTGAAATTGATCCAATTTTGTGTAAAAGTTAAGACACTGATGTTTTTGCTGTTTAAGCAAAACCTTTCAATTTTAAATTCTTATTTTCTTTGGCAAAGATAAGTTTTTTGCATTGGAATATGAATTTTTGCTGTTTTGCACAGTCCTTCTGCCAGAAGTCACCAAAAAAGACTATTTAATATAAAATGCTCATTTGACAAAATTATATATATATATATATATATTATTTTGTCATTGCCAGAGCACTGGGATAGGACATAACAGGGTCAGATCACAAAAACTAAACAGGATTAAGCATGATCATTGCTTGGATGGGAGAACTCCTAGGAAAGAAAGTCACTGGAGCAGGGTGACTAGATTCTGGGCTTCCCACTTCTTTGCTGAGTCTGTCTCATGCTTGCTTACTCTCTCTCTCGTTCTCTGGCTCAACAACTTTTTAAAATTATTTATCCATAGTGGACGAGCTTCAGCAGGAGAGACTCTTACATCAGACTATCCCATAGAGCAGTGGCTAGGACACTCACCTGAAAGGTGGCAAATCCCACTTCACATTTTTTCTCCCCATTAAGCAGAGAAGGGACTTGAACCAGAAGTCTCCCATGTCTCAGGTGAGTATGCTAACCACTGGGCTAAAAGTTTTAAGAGCTCCTCCTCCTTCTTCTCCCTTCCCACAAAACAGCACAAATGTGTAACACCAAGAGAGGGTTTATAACTGAAAATCCCAAGAAGAGGGAGGTGGCTCTCTGCAGCCCAGTTTTAGGTACCAATCTCAAAGAAAGAGGTGGGGTTTGGCACACCCCTTAGCTTGGCATCTCCCATTGGGAGCTTAAGTGAGGAACCATGTAGCATGTTGACTTTTGTGAATCCCATTCTGAAGTATCTCTATCTCCCCATTCACTGTAGAGAGAGCCTGGTCGTCTTACTCAAACTTCATGAATCCCTGTGATTTTCTAGGCTCCTAAAAGTTAGGTGTGGCAATGCTCAGTATCACCATGCATACATTTCTTGTGAATCTAGCCCTACATTTCCAATCTGTGAATCTTTTCTGCAGCATCTGAAGCAAATAACTATAAAATATCAATAAAGTTACGTAAATGGCCAAAGGTTAGCTTAATAAATGCATTCTCTCTTCTGGGCTTTTATTCTTGATTGGAAGTCATTTTCTTCTCTCCCCTTCTCTTTGAGTATAACTGTATTATAGTAAAAGAAGAAATGGACACAAATCAGACATCAGGAATAGTAACATACAAAAGCCAGTAGGAGAACACTTCAATCTTCTTGTACAGTCTATAACAGATTGAAAAGTAGCCATACTTGAACAAAAAAACTTCAGAAACAGTCTTCAAAGAGAAACAGCAGAACTAAAATTAATTTGCAAATTTAATTTGGGCTTGAATAGGGACTGGGAGTAACTGGCTCATTACAAAAGCAACTTTGCTTCTCCTGGAATTGACAGCTCCTCATCAGTTATTGGGAGTGGACCACATCCACCCTGATTGTTTTGGCCCTGTCAACACTGGTCCTTCACTTGTGAGGTAACTCCCTTCTCTTCATGTGTCAGTATAATAATGCCTGCATCTGTAATTTTCACTCCATGCATCTGAAGTGTTTTTTTTAACCCACAAAAGCTGTTTATAAATAAGCAGACCTGTATTATTTACAAACACATATTATCTTACCTATACATTTTAAGCCTGGGGATTTGATTAATCACAAACAATTTCCTCAAAACATTTTATAAAGATTGTATTAAAGGATTTAAACAACAATGTAGAGTGATTCTGAAGACCTTAGGGATGATTAACCTTGCCACCTTTTTTAACACTGAAGTCTATATGACTGTAAATCCACCATTTGAACAGGAATGTCAAAGAGAGAAAGGGTAATAAGACAACCAATAGTATGCATATGTACATACATATACACACAGAGAAAAGAAACTAGAGCCACAATAGAAAGGAATACACTTGTTTTAAATGTAATAAAAGGTGAGAAATCAAAAGAGGACAAATCAAACATAGAGGATAAAAGTATAAAAGGGATGACAGGCTGAGGAAAAGGAACAGAGGGCAACTAAGAATACACAGAAAAGCTTAACAAGGGGGCAAAAACAAGAGGCTTAAGATAAAAGAGGTAAAACCTGAAGCAAAATTGCATAAGTATGAACGAATACTCGTTACTAGGATTTATACTGTAATTACACAGAACTGCAGTTAACATGTCATCAGGCATTATGGCCATGTGTGAACATGAATTGTATCTCCACAACTTAAGTTACAATGTTGGACTTCAGGAACAGTCTAATCCAATCTGTAAATCACAGAAAATACTGAAAAATAGTTAAATGAATAAAACTAAGTGGAAACGGTGTTATTCATTTAACCATTTTCTACTGCAGAGAGTCCTATACATTCTTTTCTTGCTGTTTGAGGATTTACGCACATAACCTACAATGGTAAATACATGTGTAAATCCCCAGGCACAGAGATGAGAATACACTCCAAAGTGTGAATATTATTCCTTTTACATATTCTGGATGTCTTTTCTCATGGACTCTTGAATTTAATGTTGTTGTAACTTTATACCTCCAGCTAAAGATTTATGTGGAAAACTAGTTTTGGATTTGGGGCTAGGTCAGGCGTGTCTACTTCAGGAGCAGACAAAGGATTAGACTGATTCTTAAGATTCTTTAACCTCTTTTTTCCCCCAGTCTTGGACAGATTCTGATAAGGACGGTCTCTTGTCCAACTTATGCCTCTCATTGACTCCTAATATGGCCAAAATAATAAATAATAATACTTAAATGTGTTTCAGAACTTTGCATCATCAAGGTTTTGAACAAACTGTACCTATTTAACTAGCTGCCCCAAGCTTTTCTCCGCCAAACTGGCCGAATGCATTCTGGGACATATAGTCAAAGACAGCATGATATGAGATTTTGGAGTTCTATGTTTTGTGTTCTTCAGTGATAGGAGGCATTTCACAGAAGGGGTTGTGAGGGAGCTAGGGCTTACTAGCTTTGCTAGAGAGCTACTGAAGTGTCTTGAGGAGGATAGTAGGAACTGATGTTACATGTATTGGAAAACCACGAGGAGGGAAGGGACTAGTGGTGGACATGGAGGGACAGGGAACTTGAAGTTGACTAGATAGTTGTGGGGAAAGAAGAGAAACTTAGAGTTTATTGAAGACTTGAAGAGATTCACCAGCTGTATAGATAACTCCAATAAGGCTGTCTTTTAGATGACAGAAATTCCTGAGTAAATTGCTAAGTATTAAAGAAACCATCAGCCCTTTACCGGCAAAGAAACTCATGGCATGCATTCAGAATGCAAATGGCAACCACAGACTTTGTTGAGAGAAAGTTTAAGTTAGGCATGAGAACAAAGTTTACGTTAAATTTAACCCTGAATAAAATCTTTAAAAGAAATTATTCTTTTCTGTAAGCAGAAGCTAAGGATGCAGCTTACTTGATCTTCTCTGTTTCTGTGAAATCAGCCTTTCACATTGGCATCCATCATTATACACCCAAGTAACTTCACTATCAATTTTTGTAGGCTCCCAATCAACTTGCAAAGCAGTTCAGTATTTTTTTAAAAAGAAAAAGCCACTTTATAAGTTTCAAATACAGCGTGTATGTGTGTGTGTTTGTGTGTATGTATATATATATATATATATATGTATGTCTGTGTGTGTATGTATTTGGAACCAGAGAATATCAACTTTATGTGATAAATCCAGCCTAGAGAATAAAACTGTCCTTGCTTCAGAACACTGATGGAAAATGTGCTAAAGAAAATACCAGCCTTTAATACTAGGGCTTAAAGCTTCATCTCACATCTGTCATCTAAACTCCACCTGTAAATGGTAATCATTTTTCCAGCAAATCTATTACAGTAACACTTTCTGAAACACTACAGCACCTTTACATCATATTAATGTAGCACAAGTATCTGACTTGTGGCAGAATAGAGGAACTAAAAATTATTTTTACTTTTTTATCCTCAACTGCTTTCTGAATTTATTTATAGTACCAGTGGACCTCTGAAGAATATCTATTCAAATTATCCATATAACATTCACAAAATCATAGGATTGGAAGGGACCTCGAGAGGTCATCTAGTCCAGTGCCTTTCAGTCATGGATGGACTAAGTATTTTCTAGACCATCCCTGACAGGTGTTTGTCTAACCTGCTCTTAAAAATGTCCCATGATTGAGATTCCAGAACCTCCCTAGGCAATTTATTCCAGTGTTTAACCACCCTGACAGGACATTTTTCCTAATATCCAACCTAAACTGCCCTTGCTGCAATTTAAGCCCATTGTTTCTTGTCCTATTCTCAGAGGTTAAAGAGAGTAATTTTTCTCCTTCCTCTTTGTAACAACCTTTTATGTACTTGAAAACTGTTATCATGCCCCTCATCCTTTGCCCCCATTCCTCTCTTCTCCAGGCTAAACAAACCCAATTTTTTCAATCTTCCCTCAGAGGTCATGTTTTCTAGACCTTTAATCATTTTTATTGCTCTTTGGATTTTCTCCAGTTTGTCCACATCTTTCCTGAAATGTGGTTCTCAGAACTGGACACAATACTCTAGTTGAGGCCTAATCAGCACAGAGTAGAGCAGGAAAATTACTTCTTGTGTCTTGCTTACAACACTCCTGCTAATGAATCCCAGAATGAAGCTTGCTTTTTTTGCAACAATGTTAAACTGTTGATCCATAGTTAGCTTGTGATCCAGTATGGCTCCCCAGATTCCTTTCTGCAGTACTCCTTCCTAAGCAGTCATTTCCCATTTTGAATGTGTGCAACTGATTGTTCCTTCCTAAGTAACTGTGGAACTCAAATGAAGTGCTCTGTGTTTGTCCTTCTTAAATTTCTTCCTATTATATTCCCAGCTCTGAGTTGATAATGGTTTAAACTGGACCCCAACATAGGCATTTGATTTGAGTTAAACAAATATTTATATGTTTTAAAATAATTGTTGGAAACCATTTATTGGCAGGTTGAAAATTACAAATTGACATATAGCTATCAAACCCTAACTGGAATCTGCACTGGATACTCAAGAGCAGGGGCGGCTCTATGCACCAGCAAAACAAGCAGGTGCTTGGGGAGGCAAATTACCAGGGGCGGCATAATGCTGGGGCCCCAGCTCTGACCGGAGGCAGTGTCCTGGGCTAGATCCTGACTGCTCTTTGTTCTCTGACCGGGTGCTGCCGGGGCTGTGCGGTGGGCGGGGGGAGCTGGCTCAGTGGGGAGTGTGTCCCTACCGCTCTCCCATGGGCAGTGGCCAGACCCCCTCAGGCAGGAGCCAGTAGCGTGGCCCTGCCCTGGTCGTGGAGCATAGGGGGTGGTGCCGGAACATGGCGGCTGGATGGGCCGCTCCGAGAGCGCCAGCTATGGGCTCCTCTTTGGCTTGTCCCCACCTCCGCCGCCTCCTCCCTGTGCCGCATCCTGCCAGGGAGGGGAGCAGCAGCCTGGGCTGAGCCAAACTCATGCCGCTGCACAGGCCGAGCCTGTGGTCTGCTCGCGGGGGTCCTGGGAAGCAGGAGACCTGGGCACGCTGCTCTGCCCCAGGCCCCGGCAGCCGAACTCTGCAGCCGCCCCAGCACACCCCACGTGAGTGTTACAGGTGGTGCCCCCTACCCGGCTGGGTCTGTCCTTGGCCACACACGGGGTGACCGCCCAGGACTCTGGGGTGTTGCTGAGGCTGCCCCAAGCCAGGCTCCCTGGGGTCTGCTGCCTCTCCAGCCATGGGGGCCCTAGGCCAGTGTGGGAGCTGGGCCACAGCCCTACTCTCAGAGCCTCCTCCCATCCCCATGCTGCATAGCAAGATGTGGAATCGTGGGCAGGGCTGCTACATCCATTTCAGACTGGGATTGGCACCGGGCCTGCTCAAGAGGACTTCTAATGGGATAGAGACCTTCCCCCTTCTAGGCTTCTAGCTGAAATCTTACCCTGGTATGTATTAACTAAAGGGAGGAGGGCCAATATCTAGTGGTCAAGCGTGCCCATCACATTCAGCACTAACAGGTAACTAAGGGTCTGAATCATCATGAACTCTCCTATCATCTTGCAGAATAGTTCTTCTCCAAGGGTTGTGATACATTGGTGGGGAAATGTGAGGAAACTATACAGCCACCACCTAACCACAAAATAAGTATTATGACTGTGCCATTATAATTGTAATAAAAATGGATACAAGTCTTTAACATGTTCAAAACATGCAACTTTGCTTATCCAGAGTGAAAATGTCATATGCAACAAACATCCTTTTACCTCCCTGTGTCAGATACAATAAGAGGAAAAAAGTATGCGCAATGTAGGGGGTTTTATTTTGTTTAATATAAATAGGTACATAACTGCTATGTGTTTATGTTAGAGAAGACAAGGCTGAAGCAGTGCTTCTTGTACTTGAGAAGGTGGTCAGCTTTGTGGTAGTTCTTAGTTCCTAGGGGAGGGAGGGTTGTTCCACACTCTGGGACCAGCCCTCAAGAAAGCTGAGTCCACTACACAGACTCTTTTTACTCTTGTGGTAGAAAGTTCCATTGTGCCAGAGGAACAGAGACGCCAACCACAGTCCTTATCTTGGAATATCAAGGAATCTTTTAGGTATCATAGGCTCAGGCCATTGAGAGCCTTGAAGATAAACACTTATAATTACACAGAAATACTGTGGTATATTCCCCTGCTCTCCCACTCCCCACACAGACAGTCCCTACTCCATCACATCTCTCCCCCCTTCGAGACTGAACTGAGCGGGGTCACTCTGACCAGTGACCTGGGGAAGTTCAGGGTCCCCTCTCCGGGACAACGCATCCGCTGTCAGGTTGGCACTTCCCTTCACATGGACCACGTCCATGTCATAGTCCTGCAGGAGCAGGCTCCACCTCAGGAGCTTGGCGTTGGCTCCTTTCATCTGGTGCAGCCAGGTCAGGGGAGAGTGGTCGGTGTACACGGTGAAGTGTCGCCCAAAGAGATATGGCTCTAGCTTCTTAAGGGCCCACACCATGGCCAGGCATTCCTTCTCGATGGCCGCGTAGCTTTGTTCCCGGGGTAGCAGCTTCTTACTCAGGTACACGATGGGGTGTCTCTCCCCCTTTTCATCCTCCTGCATTAACACTGCCCCCAGTCCCGTGTCTGAGGCATCAGTGAACACCATAAAGGGTTTGTCAAAATCTGGGTTTGCCAGAACTGGGCCACTAACCAGAGCCTCCTTCAGCGCCCGGAAAGCCTCCTGGCACTGCTCAGTCCAAATCACCTTGTCTGACTTCCCCTTTTTGCACAGTTCAGTGATGGGGCCGGCTATGGCACTAAAGTGGGGCACGAACCTTCGATAGTACCCCGCCATCCCAATAAAGGCCTGGACCTGCTTTTTGGTTTGGGGAGCAGGCCAGTCTCTGATCACCTCCACCTTGGCTGGTTCCGGCTTTAGGCAGCCGCTCCCCACCCGATGGCCCAGGTAAGATACTTCAGCCATCCCCACCTTGCACTTCTCCGCCTTTACTGTTAACCCAGCCTTTTGGAGTCGGTCTAGGACTTGTTTAACCTGGGATATGTGGTCCTCCCAGGTCTGGCTGAAGACGCAGATGTCGTCAATATACGCCACGGCAAAACTCTCCATCCCCCTCAGTAGCTGATCCACCAGGCGCTGGAAGGTGGCCGGCGCTCCCTTGAGGCCGAAGGGCAGGGTCAGAAACTCATAGAGCCCCAGAGGGGTGATAAAGGCCGATTTCAGCCTGGCATCTGCGTCCAGCGGCACTTGCCAGTAGCCTTTGGTAAGATCCATAGTGGTGAGGTACCGAGCACCTCCCAGCTTGTCTAGGAGCTCGTCAGGCCTGGGCATAGGGTAGGCATCAGATACGGTGATGGCATTGAGCTTTCGATAGTCCACACAGAACCGGATTGACCCATCCTTTTTGGGGACTAGCACCACTGGCGAGGCCCAAGGGCTGGAAGACGGCTGGATCACCCCCAAAGCCAGCATGTCCCTGGTCAGTGTGCAGGATTGTTCCCTATGGTTTCTAATGGTTTGTCTGTTTATTTTTAAACCCCTCAAATACTTGAGTTTTCTCCCTTGGAAGACTAGTGCAGTCTAATATATATTATTATTAGGAAGTTAGTTCTTCTATATTTTATGTTTCTCAGTTAAATCCCACCACTCCTCATTCTACCCCATTAAAACAATCCTCAAAGTTTTGCTCAATAACTTTCAGGGACTTTAGATAGCAGACAGAAAAAATAATAGCCATATCTCCAATTTATGTACAAGTATTTTTTTAAAATAAACCTCTTATTTCCTTTCATGTATATGGTATTACAGAACTTCTGACCTTCACAGTATCTGAACCCAGATTTAATCATATTAAATTCTCAAATTTTTTAAACCGTGAATTAAATTGTATTGGTCTCTGATATAAACAGTGCAAAAGTAGATGATGTCCTTTAAAAGGTACTGAATGTCTTGAAGAGGTGATGCCAATAGTCTTGGAAAGGCTAATGAACTGTATTTGAAGTTTGTTTTTGAAGGTTCACTAAATTCTTTGCACATATTAGCTCATTCTTCTGCTTTTTTAAAATTCAAATAGATCCTAGTTATAGACATGGCAGAACACATTTGAGTAAATTCCAAAGCTGTTAAATATTAATGAGTTTAAAATTCATACACGAACCTGTTCCTTTTCAAAAGATTTTTGATCATGGCTCTTTTTGGCTGCACTCATGCACCATGATTAGGAAGTAAATTCATACTATGGGGGCTGTTAAAAACCAGGAAGCACCAGCTCATTAGGCAACAGATGCCAGTACAGGAATTTAACTTGGATAAGTCTGAAAGCAGGGGTGGGTAGAAAAGGGAAAAGATCTGGAAACAGGAAATAGTAAGAGGTCTGGGAGGGAAATGATGGTGTAGAGAAGAAATATACTGAATGTGACTGGAATAGATATGGTGATAGTCTGGAGGAGAGAAAGGGCTTTTCTTTGAAAAAAATTATTCTATAACACTGTCAAGAACAGCAAACAATAATGTTACTACAGTGATTTGACACCACTGCAGAATATTATAATAACTGAAATAAGGCCAAGTGGGGCACAAATAACAAAAGGCACAAATAACTGAGGGCATGAATATTATTATTTAGTAGGGCTGTCAAATAATTGCAGTTAACTTACATGATTAACTTCAAAAAATTAATTGCGATTAAAAAATTAATCGTGATTAATTGCAATTTTAATTGCACGCTTAAACAATAGAATACCAACTGAAATTTACTAAATATTTTGGATGTTTCTACATTTTCATGTTTATTGTATTCTGTGTTGTAATTGCAATCAAAGTATATATTCTTTCTGATTACAAATATTTGCACTTTAAAAATGATAAACAAAAAAACAGTATTTTTCAATTCACCTCTGACAAGGTTTTTTCCCCCACTTTGAACTTTAGGGTACAAAAAGTGGGGACCTGCATGAACACTTTTAAACTTAATTACTAGCTTAAATCTGGTATGCTGCCACCAGCCAGAATTTAATGTCTGGCACACTTTCTGTTCCCCCAAAACCTTCCCTGGGGAACCCAGACCCAAACCCCTTGGGTCTTAAAACAAGGAGAAATTAACCATCCCCCTCCATTTCCCCCCAGACTTTCCCTTCCCTGGGTTGCCTTGAGAGGCTTCACATCGATCCAAACTCCTTGGATCTTAAAAGAAGGAAGAATTAACCATCCTCCCTCCTTTCCCCCCACCAATCCCTGGTGAGTTTAGACTCAATCCCTTGGATTTTAAAACAAGGAAAAATCAATCAGGTTCTTAAAAAGAAAGCTTGTAATTAAAGAAAAAAAAAGGTAAAAATTATCGCTGTAAAATCAGGATGGAGAATGCTTTACAGAGTACTCAGATTCATACATACTAGAGGGATCCCCCGCCCCAGCCTTAGATTCAAAGTTACAGCAAACAGAGGTAAAAATCCTTCCAGCAAAAAGACACATTTACAAGTTAAGAAAACAAACATAAGACTAATCCACCTTGCCCGGCTATTACTTACAATTTTGAAACATGAAAGACTGATTCAGAAAGATTAGGAATGCCTGGGTGTACATCTGGTCCCTCTTACCCCAAGAGCGAACAACGAACAACACAAAAAGCACAAACAAAGACTTCCCTCCACCAAGATTTGAAAGTATCTTGTCCCTCTATTGGTCCTCTGGTCAGGTGTCAGCCAGGTTTACTGAGCTTCTTAACCCTTTACAGGTAAAAGAGACATTAACCCTTAACCATTTGTTTATGACAACCTCATACGAGTACTATAGTGCAATCTCTTTACTCTGAAAGTGCATCTTACAAATGTACATTTTGTTTTGTTACATAACTGCACTCAAAAACAAAACAATGTAAAACTTCAGAAACTATAAGTCCACTCAGTCCTACTTCTTGTTCAGCTAAGACAAACAAGTTTGTTTACATTTACAGAAGATAATGCTGTCCTCTTCTTGTTTACAGTGTCACCAGAAAGTGAAAACAGGCATTTGCATGGCACTTCTGTAGCTGGCATTGCAAGGTATTTACATGCTGGATGTGCTAAACATTTGTATGCCCCTTCATGCTTCATTTACCATTCCAGAGAACATGCTTCCATGCTGATGACACTTGTTAAAAAAATAATGTGCTAATTAAATTTTTGACTAAACTCCTTGGGGGCAGGGGGAAATTATATGCCTCCTCCTCTGTTTTACTCACATTCTGCCATATATTTCATTTTATAACAGTCTCAGATGATGACCCAACACACGTTCATATTAAGAACACTTTCACTGCAGATTTCACAAAACGCAAAGAAGGTTCCAGTGTGAGATTTCTAAAGATAGCTACAGCACTCAACCCAAGGTTTAAGAATATGAAGTGCCTTCCAAAATCTGAGAGGGACAAGGTGTGGAGCATGCTTTCAGAACTCTTAAAAGAGCAACACTCCAATGCGGAAACTACAGAACCCGAACCACCAAAAAATAAAATCAACCTTCTGCTGGTGGCATCTGACTCAGATAATGAAAATGAACATGTTTTGGTCCACACTGCTTTGGACTGTTATCAAAGAGAACCATCATCAGCATGGATGTATGTCCCCTGTAATAGTAGTTGAAGCATAAAGGGACATATGAATCTTTAATGAATCTGGCATGTAAATATCTTGCAACATTGACTACAACAGTACCATAAGGATGCCAGTAGTGATAATCAAGATAGCCCATTTAAGACAGTTTGACAAGAAGGTGTGAGGATACTTAACATGGGGAAATAGATTCAATGTGTGTAATGGCTCAGCCATTCCCAGTCTCTATTTAAACCTAAATTGATTGTATCTAGTTTGCATATTAATTCAAGTTCAGCAGTTTCTAGTTGGAGTCTCTTTTTGAAGCTTTTCTGTTGCAAAATTGCCACCTTTAAATCTGTTACTGAATGGCCAGAGAGTTTGAAGTGTTCTCCTACTGGTTTTTGAATGTTATGATTCCTGATGTCAGATTTGTGTCCATTTATTATTTTGCATAGAGACTGTCCAGTTTGGCCAATGTACATGGCAGAGGGCATTGCTGGCACATGACGGCACATATCACATTGGTAGATGTGCAGGTGAACGAGCCCTTGATGGCGTGGCTGATGTGATTGGGTCCTATTATGGTGTCACTTGAATAGATATGTGGACAGAGTTGGCATCGGGCTTTGTTACAAGGATAGGTTCCTGGGTTAGTGTTTTTGTTGTGTGGTGTGTGGTTGCTGGTGAGTATGTGCTTCAGGTTGGGGGCCTGTCTGTAAGTGAGGACAGGCCTGTCTCCCAAGATCTGGGAGAGTGAGGGATCATCTTTCAGGATAGATTGTAGATCTTTGATGATGCACTGGAGAGGTTTTAGTTGGGTGATGAAGGTAACGGCTAGTGGCATTCTGTTTTTTCTATGTTGGGCCTATCTTGTAGTAGGTGACTTCTGGGTACTCTTCTGGCTCTGTCAATCTGTTTTTTCACTTCAGCAGGTGGGTATTTTTAGAATGTTTTAAGAATGCTTGATAGAGATCTTGTAGGTGTTTGTCTCTGTCTGAGGGATTGGAGCAAACGGGGTTGTATCTTAGAGCTTGGCTGTAGACAGTGGATCATGTGGTATGTCCTGGATGGAAGCTGGAGGCATGTAGGTAAGTATAGCAGTCAGTAGGCTTGCGGTATAGGGTGGTGTTTATGTGACCATCGCTTATTAGCACAGTAGTGTCAAGGAAATGGACCGCTTGTGTGGATTGGTCAAGGCTGAGGTTGACAGTGGGATGGAAATTGTTGAAATCATGGTGGAATTCCTCAAGGGCTTCTTTTCCATGGGTCCAGATGACGAAGATGTCATCAATGCAGCGCAAGTAGAGTAGGGGCATTAGGGGACGAGAGCTGAGAAAGCATTGTTCTAGATCAGCCATAAAAATGTTGGCATACTGTGGGACCATGTGGGTACCCATAGCAGAACCGCTGACTTGAAGGTATATATTGTCCCCAAATGTGAAATAGTTGTGGGTGAGGACAAAGTCGCAAAGTTCAGCCACCAGGTTTGGCATGTAACTAGCTCCAAAAATTGGAGGGGGCGTTGGGGAAATTCAGCGGGGTGTAAGGAAATCACTGATGTACACCTACCTCATTTTTATATGCAATGTTAGATATTTTATAAGAAATCTGTTGTGCCAAGTGTACATTGTAGTACCACTCCACATGGTCAAAGCAGGTTTGGACTACCATTGTGCTGCTGTACAATCACATCTTGAGAGGAAGAAAAGGAAGAGACCTCCATTATGAACTTTAGCTGAGTGGTTAGGGAACATTATGTGAGACGTGGGAAGTCACAGTTCAATTTCCCCTCTTTCTGATAAGGAAAAGGGATTTACCAAATTCAGAAGATAAAAACAAAAGAAAAATATTTTCATCTTCTGAATGCAAAACATTTTTTTAAATACGGCATGACACCTTCTTAACAGAGATTTACGGATGACATGCTGTTAATTAACTGAAAATATATGTATAATTTAGTGATTTTATAATACATGATACTGTACAATGTTACTAAGTTTTAAAAAAGAAAACAAAGAACATTGAAAAACGTTGTATATTAACTCTGTTTTTGTTTTTAAGAAAAACTCTGTTTCTTTTCATCTGTTTCCCAATGTCCTGTTACATGTGTGACTATCTTTAGAACATAATCCTGCTAACACTTATGCACGTGGGCAACTTTACTCACATAACTAGTGATATATACAGCAAGTGTTTGCAAGAATTGCTCCCTTACATTGCAATCATGTTGAAGCAGGAACCATCTCTATTTTGGAAGCTGTAGAGCATAAAGATCATTGCTGTTTTAAAGGAATAAATAATCATCAAAGTATCAGTTCCAGAGGGCAAAGAGAGCTATTTTTTGTAATCTTTGACCAATATATTTCAAAGGCATAATTTTGTTGCTTTGAGAATTTGTGAGATACCTGTAATGAAAATAATGAAGTTTAAAAGTAAGACAGAGCAGTTTTACATAGAAGCCTTCTCCTTCCCATTCATAAAACTGTACAAGGCTTAGACAAAGTAGACTTTTTGAGCCTCATTGGCTTTATGGCCTGGTGGTTCTTAAATGAATGTTTATATAAACTATCCTTATTAAACATTTTCACATATTAGAAACTATGTCAGTGAAGTAAATGGGATTCTATGAGAACAAAGGTTTGCTTACCATAGCATCAACCTGGAATTTTTACATTAAGTTAGGCAATAGGATACAATGATACTATGTGGTTTGAAGGTATGTATTAGATTTCTGGTGATAATAATCTACTGCTCAAAATCATAACTAATAAGAGCTGTTATCCACAGATCTCAGAGCATTATTCCCAGATGGGGAAATGGAGGTTGCATAGAGAGGTAAGTGCACAAGGTCACCCATTAGGTGAGTGGCAGAATTTGGAATAGAACAGTCTCCGGAATCCTAGCCTGGTTCTCCATTCAATAAACAACACTGTCTTCTGAATACACTGTTTATTTCAACACAGAAGCGTGCTGAAGTCCTAACAGAGTTATCTTGTAAATCTAGGACTGAGTTTTAACCACTTATTGCAAATTCTCCAAGTTTAGGAGTCAGGCATAAAATTGTATAAATAAGATCGCCTTACATTAACTCAGACTCCCTGACCACATAAAAACTGTTCATCACCTTACACTTTCTTCTCCTTCATTGGAAATGTAGATATAAATAGTTCTGACAAAGTCTGAGTGCAAAGGAAGTCATAATTAGAATAAAGGAACCAAATTTACAATATCACCTCTGAAATTGACCCACTATCCAAATCAATATATAGCCAACAGTAAGCAATATGAATATGTAAAACGCCTGGTCTACACTACGCATTTAAACTGAATTTAGCAGTGTTAAACCGATTTAACCCTGCACTCGTCCACACAACGGGGCCCTTAATATCGATATAAAGGGCTCTTTAAACCGGTTTCGGTACTCCTCCCTGATGAGAGGAGTAGCGCTGAAATCGGTATTGCCATGTCAGATTAGGGTTAGTGTGGCTGCAAATCGACAGTATTGGCCTCCGGGCAGTATCCCACAATGCACCATTGCTTTCCAGAGTGGTCACAATCTGAACTCGGTTGCACTGGCCAGGTAGACAGGAAAAGCCCCGCGAACTTTTGAATTGCATTTTCTGTTTGCCCAGCGTGGAGCTCTGATCAGCACGGGTGGCAATGCAGTCCCAATCTAAAAAGAGCTCCAGCATGGATCGTATGGGAGATACTGGATCTGATCGCTTAGGGAGACAAATCTGTTCTATCTGAGCTCCGTTACAGAAGACGAAATGCCAAAGCATTTGAAAAAAAATCTCCAGGCTATGATACAGAGTCCACAGCACAGTTCTGTGTGACAAGCGTAATGGAAAGCCAAAGAATCAAATGGATGCTCATTGAGGGAGGGAGGGGGGACTGAGGACTCCAGCTATCCCACAGTCCCTGCAGTCTCCGAAAAGTATTTGCATTCTTGGCTGAGCTCCCAATGCCTGTAGGTCAAACACATTGTCAGGGGTGGTTCAGGGTATATCTTGTCAATTTACCCAACCTCCCCCCTTGTGAAAGAAAAGGGGTAAAAAATGTTTCTTGACTTTTTCCATGTCACCCTATGTCTACTGCATGCTGCTGGTAGATGCGGTGCTGCGGCACTGAACAGCAGCATCCTCTCCCCTCCATTCCCCGGTGGCAGATGGTACAGTACAAAAGGACTGACTGCCGTCCTCGTCATAACCTGTGAGTGCTCCTGGCTGTTCTCAGATGAGGTCGGCCGGGGGCGCCTAGGCAAAAATAGGAATGACTCCCGGTCATTCCCAGCAGATGGTACGGAACGGCTGGTAACCGTCCTCCTCATAGCAACTGGGGGCTGAGTTCCATCAGCCCCCCTCCCCCTTTCATGTCTAAAGAAAAGATTCTGTATTGCCTGGACTATCATAGCAGTGGGAGGCTGGGCTCTTCTCCCCCCCCACGGTTTAATGTCGTGCCTGGACTATCATAGCAGCTGGAGGCTGCCTCTCCCTCATTTTATCTCACTAAAAACTCAGTGTTTCTTATTCCTGCATTCTTTATTACTTCATCACACAAATGGGAAGACACTGCCATGGTAGCCCAGGAAGGTTGGGGGAGGAGGGAAGCAATGGGTGGCGTTGTTGCAGGGGCACTCCCCAGGAATGGCATGCAGCTCATCATTTCTGTGGGATCTGACACGGAACGGCTGTGCTTTCTGGTTCTCTGATACACTGATAACATCAAGGAGGGAATAACCCGAGGAGTCATTCCCATTTTTGTCCTTGTGCCCCCGGCCAACCTCAGCGAAGGCCAGCCAGGAGCACCCATGACAGCAGCAGACAGTACAGAACGACTGATAACCATCATCTCATCGCCAATTTACAATGGAACAGCAGAAGGCAGAACAATTGGTAACCATCTCTGCTACCTTGCAAAGGCAAATTAATGCTGCTGTATAACACTGCAGTACCGCCTCTGTCAGTGGCAGCCAGTACACATATGGTGACAGTGACAAAAGGCAAAACGGGCTCCATGGTTGCCATGCTATGGCTTCTGCCAGGGCAATCCAGGGAAAAGGGGAGTGAAATGATTGTCTGCCATTGCTTTCACGGAGGAAGGAATGAGTGATGACATTTACCCAGAATCACCTGCGACACTGTTTTTGCACCATCATGCATTGGGATGTCAACCCAGAATTCCAATGGGCGGGGGAAACTGCGGGAGCTATGGGATAGCTACGGGATAGCTACCCACAGTGCAATGCTCCAGAAATCGACGCTAGCCTCGGTACATGGATGCACACCGCTGAATTATTGTGCTTTGTGTGGCCACGTGCACTCGACTTTATACAATCTGTTTTACAAAACCAGTTTATGTAAAATTGGAATAATCCTGTAGTGTAGACATACCCAAAGTGAAGTCAAAGAAATTTTAGTGTCCAGAGGTGTTGTCTTCCATTATTTTTCATAATCTCATGAGCTTTGTTTATATCACCACCACTCCAGGGTTTCAGTTACAAGATTAATGAAAATGCTAACATAGTGAGAAGAAATACATACCAACATTTTACTCTGACTGCACCTGTATTCTATCTTATGTTGTCTAGTTTAATATAATATGTCTGAGCTGCCACTAGGCAGAACACAATGTAAATAAGCTGTCAAACTTAATTGGACTATTCTACAAAAAATAGCTTCCATAATTTTTTATTTTTTTTAAAAGGTTTGTGGAGTATAACAGAAAACAGAATATTAATTTTTTTTCCATGCAAGCAGTGTGGAAATATTCTAAAATGGAAACATATTATTTCAGGGGGGGAAATCAACACGATCAGTTTCTTCTGATTTGAAAAGGCACGGAGGGTAGTTTACCTGCAGCTGTCAATATTGTTTCTGCCCACAGCATTAGAGAAGGTGAAAGATCCCAGATTATTGATTTCTAGGACTTGTATACAGCCAGTGAAATTGTAGACAGGTTCAGGCACCTAGAAGGGGAAAAGAAAACAAAAACACATATCTTTCATATTTGCTGTCTTTGTAGTTTAATTTAAAAAAGAATAATGTTTCTGCTTAGGATTTGTTATCCATATTGGGCCCAATCCTGAAAGCCTTACTCACGCCAAGCTCCCAATGCAGTTAATGAGTATTTGGCCCGTGCGAGGATTCCAAGATAGGATTCCTACTGTAGCATAATGGTATAGAATTCTAATTCAGTCCATAATTAATTTGGCAGAAATAACTAGGTTTTTTTTTTTTAATCACATGAAACCCCCCCTAAAGAGCTACTTTAGTGGTAGTCAGTTTCTTACACTGTCTTTTAGAGATAGAGGCAGGCTCACAAATATGGTGATCCTAACACAGGTTCAGTGAGTTTCTCCAACTCTGATCAGATATTTATTGGTGGTAAATGGTGGTGGGAGCAGGAGCATGGTGGCTGCAGAGAGATGGAAATTTCACCTTTTAAATGATCTGTTCCCCAGTTTTAAGATGTTCAATACCAATAATCATGTTTAGTACAGTAGTGCCTAGGGACAAACTAAGAATGAGGCCATGGCGTGATAGGCACTGTACACACACACACACACACACACACACACACACACACACACACACACACACAGATATTTCCTACTCATGGCATTCACAATCAATCAAATAGGCAAGACAGATGCAGGGTGGGGAAAGGGATATAATACAAGCAGAGTAACCAATGTTATGGTGGCAAACACAATGTGAGGGGGTTTTGGGGTGGGTTTAGTCAGGAGAAGTAAGCTACAGAACGAAAAGTGAAGGGAGAGGAGACGTGGAAGGGGAGGAGGGCAAGGTCTGGCAGAAGAGGGTAAGAGAGGCAGGTGTGCAGTGAAGCTGAGGTGGGAGAGTGCTAGGGGAGAGGGTGGGAAGGTGAGGAAGTAGGAAAAGGAGGGGGAAAAGGAGAGTTGGAGCAAACAGCCAATCAGCACAAGGCAGAGAAAGTCCACTCAAAATTACAGAAATGTCTCTGAATGTCTAAAGGTCTCTGCCTTGGCTGCCTCTGCACCCGCTGGCTTCTCTGCAGTTTTCCCCCAAAGCCATATTGTGAGGAGGAGGAAAGGCAACACCTTACGTGCTGGTGCCCCCAGAGTCAGGGGTCTCCCCTACACAGTACTGTATGCTGAGGGGTGATGCCTGCAGGGTTTCATTTTACCCCCTTCCCTGTGCTGCACTTTCTGCTTTGGCTACCTATGCAGCTGCTCCTACTGATAGGAGTCTCTCTCCAGTTCCTCTCTGCGGTTTTTAACCCCAAGGCCACATGGTGGGGAGCGAAGGGGAAGAGGCACCACTTGGATCCTTGTGCCTCCAGAATGCCTATGTGTGGCTCTCTCTGCTCAATTCTAGATGTGGGGGGAGGGGGAAGGAGAGGAGGCGAGAGGTGTGTGATGCAGGGATGAGGTGGTGAATAACTACTAGGACATTTTTTCCCCTTATTTATTTCTGTGGTTTGCATCATCATTTACTAGCTACAGAGGAATAGATTATCTAGAGCTTATCAGCTGAGGTATTATTGGTGGTATTCATCCCACATTAGCACAGACAATGGTACTGTCACTGCTCCCCTTTGGGTTTGTGCCTTATATACAGAAGTGCAGATCATCTGCATTTCCTATTGACTTCAATTGGAACTCAGAGACAACAGTGGAATATTGGATACAGGGATTCCTGATTTCTGTTCCTAGTTCTGGGAGCACAGTATGGTCAAGCACTTAGGTTAGTGGTTACAGACAGCATAGTCAATGCACAGATTTGGAATGTTCATTCTGAAAGATACTCTAGTAAAGTGGAGGAGGCTTAGTTCTGTCACATGAGAGAGCTTGGCTGTACTCCCACCTCTGAGGGCAACATCTCAGTTATGTAAAATAGAAGGAACGATAGTTGACTACCTGTTAGTGTAGGGGTATGAGGCACTGGTAGCCAACAAGGGTTGTGAAGTGTGCAGAAATATTAACACCACTCAGTTGAAGAAATGAAGCCAAAATTCCTGTTATCTCCTGTTTCCCAGCCCACTGTACCTTCGCCCCAATGCAATTTCTCTCTCCTTCCTCCACCAAGCTCCTGGATATGCAGAAAGGCACAACAGGGCTGCCAGATGTGTGACATCTGGAAAATCTGCTTATGCTGACAGTGTCTGCACAGGGTAATGCTAATGTAGACCCTGAGCTGATTGGCTTTTCAGGTTTCACCCTTTACCTCGGCTGACAGATGCTTGTTTGTGTATATGTATTATTTTCTACATATTTAACAAACATATTTTAAATTTAATAGGATACAGAATATATTATAGTGTAAGTTTAAGATGGACTGAAATAGAGAGTTATATGCTAATATAACTTGAAGTCTAGTAGCGACATAGACCCTCATAACATTATTTCTGTGACTTGTGAGGTTGTTAATGAATTTGAAAGCTTTATCAATGATGGAAGGACTGACTGCATAATTTTTATATGTATTTTTTCCCCCTTTCTTAACCTTCTATATTGTTTCATTGACTCTTTTGACTACCATTGTTCTATCATCAACTCAGTGGGGGTATTTCAAATGAAATTCTCATTATTCATACTGTAAAAGAGAAAACAAGAGACACTGATAAAACAGTCAAAGGTCAAATACAATATAGTTATAACATTTACATCAGCTACTGTCTCGTTAAGCTCTTTCAGCATGGATAATGTCAAGTTAGTGTGGGCAAAATCATCACTATAGCAACCTATCATCTATAGTGCACACTGAAGAGCAAATTAACAACTCAGTTTGGGAAAAAAAAGAAAATCTTTTCCAAAACTGTATTTTTTGTGAATACTTTATGTTTTATATCAGGATTGCCAGAAAACAGAAATCTACTGAGAGGGTTTTTTGTTACTTCCCTTAGATTTCTGATCATCCATTTTAATGTAATGCTTTCTTCTTTCCTTCTTGTTACAAATAAAATAGTTATGAACCTCTTCTTCTTTGCCCTAAGCACAACTATATCACAAAGATTTCTGTCAAATAACACTCATGTGTTGAGTGTTAAGCTGAAGGAACTGCTGGTGTATTTTCCAGAGATGTTCATGAATAAGAGCAGTTAATCAAGAGTAAAAAAAATGGATGGCTCTGACTCTCTCTTATATTAGAGAGAAGATACTGGTTTTCTGTATCAGTCAGCAGAAGGGATTATTAGACTTCACACTTCATAAATATTTGTATTTCATTTTACTTTTGGAATACATGTATACTGACACTGTAGAACTTACTACCTGTAAATGACTGAGCTGTGGTGGATCCTAAGGTGTTAATAATTCAACATAATTAACTGGACAGCAACTAAAGAGATGTTTTTACAATGCAGAAATGAAGTATAAGCAACCACATACCCTGACAAAAAGGATCTACAGGTATGGATAATTATATGGAAGGCAAAAGCCAACAGATTATGTGTACTTGAGTCCCTCTGAGACACAGGGTGCAATACCATGATCCTCTTCTCATACCTGGTGTCCCTTTCAAGCTGCCTGCCAACCTTGGAAGGTCTTCAGTGGGTTGGCCCTCCCGCCAAGTCACAAAATTTAAATGAACCCATTCTGAGGTATTTAAGAGTTTATTTGCCCTCGTACCTGGCTTTAAATGCAGCCCTTTGTTCAGGCTCCCAAATAGTCTCTGTCCCCTTCTTGGGGTTATGCCACTTTACTTGTGGCCAACAAGGGAACTCTGGCCCACCCACTTCTCAAGGTTCCAAACCAGGGACTCCATAAACAGCAGCAAATATTGTGGGAACATTTCAACACACTATGGTTATGCATGGTTTAAATGGGCAGCTTTGATAAAGTCTTACTAAATGTGCTACGTGTGACATTAGTTACCTATCTCAAGGGTTGGTGTGAGACTCAGTTAAGACCTAACCCTGAGTTCCAGAGACATTTGCACTGTGAAATTTCCCACTGAGGCCAAATGGGGATTTGCCTGAGTAGGAAATTTGGGATTAGGCCTAAAAGTTTATAAAAAATTCTTTGAGATCTTTGAAGGGCATTATGGCTCAGATCCAGAGGGATTTAAGAGCCTAAAACCCAGATTGAGGCAACATAGTGGTCCACAAAAACTCCTGATCAGCTACAATTTAACACTGTAGGCACCTTAGTTTACACAGATCTTAAATATTTGCTGTAATAGATGCCAAAGTGCCTAACTTCCTGCCTGTGGGCATGTGCACTGCTGCTGGAAGCAGGCATCCAGACATCTATGTCACATCTAAGCTTCAGAGCAAGTCTCAAACCTAGTTAAGATTGATAGGTCCCTATCCAAGAGGAATGCTCAAAGGCAGCCATTCCCTTTATAATGTTTAGCCTGGGTAAGGTACTCATGCAGGATATGAGACTCCTCCAGTTCAATTCTCCCCTTTGCCTGATAAGGCAAAGGGATTTGAACAAGGGCTTCCCACCTCTCAGGTGAATGCCTGAAACAATTAGGATATGGGATACTCTGAAGTGGGGCTTTCTTAGTTTCTTCCATTGAAGCAGTTCCACCTTTTACAAATCATTAAACATACCCTGGATTAGAGACAGAGTATATCTACACTGGAAAAATAAATACATAATCATTAAAAAAAACCACAAGAACCTGGGTCAACTGAGCACTCCTGGGCTAAAAATAGCCTCATTGATATTCCCACTCAGGCTGAGACTAGGCTCTAAGACCCTCTTGCCTCACCAGGTTTCACAGCACAGTCTCCAGCCTGAGTGAGAACATCTGTACTGCTATTTTTAGCCCCATAGTGTGAGCCCAAGTCAGTTGACCCAAGCTTTGAGGCTCACTGTCACAGGTTTTTGGTTCTTCTGTGTAGACATACCCAGTGAGGCAGTCACTTGATAGTCCAGTGGTTAGGGCACTCATCCTCCCCCTGTCTCACCCAGTTGTTGTGTATGGAGATAGGCATGTGCCACTGCTGTTCTTGCAAGAAACGACTTAGGAGGGAAGTTCCCAGCTGTGGAGCCCAGGCAGAGATAGGCCCCACCCTCCAGCCTGGATTTTGATGCCTAACTCTATGAGAGGGGTGTGTCTTAAATCTATTTCAATACCTCCCATATTCTTCAATTCCTATTTGGCATTCCAGTACCAAAGATCAACTAGCACTTCTTAGTGATCTTCAGCACCAGTGTTTCCATCTTTTTAGTAATAGTGAATTGACTTTATGCATCTTGGCAGTTGAGGATTCTCATTCTGTTTTTTGTCTCATTGCACAAAAGCTTCTTCTCCCACATCCTCTGCTGTTGGGCTAAGCTAAAGCTGAATTTAGGCCATTTGTGATCTGTGTCAAACAAGCCCTTCAGTACTGTTTGCTCATCAGCCTCATTCCAAACCGAGAGCCTGAATTTACCTATTATGTTTACAGTGAAGAGTGAGCCTGAAAAATAGCCAAAGAACACACTGCCAAGCCAGCAGGAAATTCACAATCCTCCAAGGGTAGGAGCCAACTAAGCTGCTGAAATAAAAAATAAATAGTATTAAGAGTGGGGCATCATGGTCATATTGTGTATGCCTTAGTGTGCATCATAGAGACAGGAAATGAGAGGAGAAGCAGCAATCATTAGACCTCAATGTTGTACTCTGTGTGTTTTCTTCAGGGCCTGCATGCGACTTAGGCAGCCAAACTCCTATCTTCCCTGGTTTGTGAATTGCTCTGGGACTTAAGACAGGAGATAGGCATCTGTATGCCTGGAATAAGGCAGCTGCCCATGCTACCCCAGATACACTGCTATTTTTAGCACACTAAAGTGTGTGTCTGTTTACCTGCACTGGAAAGCACCCACCAAGCTGCAATGCAGAAGTACCCAATGGCATTAACTATATTAAAATTGAGTTATAAGTATAATCTGGATGATGAGTAACTATACTGGAAATAATGCAATACATTATCTTTCATACACTTACAAAGATATCTAAACAATCATATAGGCCTGGAGCCACAATTGATGGCTAATTTTTAAGTGCCTGGCCACCCAGTGGAAGCCACAAAACATGAGTTACGCACCTAGACTAACTATACAGTGCATGGGGAGAGATAAGCACCTGAAAATAGGATCAACAAAAGCAGCATGTTAAACAGGGAGCAGCTGCCTAAACTAGCCAGTAGCAAAGGTTGTAAAGGGTTTGAGAGTGTTTTATCGGAACTAAGTATTATTGCTGAATCAAAATGCACTGACACATTTAAAGAGAAACATAAAAATGCAGCAGATGATTGTACTGTATTACCCTATTAAATATATTTGTTCTAGGGGAAAAAAGGGAGGAACAGAAAGACATGAACATTTGACGCTGAAGAACAGATTTGTGCTTAATGCACTGAAAGCATAGTTGAAAGCTTGTTATCCTTTCTTTGTTTGCAGGAGGCAGCTTTTAAATTGAGTAACTGACTTTACATGTAATATAATTTTTGCTCATTCAATCATCCATATTACTTATTCTGAGGTTCCTGGTGTAATATACGCTGACGACATATCCAGAAAGAACCCACAGTTGTTCTCTGGAGCTTCTGCAACAAAAGCTGACAATAATAAAAATGTCCTGTCTATACTACAATCTGCACCACCAGTGAAGGGGAGAGGGATACCTCCATGGTTTATGCATTAGCCTGCTAAACCCAGGGTTGTGAGCTCAATTCTTGAGGGGGCCCCTTAGGGAAATGGGGTAAAATCTCTCTGGGGACTGTCCTGCTTTGAACAGGGGGTTGGACTAGATGACCTCCTGAGGTCCCTTCCAACCCTGATATTCACAGATCCCAACTTTGCCAGTGTAGACATAATCTTATGTGGGAAGCCACAGAGGTAGAATGGATAGTCACAGATCCATTGGATTTCAGGTATACTTTCATGCTTCTCTCATGTCCAAACACAGATTTCAAATTGTGCCTCCTGCCCAGTTGCACTAGCACTGGTTAAAATGTTCCCATGGAAATTATTCAAAACAGCTAGCCTCCTCTCAGACAGTGTATGTATTTGGCAGTATTCTTCCCTTTTGTATTTTTTCCACAGAGGTGAAACATATGAGTTTGTATTAAGTTAGATGGGCGAATAATTTTTTTTTCTGGAATGAACATTTTTTACAGATATATAGAAACTATTCCTGAGTCTGCTCCTCAGGTGCCATTAGGACTTTATATCAATCTAGTAGTTCTTTCTTTTTTACTGTGCTGCCTTCCCTTACTTCCTGTAGGCACCAGAGTCTTAAGGAAAAACCCATTCCTTCCATAGTAACAATGACATCTGAATTTAATTTTCTTGTTAAGTTCACTGAGTGGACTATTTATTTACCCTCCTCCCACCCTATGACTTTTCTTTTCCTTTTTTTAAATTTCATCCTGAGTGAATAAGACAATGAGTAAGTTTCAATGCTGTCTTTGTCTTATACGATGCGTTTACTGAGGGCAAGGTTCATTTGGCTTCAAGCATCTAGATCATACAGACATGAGTTCATGCACTGTAAAAGTATGAAGCAATTAAAATCCTGTTGAGGAAAACACTGCAATAAAACCAGGACTGAAGAGATGGGGCAATCATCATAATTTGTGCACAGCAGGGGATTCTGCAGCTTTTGGTTTTTTTGCCTTGAGTTCAGGGTTTCAAAGTTTCAATAGCTTGATTTCCCCCTCACAAACAGAAGGGTTGGGATTTTTTTAAACCAGTTAAAAATCTTCAAGAAATGTCAGCTAGATCTCTCAAAACAAATATTTGTGTAATAGAATGGCACAAGACTCCACCATCACACAATAGGGAAAAAGGTGATTGACTGGCCAATCCCTCTATTTTGCTGCCTTTCCAGGGTTTTGAAACGCAAGTCACTGTTTTTAACTTTCTGATTGAATATGGCTGCTCCTAGACCAGTCTTACTGTATAGTTTGCTGGATGCATTGTTCTCCTTGAAGCTCCTATTGTGTTCCTCTCTGCAAGAGTGGCGCATGACAGTGTACCATCTCACAGTGTAGCATGCTGCCTGTAGCTTTACAATAAATAAAATGAGGTTGGCATCCAACACTGTCTAATAAGATTATATTATTTACATTTGTAATCTCACAGTAATTAATTAACTCTGTGGATCATTGCCATATTTAATATCTAGAATGCATCACCTTTTTTTGTTGACACAATAATATTAATGGGATTTGTGTAGTTTTCTCTGTGCATCACAGCCATTATGAAAATGTACCATTAGCTTGCAATTATGTATCAGTTTTCCTGAGTGCTTCAGTCAATTTTGCCTTAAAGAAAGATGGACCCAGGAAAGATTGATTCTGCAGTGATAGCAGCTTTTTGTGCCCCGTATACTTGTGCCACAGCAGCACTAAACCCAGCAGTCTTCACAGCAAGGTAGAGCAGTGATATGTGCATAATGGTTAGCGCCTACACCAAGACATCACTGCAAATTGGATCAAGAAAAAGAAGTTGAAATCCCTGTTAAATTGCTATGGCTGTATTGATTGTAAAATAAAAATCAAACATGCATTTCTACTGAAGCAAGGCATCCGGATTTGGCCAGTAACATAAGTATAATTACAAAACCAGACCTCAGAAAAAAAGATATGGTCTTTAGTACCACTCCTGTTTTGGTTCAGTCAGTAAACTCAATAAGATCATAGCTAAGATTCCCAGTTTATTAATAACTTTACTAAGTGGGAAAAAAAAGATGAGAATATTATAGACCAAAGAAGGAGAGAGAGGGGCAGAAATAAAAAAAGAGACAATTTTTATATATGCGCTACTTATACCCAAGGAAAAATCCTTTCAGACGATATGCAGTTTGAATACAGAGCTAAACTCCATCCATCTGGGTAATACCAAACCATACCAAAGGAAACAAATGCCAGTTTTCCCTTGCAGAATAGCCTCTGCATTTTTCCATTGGGATGGGGATTTCCCTTTATGCAGGAGAAAGCAACAGTCTTACAAACAACTCCCCTCCCACCCAATACCCTGAAATTTATAAAGGGAAGAGCACAAGACGATCCATGTGCAGACCCTGTTTCTCCATAGCTCCTTAACAACGTAACTCCACTGGAGCCATGCTCCAGGGACAACCCCTACCTACAGTGGTCCTCAGTGTCATCTTAAAGGGAGATTCCCTCACTGTGAAGGGTGGGCAATAGCAATGTAACACAGGTTCTGGTATGAACCACAGAATGTCATTTGGGCCTTGAGGGGACGGGGGTGTGCCCACTGGCCTATCTTCTACTTACTATCCCACCAAGTATGGATTCACAGGCCACTGAAATGAGGTGTTTAAGGAAATAGTGATGTGCCACTGTCCCATCTTTTCTGTAGGGGGAGAAGAAGATCCAAGTACAAAAGATAGCCTTCTCTCTACATAAAAGCAGAGGCTATGTGAGATTCTCATCAACACATCAATCCATTTATGAGGGGTCAGAGGGTGAGTGTGGCCTCAAGGAGGTCTAAAAGCTCTGGTTCTGGAAGGGGAGGGTTCCCCATGTGCAGATATTGTGGAAGAAAGCTGCAAATCTGCCCTCTGACAAGCCCTGGCATATGAAGTGTGCTGGGATGAGAGAGATATGTCGGAAGGGAGTATGCAGCATGCAGCACTGTGGAATGCTGCAGCCCTCGGGGCAGCCTTGAAAAGATGCTGTAACTTAGGCTCCCAGGGTTGACACTGGAGGACAAAAGTCATCTTTGCCCTTCTTTTCACTGGGCTGCAAGTTCTGTACTGTACCTCAAAGACACAAGAGGAAAACTAACCCCATGTTCTGCCCCAGAGTTCTCTTATGAGGCTGATCATGCACCACTAAAATCAGTTTGAGTTTTACCAGTAGCTTCAGAAGTCTGATTCTCCAGTGCCTTGCACTTTGTTTAGTCATTTACTATACGTGCAAAGTGGGTGCAAAAGATAACCAAATCAGAATGATAGCACTTTGCAGACATTTTGCAAGTATAGGTGATTATCTAGGGTGCAAGTCAGTGCATAACAAAGACTAAGGGGAGCAGGATCATGGCCAATATTGAGAAATGGAGATAACCCTATTGAACAGGATCCTTGAGAGTCATCAGTAATCCATTGTGCCGCACACAGCTTTTGTAAATTAAGAGGGTATATACAGTTGAAAATTATTCTATAACTTTACTTAATTTCAGAAAATCACATCAGATTAAATAAAACAAAATTGGCTGCAAGAAATGAAGTTACACAGCACTGGACACAGCCCTGAACTCTCTGGATTTTACTTTTATTTATTTAACCAGTAAAGATGTATTAGTGTAGGCATTTGTTATTATCAGTGGATTAGTTTAATGTTTTATGAAAATACCTCAAAAAGATAGAAGAAACAGATTTTAAGTGTGAAATTGTTTTTTTCAAGGCCTACAGTGTTTGGTTTCTTTGGCTGCACTCTATTGATTCTCACAGATTAGTTGGTTGGCTAAAATTACTAGACATTTCATAGCTAGAAAGGCTTAAAAAGAGGGAAAAAATATAAAAAATCTCTTCAAATTCAGAGAAAAAAAACATAAAAAGCCTGGTATTGTAAATATCGAGAACACTTCCTCCAACTACATTTCTGAGGGGGGGAAAAGTAACCATCCCTGTATATGAAGTGAGCTACAAGGAAAATAGTCCAAAGAATTGGATTTTAAGAAATGTTGGGTCTGATTTAAAAAAAAATTTAAAAAAAAGTCTGCAATTTTGCTTTTCTCAGTGGAAACCAAGGAATGTACTAGACATGCTAGAAAGATTTCTTGTACAAATATTGATTAAAATGTTCCATATTTATATTTAATAATAATAATCAGTAGCATCTCAAAGCCCTTTGTAGACTATATAGATTCAGTTTATTGTCCTGGCTTCTGAGATGGAACATGTCTGTTATTCTGTTCCGGAAATAATTCACATCTGTTTCAAGTGAAGAAATGAATAATAAATTCTTCAATAAAACTACAGAGTAATTTTAGGTACTTGGAATATAATTAGTCATTTGAGAATATAGCTAAAACAGAGATTTAATACCGCTACTCTGCAAAAAATGCCTTGGGATCTTTAATGACCACAGGTAGTCTGGACCTCACTTTTAAGGCTCATCCAAAGATGACATGTCAAATAATGCAGTGTCCGATAACATCATGTTTGTATCCAAGGCACCAATAAATCTTAATCTACCTCTGCTCTTGGCTTGCAAGCTTGGACAGCTTTTTAGAAGAGCGCACAAAAAACAAACAAACTTACTTTCATTATGTTTGGATGCTGTACCTCATCTTATTTTTAGGAAACACACCATTTTTATATGGTAATATATTTTAAATGTAACTATGCAAATAAGATTCACTGCTCAAATTTTTTTAGAACAAATGCAAATATTCAGCAACAGATCAAATCCTTAATATTTCTTTCCATTTCCTCCTCTGCTCTTTCATGTTGCTTGATGTAGCACAAACTCAGTGGAGAATTAGGAGATGATATTTTGAAATTGAAAGTACAACAAATGTATCCATTTCCCATGTGATTATAATGAGATAAAGAGCTGAAGTTTTACCACTTAAAAAGGCCAAAGATAAGATGTATATAAGATGTAGTTATCTTGATTTATATACACTAGTCTTTATCTCAATGTCATTTGTGAAAGATTATGGGATTATAGACATTTATTTACAAAGAAACCTTTAGAAGTTGGTATTTTAGTAAAGAAATAAAGAGAACACACGTATGTAACTAACATTTCAGTAAAATTGCTTCTTAGAATAGATTGAGGGCATGTGTCTGAGCATTAGAAATTTTTGATTATATTTCAGCTCTGCCACTAATAAAGCAATGATCTTGGAAAAGTCACTTTACCTCTCATTTTCTTCCTCTATATAATTCACAATGGTGATAAAAGCTATGTTGGTAAAGTAGTTTGAGATCCTCAAATGATAGGCACTATGTAAATACAAATCAATATTACAAAGACTTATGGGGAAGTAGATTCAGCAGCACTGTCCAGTTGCTTGTGCCACTCCAGCAAGGAAAAGAGGCTAGGATGTACGGTAAATTTAACCAGTCAATTAAAGTGGGATTACAACTCCTGCATGCCACTGAAGCAGCACAAACAGACACAATGCAGGGCAAATGTGGCCCAAGATGTTTCTGAATTAAGGGCAGGATTTCGCACTCCATTACGCTAGTTTTATTTTGTCTTAACACCATTGAATTCAGTAGAGCTAAAGCAGAGTAAAACCAGTGTAGAAGGAAGAAGGCGGCCCTATATATTTTAAGAATTTGGCATAAGGTAGTATGCTTAAAGCATATTCTATAGATAAATTTATTAGAATTCTCTGAAACTACATGAGTAGATTTACAGCAGCATATATTTGTGATATTACAGTATATTTCCTTCACTGTTAAAAATATATCAATATATTGTAAGCCATATTCAGATACAGACACCTAGACCACAGTCTGATCTACTAGTCTGACCAATGGATTAAGAACCAAAAATGCTTGAGTTCTAATCTTAGCTGAGACACCAACACTCTCTGTAGTCTTGGAAAAGCCATTTATATTCTGTCTCAGTTTCCCCATCTGTAAAATGGGATAACAACACTTTCCAAACAAAATGAGGAGAAAATGGGAAGTTGCTCGTCTGGCACCTAAATATTCCTTTTTTATAAAAGCTTTATGTATTTGGTGCTCATGAAATTTAACACTGAGCTTTTATGCAGAGAAGGAACCTGAAGTAATGACAATTAAGATATTCAGTGCCATAATAATAGTAAGCCCAGAAATATAAATCACTGCAGCAATTATAGCAGCACAAATAACACAATTAATGCAATCAACTCTTAGTGTGAATATTTGACAACAACATTTAATCTCCTTCAAATGATCTTGCATTCTCTGCAATTGAACACAGTATAGTAAACTATTAAAGATATTTACAATAGCATGGAAGTAATTACACCAACACATCTTCATATTTCAGAAATACATTAATTTAAATTTATGATTTAATATATAATTTTTCTCTGTGCAGTTTTGTTTGTATTCCCAAACTGATTTTTGCAATGGTCATAAAACAGCCTTCATGGCCAGCTGAAAAATCTAACATAGAGATAAAGGTATTTAAACCCTACATTGGGTATCTTTTTGAAGGCAAGACAAATCTAAACCAAGGACCAGGTCCTATAACCCCAGCTCAGGAAAAAGAAATCCACTGAAATGAATGGGAGTTTTGTCTGAGTAAGGATAGCAGGATGAGGCCCTTAGAGAGTCAGCTATTTATAAACTTCCTGCTTTGTCTTTTCTCTGGCACCTCAAGCACCAGCACAAGGTTAGTAGGGGCAGCATGAGAGGGAGCCATAACAGTATAAAATTTGCCAGTTTGTGAGAAATAATCCCCAAATGTAGGACTACAAAATTACTAAAGCACAGGGCTCCAACACCTACTTCTTCTGTCAAGCCTTCCATCCACCTGTCCATATCAGCAAGGGGAGAATTCTTTCTTTCTCTCTTTCTCAGCTGCTCATCATCCAATTTGTTAGTTTAAAATTGTTAGTCACATATCCCACCAAAGCTACTTATAAAAAGCAAGGAGCTAAGCAGTTAAATCATTCAAACCCTGCCACCTGTGTTCAGTTCATCAGTTCCCCTTCTGCACATGAACTGTCTCCCTTCCACACCTCACATTATCTTTACCCTCATTTGGCATAACCAAGAAAGAAGAGTCAATTAAAGAAATGAGAGTCTGATTCACCCTACATTGATAACAAATTGCAGTTGTGTTTCAAGGAGGAGACATGTACTAACACTGACACAACTTTTTTTCTGGATAATTGTCAACAAGTGATGCTTGTTATGTCTGAGTAATTGGTTAGATTAACACCTTTACTAGGAGAGTAAACAAAAATTGTAATACATTTTCAAGATTAAGAGAAACACATTTTAATTCTTGAAAAGTGGATATTTTAATACCATCACCCAATTTAAAGTATTGTAAACTAATTTGTGTTGTATCCTTCAATTAGTATGACATCATTTATTCTAACATTTCAAATACTAATGATGCAGTAGTTAATTTATATTAAAATCCCAATAAACAAATTGTTTTGCTAGATCTTGTCTCATAAAAAAGACACACAGAAGTGTCCACATGGTATAAGATTTTTAGACAGCATTATTCACCTGATTTAAAAGATTAAAGCATAGACTCATAGATTCTAGGGTCAGAAGGGACCAATGTGATCATCTAGTCCGACCCCCTGCACAAAGCAGGCCACAGAACTCTACCCATCCACTTCTATAACAAACCTCTAACCTATGTTTGAGTTACTGAAGTCTTCAAATTGTGGTTTGAAGACCTCAAGCTGCAGAGAATCCACCAGCAAGTGACCCATGCCCCACGCTGCAGAGGAAGGCGAAAAACCTCCAGGGCCTCTGCCAATCTGCCCCGGAGGAAAATTCCTTCCTGACCCCAAATATGGCGATCAGCTAAACCCTGAGCACGTGGGCAAGACTCACCAGCCAGCACTCAGAAAAGAATTCTCTGCAGTAACTCAGATCCCTATCATTGATGACTTTTTGCAAACAGTTCCATTTATATTCTGGGTAGTAGAATCAAATATCTTACTTTAGAAAATAATATCTTTACAACCTCTGTAACCTGAGAATCTATTTTTAACTGGTAGATAAAGAGTGCAAGTCCTGGCTTTACCAGTAAAGTCATGTATTTTTCATATGATATCTCAGTATTTTGGGAAGTTAATAACTTAATAGAATGTATGGCCAGAAGGGTACACTGTGATCTAGTCTGATCTCCTGTATAACACACGTTATAAAATTTTACCCACTAATTCCTTCACCTAGTCCATAATAACTTGTTGAACAAGAGCATTTCTTTTAGAAAGATATCAGGTCTTGATTTAAGACTTGAACTGATGGAAAATCCATCACATTCACAGGTAAATTTATTCAATGTTTAATTTCTCTCACAGTTAGAAATGTGTGCCTTATTTCTAGTCTTACTTTATCAGGCTTCAGCTTCCAGTCACTGGATCTTGCTATGTATATGTCTATTAGTCCTCTGTTATCAGAAATCTTCTCCTCCTCTGGGGACTTAAGTTATAGACCATGAACAATTCACCTCTTAACCTTTTTTTGGGTAAACCCAAATAGACTGAGCTTCTTTAGTCTCTCTTTTATTTATCTGGGGACATCTGAAATATCCTTGTTTTGACTGTTGTGATAAAAACATTCTTATTACTACAAAGTATTGGTTAAAGACATATTGCTATATCAAATGCAATTTGATCTGTAGTTATCAGAGGAAACACTCCAGTAGAATGAACACTGGGTGTGATGAATGGTGTTTATGTTGAACAAAAAAGTAAAATTAGTGTAAACACTACCAAACTGTTCATTTGCTCATAGTTAAAATTAATGAACTTGTCCAGTATTTCCTGAGAAATTCACTCCGAAAACAAAATGACTGGGGAAAAAATCCTCCACTTCAAGAAATAAGTGCACATTTCTCTTGAGTCAGAACCTGGCAATAGTGACACCAACATTTTTAAAGTGTACTTTTATGAATCATTCACAGCCCTAAAAGCGTGTTTTCACAACAATATTTAGTTTTAAATTTTAAAAATATGGTCACCTTTTTGACAGGAATGAGGAATGAATCAGTAGCAAACAAGCTATTCCAGGGAACAACTCAGTCTCTTGGAGTTCCACTGCAAAAATAGTGTTGAACCCATGCTATGTATGTACTTAGAATTACTCCTCACAAGACAGCACATTATATTCTCCCTTAAAAAAGAAAAGAAAAATGAGAGAGAGAATACCTGTTTTTTTGCATAGCGATGAGGTAAACCACCTATAAATATAGGACCTGTCTCACGCCAAACTGTACTGGACCAGAGATTGGTAGGCATGCTTATCTTCGCAGAAATACTCAGGACAGTCACTTCAGCATCACATGGTATCATGTCTTGCCTGCATAAATTTAGAAATAGCAACATTTTACAACCATACCATACTTCACATTACTGCCTGTCTGACAAATTAATTAGGCTATTACTAAATGAAAGAGATAGCATATCTTATATTAAAGCCAATAAACATAACAGAAGACTTTTGATCAACAAGCTATATACTAACATGTCTTTAGAGTCCAAGCTCCATAAAAATGAAGTTGTATTGTAAAACTCAATTGTATAACTGGTCAGGGTGGAGAGAAAGGGCAGAAGAAACCAACTGAAATTAATGAATAACGAATCAGATTTTTTTAACAGTAATAAGTATGATTTTAATGTGGAGAAAAAAAGTGATTCTCTTGATGTTTTAAACAATACATTTCCTGGGATATGTGGGGGGCAGGAGGGAGGAATATAAGACCAAAAAGTCAACAAAAATATGTTTCCTTTAAAGACTTTGTGCCAAATCCTGTGATGTTTACTTACAAGAATACCTCTCTCATGTATTAAAGCAACACGACTGGGCCCTGTAATTGCTATCTATAGGTTTAATGTGGTTGCACAAGTTGTATATCAGTGCATTTGGTGCTGACTTCAATTTAGATAAGAGGCAGAGTTAGGAACAAATTGTTAACTGTAAATATTTAGTACAATACTTAGTTTTTCTTCTTTCTTTTAATAATAGAACATTAATTTATGTTCCTTTAACCAACCAGCAGCAAACATTCTGCCTTCATGAAAGGCAGCACAATGCAGAAATATTAAATTCAGGCAACAGCCTTCTCAGTCTGGAATTTCATTCTGCCCATTCTTTTCTCTGCACAGCAGGAATATAGGGTTCTGTTTAAGAGCCAGACCAAAGACCAAAGTTTGGCCAGCTGGCTGATTTATATGATTCAAAGATCTTCATGCTACAGCTGTGACAGGAAGGTATGCAGCAAATGAACAAAATCAAAAGCAGAAGCTACCTATGTAATTTAACTAGGATACTATGGGTAAATACACGAATTCAATTAATCTTAGGTAACAGAGCTAGCTGCAGAAGCCTTGATTGGTGACACATGAAAGCCAGTCTTTTCTATTTTCTTCCTTCTCCCAATCACAGACACACACAATTGAATTCTCCAAGAAGGGTCTTACTTTGCCAATTATTTCAGTGGGAGCAAAAGCAGACCCACATTAGCAGCATTTGTAGACAGTGGTGTATGTTTATTTTCTGCATAATTTTGTTTGTACCCCTTTCATGAAATCTTTAATCATACCAACACACTTATTGCATTTAAACAGAAGGGACTCCATTCCAAACACTTTCACAAGCAAAATACTTTTTCCACACTATGTAAACGTCCTTTAGAATGTAGCAGGAAGAAAACAATAAGGTCTCAGGTTTACAGAGAATGATATCCTTCCTAGTTTGTTTGTTCTGCTCATAAAGCCGACTTATTGACTAGAATTAGATAGGAGAGATATCATTCTTTGTTAAATTCTCAGAAATAGTATTTAAAAATGGTGGAAATGATGCCATCCTCATTAAATTATTATTTAAGACATTTCCATGAAATTTAGCTTTTTTCTGTTATTCTGGTGAAATACAATTGAAGCTTGTACTGCATAGTAAAAGTCTGACATTTTAAATCCTCTCATATTTCCATTTTTAAAGAATGAAATGGTTTAATTATTCCAGCAGGATTTGTGCCATTTACCTGAATATATGGGTTCAAACTATAGTTCCCTGAAAAAACTAGTAGAACACTTATTAGATTGAATCTCTGAATGTCTTCTTTACTATTGTAAAGGTGCAGAAGGCATACACGTATTAATTACGAACATTTTATTTTCATTATACAATAATTATTTTGCATTTAGAAACAATAAGTTATATGAATCATGTGGCTTATATCTGCTGCTGTATATCAATGGGGAAATGAATACAGTAGCACTTTCTTTGAAGAAGATCATAACTGTATTAATTGTGTTCGAGACGCCTAGTGCTACCAAAATTACACATTATGTAATTATCCCCATTAAAATATTCAAATAGGACCCAGGATAGTGTTTTAGTCTAAACTTAAACTCACTTCTTTCGAGGTTCAAAGGAAAAAATGCTGCAATAGTTCTTTGTTTCAATGTGACCTAATAGGTTTTTGCCTTCAGACTTTTCTAATCAAATATTAGAAGCATTCTAATAGTCAAAGTTAGTGAGAAGAGGCAGGAGAAAATTGTAGTCAAAGCTATTAAGTGAAAGACGATTTTTGCAGAGACTCCGTAGGGATTTTGCACACACACCATACTAGTCACTTGCATACTACAAAGTCTACTGGCAGTGTTTCTTGCTTATGCATCATGATAGTTTTGCTAATGGTTCCAAGTGACCGTGTTGCTCTGTGCAGCTTGAAAGTTCTCTCTCTCACCAACAGAAGTTGGTCCAATAAAAGATATTACCTCACCCACCTTGTCTCTCTTGTCAACATTCAAGTATTTCTATTAGGTTTGATCCCAGTGTGGCATTTTGGCTGTGTGTGTGTCCCAGAGCAGGGATGTGTAGATATATTTTTTAAAGAGAATCTGATACTTAGATGTCTAAAGTTTTTCCTTTTCTTCAGAGGTGAAAGTAACATTAAGAACTTACCAGTATGGGGGCCGGCTCTGTCCCCCAGAAGGGGTGTGGCCTCAGGTGTAAGGGGTGGGGACTCAAGCATAAGGGGTGGGACTGGAGGTCAGTTTCCCCCAGCCAACCCATCCACACTGTCTGGCCAGTGACAACTGGGGCTCCAGCAGCAATTTAAAGGGCCCGGGGCGGTGGCTGCTGCCGTGGTAGCGGCGGCTGGATCCCCAGGACCTTTTAAATCATGGCCCCGGGGCAGCTACTCCTTTTGCCCCTCCCCATCGGCAGCCAGAGGGGGAAAAAGGGGCAAAGATGTTAAAATGCTGTGGGGGTCCACTTTTTATTGGCATGCTGTAGCAGCCCGTACAATCTTACTTTCACCCTGCCTTTGTTTGAAAATGGGAAGCATTTTTCCTGCAATATATGAAAGCAAATTTATTTGAGTTTTTTATTCATCTACAGCTGGGCTGAAGGAATGGAAGCTGCCTATATAACTTGTTTATGACAGTTACTACGGTATATTCATTTCTTCACATATTTTTGAGAGGCAAACTCTAGAATTAATAACATGTGCATATGTTTACTTGTATTAAAATTCACCCCATGAGTTTCCCACAGTTTTTCCATGGTCCCTGCCAGGAAATTAGACCCTGAATCTGTAAGGATGTCAGAGGGCGAACCTACCCTGGCAAAGATGTCTGTTAGGGCCAGGCACACAGTGTTAGCTCTGGTGTTGCCTAGAGGTACTGCTTCTGGCCATCGGGTAGCAAAGTCCACTAAAGTCAGTACGTACTGCTTTCCTCTGGGCGTCTTTTTTGGGAAAGGGCCCAGAATATCCACAGCTACTCGCTGAAATGGGACCTCAATTATGGGGAGTGGCTGGAGAGGGGCCTTGACCTGGTCTTGAGGCTTTCCCACTCTTTGGCATACCTCACAAGACCGGACATACTTGGCAACATCCTTGCCCATCCCCTCCCAGTGGAAGGACTTCCCCAACCGGTCCTTGGTTCTGTTCACCCCAGCATGGCCACTGGGACGATCATGGGCTAAGCTTAAGAGCTTCCCCCGGTACTTAGTTGGAACCACCAACTGTTTTTGTGGCTGCCATTCTTCCCGGTGTCCACCAGAAAGAATTTCCTTGTATAAAAGTCCTTGGTCTATAACAAACCGGGATCGATTAGAAGAGCTGAGAGGCGGTGGGGTGCTCCGTGCCGCCGCCCACGCTTTCTGAAGGCTGTCATCTGCTTCCTGTTCAGTCTGGATCTGTTCCCTTGAGGCTGGGGTCACCAGTTCTTCCTCAGACTGTGGACTTGGGCTTGGTCCCTCTGGAAGCGATGTAGGTGATGGTCTTTTTTTTCCATTGCTGGTGAACCGCTCTCTGCTGGTGCACCTGAAGGTATTTCAGGCTCTGGCTGAGCCTTTTGGGTATGGCTGTCTGTTGCTTCTGCCAGTTTGGGCTCGCTGGCGCCCTCTGGCATTGAGTTTGAAGATGTGGTTGCACTTGCTGGTGCTGGTTGCTGTTCCAGTTCCGGGCCTGGGACTGGAGATGCTGTGGCTGTTTCAGTGATAGGCATGGAATCCGGGTCCACTACCTCTGTCTGGGTCTCTGGTAACACAGACGGGGCCTCTGTGGACGGCTCAGGAACAGGAATGGGTCTGGAAGCTTGCCTGGTTTGGCTACGTGTAACCATTCCCACTCTCTTGGCCCGCCTCACCTGGTTGGCCAAGTCTTCCCCCAGTAGCATGGGGATAGGATAATTGTCATAGACGGCAAAAGTCCACATTCCTGACCAGCCTTTGTACTGGACAGGCAGTTCAGCTGTAGGCAAGTCTACAGCTTGTGACATGAAAGGGTAAATTGTAACTTTGGCCTTTGGGTTGATGAATTTGGGGTCTACGAAGGATTGGTGGATAGCTGAGACTTGTGCCCCCATGTCTCTCCACGCAGTAACCTTCTTTCCGCCCACTCTCAAATTTTCCCTTCGCTCCAAGGGTATTTGAGAGGCATCTGGGCCTGGGGATCTTTGGTGTGATGGAGGTGTAATGAATTGCACTCGCATGGTGTTCTTTGGACAGTTGGCCTTGATATGTCCCAGTTCATTACACTTAAAGCATCTTCCATCTGATTGGTCACTGGGCCGAGGTGAGTTACTGGAGACTGGTGAGGTGGAAGAGTAGGGTGTTTGTGGCTTTACTTGGGTGGTATGTGGGGTCTTTGGCTGTCCTCGGTTGTAGGGTTTATGGTCTGTGTGCTCCCTGGGGTAATCGTTCCCCTTGACAGTAGCTTTCTTGCTTTCTGCCAGTTCCATCCATTTGGCTCCAATCTCCCTCGCCTCAGCGAGATCTTTGGGTTTTCCATCTTGTATGTACCGTGTGATGTCTTCAGGAACACCATCCAAGAACTGCTCCATTTGTATGAGGAGGTTCAGTTCTTCCAAGGTTTGAATGTTGTTTCCTGTTATCCAGGCCTCAGTTTTTTGCAATGTAGTAGGCGTGTTTGGGAAATGACACCTCTGGTTTCCACTTTTGGGTTCTGAAACGCCGACGGGCATGATCTGGGGTTATCCCCATCCTGTATCTGGCCTTGGTTTGAAAAAGTTTATAGTCATTCATTTGCTGCTTAGGCATTTCAGCTGCCACCTCTGCTAAAGGTCCACTGAGTTGTGGCCTTAATTCTACCACGTACTGGTCTTCGGGGATGCTGTACCCAATACAGGCTCTTTCAAAATTTTCCAAGAAGGCCTCGGTGTCATCACCTGCCTTGTAGGTGGGAAATTTCCTGTGCTGTGGAGCAATAATGGGCGATGGGTTGTTAGGATTGGCTGGAGTGTGTTGCTTAGCCTTTTCTAATTCCATGGCCTGTTGGTGGGCTTCCCTCTGGAGTTCTATCTGTATTCTGTGGGCTGCCTCTTCTTCTTCGTGCTTTCTTCTGTGGGCCAACTCTTCTTCTGCTTGTTTCCTTCGGTGGGCCACCTCTTCTTCTTCTAGTTTTCTTTTGTGTGCTGCCTCTTTGATTTGTTCTTCTCTTTCTTTCATCTCCATTTGTTGCCTGTGTTCAGCTTCTTTGAATTGCTCTTCGGCCTTAATTTTGGCCTTGGTAGACATGGTTCCTGTTTTCTTGTGTTCGGGTGCCCTCCGGTGTTTATCCTCTGAACTGCAGGTTCTCTGTTGCCTCCTGAAGTCTGCCTAGCAACAGTGCCTTTAGCTAATCTTCAATGTTAAGCAAACCTGAAAAAACCACTTTATTTGCATTTATATAGTGCTGGTATGACTCTCAATGGGAGTGCTATTGTGTGACAAAAGACTCGTGATAGCCCTTTAACGACTTCTTGCTTAACATGCAAGCCACAAACTGCCAGAGAGAGCAGAAAAAAAAATTCTCTCTGGTTCCCTTTTAAAACCAAACTGTTTCTCTGTGCTAAAAAGCCCTTAGCAGAGAAAAGAAAAATATAATATTCCTACTGGCTTCTGGATTCTGTCTATCTCCCAACTGCTGCTACGCCATATCATAACCTTATTCCCAGATTTGGACCTTAGCGTCCAAAATATGGGGGTTAGCATGAAAACCTCCAAGCTTAGTTACCAGCTTGGACCTGGTACTTGCTGCCACCACCCAAAAAATTAGAGTGTTTTGGGGCACTCTGGTCCCCCTGAAAAACCTTCCCTGGGGACCCCAAGACCCAAATCCCTTGAGTCTCACAACAAAGGGAAATAATCCTTTTTCCCTTCCCCCCTCCAGGTGCTCCTGGAGAGATACACAGACACAAGCTCTGTGAAACTACCCTCTCCGTTCCCAATCCTGGAAACAAAAAGGACTTTCCTATTCCCCCAGAGGGAATGCAAAATCAGGCTAGCCAATTCAACACACACAGATCTCCCCTGATTTCTTCCTCCCACCAATTCCCTGGTGAGTACAGACTCAATTTCCCTGAAGTAAAGAAAAACTCCAACAGGTCTTAAAAGAAAGCTTTATATAAAAAAAGAAAGAAAAATACATACAAATAGTCTCTCTGTATTAAGATGACACAATACAGGGCAATTTCTTAAAAGAATATTGAATAAACAGCCTTATTCAAAAAGAATACAAATCAAAGCACTCCAGCACTTATATTCATGCAAATACCAAAGAAAAGAAACCATATAACTTACTATCTGATCTCTTTGTCCTTACACTTAGAAACAGAAGACTAGAAAGTAGAAACTACTTCTCCAAAGCTCAGAGAAAGCAGGCAGCCAGAAAACAAAGACTTCAGACACAAACTTCCCTCCACCCAAAGTTGAAAAAATCCGGTTTCCTGATTGGTCCTCTGGTCAGGTGTTTCAGGTGAAAGAGACATTAACCCTTAGCTATCTGTTTATGACACATGCACAGCTGATAATTTTCATAATATTCTATACATGCACTTGTGCATATCACCAGTGTAAATCACCTTTATATAAGGAGAGATATTGTTTTTGCATATGCAAATATCATATTTTAAAACTTGACTAGTACTTTATATTAAGAGACCAAGCTCTCGCAATTCAACTTTGCGCACTTGTTTCACCTTATGCTTATTCGTGTGTCAGCCATGTACCTTTTGATTGTGCTTGATTGAATCTAATATGGACTGACAACATTAAAATAACAACCTTAAAACATTATTGTTTAGCATTTGCAGAGGATACAATTACCTGAATATATATGCACTGTACAAATTTTCCATCAAGCATTTAAAATACTTTTTCTACAATCAGCACATAAGGTGCTTTAAAGGTCAAGGGAGAAGATGAGGATTTTTGCATAATTATAAATGTAGAAATGCATACAGAAAAGAACTTCTGATGGTTAAACTACTGGTAGTTGTGCCTCAGCCCAACCTAGCAGTAATTGTTCAGATTCATAATTTGTACTTGCATAAATGTAATCATTAAATACTGACCTATTAATTACAACCTAGAAGATGAGTTATGTCTAAGTAGAATTAAATCCATTGCCCAAAGCCATTCAGGTTGGAAAGATGGAAAGGTCAGACAACTATTTGATATACTACAGGGATAAGGGTTTCTTAATATTACAATAACATTTGCATGAATTCCAAATCCTTGCATGTTGTGTCCCCATACTTGCTGGCAATGATTAAATAATGTGCATTGGATTGTGGCAATATGGTAAAAAGTAATAAAGCAAACATATTTCATTTTCTAGATTTATCAAATGTCAGTAAGGCTGGGAATCAGGATTCTCTCAAGTATCTGGTCTTCATGAATGAAAAGAAAACCACTGACCCAAAAAGAAGACTGAAACTTGTCTCCAACAATTTCACTTTTGATTTTATCATTATAAACAATCTCCTTGTTGAATATTTATTGTAAGCATGAAATTTTATGTTGGAAAATTAAGAATCCTTCTATAGAGCAAGAAGGGGAAAGCAGTGGATGTATTATTCCTTGATTTATCAAAGCTTTTGATACGGTCTCCCACAGTATTCGTGCTGGCAAGTTAAAGAAGCATGGGCTCGATGAATGGATTATAAAGTGGATAGAAAGCTGCCTAGATCATTGGGCTCAACGGATAGTGATCAATGACTCCATGTCTAGTTGGCAGCTGGTATCAAGCAGAGCACCTCAAGGGTCGGTCCTGGGGCCAGTTTTGTTCAATATCTTCATTAATGATCTGGAGGAGGCATGGACTGCACTCTCAGGAAGTTTGCAGATGACACTAAACTGAGAGGAGTGGTAGATACACTGGAGGGTAGGGATAGATACAGAGGGATCTAGACAAATTAGATAATTGGGCCAAAAGAAACCTGAAGTTCAACAAGGACAAGTGCAGAGTCCTGCACTTAAGATGGAAGAATCTCATGCACTGCTACAGACTAGGGACCGGCTAGGCAGCAGTTCTGCAGAAAAGGACCTAGGGGTTACAGTGGATGAGAAGCTTTATATGGGTCAGTGTGTCATTCTTGTCAAGAAAGCTAACAACATTTTGGGCTGTATAAGTAGGGGCATTCCCAGCAGATCGAGGGATGTGATCATTCCCCCTTGTTCGACATTGGTGAGGCCTCATCTGGAGTACTGTGTCCAGTTTTGGGCCCTACACTACAAGAAGGATGTGGAAAAATTAGAAAGAGTCCAGCGGAGGGCAACAAAAATGATTAGGGGGCTAGAACACACGACTTATGAGGAGAGGCTGAGGGAACTGGGAATGTTTAGTCTGTAGAATAGAAGAATGAGGGGGGATTTGATAGCTGCTTTCAACTACTTGAAAGGGAAGTTCCAAAGAGGATGGAGCTAGACTGTTCTCAGTGGTACCAGATGATAGAACAAGGAATAATGGTCTCAAGTTGCAGTGGGGGAGGTTTATGTTGGATATTAGGAAAAATTCTTTCACTAGGAGAGTGGTGAAGCACTGGAATGGGTTACCTAGGGAGGTGGTGCAATTTCCTTCCTTAGAGGTTTTTAAGGTCAGGCTTGACAAAGCCCTGGCTGGGATGATTTATTTGGGGATTAGTCCTGCTTTGAGCAGGGGGTTGGATTAGATGACCTCCTGAGGTCCCTTCCAACCCTGATATTCTATCATAACAACAATAAGAGTTGCAACAGCTATATCCATCTACGATTATATGTCAGAGTGTAAATTACAGTAATAAAGGGACAGTCATGCTAAAATCCATCCATAGTTTTAAACAACAACATCCTTAACTATGTTACAAGCAACCTCTTAGATTATTGAAGCTGACTGTGGGGAGTAGGGGGAGGTACTTTGTTTTACCTTCACTATGTGAAATGTTGACTTTTTGCATTTCTTAGACTGAATTGTGAAAACAAACTAGTCAATTTCACTTTACTCAGGCTATGTCTACACTACTGCAGGATCAACGCTGCTGTAATCGATGCACTGCGGGTCTAGTGAAGACCCGCTAATTCGATGGCAGAGCACTCTCTGGTCAATTCTGGTGTTCCACTGGGAATGAGAAGGGTAAGATAAGTTGATGGAACAGTGTCTTCCATCAAACCAGCCAGGTGTACACACCACAGTAAGTCAATCTAAGCTATGTTGACTCCAGCTACGTTACTCATGTAGCTGAAGTAGTGTAACTTAAGTTGACTTGCCATGATAGTGTAGACATAGCCTCAGCCATAGTAAATATCAAGTCACTTTCACTGTCTGTTTTCATGCAGTAGCATCTTGTTATTGCAGGGCAATATTTTTCATTTTAAAAAATCCCATGAAAATAGTTACATAATGGAAACACAAATTGATCCAACAGTATGCTTCTACAGAGCTTTGGGTTTCTGATAGGACTTGGACCCTTTAATTACCCTCTTGATTCTGGCTCCATACAGAGTTGCAGGATCAAGAAACAAGGCAGTAAAAATGAGAGAATAAGGTAAAATCTCACATAATATATCAGTAAGTTAATGTAGGTGAGGAACATCTACCTCTGTCTCCTAGTCATGATGTATTTGCTATGAAACTTCATCATTTTAGACTTACTATAGCTGCTGGTGCTGATTCCCCCCATTGGGTCTAACAGAAAGCACACAAGCTAATGTTGCTGAGGAGCTAATGAGTCAAAAACATACAGTTTCTTACTACTACATGCAGTAGTCCTGTTCATGCAGAGTTGGGGGCTGATTTTTTCCTTAGCTATTTTTTTGTTGAGACACTATAAACTATTCCACGGAGAGTTAACCATTAGTTGTCACACAAAAAATCATTACAGAAGGGGACAGAAAGGAGATTGCTTTTGTTTTTTTATTCCCAGGAATGAATACATATGTTAATATTCTTGTATTTGTCCCAAGAAAGACCATTTTGTGCCTTGAAATTATTGCATACCTACCTTAAACAGTAAACTGAAAGCTGTGAGTTTTTTAGTGGTTGATGTCCTACTACACTGAATATTTACAGATTTGAAAAATAAATAAATAAAACCAAGGGAAAGATCCTAAATTTCAATGAATTCAGACAATATTTGGCCTCTGAAATTTAAGAAAAAAGTCATATTTACCGTAGAGTTGGACACCATTGAAACCCTGGATTCAAACATGCTTGAGCATTGGCAAAGTTCAGATCCAGATTTGAACTTAAAAGCTGGCACCTTTCCTGTGAAAGGTGGAAGTAAGGATAGATTACTCACCCTGTACAGTAACTGGAATTCTTCAAGATGTGTGTCCCTATGGGTGCTCCATTCTGAGTGTGCCAGTGCCCTGTGCCTGTGATCAGAGATTTTTCATAGGGGTACCCATTCAGACCATGCATAGGAACCACACATCCTCATGCCTCACACCTGGGCTATATGGGGTTGCATGGGTGAACTGTGCTCAGTTCCTTCTCCACCATAAAGCCCCATAAAGGTGACTCCAAAGCAGAGAGGAAGGAGGGAAGGCAGTGGAACACCCACAGTGTCACACATCTTGAAGAACTTCAGTGACTGCACAAGGCAAATAACCTCTCTTTCTTCTTCAAGTAGACTCCCTGTGGGTGCTCCACTTCAGGTGACTTCCAAACAGTATTGCCCTAAAGTGGGAGGTTTGGAGCACAGTTCAATACAGAAGAGAGAATTGTGTTGCCCACAGATGCATCTGATCTTGCCACAGAGGCCAGGGTGTAATGTCATAGATAAATCTAATTATGAACATGGAGCTAGTGGCTCAAATGGATGTTTCATAAAGCCGTTAAGGACAAGCATCACCTAGGAGTAGGGTATCTGATTTGTGGGAAGACATTTGACAAAGCTTACAGGAATCTTGCCTTAGTTGGATGAGCAAAGAGGAAAAAAAATGGGTGTGTCTGACTGCCTCATTTTCACATCTGGAATTCCAACAGGGTGCAGTGAGCTCTCCATCATGAGGAGTCGAAGTTTTGAGCTTCCTGTTTTTTCTGGCTTTAGACATTAATGCCAGACAAAAGCAGTATTTTTGGGAAATATGTGGTTCCTCAAGGCAATGGATGCAATGGTGTCCGTCACTCACAAGGATTTCCTCCCAACAGACAGGCAACACTTGAAAGCAGGAAAACCTTGCATGCCCTTTCAGTAAAGTCAAAACTCTGAGGAGGGGAAAAACTATATATCTAAAAGCTATATATAAAATAGTATATATAAAGTTTGGGGCTGTCAATTAATTGCAGTTAACTCACACAATAAACAACACAATTAATCATGATTAATCGCTGTTTTAGTTGCACTGGCAAACAATAATAGAATACCAACTGAAATTTATTATAAATATTGTTGGATGTTTTTCTGCATTTTCAAATGTATTGATTTCAATCACAGCACGGAATACAAAGTGTTGAATGCTCACTTTCTCTTATTCTTTTTTATTACAAATATTTGAACTGTAAAAAATTGATAAAAGAAACAGTATTTTTCAATTCACTTCATGCAAGTACTGTACTATGTACTTTATCATGAAACTGCAACTTAAAAAAGTAGATTTTTTTTGTTACATAACTTCTCTCAAAAACAAAACAGTGTAAAACTTTAAAGCCTACAAGTTCACTCAGTCCTACTTCTTATTCAGCCAATCACTAAGACAAACAAACTTGTTTACAGTTATGGGAGATACTGTTGTCTGCTTCTTATTTACCATGTCACCTGAAAGTGAGAACAGAAATTTGCATGGCCCTTTTGTAGCCAGTGTTGTGAGGTATTTATGTGCTAAATATGCTAAACATTCGTCCATGCAGTGCTATATAACAGCATGGAGCACAAGGCTGAGTAATATGCATGCACAGGTCAAATGGACACTGCTAAGAGCAATCTCTGATAAAAGATGCAGGAGGCACAAGTGCACCTAGAGCACAACACCCACAGGGACACTACTTGAAGAGGTGTCATAGGATTTGTGGTCTAAAAGATCAAACCTTTTGTGGTCCTTGCAGTAGGAGGTGGACTTAGAACTAAGTTGTCTGTCTCTTTCTTTAATAGCCTCTACTACTAGGAAGTTTGGAGATAGGTGATGGAGTTTCTATTCTAATTCCCCACCAGGAACATAATACTTTTTATCTACTCTCTTACAGGTAGGCAGTTTCATAACTGGGGTTTGACAAACTGTCTAAGTAGGCTCTGTAAGAGCTTCATTCACTGGAATGGCAACTCTCATCAATGATGAGGTCTGTAAGACTTCTAGGAGTTTGTGGTGGAACTCCTGAATCTTCTCTAAGGGATCCTGAAGCATGTCAGTAATTCATTGAATCAGTTCTTGAAACCGTCTGAAATCATCTGCCATAGAAGATGGTGGAGGCATGATAGTTTCATCAGATGAAGAGGAGAAAATATTCTTAAGAGGTCTCACCTCCTTTTCTGTCCTTGTTTCTTGCCCCTCAAAGATCTCTTCCTCTGGCATGGGTGGTAGTAAAGAAGGTTGAAGAGACTGGGTCCTTCTCTGTTCCCCTCCTCAGCACTCAGTATGGGACACTCTGGCTCTAAAAAGACTACCAAGACCTTAGGTTACCTGAACTCTTGTGGTACTCATGGTAACAAAACTAGCCTTGGATAGAGCCTGTGGAAGATGGCTTTGGTATTGACGTTTGGCCTGTGAGTGAATCAACTCTGACTCCCTTGGTATCACATAAGGTTAGTTGGTCTTCGGTACAGTTTACTTCTTAGATATTGGTACTGAAAGTTGTTCCTGAATGGGCTTATAACTCTTTTCACCCGTATCTTTGCCAGTCAGGGTCAGGTACTCAAACTCAATACCAAGTGTGACTGAGTTTCTGCTTTGCCTTTGCGATACTGGTATCACTTGGAGCCTACATGAAGCTCCCCTTGGGATCAGAGATCTCCATAGCCCACTTGTGAGTCAATGACCAAGAACCTTTGGGAGATTTACTCCTCCCTACCGCCTTCTGTTTAGAGGCTGTCAAGGTATTTTTCCCACTTTGAACTTTAGAGTACAAATGTGGGGACCTGCATGTACCCTTCTAAGATTAATTCCTAGCTTAGATCTGATAGCGCTGCCATCAACCAGAAATTCCAGTGTCTGGTACACTCCCTGTCCCTCAAAACCTTCCCTGGGGAACCCAAGACCCAAACCCCTTGGGTCTTAAAACAAGGAGAAATAAACCATTCCCCCTCCTTTCCCCCTCCCAGACTTCCCCTCCCTGGGTTACTCTGAAAGATTACACTGATCCAAACTCCTTGGACCTTAAAACAGAGGAATTAACTTTCCCCTCCCCTCCTTCCCCCCCGGCACCACTCCCTGGTGAGTTCAGACCCAATCCCCTTGGGTCTTAAACAAGGAAAAAAATCAACCAGGTTCTTAAAAAAAGAAAGCTTTTAATTAAATAAAGAAAAAGTAAAAAATATCTCTGTAAAATTAGGATGGAAAATGTTTACAGGGTCTTCAGCTTATATAGATTAGAGGGACTCCCTCCCCCCTAGCCTAGGATACAAGCTACAGCAAACAGAGGTAAAATATCCTTCCAGCAAAATACACATTTGCAAATTAAGAAAACAAACATAAGCCTAATCTGCCTTTTCTAGCTAGTACTTACTATTTTGAACATGAGAGACTGTTTCAGAAAGATTGGAGAAAGATCTGGTTGCACGTCTGGCCCCTCTTATCCCCAAGAGAGAACAAAGAACAAAAAAAAAACAGCACAAAGACTTCCATCCACCAACATTTGAAAGTATTTTGTCTCTCGATTGGTCCTTTGGTCAAGTGTCATCCAGGTATACTGAGCTTCTTAGCCCTTTACAGGTAAAGAGACATTAACCCTTAACTATCTGTTTATGACAGAGTCACATGCAGATAAAACAGTGATGATAACCTGCAGCCTGTGGGCTGCAGTAATCTGCTGGCGGGCCACGAGACAGTTCGTTTACATTCACTGTCCCCAGACATGGCTTCCCGCAGCTCCCAGTGGCCACGGTTCACCATTCCCAGCCAATGGGAGCTACGGGAAGCACCGGCCAGCACGGCCCCGCAACTCCAATTAGCTGGGAATGGCGAACCGCGGCCACTGGGAGCTACAAGCAGCCATGCCTGCGGACGGTCAATGTAAGCAAACTGTCTCACAACCTGCCAGTGGACTATCCTGATGGACCGGTGCAGCCCATGGGCTGCAGGTTGCCCACCACTGAGATAAAGACTTTGCTGACACAGAAGCGCTTGGTGCCATGGTACTGCTTATCTCTCTAGAGACGGGGCATTATCTATCTTTGGCGGGGGGGTCCTCTGCCCCTGGATCAAAAGCGAGTCCTAAGGCTTGCTCCATCATTAAAAGTGTAACCTTGATCTCCACCCCGTTTTTTCCCCTCAGGATCTGCCCTTGAAGGATGTGCGGATCTTGCACTTACTAGAAATATGGATATCACACAAACAGTAGAGGCTCTAGGAATGCCTGTCACTGATCAGAATAGCCTCATGGTAGAAGAGGCACCTCTTCAATATTGGTGTCTCTGGCATTCCCAAACAAAAATAATAAAAGAGACAACCCCAAGAAGGAGAAGTTCTAAACTATCTAATTATATCTAAGAATCAAAAGATATTTTTTAATTTTTTTTTGGGGGGGGAGGCACTGAAGGGACAGATAAGAAAGAAAGAAAAAAACAAAACTAAAAGGTAAGTAAGTGTAAACTAACTCTCTACGCTAAATAGAGAACAGGCACATGTTGCAGACTCCATCTCAGGCAAAAGCCAGTTGAGAATAGGGTGACCAGACAGGAAGTGTGAAAAATCAGGATGGGCGTGGAGGGTAATAGGAGCCTATATAAGAAAAAGACCCAAAAATCGGGACTGTTCCTATAAAATCGGGACATCTGGTCACCCTAGTTAAGAAGGACTGAGGGCAGATCCATCTAGCCTCTCTGCATGCATGAGGATGTGTGGAGTGTATGCATGGGATGAATGGGCATTATCACCAAAAATCTCTGATCAAAAGTGCAAGGCACAGGTGCATCTGAAGTGGAGCACCCATAGGGACACTACTTGAAGAAGAAAGATTGACCTGAAGCTACTAAAACTTTGGGAATGTTGCAATCTATAACAACACTGCAGCTCAAGCCTAACTCTTTTCTGTATTCCTTATCCCTTCCATGTTCTCTTCTATATCACTTTCATGCTTACAGGTTTCTGAGTGGTAGCCGTGTTAGTCTGTATCAGCAAAAAGAATGAGGAATACTTGTGGCACCTTAAATACATTCCTAATCAGCAAAAAACTTAGGAACATGCTTAAGGTACATTCAAGTCAATGTTACTTGAGCATGCTTAAATAAATTTTAGTCTCTAAGGTGCCACAGGTGCTACCCAACCCAAAGTCGACCCAAAGCTCTTGGTAACTTTTACTCTGTGCGAGGAGATGTCAGGAAATAAACCAGGGAAGACACGGCTATCCAACCAATAGATGGCTGGCACAAAAAGGACAACAAAAGAGTGCTTTCACTTAAAGTTAAACTTTACTAATCTCAAGCACTTACACACGTCCGCAACAAGATTAGTAAAACACCCCCAACCCTCGATAATTACTGAAGCTGAGTGCTGCTCTCAAGTGGCACAGTGGCAGCCCATCTGCCGGTGGGGAACACAAGATGCATCCAGAGGGAGAGACCAGTCCCGAAGAGTTCTCAAACGAGTCCCCTTATTTATACATTAGTAATAGAATGACATGTCCCGTAAAGAAACCTTGTTAAGTAACCAGTTTCAATGATCAAGCAAGAGGTTCCTTCGGATTATTGATTAACCAGGTCTGGGTTTTTCCAGAACTTGCAGCCTTGAGACCTCAATAGACATTCCTTGGGCATATCCTACTCTTTCAAAACACATGTATCAGCAACTTCAACACAATTCTTATCAGGAAGGACGTGGGGTCAAGCTGCCCTTTCGGTGGCAGCCTAAACCCCCCTCCCGCCCACTTTGGTCAAGCTGAGACTTGCTTTTAACAGCTTGCTGGCTACGCTGTCTTTAACAATAAGCCATAGTGGTTTCATGCACTTTACTACTTTGCCAAAGTCTCCCCGTACACAAGTACTCCTTGTTCTTTTTACTTTCATGCTTGTGACTTCTGTAGCCACACCAGCTATAAACCTTGAGTTCACTGTCTGTAGTATGATCAAATATCCTGACATCTCCTCCAAAAGGTGACATTTTTGAACAAAAGCCTGAGGTTAAGCATGCATGAGTAATCCCATTTTATTAATGTGTGACTTTTCACTTCATGCTCTCCTTCTTGTGACAGACTTTTATAGGAACAAAAACATAGAATGTTCAGTCATTATCAAATGAGGGAATAGAAGAAAGAATCCTTTCACAGACTCAAGGTAAAGTTTTGTAACAGTGAAGGAAAATTATTCAAAATGATTCAGTTCTTTTAGTTGAAGATTCTGAACAGGATCCGAATTATACACTGAGGAATTGTTCTTGTGATGCTCCTACATTTTCCATTCTAAACTTCTCCTTTGATGCCACAAATTTGAAAAGATTTATTATGTGATTTGTGTCGAAAATCTAACATAATAATCTAATTAAGCTATTATCTTAAAGAGGCTATAAAACAACAATTAGTGTCAAACTAATTGGTATTATTAAGTTGTTAATAACTGCTATTATGATCAATGAAGTATAATTAAATCCTTCTTGCTCAATTAAAATGTTAGAAAAAAAACACACTAGCTTATTCTCCCTCAACTAATATGAAGTTTTTGAAAAAAAAATCATTATTTATGGGAAATAAAAACATATGTCACTTATTGAGCTTTGATTTAATGACTGGTTATAATTCTTATTAAGATATTTTAAAAAATTATACTGATGTAAAATAAAGAAAAAACTGTTAGATGCTGCGATAAAACAGTTAGATGCTCCCTACTGGGGAGCCACCTGTGGTCACTCAATTAGGGTGAACTGCAAAGAATGGGCAGACAATCCCCATAAGCTGGTGGATATTCCAATACTTAGATTCACCAAGCCAGCATGAAACAGCTTCTTTATTATTTTGCTAATTACTCAGAAGTCCAAACAACACAGTTCCCTTAAAGTGATCTAGCCTCAGGCCTACATCCAGGTACCCATGTCAAATACAATGAAACTTTCTGTAAATTTCATCATATAAAAGAAAAGGTTCTACCAGTCCCAAAGGATCTGACACATTAGCTCCCAGGTTAATGAATGTTTCAGATCTTACCCAAATATACGCTACAGTCAATTCTTATTAACTAAACTAAAATTTATTAAAAAGCAAAAGAGAGTATGGTTAAAAGACATTAGTTCAATTCATTGAGATGCACTGAGGTGTAGTTTCATAGCAGAGATGGTGAGCTTTGTAGTTGCAAATTATTCATAGGTTACAGTTCGATGTCCAATATCATATTCAGGGCATACCAGCATTACTGGGACCTCAGTCTTGCGTCTCAAACTTCCCCTGATGAAGCCTAAGCAGATCTGAGATGACCGAATCAGGACCCCAAGAACTTTTATACAATTTCATGTCTTTTGAAGGTTGGGAGTTCAAAAGGTAATTAGCATGACTTTGAAGGAGGTCCATCACAGGTACTTAGCTATATGAATTAACATAAGACCATTTGCTTATTCCTCCACCATTCACAGTACATTTCAAAGAGAGATGAACACCGAGCTATCTTGTGTTACAATTCATTTAAATGCTAGAATGTTCTTTTGATCTCTGAACTTCAAAATACAGCATAGACAGAGACCCTTCTCATACATATGCAAATACACAAAATACAAACATTATCTCTCCACATGTCTTTTGAGGGTTATTTATTCTGCAGGATGTTTAACCCTTTCTAGCCATGCATCACAGATGCAAAACAATATTTAACATTAAAAACACCTTAACCTTGTTTTTCAAACTTAGGCCTCAACCTTGCAAGATCTTTTATTGGAATTAATGGGCATTTTCAGGGTTTGCCAGTTCAGGTCCTTGCAAAATAGTAAAAAGCATTTTGATTTCATTTAATAGAAAATGCATTAGATGAATTTAGTACTCATGACAGGTACCAAATTTGCAGCCTTGGAGAATGTACTTCTCCATTTATTTACAGAACAAATAAAGAAGAAACAGCAGAAAGGTTGACAAAATATACACAGCATAATGTATTAATTCTGGCTGGCATTCAATCCATTTAAATTTCAATTTTCTCTTTCATTTCAAAATCTCAAAAATGCAGGATATCCTGCTCGCTAGGACCCCAGTTCAGCAGTTCCTCCCTCTTCAATAAAGTAGTTTAGCACATGCTTAACTTTTGACACATGCTCAAGTAACATTGACTTTAATGTACCTTAAGCATGTTCTTAAGATTTTTGCTGATTAGGAAGTCAAAAGAATGCTCTGCCGCATGGGGACCTAGTTTAATGTGTGCAAATGAACGTGGTGTTTGGTTCTGTTTGTTCACACACCTTAAGATTTTTTTTAAAAAATTCTCAGTATTTTAATTTCTACGGTTCACTTTTAAGGAAAAGGTTACATAAGGATGAAACCAATAGGATTCTACAGAAATTACTTAACAAATAGCTAAATATTTGCCAGAGTGATATCCTGATATCCTGTCTATAGGTTTTTTGAAACATCCTATAGAATTGCGTAACAGGGCTATAACAGTCTATGAATTTTTACTGGATGGTTTAATATACCTATAGTAAGGATGATATTTTCAATTAATTTTGTTAGGATTTTTTCATAAAAGCCATACATAGAGATGGACAAACTGATCCTGAAAAATATGAGAGCACTCCCACAACCTTTCCCCATTTCTAGAAACAAATTAAGGGATCCTGAAATGTTTAATCTTCAGATCTCTTTCTCTTGTAGAGGAAAAGAAGGTCCACCAACATTATTTTGTCCTCCCATTCCCTCACTCCCTACCAACTCTAATTTAGATTTAGCCCTGAATGTAGCATCTTCAGGGTTTACAAATAGCAGAAGGTATTTTGGGATTTTCTAGCTATGGAGTGAAGCAGTGGAACCCAGTGGGAAGAAGCTGTTATACCAGGATCTTTCCTCCCCACTAACCCATGCAATATTGGGACTGGGGATTCAGACTGCTTTTATTTAAAAAAAAAAAGGACAGGGAAGGGATGGAGGAAATCTTACTGGAAGCCCTCAGAAGATTTTCAAAAGGGCTCTTGGCCACACCAAGAAGATAGTCCAGTTAATCAGACAGTCATTCAAGCCATGCCCTTCTCCCCCTGTGCCAGCTACCCACATCATGAGTAGCAGCAGAGGTGTAGAAACAGGCTCCACACTGCTGTGATGTCCACACCCTATGCAGGTGGGTGGAAGTGTTTGAGAAGTGGTCCGATCCTTGGTTTTGCATCCCTGTCCTGCACTCCTGGTGTATCTATGTTGGGAAACTCCCAAACAGGAACATATGCACAGCAGAAGGTACACAACAATGCAATACCCAGCATTCAGGGTATATCATAAACTTGTGGTCTGGCCCCTAGAGAGGAGCCTCTGGGCCTCCCACGCAAAAAGGAAATATGAGATGGAACGGAGCCCAGTTAAGCTGAAAAAGGAGGAGAGAGAAGGTCATGAGTCCTATTGGAAGAGGAGGCCATATGCAGAAAGATAATCTAGGAATGCTCCATAGGTTCAAATAAACACCTATTCTTTACGATTCATGAACTGAACTAGCAGCAAAGAATCCTGTGGCACCTTATAGACTAACAGACGTTTTGGAGCATGAGCTTTCGTGGGTGAATACCCACTTCCTCAGATGCATGTAGTGGAAATTTCCAGGGGCAGGTATATATATGCTAGAACTGCTAGAACAGGGCCTCATCCTCCCTGATTGAACTGACCTCGTTATCTCTAGCTTGCTTGCCTGCATATATATATATTTTCTAGCGGTAAAACTGCTTTGCCAAGTGTAGCCTCTCCATTATAGTTTAAACTTTCATCATTATAGGAATAAAACTAAACAAAATAAACATTTTTTTTTACTTCCCAAGCAATATAGATTTTTTTGGTTTCCTTTTTTTTAACACACCCTCCATTTGGTGAAATAAAAACACCCTTTTACTACTAGATATCCATAAACTCCATATCTTCTAAAGACATTGTCAATAACATATGTATTTTCTTGAGGCTTTTCCTCACGATACATCGTTAAATGTTTTTTTAGTGTAAATATATATACATATATTTAAATAGTGCCATATCCAAGTGAACCAGAAGGAGTTATTAAATCAGTGTTCCAAATAATTAATTTTCTAAAACTGTGGTTAGGATAGTCCGGATCGATGTTAGATTTTTCAATATAAAATAAAGTGGGCACAGTAATAAAGTTGTCTTTTTGGTCACTATAAACTAATATTTTATACAGGAAAAGAACAAGCTAGAAGTTGTTGTTCTCCTGGTAGAAAGCATCTTAGAACTAAACTGATAGGTTTATTTCACATACCTAAGATAAATGCAAGAAAGCATAAGAAACACATTTCTGGTATTTTGTGCACACAGATAATTTTGGTCAGGTGGTAGAAATTAGTTTTCCTTAAATAAGAAACTAGGAAGGTGTAAAATCACACAGCTTACTAGCTTGAGTCAGTGATCTTATCAGTAGCAAATACTGTTAAAGTAAAATTAATTTCTAGTATCTGGCCCACATATCTCCAATTTATGTACCCTGTGACAATTATAGTGGTCAGGATTGAGCACTTAAATTCAGATGTTCAGAAATTTATCCATATAGTGATTCACTTCTAGCATCAATAAACTCACTATTGCTGCAGTGCTGCCAAACCTTGAAAAGGGAGGATTAGCTACTTACAGAAAATTAGTGTCATCTGAAAACATTGTTTTGCTTGAAATGTTACTGCTTTGAAGCCCCATTCCTTTGTTTTGAACACTTGACCCCCCAAAATAAAAAGATTACATTTAGATTATCAAACTTTGACATGTACTAATATGGGACATTACCCCCAGGAGGGAAGCTTATTACAGTAGTCTAACTGTTTCTCTATTTATATATGGAAAGATTAAGATCAAAATTACACTCTCTAAATATACTGTGCAGGCTAGTAGAGTGAACTGGTAACATATAAACAGATATTTTGAATACCATACCTCAAAATGTTTTCTATTTTAAAAACCTTATATTTCAATTTTTTCTTACTCCATAGTTTACAAACCCAGTTTTTACTTGATTTTCTTGCTCCCACCTAATACTGGTATCTCAGTTGAATTAAATGTCCTGCTTTGCTGCTGTGCCATAATAGTGTCACTGTACAGCAGAAGTACTCATCTTTGCTGTAACTGCGTGGATCACATTTTGGGGTTGCAAAGTGTGAGTGGATTTCCTGCTAGGAGATTCTGCTGGAGAATGAAACACTGGTAGGGCCAACCCTATGTTACTTTAAGTAGGAGCAGGAACCTGAACATGTAACATGTCCAATTTACATCAAATCTTCTAGTGGTGTAACCTGGCTACCCTACATGGGTAGCAAATAGGAGGGAGCTGCTTAGGTGATTTCTTAAGGCAAGAAACCAACAAAATGATCAAGATCAATTCACACCTGCCATCTAAAGAGCAAGAGCTCTGTCCTATATCAATCAGCGAATGTAACAATGCTTTTTTAATAATATCCCATTTCTCTGGTATTTTTCTTAAGAAATTTGAATTTCTCAGAAAGCTTTTCCCCTTCTTATGAAAGCCCTTATGTACACCTAAAAAATGATGAATTGTTTCTTCTACCTTACAGAGTGCACACAGTCCATCTTTGTGTCTATTGATTTGAAAAAAAGATTTTTGTTTATGCCACAGTGGCCAGATAGTATTCTAAACAAAACCACTTCATTAGTCCTAGCCAGGACCTGAAGTATGCCATTATTCTCAACTCTAGGGTACACCTCAAAAAAATCTTCTTCCTCTTTTTTCATTAACCAAAATTTCTTGCCATTTTTCTTTCAAAATTTTCTGTATTAAGCTTTTGAATTCCTCTTTACTCACGGGTATTTGTATGTCAATCTTTCCTCCTTTTTTTGTCCCTAACAGATTTGTTGGCTGCTTTGTGTGTCATTTCATTCCCTGTTACTCCAATATGCTAGGATCCAAGTTAATGCTACATGAATCTCCATCTGTACTAACCCTGTTATTAGAAATATAATTTCACTGATTAAATCACTTCTACCTACTGAGACACCTTTATTTATCACCATCAGGCTGGAGATTGAATTAAAAAAAATGACCATGGCTGCTGGGCATACATCCCAGATCCAATTTAATACTGTCATTATAGCTACTCACTTGGCTGTCATGACAGCTACATAACTGGCTATTCTTTCAGAAGTACTAATTCCCAATTTTGATATACAATATGCAGCCCCTACTCTTCCTGTTTTTGTTTTTTTTCTTTTTTGGACCCATCTATATATATGTTAGACAAACAACTCCACTTTTCATCAATATACTGGCATTCTTAAGGCAAGAAACCAACAAAATGATCAAGATCAATTCACAGCTGCCATCTGAAGAGCAAGAGCTCTGTCCTATATCAATCAGCGAACGTAACAATTTTTTATACCTACTGTCTGTTTTTTACCCTTAAGTTTATAAAATAAATCTAAATGCATGTTTGGACATGTGACTCTCCATCCTAATTAATTTTCCCATGATGAAAAGTTTTGACTTTGTTCAGCTTTTCTTTGTCTTTCAACTTCTGCAGCCACACTTTAAGTCAAACAGCATGTTGAGTTCTAAAATTGCATGCTATAGGTCACCTATCGAATTTCTCAACAATCCTGATCTCTTTGTTTGGTACTTTCATCATTGCTGTTCCCATTCACTGTAGCCCAGAAAGTTAGGTCAAGTAGTGTAATAGGCATTTTACTAAAAGGTAACAGTAGTATGCATGTATGTGTTGTAATAAATGCACCATACACAAGGTGTAGTGCCTGGGCTTGTATTAAATATAATTTTTAAGTTCTGATTGTTATACTGCCCCAAAAGTGTGGCAGTCAAAGTCAATATCAGATCTGATTAAGGCTATGTATACCATCAGCAGTGTTTTAGAATTCTTCACTGTTTCTTGTATCTCTGAGTTTTTCTAATTTCCCACATTGGTTACAGATAATTATAAATCCTTTAAAAAATATTTCTCTTCTGCATTGAGATCTCAACATTATTATTTCATAGGCTTACTTCTTCGTTCTCTACTGCTATGTAGTTTAATCTTGCCCTTATGAAAGTACAAAAGCTTTCGCCTCTTCCTAGTTTTCAGTTTTGCCTACAGGCAATATACCCTGGAGTTTTTTAACTGAGTTTATTTCCTGGATACATATGATGTCTTGTTTAGTTTTCATTTCCAGGATATATTTTTTTAATTCTTGACCACGTGCTATCAGACTGCGCACATTCCAATAAAAGATTGTGATCGCATACAAATCATATTTCCCCATTAATCTCATTCAAAACTGCATGAATATAGAAGATCTCCATCTTGCAGTCACCTGCTCTTACTATAGCCTCTATTTTTTTTAAATCCAGTCAGCTACTTGCACAGAATTATCACCACCTGATTTTATTTTTTTTTTTGGCTAGGAATCTTGCAATTATAACATTTTGGTTTTTCCTCTCTTTGCTTTTTTGCTGATATCATCATTATCTGCTTCTACTCCCCCGCCCCCTTTGTATCCATTCTCTCTCTCTAATAGACTCTTCTCCAGTTTCCAGAGCCACTTCATTTAGGGTCAGAAAATGAAAATCCTAATAATCCTAATCCTAATCCCAATCCTCCTCCAGAGCAGAGTTTTACCCTGCGCCTCCCATGCATATATATATATATATATATATATATATATCTTGGACTTGATACAGTTCTGCAGTGACCTAGAATCCTACTTTCAACATCTCTGACTCAAAGAATATTTCCAACACACCTCTGAACAACATACTAACCCACAGAATCCTCCCTACCAGCACTACAAAGAGAAGGATTCTGCGTGGACTCCTCCTGAAGGTCGAAACAACAGACTGGACTTCTACATAGATTGCTTCCGCCGACATGCATGGGCTGAAATTGTGGAAAAGCAGCATCACTTGCCCCATAACCCCAGCCATGCTGAACACAACACCATCAACAGCCTCAGGAACAACTCTGAAATCATAATTAAAAACGCTGACAAAGGAGGTGCTGTCATCATCATGAATAAATTGGAATATGAACAAGAGACTGCTAGGCAGCTCTCAACCACCACATTCTACAGGCCATTATCCTCTGATCCCAGTAAGGATTACCAAAAGAAATTACACCATCTGCCCAAGAAACTCCCTGAAAAAGCATAGGAACAGATCTGTACAGACACATTCCTAGAACCTCGACCAGGGTTTTTCTATTTGCTACTCAAGATCCATACACCTGGAAATCCTGGATGCCCCATCATCTCAGATATTGGCACCCTAACATCAGGATTGTCTGGCTGTGTGAATTCTCTCCTCAGGTCCTACGCTACCAGCACTCCAAGCTATCTTTGAGACACCACTAACTTCCTGAGGAAACTACAATCCATCGGTGATCTTCCAGAAAACATTGTGGCCACTATGCATGTAGAAGCTCTCTACATCAACATTCCACACAAAGATGGACTACAAGCCGTCAGAAACAGTATCCCTGATAATGTCATGGCAAACTTGGTGGCTGAACTTCATGACTTTGTCCTCACCCACAACTATTTCACATTTGGGGACAATATATACCTTCAAGTCAGCGGCACTACTATGGGTACTCACATGGCCCCACAGTATGCCAACATTTTTATAGCTGATTTAGAACAACGCTTCTTTAGCTCTCATCCCCTAACATCCCTGCTGTACTTGTGCTATGTTGATGACATCTTCATCATTTGGACCCATGGAAAAGAAGCCCTTGAAGAACTCCACCATGATTTCAATAATTTCCATCTCACCATCGACCTCAGCCCAGACCAATCCACACAAGCGGTCCATTTCCTGGACACTACTGTGCTAATAAGAGATGGTCACATAAACACCACCCTATACCGCAAACCCTCTGACCGCTATACTTACCTACATGCCTCCAGCTTCCATCCAGGACACACCGCACGATCCATTGTCTACAGCCAAGCTCTAAGATACAACTGCATTTGCTCCAATCCCTCAGACAGAGCGAAGCACCTACAAGATCTCTATCAAGCACTCTTAAAAATACAATACCCACCTGGTGAAGTGAAAAAACAGATTGACAGAGCCAGAAGAGTACCCAGAAGTCAACTACAGGCCCAACAAAGAAAATAACAGAACGTCACTAGCTGTCACCTTCAGCCTCCAACTAAAACCTCTCCAGTGCATCATCAAAGATCTACAACCTATCCTGAAAGATGATTCCACACTCTCACAGATCTTGGGAGACAGACCTGTCCTCGCTTACAGGTAGCCCCCCAGCCTGAAGCAAATATTCAGTAGCAACCACACACCACACAACAAAAACACTAACCCTGGAACCTATCCTTGCAACAAAACCCAATGCCAACTCTGTCCACATATCTATTCAAGTGACATAATCATAGGACCTAAGCACATCAGCCATGCCATCAGGGGCTCGTTTACCTGCACATCTACCAATGTGATATATGCCATCATGTGCCAGCAATGCCCCTCTGCCATATACATTGGCCAGACTGGACAATCTCTGTGCAAAAGAATGAATGGACATAAATCTGACATCAGGAAACATAACATTCAAAAACCAGTAGGAGAACACTTCAACCTCTCTGGCCATTCAGTAACAGACTTAAAGCTTCAAAAACAGACTCCAATAAGAAACTACTGAACTTGAATTAATATGCAAACTCGATACCATCAATTTAGGCTTGAATAGAGACTGAGAATGGCTGAACCATTACACACAATGACTCTATTTCCCCATGTTAAGTATCCTCACAGCTTCTTGTCAAACTGTCTGAAATGGGTCATCTTGATTATCACCACAAAAGTTTTTTTTCTCCTGCTGATAATTGCTCATCTTAATTAATTAGCCTCTTAGAGTTGGTAGGGCAACTCCCACCTTTTCATGTTCTCTGTATGTGTATATATATCACCTTACTATATGTTCCAGTCTATGCATCCGACGAAGTTGGCTGTAGCCCACGAAAGCTTATGCTCAAATAAATTTGTTAGTCTCTAAGGTGCCACAAGTACTCCTGTTCTTTTTGTGGATACAGACTAACATGGCTCTACTCTGAAACCTGACTAGAAACAGGTTAACTAGCTCTGATTAAGTCTGTAGCCTTCTCTGTGCTACTGCTAGTACTGTTGTACCTTTGTTTGATTTTGAAACACATCAAAAATTTCTCAGATTTCATTTCTTTATCTTCCACAACAACAAATACTAATCTTTTGAATGCTTCGTGAGCAGTGGAGTCAATTTATTTGTGAATCAGGATGAACTAATGGATGGGTATTTTCTTTTTTTAAAGTAGATTTTCCTATGAAGAAGATGCCATTCAATTACCAATGCTGCTGTTCCAGGAGCTGAGCTGTAGTGACCTTGAAAACTTCCCAAACAAGACCACTGAGCTGGGAGAGGTTTCAAGCTACACTGAAATAGAAAATGAACATGATGCATTCCCAGAGTCAGTAGTAGGGGAAGCTGTAAGGTGCCTAACATGGTACTTGACATGGAAAGCAGAAGCTCACAGTTAGAAGCACACAGAGATGAATCGCCACCCTGCGCTTAAGCAGGAAGGAGTTTGGCTGGCTGGCAATCCTTTCTGGCTTGGGGGAGGAGGGAAGACGTAAAGCTCCTGGAAGAGCAGGCAGCGTGGTGGATGACTCACCATCTAGGAATGAGGGATTTAAAAAGGTCAGCTGGGGCTGGCCCCTCCCTTCTTTACTCAGAATAGGCTGGGTAGCAGGCACGAGGCTCCCATGCATGGCTTGCTGCAGGACCATGTGGAAGCCAGCATGTGAAGCAGCGTGGCTGCAGAAAAGCAGCAAACAGCACTGGGAAGCAGCATGGCTCCGGGGCACAGAGAAGAGTGAGCTTGGGAAAACATGGGGGCTGTTACCCCCATGTCCCCAGAGACAGGGAAGCGCAGGCAGAGGCAAACTACATAGAAAGGGGACAATGGAAAGAAGATAAACTAGTATCCCCCTGCCCCAGGTACTCCCACCCACAGACAGGCTGGAAGCTACAATTGAGGAGGGTGAATTTGCAAGGGAGGCTAGTCAGTGTCTGAAACAATTAACCTGCTTTGGTTGGGAGGGAGGCAAGGAAATTTAACTGGTTCATGTACCAGCCATGTGGCAAGTGGATGTATCAGGTTGCAATTCTTTTGGGCTCAGGTTGCTGCTCAGGTGCCTGTAACTTTGCTTAAAATGGGACAAGCAGAGGCAGCAGCTGCAGCACAAGGCAGTCCCAATGGAGACCAAGGGCTGGAAGGCAGGGCCGGCTTTAGGAAGTGCGGGGCCCAATTCGAACATTTTCGGTGGGGCCCTGGCAGGGATGACTTAAAAAGAAAAAAGTGTAAAAAAAAGCCTTCCATTTCTTCCATGTATTATTTACTTTCCATAACTATATAAATAATAAAATTGTATATTATGTACATTGCATCATATATGCTGTTGATTGGTTATTAATGACTGCCGTTTCACATGTGTGGGTCCCTGCCACTCCCTGGGGGTGTGCACATGTGTGGGTCCCTGCTGCTTCCTGCCCCCCTCATTGAAGCAGGTGTGCAGGTTGCTGGCCTGGAAACTGCAGGGCAGCAGTGGACATGGGGCTGGTTCGAGGCAGGGCAGGGGCTGACTGGAGGTAGGGTCTGGCTGCAGGCAGGGCAAGGCGTGCGGGGCTGACTGGAGACAGGAGTATGGGACTGGCTGGCTTCAGGCAGGGGGGGTGCAGCAGAGGTTGGCTGGAGACAGGGCAGGGTGGGCAGTGCAGGCCTGGTGCAGGCAGGGGTGTGTGGCAGCGGTTGGCTGGAGACAGGGCAGGGGGGTTGGTAGGGGCTGGCTGTGGGCAGGGGGTACAAAGCTGGCTGCAGGCAGCGGGGGGTGGGGTTGGTGCGGGCAGGGCAGGGGGTGCAGCAGAGGCAGCTGGAGCCCTGGTCCTTTAAATAGCCCCCAGAGCCCCCTGCTACCCCAGGGCTCTGGGAGCTATTTAAAAGGCCCGGAGCTCCAGCTGGGGCCACGGGGCTTGTCGCTCTCCGGCCGGAGCTCCGGCCAGGAGAGCAGGGCCGTGGGGCTTGTCGCACTCTGACCAGGACAGCATGAAATGCAGGTAGGCAGGCTGTGTGCATTAATGGGGTAGTCAGCAGAGCTGTGCAGCAAATGGTCAGTGAAGTTGTTTCTAAGTTTTCTCCATAGCATTACAGTGCTTCCAAAGGGCACAAGGTCACCCATAACCAGACTGTTCTCTTCCACAGTAGTAATGCTGATCCTTGGGGGTGAGTGTGATCTGAACCACAGAGAGGTTGGGGCAGGGTTTCGGAGGTGGTATACAGCCTTCCAGCCTGGCAAGGGGTGGCAGTTGCAGGGGACACTGCCAGGTGAAGGGACCATGTCAACCAGTCACTCAGTGACTTCACTTGAGGAGGACAGGAATCAGCCTATTGGGGTAGTAAATTCTCAGGGCCCAGGAGTGGGAGGTCCAGAAGCCACACCTTCATTGTGGGCACTGATGGTATTACACAGCTGCTGCAAGCTAATTTGCATTTACTACAGCAGCTTCAGGCAGCTAGGTGTGTGGGATCTGCACGGGGTCACAGGTCAGGCCTAGCCTGGGCTCAAGTTTGGGCAGTAGGATTGGCAGGCTCCTGGAAAAAGTAGTGAAGCCTGTGTTGGAAAGGCAGCCCCTGGGCACATGGGGACTCATTGGCCACCAGGGTATGTGACCTCATGGGACAGAGTAGAGACTCCTGGGGGAGCAGGGTTCTGCAGAACTCCCTCCATGCAGGCCGGAGTACGGTTATGCCGGGGTGGCTGACTCGATGGGAGTTCACCTACTCGGTACAACTAAAGATAAAATCCTGAGAGGCAAATACGTGGATATATTATCCCTGTTACACAGGGAGGTGACAGACAGTAAACATGGGCAAGGCAAGCAAAATAGCAAACTGCCCAAGAGACAGAAGGTGCCTAGAACATGGGAAAATTGGGAGGCTGCCTTCCTCATCTATGTGGGTGTTATAATACAGGCCTACCCAGAGAGGAGCCCTGCCTTGGTTAAGTATATGGATATAATTAGGTGAGCACACAATTTGTTTGCAGGGCATGTCCTGGTTTAATTATAATTAGCAGTTTCAATTAAGGGCAGCAACACAAACTGGGATAAGGTGGGACATATCTCATCACACACTGTGGTTGCAGTGGATGACACCAAAGGTGCCAGGGTTTGTTCATACCTCAACGGGCTCGGGAGGGGCCCCAGGCATGTAATAGTATTTGCTGAGCATTTAATGAGGTGGTTGTTTTCGCAACCCCTAAAGATACAGGCATATTTGCAAGACGACTACTGCCAGCAATTATATTTCAACAAGGCTATGCCCATGTGCTGTTCAGTATCCTGTGCAGCTTTTCAGAAATTCAGCACAATGTTGCACTGGGCAGGGGTGCGGTCAGTGGGACTAAACCAAGTAGTGCATTATTTGCATACTTTTTTTTATCGTAGATGGACATATTTCAGACCCTGGCTAAATAGTTGGGGGAACCCCTAGCGGAGGAGAAAACATAAAGCCTTCCATTACATTGACCTATCCGGGCATTCAGCTGAACACCAGGGATGGTGTATCTCAGCTCCCTCAGGATAAACTTTAGGAGCTATCGGGGTTGCTCCAGAGAGCACTGGGGGCTTTAAAATAAAAATAAATACATAAATAAAAAAAACCCACTCAGGTTACAAGAACTGCAGTCTATTCTGGGGCACCTGAACTTTGCGTGCAGGGTTGTTGTCCCGTTTTGTGCCTGACAGGCAGTGGCAAAGGACATCATAGCTGGGCCACACTATTACATACCAGTCACTAGACATATGAAGGAACATTTGAGGGTATGGAAAAATTTTCTGAGTTGATCTTAATGAGGTATCATTGTAGAGGAAGCAATGGTTATTACAAAGGGAGTTAAAAATCCACTCAGATGTGGCAGGGGATGCAGGTTTTGGGATGTTTTATCAAGGCAAATGGTGTGCACAAAATGGCCTGCCACCTGGATGCAAAATGGAGTTGTGCACTTCTGGCAGATCCTACAGAGTTATGAAGTTGGTAGGGGCATTTGCTCTACAATGCTTAAGCTTCAACATCTGTTTTTTCTTTCAACCATGTTCCAGGCATGTATAATGGCCTGGAAGATGCCTTATCTCTTTTCCAGTTCCACAGATTTTGTGAGCTTGCAACAGCGGCTAGCAGTGGACCCCAGCACATGCTGCAGGCTATTAGAAACCTCGGAATGTGATGCGATCAGCAGAATGGAGATTTTTGGTCCAGCTTACAAGATGCTTATTTAGTTTTCTTTTAAGGAGTCTTGTCAACCCAAGGATCCAGGTAAGGGATTGCCTATGCGGCCCTCCTTGAAGAGCGGTTGTTGCAGTACCGGGTCAAGGACAATGCAGCTGCTGGTGCCCCCAACAATCACACATGGGACAATGGGTCCTTTATCCCCAGTAGCGCTGCTAGGCAAAAGGCCTTTTGGAGATGCCTGGGAACCTAGCTGGGTGTGGGGAGGAGGCAGCCAAGCTAATGGCTGGCGCCTCCTTTTGGCGGATGTTCAGTGCAGGTACTCCATAAATTAAGCCACAAAAGAATGAAAAAATGGCTTGGAAAAGGAATTAAGGAGAGGTGCTTGGTAATTGAGCAAGCCAGGGGCAGTTGGGGGGTTGGGTCCCTGCTATACCAATTATAGGAGCCCCCATCATTATAGTCCACCTTAAATGGGCATGGGCGGTAAGATCCCGGCAAGGGAATTGCTGGAGGGACCTGGATAAATAGCAGGGGAGCTGTGGAAGCCCTTCCACCACCCCCCAAAAAATGGCTGGAATTGGTAAGGTCCCAGCAGGGATTCTGCTGGAGGGACATAAATTTTGCACCTGCACTGCACATATTTTATCCACTGGATTAGTCCCAGCAGGAGGATGGCACTTTTAATATGTACAACATTATATAAATGTTATGCGTTACTTAATTACCTGAAGTTTTCCAACTAATTGGAATTACTGTTCTAATTCAGCAGCAGCAGCAGTCACTGCCATTAAATACCACGAGGCTTTAACTGGTTCTCTAGGAGATGGACCCATTAAGCACATCCAGTAGGTGGAGGGTACTGTGTCCACATCAAACTTGAAACAAGCGATAGTTGAATATTTTCCTTGCCAGCCTGTTATATTAGAAATCACCCATACAAAGGCTCAGAACTCCTTTGACTTGCATGAAAAATGCAAATGAACATAAATAATGAAAGCAAGCACAGCAGTTTCCCCAAACCAAAAGGGAGAAAGACTCCCACTCCAGCAATCAACTTCCCTTCCCTCCCAGAAAGCTTGGGGGAAAAGACCTCTCAGTAGTATGCCCTGAAGACTAACATATACAGGCTATTTTAAACTGAGGAGGTGCACATTTCAGTCTCAGCCCCCTCAGGGAAAAGGGCTATAAGATAGTAGACCAGTGCTGGGAAACCTATGGCCCATCAGGGTAATCTGATTGCAGGTCATGAGACATTTTGCTGATGTTGACTGTCCGCAGTGGCCGTGGTTCGCGGTTCTGTGTGCAGAAGAAAGACCTTTCAAATATTGATCTCCCTCTCTAATGTGGAAAGGGGATTCAACTATCTTTGAAATATCATTTCCTCCTTCCAGTCCTTTGGACTTCTTCGGAGGGGTATCTGTTGGTCCGAGGATCTCCAAAGGGAGAGGATGGAGCGTAGGTAGGCTGAGGAAGATGTGTATGATCATCATCAATAGTCCCTTGTAATTCTCCATAGAAAGACAAAACATCAATCCTTGATTATAAAGGAATGCCCTGTGGGAGCCCTGTCAATTTGGTGTACTGGAACCATGCTGACACGGAATGAGTGGAGGATGCAGAGCCTTTGTATGGCTGTCCCTGCTTTGCTTATGGAAAATCTAAATAAATTCTTTGTATCAGTTTTCACTGCAGAGGACATGAGGGAGATTATCACACCTGAGCCATTCTTTTATGTGACAAATCTGAAGAACCGTCCCAAGCTGAGATGTCTATAGAGGTTTTAGAACAAATAGATAAATTAAACAGTAATAAGTCACCAGGATGAGAGAGTTGTCATCCAAGTGCTCTGAAGGAACTCAAATATGAAATTGAAGAACTACTCACTGTGGTATGTAACCTAACGCTTTAAATGAACCACTGTACCAGATGACTGGAGGATAGCTAATGTAACACTGATTTTTTCAAAAAGTCTTCAGATATGAAGCCTAAATTCAGAACTAGGCAAATTGATCAAAACTTTAGTAAAGAACAAAGTTATCAGATTCACAGATAAACACAATATTTTGTGGAAGAGTCAACATTGCTTTTGTAAAGAGAAATCATGCCTGCCAATCCAATAGAATTCTTTGAGGGGGTCAAGAAGCATGTGGACAAGAGCAATCCAGTGGATATAGTGTACCTGAATTTTCAGAAAGCCTGTGACAAGATGTCTCATCGAAGGCTCTTAAGCAAAGTAACAATCCTTTCCTGAGTCGATAACTGGTTAAAAGATAGTAAATAAAGGATAGGAATAAACAGTCACTTGTCAAAATGGAAATAGGTAAACAGCAGGGTCCCCCCAGGACCTGCACTGGGACCAGTCCTGTTCATCATATTTATAAATGATCTGGAAAAGGGGAAAGCAATGAGGTGGCAAAGTTCACAGATGATACTACATTACTCCAGGTAGTTAAGTCTGAAGCTGACTGCAAAGAGTTACAAAGGGATCTCACAAAACTGGGTAATTGGGCAAGAAAATGGAAGATGAAATTCATGTTGATAAATATAAAGAAATATATGTTGGACTTTATCAATTGTCTTCTGGACTATAGTAATGCAGTATACCCAGATAGGAAGCCATCAGCCTTTACGTAACTCCAGCTACCGTGACCGCATTAAACCTGACCTCTACATTGACTTCCCATAGAATATCAAATCAAGTTCAAGGTCTCATTCCTTTCCTTAAAGGCACTCTATGACCTGGGTTCGGCATCCTCAAAAAATTGCCTGCAGCTCCAGCCGGAGGGCTATAGTACAGCTGCACTGCTCCTGCACAATGGCACATTATACCACCATTCTAAATTTCATCCATGCAGAAGACAGAGCTTTCTCAGGGGCTGGTCCCATATTGTGGAACAAACTCCCGCAGTAATTAAGGACAATCACAAATGTTGCTACCTTCTGCTGCAAGTCCAAGGTACACAACCTTGTCTTTTGACACATAGCAGCAAGTATATATTAGAAATACCGTCCCGCCCACAGACACACAAAAAAAAGAAAAGTACACTGCGCACACAATTTCTCCCCTGGGGAGACGATGAGAAAATGATGAACTATATGCTACTCATGTTAGCCACATCATGTAATGCATTACTGTAAGTCTCTCAGATACTATGATAAGGGCAGTATAAGAATTTGCAGGGAACAGAAGAGAATCTTACCATGTAAATAACTGACTTCACACTGTACTTGCATGTTTTGTACTTTGGCACAATGTATCATATGATAGTGAGTAACAACCATAGAATCATAGAATATCAGGGTTGGAAGGGACCTCAGGAGGTCACCTAGTCCAACCTCCTGCTCAAAGCAGGACCAATCCCCACTAAATCATCCCAGCCAGGCCTTGGCAAGCCTGACCTTAAAAACCTCTAAGGAAGGAGATTCCACCACCTCCCTAGGTAACCCATTCCAGTGCTTCACCACTCTCTGAGTGAAAAAGTTTTTCCTAATATCCAACCTAAACCTCCTCCACTGCAACTTGAGACCATTACTCCTTGTTCTGTCAAGGACTATCTGGTAAAATGCAACATGCCATTGTGTGACCTTACAGCAGCAAAGATTCAGTAGCTTATCACTATATTGCAGATGTTCAGTCAGATCCTCAGCTAATATATATCAGTGTGGCCCCATTTCAGTCAAAAGAGTACATCGATTTACACTAATTCCATATATGATCAGTAGTGTCAAATCACTACTTTGTACATACTTTATGTCTCTGAACATTTCCTCTGCTTGGTCATACGAAGATAGACACAGTGACTCTGGCAGATAGGAAGTATGCATGCCAAATGTGGTACAGTTTTCCATACTAGCACTATCCCATATGTCCTAAGTATCCATTTCAAATCTTCAGATCCAGAGCAATTAGCAGTTATGGAATTAACATCAGTTAATTCTGGAATTAACATCAGTTTGAAATCTGCAGAACTGATTCTGGTCTTGAAGTCTAAATTAAAAAAATGTTCAAAGATGCTTTTAGCTTTAAAAACTGTAAAATATCTTTACTTTGTGAAAGATGCTATATAAATGCAACTTGTATTGCACTGTATGATATGCAGTATTATGTTTGGTGCAGAAATTAATACGGTATAAAGCTATTTCTCACTAATAATTAATAAAAAAAGATTTTCAGATTGTACAACTTTAATCGAGTAGTATTTTATCTGAATATTGGATAAATTGATAGTTAAACATTTGCCTTTGTGCTTATGTGCAGTTTGGGCTTTGGAACCACAGATTTTATACTCCGTTCTGAGAAGAAAATATTTTTCTTCTCCAACAAAGGGATTCTGATTTAGGCATCCTGGACTTCCCCCTTACCAAAGGCACAATCTCATAGCTTGCTCCTAAAAATATTTCCAAACATAAAGTCTGTTCTCTATTCCCTTGCACCTAGTATAGTCTTTAGGGTGGTATTTTCAAAACTGCCTTAACCACTCAGGTCCTTCTCAATCATGAAAGTCCAACAGGAAGACTCTGAGGCAGAATGGAAGCTGGCGTAGTGGGAAACCCAAAAGGACACATATCTATAAGAACTCCAGTTACAGTTCTCTCCTTCTTCTTTGAGTAGTATCCTAATGGATGTTCCAGTTCAGAAGATTCCTGAGCCATACCTCAATTATGGAGAAGGGTGTAGAGGAGGCAGATTCCGTATGTACTACAGAAGAGCCTCACTGAAAGCTGCATTAGCTCTGGAAGCTAGACACAATAGTGTAGTGCTGGAAAAATGTGTAAAGACCAGGTGGCTACTCTGAAGATGTCTGAGATAAGTATGTTTTTCAGCAGGGCCATAGAGGTAGGCTGAGCCCTGATGAAGTGAGCAATCACCCTAGGATGGGGATGAGTATCTGAAGCTTGAACAGGTTAAAATGTGTCCTGAAACATTTAGACAGTCTTCAAATGGCCTTTCATTTGTTCTACGACTGAGATAAAAATCCTAGGAGAAGAGCTAAAGGACTTCATCCTCTCAAGGTAAAAGACAGGAGCACTTCTTGGAAACTCATTTCTTCTCTTGAAGAGTGAGGCTGAGGTAAAACACCTGTAGATGAATATCTTGATTAATGTAGAATTCTGAAGAAACTTTAGGTAAAAATGAGGGTGTGGATGCAGTGTCACCTTGTTGTGACAGAACACCATGTACTGGTTCAGCCATCAGGGCTCCTAACTCTCCTTCCTTCCTGGCCGAGGTGATAACTATGAAGAATGAAAACTTGAAGGACAAATGAAGGAGGGAAGAGTTCTCCATAGGTTCAAATGGGAGTTCTCTCAGCACATTAAGGACTAAGTTGAGATCTCACTGTGGAGTAGGTTCATTGACAGGAAGAAAAATGTTGAACAGGCCTTTAATAAACTTCATAATCATCAAGTGAGTGATGACTGAAAACCCTTTGATGTCTGGGAAGGGACAAGACAGCCCAGTGAAACTTAATTTTGCTCAGTGATAATCCTGTGGTTTTAAATTTAGAAGATAATTGAGAATGTGCATCAGACAGGATTCAAAAAGAGGTTTAGATCAGTTGCTACCTCAAGCCTGGAAATGTTTCCACTTCTGTACATAAGTTTTCCTTGTAGCTGATTTTCTATTTAGCAGTACAACTTGTACCTCTGTTCTAAACCATAGTAGCCAGGCCTCGAGGTGAAGCACCAAGAGGTGAGGTGGATTACAAATCTCATCTCCTAAGAGAGGATATCTGCTGTCAGAGGAAGGTGGAGATGACATTTCTTGGACATGCAGATCAGCTTTGGGAACCACATCTATCTCAACTGCAATGGTGCTATAAATATGGCTACTAATTTCTCCTGTTTCAACTTGTTGAGCACCTTGAGCAGCAAAGGCGTCAGTGGATAAATGTATAGCAATATGTATGGCCAAGGTATGATTAGGGAATCTTCTGTTGCTGCCACGCCCATTACTCAAATAGGATCATCTGCATTTCATATTGGATGGTGTTGTGAAGAGATCTATTTTAGGAAGAGTGCAGATAAAACATATCCTTCAGAATACTTTGTTGTTCAACTCCCACTGGTAGTCGAGGCTGCCTGGTGGGCCTGACTCACGCTGTTCCAGAGTTGTTCCCCCTACTATCAGCAGGCATGGGTCATCTCTGAGCGTGTTTTTTCAAGTCGGTGCTGGGGTGGTGGTACCAGAAGAGACAGGGGCCTCAGCAATATCCTGAGGTGAGGTTTCCTGAGATCAAGACTTATCCTCTTCTAGATCTCTTCTTTTTTGATGGCCTGGGAAGGTTTGAGGGGCCCACAAGCTCTTTGCTTGTCGTAGCAGCAGTAACAGTAGTTGGGGCTCTCCAAACAACTGAATTTGATGTACAGGCGATGACTCTGACCCTGTGAGGCTCAGGGAATGCTCCATGGACAAGAGTTTTACCTGTCTTCCCTTAATTTTTTAGACTTATTTTAAAATCCTGAGCAGATTTGATATTTGGAGAGGATAAGAGTCTCTCCCAAGATATAAAGGTAGCTTGAGTGTCTGTCTCTGCAGGGGAAAAAAGATGTCTGGCAGGATTTGAAGCCTGGGATTTTGGTTATAACCTGTTACTCAAGGCCATGGATCAAGACCTGAGGTGGCGGAGGGGCGAGGCACCCAGATTGAGCAAATGAAGGAAGGGAAACGGGGACACCACAAATCCAATCACAAACTGTGCTAAATAACTGAAAAATAAATAAAAAAACAAATTACTAAAAAATACTAATAAGTGAGAGAGGTAGCAAGCCACATGGCTAGGTAATGGTCACTGCGACAGTCCATCTCTAGACACAGGCAGTTGAGAAGGAACTGGAGTGGCAGCAGGTCTGCTCCCACACCTCATTTCCCATAGACCCTTGTATGGGAGCACGAGGATGTCTAAGGTCAGGCACAGACATGAGGGCATAGCTGATGAAAATCTAAGATCAAAAGTGCACAGGTGTGCTCAAGTCCTGAAGTGGTGCATCCATAGAGATGCTATTTGAAGAAGAATGGAAGATTGTACTCCCATTTTGCAGAGGAATAGGTAACTGTGCAGGCCCACATAGGATCTGATTTATGGTTGTCTGACAAGTCTTTTCAGCTGACTCAAAAAGCGTAATGGTAGCTTTATGTCTACTCCAGTGACTGTCCCCAGTGTAGAGGTAGTTGTCAACAGACATAGAGTCTTCATGGGAAAGGTTTCCTACATCATGACTATTCCAGGTTCCAGCTTCCATGACTGCCCACAAATTGGGGGTGGGGGTGAACCCTTAAACAACATTCAGTGACTGCTTCAGATTGTTTCAATCCTGGAGTCTCCAATTACTTGTTTTCAGCCTAATCTCCTAATCTTTATTAAAATTAAATTTGGGGTGTATCATTTGAGAGTGTATATATAAATATATATATATTGCCATTCTTGTAAATAAAAATCTCCATGACTTCAATGCATGAGTTAAGGACATAAAATAGGGTAGATGCATCCTGAAGCATGGAAAATTTGGGCATGTGCTTTGTGTGAAAGAGAAACAAATATATTCACAGCTGGAATGTACTCAAAAATTAAGCATAACTGTCTCTTTTGCTGCATTTCCACAGCAGTAACAAAATTCAGCAGCAGAGAGAAAATTCTTTAATGGGACTTCCTGATGTTTACATTGCCCCACTGACACAGCTAAAGCCTGCTCTGAAATTTAAAATTCTGGGGTTAATGTTTTTATCTTGTGTCTATTGAGTCACTGGGAATTTTTGTTAGTAACTGTAATAGAACTGATGCTTTATTTAGCATTATGTATTTTCGTAGCACTGTATGGTAAAACCAAGTAAATGTTATTGTTGCCCCTTTGCTGAGTGGTAGCAGATTGGAGGATTTGTAGAGGGTCAGTTCTCCACTCTGGAGGCCTTCTAATAAAATTTATTTATATTCCAAAAGTGCAAGTCCTGTTCATCTTGAACAAAGGTGGCCAAAGCTATACACTGACAATTCTGTTTGCAGCCACCTTAGGTGAGTCCCCCTGTTGACAAGAAATAGTTCCTCTCTTACCCTTGCTCTCTGCCAACTTGTGGACATTAAATATAATCAAACTTGGTGGTGGTTCCCAAAGACTGTTTTACTTGCACAGTTTCCCAAATGAATGTTCATGTAAGATTGCTGTAGGCAGCCATCCTGGGGTTCCTGGGCTTAACCTTTTCCAAGGTCAGTTTTATACTGATTATTTACATCAGTAATTAAATAACATGCATTTCATTACTGCTATTGCCATTACAATACTATAAAAGGAAATTATGCATCATTTGGTGTCAGAGGGCATGGAAAAACAACCATTCCATCTCATTCTCTTTCTACTCCTATCCTCCTTCAGATGCAATTATTCATCTCCTCCACGCCTATAGTATGCTGCTGTGATTGTCAAGTTAGTAAAGGACAGGAAAAAGGACAGGAGCCATGTTATATCTTCTGCCTGCTAATACCCTGACACATAGGGAAATCTCACACCTGTGTTGTCTGGAGTATGATGCAACCTGTTTTTGCTAGACATTGACAAAATAGCTTGGAACCTGGAGAAGTAGTATTTTCTTTTTAGAATGTTTGTGTTTGACCAAATAAATTGTTGAAAAAGGACTTAAAAAAAGAAAATTATTTCCTGTGAGTACATCCTTGGAATCTCAGAGAGGGGCTATGAGGGCTGTTTTATGATACTATATTTTAATTATTTTTTGCAAATAATTATTAATTAATAATCCCAAAGAACTTAATGTCTAAATACAATAACATGTTGATTTACCAGTACATACGTAGATATAATTAATAACTAACAAGATGCACAATACATTGAAACTGATATGCTGGCCAATTCAGTTGACCTTTCAGTCAGTCAGTTATGAACACTGAGATCTGAAAAATAAAACTTACTTAATGTGAACTCTATACTTGTGTCCATTATCGACTCTAATAGTGGTATTGATGCTTCTAACTTCTGCTGCCCCATCACATACAAAGTGGTACTGTAAAAGAAAACATGTTACACAATTTATCATAATTACATATTTGGAAACTTGAAATTGAAAGTGGTAAATGTTTAAATAAAAACTGAAAGAAGACTCTGTGCATCCAGAAAAATTCACATTACATTTAGAGGTCCAGATGAAGAAATGTAACTGCTGCATTAAAAACTATTATATAGTTCTTCCAAGTCTATGTGCATTTTTTAAACTCTGTATATTGTATTTTCACATAGTTTATGGCCCTGAATTTCAGAGGAACTAACCACCCACAATTCCAGCTGAAGTTAATATTGGCAGCAGATGATCTTTACTTGCCAGTCTGTAGCCCCTTCTTACTTTCAGACTTGCACAGTAGCATGTGAGTTGGAACATTTAGGAGCACCATGCACTTTCCTAAGCTAATGTGAACCAGCACTTGATTTCATGGTTTGTGCACTTGTAATCATCACTGTATTGTATACATGAAACCATTGTACATTGGGTTTTAAATCTACGTTTAATTGAACAGTTTTGTCAATGACTAAAATTGAACTGAATTAGTTTTAACGTGGCACATTGGGACATTTGGTAACCAGACTGTGAAAGTTATTAATATCAAAGCTTTTGAATACATTTTTGTTAATTAAGTCTTTTTGAAACTACTACTTGTCTAAAAATACACAAATGTCTATTTTTTTCTGCAGCGGAAGTTACAGTAAGAAAAACTAACCTTGTCTTAATGTTATCAAAATTTGCTAAACTTTGTGTAACTTCTTGCCCCATATCAACCTATTGGATAAGTAGTCAGTCACTAAAACGTCATTATTTTACATCTAAGCTTTCCACCTTCCAGTACAAAACCATAATGTTAAAATCTTCTCTTGTATGTGGGTGTGTATTTAATTCAAACTAGCCTCCATACTTGAGGACAGCTTTGTTTTTTACATCTATTCCTAATATTCAAGATTCCCCTCAGAGCAGTACAATTAGGGTAACTTATGCATAGAAATTTATGACAGTAATGAGGGATGTGCAGGAGGTTAAAGGGCACTAGACCTTTAAATATTCTTCTAAAATATCTTATAATTGTGCTTACCAGACTCTTTACTAAAACAATCTTGACAAAACATTACTGAATATTTTGACACGAATAAATTGTACTGCAGTATAAACTTCACTATTTCAAATTTATGAATAAATTTAATTATATTTATTTTGTCCTGGTATACCAAACAGTAACTAGTTTGACATGATTGTGGAATTCTGCATGAATATCTCAAGCTTAAGTGAACAGGTCCTGATCAGGACTACAAGTGAATGAGTTGTTTTCTCTATTTGCAAGTTCTTCTCTAAAGTCAATAAAACAACTTCACAGATCCATTCCCCATGCACTACTAATCACTTCAATGAGGTTGCACAAGGTGCAAAATCTGGTCCCACATACAAAAGGTAAGGTTAGTGCCTCCATTTCAATAAGTCCAAGAGGATACATCTATTTTTTCTCCTTGTCTCTATACAAAAAAACTTCCATGGCTTTTTAGATGAAAGACAAACACCTTGAACTCCACCAGCTCTAAAGCAGATTCAAATTATTCTGCCTATTTTACCTATTAATGTGTGCATTTTGTTAGGGAGAATTTTACTATGATTTCCATATTGTTTTCCTTTTCTATCAGCATTAATATTAGTTTCATCTGTCATGATGATCACAGGCAGCAGAATTCTGAAAAAATCAAAATTTAATCAACTATTTCACTTGAAATACTGGGAAATCCCCAAGATGCTAAACAGTAAACATGCAGCTGGAAGCTGAATAAACATTAGTTATTACAAAAGCTCACAATGTTTTATTTTTTCTAAAAGAAAAAAAATGGTACCCTACCTGTAAGGTACCGTGTTTGATGAAAAGTTGAATAAATAAATGTCCCATTGTTGCTGGACTCTGTTCAATGTACAGGAGGAGTCCTTGGCAGCTATAGGTCTGAAATTCTAGATGGATGTTGTTTTGTGGTTTCAACTGCAAACCTTGAAATTCCAGATAAGAATCTCCATGGTATTGAGCATAGTTGAAATCTATGAATGCAGATAGAAAATCAAATGTAAAAAGATTTTTTCCCTCACCTGCTCATTGTTTTCTGTGCTAACACCTGTACAGATGAGGGGCATTCCTCTTCATCTATTACCAGACAGCTTCTACTTCGGAGACAGATTCAATACCAAAATATTCATCCTTTTCTCTGCTCCCAAAAGACTACCCAGCAGAGAACTTCTAAAGCTGTAAATAAGTATTTAAGCTTTTTGGTATTAAATTTCCTCAACCAAGTCCTGCACCAGGAGAACAGTGAGCTGGGAAGGTGACTTCCACAGTGTTACCAGCCCTTGTAAAACAACTATGAAGAAAGAAAAATATATTTTGTGAAATCCCGGCTTCCGTTAAGTTAATGGCAATTTTACTATTGATTTAAATGGGGCCAAGATTTCACTTACTGTTTCCTCATGGTATGGCTGCCAGGAATGAAAACATGTGCCATTAACTCTAGATGATGAAAAGGCAGAAATGAAGGAATGCAGGACTGTGAAGAAAAAATATGACTCATACCCTGGGTTGAGGAATCTTTCCCTAAGGGCAACCCTGAAGATTGTCCTCAAAACTTGTCATCCAAATGCCACATCAGCTGGTTAGAGTCAGGCAGTAGTGTTTGGTGACAGTATGGATGGATTGCCAGATTCCTGTTCTATAAAGAAGTGGTTACCGTTCTAGTGGTGTGATCCTAAAGTTAGACAAAGCATGAAAGACTATTTGAAAAATAAAAAAGTTTGGATGCAGAACAGAATACAACAGAAAAGAACACATCTAGAAGTATTTATCGGGATCTTCATAAAGGACAAAGAGTGAGTGAGACTGTCAACTCCTTAGTATGGGACATGGTGCACCAACTAAGGTATCAGCAAATTCGTGTCCAAGGCAAAGGAAATAACTTGGGAGCCCAATGGGAGAAGAGCAAAAGGAGGAGGGACTGACCATGAACATTCTATTTCATGATTAGATTTTACATGTCTAATTAACTGATTAATGAGGACAAACACCTATTATCTTCAACAGTGTCACTACAGCCTGGGCCTTTACAGTGTTTACACTGTAAGAAACAAAAGGGGTGTGTGTGAATTATTTAAAGTATGTGCACTAAACTGAGTGAGGTACTTTGATTCCTCCCCCTCTGATTTACATACTAACAAACACTGATTTTAACATGCCAATAGTTTTTTGGTCATGCACATATACCAAGGAGTTTGTCTGCACGAAAGTCACACAAAAACACAAGCCTACTTTTTGAAAATATGATCCTTGATTTCCCAATGTTTATACCATGATAATGTTAATTTAAAATTCTACAGGGCTAAAAGTAGGACAGCCTGCAACCAGTACACAGAATTGTTTATAAACAAGTCCAATTTTGCTTTCTCTGCTCCTTTTCTTGCAGTGATTTTTCCCCCTTAGCACAATTACAGTATTTTATGGTTTGCCCAAGCAGAAATACATTCTCCCTTACTTGAAAAACAACATAGAGTGACAATAATTTATCAAATAAAAAGTTGAGAGGTCATTTAAAGAAAGGGTAATGACAACTCACCTGTTTTGTTTAAAAAAAAATCAATGCAGTAGCTCAAACCTAAATTTCACCTCTCAGTTTGGTACATATAAAAAAGAATACATAAAAGATCATATTTTGTTAGGCTGATTTTAACTTAGTCATTGAGGGTATGATGTTGACATTTGAATGGCTTTTGAAGGTCACAGGTCCTATTTCTTTTTTTTTTTTTAAACTAAAAGATTCAGCCCACTTTGTTTCTAATATCAAATTCCATGGCAGAGTTTTACCCATAGATTTTTGATTTCTGGGACAAAATGTAAAAAGTATATTGCAAGTTATGTACAGTTACTATTGACCTTCCTGCAGCATAACTCCTTGTTTAAGTACAGACCACAATTCTGCCTTTTCAGGACTTTTCAGAAAGGACTGCACATTGTCAGATTCAGTCACTGTGTTCAAATTCTGAATGTAGATCTTATTAATATATCCCAAGAACATTCAAAAAGAAAATACCACATAGTAAATTAGTGTATATACATATTTACTTTTAATACAAGAAACTAAACATTTTTAAGCAGCCTTAAACTTTGCCAAACCCATGAATTCAAAAAATTATCAGACCATAAAAAGAAAAATAAATCATGAGTGGCTTGAAAATCATGAAGCATTTATGGTTTTAAATTCACATTTATTTTTGGTTTCATTTTCTGAACTTTGATCTTCAGAGGAATCACCCTTTTCATGTGTGTGAATTTCAGGAAACTGAACCTGAAATTTACCAAAAAAATCACACACAAATTGGGGAACCACCTCCTTTTTACTTCAAATTGGTAGATAGTGCACTTCCACAACAACATAATCTCATCCTTCCCCTGGAATATCCCCTGCTCCCTCTCCCAATATTTAGCCCTTGTTCAATTCCCTGGATGTCCCTTTCTCCAATGGGCACTACCTCCGGACTGGTCCCCTACCCTTCCCCAGATATTTGCCCCACTCAGCTTCCTCCCAAGCACACTGTCTAGTGCTTAGCTCCTCTTCTTAGGACACTGCCTCCCCTGCTCAGCTATGCACCCACATTCCCTAGATACTTCTTTTTGACCAACACCTTTTCTTCTCCCTACATAGGAACACAGCAGCAGTGGGGGTTGTTGGAGGACAGTGCAGATGGGCTGGAGCTCACTCCCAGCAGGCTAGAGATGAGTGCTGGTGGGCATAGGTTTCTGAATCCCAATTTGAGCTTTGACTGGCTGATGTTCTGGACTGAGGGTACACTGAAATGTAGATTGGCCTGTAGTGGTGATTCCCACAAGGCCTTCAAAAACTTACCAGACATGCTCATTAACTACCTCCGCGCTATCTTCTGTGTGAGGGGAGATTCCTTCTCTGGGAACTTGTAGTTCTAACCCCTGATCTGCGGCCACACTCAGGATTCCAATACATCACTTTGTCTACTCTACTTCTGCACTCCTTTTATTACTGCTGCAGTATACAAGCATTTTTTTTCAGAGCTATCTTTTTTTTCCTTTTTGAAATATGGAATTGCAGACTAAATTAGATACTTGACTGTGTACAATGGACACAGCTTTCATATATATGAGAAGGAGGTGTGCATTGCACACCAAGAATTTACATACTTGGTCTGAAGTCCAGAAGGAGGTGAGAGGCTGGCTAGTAGAAAGTCTTTGGATGATCATAAAATGGGGGAAAACAGGGACGATGTCATGGTAGGGGTCTACTATAGACTGACAAATAAGGAAGAGAATCTGAATGATGAATTCTACAGCAAATAACAGAAATACCCAAAGCACAAGACCTGCTAGTAATAGGGAACTTTAACTTCTCAGATAGCAGTTGAAAGGAAATATGGCAAAACACAAAAGGTCCAATAGATTTGTGGAACATGTTGGGGATAGTGTCTTCTCTCAGAAGGTGTAAGTAACTGCGTGGTGGTGGGCAGCCATTTATAGATTTGATTTTAACAGGGAGGAATTGGTTGCAAATGTAGAAGTTACAATGGGTAAAAGTGATCATGAAATGATAGAGTTCATGATTTTAAGGAAAGGAAGACATGAGAGCAGTGGAATAAGGACAATGAACTTCAAAAAAGCAGATTTAACAAACTTAGGGAACTAGCAGTATTAAGAGACCAATGTGGCTCCATCACGAGCTCTTTAATTATCTTAATTTTTAAAAAATCAGACATAAAAGTGGAAATGGACAAATTGCTATGGATGAGTACAAAAGAATTGCAAAAGCACATGGGGACAAAATCAGGCAGGCTAAGCCCCAACATGAGTTACAAGAAGAAGGGACATAAAAGGCAAGAAGAAGAGGTCCTATAAATACATTGGGATCAAGAAAAAGATTAAGGAAAATGCAGATCCACTACTTAGTGGGGAAGGAGAATTAATAATAGATGAATCCAGGAAAGCTGAGCTGTTTAATATCTATTTTGTTTAAATCTTCACTAAAATGGTTAATTGTGACCAAATGTTTTAACACAATTAATATTAACAACTAGGGGAAAGGGACACAAGCCAGGATAGGGAAAGAACAGTTAAAAGAATATTTAGATAAATTATTCAAGGTATTCAAGTCTGCAAGGCCTAATGAAGTCCACTCTACAATATTTAAGGAACTAGATGAAGCAATCTCTGAACCATTAGTGATTATCTTCAAGAACAAATGAAGGATGGATGCCTAACTTAAAAGGATGAACAAAAAGGATCCATGGAAATTATGAACATTCAGCCTAACTTTAGTGCTTGGAAAGATATTGGAACAATCTGATTAATCAATTTGTAAGCATCTAAAGGATAACAGAGTGATAAGTATTAGCCAGTATAGATCTGTCGAGAACAAATCAAGCCAAGCCAACCTGATTTTCTTCTTTGATAGGATTACTGGACTAGTGAAGAAGGGCAGAGCAGTAGACATGATATATTTTTATTTTAGGGACAGAGTACTATAGGCCATTCTCATATATGAATTAGGAAGATGTGGTTTAAGTAAAATTTCTCTCAAGTGGGTACACAACTGCTGAAAGACCTGACTCAAAGAATAGTTATCAATGTTTTGCTGTCAAACTGGAGGGACATATCTAGTAGAGTCTTATTCACTATTTTCATTTATGACTTGAATGACAGAGTGGAGAGTACACCTTTAAAATCTGCAGATGACACCAAGCTGCAAGAACTAATGACACCAAGCACTTTGGAGGACCGGATTAGAATTCAAAACAATCTTGACAAATCATAGAATTGGTCTGAAATCAATAAGATTAAATTAATGAAGATAATGAAAAAATACTAAACTTAGGAAATATCATTTGCAGAAATACAAAATAGGAGATAACTGGCTAGGGAATAGTACTTCTGAAAAGGATCTGGGGGTTATAATGGATAACAAACTGAATATAAATCAACAATGTGATGCCATTGTAAAAAAGGCAAATGTCATTTTGGGGTGTATTAAGAGGAGTGTCATATGTAATACATGGGAAATAATTGTTCAGCTTTGCTATTTGGCACAGATGAGATCCCAGCTGGAGGAAAGTGTATAGTTTTGGGCACCACACTTTAAGAAAAATGTGCACAAAATGGAGTGACTTCAGAGGAAAGTAACAAAAATTGTAAGAGGTTTGGAAAAAATGATTTATGAGGAAAAGTGGAAAGAATTGTGCATCTTTATTCTAGAAAAGAGAAGTTGAGGGAGGACATGATAACAGTCCACATATATGTAAAAAGTTGTTATAAAGAGGACGGTGATCTATTTTTCCTCATGTCCACTGAAGGAAGTATAAGGAGTAATCAGCTTCATCTTCAGCTAGAGAGATTTAGATTAGATAGTAAGCAAATCTTTTCGGCTATAAACATAGTTAAATACTGGAATAGGTTACCAATGGAGGTTGTGGAATCGTCATCATTGGCGGGTTTTAAGTATAAGTAAACAAATATCTGTCAGGGATGGCTATACATATTTAGTCCTGCCTCAGTGCAGGAGATGGACTCAATGTCTTCTCAAGGTCCCTTCCAGCCCTATATTTTTATGATCCTATCTACAGGATTGTAAAGAGGTCTTACAAACTAGCTGTGCTTTTAAAAAGAAGTAAGCACCTTTCAAACAGATTTCATAACCATTTATCCTGTGTTGACATACATTCAAACAAAAGCACAGATGCTTTAAGAATGAATACATTATTAAAGGATTTAATCATGAAACATATGAACAATGAATTCCTTATTTCAACATTTTAATTTTCTTTTGCTAGTTAAAGGCAGGAAACTTTTGTTGGTTGGTTGGTTAATAAAAGCATATAGATAGTGGCCACCGAAGTAGCACTAAACAGGATTTAACAGTATATTTTAAATGTTAAAAAATGTGGTGGTGTTTATTTGAACAGATTACAAACGTAAACAGGAAAGAGATCCATTTGTTTAAACCAGACTGACAAAAAACGGTGAAATGAAAATCTTTCAGTACCATGGAAACGTATCTTATGCTGCAGTTGTTTAAAGAAAGAAAAAAAGAAATGAAGTGGATATTGTGATAAATAAAATTTGCAGATGACACAAAGAATGGGGGAGTGGCAAATAATGAGGAGGACAGGTGATTGATAGAGTAATCTGGACCGCTTGGTAAACTGGGCACAAGCACCCAATATGCATTTTGGTATGTCAAAATGTAAGGTCATACATCTAGGAACAAAAAATTCAGGCTATATTGGAGACGATTCTGGAAAGCAACAAGTCCAGAATAGACCTGGAGGTTGGGAAAATAATCAGCTGAACATGAGCTGCCAGTGCAACTCTTGTGCCCCAAAGGCTAATGTGATCCTTGAATATATAAACAGGGGGTCATCAAGTAGCTGAAAGGGTGTAATACCTTTGTCTCTGGCACTGATACAAGCCTTCTGGCATACTGTGTCTAGTTCCAGTCATACTTTAAGAAGTATATTGGGAAATTGGAGCAGGTTCAGAAAAGAGCCACAAGAAGGATAAAAGAAATGGAAAACATGCCTTATGATGAAAGATTCACAGAGTTTCATCAATTGATCTTACAGAATAAAATTATTTAGATGTGGAACATAATTTGATAGAGGAATCTTTTCTCAAGCCAATAAAGGTATAACAAGATCCAATGGTTGGTAGATGAAACTAGACAAATTAAGATGCAAAATAAGACACTTCAAAAAACAAATAAACAAAAAAACATTGAAGGTAATTAACCACTGGAACAACTTACTACGGGTTGTGGAGGATTCATTACTGGACATTTTAAAATGAAGATTGGATTTTTTTTTCTAAATGATATGCTGTAGTTCGAACATGATTTTATTCAAGGAAGGACTGTGGTCTATGTTATAAAAGAGATTAGACTAGATGATCTAAATGTTTTGTTCAGGCCTTATAATCTATGGTTTTTTAAACATCTACCCATATTGTTATTGGTTAAAAGCTGAATAACCTCACAAGAAGGATGAGATAAAATATTTAATAAATCACTTTTCATTTTAATTGTTTCATCTTCCTAGCTTTAAACTGAAACATACTATTTGTTTTTAAATTAATGGAGTTCAGTATTTGATCTTTTATGTGCTTAATTGCCATTGAGATCACTTATTGGACTGGATTCTCTCCACTTATCCCACTGTAAATCAATGTATAATAACTGTACTGAAGTTAATGGAGTTAGACTGGTATAAATTAGAAGGAAAAGAAGCCCCTAAACAAGTTTTGCATGTAAAAAGTTGTAGAGCTCTTTAGAACAGGGAAATTCTTTTTATTCCACAATTGTACAATGACTAGCACAATGGGGTCCAGGTCATGACTAGGATTCCTAGGTGCTACAAAAATGAATAAATAAATAAAATAATGATTGGGGTCTTGATTTAGAGTAACTGGGGCAAATCTGCTTTCAGTTATATGGTGTAATTACTGTTTATTTCAATGGGAGTTACAGCTACATACCTGGGCACACAATCAGGCATGTGATGACTTATACCTCATGCAATCCCACTGAAAACAAAGGCGTTGCACAAATTGAAAATTAATGTTGATTTTACCCCTGATGGCATATGTTGGTTTGGGAAGAGATGTTCATTGTTTGACCACTAAATCTTTCTATGGAGAAAGGCATTTCAACAGTGACAGAGCTGTTGCTACTGTGCTACAAAACAGTAACAACCGGCAGTCAGTCAATCAAATAAACCTCTAATATGCTTTAATAGGATTCACAGCACTTATTTTCTATGAACGTTCCTATACTTGGAGTTTTTTGTTCACAAGAATGGTGGAAGAAAGTAGAAGTTTGACAAACACTCTTGTAAATGCATTTGTGTTCATACACACTGTGGTATGTAACCCGTCACTTAAGACAATTAATTAGAGGATAGTTATAATGAAACCAATTTTTAAAAAAAGATTCCAGACCAGCAATCACAGCCTGGTAAGCCTAGCTTCAGCATCAGGCAAATAGGTTTAAATGATAGTAAAGCTCAGAATTATCAGATACATGGATGAACACAGGATGTTGAGGGAAGCGTCAACATGGCTTTTTGAAAAGGGAAATAATGCCTCACCAAGCTATTAGAATTCTTTGAGACAGTCAAACAAACATGTGGACAAGGGTAATCCAGTTAGTACAGTGTACTTGTACTTTCAGAAAGACTTTGAAAAGATCTCTCACCAAAGGCTCTTATGAAAAGTAAGCAGTCATGGGATAGGAGGGAAGGTCCTCTCATTGACCAGTAACTGGTTAAAAGACAGAAAACAAAGGGTAGGAATAAATGGTCAGGTTTTAGAATGGAGAGAGGTAAACAGCAGAGCCCCCCAGGGATATATACTGGGACCAGTATGAGTCAGTATATTCATAAATGATCTGGAAAAAGAGGTAAACAGCGAGGTGGCAAAGTTTGCAGATGATATAAAATTACTCAAGATAGTTAAAACCAAAAATATTGCAAAGAATTACAAAAGGGTCTCACAAAACTGAGTGACTGGGCAACAAAATGGCAAATGAAATTCAATACTGATAAATGCAAAGTAATTCACATTGGAAAACATAATCACAACTATACATGCACAATCATGGGGGTCTAAATTAGCTGTTACCATTCAAGAAAGATATATTGGATTCATTGTGGATAATTTTCTGAAAACATCTGTTCAATGTATAGCAGTAGGCAAAAGCACTAACAGAATGTTAGGAACCATTAGGAGATATATAATAATACAGAAAATATCAACATCTTACTATATTAATCCATGATAAACCCACACCTTGAATACTTGTCACCCCATCTCAAAAAGGATATGTTAGAAATATAAAAGGTACAGAGAAGAGTAACAAACATGATTAGGGGTATAGAATAGCTTCTCTATGAGGAGAGATTAAAAAGACTGGGACTATTCAGCTTAGAAATGAGATGCCTAAGGTGAGTGGTATGATAGTGGTCTATAAAATCAGGAATGGTGAGGAGAAAGTGAGCAAGGAAGTGTTATTTACCCATTCATGTAACACAAGAACCAGAAGTCAGCCAATTAAATTAATAAGCAGCAGATGTAAAACAAAGAAAAGGGAGTACTTTTTCACACAACACACAGTCAACCTGTGGAACGCATTACCAGGGAATGTTGTGAAGGCCAAAAGCATAATTGAATTTAAAAAAAAAACAAGTAGATAAGTACCTGGAGAACAGGTCTATCAATAGCTATTAGCCAAGATGGTCTAGGATGCAAGGTCATGCTCCTGGTGTCCATAGGCCTCAGAATGCCAGATGCTGGGACTGGATGACAGGGGATGGATCACTTGATGATTTATCTGTTCTGTTCATTCCTTTTGATGCATCTAGCATTAGCCTTTGTCAGAAGACAGGATATTTGGCTAGATCAAGGATCGGCAACCTCTGGCACATGGCTCACTAGGGTAAGCACCCTCGTGGGCCAGGCCAGTTTGTTTACCTGCTGCGTCCACAGGTTCAGCTGATTGCAGCTCCCACTGGCCGTGTTTTGCCGCTCCAGACCAATGGGGGCTGCGGGAGGCCGCCTGCCAGAGATTTCCGACCCCTGGGCTAGATGGACCATTGGTCTGACTCAGTGTGGCCATTCTTATGTATATAGCCATCTTTAAATTTCTTCAATTTTGTTCCTATTTCAGTCATTTAACATGGCACAAATAATGTATACTACATATAACAAGTAAATGTCAATGAGCAATCCTTAGCTGAAATAGGTTCACAACCATTGTAACACATTTGTAAATATCCCAATCTTTTAGCATACTGGCAAACAAAAAAAAGGGCTGAATTCACATAGTGAGAGTCACAGCCCTGATCCAGTCCCTATTCCACGTAAAGGGGTGGCAGTACTGTAAAAATACTCCAGAAGCCCCAGATCAAGTCAGGAGAGAATTCCTCTGGTGTAGCAATAGTCATTATTTTTATGTCTAGATCCCTCAGCTGGCATTGAAAACCTCAACCATAATGCTTCCCTATCAATTCTCAAATCAAACCCAGTTTCCTACTTTTTGAATGAATTTAATCCCTGCAGGAAAAAAATGTTGAATGAACTTTCTCAATTTAATTATAAAGTAGAGTGTGATAGGATAGGTAGAAAATTCCTAACACCCAACTGGTTAAATATCTAAGAAAGGAACACAGAGATTTATCAGAAGCATCAGAGGCAGTTAAAGTCCCAAATTCAGAGAATTTTAAGGGGAGTTAGGTGCCTTGCTGTAATTTGTGCCTTTGAAAATCTCCTCTAGAGTGTCGAACATTAATGTTTTATTAAACAATCTATTGCTAACTGCAGTAAATGTCCTACAGCGTATCAGACTTTATGTACATGTCTTAAAATAAGTTCAGTCAAACTCTTAACTGCTGACATTAGTACAAGCCTCATTCAGTTGTAACTCTTCTTTTGTTTAGACACATGCCTTCACCTTGGTCTTCTTTGCCACTGGAAATTCAGTACTTCCTAGCAAATGCCAACCCCTCATGCTGCCAATATCTACTTAGAGTTTTTTGCTATTTGACCTGAATGCACCTCAACTCCTGCCAAAGAGGCTTATTCTCCACTTGGTAGCGGAAGGGTTGTAGAGGACAACCTTAGTTCGAGTGATCATGAGCTAATTCAGTTCAAACTAATTGGAAGGATAAACAAAAATAGATCTGGGACTAGGTTTTTTGATTTCAAAAGGGCTAACTTTAAAGAATTAAGGAAATTAGTTAGGGAAGTGGATTGGACTGAAGAACTTGTGGATCTGAAGGTGGAGGAGGCTTGGAACTACTTCAAGTAAAAGTTGCAGAAACTATAAGTTGCCTGCATCCCAAGAAAGGGGATACAATTTATAGGCAGGAGTTGTAGACCAAGTTGGATGAACAAGCATCTCAGAGAGGTGATTAAGAAAAAGCAGAAAGTCTACAAGGAGTGGAAGATGGGAAGGATTAGCAAGGAAAGCTACCTTATTGAAGTCAGAATATGTATTAATAAAGTGAGAAAGGCCAAAAGTCATGTAGAGTTGGACCTTGCAAAGGGAATTAAAACCTATAGTAAAAGGTTCTATAGCCATATAAATAAGAAGAAAACAAAGAAAGAAGAAGTGGGACCGCTAAACACTGAGGATGGAGTGGAGGTTAAGGATAAGCGAGGCATGGCCCAATATCTAAACAAATACTTTGCCTCAGTCTTTAATGAAGCTAATTAGGATCTTAGGGATAATAGTAGGATGACAAATGAGAATGATGATATTGAGGTAGAAATTACCACATCCGAGGTAGAAGCTAAACTCGAACAGCTTAATGGAATGAAATCGGAGGGCCCAGATATTCTTCATCCAAGAATACTAAAGGAACTGGCACATGAAATTGCAAGCCCATTAGCAAGAACTTTTCATGAATCGGTAAACTCATGGGTTGTACCGTATGACTGGAGAATTGCTAACATAGTTCCTATTTTTAAGACAGGGAAAAAATGTGATTCGAGTAACTATAGGCCTGTTAGTTTAACATCTGTAGTATGCAAGGTTTTGGAAAAAATGTTGAAGGTGAAAGTAGTTAAGGACATTGAGGTCAATGGTAATTGGGACAAAATACAACACGGTTTTACAAAAGGTAGATCGTGCCAAACAAACCTGATCTTCTTTGAGAAGGGAACAGATTTTTTAGACAAATGAAACACAGTGGATCTAATTTACCTCGATTTCAGTAAGGCATTTGATATGGTTCCACATGGGGAATTATTAGTTAAATTGGAAAAGATGGGGATCAATATGAAAATTGAAAGGTGGATAAGGAACTGGTTAAAGGGGAGACTACAACGGGTCATATTGAAAGGTGAACTGTCAGTCTGGAAGGAGGTTACTAGTGGAGTTCCTCAGGGATCGGTTTTGGGATCAATCTTATGGAATCTTTTTATTACTGATCTTGGCACAAGAAGTGGGAATGTGCTAATAAAGTCTGCAGATGACAGAATGCTGGGAGGTATTGCTAACACAGAGAAGGACCGGGATATCATACAGGAAGATCTGGATGACCTTGTAAACTAGAGTAATAGTAATAGGATGAAATTTAATAGTGAAAAGTGCAAGGTCATGCATTTAGGGATTAATAACAAGAATTTTGGTTATAAATTGGGAACGCATCAATTGGAAGTAACAGAGGAGGAGAAGGACCTTGGCGTATTGGTTGATCACAACATGACTATGAGCCACCAATGTGATATGGCCGTTAAAAAAGCTAATGCGGTTTTAGGATGCACCAGGTGAGGTATTTCCAGTAAAGATAAGGAGGTGTTAGTACCTTTATACAAGAGACTGGTGAGACCTCATCTGGAATACTGTGTGCAGTTCTGGTCTCCCATGTTTAAGAAGGATGAATTCAAACTGGAACAGATACAGGGAAGGGCTACTAAGATGATCCAAGGAATGGAAAACCTGTCTTATGAAAGGAGACTGAAAGAGCTTGGCTTGTTTAGCCTAACCAAAAGAAGGCTGAGGGGAGATATGATTGCTCTTTATAAATATGTCAGAGGGATAAATATCAGGGAGGGAGAGGAATTATTTAAACTTAGTACCAATGTGGATACAATAATAAATGGATATAAACTGGACACTAGGAAGTTTAGAGTTGAAATTAGATGAAGGTTTCTAACCATTAGAGGAGTGAAGTTCTGGAACAGCCTTCCAACGGGAGTAGTGGGAGCAAAAGACATATCTGGCTTCAAGACTAAGCTTGATAAGTTTATGGAGGGGATGGCATGATGGGATAGCCTAATTTTGGCAATTAATTGACCTTTGATTATTAGCAGGAAAATAGGCCCAATGGTCTGTGATGGGATGTTAGATGCGGTGGGATCTGAGTTACTACAGAGAATTCTTTCCTGGGTGCTGGCTGGTGAGTGTTGGCCATATGCTCACATGCCCACTTGCTCACAATTCTTTCCTGGGTGCTGGCTGATGAGTCTTACCCACATGCTCACATGCCCATGTGCTCACATTTTGCTCACATGCCCACATTTTTAATATCTAGATAAGATTTAGATTCTTCATAACAATCAAATACCAGGTACTTAGAGATGGAATTAGTACTGCTGGAATTGTAATTAATATTCAGATACGAGACGGATAATTAATAATAAATACTTTGCACTCAGAGATAGGATTAGTGTTACTGAAATGTCAGAAGCAGAATGTTAACCACTCTGCTTACCTCAGGCACTCCATTCCTTGTCAGCATCCGTAATCACACAAAAGTAATGATTGTGTGTGAAGACTTTTTTTTCTCTTTTCTTTTCAATGCTTCTCTGAAGTGGAATTACAGAACTCATCTAAAGACAGCCTCCTGCAGGGGATACATTCCTGTGGTGGCAATCCTAACGAGTATACAGCATTCATTGCTCTCTGTGGCTGGTGAGCTTTGTTGGTGGTCTAGAAATATGTGGGGGGGATAGGCGCATGGCCATACCTCTCTGCCTCATTTGGGCATACTAACGCCTCAGAGGATTCTAAACAAGTATCAGTCCCAGCAATCAAACATTACTGTTTGGCAGAAAACTTAACTTTTCAATTTCCTCCCACTTTTGTGCTTGATTTCGCAAAACTGCATCTACTTGAGTTTTTATATTTAATCACTAACATTTCTCCCTCTCTTTAGCATTCTCAAATAGGGAAGCAGGGGAAAGAGGACATTTCACAGAGCCCAAGAAGACCAGGATGGCAAAGGGCTTTTTCTGTTCTATTCATAATACACCCCTCATTTAATTCCAGTTATTTTTCTTCTATTAGTAATTGCTATTTTAAGGCTTAGGTTGTTTTCAAACTAATCTCATGTTCTTCCTTGAATTTCACCTATAGCCTTTTCAACTAAATTGTCTTAAAGAGAACACAGCACTGATTTTCAGCCATTATTTCTATTTCCAGATGCAGTGCTATTATGCTGTAATAATCCTCACCTTTGGTTCCACACAATGAATCCACAGTTAAAGAGAATCTATGTTTTATTCTGTCAGTGAGGTTTATGCTGCATGACTAGCTGAGAATTATAGTCATGTTTTTCTCTCAAAGTTGAAATGTCCTCTAATATGGCATACAATACAACAATAAAGTGTGGTTAACATCCAGAACTGTTTCCAGTGTAGCCCATAAGGAGCTCTCAAGCAAAGAAAAACAACAGTTACGAATAAACTCTCTTTAGTGTTCCCTTCGTCACCACTACAAGGGGCCATGGACTTTGATAGACAGCATAATTCTTCCAGGTTAAGTAAGAATGTAGCTAGTTCAGTTTGCTATACTTCACAATTTAACACTACATAAAACAGTTCATGATCACATATGCAATCAAATTCACATTTAAATATTCTTCATTAAAATTATGGTATACTAGAGTATACTTATGTGGAAAATGAGGGAGTTTTCTATATTATTTTTATGAATATCATATGCACCTCAGTGTACCAGCTTGGTATTATTGTATCTGCCTGCTTGGAGCTAAACGAAAGGAGACTATTAGGGGAAAACAAACAGGAAACAAAACAAAAGTAGAGCTATCTAAGGTAACCAACTTCAAGGGAATAGTTGCTAGACTATTATTTGGAATAATGCTGTTACCAGCTCATAGAGTCATAGACTTTTAGGTCAGAAGAGACCATCCTGAACATCTAGTCTAACCACTCCTGCACATTGCAGACCACAGAATCTCACCCTTTCCTGAAATTGATCCCTCTGGCTGAGTTATTCAAGTCCTCAAATCATGGTTTAAAAACTTCAAGTTACAGAGAATTCACCATTTACACGAATTTAAATCTGCAAGTGACTCGTGCCCCATGCTGTAGAGGAAGACAAAAGACCCCCAGAGTCTCAGTCAATCTGACATGGAAGAAAATTCCTTCCTGACCCCAAATATGGTGATCAGTTAGACACTGAGCATGTGGGTAAGACCCACATGCAGATACCTGGCAAAGAATTATCTGTAGTAACTCAGAGCCCTCTTCATCTAATGTCTCATTTACAGCAGTTGAGGATTTTTGCTATTGGTAGTTGCCAATGGGCCACATGCCACATAGGCAGTCCCATCATACCATCCCCTCCATAAACTTATCAAGTTCAGTCTTGAAGCAGGTTAGGTTTTTTGCCCCCACTGTTTCCCTTGGAAGGCTGGTCTAGAACTTCACTCTTCTAATAGTTAGAAACCTCTGTCTAATTTCAAGTCTAAACCTGCTGAGGGTCAGTTTATAACCATTTGTTCCTGTGTCCACATTAAAGAACTCCTCTCCCCCCCCTACTATTTATCTCTCTGATGTATTTATAGAAAGCAATCATATCTCCCCTCAGCCTTCTTTTAGTTAGGCTTAACAAGCCAAGCAATTTGATTCTCCTTTCGTAATGTAGGTTTTCCATTTGTCAGACCAAACCTTCTCTGCACCTGTGTTACCTGGGATTTTCATAACCCCCAACAGGAGCAACTTAAATATTTCACTTCAGGTGGTGTAAGAATTAAAACAACAGGAACACAGCAATTGTCTAAGATTCATGCAATTAAGCATGCTCTATCTAAAACTGCAGTTTATTAGATTTAAGCACATACAAACATAAGCAATAGGTTCAGAACATTTCAGATATTTACCTAACATTTGAAACTGTATTGAGTAAGTAACAGAAGGTTCACAGTGGCCAGTTCTCACCCACCAGGCAGAAAGGGTGTCAGGAAAAACACCTCTTAAGATGGCTTCAGAGGACTGATCCAAAGTACACCTTGTTAGCTAATATTTTTATAACTAACTTTTACAAAACACATAGGTTATAATGACCCCATCTATATTAATACTTTTAAAACTTGTAATAAACGTTTAATATTAAAGGTGTTTAGACTCAAGATTTATTAAACCACCAAGGTTTTCAGTCCAAGTTGTTTATTTTTTCTGTTCCCTCCTCCCATTCTAATTAGCAGAAACTGTAGCTGGTTTTTGACCTGGCTCCTAAAGGACTGTCTCCAAATTAACCCTTAACTATGTGGTGTTCTATTTCATTAATTAAGGATTGCTAAATACATATAATACTGTTGCAATTAGCTCAATCACTTTCTGGAGTATACACACCCCTCAAATCCAGGGCAACACCTGCTTCAGTTTGAATTCATCTTTCTTAAACATGGGAGACCACAATTGCACACAATGTTCCAGATGAGGTCTTACCAGTGCCTTGTATAATGGTATTAACACTTCTCTATCTCTACTAGAAACACCTTGCCTGATGCATCCTAGGCCAGCGTTAACCTTTTTTGTCAAGGCCAGTGCCTAGATATTAAAAAAGGACCATAAATAATTAGGAATGCCTGCCTCAAGGGGAAAAGTAAGGTGAGGGAGCAGCAGCTTCTAGAAGTGAGACTAAGAGTAGGTAGCAGTACAGTCTGCTTCTTCATCCCAGAAATGGATATGCCTGGGCTAAGTAGAGCTTACCAAAATGTGCAATGAAAGAACCCACTTAAGTAAGACTCATGCATAAGCCTTTTGTTGTTTTACCTCTTTTCTCTGCCTGCTATGTGCCTTTGGGTAAATAAATACTTCCTTTTGAAGAAGCTGTCTTCGCGGCACATTAATCAACTAATGGTCACAGGTAGAGTTGGATGATATTTGTTTAAAGCAAATACTTTACTGGATGAAAATTGCAGCATGAGTTGACCCAAAACAACTTGCAATTTATGTTGAGTTTGCTGAATTATTTTATATCAGAGGGGAAGCCATGTTAGTCTGGATCTGTAAAAGCAGCAAAGAATCCTGTGGCACCTTATAGACTAACAGACGTTTTGGAGCATGAGCTTTCGTGGGTGAATACCCACTTCGTCGCATGCATGCATGCATGCGACGAAGTGGGTATTCACCCATGAAAGCTCATGCTCCAAAACGTCTGTTAGTCTATAAGGTGCCACAGGATTCTTTGCTGCTTTTACTGAATTATTTTGATCGAACTGAATTTCAACATTACCAAGCAATTCAGATTTTTAACTGTTTCATTTTGACATTACCAAACCATTACAATGTTTCAGGTTGTATTCACAAACAGCTGGAAGAGGAATAGCAGGGGTTCTCCTTACAATTTTAGCCTAGTGGCTAGGGCCCTGACCTGGGAGACCCAGGATCAATTCCTCCTCTGTTTGACATTCAGAAGGGATTTTAACTTGTATCTCCCACATTGTATGAGAATGGCCTGGTCACTGGAATATAGATACTCTGATGTAGATTTTTCTCAGTCTCTTCTGTTGAAGTTTTTCCACACCATTCATGAATTTATAGACCTCTATCATATTCCCAATTAGTCATCACTTTTCTAAGTTGAACAGTTCCAGTCTTTTTAATCACTTTTTATATGGAAAATGGTATACCCCTAATCATTTTAGTTGCCCTTCTCTGCACCTTTTCCAATTCTAATATCTTTTTTGAGATAGGGCAACCAGAACTGCATCCAGTACTCAAGGTGTAGGCATACTCTGGATTTATATAGTGGTATTATGCTATTTTCTGTTTTATTATCTATCCTTTTTCTACTGTTTCTTAACATTGATCACTGCTGCAGATGTTTTTTAGAGAGATATCAACAATAACTCCAAAATCTCTTTCTTGAATGGTAATAGCTAATTTAGATCCCATCATTTTGTTTGCATAGTTTGGGATTTTTTTTTCCAGTATGCATTACTTGCACTTATTTACATTAAATGTCATCTGCCATTTGTAGCAAGTTCCCTTTATAACTCTTTGCAGTTAGCTTTGGACTTAAGTATCTTAAATAATTTTGTACTGTCTCCAGATTTGCCAACTCACTGTTCATCCCCTTTTCTAGAACATTTATGAATATGTTAACCAACACAGGTCCCAATACAGAGCTTTGGGGGAACCTGTTATTTACCTCTCTCCATTGTGAAAACTGACCATTTATTTCTACCCTTTGTTTCCTGTCAGTTCTGCCCCACATCTGTTCTGTCTCCCTGTATCCCATCAGTTCAGCCTCCCATCTCTTCTGCCTATTCAGCATCACCTCTGCTCTTTCTGCACCTCCTGCAGCTTTCCCCCCACTCTCCTAAGTCTGGGAGCAGGGCTGCAGTGGGTCCTCTCTCCCTGTTTCCAGGCCACATGGTGCAGGGACTGAGTGGGGAGTGGGAGGGAGCAGGGAAGAGCTGTCCTGTTCCTCACAGGAAAAGAAGGGAGGAAAGGGGAATGGTAGGAGTGGAGCTAACCTTAACTGCTAGACTCTTGTTGCTCTTCCCTTTCTATAAGAATGGCTTTGGTTCCTAGGGGAGAGGCAGAGAGCTCTGCCTGCTTCCTGCAGCATTCCTGAATAAATGTTTACACCCATCTGGAAGGGAAATAGGAGAAAGCAGCAAATCAGAGGGGTTTACTCCCAGGCAAGGCTGATATATGAACTCTTTGGAACCCAGCTCGAATTGGACACATTTTATTTGCCACATTTGTGACCTGCTTCACTCTAAGAACAGGTTATCACAGTTGGTAACAGGAGGGCTGCTGCCCAGAAACCCAGTCTAAGATTGGTAGGACCACATGGTTCCATCCAGAAAGGGGTTGAAGGTAGAAAAACCTGTCAACTAAAGGGTGCACTCAAGAAGAACTAAATGATTCTAAATTTCAGCTCACCCTGTAATCATGACACCATAGAGAGAGCAACTTAACAGCTGTAAGGGATCTCAAGGTATTTCTACAGTGCCTCTGAAATTTCAGTCCAAGCTTCAGTATCTACAGTTTTTTTAGTGCATTAGCATGATTCCTGATAGCATGACTTTCTGTCATCGTAGACTGGGAAGCTCACTCCCAGCTGCACTGTAGACAAGCTTTCACAGTCCAAATGAAGATGTACAGGTATCAATCTTGTTCCCCCTCCTTTTCATCCAGATGCCTCTCTTGTGCTGGTTTATGACATCCATGTAACAATGCTGATCACATTATGTGAGAATGAGTTGTTACCCTGGGTGTTGTCAGTGTACAGGTGGCACTGGAGCCTTTAGCATCTAATGATTTCTCCCACAGTTTTCATCTAACAAATGACTGTAGTTGTAACAAATAGATGAGAAGCTTGGGAGAAATCATTAGACACCTGGGGCTTCAATGCCACCTGTACACTGACGACAACCATGGTTACATCTCATTCTCAAATAATGTGTTCAACATTGTTACACAGATGTCACATACCAGTATGGGAGAAACATCTGGATGAAAAACAGCTGGCTGAAACTCAAGCAAGGCAAGACAGAAGGGATGCTTGTAGGAAGAGAAAACAATCTGAGAAGCTTGCTAATTCCCTGACTGTTGCCAGCATTGAAAAGTTTGCTCCTTACTTGTCAAAATCAGAGTTGTTTGGAAAACTGAGCACTAGTCTACATTACAAAGGCTTTGCCAAAACAGCTAGACTGGTATAGCTGTACCAGAAAATCCCTGATGGGGATACACTTTAAAATGAGCTCCCTGGATGACATAAGCTATACTGGCAAAAAGGATTCCTGCCAGCATAGCTGCATCTACACCCCTGAACTGACATAGCTGTGCTGACAACAATTTGTAGTATACAGCTGGCATGAATTTTCATGCAAGATTAAATGTAAACATTTAGAAATTAGCTTCCATGCTGAACTGGAACAAAAATTGAAATTTTTGAATTTGGAAGCCTCAAAAATGAAAAGTATCTACATTTTTGATTGAAATGAAATTATTTGACAGTTTTTATTTTAAATCAACATTCTGAAATAAAAAAAAGTTTTACTGAGTAACTTCAACTCATTACATTATTATATACCAGATGGGACTAAAACTCATGAGGACTCCAAATACTCATGACAAGCTTGTCTAACAAAGGAAGAATGTGAGAATACGACTTAGAGCAAGTGCTCATGTCTCCATCTAATGGCTGCCTCCAGCATTTGTAAGAACTTGCTACTTACGTAACACTATTTAATACTGGTGCACCCAGTGCTGATGCACAGTTCAATTTCTTAATGTTAGTACATTTCATTTATTCTTAAATTAAAAAGTTTCTATAAGCTTAGAGGAACTATTTTATGTCTTTATATATGGCATGAATAAAAACAGATTTACAGATCCTAGCATGCTATTTATCATCTTATATGAAGGGATAAATCATGCATGCAATTGTGCATCAAACGCATGAAATGGGCTACAAATGCAATAAAATATAAGGTATTCAAAAGTTTACCAAATGTAGGGGTGGAGGAGTGTAAGACCCCCCTTGCCTGGGGAGTCATTTGGTCCTAGGGCCAGCCCTGTATTGTCTTTAAGGATGCCCCAGTAAACTTTCTTAATGTCAGCAACTTTTCTACTACATGGTACAGTTGCATTTTCTAGTTGATCTGATTGGTGGAATTCATTTATTACAGTGATACTAGTGAGAGAGGCATTTAATATGCTCTTCTCAGTGGTAATGTAGAGACAAGAAAAACATAAAGGTTTTTAAATGAATCAGGTCAGTTGACCTGCTTTTATGTAGCAATCTACAGTAGTCTTTCATTGCTGTTAGGGAAGACATTTCTGTCACTCTAATTTAACCATCAGCATGAGACATCAGAAGAAGCTTTGGCACAGGGCCTCAGCAAGAATTTACAAAGCCTAGGAGAAGATAGTAAAGTGGACCCTGATGGATGTACAGTGGCTAAGGAGGCAGAGAAGTTTTATGACATCTAAAAGCACAGGCAAAATTGACAAAGTATTGCTCAGAATCAAGTTACAGTAGCAGGAAAAGGTCATGTTACAAGGAGAGCACACTGAGCATGACTCCTTCATCTGCAAAGGGAGGGGGGAAACACCCACTATTTGATTTAATGTTTCAAACTTAGAAGCCTAAAGTGATACACCTAAACCCCTAGTTACTGACTGAGATAATGGCTGTTGTCAGAAATCCTGAAAAACTGCATTTCACACCGGTGTCAATGTGATCTGCGGATGCTCAATATCAATGATAATCAGGCCAGTTATTTAAGTGCCTAAACATGAATTTGATGCCAAATTTTAGGCACCTAAACTTGGAACTTTTGCCCTTAGTTTTTAGATATTGAAATTAATAGGTATCATATTACAACAGATTCCAAAATAATACAAGAATTTCCCTATTGCTAGATCATAGTCCCAGTACGTTGATTATGCCAGCGCCAACAATAAAATTAAAAGGAATTTCACAATCATATATTCACATAGTAGGAGCCCCAAAACCTTTTTATGCATGTAAAATAGAAATAATTATTTGATGATCCACTTTTACTTATTATTAATGCACATATTTAAGAATGTTTTGATATAGCAGCAAACCTCCCATAAAGTAAAAATAATTAGCTTCTGGACCAGTTTTTAATAGACCTTGACTCAACCTTCAAACTTTCACACCTAGTTTTGTGTTCACAGTCATTAGTTGAAGAAAATAATTGAATCTCAACAACTACAAACATTTGCTGCCTAAAATCAGATGTAGTAGTTATTTACCAAAACTACAGCATTTCTACCACATGGATATCTCTACTGGCAACTGCCTCTCTCAGCCATTCCATTCTTGCAGATTAAGCAATTGGTATTCTTTTTGTTGTATTGGATTATTTATCCCACAAACTAACAGCACAGCCCCCTTCTCTCTTAAGACTCCAAATTAAAGTTCCTTGTACCTGATTAAAGATTTGTCCAAAATAAAGGATGTCTGGCTTGCAGCCCTGATACTGGCTCCCATCCACTAGCAAAAGTCTCCTTTTGTCTTCCTAGTATACCATGCTCCACGAACCAAGCACTCCCAGACTACTTCACCTCCCAGCGACCATATGCAAGAGTGGTGAGATTCCTTCTCACCAGCCTCTTCCCAAGCCCTGAAAACAAAGGTCTTTAAGCAGTATCTAAAATTGAACCCACTTATTCTACTTCATTCTTCTGGTCCATACCCTCTATCACAAGTTCACAAATGATTCATGGCCACATACATGTCTTATGGGTCTCAAAAAGAATAGAAAGCTTTCAGCACCAAAACCAAAGGCCTCTTATTATTAAATAGAATTGCTTTTAGCTGAACAAGTAGGTGACAGACTTAGAATGTTAACCCTAATACTATAGTTCAAAAGGTGGCTTTTCTTGCCTTTGCCCTCAAGAACTGGAGTACATATTCTACAATGATCCAGAACATTCTAGGAGGTTGGTGAATAATGAATCCATATATGGAATACATGAAGCATTTTACTTCAAATATTCTTGTAAGCTGGCATGGCCATCCCTCTGGTTCCACTTCCTAGTAGTTTGGTCTGCTAGAGTCTTTTCCAAGAAAAGAAAAAAGTGGGGAATTAATGGTTCTCAGGGGGCCCGGCCTTCAAGCAGGGCGGGGCAGCAAACATTCAAGGCTTTGACATGCAGTCAGCAGAGCTGCAGCAGTTTATTCGCCCTATATTTAAGCAGGACTCAGGTAGAGGTGAGCACCAAGCACAGTCTATGGAGCTCAGGTAGGGGTACCCGAGGCGCACAGGCCTCATGGCCTAAGGAGGGGGAATACTGCCACACCAAGAGTAGGGTGGTATGGGGGGATGCGTCCCACTCCAGGAATGGGGAAGAAGTGTCTGTCTATTTAAGCAGCTCCCTCCCAAATGAGGACTCTTATCTCGGGATGGACTTCACCTGAGTAAAGAGAGAAATAGACTTTTAGGATGGAAGCTCGCCCAACTGATTAAGAGAGCTTTAAACTAGGAATCTGGGGGAGATGGTTGGGAGATGTCCAGGTGATCTCCATGCCGGAATTTAACATTGAGAGGGAAGAAAACAAAGTAAGAGGGGATACAGCCATGGACAGAAGAATTGACATAAGGAGGAAGGGTAGTGTAGATACCAGTCTAACAGGTGATGCTGGTGTTAGAATGTCTGTGCCTAACCAGGTACAGAATGTCAGTGAAGCCAAACGGCAAAAATTAAGATGTTTGTACACTAATGCGAGGAGCATAGGTAACAAAATGGAGGAACAAGAGCTACTGGTGCAGGAAGTGAAACCGGATATTATAGGGATAATAGAAACATGGTGGAATAGTAGTCATGACTGGAGTACAGGTATTGAAGGCTATGTGCTGTTTAGGAAAGACAGAAATAAAGGCAAAGGTGGTGGAGTAGCATTGTACATCAATGACGATGTTAACTGTAAAGAAATAAGAAGTGATGGAATGGATAAGACAGAGTCTGTCTGGGCAAAAATCACACTGGGAAAGAAAGCTACTAGAGCCTCCCCTGAGATAGTGCTTGGGGTGTGCTATAGACCGCCGGGATCTGATTTGGATATGGATAGAGACCTCTTTAATGTTTTTAATGAAGTAAACACTAATGGGAATTGTGTGATCATGGGAGACTTTAACTTCCCAGATATAGACTGGAGGACAAGTGCTAGTAGTAATAATAGGGCTCAGATTTTTCTGGATGTGATAGCAGATTGATTTCTTCACCAAGTAGTTGAAGAACCAACAAGATGGGATGCCATTTTATATTTGGTTTTGGTGAGTAGTGAGGACCTCATAGAAGAAATGGTTGTAGGGGACAACCTTGGATCGAGTGATCATGAACTAATTCAGTTCAAACTAGATGGAATGATAAACAAAAATAGATCTGGGACTAGGGTTTTTGACTTCAAAAGGGCTAACTTTAAAGAGTTAAGGAAATTAGTTGGGGAAGTGGATTGGACTGAAGAACTTGTGGATCTAAATGCGGAGGAGGCCTGGAATTACTTTAAGTCGCAGCTGCAGAAACTATTGGAAGCCTGTATCCCAAGAAAGGGGAAAAAAAACATAGGCAGAAGTTGTAGACCAAGCTGGATGAGCAAGCATTTCAGAGAGGGGATTAAGAAAAAGCAGAAAGCCTACAAGGAGTGGAAGATGGGTGGGATAGCAAGGAAGCTACCTTAGTGAGGTCCGAACATGTAGGGTAAAGTGAGAACGGCCAAAAGCCATGTAGAGTTGGACCTTGCAAAGGGAATTAAAACCTATAGTAAAAGGTTCTATAGCCATATAAATAAGAAGAAACAAAGAAAGGAAGTGGGACGCTAAACACTGAGGATGGAATGGAGGGTTAAAGATACCTAGGCATGGCTCAATATCTAAATAAATACTTGCCTCAGTCTTAATAAGGTTAATAAGGAGCTTAGGGATAATGGAAGGATGACAAATGGGAATGAGGAGATGGAGGTAGATATTACCACATCTGAGGTAGAAGTCAAACTTGAACAGCTTAACGGGACAAAATCGGAGGGTACAGATAATCTTCATCCAAGAATATTAAAGGAACTGGCACATGAAATTGCAAGCCCATTAGCAAGAATTTTTAATGAATCGGTAAACTCAGGGGTTGTACCGTACGACTGGAGAATTGCTAACATAGTTCCTATCTTTAAGAAAGGGAAAAAAAGTGATCTGAGTAACTATAGGCCTGTTAGTTTGACATCTGTAGTATGTAAGGACTTGCAAAAAATTTTGAAAGAGAAAGTAGTTACGGACGTTGAGGTCAATGGTAATTGGGACAAATTACAACATGGTTTTACAAAAGGTAGATTGTGCCAAACAAATCTGATATCCTTCTTTGAGAAAGTGACAGATTATTTAGACAAAGGAAATGCAGTAGAGCTAATTTACCTCGATTTCAGTAAGGCATTTGACACGGTTCCACATGGGGAATTATTAGTTAAATTGGAAAAGATGGGGATCAATATGAAAATTGAAAGTTGGACAAGGAACTGGTTAAAGGGGAGACTCCAACGGGTCGTACTGAAGGGTGAACTGTCAGTCTGGAAGGAGGTTACTAGTGGAGTTCCTCAAAGATCAGTTTTGGGACCAATCTTATTTAACCTTTTTATTACTGACTTTGGCACAAAAAGTGGGACTGTGCTAATAAAGTTTGTGGATGACACGAAGCTGGGAGGTATTGCTAACACAGAGAAGGACCAGGATATCATACAGGAAGATCTGGATGACCTTGTAAACTGGAGTAATAGTAATAGGATGAAATTTAATAGTGAAAAGTGCAAGGTCGTGCATTTAGGGATTAATAATAAGAATTTTAGTTATAAATTGGGGACACATCAGTTGGAAGCAACAGAGGAGGAGAAGGACCTTGGAGTATTGGTTGATCACAGGATGACTATGAGCCGCCAATGTGATATGGACGTTAAAAAAGCTAATGCAGTTTTAGGATGCATCAGATGAGGTATTTCCAGTAAAGATAAGGAGGTGTCAGTACCTTTATACAAGAGACTGGTGAGACCTCATCTGGAATACTATGTGCAGTTCTATGTTCTCCCCATGTTAAGAAGGATGAATTTCAAACTGGAAACAGGTTCAGAGACGGGACTAGGATGATCCGAGGATGGAAAACCTGTCTTATGAAAGGAATGGAAAACCTGTCTTATGAAAGAGCTTGGCTTTGTTTAGCCTAACCAAAAGATGTTAGGAGGGATCTGCTTGCTCTTTATAAATATATCAGAGGGATTAATATTAGGGAGGGAGAAGACATTATTTTAAGCTTAGTACCAATGTAGACACAAGAACGAATGGGTATAAACTGGACACTAGGAAATTTTAGACTAGAAATTAGACGAAGGTTTCTAACCATTAGATGAGTGAAGTCTGGAACAGCCTTCCAAGGGAAGTAGTGAGGGCAAAAATACATATCTGGCTTTAAGACTAACCTTGATAAGGTTTAGGAAGTGGGTATGATGGATAGCTCAATTTCGGCAATTTGATCTTGATTATCAGCAGGTAAGTATGCCCAGTGGTCGGTGATGGGGATGTTAGATGGATGGGATCTAGTTTACTGCAGAGAATTCTTTCCTGGGTTCTGGCTGGTGAGTCTTGCCCACAGCTCAGGGTTAGCTGATCACCATATTTGGGGTCGGGAAGGAATTTTCTCCAGGGCAGATTGGCAGAGGCCCTGGAGGTTTTTGCCTTCCTCTGCAGCCTGGGGCATGCGTCACTTGCTGGTGGATTCTCTGCAGCTTGAGGTCTTCAAACCACATTTGAAGACTTCAATAACTCAGACATAGGTTAGGGGTTTGTTTAGAAGTGGATGGTGAGATTCTGTGGCCTGCTTTGTGCAGGAGGTCAGACTAGATGATCATTTGGTCCCGTCTGACCCTAAAGTCTATGAGTCTATGAGTCTATGAGCTACTGGGCCGGTCTTTTATAGTTCCGCTTCCTGTCCCACCCCTCTGTTTCCGGCATATGGAGTGTGGTCCTCCTGGTTCTGCCCACCCGGCGGCTGGCGGTGTTCCCTCCACTTCCACCTCTGAAGGAGGCCACGCCTACTAGCTACAATTTTATTTTCCCTTTTGTTGCTAAAAACAAAAACAGCACTTCATAGCCCAGCACCCCAGTTATTTCGGACACAGTTTGTTTATAATTATGGCTCAGTTCATGCATGAACCAAGTGCAGAGATGCTATGTTATGTGTCTGAATATTGAAGGGGAGAATCCAGCTCTTCTTCTGATATGGTCCTATGTTTGTGCTATCAGTGCAATAAAAGTCAATAAATTAGTTGCTAATTATGCATACAAAAAACTCATTATAAGTGTCTACGTCAAAGTAGCCACTTCACTCTGCCGTCTAGAAAAAAAATAATTGCCATGAAAAAAACCTCCAACTCTAGTTTACTAAAACTATCTTAATGATCATGAGTCTCTTACAACTACATACTTTGAACCAGCTGGGCACAGCAGATCTAGACTAACATTCACGCCTTGAAAACTATTTTTTCACTACTCCGGATGTCACTATCCCAACATAAAATATTTGTAGTAAGATTTTTTTGAAGTAAGATACAGTATTCCAGATACGCCCCCAAATCAATCACCTACATATCTATCAAAAGGAACTGGAAACTATTTAAAGATAGAAATGGGTACAATGATCAAAATCTTACACTGAGTTCTGAGGCTTGCTCATTAAGAACAGTTTCTATGTACAAAACTGATTAGGTCAATTCTTCTCCTGCTCTTCTTCCTCTTACAGTAACAGACAAATCACCTCAAGCAAAATACTTTTGACTCAATGATGAGGTTGTTGAAAAATCCTGAGCAAATAGAAAATCTGAATTATGCCCAAGCAGCCACTGCTGCAGCTGCAACTGTTATTTACTTATATGCTAACAGAAAAAATATGGACTGCAGACTCCTAAGAGTAGAATTTTGTTGTTAAGCTAATATTTTATAGTATTGATTTTAGTGAGAATGGATGTATATATCAGACTTCATGGAATAGGAAGGAACATGGAATTGTCATGCAATACAGCAAGACTTTCTCTTACAAAAAACCAGGAGTGAAAGTAACTTAAAAAGACTTACCGGTACTCTGTAGTCCTTAGGAGAGGGCGGGGCCTCGACCAGAAGAGCATGACCTCTACCATAAAAAGGCAGAGTCCTTTAAATCCCCAGTCTTTAAAAAGGCCCCGGCTGAGACTGTGGTAGCAGCGGCTGGGAGCCCCGGGCCCTTTAAAGAGCTATAGCTCCAGAGGTGGCTGGGAGCCCCAGGGTGAGTTAAAGGGCCTGGGCCCTTTAATCACATTGGAGGGCGCTCCCAGCTGCCGCTGCTACCCTGAGGCCCCAGCCTGGTGAAGCTTTAAGGCCTGGGGCTTCACTGCAGTGATGGGGGAGGGAGTGCTCAGTAGTTTGAGCATTGGCCTGCTAAAACCCAGATTGTGAGTTCAATCCTTGAGGGAGCCACTTACAGATCTGGGCCAAAATTAGTCCTGCCAGTGAAGGCAGGGGCTGGACTCAATGACTTTCAAGGTCCCTCCAGTTCTAGGAGATTGGTATATCTCCAATTAAAAAAAAAAAAAAAAGTAGTGGCAGCCAGGAGCCCCGGGCCTTTTAAATCAGCGCCAGAGCCCCGCTGCTACTACCCCAGGGCTCTGGCACTTTAAAAGAGCTTGGTGACACTTTAAGAGCCCCAGAGGGTAGTGGCAATTAGAGCCCCGACCCTTTAAATTGCCACCAGAGCCTTGCTGCTGGAGCCCTGGGGTAGCAGCAGCAGCCGGGGCTTCGGCAGTGAGTTTAAAGGGCCCGGGCTCTGGCTGCTGCTACCATCCCCAGTCCCTTAAATTGTCCCCGAGCCCTGCTGCCAGAACCCCATGGTAGCGGCAGCGGGGCTCCATTGGCAAGTTAAAGAGCCTGGACTGGTAGCAATACCAGAGTCCCAGACCCTTTAAATCATCCTCGAGTCCTGCTGCCGGAGCCCTGGGGAGGTGGCAGTGGGGCTCTGGCGGCTACTTTAAGGGCCAGGGCCATAGCGGCTGCTAGAGCCCTGGACCCTTTAAATAGCCACCAAAGCCCACCCTTGCTACCCCAGGCTCTGGGGACGATTTAAATGGCCCGGAGCAGTAGCTGCAGCTGGAGTCCTGGGCCCTTTAATCACCATCTGAGCCCTGCCGCTGCTTCCCCAGGGCTCTGGCAGCAGGGCTCTGTTGGCAATTTAAAGGGCCCAGGGCTCCAGCCACTGCTGGGAGCCCACGGCCATTCAAATTGCCACCAGGGGAAGCTGATCTGCCCCAGTACAGTGCATCGGTTCTTGTAAATTTCATAGAATCATAAAAGTGTAGGACTGTGAGGGACCTCAATAGGTCATTCAGTCCAGTCTCCTGCATTGAAGGCAGGACTAAGTAATAACTAGTTCATTTTTCACAGGTGTTTGTTTGGCCTGTTCTTAAAAACCTCCAGTGACCGAGATTCCACAACCTCCCTAGGCAATTTGTTCTAGGGCTTAATGACCCTGACACTGTAAATGCCCAAATCCAGGGGCTGGCACCAATTATCAAGTCAGCCTGAGCTTTGCTTGGCACAGGAATGGTGTTAGGGAACATATGTGGTTGCTTTATTACCGATGGGACTTAGATCCATTAGTCCACAATGCCCAGCTGCTCTTGGATGCTCTTGTTGGAGGATTCTAGAAGAGATTGAACTACCCTCTGACTCCCAGACTGTCTCTGAAGGTTATAGTTGAAATACTGCCAAGATGGTGCTGGAAAGTTTGCACTACTGGTGTATTGGTCAGAAGATTTTTTTTTTCAGAAGAATATATTTTCCAGCTATATCAGTCATACATCTGTCACTAAACTAAGTTCAACTTTTGTCCTGAATGTGATGGACATCAGAAGCTGTCTTAATAACGAAAGCCCTGTCTCCCTTTGCAAGAAGAGCTGAGCTACCCTCAAGAAAGTTGGTGTTCTCGTATGGTGTCCAGGTGAATGGAGGGAGCAATCATCTTTTGTAAGGGCTTTTATGTAGTTCTAACAATGCAGGTGGGGTTTTTTGGAGGTGGGGTGGGGGTTGCACATTCCTCCCACCCTTACTGGTAGTGTAATATGTAATATACTATTTAGTGTGAATGTGCTCCTGCCTTTTAATGGATAGAATGTGAGAATTACTTGTGTGTGGGTAATAAGCCTTAATACTACTTCATAAGTACCCTTAGGTGCAAGCAATAGGTGCCTACAGAATATTTGTATGCTGTTGCTGCAGATGAACATGAATTCTATCCCCACTTATGATCATGAGTTCAAGGAAAAGCATGGAAGGTTACAAGACATTAACAAGTGCTGCTCACTCAAATGTTACAACAATCTCTTGTAACATTCATATTAGGCTATTTCATGTGACTGTGGATTTGAGTCTGATTTCAAATGAGTATTACACTGGCTTAATGGCATTAACTTCAGATGAATTACTCCTGATTTAAACAGGTATAAATGAGGAGATAAGGCCTATATTTTAATATCTAGTCTGTAGATGCTGGCTTGATATCTGATAAGCTAAAAGCACTATAACAACAAACACTAAATATGAAGATTCATTACTGATTCATTCATTATTCTGAGTTATATTTTTTTCTTTTAAATGCTGTGGGACAATAACACCTCACTGAGTTTTTTGAAGCCACACAATGAACCATAAAAGTCTCAAGAAATATAGTACTTATGGCACAAATGTATGGGTGTAAATCAGGAATAGCTCTGTTGACATTAATGGATTTACACTGATTCACAGAGATCAAAAGAAATATGATGCATAGTACTTATGGCACATAACACAGACATGATTCTGTAAACCAAAATCTTCAGTTGAAGAGACTTTGGGTTTTCTTCCTTACTTCTTGGCTCCTTGTGCAGTCACTTGTAGCTGTTCAAAGTGGGTGTGAAATGTTATCGCTAGTGGAGAATTATAATTTGGTAGTGTTTTACATTTGCTTTGCAAGTGACAATTCAAGGTGCGAGACATGAGACAATCAAGCCCATACTCAACCATTTGCTTCCATGGAGCAGTTATTCCTGAATAATTCACTTTTTCTTTTTAAAGTCACTTTCATTTTGGCATAGGTGTGTCCACAAGGGCAGTTATTCTGGCATAACCTATTTTGCTATAGCTATGGTGGTCAATTTCCCCATACAGAGAAGCCCTGAGGTAAAAGGAAGACTTTAGACCTAGGCCCTGTAGCAAAGACCATTGAGCAATAAGTAAATTATACTCAGGAACACACAGGAAGGGATGGAGCTTTGAAAAGAGTCAGTGTATCAGAGGCAGGAGCAGTCTGGGAGACACTCTCTGGAAGGAAACCGAGACCTGCCTGGTCACAAGAGCTCCTTGGCTTCCTAAAATAATGTAAGTTGGGTCTGGCCTTTTCCTGTTTCTTTTCCTTACCCATCTAATTTAGCTTCTAGAAAAGTTTAAGATTAGATATGTAGGTATGAGTGTAAACTGTTTATTATTTTTCAAATAGTTTTTCCTGTTTTATTTGATTTGCTGTTGGCCATTATATCACTGGCTACAGATTCCCAGAGAGAAAAAATGCAGGTGTCCATTCGACCTGCACAGTAATAAGCAGGTGGCATTGACTGGGTATACCCAAATCCCAGTTTAAGTGTGGGAGAATTGCAAAATTTCACTCCAAGATAGGTAACGGCACGAGCCTTAACACCTCAGGGGGCGCACTTGGAGAGACTTAAAGGGGACATTGGTCAAACAGCCCATTACTGTGAGAGGGAAGTATTAGCACATATACAGATAGAATAAACCACAGCAATAAACATTTTTTAAAACAATGTTTCACCAAATACTATCACTTTTTTTTGTTATTGCAGACATTTTCATAGCTTGAACTCATCCATGTAAGGAACAGCTATTCATTGCAAAAGTAGAATCTTTATGGCTCATACTCTGGTACAAAGACATATGGACTGATTTTGATCTCACAAATGCATGGATGTAAATCAGGAATAGCTCTGTTCACATTAATGGATTTACACTGGTGCAAGACCCAACATCACAGAGATCAAAATCAGACCCAGAGATTCTAGCACAAACACTAATGACCTGATTTGCAAAGTTGTTGAGGACCTTTCAGTACAATGGAGTTGCTAAGCACGTCTGAATAATCAGGCTATTAGCATTATATAAATGTGGCCATGGGCTTATTAGAGAAAACTGCTAGAAGTTGTATACACAATATTTAGCTTTCTTTTGGTTTTGAACAGAGCTCTGTTAAAGGTAAAATAATCTGTCCATTTACTATTTTTGAGGAAAGATTACAATATCTTTGTCATGTTGCCCTAGCACAATATAGAGGGATTGTCCTAGATATACGAACAAAAATCGTCATGAATGTTTAATTACCCCATGTTGAATAATACTTCCCTTACCTAAGTCTGATAGATTAGAAGTGTTTGTAAGGTGTGAAATATCTGCACATTTTATTTAACATTGGGTAGAATAAGGCATAGTCATGTTTTGTGCATATTTACTGTGATATGCCTGCAACTGTCTGGAAACATATTTTTAAAAAATATTTGATTATGCATAAATATTATAGAAATTAGGATTTTTCTTAAATTACTTTGTGGTTACATTGTAGAATATCTCAAAATATTGACTACATATTCAATAGTTACAGGCATAAATGTGCTATACAATCCTTATGGAGAGGAACTATAATCTTAGTGCCAGAGAGTATTGAAGGTTTTCTGCAGGTACTTAGTTTAGCTCAATTTATGTATAGATTTGGAGTATGATATACATCAAGACAGTGTGCAGTGTCTGTATTACTTATAGTGATCTTTCCAGCATTAGTGAAGTATTGTAACTACTGATTATAATTGTTGTTGATTCCAGTCAGCATATTGATTTTCTGTGCAGTCTTCTTTATTTGACTTGTAAAGGGATTATACTTCCATCATTTTCTGAGGACCAGAGAGTTGTAGTCAGTATGAATAAGTTAAGATACATAAATTGTGAGCTAGCTGAACACAGTTCTTCTAAATTTTTCCAAATGAAGCTCTGCCTGGCTGTGATATTCCAGGAAATCTAGGAAAACACAGCATGAATTGGAAAAAGGAACATCCATAATTCAGTGAAAACAGAGGTTTTAGAACATCTGGAGGATCAATCCAAAATCTCGTAATAGAAAAAAATAATATATGAAATTATTAAATAAATATCTACCTTAATGTGGAATGTAAAGCAAACTGAGATCCAAAACTTCACAAAATCAATTCATGAAATATTCGTAAATGTCTCTGGCTTTACGTTTTTTAATACAAATATAAAATCTTCAGGTTTATAATCCTTATTTTATTCTCAATAGTGAAAAAAGAGAGGGTGTTATTTTTTCAAGAACTTTGGTATGAACATCTCATGTCTCTCAGATGCAGCCTTGACTAGTTAGACTTAGCTGTTCATTTCATCACATTTTGAATGCTGTATCTGGGCACTGGGACTTTAGTTGATTGTGTAACCACTTAAATAAATGCAGTTGAAACTATTGACATGATCTTCTCACTCAGACAACTGCAAGAGAAATGCAGAGAACAAAAAAAGCCCCTTTACATAACCTTCATTGACATCACAAAGGCTTTTGACCTTGTCAGTAGAAGCAGACTCTTTGCGCTTCTAAAAAAGACTGGATGTCCCCACAACCTCTTAAGCATGATTTGATCCTTCCATGAAAGCATGTACAGCACAATTCAATACAACAGTTCAATCTCTAATCTTTCCAGATTCATAGCAGAGTTAAGCAAGGCTGAGTACTTGCCACAACTCAGTTTGGGATCTTCTTGTTACTGAAACAAGCTTTTGGTTACTCAACTGAGGGAATCTACTTGCAAACAAGATCTGGCAGAAAGCTGTTCAGTCTTGCAAGAATCAGATCTAAAACCAAGACTCAGGAGGCCCTTTTCCAACATCCTCTTTGCTGATGGTGCAGCAGTGACAACCCACACAGAAGCCCATCTCCAAAATCTTATGGACACTTTTCCCAAAGCCTGCCAACGCTTCAGGCTTACCATAAGCCTAAAAAAGATTAATATAATGTGCCAAGGAGTTGAAGAAGCACCCTCCATCAAGATCAACCACTATGAACTTGAAGTGATGAACGATTTCACATACTTGGGGTCTACTATCGCAGTCAACCTCTCACTTGAAACGAAACTCAACATCTGCATTGGAAAGCCGCCACAACTGTATCTAGACTGAGCAACAGGGTATGGCAAAACAACAAACTGACAGAACACACAAAGATCTGTGTGTATCATGCATGCTTTATGAGCACACTTTTGTATGGGAGTGAGACATGGACCATATACTCTCATCACAAAGAGGCTCAACAGCTTTCATGTGTACTGCCTTCGTCTAATTTTTGGAATCTCCTGGAGCCACAGATTCACCAACACTGAGGTGCTTAAGTGGGCCAGCATACCCAACATGCAAACACTCCTCAACCAGAGATGCCTGCACTGGCTTGGGCACATGTTCCAAATGAATGATGGGCACATCCCAAAGGACATTCTTTATGACAAATTGGCATATGGAAAAAGATCCAAAGGACACCCAAAATTGAGTTTCAAGGATATGTGCAAGCAAGATTTCAAAGAAATGGACATGGATGTGGACAACTGGGAAGATTACTCAACACTCAAGACCACAGCCTTTGGAAATGAGCTTAAGGTCTCCAGAGTTATGAGAGGAAGTAATCCAGGTTATCAGAGGAGAAAAGAGCTTGCAGAAGGCAGAGCCCAAGGGTTCAAAACACCACCTTTAAACGTGACAGATAAGGCAGAGATTGTCTTGTTCGAGTGGGTCTCTTCAGCCATTTGTTAACTCTCAGGGGCACATACCCATGGTCTCTCGAGACTGAAAGATGCCTACTGAATTGCAGTTACATTCTTTTCAGTGTGTAGTGCTCTGGATACCTGTGTATGCACATACATCTGGGGCCGTAGAGCTCTTTGTTATATTTAGTATAAAAATTGCATACCACCCAGAAGTGAAATATGTGATTTTTTAAATACGTAAGGTTAGATCCACAAAAGAAATTAGACTCAGTGTTGAAATGTCTAATATTTAGGCATCATACCACCTAATGGAATCCACAAACTTTTCTTTAAGAAAACTGCAGATTGGTGCCCTGCTCATACCTAAGGCTGCATGTCTGTCATGCAGGTCACGGAAGTCATGGATTCCATGACTTTCCATGACCTCCATGACTTCTGTCACAGCTGGTGCTGGGCTAGGGGCTGCCTGAGCCAGGAAGACTCTGGGCCAGCCGCAGCAGTTTGGATGTGTGAGAGGGGGCTCACGGCTAAGGGCAGGAGCTTGGGGAGTGCAGGGGGCTCCTACCTGTGATGGAGGGCCCCTCTGCAGCTCCAAGGTGGTGGAGGGGCGGGGGGGATTGCTGCATGTTCTTTTGATGCCTGCAGCCCCTGGCCCCACAGCACCCATTGGCTGTGGTTCCTGGCCAATGGGAGCTGCGGTAGCTGGCGCTCGTTGTGGGAGCAGTGGAGGAGCTCCTGCCCTGGCCCCGCCTCCACCGCCTAGGAGCTATAGGGACACACAGTCACGTAGGAAGCCCCTGCAAGCCCCACCAGCCCCCCACCTTCCCTTAGCACCAGTGTGGGTCCCAGATCACCTCCCCCAGTACCACACCACACCCCTCAATCACCCGCTCCTAAGTTTTAGTCAGGATGGATACTTTTAGTAAAAGTCATGGACAGGTTATGGCCTATGAATTTTTGTTTATGGCCCATGACCTGTCCACAAATTTTACTAAAAATAGTTGTGACTAAAACATAGCTTTACTTATAACCTTTAATGTAATGGGAACAGCATTCACCTAAGAAGGCAGGAGACTCAGGTCCATGTCCACGCTTCTTCTTAATATGGAGTAATGATTTGAATCCAGGTCTCCCACCTTTCAGGAGATGTCTTAACTGCTGAGCTATGGCATAGTCTTGGGTGGGTCTCTCTTGTAGAGGTTGTTCCACTTTCTGTAAAATACTTATCAGTCATTATACACAGAGATTGGAGCTTGGATCTCCCACTCCGAAATGAGTGCCTGCACAACTAAATTATAGAGTCATTTTCACTCTTGCACTGCACAAACAGAAATAAAGTATTTTAGCATATGATGAATTTTAGAGAACCAGAGTTATTGGGCCCAATCCTGAAAATGGTTAGTACCGCACATCTCCTAGTGCTTACTATTGTAAACAGTTCCATTCACTCAGACTTCTCACAGAGTCTGAGAGCATACTGTAGTAAAATCTCAAGTTAGTGACAGAAAGGTAAGTCCGGTGTATTTTTATATGTAATCATCTATAGAATCTTAATTTAAATGGTATTACCTTCTGCGGCATGTCAGGGGGGACTTGATACCTGCCCCCACTCCTGAAGCTCCCAATCTTCCAACTGGTAGAAATTTTGTTAATACAATGTTGTTGGAAATGGGCTGAGTTGGTTATCATTCAAACGTCTTTTCCCCACAAACACAATGGTAACAAACATGATGAAGAGAGTAGAGGGTAGTTTTGGATATGTTCAATCATCCCAGAGCCATTCCATTGCTCAGCCATTTGCCCCCTAGTTAGCAGGTATTAATGCACCCCTTGTTTGTGGCAATTCTTCTCCATTTGTCTGCTTCTTGGAAAAACATTGATCAACATAGCTTTGCAAGTGTCATCATGTTGGTCTTCAAGTGCTAAACTTGGCATATCAACAGCTCCAGTGCATTGATGACCTCATCAGTGACTGTGTCAGCTGGGGCAAGTACCTTGAGAGCAAGGAAGGTCTTCAGAGACGGAATCAAATGCCTGCCAATAAGATCATTTGGACTTTCCAGCCCAGGGTGTGGAAAACTGGCAGTGCCGCAGCCTTTCATGGTCTGAGTAATAGAAACATATCTCTGAGGGATATACCACTGTTCCCCAGCAGCAGACTCAAAAATAATCTCTTTGACGTCTTGGGTAACATCTCACAGAAAGCATTTGAACATATGTGTCTTCTTCAAAAATCCAGAGTTTAGTAGCACCTCTCTATGTGGGATAAAGGGTATATACGTTAATTTTAGTGTCAGCCTCCTCATGGGAACTACAAAGGCATTCCACTGAACAGTGCAAGCAGCAGCTTAATTACACCATGTAGTGATAAATTTATTTGAGACATTATTTGCATGCTGGTGCAATTTATTTGCCTTTTATGCAAGTGTCATTATGACACTGTAAATATTTGTGGAGTCAATTATTTTTATATTGACAGGTGCAGTACTGTGGACTGTTCATTCAGATAATATTTTTAATTGATTGCTTTGTATGCGTGTCAAACATGAGGTGGACTTTGTCATAGGTCCAGTATTTTCTCTGTAGCCTCATAATGAAGTGTTCAGCCAAATCTTAGCAGGTATTAACAGTTTCTGATTTTTCAAGAGCTTGTACCTTGGCCATATCAACTATGTTGAAAGGTCTCTGCTGGTATAAGGTTTGGTCACATTGTCAATAATTGCTGGCTTAGGAAGACCACGCAAGAAATGCATCAGTTTGCTTTTCAATTGACACACATGCACTGTTCCATTGCTTTCAAACATCAGTCATGGTACCACAGAGAATTTGTACTTTCCCAAAGTCTCACATATACCAAAACCACATGGATATCTGGACATAACCAGAAGATGAGTAAACAATGACTTGTCTGCAGTTAGCTCTGTAATAGTCCCTTCACTCTGATGTTCTTCTTTACATTTAAGCACAGTTGTAGTCTGTTCTTGATTGGAGCCTATAGTTTGACAGTTTCTAGAAGCAAGATAACCTAAATTCTGTCATTACACCAATGGCACCCCTCTGACTACAATAGGACAAACATCTGCTGTGAGTTAAGTTTAAAATGAAGAGAAACAATTTCTCTCATTCTCTCTCCAGCCTTTCCAATTACCTCACTCAATTGATAGAGTTACCGTGTATTTACCCTAGAGAAACTAAGATCCAGTCCTGCCCCTGTTAAAATCAATAGGAGTTTTACCATTACCTTTAAAGGGATTTTGGTTCACGGACTTCAATAGCTTCATTGGTGCAATTAAGGGCAGAATTTAGAGCATGTTCTGTTAAATGAAAGAGTAACTGTATGCTATTTAAGCAAAATTAACATGTCATTTTGGTTAGGGACTCAGGAAATGGTTCTAAAAACAACAAGGAAATATAATTGCAAATATAGTTCAAACAGGTTATGTAGATAACAGGGTTCAAAAAAGAACTAGATAAATTCATGAAGGAAAGGTCCATCAATAGTTATTAGCTAGGATTGGCAGGGATAGTGTTCCTAGCCTCTGTTGCCACTTGATGATTAATTGTTCTGTTCATTCCCTCTGAAGCACCTGGTATTGGCCACTGTTGGAAGACAGAATACTGAGCTAGGTGGACCTTTGGTCTGACCCAGTATGGCCGTTCTTATATTTTTATGTTCTTAAACATAATACAGAACAGAACATCAGCTTCATTATGCCTTAAATCAAGGAGCCTCCCCTCCAAAAAAAGAAAACAATACACTGCAATTTCGAAAATAAAGCCAGACTTAAAGAAATGACATTATCACTGGTCTTCTGGATTGGGAGGGTGAATTTTATTAAAATGGATACTGTTCCCTGGCTCTTGTGTTTATTATTAATTCCACTGTGTTCCTAAATGTTACCACACAGATGCTCTTTCATTTATACCAAGAATTTTCAATATTTATTTGCAGTAGGTACAGATCAACAACCTGGACCAGTAAACTTTGGTTGAAAAAAACAAAAACATGCAGCCTTGTCCCTCCCTAACGATTATAATACATTTTCAACTTCATTTCCCAGCTAATGATGGCATGTGGCTGCAGGAAGCGGCAGCCAGCACATCCCTCGGCCCATGCTGCTTCCCACAGCCCTCATCGGCCTAGAACGGTGAACCTCGGCCAGTGGGAGTTGCGATCAGCCGAACCTGCAGATGCTGCAGGTAAACAAACTGTCCCAGCCCGCCAGTGGATTTCCCTGACGGGCTGCATGCCAAAGGCTGCCGATCCCTGTAGTAGGGCATGACTAGTATTTCACTGACCACCATTCCATTCCTGACCCATATCTGCACTTGTCCTTGGAATCAACATTATGCCCACCAATATCTCATGCTTAAATATAGATTTTTAAAGTGCCAAACTAAAAAAAAAAATACATCTTAAATTTTTATTTGACAAGCCTGATTCTCTTTCATGCTTTCCTATGCTCCCTCCCTTTGTTGGGTAGGGGCTTATGACAGGGGATTTGGAGGGCAAGGCTCCCTAGTGGTTGATGTGCCTGTCATAAACAGATAGCTAAGGGTTAACGTCTCTTTCACCTGGAAAGAAGTATCTGAAGCACCTGACCAGAGGACCAATCAGGAAACAGGATTTTTTTCAACTCTGGGTGGAGGGAAGTTTGTTTGTGAGTCCTTTGTTCTTGGGTCTTCTGTCTGCCTGTATGCTCTCTCAGCTATGAGGAGTGATTTCTATTTCCTGCTTTCTAATCTTCTGTTTTCAAGTTGTGAGTACAAAGATCAGATAGTGATTTCTATATTTTCTTTTGTATTTACATAGGTATAGTTGCTGGAGTGCTTTGAATTGTATTCTTTTTGAATAAGGCTGTTTATTCATATTTCTTTTAAGCAATTGACCCTGTATGTGCCACCTTAATACAGAGAGACCATTTTTATGTATTTTTCTTTCTTTTTATATAAAGCTTTCTTTTTAAGACCTGTTGGAGTTTTTCTTTAGTGGGGAATTCCAGGGAATTGAGTCTGTACTCACCAGGGAATTGGTGGGAGGAAGAAGTCAGGGGGAAATCTGTGTGTGTTAAATTTACTAGCCTGACTTTGCATTCCCTCTGGGTGAAGAGGGAAGTAATTCTGTTTTCCAGGACTGGGAACGGGGAGGGTGGAGTCCCTCTGTTTAGACTCACGGGGTTTGCTTCTGTGTATCTCTCCAGGAACACCTGGAGGGGGGAAGGGAAAAGGTTTATTTCCCTTTGTTGTGAGACTCAAGGGATTTGGGTCTTGGGGTCCCCAGGGAAGGTTTTTGTGGGGACCAGAGCACCCCAAAACACTCTAATTTTTTGGGTGGTGGCAGCTTTACCAGGTCCAAACTGGTAACTAAGCTTGGAGGTTTTCATGCTAACCCCCATATTTTGGATGCTAAGGTCCAAATCTGGGACTAGGTTTTGACAGTGCCTTACTTCCATCTCCTTGTTTCCTTGGTCATGCGCCTCAGTCTTTTAGGCTGTGGAGTAAGGGAGACCCAGGCCCTCCCTTTCTATTGGATTCCCAGTCTAAGGCACTGTGAGTGTTGATCCCTGAACAGGGAGCCCTCCCAGCAGCAAGTCTATATCCAGTGCCCTCGGCTACTTCCTACAACTGTTCTCTGAGTTTGGCTCATGGCCTCCATAGTCCCATTCACTGGGATGGCTTGTCTCTCATAGCACCCTCTTGTGGATTTTGGGTGGCACTCTGTTGCAGTCCCACACTGTTTTGGGGCATTACAGCCACAGACTTGGTGAGGCTGAACCCTACAATGTCTCTGGGCTTCAGTCACCCATTAGTGGGATCTCCTAGGTCACCTCTACAGTCTTCCTTGGCTGGGGAGACAGTTCTTATTCCCTGATGGCTGCCTTAGCTGACAGGCTAGTGACCCTTCCTCTCATGTAGGGAGGCACCTTGCTCCTGCCTCTTTACCAGTCAGCCCTGAACTGAACCAGGCTCTTTCCTTTTCTCCCCTCCCTCTCCAGGCCTGGAATTGGCTGCAAGTATAAAGTGGCGAGTCTAACTGGGCCCAGAGGCTTGTTAACCCTAGCCATGCAGTCAGGGAATTTCTCCATTTTATCACAGGGCTATAATATTTGAACAGATAAACACTTTGTTTTTGTAATGTTTTAAAGATCACATGCTACTAATCTTCAAACAGATAAGAAACAAATGGTGTACATCTGGAGTAAAGAATGAAATATATGCAATATATATATATGCAATCCAAAGACTTCGACTAGGGCTAACAGCATGAGTCCAAAGACTTATTTCTTGTGACAAAAATGTCTAAATATTAAATTGATCTCTAGCTTATAGTGGTGTTTGGTTTATGACAAAAACCTGTAGGTTTCTACTCCAAAGTTTGACTGACACATGGAATATTGAGCTAAATGTAAATTTAGAGGAAGACACGAAAATAGGGCTTCCAGTTCTGTCAGTGTGACATTTCATGAAACTGTTACTTAAAAAAAAAAAAGTGTTAGTTGTACCATCAATTACTACAAAATGTTACCATTGTATGCAATAAACACTAGTTCTTGAAGGAAAATGGGAAAATAATAAAATTCACAAATGATCACAATATACTCACAAAAACACTTACATGTTGTATCCATTTCCTCATTTCTCCTAGGATTTTCTTTGTCTGCTTTTTAATAATTCATGTTCCATATTTCCTGTACAGAGTTGGGCTCTGTTGAACTAGTAATATGCCTATGTTATTACAAGTTATTACAAGTTCAATCTAACTCTTTAGACCTCCCAACGACATGGCAAATGGACATTTGAATAGACATTTTCATATGTCAGGTTTTTCAGACCTGGAAACTGGACTCCAAACAGCTCTGAATTTCACTAGGAGGGATTTTTGCATTCATATCACTAGATCCAAATCCACCCCTATGATTTTCAATATGGGTTCAATCCAATACTGGAAAAGACCTATTTTTGGTTAGATTTATTTGTATTCTCATAAGAACATTCCTCCTTGAGAGCTCTTAGTCTAAATTAGTGGAAAACCAAAGAAAATAAATAATTGCATGAAATTTTTACTACTCAAAGTAATCTAATGCTGCAAAACATCCACCATTTGGGGTTAAAATGCTCACAATAAAAGCTTATGAGAGTTCAGCACCCAAACCTTAGCTGTAATTTTGCCTCAAATATGATGGCTAGCATAAACCTAATCCAGAACACTGCCTCTTTGGCTAATTTGTGATAACCAAGTAGTTATTTTCTCAGTACATTTGTTAGTATATTTAAACAGTTAAGAAAAGGTGTAGTTTTATATGGTAAAATAGGGTATATTTAAATGGTCATTTAGATGGTCATTATACAATGCTGCAATAAGCAATTGCTTTTCTCTGCACATTCTGCATTTTATAATGTAAGTGGGCAAACATTCAAAACCTCAGGTTTTTATGCAGCTCTCTGTATACATACTTATCACTCAAATCAAAATGGTAGGCTAGAAAATTCATGTATGTAGAGCTGTAATGAAAGTAACTTTTCACCCAGATCCATTGCCTTTTATAAATAGTTTGATCTCTGTTTTTAAACATTCTTACTCTGCAGGCAAGACCAGGAGCACTTTTGGAAAGAATTCACCCATTGGTGCAGATTATTATAGCTCTATTCTTAAATTTTCCATCAGAAACCAACAATGACTAACTTTGAACCTTGGCATTTTCATACTATTAATTTTGACATCAGGAAAATGTGATAGTAGTTAATGTCTTATATGCATATAGCAAGACCAGGGTAGTTGCTTAGCAACCAACATCAGTCTTGTTGGAGAACCACAAATACCTACAATAATATAAAGAATATTTAGCAACAGTACAAAAAGCCTACGGAAATTTGTTCTCAGGATGATTTGATTGGCATGTTTGGAGCTGATTAGTTCATTTACAATGTTTAGGAGTAAGCACAACTTTGGAATGCTGGAAGTGTTTTTAATTACTTGATCTTCTGGATCAATAACAGACATCTTGTAACAGTATTTTAAAATTTCCTTTTATATTTGGTTTAGAGGAACAACAAATAGAAATTCCATGCATCAGTAAGAGGAATATTAAACAAACTACGCAATGGTGCAGCAAGTCACCGTGTGCAGGAGTATGGTCAGCTTCTTCTCATAAGATCATTCACAGGACATTTGGTAAACTACATAAGGAGTGTAGAGGAAAAACAAAAACCATGAGAAACTTACAGCTTTCTAATAGATCTTTTGTCTAACAGAAAATAGCCTTGATGACAGCTATCCCCAAATCCCTGCTGTCTTATGGATTAGGACTTTTGGCTAGGGTTCCAACCCAGAAAACTGGCTGCACTTGATTCTTGGGATCATTGTGAAGTATTAGCCCTGAAGTTAAACCTTGACAACCCAACTTAGTATTTTACAGTTACCAGTGCACGTGGATATCCAAGTAGAAAAGCAATAGTAACTATAGAAGAACTGTAGCAAGAAGGATTGAACAAGTGAACTTATCATCTGAACATGTAATGATAATAGTGATAAGAGCACATCCAAAATATATGATTATTCAAATGCATGCTCCAGCAACTGCAGAATCCAAGGAGGATATAGAATTTTTTTCTGAAAACACTGAAGAAGCAATAGCAATCAGTGGTAAAAGAAAGACAGATTGGTAATTCTTATAGAAGACTGGAACACAGAATTAGGGAAGAATACCTGTAGCAGATGGTCCATTTGACCTTAGTGGGAAAAAATTAATAGAATTTTGTGAGAAATATGACCTAATTTTCTGCAATATTTATCTTAACAAAAATGAAAGCACAAGGTGGGATCTATAAAAACAAAATTAATTTATTATGATCAACCCTAGGTCCAGAAACGGTGCTAAGAAGATTAAAGTTATGCCAAGTGCAGATTCTGCATCAAAACACAGATGGGTAATATTGTGACTGAATATCACACTGAAAAAGTTACAGTGAGCCAAACTATTTAACATGGAACTATGATACTCTGATGTCTGCTGGATAAAAGAATGAAAATAAGAGCACAAAGATTAACAACACAAAATCAGGAATACCAAAGATTTATTAAAACAATAAAGAATAAATGCAGATTAGCAAAGTGTGAATGGCTGAATGAGAAATGGAAAGAAATTGAACAATTGGATAAAGAGAACAAACAGTGAGATGTGTAAAAAAGATAAAAGCCTTTAATGACAGAAGAAACTTGATCAATATGACCCTTAAGGACAAAAATGAACAACATTCAATAGTCCGTCAAAACAAGAATGAGAGATGGCAAGAGCATCTTAAGAAACTGTATGGTGATGATAGGTATGAAATACCTCAACTAGACAAAAGTCAAGCAAGGCTGCCAAAAATGAATGAAAATATCATGGTAGCAATTAAAAGACTTCCAAATGGAAACAAATTAGTTTGTGATGGAATATCAGCTGAATTATTAAAAAGCATGGAGGGATGAAGGTTTGAAAGCTGTGTCAGAGGTAATGAAAAATATGTCTGAGGCTGGAGAATTGCCAGAAGATTTTTAAACTCACTGCATATCCAAATTCCCCAAAAGTCCACAACTATGGGGTGTAAAGACTACAAAATGATCAACCTAGTATCTCATTCGTCTATGATGCTTTTATGAGTTATTTAAGACCAATCCATGGAAAGATTGATAAGGAAATAGGCAAAAAAAATATAACTTTATTGTGACCTTTCCACATTTAAACATCATCATGAACTTGAAGCTTATATTAGAAAGATCAATTGAAATGGGAAAAACAGTATATTTGTGTTTCATTGACTTTCAAAAAGCACTTGACATAGTCTACCACTACAATTACTTAATGTATTAAGATATATCGGCATCTGTATATATCAATCCCAAGTAATAAAACAATTATACTAGAATTCAAAGGCAATTATAATAGGAGATGAAAATGAAAATCTAATAGAGATCAAGAGAAGAGTGAGATAAGGTTGCATAACATCACGGGACTTAGGCAACATTGATAGTGTTTGATTAAATTAATCAAAGAAAAAGAAGATATTAAGATGAATGAAAAATAGGTGAAAAAATTACAGTGAACATGATAGTTCTGTTATCTCATTCAGAAGATGATTTGATGAAGTTAGTGGAGATCATATATGACTATGGCAAAGAATATGGTCTACAGTTGAATGTGGACAAGACAAAAATTATGGTGGTTTGCAAGGATCCTGGGAAAGCTTGTAGGACTCCCATGAATGACACAAGCATGCAGCAAATGAGAAATTATTGCTGCTTAGGAACCATCATTACAGAAGATGGAAGTTTGGATACAGAATTCAGCACCGGAATTGCCAGAGAAAGAGACACCTTTGGGAAGAATAAATACCTGATGAGAAGGGACATAAATCTGAAGACTAAATTTGGATTCTTAAAAACCTTACATTTGGTCTGTTAAATTATGGCTATGAAACATGTCATTCAAACAATTGACAATAAAGAAACAACAATCCTTTGAATTATGATGGTATAGAATAATTCAGAAAATCTCAAGGATATGCCCTGCAATCAACAAAAAAGTATTGGAGTATTGGAACTCAGTCAATGCTTGTTAGAGATTTTATTAAAAGAAAGATTCAATTTGCAGGGCACATTGTAAGAGGCTCAGCAGCTGGTGCATATTTACAGGCATTGGGAGGGAAATCTGATGGCAGAAAAAACACATGACATAAAAAGAAGATCTTGGACGGACTATGTGCTATCCTGGGTAGGTCAAAAGACTGTTCAGCCACAAATAGATTAGTAGAGGATTGTACAGAATGGGCTAATGTAGTTGCAAACCTACAGATGCCACATAAGAAGACAAAGAAGACTGCTATTCCATGGAATCCCCATGCTGCAAAGGAATTAAACCAAACTAAAAGAATATCACAGAAGAGGTCTGCTCATATATATATTTACCTGACCTTAATGGATGAGCAAATTGAGGAAGTCCCAATTGATTCAGTTGTGACTGGCACATTCAATGTTAAATAAAATTAAGCAAACAAGGTGAGTACAAATAGCAACCACTACTATTTATCTTGACACATATATGGCCATGCCATAGAGTCTGACCACCATATCAGCTGATGTGACATGAACACAGCACATTCATTAGGTCTTAAATATGCCAGCCTCCACCCTCACAATATTTTAAATGAAACATTTGCATTTATATTCACATACATACTGTACATCATAGAAATTCTTTACTTTAGCATTCAGGAGTCCAACTTCGATGGGATTGTTAAGAGAAGTTCAGATTCAGTTTGCCTGCACAACTCTATATAATGTTTTTTATTCATCCTCCTCAATGTTCATTTGATTCCACCAGTCACTCATTTAACACACTATTGAGACTTATTACTTCAGATGCTTCATACTTGAAAGCATCAGGAATGTAACTGTTTTCAGTGAACTTAAAGTGATCATGCCAGCAATGGAGAGTGCACTAGTAAGTGCCTTTTCATGCTTACTACCTATAAACCTGTCATTACTGATCACAGAAAATCTATTAAGCCAATGGACACTTTCTGCTTCAAAAGAACATGAGCAGGCAAACCTTTTATGGCAATCTGAGGGGCATTTAATGATGTGAATCACTGTTCAGAATTTTTTTTTAAATATATAGTCCATAGTAATATGAGTGCTTAAAAAGGTAACTAGATTTAGTCAATAGTTTTGTTACAATGTAGTTTTCAATACATGTTGATAAAGATGGTATTATACTTGGTAAATTGAAATAAATATGTATTTTCATTTTTAAAATGTTATATATATGTCCCAAATTATGCTCTTGTTATTAGAAAACATTGCAATATACAAGTCAGAACAGTTTAGATATTGAGGTTTCCTACTTCGACTACTGAAGGCAGTAAACATTATAAATCTAGCCTCCATCACCCAGAATGCCTTATAACTTATCAAAACCAGCTTGGCTAAAATGTTGCCATGTGCTTACACGGTCAGTCTGTTAATTCAATTGGCACTTATTCCACTACTATGCCATAATTCTCAATCTACAACCTTGGACGTATATTTTAAGTTGCTAGCAATCGGGTTTAGTAAAGGACATATATCCAATCAGGGATGTTCTGATTGTTTATGTTGCTTATGGCTCTAAAGCTTTTCACAAGATTGATTTTGTTAAGAGCTTTGTTTTGATTAGAGCAACAAGGCACACAGTCACTAACAGTGTTAAAAATCCAGTTTGATTTACCAAGTTAAAATATTGTTGTAAGTTTTTATGTGATTTAAGTTTCTCCTGGTGTGCCTCACTAGCTAAAAATACCCAATTGTCAATCGGCCTTGTCTTTTCCCATATTTCACCAAATATAACAAAGGAATTAGCTTTTTTAACATTCAAAACTATTGTACTAGTGTAACCAGAAACAAATGTATATCTCTTTATTGATTTAGCCTATGTTGGCAAAACTTATGTTTCTCAGGGGTGTGAATCTTCCACCTCCTTGAGCTACATAAGTTACCTCAACATAAGCATTTGTGTGCATGGTGATGTCTCCTGCCGACTTAGCCTATGCCATTCGTGGAGATGGGGTTTTTATGCTGATGGAGAGTTGAGGGAAAATAATGTTGAAAAGAACACCAGAAGAACTAATTGAGCATCAATTCAGCCATATTTACAAACAGGGCAATTAGAATAAAACCAGGGTAGTAATTCAAGATAAAGTTTGAAGAATGAGATTTAAACTGGATTTAGGATGGGATTTTTTAAAGAGCATAAGGGAAATAGGCATCAAATCCCACTGAAATTCAATAGGACTTGAGCACCTGACCTCCACAGTCTCCTTTGAAAGTCCCACACTTAATATATAAAATACCAATCCTTTTTTTCTTTACAGATGTACATATTCTATTCTAGTTTTACACATTTTTATTTATTTTATACATTGACAAATACTGCATTTTAATTCTCTGTTATCCTCCAGTACAGTGATGGCTGGAGGATAACAAACCTTAACAAGAAAGAAGCCAAAGTTACTCAAAAAGTATTTCTTCTCTTTAGCTGTCTTAAATATTTGTAAGAAAAAAATACAAGATATCTTGTTTACTACTTTGTGAGTATCTAATTTAATGATTCCCATATTTCTCACTGGTTTCTTTAGTCAGTAAAATTAGCAAAATGAGATTGAAAAGTATGATAATTTTTTTAGGAAATAAAGCAACAAACATAATGGATGTAGAACTCCTATAGTATATTTAAGGATGTATCAAAACTTTCCACTGCCAGAGAGTGCATTTTACAGAAGGTGCTTGTGTCATATAACTGCATCACCCAATGACCTAAGTATTTATCTGGCCCCTCGTACTATCATAAAGATGTGCATAGGAAGTATGGAGAAACATTTGAGAGACTTAAGAAGACGAGAAAAGGTTAAAAAGAAATGAGAAATCGACAAGCTGTAAGAAAGAAACAAAGACATAAATCGGGTCTGAATGGAAATGGATGTGAAATAAAATGTGTGAGGGAAATTAAGAAACCTGAGAAGTAAGAGAGCTCATTTATGTTTAATCTGTTATTTCTCTTTTAGTGAATGAGCTATAAAGGCAAACTGCATATGCTGATCTGAGGCTTCCCATCTTTATAGTGAAGTTTGTCAAGTTTGTACATGAAGAAATGGTTCATAATTTGAAATTTATAAGTTAGAACTAGGTAATTATTAAAGAGGAACTGTAATATGCACAAGTTAAGCATATGTGCAAATCTTTTCAGGATCAGGAATTAGACTGAGAAGTGATATGTCTTCATATGTATTTATAAAGCATCTAACGGTAATAATAAGAATTAAAAGTCCAAAGTCTTAAAAACGCAGACTTACAACATGACAAATACATATTGTAAGTAATACAAAAAATACAAATATATATATATATACATTTTAAAGTAAAATAGTTCAAAAGCAATTCTCTTTACTTACGTACAAAGAACTGGATCTAGAATTTAATATTTCCCATACAAGATCAAGAGCCCAATCCTGCAGCCCTTAATCATTTGAGTAAAGGCTGCAGGATTTGGGGTTTGGTAACACTACTGACAAAAGGGTCAGTTTCCTGGCCTCTATAGGTGTTAGTAATGTCATCAGCTATCAAACAAAGAAAGAAAGAAATTTTACAAAAACACAACACAAACCTCTTGTTTTACCTTTAAAATAAATATATTTGTAATAGTTAAGGCTACACAAGTATTTTCAGTAATTTGTATCTGAAACAAGTTCTTTTTAATACTGTTTGTGAAAGCATTTTAGTTCACCTTCAAGTTTTAAAGATGCGAGTAACAGTTATATACCATTATTCTTAACACCATGTATGTGGTGGTGGCTCTTACATTATAACAATATATGTACCCCTCACAGTGATGTCTGGTAACCATTCCCTCCATCCCTCTTAATCTTTTGTTATTGGTAACACAGAATTCAGTGGAATTCTTGCCTGTTTTTGATCCACAGACATGTATGGAAGTATTCATTCACATTAGGCACCAAACACTGCGTCTGAACTCTTGCCGCATTTATATGTTGAATACTAAAAAAATATACTGTGAATATTTCATATGAATTCCCAAGAACTAGAATAAGGACTTATTCATGTATAGTTTGATTTTTTTTTGTATATATTTTAAACAGTGGAATGCTGTTTATTAATTTCTAAGCTACCATGCATCTGGTGCCATAGAAATACTTGGGAAAGCCCATATACATAGAATAGATAGATTTATTATTGACTGCCATCAGATTACTTGATATTGTACAAACATAGAGGAAGTCATGATCCCTGCTCCAGGAACTTACAATCTAAATATTGCAAATATTCAGACTGTAAATCAAACATTCTATACCTGTTGTAGGCTAAGTTTCATGGGCGTGTGAGGGAATGTGGGAAAGGAAGCCATCAGTGGTGAGTGCTGTGGAGGGAGGCATTAAGCCTCTGTAAAGAACAGTAACTTACTGTAGTATAAATACTTTTCTTATGGATTGTATTTTCTAAATGGAAAACCAATCTAATTCTCAATTACTGAGGGACAATCTCCTATCATTGATATATTTTGCTTTCCACAACCAAATCTCCTTACAACTTTTCATGAGTGATGTACCCAAGTATTTGGATTCCAATATCTAAATTGTATTGTTAAATCTATTCACCTAAATTTGGGTTATTGCTGATTATGTACTTACTCCATGTATCATATGACTTTTAAAAACTAACTTTGTATTTGTGGATAATCTAAGCACGATATCTAGATTTATAGACACTCTTTCCCCAACCTATGTATTATATATATTTTTTAACATTTGCTTTAATAAAAAAATTAAATCTGTTCTTATTAAAACCAGCAAACTTATCCTATACAAACTTCAAAATCATGCTGTCAATGTGGATTTAACGTAGATGCTTATGGGCACAATCCAGGATTCTTTTGTACAGCAGTGTCTGTCAGGGACACACATGCACTCTGTATCTTCTTGTGCTCCTCTTTGAGCGCATAAAGGGTAGAGAGGCTGTGACCTTCCCTCAGTTCCCTCACAATTCAAAGTTTTATGTATAAATACACAAATGCAAGGAGTATGGGGAATAAATGGGAAGAAGAGTAAATCTGAGTACACAAACAAAATTATAACTTAATTGGCATCACAGATACTTGGTGGGATGAATCTCCTGACTAAAATAGTGATATGGAGGGATATAGGTTGTTCAGGAAAGAAAAAAGAAGGAGGTGTTACATTGTACATCAAGAATATATACAGGTGTTTTGATGTCAAGGAGGAAGTGGCAGACAGACCAGTTGAAAATCTCCCAGCAAAGATAAAAGGAGGGAAAAACGGGGGAACAAAACATCTAGTGCTCTATTATAGGCGACCAAATTAAGACGAGGAGGTGGAAAAGGCAACAGAAATTTCCAAAACAGAAAACGTGGTACTAATGGAGGACTTTAACTACGCAGATATCTGTTGAAAAAGTAATGTGGCCAAACATATAATATCCAATAACTTCTTGGAATATTTTGGGGACAAATTATTGTTTCAGGTGAAAGAAGAAACTATGGAGAGCAGGTATTTCAGATTTTATTCCAATTTATAGGAAAGAATTGTGAATCTGAATGTGGAAGGCAACTAGGATGAAAGTGATAATGAAATGATAGAGCTTATGGATGCAATCCACAAAGCAATTTAAGTACTTTCACTTCAGATTTAGTTGCTCTAGTCACCAGGCATAGTACTACTGTGATCCATGAAACTCATGCTTAGTTTCCACCTATCACTGTATGTGCCTATCTATCCTCTGTAAAAGTTTTCCAGGCACCGAAGTTGCAGACTCTGGACCATGCATAGTGCTGCCTTGCTCTAGGTATCCAAGCACTTAACTCCCACCTAAACCCCATGGCAATTCATCAGCTGGGAAAGATCAGTGTTTGGCCCTCGCATGCGGGGCCCAGTCCGATGGGTAACATGTAAGCATGCCTACCAGCTGGGTTCCAGTTCCATTCAAAATATTGGTGCAGCAGGAGGTGATAGTGCTGGTGGGTAAATACTTAAACAGGCTTTGTGGGAAGAAAGAGTGGGTTAGTGCACCCACCTGGGAAGTGGGAGACTCCAGGATCAGTCCCCCTGCTCCAATCACTTTTTGATTATTTATCCACAGTGGAACAGCTTTAGGAGGAGGGACTGAGGGAGCCTAACATGAGAATATCCCATAGCTCAGTGGTTGGAGCAGTATCCTGAGAGATGTGAGAAACTCAGTTCAAATCCTTTCTCCCCTTTGACAGAGAGGTAGAAAATGAACCAGTGTCTCCCACATCCCAGGCAAGTGCTCTAACATCTGGGGTAAAAGTTATAAGGTGTGTGACCCCTCCTTCTGCTGCTACTGCCATTTCATGTGGAGTGAGGCAAGTGCCTAACTCATGGGGTGCATAGGGTGCCACACCGGCGAATCTTTGCTTCGCTATACATGGTGGAGAATGTGGGCATAGATAGTCACCCCTGATACAAGGGGCAGGGACAGGACTTGGACTATTGCCTGGAAGAGGAGGGGACAATGGACCCAGCATAACTGATGCTTTCTTTACTGAAGGTTCTTGTGCTGTCCCTGACTGGTCTCCAATGCCAGGGCCCCAGCAGAATGGGACTGACAAAACACAGGGGAGGTGTGAGACCTTGCTCTGTGTGGTCCAGGAAAACCAGGAGAGACAGTAGGAGGTACAGTCAGCTTTGCAGGCACAGCTGGGGTAGCTGACAGAGGAGCAGCAGGCCCTGGTGAAACTTCTGTGGAGGGAGTTCCAGAGAGACTGGTGGGAGAAGCCCAGCGCCTGGGTCAAGAGGCCAGTGGGGGAGGGCAGGGCTTGTTATGCCTGTGAGTGGCGTGAACATGTAAGGATGGATTGTACCTACTGGGATGGGGTCAGGGAGCCTCATCCAGAACTGGGAAAGGGACATGCCTATAAGAGAGGCCACCTGGAGAGGGAAGTCAGGAGGCGATGAAAGCATTGGGCCTGTGGGCGGCAGGTGCATCTTTGGAGGGAGTGCCCTGCCTCAAGGAGCCCAACCCAGGGCAGCCCAGGGAGGGCTGTCCCTGAGAAGGACCAACGGAAGAAGCCAGGGCCCATGGCAGCAAAGGGGCAGAGAGCCTTGCTTTGGCTGCCACGAATGGGGCCACATAAAGAGGAACTTCCCCCTTGGAGGAGGGAGAACTCAGGTAGAGGGGCCTGAGGACCCACGGGGGATGGCAGAAAAAGAGACTGGGACAGAGTGTGGCCAGCAAGTGGCCAGGACCCAGGCTGCTGTGGAGCAGGTCACAGTAGGAACCCAGATCCTGAAGGAAGAGGGCCACGGAGACTCTGGCCTGCATTCATGGCTGGAGGCTGCAGAGCAGGCCCACCCTGAGGCTGAAGCAAATGGCATGGACCTTGCTAAAGAGTATGCGGCCATCATAGATGAGGAGATCTGTCTGCATAAGCAGCTGGAACAGTCAGAACAGAAATGAGTGGCTCTGGAGGCACATGTGCAACTGGTCCAGGAGAGGAGACCCCACCCCGGGGTGGGGATCTTGAAGGGGTGTGTATGTGTGTAGCAGGGAAGACACCCCGCTCCGGCTCAGCAAGGGTTAAACGCCAGCCCTTGGAGAGGTCTGGGCTGAGAGCCAATCAGAGAAGGCTGAGAAGCAGCCAATCAGGGCCAGGATGGGTCCTATAAAATGGTTGCAGGGCCAGAAGGGAAGAAGTCTTGTACTCTAGCTTTGGAGAGAGAAGGAACTAGCTGCCTGGGAGCTCAGAGTACTGAATGTAGAGCAGAGCTGTGGAAGGGAAAGAGGAACTGGGGCGCTCCATCCTGGCAACTACCCAGGCTGAGACCTTTATAAAGGCAGGGTACTGGCAGGGACGGCTCTAGGCACCAGCAAAGCAAGCACCCGCTTGCGGCAGCCCATTGCCAGGGGTGGCATGGGAGCTGAGAACCAACAGAGGGCTCTGGGAGCTGTAGTTCTTGGGTTAGCTCCCTGCCTATAGAGCCAGCTCTGGAGCAGAGAAAGAACTATATTTCCCAGCATTCCCTTGGCCATCACCAACTGGAAAGGAAGGAGGGGGACCTCATGCAACAGCGTGCTGTGAATGGTAGGGATGCCATATTTTAACATTCAAAAAAACAGGACACTCCACGGGGAGGGAAGCCCCATCCTGCCACCATCCAGTCCCTCTGACTGCCCCCTACAGAAACCCCAACCCACCCAACCCCCTCCCTGTCCCCTGATTACCCCCTCCCGGGACCCCTGTCCCTAACTGCCCCCCAGGACCCCACCTCCTATCTTAAGCACTGCTGGTCCTTGTCCCCTGATCGCCCCCTCCCGGAACCCCTGCCCCTAACTGCCCCTTGGGACCACAACCCCTGTCTAAGCCTCCCTTCTCCTTGTCCCCAACTGCCCCCTCCTGAGACCCCTCCCCCAACTTCCTCCCTTGACTCCCACCCCCTACCTGTCCCCAACAAACCCCTGGGACGCCCATGCCTATCCAACCGCTGCCTGTCCCCTGACTGCCCCCTGGAACCTCTGCACCATCCAACCCCTCCCCCCGCTCCCTGTCCCTTGATTGCCCCCCTGGAACTCCTTACCCCTTCTCCACCCCCCCAGCCTCCTTACCGTGTCATTAAGACCAGCGTGTCTGGCTCTGCGCAGCACCAGACATGCTGCTGCATACATGCTGCCATGCTCCCCTGCAGAGCCCACAGCCCCCTCCCCCGCCACCCTGCACCTGCCTTCCAGATTTGAACACCTCAAAATTCAGGAGTGCTCAAGCTCAGTTTGGGCAGCTGTTACTTCATTTCTCCCAAATCAAATATACTGATCCACTGTAACTTGCTGTAGAAAAGGTAGGATAAAATTGAGCAAGAAATGCTTCCCAGTGGTTATTAGGACTGGAATTGCTATTTTCAACAGCCACTGCCTTTTATTTGTTTGTTTGTTTAAAAGGAAGACAGTGATACTGCATTGGCAAATTCCCCATAGAAAGAAAGAGTGGAACAAAAGAATAATAAAGGCACCTCAACTTTTCCTCATTTATGGAGGACAGTCTTATAATATGCATCCAGATATCCTCCAATCACACAAGCTGAAAATTGTTCCACTTTACTGCAGCTCTGTAACCATATGGGAACCAATCCTGTCTGTGTTTTGTGCACATCCAAAATTCCTGCTGAATGACCTGCCCTGGGAGCGAGTTACCAGTGACCCAGGGCTGTGGTAGAAGGAGGGTGCAGGTGATGGTGGGGGAGAGCCCAGGGCTGGGGCAGAAGGAGATGTGTTGGGGGGACTCGTGGGGGGAAAGGGGGAAGCCCAGTGCTGGTGCGGCGGGGAGTGTGGATGGATGGGGGGGGGAAGAGCCCAGGGCTGGGGCAGCAGGGGTGTGTGGGGGGGAGCCCAGGCCTGGGACGGGGGGCAGCCAAAATTTTTTTTGTTTGGAGTGGCAAAAAACCTAGAGCCGGCCCTGGTCCTGGGGCTGGGAGGTGCAGCCCAGGGGTTAGGCAGAGGCAGCTGGTTCAACCTCCTTGCCAATGATGAGTGGCTATGACAGGCTGCAGTTTGCCCCAGTGAGCAGGGGCTAGATGACGACTAGCAGTAGTCACTGAGGCAAGGTGGGTGTAAAGGGTTGGGAGGGGAAACCCAGAGTGTGGGTATACTGCTGGGGCAGAACCCTGAGGTAAAGGGTACTGGGGTCCGGGAGGGACACAGGGGCCAGAAGCAGGTGAGCCATTGGCCACCAGAGGGCGCTGCAAGGCTGGAAAAGAGCTAATTCCCAGGACCACCAGCAGGATTCATGGCACTGGTGACTCTTTGCTTCGCTACACATATAAATACAACTAAAAGCTCATTGAAGACTTGTCATGTTTGTTATGAGCACATATATTAATTCATAATATGGATGTTTCATATAAGCTGTTATTTTAGATTACCAAATTCATTTTATCTGTAGGTATGTTGATATATGCAAATTAAATATTCCAGTACATTATTCCTATTTCGCATTCCTACCTAAACCAGTTTGCATCTTCAAAATATGTTGTTTAGCTGGATTGGATACTAATAGCATTCATTTTAGATTTGGAATTTTAAAACATAGTGATTACATATATTTAATTGCCTGTTGAGTTGAGCAGCATGTGCAGGATTAATCTGTGGAATACACATGGATCATGAAAAAAAACCAAAAACTAGCTAATGAATAATATTGCAACAAGTGATCTGGCACACATTGGGAGATGTCAGGGAGGCAATCTTCCAATGATGCCATAAGTGTCAACAGTAATTTAATTCAGAATAAGTTTCATTAATTGTTAGAGTTTATTATAATTACTATTTAAATATGATCTGAACAAAAAAATGCAGGAAGAAATGAACAAAAAAACCTTTACACACCCTTAAAAGTATTTTAAAGCAAAAGAAAAAATGATTAAAAAAGCAACTAGGTATGCAACGTTAGGAACTTGGGAAAGCGAATGCCATTAATTTAGTATGGAAAGGAGCAGAAGGCTTCTCTACTCCCCCTGACTGAAAAACTGATCTGTTAGACTGGGCATTGGATCAGGTTTGTGTATCTATTGCATAATGATTAGTAAAAATATGCACTGAATCTCATATGGCAGCTTTACAAATTTCAATTAGTGGGACATGCTTTAAACATGACAGAAGTTGCCACTGCCCTAGTAAACATGCATGATGAGAAGGAGGTTACTGCAAGGCCGTTTTATAAAATATCTACTATGTATAGTCTGATAATGTTTGGGCAGAAATGTGTTTGCCCTTACTGTTACCCTCATGTAAAACAAACAATTTACATGAAGTTCTAAAGACCTAAGTCCTATCTAGATAGAAATAGAGATAGATAAGACATTCTTAGTGTACCTTTTGGATATGTGGTTTGTGAAGGAACACTGGAAGATTAATATCTTGGTTGACTTGAAAATCAGAAATTACTTTTGGTATCAGTTTAGGATGAGGACAAAGAACTACTTTATCCTTATAAAAAACAGTAAAATGGAAGGTCAGCTGTTAGGGCATGTAGTTCACTAATCCTTCTGGCCAAAGTTATTGCTATAATAAAAGCTGCTTTAATTGAAAGATGAAATAGTGAGCAAGGCAATAAAGGTTTTAAAGGTGGAAACGTGAGCTGCAATAACACCAGATTTATATCCCATGTAGGAATAGGCTCTCTCACCAGAGGCTAAAGGTTTTGCAAACCCTTTAAAAGCCTCCTTACAGTATCCGGGTAAAATTGATCTACCATTTACCGGCATATGAAAAGCTGCAATTGCAGGTAAATGAACCTTAAGAGATGCAGCTGACAATCTTATTTTTTAGAAATAACAAATACTCTAATATACATTGAAAAGGAGTTGGCAGAAGATCAACACCTTTATTAGAGACCTAATAAAAATATTTTCCATTTTAGATCATTTTCTAGTGGATTTTCTTCTACAGTTAATAAAAACATGTGGAATATCTGACGAGAGATTTTTCTAAATCTGTCAAAGTCCTATTGCCCAGGCTGTCAAATGCAACAAAAGTGTATCTGGATGATACACTTTTCCCTGTTGCTGTAACAGAAAGTTCAGTGATACAGGCAAGTGTTTGTAATTCCCTTTAGACAGAAGGAGTATCTCCATATATCACTGCTGCTTCAGCTGTGTTGGGGCAACCAGAATCATTCTGGCTGAGTCCTCTGATTTTTTTATTATAACCTCCGGCATTAGAGGGAATGGTGGAAAAAGCGTACATAATACCCATCTCCTAACTGAGGAGGAATGCATCCATGAATGAGTGAGTGTCTGCTCCTGTTCCCAAACAGCATTGTAGGCACTTGGAATTGAATCTTGTGGCAAATAGGTCTATTGCTGGAGTACCCTGAAGAGTAAAGATGTATTGCACCACAGATTCCTTCAGGGGACCATTTGTGCATCTATGAGGAATCTCTACTTAGTTGGTCTGTTAGCTTGTTGAGTGATCCTGCCACGTGCTAAGCTATTGAATAAATCTCATCACATATACACCAGTCCCAAAATCTCATTGCTTCCTTGTTGAGCTGTGAGCAGTGAGCTCCTCCCTGCTTGTTCTCATAGTACATTGCTGTCATGTTGTCTGGAGCCACTTGAACCACGGATCCTTGAACTTAAGTGCCAGATGAACTGCTTTTTGAGGACACTGATAAGAAGGGGACACTTACTTTTTCCAAAGATCTCCTGTTATACATTTGTGGAGGTGTGCACCCAGCCATATTCAGAGGCATCTCTTCTAGTTTTTGCAGAAGGAGAGCGAGGGTTAAACATTATGCCTCCAATTACATTTTCTTTGTTTAACCACCATGTGAGAGAATTTTGGATCTTTTTTGGTACAGTAAGTGTAATACTCATGTTGTATACTGTAGGTCAAAAGTTTGATAGCCAATATTGAAGTGGTCTCAACCTGAGTCTTGCATTAAATGTGAAGTATGTTGTGGATGTCATAAAAACCAATAGGAAGAGAAAGAACATTACTCTCTGAGAGGACACTAGATAATGGATATACATTTCAGAAATTTCTCCTCTGAGAGGTAGCTATTTTGGAGTTGAGAAGTGCTCTCATGAAAGAGATATCTCTGCTGTTCCCAACACTAAATATCTTTGTGTTTAATCAACAAACCTAGTCTCTGGAACAGAGAGCATGAGCAGTGAATAACTGACTTTAGTTTGTCTTTGGAGTGGGCTTTCAGAAACCAATTGTCTAAATATGGAAAAATGAAAATGTCTTGCCCTATCAGAAAAGCTGCCAGAACTAACAGGCATTTTTGTAAAGACTGGGGTGCAGTAGAAAGGCCAAGTAGAGGACCTTGTATTGGAAATGGTCCTGCCCTAAGGCAAAGATCTTACCAAAATATGGAAGTATCCATCTTTTAGATCAAGTGCATCAAACCAGTCTAGATTGGAGATTATGGATTTTATAATTAATATTCTGAGGGGAAACCATAAAATGGATCTGTTTAGGTTCCTCAGATCTAGGACTGGGCAAAATCTGTCTTTGTTTAGAATTAGAAAATAATGGGATTAGTTGATTTCTGAGATTTACCGGTGTTGCTATCCTCAGAAGAAGAGAATTGATTTCTGTTGCTCCCTTCAGAAGAAGAGAATTGATTTCTGACTATAACACCCTCCTATGTGAGAAGTTCCTGATTTGGGAGGGAGTGGGAGAAGAGTTTGGAGGGAGGGTTTCAGACTGGGTGGTATAACTCTTCTTTATAGTATTTAAAAGCTATCTGTCTGTAGTAATGTTTTGCCACTTGCTGTAGAAATTGGACAAAGTCTTCAAAACTTATAGGGAAAGAACTCAAGGTTGGTTTGGTGCTCAAGGTTGATGTCAAACCCACAATCTGACATTAGGCATAGAAGTGGATGATGAATTTTTTTGTCTCATCCTGGGTTTTTAATTCTCATGAGGAACAGTAGATGTGATGTTGCTGATGATACTCTTGTTTTCTTCTGTTACGATACAAAAGGAAGTAATAGGGTGGATAATATTTTCTTTGGTACCTGAAAGGAGGTGTGGAAGCTCTCTTCTTAAAATGGTTGCAAGAAATCTAAGGATTTGACTGTGAACTTTATCCTTCATTTTTTCCATCATTTCATCAGTTTTGGAACTGAAAAGTCCAACCTCCTCAAATGGGAGGTCTGTTTTTGAAGCATTATAGCTGATGCTTCTGACTGTGAAGACACACCAGAGATATAGAAAGATGCTTAGCCACATTTTGGCCCTCTTTGATAAGAACATTAGTAAATCTATGATGTTCCTCAGAATATTTTTAGTAAAAAAAGAAATCTTGTCACAGGTGATGTTGGTATCTCACCACAATAGCCTGATAGTTAGCAATCCTCATATTCAAGGATTTGATGAGGGAAAACACTCTCTTCTGAAAGAATCCAACTTCTTATCTTCTGTGTCCCCAGGAACAGAATGAAGATAAACAGATCAAGGTCTCTACATCATTGCAACCATCACCAATGAAATAAGAAAGTGTATATCAAAGCAAGAAAACCAGTTATTAGGGATTTAGTATAGTTTATCTGCTATTTAGCAACTATTTGGCAGAAAGATTTTGCTAACTTTGTATTGTCAGTTGCCAGAGCCCCTCCAAAATAGGTAGAGAAAATTTATTTGCAGAAATATTGCCAAGTAAGTCAAAGACAGGGTGGCAAACTTTCTCAGCTGAAACAAGTGGTAAATTTAACATGGAAACCATTTTACTAACTAGTTCTTGTAATTGAATAGCATCCTTAGGAGATTAAAAAACTGAAGATGCCCCCAAATTTTCATCTGAAGAGGAGTCCCCTGTGGGTACTTGATCATGAGGCTGTATATCCCCTCAGGGAGGTGAATCACTTTCCTCTGTGTACAAGGTGTCAGGAACCAATGTGGGGGATTTATCTTGTATCAGATCCAGTGCAGTAGGATCCATGTGCCTCACATCTGTAGAAGCATCCCCACTTTGGTGTGGAACTGAAGTTGAGGTTTTTGAAGGTTGAAATGGAATCCTGCAGCTGACCAGCATGGCTAAGGCATCCATATGACACTCAAGACAATTCATCTAGTCCAGTACCATGTCATAGTCAGGGTCACGTAGGAATTTATGATAGTCTATATCAGAAAAATGTCTCTTGGATGATAGACACTCTGGATAAAGTAATTAAATCCAGCTCTTCCACATGTGTTTGCAATCCTGGATCTGACAAGGACATAACTGGAGATACCACTGGTATGGGGATCCACAAAAGCAAAGGAAGTGATAGGAAGGCCAGTAGGAGCTCTGGATGGTGGGGCTGGCATAAGTGATGACTCAGTGTGAAGTATCCATTTTGTTTCTTGCAAGCAGACTCTGGAGGCTTCATTATCCATGCATAGACTCATAGACTTATAGACTCTAGGACTGGAAGGGACCTCGAGAGGTCATCGAGTCCAGTCCCCTGCCCTCATGGCAGGACCAAATACTGTCTAGACCATCCCTAATAGACATTTATCTAACCTACTCTTAAATATCTCCAGAGATGGAGATTCCACAACTTCCCTAGGCAATCTATTCCAGTGTTTAACTACCCTGACAATTAGGAACTTTTTCCTAATGTCCAACCTAAATCTCCCTTGCTGCAGTTTAAGCCCATTGCTTCTTGTTCTATCATTGGAGGCTAAGGTGAACAAGTTTCCTCCCTCCTCCTGATGACACCCTTTTAGATACCTGAAAACTGCTATCATGTCCCCTCTCAGTCTTCTCTTTTCCAAACTAAACAAACCCAATTCCTTCAGCCTTCCTTCATAGGTCATGTTCTCAAGACCTTTAATCATTCTTGTTGCTCTTCTCTGGACCCTCTCCAATTTCTCCAAATCTTTATTTCATCTGGACCCTCTCCAATTTCTCCGCATCTGGTCTTGGTGAAGATTCAGTAGGATCAGTAAACCTGCAATATCAGTGAAGGTGTAATTTTGGCTCTGGCAACTTTTTAGGAACTGACGTAAGAGGACAGTCAGATCACCTCATATCTTTATGACTTTGGCACCTTCGGGTGTGTATGCTCATAGTCCAAGTGATCTGCTGAATCTCCAGAATGGAGAGTTGTCCCAGGCATCAACAAGTGTTTAGTTTGGGCTTTTTTGAGGAAATTGTCCAAACTTGTTTCAGTCATGGACTGATCTTTGTTGGAATCAGATCTGAGGGTTTAACTACTGAGTGCTTGGTCTTTTTAGAGCCAAAGCTCAGTGTCAAGGCTGATAGTTTAGAAATAGAAGGCTTCCTGGAACCGAGAGTCCTGGATCCAATTCGCACCTCTTTTCTTTCTTCTCACAAGACTTAGAAATCTCTGATCCAGAAAATTTAACTGATAGGGATTCCTGTAATGAGGGCCTGAATTCTTTTTTTGTCTCTCCTTCCTAGCTCATGGTGTGAAAGTACTGTAGATAGTGCAGTGACCAGAGAAATGGCCTTCTCTTAAGCACTTCAGATATTGAGGGAGATTGTCCAGTGCCAGGAAGACTACAAAGCACATTTCTTGAATCCATGCTTCATCTTCAGATCTGCCATCAACTTTGATGTCACTAACTGTATTTAATTACAAACACGTAACACCAATGGACTAAACTAGTTAACTTACGAATTAACAAGAAAGCACTTATCTAAATTCCTAAGGATCTTAATCTGAAGAGGCTCATATCCATCTTTTTGGAAGGAATTGAGGAAGCAATCACTTTAGTGCCCCCTTTTATAGCCCCACCCTCAGAATGTGCTGGAGTGCTGAGGGGAGGGACAAGAGGGGCAATGAATGAGCACTCTAACAGGCATTATTAGTAGGAGACTGCACTGTTCATCAGCACTGGTTGACACATATCTCAAAAGTGGGAATATGCAGAGGACACTTGAAGAATAATTATATTTTTATTACAAGTATCTTGAAGGACTAAGACCGTGATAGATGTCTCCCATCACCTCTTAACAAAACTGATATAACCAGAACCATCCAGATGTATTTGGTACATTTGAGTGAGATGAAAGGATTGTAATAAAGTATTTTCCCATTCCCATGAATGTAACACTATAAAGAGACTTCCTGCAATCCTGTACAAGCTGTACCTTGTACATTTACCAGTAAACTCCTTAGTATTATCATCTTTGGAAAGCAACCATTCTGATTATTCATGAGGATTTTTCATAACAAGGGTGATCATTAAAAACCACAATTATTTCCAGATCATAATTATGGGCCAACTTCTGTGCTGCACTTGGCAGGCTTTACACAACCTTTGTTCCCTCCAAGTTTTGAGCCTGTCCAACTTACTGTCTTCTCCCTGGGGCTGCGATGCATTATGGTGCCTGATATGGCTGCCTATGGATAACTCTGCAATCTAGAATATCAAGAGTGCAGCTTGCTCGAGCTCTCCCTGAGTTTCTCCCTTCTGTCACTGGATGTTTCTCTGCCAAATCCCTACACTAGGGGTTTGCTGGGTGGGGGCAGGTGTAGAACTGTTCTGTAAACCCTGTGCCACTCCAGGATTCCTTTTAAGTAAGGGCTATTCCACGAGAGGCCTTTAAAGACCCTTTACATTTCCACAGCAGACTAAAGAGTGCATAGCAAGGGAGGAGATTATGACCTAATACTATTTCTTCAGTATTTTTGAGAATGATCATTGGTTGATCATTGTGATGAAGAAGGTAAATGTTATTTGTCATGGGCATTTCTTTGTTCTCAGTAGCCTTTTTCTTCCTTTGTACAAATGATTAAGGGCCAGATTGACAAAGGTATTTAATTAATAAATAAATACTTATATAGCACTTTTCCTCAGTAGATCTGAAAATGAGTTACAAAGGAGATTAGGATTATTATATTTCACAGACAGAGAAATTGAGGAGTAGAGAGTGAAGTAACTTGCCCAAAGTCACTCAGCAGGCCAGTGGAAAAGCCAGGAATAGAATCCCAGTCTCCTGAGTCCCATTTCAGTGATCTATCCACTACACAACACTGCTTCCTACTCACTCAGGAGTTAGGCACCTAACCTCTTTACATACTTTTGTAAATCACACTAGCCACCTACCTAAATCTTTAGCTCTTGCTACACTCAGAGGTTGTAATGCCTAACTGAAGCCTAGATCTCATTTTCAAAAGGGATTTAGGCACCAAGCTGTAAAAATCCCCATGATGTACAACTGGTTTTATGCTCCTGAGTGCCTAAATCACTTTTGAAAGTGAGATTTAGTCTTCTAAATCACTTAGGAGTTGCAACACTAAACATAGCAATGCCTGCATATCTTTATAAATCTGCACCAAAAATACCTTTGTAAATCTGGCTCTAGAACTGTCATTGTGGTGTGATGTTATAAATGCATTTGATTGCAGTAATTATTTTACCAGTGCCAAATTATGTCATACATATAACCCTGGTAGAGCCTGCCCTAGCTGGATACTCACCAGGCTGTTGTGTTAGGGGTCTACCTCACTTCACCCTATATGCTCTTTAAGTCTCCTGAGACTGAACAAAGTCCAGCAACTGCCCTTGGCTGAGATCTACAGGCACACTCTCGGGGTCAGATACTTTGTCTAGCACCCCCTTCTGAAAGCTGGGACCCCATAGTCCAGTTGCCTAGGCCCCGTGTGTAGTCTCAGCTCTCTCAAATTCACAAGTAATTCACCTCTCCTAGAACTCCAACCACATGGTTGCTCTGAGTTCACAGTTTAACTCTTCATAGGCACGTGACAGCAAACAGATGATACACAGAATCTGCACAGAATTCTAAAACAAATTACTCTTTATTCATATAGCACAAGAAATGTAAAGACTAGACAAAATATGTACACATTACCCTGGCTTGGTTTGCTCAACCCTCTGGTGAGTTCTTTGGACTTACAGTAGTCTTTTGAGGAGGCAAAGATCCCGCTCCTGCACATGGCTTCTCTTCGGGATCACAGAGACACCCTGCCCTTCCATTCTCCTGCCCATGCTTTCTCCCAAAATGGCTAGTAAGACATTTCTTTTATAACCTCCCATTCCCTTTGTAAGGTGACTCACTGATCAGCCTCTTCAGGTAAGTAATAACTTTTTTTACCAGCCCACCTAGCAAGACTGGTCCTTCTGGGTGGTAGCCAGCTCTGTCCAAAGGAGCTTCTGTTTGAATAGAGTACCATTAAAGTTTAATAACCCTCTGTTGTTAGCTGTGTGTCACTACCCCTTTCAATTTCAGTCCAAAATGGAGATAAAAAGGATAACAGAGAAGGTTGTCACAATATAACAATATCAAAAAGAATCCATAAGATCTACATAGATTCCTTAAATCACCACATTTTGTATCACAATGTAACACACTAAGTGGATGTCTTTTGTACTTGTAGGAGGAAGCAGAGGGAACTTAATCACCAAGACAGAAATTGAAGCTGTCATTGAAAGTTCATTGATTTTTTTTTTCTGATACTTCAATATTGTAGCTAAGCACTACTTTCTACTGCCATGCAGTTCGGGCTTTAACTTGATGGTAATCAAGGTTCTTCGTGAAATTGGTTCAACTGGCATATCACATCCAGTCACCCATTAATTTGATTTTTTGTAACGTTTTTCAAAACAAACCCACCAAATGAAAACAAAATCATGAGGCCACTGACAAAACACAAATATAAGTCATATCTCAAAAAAGATATATTAGAATTAGAAAATGTTCAGAAAAGGGCAACAAAAATTATTAGGGGTATGGAACAGCTGCCTTATGAGGAGTGATTAATAAAACTGGGACTTTTCAGCTTAGAAAAGAGACTAGGAAGGTCTATACAATCATGACTGGTGTGGAGAAAGTAAATAAGGAAATGTTATTTACTCCTTCTCATAACACAAGAACTAGATGTCACCAAATGAAATTAATAGGCAGTAGGTTTAAAAGAAACAAAAGGAAGTATTTTTTCACACAATGCACAGTCAGCCTATGGAAAAGTCCTTTCCAGAGGATGTTGTGAAGGCCAGGACTATAACAGGGTTCAAAAAAGAATGAGAGAAACTCATGGAGGATAGCTCCATCAATGCTATTAACCAGAATGGGCAGAGATTGTGTCCCTAGCCTTTGTTTGCCTGAAGTTGGGAATGGGCAACAGAAGGTGGATCACTCGATGATTACCTGTTCTGTTCATTCCCTCTGGGGCACCTAGACACTGGCCACTGCCAGAAGACAGGATACTGGGCTACATGGACTGTTGGTCTCACCCAATATGGCCATTCTTATGTTCTTATGTTCACTATGAAATTAATAGTATACATCAAATTAAAGTGCATTGTCAACTAACCTGAATTTGCACAATTTCCTTTTTAAATCTAATTACCTGTTTGGAACTTCTGGGATAGATTGGAGTCTACAGTTTTACTTTGGAATTTCTTTTCAACATCTTTATGGAGATAGAGATAATTTATCAGCTAGTCATTCAATTTGTCAAAGTCTTCTGTAGGAAGGAAAGTTATGCATTGTTCAGTCTTATGGTCCCTATCTATCTTAAAAGCTTTTCACCTTTTTAGTTCTATAGTATGAGATGGATTTTTTATTGCATAATAACACTAGTGTCATTTTCCATATGACTTCAGCATTCAGTATTCATGAAAATCAGAAGCAGAAATATAGGTATTAGGAATGAATTTTGCAAATTTTTCAAAACTGATGAAATAGGTCATATTTCTTTCCAAGCCCAAAGGTATAATAACAAAATCCTAAACAGGACAGAAAAAAAGCCATCCTATCAATAGAGATTGTATTAAAAGGAATAAATACTCATCAGAAATTAGTAAAGGGAAGTAAGAATGGGATGAGATTGTATCAGTATATTTTATTATTTAAGCCATTGATTCAAATCTAGGAGCATGAGAAATGAGTTCTATCATCATCGTATCTGAGCACTGGGGGAATACAGTTGTTAACCGATATATGAACTTTCATAAAGAAGCCTTTTTTTTCCCTGTTAGATTGATGGCAAGGAGAGAATGAAAATTGCACCATTGAGATGAAAAGCCATCAGGAAATGAGATAAGAGTTGCTGAAATCATAAAATAATAACAAAAAAAATATGCTCACTGTGTTGTGATCTCATTCTTAAATGAGGTAGGGACTAAGGGCATGGCTACACTTGCAGATGTAGAGCGCTGTGAGTTAAACCCACCTTTGTACAATGCAGTAGGGAAAGCGCTACAGTCCGTCCACACTGACAGCTTCAAGTGCACTGGTGTGGCCACATTTGTGGCACTTGCAGCGGCATTGGGAGTGGTGCATTATGGGTCGCTATCCCAGCGTGCAAGTGACTGCAACATGCTTTTCAAATGGGGGTGCGGTGAGGTGGAGTGTGACAAAAAGTGTGTTGTGTGTGTATGGAGGGAGAGAGAGTGGGTTTTTGGGGTGCTGAGAGTACGTCAGCATGCTGTCTTGTAAATTCAGACCCTCCTCTCCCCCCACCTCTCTCTCACTCACTCAAAGCAAACAATAAATGTTTGCTTTTCTCTGAGCTGATAACCAGCTGGCTTCTCCGAAACAGGACTTTGAAAGGGCATTTCCACATTCCTGCAGCTGATTTCACAACAATTACAAGAGTGGCCACTTGACTTAAGGGGATTATGAGACATTTCTGGAGGCTGATCACAGCACAGTAATGTAATACCTCATTCACACTGGCGCCTCAGCACTTCAGCGGGGGCGCAGCAAACATTATTCCATTTGCCACGGTTGAGTACCAGAAGCGCTGTAGCTGCGGAGTCAGAGCGCTCTATGTGCCTTGCCAATGTGGATGTGGAGTGAGTTAGGGCGCCCGGGGCTGCTTTATTGCGCTGTAACTCACAAGTGTAGCCAAGGCCTAAGGACTGCATGATATACTCTTGTGGAAAAAGAAAACTAAGGTGTTGAATTATGCAAACAAATATACAAGACATCAGTAGAGCAAGTCACCTTCAGCTGGACAATGGCTCTCAGCTTTCTCTCTATATATGGTACTGTAGCTGCAAAATCCTTATTTGTTTTCCTCCATCCCACATCACTGCAAGCAGACAAGAGTTATTCAGCAGACATCCTCAGAACCTGGCGGGTAGTCAGCCCCCAATCAGTACTAGCAGTAATCATGGGATGAAGGATGTGGATAAAGCTCTGGACTGGAACTCAAGAGAACTTCAAATCAATGTCCAGCTCTGCCAGGACCTCCTGGGTGGCATTTGGTAAGTTTCAACCTCTCTTATCCTCACAGCATCCCTGTGAAATAGGAGGGTTGGGGACTGAGGCAATTTTTAAAATGATTGTGAGAAGCTGCGATACTATTGTGAGGGGACCGTATGTGTTACGATAGATAATTCATAGATTCTAAGGATCACATTGGCCCTTTCTGGAAAGAAGTCTGACCGCCTGTGTAGCATACGACATAGAACATCCCCAGAATAATTCCTAGAACAGATCTTTAGAAAAGCATATAATCTGAATTTAAAAATGGTCAGTGATAGAAATCCACTATGACCCTTGGTAAATTGTCAAATGATTCCTTAATCTTGGTGGTATAGTCCTCCATCCTTTAAGTATGGCCTACATTCTTTATTCCCACATATATACATTTAGCCATAATAAAACACATATTGTTTGCTTGTGCCCACTTTACCAAGAGATCCAGATCACTCTGAATCAGTGAACTCTTCACATTATTTACCACTACCCCCAATTGTTGTCATCTGCAAACTTTATCAGTGATTTTACATTTTCTTCCAAGTAATTGATAAAAATATGAAATAGCTTAATGCCAAGAACTGATCCCTGTGGGACTCCACTGGAAACTGACCAACTCAATGACAATTTCCTGTTTACACTTACATTTTAAGTTCTATCAGTTAGTCAATATTTCATGCATTTAATGTGTGCCATGTTAATTTTATATTGTTCTAGTTTTTTAATCAAAATGTTGTATGGTACCAGTCAAATGCCTTATGGAAGACTATACTTTTATCAACTAAACATGTTATCTCATCAACAAAAAATCAAATTAGTTTGACAAGATTTCTTATTCATAAATCCATATTGATTTTCATTAATTATATTACCCTCCTTTAGTGCTTTATTAATTTAGTCCCATATCAGTCACTCCATTATCTTGTCTGAGAGCCCTATAGTTGCCTGGCTCATCTGTTTACCCATTTTAAAACAATAAGCACAACATTAGCTTTCTTCCAGTGTTCTGGACTTAAGTGCTCCAAGACTTCTTGAAAATCTATATTAATGGTTCAGTGACCTCCTCAGCCAACTTTTTAAAAACCCTTGGATGCAAGTTATCTGAACCTGATAATTTAAAAAATGTCTAACTTTATTAACTTCTTTATTAACTTATCACCATCTGACAAGACTATGTGATCTGTTTCCCTCCCCACCCCCCAAAATCCTGAACAGAAATATTTATTGAACACTTCTGCCTCTTCTGCATTATTGATAATTCTACCATTTCCATCTAGTAATGCACCATTTCCAGGATTGTTTCAGTTCCTAATACATTTAAAAAACTCCTTATTATTATCCTTAACTTTGCTGGCCATAGCTTTCTCCTTGTTTCTCTTAGCTTCCTTTATTAATATTCTACAATTCCTAACTTCTAATTTATATTCATTACTATCAACATCCCCTTTGTCCTACTTGTTATATATATTATTGTTATAACACGGCTACCCACAATGTGGATCTATAATTGTGAACATCACAAAGCTAAATGAGCTCAGTGAAGACTTAACCTGTGGCTTTATTTTGATTACAGTGTTTGTGAGTGATCTGACTGGCATAATTTACTTTTCAGTTAAATCCTGTTACCTGCTGATACCTAAACCACAAATCATCTGTGCATGTTTTGCTGCTGGGGTGCATCACTGTCATTAGCAGCCTGTCATTGTGAGGACATTACACCGTGTAGTCACTTCCCCTGAGCATGTGAGATTTTCTGTTCCTTTTTTGCAGTGCACACTCTATGGAATGTCAATCACGGCCCATAAGAGCTTAGAAGGAGGGAACTTTGATAAAGCCCTTAAATATCATAGTTCAGAATATGTTTTTTTCCCTTTAAGATGGGAGAGACAGACATTGTCAAATAGCAAAAGGAAAATGGATTGAGCCTAATATATAAGTTTAGCAATATTTGAGTATTGTAAACAATTCTGATTAAAGATTGTCTAACTTCTGTTGCTCCCTTTATCACAAAGGAATCTGCTAACTGTGAAGTTTACATTCTAGCAACCAATGCATCCCTAAACTAGCCACCAAATTACAAGTATTTGATTACTAGAGCAATTATGGAAAAAGTCAGTAAAGCTGTAGTAATCTATTGAAGGAGACTTTCAATAATACATGTCCACACATATGAAAATGCACTCAGATGTATTAATTGATCCTGACATTAATAGTAATTTTTGCTGTATGCATCTGAGCAAAAGCCTGAGTGAGTGTAAAGCTCTCATCAGTGAATTATCTGCTAGTGAAAACTGACAAGCTGATTGAAAGTGTCAAGGGAAGAAGGAGGCGATATATAACTGCACAATTTTTATTGCACAAAGCAATATTTTTAGTGCTTACAGTTTGTACTGAAAGTCATTATTCTTCTGCATTATGGACAAAGAGGACACTCTCTAAGTGCTAGAGTCCACGACTTCTTTAATTTTAAATCTAACCCAAACGACTACTTTTCATAGAGAGATGACTAAATGATATACAGCCACTTGCTAGGAATTTGTGTCTTGCTCAGATCAGTGAAAGTTAAAGAATTAAACTCTGTGCAACTACCAGACTGCTGGAATATTATAGCCAGGAACATGCTACATTAGACACAATGTAATGAAATACTGTATGTTGTATTTAAATTGTTCCAGAACTGCTGTCACAGGACATGTCTGTGTTACAAATAAAGAATGTTACCGTCCTATAATTCCATAACTATTGTATATGGAACACTCTTCCAAACTGAGACTATAATTACTTGTAGTTATATGATAATATCATGAGATTCCAAGTACATGGATATTTCTCATCACAGTGGAAATTTAAAGAACTGCCTGGATACAGCTGTGTACAGCAAATGTATGTTGATACTCATTACATACACATGAATGAGAAAATACCATTGATTTCTGATGTGAACATGTAGAAATCCCTTGAGACAACTGCTACAAATTAGGGGGACTGTCATGGTATAATTCCCCACTCTGAATCTTAGCGTCCAAAAGATGGGGTACCAGCATGAATTCCTCTAAGCTCAATTACCAGCTTAGTACTTGTAGCACTGCCACCAACCAGGAATTCCAGTGCCTGGTACACTCTGGTGCCCCCAAAACCTTGCCCAGGGACCCCCAACACCCAGACCCTCTGGATCTTAACACAAGGAAAGTAAACTCTTTCCCTCATCGTTGCCTCTCCCAGGCTTCCCCTCCCTGGGTTACCCTGAAAGATCACTGTGATTCAAACTCCTTGAATCTTGAAACAGAGAGGAAAATTCATCTTTCCCCCTCCTTCTCTTTCCCCCTCCCAGACTCTCCCTGAGAGAGAAAGTAATCCTAACACAGAGAGAAAATTAACCTCTCTCTCCCCCTTCCCTCCTTTCTCCCCACCAATACCCTGTCCCCTGGGGTCTCACCAGAATAAAAAAAACAATCAGGTTCTTAAACAAGAAAAACTTTTAATTAAAGAAAGAAAAAACAGTAAAAATTATCTTTGTAAATTTAAGATGGAATATGTTACAGAGTCTTTCAGCTATAGACACTAGGAATACCCTCCCAGACTAAGTATTCAGGTACAAATTAAAATCCTTTCAGCAAAATATAAATCTGAACTCCTTCCTGCCAAATACACATTTGAACTCCTTCAAGACAAATACACATTTGCAAATAAAGAAAACAAGCATAAGCCTAACTCGCTTTATCTACCTAATACTCACTATTTTGAATCTATAAAAGAAACCTGGTTGTACGTCCCGTCCCTCTGAGCCCCCAGAGTGAACAACCAAAATCTAACAGCACACACACAAACTTCCCTCCCTCAAGATTTGAAAGTATCCTGTCCCCTGATTGGTCCTCTGGTCAGGTGACAGCCAGGCTCACAGATCTTGTTAACCCTTTACAGGCAAAAGAGATATGAAGTACTTTTGTTCTATTAACTCTTACTTATCTGTTTATGACAGGGACATTTTAAGTTAAATTAAAACAACTCTAAAGGGTGAATTAAATCCAGTAAAGCGAACCATCTGATTTTGATCTCATTTGCATTTGTTTTTCACTGGTGTAAGTGAGATTAGAAATAGGCCCAAAAATGTACAGGTAAGGCTTTTGTTGGTCTGATCCGACATTATTATACCAGACATCAAAACACATGTTATAAGCATGATTTATTCAACAAATGTCTAGATATGACAGCACAAGTAAGAGATGGTTTAACCCTACAAAATTCAAGACATTTACAGTTAATTCTTAATATTTCCATGTTTTTTTTTAATTTAGTTTCTCTTTACTTTCAAAGGTCTATTTACTCTTGCTATTTATAATTTGTATTACTAACAGATCTAGGGCCTCATTACATTAGTGCTGCTGTATAGACATATAGTAGTTGGAGGCTGAGCTACCAAGGAAGGTTTGAAAGCTAGAAGCCTCTGGTAATTGGCTGAGCCTTAACCAATGGGCAGGGCATTCACTCAGGCCAGGGCTTTATAAAGCTGCGCACAAGCGACCAGGGAGCTTAGCGAACAGGAGATGCTAACAGGGAGTTTCGCAAGGGAGTTGGGAAGGGGAGTAGGAAGGGAGTGGGGGTCCCTTGCTGGTCTCTTCTATGACCCATTGGTCCCCTGAACCTATAAATCAAGCCACAGCCAAAACCTTTCTGTTTGAAGCAGAGCAGAGCGGACAGGGAGCTGCAGACAGGAATTTGAGAGAGTTTGACAGATGGAGGCTTACGATGGTTAGGAGAACCCACAACACCTGTGGCAGCACTGCTTCTGTCTCCTCCACCTGCACCTGAAGCCAGACAGAGCACCAAAGCATGGATGCTTTTACCCAGATTCTGGTGTGGGCTTGCAAAGACTGTAACTTGCAATTTCCACTTACTGATATCCAGGCTGGGGGTGGCATCCAATGTAAAAGGTGCCTACTGGTGGAATCTCTCAGGCAGCAGGTGGAAGAGCTACAGGAGAAGGTGACTAGGCTGAGGAACATCCGTATCCATGAGCAATTCCTGCACAGTATCCATGTGGAGACAGCTAACATAGCTGTCCCAGTTCACAGGACTACTGACACACTAGTGGAGGAGGAGATGGCTCAGGGTGGACACTGGCAGCTGGTTACTTCTGGCAGCAGGCAGTGCTCCACCCGTGCTGCAAACCTTCCTGCTGTGGTAATAGATAACCATTATGCTCTTCTTGATACAGGAGAGAAGGAATCACCCCCAACAGTTAGGGAGGCGAAGCCTCGTACCCCTAAGGCTGGGAGGTCTGCTGCCATCACTGATAATAAGAAATGTAGGGTAGTGGTGGTTGGAGACTCTCTGCTGAGGGGGACGGAGACACCCATCTGTCACCCTGACCATTCATCCCGGGAGGTATGCTGCCTGCCAGGGGCTCGTATCCGAGATGTTACAGAGGCATTGTCGAGGATTATCCGGCCTTCTGACTACTACCCCATGCTACTCATCCATGTGGGCACAAGTGATACTGTGAGGTGTGACACTGAGCAGATCAAGAGTGACTACAGGGCTCTGGGAGGACGGGTTAAGGAGTTTGGAGCGCAGGTGGTATTCTCTTCGATTCTTCCTGTCGAAGGTAGGGGCCCGGGCAGAGACAGATGCATCATGGAGGTGAATGCCTGGCTGCGAAGATGGTGTCGCCAGGAGGGCTTTGACTTCCTCGACCATGGGATGATATTTGAGGAAGGACTGCTAGGCACAGATGGCGTTCACCTTATTTGCGCACAGACTGGCTAACCTAGTAAGGAGGGCTTTAAACTAGGTTTGATGGGGACAGGTGAGCAAAGCCCACAGGTAAGTGGGGAACAAGACCTGAGAGATGGGTTGGAAACAGGAGGGAGCACGGGCTATAATGGCAGAGAGGAAGGAGGGTCAGGGCAAAGCTGGGAGGCAAGATCAAACCAGTATCTTAGATTCCTATATATAAATGCAAGAAGTATGGGTAATAAGCAGGAAGAACTGGAAGTGCTAATAAATAAATACAACTATGACATTGTTGGCATTACTGAAACTTGGTGGGATAATACACATGACTGGAATGTTGGTGTGGATGGCTATAGTTTGCTCAGGAAGGATAGACGGGAAAAAGGGAGGAAGTGTTGCCTTATATATTAAAAATGTACACACTTGGACTGAGGTGGAGATGGACATAGGAGATGGAAGTGTTGAGAGTCTCTCGGTTAAGCTAAAAGGGGTAAAAAACACGGGTGATGTCGTGCTGGGAGTCTACTACAGGCCACCTAATCAGGTGGAAGAGGTGGATGAGGCTTTTTTCAAACAACTAACAAAATCATCCAAAGCCCAAGATTTGGTGGTGATGGGGGACTTCAACTATCCAGATATATGTTGGGAAAATAACACCGCGGGGCACAGACAATCCAATAAGTTCCTGGACTGCATTGCAGACAACTTTTTATTTCAAAAAGTTGAAAAAGCTACTAGGGGGGAAGCTGTTCTAGACTTGATTTTAACAAATAGGGAGGAACTCGTTGAGAATTTGAAAGTAGAAGGAAGCTTGGGTGAAAGTGATCATGAAATCATAGAGTTTGCAATTCTAAGAAAGGGTAGAAGGGAGTACAGCAAAATAGAGACAATGGATTTCAGGAAGGCGGATTTTGGTAAGCTCAGAGAGCTGATAGGTAAGATCCCATGGGAATCAAGACTGAGGGGAAAAACAACTGAGGAGAGTTGGCAGTTTTTCAAAGGGATGCTATTAAGGGCCCAAAAGCAAGCTATTCCAATGGTTAGGAAAGATAGAAAATGTGGCAAAAGACTACTTTGGCTTAACCACGAGATCTTGCGTGACCTACAAAATAAAAAGGCGTCATATAAAAAATGGAAACTAGGTCAGATTACAAAGGATGAATATAGGCAAATAACACAGGAATGCAGAGGCAAGATTAGAAAGGCAAAGGCACAAAATGAGCTCAAACTAGCTATGGGAATAAAGGGAAACAAGAAGACTTTTTATCAATACATTAGAAGCAAGAGGAAGACCAAGGACAGGGTAGGCCCACTGCTCAGTGAGGAGGGGGAAACAGTAACGGGAGACTTGGAAATGGCAGAGATGCTTAATGACTTCTTTGTTTCGGTCTTCACTGAGAAGTCTGAAGCAATGTCTAATATAGTGAATGCTTACGGGAAGAGGGTAGGTTTAGAAGATAAAATAAAAAAAGAGCAAGTAAAAAATCACTTAGAAAAGTTAGATGCCTGCAAGTCACCAGGGCCTGATGAAATGCATCCTAGAATACTCCAGGAGTTAATAGAGGAGGTATCTGAGCCTCTAGCTATTATCTTTGGGAAATCATGGGAGACGGGGGAGATTCCAGAGGACTGGAAAAGGGCAAATATAGTGCCCATCTGTAAAAAGGGAAATAAAAACAACCCAGGAAACTAAAGACCAGTTAGTTTAACTTCTGTGCCAGGGAAGATAATGGAGCAAGTAATTAAAGAAATCATCTGCAAACACTTGGAAGGTGGTAAGGTGATAGGGAACAGCCAGCATGGATGTGTAAAGAACAAATCATGTCAAACTAATCTGATAGCACTCTTTGATAGGATAACGAGCCTTGTGGATAAGGGAGAAGCGGTGGATGTGATATACCTAGACTTTAGTAAGGCATTTGATACGGTCTCGCATGATATTCTTATAGATAAACTAGGAAAGTACAATTTAGATGGGGCTACTATAAGGTGGGTGCATAACTGGCTGGATAACCGTACTCAGAGAGTAGTTATTAATGGCTCCCAATCCTGCTGGAAAGGTATAACAAGTGGGGTTCCGCAGGGGTCTGTTTTGGGACCGGCTCTGTTCAATATCTTCATCAACAATTTAGATGTTGGCATAGAAAGTACACTTATTAAGTTTGCGGACGATACCAAACTGGGAGGGATTGCAACTGCTTTGGAGGACAGGGTCAAAATTCAAAATGATCTGGACAAATTGGAGAAATGGTCTGAGGTAAACAGGATGAAGTTCAATAAAGATAAATGCAAAGTGCTCCACTTAGGAAGGAACAATCAGTTTCACACATACAGAATGGGAAGAGACTGTCTAGGAAGGAGTATGGCAGAAAGAGATCTAGGGGTCATTGTAGACCACAAGTTTAATATGAGTCAACAGTGTGATACTGTTGCAAAAAAAGCAAACGTGATTCTGGGATGCATTAACAGGTGTGTTGTAAACAAGACACAAGAAGTCATTCTTCCGCTTTACTCTGCACTGGTTAGGCCTCAACTGGAGTATTGTGTCCAGTTCTGGGCACCGCATTTCAAGAAAGATGTGGAGAAATTGGAGAGGGTCCAGAGAAGAGCAACAAGAATGATTAAAGGTCTTGAGAACATGACCTATGAAGGAAGGCTGAAAGAATTGGGTTTGTTTAGTTTGGAAAAGAGAAGACTGAGAGGGGACATGATAGCAGTTTTCAGGTATCTAAAAGGTTGTCATCAGGAAGAGGGAGAAAACTTGTTCACCTTAGCCTCTAATGATAGAACAAGAAGCAATGGGCTTAAACTGCAGCAAGGGAGATTTAGGTTGGACATTAGCAAAAAGTTCCTAACTGTCAGGATAGTTAAACACTGGAATAGATTGCCTAGGGAAGTTGTGGAATCTCCATCTCTGGAGATATTTAAGAGTAGGTTAGATAAAAGTCTATTAGGGATGGTCTAGACAGTATTTGGTCCTGCCATGAGGGCAGGGGACTGGACTCGATGACCTCTCGAGGTCCCTTCCAGTCCTAGAGTCTATGAGTCTATGAGTAAGTCTCTGCACTGAAAATCTTAGAAGCTAAATTTACATGTCAGACAGACAAAGGATGGGAGGGGAAACAAGGCACAGAGAAGTGACATGTCTTGACCAAGTTCACACATCAGGTGAGAGAAGAGCTGGGAATAGGACCCAGACTTGAATCTCAGTCCAGTGCCCTAGACACGACTAGACTATGCTGCTTCTCTGAGGCACGCTGATGCCTCCTGGTGGAAGTGCAGAGTTTCCACTACCTTAGAAGAGGTTTGAAATAGGCATGCAAGGTTGCCACATAGGCTTCACTAGATCCAGGGAGCATCATGGATTGTACAACAGATGAGGACAAATGTCCACTCCTTCCCTCCCCCTCTGCCTCTTCTGAAACACTTTTGTGATTGTCCCTGGTCTTTGTGATGGCACTTTTGCCCTTCTCTCACACTAGGGCCAGAAACAATCCAGCCCAAATATTTTATTTCTGTAGAATTAAATCTGTAACTAAAGGTCAGCAGAAAACACACACACAAAAAAATTGCAGCAGTCATAAGAAGGGGATATAAAAGTGCAAACCTTTAAACCAAACAGCAAGTAATATTCAAGTGAAATTCCTTAGAAGCCCATAAACTGTTATTAGGAATAAGAGAGTGTCTTATAAAAAAGAAAGAGAACTTGAAGAAAAAGGTAAAGGTTAAGAGACAAGGTAATCACAGTTCATTAAGATGCAAAAGATGCATTTAATTGGGAATGTTCCAGTGACCGTGCAGATGCAAAAGGTTAAGTTGCTGTGCACTTAAACTTTTCTCCTGGATGAAGGCCCAACTTCTCAGCCCAGTACCTAGCACAAGTATAATGGGAAGGCTAGGACAGAAGGAGTTCTTTCTTAATAGACTGCAATGGCCACCATCATACAGACCCGACCCCTCAGTGGAACGGAAAGAATAGGGACAGGAAGATCTCAGGGATCATGGTGGCCTTGAAATCAATGAATCTATGGAACAGTGAGAACAACTTACCAAGGGTATAGAAGGGCACTTTGCCCTTTTCCAGTCATCTGGAATCTCTCTTGTCTTCCATGACTTTTCAAAGATAATCGCTAATGGCTCAGGTATCTCCTCAGTGAGCTCCTTGAGTATTCCTGGATGCATTTCATCAGGTCCTGGTGACTTGAAAACATCTAACTTGTCTAAGTAATTTTTAACTTGTTCTTTCCTCTTTTAACCTCCGATCCTACCTCATTTTCACTGACATTCACTATGTTAGATGTCCAATCACCACCAACCTTCTTGGTGAAAACAAAAACAATTAAGTCATTAAGTACCTCTGCTATTTCCATTTTTGTTCCCCCCCATACCCATTGAGTAATTGACCTACCCTGTCCTTGCTCTTCCTCTTGCTTCTACTGTATTTGTAGAATGTTTTCTTGTTACCCTTTATGTCTCTTCATACATCTCACATTAGTATACAGACAGCTATGATATTGATTTGATCCCCCCCATTTCTGTCTTGTCTCTCCTTTATCACTGCTATAACAGCCCCTGGCTCCCCCCAGATTCCAACCCTTCTCCCAGATTTCCATGTTTTTGCCATGCCTGTGGGCTTTGGTCAGCTGCCCCCTTCGAACCTAGTTTTAAGTCCTCCTTACTAGATTAGCCAGTCTGTAGCCAAATATGCTCTTCCCCTTCCTTAGTAAGTGGAGCCCATCTCTGCTTAGCAGTCCTTCCTGGAACAGCATCCCGTGGTCAAGGAAGCCAAAGCTGTCCTGGTGACACCATCTTCACAGCCAGGCATTCTTCTCTAGTATGCATCTGTCTCTGCCTGGGCCGTTTCACTTGACCAGAAGGATTGACAAGAACAAAACCTGGGCACCCAGCTCCTTCACCCTTACTCCCAGAGCCCTGTAGTAACTTCTGATCTGCTGAGGGTCATATGTCGCAGTATCATTAGTGCCCCTATGGATGAGTAGCATGGGATAGTAGTCAGAGGGCCAGATGATACTCGACAATCCCTCCGTAAGATCTCGGATACTAGGCCCCTGGCAGGCAGCATATCTCCAGGGATGCCATGTCAGGGTGATGGATGCCTCCATCCCCCTCTGAAGAGAGTCACCAAAACCTTATGTTTCCTCCTGGGAGTGGGGGTTGCGATCCTCCCAGCCTTGGGGGTACACGGCTTCTTCTCCTCCACCTTTGGGGGTGATTCCTCATCGCTCGTTGCCAGGTTAGCATATTGGCTTTCCATCACCGTGGTGGGTGGGTTGGGAGTAGGGGTGGAACACTGCCTGATGCCAGAAGTAACCAGCAGCCAGTGTCCTTACTGTGACAGAACCATATCCTCCTGCTCTGGTGGTGTGACAGCAGTCCTCTGTAGCTGGATAGGTTCCTCAGCCTTGGATATCTCAATATGAATACTCGAAGAATTCCTTGTGGGCATGGATGCTCCTCAGCCTAGCCACCTCCTCCTGTAACTCTACCATGTGTTTCCCAAGAGATTCTACCAGCAGGCACCTTTCACACTGGATGGTCCCCACAGCCTGGATTTCTTTGAGTGGGAAATGCAGGCCACAGTCTCTGTAAGTCCACACCAGGATCGGGATAGAGACATCCATGGTTAGGTTCTCTGTCTGGATACAGGTGCAGGAGGAGGAGGCAGGAGCAGCGTTGGCACTGGTGATGCGGCCCTGCTTAACCATAGCGATTATATTATGATTCCTTCTTACAAACTCCCTCTCAAACTTCCCTGACTGCAGTCCTCTGTTTGCTGGCTCCCCCTGGTCGCTTAGCCTCGAGCTTTTAAGGCTCTCTCTTCTAGGTCAGTCCTACCCACTCGTTAATCACACAAGGGAGGGTGATCACATTTCATTTCAATTTATTTGGGGTCTTGTAAGACAGAATATTCTTTCAGATATGAAGTAGAAGGAAACATGTATTAGCAGAAAAAGTACAGCACTGGAGTCTTTGAGACCTGAAATTTAATTCTCTGCCACTGATTCACTGTGACACTGGACAAGTCACTAACCTCTGTATGATTCAGATTCCCCTTGTATGAAACAAGACTAATAATGCTGCAATGTATATGTCACTGAGAAAAGGCATAATTCATTAGTGTTTTGGGATCATCTGATGTAAGGTGCTAAAAGTGCTGAGAAAAGTATTACTGTTATACATGTACTGCCACAGGATATAGTTTAAAGATTAAAAAACCTATATATTTTAAACTTTTTACATATGTTTTGGTGTTCTCTGTTCACAAGTTTCTTCAATGAGCCCTAAAACTAATGAAGAAAACATTATAAAATTTGTAGCAGGTATAATAATCTAATGCTAACATAAATGTATTAGCTAATTTTTTTCCAGTCTGCATATTTACTATGTCTCTTTTTAGATAATATTATTGCCAAGCAGCCATTTTTTAAACTCTTCACAGTTAATGACAAGTCCAACAAACTTTATAAACTGAATGACTTCAAGCTGCTAACAATACCTTATGTTGCATATAATAATAGAATTAAAGTAGACAAAATTAAATTTCATTCTTTTTTATGTTTAATTGTAGATTGAAAGTTCATACTACTCAATATCCCGCTATACAGACACACACACACTGGCACAATATATGAATGTGCTAAATTACTGTAAATAAAACACGATATTATCAGTTCCCAGAAACAGGACAATAATTTTACATGTGAAAGTAAAACAAAATGTCCATAATATACAAAAATTAAAGTGAACAAATATTTGTGCTTGTGAATTTTCATAAATTAAAAGTGGATACAAGGTCAAATAATAAAGGATAGATATAAAAAAAACAACACAAGCATGTAGGAACAAGATTAGAAAGACCAAGACAAAAAACAAGATGAAAAAGGACATAAGGGTAAAGAAGAACATTATATAAATATATTAGAAGCAAGAGAAAAAGCAAGGACAGGGTAGACCCATTACTCAATGAGGAGAGAAAGACAATAACAGAAAATACAGCAGGGGTCAACATGTTAAATGCCTTTTTTGTTTCAGTTTTCACCCATAAGGTTAGCAGTGACTGGTGAACATCAGTGTAAGTGGGATAGGATCTGAGGCTAAAATAGGGAAAGAACAAGTTAAGAACTATGTAGACAAGTTAAAAGTCTTCAAGTTGGTAGGGCCTGATGAAATACATCCTGGAATACTGAAGGAAGTGGCTGAAGAGATCTCTGAGATCTCTGAGAACTCATGGATCACAGGAGAGATCTCAGCACTCTAGAAAAGGGCAAATATAGTACCTATCTATAAAAAGAGGAATAAGGACAACTCAGAGAATTATAGACCAATCAGCTTAACTTTGGTATCCAGAAAGATAATGGTGCAAATAACCAATTGATTTCTAAGCATCTAGAAAAAAATAAGGTGATAAGTAACAGTCAACATGTATTTGTCAAGAACAAATCAGGTCAAATTAACCTAATATCCTTCTTTGAAGGATGACAAGCCTTGCTGATATGAGAGACCCAGCATATGCAATATATTTTGACCTTAGTAAAGCTTTTAATACTGTCTAACGTAATGTTCTTATAAACAATCTGGAGAATTATAGCCTAGACAAACGTAATATATATCCTCACACACAACTATTTCAAATTTGATGACACTATATACCTCCAGATCAGTGGCACCACTATAGGCACCCGCATGGCCCCACAATATGCCAAAATTTTTATGGCTGACCTGGAACAACGCTTCCTCAGCTCTCGTCCACTCATGCCCCTTCTCTACCCACGCTACATTGATGACATCTTCATCATCTGGACCCATGGCAAGGAGACTCTGGAAAAATTCCACCACAATTTCAACAGCTTCCATTCCACCATCAACCTCAGCCTGGACCAATCTACATGGGAGGTCCACTTCCTAGATACCACGGTGCAAATAAGCGATGGTCATGTTAACACCACCCTATACCAAAAACCCATCGACCGCTATGCCTACCTTCATACCTCCAGCTTCCATCCCGGACACACCACACGATCCATTGTTACAGCCAAGCACTGAGGTACAACCGCATTTTCTCCAACCCCTCAGACAGAGACCAACACCTACAAAATCTTCACCAAGCATTCTCAAAACTACAATACCTGCATGAGGAAATAAGGAAACAGATCATCAGAGCCAGATGTGTACCCAGAAGCCTCCTACTGCAAGACAAGCCCAAGAAAGAAACCAACAGAACTCCAGTGGCCATCACATACAGTCCCCAGCTAAAACCCCTCCAAGGCATCATCAGGGATCTACAACCCATCCTGGACAATGATCCCTCACTTTCACAGGCCTTGGGTGGCAGGCCAGTTCTCGCCACAGACAACCCGCCAACCTTAAGCATATTCTCACCAGCAACCACACACCGCACCATATTAACTCTAACTCAGGAACCAATCCATGCAACAAACCTCGATGCCAATTCTGCCCACATATCTACACAAGTGACACCATCATGGGACCTAACCAGATCAGCCACACCATCACCGGTTCATTCACCTGCACGTCCACCAATGTAATATATGTCATCTTATGCCACCAATGCCCCTCTGCTATGTACATCGGCCAAACTAGACAGTCCCTACGGAAAAGGATAAATGGACACAAATCAGATATTACGAATGGCAATATACAAAAACCTGTAGAACACTTCAATCTCCCTGGACACACAATAGCAGATTTAAAAGTAGACATCCTGCAGCAAAAAATAACTTCAGGACCAGACTTCAAAGAGAAACTGTTGAGCTTCAGTTCATCTGCAAACTTGACATCATCAGCTCAGGATTAAACAAAGACTGTGAATGGCTAGCCAACTACAAAAGCAGTTTCTCCTCCCTTGGTTTTCACACCTCAACTGCTGGAAGAGGGCCTCATCCTTCCTGATTGAACTAACCTCATTATCTCTAGCCTGATTCTTGCTTGCATATATATACCTGCCTCTGGAAATTTCCACTACATGCATCCGATGAAGTGGGTATTCACCCATGAAAGCTCATGCTCCAATACGTCTGTTAGTCTATCAAGTGCCACAGGACTCTTTGCTGCTTTTGTAATATAAGGTGGGTGCACAACTGTTTGTCAATGGTTCACATTCAAACTGGAAGAGCGTATTCAGTGGGTCTCACAGGGATCTGTCCTAGGCCTGATTCTATTCAATATCTTCGTATATTATTTGGATAACAGCATGGAGAGTACACTAGTTTGCAGATGAAAACAAGCAGGGAGGAGATGCAAGTGCTTTGGAGGACAATATTATAATTCACAATGATCTTGATAAACTGGAGAAACAGTCTGAATTAACTAGGACGAAATTCAATAAATGCAAAGTGCAAGGATTAGGAAATACAAAATGGGGAAATGACTACCTAGCAAGGAGTATTTTAGAAAAGGAACTGGGGGTTATAATGGATCACAAATGAAATATGAGTCTACAATGTGTCTAAATATGAGGCTACAAAGCCTCTGCTGGAGTGTGTCCAGTTCTGGGTGCCACATTTTGGGAAAGATGTGGACAAATTAGAAAAAAGTTAAGAAAGATGAAAGGTCTAGAAAATATGGCCTATAAGGAAAGACTGAAAAAATTGGATTTGTTTAGCCTGGAGAAGAAAAGACTGATGGGGGTCATGGTAAGAGACTTGAAGTATGCTAACAGTTATTACCACTGAGGACAGGACAAGAAGTAATGGATTTAAATTGCAGCAAGGGAGATTTAGGTTAAACGTAGGGAAAAGCTTTTTAACTATAAAGGCATTTAAGCACTGGAACAAGTTACCTAGGAAGGTTGCGGAATCTCCATCACTGGAGGTTTTAAGAGCAGGTTAGATAAACACGTCAGGGATGGTCTAGATCAGGGATTGGCAACCATTGTTACATGGTGGCCCGCGCCGCTTCCCACAGCCCCCATTGGCCTGGAGTGGTGAACCGCAGCCAGTGGCAGCCACGATCGGCTGAACCTGTGTATGTAGCAGGTAAACAAATTGGCCCGGCCCGCCAGTGTGCTTACCCTGGCAGGCTGCGTGACAAAGGTTGCTGATCCCTGGTCTAGATAATACTTAGTCTTGCCTCAGTGCAGGAGACTGGACTAGATGACCTACTGAGATCCCTTCCAGTCCTACATTTCCACAATTCCATGAAGAGCTCTGTTTCTGTGTTAATCAAATTCTGATTATCAAAGGTTTTTAAATCCCACTTTAAACTAGTCAAACAGTGATTCAGAATCAGTTTGAGACCAATGTTAATTAAATAGAATTTATTATTAAAATATGCTTTTAAGGCTTAAGAAATAGAGGAAATAGATATGCCAGAGATTGTTAAACATCAATAAATATGGGTTTCATTTAGTAATCAGTGGACTCCTCCACAACAGAGGCTGTGCCTGATTGGAAGAACAATTAAAAATGGAGGATAGGCTATTTATAAAACAAGATTCTTCTAGAGGTTTAGACCTCAAACAAAGCTGTTGCTCTAACAGAAATCAGTATGATGTAGTTATTTGGAAGAGAAAAGAGCTTGAAAGACCAAAGCTGACTCTAGCTATTTATATGTCTTTCCATATAGGTTTCATACCTATACCAGAATATTTACTTTATTGCAATTTTTGTCTGATTTACTCTGACTTGTAGTGTGTAATCACCTTTTATAATACAAGCTGCATGAGTACTGTTTGCTACATAAAAAAAATTAGCCATAGACTAACTTTTAAATATTTTTAAAATACTTCCTTAGCTGACTGATATTGTCAATGAATCTTGAAACTACCCTTTCTCAAACCTGCCATTAAAATGCTGGCAGACACTATATCATTCCTGTGAGTCTGATTGTCAGCAATTGAGCATAGTTAATGATTCCAATGCTGGGAAGGTCAAAGTCCTGCCTATTTCAGAATTTGGCAGCCTACTTGGAATGCCAGCAAGATTGTCCTTTTTAACATGAAATATGTACTTGTAATATATCTTTGCTATCTCCCCCAATAATAAAGAAAACTCAACTCCTCTCCAGCCAATCAGGATTTCTATGAGAACCACTGGAGGTACAGCTTTCAGCAATCCAGCAGAGCTTCAGAAAACAGCACTGAGAAATCATGGATGGGCTGGAATAGAAATATGAGTGTGCCTAGAGTATATAAAATTAACTAATCAGCATACTGGCACAATGACTACTTGATACATTAATAAGAAGACACTTCGAAAGTTGTATTTTTATGAGCCAGAGCATTAGATTTTTCTGATATAAAATGTTCATACTTTATTCTCATATTCCATTGGTCATTATTTGATTTCTCTCTTATTCATGGAATAGTGTCATAAAGAATATAAAGACTCTTAAGATATAAAGATGATGAATTCTACAATAGTCAGCACTTTACCTTCAAACTCTTCTAAAGAAATCAGAAAATAACATTTCAAATTAAATTATGGGTCAAAAAAAAAAAGAGAGAGGAACTTACAAGTAGCTTTTAGGCTATCCAACACACTGGAGACAAGTAATTCCAAAATAAATTGCCACTAAAAAGTCAAAGAATTAATTGATGTTTTAATTTTGAAAGGATGTTCTTTGATATTATCCATGCAATTATGTTTAATATAGTTTAAATGTATGTGCAGTATTTGATCTTTACTTCATGCTACAATGGTTACCATAAAAAAAATCAACATTTGCCAACAGATACTGCACAATTGCAATAATTATTTCCTCATCCACCTCACATGACCTACAATTAGATTTCCTGAACCAACATAATCGAAGGGAATGTGTAGAGTAAATTATGGTTCCAGTCCAAGAAAGGGGAATCTGTAAATGATATTGGTTCTTTTTTGACCCTGATGGAGCCCATGGGTGTTCTCTTTAGTAATAAAGAGACCTAGTGATGATTTACTCCCCTAGCATAGCAGATCATGTCAGCCTGAGACTCTCACAAAAGAAATAGCTACAGCCTTAGTCAACTATCCCCACAGGCCCTCAGAGTAAACCATCAGCAGACATCATGTCTGAGTAGCACTTACCTGAGACTTAATGTGTGACATTGGATTAAAAATACCATGTTCCCAGCATGAGACTCAGGGATTGTTTTCATGCCCCCAAAGTATGGACTACAGGTGTGTGAACTTCAGCACACTCTAAAATGTTGGGATGAAACTGCCTCCTGCAAAGCTGTGGAGTATTCTACACTGAAGTGTTCAGTGAAGTCCATTCCTTATGGAGGATTTTGAGGCTACAAAAGTGAGAGTGGCCTCCACTTCCCATCAGTTTTTCATTAATTACTAAAGGTGCAATGAGCTCAGATTATACACAGTGTCCTCAATGCTTCCATCAGGGTGTTTTTGTTTTGTTTTTTTTCCTGAGGGAAGCACTGAGGACAGGGCTTCTGGTAAAGCTGTATCAAGGTCAGCTTCACTGAGTTCAGGGTCCTGAAAGTCCAGCATTTTTTGGGAGGCAGATAGCAATGGGTTTCTTCATATAAACATGGATGGGTGACATTAGTGGCAGGCAGATGGGCTCTCAATGCTATCTCCAACATATATGATGGCTGAAGATCAGATGGTGCTCTTCCACATATGGAATTAATGATGGCCAGCAACGACACACTATTTGTATAGGTCATAATACTGCTCACGATCACAATTAGTTGTTCTGTTTCCCTGGGAATGTGCTTTTTCCCTTCTGGTTGAAATAGCTTGACAAATATAAATAGGAGGAATTAGTAAGCACCCAAGAAGAGTCCACTGTGATTAACATTCCCTCTGCTATGCATGCGTGTATTATTCACGGACCAGGTAGGAAAAAGTTATTGGCCAAGAAGATCAAGACACCTGGAGGTCATCATGCAACCAAACCTAACTTCTTTCTTTAGCAGGCAGCAACAACAACAACGACAACAAAACATGTTAGAGCCAGAGTAGTGGGGAGCAATCTGTCCTCGTCACAGTGGCGACTCTGGGACAGAGGTTCAGAATGAGAATGTCTCTGCTTATTTTGGAGCTGTGTTTTTTTTCCAAAGAGGAGAGACTAGGAAGACCAGTATGTGGCTCTGGAAGAGCCTGTCTTATGACACATCATTTCATAAATTCCAAGATCAGAAGGGACCACTGTGATCATCTAATCTGATCTCCTCTATAGAATTTCCCCCAAATAATTCCCAGAGCCTATTTAAAAAAAAATCCAGTCTTTATGGAGAATCCACCACAACCCTGAGTAAGTGTTCCAATAGTTAATTGCTCTCATTGTTACAGATTTGCACCTTCTTTCCAGTCTGCATTTGTCTAGCTTCAACTACCAGCCATTGGATTGTGACCTTTCTCTGCTAGATCGAAGGACCCATTATTAAATATTGTCCCACAGGTGGATACTTACAGACTGTAATCAAGTCACCCCTTAGCCTTTTTTGCCCCAGAAGTATTTACAAGTGGTCTTAAAATGATAACATAGTATACACTGTGTGCTCTCTACATACTACTTCCTTGTACTGTTAACCATTGGATGACTTCAACTATGTAAAGACTTATATGATCTGTAAAAAAAACCAATAAACTGGCATTTGACATGGTCCCTAACAGAAGACTAGACACATACTGGGGCAAGGGGAGCAGAGGGAGGGAAGATGAAGAAAGAAAGAAAACAAAAAAACCTCAGGATTTCTGTCATTCACTCACTATATTCAATAGTGCGTGCTCACAATTAGTTTTTTTTTATTATATAATTAGATATCCATGGAATTGTGACTATATATTTTTTTCAAATGAGAAACACCTCCATGCACTTATACAGTTTGTTTGTTTATTAAAGGGAACCTAAAATAACACTTTCTTAACATCACTACAAGTCCTAACTATGGATTAAAACACGGATCGGCAACCTTTGGCATGCGGCTTGCCAGGGTAAGCACCCTGGTGGGTCGGGCCGGTTTGTTTACCTGCCATGTCCACAGGTTTGGCCGATAGTGGCTCCCACTGGCCACGGTTCACCGTCCCAGGCCAAAGGAGACTGCGGGAAGTGGCACAGGCCAAGGAATGTGCTGGCTGTTGCTTCCTGCCACCCCCATTGGCATGCAGCCAGTGGGAGCTGCGATCAGCCGAACCTGCGGACGCAGCAGGTAAACAAACTGGCCCGCCCCGCCAGGGTGCTTACCCTGTAAGCCGTGTGCCAAAGGCTGTCAATCCCTTAGTTAAAACCAGAAAACTTATGTTCTTTACTCTGATCACTTGGGGGAAAAATAAAATATTCCCATCCCATGGGAGGTGAGCCTCTGCTGAAAACACTGAAGCCACATCATAGAAATATATCCCACTGGTATTTAGGAAAGGGTTTTAGAACAGAACATGCAAGTTTTGTTAGCTATTGGCAGCTGGATTCAAACCTAGGGCCTCTTGAGCTTAATGCATAAACCTCTATTGCCTGAGCTAAAATACAAAGCTTGCTCAGGCAAGGCTGTAGCAGGCTCATCACTCTTTGGCTGGCCTAGCCACCATATCAGGGTGACAGAGTGCCACACTCAGCTTGCATGGGTTACACAAGGCAAGAAGTTGCCTTGAATCTGGAATCCAAGAATCTGGGCAAATCTCACATATCCCAGGGCCTCTGTGTGTATTGTTCTTAGCAGTGTTCCCTTGACTTCCCCTCTTTATTTAAACATTAATGTATACAAATATGAACCATCTTCCATGCCTTATTCCTATGCAGAATTTACTATAGTACTGCTTTCTAGTATCAAAAGCTTAAAAAAATGAATTTCATCTGGGATCTTGGCTTTGAAATCATCTGTATTCCTACAGGTAAAATCACAATTTCTGCCTTTTTATACGGCCGTATAGTGTAATTTCAGAACCCACATTCTCACTGTCTTTACTGCGATGTTTGTTGACTTTTAAAATGTTAATAACAAGCCTCATTGTGGGTTTGATGGAGTTTAACAATTTATGAATGTCCCACATCGACCAGCTGAATAAAATTCTCCACAGAGGCACATCAGTACAAAATCATTTCATGTCTTATGTTTTCTTTAAGTCATGAAGCAATATCCTTGGGTTTGATTTAGAACTAATTTACCAACTAGGGACTAAGGGAACACCTGCTGCTTTATTGACTGGTGTAATGTTCTACTTCATACTGGAAAGAGATTTTATATTATTAGCCTCTATAGAAACAAATGATCAGAGGTTGACCCCTGTAAATTCTTCATTTAAAATAAATGTTATTAGTCTTAACTTAGATTTATTTTTTATTAAATGAACCAAAAATCAGCATTTTAATCCTTAAAGGCAAATATTTCTTGGTAGCAGGATTCTGTATATCAATTCATAATAAACCTTTCTAGAACGAGCTCTGAATCCTCTGAAATGAAACTGACCTCAGTAGGTTGTGAGAAATGATTTGCTTGCTCTCTACTTACTACTTCTTTGGACCATATAGGGAAAATAACAGTGAATTTATAGGGCCTTGTCAGCACATAAAAGTGGCTAGAAACTTCAAAAGACACTGCATATGGTTTTGTTGAAGGGGCCTTTATTAGTATGGGATATGGGAAGAAATCCCAGTTTGCTGGCCATAGCCCCAAACACACCCCAGCACTGAATCAGTGTTCTATAGCAATTTTATTCATGCCATCAAATACTTGGTATAATAGAAGCATTTTCTTTAATGTTATGGAACTACTGAGAGTACATTCAATACAGATTTAAAACATCAGTTTGAGTTTATGTTGCAACTTTATATGTGATTGGTATGGAGAATCTAGCTTACTTTTTTTTTTTTTCAAGGAGTATGGCCAATGCAACTGCTAATCAGGAATGGTCTATGAAATGGCTGGTGAATTTTAAGGTGAGCAAATGTAAAGGCTGGATTACTGCAGCAATACTCTTTATGTATCAGAGGGGTAGCTGTGTTAGTCTGGATCTGTAAAAGCAGCAAAGAATCCTGTGGCACCTTATAGACTTACAGACGTTTTGGAGCATGAGCTTTCGTGGGTGAATACCCACTTCGTCAGATGCAACTGACGAAGTGGGTATTTACCCACGAAAGCTCATGCTCCAAAACGTCTGTTAGTGTATAAGGTGCCACAGGATTCTTTGCTACTCTATTTATGGTCACCATTGGAATCATGTTACAGCTACTCTAGAATGCAGAGGCATGGATGCTCAGGTGTTAATCTGTGAGAGCTGGTGAAGCTCACATTCCACAATCTGGACTGTTTGCCTATTATCGAGTCAGTACAAGTCAAAAATTTACTATAAGAATTTAGAGCCAATGGTTTGAACTGGCAAGTACAGTTAGCTAGACCATATATTTTAAGCAACCCACAATGTATTAAGTAATTTGTTGTTTAAGGATAAAAAAACAACAACGTTGTACAGGGTTTGTTCCACAAGGGGTGTGTGTATGTGTGTGTTAGTTTTAAATATAAGCCATATGATGCATTCCCAAGGTCAAAGAGCACTACTCATCTATTAATCATAATCAAGTTTCCAAAGCATCCTCCTTTCCTCAACAAACATTTATGTGTAACATGGTGGCATAAAGCAAACAATACATAAGTAACTTACTGTGTTCCTCTTGTTTATGGGTCTCCCTTCACTCCATTTTAAGTTTTCTCCTGACTGCTTGTCTTTTCCACACTCATCTTCAGTGTTCAGTTTTTTTGTTATTCCTGCTCGTTAACTTCACATCCATTTCCTTATCCAACTTACAAGCTATATTTCTTCTCCTCTCCTGTTTTCTCTATCCCCTGCTCTGTACTTAAACTCTCCCTTCTTTCACCATCCATATTCTCACCTCTCACCTTTCTTGTGCATTTAGATTTTAAATTTCTTAGGAAAGGATGTGGTTTTTTTAACATCTTTGTACATTGCCTAGTACTGTTGAGCCTCAGACCTCATTGGGGCCTCCAGGTGCTACCACACTATTCCTAAATAATACTTAACTCACTCTCACCAGTCCACCTAGTCACCTGTCTTTCTCACCCATAATCTTTTTGCTATATCAACCCAAGGTGTAATGATAATTTTTACATTGAGACCCCAATATTGCAAAGACTTGATGCATATGCTTTACTCAGTGTGTGTAACTTAAGCACATCCATAAGTCTTTGCAGGACTGCAGCATTCACATTTTGTTTTGTTTGTTTCTTGGGGTTTTTTGTATTAAATATAAGACTATTAGTTCCTTCACTAAAAAGGTGAGCATGTTAAAAAACAAGGTTATAACAGAAACTGTTGTAATTTAGCTCTGATTGTAAAAGCAATAATGAATTATGTGGTAAGAAGGAAATTTCTTTTTACCATTGTCTTAGTATATGAACAAAGAGAAAATGGCACTTGAATTAAAAGGAAACCAATTTAAAATGGAGAAGAGAAAATACTTTTTATACAGCATGTAATTAACCATGGGATTCATTCCTACAAGATCTTGAGACAATTTTCATATTAAGATTTTTTTTTTAAATTATACACTTGTAGGAATAAAAAACTTTCTTAATTATATTAGATTGTATAAAATTAAAATAATTATGAATAATTATTTTGGACATAGATTTTGAATGCCATAATACTGAACAATAAGAAGAATTATTTGAATTTGCCTTTATAAAAAAGATTTGTTGGTGATTGCTGTCAGAGATAGGATACTGCACTATTTAAAGTCATTAGTCTGTTCCAATATTATAATTCTTTATGTTTCTATGAATTATAGAGCAAATCCGGTTGTCTTCACTCAGGCAAAATTCTCACTAACTGCACTGGATTAATGATAATAGTACACCAGGGAAAGAAGCACAGAAAACTCTCAATTGATTATGACAATCCAGTTAAAATAAAAATCTAGGCATGCCATCTGCAATACTAGTAGTATGTTTAAAGTATTCACTGTTCTGGTTTCAACTTGTTAATAGAACAAAGTCTAGATAATTTCCAGAATAACCAATTTTGTAAGTCAACCTACTGCTCCGTTCTCTTGGAGTTTGTTATTGTAAGTACTTATAAGTGCCTTTGAGGAGAGGAACATCAAATATAAAGTTAAAATGACTTAAATGCTATTTTAAAGGCTTAATTAATTGCCTGGGGCTCAAAACAAACCAAGTTACTCATGTATATGTACAGTACAAAATATAATCTTGAAGAATGTTACACAATGAACTTTGAATTCTGTGTTGTTCAGAAGGCATTTCATAAAAAGACTACAAATTTAGGTTCATTTATATGATTAAAAATTGCAGTCATTTGTCATTCCTGGTAATGTAAATGGTATTAGACACATTTTTCAGGAATTTTCTAGAATGACCATCTTGTGTCCTATGCAACCAGAACAGGTGCTATGTGAAGGTCCTTACTATAACAGAGTAACCATAGTACCACTGGGTGGGTGAGAAGAGTATTAAAATTGTGTTAGCTTCTTGATTCTGAGATCAAGGCTCCACTGTGCTAATTGCTATTCACACGCAATAAAAATGACAGTCCTTTCTCCAAAGAATTTACAATCTTAACATGATGAGAAATGCAAACAAATGGAAGGAAGACAAAGTAATAGCATTGTGTTTAGTTTAAGGAGCAGTCTTGGTACACGAACTTTTTAGCCATTGTAAAGTTTTTGAGAAAATCATGAAAGAGCTGAGTCTTAAAAAGGGATTTGGAAGAGGATAATATAGTAACGTTACAGGTTTTTATGATGAACTGCTCCCATGCATAAAGGGCAGTATGGAAAATTGGACTGATGTGCAATGAATGCTGACATGGGGACAGAGTGGAGATGAGGGTCAACAACTCAATAATGTATTAGTTGATATGTAGGGCAAAACTAAGTTGTAAAGAGCCTATAAGGCAAAAACTAGGCTCTGTGCCAGCCAGCGCAGTGAAGCAGGTCATGGAAGAGGAGAAGGAATAGACAGTGAGGCTGCAATTAAGTGATCTACTTAACCTCATTTAGAGTTTGCAGCTCAGGCACTAGAGTAATGGCCTTAGCTGGACTGAAGATAGTTCTTGTCCTGCCCATTACTTTGGGAGAGGATTCTGTTCTCCCCAACCTCCATGTAATTTCTCTGTCCAGAGCTTTCTTTCTAAGACTCAGACTGGTTCTGCCCATGCAAATGAACAAGCCCCCAGTGCAAAATTCCTCCCCATTGCCCTTATGCAGTGTCTTAAATTTATTGCTATTCTCAGCTATGCTACTTGCACGTCTCACATAGGTAAAACTCTTTGTTTTACTACTCGTTTGCCAACAGTTTGTTTTCCTTGGCCTCTCTAAGGCACTGAGTTCTTCCTCAGCCTGTGCAATCTGTTTGATCAGAATTTGTCCTTTTACCTCAGTGGATTTTTTGGTTAAACCCTCATTTCAAGAAGACAAATGATGGATACTTGCTCGTATTGTTGCACTACTATCCAATCACATATTGTGCTTCTTCCTTTACATCGTGTTAGGTGTTTAACTGCCTCCTTAGGTGCCTAAGTCCAAAATTTAGATCCTCAACACCATCTCTCAGCTGCTGGCTAACTCTGTAGACAGGGACACCTACATTTCTATGGATAAAGTCCCATGGCACCTAAGAATGTGCCAATGATCATGCACGCAGCCGCACCGGTCTAGGCACCTGGGTGTCTAACTCATACTTAAGCTCATGACAGATCTTCAAACTAGGCATTCCCTCACCCATCTTGCCTTCAGGGCCTGATCAACTAGGTATATCCAGAAACTGCCTACCAGACTGAGACCCCACAAAACACTAGGGGAGGGGGACCAGAGAGAGAGAATGACTCTGTAGCCCAATGATTAGGGCACTCACCTGGGATGTGGGAGATCCAAGTAAAAGTCCTCCCACTCAAAAGCATATTTGATTATTCACAGGCAATGGAATAGCTTCAATAGGAGATACTGAATGAGCTCTGCCCTAGAATATCATATAGCCAGGTGTTGGGACACTCTCCAGGGAGGATGAGACAAAGTTAAAGCATCTTCTCCACATCAGGTGGGGGGGGAGGTGGGGTGAGTTGAAAGCTATCTCAAGTAGTTCCCAGCTTAATGTGCTGGTTTTTGTGGTTCCCATTCTTGGGTTCCTAAGTCTCTCTGTGCATTGTACAGGAAGCCTGGGGCCCAACTTGTGGGTGTTGATTCCACTAGGGTGTAGAGTGCCTAACTGTTAGACATTGCAGTGTTGAGCCTAAGGGCTTGTCTTCATGTACAGTGCTGCAGCAGTGCTGATATAGCACTTTAGTGAAGATGTTACTACACCCAATGAAATAGTTAATCCACCTTTCTGAGAGGCAGTAGTTATGTTGACAAGAGAAGCTCTCTGTTGACATAGCTCTGGCTACACCAGGGGTTTGGTCAGTCTACATCACTGAGGGAGTGAATTTTTCACACCCCTGAGCGATGTAGTTATATTGATATAAGTTTGTAGTGTAGACCTGGCCTAAGTCACCTTTGTGGCTCTAACTCCAAGTGGAATCTGGCATAAAACACATCAATAGAGGCTTCAATCCAGAGTATCTCCTGGGACTGTGCTCAGTTCTGAGTGGTATTGTCCAATATATGGTTTTCTGCTTTTCCAAAGTATACTAAATCACAGGCCAGGTGTTCTGCTACTTAAAATAAAAATCTAAACTCATAGACTCATAGACTCTAGGACTGGAAGGGACCTCGAGAGATCATCGAGTCCAGTCCCCTGCCCTCATGGCAGGACCAAATACTGTCTAGACCATCCCTAATAGACATTTATTATCTAACCTACTCTTAAATATCTCCAGAGATGGAGATTCCACAACTTCCCTAGGCAATCTATTCCAGTGTTTAACTACCCTGACAGTTAGGAACTTTTTCTTAATGTCCAACCTAAATCTTCCTTGCTGCAGTTTAAGCCCATTGCTTCTTGTTCTATCATTGGAGGCTAAGGTGAATAAGTTTTCTCCCTCCTCCTGATGACACCCTTTTAGATACCTGAAAACTGCTATCATGTCCCCTCTCAGTCTTCTCTTTTCCAAACTAAACAAACCCAATTCCTTCAGCCTTCCTTCATAGGTCATGTTCTCAAGACCTTTAATCATTCTTGTTGCTATTCTATGGACCCTCTCCAATTTCTCCACATCTTTCTTAAAATGCGGTGCCCAGAACTGGACACAATACTCCAGTTGAGGCCTAACCAGCGCAGAGTAAAGTGGAAGAATGACTTCTCGTGTCTTGTTTACAACACACCTGTTAATGCATCCCAGAATCATGTTTGCTTTTTTTGCAACAGTATCACACTGTTGACTCATATTAAGCTTGTGGTCCACTATGACCCCTAGATCTCTTTCTGCCATACTCCTTCCTAGACAGTCTCTTCCCATTCTGTATGTGTGAAACTGATTGTTCCTTCCTAGGTGGAGCACTTTGCATTTATCTTTATTGAACTTCATCCTGTTTACCTCAGACCATTTCTCCAATTTGTCCAGATCATTTTGAATTTTGACCCTGTCCTCCAAAGCAGTTGCAATCCCTCCCAGTTTGGTATCGTCCGCAAACTTAATAAGCGTACTTTCTATGCCAACATCTAAATCGTTGATGAAGATATTGAACAGAACCGGTCCCAAAACAGACCCCTGCGGAACCCCACTTGTTATACCTTTCCAGCAGGATTGGGAGCCATTAACAACTACTCTCTGAGTACGGTTATCCAGCCAGTTATGCACCCACCTTATAGTAGCCCCATCTAAATTGTACTTTCCTAGTTTATCTATAAGAATATCATGTGAGACCGTATCAAATGCCTTACTAAAGTCTAGGTATATCACATCCACCGCTTCTCCCTTATCCACAAGGCTCGTTATCCTATCAAAGAACGCTATCATATTAGTTTGACACGATTTGTTCTATACACATCCATGCTGGCTATTCCCTATCACCTTACCATCTTCCAAGTGTTTGCAGATGATTTCTTTGATTACCTGCTCCATTATCTTCCCTGGCACAGAAGTTAAACTAACTGGTCTGTAGTTTCCTGGGTTGTTTTTATTTCCCTTTTTATAGATGGGCACTATATTTGCCCCCTTCCAGTCTTCTGGAATCTCCCCCGTCTCCCATGATTTCCCAAAGATAATAGCTAGAGGCTCAGATACTTCTTCCATTAACTTCTTGAGTATTCTAGGATGCATTTCATCAGGCCCTGGTGACTTGCAGGCATCTAACTTTTCTAAGTGATTTTTTACTTGCTCTTTTTTTATTTTATCTTCTAAACCTACCCTCTTCCCGTAAGCATTCACTATACTAGACATTCCTTCAGACTTCTCAGTGAAGACCGAAACAAAGAAGTCATTAAGCATCTCTGCCATTTCCAAGTCTCCCGTTACTGTTTCCCCCTCCTCATTGAGCAGTGGGCCTACCCAGTCCTTAGTCTTCCTCTTGCTTCTAATGTATTGATAAAAAGTCTTCTTGTTTCCCTTTATTCCCATAGCTAGTTTGAGTTCATTCTGTGCCTTTACTTTTCTAATCTTGCCTCTGCATTCCTGTGTTATTTGCCTATATTCATCCTTTGTGATCTCCATTTTTTATATGACGCCTTTTTATTTTGTAGGTCACGCAAGATCTCAAGGGTAAGCCAAGGGGGTCTTTTGCCACATTTTCTATCTTTCCTAACCATCGGAATAACTTGCTTTTGGGCCCTTAATAGTGTCCCTTTGAAAAACTGCCAACTTTCCTCAGTTGTTTTTCGCCCAGTCTCAATTCCCATGGGACCTTTCCTATCAGCTCTCTGAGCTTACCAAAATCCGCCTTCCTGAACTCCATTGACTCTATTCTGCTGTAATCCCTTCTACCCTTCCTTAGAATTGCAAATTCTATGATTTCATGATCACTTTCACCCAAGCTTCCTTCTACTTTCAAATTCTCAACGAGTTCCTCCCTATTTGTTAAAATCAAGTCTAGAACAGCTTCCCCCCTAGTAGCTTTTTCAACTTTCTGAAATAAAAAGTTGTCTGCTATGCAGTCCAGGAACTTATTGGATAGTGTGTGCCCCGCGGTGTTATTTTCCCAACATATATCTGGATAGTTGAAGTCCCCCATCACCACCAAATCTTGGGCTTTGGATGATTTTGTTAGTTGTTTGAAAAAAGCCTCATCCACCTCTTCCACCTGATTAGGTGGCCTGTAGTAGACTCCCAGCACGATATCACCTGTGTTTTTTACCCCTTTTAGCCTAACCCAGAGACTCTCCACACTTCCGTCTCCTATGTCCATCTCCACCTCAGTCCAAGTGTGTACATTTTTAATATATAAGGCCACACCTCCTCCCTTTTTTCCCCTTTCTATCCTTCCTGAGCAAACTATACCCATCCACACCAACATTCCAGTCGTGTGTATTATCCCACCAAGTTTCAGTAATGCCAATAATGTCATAGTTGTATTTATTTATTAGCACTTCCAGTTCCTCCTGCTTATTACCCATACTTCTTGCATTTGTATATAGGCATCTAAGATACTGGTTTGATCTTGCCTCCCAGCTTTGCCCTGACCCTCCTTCCTCTCTGCCATTATAGCCCATGCTCCCTCTTGTTTCCAACCCATCTCCCAGGTCTTGTTCCCCACTTACCTGTGGGCTTTGCTCACCTGTCCCTGTCGAACCTAGTTTAAAGCCCTCATTACTAGGTTAGCCAGTCTGTGTGCAAATAAGGCCTTTCCCCTCTTCGAAAGGTGAACGCCAACTGTTCCTAGCAGTCCTTCCTCGAATAGCATCCCATGGTCGAGGAAGCCAAAGCCCTCCTGGCGACACCATCTTCGCAGCCAGGCATTCACCTCCACGATGCATCTGTCTCTGCCCGGACCCCTACCTTCAACAGGAAGAATCGAAGAGAATACCACCTGCGCTCCAAACTCCTTAACCCGTACTCCCAGAGCCCTGTAGTCACTCTTGATCTGCTCAATGTCACACCTTGCAGTATCATTTGTGCCCACATGGATGAGTAGCATGGAGTAGTAGTCAGAAGGCCGGATAATCCTCGACAATGCCTCTGTAACATCTCGGATACGGGCCCCTGGCAGGCAGCATACCTCCCGGGATGAACGGTCAGGGCGACAGATGGGTGTCTCCGTCCCCCTCGGCAGAGAGTCTCCAACCACCACTACCCTACGTTTCTTATGAGTGGTGGCAGCAGACCTCCCAGCCTTAGGGGTACGAGGCTTCACCTCCTTAACTGTTGGGGGTGATTCCCTCTTTCCTGTATCAAGAAGAGCATAACGGTTATCTTTTACCACAGCAGGAGGGTTCGCAGCAGCGGTGGAGCACTGCCTGCTACTAGAAGTAACCAGCTGGCTGTGTCCTCCCTGAGCCTCCTCCTCCACTGGTGTGTCAGACACACCCTGAGGCATCTCCTCCTCCACTGGTGTGTCGGTAATCCTGTCAACTGGGACAGCTACGTCAGCTATCTCCACATGGATACTGTCCAGGAATTGCTCATGGATATGGATGTTCCTCAGCCTAGCCACCTCCTCCTGTAGCTCTCCCACCTGCTGCCTGAGAGATTCCACCAGTAGGCACCTTTCACATTGGATGCCACCCCCAGCCTGGATATCAGTAAGTGGAAATTGCAAATTACAGTCTTTGCAAGCCCACACCAGAATCTGGGTAAAAGCATCCATGCTTTGGTGCTCTGTCTGGCTACAGGCGCAGGTGGAGGAGACAGAAGCAGTGCTGGCACAGGTGTTGCGGGTCCTCCTCATCATTGTAAGCCTCCCTCTGTCAAACTCTCTCAAATTCCCATCTACAGCTCCCTATCAGCTCTGCTCTGCTGTAAACAGAAAGGTTTTGGATGTGGCTCGGTTTACAGGTTCAGGGGACCAATGGGTCACAGATGAGACTGACAAGGGACCCCCCCTCCCTTCCTACCCCCCTTCCCAACTCCCTTGCAAAACTCCCTGTTAGCAGCTCCTGTTCGCTAAGCTCCCTGGTCGCTTGTGCGCAGCTTTATAAAGCCCTGGCCTGAGTGAATGCCCCGCCCACTGGTTAAGGCTCAGCCAATACCAGAGGCTTCTAGCTTTCAAACCTTCCTAGTAGCTCCACCTCCAACTGCCAGCTACAGCACACGGTCCTTCAAACAAACCAACCAAACAGACTGACAAACACAAGCTCAGCACACAGCAAGTAACCTTGTATAGTACCTTATTTGAGGTGCCTACAGAGAGTTTGCTAGTTGTTTTTTTTTCCCATCCTGTTGACAGATAAATGCAACTGTGCAAAATACTAGACATTCCTATTTCTTCATGTATGACTTTGGCACTGCTGAAAATAAGAAACAGAAGAGGCAAAACCACTGAAAGCATGTTTTGCTGAATCCTCTAAAATCCTAACATAATACTTATATATAAACCATGGTAGTCTGCAACCATATAATCCTCTGGGCATTATCTCATTAGATTTCAAACTAAATAGGGTCAGCCCGTATCAATTCTTGGAGAGAAGACCACCAATAAATAGATGCTGCAAGAAGTGGTTCTAGTGATTCCAAACTGTCATTAAAAAAATCCTATATCACTGTTTTTGTAAGAGTGAGGTTGTTAAGTCCAGTGTCCTGACCAAATTCCAATGAGAACATGATTTTCTGGATGTGTAAAATTAGATCTGTCCAAAGCTTTCATAATGAAACCCCAAAGTAGGTAGAAGTCACCAGGTTTGGGATTTCCTTTCAGTCTTGAAACAGACCAGCTTTGTTTAAAGATTTGCCAAACTATTTAGTTAACCTAGTCCAAGTTTTGAGCAAACCTGGGATGAATTTTGAGGAACTGGAGAAAATATAAAATTTCTATCAAAGTTAGGAATTTGATGGGGAGGGAGGGACTTGTAGGGGAATTAACAGAAAACCAGCCATAACTTGACAGGTTTGGCTGAGTTTCATACTGAATTTGTGTGTTATTTAAACCGTACATTCAAAGAGAAACTCAAATGGGATGTAAACTCAAAAAACAAAACTGTGGAAAAAAAAGTTAAACCTCTGCAAACTGAAACTCTTGATTTTCAACACATCTCCATTTAAAATTCATCATGTAATTTCAACTGGAGAAACTGACCCAGATCTACCAAAGTACTTAGGCACCTAAGTCTCAGGTTTAGGTTCCTAAATCCTAGTTCTGGCTCCATTGCAAGTCACAAAACTGGATCAACTGATGATTATCTGTTCCGTTCATTCCCTCTGAAGCACCTGGCATTGCCATTGTTGAAAACAGGATACTAGGCTAGATGGACCTTTGGTCTGACCCAGTACGGCCATTCTTACATTCTTAAATCCTGCTGTACCCTATAAGTGATTCACCTAATTTTCAAGATAAAAGTTCCCTTGGTTCCTATGTATCTGCCTCTAAGCCTGGGCACCCCTGCCTCACTCTAGGGATCCAGAACCTGTTCTCTGCTGAAGCCTCAGAGCAATTCGCAAACTGGGAGAAGAAAAGTATTTGGTTGTTTAAGTGGCATGCAAGTCCCAATCTAGTAGATAGCCTCTGAGCACACCTATCAGATTGGGTACCATTCAACACCTGGCTGATGCTGCCATTGGAAAAGGAGGTGATGGTGACACTTTATACTTTTTAGGCCAGTGATTAGCTCACTCCGTGATGTGGGAGACCAAGTAAAATTCTCTCCTCAGTGAGAGGGGAGAGGGAAAGGATTTGAACTGGGTAGTTTGATGTGGGGGTCCCTCAGTCCCCTGCTGCAGCTGTTCCACTGTGGCTAAATAATAAAAGCAAATTGGAACAGGGGGACTGGACTCTGGGTCTCAGCTTCAGAAGTGGATACCCTAACAATCAGATTACAGAGTCATTCCCTCTCTCTCCCTCTGTCTGCCTATTTAAGTTTTTGAGAGAGACAAAGTAGGTGAAATAATATATTTTATTGGACCAATTTCTGTTAGTGGAAGGGATTTGATTTTCAGCTACACAGAGATCTTGTTTGGATATTTAACTGTTTATCAACAGTGGAACACTCTGCTGAAGTAGAAGAATTGAACTTGAGTCAACATCCCAGGCAAGTGCCCTAACCACTGGGCTAAACTTTATGAGCTAAGCAGCATTAGCACCACCTACTTCTTCATTTGTTTTGTATTGTGCAAGGCAGGTGCCCAATTCATTCCTTCAAGAAATGCCTTAGGTGCCTAAGCTGCCTGACTCCAAATGGCAGATACTTGTTCATGGATTGTTAAGCAGAGATAGGTACCTCCTTCACTGCTGCCAAGACTTAGTTCTAACTGGGAGAGAAGGTGGGACCTAGCACAATTTGCTTTTATTGGTATTTCCAATTGGCTGGTCTAGGTAACTCCCTGCCTAGAATACTGGGTGTTGTGGATCAAATTTTGAGCCCTGGACTACACTATGAGTTTAGGTCAAATTTAGCAGCATTAGGTTGATTTAACCCTGCATCTGTCCACATGACCAAGCCTGTTTTGTTGACTTAAAGGGCTCTTAAAATCGATTTCTGTACTCCTCTCTGGTGAGGGGTTTAGCGCTAAAATTTACCTTGCTGGGTCAAATTTGGGGTAGCGTGGATGCAATTCGATGGTGTTGGCCTCCGGAAGCTATCCGAATGCTCCATTGTGACTGCTCTGGACAGCACTCTCAACTCAGATGCACTGGCCAGGTAGACAGGAAGAGACCCGGGAACTTTTGAATTTCATTTCCTGTTTGGCCAGCATGGCAAGCTGATCAGCACAGGTGACCATGCAGAACTCATCAGCACAGGAGACCATGAAGTCCCGGAATAGCAAAAGAGCTCCAGCATGGACAAAACAGGAGGTACTGGATCTGATCGCTGTATGGGGGAAGAATCCTTGCAGGCAGAACTCCGTTCCAAAAGACAAAATGCTAATATATTTGCCAAACTTTCCAAGAGCATGATGGACAGAGGCTACAACAGGGACATGCAGCAGTGCTGCATAAAAGTTAAGGAGCTGAGACAAGCCTACCAATATACAAAGAATGCAAACGGTCTCTCTGGGTCAGAGCCCCATACACGCTGGTTTTATGATGAACTGCATGCAATTCTGGGGGTGGCCCCTACCACTACCCCACTGTCCATGCACACACGCAAGGGGGGAGTCTCACACAACAGAGATGAGGAGTTTGAAGATGAGGAAGATGATGATGATGAGGTTGAGGCTAGCACACAGCAGGCAAGTGGAGAATCCCTTCTCCCCGGCAGCCAGGAACTGTTCATCACTCTGGAGCCAATACCCTTCCAACCCTCCCAAGGTGCGCTCCCAGACCATGAAGCCAGAGGAGGAACCTCTGGTGAGTGTACCTTTGTAAATATAATACAGAGTTTAAAAGCAGGCATGTTTAATGATTAATTTACCATGCCAAGCCAGTAGCAAGTAGTCTGGAATCATTGCAGAACAAAACCTTGCAGCGAATGGGCCCGGGCTTTGGCTGTTTGCCTTTGGCTGAAAATAAATCATCCCTACTGTTAACCACAGGGTGTGGGGAGGCCCGCTCATGACTGATCGGGATCTTCCCTGATACTAGCCACGCAGTGGGGGAGGAGGAAGCGATCATCCCAAAGAATTGGGTGTGAGGCGGCGTTGCATTGTGCTGCACATTCACCCTAAAACTGCAGTCCCTCATTTTAAATGGCCAACCCAATAGGCTTTGTTTGGTATAGGAAAGGAGGGTGCTGCTGTTTGAAACCATTCCCAAATGTTATGAAGGTTGAAGAAGCCGAAACCCTTTGCCTTACCATGGCTGCCTGCAAGCCAAATTCTGTTGCCCAGCTGAGCGTGTGTGATGTCTCACACCAAACTGGTAGGCACTCAATATAAGAGGCAAAATGCAACCTTTTAGCAAAAGTACATGTGTTATGTAATGTGAATCACTTGATTCAGTGTGAAATAGTCTTCCCTTTGTTCTCTAAAATGTATCTTTTTAAATACTACTCTCTCTTTTTTCCCTCCCTCAGATGCAAATGTTTCTACGCTCCCCCTATCATCTCCATCCCACAGGCTAGCGCAGATTGGAAGGCAAAAAAAAAACGCACTGGCGACAAGATGTTCTCTGAGTTCATGTAGTCCTCCCGCACTGAAAGAGCTCAGCAGAATGCATGGAGGCAAACAATGGCAGAGTCCAGGAAAGCAATAAATGAACGTGATTAGATGAGGCAGGATGCTGAGAGGAGGCAGAATGCAATGCTGAGGCTAATGAGGGAGCAAACTGACATGCTCAGGCGTCGGGTGGAGCTGCAGGAAAGGAAGCAGGAGCACAGACCGCCACTGTAGCCCGTGTATAACCGCCGGCCCTCCTCCCCAAGTTCCATATCCTCCTCACCCAGATGCCCAAGAACGTGGGGGGAAGGGGAGGCTACGGGCACACAGCCACTCCACCCCAGAGGATTGTCCAAGCAACAGAAGGCTGACATTCAATACGTTTTGAACTGTAGTGTGGCCTTGTCCTGTCCTCCTCCCATCATCCACCACCCTGCCTGGTGCTTCCCTCCTCATGCACCCCTCCCGGGCTACCTTGTGAGTTTTCCCCCTATTTGTGTGATGAATTAATAAAGAATGCATGATTTTGAAACAATAATGACTTTATTGCCTTTGAAAGCGGTGATTGAAAGGGGGAGGTCAATTGACTTACAGGGAAGTAGAGTCAACCAAGGGGGCAGGTTTTCATCAAGGAGAAACAAAGAGAACTGTCATACCATAGCCTGACCAGTCATGAAACTGGTTTTCAAAGCTTCTCTGATGCGCAGGACACCCAACTGTGCTCTTCTAATCGTCCTGGTGTCTGGCTGTGCGTAATGGGCTGCCAGGGGATTTGCCTCAACCTCCCACCTCATCATAAATGTTTCCCCCTTACTCTCACAGATATTGTGGAGCACATGGCAAACAGCAGTAACAATGGGACTATTGGTTTGGCTGAGGTCTAACCTAGTCAGTAAACTGCGCCATCGAGCTTTTAAATGTCCAAATGCACATTCTACCACCATTGCTCAGCCTATAGTTGAACTGCTCCTTACTACTGTCCAGGGTGCCTGCGTATGGCTTCATAAGCCATGGCATTAAGGGGTAGGCTGGGTCCCCAAGGATAACTATAGGCATTTCAACATCCCCAATGATAATTCTCTGGTTTGGGAAAGGAGTTCCTTCCTGCAGCTGTTCAAACAGACCAGAGTTCTTGAAGATGGGAGCTTCATGCACCTTTCCCAGCCATCCCACGTTGATGCTGGTGAAACATCCTTTGTGATCCACCAGTGCTTGCATTGAAAAGTACATACTGACTGCCAAGGTGGTCCAGTCTCAAGATAGATACATGCGTTTCACCACAGTTAGGGAACTCCATTGCAGCAAAGCCATCCACTATGACCTGCACATTTCCCAGAGTCATTACCCTTGATAGCAGCAGCTCAGTGATTGTGTTGGTACTTGGATCATAACAGCCCCCACAGTAGATTTACCCACTCCAAATTGATTCCTGACTACCAGTCTGGTGTTGCAAACTTCCAGAGGGCTATTGCCACTCACTTCTCAACTGTGAGGGCTGCTCTTATCCTGGCAGTCTCGCGCTTCAGGGCAGGGGAAAGCAAGTCTCAAAGTTCCATGAAAGAGCCCTTACACATGCAAAAGTTTCACAGCCACTGGGAATCATCCAGACTTGCAACACTATAAGGTCCCACCAGTCTGTGCTTGTTTCCCAGGCCCAGATATGGAGTTCCATGGCATGAACCTGCCCCATTATCACCATAATGTCCAAATTGCCAGGGCCCGTCTTTGAGAGAAGTCTGTGTCCATGTCCTCATCACTATCATGATCACGCCGTTGTCGCCTCCTCGCCTGCTTTTGCAAGTTCTGCACATACTGCAGGATAATGCGTGAGGTGTTTACAATGCTCACAGCAGCAGTGGTGAGCTGGGCGGGCTCCATGCTTGCCATGATATGGCATCTGAAGGAGAGCAGAGTTGCAGCGGAAGCGGTGGAGGAGGATGGTTAGCACTGCACACATTTCCCGAGGAAGAGCACACATACCCAGGTGCCCATGACAGACAACATGGAGAAATTTGCTATCGAGGCAATAGTAGCAGAGCAGAGTTGCAGCGGAAGTGTTGTATGACGATGGTTTGCAGACCTACTGCACTGTCTGCTGCCAGCAGCACCCAGGACACAACAGAGGCAGTGTCGGTGAGCTGAGCTGAGTGGGCTGCACGCTTGCCGTGGTATGGCATCTGCACGGAAAAAAGGCGCAAAACAATTGTCTGCCATTGCTTTCATGCAGGGAGGGGAGACTGACGACATGTACCCAAAACCACCCGCAACAATGTTTTTGCCCTATCAGGCATTGGGAGCTTAACCCAGAATTCCAATGGGTGGCGGAGACTGCGGGAACTGTGGGATAGCTACCCACAGTGCATCGCTCCATAAGTCAATGCTAGCAATAGTAGTGAGGACGCACTCTGCCGACTTAATGCGCTTAGTGTGGACATACACACTCGACAGTATAAAATTGACGTCTATAAAATGGACCAAATTTCGTAGTGTAGACATAGTCTAAGACACCTATCTTTCCCATACATCGTACAGGAAGCCTAGGTGCCTAACTGAGCGTTGAGAAACTCAGGATGGATACCTAAAAATTAGGCATTGTGGTGCTCGGCCTTGCAATACCTAAGTCCCTTTGTGGATCCCACCAATTATTTTTTATTCTGTTCTCTAAACTGCTCTGTATTATTGCTTTCTTCTTTCAACTGTCAGGTATGTGTGAACAATGCTTTAGAATAAAGGCACTCAGCTGTAGATCTAAGATCATGAATAGCATCAAAACCACAGACATTCTCATTGTTTTTCTGTCAAATTACTAAAGTTTGATGAAATGGTACATTAAGATTTATTAAGTCAACTTTATTAAGTTTAAAACAAATATCTAGAATTTAATTAACTTACGATACCTATTTTAAAATGAATTAAATACATATTTTACCTTATTTTTAACTGTACTTTTTAAAATCAAATTACTTTCCATACCTTCCATTTGCATCAGAGTGTCACAGCACTGAAAGCTGTTAATATAGATTCAAATGTCGCTGGCCCTCCTCTTTCAAGCCATTCAACACAGACCAGAATAAAACAGAAGATTATTCTTCTTTGCAATATCTAGAGAACTTTTACATAAGGTTGTCTTCCATTAGCAAAATTTGATCTACAGTAGAACCTCAGAGTTACAAACACCTCAGGAATGAAGGTTGTTCATAACTCTGAAATGTTCATAACTCTGAACAAAACATTATGGTTGTTCCTTCAAAAGTTTACAACTGAAATTGACTTAATACAGCTTTGAAACTTTATGTAGAAGAAAAATGCTGCTTTCCTTAGTTTTTTTACATTTAAAGCAGAACTGTACTCTATTTTTTTTCTCTGTTGATGCCTGATTGTGTACTTTCGATTCCAAATGAAGAGTGTGGTTGACTGGTGTCATAAACAGATAGCTAAAGGTTAATGTCTCTTGCACCTGGAGGGAGGTAACCTGAGGCACCTGACCAGGGGACCAATCAGGAAACCAGACTTTTTCAAATCTGGGTGGAGGGAAGTTTGTGTCTGAGTTCTTTGTCTTCTGCCTGTACTCTCTCGGCTATGAGAAGTGGTTTTTTCTGTCTCCCGCCTTTCTAATCTTCTGTTTCCCAGTTGTAAGTACAAAAGATCAGATAGTGATTTATATGTTTTTTCTGTATTTACATAGTGTACTTGCTGGAATGTGTTAAATTGTGTTCTTTTGAATAAGGCTGTTTATTCATATTTCTTTTAAGCAATTGACCCTGTATTTCTCACCTTAATACAGAGAGACCATTTTTATGTACTTTTTCTTTCTTTTTATATAAAGCTTTCTTTTTAAGACCTGTTGCAGTTTTTCTTTAGTGGGGAACTCCAGGGAATTGAGTCTGTGCTCACCAGGGAATTGGTGGGAGGAAGAAGTCAGGGGGAAATCTGTGTGTGTTAGATTTACTAGCCTGACTTTGCATACCCTCTGGGTGAAGAGGGAAGTACTTCTGTTTCCAGGACTGGAAATAGAGAGGGTGGAATCCCTCTGTTTAGATTCACGGAGCTTGCTTCTGTGTATCTCTCCAGGAACACCTGGAGGGGGGAAGGGAAAAGGTTTATTTCCCTTTGTTGTGAGACTCAAGGGATTTGGGTCTTGGGGTCCCCAGGGAAGGTTTTTTGGGGGACCAGAGTGCCCCAAAACACTCTAATTTTTTGGGTGGTGGCAGCAGTACCAGGTCCAAGCTGGTAACTAAGCTTGGAGGTTTTCATGCTAACCCCCATATTTTGGACGCTAAGGTCCAAATCTGGGACTAGGTTATGACATGGTGGCAGCATTTGTGGGAAAGATAGAATCCAGAAGCCAGTAGGAATATTATATTTTTCTTTTCTCTGCTAGGGGCTTTTAAGCAGACACAGTTTGATTTTAAAAGGAACCAGAGAGAATTTTTTTTTCTCTGCTCTCTCTTGCAGTTTCTGGCTTGCATATTAAGCAAGGAACCATTAAGCTGTGACAAAAGGGTCTTTTGTGACACAACAGCACTCCCATTAGGAGTCAAATACCAGCACTATACACATGCAAATAAAATGGTTTTTCTGGTTTACTTTAGATTTAAAAGATTAGCTAGAGGAAGAAAGGGAAAAAGGCACTGTTGCTAGGCAGACCCCAGGAGGCAACAGAGAACCTGCAGTTCAGAAGATAAACACCGAAGGGCACCCCAACACAAGAAAACAGGAACCATGCCTACCAAGACAAAAATGGAGGCCGAAAAACAAATCAAAGACGCAGAGCACAGGCGAGAGATGGAAAAAGAAACAGGAACTAGAAATAAAACAAAAAGAGATGGAGATGAAAGAAAGAGAAGAACAGATCAAACAGGCAGCCCATAAAAGAGAACAAGAAGCCAAAAATGCAGCCCACCACAGAAAACTAGAAGAAGAAGAAGAGGTGGCCCACCGCCGAGACATGGAAAAACAACAAAAAGAAAGTGAAGAGAAGGAAAAACAGAGAAAACATGAACTGGACTTAGCGCAGGCTGGGCAGCATGCGCCAGCCAATCCTAACAACCCTGCGCCAATGATTGTTCCACATCACAGGAAATTTCCCACCTACAAGGCAGGTGATGACACTGAGGCCTTCTTGGAAAATTTTGAAAGAGCCTGTCTTGGGTACTGCATCTCTGAAGACCAGTACATGGTAGAATTGAGGCCACAGCTCAGTGGACCTTTAGCAGAGGTGGCAGCTGAAATGCCTAAGGAGAACATGAACGACTATAAACTTTTTCAAACCAAGGCCAGATACAGAATGGGGATAACCCCGGATCATGCCCGTCGGTGTTTCAGAACTCAAAAGTGGAAACCAGATGTGTCATTTCCCAAACACGCCTACTATGTTGGGAAAAATTATGATGCCTGGATATCAGGACACAATGTTAAATCCTTGGAAGAACTGTACCTCCTCATACAAATGGAGCAGTTCTTGGATGGTGTTCCTGAGGACATAACACGGTACATACAAGATGGAAAACCCAAAAATCTCGCTGAGGCGGGGGAGATTGGAGCCAGATGGATAGAAGTGGCAGAAAGCAAGAAAGCTACTGTCAAGGGGAACGAATACCCCAGAGGGCACACTGACCATAAACCCTACAACCGAGGACAGCCAAAGACCCCACATACAACCCAAGTAAAGCCACAGACACACTATTCTTCCACCTCACCAGTCTCCAGTAACTCACCTCGACCCAGTGACCCATCAGATGGAAGATGCTTTAAGTGTAATGAACTGGGACATATCAAGGCCAACTGTCCAAAGAACGCCATCCGAGTGCAGTTCATTACACCACCATCACACCAAAGATCCCCAGGCCTGGATGCCTCTCAAATACCTTTGGAGCGAAGGGAAAATTTGAGAGTGGGCAGAAAGAAGGTTACTGCGTGGAGAGACACGGGGACACAAGTGTCAGCTATCCACCAATCCTTCGTAGACCCCAAATTCATCAACCCAAAGGCCAAAGTTACAATTTACCCCTTCATGTCACAAGCTGTAGACTTGCCTAAAGCTGAACTGCCTGTCCAGTACAAAGGCTGGTCAGGAATGTGGACTTTTGCAGTTTATGACAACTATCCCATCCCCATGCTACTGGGGGAAGACTTGGCCAACCAGGTGAAGCGGGCCAAGAGAGTGGGAATGGTTACACGTAGTCAAACCAGGCAAGCTTCCAAACTCATTCCTGTTCCTGAGCCATCCACAGGCGCCCCATTTGTGTTACCAGAGACCCAGACAGAGGTAGTGGACCCTGATTCCATGCCAACCACTGAAACAGCCACAGCACCTCCAGTCCCAGGCCCGGAACTGGAAGAGCAACCAGCACCAGCAAGTGCAACCACATCTTCAAATTCAACGCCAGTGGGCGCCAGCGAGCCAAAACTGGCAGAAGCAACAAACAGCCATACCCAAAAGGCTCAGCCAGAGCCTGAAATACCCTCAGGTGCAACAGCGGAGAGCGGTTCACCAGCAACGGAAACAACCCCATCATCTACATCGCTTCCAGAGGGACCAAGCCCAAGTCCACAGTCAGAGGAAGAACTGGTGACCCCAGCCTCAAGAGAACAGTTCCAGACTGAGCAGGAAGCAGATGACAGCCTTCAGAAAGCTTGGACGGCGGCCTGGAGCACCCCACCACCTCTCAGCTCTTCTAATCGATCCCAGTTTGTTATAGACCAAGGACTTTTATACAAGGAGATTCTTTCTGGTGGACACCGGGAAGAATGGCAGCCGCAAAAACAGTTGGTGGTTCCAACTAAGTACTGGGGGAAACTCTTATGCTTAGCCCATGACCATCCCAGTGGCCATGCTGGGGTGAACAGAACCAAGGACCGGTTGGGGAAGTCCTTCCACTGGGAGGGGATGGGCAAGGACGTTGCCAAGTATGTCCAGTCTTGTGAGGTATGCCAAAGAGTGGGAAAACCCCAAGACCAGGTCAAGGCCCCTCTCCAGACACTCCCCTGAATTGAGGTCCCATTTCAGCGAGTAGCTGTGGATATTCTGGGTCCTTTCCCAAAAAAGACGCCCAGAGGAAAGCAGTACGTACTGACTTTCGTGGACTTTGCTACCCGATGGCCGGAAGCAGTAGCTCTAGGCAACACCAGGGCTAACACTGTGTGCCTGGCCCTAACAGACATTTTTGCCAGGGTAGGTTGGCCCTCCGACATCCTTACTGATTCAGGATCTAATTTCCTGGCAGGGACCATGCAAAAACTGTGGGAAACTCATGGGGTGAACCACTTGGTTGCCACCCCGTACCACCATCAAACCAATGGCCTGGTGGAAAGGTTTAATGGAACTTTGGGGGCCATGATACGTAAATTCATCAACGAATACTCCAATAATTGGGACCTAGTGTTGCAGCAGTTGCTGTTTGCCTACAGGGCTGTACCACATCCCAGTTTAGGGTTTTCACCGTTTGAACTTGTGTATGGTCACGAGGTTAAGGGGCCATTACAGTTGGTGAAGCAGCAATGGGAGGGGTTTACGCCTTCTCCAGGAACTAACATTCTGGACTTTGTAAGCAACCTACAAGCACCCTCCGACACTCTTTAGCCCTTGCTAAAGAAAACCTACAAAATGCTCAAAAAGAGCAAAAGGCCTGGTATGATAAACATACCAGAGAACGTTCCTTCAGTGTAGGAAACCAGGTTATGGTCTTGAAGGCGCAACAGGCCCATAAGATGGAAGCATCATGGGAAGGGCCATTCACGGTCCAAGAGCGCCTGGGAACTGTGAACTACCTCATAGCATTTCCCAATTCCTCACTAAAGCCCAGAGTGTACCATGTTAATTCTCTCAAGCCTTTCTATTCCAGAGACTTACAGGTTTGCCAGTTTACAGTCCAGGGAGATGATGCTGAGTGGCCTGATGGTGTCTACTACGACGGGAAAAAAGACGGTGGCGTGGAAGAGGTGAACCTCTCAACCACCCTGGAACGTCTGCAGCGGCGACAAATCAAGGAGCTGTGCACTAGCTTTGCCCCATTGTTCTCAGCCACCCCAGGACGGACTGAACGGGCATACCACTCCGTTGACACAGGTAATGCTCATCCCATTAGAACCCCACCTTACCGGGTGTCTCCTCATGCCCAAGCTGCTACAGAACGGGAGATCCAGAACATGCTACAGATGGGTATAATCCGCTCATCTACCAGTGCATGGGCATATCCAGTGGTTCTGGTACCCAAACCAGATGGGGAAATACGCTTTTGCGTGGACGACCGTAAGCTAAATGCGGTAACTCATTCGGACAATTATCCAATGCCACGCACCGATGAGCTACTGAGAAGTTGGGACGTGCCCAGTTCATCTCTACAATAGACTTAACCAAGGGGTACTGGCAAGTACCGCTAGATGAACCTGCCAAGGAAAGGTCAGCATTCATCACCCATGCGGGGGTGTATGAATTCAATGTCCTTCCTTTCGGCCTTCGAAATGCACCCGCCACCTTCCAGAGGCTTGGTAGATGGTCTACTAGCAGGACTGGGAGAATATGCAGTTGCCTACCTCGATGATGTGGCCATTTTTTCGGACTCCTGGCCCGAACACCTACTACACCTGGAAAAGGTCTTTGAGTGCATCAGGCAGGCAGGACTAACTGTTAAGGCCAAAAAGTGTCAAATAGGCCAAAACAGAGTGACTTACTTGGGGCACCAGGTGGGTCGAGGAACCATAAACCCCCTACAGGCCAAAGTGGATGCTATCCAAAAGTGGCCTGTCCCAAAGTCAAAGAAACAGGTCCGATCCTTCTTAGGCTTGGCCGGGTACTACAGGCGATTTGTACCACACTACAGCCAAATCGCTGCCCCACTGACTGACCTGACCAAAAAGACCCAGCCAAATGCAGTTAGGTGGACTGATGAGTGTCAAAAGGCCTTTACCCAACTTAAGGAAACGCTCATGTCTGACCCTGTGCTCAGGGCCCCGGACTTTGACAAGCCATTCCTAGTAACCACGGATGCATCTGAGCGTGGTATAGGAGCAGTTCTCATGCAGGAAGGACCGGATCACAACTTCCATCCTGTCGTGTTTCTCAGCAAGAAACTGTCTGAGATGGAAAGTCACTGGTCAGTCAGTGAAAAGGAATGCTACGCCATTGCGTACGCCCTGGAAAAGCTATGCCCATATGTTTGGGGACGGCGGTTCCAGCTACAAACTGACCATGCTGCGCTAAAGTGGCTTCATACTGCCAAGGGGAACAACAAGAAACTTCTTTGTTGGAGTTTAGCTCTCCAGGATTTTGATTTTGAAATTCAGCACATCTCAGGAGCTTCTAACAAAGTAGCTGATGCACTCTCCCGTGAGAGTTTACCAGAATCCAGTAGTTAAAAAGTGTTCTTAAAATGTAGAAGTCTGATAGTTATATACTTAGTGGTATATGTAAAGGTGCATGTGTTGTATTAATCTGTTTATTTTGAAGTTCTAGGAGGAAATCGCCGCCAGTGAGCTTCCCCACTGTCTGCAATTTGGGGGGCGTGTCATAAACAGATAGCTAAGGGTTAATGTCTCTTGCACCTGGAGGGAGGTAACCTGAGGCACCTGACCAGGGGACCAATCAGGAAACCAGATTTTTTCAAATCTGGGTGGAGGGAAGTTTGTGTCTGAGTTCTTTGTCTTCTGCCTGTACTCTCTCAGCTATGAGAAGTGGTTTTTTCTGTCTCCTGCCTTTCTAATCTTCTGTTTCCCAGTTGTAAGTACAAAAGATCAGATAGTGATTTATATGTTTTTTTTATATTTACATGGTGTACTTGCTGGAATGTGTTAAATTGTGTTCTTTTGAATAAGGCTGTTTATTCATATTTCTTTTAAGCAATTGACCCTGTATTTGTCACCTTAATACAGAGAGACCATTTTTATGTACTTTTTCTTTCTTTTTATATAAAGCTTTCTTTTTAAGACCTGTTGCAGTTTTTCTTTAGTGGGGAACTCCAGGGAATTGAGTCTGTGCTCACCAGGGAATTGATGGGAGGAAGAAGTCAGGGGGAAATCTGTGTGTGTTAGATTTACTAGCCTGACTTTGCATACCCTCTGGGTGAAGAGGGAAGTACTTCTGTTTCCAGGACTGGAAATAGAGAGGGTGGAATCCCTCTGTTTAGATTCACGGAGCTTGCTTCTGTGTATCTCTCCAGGAACACCTGGAGGGGGGGAAGGGAAAAGGTTTATTTCCCTTTGTTGTGAGACTCAAGGGATTTGGGTCTTGGGGTCCCCAGGGAAGGTTTTTTGGGGGACCAGAGTGCGCCAAAACACTCTAATTTTTTGGGTGGTGGCAGCTTTACCAGGTCCAAGCTGGTAACTAAGCTTGGAGGTTTTCATGCTAACCCCCATATTTTGGACGCTAAGGTCCAAATCTGGGACTAGGTTATGACAACTGGTCAGTTCATAAGCCTAGTGTTCATAATTCTGAAATTCTACTGTAATTTCATAGAGTTTAATGTCAGAAAGGACCATATCATTTAGTTTAACTTTTGATATATCAGTAGGCCAATAAATTTCACCCAATTACCTTTGTATTGAGCTTGTGCATTTGACTACAGCATAACTTGCCTACAGCTAAAGCATAGCTTCCAGAAAGCCATCCAGTCTTGATCTGCTTATACCAACAGATGGAGAATCCACCACTTCCCTGGTATTTTGTTCCAATGGTCAAAATCACTCAAGTAGTTAAAAAAAATGTACCTGATTTCTATTTTGAATTTGTCTGTCTTCAGCATCTAGACACTGGTTCTTGTTATCCTTTCTCTACTACATTAAGGATATCCCTACGGTGGCCTTTAAACTGAGTTTTGGAACTCATATTAAATATGGTTCTGGCTTAGCCCATTTCTGTTGGATATGAACACAAAGTGTGGTAAATTTATTCCTGTTAGGGACCATTATATGGAAAATACTCAAGAGCTCTGAATTGATTTGGAATTGTAACTTCTAAATCATCTCAACATATTTCTAGAGCTTTGAACCTAAAGAACATTGTCATACCTAAATCACTGTGAAATTTATTTTAAAATAAATTTCATAGCACATCAACAGTAAAATGTTACAGGCAGTGCCCAGTCTTTAATACAATTTTTGGGTAGATGGACATACCCAAAGTCTGCAAGAATATTCAGTAGTGGGTGCATCCAATTCTCCTTTCACACGAGTGAAACACCATTTACTTTAATGAAGATACTCCTAACTTATAATAGCATAAATGAGTGGAGAATCCATGCCAAAGTCTCTAACTGCTTTTCTGATATAGCCTCAAATAGATGAAAATTGTAAATTGAGACTAGATTAAAAAAGGATTACCAGAATAAATCAGAGATTAAGCAATTGTAAGAGAAATACTAGACAATGCTGTTTCTATTTTAAACTATCAGTACATAATATAGCTTTCAGAACAGGAAATGTGAGACGCGAAATATAGGGGGAATTGAGTCTATCATCTATTTTAAATTTTACACAGAGGACAAAAACAGAAAGAAAAACAAAAGTGGAAAACAAGATAGTACATAGCACAGGCTTGGGGGTCTTATAGTCCTTTTTATGTTCTGATGTTTCTGTTAAAGTGCAGATGCTGCCTGCAAATTATATTGAGTTCAGAAAAATTGTGTTTTTTTAACAACTCTAAATTTTCTTTCACAGGATTTTTTACTGCCTATAAACACAGAAGTTTTGTATAAAACTCATCTTATTAGTGGAAACACAGTGCCTTTTAGATCAAGAACAATTTAAACTATATATATAAAGCCAACATTCATGCAATTCAGTGGCTATTTTTCCTGAAGGAACACAACTGGGAATATACTGAAAAAAATAGTACATTTATTTGCACCTGTTTGCTACAACTATATTAAAGTCCTTTTGATTTGCTTTTCCACTAAAATGTATGTGAATAGGGTTTTGTTTGCAGAGATGTTTTGAGAATGGCCATTCTGCATCCAGCTACCATGCAAGCAAAGCACACATGTTCAGCTATGAATATGGACATTCTCTCCCTTGCTGCTACTATGAAGCACTTTATATAAACCATTGTATAGTTGTGTAGGAACATGCATTTTCTACTACAGCTGAAGGTTAAAAAATATGGTTATCAATATTTCACAATTTTTGAGGTTGTTATTCAAACTGTGGTCCATTTCACAACAATCTCAGTATGTGGATAGGTTCCTGTAATAGTTGTAGACAATCATTTGTCATTCTGTATGTGTTTGCATATGTTTCAGGGGGGGTGGAAGGGGGAAATAGTTTAGTTGTTTGGCATTTTACAAACCTAGTTACTTACATTTCAAAGAACTATTGCACAGAGAATAAGCATGGCACTCTCTCAGGTTTTGATGCTAAATGCATTTCAAAGCAAAAGCCAATTCAACTGTCAGGCTCTCTGAAGGAGAAGCATTTGTTCCTCTGCAACAAAAGCATTGTTTTGGCAAACATCAACAATGATGGGAGTTAACGGCACAGCATACTGTGAAAATTTGATTAACTTTTGATCAAATAGAATTGTAACTGAAACCTAAATGATTAAAACTATCTTTCCCAACTAAGAAAAGAAAATTGAAGAAACATTGCTTATGGTGGATCAATGAGAAGGTTAAGTTTAAAAAGCCTCCTCCTCCCCCACCCCCCTTGGCCTATTCCCCAGCTCCTTAGTGAGTCCATGGATTGACAAAGGTGTTGTCACTTCCCACCTGATTTAAGTAATGAATGTGATGGAAGATATTCTCCTGGGAGAAAGCAAGCTGGTTAAAGTTGGATAGCATTATGATTTATAACAATACACAAGTTTTCATATCTATAGCAATTTTCATCCTAAAAGGTCCCTGAGTTCTTTACAGACTACAGGTTATATCCTGAAGTATTTTCTCTGTGATCACTTACTCAGGAAAAACCTTCACTGAGTTTCACTTGCACCCGCTGCCAGCAGCCCCAAGGGACACTGACAGCAGACAGGGACCACCAAGGTGGTAAGGCAAGGACACTGAATCATGTCACCTATCCTTTTCTCTGGCTGCACCACTGGAGGATCCCCTCTACAATGCAGTGGTCACCCCGTGGCTGTTTATTCTACTGTAAGCCACTTTGACCCAAAGGAACAATGCAAAGAAGTCACAGAGCATCACAGAATCTGCTCTGCAGCATCTAGCACAAGCAGTGACATTAAATATTTGCAAGGGGAAGGGGAGGAAGAGGTCCGTCCATGGCCCTATTTCAGCCAAGAAACAAATGGTTCAGAATGGGGTGCACATGACTATTCTGCACCTCTCCAAAGAGTGCATGCCACTCCGTACTCGCCCAGCACTTCTGAAAGTGTCAAGAGCTGTGGTTTAAATCACAATTTAGCCTTAGTATTTAAACAGAATAATTGCATTTAATATTTGTGCATAGTGTGCACAAATGGTAGTGCCAGAGGCACTACCGAAATTGTTGTATCACCTAAGGCTGAGAGAAAAAAGAAAAAATAATTGTGTATGTAGCTATCTCTTGAAATCTTTAATAAAGCAAGGCTCTGTATTTATAGATGTACTTTCTGAGAGTCTGAGGAGGTTTGGCTGAACCATGAATGAGAGCAGTGAATGAGGATTTCTCTACATATTACTGGTGTCCCAGTCACTATGGCGGATAGGCAGATGTAATTACACAAATCAGTTATTAACAGCACAGTTCTGTCCATGCGATCATTCAATATCATTCTTCCCATTTGTTGCTCTTCTGATTGTTGGAGTGTTTGCATAGCACCACACTATGCCCTATGTAGCAAAGTAAAGAAGATTTGCAGTTAAAGCTAAGACAGTCCAGATGGGGAGTTGCTTTCTAATCATGAGTTAGGATTTTTAGCACCATTTTGATTGCTTCCAAGTTGTTATTATTTATACAGCATCATAAACATGTTTGGCACTACACAGAACAAGACAGACTTTTTTATTTGGAGTGCCCTCCATGTAACCTTTTTAGAGATATCTTCAGTGCTCTTTCATACTCTTTTTTTTGTCTGTAGTCTCTACATACCCTGGTCACTCTGTAGCAAATATTTTCCTTCATATCATTGGTTCTCTATTATGTATTTTTTAAAAGGACCAATTACAGACCCTCACTCCCACTGCTGCTGAATGATTGGAAGGGGCCTGCCTACCTGCAATTATGCATCTGACCGTAAAATAGGCTCCAGGTTTCAAATACTAATTAGTGAGTGTATGGAAACCAGGCACTCAATGTGTTGTTTCAGCACTGTGGGAACTTCTTTTGCGGGAGGGGGCAGAGACACTTGAAATGGTTTTTTTTTTTTTTCATTTCAAAGACGAGACATTTAAGGGTGGTTGTTAAATGTTTGTCAAAGACAAAATGCTCTCCTGAATAGAATTTGCTCTGAGTCAATCAGGAACAAACATTCCTGTGGTTTGAGTGTTCATTGTCATGAACAGTACTGGAGTGAAGAGAAAAGGCTGTAAAATTAGTCCAGGGCTTGAACTTGCCTTGGACCAGCCTGAGGATTGGGGAATCAGAAGCAGAGAAATGTGACTGTAGGCACAATTAAAGCTGTTCCTTTGCTCAAAATGAATCCTACAGCACTTGTTCAGTATTCATGAGAAACACACACAAAACAAAATGTCAGAGGGAAAAATACTTCACTACATAATATGCAGATGTCACTTGTTGAATCAAAAGCTGGCAGTATCAGTATATATTATTAATTGGGGGTTGAGTCCCTTGTAGTTTCAGTAGGCAGAGCGCATTGCATGCACTCAAGGCTACATTATCCCTCCATCTTCCCCACAAGCATCCTGCCACCCACTCCCGTCTCATGCTAGGAGCTCTAGGCATCCCCTCTGCTCCTCTTCCCCCCAATACCATTATCCTCCATTTGCCACACCATGGCAGAGGCTCTATGCATCTCCTGTTCCCCAATCAAGGGCTCTTGTAGGCCCCTGTCATAACCTAGTCCCAGATTTGGACCTTAGCGTCCAAAATATGGGGGTTAGCATGAAAACCTTCAAGCTTAGTTACCAGCTTGGACCTGGTACTGCTGCCACCACCCAAAAAATTAGAGTGTTTTGGGGCACTCTGGTCCCCCCGAAAACCTTCCCTGGGGACCCCAAGGCCCAAACCCTTGAGTCTCACAACAAAGGGAAAGAAATCTTTTCCCTTCCCCCCTCCAGGTGCTCCTGGAGAGATACACAGAAGCAACCTCCGTGCATCTAAGCAGAGGGACTCCACCCTCCCCGTTCCCAGTCCTGGAGAACAGAATTACCTCCCTCTTCACCCAGAGGGAATGCAAAGTCAGGCTAGTAAATCTAACACACACAGAGTTCCCTCTGACTTCTTCCTCCCACCAATTCCCTGGTGAGTACAGACTCAATTCCCTGGAATTTCCCACTAAAGAAAAACTGCAACAGGTCTTAAAAAGAAAGCTTTATATAAAAAGAAAGAAAAATACATAAAAATGGTCTCTCTGTATTAAGGTGACAAATACAGGGTCAATTGCTTAAAAGAATATTGAATAAACAGCCTTATTCAAACAGAATACAATTTAAAGCACTCCAGCAACTATATTCATGTAAATACAAAAAAAACATATAAATCCTATCTGATCTTTTTGTACTTACAACTGGGAAACAGAAGATTAGAAAGCAGGAAATAGAAATCACTCCTCATCTGAGAGAGCATACAGGCAGACAGACAAAGAACTCAGACACACAATTCCCTCCACCCAGAGTTGAAAAAAATCCTGTTTCCTGATTGGTCCTCTGGTCAGGTGGTTCAGATTACTTCTTTCCAGGTGAAAGAGACGTTAACCCTTAGCTATCTGTTTATGACAGCCCCCATTTCACCCTTCCCCTACTGTACACCATTGCCTTTTCCCCTCATCCCATGGTCTCTATGGTGTTATTCCATTTCTGCCTTCCATACCTACATGGTAGGATTTCTGTGACCCTCCTCTCTTCTCCCCCCCCACCCACTTGTCACCAGTTTCCCCTCTCCACACTCTGGGTCCCTGTTTACCACATCACCACCATTCCCTGTCCTCTCATTCCCTTTTGGACCCCTATTCTGACCCCTCACACTAGGGTGAACAGATGTCCCGATTTTATAGGGACATTCCCAATTTTTTTTTCTTATATAGACTGCTATTACCTCCCATGCCTGTCCCCATTTTTCACACTTGCTGTCTGGTCACCCTACCTGACACATACACTTCCCATTCTTTGGGTCTCTGCTTCCACCCCTCCCCCAATCACCAAGTCCTCTGCTCACTCTGTCTAGGTTCTTGCTTTCCCCCTTCCTACAACCCTCACCAGCCCCTGTCCTCTTCAGGTCTCCCCATTCCATCTCTCCTTACCCTGCTCTGGATGCTCCATCCTTCTGGTCCGTGCAGCTCTTCTCTCTCCCACTACTCTTGTCCTATTTCCCATCAGCTCCTCATGTGTCCCCTCCACATTTACTCTGCCTGCCACCCCTACAAACCTTTCCTCTCTCCTTTCTGTTAAAGTCTAGGCTACAGACAATCTCCACAATGCACCAAGCTATGTTGTGGCTTGTGATAATCATAGGTGGAAGTATGGGACAAAAGAGAGATTGCATTTCCTGCAGCCCCAGCAATGTGGGGTCTTGATTTCCCTCTGCCTGAGGCTTTTCCAATGTTCTGATTAAAACTTACTTTGCTCAGCCAAAATGGTGTAATTTTGTCTTTTGTATTGTGGTTGTTTTTTTGTTTTGTTTGTTTTTGCAACTATCATAAACGGATAGTTAAGAGTTAATAGAACAGAAGTACTTCATTTCTCTTTTGCCTGTAAAGAGTTAACAAGATCAGTGAGCCTGGCTGTCCCCTGACCAGAGGACCAATCAGGGGACAGGATACATTCAAATCTTGAAGGAGGGAAGTTTTGTGTGTGTGCTGTTAGATTTTGGTGGTTGTTCACTCTGGGGGCTCTGAGGGACCAGATGTGCAACCAGGTTTCTCTCCAATCTCTTTGATACAGTCTCTTATATGTCCAGAATAGTGAGTACTAGGTAGATAAGGCAAGTTAGGCTTATGTTTGTTTTCTTTATTTGCAAATGTGTATTTGGCGGAAAGGAGTTCAAATTTGTATTTGGCTGAAAGGATTTTAATTTATACTTGTATACTTAGGCTGGGAGGGTATTCCCAGTGTCTATAGCTGAAAGACCCTGTAACATATTCCATCTTAAATTTACAAAGATAATTTTTACTGTTTTTTCTTTCTTTAATTAAAAGCTTTTCTTGTTTAAGAACCTGATTGTTTTTTTATTCTGGTGAGACCCCAGGGGACTGGGTCTGGATCCACCAGGGAATTGGTGGGGAGAAAGGAGGGAAAGGGGAGAGAAAGGTTAATTTTCTCTCTGTGTTAGGATTACTTTCTCTCTCAGGGAGAGTCTGGGAGGGGGAGAAAGAAGGAGGCGGGAAGGTGAATTTTCCTCTCTGTTTTAAGATTCAAGGAGTTTCAATCACAGTTATCTTCCAGGGTAACCCAGGGAGGGGAAGCCTGGGAGAGGCAATGGTGAGGGAAAGGGTTTACTTTCCTTGTGTTAAGATCCAGAGGGTCTGGGTCTTGGGGGTCCCCGGGCAAGGTTTATGGGGGACCAGAGTGTACCAGGCACTAGGAAAAAGTTCCTAACTGTCAGGGTAGTTAAACACTGGAATAGATTGCCTAGGGAAGTTGTGGAATCTCCATCGCTGGAGATATTTAAGAGTAGGTTAGATAAATGTGTATCAGGGATGGTCTAGACAGTATTTGGTCCTGCCATGAGGGCAGGGGACTGGACTCGATGACCTCTCGAGGTCCCTTCCAGTCCTAGAGTCTATGAGTCTATGGAATTCCTGGTTGGTGGCAGTACTAAGCTGGTAATGGAGCTTAGAGGAATTCATGCTGGTATCCGATCTTTTGGATGCTAAGGTTCAGAGTGGCGAATTATACCATGACAGCAACCCTAAAAATGATGCCACAAGAGTGTCCCAGTTCTTGATTTTAAAGCTATAGGTGATTTAGCCATATCAAGAAATAGAGCACGTCTGGAAGAGTCTTTTTGTTCCTGCAAAAATTCATTACAAAAAAATAAGCATTCCATTTCTTCTACGTTTGTTCAATATCTTCATTAATGGTCTGGAGGATGGTGTGGATTGCACCCTCAGCAAGTTTGTAGATGACACTAAACTGGGAGGAGTGGTAGATACGCTGGAGGGTAGGGATAGAATACAGCGGGACCTAGACAAATTAGAGATTGGGCCAAAGAAATCTGATGAGGTTCAAGAGGGACAAGTGAAGAGTCCTGCACTTAGGATGGAAGAATCATATACACTGCTACAGACTAGGGACCGCATAGCTAGGAAGCAGTTCTGCAGAAAAAGACCTAAGGGTTACAGTGGACGAGAAGCTGGATATGAGTCAACAGTGTCCCTCGTTGCCAAGAAAGCTAATGACATTTTGGGCTGTATAAGTAGGGGCATTGCCAGCAGATTGAGGGACGTGATCATTCCCCTCCATTCAGCACTGGTGAGATCTCATCTGGAGTACTGTGTCCAGTTTTGGGCCCCACACTACAAGACGGATGTGGAAAAATTGGAAAGAGTCCAGTGGAGGGCAACAAAAATGATTAGGGGGCTGGAGCACATGATTTATGAGGCGAGGCTGAAGGAACTGGGATTGTTTAGTCTGCAGAAGAGAAGAATGGGGGTGATTTGATAGCTGCTTTCAACTACTTGAAAGGGGGTTCCAAAGAGGATGGATCTAGACTGTTCTCAGTGGTAGCAGATGACAGAACAAGGAGTAATGGCCTCAAGTTGCAGTGGGGGAGGTTTAGGTTGGATATTAGGAAATCTTTTTCCCTAGGACGTTGGTGGAACTGGAATGGGTTATCTAGGGAGGTGGTGGAATCTCCTTCCTTAGAGATTTTTAAGATCAGGCTTCACAGAGCTCTGGCTGGGATGATTTAGTTGTGGATTGGTCCTGCTTTGAGCAGGGGGTTGGACTAGATGACCTCCTGAGATCCCTTCCAACGCTGATATTCTATGATAATCTATACCTTACTGATGGATAGTGGAATTTTGATTCACTAAATTACCCCCAACTGGTAAAATAGCATATATTGATTTAATTTCGAGAATAAAAATGCAAAGTGATCAAATGTGCTGCCTTTATGTCTCTTCTCTTTGTTGCTGTGGACAGTTAGAAGACTTACGCCATATACTTGCAGACAGCACCAATCGGTGAAGGGTGCCTGGTTCCCTCATGAACTTTCTTAATATCCTTCCTTCAGCTACTGAATGGTTATGCCATGGAAACTAACACTTCCAACTTGAGCATCTGTGTAGATGAAATTGAAATATATATTCAATGGCAAAAAAGTACATTAACACAGACCTAAGGTAGTCTAGTGACATATTACCTCCTTGTAGAATGGTGAGTTGAGAAACTCAAACTTCTAAAAACCAGGAAATGCACAGTTAAGGTTACCAATATAACCTTAACTTTGCCCTTTTTAGCAATGCCCCGATATGCTCTAATACATATACCTTTACTCTGTCAGTCCCACAATTGCTGAAATGCGCAACAGCTTCACCTCATTTTACAACCCATTCACTCTCATTCACATGATTCCATCTAACATTATAAAAGATCAAGAAGGAAAAAAAGTATAGGATACCCATGCCACCTTCCTTTGGTTCTCCTGGAGCTTGTAGTAACCTGTGGGAATTACCTATATATATTTCAGGTACAGTCAATGTGCTGGGGTAGAATGGTAGAGGCTGCAGTTGGATCTGCTTGGTAAAGGTGTTTGCAATATGAGGACATGTGTGGATTACTTTGAGGTGTGTGACAGAGCTGTGATGATTATACAAAGAAATCTGTGTTTTGTACAATGTGTGTGAGGAAAGGAAGTACCGCATATGTACCTTCAAGACGCAGTATTTATCATTTCTCTACTGAATTTTGTAGGATGCATCAGTAACAAGCCATAGGGCTTTTATTACAAATGATATTGTCAGCAATAAGGTAGAATATGAGCGGATTCTAATACTTTAATGACAGTTAAATGAAAATGTAGGTTGAGATTGTGTCCTGTGAGTAAAGGTACATCTACATTTGAAATGGGAGGTATGATTCCTAGCTTGTGTAGATGCACCCACATGAGATCTGCTTGAGATAGCATGCTAAAAATACCAATGTAGTCAAGGCAGCACAGATGGTGGCTCAAGCTAGCCATCCAAGTACAAACTGACCCAGACCCTCTAGGCCTACTCTGAGACATGGCCAGCTACACCAATATTTTGAGAATGCTATCTGGAGCAGAGCTATAGCAGGGGTACCTCTACATAGGCAACCTTAACCCTGCATTTTCTGGTAGAAGTTTTGCTCAACTCAGAATTCTGAGAGGAGATGATATACCACCAAGCAACCTTAATTCTGAATTAACTTTTTTTTTTCCATTGAATTTTCTAATGTTTTGACTTGGAGTAAATATGTTGTTGGCAGGAGTTAGTAGTCATTTAGGCAGTTGTACACATCATGTCCAGCAATTAGCATACTGAGACAGCCAGCCACCATTCCTCTCAACTCCACTCACTCTCAGCTCCGCTTCAGCACACTCTCCAGCCATGCCGCTGACCCATTCAGTGTGTATAGGTCCCTAAATATGTATGTAGGTGTCTAAATTCAGGCACTTATAAGAGTGAATATTTTGATTATGCACAATTTCGGTCTGATTTTAAGGTTAAGTGAAAGGAAGAAAAATAGAATGAAGAAACCCATAAAGGTGCATTTTTAACACATATAGTGCCTCATCTTTTCAAAATAGTTGAGGAGAAATCTCAAAATCTCAGGGAAAGGATGTATGTTTGTGAGTGAATAAGCCCTTTTCATCTACAATTCTCTTAACCACCTCAAGGAGACTGAAAAATCTCATAATGATCTGTATAACAGAGTTAAACCACCTCAACTGTCAACTACAATTTCAGAACAAATCATTAAACCAATACAGTTGCTGTAATTTTCCAATCTGGTATTGACAATTAAAGTCATTCCTTATAAAAATGCTCAATGCTGATCCTAATTACCATGTTTGATTTAGTGACTTTATTTAACTGGCAAAAGAAATGACATTTTTTTAAAAAAAGTCCACATGGTAAAATTGCTTTATTAGCCATACACCAGAAGTTTGCTTAATTTAGCAATTAACTTTTTCATCCTACTGAAAGCACTCCATCACATCACTTACTGCAGAGAGGAATACACAGCAGTCAGAGGGACACAAGAGTAAGATTGCCACTATGAATACTATGGCATGTGTCTTGATTTGGGGCCATTATTGTAGATTCATCAAACTTGCAAGCAGCCCAGGTATGCTAGTCCTGCCAAACTGTACTCACCATGGGACCAGGGTGGGTTCTCAAAATTGGTAGATTAATGCAGCCTGATGGCAGCTTTAGCTCAAAAGGGCTGTTAATCAGACAGGAAGCACTTGGTGTAGAGACATCCCATTCATATAAGCTTCCTCTGGGAACATCCAGAAAGGAAGTGGCACAAAACCTAGGCTGGGAAATCCTCAGGAGGCCAGATAAGCTGATTTTATTGCCCCTTTGCATTGTTGCAATGGTGTAAAAGAGTCATAGCAGACTGATGATCTGGCTTTTTGTGTTCATTTCAGGTTGAATTTTCACCCTGAAACATGCACCAGCACAAATAAATGCCAGGAGCCTGTCTCCCAAGAATTTCAAAAATAAGACACAAGACCATTATTTCAGCTTTATATTTTCAGAATGAACTCAAGATTTCTGAACTCTTGGGGATGGCAGTATTGCCTGAGTACCGCGTTTCTAGTGAGTATACTTTGAAAATAACCTTTGTCTATCCAAGAGTATGTTTTCGATACCAAAAAGCTGTGTTTTTACCACAAGTAACATGTTAGCTATCCTGCTGTAAAATCCCAGTGGTAGTTTTACCAGAGGGTAGTTAGGTGAGGTCAACCATAGGCCAGGGACAGAGGGAGGAGTCTTCTTAGTGTATGCACAACATGCTTCAAGTAGCACATGACCAGGCCGGGTCCCGACGGGGTATGCTGGGGTATAGTGTTGAACCTAGCTACATTGCAGTAAAAAATACAGTGCCTTGTCTCCAATAGGTTTTCACTGCAGGGCAGCTACCACACATTTAGTTACACTACAGTAAAAAACACACTGTTCTTGGCAGTGAGGACAAAGTCTGAGGAGCATTAATGGTTCTGCTAGTGTTCCAACTTTCGAAACAGAAGAAGCTTTTTATATCATTATAAGTATTACAAAGTACGGCTATGGGACTAGAGCCTCAAATGCTTCAATGCATGAGTAGTCCCATTGACTTCAGTGAGTTTATTCATGAGTCAAAAGACTCACATGTTAAGTCTTTCCAAGATTAGACCCTGTGAAATTGAAGTCATCAAAACTGATTCAGAAATAGAAGATTATAAATCAATCAATTACAATTTGTATGACTCAGGCTACTGTTTTATATTGTTAAATATCATTACTGAGTTTTAGTAAATGGACACAGTCATATGTCCTTACATGTTATGCTTATGAGTTATGTTAGTTCATAGTCTCTTACTGTTATTTATTTTACTTCATAAAATAAAATAATAAGGCAGAAAGAAAATCCTTTTGGAATGCTCCCTTAACACTAGTTATGAAGTTGTATGTCTTCATGTTTTTACACAGAGCCACAGCCAATAAGTAAAGGTTATATCTTGCTTTATACATGTTTTATATTTTTAATATCTTATATTTGATTATAAAGAAATATGTTTAGTATTTTCTGTATATTCTTTAGGTGATCAAATTCAGATTTGATCACTGGTGATACCGAGTAGCTGCCAATGGCAACATAGAGTAAAGCCTGTATCTTCTTGAGAAAGAAGGGTGCGTTAACACAAAGAGTTTCAGAGTGGTAGCCATGTTAGTCTGTTTCCGCAAAAAGAACACGAGTACTTGTGGCACCTTAGAGACTAACAAATTTATTTGAGCGTAAGCTTTCTGCATCCGAAGAAGTGGGCTGTAACCCACGAAAGCTTATGCTCAAATAAATTATGTTCAAATAAATTTATTAGTCTCTAGGGTGCCACAGTAACACAGAGAGTGCCATTGCTGGCCAAAGTTCTCATCTTGAAAAGTCTTTAAAACAGGTTCTTATCCATCTCACGTCTAGTGAAAATTCATATTTTTAAACTCACATTGAAGTGTCTCATTTAGAACAAATATTTGTTATATATTTAATTTAACATATATACTAAGCTTTGTAAATAGAAATCTTCTGGAGCAGAATACTACGACACATTTGTAAAAAAGTTTGTTAGAAAATTTGTCAATTCATCTTTAAATAAAGTCTAACTTGTTTGTCTTGTCCCTGCATCCTTAGAACTATACACAATTTTAGAAATAGTACATATATAGGAACTTGTGTTCAGAGAATTACAGTAAGGAATGCACACATTTGTTAACCAAATGCAGAGAAGTACCAAAAGTGTGCATTCCTTATTGTAATTCTCTGATATTAATGAAATATGGAAATGATACACATAATTGGCAAATAGCATTGTCTGATATTCTATGTTACTAATGAGCCATATTAACTAAGAAGCTGCTTAAATACACACACACTATATTTATCAAGTGGTGTGCTTTTGCAACTAGCTCATCAAATTTAGAAAGACACAAGAAGAATCTTGAACAATTGTTTAATGGAAACTACAATTTTAGAATACTGACTTTAAAAAGATTATGTTTGAAAACACTGGAGAAGTTATAAGCATTGATACCTGAATACAATCATTCCCCTTACACCTTTCTACACCATTCTAGTCCTAAAATTTCCCATCATTGCTCCCATTGGTGAAGGGTTACTGGGATAATTCTGGGAGGAAATGTTTCACGCTGACAACTGTAAGAGGTGTGTTCCTCCATTTTCAATTAACTCTATGAGAAATCATTTAGAACAAAGTTTTTTATCTTCTTTCTTCCTCTCATTAGATTCAAAGAAACACACACCAAAACTTAAGAATAATGAGGAAAAATCCTTGACTCCCAGCACTGCTCTGAAAGAGAATGCTGCCATTAAGGTTTAGTTTGGCAGTATTTATGCAAGGTTTTCTGTCCAAGTGCTTAGATTTGCCGTGAAAGGTGCTACAAAACCATAAGCTGATATGGGTAGCTTTATTTTTTTAAATGAGAAACAATTTTGGATCCAAGTCACTTGGGGTGGGATTCACAAGGGGATTTAATCTCCACATAATGCCTAACTATTAGGCAACATGCCACCTAGTGGAATTCACACTCCTGATTTAGGTACCCAATCTCCCTGTAGAGTGCATAGGAAAAAGTAGATAGCTAAGAATAGGATTCACAAAAGCCAGCATGATGAATGAAGAGCCAACCTAGCGGGCCAATAGGAAATGTCAAGGAGAATGTGTAACCTAAGTCATGCCCCTCCCCTCAAAAGAAGTTAGATGTTTGTAAGTCTGGGTCAGAAGCAATCACCTAAGCGAGGCCAATCCTCTGTCAAGAAAAAGCTGACATGGTGGAGGAAGAGGTTGCCACCTTATAAATTGTAGACCAGTAGTTACAGCAGTTGCCCAGGATGTGAGAGACCTGGGTTCATTTCCTGTTCCTGATGGGAAAAAAACTGAATTTGAGTCTCCATTCCTTCCTGGACAGTATCCTGTTCACTGGGCTATGGGGTAATATGGGGCAGGACTCACAGTCTCCCTGTTGGAGCTGTTCCATTGTGTGTAAATAATTAAGTAGTCATTGGGCCAAAGAGAGACAGAGTTACAATGACTCTAGAGCCCAGTTAAAGCACTCACAATAGGCAAAGGGGGAAATCAGCCTTGCTCTCTGGCATCTTGGGTGAATGCTTTACCCACAAGGCTAATTGTTAAGGGAGGCAGGACCACTGCCTATTTCTCCAGCCGTTGTGTGTGGATTCAGACGTGCCCTGAGCATTTCCACTGGATCAGTTCCAGAAGGCAAGATAGACAGGAGAATGCCTTTTAGGCACCAAGCTGCTGGGCAGTGTCAGGATTTAGGTGGCTGTGATCACGCCCAGCCACTGCAACTTGGTGGCTTGGGGACTTTAATGGCAGAAATTTAGGCACCTGCATATTTGGGTAGCAGTGGAACTAGGGTTTGGTAAATGCCACTGGTGCCTAAATGTTGGACTTAGGTGCCTAACTGCTACTTGTGAACTCCCCCTTGTGAATCTCTTCCTTGGTGCTCAACACTTATCTTTCATACCCACAGCCCTATACCACTAAAAATAGCCAACATATCATCTTATGTGCAGTTTACAATAAGGCACAAATAGCTAGATTAAGAATAATATGAAGTTGATTTGACAGAAGGTGCAGTGATGAAACAGATACTCTACTCTATACTTATGCCACTCCACTGTGATTAACCATTGGAACCTATAGTTTTATTTAATTAAAGCACAGAAGTTGTTCAAAACATGCAACAGATATACCGTAACAATTGCTACCATGTGATGCCATATTTGGAGTATATTCTCTTTCCCATGGGAGCAGATATAGTCTTTGAAAAACATCGAGAATTTAAAGTTTGATTTTTAGCACATTCTCCCTCAAAAGGATGGGGACCAGAGCTTTCTAAAGTGGGAAAGCACATGGCCTAGAAATCTTACAGTGGCCAATGAACCATGACAACAATACCGGATCATCCTGCAGCTCTCAAGTTTTTGCGCTGCTCCCTGTGCTAACCTGTTCCCCACATAGAGAATGTGATATATTTTTTAAAGCAACAGATCATTATGGCTGTTAAGGTTTACAACATCAACAATGTTGCCATAAAATGAATGAAATAAAATAAAACAGGCTACATTATTATCCTCATTCTTCAGTATAGAGGGGATCAGATAGGCAGAAGAACAGCCAGAAAATTGTGTGTAGGAGAAAATTGGCTAACGGTAGTATACTTTGGCATACGTAACTGCCACCAGCCCACCTGCATAAGCTATGTAGACATTGAACTCACAAGAATAGGAATTGTAGCCAGGAAGAATAGAGTATAAGTCTGGGGACAACGAGAAAGGTTCCATTGAGTTTTTGATCATAATTTAAAAGTGCAATTCTACTCGGGTAAGAAAAATAAAAACCACTGTAAACACTAGTTCCTTCCCATTAGTTTCCAGATGAAATTTGTTTAATTTTTAAATTAAAATTATTATTTTGTTTTTGCTTTGTTTTTATTTGCTAGCCCTTCAAACACAACCTGGGATCTGAAAATCATGCTGATGCTTTCTTTCTCATGCAAAATTGTCTCTCAATAAAGATTCCACTGGCCAAATTCTGCCGTTAGTTACACTTCCCCTATTCCTTTGGAGACACTGTGGTTGTACTGATGTATATATGGGTTCAGTTCATCCCACTGCTTAAAGATGAGAACAGAACTTAATGAATTCTATATTTGCAATACTACAATTCCCATTTGTAATTCAGGGCAGAATCTGACCTTGAAAGTGATCTTTATTTAGCAGATGATGCATGAGTAGCAATGTAACCCATTTCCCTTTCCCAAGCTTTATTACTTTTACAGGAGTACAAGAATATTGTTGCCTCTGAAATTATGAAAGGCACAGATCTGTTGAGTGTCAGGGTGCCATTTTCATGTAGCAACTTGAATTGTATTTCAGTCTTCCTCTCTCAATATGGCATTTCCTTTAAGGAAAGTATTTTGCATTGAGTAGACTATTATGCACTGAGGTCCAAAGTAAAACCTGATGTAATTGTACTGATTTTAATGGATGAATTTAGCCTCTAGAATTTATTATGAATTTCTGTGGGGCTGGGAGCAAAATTAGTGGCCTACGTTTCCAGAAAGTAAGCCAGAAACTATGAACGTGGACTAAACACAAAATATCCCACTGTAGCAGAGTGGATCTCTGCTCCTGCCCTGAAAGGGTTAAAACAGCCCTGGATAAGGGCTGGGGCTGGAGAAAGCAGCCTTTTAGGCTGGGCTAATTGGGGGAGTAGCTGCAGCTGGGGGCCACACCCCAAACTGAGCGACAGGGCCTAATAAGAAGGCCAGGGAACCCAAGGGCAGACAGTCGCTCTCTGAACACAGAGAGAGAAGGGTCTGGCTGCAGGAAACCAAATAAGGTACCTAGAGTAAAGCAGGGCTGGGGAAAGGCAGTGGAGCTGGGGAGCTCCTGCCTGGAAAGCCCCAGGCTGTGGCCTAGATTTAGGCCAGGAGGTACTGGGGTTGTAGGGTGCAACCCAGGGGTAGGCCAAGGCAGCAGGTCCAAATCCCTTTGCTGATGATGAGTGGCTGATACTGCAGTCTGCCCCAGGGTGTGGGGTTAGACAATGACTGGCAGTAGCCTACACTGGGGATAGAGGGTGGGGGGTTCCCAGGGAGGGGAAACCCCTAAGGAAAGGGGTTGCTGCCAGGGAGCAGAACCCCATGTAAAAGGGACACTGGGGTCTAGGGAGGGACATGGGACCCGTAGCAGGAAATGAGGCAGATCACTGGCCTGCAGAGGGTGCTCTGAGCTGGAAGAGCTAATTCCCGAGGATGACCAGCAGGAGGTGCCACGGGGGTGAGTCTGCCTGTTTACACCCACAAAACAAATTATTGCCCAGATTGAACATCTCCAAAAAGATTGAAAATTGTGAATATGATGATGGAGTTGGCAGACATCAGCATTGGCCCCTAACAATTTAATCTTTGTGTTCTTTTTGGATATTAGGAGTCATCATTTGAAGACTGGATAAGAAGCTGCGGTTTTGAGTTAAAATCACATGCACACTCATACTTCTGAGGTGTTCAGCCTGCATCTTTAAGTGCAAATGTACATGGCGGAATCACTTCTCTCAGTTGCAGTTGACTGATTCACTGTGAAGTGCAGCACCTACTATACTAGAGAGACAAGGTGGGTGAGGTAGTATCTCTTATAGAAAGCTTGTCTCTTTCACCAACAGAAGTTGTGCCTTACCCACCTGATCTCTCTATACTTCTAGCTTATGTTTTTAAGCACTCCAAGCTGCTGGGATATACATTTTTGAAGCCAGCCTATGAGTTGCCTGTTCAGTAGGGAGATTGGGTTGGCCTGTACATTGATTTGACAAAATACTAACATGACCTTCATCACCATGGGAACCGAGCATCCCCCATTCTTTAAAGGAGGTGACTGCTGTTGTGTTTCCATGGAAGTACAGGGCCCATGAAAGCAGTCATTGCTTGTGTAACTTGTATCTCAGGCCACCTTGCAGCTGCAGCATGTAGAGATTTCATTACATTTAAGAAGACCAGGTTTGGTATTAGTCAATAAACTCTTTGAGACTAAAACATAATTGCTGTGGACTGTCTCCACCAATGTTATGTACTCTGAACTAAAATAAACTTGAATAAGAAGGAAAAAGAAATATCATAATCTCTAATTCTTAACTTCATTTTAAAATGAAAGGGAAAAAAAAAACCCTATTTTAATAGTAGTCTGTACTAGAACTCACTGTCTCAGAGAGCCCCCTCATGGCAGGAAGGTACTCGACAGGAATCCATCCTCAGTTTCCCTCCCCTCCCCACCCCTTAAAAAGTCTGTACAAATACTCCTCCAACACTTGGGCTGAAAACACCTGTGTCTCAGGGTAATTTATTATCTCACATGTCTCAAAGACACCAACTAAATTCCCAAATCATAACTCAAAACATCTCTGGCTCTGCTGTATGTGTCACCATTGATTCTGCTTAATTCCCAAATCTTCTTTCAGTTGGAGGGCTTCTTGAATTATCCCCATCACTCTTAATAGAGCTCAAAGCTTCAAACAAACAATGTTTTTAAAAAGTTCACCCATGCTGGATTTACTATAAACCTCACACCCCTCCCAAGATCTGTCCCAGCCCCCTGACTCTTTTACAGGACAGTTGCCACAAGGCTACTACATTGGGCCTTCATTTATCCCAGAACTTCCAGAAATTGACTGGAAACATCCACTGTGCAAGTCCTTGGCTTCCATCGATTGAGATAGATGGAAGTAGGTATATCTCCTGACACCACGTGTTACAATGCTCTTAATCAGGCCTAGCCAGGGTATAGCTGTTGAGTCACAAGAGGATGGTGACTTGTGAAACAGTCTTAGTCCTGGTCTACACTACGAGTTTATCTCGAATTTAGCAGCATTAAACCAAATTAACCCTGCACCCGTCCACACAATGAAGCCCTTTATTTCTCTTAATATCGATATCTGTGCTCCTCCCCGATGAGGGGAGTAGCGCTCCAATCTATATTGCCATTTCGAATTAGGGTTAGCGTGGCTGCAATTCGAAGGTATTGGCCTCTGGGTGCTATCCCACAGGCACCATTGTGACCACTCTGGACAGCAATCTGAACTTGGATGCACTGGCCAGGTAGACAGGAAAAGCCCCATGAACTTTTGAATTTTATTTCCTGTTTGCCAAGCATGGAGAGCTGATCAGCACAGGTGACCGTACAGTTCCAGAATCAAAAAAGAGCTCCAGCATGGACCGTACGGGAGTTATTGACTCTGATATCTGTATGGGGAGATGAATCTGTTCTATCAGAACTCTGTTCCAATAGCCAAAATGCCAAAACATTTGGAAAACTCTCCAAGGCCATGATGGACAGAGGCCACAACAGGGACTCAACACAGTGCTGCGTCAAACTAAGGAGCTGAGACAAGCATACCAGAAAGCCAAAGAATCAAATGGACGCTCACGGAGGAAGGGGCGACTGACGACTGCAGCTATCCCACAGTTCCCGCACTCTCCGAAAACTATTTGAATTCTTGGCTGAGCTCCCAAAGCCTGAAGGGTCAAAAACATTGTCACGGGTGGTTCAGGGTATATGTCGTCAGCCTCCCCCCACTCCCATGAAAGCAAAGGAAAAAAATCATTTCTCGCCTTTTTTCAATGTCACCGTATGTCTACTGGATGCTGCTGGCAGACACGATGCTGCAGCAGCATCCCCTTGCCTTGTAAATGGCAGACGGTACAGTATGACTAATATCCGTCATTGTCATCCCATGAGTGCTCCTGGCTGGCCTCGGTGAGGTCGGCCAGGGGCACCTGGCCAAAAATAGGAATGACTCCAGGTCATTCTCTTTAAGTTTTGTCTAATGGAGATTCACTCCTGCCTGGAATATCATGGCAGCTGGAGGCTGCCCTGCCCTCCCCTCCCCCCTTTGTTTCTTATTCATGAATTCTTTATTACTTCATCACACAAATGGGGGGATAACTGCCACGGTAGCCCAGGAGGGGTAGGAGAAGAGGGAAGCAACAGGTGTTGTTGTTGCAGGGGCACCCCCTAGAATGGCATGCAACTCATCATTTCTGTGGGATGTCTGGGGCTCTCACCCAGAGCGGCCATTTGCACCTTTGGTTCTTTACTAGGCTTTCCTGATATTCTAGGCAGAACTGACTCTCCATTAGACAAAACTTAAAGAAGAGAATGACCTGGGGAGTCATTCCCATTTTTGTCCATGTGCCCCTGACCAACCTCACCGAGGCTGGCCAGGAGCACCCATGACAGCAGCAGATGGTACAGTATGACTGGTAACCGTCTTTGCTAACTTGCAAAGGCCAGGGGATGCTGCTGTGTAGCGCTGCAGTACTGCATCTGTTAGCGACATCCAGTAGACATCCAGTGACAGTGAAAAAAGGCTGAACAGGCTCCATGGTTGCCATGCTATGGCATCTGCCTGGGCAACCCAGGGAAAAGGACGCAAAATGATTGTCTACCGCTGCTTTCACGGAGGGAGGATTGACCAACTACATTTACCCATAATCACCTGCAACAAATTTTTGGCCCCATCAGGCATTGGGGTCTCAACCCAGAATTCCAATTGGTGGGGGAGACTGTGGGAACTATCCAGAAGTCGACGCTAGCCTCAGTACATAGACGCATGCCACCGAATTAATGTGCTTAATGTGGCCACATGCACTTGACTTTATACAATCTGCTTCCAAAAAATGGTTTCTGTAAAATTGGAATAATCCTGTACTGTATATATACTCTTATAAGTGGAAGCATTAGAGCACCAGGGACTAATGCTGTTGTGTACTGGATTAAATTCTTACAGGGTATTTATTAATGTTTTATAATTACAGATAAAAATAGTCAGAGAGAGCTAATGATCCTGTTGATTATGGGTGAAGTATATACTTTTGCTCTCTGATTATGTTATTACTTTATTGGTATATCTAATACTATCTTATGATCTTACTTCATCTTATTACATTTATTTAAATGTTTCCATTTGAATTTAGGAAAGAGAGAGAGAACAATGATTAACCATCCATTACAAAAATAATGGATTAAGCTTTAATACCTCCTTAATATAGAGTACATTGTTTATATCCTGAAATTCAGTGAAATGGGTGGCTTAATAGCTTTTTAAAATTAAGCTGAAGAACATCTGTACCATTTGTATGGTCCACAGTCAGTTACACTGCAAATGGTGCATAATACTTCTAGCAATCACTATAGCAACAACCTAGTAATTACTTTTAAATAGCAAAAAGGTGCCTTTGCTGAAATCATTTCAAGTATTCTCAGTTAACTGTATCTCAACTGAAGTGTCAATAGCTTTTTGGTTCTCTAATGTGAAATTCTTGTAAGGAAGACGACAGCTTTGCAATTACTCATTCTGTTTCAGAAAAAAATAGCTGGGACTGAAATGATATATGCTGGAGAGCATTCAGTTCTCCATGCAAAGGGAACTGAAACTCTGCTATGCATTTTATAATCGTAATAAATTGGCATTCTATATACATACAATTAAGTAAGGGCTTCATTTTGCAAACACTTACTACGTGAGTATTCATTTGTAGGATTGGGCACTTCATCCTCTCCTCTTTCTGTGAATCACTCACACACACACTCACACATGCTTGCAAGAAGACAGACATTTAAAGCTGATGCTGGTAGGGCATGAAATATTCCAGGTATCCATTCTTCAAACCCACATCCATGGTGCAGGGATTCTGTGCAGCTAAACATGTGTTACATTCTGGGAACACTGGATGTGTGTAACCATGGATCGCTTCCCTTGGTCTGCCCTGAAAGTGACCCTCTATGCTGTCCGATGCAGGGTCAACACATACATAATGCCAAGCAGTCACATAGCCAAACAGAGCCCTGCCACCCCAAAATGGAACATTCAGTGCTGCAAGAGGCCCAGTGCTAGCCCTTTTTACCCATATGACGTTTCCTCATAACTAATGATACAGATATTTTCAGGAACAGGACAGGGTCAAAATGAACCTAAGCACTGAGGCTCTTCCACAGAATGATTTATACAGTTAAGTAATAAAAGGAAATGTTTTAGGTATGGATGGTGGGCCTTGTCTATATTACCACTTAAGTCGATGCAAGTTACATTGCTCAAGGGTATGAAAAAACCACTCCTCTGAGCAACATAACTTACATTGACAGAAAGCGGTGTCTACACCATGCTATGTTGATGGGAGATCCTCTCCTGTTGACGTAGCTTCTGTCTCTCACTGAGGTGGAGTAATTACATTGACAGGACACTGCTTTCCCATTCACTTGGCGCATCTTCAACCGACATGCTAAATCGATGCTGCTGCATTGATACAAAGGTGACTGATTTAGTGTGGTAGTGAAGATGAGCCCATGTACTTAGATCATTTAAGCCATTTACAATTTATTTTAAATATTTAAAGTGATAAATATCAAAGTTACACCAGTGTTTGAAAATGACTGTCCTTATTGTAGTCTAGAGAAGGGAATAGCTCAAGAGTACTGAAAATATGATGATATTATTTAATAATCAAGCAAATGGCAAGATTAAGAGAGTGCAATAAATAAGTGAAAAAATTACTAAGATTGAAGCAAAACAATTCATTAATAATTCAGTCATCTACTGGATTTAATTCATTATGATCATTCATATATTTTCCTGAAATCAAAGCTGAATGATACAATTATATAAATAAAGTTGATTTGCATATGCCTAACTATAATAAATACATTACTTTTTCATGATAACTATCTTTAGTATCTTTCTGTAGATTAGAGTCCATACCTACATCTGATAGTTCTGACTTAGTTTATTTTAAATCTTGGGGCATTTTCCATCACCAAACTTGATACTTTGAGAACTTTTCTTTAATAATTTAAAAAAAGAGAAACCCCTTAAGTAATAATCAAAATTAAACTCAATATTAAAATAAGAAAAACAGATTGGAGGAAAAAGGAGAAAAGCTTAATATTGTGTAGTTTTGACAGGGCAATTGATAAATTAGTTACACATCTAAACGTAAGAAAAACAGAAGTGTGGCTTTACACATGAGATAATGAAAGACTTTAACTCATATGATCAACTGGCAAGACACAAGAGGAAGATGAAGAGTAAAGAAGCATCAAACACAATATGTGATCAAGACTACAAAGCTGAAGTAAGTGACTCATACCAGGTCTTGTCAATAAAGATTTAGGGACTTCCATAGGGCAATTTATAACTATATCTTTGTGTCTATACTAAGTATATCTTTAAGCTGTAGAATAAGTTTTCTAAGATTTTTGTTATAAAAGAAAGGATATGTTAATAAATCAAATAAAAACAGAAAGTAATGTGAATGGAAAAAAATCAGTTTTAGTAACTTAGCTGTTTAATTATTTGCAGTGGGGAACACTCTATGTAGGTCATACAAATCCGGAAAGGACACAGAAATTGTCCGGTGCTTTTTACAATATAATTAGCATACAAGTTCTTTTAACTTCCATAGTTGTTAACTTTGCTTTTGAAAATACAGATTAAAATATTTTTTGCAAAAACAAAACAAAACAAAAAACTTGTCTTTTCCTGCAAATCTAAAAGAACAGTAGGCTACAAAAGATGAACTTTACTAACACTTTGAAATAGCAAGGGTCTTTTTAACTTCTTCTATGTGCAAAATAATATAAAAAGTATGTCTGGAAGAAATAATTATTACAGTACAGCCATAGTATCCATATAAACCAGGGGTAGGCAACCTATGTCATGCGTGCCTAAGGCGGCACGCGAGCTGATTTTCAGTGGCACTCATACTGCCCAGGTCCTGGCCACCTGTCCATGGGACTCTGCATTTTAATTTTAAATGAAGCTGCTTAAACATTTAAAAACTTATTTACTTTACATAAAACAGTAGTTTAGTTATATATTACAGACTTATAGAAAGATCTTAAAAAATGTTAAAATGTATTACTGGCACACAAAACCTTAAATTAGAGTGAATAAATGAAGACTCAGTACACTGAGGCACTGAAAGGTTGCTGACCCCTGATATAAACTGATCAACTATCATTTAGTATATTTCAACTACTGAAAATTCATCACCATATGCAGTACCAACTGGACATTTTAATTCAAAAATGGGAAATAAATATCTCAACTTTAAGGAAGATACTGTTAATAGCAGCATGCAGGACTATCAGAACTTTGGGAATAAAACTACTATTTTTTCATTAATTGGAAAATGAATACTGGGAACTGGAAAAAAACAGTAAGGAGGGCCTTACTCAAATATGTGATAAAACATTAGGTTTGTAATTCCTGCTTCACTTAGGGGAAAATGACATAGTTTCACTTCAAGGAGGTAATTTTACAAAGTTGCCCACATGGCGATATACCACCAATCACAGAGGTCCCTGAATGCAGCGGAAGTACTAACATTATGCTGAGTTGATGAGATAGGTGAACTTAGTATGTCAAAATCCTCACAAGGAATCTAAACAACCTGTGGACTCTAGACCTGTATTATACTAAGGTGTCCAGATGCTGCAGCATGCTGTGGAGGAGAGGGGGCTGAAGGAAGAATAGGAAAGAGGCTAGAACATCAACCATTCCTTCTCTTTCAGCCCAAGGATATTTCCTGAGAGCATAGCAGCTACTCAGGCTGTGTGTTGCATTTAAGATTGCAGCTATAATTAAATAAACAAAGTCTATGATATTTAAAATTGGTGTGGAAAAAGTATTTATTATTATTATTATATTTTGCATTGTGGTAGCACCTAAAAGCCTTAGACCACTTGAGATAGGCACTGTGTAATAGGAAAAAAAAAACTTGACTGTCCCTGCCCCAAAGACCTAAAAAAATGAATTTTATTCTCATACGTTACTGGCTAGTCGCAGGCATGTGCTGACATATGTGATTCGCTGTACAGAACCTCATCTTGGAGGGACCTGAAAATGGTCACAGTGTTCATTAGATCTGAATAAACACCTCACGAGTTAACTATTCAAACTTCATCAATTTACAAAACTGGGCAGAAATTATCAAAGAGACTGCTTTTAAAACAAAACAAAAAACATGACATTTTTAATATTTCCTTCTTTCCTTCCAAAAGAGCTGGAAATAGAATATTCATGGCCCTTTATGTGATATTCGAGAGCTTCTCATATGGAGTCTGCCAGAACAAAGAAAGCAAGATATGTTCAAAAATTAAAAGTAAATAAATACAATGTGTTCAAATATTTTTGGACTTGAAAAAAGGGTCTATTCAGATGCAGTTGGATTTTAGGTGACCATAGAATCATAAAATATTAGGTTTGGAAGTGACCTCAGGAGGTCATCTAGTCCAATCCCCTGCTCAAAGCAGGACCAACAGCAACTAAACCAACCCAGCCAGGGCTTTGTCAAGCTGGCCTTAAAAACTTCTAAGGATGGAGTTTCCACAACCTCCCCAGTTAACCCATTCCAGTGCTTCACCATCCTCCTACTGAAATAGTGTTTCCAAATATCCAACCTAGACCTCCTCCACTGCAACTTGAGACCATTACTCCTTGTTCTGTCATCTGCCACCACTGAGAACAGCCTAGCTCCATCCTCTCTGGAACCCCCCTTCAGGTAGTTGAAGGCTGCAATCAAATCCCCCCTCACTCTTCTGCAGACTAAATAAGCCCAGTTCCCTCAGCCTCTCCTCATAAGTCATGTGCCCCAACCCCCTAATCATTTCTGTTGCCCTCTGCTGGACTCTTTCCAATTTGTCCACATCCCTTCTGTAGTGGGGAAACCAAACCTGGACACACTACTCCACGTGTGGCCTCACCAGTGCCAAATAGAGAGGAATAATAACTTCCCTCAATCTGCTGGCAGTGCTCCTACTAATACAGCCCAATCTGCCGTTGGCCTTCTTGGCAACAAGGGCACACTGCTGACCCATATCCAGCTTCTCGTCCACTTTAATCCAAGGTCCTTTTCGGCAGAACTTCTGCTTAGACAGTCGGTCCCCAGCCTGTAGCAATGCATGGGGTTCAGGTCAATTATTTTCTCATCTCTATTAGCAAAAACATAAACAAATAAAAAATGCAAAAAAACCAACAAAGAAACAACCTTGGAGACTATACATTCCTATGAAACGTTCAGAAAAGGGAGAAAATGACTTTGAAAACTGCTTTAAAAATAATTAAAGAATCTTTATTAATGAAATTCGGAATTTAGATTGAACCATGGCTAAGTAAGAATGCATGGTAACTTACACACGTTAACAGTGTGCACAGGAGCTATTAAAAAAATGTGCACAGGAGCTATAACAAACCAAAGGAACATTTAAACCATTTTTATGATCTAAATTAAATTCTGCACTTTTAATACATTGCACAGCATGCTTTTAATCTTAATATAATTACGATATTATGGTGTGGGGGACTTTTTTTTTTTTTTTGAAGAATTTGTTTGGAGAAAAAGAATACTCTGTTTTGTTCTGAAAACTTTGCACATTACCTTGAAAGGAAGTTAAATAACTGAAAATACTGATGCTATTTAAATCAGAACATGACAAACAGATTTACATAATGAAATAACATAGATGATCATCATAGCTCTACATAGAACCATATTCCATCAAAACTCTAAGCTCTCAACAGTTCTTATAGTAAACAAGATGCTTCATCTGAATGTACTGTTTTCCATTGCCTGAGGAAGGCCAGTGGCCAAAACATGACTTCTAATCTTTTGCTCTATTCCTCGAGATACATTTTTATAGGTGAATTTAGTATTTGTGAGAGGCGACAAAATGACAGCATTTGATACTGAAGTCCTGTATTTTATTCACAAAACAGCCACTTGACTACACAGGTCTGCCAATTCATCTTAGTTCTGACCTGCAACACTTCAGACATTTTAGCCCTGAACAAAGACTGCCAATGGTGATAAAACACACTGTATTTCTTTAATGTGAATAAGCATCTGCTAACAAGAAGCATGGTGCTACCAAATTCATTTTCATTTATGTTTTAAGGATCATTTTTATTCCCAAACCATGGCCAAATCTTTACTCAGCTTACTCAGGTGAGCACTAAATTCTAAACAGATGATTCTTATCAGTTTGTGTTTGCTGGAAAGACCTGACTGACAAATGGTATCATAGCTTATAAGTTTCATTTCCAAATGTGCATCAGAGACAATTTTCTTTTATAAAGACTAAAACACTAACACAGTTTTTTCTTTCTTTCAGTCCAAACTGTTTTACAGATTCTTAAATTAAAATATTAGTAAAAATGAGCTGTGTGAGGTAAGGTCCAATTATTCAAGCAAACCTCTCTTTGAAGGTAATGGAGAGATTGTCTGAGTAAGGATCACAGGATTTGGCCCTATTTCATATTCTTCCAGAGAGCAAAAGATTAACCTTTCAGCACCACTGCCTTCCACTAGCCTAGCTGGATAAGAGTGCTGAGGGAAAGAGAGACAGTTCTCTGAATTACTGGTATGCCTCGTTAGGTAAGATTAGGATTAAAATTTAGAACCCCAACATCTCAGGGATGCACTATACTTCCCTCATGCAACTGAGATTTATATAGTCAGACATGAGGCATGAGGGTTCTTTCTTTTTTAAATTAAAGGGCTTATGAACATATTTTGGATGAAAATCTAAGTTTATGCTTTCAGGTGCAAGACAAGAAATGCGTCTCACTGCTAATACTTTGTGCCAGATGATAACTGGATCAGGGGATTTCAGTTTTTAACAAACTAAGGCAAAATTTGCAGTCTTTGGCCTGGCAGACCAGCATTAATATTGAGCCTCTCTTAATCCTGCTGTTGATGAAGTCCTTCATTTCTTCATCATTTTAAATTCCCAGCCAAGTTCGGCTACAAAAGATGTATTTCTCATCTCATATTTGTTAGACCCCCAAGTGGGGCCCCAGGGCCAGACAACGGGTGCTCCGGCCTCCACCCCCCAACGGATTTTTCCCCCAGCCCTCAGAACTGCCACTGGTCACGTAGCTGCTCAGAAAGCAGAACTTGCAACAGGAAAAGCAGCTTTGTGGTCGGCCAGCCTGGAGGGACAAAGTTCCCCTCACGACGGTTGCTTCCTGGGTAGGGATGTTGGGGCCCGACTGCCTCCCTTGTATGGGCATTTGCCACTCGCGACCCCCCAATTGGCTTATCACTAATTATGATGACAAATTCGCTATTTATTGCCGGTCCCCTCCCGGGGACGGGCGGAGAGACCCCGAATTCCCGTCGAAACCGTATCCAGGCCTGATCAACCTGAGGACTCTCTCTCGGCTCACGCGTTTCCTGAAGCCTAACCGCTTGCCGGCCGCAATGAAACTTTTGTGGTTTGTATGTGTAAGTATACTGTGCTACTAGATAAGAGGCAAAGACTGATTCCAGCCGCCCCAAGACTCCTGCTAGGGGAAACCCGTTGACCAGGAGATCTTGAAAGCAAGGGGGATCAGTCAAGCCTCACAACTTATTTAGGGAAATTAGTTGCTGCATTTATGATTACTAATAGCACCAATATCACTTCTACTAACCCCTGGAACGACCTGAATAACTATTGGGACATGGAAAAATACCAGGGCCAGCTTTTATTTGTAATTGCAGTATTTGTATTATTTGCTTTGGTAGTGTATTGTAAGCCCCAGCTGTAACTAATCGTGTTATCCCTTATCCTTATCCGTGATTCATTTAATAAACCCTTATTCTCTTAAACACTAAGAGTGATTGCTTGCGTGTTCTCCGTCACTGCCCTTGGGCACTTGACACCCCCCCCAGGGCATCCAGTGATCGAACCTCCGCCCTACCCCAACGCTCATTACCCGGTAGATAACGGGCACCTGGTGGCCATATCGGTGGAGCAAGGGGCGAGAGTAATCTGTGATCAACATGGCGTCACGAACAGGATGCCTTCGGGAGGGTCAGTGCCCGTGGTGTAGTGGGGACTGTGAACAATCTGAGCTCGAGCAATTTCAACACTTACAATTTCACCAAGTGGCCAGCAGACAGTCTGCGAGGCCCACCCTAGATTGGGTTTGTACTATAGAGTCAGGGTCAGGGTCGAAAAGCTATACTACCTCATTAACCCTGCCTGCCGTAGGATGCCTCCTCCACTGCCATCCCACCTTTAAGTGTCAGCCGGCCGATGGTTCCCTGCAACCCCAGTGCACGGGGGTTGCGGAAACTAGTCGGACTGAGACACCATCAGGCATCTGGAAGGAGTGTAGCCGTATCATCAAAAAATCCGGGGCCACCGTTTCTAAACTCATACCCCAGCCCCGGGTACAGCCAGGTGATCCTGCCCACGGGTTGCTAGCCCAGTTACTGCAGGAATTAGAGCAGACCAGGCGGACAAAGAAACTTAGACCAGACGAGTTTAAGTCGGAGGACGTATCCACGGTCTTGTTCAGTGCACTTAACAAAGCGCTGGACCTCTGTGCGGTCCTTCATGGAAGCACTATGTTTGCTGCTAAACAAGCCGCTGCGAGCGGTACCGACAGTGCAGAAAGTGAGATAAGTGGCAAGGAGCAGGAGGACGGGAGTCAGGCTGGTAAAAGCCCACCCCCCTATGAAGCTCCCCCTTCGATCTACCCTGCTCTCCCCCCTGCTCTCCCCTCAGCCCCACCTGCGCCTGAGCAGGAGAGGCAGATGGAGGCAATGCCCGTTGCTATCACTAAAAGTAAGGTGGATTATGAGACAGGTCAGACAGTTACGACTACCGAGTATCGAACTCGCACCAAGGCGGAGATGAAGGAATTTTTGGCAGACAGGAGGCACAGGGAGGGCGAGGCACCCCTAGTGTGGCTGGGTCGTCTGGCCCTGGATCACGGGGCAGAGACGGTAGACAGGGAGGAAGCCGCTGTTCTGGCAAAAACGTCCAATTGGGCGTCGGGGTTCCCAGGTCATCATCTCTTGGGAAATCAGCTATGGCCGATTACCACCCCGGCCGCGGCCGTCTTGACCATGAAAGGCAGTTTTAGGGGACTGTATGTGCCTCCTGGCAGCGTAAATACACCCCATGAGATCATCTGGGCTATTGCCGGAGCGTCCATCGTAACGTGGGATGCACAAGCGGTACCGTTAAATTTAAGCGACGAACAGGTTCAGACAGGTGTCCCCTTTATTTATGTCACAGACCCTACTGAAATCCCGGTCCACCGGGACGCGGTGGACTTGGCCGTAGAGGGCGCCCCACCGATTGACACAGGGGGACTCCTGCTGTTGCAAAGTTGGGTTGGGCAACCCCTTATTACCTTATATGAGGCCGTGTCCCGGCTCCGAATGCCACCGACCCCGAAGAATCCCATTTCAGCCCTTCCAGCTGAGAACCCTGTTAATAAGGGTCAGCCTAAACACCCTGAACGAACCAAGGCTGAAAGGGCGCTTTTTGGGTTCCTATTACATAAGGGGATCCCCAAGGAGGCACTGCGGAAGATGTCTGATACCCAACAGCAAGATTTGGGAAAACAGTTAGGATGGAAGGATTGGGATGACTATTTGAGGACAAAAAACGAGTAGAGGCCGGGTGCGCCCCGGCCTCCACAGAGACTTGGGATGACCGACCATATCACACCCTGTTAGTAGCCGGTCCCAAACCCCCTTACACCCCTGTATCTTTTCTGTTGGACACCGGAGCTCAAATCTCCGTTATAAAATCCGATGTGCCCCACGTACCCACAAGTTCTACTATGTTTGTTCAGGGTCTTAACAGTATTGAAGAAAAGCCTGTAGTCAGCTTTACTTTAATTCATAAGGGGTATAAGCAAAAAGTAAAGGCTTTGTTGGGAGGGACAAATTTGTTGGGGGTTGGGGATATAAAACGACTGCGATTACAAAAACAGGTCTGTCAGGCCCTGCCTGTCACCCTGTCGCCCGATGCCTCCCCCCCTTATAGCCCCGAGCTTGTTAATAACAGTTCATGGAAATTTTCCCCTATTCCCACGAAGCCTGAAGGCATCCCCCTCATTAAGCAGCTGCTCGACCAGTTGTTAAAGGAGGGACGGATAGCACAGGCGACCGCGTCCAACTATCTATCTCCCGGCTGGGGTATCCCCAAGCCCGGCAACCCCTCTGAATTTCGATTGGTAATTGATTATAGGCAGGCAAATAGCCGAGTTCGACACCTCCCGTTTGCAGGCCCAGCCACCATCCCAGAAATACGGCAGCAGCTAAGCGATGCCGGTGGGAGGTGGGCCTGCACCCTAGATTTAAAGGATATGTTCTATCAAATCCCTTTGGAGGACAAACCCCAAATCTTAAATTTCGCTTTCCAGGGTGCGCAGTACCAGTGGAAGGTGTGCCCTCAGGGGTTCTGTAATTCCCCAGCCTTGGCAACGGCCGCTCTTGCGAAGACCTTAAAAGGGGTAGAAGCCACTGGGGGCACCACCATTTTAGCCTATGTGGACGACATAATTGTAATTGGGCCCAACGAACACATAGTTCAGCACGTAACTAACGCCGTGGTAGCCGAACTAAAGGCCAATGGGTGGCGAATTAATGAGGCAAAAAGCCACCTCGTGCCCTCTCAAAGCTTTTCCTTCTTAGGCCAACATTATGACCCCTACGACTGTGGCCAACCCACCTCGGGGATTCTAGATCCTTGGGTAACAGACCCGCCCGAGAATAAAAAGCAACTGCAAAGACTCTTAGGCCTAATTAATTATCACAGACACTTCATCCCAGATAAACACCTTGTAGACCTGGAGGTGATCCAGGAACCCCTCTCGTCCAAACGGAAACGGGAAATATGGAGTCCTGAAGCCCAAAAAAGCCTGGAACGAATAGCCACTTGGTTTGCCTCTAACCCACGGCTGGCCCGATATAAAAGGGACTCACCTTTCACCATCACCCTTTTCTTTACACAACATCACTATGGGTACTCAGTATCACAGGACGGGCAACCGGTCTATAACTGGGCCCGACGGCTCAAGGGCCCTCAGTATCGATACGGGCCCATAGGACTCATGTTACTAGCCGCAGGTGAGGCACGCATTTGGGCCCCGCTATCTAGTAAGGGAACCCTGATTGGCCCTGAGGTACACCTCATTCCATGGCTCACGCGGTTGCCCCCTCCCAGTTTTCATGGAACCAGCCTAACGTGGCAACAGCTGTGTTATGTGGGGGAGATCACGTGGCGGGAATGGATGCTTAAATCGCTGCCAAACGATGTCCGATTCCCAATAGCCTCGGAGCCCCTGTGTATAGAAACAAAATATGACCCCTGGATTGTATCTGATGGGGGCACTTCCCCGACCCCCCGGGCAGGTGTCCTCTGTGCTAAATGCGACCACTTCCAGGTTGACCTCCTTCCCCCGGGTTCATCGGCCCAGCATAGCGAAGTTCATGGGGTCCTTCTCGCTGCCCAGCATGTTACCCAGGCCCATTCCGTTTCTGCTCCGGTCGTGCTAGGCATAGACTCACAATTTTGTCTCAGCATCCTCACGGGAGAGGCTAACCCCACAGCATTTACGCCCCTGTGGGAGACTATTTTCGACCTCGTACGTAAGTTTCCACGGCCCTGGTTTATAACTCATTGCCCGTCACATCGTCCTGATTCTAACCCCCTCCACTCCGAATTGGATCACAGAATGAGGGAAATTCAGGCACCACCCCAAGTGTGCCTGGGGCAGCAGCCCCAGCTTAACACCGACCCATTCCTCCAATGGCTTCATGAGGATTGGGGGCATTTGCCTAGCGGCCGCCTATACAATCAGTTAGCCCTAGGTGCTCAGGGAAAGCCTGAGGTGCGGCGGCAGGACTGCGAAAGAGTCGTGCAGGCCTGCCTTAAGTGTGCACAAATCAAGTCCCAAAACCGCCCGCGCTACGAGCGGTGGGCGTACGCTGCAGAGTACTTCCCTCCTGGCGCGGTGTGGCAAATAGATTTAATGGGACCCCTACCCGGAGCCCGTCGCCACCCTAAGGCTCTGGTAGTGGTAGATTTGGGCTCCCGTCAAACTCACTGTATTCCCCTGAATACCACCACGGCTGCGGCCGTGGCGCTGCAACAGGTAGCTGCAGCATGGGGTGTGCCCTCCGAGGTTCAAGCAGATGGAGGACCCCCGTTTACCAGCAAACGTTTCGAAGCATTAGTGCTGGGATGGGGGGCTTCCCTCCATATTCACTTGAAGTATTACCCCGAAAGTAACGGTGTTGTAGAGCGGAAAATCGGGGTTCTGAAAACCATGATACGTTCAGTTAATCCCAACGATGACTATAAGGGCTGGAGTGCGCTATTACCCCAGGTTCTTATCTCCCTCAATGCAATCTATTCTCGTTGGCCGGAAATCAGCCCCAGACCTAGAGGTCCCTGGACTCCCATATATCACCCTGACCAACTAGTCTGGGTGGCTGAGCCACAGGCCTCAGGTCGCCGGGAACCCTACGCCGCACAAATTGTAAGTGCAGGTAAATATCCCAATACCTATACGGTTGTGGATGCCCAGGGCACCCATACCTTGGTCCACCACAACTGGATAAGCAAACGTTCTGAGTCAGGAGCGAACTAACGGGGGCCAATAAGGCCGCCTTCTGTTCTGTCTTACAGTTCGCCATAGCGGCAGGAAGCCAGAACGACGATCGGAGGGGCCCACCTCTGCTGAACCTGAGACGGTATCCTGTGGGCGAAAATGCCCATCAGCTTCTGTTTGCAGCCTATTGGATCCAGGAAGCCCTGGGAGGAAACATCGACTTATCTTCGCTGACCTCTGACAACTGCCTTGCATGTTCTAACAAGCTGTCTGTAAATAGGCCTTTGTTTGATTTATTGCCGTTAGTGTTTAACTTTAGTAGTATTAATGGTCCCCTTGATTGCTCTTCCCCCTCAGCTCAGTGGCTCCCTACCGCGCAGTGGACAGGTTGCACAAATGACCTTTTTAACCCCATTTCCCCTCTTGTTTTCCCTATTTTTAATAGAACTAGAGCACGCTGCAGGGACCCACTCCCCTTGTCACCTGCAAAGAGACCCATGGCGTCCCATTGTTGGGCATTTTACGGCAAGGAGGGACATAAAAACCGGTCAGACTCACCCTATTGGGTCGGCACGTATCCGAATTGTTCTCAAACCCTTGTCTATGGCAACGTGTCTCACGGTGACGTTGTTATGGATCGGGACACCCCCTTGCCAATAGTCAATAAAACTGTCGTGGAAATAGATGTCTGGGCCCCACCCTTTAGCACCTTTTTTAACCCTCTTAGGCACACCTATTTTTATTCTAATTGGGTTTTAAACAAATTACGACCCGGTCATTTCTGGCTATGTGGCGAGGTAGCCTTTGCGGCACTCCCCCCCAACCCCAAAGGCATATGTACCATTGGCTCTATCCTATAAAAGGGGGCGGTGTTTATGTTAAGACCTGGCAGCCCAGTTCAGCCAGGAGGGTTCGACGTTCTTGGGGATGGTGGGAGAGGGCGAAGGGGGCGTTGTCCTCTATGGTTTCTTCAGTGGTCTCGTTCAACCCCGTGGGGTACATGTTATTGCGTGAGCAAGTATTATTCCAATCACTGGCTATTGAAATGCTAGCCAATACTACTGCAAAAGGCTTTAGTTTAGTTAATCAGCGGCTAGGTGAATTAGCAGATTATTCTTTTCAGAATCGCTTAATGATACAATTTTTGTTACAATCACGGGATTTTTGTGAAACCCTTGTATCTATGTATCCCCAGTTTAAAGATAAGTGCTGTATCTCTCTTTCTTCTATTTCTGGAAACTTAACTGAAGTAATTGATGATCTTAAGGCCTTAGGAACCGCTGTGCGTGAGTCCAGAGAGACCTTCCGCTTCTGGTCATGGCTGGAGTGGTTGGGCCTTGGAGCCTATAAGGCTTATTTTCAATCCCTTTTTGTGTCGCTTGTGGTGGGCCTCTGCCTCCTCTGCCTTGGGTGCGCTTTTGTTAAGGCCTGTGTTCGGCGGATGGTGGGAAGTGCCCTTATTGCCTCGGCTACTGAGAAACGTCCGCTCGTAGGGGCGGATGCTGACTCAGACACTGAGGTTTAGGTACGTGGGGCGTTGTCGGCCGGAGCATGGGGGCATGTTAGACCCCCAAGTGGGGCCCCAGGGCCAGACAACGGGTGCTCCGGCCTCCACCCCCCAACGGATTTTTCCCCCAGCCCTCAGAACTGCCACTGGTCACGTAGCTGCTCAGAAAGCAGAACTTGCAACAGGAAAAGCAGCCTTGTGGTCGGCCAGCCTGGAGGGACAAAGTTCCCCTCACGACGGTTGCTTCCTGGGTAGGGATGTTGGGGCCCGACTGCCTCCCTTGTATGGGCATTTGCCACTCGCGACCCCCCAATTGGCTTATCACTAATTATGACGACAAATTCGCTATTTATTGCCGGTCCCCTCCCGGGGACGGGCGGAGAGACCCCGAATTCCCGTCGAAACCGTATCCAGGCCTGATCAACCTGAGGACTCTCTCTCGGCTCACGCGTTTCCTGAAGCCTAACCGCTTGCCGGCCGTAATGAAACTTTTGTGGTTTGTATGTGTAAGTATACTGTGCTACTAGATAAGAGGCAAAGACTGATTCCAGCCGCCCCAAGACTCCTGCTAGGGGAAACCCGTTGACCAGGAGATCTTGAAAGCAAGGGGGATCAGTCAAGCCTCACAACTTATTTAGGGAAATTAGTTGCTGCATTTATGATTACTAATAGCACCAATATCACTTCTACTAACCCCTGGAACGACCTGAATAACTATTGGGACTTGGAAAAATACCAGGGCCAGCTTTTATTTGTAATTGCAGTATTTGTATTATTTGCTTTGGTAGTGTATTGTAAGCCCCAGCTGTAACTAATCGTGTTGTCCCTTATCCTTATCCGTGATTCATTTAATAAACCCTTATTCTCTTAAACACTAAGAGTGATTGCTTGCGTGTTCTCCGTCACTGCCCTTGGGCACTTGACACCCCCCCCAGGGCATCCAGTGATCGAACCTCCGCCCTACCCCAACACTCATTACCCGGTAGATAACGGGCACCTGGTGGCCATATCGGTGGAGCAAGGGGCGAGAGTAATCTGTGATCAACAATATTTTTAAAAAATACATTAAGCACCTCTGATCCAGTCAAGTTCACAGAACTAATGATATTGTATAGAAATTAGCTGAACCCATTTAGTAGAGTGCAGTTGATGTACAATACCTAATGGACAGGGGAGATAGAGGTAAGAGCTTGGTCGACTAGTTTGATATCGATTCTTCCTCAGAATACACTTTTCCATTTCAGTTCTGAAGATTAATTCTGGAATATATGAGGTGTTCAGATACCACTGTGAAAATAGCCATACAAGAGCCTATAATTAAAAAAAAAATCTGTATAGCTTCAGAAAGTACTATTTGACTGACATTTCTTCTTTTTTGGCAGCACCACACTCAGGGTGAAGAACTGCTGCAATTTAAACCCATTGCTTTTTGTCCTATCCTCAGAGGTTAAGGAGAACAATATTTCTCCCTCCTCCTTATAACACACTTTTATGTACTTAAAAACTGTTATGTTCCCTCTCTGTAGTCTCTTCTCCAGACTAAACAAACCCAGTTTTTTTCAAATCTTCCCTCATACGTCATGTTTTCTAGACCATTAATCATTTTTGTTGCTCTTCTCTGAACTTTCTCCAGTTTGTTCACATCTTCCTGAAATGTGGTGCCCAAAACTGGACATAATTCTCCAGTTGAGGCCTAATCAGCACAGAGTAGAGCAGAAGAATTACTTCTCATGTCTTGATTGCAACACTTCTGCTAATACATCCCAGAATGTTCACTTTTTTTGCAACAGCGTTACACTGTTGACTCATATTTAGCTTGTGATCCACTATGACCCCCAGATCCCTTTCCACAGATGGTTCTTAATGAAGATAAGACAACACAAGTGTTCTTTGGAATATTATTGATATGTTAGGATGGGAATATTATATTATAGCAGGTGCTCTTAGCACTGTAACGGAGCCAGCCATCTCCCAAGTACCCCTTCTACAGGCATCCTACCTCATTTTCTCTCTTCTTCAGCTCAGGGCACCTTAAATCAAATGATCAAACAACACTTCACTGGCTTAGCCACACCCTTCCATTGGGCTGGATTTATTAAAATAACAAAATCAATCCCCAAAGAAAATTCTCAAACCTTCCACAAGTCCACACTCCCCATTTTTCCCATTGAGGTCTCCCAGGCCTTCTCTGCCTGGAATCTTTTCTTAAAGACTCATAATCACCTGCTGGAGCCTGCTCACTCACAGCAATCTCTGAAGTTCTTCCTAGTACCCTCTGCATTCTCTCAATTCCCACACGTACTTCAGGATTCCCTGCTGGACCCTGCTCACTCCCAGCAGCCATTGCCAACTGAAAACTCTCACTCCAGCTTTACTGATGCTGTTTCTCTCCCTAAATGTCCTCTCTCTCTGCAGGTTCCTGTTGCTCTTTATAGGAAAATCAGCTTTTCCGTACCCAGCTGATTCTTCTCATTAAACCCCATACCCCACCCCAGATGTGGCAGGCAGGATAATTGTATGGGGCTGGCCTACTCCAGGCCTCCAGGGCTTCGAAGGGACAGACCACCCCATTACACATTGTATTATTATGGTTGCTTGACACTTCCCGTTATGAGACACTATTTTCCATTGCTTGTAACTCTAACAAAATAATTATTTGGACTGTGATTTTTTCCATACTGGGTGTTTGTCTCAAACTGAATTTTTCTGGGAAAATTTTAGCCAAAATAGTTTGGTTGTTTCTGAGAACAAGGCTAGGCAGAAATTATTATTTTGTCCATGTTAATTTATTGAGACGTCCTCTTTGAAATGCTCTAAGGTTCAAGCCTTTGGTACAGGGACTTGAAATTTGGCAGGTGGTGGCCTTTCTGCCAGGGATGTGCCATCTCTGTGAAAATGTGTCCAAATTTGACCACATTAAAAGTTGTTGAAAGCTGCAGTTTTTATATGCTCAGTACAGACTAGTCTTTCGCAGGTTAATTCCTCAAATATTTCATCCACAATGAGCATGCTCCAGCCAGGACTGGATAGAGCTTATCCAGTAATTACAGTTCCTGGCTATTCAGAGGCAACAGAACTGAAGGAAGGTCAGTCTCTCCTGTGCTCTCAACGTCCCCTTTTGATATCCAGGCAGTGTGGAGGAGGAAGCTGCCTGATTCAAATGCAGAGAGACAAAAGCCAGATCTGGCGGTAGAGCGGGAGGAGGAGGGAGTGGATGGAGGCAAAAACTCTGGGGCTGGGGAAGACTAGGACTGAAATGACAGGGAGAAAGGGAGTGGGAAATTTAGATGAGGATATCAAGTGAGAGACTGGGATTGTCTGGGCAAGGACAGAAATTTAAAGCCTCCTAGCAAACTTTACCAGATAAGGGCCTTAGAAAACAAAATCTTAATTGGCTATTGGTAGAGAGAACTCTTTACAGCTCTTGTATGTCAAATGAATATGAGCCCCATTTCTGGGAGACAAGCAGGGGTGCAGAGGTGAGTGGGACTGTTGGGGGCAAAGACACTAGGAATGGATGTCAGAGATGGAAATGGGGGTACTGGGAGCCTGTGTGGAAGGAGACAGACTGAACGAGGAGTCAGGGGAGACTGGGACTGGGAGCTAGCGGAAGGGAGAAAGGAGGTGGTCAGGGGAGGAGAGACACATCAGATGAGGAGCAGGGGGATGGCTGGAACTTAAAAGACAAAGAGAGTGGGATAAGGAGTCAGGTGGAGGAGAATACCAAGATTCAACAAGGAACCCAGAAAGGGAGATGGGACTTTGACCCAGTGGATATGGGGAACATGAACATGGAGGTGACTGGAGGCTGGGAGGTGGCAGGTAGAGATTAGATGAGATACTTGGAGGGAACGGAGATTGACTTGATAAAGAGACTGGGATGAAAAGCCTGAGATGTGGAGACTGGGACTGGCTCGGTGAGTAGAATGGAACTGTAATGAGGATCCAGTAGTGGGAAAGAGGAGATAGAACTGCACAAAGAAGATTTAACAGATTTAAGGATCAGGACATTCTTGGTTTCTTTCCTCCAAAGGCTTTTGAGCACACTGTTTTCAGCTTGCTACTAAATGAACTTCAGTGACAATCCATATTTTAAGCTCATGGAGAAAAAACGAAAATCTCTTGGAAAATTCTATATTAATTTTGCCGGCCAAGATAATTTTTTCAAACTTTTCCTCATGGTAAACCCCATGGAATGGCCCCTGGTATGAAAAAATCCCCTCCTGAGTTCCTCCTTTAAAAATTCTGGTATTTTAGGGGGAAGATGTCCCTTTGCAAAGTAATCCACTGCATTCCACTCCATTAGAGCCAAGCTGGAAGGCAGCCTCCCAGCTGCAATGTCTCTCTGGAAAGTCTCCATGGTAAAGATAAATATAGTCTAGGCTACATTATCTTTTCCAGAGGATTTCAATGGAATTGGAGGTAGATTATACCCTCCAGGCTTCAAAGTCTCCACCCCTTTTCCTGTTCACACTGCGGACATGTAGAGAGCCCTTTTCAGGGTCTGAAGGAAAGAGCATGGTGCGGGGGAGGCCCACTCTTTCACATGTGGGTTTGAGAAGGAAATTATCCAGTTCTCTAATAAAAAGTGTGTGGTGACTTGATTCTAGATATGGAATCTCAATCACTGGAGATTTTTTAAGAGTAGATTGGACAAACATCTGTCAAGCATGGTCTAGATAATACTTATTCCTGCCATGAGTGAAGGGGACTGGACTAGATGACCTCTCGAGGTTCCTTCCAGTCCTACAATTCTATGATTCTCTGACAGCTAGATATTAGATGACTGGTACTATTTAAGCACCATAAATAGATGACAGACAGCTCACATTTAAGCATAAAATGGAGCACATAGAATGTTTTTCATATATCATCCAGTTATCCTTTCTTGTAGGTGTTGATTCTTTTGCTCATGGCATTCAAGTTATTGAGAAAAAATATGATTAACAAGAGAAATACAAATCCTACTTCATCATTCATTACAGCCCTTTGTTAAGAGGATTTCGGAGGCAAGCCTTGAATAGTGCATATTTCACATCCCTATTTTTCAAATTAGGATATTCAGTGACTTTTGAACACTTTTTCAGTGTTCCCACATCCTCACATGTGGTACTATTTAGATAGAGACTGCCTGAAGACGATACTAAGGTTGTCATAGAAACAATTTCTAAGGAGACAGGAGAAGAAAATATGGGTGGAAGCTCTATAAATGAAGGAAAACAATGGGAAACAACTAATACTACAATGTACTGTATACAATTGTTTATAAATTATAAATTGAGAGCATAACAATAAGGAAATGTATTTTACCCAAATTTTATATTGTCCTTTAACATAATTTTAATCTTCTACTTCAATTATTTTGCCGGAATAAACAGCATTAACCATGAAACTGCATGTCTTTTTCACAATGTACTATACTTACGCACACTGCAAACAGCAGCTATTTTGCTTTCCATTAAATGCCTCCTAGCAGACTTTACCAGATAAAGGGCTTAGAAAACAAAATCTTAATTGGCTATTCGTAGAGAGAACTCTTTATGGCTCTTCTTCTATGTCAAATGAATATGAGCATCATTTCTTGGTAGCAGTTTACCATAAGTTTTTAGGCATATGCAGTGGATAATTGGCATGAAGTAGTAATCATTCATTCTGCCCATACATTCTAGGGAACTTCACACATATGTAAAACACACACACAGACCCACACCCACACACACACGCACAAAGCCTTCTATTATTATCTGGAGAATTCTAAGTCTGAGTCTGGCTACCGTTAATCACCATGAAGTGAGAGCCAGGAGATGGAAGGGAGTGGATGGGAGATTCTCTCCAGCTGCAGGAGAGGTGACAGGAGGAAAACATTGCAAGAGGAAAGGCGAGACTCTGGCCACTGGAAGCAAAAGGAGGGGTGATAGCCCAGTGGAAGGATAGATTATGGTCAGTGGGAGAAATCTGTAGATGAAGCGGCAGCATAGCAAGACCATTGCATCTGTATGGTGGTGGCCATAAATTTATTGGTTTGACTTTTTTATTTGTACTTGTACATGTATACATCTGAAAACAACGAATGTAGGCCATATTTACAGGATGGGGACTGCATCCTGGGATGCAGTGACTCTGAAAAAGATTTGGGGATGTAGTGGCTACTCAGCTGAACATAGATCCCAGTGCAGCACTGTGTCCAAAAGGGTCAATGTGATCCTTGGATACATAAACAGGAGAATCTTGAGTAGGAATAGAAAAGTTATTTTACCTCTCTAATTGGCTCTGGTGCAATACTGCTGGAATACTGTGTCCATTGTGGTGTCCACAATAAAGGAAGGATATTGATAACATGGAGAGGGATCAGAGAAGAGCCTTGAGAAAGATTAAGGGATTAGAAAACCTGCCTTATAGTGATATATTTATGGCGCTCAATGTATTTAGCTTACCAAAGAGATGGTTAAGGGGTGACTTGATCACACTTTATAAGTACCTACATGGGAAACAAATATTTAATAATGGGCTCTTTCAGTCTAGCAGAGAAAGGTATAACATGATCTAAGGGCTGGAAGCTGAAGCTAGACAAAGTCAGACTGGAAATATGGTTTAAATTTTTAATAGTGAGAGTAATTAACCACTGAAACAATTTACCAAGGTTCATCACGGGCAATTTTTAAAGTCAAGATTAGATGTTTTCCTAAAAAGATATGATCTAGAAGTTACTTTGGGGGATGTTCCATAGCCTGAGGTCATATTAGATGATCACAATGATGTCTTCTGGCTTTGGAATCTATGACTGAATCTATTAATCTTATACCTATTTATAGCAAAAATACTGCATGAGATTTTTGAGTGTTTCATATACAAATTCAACATATCTCTACCTTCACATACATTTTAACCTTCTTGTTTTATTTTGTTTTGTTTTATCTTGGATACTGCAGTATAATTCTGACTCAGTAATAAATGTAAAATACAAACTAGTTTAAAATACAATTATGATTGGGATTTTGCTATGGTCAAAATTATTTTACAGAAAGTTATTAATGCTATAAAAATACTTATACTACCACACATGATTTCTTGAAGCCTAGTGTTGGTTGCTGTCTGATTTAAGGAACAATATTTTTAACACATCTTCATTATGAAGATTCTCTGGCTTGAGTGGTATGTGAAGTTATGTAATTGATCAAGTATCAGAGGGGTAGCCATGTTAGTCTGGATCTGTAAAAGCAGCAAAGAGTCCTGTGGCACCTTATAGACTAACAGACGTTTCGGAGCATGAGCTTTCGTGGGTGAATATCCACTTCGTCAGATGCATCTAGAACTTTAGAACGCTAGAGTGTTCCGGACTCCCAGGAGAAAGGAGGCTACCAGGTCTATCGAGTGGGCTATGCAGAAGTCCCACAGTCGCATCTCTTCTCGACAAAGGGGGGGAAGATCGCATCCCTCCCTGCTTGTTTATGTAATACATGGCCGTTGTGTTGTCTGTGAAAACTGCAACATAACGGCCCTGTAAGTGATGCTGGAAGGTCTGACACGCCAGTCGGACCTCTCTCAGTTCACAGACATTGATGTGAAGCGCCAGCTCCTGAAAGGACCAAGGACCCTGGGTGCGAAGGTGCCCTAAGTGAGCACCCCAGCTGAGAGAAGAAGCGTTTGTTGTCAGAGACGCTGAAGGCTGTGGTGGATGGAACGGACAACTGGCACACACCAGGGAGGGCGTCAGCCACCAGTCGAGGGAGCTCAGAACGCTTGGTGGAACCGTGATTATCATGTCTATGGCATCCCTGCGTGGACGGCAGACTGAGGTGAGCCAAGTCTGGAGAGGAAGCATGCGCAGTCTCGTGTGCTTCGTAACGAATGTGCACACAGCCATGTGACTGAGGAGGCCGAGGCAGGTGCGGACAGAAGTTGTTGGGAAGCTTTTTAGTCGCTGTATAAGCGAGACTATAGTCTGAAAGCGCTGTGGGGGCAAGCTGGCCAATGCACGATTGGAGTCGAGCATGGCCCCTATGAATTCTATCCTCTGCGTAGGTAGCAAAACGGATTTGTCCAGGTTGATAATCAGGCCTAGACGGGTGAATAGGCCCTTGATGACGTTTACATGAGCGGTGACCTGAGCATCGGAGGTCCCTCGAATAAGCCAGTCGTCGACGTATGGGAAGACGTGTATTCGACGACGGTGGAGGGAGGCGGCGACTACCGCCATACACTTTGTGAATACCTGAGGGGCTGAAGAGAGGCCAAAGGGGAGGACCACAAATTGGTAATGTTGACAACTCACCACAAAGCGTAGGTACCTTCTGTGCGGAGGGTAAATCGCGATGTGGAAATATGCATCCTTCATGTCAAGAGCAGCGTACCAATCTCCGGGATCCAGGGAAGGGATGATGGTCCCCAGGGACACCATGCGGAACTTGAACTTTCTCATGAATTTGTTCAGTCCTCGCAGGTCCAGGATAGGCCGGAGGCCCCCTTTTGCCTTGGAAATTAGGAAATATCTGGAATAGAATCCCTTGCCCCTTAATTCCTCCAGAACCTCCTCTTTAGCTCCCATCGCAAGGAGCCTCGAAACCTCCTGCAGAAGGAGTTGCTCGTGAGAGAGGTCCCTGAAGAGGGACGAGGAGGGAGGGTGGGGAGAAGGGGTTGAAATAAACTGAAGGCGGTAGCCAGACTCCACCATGCGGAGGACCCAACGGTCTGAAGTCAGCTGGGACCGCGCAGGGAGGAATGCAGCAAGGCAGTTGGCGAACTGAAAGGGATCCTGGGAGGTCATTGGTACAGTGCTCTTGGGCACACCCTCAAAAGTTTGGCTTCGGTCCTGCCGGTGGCTTGGCGGGTCCGGCACTGTTACCCCCTTGAGATCCAGACTGTCATCTGTGAGAGGTACGACCTCGCCTTCTGGTGAAATCTTGCCTTGGCCGAGGCGGGGGGTAGGGGCGCTGAGGTTGCGACCAGAAAGATCGTCTCTGAGTCTGTGGCATATGCATTCCCAGAGAACGCATGTTTACACGATTATCCTTCAGACTCTGTAGGCGAGGGTCTGTCTTCTTGGAGAAGAGGCCCTGGCCATCAAAGGGTAGGTCCTGTATCGTGTACTGAAGCTCAGGTGGCAGGCCTGACACTTGCAGCCACGATATATGCCACATGGCAATCCTAGAGGCGAAGGTTCTAGCTGCCGAATCGGCGGCATCCAGCGAGGCCTGGAGGGAGGTCCGCGCAACTTTTTTCCCTTCCTCCAGGAGAGCTGTGAATTCTTGGTGGGAGTCCTGCGGGATGAGTTCTACAACTTCCCTACTGCCTCCCAGGTGTTATAACTGTACCTACTCAGGAGGGCTTGCTGGTTCGCCACCCTGAGCTGGAGGCCTCCCGCGGAATAGATCTTTCTCCCCAACAAATCCATTCACCTGGCCTCCCTTGATTTAGGAGCAGGGGCTTCCTGGCCATGGCGCTCCCGTTCATTGACGGATTGAACAACCAATGAACAAGGAGGGTGATACATACAGGTACTTGTACCCCGTGGAGGGCACCATGTATTTACGTTCAACCCCTCTTGCTGTGGGCAGTATGGATGCTGGGGATTGCCAGATGGTATCCGCTCTAGCCTGTATCGAGCGGATGAAGGGGAGGACCACCCTGGTTGGAGCCTCCGCCAACAGAATACTGACAACCGGGTCGTCCACCTCAGGAATTTCCTCTACAGGCAAGTTGATATTGAGGGCGACACGGCGCAGAAGGTCCTGGTGTGACCTGAGGTCGATTGGGGGCAGTCCACATGTAGACGTCCCCGCCACCGCTTCATCCGGGGAGGAAGAGGATGAAACCCTGGGAACCAGTGGGTCTTGGATCGACTCCTGGTCTTGGGGGATGTCCCGAGGTGGTGGATCTTGAGGGTCTGGCACGTGTGTTGGAGATTCCTCCGTACTCGGTGGGGAAGGTCTGCTCACTGTGGCCTCTGGCTCTCGATGTTCAGAAGGGCTGGAGTGCAATGGTATATGCAGATCACCTTGGGTTTGATGTTAGGCCCAAGGTATCCAAAAGGGCCACTGATGAGGTCCCTGGTGGTTATCCGAATCCTCGTATGATGCAGTGTCTGCATGGGAGGAGATCGACGGATGACGAGACGGCTACGGGGGGAGCGGAGACCGTTTGATGTAGGTCTCTGCGTCCACTCGAACCGTCCCTACTAGGTGCCGGAGAACGGTACCGAGAGTTGTGACGGTGCCGGGAGTGGGACCGGGACCTGCGACCAGCGCGGTGCCGGGAGGTCGAACTGTGCCTGGAATCGCCATGCCGAGATCGGCTGCGAGAAGTCCGGTGCCACAAGTGGTTCTGAGATCTGGAGTGGGGAGTCAATGCTGCCTCCATCAGTAGTTGTTTTAGGCGAATGTCCCGTTCTTTTTTAGTCTGGGGCTTGAACGCCTTACAGATGTGGCACTTGTCCGTCAGGTGGGATTCACCCAGGCACTTAAGACAGGAGTCGTAAGGGTCTCCTGTGGGCATCGGCCTATGACAGGCCGAGCACAGTTTGAAGCCCAGTGAACCAGGCATGGGCCCCGGTACCAGGGGAGGGAAAAGGGGCTAGACCCCGATCCCTCTTAACTATCTACAATAACTACTACAGAACTAACAACTATACTGATAGAAATTGAACTATATACACAAATATAACAGAAATGAGTGAATCACTAGGGTGGTGGAGATCAGCTAAGCTGTGCTCCACTGTTCCAACGGCCGACACAGGCGTAAGAAGGAACTGAGGAGCGGAGGGGCCGGCAGGGGTATATATCCGGCACCATAGCGGCGCCACTCCAGGGGGCACCCTGCCGGCCCACCCAGTGTTGCTAGGATAAAAATCTCCGACGAATGTGCACGCAGCGCGCGCACACCTAACTGGAATGGATATGAGCAAGCACGCGAAGAAGAATAAATATTCTAAACAAGATCATTGTTTTACTGCCGAACAACTTTCCTCTTTAAAAGAGAAGGAAGAAAGAGTTCACTCTGTCCTTCCTGAGAAGTACTGAGTAGATTACTCAGACTTGATCCAATGTTTCTGACTCTAGTGCTGCTAGGAGGATTTTCTAGAATAATGCATTTCCATATATTTGTGTTAAGTTGTCTGCTTTGATTGAAAGGTTCAGTCCATGTTCATTCCATATTACGACTTTTAACTAGAGAGTGATTGAATTAGACTGTAAAGCTTTGCAAAGTTAAATTAGCAAGACTCCAATGGTCTATGAATTACCTCAAAGTATTGTTTTACTATTATAGATGGGGCTGGTAGCACCACTCTTACACAGGTCACCTGAAACTTCCCATTATAAGATCCTGTTTTCAGTTGCTTACAAAACTTTGCAAAACTTTCATTGTTTGGATTGATATTTTCCATGCTGGGTGTCTGCCTCAGGCTGATCTTTAAGTTTCAGCCAGAACAGTTAAGTCATTTCTGACAACGAGGCTAGGGGAAAATGCATTGTTTTGCCATTTAAAAATATTGTTATAACCTCTTCTTTGAGAAGCTCTAGCACACTCTTCCATTAGACCAAGGACTTGAAAACTGGTGTGTGTGAGTGGGGACTTTATGTCAAAGATGTGTTTTTTGCAGTTTCTGTAAAAAAATAATCCAAATTTGACCAAATTATAAGCCTTTGAAAAATCACAGTTTGAACATGCTAAACAGAGATTAATAACATTTAGCTTAATAGCTAAAATCTCTGAGGAGTGTATCCTCATTGAGCATGCTTCAGCCCCTCAGAGCTCCTAGTGGTGATCAGACTATACATGTGCCATATTCACAGAGCAACTGTGAATGATCTATCCCTTCATAGCTCCTAATCCATAAACCATCCCCACAAAGCAGTTAAGCATGTTTCAGCACCACGCTGGATTGGATGAGGAGCTGGAGGCAGAGAGGGACTGGCTGGACAACAAGATAGGTGCTGGGAGCTAGTAGGGAGAATGGAACACATCAAGGCAGATCTAACAATGAACCACGGTGTGTGAGAGGAACTGGGACTGCCTGGGCAAAGGAACTGGGACAAGGAGATGGGGGAGGAGCGGGGGATTAGGACAAAGAACTGGATAAAGGGGTGTTGGGTAAAAACTGATATTGGATGACAAGTTTGGGGAGGGAGGCGGAGAACCTCCCTTTATAAAGAACCTCCCTTTATAAAGCCGCACACAAGCGACCAGGGAGCTTTGCGAACAGGGGCTGCTAACAGGGAGTTTTGCAAGAGAGTTGGGAAGGAGAGTAGGAAGGGAGTGGGGCTCCCTTGTCGATCCTATCCGTGACCTGTTAGTCCCTTGAAAACCTATAAATCAAATTACATCCAAATCCTTTCTCTTTAAAGCGGGGCAGAGTGGACAGGAAGCTGCAGACAGGGGAGTATGAGAAGGAGTTTGACAGAAGGAGGCTTACTATAGTTAGGAAGACCCGCAACACCTGTGGCAGCACTGCTTCTGTCTCCCCCACCTGCGCCTGTAGCCAGACAGAGCACCAGAGCATGGATTCATCTACCCAGATTCTGGTGTGGTTTTGCAAAGACTGTAACTTGCAATTTCCACTTACTGATATCCAGGCTGGAGGGGGCATCCAATGTGAAAAGTGCCTACTGGTGGAATCTCTCAGGCAGCAGGTGGGAGAACTTCAGGAGGAGGTGGCTAGGTTGAGGAGCATCCGTATCCATGAGCAATTCCTGGACAGTGTCTGTGTGGAGACTGCTGAGGTAGCTGTCCCAGTTCACAGGACTGCTGACACACCACTGGTGGAGGAGGAGATGGCTTAGGGTGAACACTGGCAGCTGGTTACCTCTGGCATCAGGCAGTGCTCCACCTCTGCTGCGAACCCTCCAGCCGTGGTAATAGGTAACTGTTATGCTCTTCTTGATACAGGAGAGAAGAAATCACCTCTTACAGTAAAGGAGGAGAAGCCTCATACCCCTAAGGCTGGGAGGTCTGCTGCCACCACTGAAAATAAGAAACGTAGGGTAGTGGTGGTCGGAGACTCTCTGCTGAGGTGGATGGAGGCGCCCATCTGTTGCCCTGACATTTCATCTCAGGAGGTATGCTGCCTGCCAGGGGCCCGTATCCAAAATGTTACAGAGGCATTGTTGAGGATTATCTGGCCTTCTGACTACTACCCCATGCTACTCATCCATGTGGGCACAAATGATACTGGGAGGTGTAATGCTGAGCAGATCAAGAGTGACTACAGGGCTCTGGGAGTACGGATGAAGGAGTTTGGAGCGCAAGTGGTATTCTCTTTGATTCTTCCTGTCAAAGTTAGGGGCCCGGGCAGAGACAGATGCATCATGGAGATGGCTGCGAAGATGGTGTTGCCAAGAGGGCTTTGGCTTCCTCTACCACGGGATGCTATTTGAGGAAGGACTGCTAGGCAGAGATGGCATTCACCTTTTGAGGAGGGGAAAGACCATATTTGCACACAGACTGGCTAACCTAGTGAGGAGGGCTTTAAACTAGGTTTGATGGGGACAGGTGAGCAAAGCCCACAGGTAAGTGGGGAACATGAAGACCTGGGAGATGGGTCGGAAACAAGAGGGAGCGTGGGCTATAATGGCAGAGAGAAAGGAGGGTCAGGGCAAAACTGGGAGGCAAGATCAAACCACTATCTTAGATGCCTATATACAAATGCGAGAAGTAAGAGTAATAAGCAGGAAGAACTGGAAGTGCTAATAAATAAATATAAACTATGACATTGTTGGCATCACTGAAACTTGGTGGGATAATACACATGATTGGAATGTTGGTGTGGATGGGTATAGTTTGCTCAGGAAGGATAGACAGAGGAAAAAGGGAGGAGGTGTTGCCTTATATATTAAAAATGTACACACTTGGACTGAGGTGGAGATGGACATAGAAGACGGAAGTGTTGAGAGTCTCTGGGTTAGGATAAAAGGGGTAAAAAACAAGGGTGATGTCGTGCTAGGAGTCTACTACAGGCCACCTAACCAGGTGGAAGAGGTGGATGAGGCTTTTTTTTTTTTTTTATATGTTGGGAAAATAACACCGCAGGGCACAGACATTCCAATAAGTTCCTGGACTGCATTGCAGACAACTTTTTATTTCAGAAGGTTGAAAAAGCTACTAGGGGAGAAGCTGTTCTAGACTTGATTTTAACAAATAGGGAGGAACTCGTTGAGAATTTGAAAGTAGAAGGAAGTTTGGGTGAAAGTGATCATGATATCATAGAGTTTGCAATTCTAAGGAAGGGTAGAAGGGAGTACAGCAAAATAGAGACAATGGATTTCAGGAAGGCGGATTTTGGTAAGCTCAGAGAGCTGATAGGTAAGGTCCCATGGGAATCAAGGCTGAGGGGAAAAACAACTGAGACAGTTGGCAGTTTTTCAAAGGGATACTATTAAGAGCCCAAAAGCAAGCTATTCCGATGGGTAGGAAAGATAGAAAATGTGGCAAAAGACCACCTTGGCTTAACCACGAGACCTTGCATGACCTACAAAATAAAAAGGAGTCTTATAAAAAATGGAAACTAGGTCAGATTACAAAGGATGAATATAGGCAAATAACACAGGAATGCAGGGGCAAGATTAGAAAGGCAAAGGCACAAAATGAGCTCAAACTAGCTACAGGAATAAAGGGAAACAAGAAGACTTTTTATCAATACATTAGAAGCAAGAGGAAGACCAAGGACAGGGTAGGCCCATTGCTCAGTGAGGAGGGGGAAACAGTAACGGGAGACTTGGAAATGGCAGAGATGCTTAATGACTTCTTTGTTTTGGTCTTCACTGAGAAGTCTGAAGGAATGTCTAACATAGTGAATGCTTATGGGAAGGGGGTAGGTTTAGAAGATAAAATAAAAAAAAGCAAGTTAAAAATCACTTAGAAAAGTTAGATGCCTGCAAGTCACCAGGGCCTGATGAAATGCATCCTAGAATACTCAAGGAGTTAATAGAGGAGGTATCTGAGCCTCTAGCTATTATCTTTGGAAAGTCATGGGAGACGGGAGAGATTCCAGAAGACTGGAAAAGGGCAAATATAGTGCCCATCTATCAAAAGGGAAATAAAAACAACACAGGAAACTACAGACCAGTTAGTTTAACTTCTGTGCCAGGGAAGATAATGGAGCAGGTAATTAAAGAAATCATCTGCAAACACTTGGAAGGTGGTAAGGTGACAGGGAATAGCCAGCATGGATTTGTAAAGAACAAATCGTGTCAAACCAATCTGATAGCTTTCTTTGATAGGATCACGAGTCTTGTGGATAAGGGAGAAGTGGTGGATGTGGTATACCTAGACTTTCGTAAGGCATTTGATATGGTCTCGCATGATATCCTTATCGATAAACTAGGCAAATACAATTTAGATGGGGCTACTATAAGGTGGGTGCATAACTGGCTGGATAACCATACTCAGAGAGTAGTTATTAATGGCTCCCAATCCTGCTGGAAAGGTATAACAAGTGGGGTTCCGCAGGGGTCTGTTTTGGGACTGGCTCTGTTCAATATCTTCATCAACCACTTAGATGTTGGCATAGAAAGTACGCTTATTAAGTTTGCAGATGATACCAAACTGGGAAGGATTGCAACTGCTTTGGAGGACAGGGTCAAAATTCAAAATGATCTGGACAAATTGGAGAAATGGTCTGAGGTAAACTGGATGAAGTTCAATAAAGACAAATGCAAAGTGCTCCACTTAGGAAGGAACAAGCAGTTTCACACATACAGAATGGGAAGAGACTGTCTAGGAAGGAGTATGGCAGAAAGAGATCTAGGGGTCATAGTGGACCACAAGCTAAATATGAGTCAACAGTGTGATACTATTGCAAAAAAAGCAAACGTGATTCTGGGATGCATTAACAGGTGTGTTGTAAACAAGACATGAGAAATCATTCTTCCGCTCTACTCTGCACTGGTTAGGCCTCAACTGGAGTATTGTGTCCAGTTCTGGGCACCGCATTTCAAGAAAGATGTGGAGAAATTGGAGAGGGTCCAGAGAAGAGCAACAAGAATGATTAAAGGTCTTGAGAACATGACCTATGAAGGCTGAAAGAATTGGGTTTATTTAGTCTGGAAAAGAGAAGACTGTGAGGGGACAGGATAGCAATTTTCAGGTATCTAAAAGGGTGTCATCAGGAGGAGAGAGAAAACTTGTTCACCTTAGCCTCTAATGATAGAACAAGAAGCAATAGGCTTAAACTGCAGCAAGGGAGATTTAGGTTGGACATTAGGAAAAAGTTCCTAACCGTCAGGGTAGTTAAACACTGGAATAAATTGCCTAGGGAGGTTGTGGAATCTCCATCTCTGGAGATATTTAAGAGTAGGTTAGATAAATGTCTATCAGGGATAGTCTAGACAATATTTGGTCCTGCCATGAGGGCAGGGGACTGGACTCGATGACGTCTCAAGGTCCCTTCCAGTCCTAGAGTCTATGAATCTATGAAAACCAGTCGGGTGTGGAAGTGTTTGGAGGATAGGAGACACAGGTTAGACGAGGAGCCAGTGTGGGAAGGGAGAACTGGGACTGGCTGGATTAGGAGACTGGGATTAGTGGGGAGGAGAGACTGGGATCTGGGAGACTGCACTCAGATGGGGAGTCTCCAGTGCAGAGCTTAGCACTGACAAGGCAGGGGGACTGGGAGTGAGAGGACAGGTCTGAGGAGTGAAAACTGGAAATGGTTAGATGAAGAAAATGGAAATGAGATGACAAGACGAGGTGAGAAAAGACAAGACTTGAATAGGTATAAATTGGAGAGGAAAGGGACATAAGGGATAATGCTTGAAGGAAACAGGTGGAAGAGTCTGTCACCTGTAGAGCACAGTTCCTTCCAAAGACTGGAATGAAACTTAAGATATTTGAACCTCACCATTCCTCTGCTTCAGCAAATATCTGTCAAACTGCTGGCAAAATATTTCTTCCCTTTCTAGTTTCAACTAAAGAGGTTAACAACCTACTAATTCTATCAGTTATTTCATTAGTTCAAGTCACACAGGTCTGTATGTTGCATGTAAAGGTCCCAACTTGCTGATGACTTGTGTGGGTGTCAATTTGATGCCATATGATGGAATTTCTGTTTTTCCAATGTGTGAGGTTGTTTATTTGTTATTTTTGCTTTGTTTTTAATCATAAAACAAACATTACAGTTGAAACATCAAGCACTCAAAAGTTAGGAAACACCAGAATTAAGGTGCTGTTTGCAACCCTAAGTCAGCACCCCTGTGCATACATACTATGACTACAAGAACTCTGCCTCATTTAGTGCAGAGGCTGGAACTGTCCTGGGGATGAATCAAGATTATGTAATGAAGAAGGGTGTTGTCTGTAGGATATCTGCCTCATTTGTTGCAGAAGTTGGAAGGTGTGCAATGAATGAGGCCAAGGATTGCAGGAAAAGGAAGGATGGTCTCATGGTTAAAAAAGTTGAATGCTGTCCTGGGGAACTGAATTCTTTTCCTGCCTCTACCATAGTATTCCTATATGCTGCTGGGCAGTCATTTAAACCAAACTTTTCACCAGTGGTCACTAATTCTGTTCTTTTTCTGAGATGATGGGGCCTGATTTGCAGAAGGGCTGAGCACTCACAGCTGCAGCTAAATCAATGCGAGCTTTGCTTTGAACATAAAAAGTGCTACATAATTCAAATACTCTGTAAAATCAGGTAATGGGTGCTTCAAACTGGTCACCCAAAATTAGTGGAACATTGATCTTAATCTTGCTATGGCTCACCTCTCCATCTGTAGAATGATAAGATAAATTAAGATAAATTGATTAATTTGCATACTTTAGTGATAATCATTACAGAAAAGCCCATGAGCAAACTGATAACTCTGTCTTCAGAGCAGGGTTTGAATAGCGTGTGGTAAATAAGACCAAAAAACACACATTTAACGATGAGGATAAAACAAAATATCAAATAGCTGTTTGTTAACTGAGCACTATCTATCCTGTGTACTTACCATGCCAGGGGGCCCAAGTTAAAAAATAGTATGTGATCATGTAATTAAAGACTGTGTCATAGTGCTTACCCAAAAAGGTGAGCAAATTAAAGTTGCATAGACAACCTTATTTCTGGTATTTTCTATCTTTTTTGAGTGCTTGGCTGTGCAGGCTTTATGAGTTTTTTTAAATACAGATTTTTGAGTTTAGCAATTATATAATTTGACATTAGAGGCCAAGAAGACTCATGCGATATGTCCATAGATATGAGACAGACATCTGGATATACAGAAGAACCACAGAGCATCATAAACAAACAAACAAGACAAGTCTAGTCTAAAACTGCATAGTTCAAGAACCTATATTCTACTTCCAAGTTTTACAGCCATATGTAGTATCTATGTTAGTCTTTTCCAGGGATTCTCCAGCCATTGCGCTGCTCCCAATTTCTCATTACTGATGCCAATAAGATGGGACAGTAGACAGATCACAGGGGGTTTCAGTAGAGTTGGTCAATTTTCTCTCTCAAAATTTGCTTGCAAAAAAGAATGGCTTTTTGAACAACTCAGAAATTTTCATGGGAAAATTGAGTTATTTGAAATGTTTCTGTTTTTCATTGAAATGAAACAATTTGTTTATTTATTTAGATGTAATTAAAACAGAAAATTGTTCAAGTTCTGGTATTCTTGGTTCCCTCTCCTCCCCCATTTCCCAGTGGAAAAATGTTGTTTTGTGTTGAAAATGAATTCTTTTGTATTGAATTTAAATAAAATGTATTGTTCTGCTTAATTTCTATGATAATAAAAAAGTGCAGAGTTTTGAATGAATCTGTACAAGACACAAATATAAGCTGTGATTCATCAAGGTACGTAAGCACTCACATAGCTTTATTGCAGTGGAGCTATTCATCTGATTTAAGTATCTTGCTGAATCAGGGTCATAAAGATATTCCCTATATTGAGTATCTTTCAGTATAAAACAGAGACTCAGAGGAGAGTCCATTAGTTTGAAACAATTCACAGAAATTAATTACCTTTTTTCAAGTGTCCCTAAGTGTCTTCTCTTATCCTCAAAGATAGAGCCATAACTAGTATCACAGAAGAAGAAGCCAAGCCAAAGTACTGTAAAATAGGCTTTAAAGGAATAGTAGCACTGGTGAAGAAAATGCCATGACCAAGAAATTAGGCTGGAAATCTTGAAAGAGTTGGGTGATTTTTTTCCCCAAAACATTTTTGGCACTTCTTTGTTCCAGCTGGGTCAGAAATACCATGAGAATTGCTTTTCTCCATATAAGCTGAAACCAAAAAGTGCTCAGACACACAAATCAAACAGATATGCAAATAAGAAATTCAGGCTTTTCAAACTGGTTTGCATAAAATGTCTCAGTTCTGGTTGTTGTTTATTATACATTAGAGCAATTGCTTAATTAAGAAGAAAGTGCTTATAGCATATTATTAATGTTTTACTAAGAACAAGGACAAAATATATCAATTTATCTTTCTAAAATCATAGAAAATGTATTGCTGGCTTGGCTAAGCCATGACGCAGCCTACAGTTAATCAGGCATAATAATCTCAAAAGACAAAGATAAGGTGGATCAATTTCAGTTGGTGAAAAAGACAAGCTTTTGAGCTTTCTGAGTAATCAACACAGCCCTCATCAAAAAGTGACCCTTGTGAGATTAGGAAAATAGTGTTTGTTTATGAAATCATTTTCTGTTACTCATCAACTAGTTACAGTGATGACAATTCTGAGTGCTTGTCCCCCAACCCCTGTAAATTCAAACACCTCCTCTAATTTAAATTCCTGTGGAAATCACTGCCTGGAAGAGGTGGCAATACAGCCTGCCCCCTAAGTCATGATCACACCCTTTCCTAAGTCACCTGTGGGACCACTGGCAAGCAGTTTGAAATGACTTACTGCTGCTGCAAGACTGCATCCTGGATTCTGCCAGTTTGTGCTGAAACCAGGGAGTTAATCAGTCCAAGGGGTGTATTTCTGTAATTGAAATCTTGGTGCTTTTTAGATCTTTGTCTTTCCTCTTCTTTTTTTCCTGGTTTTGTACGATTAAGGAAAATAAGCTTATTGTCTACTCCAAGAATCTCTTGTAAAGCATCTTAGGAGCCTACAAACTATTAATTATAATATTTCTTTTCCTAGTAAAAGCAATGGACAATCTCCCTGTTGTGTTACTCTAGAAGAATTCCCCCCCCATACTAATTTTCCATTGCATTTATTTCTGGAATCCTGCTTTTCATCAGCCTGCTCATATTTCTTTCTATTCCTGAGAGCAACATGAAATATTAACAAGTGGATTTTATTCTATTGATAGCTGCCAAAAGCTAACAAACAGCTTTATCTCCTAACTGACCATAAATATCATGTAAAAATATTTTATATGTCTTGATGCAGCCAGGAGGTCAAATTTAATTGTATGTAAAAAACTGACTAACCAAACAAAATACTTACATAGCGAGTGGCTACTTTTTTACCTAAATATCTGAGATAGTAACAATAAGTAAACAAGTTCTACTCAGCCCCAAACTATGCCTGCTGAACTTCCAGGGATCTGCAAGTATTATGTGCTGTGCAGCAAGGAAGACTGCTCTTTAATCTAAAGGTTCAGTTCCCTATGAGAGTGATTACAGAACCCTCTGCTGCAATGGTGTTACACTGACATTAGCCTGAAAACACCTTATAGGATCGCTAGGACTGAATTTACTTCCAAGTTTGCACGTGAGGTGCATACCACCAGTGGTGCGTAATCAATCTCTTTAGAAGGGTTATCTCCAGCAATTGTTCCCTGGTTCTTTAAGGAACTCTATGACCTCCATTTTATAAGACCAAACAAACACAAGTAGTAATCTCTCATCTTCCCTTGCGGCAGCCCACATAGCCCTTCAAGCAAGACCTTCTCAGCTCAGTGTCTAGCCTGCATGTTTCTTTGTGATGAAAGGCCTCTTCCACCCTCCATCCTCCTTTTACAGCCTACCTCTTAATGCAGAGGAGCTCTTGATCCTGCCTTCCAATATAGGCAGCCTGCACACAGCTTTTGAGGCATGACAGGGTTCCTCTTCTCCCCATTTCCAAGGAGCTTGTAATTGTTTTCATCCCTTTCCTGGGGGCATGGGACATATACCCATCACACAGCCTTAGGACTGCTAGCTAAAACTCCATTCACTGAACCACTAGTTCACCTAGACCAATTGAGCTGTGGTAGCCTGGTTTATAGGAATGATCTCATGGAAATAGATTCTGTGCTCCCCTTGACAACTTAATGTGGGGAATGCAAATCATTCAGTAACCCACTAATGCCAGTCAGCCGGGGAAGAAATGTTAAGGAAGCCTCATGCTATCTGAAATATTCCTCTGGCCTCCCCTTCCACAACAATCATGCAAGTGAAGGGAATCCCATTACTGACAAGGAATAGAGCCCCTCCTGACTACTTCACTCAAAGGAAGCTGTGAGAGAGGTATTTTATTACATTTAAGAATATCACCTCTCTCAGGTGGGACCTATCTCCTCTCTTCTGGGTGATGGTGATTGGGGGTGGGCAGCAGTTACTTCAGCTCAGACAACTGCATATATTTCCAGCTGGGCTCAGTATGCTTACTCATAAACTAGTAGTTAATACCTTAAATGTAACATCATATAATATTCAACACATATCTTGAAACTTTCTGCCATAATTTGGCACCCTGCATAATGAAATGCATGAAATGGACATCACTTGTTTTTGAAAACAAATCAAAGCAGATGTTACTTATTTCAGCCCCATAGGATCTAGGAAGCAACATAACTTCTTGCATCTCTATCACTTAGAATATTTACTTCACATTTTATTCAAAAAATCAGCTAAGGAAGCATTTTCTACTTCTGAACTACAATTTGGCATTAACAAAAATGAGGTAAAAAAACTGTTTAATATTGTCAGCCTTCCCTATCTCACGATTGGGTCTGATCTCAGAATGGAAAAAAAAATTGCTTTGAAATCTTGTTTGCTTACCACTGTATAAGTACACATTAATATTAATGGCATAAAATTAAGTTTTTTTTTTCATAATTTATTTTACCTGAGACTTTATTGTAAATGATCATGTATTCTTGAAATATTAAAGATTAAGGCTGGCCCATTGCTGTCTTTTGCTTTGACAATTTCCCTTAGTACAATGATTATATTCTTACATGAGCAAAAAAGATGCATATCTGTTTCCATTTATTTACACATAATTGAAGTGTTGTATTGTTAAGAAAAACATTACTTGGAACTCAGAAGGCCAGCCAGAAAAATGCCTGTGGGACACTAGTAAAAGCTTTCACTGTATAGTATTTAGTTTTTTTCCTACATGGGGGAAAATACCTAGAGGATCAAAATAATGATATAGGATCATTATGTTCCAAATTAAGCTGATGAATATATACAAACCTAAATTACTGTAGGCTCAAATGTGGTATATGAAACAAAGCAGGTAATTACATTAACAGCTCTTTCCACTTCAGATAACTTAACTGTATGGTATTGCACAACTGTTTATCGCTTATTCAAGTATAACATAGGTCTATATTTGGTCTACGTAATATGAGTTTAAGCATACAAGGATGAATAGCTTGGATACAATATGGTGAGGCATAAATTAATTAGGGGTCAGAATACAAATGTAGATAGGCACTTAGTGGGATTTTCAAAAGCATGTAGGAGTCTAACTCCTATTAATTTCAAGATTTCATTGGCTTGCGAATTGCAGGAAGGGTACATAACTCTTCTCTATTCACTTTCTCCATGTCCTCTTAGTCATCTCTTTTCTAAGATGAACAATCCTAATGTTTTTAGTATCTCCTCAAATGGAAGCCATTCTATTCCCTTGACCATTTATATGTTTTCTATTAATTCAAGAAAAAACAAGAATTCAAATAGGAAGGTCTCAAAAAAAATACTGTCTATGACTCCTCTGTAACACTATGCGTCATTGATGCTTCAGAAAACATCAGTTCTGCCTGCAAGTAAGATTCCTAGAAATGTAAAGGAATAGTATATGGACATGAAAATTATATGGCAGTAGTTAGATAGCTATATACAGGCACATGTAACAAACCAGTATTGTTCTCATGGTCTTCATTTTCCAAAAATTTTGCAGATGAAAAAATAGAGATTATTTCTGAAATTGTGGCTCTGTGTTCTCTTTAACCACACAATCTCTTGCTTCACATATCTCTACATACTTGTTTATAATCCCCTTCAATATGTAGTGCAAATACACATTAGACAGTACCTCAATGATTCCTCTTCCTAAATGTGTGTGAATGACTTCATCTCCTCTCATCTTGACCACTTTAATTCCTTTTTCTAATGATCAAATAAACCCTAACTCTCATCCTGTTCTTTAACTCGTTTCCATTTCTCCTCAAATAACAAAACTTAATCAATCTACTCTCTCTGCCTCTCTACAGGATCCTTCTCTTATACTGACCATACAATCTAAAATAGAATGACTGCACTTAACTGACTCATTTTTAAAATCTCATCTCAAACTCCACCTCTTCTCCATTGTCTGTAACTTCTAACCCTCTCACTAATAAAATGATTTAATTCTAATTCCATAAATCTCCACATTTACCTTATATTTATTCATTTACCAAAATAGCTGGCTAATGTCTGTACCAATTTGGTTTGTACCAGTGCTAAATAAGAGCTAGATGATAAGTGACAGATGCTTCTGTAAAAATAAATTGTATTACAATAAAAAGATTTAAGTTAAGTACTTGGCACTGTATTGCTGGCTGAACTTTTAATTCAGTCTTTCAGAACAACTTTCTTTTGATATAGATGGACTTCATCTTATGGTACTAAGGCAAGAACTAAAAAAGGACTGCATGTAATTTTGAGAAAAGCACTCAAAATGAAAAGGATGGGGAAGAAAACATATTGAGGACTTAGTACACAAAGACACAAGGTACATTCTTGATCCAAGTTATTTTCTATGTGTAGAAATGTGATGCTCACTAAAAATAATGTTTACATTGAAATCTATGACACAGCATGAGACTTGTTATGCTTTCTTTTATATCGCAATATTTATGTCTCATCAAAATAAAATGATAAAATTTAATAGATCATTTAAATTCCAGTTCTGCTTTTGGTTACACCGCTGTAAATGGACTTCACTGAAGGTGCTTAGTGACACAGTAGCAGTTTAAGTGGGAACATGGGAAAACACCCAACACTCTAGTCCTATCTCTCGTGCACATTGTTCAGAGTCCATATCCTGGGGTATGATTTGGTCCTTCATTACTGAACTTTTCACTTGGCTGCTACCCCTCATTTCCCTTTCAGAGGGAACAGGCTAGTATACTTGTGACCGGTAAGCTGACTCCCAATTGTCTTTAAAGGGCCCTAGAGGAGAGAGACACCTTCTGAGTCAGAGCTGCCTTAGACCGTATCTGCACTTGCAAGCTTACAGTGTAAGAGTGCTCATGTAGCCTCATTATGCTGACGGGAGAGAGCTGTCCCATCGACATCATAAAACCAGCTCAATGAGCAGTGGTAGCTATGTCAGCGGGAGAGCGTGTCCTACCAGCATAGCTCTGTGCACTTATGCCAGCAAAATGTATATCCTTCAGGGGGTGTTTTGGCCGGAGTTAGTCAGGAAAAGGGCCGGTGAGAGCTTCCTGAGAGACCCCTGAAGGAAGAGGCAGGTTAGGGCTATCTGAGCAGGGGAGAGACAGAAGGAGCAGCAGAGAGTTGTCTAAGGGAAAACCTGCAGAAATCTCCACAGGCCTTTCTTGGAAACTAGCAGAGGGAGATACCTGTTGACCTTCCTGAGACAGAGAGACTGGACGGGGCTGAAGGCTGATAGTAGTATAGGGAAATGCCTACTTGCTCTCTGAAGCTTAAGCCAGATAGGACTGAAGGCTAGGATGAGGCATAGTGAGAGATGCCAGGGAGATACCTCAGTAGTGAGGATGGTGAGAGATGCTGGAGATGCAGAGAGCCTGTACATGGTGAGAGATGTCAGGGCTGTACATTGATAGAGTGTTGGGGTCTGTTATGTTATGTAACTATGTGACATTCATTCATAATAAATTAATCCTACATAGGTTCATTGTAGCCAAAGACAATTTGGACTATTTCTGGGAAACACTGAAGGGGAAACTGAGGCAGGTGCACCAGTCTGGTATTGGAGGGTCCCCCATATGGGTGTCCCCCCATGACACACCTCCTCACCATACACCTCACCTTTGCTGCCACTGTCCTCATATATCATCTGTTGGCTCTTGCCCCCTCTTCTTCCTTCCAACAAACATCACAGTCTTCCCTCCTCCATTATCCCCAACTCTCCTCCCCTCATTTATTCATCCATTTCTCTAGTCCTGCCAAACAAACACTATTAATTTTAATCTTAATATTGAATTTTAATTGTCAGAAATGAACATCTTAAAAGCTCAACTGAGTTGGGGAATTAGAGAATGGTGGTTGGACCCATGGAGAACATTCAGCTAGCAGGTCCATTTCTTTTAAACTAAAGTACATTTGTCATGTTGTAATTGCTATATAATGACTGTTACACTGGAAAAATTCAAGGAAACAGGATTTCTGAGATGAATCAACTCCAAAAAGGATTATTACCTCCTAAGTATCAGTTACTCATCATTAGAAAGACCCAGTACGAGAATTTAAACTATTTAGACATGAAACTCAGATGGATAAAAGTTGCAAAAATACTATTAGTAATTATTATTATTTCCAAGGAAAATCACAACCTATATTGTAGTACTTTTATTTCCAAACTTCTGCAACTGGAGGAAACTGTTAATCTTTTCTTTTCTTTATGTACAATGCATTATATAGGATTAAAGAGTAACCATATCTGCTTGAACTTTAAATTTATAAGCCAGCAGTCTAGTTTGGCTACTACCAGGAACCAACAGTGCAAAAATCTCCTTTTGCACTCTCTCCCTACATACAAATCTTTAATGCCTGTCATTAGAACTCCCTATTGCTGCTTGTGAGAGGTTATTGTTTTGGAGAAAATCCGGCGGGAACCTTTTTCTGTCATCAAACTAAAGGGACAGTTGGGGCAATAAAGTTTATCCTGTTCTGGATAATGTTGAATCACTCCTGCTAAGGATTAGTTACCCTTAGGGTTCATAAAATCTCTCTGGAAAAAAAACAATATTTTGGGTGTTTCAGAATACACAACATATTATATGAAGTATCAGATATTTTAAACAAATATGTCCAAGAACAACATTTTAAAGTATTTTGTTATTTCTACAATATAAAGAAAGAGCTTATTAGAAGTTACTCCTGCACAGTAAAAGGAGAATAAACCCCAAAGATCCTTTTGTTAATTTCTTATCCAGCTATTTCATGCTTTTCTAAAACACCCTCAATATTCTAATTCTCATGGCCTGTTCACATTACAAGTTGCAGGCTTTTTAGAAATGATTCAGAGATTTTAGTTCTGAGCTGGTTGACAATTTTCTTCCAATGTTTTCTTAACATAACATAATATATTAGAATAATCTGTTGTCCCCTCACTCTCAGCAGTTTCCTTAGATTATACAGGGACTTGTACTAAAAATTGATTTTGCAATTGAAACAGTCAACCTTATATAAACATGTATCTTCCCAAATTTCTTGATCACTGTGCATGAAATCATCGTATAATAGATGAAAGATTTGAAAGTCTGATGTTAACAAATGCTGATGGATGACATTCTTTATATATCCCCACATAATTTAAACAGAACTGAAAAAAGTTGCTTAATATGCAGATACTGCTACAGAGTTCTAGTGAGATGAATACTAAGATTTATTGACTTTAGAGGTAAATACTCAATGAGTAAAGCTAAAATCAATATTTATCTGAAAGGACAGAGGGACAGAATAGACCTCATGTTCACTGAAATGAAAAATATCTATACTTCCTAATTTGGAAAATATGTAACTGTATGAGCATATGTAGAGTTCACATAAATGTTTGTGTATGTACACATACATAACTGGAAAGAGTATACATACATATATGCAGTTAAATATATTCTGATTTAGCAAATAAGGAAATTGACAAATTAGGCATGAATGTAACAAAAGAAGTTTTTAAAAATATCGATTAGTTTCCCTTTTCTCATTATGGCCATGGATAATAGCTCACAGACATTTTCCAATGTTTGACTCTTGCCTAGAAAGACAGATGATCTTTCTAGTAGGCACTTCAAAGATACATCCTATCAGAAAGCCTTTTCAGAAGCAGCAGCTTGCACCTAAATCAAAGTATAAGCAGACTAGTCTTACACTTTACACTTCTGTGTGGCAGTCATTCACCATATCACTGGGGAGGATGTCTGCTAAGAATGAGGACTCCAAACTTATTGAGTTCAGGTCATTTACCTGACTTACAGAGCTGACATTCAAACTCCTGGCCAGGGTTCTGATGCTTAACAGTGTGCTGACCTATATTACTAACATTTTTAAATGCTGAAATTATTCACTCTCTTAATGTTGCATAGATAGCAAGGTTCATTTTAAATCAGTACATGACTGCAGCTCCTGGGTGCAGTGAGACTAAATACCAGGGGATGAATAATGACATATCTGGCATCACTGATAAAGACAAAGCTTAAAGTAATAATGAGTGTGATAAAAGATCTAGTGAACATAGCTGACACAAGTCCATGTGATAAAACAGCATTAGAAGGCAAAGGCATCATAAGCTTAAAATCTCTCATAAACCACCAAATAGAATATTTAATGTAAATTTATATGATCTGAAAAAGGAGAGGTTGGAAGCTATTCCACTGTTATTAGGCATAACTTGTAAAAACAAAGCAAGGTTCAAGATTTTCCTTTCTACTAACAGCTCTATTTAAAGGGGTATTAAATATTAACAACAAAGGGAGAACAGAAAGTAAAATATTGGCTGAGTACTGCAATTGAGTATTAAACAAAATGGTGCAAAACATAAGATACTTGTACATGTCAATATGATTATTGCTGATTTTTTACAGTGGTCACCCAATGTTCAAGGCACTTGAAAGGCAAGAATATACACTCCTTGTCCTAAACGGCTTAAAATCTAAGCAGAAAGGAAAGGTGGTTTAATGTAGGGCAGTGGTCCCCAAACTTTTTATCTCATGCCCCCTTATCCCTGTCCGCACCTCCTCTCATGGCTCCCCAGAGCCAGAACGGGGAGTGGGGCTGCAGCTCCGAATGGGGGGAAACTTGGAAAGGGGTAAGGGACCTGAGGCTGAGGCACTGCTGGGCTGCAAGTGAAGCAGGTTAGCACTCCCTCCCTGCCCCCCCCATGGGGGCTGGCCCAGGCCACAGCCACACACCCCCAAACAATCCTTGGCACCCCCCTATAGAGCGCGCCCCATGATTGGAGACCACTGATATATTGGATGAGAGGCCATATTAATAACTACAGTAACTTTGTGACCTTTATTCACCATAAACACTATGAATTAAGACCAATTACTTGCTTTATAGAAACTGTAGGTCTTTGAGATGTCTTTTGAACATGGATTCCACTCTTGATGTGCATGGGCCCCATGCACCTGGGATCAGATTCTTTTGGCCAGCAATGTCTGTTGTGACAACTCTGGGCCTTAGATGGCCATATGCCCAAAACCTGAGGGCACAAAGAACACAACAGACCCAACCATTCCTCAGTTCCTTGCCAATACAGAATCCCAGAGAAGTAGGACTCTGTAGTAGTGAGGAAGTAGGTTGAGGTTATGGAATCCATTTGTACAACATATCTTGAAGAACCACAATAGGGTAAATAACCTTTCTTTCTTCTTGGAGTTATTGTCCACATGGATTCCACTATTTGTGACTAACAAGGAATTGTTGATGTGATTAGAGATGGGTATTAGGAGTCCCATAGTTATCATTATTTCATTATTTGTATTCCCATAGAGCGTAGAGGCCACAGACCTGGACCCCATTAAGCTACGTGCTGTACATATACAGAACCAAAAGACGGTCCCTGCCCCAAGAGGCTTACAATCAGAATATAAGACAAGGGCAGACAGGTAGAGGTAGATGTACAAGTAAACAATAAGACAATATTGGTCAGCACAGAAAGCAGTGGTCTCTACACACTAGCAGTCTAACAATGGCTCAAACAGTGACTGTACAACAGAACTACCAAAATAGGCAGACAATCTAGACACTTTTACCAAAGAACAGCGTGTCTTATAAACATGTGGACTGAACTTCATGAAGCTGCCCTACAGAATTCAGAAATAGGGACAGTCTTCATAGAGGAAACAGGCTGCCTGAGCTTTAGGGAAATAAGCTCTAATGTGGTTAGGTGGCTCCTACTTGGCTAGCTTGTAACATGTTCTTATGCAGCTGGAGACTCATTTTGATAACCTCTGTGAGGCTATTGCCAGACCTGTATGTAACCTTGTCACCAAAGGCCACAGCAAAGGTCTAGGAAAGTTCCTGAATGACTTTGTCTTATTCAAGTAATATGACAATACCCTTACAACATCAAGTATATGATGTTTAGTTTTCCCCAGGGCTGAAATAAGGCTTGGGGAAGAACACTGGTAGATGAATAAAATGGCTCACATAGCACTTCAACAATTTTGGGCAGAAGCCTGGGATGAGGCCTGAGACTAACCCTGTGCTTTATGAAACACTATATAAGGGAGGCCCTCTATAAGGGCCTGAAACTCCCCTACCCTTCAAGTTGAGGTAATGGCTACTAAAAAGGCAGACTTAATTGATAAGTGGTTGCTGTAGGCTGAAATGGGAGAACCCATCCTATACTGAAGTCCCAAGAGGAAGGGGATTCCCAAAAATGGGAAAAAAAAAAAACATGTGAACAGCCCTGAAAGATTCTAGCCACTGAAGAGTGAGAAAATACAGTATGGCCCTGGATTGGAGGGTGATGTGCAGATATTGCTGCTTGTTGGACCCTTATGAAACTAATAGAAAATCCAGATAATTCTGGAGTTAGTAAATAATCCAATATCACTGAAATGGATATTCTCAAAGGAAAATGGCCAAATAGAAAATCTTTTCTACTTAGCTTATATGTCAGTATTGTTGAAACTTTCTTGCTTTGGAGTAGAAAATTATGAATTTCAGTTGAGCAGCTTTTTTTTTTTTTTTTTTGGTGAGTATAGGATCAGACTGTTCTTCTGTGAGACTATGTTGGGCAGATCAAGCAAAGTGAGTGGGGCTGCACTGAAAGATTCACCAGATCTGAACATCAGAATTGCCTGACCTGTGATGAGGCTATTATCATAATCCATCCAGAATCTTGCTTCTTCAAGACTTTTGCTGTCATGCAGATCAGGGGGAAGGCATATGTAGTCCCAGTGTCGAGGGGATGAGAAAGGCATCTGACAGGGTGCCCAGTGTGGAGCCAACTCTGGAGCAGAACACTTGGCATTTCTTATTGTTATCTGGAGCAAATAGGTCAGGAGGGACATGGAAAGGGGGCACTGAGCCTACTGAATATCTATGAAAAATTAGTAAAGAATATTAAAAACAATTTTTTTAAGCCAAGAGGCAAACTAAAACTTCAATAACTACCTATAACAATACTAACTAGCACTAACTGCAACAGTGACAAAAAAGCAGGTGAGCACTGAAAGATTCCATCTGACTGCCATGGGCAGTAAGAAGGAACTGAGGGATAGTTGAACCTACTCGTCTCCCCCCCCACCCCCCGACACACACCCTTTTATGTCTACATTTGGGAGGGGTGGCTGAATATCTAGGGCACAGGTGCAGCCCCAACAGAAGCTGCTGGCCAACAGAGTCCAATTGTACATACATGAAGCCCATGTGCACCAAGAGTAAAGTACATATGGATAATCACTCCAAGAAGAATGATTTCTCTTTCCACATACTAAAAAAAGTTATGCCAAAATGAAAGTGACAATATTTTTGTTCCTGCCTTTTACATTCAAGAAAACTTTGTATTTTCTCTTCATGGTCCAGATTCAACAAAATAAAAGTCTTTCTCAGGAGTCACTGCCATTAATTTTACAGGCTTTTCCTGGCAAAAGACTGAAGAGTGTTTTGAATATATTCCAACAAAATCAATATTTGTATAGCAGCTTTTAAAAAATCTATTATTTTTCCTACTTTAGAATTCATAGGCCTGTGTTTAAAATGTTTTTTTCCTAAATCTTCAGACCTCATTTCTGAAAGCATTTCTGTACTCTTACAAATATACCACTAATGATTGTTCTTAATAAAGTTTTAACCATTGTTTGACTCCTATTTTAGAATAAAAACTAGCAACATAATTATCATATTTTACATATTAAAATAGTTCTCTCCAGGGATAAAAAGCATAAAGACACCTTGGTCTTTCTCTATTTTTGTAATAAAGCCAACCCTCCCCAAAATGTGAAGAATTGTTCTCTGTGTTGTATCCAAGCAGACAAAGATGTATTTTTTTATTAGAAAGAAAGAAAGAATAACATGTTACACTTGAAATTTTGAAAGACTCATTGTTATGAATTGGACTTGTTCAGTCTCTGATTGCCTGCCAGCAGTATAGCAGTCGCCAACCTACTTTTATATTGATCTGATAGCCTATGTGGCAGTGCATGAAGGATAACCATCTGTGTCAGGTACAGCAGCAGGTGTCATATCCATTGAACTGGCTCCTGCCCTGATTACAACGAATCTGTTTTGAGCACCTGGCAACCATGACACGCTCTTTCATCTCTATAAAAAACACCAACTCAAAAAGTTTACTGAATATAAATGGGAAACTCACCAGACAATGTCAGCTGATAAAGGCCAGGAGTCGAGTCCACTGCAGACATACTATGATATTTGGATAAAAGACTGTTTAGACTTGTTAGAAGTTCTTTATCATGAATATCAGTACTGTGTGTCCATCTCAAATATTCCCATGAAGTACTGCTAGACTCTTGTAAGGCAAAATTTAGAGTCAGATAATCAGCATGAGATAATAAATCCTGTGTTTCCAAAATTTTAGGAGAATGTATTTCTACATGGGGCAATTGCCCAAGTAAAACTGAGTAAGACAGCATGTCACTAGAAGATGCAAATAATGAATGCCTTTCAGGGTAATCAACCATTATGTTTATATATCGAACTTCCATAGGCAGAAGGTGCATATCCAGAACTGTTTTGGAAAATATTTTGAGAGTCTCATCTGAATTGATCTGTAAATTTGTTTTGAGCTCAGAAGAACTATCTGTTATGTGACTGGTAACAGGTTCTTGAAGTGCACCACTCAGCTGAATATGTAAGAAGTATCTTGACCCTTTAACTGAGACATGTCCATAATGAGATCATACCGATTTGATTCTAACAGTAGTATTGGATTTGCCGTCAGCTTCTCGGCAGCAGTTAATTTTCTTGTCAAATCTTTGTTGATTTCTTGTGAGTACATAATTGTTGAAAATGATGGTTCTATAAAGATGGTTTGTGAAGGTACAATGGTTATACAATCTGAATGAATACATGGAAAAATAGTGTTCAATACTTGCAAGGACATAGATAGAATATATCCTTCCGTTAGGAATTTAACTGTACTTTCTTTAGTGGGATATGAGGATGACAGTTCTATGAACTTCACTGATGATGCTATTTCACTAGCTGAAGAAAACAAATGCCCAGAAGTAATAGCAGTAGCTCCCATTAGTGTGAACCAGCTGGTTAATATCATTGAGTTTATCCAGAATGTCTCATAAAAAGGGGACTGTTTGCTATGCAAAACTTGATCTGAGAATTCATCAGAGGGTTTTACTTCAGTTATAGAACACATTGTACATGTTTGGCTTAATTCACTTAAAGAATCAGCAGACTGTGATTTGATGTTTGAGAGTCTCTGGTCGATGGATGAAAAGATAATAACCAGACATTCATTGGGAAGGGATGTTTGCATTTGGGCTTTGTGCATAACTAATGAGCTAAAGAAAGCTACCTGTTTTGAAATAAATGTCTTAACAGGAGAATCAAGAGCTATTGAGGGGTTCAGTAAACTCCAGTGCTCTCCTACTGATGTTGAGAAAACAGATGATTGTTCTCCAGTACCCTCTTGAGGCAACCTAGAGAGAATTGAAGGTGCACTTGTAGAAACAGTTGTAAGCAGGCATCCACGGGAGAGTAATGAGTAACTATTTAATTCAATCTCAACTCCTGGTATGCTACTAATTACTGAACTCATGTCTGTTGCCAATAAAGAAACAGTCTGATGGCTCTCTAATGATGAAGCTTATGTTGAGTAAACAGAAACTGTCATTAAGGAACAACTGATAAATGGGGTCATCTCATACTTATCCTGGGGAAGCAATCCTGACATTAAATCTATGGAAGTACCAATGGCCACATGTGGCAGAGGTGTGATGTCAGACTTTATTGTGGAGAGAGAACATCTGTTGAGGAAGCTAGCCTGAACATTGTTGAAGACTCTCCAGGGGCAATTACTTCTCCTAGTCTATTGCTTTCAAAAGATATGCTGGAATTTAAGTTAGCCACATTAGTGGTCAGAAGAATCCCGCAGCTGACAATGTCTGTCTTTTTCAGAGCTTTAAGGATAAAAAGTAGAAAAGAATTAGAAGAAAATAAAAAATGAACAACTTTGGCCCTGGGCTGAATCTGCAGCAAATTGCACTGCCACCTACAAACCATTAATTCTCACCAAGGCATTATATAGCAGACAAATACAACTCCATAAATCATATTCTTAATAAAAGTGTAAGAGAGGTTTTAGTGACCTCAAGAGCTAAGTAAACGCAAATCCTCCCATTACTCACTTTCTGTGTGAGGGCCAGAGTCAGAACAAATGGCATTGCTCAGAACAGAAGTATTAAATTTTCTAAATCAATATAAAAATGAATGAATTACAAATCTTTGCCACTGCGAACTTCAGTGAATTAGCTGATATGATGTATTGGAAGAATTACTGTTATATTTACTAATTGGATCTCATACAATTTGCTTATCTACAACTATTACCTACTTTAAAAAAAACATAACGGCAACAAATCTTGAAACGATGAGCCTCTACAGAAAATCAAATGTTAAATAAAACTGCATTACCTAAATAAAACCAGGACCTCTAAAATGACTTACTTCTTATAAAAGTTATCACTTCGGGGGACACTTAAGATAGAAGCAAGCAATTATAGCATTTAATGTACAATGTCCAACATAATGTTTACTACCATTAATTAAATTAATAGATCACAATTTAGGGTGTGTCTACAGTGCAGCTGGAGGTATAATCTCCAGCACTTACTTTGATCAAGCTAGAGTGCTAAAAATAGCAGTGTAGCAAGGCATGCATAGATGGCGGCAATGGCTAGGTTCCTGAATACTTACCTGGGGCCTTGGTCTGGATTAGACTGCTATTTTTAGCATGGCATCTTGATCTAAGCAAGTGCATGTATATCTTCGAAGCTGCAAATTATACCTCCAGCTGCAGTGTAGATGTACTATTAGACATATGACAGTCAAAATACACACCTACCCTTACATTACTGTTCGATTTTAGAGAAAAGGTTTCCAAATTAGTGCAAGGACCTTTCATTTCTCTGCATGTGAAAACACAGCTATAAAGAGTTCAACTGAACAAAAGCTTGATGATATTGTTGTAGATGTTCTTATGTATAAAAACATTCCTAAGCAAAGAAAAGGATGCACTGAGTGAAGATGTGAACTAGAAAAAGAAGGCCAAGGTCCCCATAGAGCAAGGCACATTATCTGCCTGCTACTGACAAGCCATGGAAGAACGGGAGGTTGGAACTAGGGTCAGAGAGAGCTGAACAGGATATGAGGCATACAAAATTGTACACACTAACAAAGCTAAATGAAACCAATTGATGAGAGAGTTCAATTTTCTGCACAGGTAGGGCTGGGACAGGAAATTATTTTCTGAAAGAAAACACTAAACTTCCAATTATGTTTAGACAGATTAAATAAGGATGGTTAGCAAACTCACATAGAGAGAATGAGGTATAATGGAAAAAAAGAGTTAAGATGTGGAAAACAAACAGAGCAGAGGAAAAGAAAACATTTTTTGTTCTACACTGTCACCGGTTTTAAGGCACTAAAAAAGAGACAAGTTTCAACATGTGGATTCTTCAGAGCTTTATTCATCCTGTTATCACCATCTTACCTTGGGATAGCTGCATTGTATGAAAATCAGGAGTAGCATGTTTAGACCAAATCCCAGTAGAAACAGATATTGCTGGAGTAAGATCATTGTGTAAAATCTCAGTAGGGGGCACTCCATCCATTTCAGTGATAGTTTTGTTGCTTTGGGGGATAGCAGGTAAGCAGGTGATATTGTTTATTCCATCATTGCAAAGAAACCCAGCGGAGCAGGTCTGTATTAGGCAATCATTGTAATTAAGCTCACAGCTTCGTCCCTGAAAGAGAATTTTTTAAAAGCCATTTTTGAAGGCCATTTGCATTTTCATAGTCACATTAGATAGTGCAAATTATTGCTTTCTTTTGATTTTAAAATGCACTTTGTTTATACTAGGCTTTAAGAACTTTCCAAAACTAATCTAATCTGACATCAAATTTTGTCCACTTAATTTCATGGCAAAATGTATCTTCCTTGATTTTAAAACAATGCCATTTTGTCTTCCTCTTAATACCAAAAACAATTATTAGTAAAAATAAAGATATGTTTCATACATAATATACATTAGCAAATATCATGATAGTGTTGCCACCAATAATAAAGCTCCTTTAAAAATCATATTCTGTATGCAACAATATCCTGGTTGGTAGTTAACATACAATAATACAGAAGGTATTAAACAAAGTATTTATCTTTACACCAATCTGCATGTTTTATTCTGATGCTATAATTACTTTATGTTCTATTGTCTGGCAATATTGATAGCCCTTTTATGCTTTAACTTGATTTATGTAGCCTGTTGCTTCCACATTCTCACAAAGCAGCTTGTAGCACACTGAAATTGAAGTTAGCTCTTGGGAAAGAAAGAATTGTAGTGTATGTCTAAATAGTCTCAGAATGCATTTCACTGCGACTCTCCATTTTTATAAACACGATACCCAACCCTTGGGAAGTCTGAAATGTCCATCAATCATATGTTCAAAATTCCTATCCACAGTGCAGTTACAAAGTGAAGAAAGAATGCAGTTTCTGGGATAGTAATTCTGTGTGTCTGTCTACAAAAGATATAAACTCATGGATAAATTAAATATACCCGGGAACACAAACATTAAAGCTGGCTTGGGCTTTCTTTTATAGTTCTGCTAGCCTTCCCTGTTCATTAAAAAAACATACTTTCCAATGTTACTGAAGCATCTGGGAAAGAATGGGGACTTGGTTTTACAGGAACTGGGGTTTCTTTTAGATGTGTTGTCCAGTTGGATCCCACTTCTGGTGAACATGAATTTCATGAGCATGTGACTGGATTCTTTTGGCCAGCAGTGTCCACTAGGGCCACACTTTCTGTCTTGATGCCCTCATCCAAGGGAATAAAAGGCAGAGCCTGGCTAATTGTCCCTCAGTTCCTTTGCCAACACAGAATTTCAGAGCTCTAGGAGTCTGCAGAAGTGTGGAAGGAAGGTGAGTTATTGGATCCATGTGAACAATACATCTTGGAGAACAATAGTAAGGTACATAACCATTTTTATTTCTTTCAGTGATTGTCCGTATAGATCACACCTCCCGGCTTGATGGTGGGAACTAAGGAGTTCTATTTAAACAATGATTGAAGGACAGCTCTACCAAAGCAGACTTTCAGTCTGGAAGCCTCAACTAAGGAATAGTGCTGGGTGAAAATGTGGACTCATTTCCATGTAACCATCCTGTAACTTTCTAAAATAAGAATGTTTCTTAAGGCATCAGTACAGGCTACCTCACGGGAGTGGGTTGCAATGTATATACATGGATCTTACCTGGCTAACCCACAGCAGGATCTTATAGTTAAATATCTATTTATGCAGTCTTTGAGAAGATATGGCCTGAACCTTAATCTTATCTTCAGAGGTCACAAAAAATCTAGGGGAGTTCCTGAAAGGCCATGTCCTACCAAGATAAGATAGTGGCCCCCACATATCAAAGATGTCTAGTTTAGCTTCCTCTTAATTTAAATGAGCTTTGGGGAAGAAAATTGGCAACTGAATAAATGTATTTAAATTAAAGTCTGACTTGATCTTAGACAGAAACTTGTGCTGAGTGAGGCCTAAGAGTCACCTTATCTGCATCCGATGAAGTAGGTATTCACTCACGAAAGCTCATGCTCCAATACGTCTGTTAGTCTGTAAGATGTTAGAGGGCTCTTTGCTGCTTTTACTTATCTTTATGGAGTACCATGTAATGTGGACCAGCCATGAAAGCCTGAATTTCATCTACATACTCTCCAAGCTGAAGTTATGGCTGCAAGAAAGATAGTATTCATGGATGGGCTCTATAAGAATAGCTCACTAGGATCTCACAGAGGAGGCCCATTTATCCTAATAACACTATATTGAGGTCCCATGGAAGTGGGAAAAATATGAGCATGAGATCCTTGAAGATTTAGATAACTGTACAGTGAGAGATACGGTAATGGTCCTGAATATGAGGGTAATGTGCAGAAATTATTGCTAAATTACCCTTTATGGAGTTTATGGAAATCTCAATTGTTTTAGGGCTAGTCAATAGAACAAAAACAGAAGAATTTGATTGTCAAGGATGTCAGGTGATTTTGAGCATGCTGAGATGGATACTCCACACTGGGCCACAGGGGTTAAGGAGCTGCTCTGGGCACAGCCAGCCCTGCCCCATCACACCTGCAAGAGATACACAGACTGGAGAAAGAGTTAAAAAGGAGAAGAACAGCTTATTTGTGGTCAGGCCAGGAAGTTTACCTTGCAACTTCTGATGGAAGGCCTGAGGGAAGCAGGATTTCTCCATCACCAGCTGCCTGATTGTCCCTCTCTGAGGAGAGGGAGGGCTTGTCTCTGATTGACCCTGAGAAGGATACATATTCCCCTCCCACATACTAACCCAGTTCATTTGTGTTCATTCCTCATGTTTTGTATATTGACTATCCCTGAAAGAGAGAGACTTGGTTCTGACCTGACCAGAGTGCCAAGGCACATGAGGAGGCAGCTGCCACCCCAAGAGGGAGAGAGCTACCTTGCCAAGCCAAGCCCAAGTGGTGCGCTGACCCCCTTCACACTCTCCTGTTACACACTGCGAACTCTGATAGGAAGTGGCCCAGAGATTGAGATCTTAAAGTGCTCCTGGGTGTCAGACCCTTTTGTTACCCTCACAGGGCCCTAAGTCAAAGCCCAGTAGATTGGAAGGCCACAGCTCGTCTACAAACCCCCCACCCTTCACATGTCCAAGGGTTACAGCCCCCTGACCACTGCTTCCTCATGAGCAAAGACCATCACAGATGTCCAAATAGAAAACTTTTTCCACTTTGCTATGTAAATCAGTCCAGTAATTTTTTTGAAGTGTGGATTGTTTATTTGTTTTTGCTATGAACCAGAATGTTTTGAACTTTCTCTGAATAGCTCCTTTCTGTGGCAGTTAATTATTTGGCATGTTGGCTGCAAGATGTAATGGTGATGGATTTGGGTTCAGGATCTGTCTGATTCTGTGAGACTGTCATACAGCATAGGTAATGTGATTGGTGCGGCATTGACAGATTGGTCAGATTCAAGTACAAGAATTGCTTGGCCAATGCTAGGGCTAACATGATCACCAAGCCTCTGTATGATCTCAGTTCCCTGAGGATGCTAAGTACCAACAGGACTGACCACTAGGTATGCATCAATCCCATTGTCCAAAAGGTATCTGAGGAAGGTATCTGATTTTCTAGAGAACTCTGAATGTGTGGCAGGTACAATTTGATTAAGTAGACAGAAAATCCAAAACCAAACAGCCTCTTAAAAGAGTGGAGATAACCTTACCCCCCATCCGTTGAGCTGGCACATGGCTGTGATATTGTCTGTCAGCACTTGGATTGTGGAAACCTAGACTGTGGAAAGTACGCTTTGCATGCCAGGCAGAAGGCTCTCAAATCCACAATATTTAGGTGGCAGTGAAACCTGGCTTGTGAGAATTGGGATGCATACCCCAGCGTGCCCAGTATGGTCATGAGTGATGATAAAATGAATATTGGACTGATGGACACAGAGAAGGATACCAGTGGGGCCTGTTCCTTATAAGACCTATGCCTTTTCCTGCTCAGAGAACATTTTCTTGAGTTCCTCCCTAATTCCCAAAGTGATAACCACATAGAAGAAGAGTAAGCAGAGGATGATTCCCTTCTTAATAAATAAAGAGAAAATGAAAATGAGTACTACTTATCCAACAGTGAGGCTACCCTCTCTTGTATGGTAGAGTGTTCCTGTGTCTCTTCTATCCAGGAAAGGAGGTGAGTTGGTACAAATGCCAAAGTTCCTGCTTGTGTAAGTATGGTGATAACAATAGTACCAAAAAGTTCAGGATGGAGATGCTGAGTACCAGAATGTTCAGTATCCAGAGTCGTGGATACCAGACAGACAGTGCTGGAGGAAAATATGGTCCTAGATTTCACCAGTACCACAGACATTCATTTCACTTTGGTTCCTATGTACCAGAGTGACCCTGCTCAGGTCATTGCTATGCTTTGACTTTAGAGCCTGAGACAAGTCAAACACATGGTGACTTTTGAGTCCCACTTTCATAGGCACTGGGGGAGAGGAGTAGGGGGTCTATGTCTCAGCTCTGAAGAAAGACTTAGCTGCTCTATTTGTCTCAGAAGCTAACATCTTTGAGTGAGCTTGAGAGCTCTAAGATGAACTACAGTTCACAAGAGCACTCAGGGATGAAGCCTGTTCAAGCCTGTTAGAGCCTTTCTCCTGAGTATTTGGAGGCTGAAGAGGCTTTCATATTGTTCGTTGTTCGGCAGAGTAACCGCCTCACAAGACGGGCAAATTTTTAACTCTGGGGAATTTGTATCAGGCATAGAGGCTACATCCCAATACCAGAGAAGTCCCTACCAGTAAAAAGTCTTTTTTTTAAGCCAACAGGAATAAAAACAATCAGAAAAACTGACAACTATATTATCTAGATTAATATACTAACTATATATATATATATATATAAATATATATATATATTGGATTTGAGTCATGCAGCATGCAACAAAAGTGGACATTGCCAAACATTCTGTTTCATACCCACAGATGATTTAAAGGAACTGTGGGATGCTTGGACTGTTCTGATTTTTATACCTCTGGGTGGGGGAGGATTGTGAGGGCATTGAGATTTCAGGCATGGCCCCAATAGACACTGCTGGCCAAAAGATTTTGAACTTGAATACCTGGGGTTCATGCTCACCAGAAGTGGGATCCATGTGGACAATTATCAGAAGGTGAATAGGAGTTTTTGGACTCATATGAAACAAAATTTCAACTCCAATTAAACCTGGATGGAATTAAAGGAATCTCAGAAAATGAACTAAAGAAAAAACAGAGTTAAGACTAACTTTAAAACTATATTGAGAATTTCTCATCACAATAAAAACAAAATAACCATGAAGTTTAAGAAGTTTTACATCCTGCAGCATATGCATTAACAAATTGCATATTCATGAACTGCAATTGCTACCAAAACCATCCCATAAAAGTGTTGAGCCAATGAAAAGCTGAGAGCAGCTATTTGAATCCAGCCTGACAGAGGTATGTCTTTCATCTTCTGAGAAACTATGGAAAGGGTATAAATCTCTCTGAATTGAGATATGAACTCAGTAGTCTTATCTCAACAGTCTTGTTTTATATCAGCCTATTCATTTCACCTTTTTCAAGCAAGCAAACTACAGCAAGAAGACTAAAAGGAAAGAAGCCACAACATAGCAACAAGAAGAGAAAGCTTACAGTCTAGAATGCATCTGCAAGAGGATGACATCACCAAGACTTCAGCAACATTGGTGAGACGGTGATTGCAAAAGCACTACTAAGGGATTCAATTTAAACTGTTCTTGTTAAAAAAAATGGCATGTTGAAATGCCATTATAATTTAAGATACTAACTTCTCCTGTTAAACACCAGATTGTTCAGACTCTTTACTCCTAGAGAGGCAACATAAGCTAACCTTGATAAACAGAAAGAAGAAGTGGGATGTAATTTAAATTTAAAATTAGTAGTATTCATTAATTTGCCTGTCTCAAAAACCGCTCATTAAGAGGCTTTGGGTGTGTAAAAAAATTATTTCATTTGAGTAATTCTTGAATGGCTTCTTCTAAGTAACCAAGTTAATTAAGTTCCATGACATGAAAAAAAAATATTACGATCACTTACCTCTGTCCATTTATAAAATGATTTTACCTTACTCATGATCCCTAAACAGGAATCATCAACCCTTACAGGAAATTCCCTTGCTCATCTATAAACTGTTTTATTTATCTATGATACTCTAAGAGTAATGATATGGGGAATAATATACTTTGTTTTTAACTTACCATTCTCTAAGGTATAGTATCTCTGTTGAAAGCTCTCCACAGAGAATGGAAAGAACAGACTAGGACTGAGATAACCATTATTGACTGCTTGGTTTTGTTTTTGCTTCATTGCCCGCTTTTCCTTTCTTTATTAATACATATTCATAATAAATAATTGTATTTTGCTTTTCTTTGATCATGATGAGAATCTCATGTGACAAAAATAATATAGGTCTGATCTCTGAATTAGCATTTTGAGAAACAATTATTAAGATTGGGCCTATTTCCTTTTTCTCTAGATTATGTTGTTTAGTAATTTCAGGGATAAATTTATTTGGTGCTCGTCACCTACATATACTCTTTTGCACCCCAGAAGCCATTCCATAATTTTACCCAGGATTGATGTCAGACTTACTGCCCTCCTGTTACCTGAGTCACTCCAGTTACTCTTTTCACCAGTCCTCTGGAACATCCCCAGAGCTGAATTTGTTAAAAATCAACAGTAGTCATTCACAGAACATCCTCAGCCAATTCTTTTAATAGCCTTGGATGCCAGTTATCCAGTCCTTCTTATTGATGAATATTTAACTATAATAGCTGCTGTTTAACATTCTTTCAATTACTGATGGAATAGGAAGTATTTCCTAATAACTGTAAGATGTGAATACATCATCCTGCTTTTCCAGTTACAGAACAGAAATACTTATTGACTATTTCTGTTTTTTCCCCCTGCATATTGTTTGATGATGTCACTGGACCTACAGTAATTTATTTAGGATTTAAATTGTTCTCCATAAGGGCTTTCTGTCACCTCAGGGACAAGGCCCAAATGTTAAAGGAGATAACACCATGTTATGACTTGTTCGAATGTTTATGTAAACTCAGAAGAAGCTGCATTTTAAATATTATCTTGCTTTAATTTCCTATGTCACTTTCTTTCATATTATATTTTGGAAAATGAACACAGCTTTGGTTGTTATGGTTAGTGATTTGAATAGAATATTTGATGCAAGTTTTCAACTGCCAATTATATACTGCAACTAGTAAACACCATTTAGTTTAAAAGGCAACTAAACCAAAGTGTCTTAGCACAGAACAGGACACCTATCTTGTCTAAATCATCATTTGGCAAAGAGATAGTTTTATCTAAAACAACAGGCCTTGCAAAAGAGTAAGATCCTGACATCAAGAAAATGTTAAGCACAAAGAGGAATCATGAGTGAGGATAGGTTATCAGAATCATAAGACTAGGTAGTAAAATGGATTCTTTTGTAATCACTCTAAATTCTTCCTCCTTGAAATCTTAAGAAAAACATTGATAGTTGAGAAATATTTTGTGGAAAACCTTTATTCATTTCCTAAATGTTCAGATGGCAAGTCATTGTAGAATGCATAGATGTAGATATGTTAGCTAAATGCAAAACGTCTAATGTAATTTCTTAATATCATTGCCATGTAAATGGTAAAAATGCTTTATATTCCAAAATGGAATCTAATGACCTTCCTAAACTAACTACTAATGTGAAGAAGCCATTTAAATACAGAATATTTATATTAACAGGGAATTAATTAGCTATCTGGCAAACTCAAACAATTCCTCACCAAACTCAGAAAGACAAAAAGAATGATTTTTTCAAAAGTTGTTACAGAAACAACTTTTAAAATAATTATTTAAGATAAAAACTGTCTTTAAAAACACTTAATTTTAAGAAGGCTGTTTTGAGGACTAAAATCTCTCAAGACCTTTTTTTTGCAATACAAATTCTGTTAAATCCTGATTAAACTGAGTACATATTTTGGAAAACAGACTGAATAAAAAGAAACAGTTAAAACTAACCTTAAAACTTATGTGAGATTTTCCTGCCTCAGAAAACAAAGACAATTAGAAGTATGTTGCATATTCATAAAGCGACTGCCTATTCAGGAGCTGAAGATGTCACCAAAACCAAATCCCAAAGGGATGGAGCTAATGAAAGGATGACAGCAGGCAGCTTGAATCTAAAACACTGAAGTAAGCACCTCTCTCACACACACTCCCTGCTACCCTACATAGACACATAGTACTCATCAACTTGTCCTGTCTATTTCTATAAGTAAGATGCCACAGACAGCAAAGAACAAAGACACTATCAACAGAGAAACCTCAAGAAATTCAACCCAAGGATGACATCCCCAAAACATGGATTGAGGAGAGGAAATTAACTAAAACACTAGCAATAGATTAGATTTAAAATCTATTGTAGAAATTTTATTGCGATTGGGAAATGCTCTTTTAACTTAATATATTAATAGCTTCTCTCATTAATCACCAGATGGTTATATCATGTATTCCTGGAAAAACAGCAGGGGCTAAACACTTTTAAACACAAAAAGTGGGATTTAATTGGATTTAAAATTCATAATATTTGCTAATTAGTCTTTCTTAGGACAGCTCACTTTAATGTCTCTTTTAAAAAAGCTGATTTAAATATTTCCTTTGATTCCATAGATTTAGTTAAGATTGTTTACTTGCCCATTACTAAAATATATCAGGTTATTTATGATAACCTGGCATGATCCACCTGTCCATAATATTATTTGCACATTCATAAACAGTGTTCAGTTACTAAGATTGGACTCACAGTAATGATGGGAAATAATATCTTGTATATACCAGAGAAAAGCGCCCTAATAAAGGCAGGCTCACTCTCAAATATGTAATTTGTGTTAAAACTGCTCCACAAAGAGGCATACCGCATAGGGTGAAATGAAAGTACCAGATTTATTTGTGTTCTGTCATTTTGTGTTGTTTATGTTTATATTTCCTCTTCTTTTTTGAAAAATAAAATAGCCCTTGTTAATAATTGTGATTATTTGCTTAGTTTTAATTGTGGAGTCCGTTAAGGTATGTGTGATGGGGCATCCACCCACATGGTATATAAGGGGTTAACAGAGGCCCAGGGAGACTTCATGGAGAAGCATCCAATAGAAGAGAGGCTGTGAGGAACAGTCAAGACAGGCTCAGCAGGTCCATATAACAAGAGCCGCAGGGGAGAGTGCGGTCAGTTGCTGCCCGGAGTTCAAAAATAGAGGACTGCGTTCTTAGCAGAAATGGAAGTTAGCACCATGGAGAGAGCAGCTTCTGGCAGAGACTAGGGTGGTGTGAGTGGGAGCTCCTGACTGGCTTTTAGGACTGACATGCTGAGGCTGAGGGTGAAGGAGGTGCTAAGGCTGCAGGGAAGTGGCCCAGGAAAATGTACTGAGAAGCAACACGTGGCTTGCCATCCCAAGGTCATTATACCCTGGAGGGGGGGAGCACAGATGGTGTCACAGCTCGAGGGCCATGGCTTGAAGAGAATGCTGCAGTCCCTGGAGTGACACAGGTCAGAGAGTAGACATGTTGGAGGGTTGAGGCACCATGGAACAACTGCCTAGGGCAGTTTTGGAAGCTCCTTCACTGCAGGTTTTCAAAAGGAGGCTGGATAGCCATCTGTCTTGGATGGTTTAGACACAACAAATCTGCATTTTGGTGGAGGCTAGACTACAATGACCCTTTGCGGTTCCTTCTAACACTATGATTCCATGACAATCTTGGCTAATAGCCATGGATGACCCATCCTCCATGAATTCATCTAATTCTGTTTTGATTCCAGTTATATTTTTGGCCTCACACAACATCCACTGGCAATGAGTTCCGCAAGTTCACTGTGGCAGTGTGTGAAAAAGTACTTACTTAAGTTAGTTTTAAACATGCTGCCTATTAATGTATTGGGTACCCCTGGTTTCTTCAATTATGTGAGCTAAATAACACTTAGCTATTCACTTTTAAACTCATAGACGTTAAGGTCAAATGGGACCCTCATGATCATCCAGTTGTGACCTCACGCACACTGCAGGCCACAGAACCACACCCACCCACTCCTGCAAGTGACCTGTGCCCCATGCTGCAGAGGAAGGGGAGGAAAAAAGTCTCTGCCAATCTGACATGGGGGGGAATTCCTTCTCAAACCCAAATATGGCAATCAGTTTATACCCTGAGCATGTGGACCGACTCATCAGCCTGGCACCTGGAAAATAATTCTTTTTAGTGACTTAGAGCCCTCCCTATCTAGTGTCCCATCACAAGCCATTGGAGAGATTTGCTGCTAGCAGTTGCAGATCAGCTACATGCCATTGTAGGCAATCTAATCATACCATCCCCTCCATAAATTTATCAAGCTCAGTCTTGAAGCTAGTTAGGATTCCTCCCCACACTGTCCCCTTGAAAAACTGCTTTAGAACTTCACTCCTCTGATGGTTAGAAATTTTCGTCTCATTTTAAATCTGAACCTGTTGATGGTCAATTTATATCCATGTGTTCTTCTGTCCACATTGGCGAGGTTGGGAAGAGCAATGTGGGCAACTATGGGGATCCTGGGTCCCTCCACCTTCCCTGGGCAGAGCTCTGCAGGGCAGGGGTAGGGGGCTGCTTTTGGCCCCGTCCCACCCTGCTCCCCTTCCTCACTCTGGCTTCTGGCTTGATGTCATAAACAGATAGCTAAGGGTTAATGTTCTTTTACCTGTAAAGGGGTAACACCAGTAACCTGAAATACCTGACCAGAGGACCAATCAGGAAACAAGACTTTTTCAAATCTGGGTGGAGGGAAGTTTTGGGTGTGTGTTCTTTGTTCTTTGTCTTGGGTCTGACCCTCTCGGCTCTGAGAGTGATTTTTCTATCTCCTGGCTTTCTAATCTTCTGTTTCCAAGTTGTAAGTAAAAGGATAGTAAGACAATAGGTTTATATTGTTTTTTTTTGTATTTACATGTGTGTAGTTGCTGGAATGTGTTAAATTGTATTCTTTTGGAATAAGGCTGTTTATTCACTTTTTTTCTTAAGCAATTGACCCTGTATATTGTCACCTTGATACAGAGATCCTTTTATGTCCTTTTTTCATTTTTTTTTATATAAAGCTTTCTTTTTAGAACCTGTTGGAGTTTTTTTCTTTAGTGGGGACTCCAGGGAACTGAGTCTGCAGCTCACCAGGGAATTGGTGGGAGGAAGAAGTCAGGGGGAAAATCTCTTTGTGTTAGATTTACTAAGCCTGACTTTGCATACCCTCTGGGTGAGGGGGAAGAGAGATTAGATCTCTCGGTACTTGTGTTTCCAGTACTGGAAGCAGGGAATCTCCTAGGGTCGTCCAGGGAGGGGAGCCTGGGAGGAAGTAACAAGGAAACAAGGGGAGGGAGTTATTTCCCTTTGTTGTAAGACTCAAGGCATCTGAGTCTGGGGGTCCTCCAGGGAAGGTTTTGGGGAGACCACAGTGAGCTAGGCACTGTATAATTCCTAGCTGGTGGCAGCAATACCAGGTCCAAGCTGGTAACTAAGCTTGGAGGTTTTCATGCTAACACCCATATTTTGGACACTAAGGTCCAGATCTGGGAAGAAATGTTATGACACTTGGTCAAGGGCGGGGCAAACAAGATCAGTACAGAATAGGAATTTGCTCTGAGTGATTAGCTGAGAACAATCAAGAACTCTGGCAATGACTTAAAACTTAGTTCAAAAAGGTTAAATATACAAAGATATTCCTAGCACAAAGCTTTCCTTAAATCTAATTACTGTAATAAATAGTGATTTCTGGATTCTGAAAGGAACAACTGCCCTGCATGACACCCGTGCATCATAAAATGTCTTAATGAAATTCAAAGAACAATGTTAGATATAAAACATATTACTTCACTTGGATAAAGTACTTTTTTTAATTTAACAAAGTGAATGCTATTTAAATTCAATAATTTGATTTCAGTTATGTGATAAAGTATATTTGTAACAGTTTGGCTGCTGTAGGTGCAAAGTATTTAAATGAAAGGAGGTGGATTTTTAAAGGTTTATGTGACTCCTGTTGACTTTAATGAGTTTCTCTTAGATGAAACAGTACAGTAACCCATTACAGACAGGGTTTTTTTCCTTTGCATATTTTGGTTTTTGATAACAGCAATTTGTAAGACAGGAAACATTCCCCAACTGCTCCTAACAGAGCATGTGTGCACATGCAGACACACATGATCCAACTTTATTCACTAACTAGAGTTTCCTTTACTGTTCGGTCTGTAATCCATCAGTTCATGCTCTCTCTTTTTGTGGATTCTGGAGTGACTCTGAAGTCCAAAGCATGATGTGCATGCTCGTGAGCATGTCAGGCAGACAAAGAAATTGGTGAGTGTCTTGGTAGCTATAGCAGTGTCGTGGAAAATGACCACCACCCAGTTGAGTTGATCAGACAGCCTGAGGCTCCTTTATTGATTAATCAAAGAATACAAGCATATATGCAGGGAGAGACGACAAAGTCCCCTAGCAAGGGGAAGTCGCTCTACCTTATAGCAGTAATACCTGGGTTTATATAGCCAAAAAAACGCAAATTACCATATGAACTCATACATCCGAAGATACCATATTTGGTTAACACAATGACATCTAACCATTTGCTAAAAACAACTACTATTAATATACCGGTTATGAGCTAATTTGCAAGCTTGCTCTTTGTAACTTCCCCTTTTTACGGGTTTTGTCAGGACGTTGACACCTGGTGTCCACCTACTTGCGGTTTCAGCAGCTGCGTTCCCAAGCAAAGTTTTGAGGAACTTGGGTTTAAAAAATACATGTTTGTTCCTTTGGCCAAGTTATCTGGGGTTATTTTTATGCTTGCACAAGCTACTTAATAAACTACAGTGACCTAGCAATTGTTAGTCTATTCCGGCAGTGATGGATGGGTTATTTAAGGGACTTTATGTCAGTTTAACCCCTTATAGCAGCATTAATTAATTTAGCAGCATTTTGTAATATAGTGTTATAATAGTGTATAGTATAGTAAAATCAGAAAGTGTGCCTCAGGAGAATTAGTGGAAAATCAATGTTTTACTTTGCTATATGTTAGTATGATTGAGGCCTAAGGCCTTGATATGATTATAGCTTGATTAAGACCCGGCCTGTGGGCCTGGGGTCAGCTTTCTTTATCAGCAGTGTTATGACACTTTTCCCTTGCAGCTAACAGTCAATTATTTCTGTCCTCTTCAAAGGCTTGGAAAGCTGTAGGTGTTGCGTGTTGCCAGGCTGATCTAGTTGACGCAGCCTTCTTGAAATCATCTGATTTTATTGCACCAAAGCGTACGCTGTTCTGGATGCTGTCCTTGTATCACTTTCTGGGTCAGCTTTGATTCTGATGTCCTTGTGCCAATTCTCCATAGAAAATTTTTCTGGCGAGTCGATGTTCAGGCATCCTAATGATGTGTCCAAGCCAGCGTAGTTGTGCTATTATCAGCATGGCCTCAATGCTTGTGGCCTTTGACTTTTGGAGAACCTCCCAGTTGGTAATTTTGTCTTACGAGAAGATCCCCATAATGGCATGCAGAGACCACATATGGAAGGCCTTTAGCTGTTTGATATGCCATTTTTATGGTGTCCAGGTCTCACAGCCATAGAGGAGAGATGTGAGCACATAAGTGTTGTAAAGTTTTATTTTTGTTGAAAGGGTTATGTTGTGGGATTTCAGGACTTTGTAGCTTTCCTAGTGAGTGAGAAAATTTCTGTATCCTATTCGTGATCTCTTTGTCAAGAGATCCATCATTGGAGATTTTGCTGCTGAGATAGGTATAATTAACAACTTGTTTTACTTGGTTTCAACTAATGGATATGGTACAGAATGGAGTGGTGAAGATGATTGATGCAACACCGCAGTTTTCTCCAGGTTGATTGTAAGGCCAAACAATTTTAATACTTCGGCAAAGTGATCTACAATATACTGGAGATCTCCCTCAGTGTGCTAGGAGGGCACAATCATCCACAAAGAGTGCTTCTCTTATTAGTAGTTCTGTTACTATTGTTTTTGCTTTAAGCCTTATAAGATTGATTGTTAACTTAAATAACTATAAAAAACCTTCCCACCAGAGCTTGTGCCATGTGTTTTTTTTACAGTTCCTTCACATACAACTTAGAATCATTGGGTTAGAAGGGACCGCAAGAGTCATCTAGTCTAACCTCCTGCCAAAATATAGGATTTGTTGTGTCTAAACCATCCAAGACAGATACCTATCCAGCTTCCTTTTGAAAACCTCCAGTGAAGAAGCATCCACAACCACCCTAGGCACTCTGTTCAATTGTTCTATTGTTCTTATGGTTAGGAAGTTTTTTCCTAAGATCGTATCTAAATCTGCTATACTGTAGTTTGAACCCACTTCTCTAATAGTTCCTTCTGACTGTGTCGGGAACCTCAAACCTCTTTATATCCTAAGTTGAAGGTAACAGATCCCACCTGATGTGGCTGCTAGATGAGTCAATAGAACAGTTTTACATCTTTTATACAGTCATAGAACCTGTAACCTTGTAATACATCTGTAAAAAAAAAATTGTTAGATTGTGGCAGTCCATGAGAATTTTGGAACAATATAGATACTTCCATATTGGACTGGGTCAAATCCCCATTTTATTTTGATAAGGAGAGTCACTAGTTCTAATTAACAGTTCATTGTTTCACACTAGTGCTCTAAAGTCTGAAGTAAAGGCTAGCTGACATTACTTCTCAGTTTTACACACACATTAATAGAAACATTAATATTTCTTCTCTGTTCATTCCAGCTTCAAATGACCTGTTCCTCAGATGAAGAAGATTTCTAGTTAATGTTCCCTAATCCTATAAAATTTAAGGTCTCAATACAGCCTTTTTATGTGACAAGTTATTTAGAAGGCTTTTATCACAACTAAATATAAAAGTGAAAATAGAAAAGAATCTGATGACCACTTTGAAGATATGTAAACCTGGAGTAGCTGAGGATAACTACTATTGTGCAAGAAGCATATATTAAATGACCATTTGATAACCTGGAAAACTGATGTCATTTATTTAGGTAAATGTCTTAATGGCTTACCTGCAAACTGATAATTTTAAGTTTATAAATTGAAAATAAGTATAATAGTTGCCATTCAAAATAAAAAAGAAAAACTAACTCTTTTAATCAGTTGATCTCAAAGTGCTTCATGATGTTTCATGTATTTATCCTCCCAATATGCCTGTAAAGTAGGGAAGAACCATTATCCCCATTTTACTGTTGATGGACTGAGGCACAGAGAGGCTATGGTGTTTCGGTGCCTTAGCCCTTTGTGACTTGGCCTTAAGTGACTTGCCAAAAGTCAAACAGGAAGTCTGAGTTGGAGAATGGAATTGATTCCAGGTCTTCAAAATCATAGGTTAGTGCCCTAATCACTGGACCATCAACATTTACCCACAATTACCACAGAGTGGAATGCTATATCACTATTGTTTCCAACTTTAAGTAAAGAGAGATGCTACCATATCTCAGATACCACTATTTAGCAACTGTAAGTAATAGTGACACATACAGTACTTTGAAGTGATAGATGATTCAATATATATTTCAAAAATTATTAATAGAGGTTGATGGTACTGACAAATCCATTACAATACACTTAAATTGCATTAAATCATGTTTTGCTAGTGTTGGATGAACAACTATTTGGAATAATAGAGATGCTACAATAGCAAGAGCTGTTAAAATTGTCCAGCTGTTTGGAAACTAGGCATTATCTGAATGAAGATGAGAAGGAAAGGAGTGAAATAAAGATGCATTTGTGCATTGATAGTAGTAGCTCTGCAGGGAAATAATAAAAATGTAGAATCGTACCACAAATCCAGGTTTGCAAAAACAGGTGTAACCCAAGCTGGGTTCCTTCTGGATGCAGATGCCATGTACACAGGGATTAGAGCTGCATTCATCAATATCCTCCTCACAATTCAAGCCTGCCCATCCTGTCAAAATAGAAAAAAATGCTTACTCAAAAAAAAACCCCCAAACCTATAAACTACATATTGACCTTAGGTCAGGTAGTCACATAAAAGTAAACACAAGTAGCCCTGGCATATATCTATGTACAGAGAGAGATTTGAGTATGTGAACTGACTACATGATACTGTAGGGGAACTAAGTGTAAAGTATTTATTTAGCAACAGGCAATATTATAAAAAAAGATCAAGACATACAGATCTCACTAGTTCTGGTACTTTATTGAGATGTTAATACTCTTAGGATGTTATAGAAATAATAAATAATAATATCTACTTCTGCTGCCAGACGTCAGCAAGTGTGCAGCCAGAAGGAGAAGACCTGGCCATATCCCAGCCTCACTGAATATACTGCTGGAAATTAACTAAACCTCCAGCTCAAGGAAAAGCTATATCCATATTATTGGCTGGACCCTGTAACAGTTCAGGGGTCGAATATTTCCTGTAACCTCTTGTCGCATCGCACACCTGTACAGGGGGCATCCAGAACCAGTCCTTACTTTAGTAATTAAAAGAATATGAGATTTTTTGGTCCCCTTTTTCACATTTTATGCTGGTGTTGCCCATGCTTTAAGACAGGATACTGGACTAGATGGACCAGCGTTCTAATCTTATATGGGAATTCCTATGTTCCTGTATAAATTCTAATCAGGTCCTCATGCATTAACATAGTGTTGCACTGCTTAGCTTGCCAATGCTCTGAGTAATGTCTGTTTGTTAAAGATGTTTTTGTCAGGATTAAGAAAACCCCTAAATTTCAGGCCAAATTTGGCCTGACAATGTACCTTTAAGGGGTACAATCTGAGTCTCTGTCTTGCTCACTCCACTGTTAGATTCTGAGAGAACTGTGCAGGCAGCATACTTATCTATACATCTAAACCCAGAACAATGAACCTTATTATAGAAAAAAAGAGGTTGCTTACCTGTACAGAGATTGATGTTCTTTGAGATGTGTTGCTAGATAAATATTCCACAGTTGGTGAGTGAATGTCCAGTGCACATGTCACAGAATTTTCTAGTCAGAAGTATCTAACAGAGAGATGCATGTGCCTATGTTCTCCTCATGCACTTTGCAAAGGTGTAAAGAGTCAGAGCCACTCTGCCACACCCAATTCCTTTGCCACCTGGATGTTGAGACTCTCAAGTAGCAGGAATTATAACTAGGTTATGGAATATGTATACAGGTTACATATCTCAAAGAATATCAGTTATTGTACAGATAAGTAACCTCTTTTTCGTCTTTGAGTGCTAGTCCATATACATATTCCACAGCTGGTGACTACAAATTGGTAGCCCTTATTGAGGGTAGGTATAAGAAGCCTTTGTAAGCATGGATTGTAACCCATGTCATCCCTGGCTGTTTGTATCAGTGCATAGTGCTTTGTGAACATGTGTATGGATGACCAGGTTGCTGCTATGCAAATATCTTGGATTGGCAGATTTGCTAAAGAGGCCACGTAGGTGGACTGTGCCCTTGTGGAGTAGACACTTATTCTGTTGGGTGGCTGCCTGCCCACTAGCATGTAACATGACCCGATGCATTGAAAAATCCAGTTTGATATTGTTTGAGTAGATACAGCTTGCCTTTGACTCTCTCCATGTAAATCAGAAACAGCCTGGGAGAGTTCTGGAAGTGTCTTGTCCTGTCCAGATGGAATAATACAACTCTGCTTACATCCATCAAATGCAGCTTTGCTCCATTCTCCCAGTGTGAGATTTGGGAAGAGTACAGGTCATTCCATCATCTAGCAACTGGAGGAATGAGGAAGGTGATGTCTTCTTGGGGATAGACCAAAGACAGCCATGTCTGAAGTTACTGGAAGTGTAGCTTCACATATGGGGTAATGAACATACAAACTGCCATGAAGCCCACCAGCCTGTAGAAGGATCTTACTCACTTCAAGAGGTGGGAATGAAGATGGGAGCAGAGATCATGTATTCTATAGGCAGTGGCTATTCTTGTGTTGAACATGGTCCTGATGAACTCTATCTACCACACAGGTGTTCATGTTGATTTCTTCTCATTTACCAGCATGCACAAATATGTGAACAGCTATAGAATGCACACAGTGTTGTCACAGACCTGAGATTCTAGTGTCCCTTGACAGCCAGTCATCTAAGTATGGGAACACATCAATACTCATACTTCTGTGATAGGCTGCCTCAAGCATAAGGCACCAAGGATGCTGCAGAGAGTCCAAAACGCAAAACCAAGTATTGGTAGTGACTGTTGTGCAACGAAAACCAAAGGAAATGCTTGTGTACTGGTTGTATCACAACAAGAAAGAACTTATCCTTGAGGTCGAGACAGCATATCAGTCTTTCTGGTCTATGAAGGGGATGATGGACACAAGGAAGACCATCTTGAACCTGAATTTCTTAATAAAGGTGATCAGGGTTCTAACATCTAACATTTGTTGAAGCCCCTCTGTGTTCTTGGGAATGAGAAGGTACCTTTAATAGAGAGCCCTTCCCCTGTGCTAAGGGCAATACTCTATCATGCCGAAAGCAAGAAGGACTTAACTTTTAGTCAAAGCAGGCTCTTATGGGAAAGGTCCCTGAAGAGACACAGGGAAGGAGGATGGCTAGGGGAGAGAAGAAGAACTGAATGACTTTGCCTCTCTGTATTACATCAAAAACCCAGTAGTCTGAGGTGTTTAGCTTTACCAGATATGTAGGAAGTGAGCCAGAGGCTTGTGAAAGGAAAGGAGAATAAGGATCACAAAATGAATGATATGCTGTCCTCAGGCACTGAATCAAATCTGTGCCTGGTCAGTGCCAAAGTAGAGTGGTGTAAATAAGACACAGATCCCCCATGCAATGGACTGTCTTCTTGAGAGTCTCTGCCTGTGGCCCAGATGCTCAGATGGTCTTTACTGCATGAATGGCTGTTGCTGATCGGATTGGGCTCTGAAGTGCCCTATTCTGGAGGCTGGGGTAATGATCCCTAAGGATCCGTGGGTGGCCCTAGCATCTTGGAGAGATCTCATGGCCTTGTCAGACTTCACATGAAAGAGCAAGCAGCCCTCATATGGCAGGCTCTGAATAGTTGTTTGTTCATAATTCTTTAGATTTGCCTGCTAAAGCCAGTCAGCAAGAGTGCCTGATGTTGCCATCATCCTAGAGGCAGTATGTTTCATTCAAGGCCACCTGTAGCTTGGTTCTGGCTGTCATAAACAGATAGCTAAGGGTTAATGTCTCTTTCACCTGAAGCACCTGACCAAAGGACCAATCAGGAAACAGGATTTTTTCAACTCTGGGTGGAGGGAAGTTTGTGTCTGAGTTCTTTGTCGTCTGCCTGAATCTCTCTCAGCTATGAGGAGGATTTTTCTATTTCCTGCTTTCTAATCTTATGTTTCCAAGTTGTGAGTACAAAGTTGGTTTGTTGTTTTGTATTTACATGTCTATAGTTGCTGGAGTGCTTTAAATTGTATTCTTTTTGAATAAGGCTGTTTATTCATATTTCTTTTAAGCAATTGACCCTGTATTTGTCACCTTAATACAGAGAGACCATTTGTATGTATTTTTCTTTCCTTTTTATATAAAGCTTTCTTTTAAGACCTGTTGGAGTTTTTCTTTAGTGAGGAACTCCAGGGAATTGGGTCTGCAGCTCACCAGGGAATTGGTGGGAGGAAGAAGTCAGAGGGAGATCTGTGTGTGTTAGATTTACTAGCCTGACTTTGCATTCCCTCTGGGTGAAGAGGGAGGGTGAAGTCCCTCTGCTTAGATTCACAGAGGTTGCTTCTGTGTAGCTCTCCAGGAGCACCTGGAGGGGGGAAGGGAAAAAGGATTATTTCCCTTTGTTGTGAGACTCAAGGGATTTGGGTCTTGGGATCCCCAGGGAAGGTTTTTGGGGGGACCAGAGTGCCCCAAAACACTCTAATTTTTTGGGTGGTGGCAGCAGTACCAGGTCCAAGCTGGTAACTAAGCTTGGAGGTTTTCATGCTAACCCCCATATTTTGGACGCTAAGATCCAAATCTGGGACTAGATTATTGACACTGGCCATCATATGACCTTCTGCTGGGAAAATCTGGAAATCATTATTGCAATCCTGAAGCAGCTTCTCAGTAAACTGTTGTATAGCAAACCAGTTGATGGAGTCATATTTTGCCAAGACTGCCGGGTTCAGTGGTTTTCAACTTTTTTGATTTGCAGACCCCTAAAAAATTTTGAATGGATGTGAAGACTCCTTTGGAAATCTTGGACACTGTCTGTGGACCCCACAGGGATCTGCAAACCACAGGTTCAAAACCACTGGCCTTGTAGTTCAAGATCTGCATCTCAAGGTTTGATGTGGAGTAGGATTTCTGGCAGGTTGAGGTACTTTCCTTCCTTGTCCTGGTCAATTTATGGTGCTCAGAGAACTTGTATAAAGTTCTGACTGACCTTTAATGTCTGACAGACTGGTGGTCTTATGTAGCCCCAAAAGTTGGATCCAGGGAGGGAGATCTTCACCACTTCTCCTCTGAAGATTTGCGGTCCAAGTCTGATTTGTCTCTGTGCTTCTCAGACAAGGAAGCTATGGGCTTGAATAATCTTTCAAGATTAAAGCCAGGACAGATTTTGACAGCCTCCAGTCTCCCAAGGATCCAGGCATGTGGTCAGAGACCAGCCTCATCCCCTGATCCATGAGGAGAGCCCTGAGATGCACCTTCCTTCAGTGCAGGGTCTGCTTCAAGGAGGACCTACAGATTTTGTAGCACTCCAAACATGCCCCTCATCAAGGCAGACAAGATATTTTGTGTGTCTGTTATTCAGCCTCCAGCACCTCTGGCAACTACAAAAGTGAAAATGGAGCAGAAGACCTTATATGCCACCTCAGTGGATACTGTTGATTAGAATATTCTCTGACATCTGCACACCAACTGTAGAACTATAGGGACTAGCACTCAAAGAGGAACTATACAGATACTCCACTCATTGCTAAATATCTGCTGCACATATTGTTCCTTCTATTTTAATTCCTAACATTTTTTAAAAAAAGACTTTGATCAACTAGTCTTACCTCCTGCTAAACATATAATTTCACCCAGTGATTCCTGTCCCAAGTCCATAACTTCTGTTTGAGCTATTGTGTATCTTTTAGAAAGATATCCAGTCTTTACTTAAAGACTTCAAGTGGTGAAGAATGCACTGCACCCCGAAGTACATTGTTCCTATAGCTAACTGGTTCTTAATGAGCAAGAGATGACAGAATGCAATATTTGTAGATGCTGCCATTTGAATAAGATGATATATGGAACTTGTTATAGTCATTAGCAGAATATCTGAAGTGAATGATCTTCACCTAAAGATGGCATGGAAGGTCAAAACCAGGTGCCTGAGCTGTTGGATCTGTCACAAGACAGGCATTGCCAATGTACGAAGCTTGTCCTTGACACCTAATATGCCATCTGGAGGTAATATCAAGGTTCCTTAGGGGAATTGTCCAAACAGGATGTCTTGAACCGAGACAGTGGCTCAGTGGATTAAACACATCTTTAAATAGGGGTAGATGTCTGATACTGTAAGGAGCAGATTCTTCAAGGTGACTTGTTGCCTGATGTCAGGAGGGGTGATGTTGGATGGGACCAGCAGCCAGGCCCTGTAGGTTGGTCTCATGATAACTGTTGTTATACACAAGCTTTCATACAGAAGACCATCTACTAGTCCTGTGTAAAAAGAGCTGAGCCACACTGGGAAGCAATATTCTTCTTCAGAATAGCACCAAGAAAACCCAGAATTTCTTAGTATCTGCACATTGGCTCCACAGGCAGAATCAGCTAGTTTGCTGATTAAGTAGCTATTTTGTCCTTATCAGTGAGCTCTTGGTAAGATGTTCCTTGAAAATCAAGGTATAGTCCAATGTAACATCTAGGTACACAGGCTTTGGGTCATGGTCCAGCCCGTGTCCATTCAGGAAGATATTAAGATGTGTGTTGTCCTCCGTGTATTATAGAGAGAAGCAGCTGGAAACTGTATTTTTGGTCCTACATTTACATCTTCATCTTTTACAATACTGTATGATCTTTTTCGTATCAGCATTTAGAACTTCTAGGTGACCAAAATCCTCATCTTGTACTGCCAAAGAGATGTCAACTGTGTAAATAAAATGCCTGGTAGTGCTGAAGGGAAGGTCATTGGTGAAAAAAATTGAAAAGTGTTGGTTCTAGAACTAAGCTCTGAGACAGACCATTGTTCTGGGACCTCCAGGAACTGTTTGTTTATTTACCAACATGGAGCTTGGAACTGGTGGCTCTCCAGTGCTTCACCACCTGTTTAGTGAAATAGTGTTCCCTAATATCCAACCTAGACCTTCCCCACTGCAACATGAGACCATCACTCATCTGCCACTATCTGCCACCACTGAGAACAGCCTAGCTCCAACCTCTTTGGAATCCCCCTTGATCTGCTGGCAATGCTCCTACTAATGCAGCCCAATAGGCTGTTAGCCTTCTTGGCATCCAGGGCACACTGCTGACTCATATCCAGCTTCTCATCCATTGTAATCCCCATGTCCTTCTGCAGAACTGCTGCTTAGCCAGTCAGTCCCCAGCCTGTAGCAGTGCATGAGATTCTTCCGTTCTAAGTGCAGGACTCTGCACTTGTCCTTGTTGAACTTCATCAGATTTCTTTTGGCCCAATCCTCCAATTTGTCTAGGTCACTCTGGACCCTATCCCTATCTTCTACCACATCTATTTCTCTCCCCAGCTTAATGTCATCTGTGAATTTGCTGAGGGTGCAATCTATCCCATCATCCAGATCATTAATAAAGATATTGAACAAAACTGGCCCCAGGAACAACCCCTGCACATTCCTCATATGAGGAGAAAATGTAGATCTTCTACTAACTTCTTGGAACTGACATGGTGGCAGATTTGTGAATGGCTTTTATGAACTGCATTGAAGATTCTTCAGTAGAAATGTGTGGAGTACAAGAAATGTAGCAGTCAGTGAATTGCGTAAAGCTTAGCCAGTTTGCTTTCTGATAGTTCCAGCAAGTGTTTTTATTGGTGCTTACAATAAGTATGGTTATTCCAACTTTGGTAAGAATTGGATGGTGTTGACTATGTGGGAAGTTTTTTGATATAATACTTACAGGTTGAAGTGGGTGTTTGCCAGTACAGGTGGTCCAGGTGAAGTCAGGTGAATCTTGTTTCCATCTGGCAGAATGAAAACTACCCTGTTGTTTTAGATGATGGATGAGGAGAAAGTCCTGGTGAGAGATCCAGTCCAAAAGGTCCATTTTGACCTGACTCTCTATATTCCCAGATAGTGAGGTGGCAGGGTGTGGGAGCTCAATAAGAATATTTGGGGTAGGCCAGTCTTGGTTAGGCCATTTGCCACTCCAAAATGACCGACTCTAACAACATTACAGAGGTATGAATTAAGTGGAAGTGGTTCCATATCAGCAAAATCTGCTCTAATGTAGGTCGCGTGACCATATTTACTATGCAAACATTAACTCACAAATTATAACCTTTGATGTCAAAAGTGGTTAGCAGAAAAGATCTGACATGTCTCCTGAAGGCAGATTACATTCAGATTATATTTGGAGGCTAAGGACTAAAAAATGTGTTTAGGAGGTGAGAGACCGTCAAAGGATTTTCAGGGATAGGCCAATATCCAAAGTTTCTTGATCATGGTTAAGATAGCTGAGATTGCTTGACAGTCCATGCTGGCCAGGATCTAAAAGATTTGGCTACTAACTGCAGCTTCAATTTCTCCTGCTAAAGCAGTGTATTTGTGTGGTATACAATGAAAACATATATCAGGCAATATAAAGGAACGAAGGAAGTTAATCAGTCTTGGAGCATGGCTTGAAACAGAAGAAGGAAAGGTTTTGAAAGAATATGAGGCACACATTTTAATATATAAGAGCAACTGAGTTGTGGCATCGGGTACTAACTGAAGTGGCCAAGACACTGCTGATATTAAACAACATATAACTTATCAATACAAATGACATACAGCAGTTAGTCCTGAAACATACAGGCCCTAGTAGATGACACAATGGAGGTGTTTTGTGACCTTGCTTTATATAGTTCTACAAAACTGATATTCCTCCACTGACCCATAAAGGCTGATAGTTAAACCTGATCCAGATGTACAACTGTTAGTAACTGCCAGTTTGAGAAGTTTCTGTCTCATCTGTCAGCCCCATTTATAGTTTTCAGAAACATCATCACCACATATGCCTTTAGTCAAAAACGTGTTGAACAATTTATCACAATTAATTTTTTTATCCAGTTAAAATAACTTTTAAAAATTTGTCCTAACACAGTACTTAATTGATTTAGAGTTTAATTACAGTAATCAAGATCATAGACTTAATCAAGACCTATAGATACCTACACAGGGAACAAATATTTGTGAATGGGCTTTTCAATCTAGCAGACTAATAAGAAGGTTCAGGTTGGAAGTTGAAGATAGACATATCCAGACTGGAAATAAGGTGTATTTTTTTAATTATCTAGGGTAATTAACCATTGGAAAAATTACCAAAGGGTTGTGGTGGATTCTCCATCATTGGCAATTTTAAAATCATGATTATATATATTTTTTTAAATATATTCTAGTTCAAAGAGGGATTATTTCTAGGAAGTTTTATGGCTTGGATTATAGAGGCAGTCAGACTAGATGATCATGCTGGTCCCGTCCCTCCTTGGAATCTATGAAAACCCATAGATCTAGGTTTAGCCAATGTTTCAAACTGTCTTAATAAAATACTTAATTTTAATTTGAAGCCCTTTTAATATGTTAATTAGAGTAGTTAATTCTATCCTTAGCCTTCATTCATTTTTTTCAAGTGCATCTGGCAATGCATGTTCTAACAAGAGGGAAGGTTTCTTATAATGATCTTGTCTTTACATACATCAGATAAAAGGCAAATTTTAACTTTTGAACTGTATATTTTTACCCAGGTTACAAACAAAAACAACTTCCTCATATAATAGTAACTATGAATTTAAAATGTTCTGCTTGAGAATAATCTGTCAGTAATTACCATGTTGACATTTGCAAGTGTATCCATTGATATGATCTTCACAGGTTGAACCATGTAGACAAGGTGATGAACCACACTCATTAACTTCTATTTCACAAAACTGACCAGAAAATCCAGGGTGACACCTGAAACAAACAACATTCCATAGTGATATACTGCACCTGTTCCATTATATGTATTATATTCTCTGTAGAAATAATTCATATAATGTATTGACATTTACACTGGCAGGGCACAAGTGCACATATGAAATTTTTCTTTTGACTAGTTTCTGTTGTACCTTAAGATTTCACCATTAAATCGGTAGTGATCTTCTTGTGGTTTCCTGATATCTCAATACCTCTTCAAATTGTTATCTAAACTCAAGTTAGTTCAAAAGTAAATCTAATGGGCTTTGCTTTCAGTTTATTGGCTTTAAAAAGGTGGGTAAACAAATACTTGAAAAAAATCCTCTTCTTAATATGCTCTTGAGAAGAGCTCCTTCTACTAAAGTATGGTTTATTTAGCCAAGTAATAAGTCTAGACGTTATCTATGGTGAAATGTATCTCCACTAGAGATAACTAGAGCAAAAAGACTAAGGACTAGTAACCATGATTTGACTGTTGTTGTCAGGTGTATCTAATAATAGCTGTGTCTCAAAAAAATTTCCAGTATGTTTCAGTAGGTTTTCTGGATTTGACTTTTGTTTAAATCAAACCTGATTGTATGATCCTTTACCAACACCAAGATAGTCCCTAATAATTTCAACAATAGCTTGAAAATCATGAATTCTCAGCTACTCATGGTATTTGGCTGTGGTCCACTGCATTCTACCGAAGACATATTCGGGCAGATATTTTTTTTCAAACTAGCAAAAAGAGGGTGTGAAAATTGCCTTTTTCAGTTTGCATGTTTGGCTCATCTGGATATGCATCATGCTTATATGTTTTTGGAATTCAGGTCAACCTAAATCTGAAACCTAAAGCAAATATGAACCTAACCTAGACAGATTTCTTATTTTCCTAATGAAACAGATGTATTTCACTGGTGAGATTGCCTGTGGCTCTCTCATCCTTTGGGCATGTGCACACATATGCATCTGCACACACACACATGACAGAACTTTTATTCACTCACAGGACCCCACTTCTCTCAAAACGCCACTCCTAAGAGTAGGCCCAAGCTCCTTACTTATTGTTAGATGATTCAGATGCAGGTAATGGCCCACAGCAACTTCTACCAAAGTCTTTGCAGGCAACCTATGGGACCATTCCCTAGGAAAGTGAGCAAGAAGTCCTTATGTCCTTCCATCCTATTCAGGAAGCACCTTCTAGAAAGTAGGCAGCCTCTTCACCCCTCTGTTCCTCATTCAAAAGCAGCAGTGTGGGAAACAAACTTTCTTGCTCAAGCTACTGCCTGTAATTTTTTTCTTCTTATGTCAAAGATGCCCAATCCACTACTACTATTAAGTAAGTCCTTTGTGTAATCAGAGCAGGTAGAAGTGTGGGCAGAAGCTTTCCTTCCCAGCTGTCCCAAAAATACTAGATAGAAAGACAAAGCATAAGAATCACCAACCCAGATCAGACTGAGATTCCAGCTAGTCTAATATTCAGTCTCTGAGAGTGGCTAGTGTCAGTTGTTTCACAAGGAAGTGAAATAAAACCCAAAATAGGCATATCTAAAATAAAGTGAGAAAAGAAAATTTTTCCTAACAATCTTTGGTTAGTGGCTGGCTTATGCCCTGAAGCATGAGAATATATATCCCTTCTAAATTACCTTATCTAAAAATAACTGTGGATTTTCTAAATATCCGGAGCAAAGATAGATGGAAGAAGCAGGCCACCTGGCCACTCTTAAATAGCTGTAAGAGGAGGTTATAGGCCACCAACCTACTGCTCCCCTAGATAACTAAGGCTATATCCACACTTGCAACTGTACAAAGTTACATATGAATTGTTGTGCCATAACCCCCAACTGTCTCCATATGAAGCCTTGAAGCATGTTCCTGAAGGAGAGCACACAGAGAGTAACATAGTACGCATGAGGAGTGTGGGTATATATACACCTCTACTGTGGCATAGCCTTGTACCCTTCTGCAATGCAGTATGGATGGGGGCAAGGCATATATACGAGGTCATGAGTATCAATAGTCCTCCAGGGCCACTCCCATAATGCACTGAACAGTTTGCTGTCTGAACCTTACCCAAACGTATAAAGGTCCCCTGCCAGAGGACATGTGCTCAGCAGTTCCGAACAGTTCATTGGGAATGCAGGGATCATGTTCTAAGAGCTGCCATCTCATCTCTGAGCACATGCAGGTGCTCATCAATGTGTGGTCAAAGTTCATCATCCTCCATAACTTTGCCCAGACTGGCAGGAACATACAGCTCTACTGGGAGATTTCACAGAGGCTGAAGGAGGCTGGCATTCATGAGACTCTGTCCCAGTGCCAGGAGCACATGAAGCTCCTGAGGTCCCATACCAGAGTGCGACGTACTCAAAACAGTCACTCTGGGATGCCTCGCACAGTCCCATGCTACGATGAACTGGACTGGGTGCTCTCCCAGCCTGTAAATACATAGCCTGAAGTGACTCATGAGTTCCTCCTCAACCCCACTGGCCTCATAATATGATTGGATGCTGATGAGGGGCAGGGCACTAAGGAAGCCCGGGGAGACCCACGGAAAGAGGGGCATAAGATTCTGCACCTCTACTCAGCGGACCTGGTCAACACTGGAAGGAAGTCAACACTGAGGAGGACCCAGAGTTGCTGCAGAAAGCAGAACACAAGGTTTGTATGTTTTGACAATGGACATCTCCCTTCCTGCCCCCACCCCTGGAAATATTCCATCTTGCTCTAGTGATACATACTTAAAGCTGGCTCCCATCCCATACCATCCCACCCTCCACCCTGACATGGTCCCTGAGCAACATATTGCAGTAAATCAGTGATTTTATTGAAAACCATTGTCATGCACGTAACAGCAGAAGCTATAGGAAAAATTTTAAGGAGCAGTCACTGTGCCCCTGTGTCTGGGCATTTCTTGAGTAGCACTTTGGTAGCAATAGTCCCTGGGCATGTGAGGTAGGGAGAAAGGGCGGGAGAGAGAAGGATTGCAAAAGGCACCAGTGGAGAAAGAACAGTTTAATGGTTGTTCAAAGACCCAAAAGCACTGCTCTCCCATTCTTGCTTCCCCTTAGGTACAGGAGCTATGTGGAAGGGAGTTGGGGATGGTTGCTAGCTTGGACACAGGCTCACCTAGGTCCAAGAAGAGACAAGGTGAGTGAGGTAGGACCTGTCACACTATCTGCAGTGACTCACAACTGTGAGTGCCTACCTCAAGGCAGACTGTCAGAAACAGGGCAGACACTCCAAACTGGTGGTGTTTCTAAATTAGATTTCACCAAGCCAGAACCACACATGGATTCCTGGATCACAATACCAGTCGTACCATGGAGTCACAGACAGTCCCCTTAGATGCTCCAGTCTACCTTGCTGCCCAGACAATGGTCACTTATACCAAAGATCACATCACATTTCAGTTGCTTCCAGTCCCAAGTGACCAGTCACTTACCCCAGATCAAGTGGTATTCTAGATCTTACGTCAAGGACAATGCTGGGAGCCAATTCTATAATAAATTAAGTTAAGGTTTATTAGCTATAAAAAGGAAGTAAGGGTTATTGAGAGGTTAAAGCAGGTAAAATATATGTACAGGTGAGTCACAGTCTATAATTCGGAATGGTAGCAGAGATGTGGTAATCTGACAGGGCTACCCAGAATAACTCTGGGGATCTTCATCTTCTCATTCAATTATTCTGCCCTGTTAGAATCCAAACAGTACAGAGATGAAGGATCTTTCCTTCAGTCCATTCCTGTAGCTTCTTTTGACAGAAAATAAGCTGATAGTGTCTCTACTCATGTGAGTTTTTCCTTTGCTGACAGCGAGTGAGGAATGCATTGAGAGTCTTTGACCTCCTAACATCACACACAATGACCACCTGTTTAGAAATTACCACTTCTTTCTCCTTTGATGGGTTATTTAGTTACAGAAGTAAACACATGTAAATGTTTGCTATTATTTTTTAACAGGATACGGATAAGTGACAACAATGCATGTAACATCTCATTAATTTTCATGAAGTTGAAACTCCAAATACACTCTTATACATTTAACAATTATTTTGATCTATACTAATACACAAGTGAATTGACCTCAGGCTTTGGCATGAGGTGGCACCTGGTCTGCCAGCACCAAAGGAGTAATTGTTGCCTCTCTGATATCCTGGGACCTAAATGGCTAGAACAACACTGCATATATCAATGTGTGAATCTTGATAAGTTTCAGGTTCACATAGAAACCTGAGACTAGGCAAACTTCTGTTTTTGTAAAGCCCTCATGTCTAAACCATCACTGATTGGGAAGTACTTGTGACAATGTACCCCATAAGGCTTTATGGGGTAGGGGTGCTTATAAATGTATGTATGATATAACTGGAATAGAGTTTTGCTGCATATGCCATGTAACATATCTATGTGAAGGTTATGATCTACTAGTTATGTTCATCCTAGTTGTATGCAGGCACCATTTGTGTGTTCAAAGTTATGAACATTGGTTGTATAATTGCTTGATTTCTAAGTAGCCTAAGAACATTTGGTCACTTCTTGGGAAAGGAATGTGCTCAGTAAAGAAACATTTAACAGACAAAAGAGCTTGGAAGACTCCAATCCACATAAGAAGTCTACCTGAGGACATTTAAGGTAGCATGTTGGTAATGACTGCTGCCTGCAAGTCCTGAGTCATGCATGGGCATGTGACTTGCCCATGTGATTTCAAATCTCCATTATGTGACTGGATTCTACACAGGGTGAGGAGGAGCCTTCTATCCACAAGAGAGAGTCTATTTAAACCACTGGGAGACCCCTCCATTTGGTCTTCAGCTGGCTAAAGAAGGAGCCTCTCCACCCCCCCAGGATACTTAAAGGAAACTGGAACAAAGGACAGTAACTACAGGAGGTGTGAGTAATTGCTCGACCCAGACTAAAAGGAGATTAGCCTGTAAAAGGAAGCATTCTGGAACTGGTGAGGATCCTATCTGTATATAGTTTGATTAGACATAGATTTATGCATTTTATTTTAATTTGCTTGGTAACTTACTTTGTTCTGTCTGTTACTACTTGGAAACACTTAGATCCTACTTTTTGTATTTAATAAAATCACTTTTTACTTATTAATTAACTCAGAGTACGTATTAATACCTGGGGGGGGCAAACAAATGTGCATATCTCTCTATCAGTGTTATAGAGGGCGAACAATTTATGAGTTTACCCTGCATAACGGATTTATTTGGGTTCAGACCCCATTGGGTTTAGACCCCATCTGGGTGCTAAAGACAAGCCCACTTCTGTGAGCTGTTTTTGGGTAAACCTGCAGCTTTGTGGCAGGTACTTCAGATTCTGGATCTTTGCTGAAGTAGATAAGAATGTCTGGCTCAGCAAGACAGGGTGCTGAAGTCCTGAGCTGGCAGGGAAAACAGAGATAGAATTTGCCTAGACACATGGGTTGGCAGCTCCCAGGGGGGTTTCTGTGATCCAACCCATCACAGTACTGATATGTGATTTACCAGTTCTTGGATTAATAGTCTGTAAAATGAATGAAAGATCACAAATGATTAACAATAAATGAACTTTTGGTCTCTTAGGACTAGCAAAATCTGCTATGCCATTCTCATTAAAATTAATGGTCCTCAGCATCTCTGAAAATCAAGTAACTTATTCAGGTGCCTAAATATGGTTCTATGAACACAATTTTACAGCTATAATTTGTACACAGGAGTGCCTAATGCTGGAGGAAGAAGAATCTTTGATAAACCTGTACATTTTACACTTTTAAAAGCATGTCAGCCACATTATGATGTGGAATAAAAGTGGAAAACATATAAGAAGCAAATACAATTTGCCCTCATTCACCCTACTGAGATGGAAAAAAAATTATATATACCCATGAAAGCACTCAGACGCCCTGAAAATCAAATCCCACAGAAATCAGTGTGCACAGAAAACCATTTTCTTTTCTTTTGTTGTTAAATTAGACAATCATTTAATTTAAAAGCTATTTAATGCCAAAAAAAGTCTTGTTGGAAATTTTCTTATTAATGTTATAGTGTTCAATTTTCTTGTGATTAGATAGCATAACTATGTATGAATACAGTCCAATAATCACAGAGTGGGAGCTGCACTACAAAATGACTCTGGTCAGTTGCAAAACAGCTAGGATTAAATACATTTGCTCTGAGTGTTTACAAATCATAAGAAACAGTGCACCTTTATTATTAGAAGCTTTCCTAAGATAACCATCTTGCAAGTTGGAATAAAATGCACATTTCCTGAGAATGCTAATAAAGTTATTGTAATTATTGGTACTATTCTGTACTCCAACCCCATAGGGTGACAGTAGCATGCCCGCTGTACTGCATCTCAGAGTACCATAGGTGCTTCAGCAGCTAGGCCTTGTAGACACTAGCCCTAGTTGGTCTCAATAACCACTCAAGACACTTGGCAAGGGGAAAGATTTTTACGAGGGCTAGCAGGAAAGGGGAAATGTTTCAAATACTGTAGGTACAGAGGCTGAAGCAGTTACAGTTCAAAATCAGCAACAGCAGTTCTCGTTTGGGTCCCTGGAACAGTCCAACTGAGAGTCAGGGCTCTTCAGGCTTAATGCCTGGGTGCCCTCTCCAGCCCAGTCTCTATTCAAACAAAAAAAACATTTGTGGGTATTCAAGTCAGGCTCAGTCATTCTCTCTCTCTCTCTCTCATTAGACTCATAGACTCTCGGACTGGAAGGGACCTCCAGAGGTCATCGAGTCCAGTCCCCTGCCCTCATGGCAGGACCAAATACTGTCTAGACCATCCCTAATAGACATAGGTCCCTTTGCACTGGTTTCCTGCCCAGTCACTGCTTCTCTCCAATAAGTCCCACCCAGACTTGCACCCAGCTGTCATGTCTGGCACTCACAGCTCCTTCCAGATGAGGCTTTATCTACAGTTCCTAGGGTTTGTCTGTAGCTTCCTACTGCCATGTGGTTCCCACTCCCAAACAGACCCCAGACACTTTCTGGTTCAGAACTTTTCCACATACCAGGTCAGGGGAAGGAGAAGTGCAGTGAGGAGGAGGCTGATAGGAAACATAATCCCTTGTTAATATGGAAGACCTTCAGATATTTAGCCATATTAGCATGAAAAGAGCTGTAACCAAGACACTTTTTTTATTTTAAAAGTCTGGTACAATGCATTTGGTATCATGTTTTTGTATTAGACCTAAACAGTGTGCTAAGTTTCAAAACTTGTTTACAAAATTTCCGCGATAATGCAAATCTGTATTAGACAGTGGTCATACTTATAAATTGTTTTTGCTAAACAGGTAAATTTACCTTTTTTGGTATTCTCCGAAAGAATTACAGAACGTACCGCAAATACTGATGCAACTTCCTTATCTAAGGCAAAATTAGCCCAAATTTAAGGTTGTACAAATCCTGTTTCAAAACTGATTTACTGTGGTTGCATTTAAAAATCCAGGATTTCTACACTGTAGTATGTAACATGCCACAATTTTCCCTTACAGCTAGAAAAGAAAATAATTGTCCTGTGTTGCATTTGTTGGGAAATGTTGGCTTTTTTCACAGTGATTGCTCTAAATTATGCTATAGAGTAAGCCCAAAACAGCAAATAGTAAATTTGTGACATTTTAGTAATATAGACATTAGAGATGGGGGAAAAAAGACTGTCAGATTAACATATTCATCCTCTTGTAAGCATGGAGTATATTCATGATATACGTCATGTATCCAATCTTAAATAAAGATTGCATTTAGTCCTGGCCATAATGTCAAAAAGAGAATTAGACCCAGAACCTTCACATTGGCCAAAAGCAGAAGAGTAATTCTCTCTGTAATTCTCTGGAAAAGAAAAACAACTCATAACTAATACATTAGTGTGTATATTTGAATTTAAGAAATGATTTTGGTATTGTTTATATTCTGATACTTTATTTCTCTCTAGATTTTCAGTGTCTTCGATGGGGCTTACAAAAATGCTGATTTAACTGTTCTAACCCCAGCCCACTTAAACAAACTGTACATTATGATGTGATCACTTTTTGTAATATTAAATTTTATAATTAGCAAGTATAAGTAGAATTATAAAATTCAGCTCCAGTGATAAACTAATTTTAGATGATTTGCACAGTTAGCTCAAATCCTTTTTGAAAATATTTTTTATGAGCAACTCAGGTCTTAAGAGCTTTGCACTTCATAAAGGAAATATAATTCTTTCAGTGGCTCATCACTGGGATGATGTTTATGTTGGGAGATTTTAATGAAAGCGTCATCTATAGGTGAAGAATTTCATCATGCCAGGACTGATTGAAATACTGTATACTGATTTAATATTTAATAAAAAATAATGCTTTTAGAAATAAATCTGACTTTAGCACAAGTAACTACTACATCTTATTTAATGAAAAAAGTTTGAGATTTTTAACTTACAAAAGCTGCCAACATGAGATTTGATGTTTCAGTACTAAAATGAAGCAAAAGATCATGTTCATTTCTTGTTCAAAATATGTTTAGAATCTAATCTAGTCTTCGCAGTGAGGACCACAAAGCCCTTTTCTTTCTGCTAGTTATTTCTGATTTTTCTGTTCCCTCCCATCCTCCAGCAACTGCTGAACTGATACAGTGCACTACCTCCTGTCAGTCATTAACAGGAACTGTTGCCTTAATTTGTTGCAGGCACATATAGTACCAGGACAAAATATTCCACTGATGAGGACAGGCAGGAGAATAAAGTTCACAACCAGGGTTTCAAAGTGAGAATCTGCGGCTTGATTAGCTTTTAAAAACAAACCTCTCCCCAAAACACCAGGATAGTTATTTGGGTCTATTTTTGGGTTCAATGGTCTCATGACTACAGTGATCAGAGACCCTGTTTTTAAAGAGACAGTCCATTATTTAAGCCCTCTGGCAGGTGTCCCAACTTTTTCTTAAAAACAAGCTAATTGACCCATATTTTCTGTCTTCACTCCCATCAGTACTGGCAGGTCCAGCTGCTGGCTGAGTCTCTGCTGGCCAGCCACCCATCCACCAGTGGTGAGTGGGGGGTCCAGAGGCCGATGAAGGGGGTGGATGTGCAAGGCTTGTGGTGGGGCAAAGATGCAGCACGCAGGTCCAGCCACTCCCCAGCTAGTCCGTCAGCACAGCCCCCGCTGCATGCCAGCTCTCAGCCAGCAGGGTTCCACCATCTGTGCCATTTCTGGCCAGTACTGGCTGCATGCTGAAAGCTGCGGTGGCCAGTCAGTGCAGGCAGGTGCCAGACTGTGGTTGGTTACATGTCGCCTCTGCTGCCCATTCATCAGCCCTTTAAATGCTTCCCCTCTATCTTTCCTCTTCCTGCTTTGCCCCTTCACCCCACAGCCCCTCTGCTGCTCCATATCCCCCACAGTGAGTCACTTTCTACTTCCAGTGCCGTGCAGAGAACCAGCTCCTGCTGGGAGCACTCATCTCACCAGAAGCCCAGCTGGCAGGCTCCTTCCTCCCTGCACTACCTTTGGCTGGGCTGGCACTCCGGAGAAAGCCCAAGACCCTCTGGTCCGGGGCACTGGCCAGTAGGAGCTGAGCCCTGAATATGCCAAAGCCCCACACAGTGCTGGCACAGGGAAGCTAAGCTCTGGAGTGATGTGGGGGGAAGTGTTTTCCAGTCTGTTCATGCCCTGAACCTGCAGGCTCCACAGCAGACCCTGGGGCAGTGGCTTAGCACTCTCTTTGCCTGCCTCCCACCCAGGTCCTGCCCCTCTGTCCCCTAGGCACCTCTTCTGCTGAGCCACCTCTCTCGCTGAAGCTTCTGCAGTCAGGTTTCCTGGGTCCTGGTGCACAATGCATCCTTAGGGATTAATTCCTTGCTGCCTGCGCTGTAGCCCAGGAACAGGAGGTGGCTGGGTTATATTGGTGGCCAGCAGCAGCCTGGAGGTGTTAGCTGCCTTTTGACACTGTGCAGGCAGGAAAGGACAAGTTGCTTCCAACCACATGGGAGTGGTGGGTAGGGGAAGAGATGAGCTCTGCATAGATGCAGGCCACGTCATCCCTTTCCCCCCACTCCTCCTCTGTGTCTGGAAGCAGGTCCCATCCCTTGCCTCCCACCCAGTGCAGAAAGGCTGCTGCTGGCCACATTCTGATGTGAACCCTGGCAGAAATCTGGAAAGGGGGGGCCATGTGACATGGGAGAGGCGGGTCTGTCCCGGGGGCCCAGCCAGACATGGAGGGTGGAGAGTGCTGGGCAGGGAGGGTCGGGTCGATCAGTCACCTCCTCTGTGAGAGAGAGATGTAGGGGAGTGTGTGTGTGTGTGTGTGTGTGTGTGTGTGTGTGTGTGTGTGTGTGTGTGTGTGTGTGTGTGTGTGTGACCCCTCTCTGTCTGAACCCTAAAGCCTTAAAGATAAGAATGTAAATAAAAAGAATCCAACTACACAGTATTTCTTTTAACAGGGAATGAGCCAACTTGATGTTAATTTGAACATTTGTACAACTGATTTCCATTGAACTTGCTTAAATACGAGTAATTTTACCAGGTATCCCATATTCAGAATAGGGAAATATGGTCAATCTACTCATGACAAATAACCAATTTTCAGGGCTGGCCCCCATCAGCCTAATCTCTAGGATTCAGATCACCACTAAAATGTCTTGCCTTCCCTTTCCCCCACAAAAGGAATAAGGATACAATAAAGGTTATGTCAGTTTGCAAAGACTTAAGGCCTCCTCTTCTTCCTCCAGGCTAGTAGGGTTCACCATTATCTCTCAGGTCTCATATTTATCTCTGGGAGCTGGTCCCCTGGAGCCTGTCATCCACACTGGACACCAGTCATAAATTGCAATGAAATTACAAACTCAATTTACAAACTTACAGCTTTTTAAAATCTGTCCTTACTCCCTATTAACCTAAAGCTGGGCCTGCTTGGAAGGTGAGAAGGTATTAGTCTCAGCCAAGTCATGATCTCCCTAGGTGTTCCTGGCAGGAAGAAGAAGGAAGGTTTGAAGAGCCCAGCCTGATTCCTTCCCACCTCTCCTTCCCACCCCCAGGGGTGTCATTCACTTGCTAGTGTGATTCAACCACTCTGCCCTTGAGCTGGGGAGCAACATTGATGTAGTGTGGCCAGCTCTCATGATTTTATGAGTGCTAAAATATTGTGTGTGTTTCATAGAATCATAGATTATCAAGGTTAGAAGGGACCTCAGGAGGTCATCTAGTCCAACCCCCTGCTCAAAGCAGGACCAATTCCCAACTAAATCATCCCAGCCACGGCTTTGTCAAGCCTGACCTTAAAAACCTCTAAGGAAGGAGATTCCACCACCTCCCTAGGTAACTCATTCCAGTGCTTCACTACCCTCTGAGTGAAAAAGTTTTTCCTAATATCCAACTTAAATCTTCTCCACTGTAACTTGAGACCATTACTCCTTGTTCTGTCATCAGGTACCACTGAAAACAGTCTAGATCCATCCTCTTTGGACTCCCCTTTCAGGTAGCTGAAAGCAGCTATCAAATCCCCCCTCATCCTTCTCTTCTGCAGACTAAACAATCCCAGTTACCTCAGCCTCTCCTCATAAGTCATGTGCTCCAGCCCCCTAATCATTTTTGCTGCCAATTTTTCCTCATCCTTCTTGTAGCGTGGGGCCCAAAACTGGACACAGTACTCCAGATGAAGCCTCACCAATGTAGAATAGAGAGGAATGATCACATCCCTCGATCTGCTGGCAATGCCCCTACTTATACAGCCCAAAATGCCGTTAGCCTTCTTGGCAACAAGGGCATACCATTGACAAGGGCGTATCCAGCTTCTCGTCCACTGTAACTCCTAGGTCCTTTTCTGCAGAACTGCTTCCTAGCCATTCAGTCCCTAGTCTGTAACAGTGCATGGGATTCTTCCTTCCTAAGTGCAGGACTCTGCACTTGTCCTTGTTGAACCTCATCAGGTTTCTTTTGGCCCAGTCCTCTTATTTGTCTAGGTCTCTCTGTATCCTATCCCTACCCTCCAGCATATCTACCACTCCTCCAAGTTTAGTGTCATCTGCAAACTTGCTGAGAGTGCAGTCCACGCCATCCTCCAGATCATTAATGAAGATATTGAACAAAACCAGCCCCAGGACCGACCCTTGGGGCACTCCACTTGAAACCAGCTGCCAAATAAACATGGAGCCGTTGATCACTATCCGTTGAGCCGTACCATCTAGCCAGCTTTCTATCCACCTTATAGTCCAATCATCCAGCCCATACTTCAACTTGTTTATTGAAGCCCCAGCTGCTGAAACCATGTCATTAAGAATTTCAGCTTTCATTTTTTTTAAAAAGGAAGTTTCTAATCCTCATAATTGTCAAAAAATCTTGAAAATATGACCCAAGTGCTCTCCAAAGGCTCAGAAACTAAAAGACAAATGGAATATGTCTGTCTTAAATGTCATAAAACCCTCTGTATATATAGTCTGTATTCCAGTGCTTTTTTCCACTTATTCAAGATCAAGAGTTCTGAGATATGTGCAACTTTCATCTAATGCCTATTTGTGTACAATGAGTTAATGTTAAAACCATGTCTAGAGCCCTGCACAGATACAAAAATGTGGAGCTGCATCCAGTCTGCATCCACCAGGATCAACCCATGATCCGACCCATGATCCACTAGCTAGCTTTTACCTCTATCCACATCCGCAGCAGCAAGTCATCTCATGTGGGCTAGGGAGAAATGGGGAGGGAGCAGAGATGAGCAAGTGGGGGAGGTGGGATCTTGCAAGGAAGGGGCAGAGCAAGGGCAGGGGCTGGGTGGTGCTGGGGCTGGGTCTTGAGGAGAAGGGGCAATGGGGGGGAATACAAGGAAGGGGTGTCACATCACATGCTACTCCCGGGGGCTCATGAGTGACCGCACCTGGCAGCAGCAGTGCTGGATAAAGGGGTAGGGCTCCAGGGCCCCTGCTTGCTCCAATCCCATAGCTGGGGGGGGGGCATGCTGCCCAGGAAGCGGTGGGCCGGGAGCACGGCCAGTGCTACTGGGCCGGGCCACAGTGGGGACACTGTCACTGCCTTTGGGGTCCAAGCCGCTGGACAGGAAGCAGTGCGGTGAACATATGCCCGACTCCAGTCTGCCACCCAGCCGCCCATGCTGCTTCCCTCAGGCTGCCTGAATCAGATGCCAAGGGCCAGGCATCACTGGTAACAAAGGCAGGGCTTCTTCCTGACCAGTTTCTCCCTTGTCACAGTAACATTGTTTCTGCTTTGCACTGGCTGCTGAGCTCCATTGGTGGATGCATTTAGGGAAGTGCAGGAAATAGTTCACCTATTTTACATGCCTCCCTGTTCATCAGCACTGTAGTTGAGAAGCAGCAGATCTTTAGAACCCTGCACAGTTGTATCCACATCTGCTACACTATCTGCAAAAATGGTTCTCAGATATCCATGGATATGAAGTGGATATCCACAGATTTGCAGGGCTCTAACCATGTCTGCACTGCAGAACTTACAGTATCAATGCAGCTGTGCCACTGTAAGATCTCTCATGTAGCTGCTCTATGCCGACAGGAGAGAGCTCGTCCGTCGACATAATTAGACCACCCCCATTGAGTGGCAGTAACGATGTTGGTGGGAGAGTGTCTCCCACCGACATAGCGCTGTCCGCACCGGTGCTTCTGTCATTGTAACTTATGTCGATATAGGGCGTGTGTGTTTTTTTTACACCCATGAGCAACATAAGTTATACCAACAAAAGTCCTAGTACAGACATGGGCTTAGGAATAATTAATTGTTTAGGGCTCTATTCATCAGAATATTTGTCACCTACAGGTCACAGACCTGATTCAGGAGAGCAGGCTCCATCTTCCTACTTGGGGCAGAAGAATTTCCACTTTCTCATTCCCAGGGCTGCCCAGAGGATTCAAAGGGCCTGGGGCAAAGCAATTTCAGGGGCCCCTTCCATAAGAAAAAGTTGTAATACTATAGAATACTATATTCTCAAGGGGGCCCCTCAAGGGCCCGGGGCCTGGGGCAAATTGCCGACTTGCCGCCCCCCATCTGGGCAGCCCTGCTTATTCCTGCTGACACAGAAACTTTGAACCAATCTCTTCATCCCAAGGACTTATTAGGTAGACAGTTTACTGAGTATTAATAACAGGGACATTTCTATTAATCTGATCATCTTGCTTAAGCATACAAACTGCCAAATAATCCCTGAAAGACCCAAATTATGTTTCAAAACTTGTAAAAAGAGGGAGAATGTTAAGTCAAGAACATTCTGCCATTGGTCTAACAGCATAAGAACTTGCCTTTTTTAAAATTATGTATGTTTCCATTTTCTGTTTTGACCATCAAATAAACCAACCCATCTGATGTGCTTGGCATATGGAAGATATTTATTCCAGACTAAGGCTAGATGAACTCCTTGCCCTCCAGCCCCCACTATTTTTCCATACACAGGGCTAAAGTTAGATCTTCCTGAATATAGGAATCCCTGTGCATCCTCAAGTGAATGAGATCATTAAGATGACCTTGAAAAAGCAGGAAGCCCATGGGAGTTGCACTGGCTGTGACATGCATTGTTTTGGAACTGGCAGCGTTGAAGTCTGTAACACTTCATAAGCAGCACAGCTGGGAACAAATGCAAGAGAAAAGTTTTAGTGAATCAAAATACTGAACATTTAGAAATACTGGTAATATATAAGCATAATTTAGATACTCTACTTCAGAAATTTATTCTGATGACATAATACTTTTCATACATAGAGTATTATGTAAAAGGGAAATTAAAACATAACACTTACAACTTCACTTCTAATTCTAGAACAGCTCTCTTTCTTCCTCCTCCACTTTTGTAAGTTATTTTTAATGTACTTGTGATGGAGTATAACAACCCAGAACTGGGCCAATGGGGGCTGACCAACTGTAGAATCATAGAAGGTTAGGGTTTTTGGAAGAGACCTCATGAGGTCATCTAGTCCAACCCCTGCTCAAAGCAGGACCAACACTAACCAAATCATCCCAGCCAGGGCTTTGTCAAGCTGGACCTTGAAAACCTCTAAGGGGAGATTCCACCACCTCCCTAGGTAATCCATTCCAGTGCTTCACTACCCTCCTAGTGAAATAGTGTTTCCTAATATCCAGACTAGACCTCCCCCACTGCAACTTGAGACCTTTACTCCTAGTTCTGTCATCTGCCACCAGCAAGAACAGCTGAGCTCCATCTTCTTTGGAACCCCCCTTTAGGTAGTTGAAGGCTGCTATCAAATCCCCCCTCATACTTCTCTTTTGCAGACTAAACAAGCCTAGTTCCCTCAGCCTCTCCTTGCAAGTCATGTGCCCCAGCCCCCTGATCATTTTTGTTGCCCTCTGCTGGACTCTTGCCAATTTGTTCACTTTCTTTCTGTAGTTGGGGGAGCAAAACTGGATGCAATACTCCAGATGTGGTCTCACTAGTGCTGAATAGAGGGGAATAATCACTTCCCTCGATCTGCTTGCAATGATCCTACTAATGCAGCCCAATATTCCGTTAGGCTTCTTGGCAACAAGGGCACACTGCTGACTCATATTCAATGTCTCAACCACTGTAATCCCCAGGTCCTTTTCTGCAGAATCACTGTGGGTACATGAGGACATTCCCCATTGCCCCTGCTGCATATGCTTCAGGTGGAAGGTAAAGAAAAAAGGAGGCATCCCAGCTTACTCAGGGCTGGTTGAGGAGGAGGAAGGATGTGTGTTGCAGGCTCTTGCAGTGGAAGTGTCGACCCTCCATGCTGCTGATGCTGTGGACCCCGACTACACTGCAGAGGACCAGCCAACCGCAGAGACTGACAGGGATGCCGAACCACTGGCTGGTTATTATAGGGACTTAGTGCCTGAGTTTGCCATCTTAGCAGCGCCCTTTATGGAACTGACAAAAAACTCCCAGCCCAAGAGGGTACAGTGGTCCAGGGAATGCGAACATACTTTTGAAACCCTGAAGGACTGGTTGAGTAAAGAAACAGCCCTACTGGACCTGGATGTCTTGAAGTGGTTTATGCTCCAGACTGATGCCTCAAGGGTGGGACTCTTTGCAGTACTATTCCAGGAGCAGGAACATCTTTCAGGCATCCTTTAGGGTGGAGAGTCTATCTCTTGATCCAGCTGAAGACAAAATGAAGGGATTTCCAGGGGCTTATACAGTCTCTCTTGTGGATGGAAACCCATCTTTCCTTGTGTAGAATCACAGCTACAAGATGGAGTTTTGGACTCACATGGGCAAGTCACATGTCCACGCATGACTCATTTCTCTACAGGCCGAGCCATTGCCCACATGTTAGCCCGAATGTTCCCAGGAAAGCTCACCTGTGGATTGGTGTGTATCAAGGTCCATTGTTACCCAAGAACTTCCATTTACCTGAATAACCCCTTCACACTATGTTGACCAAATCTGCCTGAGGTGCTTTCTACAGCAAACACTTTAAATACAAGCATAGAACCAATGCTCATAACTTCAGATATAAAAATGATACATGCATACGAATAGGATGAATACATGCAGTAGAACATTACCTTTGCAAAGATATGTTACATGGCATATCTAGCATAAAATGTATTCCAGTTTTTGTCATATTTACACTCATGAGCATATTTTTATAAAGCATTACGGGGTGCAACATCACACTGGGCATCTAGGCACACATTCCAGATGCAGATCCTGTGTCAACACTACTCTTTGCACTGAGGACCTTGTGGTCTAGTTGCCTTGACCTTGAAACTAGAGCCAGCTCTGAAGCCTCCCCAGTGGCTGTTGCATGCTATCAGAGTTCCTCCAAAGCTGTGGATGGACCTTCTAATGTATTATTTTCCTCTTCCATGGTTACATGACTGTATCAACGAGTGACGCCAACTCTTCAAAGGAATTTTTAAACACATTCTTTAATTTTAGGCAGCACAAGAGATACGCTGATATAGGGAAAAACATGAGGTCTGCATGAAAATCCCTGCCTCAGTTTCCTCACCACTCCCAAAAACTTTTGGGATTTGGTCAGAATCTTTTCAGGGCCCTGGAACCCTCCTTTCTTCCTTCATCTTCTGCCCAGTTTTAATCTGCTTTTGTTTCTGGTCTCTCCTCCCAAAATGGCTGGTGAGAGAGAGCACTTATTTTATTAAGTTTGTCAGGTATGGGGCACAGGTCACTTGCTGGAGGATTCTCTGCGGCTTGAGGTCTTCAAAACACAATGTGAGGACTTCAGTAACTCAGACATCGGTTAGGGGTTTGTTATAGAAGTGGATGGGTGAGATTCTGTGGCCTGCATTGTGCAGGAGGTCAGACTAGATGATCATAATGGTCCCTTCTGACCTTAAAGTCTATGAGTCTATTAGTAATAGTCTACCAATGTAGGAAGTTATTTCCCCAGGAAACAAGATACTCAACAATAGAAAAAAGAGGTACTAGCAGTGAAGTGGGCCACTGAATCCCTACGTTATTATCTGCTGGGAAACTGATTCCAACTCATCATGCACCATGTACGCCCACATCTTGAATACTGTGTACAGATGTGTTCTCCACACCTCAAAAAAGATATACTGGCACTAGAAAAGGTTCAGAAAAGGGCAACTAAAATGATTAGGGGTTTGGAGAGGGTCCCATATGAGGATGGATTATAGAGGCTAGGACTCTTCAGCATGGAAAAGAGGAGACTAAGGGGGGATATGATAGAGGTATATAAAATCATGAGTGATGTCGAGAAAGTGGATAAGGAAAAGTTATTTACTTATTCCCATAATATAAGAACTAGGGGGTCACCAAATGAAATTAATAGGCAGCAGGTTTAAAACAAATAAAAGGAAGTTCTTCTTCACACAGTGCACAGTCAACTTGTGGAACTCCTTACCTGAGGAGGTTGTAAAGGCTAGGACTATGACAGTGTTTAAAAGAGAACCTAGATAAATTCAAGGAGGTTAAGTCCATTAATGGCTATTAGCCAGGTTGGGTAAGGAATGGTGTCCCTAGCCTCTGTTTGTCAGAGGATGGAGATGGATGGCAGGAGAGAGATCACTTGATCATTGCCTGTTAGGTTCACTCCCTCTGGGGCACCTGGCATTAGCCACTGTCAGTAGACAGGATACTGGGCTAGATGGACCTTTGGTCTGACCCGGTACGGCCGTTCTTATGTTCTTATGTGTCCCTCTGATGAATCCACTCCATAACACCAGGGTTATGAGATGGTACCTCTCCCTCCGGCCCTACAAGTTCAAGGAACTTCACCACCTGGGCCACGCACATGCAAATGCTGACTTCTTTTCCTGAGTGGGATCGGAGGAAGATGAGGGACGACCACCATTGGGTCCTATGTTGAGGGGGAGGGTGTGTGATGGGATGTATCAACCCCACACTGGGCCAACAGGGGATGACCAATCACTGTGGGCCCAGGAGACCATGCCCTCTCACTCCTGCTGCACATCTCCAGGTGGTAGGGACAGATAAAAGGAGGGAGCCCAGCTCAGTAGGGTTTGGCTGAGGAGGAGGAAGGATGCGTGTTGAGGCTTCTACAAAGGAAGCTGTGAACTCTGATTACGCTGCGGAGGACCAGTCGACTATGGAGACTGATGGGGATGCTGAGCTGCTGCCAGCTGAGAAGATGCCCAAAACAGATTTTATGGTGGGAAGTGACTCAAGGAATATTTAGGAGCTGAGGCTTGAACCCTTAATAGGGTCCTGGATCAGAGCCCAGTGGAGTAGAGTTTCCTTTCCTCCTTCCCCACACTTGCCATTAGGCCTGATATAGACTGATTGTTTGCTCTGCCCCACCCAGGGAGTCAGAGCCCCCAAAAGCTATTACTCACCCCAGCTAGGAGGCTCATGGGCTATAGACTGATTGTTTGCTCTGCCCCACTCAGGGGTCTGGAGTTCCTGATTGTGATCACTTGTCTCAGTAGGGAATCTGGACGACTGTGTATCAGGGTGTATCAACCCCGCACTGGGAAAATGGGGGCACCGACTGCTGGACAGACTGAGCCCCTGTGACAGTACTCTTTCGAGGAGTGTAAATAGTTATGATTTTTTTTTAAAAGAGACTGAGGGTCTGGAGTAAATGCTAATACTAATAATAATTATTAAATGTTAATTCACAGACACTCATATAGTTGCTGTGTAATTTTTCCTAAGAAGTTCAGTTTTTCCTCTTAGGAGTAATTAGCCAGTTATTTTAATGGAATTTTAATCTAAAAAAAAAAAATCACAGATAGCCCAGGTAAAAAGTTATAAGAACATCCTTGTGTATTTGTTTGTTTTTTGTCTTTTGTGATTTTAAAGTTAAACAAGTACTTCAACAGAAGCAGAAGCTGTCAGACAAATTGGAGTAAAAGAGTTTTTCACAAATCCTTTGTGTTTCAACAGGGTTTCAATCACATAACTCATTTCCCCTTTGACACTGCAGTGCACAATTTCCACTTGAATCAAAGGGAAATGTGTACATGCATCCAAGGGAAGAATGTAGTCAAGTTGATTTTGTGATTTCATGGATATATCTACAACAAAATATGAATTCATGAATACGTAACTTTATTGCAGAACCAAGCAAGAAAATCTTAGTTCAGACACTGAGGACTAGAATTTATAGAATCATAGAAATGTAGGTCTAGAAGGCACCTTGTAATGTCGGCAAGTCCAGCCTCTGCACAGAGGCAGAATTAAGCAAACCCATCCTAACCCTGATAGGTGTTTGTCTACCCTGGTCTCAAAAACTTCCAAGGATGGGGCTTCTACAATGTCTCTTGGAAGCCTATATTTGAACTTAACTACCCTTATAACAAGAAAGCTTTTCCTTATATCTAACCCAAATATCCCTTGCTGCAGATTAAGCCCATTACTTCTTGTTCTATCTTCACTGGATATGGATAACAATTGATTACCATCCTCTTTATAATATGACTTAACATATTTGAAGACTATTATCTGCTCCCCACTCAGTCTCCTGTTTTCAAGACTCAACGACCAATTTTTTAAAAATTTTCCTCATAGGTAAGGTTTACTGTTGCTCTCCTCTCTCCAAGTTAGCCACATCTTTCCTAAAGGGTGGCACCCAGACTTGCACATGGTATTCCAGCTGAGGCCTCACCAGTGTCAACTAGAGAGAGACAATTACCTCCCATGTCTAACAAACAACACACCTGGTAATACATCACAGAATGATAATTAACCTTTTTTTCTTCACAACTGCATCATTTTGTTGACCCATAATACTGTCTCCTTGAGAAACTGCTAGCTGTCCTGAACTCCATTAGTGTAGAATTTCTTCCCATGAGGCTTTATCTAGCAGTTCTCTGAGTCTGATTAAATCTTTTTTTTTGAAGTCCAGTGTCCTTATTCTGTTACTTTCACTTGTCTTGATGTAAAAGGTGAGTCTAGATGTCTTTACATCACTTTTATGATCCTTCCAAAACTAGAGCTGTCTGGGGACTATTTCCACCAACAGCACATCAAGACTGCTGTAATTTGAATCTGGCTGTTCCAGCCGCTGGGAATTAAAGAGGTACACCAGTATTGCTCCGGAGTGCTTGTGTAGGGCAGGCTGCACCAGCTATTGCCAATTAGATGATTATCACAAGCAAATAAAATCTAAATTGGACATTTAAGCCAGCTTTTAGACCGCTTTGCATTCCTGGAACTGAAGAGTAATAAACTGATTTCCAAAAGGTTGAAGGAAATTCATGTTCATATCTTTACAGACATGTAGTTCAGTCAAATTTGCAGTATCTCTGTTAGAGTAATCAGCTGTTTTTACTCTAGCTGCCATACTCAGTTCCAAAATACAGATGCACTGCACTGCACCAAATGAGATCAAAGCACCCATTGCCATAGACTTCAAAGGAACAAGTTCATTATTAATACGTGTGGCTCACATTTACTTTACATACAGTTTTAGCAAACTATTGCAGCAGTTGTTGCAGTATTTTAGGGTATGGTTTACCTCAAGTCTCTAATATAAATATTAATTATATCAGACAATACATCAACACAGTAAATGCAACAAGAAAGTTTACTAAGATACAGATATAGAAATTACTAGTATGTACTATACTTAAACACTGTTTAAACTTGGTCATAAGTTTAAACTTGGTCATAAGTGAGATAATAGGCATCGTGAAAATCCAATGACTCAATGGCCATTCCAGTCAAAACCAGATAATCCCAATGCAGAGGCAGCAACAGAACAATTGCTCAACCATGGGATTTTATGAGAGAATTGGGAACTCTATTATATGCATGAGAGGGTCTGGGAAGAACAAATTCTTGTACATTACTGTGTTGTTAAATACAAGAGAGGCGAGACAAACGTTATCGTCACCTTTACCCACTACAATCATACTGCGAATTTCAATAGCATATTCCTTCCATTTGAACTAGTTACATAGTCAGAGATGAGGACTAAGGTTTAATGCATGTACTCTCATTTAACAGGTCTGGTATCTCATTCCTTAAAAATTCAAACTGAATTGGAAAAGATACTGCTGCCATAACATTTGTTGCTAACCTGTCTACAGACGACAAAACCAGTGAAATGTTTATCAGAGAAGAAAATAGAATGTGTTGGCAAGCTCACTTGATCCACATTTTAAGGGACAGGATTGATTTTCCCTCCACACAGATAGAGAAGACAGAAAAGATGGTCTGATAAAGTCAGTAACATCCTCTTCTACTTTTGACAGCCTCCTGATCCATTGTGCAAGCCAAGAACATCTTAATAATAAAATATAATACATTGTAATGTGTGATAAAATAATAAATGATAAATAATGAATATTTTGCACCCAGAGAGATACATCCATGCAACTAAGCCAGTGGCCTCTCCCTCCACACATAGAGTGACAGAAGCTACTGGGGGAGTTTGTTGGGGACAGACTCTGAAAATCTCCAGATCTTTGAGGTTCCTTTCCAAAAGCAGGCAGCACAAAGGGGTATGTATGGAATTTCCAGCCTGCTTGTCTCCCACTGGGCACAAAGAGACCTGTGGCACTGAGAGAAGTGGCTTCCCTTCCTCCTCATACCATGAGGGGAATGGCAGCAGACTTCACAGTTTCCTGACATCATTCCTTTAACTTTCCTTTGCTGTACTGCTATTGATTTTTGGTCCCCCTTTCCTACCACTACAGCCCTTCAGCTACTCATTCTCGCTCTCCCTGCCCGTCCTCCTTTCTCTCTCCCTCCTTTCCATTCTAACTTTACCCACCCACCTCCACTCTTGCTCCAACAATCCCTTTCCACCACTCCTTTTTCCCTCATAAGAACATAAGACCTGCCATACAGGATCAGACCAATGGTACATCTAGCCCAGATCCTGTCTTTGACGGTGATCAGAGTTTCAGAAGGAGTATACATAATAGGGCAATTTGGAGAAATGCACTCCTGTCTACATCTCCCAGATTCTGGCAGTCAGAGGTTTATGGTTTTCTGAGCATGAGGTTACATCCCTGAACATCTTGGTGAGTAGCCACTGATGGATCTATCATCTATGAATTTATCTAGTTATTTTTGAACACTGTTATACTTTTTGCTATTACAACATCCCATGGCAATGAGTTCCACAGATGAATTGTGAGTGTTGTGAAAAACTATTTCCTCTTGTTTGTATTAAATGGGCTGTTTATTAATTAATTGGGTGATCCCTGTTTTTTGTACTCGGGGAAGGGTAGATAACACTTCTCTAATCACTTTTTCCATAGACTTCTGGATTTTATAGACCTCTATCATATACCCCCTTAATTAGGGATATCCATCTTAGGAAAGAGACAGTCTTTTTAATCTCTCCTCAGATGGAATCCATTCCATACCCTTTATCATTTTTGGTGCCCTTCTCTGAACCATTTCAAATTCCACTATATCTTTTTTGAAATGAGGTGACCAGAACTGGGCACCACAGATTTATATAGTTGCATTCTGATAGTTTCTGTTTTATTTTCTATCCCTTTTGTTATCAATTTCTAACATTCTGTGTGCCTTTTTGACTGTTGCCGTGCATTGAGCTGAATTTTTAGAGAACTATCTATCATTAGTTCAACACCCCCCTCCTTTAATGATGACAACTAATTCAGAACCCATCATTACATATGTGTAGTTGGGATTATTTTTTCCAATGTGCACTACCTTGCCATTTCAATGTTGAATTTCATTTGCCATTTTGTTGTGAAGTCACCCAGTTCTGAGAGATTCCTCTGTAACTCTTCACAGTCAGCTTTGGAGTCAAATAATTTTATATCTTCTTCAAATTTGGCACTTCACTGTTCACTCCTTTTTCCGTATTGTTAATGAATACCTCAAACAGCAGAGTCCCATTATAGATCATTGGGGGACCCTGCTGTTTACCACTCTCCATTGTGAAAACTGATTTATTCCTAACCTTTGTTTCCTCTCTTTTAACCAGCTACTGATGCGTGCATGAGAGGACCTTCCCTCTTAGCCTATGATTACTTAGGTTCCTTCAGAGCCTTGATGAAGGACCTTGTCGAAAAGGCTGACAATCCAAGTACATTATATTGACTGGATCACCCTAATCCCCATGCTTACTGGTCCCCGCTAAACATTCTAATAGATTGGTGAGGCACAACTTTCCTTTAAAAAAGTCATGTTGATTCTTACCAAACAAATGGTGTTCATCTCTGTGGCTGATAATTCTGTTCTTTACTATAGTTTCTGTCAATTTACCAGATACTGAAGTTAGGCTTTCTGGCTTGTAATTGTGAGGATCACCTATGGAGCCCTTCTTAAAAATTGGGATAACATTAGCTACCTTCCAGCCATGTGGTGTAGAAGCTTGTTTCAGCTATAGGTTATACATTAGAATTAGTAGTTCTGACATTTCATGGTTGAGCTCCTTCAGAACTCTTGGGTGAATACCAGCTGGTCCTGGTGACTTATTATTGTTTAACTTATCAATTTGTTCCAAAACATCTGCTACTGACATTTCAGTATGGGACAGTACTTCAGATTTGTTGCCCAAACAGAATAACTCTGATGTTGGTATCTCCCCCACATCCTCTGCAGTGAAGACTGATATAAAAAATTCATTTAACTTATTGCAATGGCCTTGTCTAGCTAGAGTGCTTCTATAGCACCTTTGCTGTATAGCGGCCTTACCGCCTGAGCGGCAGCTTCCTGCTACTGAGGTAATTAAAAAAAAATCTTGTTATTAGATTTTGGTCTTTAACAAGTTGATTCTTAAATTCTTTCTGGGCCTGACTTATTATACTTTTAAACTCGGCCTTGTAGAGTTTGTGCTCCTTCCTAATATCCACACTAGATTTTGAATTCCAAATGTTAAAGGCTGCCTTTTTGCCTCTTACGGCCTCCATTTCTCTGCTGATCAGCCATACTGGTATTCTTTTGGCCTTGCTATTGTCTTTTTTGATTTGTGGCATACATTTAGTCTCAGCCTCTATCATGGTATTTCTAAAAAGACCCCATGCTGTTTGCAGGCATTTAATCTTTGTGGCATTTCCTTTTAATTTCCATCCTACAAGTGTCCTCAATTCTGTGTATTCCCCTGTTTAAAGATAAATATTACTGTAGTGAGGGGTATTATCCCCCTCTACAACAATGTTAAATTTAATTTTGTTATGGTCAGCATTACTGAGCAGTTCAGCTATAGTTGCCTCTTCAAATAATGTCCCCCTCAAAACCAACAAAGATAAACCCTAAAACTAAGTTTGGGGATAAACAAACAGAGAGCTAGAGAGAGAACTAATATGACATGAGTCTATCAGCACCTTGATAACTCTGTTTGGGTGTTTTATACTGTTTCCTCCCACACTTAATTTCTAATTAACTAATTTTATTTATGTATTTATTGGAGGGAGTCTCCTACGAGTATAAGCTCTTTTGGGAGGCAACATGTGTTCCTATGTTTTGAATGCTACAGCAATATAGCTAGCTAACAACAACTACAGTTACACAACACCTTTATCAGAGACTCTCAGAGCACTTTACAAACATTGATGAAACGAACCTCACAGCATGTCTATTGTCTAAGTATTTTTTGTACTTTACAGGCTGGACAACTGAGGAACAGCAAGACTAGGACTCAGATTTCCCAGCATCCAGACTGCCATCAGTCATCCACAAGTTCATTTTTCCTCATCTCCTGGTAAAAGAGAATGTATTCATGTAGCACTTAAGACTGTAAAAGAAACTAAAGAAAAAGTTACAACAATGGTACAATCTACAAAACAATTGCAACACTAGTGACAAAATCAATAGTGTTTGCTTGTCATCTAATATGTACTCAAAAGCTCATTGTCTCTTGTACTGGTAGTTTTGTTACAGATCAAAAAGGCAACTGTAGAGAAGTCTGATTTGCCTCCATAATAAAATTACTCCTTAAAATGAAACTGAATTTAAAAAAAATAATATATTAACAGACTCATTTCTTAAAGAGTGCACAAGATCTCGTCCAAAAAGCGTTACAGTTCTGTATCTAGCCAGAAAATACAGGTGCGCGCGCGCACGCACACACACACACACACACACACACACACACACGTGTCATCTGCACTCAGATGATTAGTTGAATTCCCACATAAGTGATGGGATGATGTGGCAGAGATGTGGTTAAAAGAACTTCATTGAATTTTCAAAGCAAGTCTTCTAAACTTGTGAAGGTTTCCAAAGAAATTATTCACAGGTCACTGGAATTATGCAATAGTCATTGGAGTTATTCACTGATATTTTGAGGTTACCACCAATACTGGTGTTTTGATTGTGTTGTGTCTTATTTCCATTCAGGGGATGGGCAAGCAGCTGAAACCCCAAAACTACTGGATAAAAATTTCAGTTAAAACTTAAGACATCCAGTGCAAAATTCCTGTAAACCATTAAATAAATAAATATATACAATATGGAGTATGAAGTGTAAATCAAGAATTATTATACACCTCTACCCCGATATAACGCAGTCTTTGGGAGCAAAAAAACTCACTGCCAGGTGAGACCACGTTATATCAGGTTTGGTCCAGTACGGTGTACCGGCAAGAGCTGGTACACTGTGCCAGACTGGACCAGCTTCCCCGGCGGTGATTTAAAGGGCCCGAGGCTCCAGCTGCTGTGGGGAGCCCCGGGCCCTTTAAATCACCACCAGAGCCCCGTGTCATGTTCTATCAGGGTAGAGGTGAATTTTAAAAGTGGAGAAGTATTTACCCATCACCAATCAAATGACTGAAAGTAACTGTGCTTTCCAAAATGATGTAGTTATATTATATATATCGTGTTTTATTAAATTCAGTATTTTGTTTAGCTGATGGTGATTTTTTATGTAAATCTTATTTATCCTGTGTGCTGGGATGCCTCTGATACATGCAGTTGTGACCATGATATTGTTCTCTGTTTCAGCTGATGACATTATAATTTAAGGTTATTCTAGACTCCTGGCACACAAAGGACAGTAAAACACAAGGCTTTTTTTTTTTAATTGATTTATCAGTGATCTAATAACTAGAGGGTTGCATTTGTTATTTTCTGGAGGGAAGGGGAGATTAAAAAAGGAACTTAGATTTCTCATAATTATAGCTCTTCTCATGATGGAATGGAGATGAATGAAGCTTATCAAGTGTTTTCTGATGGAATGATTTTTTTTTCAATTTCAGAGAAGATCTGCAACTATCCAAATGTCAAACTAACTTTTCATGGCAACACTAATCCATATCCTGCTCTAACCCATTGTTCTTTGTCTCTGTTTTTTATCTGTACCCTTTTCTTCCCCTCTCTCTTCATCTATCTTCTGACATTTCATAGCTTATGAATAATTTGTATATCTGTCAGGTTTAAGGCTGCAGTCTTTAAAACTGGCTTCCCACAACACAGCAATGTACTGAATGTATTTGGGAAAAGTAATTAACAGCAATTGCACCTATTAGACAGCATTTATGCTGTAACCTTTACCTGTTTATTGGATTCATTCTCAAATAAAATCAATGAGCTTTATGGACTAGCATACACTATACATTTGTTTAGGACATATATTTATCTGCACATGTATTAATCTTGATGAGTGAGGTAACATTTGGAAAATATTTCACTGACAGATAATTAGGACTCCGGACACAACAATAGATCACAGCAAAAAGTACCAATCTTCAGTCACTGTCTTGAGTAAAATAGTCTTGTAAATGCACAATCTTATTTTTTTTTTACATTAGTCATGATTTTTTCCTGCATTTCCTGTCCAGAATAAATCTAGTTAACTGCTCCACTATAACAGGCCAGTTCTGTCACTGCAAATTTATACTCGGACAGCTATACATTATTAACAAGCTATGAAAAGTCACCGGCTAAATGTCATGGTAGCTGAGATATAGCAGCACCTTGGGATTCATGTAGCAAACAATTTAGTTTTAATCATCCTGGACCACAAGGTGCCTTGACATTTGAGGGGCAACTTTTTCCTTTTTAACTTCCAGTGGACTCAGACCTCTATTATCTCAGCCATAATTTTCAACCTCAACTGTGACAGAAAGTTTTAGCCCCTAAACGAGGAATGTGAAAAAAAAAATCAATCCATCATGGATCTTATCGTTCGTTTAATCAATGTTCACATGCAGGATAAAAACAAAAAATTAAAGCAGCAAGGGCAGCTTGATAATTCTTAACATCTTTAGAACTATTAGAGATATGAAATGCCTGACCATTACATTAAGAACACTAAGAGATGCCCTTGCTGAACTATATTAATACAGATGACTGATTTTTGGATAGCTTTTTTTTTTTAACTTTAAAAAAAATTGAGTGGGTTTAATATTTTTAAAAGATGTATTTGAATCACAATCTTCTAAACTTTTCATAATATAATCTAAATATCAATCTACGGTTCCAACTGTCTGCAATTACAATCATATTTCACTGTATAATAACCAACATTTTGGATTACAGACTCCAATTTATTGGATTCCAACATGTAATTTAGGCCTCTTCAAATAACATTAGTCATAGACAAAATAAAAGAAACAAGCCCTTTTTTATTCAAACAAAAAGAGTATTGTTCAAGAATATAAAAGTACAGGACATGCTTGAAATTCCACTCCTAGCATACATGGATTTGACAAGTTGAAAGCTCTTTCATATTCTCCAAGTATGAGGAAATATTTAGAGTTTTGAATTTTCTTTAAAATCTCTTGATTTCTTTCAAAGTTTGCTTCCCTAATTTCCCTGGCATTATTTTTGATTCCCTTATTATTTTACATAGCCGCCTAGAGACTAATTGTCTGTGTCCCTTTAATAGAAAAATCAAACAGAAATTCGCCATATAAATACATATATATGTCAAACCCTTTCATCATGCTGTACGAGGCTCTAACACTGTGAGTATGCTGAATAACACTGCTCTACCTGTAGCAAAGAATTCTAGAAATTCCTGTCTGCTGTTGCCAGGTTACCTCTCCCTTTTACATAAAGTGTATAGGCAATTAGATTAGTTTGTTATTATTTCTTCAGTTTCTTTCACAGTAACACTTGGACATATAACATGCAACTATTCTACATAATACCCAGAATAAACTGTATATTTCTGGATGTCAATGGGTCTACCATTCCTGTGCACCCCCTTGTGGCCTGGGGACCCTTGAGTGTCCTGCTAACAAGGTCCCGCTTTCTCTGGGCCTTTCAACTTCATTTACGGACTCTTTCAACGAGGTTTTTACGCAGTTCTGATTTCCCAAAACAGCAAACCAAAAACTGAAAACCACAACATAGCCATTGCCCTGCTGGGCCTTAAGTCTTCTCTCAGGGGTCTCTCTGACACACAAACACACTCATAATCTCAAAGCAAAACGTTGAAACAAAGCCAAGACTTTGCAATGTTACATAAAACTGACATAAAGAAATATGTAAACATTAGGCTGCTGCCATTTTTCTCTTTGCTGGCCAAATGAATACAGTGGAAGGATGCCTATAGCTGTCCTCAGCAGTCTGGCAATTAAAATGACATGATCAAGTACTTTGATATTATTTTTTAAAAATTTCTTTACACTGTTGTTCATAACATTTTAGAAGCTTGAAAATAAAATTTAATTTCTTACCCATTTTTATAATTTTCTATTTGACAAGTATTGGTTGTTTTCTGTTGGTCTGAAATGGAGTATGAAATCAAAGTTTCCCAGCTCCACCCCTGCCATTTACTTTCTTATTAATACATCTGGGTAATGGGTGAGGTTAGCACAGCTCTGGGTGCTGGGGATGTGAATTAAAGTGTGCTCTCTCTATGGGCTTTGTAACAGCAGAGCAGCACATTATAGCCATGAATAGGTCCTACAATATGAACCTAGATATTGTTGCCCCACTGCTGAGTAATAGCAGATGTTATGACCATGCAGATCAGTTTCCCACCGGAGGAAAAAATCCATGAAATCCAGGCATATTCTTTGTGAAACTCATTTTATTTAGACAAATACATCAGTCCTGGAACAGAGTGTTGCAAGCAGCACACAGGCAACCTCTTTATTCAGAGGTCTCCGCCCAAACACCAGTGTCTGGTTGTCAGGGAGCAAATGTGCTTTAAGAAATAACTCTAGTTAGAGACATTATGGTAGAGATGAAATTCCCTAGCACTTTGCAATGGCTTTACAAACTAACCTGTAACAGAAAGCCAACGCTACAAATATTTCTCCAAACATTGAACTATGCTCAAATGGTTCAAAAGAGATTGTATAAGTTTATGTGTAACAGCACCACCTAGTGATGCCAGCCATAACAGTATTGTATATTTTTTCTATAAATTTCTCAAAATGGCTTCAACTATCAGAGGGATAGCCGTGTTAGTCTGGATCTGTAAAAGCAGCAAAGAATCCTGTGGCACCTTACAGACTAACAGACGTTTTGGAGCATGAGCTTTCGTGGGTGAATACCCACTTCGTCAGATGCATGGGTATCAAAATGGCTTTGTAGCTCTTAAAGAAAAACATCAATATTTGGAATCCAGAGGACAGTCTCTATCAATATATTTTATGATTTTACACTGTTGTCCAGCACCACAGTAACAAAGCATCTACCAAGTAAAACAAACTGTCAATAGGAGAGTTCATAATGGACTTCATAGAGTCTCTGAACTCCCTTTGCAGGGTATAGAAACTCTGCTTGGGTTAAGATTATTTTTTTTGGTTGATTTGTTTGTTTCAGATCTCTCTTTTTCTTTCTTTCTTTGGAATCATAAGGCAAATAAATGGCTGTGGAAGATGTCATTGTGAACATTATTCTTACTAAGATGGAAAGGCTTGTCTAAGAGAAAGGCTTTGCGGAATTTTCTAAAGATGGCCAAACTCTGGATTTATATCATCTGCCCTGGAGGTTAATATGATAGCTGGATCTCTTCAAAGAAGAAGGCTTTTCCTCCAGTTCTCAAAGGCTTCATTCTAAGCTTTCTGATCTGCTTCCTTCTTCCAAAGGAGCACAGCTTGGTGTTTCATAGATTGAAATTCACACTTTAACATAGCTGTGGCTTGATCCATTAATTCCCAGGACTTTAAACTGGCCATGGAAACTGACTGAGTCAGGGAGAGATTTCATTCTGGCCTGATGTGTGCATGTCATCCCGACCATATCTGGCCACAAAGATTTCTGAAGGAGGCTGGCAGCTGCATTTTGTCCCAGCTGCAACCTCTGCACTGTTATCACATTAATCTTTAGATGGATACAGTACATTTCTACCAGATGATAAAATAAAGGCACCATACCAACACAAATTATCTATTGGTTAGGTCCTTCCAGTTCCTGAAGGCTGTAGGTGTTGATTTTAGAGCATATATTTTGGGCAGGAACATTGTTTACTTCTGTATTTGTACATTGTCTAGCAAAATGGATTTCCAGTTCTTAAGAAGGCCTTCAGACACTACTGTAATATGCATGTTACATAACAATAAGATAACTGTGCATTGATTATTGAGAAGGCACCACTTTACCTTCATTACAATCTTAGTGTCTAATTATCATTAGTGTTGTACACCTTTCAACAGCAGTACTAGTTAAAAGAATCTTCTACTCATCTGGAACAGAGGAACAGAATTTTATAATTCATGAGCCAAAACAAGTACTCTGTCTTCCTCCAAGTCTTTGTATTTCTTAAATATTTCATTTAACTGACCTTTAATTCTAAATACACAATAACACTTACTATTCAGGTTAGTATCAAGAGCTGAACAATTACTGATGCACTGTCCATTGCCATTCTTTTTTATTATTATTTTAAGGTCAATATTTCTAACACTCTGCACTAGCAATTTCTATTTAGCCGAAATCTTTGCTAGCCTGTCATAAAATCTTTATCAAAAACTTTTGATTAGGCTTTCAAGTGTCTTCTTTCTTTTGTAGACAAATAAAACACACTTTTCTCTTATTCAATATAAGCTTCCTTTAGTCTCAAAGGTCTCAAAGAGAGCCCCTGTCTTTCCATAGAAGACATATTTTGAGCTTTTGTTTTCTTGTGAAAACCTTCTGTAATGAAGAAGAGATTCCCAAAGTATTCCGTTATCTGTAGTAAATCTCTTCTACAAAGTTTTTCTTTCAGGATGAAGTATTTTCTTCTTTGCTAAGCTTCAGGCTATCTCAGAGGCTGGTACAGAGAGGGTCTTTTGGTTTTTCCTATAACTACACATGAGAAATAGGAATCCTAACATCGCCCTTGAATCCTAGGGCTGGATTTTCTGTAGTGCTGAGAATGCCAAACTCCACTTGACTTCAGCTGGAATTGTTAATGCTCTGCACTTCTGAAAATCTGGCCCCAAGTCTCTAACATAGCTTTGCAATCCAATATATGAATATTTTATAGTTAAAATGTTTAAACTTGGATGACTGCAGATAGGTACCTACATCCATATTTAGGCACATAAAATAAGTCAATGGGAGTGCTGGGTTTTTAGCAACTTGTGAAACTCTTATTAGGTTTATAATTATAAACACTTTACATTTCAAAACTTGTCATATATCATTTGTTTCAGTGTGCATCTTAACCACTTCCTTTCAAAAGAAACAAATCCTCCTTCAACTCTTTTAAGATGATATGGATGATGTAATTCTGCCTTCAAGATGTTTGTCTCTTGAAAATAATTTACAGAAAAGTACAATTTTTGTGGTAAAAGGGGTTAGGAGAGTATCCATTCAATTCCTTATTAACCTATATATCATCCTCTCTTGGAAATGACTAACTTTTCTTTTTCCCCCTAAAGGAATATATTATTTTTCTCTATTAAAAAAAAATATACCTCTAGAAGCACTTTCCAAAATGTTCTATTTCTAGCAGAATAACTCTAATGGGAATTACTGATTCTCTTTAGAATTCTCCTCTGAAACCTGTCAGTCTCCTAGCTGTCACAAACACATGGAAGATGGGGCTATATTAAACAATCAGGCAAAGAGTACAGGGAGTGTTGGGGAGAGACAGCCAGGTAGAAAAAAGGGAGATGTAAAGGGAAGGAGAGAGAACTTCAGCAGTAAGCAGAGCCAGAAGGAACGTCAAGAGCAGCTGGATAGTTGCACATGTTTATCAACTGGAGCCAGGCTGCCTAACTTAAAGGAGGAGCTTTAACTGGGTACCAGTTGTCAAGGAATAGAGGAGGTACAGAAGCAATTGTGGGGAGGAGATGCATAGCTGTCCAAGAACACTCAATCTTGTAAACAAAATGTTGCAGTGTAATGGTACTTAGAACCACACTGTGACTAATCGGATATGTATATTCTGGGAGGAGTGCGAGGAGTAGAACACCAAATTTTAAGGCCTATAGAAACTCACAGAGTCAACGTGGCTATCATGAATGATCATCTTAAACATTTTGTTAAATAAAAAACATGAAAAAGAGACAGCTGATTTGGAAGTCTTTTTTCTCTATTCTCTACAAACACATAGGTGGAAATAGAGCAAAATACAATGATTTTCCAAAGAATGAATATCACTAACACCAGTTTTTGATGTTTATGAATTTGAAGGGGAGGGAAAGAAAGGTCTTTAGGTCAGTATTTTATCCTTCTGTGTTTTCTTGTGTGTAAAATGTAATCTCTATAATGCTAAAACATTCTGAGTTGAGACTGGAGCCAACACCAATCCTCAATTTGTTGGTCCTGTATTCTGTAATCCTAGGAAGATGATATGGAATGTTTGATAAACATCTCTTAAAATTACAAAAGTAATGACACATACTTTCATGTGACCCGCTGAAACAAACAAACAAAAAAGTTCTGCCTTCCTCACCTGGTTGGTTTGAGTATATATTTTTGTTATAAAGTGACATGCAACTTCCTTTCCCTCCTTCAGATCTTTGCTGCCTAGATTATATGCGTCTACAGTATATTGTCATTCAACTCATGGGACTCATCCCACCCATTCTGTGTAATGTAAATTAAATGATAGTTGTGTTCACATATGATAACTTCTATTTTCCCCTTTTTATTTCTCATGTTTGAAGTATTAGTATAAAGACATATCATCTTTTTTTCTTTTTTTCTTAATTTTCACTTTAGTTCTTTTTCAGCATTTTTTTTTTACCAGCCACATTATTCCTGTTCTTTACCTTTGCAAGCCCCTGGACACCTATTTTGAGGAAATATATCCCTATATTTCATATCCTTCCCCCTCAGTGCAAAATTTAAATCCCTCCCAAGCTGTCTCCTAGATCATAACTTCGGTAGCTGGCTCTAGAAATGCAGAAGTCAGAATAACATTTTTCTTAGTGTAGAACATTTACTGGTGCTTTGTCCAGTCTCATTTTAAAAGCACTGCCTAAGGTCTCCAGTCTAGACCATCCAATCCATATATTCCTCTTGAAATATAGAAAGACTAATACAACATAAATCTAAACTCCTAGTCTTAACCATCTGGTTTGCCTTCCACAACTTTTCTTTTCTTTTCTTTTTTGTCTCAATATTAAAGTTTCTCAGACCAGGTATCTTATAATTTCTTGGTTTTGGTGGCTCCACTATAGGTGACAATGAACAAGTTATCCTCAGATCCCCTACAGTCTCAGGGTAAAATGCACGTTTTCTCATTCCTTCCAACAAGTCCTTTCTTGTGCCTCACTTTCCTTGTCACTCATTGCTTATTCTCATATCTCCCTTCTGGTTCCTTTTCTATCCACAGGCTATACTCAGTGCTTTCAGCACCAACCACGATGCCCCATTACAAATGACACTATACTGTGATGACCATTTCAAAGAGCTTCATGGAACTGTTGGAAATGGAAAGAGATAATAATGCTACCAATGAAAGAACCAGTTCACGCAATAGAAGAACTGCTTTATGCCTTCCTGGGAATTGGAACTTTGGTCAACGCTTTTCAAACCCACACTGACATGAATGAAAACAGGCAGCAGTAGCACCCAAAAGAGATGCTGCTGGACGAGGACTACTCAAATTGCTGCTTCCTCCTACAGCTGGGATGAGAGCCATGTTTCAAAAAGTCTTGTTCACTAAAAAATTCTAGTTATTGAGGAGAGGTCCCCAAGTTACATCAAAGTCTCCTATTTCTGAGGGGGAGTCTGCTGAACTGCTCTTGGAAAGTCCTGTTGTTTTTGAGAAGGGATTGTGTGATACACCCAAGAGGAGGGTAGGGGACACTTCTAGTGCTAAAACAGGAGTCGGCAACCTACAGCACGTGTGCCAAACATGGCATGCAAGCCGATTTTGAGCGGCATGCTGCTGCCTGCCGCAGTCACGGCCCCCAGCTCCACTCAGCCCCCCCCCCACCGCTCTCCCCTGCAGGGGCAGGAAGCAGAAGCTTGATACTGTGGCAGCCAAGCTTCCCCTCTCCCCCACTTCTTCCCCCAGCGTGATGCTTTCCTGTCCCTCCTCCTCTCCATAGAGAGACAGAAAAGCATGCTGCCACTCTTCCCCCTCCATAGAGGAGGCAGAAAAGAGGTAGGGATGGGGTCTTGGGGAAGGAAGTGGAACAGGGCAGGGGGCTGGAAGCACCCCCATGAGCCAAGCACCCCAGCCCTCTGCCCTGACCCCTGAACCCCCCCCACACACACCCAGCCTTCTTCCCTGCACCTCCCCACACCTCCCAGCCCTCTACCCTGACCCCTGGACACACACACACACCCAACCTTCTGCCCTGCACCCCCACATCCTTCAGCCCTCTTCCCTGACCCCTGAACCCCCTACCCCCTCTGCCCTACACCCCGCACACACCCCAGCCCTCTGAACCCCCTACCCCCTCTGAAAAAGACCTCTGAACCCCCTACCCCCACTGCCCTCTGCCCTGACCCCTGAACCCCCCCACACCCAGACTCCTGCTATGCAACCCCACATCCCCCATCCCTCTGCTCTGATCCCTGAACCCCCCCACAGCCTTCTGTCCAGCACCGCCACAGCTCCCATCCCTCTGCCCTGACCCCTGAAGCCACACACACACACACACACAGCCTTCTGACCTGCATCCTCCACACCCCCTAGCCCTCTGCCCTGACCCCTGCACCCTCCCCCCAGCTCTCTGCCCTGATCCCTGGACCCTCCACACCCAGCCTTCTGCCCTGAACCCCCCCCACACACCCAGCACTCTGCCCTGACCCCTGAACCCCAGGTCTGTGGTCCCAGCTGCCAGCCCCTTCCCAGCCGGTGACCCAGCCGCAGGCCCTGCTCAGCCTGCTGACGGCCTAGGTGAACAGAATCCCAGGCTGGCAGCGAGCTGAGCAGGCTGGTGGCGTAAGATCAGCATTTTAATTTAATTTTAAATGAAACTTCTTAAACATTTTGAAAACCTTGTTTACTTTTCATATAACAATAGTTTAGTTATATAATATAGACTTATAGAAAGAGACCTTCTAAAACGTTAAAATATATTACTGGCACGTGAAACCTTAAATTAGAGTGAATAAATGAAGACTCTGCACACCACTTTTGAAAGGTTGCTGACCCCTGTGATAGAAGATAACCCAGATAACTTGTATAATGGTACTCTATGGCTCTAAAGAAGAATGATCAGCCAGTTTGGGAATATGTCCAGGCCTGCAGCCCCCTCTGAACTTGCTGAAGCCTTTTTTAAGGCCCAGCTTGACAAAGCCCTGGCTGGGATGATTTAGTTGGGGACTGGTCCTGCTTTGAGCAGGAGGTTGCACTAGATGACCTCCTGAGGTCTCTTCCAACTCTAATCTTCTATGATTCTAATAACAGGAACTAGAACGGAGCACACTGCTCAATTTTATAATAGTAGAGAGCACTGTCAATCTATCTACTTATCAAGATACGTATTTGGGAGTATCAAAGCATCTGAAAAGTACATTTCCCCAGGTTCTCAGCAGCCTGCCCATGCTTTCCTGTTGGCTAGTCATGGACAGGGAGAAAAATGGCTGGACAAGGCTGGGATCATTGCCAGTGCAGAGGAGGCAAGGGTGTGACACAAGAGATGACAAATATGAAGGGGCAGGGCTGTGAAGAGCCTTGAAAGTGAGGACACAATCATTACTGACCTACTTTATATATAATTTTAATAATGATTTACTCAAGGTAGATTGTAGAAGAAAAAATGCATAATGTGTGTGTAAAATAGTGTATGGCATGCAATCTTTTTAGGCAGATTATATGGCTGGAAATGAGAACTAAACTTGGTCCATCTTTATTGGAGTATTTTACTACAATATCAATTTATTTTTTCTTTGTACTATGTGATTGTTAAACAAAATATTTTAGCTACAGCTGGTAGATTCTGTACAGAGATAGAAATCCACAAAGGACTTTGCTATTGCTATCTATTTTACATGGAAAATGCTCAGAAACTACAGTGATGGGAAGCAATATAAATTTCAACCCAGAATTTAATTTCAACAAATTAACAGTATTTTACATTCTTTCAACTTTGATGCATTTTCCAAGTGTGGTTGCCTTCAAAAATGTGACTGTAAAAATGACATTGTTGGATTCCATATCTATTATCTTACGGTAAAGTTTACAGCAAATCAGCTCAGTATACATGACAAAATAGAGCTTTTTTCTAACTTTGGAGAACAGTAATCCCCATCAGAGATCTGATAAGCTAGTTGCATATATGGTCACAGGAATAATGCAATTTGTGTTCTCTCCCTTACATTATATAACATCTTACAAGTGTTCTTGATAACTAGCAGTATCCTCCCAATCAATGAAGCTTGTAAACTTAGTGTCACCTTCAACTACTCTGTACTAAACATCCCCAAATCTAGACTTTAGCTAACGGCAGGTTTACACCACAGGGCTAATTTGACCTAAGTTATGCAACTCAATATATGTGAATTACATAGCTGGAGTCAACGTGACTCAGGTTGATTTATTGCCGTGTTTACACCATGCTGGGACGCCAGAAGAAACTCTTCCAACTTATCTTATGCTTCTCATTCCAGTGGAATACAGGAGTTGATGGGAGAGTGATTGACAGTCGATTTAGCGGGTCTTCACTAGTTCCGCTAAATCGACCACTGGTGGATCAAACACCGCAGCATCAATCCACGGTACATGCAGACAAGCCCTAAGTCATGTTACTTCTCTTGACATAAACTGGAGTAACAGAGTAACAGAGTAATGAATCAGGGCTGATACTGGCTCTAAACAAAAAACCAAAAACCAAATAGTTTAACAATTTCAGAGAACAAGACTAAGAACGAATACATAGTTTTGTCCATGTTAAAACATTTTTGAGACCTTTTATTTGAACTGTTCTAGTGCCCTCATGTTTTGGAGCAAGGTGTTGGACTTCGTGTCAGGGATATGCCTTTTGATTTTCCCATAAAAATGTGCCCAAATTTTCCCAAGTTATTAGCCTTAGAAAAATCACAGTTTGGACATTGTTAGTAGAGACTTATTAGAATTTAGCTAAAATCTCTGAAGATTCCATCCTCACACCTCTCACAGTTGCTAGTATTGACCATCTGTATTCTAGTATTATTCCATTTCCATAGAACAACTGAGAATGCTTCCTACAGCCTAGGGCTACAGGAACTCAGAAATACAACCTTGTAACAGTTCTCTAGGACAGGGGGAGGCTTGGCATTGAAATGGAGAGCAGCATGCAGGAGAGAGCCATATAATTTGAATTGAGTGGGGACAGAAGCCATAATGGAGAAGGGAAACAAATAGTTGGGAGGATTATTTTAGTGAGACTGGGACTGGAGGACAGGTTGGTGATTGAGAGTCGAAGAGGAGAGAATGAGACTTGTTGGGGAAGGAGACTGGGACGGGGGAGTGGCAGATTGGCTGGACAAGGAAACTGAGAATGAGGGGGAAGTTGGGTTGGGACTGGTTAGGCAAGAAGACTATGAGGAGACTGGGCTGAGAGACAGCGGAGGAAATAACTCATAGACTTTAAGGACAGTAAGGATCGTCATGATCATCCAGTTGGACCTTCTGCATGTTGCAGCCACAGAACCTCACCCATTCATTCCTCAAATAGACCCATAGGTTCTAGCTGAGTTACTGAAGTCTTCAAAACTTAATTTAAAGACTACAAGTCACAGAGAATCCACCATTTACTCTAATTGAAATAGTACATGACCTGTGACCCACACTGCAGAGAAAGTAAAAACAATAAGAACAACAGGTTTCTGCCAAGCTGACCCAGGGGAAAATTCCTTCCTGAACTCAAATATGGTAATCAGTCAGACCTTGAGATGTGGGTGAGATCCACCACCTAGGAAAGTATTCTCTGTACTAAGAACATAAGAACGGCCGTACCAGGTCAGACCAAAGGTCCATCTAGCCCAGTATCTGTCCAGGTGCCCCAGAGGGAGTGAACCTAACAGGCAATGATCAAGTGGTCTCTCTCCTGCCATCCATCTCCATCCTCTGACAAACAGAGGCTAGGGACACCATTCCTTACCCATCCTGGCTAATAGCCATTTATGGACTTTACCACCATGAATTTATCCAGTTCTCTTTTAAATGCTGTTATAGTCCTAGCCTTCACAACCTCCACAGGTAAGGAGTTCCACAAGTTGACTGTGCATTGCGTGAAGAACTTCCTTTTATTTGTTTTAAACCTGCTGCCTATTAATTTCATTTGGTGACCCCTAGTTCTTATATTATGGGAATAAGTAAATAACTTTTCCATATCCACTTTCTCCACACCACTCATGATTTTATATACCTCTATCATATCCCCCCTTAGTCGCCTCTTTTCCAAGCTGAAGAGTCCTAGCCTCTATAATCTTTCCTCATATGGGACCCTCTCAAAACCCTTAATCATTTTAGTTGCCCTTTTCTGAACCTTTTCTAGTGCCAGTATATCTTTTTTGAGGTGAGGAGACCACATCTGTACACAGTATTCGAGATGTGAGCATACCATAATATATTCTCAGTCTTATTCTCTATCGCCTTTTTAATGACTCCTAACATCCTGTTTGCTTTTTTGACCACCTTCAGAGAACTGTCCACAATGACGTCAAGATCTTTTTCCTAACTCGCTGTAGCTAAATTAGCCCCCATCATATTGTATGTATAGTTGGGGTTATTTTTTCCAATGTGCATTACTTTACATTTATCCACATTACATTTCATTTTTCATTTTGTTGCCCAATCGCTTAGTTTTGTGAGATCTTTCTGAAGTTCTTCACAGTCTTATTTGGTCTTAACTATCTTGAGCAGTTTAGTATCATCTGCAAACTTTGCTACCTCACTGGTTACACCTCTCTCCAGATCATTTATGAATAAATTGAATAGGATTGGTCCTAGGACTGACCCTTGGGGAACACCACTAGTTACCCCTCTCCATTCTGAGAATTTACCATTAATTCCTACCCTTTGTTCCCTGTCTTTCAACCAGTTCTCAATCCATGAAAGGATCTTCCCTTTTATCCCATAACAGCTTAATTTAAGTAATAGCCTTCGGTGAGGAACCTTGTCAAAGGCTTTCTGGAAATCTAAGTATACTATGTCCACTGGATCCCCCTTGGCCACATGTTTGTTGATCCCTTCAAAGAACTCTAATAGATTAGCAAGACATGATTTCCCTTTACAGAAACCATGTTGACTATTGCTCAACAATTTATGTTTTTCTATGTGTCTGACAATTTTATTCTTAACTATTGTTTTGACTAATTTGCCCGGTACAGAAGTTAGACTTACTGGTCTGTAATTGCTGGGATAACCTCTAGAGCCCTTTTTAAATATTGGTGTTACATTAGCTAACTTCCACTCCTTGGGTACCGAAGCCGATTTAAAAGACTGGTTATAAATCTTAGTTGTTAGTTCCGCAACTTCACATTTGAGTTCTTTCAGAACTCTTGGGTGAATGCCATCTGATCCCAGTGACTTGTTAATGTTGGGTTTATCAATTAATTCCAAAACCTCCTCTAGTGACACTTCAATCTATGACAGTTCCTCAGATTTGTCATCTACAAAAGCCAGCTCAGGTTTGGGAATCTCCCTAACATTCTCAGCCATGAAGACTGAAGCAAATAAACCATTTAGTTTCTCCGCAATGACTATATCAACTTTAAGCGCTCCTTTTGTATTTTGATCATCAAGGGGCCACCCTGGTTGGTTAGCAGGCTTCCTGCCTCTGATGTACTTAAAAAACATTTTGTTATTACCTTTGGATTTTTGGCTAGCCGTTCTTCAAACTCCTCTTTGGCTTTTCTTATTATACTCTTGCACTTAATTTGGCAGTGTTTATGCTCCTTTCTATTTGCCTCACTAGGATTTGATTTCCTCTTTTTAAAGGAAGTCTTTTTATCTCTCACTGCTTCTTTTATATGGTTGTTAAGCCACGGTGGCTCTTTTTTAGTTCTTTTATTGTGTTTCTTAATTTGGGCCTCTTTTATGGTATCTTTAAAAAGCGTCCATGCAACTTGCAAGGATTTCACTTTAGTCCCTGTACTTTTAACTTCTGCTTAACTAACCCCCTCATTTTTGCATAGTTCCCCCTTTTGAAATTAAATGCCAGTGTTGGGCTGTTGAGATATTCTTCCCACCACAGGGATGTTGAATGCTATTGTATTATGATCAATATTTCCAAGCGGTCCTGCTATAGTTACCTCTTGGACCAGCTGCTGCACTCCACTCAGGATTGAATCTAGAGTTGCCTCTCCCCTTGTGGGTTCCCATACCAGCTGCTCCATGAAGCACTCATTTAAAGTATCGAGAAATTTTATCTCTGCATTTCGTCCTGAAGTGAAATGTTCCCAGTCAATATGGGGATAATTGAAATCCCCCACTATTATTGGGTTCTTAATTTTGATAACCTCTCTAATTTCCCATAGCATTTCATCATCACTATTACTGTCCTGGTCAGGTGGTCGATAATAGATCCCTAATGTTAAATTTTTATTAGAGCATGAAATTTCTATCCATAGAGATTCTATGGAACATGTGGATTCGCTTAAGATTTTTGCTTCATTTGAATCTACATTTTCTTTCACATATAGTGCCACTCCCCACCCCGGCACAACCTGTACTGTCGTTCCGATATATTTTGTACCCCGGAATGATTGTGTCCCATTGATTGCTCTCAATCCACTAGGTTTCTGTGATGTCTATTATACCAATATCTTCCTTTATCACAAGGCACTCTAGTTCACCCATCTTATTGTTTACACTTCTAGCATTTGTGTACAAGCACTTAAAAAACTTGTCCTTGTTTATTTGTCTGCCCTTTTCTGATGTGTCAGATTCTTTTTTATGTGACTGTTTATCATCTGATCTGGACCTTACGTTATCCTCTTCCAACCTCTGCTTCTGGCTATAACCTGGAGATTCTAACTAACGCAGAGCCTTACCCATCTAGTGTCTCATCTCTGGCCACTGGAGACATTTGCTAAAAACAGTAGCAGATGGGCCATATGCCATTGTAGGCAATCTCATCATCCCCTCTGCTCCATAAATTTATCAAGAAAAAATTAGGATTTTTGACCCCACTATTCCTCTTGGAAGGCTGTTCCAGAACTTCACTCCTCTGATGGATAGAAACCTTCTCCTGATTTCAAATCTAAACTTATTGATGACTAGTTTATATTCATTTGTTCATGGGCCAAAACTGGCCCTTAAATTAAAAAAAAAATCCTCTCCCTTCCTTTGTTTATCCCTCCGATGAATTTACAGAGAGCAATCATATCTGCCCTCAGCCGTCATTTGGTCAAGCTAAATAAGCCAAGCTCCTTATGTCTCCTCTTGTAAGATAAGTTGTCCATTCCTCTGATCATCCTAACAGCTCTTCTCTGCACTTGTTCCAGTTTAAATTAACCTTTCTTAAAGAGGGGAGATCCAAATTTTGCAGACTATTCCAGATAAGGTCTCATCAGTATCCTCTTTAATGGTAATAACACTTCCCAGTCTCTACTGGAAATAACTTGCTGATGCATCCTAGGACTGCATTAGCCTTTTTCATAGCCGCATCACATTGGCAGCTCATAGTCATCGTGTGATCAACCAGGTCTTTCTCCTCCTCTGGCACTTCCAAATGATACGCCTCCAAAAACAAAAAATTCTTGTTGTTAGTCCCTAAGTGCATGACCTTGTACTTGCACTATTAATCATCCCATTTCTATCACTCCATTATCATGGTGTAGCGGGTTGGTTACTCCACTCCTGCCCAGAAGGACTTAAAACAGCCCTGTGAGAGGGCTGTGGCGGGGAACCATTGATCCTGGGCTGATTGGGGAAGCAGCCGCAGCTGGGCCATGCCCCAATCAGGCTGCAGCTGGCCCTTTTGAGAGGGCTGGGACCAGAAGTTAAACAGAGCCACTCTCTCTCTAGCTTCTTGGGAGAGAAGGACCTGGTTGCCTGGGAGCTGAGAAGGGTACCTGAGGTGGAGCAGTGGTGAGGGCAGAGGGAGCTGGAGAGCTCCAGCCTAGAAAAACCCCAGGCTGCAGGCCTTAAAGATGGTCCACAAATAGGTACTGGGGCTGCAGAAGGGCAGCCCAGAGATAGGCAACGGCAGCAGTTCATAACTCCTTTGCCGATGATGAGTGGTTTACAGACTGCAGTCGGCCCCTGGGAGCAGAGACTAGATGATGACTGGCAGTAGCCACTGAGGCAAGGTGGGGATAGAGGGTTGGAAGTTCCCCTGGGTGGGGAACCACAGCTTTCAGGTTGCTGTGGTGGGCAGAACCCCTGTGAAAAGGGCACTGGAGTAGGGAGGGAAACTGGGGTCAGCAGCAAGGCGAGACACTGGCCTGCAGAGGGTGCTCTGGAGGATGGTGAGCTAATACTCTGGATGACCAGCAGGAGGTGCCGTGCCAGTGAGTCATTGCCTGATACACATGGTCATCCAAATCTTCGTGTATGGTATTCCAGTCATCCTTCATATTGGCAATATCTCCCAACTTTGTGTCATACACAAATTGTATTAGCACACTCCCACTTTTTGTGCCAGGTCACTAAGGAAAATGTTGAATAAGATTGGTCCCAAGACCAATTCCTGAGCAAGTCCACAATTAATATCCCTGCAGCCTGACACTTTCAGGATGACTCATTTAATCTTCCCTGTAACCAGTTTCTTATTCACCTTTTGAGTCTCATATTAATTCCCATTTTCTCCAATTAAAGTAATAATTTCTCATGTGGAACTGTATCGAATGCACTACTGAAATCCAGGTAGATTAGATCTACTGAATTTCTTTTGTCTAGAAAATCAGATATCGTCTCAAAGAAAGAGATCAGGTTGGTTTGGCATAATCTACCTTTTGTAAAACCATGTTATATTTTATCTCAATTACTGTTTGTCTCTAGTTCCTTAACTACTTCCTCTTTCAAAATTTGTTCTACTACCTTGAATACAATTGAGATCAAACAGGCCTGTAGTTTCCCAGATCACCTTTTTTTTTCCTCTTAAGTATAGGCACTATATTTGTATTTCTCCAGTCATAGAGTATAATCTCAGAGTTTATGGTTCCTTAAAATCAGTGCTGTTGAGTTTGCAGTTTCACATGGAAACTCCTTTAATATTCTTGGATGGAGATTATCCACCCCTGCCCCCAGTTTGGTTCCCTTAAATTGTTTGAGCTTGACTTCTACCTCAGATGTGGTAATTTCTACTTCCATATCCTCATTCCAATTAACCATTTCCCCACTGTCCCTATGCTCCTTATTACTCTTATTAAAAACAAAGGTAAAATATTTCCCATGTCTAGATTATCTTTAAACTCCACTCCATCCTGAGTGTTTAGTGGTCCCTCTTCCTCTTTCCTTGCTTTCTTATTATTTATATGGCTAAAGAAACTTTTACTATTGGGGGGAGTGAGGCTGTATGGGAAAAAAATACTGGGACTAGGAAACAAGGAAGGGAGGATAAGGATAAGAGGGGAGGAGAGGCAGATTTGACAAAGTTCAGAGGGAGAATTGGGACTGGTTGGACAACAAGACTGGGACAAGGAACCAGTGACGGGAGGGGAGGGGAGAGACAAATCAGAAGAGGAGCTAGGAAGGGAGAACTGGGGCTGGCTGAGAAAGGTGATTAGGACTGGCTGGAGGTAAGGGGAAAGACTGGGAATGGTTGTGGGGAAGATTAGGACTCAGACAGCAATCCTGGAGGGGCAGCTAAGGACTGGCAGGGCAAGAAGACTGGTACCATGATAAGAAGCCTGTGGAGTGGAGAATGGGACTGGATATACGAGAAGCCAGGTGTAGACAAAGAGCCAGTGGTGGGGAAAAGACAAGACAGAGACAGGGAGAGATTGGAAGGGAAGAGGCAGAAGGGAGTCAAACTTGGGGGAAATGGGAATGGAACCCAAAACTCCTGAATCTCATCCATTCATCTGCTGCCAGCATGTATTTGGGAAACCCTCTGGCAAACTGTTTTATTCCCTTCTAGTGCTGGCCTGCTTAGAGGATGACACATTCTACCACTATCAGTTACTCCCTTAGGTCAAATGTCAGAGGTCTGTGTTCTGGATCTCAAGATTTCAACTCTGCTGATGAGCAATTTGAGTGTCAATATAATGCCAAATGCTAGAATTTTTTTTTCAGTTTTCTTTTAAAAAAATAACCTAAAAAATTACACACAAAATGTGTGTTAAAATCACATTGCTAAGGGTGCAAAGTCCAGTACTCAAAAGTTTGGAAATACCAAAATTAAGGTTGCTTTTGAAACTTTAATTTGTCCCTGCTGTGAGTCTGCATCATGATACAGTCTTTAATTACATGATTACATACTATTTTTTCCACTCTGTCTAACTCAGTGCTTGTGGTAGTCTATATTGCTGAGGAGATGTACTATGGTGGCATTATGAACTATTTGGCGTTTGCTAAGAAGGCTTTATACTACATATATTCCATTAGTACAGATCAGATGAGAGGTGACAAAGGTGTGAATAAGTGAGTCCAGGTCATTGTCCAAAAGGATGTGATGGAGTCTATTAGCCAACTAAAAATGGTAGATAGTATTACTGCGAGATGCTGCTGTGTGAGTGCTTAGTGTCAGTGAAGAATCCAGGAGAACTCATAAACTATGATAGAGCAACTGTACATGTGTGCTTCCAACCAAAGGAAACTGCACTGTGATTGCAAACTCTTCAAAGTGCTTTCCTCTGCCCACCAGCATCACCTCCTTCTTACTTAAGCTCATCTTCAACCTGCTGTTTTTCAGCCAGGAGGTGATTTTGTCCAAACAGTGGGTCATCTTAGTGGTAGTGGTATGGTTATATATAGAGCTGTTTGTCACCTGCATATTGGTGTCATGTGAGTCCATGTCTTCTGACCAGTTCATTTAGTGTCTGCATATAGATATTAAATAGGATTGGCAAAAGAACTGATCATTTTGGGACTCAAAAACTGAGAAGTCTAGTGAAGGAGATATAGTTTCCCATCACTACTCTTTGAGTTCATCCCTCTAGAAAGGACTGGAATCATTTTAGTATATTACCTTGTACCGCTGCTACATCCTTCAGGCAAGACAGCCGTATGTCATTATCAACTGTGCCAAATGCTGAAGACAGTGTCTAGGAGGATGAGAAAAGATGTGGGCCTTGCTTCCATTGACAGCAGAAAATCAGCCGTCAGTGTCAATAGTTTGGTTCTAGTCCCATGTCCTGCCCTGAATCCAGAGCTAGCAATATATTACTTATTTACATAACCACATATTATTTCTTAAATAAAACGAAAGAATAGCATGTTTATTACCACTCAGTTGAATAGATATTTACAACTGAGCATAAGGCTTGTTTCTAAGTTGTCTCATGTAAGTCAACACTATCAGTCAATCTAGGTACTTATACACCTCCCATCATGGCAGTATTTGACTATCTCCCAGTTATTAACAAGAACAACAACAAAACACTGATTCTCTTTTTTCTCTGCCTGAAGAAATAAGTTAAAAAGTTGATTGTTTTGCATTCTCCCTGGAAATTTTCCAATCTCTTCCACAGCCTTCCACTGGAGAATAGCAATGGATCTCAGCAAAACAACCTACTTTGCACATTCAGTATTTGACTTTCAAATGCAGACAGTTTCATCAACTGAAAACCAATTGCCTGTGGGACACTGCGCTGCTCCTTTATGCTGAATGTTAACTTTCAACCCAAGTTTCAATTTGCTCCGCTTTAGGGTTGTTCATATACATTGTTATTGTTAATGAGAAAAGTCTATTTTATTCCACTTCCTTCTCACCTAAAAACAACTGGACTGTTTATGCTCAAACTTTACCAAACTTTCTTAAAATTCAACTTTGGACATAAACTAAGCATGGAATATTTCAGTCCAAAGGTGCACATTTCAGAAAGTTATGCATCACTGAAAACTGATTATTACAATATAACCACTTATGGAAACATAACTACAAGTGATACCAAGTGCTTGCTATAAACACATAAACAATATATATGATGATCGTTGTGAAATTATTATTTAGATAAAAAGTTTGCTTGTGGTGTACTAAGCAGAAAATAATTACATTTTCTTTCACATAGCTGTTCATTGTTCGCAGTGGTAAAATTTTCTTATTGTCCTAGAATGAAACAAGCAGATATAACATTAAAACAGACACATTTGTGAGCCAAATTCTACATCACAACCCTACTGACATAAGAATCCTAGTTTACCAAACCACCACCCATTATATCATAAGACCATAACATAAGAACATAAGAACAGCCGAAATGGGTCAGACCAAAGGTCCATCTAGCCCAGTATCCCGTCTACCGACAGTGGCCAATGCCAAGTGCCCCAGAGGGAATGAACCTAAGAGGTACTGATCAAGTGATCTCTCTCCTGCCATCCATCTCCACCCTCTGACAAACAGAGGTAGGGACAACATTCTTTACCCATCCTCACTAATAGCCATTAATGGACTTAACCACCATGAATTTATCCAGTTCTGTTTTGAACGCTGTTATGGTCCTAGCCTTCACAACCTTCTCAGGCAAGGAGTTCCACAAGTTGACTATGCACTGTGTGAAGAAGGACTTCTTTTTATTTGTTTTAAACCTGCTGTCCATTAATTTCATTTGGTGGCCCCTAGTTCTTGTATAATGGGAATAAGTAAATAACATTTCCTTATCTACCTTCTCCACATCACTCATGATTTTATATACCTGCATCATATATCCAGGACTGGCGCTAGGGTTTCTCATGCCCTAGGAGCACGGCCATTTCTTCACCCCCCGCGTTGATCCCGCGACTCCGGTGGAGCTGCCGCAGTCATTCCTGCGGGAGGTCCACTGGAGCCGTGCGAGCAGCCGACCATCTGCAGGCATGACTGCGGCAGCTCCACCGGAGCCGTGGACCAGCGGACCCTCTGCAAGCATGCCTGCAGCAGGTCAACCGGAGCCGCATGCCCCCCCCAGCAAAATGCCGCCCCCCGAATAATCCTGGCGCCCTAGGTGATTGCCCAGGCTGCCTAAATGGTAGCACTGGCCCTGCATATACCTCCTTAGTCTCCTCTTTTCCAAGCTGAAAAGTCCTAGGCTCTTTAATCTCTCCTCACATGGGACCCGTTCCAAACTCCTAATCATTTTAGTTGCCGTTTTCTGAACCTTTTCTAGTGACAGTATATCTTTTTTGAGATGAGGAGACCACATCTGTACGCAGTATTCAAGATGTGAGCATACCATGGATTTATATAAGGGCAATAAGATAGTCTCCATCTTATTCTCTATCCCCTTTTTAATGATTCCTAGCATCCTGTTTGCTTTCTTGATTGCCTCTGCACACTGCGTGGACGTCTTCAGAGAATTATCCACAATGACTCCAAGATCTTTTTCCTGATTTGTTGTAGCTAAATTAGCCCACACCATATTGTATGTATAGTTGGAGTTATTTTTTCCAGTGTGCATTGCTTTACTTTTATCCACATTACATTTCATTTGTCATTTTGTTGCCCAATCACTTTTTTTGTGAGATCTTTCTGAAGTTCGTCACAGTCTACTTTGGTCTTAACTATCTTGCGCAATTTAGTATCATCTGCAAACTTTGCCAACTCACTTTTTATCCCTTTCTCCATATCATTTATGAGTAAGTTGAATAGGATTGGTCCTAGGACTGACCCTTGGGGAACACCACTAGTTATGCCTCTCCATTCTAAGAATTTACCATTTATTCCTACTCTTTGTTCCCTGTCTTTTAACCAGTTCTCTATCCACAAAAGGACCTTCCTTTTTATCCCATGACAACAAAATTTACGTAAGAGCCTTTGGTGAGGGACCTTGTTAAAGGTTTTCTGGAAATCTAAGAATAATATGTCCACTGGATCCCCCTTGTCCACATGTTTGTTGACCCCTTCAAGGAACTCTATTATCTCTAAAGGCCTCCTAAAACGTCACTTTTGTTATGAGGCCCCCAAAATGAACTGATAAAACAATTTAATTATTCATAGCTAGATAAACAGACAAAGTTATTCCCCTTTTCTACATTTCCAGAGTGACTTGTCTTCGATCTTTGTCTTTTAAACTGCACTCTCACTGACACAGGGATCACTGGGTCTTGTATAGTATCATCTACATTGCCAGTGCAAGTTATATAATACAATCAATATATAATAGCAAAAAGGGACTTACAGCATACTGTAGGGTTGTTATGCAAGATCAGTTGTCCAAGTATGACATGTGAAATCTAGCAGTTACTTTGTTACTATCTTCCAGATTTGCTACTATAACATGTTTTCATACATTTTCATACTTTGTATATTTGTTCTGCACATTCTGATTTATTACTAACTGTAGCAGAGCTCTGACCTTTTTCCTGTGGCTCCTGTGCTTCTAGGCGGTTTATGCTAGCCTCAGTGGCTCACTGTGACCCTCCACGTACCCCTCCCCCCTCAGGGCCAGGGTTACAGTCTACTGAGTCCTTTTCATCATAGGCCAGCAAGGAGGTTGGTGAGAGAACTCCCACAGTCTCTGTTGTTCCTGGGGGCTTATTTTAGAATGGTTTAGGCTCCTGTCCTGACAGGGGCCCGACTTCCCCTCTCAGGAGATGTTCCTGTAGTGGTGGGTTAGGGGGAACCCAGGTCCACCCTCTACTCCGGGTTCCGGCCCAGGGACCCTAATGGTAGCAGCTGTTGGCAGCCCAACCTTTCACTGCCAGAGTTGCTACATTTCCCTGGGCCACTTTCCCACAGCTCTCCTGCTTCTCCCCTCTTCACTCTTACCTTATGGCTCCCTTAACGATGGTTTGAGAGTGTCTTCATTAACCAGCCCGTCAGCCGCACTTCCTCTCCTCTGGCTGGAGTGAGCCCTTTGTATAGTATCAGCGGGGCCTTAATAAGAGTCAGGTAGTCACATTAGCTTAATGGCTTCACCTGACTCTTTGCAGGTTAATTAGAGTCATGTGTTCTCATTAGCCTGGAGCAGTCCCTGCTCTGGTCAGTCAGGGAACAGAAAACTGTTAATCCAGTGGCCAGTATATCTGCCATCTGCTATTCTGCTGTACCCAACTGGCCTGGGTCTATCACATAACACTGTGTTAACAGCAGCTGCCTCGTCCTTGGAGTAACTCCGTAACAGAATTTTGACTCTCAGACTGAGGAACACACTTTTTTCTGGAGCTTCTGTTTTGCTCAAGTGAGGGGACTTTACCAGACACAGTATATGTTTTCCAATCTGTTCAGTCAGCTCTGCTGGTGGGCATTTGGTGGAAGAATAGTCATGGTTCCACTTACATCCTGCCCCTCTCCAACTTCACCTAGCGTTCTCTCCACCCATTTATTTGTGAAGTGGTGAGAGGAGGAAAGAGTGTTTATGTAAAATGCACTCTTGCCCCTGCACCCAAACTTGTGGCCTAAGTAAGCCCTGCACAACTAATTAGGAGTTTGAGCTACGGTGGACCCTTAGAACCACCTTGAACTACCTTCAGCATTTTAAAATATGTTGCAGAGGTGTGAATTAGGCCACAGACAGACTCTTGTTCGTATTCAGACTTTTGTTGTTCTAAAACAAAAGATAATTTATTGTGTGTGCACACATACACTCTCTTGAAGCTATATTGCTTCATCATCTATAATTTCTACCCTTTCTTATGCCATTGTTCTCTTGCTACAACCAATTTGGATTTCTGAGACCTTGTACAAGTGAACTAAGTAGCTTTCTAAGGTTCATCAGCTTGTTCTTTTGAATTCTATAACTGCACACTAGACAGAAGTTATAAGTAATGCATTTCCCTTTGTGCCTCTTTCTGACAACAAAAAAATACATTAATTTAACTTCTTTGGCAGGACTTGAACTAAGGCCTGAAAACAAGAAAAGTGACTCAAACTCTTTACATTGACACTATTGACCTGAAACTCTCACAGGGAAATAAAATACTTCAAGCATCCTGAAACTCAGTTAAAGTGACTTTCGGAGAAAACTTTCAAATATACCATACTACACCATAAACATTTACATCTTTTCACCTTTTATGTATTTTTCAATTTCCTTTACCCTTTTCATCACTGAGCTAAGCTATTTATTTAACTAAAGGTGATTTTCTTAAAAGTATATTTTACACTTTACAATCTCTTTACAAAGAAACCACAATATTAATTTGTGACTTACCACCACCTCCATGTCAATAGTCTTCTGTCATTAAATTATTAATTATTATTAGTAGTAGTATTAAAGCAGTACCAAGAGGTCCGAACCAAGATCAGGGCTCCTTGTGCTAGGAGCTGTATACACATAGCGTGGGACCTGCCCTGAAAAGCTTACAATCTAAATAGATAAAAGGTAAAAAGAAGGCAAGGAGAAGTGAAGTGACTTGTCCAGTGTGACATAACAGAGCCAGATCACATGAACGTCTACACTGCCCGCCAGACCGGCGGGTAGTGATCGATCTATCAGGGATCGATTTATTGTGTCTAGTGTAGACACGATAAAATCGATCTCCGATCGCTCTGCCGTCGACTCCAGAACTTCACCGCGGTGAGAGGCAGAAGTGGAGTTGATGAGGAAGTGGCAGCATTTGACTCGCTGCTGTCCTCACGGCCAGGTAAATTGACCTAAGATACGCCAACTTCAGCTACACTATTTGTGTAGCTGAAGTTGCATATCTTAGGTCGACCCCCGACCCCCAGTGCAGACCTAGCCTTAATCTAGTACAAGGTTTCTCAAATGTCATTGCACCTCAACCCTCTTCTGACAACAAAGATTACTACACAACTCCAGGAAGGGAGCTGAAGCCTGAACCCACCTGAGCCCCACTGCCCTGGGTGGGGGCACCAAAGCCTGAGCCCCATCGCTCCAGGCAGGGGGGCCAAATCTGATGCCTAAGGGCTGTAACCTGAGCCCTGCTGCTTCGGGCTTGTCCCTGCCTGCAGGTATATGGGATCTTGGGGAGCAATTACCACACAGGTGGGGTGCCAATTAATTCCTTTATTAAAGGAAAAAGGAAGTGATGGGAATTTAACAATGAAATACGATGGGATGGGGTGTATAGGGTGTTTACAATAGACAATGATGGGGGGGTTCTTCTTATTGAACAGTGTAGATAGTTCTAACAGTGGGGTACAGTAAGTGGGGTTCAGCACGATAGGATACAGTACAGTCAATAAGCGTATCAAAAGAAATGCAAAATAAAATGGTAGCTTCTATACAAAATGGTCAACAATCTTAGATAGAATGTATTAAGTGGTTAATGGCCTTATACACAGTGTAACACAATGGTATCAATGCAAATACAAAGTATATCAGAAAAGTGGAAGCAACCAATGGCGTGTTATAATTACAAGTAAAATGTGAATATAAGTGAACTTATGCAATGTAATGGTATAAAAGAAAAGTAATGACTTAATTTGTGAGGCTAGGATAGCAGATAATCTGTCAAGAAACAGGAGGGGGGAGGAGAGTGAATGATTAGTGGCAACTGATGAGAGGAGAGTGTGGCTGGAAGCAGCGAGAGACTCTGAAGCCCTGCAGGGTAAGGACAATGGAGCAGCGTGATGGTGATCTTCAGTAGGGGAGGGGCAGCGGAGAAGTGTAAGAAGGGCTAGAGAGAGGTTTAAGCAACAAGTGGACACCAAAAACAAAGGAAAAAAAAGTGGCAAAGAGTTTGGGAAGTTTCACAGGGGGAGAAGCAGCAAGGGGTCGGGAAGTTCGGAGAGAGTGTAGATGCAGGGGTAAAAACAGCAAAGGGTTATAACAGGGAGACATGGAGAAGCACACAGAGGGGGAGATTGGAGCGGGGGAAAAACCAGACACGAATTCAAGCAGCAAAAACTATCTATAGACACAGAGAAGTACACAGAGGGGGAGATTGGAGCAGGGGAAAAACCAGACACGAATTCAAGCAGCAAAAACCCTATCTATAGACACGGAGAAGTACACAGAGGGGGAGATTGGAGCGGGGGAAAAACGGACACGAATTCAAGCGGCAAAAACCTTGTCTATAGACATGGAGAAGTACACAGAGGGGGAGATTGGAGCGGGGGAAAACAGACACAGGAAAGTTCAGGGAGAGATTGGGACAGCGGGGAGACGAATTCAAGCAGCAAAAACCTTATCTATCTTAACCAACAACTAGGCAAAACAACAAATATCACAATTCTAAGCAAAACTATAACAAGCAACTATACGGAGCAACGAAACAGTAAACTATAACAAGGCAGGTGAACTTACAAGCTCTACAATCTTAACAAACTATGACTTATTAAACTAAAAAAACCAAAACCTATGGTGCACCTTATGCTATGGGGAAGTCACAGAGGGCAGAGTGGTATGTGCCCAGGATCCAGCTCCCAAGGAAGCCAAGGGATGGTGGCTGAAGCCAAGGGATACAGCTGAAAGCAGGGAGCCCCGAGGCAAAGCCCACAGGAGCAGAGCTTAGCAGCGGCATAAACTTATTTTTAGCAGCAAAGCGCGGTGGAGTTTAAGAGAGGTTTTAAGACACAGACCAAGGTTTAGCTTGAGTCTGTGTGCTGGGGAAACAGAGCCAGCAGCTAAAATAATAAAATAAAAGTAGGGAAAGTTTCACAGAGGGATTCTTATCAGTCCCCAAGGCAGCAGCAAGGGCAGAAACAGCAAGAACATCAGAAGGCTCGGTACAGTCTCAATAATCAGGAGATCTCTCAGGTAGCAATTTGTTCTTCGTGGGGGGGGGGTTCAAAAAAACGGGGGTATGCTCAAAAATAAAATGAGAGCGGAGAAAGGACCCCCCAAAACCCCTGGCTGATCAGACCAGGCAGCAGTGCAGGAACCTTTCTGATGTTTGTTTCAAAAATGTCTGTTTTTAAAGGCAAACTCAGGCAGTTTCCCGCCAGTAATCCTGATAGGCTTCCTCTGTCACAGGGGAGGAGGCACAGGGAAAAAAACTGCAGGTTAGCACAGAAACATGTCTGGGCAGAGTCCTGTGCAATAGGTGACTCAAAAGCACATGAGGCCTATGACTCATGCCCAGGATCTTAAAAACACAATAGGTCTTGCAGCTCTGGACATTGCCTGCCCTACACCGAGCCCAGGTTCAACGAGGTGATAACAGGACTAACCCTTTGAACAGGGCAGTTGTCCCATTTAGCACGCAGCACAAGTGGCCATCCCTTTGAGAAGGGCAATGGCTCTTGTTAAACAACTCAAGGGGCCCTCCCTTTGAGAAGGGCAGTGGCCCTGGTAAGCAACTTAACAGCCAAAGGGCAGCCACAGGAGGAGAACAAAAACAAAATGGAGTATGGGGACAGCTGTAAGAAACACTATGGAATAGGGAGATAACTGTGACAGACAGGGCTGAAGTCCTTGAGCTTCGGTTTCAGCCCTGGGTGGTGGAGCTTGGGCTTCAGCTCCAGGCCCCAGCGAGTCTAAGCTATCCCTGGCAACCCCATTGAAATGGAGTTGCTACCCACAGTTTGAGAACCGCTGATCTAATACCTAGCCTATTAAACAATGATTTCAGTGCTGGGCCAAGCTGAAAGAAAAACTGTCTTTTGATGCACAACTCCATCACGTGTAGATAACACTGAAAAATGATTGATAGGATAAATTGTTTTTGTGGGAAAATGTTTCTGAGTGTGTGTGTGTGTGTGTCAGTTTGGGATGTGCAGAATATGGGACACAATTTTTGCGACTTGAAATGTATGTTGAGACTGCCATTTATTTAGTTTATAATTTTGATTTATTAAGTGATAAACACAAGAAGAAAGATCACCATAGGCCTAAGCAGGCACAACTATACTGAAATCAATGAATCTATATACTCAGTAGTGATTAATTTGGTCCTAGCTTATTTAAAGTGGATTCACTTCCCTTCCTGTATCTAAAATGGGTCAGACTTACATAATATTTATGTAATTAAAAGTATTTGTATTATATTTGTTTTCCTAAAAATGCATATGCTACTATGCAATGTTAAACATCATGAGCCAAATTACTGAAAGCCTTATGGTAGTTCAAATTAAGATCAGGACCCCTTTGCTGTGAGCCACTGTAGAAACACATTTCCTATTCAAAGAGCTTACTATCTAATTATGACTGTTCTTGTATGAGTGCATTATAGGGAACAGACAGGATTTAGGTCAGGAGCCTCAGTACATCCCAAGTCGGAAGCAGCAACAATTTATATCCTTTATATCCAGCAAACTCTTCACTGCAGTACCTATGAAGTGTTAAGTCTTATGGAGACATTACAACTTCTGGCACTGGCATTTGGATACCGTGTCTTCTCACCCCAAAAGAGGTATCAATTAGCATCAATGCAACAAAATTAAATTAATTGGAAAAAAATGTACTTTGATGCAATTGTGTTGTTTCAAGTTATTTATGAAAAGGAAAAGCCAACAAAAAATAATAAAATAAAGATTTTGTCCCAGTAAATATTCTTGAGGCATCCATATGGTAGCAATTTCATCATTAGTATAAGCCAAATTCGGACCATCCAAACTCAGAATGAAGAACAGGAGTACCTGTGGCACCTTAGAGACTAACAAATTTATTTCAGCAAAAGCTATTGTGGGCTACAGCTCACTTCTTCGGATGCATAGAATGGAACACACAGACATGAGATATTTATACATTCAGAGAACATGGAAAGGTGGAAGTATGCATAGCAACAGGAAGAGTCTAATCAATTGAGATGAGCTATCATCAGCAGGAGAAAAAAAACTTTTGAAGTGATAATTGAGATAACCCATAGAAGGTGTGAGGAGAACTTAACATAGGGAAATAGATTCAATGAGTGTAATGACCCAACCATTCCCAGTCTCTGTTTAAACCTAAGTTAATTGTATCTAATTTTCATATTAATTCAAATTCAGCAGTCTCTCTTTGGAGTCTGTTTTTGAAGTTTTTTTGTTGCAAAATTGCCACCTTCAAGTCTGTCACTGAGTGGTTAGAGAGGTTGAAGTGTTCTCCCATTGGTTTTTGAATGTTAGGATTCCTGATGTCAGATTTGTGTCCATTCATTCTTTTGCGTAAAGACTGTCCGGTTTGGCTAATGCATATGGCAGAGGGGCATTGCTGGCACATGACGGCATATATCACGTTGGTAGATGTGCAGGTGAATGATCCCCTGATGGCATGGCTGATGTGATTAGGTCCTTTGATGGTGTCACTTGAATAGGTATGTGGACAGAGCTGGCATCAGGCTTTGTTGCAAGGATAAGTTCCTGGGTTAGTGTTTATGTTGTATGGTGTGCGGTTGCTGGTGAATATTTGCTTCAGGTTGGGAGGCTGTCTGTAAGTGAGGGCTGGCCTGCCTCCCAAGATCTGTGAGAGTGAGCGTGCTTACAGACAGTCTCCCAACCCAAAGCAAATACTCACCAGCAACCACACACCATACAACATACTTCCACCTTTTCATGTTCTCTGTATGTATAAGTATCTCCAGTTTGTGTGTTCCATTCTATGCATCCAAAGAAGTGAGCTGTAGCCCATGAAAGCTTATGCTGAAATAAATTTGTTAGTCTCTAAGGTGCCACAAGTACTCCTGTTCTTTTTGAAGATATAGGCTAACACGGCTGCCACTCTGAAACCTGTCAAATTCAGAATGTTAGCCTGCATAATAATGGTCTTTTAAAGTGAATCTATATCTACTTGATGTGATATTGGCTTTTGTAAAGCAGAGGCAATCAGAGGTAATAATTTGTAACTCATTAATCTTGATGTTGGTTATGATGTTAATGCCATACATCTCTGATGCCTTAAAGCTCACTGAGCAAATAATGTAAATGTATTAATCAACATTAGAAAAGAAGGTACAGCTAAATAAATATTGAATACAGCTTTTAATCTGCTAGAAGTTTTGTTTCTTGTTGTACATATCGTAATATAGCATGTATATTAAACTGTGCAATTATTTAAGATGTTTACATTGCATACTGATTAATAGGAGAACAACAAATCACCTCTTGTAATTCAAAGTACAGGCTATCTTAACTACTAGAAAATATTCTACAGATGGCATTTTTGACTAGGAGTGTGAGGTAATGTTTTATAAAAGTTGCATAGAGGCCTATGAACCCCAGTTAATATTTAAAACCTACTTTCAGTGGCAGCAGGAAACAATCCATCTGTGTCAGTGGTAGAAAATAGAAGCAGCAAACGTTTCCTTGGGAGGTTTGACCTTTTGAACATAGAGCAATTCACATATCTTGTAGAGAATTGTTCAGTAGGTACCCTGAGTGTGCTCAGTGTCTTCCTTTTTGTTACAGCTCTTTTCACCACACTTAATTTTTGCAATACACTTTCACTCTTATGGGCTTTGGCTATGTGGCACACTGAATTATATACCTCACTAAGAAATATGGCTTCTCAGTGTGTCTGAATAAGTCTGTAATTATTGATTGAAAATATAATTAAGCAGAACCTTCCCCTCATTTTGGACCAATTTTTCCATTTACACTAAATATTCCACCAGCAAAGGAGTGTGCAAGTCTTAATGCAGACTGCACTGTTAGTGTTTCTTGAAATATCCAATAGACTGGAGTAGGCTGTTTTTACAGAAGCAAAAACAGTTCAGTGTCCTGCTGTCTTTGGATTTGCCACTTCTTCTGCCTAACATCTTTTACTACAACTACTACTACTACTTCTTCTTCTCTACTGAAATTTCTCTGAGCCAAAATATGAAACCTATTTTCCAAACAAAAAAAATGGTTCTGCAGTACTATACAGTTCTAGAGTCTTGAAGGATACTCAGCAATAATTGCATTATCTTGGGATAAGATTTTGTTATAACATCAGTATAACATCAGTACTCTAAATAAAAGCCTTTGTCAATACTGTGCTGTCAAAGAAAATAAAGAAACTGAAATGTAAAAAGTGTGAGTTTGATATTTCTCCCTCTCACTTGGTATTTCTTTTGAGAGAGAGAGAAAATGCATTCACATGCATATAAACACCTGCATGTACACGTTAAATATTCTAACACCTATCTGTACACTAGAATAGGACTTTGCAGATGCAAATTCTAACACTTGCAAATGCCAAAGTACTACAATTATTTGAATATTACATATATAATGGTAGAGGAATTATATGGCAACTGGATAATCATTTGATTAATATATGATGCTGACCTCTTGACATGCTGATGACTGCATTTTGCCAATGCTGGGTTGACCTGTTGAGAAGAAATTGTCATTGGAAGAAGAATCTTGCCATAAAACTGCAAAGTTTAAAAGGAGCCTTATTTTTAGCCCTTGGTCTCAACTTTTACATGAATATACAAGTGTATGCCCTTTGCATGAACTTTGGAATCACCTAAAGGTGTACTGGAACAATTGTAACATCTATAGATGTATAAGTATTTGAATTTGCACCTGTAAAACCGTATCTTACTGTATGGGCAGGTGTTAGAATGGTTAAAGTGTGCAGGGTGTCTGCAATCACAAAGTGCATGTGAATATATGAGCACACACAGTTTTGCAAAGGCTGGACATCTTCTTGTAAACTGGGTCATTTGCTGTTTGATTAAGATGTAGGAGAATGCTAGACAACAGTGATTTGGGGAAGCCTTATGGTGCCATCAGTGATGTAATACTGGTAAAGATATCAGCCTCAAGAATGTCATCCTACAAAGGGAGAGACAGCACACAGTTGTATACTTATTCAAAACATTTTTCCATATGCAAATATTTAAGGCTAGCAGTTGCCAATTATAAGGTGCAGCTGTTTCAGAATCTGATTAGGACTGATTGAATCCTTTTGTTATGGGCCATTAATTTCACCTAGAGTTTGCTGAAAGGTACAGTGTACATATCTATATTAATAAATAAGTGCTGGCAAATTGCCAGAGTAGTTTTATATAATCTCACATTCCAGTAGGTGCTCGCTCAGAGAAACAAAGTGCTTTGACGTGATTCCCAAGTTTCCTACTATGCAGCAAGTATAATACAATACAAATATCCTATGATTTTCCCTTTATCTGGAAGAAGAAAATGTACAGGCTCATTATATATAGAAACTATGGCCCCAATCCAGAGCTGTACCAGAGCTTTGTTTGGTGCAGTGCATTTGGGGACAACACAAATCAAGGTGGCTTTAAACAAAAAATATGAACTAAAGATTTCAACAACAAACAAAATTCCATTTTTGTATTATTCAAGAAATAGTGACCACATACTAAACTAAAGCATAAAGGGAGAAGTTAAGGTTCGTAGATTAATACATTATAAGGCCAGAGGAACTATTATAATTAGTATGATCTCCTGCATAACACAGGCCATAGAATTCACCCCCTCCCCCCCGATTTATTTATTAAGGTCAATAACATCTGGTTGAACTAGTTGTTCACCCATAATCTTAACATTGTCATTTCCTGAAAAGGTCAGTAGTCCATCTAGTGCCTCCAGGAGTAGCCAGAACCAGGTGCTTCAAAGAACAGTGCAAGAACATCATAGCAGATAGATTATTTGAACAACCTGATTATTGTAACCATATCCTTTTCTTTTACATATTCTTTGTTTGTTGTTTTTAATAATGTGTAATGCAGTATATACGTAAAACACCTAGGCATATGTGCACGCCCAACAGAAGAGCGAATGTTGTGGGCAGTGGGCATCACAGTATGTCAGGCTTTCCTCCATGTCATCATTCAAAATCTGATCTGAAAATCGCCGCCCTGCACTTAAGCAGGAAGGAGTTTGGCTGGCTGGCAATGCTTTCTGGGTCTGGGGGAGAAGGGAAGACTTAAAGCTGCTGGAAAGAGCAGTCAGCCTGGCAAATGACTCACCACATAGGAATGTGGGGTTTAAAAAGGTCTGGGCTTGGCCCTTCCCTTCCTTACTCAGAACAGGCTGGGCAGCAGAACAAACAGGCTGGGGCTCTGTGGCTTGCTGCAGGACCATGTGGAAGCAGTATGGAGCCAATAAAGCACGGCTCCAGAAAAGCAGCAAACGCATTGAAAGCTAGATGCTCCAGGGGCATGGAGAAGAGTAAGCTCAGGAAAACAGGGGGGCTGTTACCCCACATCCAGGCCCCAGAGGACAGGGAAGGGCAGGCAGAGGCAAATTACAAACAAAAGGGACAGTGGAAAGAAGGGGAACTAGCATCCCCTGCCCCAGGTACTTCCACCCCATGGCAGGCGCAACCAGGGAGAGTGAATTTGCAAGTGAGGCTAATCAGAGTCTGAAACAATCAACATTTGTAAAGGAGGCAAGGTAAGTTAACTGTTCATATGCCAGCAACTTGCAGCGCAGGGCAGTCCAACTGAAGACCAAGGGCAGGAAGAGCACCCAAGGCACATACTATTGCAGCAGGGGCAAAGTGGAGGCTTACAAGTACAGGGCCTGCTAATGCCCAAGGTGGTGTGTTTTAATAACCCAAGGCATAACCCAGGGCAGCCTCATGGAATGAGGAAGGGGAAATGATCGAAAGGAAGCATCCACGAATGCAGGTGAGCAGGCTGCGTGCATTAATGGGGTAGTCAGTGGAGCTGTACAGCAATGGTCAGTGAAGTTGTTTCTGAGGTTTTCTCCACAGCATTACAGCGCTTCCAAGGGCACAAGGTCACCCATAACCAGGCTGTTCTCTTCCACCGAACACTAGGGACCTGAACCACAGAGGTTGGGGTACACGGGTGGCATTTGGCCTTCCAGCCTAGCAAAGTGTGGCAGTTGCAGGCGCCACTGCCAGGTGCAAGGACCATGCTCAACCAGGCACTCAGTGACTTCACCTGAGAGGGACAGGAGTCAGCCTGTTGGGATAGTAAAACACTCTGACTTACCCTGGGCCCAGGAGTGGGAGGTCAGAATCCGCACCGTCAGTGGGGTCCTGATGGTATTACATAGCTGCTGCAAGCTAATTTGCATTTACTGCAGCAGCTTCAGGCAGCTAGGTGTGCGAGGTCTGCATGGGGTCACAAGGCAGGCCCAGCCTGGGCTCAGGTTTGGGCAGGACAGGGGCAGTCCCCCGCCCCTGAGCAAAGGTAGAGATACCCTGTTGGAAACGAAGCCCCTGGGCATATGGGAACTCATTGATTATTAGGGTATGTAACCTCATGGGACAGAGTAGAGACTCCCGGGGGATCACTGAGGAAGTAGGCCTCTGAGGAACTTCTTCCATGCAGCCCTGAGTACGGTTATGCCAGGGTGGCTGACGCGATGGGAGTTCACCTACTCAGTACAACTAAATATAAAAATCCTCAGAGGCGAATACATGCATATATTGTCTCTAGTACACAGGGAAGTGACTGACAGTAAACATGGGCAAGGCAAGCAAAATAGCAAACTGCTCAAAGGCCAAAGGTGCCTAGAAAATTTTTAAAAAGTTGGGCGGCTGCCTTCCTCATCTATGCGGCGGGTTTTAGTACAGGCTTACCCACAGAGGAGCCCTGCCTTGGTTAAGTATACAAATATAATTAGGTGGGCACACAATATGTTTGTGGGGCATGTCCTGGTTTAATTATAATTAGCAGTTTCAATTAAGGGCAGCAACACAAGTGGGGATAAGGTGGCATTACACTGGTTGCAGGGTATGACACCAAGGCTACCAGGGGTTTGTTCATACCGCAACAAGCTCAGGAGGGGCCCCAGGCACGTAATAATATTTGCTGGGTATTTACTGATGGTGGTTGTTTTCACAACCTCTGTAGATGCACGCATGTTTGCAAGACTACTACTGCCGGCAATTATATTTCAACAAGGCTATGCTCATGGGCTGTTCAGTATCCTGTGCAGCTGTTCAGAAATTCAGTACAAAGTTGCGCTGGGCAGGCATGCGGTCAGTGGGACTAAACCAAGTAGTGCATTGTTTGAATACTTTTTTTTGTTGCAGCTGGACACATTTCAGGCCCTGGCTAAATAGTGGGGGGAACCTCTAGTGAAGGAGAAAACAAAGCCCTTCCACTACATTGACCTACCTGGGCATTTAGCTGAACACCAGGGAGGGCATATCTCAGCTCCCTTAGGATAAATGTCGGGAGCTATCAGGGTTGCTCCACAAAGCACAGGGGGAATAAAATAATAACACTCAGGTTACAAGAACTGCAATCTATTGTGGGGCACCAGAACTTTGCTTGCAGGGTTGTTGCCCCATTTTGTGCCCGGTGGGCCACGGCCAGCATATCCGGGCCACACTATTAAATACTAGGCACTAGACATATGAAGGAACACTTGAGGGAGTGGAAATTTTCTGAGTCAACTTAATGGGGTATCATTATGGAGGAAGCAATGTTTATTACAAAGGGGGTTAAACATGCACTCAGATGCGGCAGAAGGTGCAGATTTAGGGGTGTTTTATCAAGGCAAATAGTGTAAACAAAATGGCCCGCCACTTGGACACAAAACAGGGTTGTGTGCAACATGACCTGCTTGGGATTTTCCCCCCATTTTAGTTGCAGTCATTTGGGGATTGGAGCTGCCTAATATAAGGGTGTGCTTCTGGCAGATCGCACAGGGTTATGAAGTTGGTAGGGGCGTTTGCTCTACAATGCTTAACCTTCAAGATCTGTTTTTACTTCCAAGCACGTGCCAGGCATGGGTAATGGCATGGGACACCTTATCTCTTTTTCAGTTCCACAGATTTTGTGAGCTTGCAACGGGGGCTAGCAGTAGACCCCAGCATATGCTGCAGGCTATCTGAAAACCTCGGAATGTGATGTGGTCGGCGGAATGGAGATTTTTGGTCCAGCTTACAAGTTGTTTATTTAGTTTTATTTTAAGGAGTCTTGTCAATTCAAGGATCCAGGCAAGGGGTTGCCTATGCGGCCCTCCTTGGAGAGCGGTTGTTGCAGTAACGGGTTAAGGACAATGCAGCTGCTGGTGCCCCTCAACGATCACACATGGGACAATGGGTTCTTTATCTCCAGTACGGCTGCTAGGCAAAAGGCCATTTGGAGATGTCTCGGAACCCGACTGGGTGTGGGAGGGAGGCAGCCAATCTAATGGCTGGCACCTCCTTGTGGAAGATATTCAGTGCATATATTCCATAATTTAAGACACAAAAGAAAGAAAAAATGGCCTGGAAAAGGAATTAAGGAGAAGTGCTTGGTAATTGAGCAAGCCAGGGGCAGTTGGGGTCTCCTATTACTGGTACAGCAGAGAGCCAACCTCCCCATCATTATAGTTCATCTTAACCCCCTCCTATGAGGGGGGGTGGACGGTAAGGTCCCGGCAAGGGAATTGCTGCAGGAACCTGGTCCCGCCAAGAAAATTGCTGGAGGGACCTGGATGAAAGGGCGGAGGGGGAAGATGGTGAAAGCCTTCCCTCCCCCAGAATTGGCTGGAATTGGTAAGATCCTAGCAGTGAATCTGCTGGAAGGACATACATTTTGCACTTCTATAGCACACATTTTATCTGTCAGATTAGTCCCGGACATCTGTCAATAATAAAGTTGTGGCCTAATTAAATCCATATCTAATGTCTCTTGTCATTCTTTCAGCATAGCCAGACAACCAGTTTGTTCTGTACCGCCCATAAATGTTGCTAACCAATGTCAGTATTACACTATCACTCTCCCAACTTAAAAAACTTGTAAATTAAATCCATTTTTGGGCACTCAGACTATATTTGATCTTTATCTGATCTTTCTTTCTTTCTTTGATCTTTGTCTCTCCTATGCTTTGATCCTGCACTGAGATCAGCTCACAAAAAATGTCTTATCTGTCTTGAGTCCAACTGAATCCAGCAGACCTCTACATGGTTACAGGAGTCTATATTAGCAAATCACAATGCAGGATTAGGGACTTGGACTAGGAACTCCTCTGGGTAGAGAGTCTAATTTTCTTAATGTGCAGTGCCTAGCACACCTTCAACTCTTTATTAATGATAGCAATAATTAACAGTCCGTCAGTGCAGTTGTTTATATAACGACAACATGTACTTCAAATAATTCAATCAGAAACATTAAAATTGTTTGGTTTTCTATTTTCTGCTAACATTAGACATGCAAAATGTTCTTACTTATTTTCTACCCACCCTACCTCATAGATACTATTTTATGAGAATTCATTGAAAAACATGAGGGTCTATAATAATAGAGCCATATGTATCTCACTCATTATTCTAGTGGCTACTGCTAATCTGATGAGATGTTCTGCCTACTGATGAGAAACACTTAAAATATAGCATTTTTTTCAATTTTCATAATTAATATGTTCCCAACTCTTATACTGCTACACAAGTCTCATGTCAATGCCTAAAAATAATTTCATGTTGAAAGTTGGAAAATGTTTTCATAAAAGTCATTCAGTATTTTAAAAAGATATTTTTTATTAATTTAGTTAAACAAAAATGAAATAATAAAATAAAATTATCCAAAGTAGTTCAATGGAAAATATCCATCAGAATTAAGGAACAAATTATTAATATTTAGAGAAAATATCATCATTAGCTAGGTGTTTGAGCCATTAAAGCAGTTAAAATACTGGGGGGAGGGGGTTTACAACCCAGATATGAAAAAAACCTACATGCAGTATATCAATTGGCCACTCAATTCAAAATGGACATATTGAATAAGCTGATACAATTTTTAAAACAATCAGATCAACAGGTTTATTAGAATAGAACCAATTTACATATTATCCAGATGTACTAAATGGTGATAAGAGCAGCTCAAAATATCCATTAACGAGATGTCTGATGACAACATAATTTAATATATTACATAAGTCCTAATTTTTTCCCTAATTTATTCATATTAACCTAAACTTTTTATTAATTATATAGTTACATGAATTAAGTTTTGCCTTTGTGAAATTATTTCACCATCCACTGCATTTTAATAAGGAGTAAATACCATAAAAGGTGGTATAAAAAAAAGCAATATGTCTTTCAGGTAGTGCATACTTCAGCTCAGATTTGCATTCACTACAAATTACATAAATGTTATCTTTATTTCTTCAGATAAAGAAATAAAGAGGGTGATAATGTTTGAAAGGTGTTTACTTTGATAAGTAAGAAAGAGGACTAGAAAACTACATCAAGTCATGTCAGTGCCACACTGATGATCAATATTAATCAAGAATGAAATGTTTTTCTCAGTTGATTTAATTTCAAGTTCAAGATAACTTTTACTTACAACAAGGGTGCTTTGCGGCAGATAGATGTCTACACAGGAAATTAACTTCAATAAATAAATGCCCTGCTTACCCTGAAGATGTATCTTCATGAACGAGTTTACCAGCAGGTTGCTTTTCATTCTTGCTCCTTTATGAAGTTGAACTGTGGAACCATACCTCTTACTAACCTAGCTAGGGACCTGGATAGATCAGAGGATTGAAAACAAGATATGGAGCCTTTAACTCTAAGTGCCTCATTTAAAATTTGTTCCAAGTTAGTAGTGACAAAGTGGTTGTCACTGAAAGTCATTAATTATTTTTTGTGATAAAGACCTCAGTTCACTGAGTGCACAGATGTCTGTATTACACACAAACCAAAACATCACAACTGACAACTCTTTTTGGCATTCTCATCACAAAAGCCAAGGTTCTTATAGGCAGTGGGGATCTAACCATCCACTCACAGTAACACGGCTTCTCCATGTCAAGAGATGATGGTTTATTGGTATGGCAGTGTGGAGGGCCTGTGCTGACACTGCACTTTCTCTGTTGGTGCTCAAACAGGGGACTTCAGTCTCCAGCACAGTCAGTCTGGCACCTTTCATAAGCACATATGCTGTACCAGGTCTTTAAAATGAGTTATTTTATGCCTCCCTGTTTCTTAATGCAGTAGCACTAGACACTATTTTCGTAGTCCAAAGGTGAAACTGACAGATCCCATTCCAGTCCCAGTGGAAACTAACATTATCAGTTTGTATCCTAGCATTTGATTCATGTATTTAGAAAGCTTTCAGAGTACTTCAGTGCTTAAAACATTCAAAATACAAAGAGTGACTGTGTTCAGTATACCAAAGCAACATCTTAAATGGATACATGAAACAGTGGGTTACTGGCACCAGATTTTCATCTCTGAAGGTCTGGGTTCAAACACAATACATTAGTAGTGGAATGAGATCTAGTGGTCCTGAACTAATCTCTAATTGAAATTCATTCACACTAAAAAACAAACACGTACTGTAGTTTGGGATCACTGGTACTCTACTTAAAAGAGCATTATTCATTAAATAAATTGGAAGGGCAGAGTTATGGATAGCTACTGAGAGTCACAGGCAGAAATCTGCATAGTGTATCTGCAATGAATGATGAAATTAACTAGATATAAAAAAATATACATATTTATAAAGGTATTTCTCACCCTGATGTTTTTGCATAATTTCTAATATTACTGTTATATATTAGACTGGAAATTAGGGGCAGAATAGTAGAAGTAGCAAAATATAAGGGAGTTTGAGAGTATCTTACCCTAACAGAACTTAAATAAAATACCCTTTTAATTATATCTTTGATTGAATAAGAATTTTTATGCTGTTCTCATCAAAAATGTAATAGGAATGGAAGCTGTCAGACTTTGCAACATATTTTAAGAATTAGTAAGCAGTTCTTCCCATTTTTTTTAATGGCTTGCACATTTCTCATATTTAGAAATTTTTATCTCACTGCAATCTTAATGCACACAGCTTAATAAATATAGAGGAGTGAGCCTAGTAACATCTTTAGGGATGAGGAATGTATTTTCATTTTTGGTTAATTCCCAGAGTGAAAGTGACATCTATTATGAAGCACCCTTGTTGTATATCTGAGTTAGCCAGCAGTTAGAATTAAAGCAGGGAGAAAAGAAAATGTCACACTGATGAATATTGATCACACCTACTATGCAGACCAATGATCTGGAACAGGCCATTTGTTTCTTCTGCCCTTCAAAAATCTTAGAAACTTGGAGAGATAACCCACTTTAGTGCATTTATATATATCTGTTATGTAGTTATTTATACCATGAACCAACACTGTGGTATGTGAGTGCCCTATCATTGCTTTGTGGTTCTGTTTTCCCCTTTTGGGTATATACAACATTTTTTTAGGAATGGCCTTATACTGCTGATTGTGGTGTTTTATTGCTGTAGAAAGCTAATGAGCAGAAAAGAATTTTGCATTTAGAACCTAGGAAGCATCATACTGAATGATACTAGTGGTCCATGTAGTACAGTTTCCTGTCTCCAACAATAGCCAGTATCAGATGATTTGGAAAAATAGTGAAAGAAACCCAACAACAGGCAACTCTAGAGCTGCTTTACCATAGAAGATGTTTTCTTCCTATTCTATATTGGTTATTGGTTTACTTGAGATGCGTAGGTCATCCTGAGCAGACAGACTCATGCTAGGTCCACTGGAGCTAGTGTGCTAAAAATAGCAGTGTGGCTATAGTGGCATGTGTCGTGGCTGGGGCTAGCCACTCAACCTCAGACACAGGGAGTTGGGTGGGTTTGTACTGAAGTGGCTAGCCCAATCTGCCACCCATGTTGCAACATCGATACTGCTAGTTTTAGTGGGCAAGTGAGTCTTTGTACCTGGACTGAAAGGCTCACTCCCAGCTGCAGTGTAGACACTCATGAAGCATGAGGGTTTATATCTGATACTTTTCTATCGTATCTAATGTAATGTATGTTTTGATCGCATATACAAATGTTGGCTGCTTTAAAAAAAATTATGTTAGAACCTTCACCTCACTTAATGTGGACTCATTCACCAGTACATAAAGTTTTGGAGGCAACTTGGTAATGTACATCTTTATATATAGTAGATGCAAAGAAAGGTTCGTTAATATTACTAAGACAACCTCAATATTTTGCATTGCTCTTGGTTACACCTGTATAAATTCCATGCTGATGACACTTGTTAAAAAAATAATGCATTAATTAAATTTGTGACTGAACTGCTTGGGGGGAAATTGTATATCTCCTGCTCCATGGTTTTATCAGCATTCTGCCATATATTTCTTGTTATGGATGACAACTGAGCATATGTTATTCGATTTAAAAACACTTTCATTGTAAATTTGGCAAAACACAAAGTAGGTACCAATATGAGATTTCTATAGTTACAGCATTTGACCCAAGGTTTAAGAATCTGAAGTGCTTTCCAACATCTGAGAGGGATGAGGTGTAGAATGTGCTTTCAGAAGTCTTAAAAGAGCAACTATCTGATTCGGAAAGTTCAGAACTCAAATCAGCAATAAAGAAAATCAATCTTCTGTTGATGGCATCTGACTCAGATGATGAAAATGAATGAGCATTGGTCTGCAGGGTTTTGGGATCATTATGGAGCAGAACCTGTCATCAGCATGGAAGCATGTCCTCTGGAATATTGGCTGAAGCATGAAGGGGCATAATAATGGTTAGCATATATGACACATAATTACCTTGCAACACCGGCACAACAGTGCCATGTGAATACCTGTTCTCACTTTCAGGTGACATTGTAAATAAGCAGGCAGCATTATCTCCCATAAATGTAAACAAACTTGTTTGTTTTAGCGATTGGCTGAACAAGAAGAAGAACTGAATGGATTTGTAGGTTCTAAAGCTTTACAGTGTTTTGTTTTTGAGTGCAGTTATGTAAAAAAATAAGTCTACATTTGTAAGTTGCACTTTCATGATTAAGAGATTGCACTACAGTTCTTGTATGAGGTGAATTGAAAAATACTATTTCTTTTGTTTCTTTTTTAGAGTGAAAATATTTGTCATAAAAATAATATAAACTGAGCACTGTACACTTTGTATTCTGTGTTGTAATCAATATATTTGAAAATGTACGAAACTTCCAAAAATATTTAAATAAATGATTTAACAGTGCAATTAAAACTGTGCTTAATCAAGATTAATCATGAGATAAATTCAATCACAATTAATTTTTTAATTGTTTGACAGTCTTAACACCACCCTTTTTCAAAAGTTAAGATTATAGCTTTTGTAACACTGGATCTGGGCTCACTTCTCATTAAATACTTACTACAGAGTATTTCAAATTAACAGCTAAATAGTGTTCAATTATTTATGATGTCCATTCCTTCTTTTTCTTCCTCTTTCCATCCACTTGCTTTGGGGTTTGTATTTTAAAAATATACTATTTATTTTGTCTTGACTTGAATTTTTCAGCATATGTTGCATTGCTAGCCTGACAGTTTTACACATCTCTAAGCTTTTCCAAGAAGTGCATGCAAAGCTTAGGAAGCTGATTTTATTTCCTTTTGTACAGTGATCCCATTAGGTATATCCCCACGGCACAGCAACTGAAAAATCACAAAGCCTCACTGTGTTTGAGAAAAATAACCCTCATGCAATTATACAGGAGTGTCAATGCTTTTCACACAGGATGAAGTTAATTTGGATTCCAACACATTTGTGTTTCTTTGAAAAAAAAGGAAAATTAAATACATTTAAATTTAACATAGATATTTGATAGTTTGTATAACTCTTTTTTTTTAGGATAAAGATCTTAAATTGGTAAATATCAACATCAATAGTAATATTTGTTTTTAGAGATTCGATCTTCAAATTTTTGGGCTCTGTGGCTAGTGTACATCAGCTAACCTGGAGATTCACAAGATCATATTTTCTTTAACATAGTCCATACACTAAAGCATATTTGACTGCAATCCAATTTATAAACTAATTACATATACAATCAAGATCATTGTAAAAGATGAATAATCAGTCTCATCACAGTGAAGCGATCATGTTTTGAAACACTAATATAATATTAGTTTAAGCAACACATACACTAGCCTTTTGATTTAAAGCAAATAGATTAGGGCCCCTTTATACAATGAAAAACAAAAAACAAAACCTGCAGCGTGATCCAGCCTGGTGACAAATATTAAAAAAAAAAACAATTTCACTGGAGGGGCTGCTCACAGCAGCTCATAATTCTTAGTGAAAACTTGACTATTTTGTATTTATGACAGACTCCTTATTATAAATTCTCAACACAATCATTAATAAACTATCAGATATTGAAACAGGTGGTTCCTTCTGGTGGCATTTTCTTTTTATTCATCTTCCAGCAATTTATAATTAAGACATTTTTGTTAAGATATTTCATCTTAATATATGTTGCACTAAATTGAGGTTGATAATATTAGTCTCTACTCTGATATTAGAGCCTTGTTTACTACAGTAAGGCTTATATGCAATTAAATACATTTTAGCAGCTCCAAAAAGGAGGAAAATGGACTAAAAATCAAGCCATCAGTCTCTATTTTGGTGTGCTGCATTAGATTTTTAGTTGCATTTTGACTGTATATGCACTACCAACCCCTTTCTTGGACATCTGAAAATGTAAGTTTGAATAATTCATTTTGTAACAATGTTTCTGTTATATTGGAAAACAGTCTCCCAGTGTAGGAGGTGAAAGTGCTATTGTTACTGTATTCTCTGAAAAAAATATTTTCACTCATATAAACATAATTTAACCCTGAAAACATTGGGTAAAGGATCAAAAAAATAAAAAGATAAGAAATTTCTGAGTAAAGTCAAATATGTGTTGCCTGGGGCTCTTCCAATCACAGGGATCATTAATAAGACAACTCTATGCATTACAAAGAATGTCCAACAAAATTTCAGGGTCACAGATTAAAGCACAACCTCTGGCATGATATTCTTAAGATACTCAGAAATTATGTCTCAATTTTACGAGGCCAGAAGTCATGGATTTATGATGAAAAATGCATCAGAATTGTCTGGTAAGAGCAGCATAGGCTTATTACCATATTACTACAATGGCAGTGTGAAGAACCCATGCACAATGGATTTCTATTTTGTCAGATTTTGCTTAATTTGAGGCAAAGAATGCAGTTACAGGATAAATCAAAAGAATATGATTTAATTATGGTTATTCTTATCAGGACGCCACATATATTGGGATAGTTTCTCCATCTCCCTAGGAACACTGGCCAAGATTTTCAAAAGCATCTAGTAATTTCAGGTGATCAGTGTGAGTTATCTTAAAGTGCCATTATTTGCAGAAAGTGCTGAGATCTCATCATCTGAAAATCAAATCCTTTTAAGGCACCTGAAACTGGGTACCCAAAATCACTAGTTACTTTTGAAAATCTTGGCCACTATCTTAAATATCTTTTTTTGATTCTCATGAGAGGAATAGTTTATGCAGGATACTGCTTATTCCTACTGGTTTGCTCTCACATGCCCCCCAGCTGAGGTTGGATTCATTCCAATGGGATCAAACTTGGTCTCTTTGACTCCAATGGTAAGTACCACTAAATTCTGCGGTGGAGGATAAAGGCTAATGTTAAAACCCAAGCTTAAAACTGCATATACTATGTAGCATGTAAAGGACAATCCTAAAAATCTCTAGTAGACACTACAATTCATCCTCAGTTTCCTAAAATATTGACTTTTGTTATCAGAGAGTAAATAAAAAGCCACTTTTTGCTCTCAATTATATCCCACTGTAATACTACTGAAGTTTGTTATAATTCATTAAAAGAAAACTCCCTAGAAATGTTTAGTCTGCTGAAATTCACTGCCAAATTATAAAGTAGAATGTACAATTAAATAAAATAGAAAATCCCAGGCTACAGGGACAGTAACATTATTTCATCTATTGCATCTCTGCAGCAAAAGGATTAAATTGATAAGACATATTTCAATGCTGATAATGGAAATAAAGGTATATTAAAAAATAATGAGTTACAATTCAAAATTTAACCTAAGGTAAGTGTTATCCTGAATGTAAATGTACTATATGAAGGCAAATTTCACCAGCTAAAAGTTCTGTATCATGAAATGTTACTAGTTAGAATCATAATCAGCATGAAGCCCCATCACCTTAAATAAATATTTCCTCTCTGTTGATATTCACACCTTCTTGTCAACTGCTGGGACTGGGCACATCCACTTTGATTGAAATGGCCTCGTTAACACTACAAAAAGTAATTTCTATTGATATTCACCCCTTCTTGTTAACTGTTGGGAATGGGCCACTTCCACCCTAATTGAATTGGCCTCGTTAGCACTGACCCTCAAGCTACTCCCATCTTTTCACATGTTGTATATTTATACCTGATTACTGTATTTTCCACTCCACGCATCTGATGAAGTGGGTTATATCCCACAAAAGCTTATGCCCAAATAAATGTGTTAGTCTCTAAGGTGACACAAGCACTCCTTGTTGTTTTTACTGATACAGACTAACCCTCTGAAATATAGTCTCACTAGCTCTCATTCAGCTAGTGAGCAAGTGTATGTATGCACTCAGGGTGTAGCTAGCCCCTGCTACTGCTTGCACTGCTGTGGCTATATTCGCCTTTTAGTGTGTTAGCTTGATGAGAATTAGCATGAGAATATTTCTTCAAGCTGGGAATGAAACTCAGGTTTGAAGTGTAGATATATCCATAATCACACTAATTTTAATCTAGCGAACACGGGTAACCATAATAGCAAGGACACATCAACATAAACTTCAGTGCGTTTACAATAAGTTTGTATCGCCACATCTTCACTACTACTGTTATCCAAGCTTCCTAGATTAAAGTTAGCAACCCTGTGCTTATCCACACTTCAATCACACCTTCATTTGGTGTGCAGACAAACCTTATAAGTAATACAATAATGGTTATAAAGAACATATATTAACACAAAGTCCTTATATTGTACAATATAAGTAAAGTTTATAGCCAAATACTGTGCAAATGGTCAGAAAGCCAATCAGGAAACTTGTTTATAATCCCTCTTTGTTATATATAATCCCTCTTTCTTAAACATGCGAGAGTGGGTTGTAAACATTTTAACAAAACAATATAATGGAACAAAACCAACACCAATCTCCACACTCTGCAGCACTCCAGTCTTACTATAAAAATCTACTTTAAGTAAAAATTAAAAAAAAAAATCACTGACATTAAACAATGGAGACTATTTAAGAGAAGCAGCACATATTAATACTGTCAATGTGACAGATGGTTGGGCAGTACAAAATAAAGTAAAAAAAATGATGAGGAAGAAGATATATCTGATTATTTGCAAATCAGAAAGCTAGCAGCACAAACAAAGAAAGATAATTGAGTGAATGCTATGCTGATGCATATTATTTAATATTTAATATTTCACAGTTCAAGACAACAAAGGACTGGGAGGTGAAAAGAAGTACTGGGATTTCTGCAAAGACAAAAAAGAAAAAACATACATACATACTCTACTGTTCATCATGCACTGTATAGATATGAAAAATTAAGATGAAGGTTGCATTTCTGAATGTATTAATATTAAGTACACCCAAATGAAAAATACACTATAGCATTTTAAAAATAACCCTCCAAAATATTGCAAATCACTGCATAAATGTGTTTTATACTTCAAAGATCAAAGGTTTTAATTTTTCCACAACTAGATGGGAAAATATATGAACTCTGTGATGAAGTTTTACATAGTTCTTCTACCACACAAGCACTGTAAAGAGTATATACCTCATTTGTACGCAGATAAAAGAATGCTCGGGTATTGGGGCAAGCAAACAAAAAAAAAAGTTAAAGATGTACTGCTTTATCCTCCCTTCTTTAGATCCTGTTATTACAAAGTTCTCAGTTATGAGCACTGAGCTATAATGATTTTATTTACAAGCTAAACTAAAAAGACCTGTGGTTCAAGATTTCCTTCAGAGCTATCCCTTCCCCGGAAGACAAACAAGCTTAATATTATCCATTGTGAAAATGTGTTTGCAAATAACTGGAAAGTGACTTAAACCCTGTATACTTCCCCTTTATGTATGTCTGGTGCAGGACAGCATGCATATTATCTTGATGGATCAAAGCAGGGGCGGCTCTAGCTTTTTTGCCACCCCAAGCAGGGCAATCAGTCTGCCTTTGGCGGCTTGCCTGGGGGAGGTCCCTCATCCTGCGGCTTCAGCATACCCGCCGCCAAGTTGCTGCCAAATCCGCGGGACCGGTGGACCTTCCTGCAGGCAAGCCGCCGAAGACAGCCTGACTGCCGCCCTCGCAGGGACTGGTAGGGCGTTCCCTCGCGGCTTGCCGCCCCAGGCACGCACTTGGAGAGCTGGTGCTTGGAGCTGCCGCTGAATCAAAGAATAGTTGATTTAGACTCAGTTTGGGAGACAGGTCAAGTTGCAGAATCAATCTTATTGGACTACAGTAATATCCACATAGAAATCTTCTCAAATATTCACCTGGTCCTTAGAAAGAGATACTGTAGCCTTCCTTCACTTTCATCCCCAGACCCTTTCCACCACCAGAATCTGCCTCCCAACCTGTGGAGTTCAAGCCTCAAGGAGTTTTGGCAGAGTGCCTTCACAGGCTCAGGGGCAGCAAAAGGGATATGGATGGAACTACTACTTCCCTGCAAGTCTTAACCTTTCCTAGTTATACTAGCTTGTCCACCTTCAGGCACCATAACTGACAGGCTGCTCTAGGTACCCTTTGTTTTGCATATTAGTTTCCTCATGTCTTTGGCCATATCTTGCCTATGATGTGTTTAATTTGCAATCAGAATCAATGAGAAGTTCTTTGTAGAAATATATAGCAAGATGTGGTCCTTTAGTTTTATAGGTTATAAATATTTATTTGCAAATTTAGTAATAATAATGATGATAGAAAGTAGCTGGCAAATACAAAAATGTAAATAGGGTTTTTTAAGATCATTTAGAAGCCAATGTGGCACAGAACACATAGTTACCATAGTATGGCAGCAAATTGGGTGGTTAGTTCTATTTGTATGTTACCTGTTTCTTTTCTTTACCGGTAGGCAGTTGCTATCCAGTTATGTATTTCTGCATTCTAATTATATGCAAAAATCAGAAATAAAAAGTTAATGTATGAATGGCACACAATACAGAAATATCATCAATTGACTCAGGAAAGTAATTATTTTTCCTGTCTGGTGTGTATAACAACTGGACTACTGTGTTCACCCACTTGTCACTAACAATAGATAGGCATGTAATGAAATGCCAAATTGTATTACAATGTTCAGCCACTATGTGACTTCATGTATAACATACTTTATTTGAGCTGGTAATAGCTAGAGCTAGCAGTGTATTAAAGGATCTTGTGGAAGATACATATCATTTATCTCTCTATAAAGGAACCTCCGTAGTCAGTTCATATCTGGTACAAAAGCCAGACATGCTAGTAGCGGCCCTGCAAACCACTGTGTACAAGAAGCACATGACATAGTGTCAGAAGTAAAGACAGCCTAACTGGTGCCAGAGGAAAATGGAAACAGAAGGAAAAGAGTAATGACAGTTGCAAATAGAAGAAAACAACAACAGCGACAACCAAGGTTGCAGGATTTGATCAACATGCCATTCTTCAATGATACAGGGAACTTCAGCTTTGACAAACCTTCACAATGGACAGACTGGAAGCAGTATTTTGTAAGACTCGCATTGTTATTAAAGTCCATGAGGAAACTCAAGACAGGTATCCTCTTAATATATGCTATGGGGAAACAGAGAAAGCATATCTTTACCTTTACTGAAAATAGTCACTAAGATGACTGTGGCAGAGCTCTGGCTATGTTTGGTGCATATTTTATTCCTCAGAGAAATCTGATTTATGAAACTCCAGAGGCAAGGAGAGATAACTCCCAGGCTAACTAAAAAGCTTTCAGACTAAATGCACAAGATATGGGAAAATTCATAGCTCAAGAGATGTATGTCTAGCCAAAGATGCAAGATATAAGAAATGAACAAAATATACACATTTTACAGTTTGCCATACTACCCCAGACAGGGAGCTGACTACGATTACAGAGTTTCAAGAGCAATTGTTTCTGGGATCTATGATGTGTGATGACACAAAGCCTGCCTAGAGGGTGAAACTCAGTATTCATGGAAAGATCATTGACTGTAAAATTGTCTCAGGAGTAGACATGACAGTCCTATCAAGAAGGACTTACCATCACTTTGAACCCTCCTGGAACTGAAATCACCTAACACAGCCCTGACTAACCTTGGAGATATTCCATTTACAAAGACAAAAGTTTTGCATTCGGATTGCATGTGATCAAAAGATAAAAGGCCAAGAACCTTCCCAGCCACTGCATGACAGCCATGATGGGAGTGAAAGGTGGAAGAACTCAAAGGAATAACTGATGATATTGGACTTTAAAAGAAGTTTCAATACAAATAACCGTAAGACACAATGTTGAACCATGCAGAATAAAAGCACCTCTACCAGACAGACCTTGGAAGAGACTAGATGAAGATTTATGCAAATTCAGAATACATCATTATCTCATCATTGTGGACAATTTTTTTCAGATACATAGAAATAATGTACTTGAAAGACATAACGGGTTGCAGTGTTATTGAGAAACTGAAGTGTACTTTTGCTCGTTGTGGTATTCCTGAACAGCTAGTGATGGACAATGGGCCACAATTCACCACAGTAGAATTTAAATAATTCTAAACAAAATATGATTTTGATCATATTATTAGCAGCCCACATTGCCCACAAAAGAATGGAGAGGCTAAGAGAACTGTACAGACAAACAACAAACTTCTACAATAGCAAGATCCATTCTGAACTACAGATATACAACAATGGCAGCTACTGAATATAGTCAATCATAACTTCTGTTGAAAAGACAATTTAGAACTATGGGTCCATATTTGGAAAAAAGCCTATTCCCAAAGAGGCCAGATGTGAAGACAATAGCCAAATCAGACAAAAGGGAAGAGAGAGCTTACAGATGCTTTAACAACACATGTCATTCAGTTAGAGAATTGCTGGGTCTAGAACCTCGTGACCGTGTTTGTGTCAAACTGTGTGGAGGAAAAGAATGGACAACTCCAGATGTCATAAAGAAAAATAATTTATTAACCAGATCATATATGATTGAGACTAAGAGCACAGAGTTCAACAGAAATGGTTGATATCTTCAGTTTGTTCATCAGAGAGAACAATCAACAGAGCAAACTGTATAGATGGCACGTGCAAAAAAAGAGAACACTCAAAGGTTCCAAACTGACCAGATAGTCTCTACAACTAATGAACAGCCAGAAGACCAAATTGTTACATGTTGGGGTCTTGTAATTAGAAAACCAGTATGATTCAGACATTAACAGACTGATCTGTACTAAACTTTAAAGATAGCATGATAGTGTAAATGTTATAGGTGGTAGAAATGTAAAACTTAAAGGGGAAGAGGTAATGGAAGGCCTAACTGTATTATAATGTTCTACCACTCACTGGTGCCATGTGTAATATACTTTACCTGAGCTTCAAATAGCTAGTGCTAGCAGTGAATTAAAGGATCTTATTGGAGGACTGCAGCCAGTCCATACAAGCCGGCCCATACAAGAGCCTGATCTGCTAGTAGCAGACCTACAACCTACTGTGTTCAAGAAGTACATGAGAAGATTCACAAACATTAGAAAAAGCAGAATCAATTTCTAAAGTATGAAAGAAACTTAGTCATATGTATAATACCTATCCCTCTCGCCATCCATAGTGAATTAAACATAAAAAAAATCCATTACAGTGTCATATTTTAAAAGATTAGATTGATGGTTAGTTTCTGAAGAGAAGAAACATTTCACCTTCTTATTACACAAAGTACACAGAACTAGTCTAAATGTAATAACATTCTTGCTTGGCAGACAACTTTCATCCATACACTTCTGATTCAAAAATAGAGCCAGACTGAATGTGACTCATTAGCGGAACATAAGTAGTTAGAGCTGCCACTATTACTTTTACCTGTACCACACAGTTATTTCCCAATTTTAATTGGAAGATACTGCTGTATCTCCATGACCATGATGTCATGATGCTAACTTTTTTAATGGTCTTCATTGTATTAGGGTAGTGAGAAAATTCCCCCAGAGAATATTTGAAAGCAAAAGGGGAAATCCTTTCTTATGATATTTCACCCACAAATGTTCAAAGAAAGCAAAATATTCAAGTCCTAATTTATGCTTCAGACAAAGCATAAATTATGTGGATTTATGTGGATTCCAAACAAATAAAGTCCAAAAACTGTTATTTACCAGGACACAGTGCAGACAACACGACAGAGCTGGAGCTAATTCAGATGTCTGCCAGGCAGTCAAAAGCTGCTGTAAAAAGACATCAGGTCTCCTCCACTGCCTACGATACTAATCCTGTGATTATTATGTTAGATAAGGAGGAAGAAAGATAAAAGGGCACTCTTTCTTTATACTACACCTTCATTTAATATATGTAATTATATCACACACACACAAACTATGTTAAAAGGACAGTGAAACACTCAAAAAGTTAGGAAATGCCAAAATCAAGGTTGCCTATTCAACCTTAATTCATCCCCTTGTGCATATGCATTATGACAGATTATTTAATTACATTATCACATACTACTTAATATTCCTTACGCTCCTATGTAAGATTTTGAAAAGATCTGAGCATTCAGCAGCTCCCAATGACTTTGGTAGGTGTTCAGCGCTTTTGAAAACCAGATTACTTATCCAACTGACTGCATATCAACGCCAAAGTTTAACTTTAGGCACGTATTTTTTATAATCTTAGCCTTGTTATATATTCTAGCCTTAGACATTTGGATACTCAGTTTCAAACCTTGGCTCAGGTCACAGCTGAAAAGTCTGAGACCACATTACAAAATTGTCCTGGATGGCAGTTAATGCTGTAGTGACAAGGAAATGAAATAATAGAGCTGTCACCAGTCAGACCTAAAAGTTCATTGGCAGATGTATGGATGCTTACACATAGCCTGCCTGCTGTAGATAGTGATACTAATGGTTAGCTTTCAGGACTACTCATTTTTTTCACAAAATTAAAATAAAATATAAATATTATTCATTATATTAAAATATGTAGAAATAATAAAAGAAAACAGAGAAAAATAGCCCTCAAAATTAATTTACAAACTTCTAGTAATTTAATGCACACAGCATATTCTATTCATTCTTTTGTTAGGTATTGAAATTTTTCAACAATGAGATTCTACATATTAGCCATTCTGTGATTAGGTATTTGCCTATTGCTGATTACAACCTGTGGAGAACAGGCCTTTATCATTACTCCTTTTTCCAATTTCTAGAGCAGAATTGTCTTTTGATCATATTTTTTATGATTTTTCTGATGTAAAATGTCCATGTGGCATTACTTTGTCCAAGATTTAATATAGCTGGATGACATTCAGTATATTTCAAGAATACAATGATCTGGAAATAATCTTACAATAGATTGACTCATCTTTCAACACACTCAGGCGTGTTAGTCAGTGTGAGATAGCATTAGCATCAGAAGTGATTACACAATGAAAGAGGTGAAGTTTTTTGAAGAAACAAATTACACATGAAAAAGGGAAATTAATCAGTGAAAACAATAAAAAATGTGCGCAGATGACAAGTTTCTAATGACTTCACTGGTGAAGTGTGTACACATTAGAGCAATTTCTATCCCAAATAGAAAAGTTAACTATTGAACAGTCTCATGTGTCATTTTAATACTTAATTGCATATAATTTGATGTGTGCACAGAAATATTAGTGACTATAAAATATAAAGGAGTTATCGAATTTAGAGATTTTGTGTATCACAGACTTTGTTAAAAAATGGAAACATAATTAGGAGTTTATATCCGTAGATATTCCTGAAAAATCTATAATGAGTATTTAAATATTTTTTATATATGCAATAATAGAAACAATGGTAAGGGGGACCCAGATCACAATGAGACAAAGAGAATGGGAGAGGGTGTGGATGAGCATATTTATAGTGTCTATTTTAATTAACGGAAAATAAACAAACTCAGAACTTTATAGACAAGATGATGCTCCCAACATTAAGTATTCCAAGAGCATCTAGTGTATGTGATAATGCCTCATCCCTGTTGAAATGTGGGTTTTGAAAAATATATAGGATGGTGGATCACTAGATTTAATGAAAATCAGATAATATTTCTGGCAGACATTTTGAGTGAGGTCTCAATGAAACACTGTCCTTATGAAAAGTTATATATGGGGGCACTGTAATCAAGGCTTGTACCTCCCCTACCTTACTGTTTGATGTTATTGCCACCAAAGAAGTTGTTTGTATGGAAAACTGAAACAAGGAACATGAAGCCAAAGATTCAAAAGGTGGACATTATTTAGATCTGAGGAAGGATAGGTTTAGGGGATAGGTCTAACTGGATAGACATAGGGGATAGGTCTAACTGGAGGGTAAATTCTCAGTCCTTAAGTGCCTTTAAGTTTTTGGCCTCTGTGGGGTTAGAGAATGTTGAATGCTCATGTATTGGAATGTGAGAGGCTGAAATGAATGCCTAGTGGGGCTCACAGATAGTCCAGAGCTCTTTAAATCAAAGAAATAGTCCACTAAATCTGTAATCTGTGTTTGATCTGTGACAGCTGGTGCTTTGGTGTCCAAATTGGGTCTTCCATTTCATTCCATATCAGGGGGTAGCTGTGTTGGTTTGTATCCACAGAAACAACATGGAATGCATGGGCCCATGAATCTAAAGAACTGGGTATTTTACTCACGAAAGCTTATGCCCAAATAAATCTGTTAGTCTTGAAGGTGCCACTGGACTCCTTGTTGTTATTTAGCAATATGCATTTTGTAGTGTGATATGGTAGTCTGTCCCCTTAACAGCAATTGGTCCTCAGGGCTAGCACAACCCTCCATCACATAGCGTGGCCCTTTACAATTCTGAAAGGTCTGATATATACAAGGACCTAGGACAGGGGTGGGCAACCTGCGGCCCATCAGGGTAAGCTGATTGAGGGCTTTGAGACATTTTGCAGATGTTGACTGATCGCAGCATGGCCCCGCAGAACTCCCAGTGACCGTGGTTCACCATTCTCATGCTGCTTCCCACAACTCCCATTGGTCGGGAATGGTGAACCACGGCCACTGGGAGTTTCCGGCGGCCATTAAAATATAAAGAAACTGTCTGGAGCCTTAAAGCAGATTACCTTGGTGGGCCGCGTGCAACCTGCAGGCCACAGGTTGCCCATCACTGCCCTAAGCTATCTCAAGTTTAAGATGCCACATACCATAAAAAAATGAATGTACTATTTTCACATGCATCTGACGAAGTGGGTATTCACCCACGAAAGCTCATGCTCCAAAACATCTGTTAGTCTATAAGGTGCCACAGGATTCTTTGCTGCTTTTACAGATCCAGACTAACACGGCTACCCCCTGATACTATTTTCACAGAAAGGACATTGAATATATAAACACGAAAGCTTTATATTTGAATATATACAAAGGCAAAATTGTAATAATAGAATAATAACCTTCATTTTCAGCAGTCCTATGTGTAATGATGACATCATGACAGAAATAAATTTTAGACAAATTCTTTGAACTAATTGCATATGCAAGTAAAGTAGCAGTAAACAGTACAACATATAAAAATGTACAGTACATAATACAATTTACTAGAAGAGTACTCTGTTGGGGCATCTAAATTGTGGAATTCCTTGTCTGATTACACAATGAGACTGTTAGCGGATATAGGATGGCAACAGAGGATACAAGAGGCAACAGAGGATATAGGAGGCGGATAACCCAGAAGCTTAAAGCTCAACTATTAGTTATATATTGATATGAATTACACCCAGGTAATAAGCAAATCATCAGAAAATTGTATGCAGGTTGTATTTTTCCAATAAATTGATTTGTTTTGTTGTTATAGAAGGTTATGCTGAATTACCTAAAATTGGTACTAAAATTAGTATCAGAAAGTTTTGATCTATACAACAACAAATTTTTTTTTTATTACTATGTACACATACACACAGTTGGATATATATATTCTGAAAACCTGTGTGATATTACCAGGATATTTCAGTGAAAGTTAGTACTATTTTGTCTATGTTCTCACAGGAAAACAAGAGAGGATATATATATATATCAAACGGTGTTTTTTTTTCATTTATTCATATGAAAAGAAGAATAATTTTCCTTATTCGTGGTGTAATATATATATTTGAATAAGGAAAATTATCCTTCTTTTCATATGAATAAATGAAAAAAATGGTTAATTTTATTAAGGAAATACAATTATTCAGACAATATATAAAATATATTTACAAATGTTTATTCTGATCTAATTATCGCTACAATACAATGAATTGTTGAGATTTTTCTTTTGCCACACTATAAAAATACAATGTATTATGCATATGATATGTGATTCATAAGTCTATATATGATATTTGCATAATATTTTATTATAAGTAGTATGCTATCCTGCATGCTCCAAACTGGCAAGTAGAAATTTCCAGTCTTTTTTCTAGGCAGACATCGATTTTCACATTCACTTCTCTATCCTCTGTCTCCCTCAGGACCACTAATTAATATCGAGTAAACACCTCTGGCACACAGAGTGACAACTGGTAATCTCTAGAGAGGCACTGAGAAAAAACAGACTACATTCAAGCTGTAGCTTAGTTATTTTATACCTTAATCTGGCACTGTGGAGGTTGTTTGGGAAGGCTCAGCCTTCTCTGGCCTTTGAGACCCACTGCCCACGTGATCAGGATTTTATATGGCAGGTGTGAAATAAAGAGACTAAAAGAAATGGTTTTCACTCTGCAAAAAGAGTAAATAAATGAATGTGGCATTTTGTTTGAAATAATCTGCTCTAAGGCAGTGATTAGAAGAACCTGAGCGTATACTGAAGGTTGCAGGACCACAGGGACCACCAGGGGACATGCTTGAGGGTAGTGCCCCAGTACCCGTAGAAAGGTTTTCTACTATGGACGACGTTTTGTACCTCAGATATACTTCTTTCTGCCAAACAGATACAAGGTCTGCTGGATGAAGCCTGCTACATGCTCTTGTGATTCCCCATGAATGAGCTACTTATCTAAGTATAGGAACACCTGGACTTCTACCTTTCTGAGGTAAACTGACACTACTGCAAGGCATTTTGTATATACCCTCTCAACAAGACAAATGGTAACATGCTGTACTAATAATGGCAATTGCCCACTTGAAACCTGATATCTTCTGTGGGCCAGGGGAATTGCAGCATGAAAATGAGTGTCCTAGAGGTCGAGAGCTGCATACCAATTATAGGACAGCATTAGAGAGGCAAGAGTCACCATCCTAAACTTAGGGCTTCGCTACATTTGTGAGTTACAGCACAATAAAGGAGCCCTGGGCGCCCTACCTCACTGCCCGTCCACACTGGCAAGGCACTCCGTCTCTGTGGCTACAGCGCTGCTGATACTCCACCTCAGTGAGAGGAATAACGTTTGCTGTGCCTTAACTACAACGCATGGGTACCACTGTGAACGAGATGTTGCGTTACTGTGCTCTGATCGGCCTCTGGAAACGTCCCATAATCCCCTTAGGTCAAGTGGCCACTCTTGTCCAAGTTTTGAACTCCTGTAGGAATCTGGAAATGCCCTTTCAAAGCTCTGTCTCTGACAGCCGGCATGCAAACCATTACTGTGGAATGCTGGGTGTGAGAAAGGTGTGTGGGGGGAGTCTGCTGGTGTCTGAACTTACAAGACAGCATGCTGACATGTTCTCAGCCCTCCAAAAATCCACTCTCTCTCTCCCCAAATACACACAACACACTCCCTGTCACACTCCCCCCCATTTGAAAAGCATGTTGCAGTCACTTGCATGCTGGGATAGCTGCCCATAATGCATCACTCCCAATGCCGCTTCAAGTGCCGCCAATGTGGCCATACCAGTGTGCAAGCAGCTCTCAGTGTGGACAGACTGCAGTACTTTCCCTACTTCACAATCCAAAGGTGGGTTTAACTCACAGAGCTCTACATCTGCAAGTATAGCCATGCCCTTAAGCTTGCAGATGAAAAATTTTAACTGTCTCAAATCCAAAATGGCTCACCAACTGCTTTTTCTTTTTGGGAATCGGAAAATAATTAAAGTAAGAGCTCTTCCCCTTGTGGTTCTTGAGGCACATCTTCCACTGCTCTAAGATTGAGAAGTGACTGCACGTCCTTATGCAGCACGCTGTTGCAAGATAGGTCCCTGAATAGGGGTAGGGAATGTGGGTGTGGGTGGGTCTACAACTGGATAGAAAACTGAGGAAATTAAATAAAGAATTAACAAACAGAGGCAGTATGATTGGCAGATTCCAAAGAGATTTGTACTCTGCTCCTGATTAAGCAGTTAAACCTGCTGCCTTGATGCTGATGGAGGCATTTTTGGTCCTATAACTTGTTGAATCCCATACCAATCCCCAACCACCTTCAACACTCTGTTCCTCCTAGGCCCCAGGCGACCCACCTCTCCCAGCTGTCCTTCTATAGCCACTGAATCTTCCCCTGCTAGTTATTCATTACCCTCTTGAGCAGAAAGAAAAGAGCCATAGGAGCACCACCATTAACAGATTCACCACACTACTTTGTTCTGTCCAATTACTTTTCAGCTGATTCACCAAAATTTCTTCAAACCCTCTATAATCTCTCTCTTTTCTCTAGGTTACTAAAGGTGACTCCCACTTTTTTAAATTAAAAAAATATAATCTGTTTATGCCTGCCTGCTTTTAAGAGTGTTGAGGGTCTGAATCAGAGAATTAATTACATACAAATGGTGATGAATAAGGTACTCTGACTCACAGGGGCGTCAACATACAGTAGTGGAGGAGGAAAGGATACAGAACAAAAGATACAGCATAGTCACTGAATTAAAGACCTGTTATAAGCTTGAATGAGCCACTGGGCAACCACTTTACTGTCACTTGGCACAGTGAGTTCTTCTCTGCGGATCCCATGCTACACAGCAGTAGGCAGAGTAGACTTCCCAATTGCTTCTGAGAGATGAAGCAACATCAGGCACAGTATAACCTTGCAGCAGTTTGTGCTGACCCCAGTATATTGAGGATGAGAAAGAACTGGCTGCCTTTTGCACAGCTGGCAGGTCACAGAAACTGGAGCTCCACTTCTCCAAAAATCAGCTCGCTTTGGATGAGTAAAATTGTGCATCTCTGGGAAGTTTATGAAAAAGTAAGATTTACAGTTTGATTTTATTTTTTTTAAAGGAAACTAAATGAAACATTTATTACTGTTTAGGTGTTCTGCAATTACGTTTTACTATACAGTTTTGTACTGCTTTGTCTAATACTCCAAGGGGTTGGTAATAAAATGTATTACAAATCTGTTTCATTTCGAGGGCCATAAACAGAATTGCTGACATCAAGCACTCCTGAAAAAATGCACAGTCTGTGACTATGAAGTGAATTATGAGAAACAAACAAAAACAAGCTTTGCTTCAAAAACCAGTTAAGGTTGCTAGGTGACAATAATGTAGTTACGAACCACATCATTTACAAACCCAAGCACTTTAAAGCAAGAAAATGAATAGTTAAGGATATCATAAATCATTCACTGCTCACATAAGAAACAAACATACTGTTCTTAACAAGTACAAAGTAATGCATATTCCTTCACAACACAATGGCAGTAACTCCACCCAGGATTTGTCTTTAATTTATTGTTTTTATTATCTGGATTTTGGGGCATAAATGCTTTATTTTAAGGGGAAATATTACCAATTATTTTATTTATCAAATGACAGTAGAATATTTTGGTGAAGTATTTCTAGTACAAAGAAGTATCAATTACAAATCTGGTGTCATCAAGCAGGAGTCTCTCTTGTGGTTATTGGCTCTACTCATATAGCTAGGCACATGTTTAACCCAGGGTTTGGGACAGGAGTGGAGGTGGAGCAATTAGATAGATATGTTATACATTCCATGGACTGATCACTACCTCTTCATCCAAGATTGGGGCACAAATTTCTTGTTGGGGTGAGGGAATCTGTTCTGATGATCTGCCTTGGGTATGAAATGGAACTGGTCACTTCCAAAGGACTCTGAAGGAGAGAATTGTTTATATGGAAACCATTGTATTGATGATTTTGTAATACAGTAGAACCTCAGAGTTATGAACACCTAGGGATATGAGGTTGGTCATAACTCTGAAATGTTCATAACTCTGAACAATGTGAGGGTCACTCTTTCAAAAGTTTTCAGTGGAACATTGACTTAATACAGCTTTGAAACTTTACTATGCAGAAGAAAAATCCTGATTTTAACCATCTCAATTTAAATGAAATAAGCACAGAAATACTTTCCTTGTCAATTTTTTTTAACTTTTCCTTTTTATTTAGCAGTTTACAGTTAACACAGTACTGTACTGTATTGCTTTTTTTCTTTTCCTTTATTTTTTGGTCGCTGGTGCTGCTTGATTGCATACTTCCAGTTCCAAATGAAGTACGTGGTTGACTAATCAGTTTGTAGCTCTGGTGTTCATAATTCAGAGGTTCTACTGTAATCTTTTGTCTTTCACCATTCTTACAGGGCCCCTAAGTAATATTTGGTTTTGTGCACAGAGGTTTCTTCATTTTACGAGTGAAATAAGAGGGAGGTTGATCAGAGAGTGGTGGAAGCCCTTGACTGAAAGTGAATGGTGATTTCATAAAGACTGGTGTAACCAAACACATAATGTAGAATCTTTACTAGTGGTGCTGATTCATCTTAGAGGGCCTTTCCTTCACCCACTCCCCTGGTTCTTGTCATGGAGACAGAAAGCAGAAGACCAGAAGTTCGAAGCATAGGCAATGCAATGTTTACTGGGGATAAGCAAGCATATTTGTAGCTTTACACACCGGCAGAGGTTTTTTTTTTTTCAGTATTCCGTTTCCAGCTTTGATTTGCAGAGTGTTTATCCCATGTTCCCTTTCCCAGCTTTGAGGCTGCAGAGTCTTTCCTGTGTTCCTGTTTTTTATTCTCACCTCCTCCTTCTTAGGAGGCCCAAATATACCTGCAGTGCACACCCCTAGTCCCACCCCTTATAATTTATGGTTATGTTTTGTTTTGGAAGGTCATCAGTTTGGGATCTTTGTTCCACCCTTTATGCATTTCATAGAAGGGGTAAAAAGTAAGGTTGTGCTCTGGCCAAAGCCAGGTTTTTTTTTTTTTTTTTTTTTTTTGCTTTCAGTGTGTTTTATGCCTGCCTCCCAGAACCACCTTTGCTCCCCTCCAACCCCCCAAACTGGTTGCTTAATCTCTGTTTAAAAAAAAAAAAGGCATGTAGCCTTTTAGTGTATGCTCCTATATTATACTTTCACCATAACCTGTAACACTTAGTTTTATCTTTTAAACTTTTTTCACCCTATTTGCTTGTGGGCAAATGTAACACACAGTGTCTTTGTTCACATATATTAGTAAATATATAAAAGTGTTAAAAAGTTAAACCCAAAATTTTATTCCAGGCTAACAAACAGGTCTATAGACTAACAATTCATGAAAAGGAAAGAACTCTGTTTGAGAAATCTCAGGCTCAGTTTGCATGACTAGCACTTTGAAAAAACATTTTTCTTTGTAAACTGACCAAATGTGGCGGTGTTACTGAGATACAGCAAACATGGAAATCGAGAATGTCAGTGTTTAACTCACATTTCAAGTGTGGATATTTTTTCTCCCCCTCATCTTTCCTTGACAAGATAATTTACAGACCATTAGCCTATAACCCAGGTAGGATCATCTGCTCTTGTCACTGAGGATGCTGAGTCTTCAGCTTTAACCAAAGTGGCACTAACAAGTATATATGCCAGTTGGCGCATTCATATTCTGTTACTGGCTACTGCACACAGAAGGGGACTACTTAAATGTGAATGAACAAACGTAAATGGTAATCACACACAGCAAGACTTGCACTTTTTACCACCTTGTGTAGTTAAAATCAGCCATTTCCTTATGCTAATAATGTAATTCCACCTGTTAAATCCCCCTAGCCACATGCCAATGTGAGCTAATGTAATCCCAGAATCTGTACTTCAGGACACCATTCACATGCCTACCATACCTAAGCCTTTCTTCACACTGAGAAAGTTATGTCCATATAACATAACTTGTAATAAATATAGTGACTGGCATATGAGGAGTCTGTGCTCTGGTGAGGGGCTGTGTGTGTCTCGTGTTATTGTGTATGCTGGTTTTATTGTTGTGTTGAATTCTGTCTGAGGAAGTTGTGCTGGGAGATTTGTGCTGATTTGTTCATGTGACAGATGAGCATGAGGTGAGGGGATTGGACTAAGTAATCCATAGTCTAGTCAGGCTCCCACTTACAACCAGTGAAACAGCTGAATAAAAATTAGCTGTAGAGTAAGTGTGGTGATTGGTTGAGTTACCTTTGATATTACCATGGTCTAGGATGCATAGCATGGGTGTAATCTGAAAAGTCATAATGGCTAAAATCTTTAAAATTGGATGGTAACAGACCATGAAACCCTGTGATGATTCAACCTGGTAATATGCTAAATAAAAAAACCCTCTCAACCATGCTTGTAGCTGATTCCATCATTTCACACTAACTCAACAGATATTCTAGGCTTCAGAATGACATACAGAGTGATATTCCTGAAATTTACTATATGCATAATAATACACAGGACATCACAAAAGAGATTTGAAGATGGAGACAGTAGTGGCCTTATGGATCATTGTAGGGAGCAAGGTCTATGTTTAGATTAGGTGCAGGCACTGACTCACCATGTGCACCTGGGGGAGGAGAGGGTATTTGTACCCTATGCATTTCAGAGGAACTCTCTTCTCTCATCAATCACTGATCAGCAGCAACACACCTCACATCACAGGATCAGAGTGGGACTGTGTTTTTTATACTCTGTGGGCTTCCACTAGTCACCTTTTTACTTTGGGTTAGGAATTTTCCCCCACACTGCTAGGTTGGTCAAGGCACAGTGGACTTTTTTACCTTCCCCACAGCAGTTCAGGGACTCCGTGAGGTAGGTAAGGAGGTTAGGTCAGGATGTCACAATTTAGTAGATAGCAGGTGTCCAGTGTATATGCCTGTTACAGAGGGGATATGATTCCCAGATGAAAAGGAGCCGGAACTGGATTTAGGAAGAGTCATCCCCTAACAAAGCCAGAAAAGGGGGATTGGGAGTTCCTAACTTCAGGTACAGCAGGGAAACAATTCCCCACTCTTTTCCAATCCCCCTTAGCACTCATATGAGGGGAGGGTTGTGGGGTCCCAGCAATGGGCTGGCTGATACCAGGTTGAGAAAGGGTTGGACTAAAAGCAGTGCTCTCAGATAGGTGGAATGATGACTTGTACTGAACTACTTATACTTATTCCCAGATATGTTCAGTGAATACAGTTGTGCCTAATTAAACAACATCCATTGAGTCTTGTGTGTCTTTCTGTGTGGCTGGAACAATGAGGACGTATAGCAAAAACAGATTTTGGTGTTTCTAATGAGGATCTGTAGTAGAAAAATGTGCTGTAACTTGTTCCAAATGAAGATACAGATACAGATGCTCTAAGTTAACATCAAGCTAATATGCTTTTTAGAGCTCCTTGTGAAAACATAGGAAGGGTCAAGAGTTTATTTTTTGTCATGATTAATTCAAGTTGACAGCAAGTTATTCAGGAACAGAGGTCAGAGAGAAAGACTGAGATACAGAACTGGATGCAGGAAGACGAGGCAGGAATGAAAGGCAGCTCCATGAGCCATTGCTGTAAGACGGCAGTTAAAAGCACATGGATTAGATAGTCTACAGAATCGGTATTTAAAATGTTTATTCTAGTACCTCCAATCTTTCAAGTTACTGTAATCTTTTGTGATGATTTTTCCTTTCCCCTTCCATAGCAAATGTATTTGCAACATCACATTTCACAAATGACATATATGTTGCTTTTTTTTATTACAATCCTAGATGGGAAAAGAAAATTAGTTTTTACTACAACTTCTTGCAATGTAGAACTATGCCCTTCCACGCGAATCTGATATCTATAGACAAGGTCCACACATGCAGCTATTTGCATTTATAATACCAAAGTTATTGTGAAGCTAAAAAAAATGGTTATAATAACACCTACCTATTTGCTTTTTGCTCTTAGCATGCCACCAAAAGTAGAACAAATACAAATATGTTAACATACCTAAGAAAAGTTCTTCCCTCCAAGAGCTGAGTTATGGGAGAGGGAAAGGACTAAGAGCATCCACTGTAGGAGCAGTAGAAATATATTTCTTAATTTTAGATAACTATAAATCCTATCATTGAACTGAAATAAGTAAACCATTAAAAAGACATCTCCCCCTTCTCCATCATTACCAATTATTTGGAATTCTCTCCCTCCCCTGCCACCCATATTTTTAGCTTTAGATTGGGACATTATGTAGATAATGAAAGAGAGCCATTAGAATCTTTCTAGCAAGAATTATATTCAGGGCTTTAAAAATGTACTCAACCCTGACTAGTCAGAAGCCAATCTGAAAAATGCAATTTTCTGCCACTCTATGCCATCATGTGACTCAGCAAGAAAAAAGTAACACTCAACCACCTAGAGAAGAGTTATAACATGAGGCTTTCCTCAGTGCTCCAAGAACCCACCGTGTGACCTACATGTTTTGTAAGACTCTAGTCAGTATAACATCTAAGTTTCCCCTCCACTGAATTATCTACATGTGCCTAGAGGTGAGCGAACTGCAGCTACCATGAACTAGAAGGCAGAAATCTGTGATTGCCAGGATAGGGGAGCATTGGGCCACTGATCAGGACAGAGCCACAGCAATGTGTCAGTCTCTGTCCCATGTCAATTCAACTCTTGATCCAATTCTATTTCACTGTTCAGATCCTGGGATGACACAGCACTAATTGTTAAGATGAAGCAATCCCTGACTAAGTATATGATTCACTTCCAATAAATAAGCAATCCCATCACTATTCAATGAAGTGCTTTGCTGAGTCAGGACATCATTGTTCATGTCGACCCTTTAAAACTATGCACTAAGGTCAAATCATGCCCTTAGGGGCCTCTACAGTGTCTTAGTGAACTGTCTCACCACTTACATTGATTTGGGGGGCGGAGGGGTGTCATAAAGATAGTTTAATACCTCACTCAAATTCCTGTCTTCCCTATGCACTTTTGTAGAAACAACCAAAATACTTTACTATAACTCTAGGCTTTCAGACCTCTGAGGCTCCTGCAGAGGCAGATGGATATCAGCTTCACAAAGGGCTGCTCAGGAGTAGTGACTTCATTTACATGAGATTTCTGATCCAGATACAGAACACATGCCTGTAGAGCTGGTGCAGCTCCCTCTGTTCTTTGAACACTGGCCAGCCTGTGTCATAACTGTCCTACTCAGATCTGAACCTTAGAGTTCAGAACATGAGAAGCTAGCATGAAACCTCCAAACTTAATTACCAGCTTGGATCTGATATCACTGCCACCAGCCAGAAAAATTCCAGTGTCTGGCTCACTCTGGTCTCCCCAAAACCTTCCCTGGGGGACCCCAAGACTCAGATGCCCTGAGTCTCACCACAAAGGGGAATAAACCATTTCCCTTCCCCCTCCTCCCCTGGTGTTTCCTCCCTGGGTTCCTGGAGAGATATACAGATTCAAGCTCCGTGAATCTAAACAAAGGGATTCCACCCTCTTTACCTCCTCCCAGATTTCCCCGCCTTGGGTACTCTAGGATATTCCCTGCTTCAAGTCCTTGAAACACAAGTACCGAGAGATCAATCTCTCTCTCCCCTCACCCAGAGGGTATGCAAAGTCAGGCTTAGTAAATCTAACACAAAGAGATTCTCTCTTCCCCCCTGTCTTCTTCCTCCCACCAATTCCCTGGTGAGCTGCAGACTCAATCCCCTTTAGCCCCCACTAAAAAAAAAATCCTCAGGTCTTAAAAAGAAGGCTAAAGACATAAAATGGTCTCTGTATCAAGGTGACAACCTACAGGGTCAATTGCTTAAAAGAAAAAATGAATAAACAGCCTTATCCAAAATGAATACAATTTAACACATTCCAGCAACTACACACATGTAAATACAAAAAAACAATATAAACTTATTGTCTTACTAACCTTGTACTTACAACTTGGAAACAGAAGATTAGAAAGCCTGGAGATTCCTGTGGTCACTCTCAGAGCCCAGAAAGAGAATAGACCAAAAACAAAGGACTCACACCCAAAACTTCCCTCCACCCAGATTTGAAAAAGTCTTGTTTCCTGATTGGTCCTCTGGTCAGGTGTTGTTTGTTACCCCTTTCCAGGTGAAAGAGACATTAACCCTTAGCTATCTGTTTATGACAGCTTGTCCAAGGATTGCTGGCTCAGTATGGAGCCTGCTAATGCAGCATCAGGAGTGTATTTGCCAATAATAGGTGGAGTTCCCCCATGCTTGGAGCATAATCGCCCTGCACTGAGTGAAATCCTGGCCTCATTTAAATCAGTGAAAAAACTCTCATGGGTTTTCAATGGTGCTAGGATTTCATCCACTGTATTTAACCCAAATTTATTCTTTTCATCTGTTCTGGATTTATTAGTGTGATGTTTATCTCATAAAATATGACCATGTAGATCATTGTTGCTGCCACTGTTATATAACTGCAAAAAATCATGTACAAAATGTGGCACGTAAGATGTTTATGGAAAGGTTATGACTCACTGAATATTATTATGCTGTTTGTATGCATGTATCATTTTTGTATTTGAAGTTATGAGTATCAGCTCTATACCAGAATTTCAAATGTTTGCTCCTGGGGTAACACTAGAAGGTATATAGCCTGCACATCTTAAAGGGACTATTCAAATTAAGTGGCTCCGCCAGGAACACTTGACTCACAATGGACCATGGGAGATGCCTTTCTACAAATAATGGACTTTCCTACTACAACTAAGCCAAATTATTCAGGGACATGTGACTTGCCGATGTGACTCCAAACTCCATCTTTCACCTGTAAGTTTCCACTAGCTGGGCTGAGGGCTTTGTTGGAAACTATGGATTTCTCTCCACAGAGCAGAAGCTATAAAAAGCACTGGAAACAACTCCATTTTGCCTCTTTCCTGCTCAAGCCTCTGGACCAGTGGTGGGCAACCTGCAGCCCGCAGGCTGCATACAGTCCATCAGGCTGGTGGGCCACCAGACAGTTTATTTACATTTACATGGCCACCTGCAGCTCCCGGTTGTTGTGGTTTGCCATTTATAGCAAATCGGAGCTGCAGAAAGCGGTGGCCAGCACGTTCCTGTGGCCCACACCACTTCCCACAGCTCCTATTGGCTGGGAACAGAGAACCACAGTCACTGGGAGCTGCAGGCAGCCATGTCTGCGGACAGTTAATGTAAACAAACTGTTTCATGGCCTGTCAGCGGATTACCCTAATGAGCTGCATGTGGCTCATGGTCCACAGGTTGCCCACCACTGGACTAAAAAGTCACACCTGCCACAATGAGTTATCAGAAATCCTTCAGCATTTCCATGGAAGCTTCAATACCTGTTGAGAGGTTTGTCCAAAGGAAGAACTTTGTCATCATTTTTCATTGACCTTTAAAACCAAATAAGTAGGGCTGATGATATGACCCAATGCTCTTCATGTATCTACCCAGGAGTAAGGGATGGCTTTTAGGACAGTCTCTGTTACTTTATTTTATGATATAGTTAGAATTACAGAAACATCATCTTTAGAAGAAAAACAATCCTGAAATCAGTTAAATTAATTTTTCTTCTGTTTAGGATATCAAGAAATGCAGCAGTACTGGGTGATATAAGCTTTAATATGCTATTTGATATGTTCTGATATTCTACTCAGATAATAAGATGACTAAATCTAAATAATCAGTGAAAAGTTGAAACAAACTTTTCTATTTGTGCTCTGGAGGGAGCTAAAAGTTTAAAAGGAATATTTTAATATTGAAATAGTCAATTCATAAGTTTATATTATTTCATTTACCATTTATTAAAGCTCAGAATCAATATAATGTAAGGATTAAATTGTACTTAATGAACTGTCACTGCTGGGACAGAGTGAGAGGAGTGGATAAGTTAAAATAGTTTTATTATCTGAAAGATGATAGAAAAGAAATGTGAGACAAGTATGACTATAATATTTGTATATCTATGGATTAAATTGTGTGCCTTACTGCACAGGGAAATAAGAGGACAAAATGAGACCCCTTCCTCTCCTGCTTGGCTACCTGCATCATCAGAACATGAAAGGAGGGAAGAGTCCTCACCGCCAAGCTGCTACTCCAACTCCTATATGGATAGCTGGGGACTGAATGGGCAGGAGTAAAAAGGAAGTGGGAAGAAATTTTGCTCCTCCTCCCACCAATATGAACTGGTGTGGATGGGAAGGTAAGCTTGCCAAGGAAAGGGTAGCACAGTTTACTTGCCCCATGTAGCAAAGGGGAAGCAGGGATTAAACAGTGACACTCACTGTTGAAATTTGGTGCCTGCCCTGTTCCAGCGCAGTGCAGGCATATGCTCCTCTTACTCACTTCGGATTGCAAGGTGCAAATAACGTTTTCTTAATATTTTGCAAGATCTGCTTGGTACCAATCATTCTTTTTTAGGCTTTTATATAGCATCTATCACTATAGTGTCTCAAGGCCCAATTTGGATAATCTTACATTGAACAGTACCTTATTTCTCAAGTAGTCTAATTGATTACCGTTGTCATCATGAACAGGTCTGACTATCAAAAGGAGGCAGCCAGACAACTCTCCAATACCAAATTCTACAGGCCACTTCCCTCAGATCCCACTGAGGAATACACTAAGAAACTACAGCATCTACTCAGGACACTCCCTACACTAACACCAGAAGAAATCAACATACCCCTAGAGCCCCGACCAGGGTTATTCTATCTACTACCCAAGATCCACAAACCCGGAAATCCTGGACGCCCCATCATCTCGGGCATTGGCACTCTCACTGAAGGACTGTCTGGATATATGGACTCTCTACTCAGACCCTATGCCACCAGCACCCCCAGCTATCTCCGCGACAACACTGATTTCCTGAGGAAACTACAATGCATTGGTTACCTCCCAGAAAACACCCATCCTAGCCACCATGGAGGTAGAGGCTCTCTACACAAACATCCCACACACAGATGGAATACAAGCTGTCAGGAATACTATCCCTGATGATGCCACAGCACAACTGGCTGCTGAGCTCTGTGCCTTTATCCTCACACACAACTATTTCCAATTTGATGACAATATATATCTCCAGATCAGTGGCACTGCTATGGGCACCCGCATGGCCCCACAATATGCCAATATCTTCATGGCCGACCTGGAACAATGCTTCCTCAGCTCTCGTCCACTCACACCCCTTCTCTATCTACGCTACATTGATGACATCATCATCTGGACACATGGGAAGGAGACTCTGGAAAAATTCCACCATGATTTCAACAGCTTCCACCCCACCATCAACCTCAGCCTGGACCAATCTACACGGGAGGTCCACTTTCTTGACACCACGGTGCAAATAAGTGATGGTCACATTAACACCACCCTATATCGAAACCCACCGACCGCTATGCCTACCTTCATGCCTCCAGCTTCCATCCCGGGCACATCACACGATCCATTGTCTACAGCCAAGCACTGAGGTACAACCGCATCTGCTCTAACCCCTCAGACAGAGACCAACACCTACAAAATCTCCACCAAGCATTCTCAAAACTACAATACCCGCATGAGGAAATAAGGAACAGATCAACAAAGCCAGACGTGTACCCAGAAGCCTTCTACTGCAAGACAAACCCAAGAGAGAAACCAACAGGACTCCACTGGCCATCACATACAGCCCCCAGCTAAAACCCCTCCAACGCATCATCAAGGATCTACAACCCATCCTGGACAATGATCCACACTTTCACAGGCCTTGGGTGGCAGGCCAATCCTTGCCCACAGACAACCTGCCAACCTGAAACATATTCTCACCAGTAACTGCACACACACCATAATAACTCTAGCTCAGGAACCAATCCATGCAACAAACCTCGATGCCAACTCTGCCCACATATCTACACCAGCGACACCATCACAGGACCTAACCAGATCAGCCATACCATCACTGGTTCATTCACCTGCACATCCACCAATGTAATATACGCCATCATATGCCAGCAATGCCCCTCTGCTATGTACTGCGGCCAAACTGGACAGTCTCTACGGAAAAGGATAAATGGACACAAATCAGACATTAGGAATGGCAATATACAAAAACCTGTAGGAGAGCACTTCAACCTCCCTGGCCACACTATAGCAGACCTTAAGGTGGCCATCCTGCAGCAAAAAAACTTCAGGACCAGACTTCAAAGAGAAACTGCTGAGCTTCAGTTCATCTGCAAATTTGACACCATCAGCTCAGGATTGAACAAAGACTGTGAATGGCTTGCCAATTACAGAACCAGTTTCTCCTCTCTTGGTTTTCACACCTCAACTGCTAGAACAGAGCCTCATCCTCCCTGATTGAACTGACCTCGTTATCTCTAGCTTGCTTGCTAGCACACATATATATACCTGCCTCTGGATATTTCCATTACATGCATCTGAGGAAGTGGGTATTCACCCACGAAAGCTCATGCTCCAAAATGTCTGTTAGTCTATAAGGTGCCACAGGATTCTTTGCTGCTTTTACAGATCCAGACTAACACGGCTACCCTCTGATAATTGATTACAATGGGGCTACTTCCAAAATAAGGATATCAGAATCTGGCTTTATATTTGTTATCTACTACTCTTTGTAACAATTTATGGATATGTAAAAGGTAGTTAAAAAGTTAAAAAACAGAAAGAAAAGAACAGTGCTGACTACACATTGCTGATTGCTTGCTGGGAAATACTCAGCAGCACTCCAGCTCCCGGTGATACCTATCTTGTTTGTGAGTCACTCCTGAGCATTTGGCATCTTAGATGTGAATGAATGCCTCTCTACCTCTGTCTGGTACTGTACTTTCATCCTTAATTTGTCAGCATATTGGTTAGAAGCTATTGTGAAGTACAGAATAGTTCTAATGGGAGCTTAAGTACCACTTAGAGCTCCTTTACCAAAGAAAAATGCCTATCTGCTCTGGAAACAGAGGACTGGATTTGTAAAATAGAGCTTAAATAAATCAAAGAAATTCAAAATTAGCAATCTCTTGACTATTACCATGACACAGAACTAACTATCCCACTCTGCTCTGATGTACATCACTACTGGATGTTTAGAATTTTCCTCTATAGTCTCATACATGGAATATTCTTCAAAGGCTGTTTGGCATGTAAATAATTGGATATATTGACATTTCCTTTGTATCTAGTTTGTATTATTTAAGGTTCACTTTTTAAAACATAGCAGCATATGTTTTTCAAGATGGCTATTGATTTCTGGGTACACAATTTAGGACACCTTAAAAGGGCCTGGATTTCAGACAGCAGGCATTCAAGACATCTGAAAGCCAAACCCTTTTAGTGTGTCTCAAATTGTGCACCAAAAAATTAAGTGATGTTTGAAAACCTAGCCCATCATGTTTTTCAAGGGCACCCAAAATTACTAGTCACTTGTCAATATTTAGGCCAGTCTCTATATTATAAATGTAGTTTGTGTGTTTAAAAATGCAATACTTTATGCCCACAGTGATAGGGCTCAGAAATAATGCAAAAGTGATGAACATATGCAAAGTTGTGTGCACACAGTGTATAGACTCTTTTGGAAATTTGTCGCTTTCTAAATGTATCCACACAAACACTTGCTCAACAGACAGAGAATACACATAGACTATAGCTAATCTGAGTCTTCATCCTGCAATAGGAATTTATAGTCTGAGTGGCAGGGAACAGAGGATCTGGGGTAAGAGTGCATGGAAGATCTCCACCCACTGTCAGCTATTGCTGCCATTCCATGTGATGGATGGATGTGGCTTGAAGTAGATTTTTCTTTATTGTTTTGAAGCAGTTGGCTCCAAGTATAAAAAAAAATCATGCTGAGCTTCTAGGAGCAGCATTCATTCTCATTTGAAAGCAGGTCACACATTCAGCTTTTGTACTCAATTTCCAAATAATCGCAGCAATATGCACCACACATGCCGCTTCAGGCATCCAAAAGGACTCATATTGGTAGCATCCCTTAAAGGTACTTATCTCATTAGTGGTCTGGGCCTGTCTTTCCTCTTCATTCAGTCTCTAATTTTGCACAAATGCCAGAACCAGGCAGCCAATAAGTCCTCCCCTGCTCTGAACACTGACATCTTTTTCTCCCCATACAGGGACAGAGACTCAACTTCCCTACTCAGCACAAAGCAAACAATACAGTCATTGCAAACCCTGTCATCATGCCTGATAAAATCTCAAAAGGAATGAAATAAAAGCAAAGAAACTGTCAGCTACATAACAGTGGGAGCCATGAACTTAGTTGGGTTTTGTCATCTTCAATACTGCTTCTTTCAGACAGAACACAAACTAGTAAGGTATGCAGACTCTGTATTCTCCTATCCCCAAAGGTGCCCACTGTTCTTTGCCAGACACTCACATATATAACTTAGCGCTCAGATGCCTCTGCATTTTGCTCTCAAAGGTACCTTCTCTAATAGGAAGCATTGATTTTTACTTTTGGTCTTTTCATTCTGTACTGTACATCAATAGATGAGGACAAAAAAGCAGAGCTAGCAGTGGCAAATGGTAATTTTGCTATTTACACTTTATCTACTGTCCTCTATCCACACAGCTCTAATTTAAAAACAAAGTCAATCAGGGGAATATAAACCACAAGTCACTAAAAATTACGCAGAGTATTCAGTTCATCTCTATTTTACTATATAAAGATTACAGTAGCTAGACCTCAGTATCGAAAGTACATAGGTAACATGGCACTATATCCTGATCTTTCATACTGATTAACAATTCACTCTAGGTATGACCATATTCAATGTTCAACCCACCAATATCCTGCAGGCTCAAAGTGTCTTAGATTTCAATTTCAAACTCTCCTTACAATATATTTTCTGGAAAGAAATATAAAATACTTCTACATTTCTGCCACTAATGCCTAGTTTACTGATGTTGCCACCACACCCTGATAGCTCTAAAACCACCTACCAAATGTTTAGTAATTGTCTCTGTCTGAAAAAAATACATATAATTTTTGTTAAGCTCTACACAGTATGGAGTGTGTTGGCTGTGCATTGAGAAAATCTAACCAGGAAACGGGTTGGACCTGCTCTGCAAACCAGAGACAACTTTTCCCTCCTGCCCACCTTATTACGTGTTAGAAATATTTGGAACTGCTCAGAGGAAAGAGGGGTTATTTAAATAATATTCTACACTTCCTTTGCAGCTCCCTTTCCTGGATTTGGTCATAATCACATCTATTGCTGGGGCCACTGGATTTAGCCTACATGTTCAGTAATTATACTGCATGACCCAACATATTGGAATGGCGATGAGAAATATAGATTTGAAGCTGGTTGGATTGCTCCTTTTGCCTGTTCACTCAAGGAGATAAGGCACCCCATCTTCTTCAATACAAGAAGGGACCTTCCCTTCTTTCCCCTCCACTGATCACTGTTTGGAGGGGACATATTTCCAGTGGACCTATTGTCTACTTTATGGCGGAGTGACCTGGGGAGCCCCAAATCAGGGATAATTTCTATTTGAGCAATGAGTCTTTTAAGGCTTTTTCTATAGTTGAGTGTTAGCAATCAGGGAAGAAACATATTGTCACATTAAGATGTTCAAGAGTGCTGTCAAGGTTTTTTCTCCACTTTGAACTTTAGCGTCCAAAAAGTGGGGACCTGCATGATCACTTTTAAGCTTAATTACCAGCTTAAATTTGGTAGGCTGCCACCAGCCAAAAATATAGTGTTTGGCACCCTTCCTGTTCCCCCAAAACCTTCCCTGTGGAACCCAAGACCCAAATCTCTTGGATCTGAACACAAGAGGAAATTAGCCTTTCCCCCCTCTATTCTCCCCCCCAGACTTTCCCCTCCCTGGGTTATCCTGAGAGGCTACACTGATCCAAACTCCTTGGATCTTAAGACAAAGAGGAATTAACTTTCCCCTTCTCCTTTTCCCCCCACCAATCCCTGGTGAGTTCAGACCCAATCCCTTTGGGTCTTAAAACAAGGGAAAATATCAATCAGGTTCTTTAAAAAAGGAAAGCTTTTAATTAAAGAAAGAAAAAGTAAAAATTATCTCTGTAAAATCAGGATGGAAAATGTTTTACAGGGTATTCAGATTCATATAGACTAGAGGGACCTCCCCCCCACAGCCTTAGATTCAAAGTTACAGCAAACAGAGGTAAAATCCTTCCAGCAAAAGGAAAAACATTCACAAGTTGAAAGAAAACATACATAAGACTAATCTGCCTTGCCTGGCTACTTAGAAGTTTGAAACATGAAAGACTGATTTAGAAAGATTTGGAGAAGCCTGGGTGTACGTCTCGTCCCTCTCAGTCCCGAGAGCGAACAACGAACCAAAAAAACCCAACACAAACCAAGACTTCCCTCCACCAAGATTTGAAAGTATCTTGTCCCCCCATTGGTCCTCTGGTCAGGTGTCAGCCAGGTTTACTGAGTTTCTTAACCCTTTACAGGTAAAAGAGACATTAACCCTTACTTATCTGTTTATGACAAGTGCGCTTGCAGTGTTCAGGGTATCCCTCCACTTAAATCCCTTGAGTCCTTATGTATTTAGACTTGATACAACCCAATTCTACTTCTGGGAAGAAGCAGATGTGGATAGGAATTACACTGCTGCTTCTGAGATCATGTTGGTGGTGCATTCAGGGAATCGGGCACAGCTTCCTGATTCTGAAGTTTCCCCATTCTGGACTAAAGTTAGAGCAGTGTAGGAGTCTAACTGACACCAGCTGGCTATGGTCCATAAGGGACCATACAGCAGTTGAGAATTGTGATGTGGGGAAGAGCCCTCAATACTGATGACAAAATATTAGTAAAATTCCTATTTTTTTAAAACATTACAAACCTTGTTTGTGCTTTTACTGCATAGATGCAAGGACTTTATAGCCAGGAAGTTTGAAAATATAACAATACTTGTGTATGTTTTAGTTAGATTATAAAATGTTCAGGCTAGTTAAAGAAATTGCAGGATGCTTCTGCTTCCTCCCGCCCCCACACCCCGAGACAAAATGTCAGGAAAGGGCCCTCCTTGGACATAAAATCATGTTTATTACCCCTGAGAGTGTTGATACAAATTCAGAAAAGCAGCATGTTAAACTTTATTATGGTTTAACTGTCTATTCCAATTCTTTTTATATTGTGTTTTGAAAAATGGACGTAAGCTTAGTTGTTGTGATTGGTGCTTTTTATAGAATATTTGACAGGAGTTTTTAATTGCAAATTACATACTGAATCAGGTAAACACCATTTGGATTAAAAAGCAACTAAATCAGGAGTGTTTTTTCAAGAGCAGGACATCTCCCTCTTGTATCAGATACCAGTCTGGCAAAATATAATCCTTATCTCAAGCAAACAAACCACGTAAACAGTCCTGTTTTAGGAAAAGACCAGATTGTAAAAAGGAACATAGGAATGTTTTATTGAAGCAATAAATCTAGGCCATAAAGTGAGCCCCAAAAGGCTCTAGGAAAAACATGTGTAGTTGGAAATGTTTTAAACCTTGTGTTTATTTGTTAAATGTTGAAATGGCAAATTATGTGAATTGTATACTTGCAAATACATTAGCTAAATGGAAAGCCTCTAATACAGTTTTTTTAATATCATTCCTGTGCAAATGGTAAAATGCTTTATGTACCAACATGGTATCTAAACACCTTGGTCAACTAATTACTAATGTGAGAAGCCATTAAAAATGGAATATTTATATTAATGTGGAATTAATTACTTAATGGTGGTGCTCGAGCAACACCCTCACCCAACTCACAAAGAAAAAGAAAACAATCTTGTTTTCAAGAACTGTCATGTAGAATCAATAACTTCCTTATAACTATTTAAGTTAGAGACACGCTTTAAGACTTAATTATATTAAACAAACAAACAAACATTGTTTTACAAACTAAAACCTTTTGTATAAAGAACAGGAGGGTCTGGGCTTTTTGAAAACAGAATTTCATTTCCTATCGAACTCTAACAAAATTGAATAAATATCTCCAAAAATGAACTGAATAAAAAGAGTGTTAAAAACTAATTTTAAAAATTATCTGAGATTTTCCCACCACAGAAGAACAAAGACAATTAGAAGTGTGTATCAGTGGCAGAAGTTATCACCACAAACAAACCCCGAAGGAATGGAGCTAATGGAATACTGACAGCAGTCAACGTTGTATCAAAACAAGCCTGAAAAGGGTGGGTTTCCACATAATTTCATGAAAATAGGAAGAAGAGTACAAATCTCTGAAATTAGCACCCCCCTCTCTCACACTTGCTACCTTGCTCAAATACACAGCACTCATCAGTTTATCCTGTCAATTTGTACAAGAAAGCTGTTGTGATGGGTGTCACCTGTAACTGGGGTACCACTGAGCCCCGCTGACCTATCAGCCTGGGTTGCCTTTATACTATAGTGCTGTGACCAGCCTGCACTTTCATCAGCACACGTACAAGTAAGGACACACCCAGCTGCAGTTGCATGAAGATGCTGTGATCAGCCCTGCATGAAACAGTTCCAGCTAGGGAACTTCCCAGCTACTCAGGCACACACTCCTTCTGGAGTATAACCCCAAAACTATACCGTTTTGCACTGCATAGGGAACTATACAGCGTTAGCTCATAAGATTCACCTCCTCCCTCGACGGGGAAAGGAATATACTACAGCTTTCTGCCCCGAGTTATGACTTCCACACATTGGTTTTAGACAAAGCAAAACCAAATTTATTAACTACAAAATTTTAAGTGATTATAAGGGGTAGAAAATGGATCAAAGCAGATTACCTAGCAAATAAGCAAAGCATGCAAACTAAGCTTAATATACTACAGAGATTGGATATGAATAGCAGATTGTCACACTATGTGATGATACAAGCAGGCTGCAGATTCTTAATGTTCAGTTGTACTTGCTTACAGCTTGGAATCCCCAGGTGTTCCATTAACAGGCTAAAAATCCCTTTAGCCTTGGTCCAGCACTTTGCCCAGTTCAGTCTTTGTTCCTCAGACGTTTCGAGAAGTCTCTTTGGGTGGGGAGTCAGTGAAGAACCAAAACGATGTCACTCCTTGCCTTATATAGCTTTTGCATATGGTGTGAACCCTTTGTTTCAAAGCTTGGTTCCCATGTCAATCAGTGGAAAAATATGGACATCCAAAGATGGAGTCCAGCACCAGGTGACCTGGTCACATGCCCCTGCAGTGTCACAGCAGCCATTACTTGGAGGCTGTCTGTAGCATAATCAGGAAGTCTCCTCAGGTGGGAGATAAGCTTCCTCTAAGGCCTATTGTTTTCTCTAATGGCCATTCTCCACCCAGATTTTCAGAACAAAATTATCTGTACAGGCATTCTCCAGATGTAAATACTTTAGTAATAGAGATACATAGTCAATATTCCTAACTTCAGGTACAAAATGATACATGCATACAAATAGGATAATCATATTCAATACATCATGAACTTTTCAATGATATCTCCCATGAGCTAACTTGCATAAATCACACCATAATTATGCCATACTCATATCATAATAATATCACTGTTTAAGAACATGGGGTGCAGTGTCACAGCTGCCACCACAACTAAGAAAAACAGCTGAGACAAACACACACCCACAACAACCCAAGGAAAACTTCCTCAAGAATTCAGTGTGGACTGGTGAGAGGAACAGAAGGACGACCATAATGGGTCAGACCAAAGGTCCATCTAGCCCAGTATCCTGTCTTCCAACAGTGGCCAATGCCAGGGAATGTTCATTCACAGAACAGGTAATCATCAAGTGATCCATTCCCTGTTGCTCATTCTCTGCTTCTGGCAAACAGAGGCTAGGGACACTGTCCCTGCCCATCCTGGCTAATAGCCATTGATGGACCTTTCCTCCATGAATTTATCTAGTTCTTTTTGAACCTTGTTATAATCTTGCCTTTACAACATCCTTTGGCAAAGAGTTCCACAAGTTGACTATGCGCTGTGTGAAGAAGTATTTCCTTTTGTTTGTTTTAAACCTGCTGCCTATTAATTTCATTAATTTCATTTCACCCCTAGTTCTTGTGTTATGAGAAGGCGTAAATAACACTTCCTTATTTACTTTCTCTACATCAGTCATCATTTTATTGACCTCAATCATATCCCTCCTTTGTCTTCTCTTTTCCAAGCTGAAAAGTCCCAGTCTTATTATTCTCTCCTCACACGGAAGCCATTCCATACCCGTAATCATTTTTGTTGCCCTTTTCTGAACATTTTCCAATTCCAATATAAGTTAAGGAAGTTAACTAAAGGCTGTCTACAGGGTTTTTTTTGTTCCTTTCTTTGTTTTTTTAAACAAATCAAATAGAGTTAATCCACTCTGAAAACACTTGTGTAGACACAACACATCCCATCTATGTGCACTAATTTTGCATGCATAGAGAAATGTGGAGAGCTCTTGCAAACGGACTAGGTTTGATTCAATTGCATTAGTTAGGCCTTTTGTTTGCGTACATGCATTGGAGCACACTGCTTTTTGCAGGCTTCAATGGCTACCCCACAATGTTTTGCAGGTCGACTCTTACTGACCTATTTACTTGTGTGTCCTTCCTGCTCTGGTGTCAAGCTTCCAGGAAACTCTTCTACCCCTTTAAAAGTGGCATAGATTTTTCCTATTTGCTCCTGGATCCCAGCGTACCATTATTCTTGACATACAACTGTGATAGCATTACAGAAGGCCCACCACATGCTGCACAGCTCCCTGAAACTGTGCAGAGACCCTGGAACTCATTGGGATGCTGACCAGTGCCAAATAAAGAGTAAGCCGCTCAGAAGAAAGTACATTGAAACAAGGGATAGATGGAACAACCTCATGGGGACATGTGACCTGTCCATTTTTTGAGGAAAGGACAGGATTCTACACAATTACAGTACAACACATCCCAAGCACTATTCACACTATTTAAGCCCACACAGAGGATGACTGGCTTGATTCATCTGGAGATGAACATGAGGATGTTAGAGAGGAGAGCCAAGGTCTTTCTGAGATTCAGGACCCTAACAATGGCCATCCTCAGTCCTGTCCTGCTACAATGGATGCCAATTCCCTCCCTGCATCAGCTGAGCCTGATTCACAGCCAGAAACCCAGGTCATGACCAAAAAGTTAGAACCTCTTGAGGTAACTTTTGCATAAGAGTACCTATCTTTATAATGTTCTATTTATTATTTTTGGAGGATGTGAGCTAGGAGGAACTGTCCCCCACCGATTTGCTGTTTCAAAATGGCACCTACTAGATGGCACAGTCACAGTTTGTACTGTGCTCCCCTCCAACACCCCCTCCTGCAGTAGACGCCAATAATGTAAGCATCTATTTCTGCAGAATTCAACAGTGTATTGATATGGTGAGTACAGGGAAAAAAATATGGTTATTTTTCCTAGTTGATTTGAGGTTTGAATGCTCATCACGTGCCCGGTCAAGGAGCAAACAATATTCCTCTCTGCTAAGGTACAAATGCCCTGCAACCTGGCAATCAATGCAGAACCTTATCTATTATCTTTACCCTTCTTCCATGTCTGCAGAGGATATGCAGCAGAACTTAAGACTGAGAAATTGCTTGATTTTGTTTCACACTTTATAGGGAATAGCTGCATGCCCATCCCCCGTACCCCATGGGTTGGCAACGTGTTGGTACATGGACACAAGTATCCATGGTCAAAATGTTGAGGTCCGTGGGGGCGTCTCCGCATGCTGCCTCCGTCCCGCCTCCCAGACAGCTGACTCCACAGCTTCCAGCCAGACCATTGGCAGGTAGTGGGATCTGCGGTTAAAGGGAGCTGCGGGTGCTGACACCCGAAGACAGAGGTAATGTGCCTGATGCAGAGCTGTGGCTGCATCTCTCTGCCAGCAGCAGCAGGGAGCTGCTTTGGGAAGCTGCTGGAGGTGAGCCTCCTCTCAAGAATTTGTTCCACCCTGGCTCCAGCTCAGAGCAGATCCCTGCCCAAAGCTGGAGCCTGCCTCATTGAGAGGATGGCCTGGCCAGGAGGCAGAGAAGATTTCCATCCACCCTGGGATAATCCCTGCTTGGAAAGGGGGTGACTTGGCCAAAGTGAGGGGAAGGGAAACCTGCTCCATTGACAGACTCCCCTCCTCTGCTTCCCACATCCTGTGGAATTCTCCCGATCTCAAAGAGGTTTCCCTCCTCCTCCCCCCACGCACACATACCCTGGAAAGGGCCCAATCACGCAAAACTCCCCAAAAGGACTTTAAGAACAGGCCCTAATTAAACCCTCAGTAACATACATTATATAGCATTCTCTATACACATTTGAAAATATCTCACGAAAAACTGTTTAAATGAATTTTCAAGACATATTTTCAGGATGTTTTTCCTGAAGCTCCTATGACTTTTTCCACCATTGTTCAAATTTATGCTATTACGGTTTTCTAGTTACTGATTGTTAGAGTATGAAAGTAGTTTTGTGAAACTTGTAAATAGCTTAAAATCAGTATGCACATTATTCCAAAAATTAAGGTAGATAGTGTATACTTTGTGTGTGTTTGCTATATTTATTACAAGTAGAAAATCAACTTTTCATATTAGTCAAAAGAAGGAAATGTATTAGAATTCTTTTCTCCAGTTTTAAATGTGAAACATGGCTGTTAATTTTTTTTGTTCTCCCCACACAAATCAACCCTTAGCTCTTCTGAATTGAAATAATATGAAATGATTATTGTGGGAAATTTAATTCTTACAGAAATTTACAATGTTCTGTAGCTAATTCTGCATTTTCTGTAAATCAAAACCCTATTTCATTTAGGGCTACAATTAAACAGAGGAAGTCAAAGACTAAGTTCCAAGCAAGGCTTGCTATTAATCATTGGAAGAACTAGTAGTCCAAGTACTTTTATTGTAGTTTCTTTCTGGCTGAAAACTACATTTTAATCTAAAACTTCAACTCTTTAATACAGACTGAACTGCAGATGAGGCAAATTAAATAAGTTAACCTACAGCAGTATAGTATTGCATACAATTTAGTATAATTCAGTAGCGCTGCACTACAATAGTCCATACATGACTCTCAAAATAAAATTCTGACTACATAATTATTTTCCCCTCTAAACTCAACAATCACTTGTTGAAAAGATGTGACAATGTTTGAGCTACACAATTCAACTGGACAGTTATTTAGGGCCTGATCCTACAGCCATTGAATTCAGTGAGTTTTGCCCTTAACAGCAATGGATGCAGGACATGGCCTTTCACAGAATGTATCTGAGATGAGTTTCTGTGTTTGGTTATTTTAAGTATAACTTAAAAATAACAGTTGATATGAACATGAAAATTCATGTCCAATGGGTTTATTTAAAGAAAATTACAATAAGACATATTATTTAAATAAGAACAATAAAAAAGTAGAGACAACAATGCAGTGGATATATGGGTTGAGAATAAATATTTATTTCAATTCCCCACCCCACAAAAAAATATTGACTGTGGCAGCAAGGGACATTTAAAAACCCTAAAGTGAGTTGAATTTATTACATTATTATTATTATTATTATTAACTAGCTAGCTAGGTTACTATTTTTTCCAGTGTGGAAAATTGTGTGCTACTTTTCGAGTTGAATGATGACTGAATGACATAACCTCCCGCCAATGTCTATCACGGTAATGTCCACCTGGTAATTTTAATTATCTGTCGCACAACATGGTGCCCCACCCCCGTACAGCTTGCAAGCCCCTTCCATTCTTGTAGCACTTCTAGGGGGGCCATTCTGGTGAATAACTTCACAGTGTATCTTGCTGGTTTGCCCTGGGCCTTTTCGAATAAGGCCATTCTCAGCCTCCCAGTCATCTGCCTCAGCATAATGTCATTAAGAGTCAGGAGGCGTAGAGGGGATTACTGTTCAGATTGTCACCCATGTCACTTCAACCCTCCCTGTTTACACCTCCAATGCCATAGAGGGGCCTCCAGGTCACAAACAAAACTAAAACAGAAACATAACTCTAACCACTCACCCCCATATCCTAACCCTAGCACCATAAAAGCAGATCCTGTAGACTGAAATCCAAATGCACTCAGCATCCTCTGTAGTCTTAGGCCATTTACCACATCCGTGCTTCCCCCAAAGAATGAGAAAAATCTCAGCCAGACAAAGTATCATGACTTGTCTATGATATGACCAATAAATGGGGTTTTCCATACTCGTGCAGCCATAGCATCTAGAAAAGCTAGATTGTCAACGACAGGGCCTCTATATATTGCTGATAGCTGACCAATGTGATGGGGAGAAAAAGAAAGACTTATGATGTTGTGTTTGCAGAACTCATGGCTCAGTCACAGGGGAAAACCAGGATGGCTGCAAGGTGGAGACTGTACTTAAGGACCCAGCAGGAGAAAGAAATGCAGCTCTCCCAGGAGATTGTGTCAATGGCCAATGACAGGATTGCAGTGGCTAGAGAAAGCATGGTTGTGGATAAGGACAGCATCCCTATGGTGAATAAGAGCTGGAGGAGGGAAGGAATAAAAAGATGTGAAAGCAGCTCATGTATGCTATCCTGAGCCAGAATGCTGTCCTGCAAAACTGCCCTGCAGTCCCATAATCTGAGACCCAGTCATGTCCATCAGCCCCTGGACAATGCTGGCTACTGGGACTAGCAGCACCACTTAACCACCACATTCCCAAAGCAGTGCTCCCAGCAGCTTCTATTCACCTCTCAGATTCAATCTCTGGGCACTGAGAACACTTGCACCCGGGAATCCAGCTTTTTTGAGCCCTGCAAAGCCCATGACTATTTTGAGCTATGGCACTCAACCCCAGAACCCATGTGGACAAGAAGAATCAGAAGTAAAACATAAACTGAGCTGACTTTATGCCTCTTCCATGCCAAATTGTTGTATTTGAAAAGTTCTTACTGTTGCATTTTGGGTTCTGTTTGCACAATTGCAGTAATTCATGGTTTGTGTATAGCTGTTTTGTAGCTTGGTAGTTTAAAGTATTTCCAAATACAAAGATATTTTTCCACTGGTTTCACTGGAACATTTGTTATGGTTGTTTTGCAATAAAAACTGTTCACAGTACTTCTGTTATGAGTCATCATTGGTATTAACCCAGAAAATCCTTTAAATAAAGATGAAATAATGCATGGGTTTTGCAAAAGCATTTGAGGATGCTACACTTCAACCACCCACACACAATACCCCACTTCTCACAATGTCTGTATCCCAATAAAATACCCATGGGATAATATGTTCAGCCATGACACTCAGAATGTAAACAAACAATCAGCATGCCTTGCAGCATTCTCCCCGGCTCTTTGTGATCTCTATGAGAAACTTTGCCAACTGCTCATACCTCTAAACAAGTTTCTGCACTTCAGCTTACCACGTATTTGTAAAGCTTTCTCCTTTGTGCTCACAAATATTTTGCAAAACACAACATACAGTTACTATGGTCAGAACATTTTTTTCTTCTGACCTATTCCATACACAGTGCCATCTGCCTCTCAAGTAGTCAAATGCACACTTGACTACCATTCTGCAACTACCGAGGCAGTAGTTAAAATGTTTCTTCCTTTTGTCCAGCTGACCTGTGTTATGGTTTCATTAGCTAGGGCATCATGGGATAAGCTTAGTCTCCCCGAATAAGTAGACCAACCCCCAAACCATTAATGTCCACAGTGGTGCTGGGGGCAAACCATCCTTTCTCTATTCATTTAAATAATACTGAGCTGCAAAAGATCTTAGCATTGTGGGCTCTTACAGACTATGCTGCATTTATGTACGTAAATCTGCCATGGTGATCCATCGGTCCTTGCAGCACCATGGAAAAATACCACTTTCCGTTTATAAATTCCCCCGTACTTTGGCGTGGCAGGGGTAAATGATAGATACATGGTTGCCATCAATTATACCTATACAGTTTTGAAATCCCATGCACAGAAAAACATCAATAATCTTTGAGCATTCCCACCTTCATGTTCCAGTTAGACAATGGCATAACAGGCCTGTATGAGAATGGTCCCAACATTTGAGCTTCCCATGCCAAATTGGTGGGCTACAGACTGATGACATTCTGGGATGGCCCAGCTTCCAGATGGCAATGGTTACCCATTTCTCCATGGATAGGGAGAACCGCATGTTCTCACTGAAGCTCTGGGGTCAGTTCTGCACAGATCTCTGAAAAGGTATCCCTCCCCATCCTGAATTTCTGCTGCCACTGATGGTTGTCCCAACACTTCAAAACAGCCCCCGCCCACAAAACCACATGAGTTTCCTGGGCCCAGAAATGCCACTGAATGCTGTGCAGGTGATCCAGGGACTGGTCCTCTTGTTTCAACAGCTCAGTGTCCTATTGTTTTCCCACCTCATCCTGCTGTTACTGCACCAGAGTATCCTCTTGCTGCTGGAAGAGCTGCTGCAGATGCCATGGAATATTCTCCTGTTTCCATATTGCACACTGCATCTCTGAGCAGATAAAGTCCAGAGCTTAATTTATACAGCACTGAATGTGGTAATACAGCCCAGGCAGCCTGTGAATATTCACACTTGTTACTATAGCAGCGTGGAGCATTGCTGGGTTCATGATGGGCTGCAGCAATTCGAAAATGGTGCAAACCAGCAGAGAAAGGAAGCATGGGGCAGAGACAATGGAATCAAGGGATTTAAAAAAATGAAACAAATCAGACCCACTTGGCTTCCCATGAGTCACAGTGAAAACAATCCCAGGATGCATGCTACTCAGAGGTGAAGCATGGGACCAGGGGATCGCAACTGCCACTATATATTCACATGAAAATGGAACAGGTGCATGGTATTAGTGCAAATCACATACTATGAATAACCTGACACGTTAAAAAATCTTTGAATTAACCTTGACACCCTGAAAAATACACCCCACAACACTGCCAAGGGATTAAATTTAAAACTCTCGTATGATTTTATTGGGCTATGGGACTGCTGTTGTAACTTAAGATACTGTCTCCCCTGTTAATCTTCAGATGGTTAGACCATGTATTCCTGGAAAGGAGACAGAGGCTAAACATTGGTAAACAGAGAAATAGCGGCATCTAACTGGATTTAAGATTCTTAATATCCATTAATGGCCTGATTTAAAATAGCTCCTTAAATGACTTCTAAGAAAATGATGTAAACATTATCTTCAGTTTTATAGGATTTAGTTAAGATTGCTTATTGTGCACAATTATAGACTGCCTGCTTATTAATAATAACAAAAAGGATCCAACTGCCCTTAAATAAATTCTTTTGTCCAATTATAAACAGCTTAAGTATATCTGAGATACTTTTGGGAAACAATATATTTTGGTCCTAACTTACCAAATGAGGATCCCAGAGATGATCCATTCTCAAAGATGTAATCTTTGTTAAAAGCTTTCCACAGACAGACATACAGAAGAGACTGCAATAGAAGTAATCAATTTTTCATCTGTGTTCTGTCATTTGAGGCGTTTTGCTTATTCTCCTTTATTTTATAAATAAAATAGCCCTGGGCAATACCAGAAGAATTTTCAGATGGCCAGTTAGAGTCATATTCTAGTCATTTTGTTCTAACTGAGTGGCACAAAGTGACCAGAACAGAGAGACAGAATTGGACTTAGTACAGAAGGGAAATAAATATAAACTAAAAAATATAAAGCTTACAAGATTAAAACCAAATCTCTTCCCAGTTCAGACTAATAATTACATTCATGAAAATCACATTTATTTTGTTTTGTTTCTTAAGAGAATGAAGAAAAAAATTTGTCCTGGCCGACAAGTGACATTGAGAGACATCGCCGCCGAAACGCTGCAGAAATTTGGTGGTGACGCCTCTCAATAATGCCACTTGGAGCTGACAAGCGACGTCATTGAGAGGCATCGCCGCTGAAATGCCAGAGAAATTCGGCAGCATTTCGGCGGGTGCTCCACCACCGCCACGGTCCTTCATCTGGCGCCCGCCAGATGAAAAGGTTGGGGACCACTGATATGATATATTATAAGTGTAATATAAAGATTTAAAATATCAAAATTTCAACATACTCTTTAATTTTGTCAAAATGAAATACTATGATTTATCCATTTTTTTTTAATTTCCTGAATGGAGAAATTAAAAATGTTAGGGTTTTGTTCAAATGTAAAACAAAGTCTTTTGAAATCCTTCACAAAACAGAATTTACATCCTCGGCACATCCTCTAATAATATCAAATCATGGAAGAAATATCCAAAGAGATGTCATACAATCTCCTCACAAGTGAAGAACAAATATATGTATTTACACACATTTGAAAACTGTTTAAATTGTAAATGATAGCAATTCTTTCTACTCAATAGAGAGCAGAATGAGACTTAGATCTAAAATTTCAAAGTGCCAGACTAAAAACACCCCTGAACTTTGCAGCTCAGGCTTATCTCCGCTTACTTCGAAAGGAAAGTTTATGAATGGATGCATAAAACACGTGTGTTTCAGTGGTTAAAAAACAAAAACCTACCAGTATAGACTAAAAAGACATATGTACCTAACCATATATGCACTTGTGTCTGCAACTTAGCTACAGCTACACCCTCATGCATTCCAGATTTCCACTTACCTACATGCATACACTTTGGAGATTTGTGGGCTTAAGTTTGGTGTGCACACATCTTTGAAAATTTGGACCTGTATATACTACTGTGTTGCTATTTGAGTAACAGATCACCTTTGTAAATTTTAACAGGCTGTTATGTTTATTAAATATGGTGGGAAAAGGTTTTCAAGAGAGGAGGAAATTTCTAGGTAATTCCTTCATACAAACTTTTAAGAGTGCTCACTCTCTCTCTTTTTCTTTTAACTTAAGAGCGAGACAAGTGCCTTTTTCCTTCCAACACAGTAAGTTTCTGACATAAATAATCTTTTTACAGATGATAGACAAACTAAATTTAGCGAATCTAAAACTGTCTATTTTATTTCAATGTCTATCTTTTCTTCAGCTCAAACCATGGTAAACCAACTAGTTCTATTAAGTAAAATAGCAGTCATTCCTTGGTAGGCCACAATGTAGGCAATCTTGGCCCTATGTACTACCATATAATTACATTTTATCTTTATGAGCCTCATTAGAAGACATTTTCTAAAACAAAACAAGAAAACAATTTGTGTCTGATCTCAAAGGTATTTGGGATAAAACAATTCATTTAACTAATAATTCTTCTTTTCTGAAATCAAAACAATCTTAAGAACAGTTCTTATTCTGATGGTTAATTTGTGTAAGGGAAAAGCCTCTTTGAGAGAGAGAGAGAGAGATCTCAGAAATTTCAGCTCAAAGGCATCCAAATGTGTATGACTTTTAAGCTGCATCATAGATCTCTTTTCTCAGACTTTGCTAAAAAAATATTATGCTGGAGGGAGTTATAAATCAGGAGATATAATTTCCAGAGCAAAAGCTTTAAAAATAAATAAATAAATGAAAACATAAAATTTCAAAAGTGGTTGCTTATTTGAAAAGCAACGTTTATCCAGCTCTACTCTAGGGCCTGTGGTATGGTCTATAAATCAGTCATGTGAAATACAATTTTATAGTCATATCATTTTCTAGCTGAGAGCCATCATAATCCTCTGACTATATGGTGCTGTTGGTTACCTATCATAAAGTCATTACGGGTAATATGTTACTATGGGTGATATGGCAATGGAGGATTTCTCATGGTCTTGAAAAACAGGCAATAACAATGGATACTAATTGCAGTCTCCTTCAGAAAATTCTGACTTTCCAGCAAGCTACATAGCTGGAACAAAAATTACAATTTCTGCTTCACCATTCAGCCAACTTCTACAACAAAACTCCTAAATGGAGCCTAATGTACCATCACTGGAAGACTTCCAGTTGGAAAGGAATTCAGGAAACAAGTGGAAAACCACTGGGGTCACACATCAATAATCTATAAATTGAATTTTCCAGTTAAAATTGATTTGGGTCCACAACCTGATAAGACATGGAATGAAAAACAGATGCTGCTCATTTTTCCAGCATAAACTACCTCTCTAGAGGAGATACTTCAAATGACACAATTAAGGCATTGTACAACCTCCACACCGTCATGTTATTTTTAAAGTTTACTAACAACTTCACTGCTTCTACTGCCAACATAGTACCTAGAGTCCAATCTTGCTGTCTGAATGCAGACAGCTGCAGATACTGAAAACTGCTGAGGAAGTTACAGATAATATTGCAAAACCAATTAAAACATTTAAAAGTCTAAATAAATGTTTTAACAAGAATAGAATGAAAGTTTTACTTAAGCTATAGGATGCTGCTAATCAAATGGGCCGTTAGGCTTTTGTAACCACTTCATCAAACATAACTCAATAGCTTGAAGCAACCAAAAAGCAGCCATCTGCTTGCTGAAGGAGAAATCAGAGGCAGTCAAGAAATAGATTTTGTTCCTCTTGTAAATGTCAGAAAATCTCCTTTATCAAACAGAAAATGAAAAACCCCAGAATCAAAAGGTTGTAATCAGCTGAACTTTACTCTCTGTTTGTCTCCAAATCTTTTCATGATGTCTGGGTTACTCCCCATGCCCCCAGCTCTCTGGTACTTTCCCCTAATCAGTTTAAAATATGAAGCGTTGTCTAGTGGTTATAGTGAAGAACCGTGACTCTTCCAGTGCATAGCGTGATCTTGGTGTGTTACTTTGGTTTAAATTTTCAAATTAGCTGCCTAATTTTCAGCAGTGCTGAGCATCCATTGCTCATAATTGGTATAAAGAAATGAATACGGTGACATCAGGTACTATTAATGTACTGTTGTTCTGTCTCCACTCTCTCCAATCTTCCAATAAGCAATGTGTTTGAAGACAAAGCAGTTGAACAAAGAATTTTAAAAAAAAGCAGCATAATCTCTAAGGTTAGAGACTGTTATTTGAATTTATAAATGATGGTTTGATGAAACAGTAGGCACTTTTTATTCAGCTGAAGTTGTCTGATTTTTTTTCCTAATTATAGGCTTCATCTTGTGATGTGTTTTGTTTCTTTAGGTATAATTGTGGTCATAAAATAACTTCCTGGTAACTAAAATAGTTTTCATAACTAACCAAGACATAAGATATTTGCAAATAAATAAATCAGTCTACTTATTTAGGTGCCTAATGTTTGATAGTAAAATTTGAAAATGAAGCCTAAGTAAGATTCCAAGATCACACAATAGAACTCCCCCCCCCAAAAAAAATCTAAAGAAATAAACAAATAGAGCTTAAAACTATTTTTCTTTGTATTTTTTTTTAATTTGAGACTTTAAAAAAAAACGGAAACAAGCAAATGCTATTTATATTCTCTGTCTATCCAGGTGAAGGGAATGCAATTCTCAAGTTGCTGCACAACAATAAAGGATTAGAAAAGGGTAAACTCCACTGACTCCGGAATTTGCCTTTTAATGCCAGGTTTGAATGTGGTTCACGCACTCTTCAGAGGAAAAGATTTGTTGATTATCACTCTCCTCTATGTGTATGTTTACCTGGTTATAGTCACCTGATCTTGTTTCACAGTAAGAGCTTATTGTGTTAAGAATCAAGAAACAAAATGTTCATCCCACAGACTATAATCCTGGGCTCATCTAAGGCTTTTAAAGTTTCCTTCAACCTAACCCTTTTCTTAAATAAAACAACATATGGGTTCTTAGTGACCTGAAATTCTATGGGAATCTGCTAAACTCTGTAGATTCGTCCTCCACCTCTTCAAAATGGTGGTGTCTTAATTTGCTCCCTCCAGTTGGTAGGCCCACTGCCCAAACCCAGATTCCAGTCTGCTCACTAGAATTCAGTGGAAGGAGAACTGGAAACTGCTTCCAGTCTTACTGTCACTGCTCCTGACTGCTTTTAGCTCATTGAGGTTCCTGATTACACCACATAAACATGGTATTGGTATCACAAAAATGATGCCTTCGAGGACTAGCTGTTTCCCTCTGGGATTCCAGGAAAGGAATGAAGCCAGAAAAATGGCTTCGAGTCTGTTACTTGGGGATGCAAAGTAGCTGGCCACTTAGTTTATCCCATGGAAATGACTACAGATAAGGGAGTACTCTTACTGCTTGTTGGTGAAGATGCCCTGCCCATTCCTCCTTAATACTTGCAACCAAAGAATTGCCCCATTGTAACAAAACATAACATTATGGTTTAATGTGGGCTTGGCTCTAGAAAATGCATAGGAAGAAGTCTGTCTGATCTATGCCAGGCTCATCAGAATCTTTACTTAGTGGCGGCACATAGGAGAATTTACTAACATGCCAACATATTCTTTGTATGCTTTCTAATTTTACTCTGTCCCCGTTGCCAGATTATGAGAGAGAAGACAGGAATATGCAAAGAAGAGATCAGAAAAGGGAAGGACCTGACACTTATTTAGGTTCCGAGCCTGTTCCCTCACAGTAAGAATTCTCCAAATGATGACACAATCTGCAAAAGATATCACTTCTCTCTTTAGCTTTAGGAAGTTAATAATGGGAACAAGAGTGTACTTCCCTTTTCGCCAAAGGATATGGGGTCACAAGCAGTGAGCCAGGGCATTCCCAGGATGAGAGGAGAGTGGAAGGCATGAATTAACCCAAACTGTGCCTCCCAGTGCCCCCAGAGGTTAATGATCCCTAAAGGATGGTCTGGTGGCCAGGAGCAATCCATAAATGTTTTCCACCATATCCAGGGAATTCTTACACACAGTAGAGATCTCATGGGCCCAAGCCATGAACTGGTCCATAAAATTACCTGAGGCTACTGAATTGACCAAAGCCTCCAGGTAGATAGCTGGATTCATCAGGAGTAGGATATGCAATGGCATCAGAGGTGCACCAAGGGGGGATTCATGGTTGCTGCCATCCTGAGAGAGGCACATGGTGGTCAAGAGTTTCTGGAAGGGGAAAAGAGATCAGCTTGGCCTGAACCCTCTTATTGGGGCTGGGGCCTTGCATTCTCAATTCCAAAGCTGGTCTGACTTTTGCAGAGCATCTCAAGTGTCTACTGTCTTCACAATACAGGCACAGACCCAAAGTTCAGTGTCGGTTCTTCTCCAGCCTTAGATAGGTTTGGGCAGGCCCTGGGTGACATGCAGGGGCTCCGGGTCCTGGGTGGCATGTGCAGTTGAGAGGTGGGAGGCCAGGCATTGTCAGTGCTCGAGGGGTTGGGCCATGTTCTTGGATCCACTGGGATAAAACGGTTGTCAATTCTTATACACGGTCAATCAGTTTGTCGAGCAGGGATGGCAGTTCAACACATTCCAGTTCATCCTTTATATCATAATTCAGCCCAATCTGAAAATTGACAGTGCTGTGTGACCTCATTCCACTCGGTGTCTACAGACAGGCAACAGAACTCAGCAGCATATGGGCAGCTGATCAATGCCCTTGCAGTAGCATTCATTGCACAGCTCAGCTGTTTGAGTGCAATGGGTGTCATAAACAGATAAGATTCAAGGAGTTTGAATCACAGTAATCTTCCAGGGTAAACCCAGGGAGGGGACGCCTGTGAGAGGCAATGGTGAGGGAAAGGGTTTACTTTCCTTGTGTTAAGATCCAGAGGGACTGGGTCTTGGGAGTCCCCGGGCAAGGTTTTGGGGGCACCAGAGTGTACCAGGCACTGGAATTCCTGGTTGGTGGCAGCACTACAAGTACCTAAGCTGGTAATTGAGCTTAGAAGTATTCATGCTGGTACCCCATCTTTTGGATGCTAAGGTTCAGAGTGGGAGTTTATACCAAGACAGGGGGTCACAGATAACCAACGTGGACTAAATGAACTGCTCCAACTGCAGGAGGGGGCTTAGATTGATCTAAAAGGGGGGAGTCCCATGCCAAGGCCTCCCTGTGTGCAGACTAACGATGAGGCCCTATTTGGGACTGGTCTTTGGGGAACTATTGGAGAGCATAGCAAGAAAAGGATATGACATTGGTTTAGAAAACCTTGCTACTGACCACAATCATCAATAACCTTGTCTGGGACCTTTGGCTCTGCGGGGCAAGAGCAAGGGATGCTGGTGAAGCCACATGAGCTTTTAGGGCCATATTCTGCACCTGCACCTTCAAGTTCTGTATGTGCCCCATCAGCTCTCCCAAGAAAAAAATCAGCCTGAGTGGGGTCCATGCTGGTGAGGTGGGTTGCTTTCCTTGGTATATGCAAAATGTTAGCTGACCAGGCTGTGGGCAATCAGGCCTAGGGGCTGAAGAGAGAGTTCAGCCTACCAGTAGCGCTGGGTCCAGGATGGGCAGAGCCCAGGAAATGAGCTCAGGGACAGTATCGGAGGGCCAGAAGCCAAATGCCAGAGCTGGAGGGTAAACTAGAGGCATAGGGCTGAGGCAGTGATCAAAGCCAGAAGTTCTAAAGCTGGAGGTGGGAAGAGACTGGAACAAAGCAGGCACAGGAATTGGAACAAGATTAAGTACAGATGCAAGCATGGTACACATGAGCAGCCGCTGGTTTGCTGTGGGGCCGGGCTTATAAACAGGGCTCCTAAACCACCAGCCCAATCTGGGGCTGTGGCCTCTCTATCAGTTCCAAGGTAGTGCAGCTGGGCTTATTGGTTGCCTAGCAGCAAAGTTTATGAGGGAGCAGGCCAGCAGCTGGTGCCTAGCCGGTGTATTACCTGACAGATTACTTACTGCACTACCTTGTTATATTAGGTCCTGATTTTGAAAATATATAAACACTTCATTATCGAAATACTCATTAGTCCCACTTAACACGTTATATTGTCCTGATGTTAGGAATATTTTTTTCCCCCTTGGGGATGGTTACAACCGAGAGAATTACAACACAAGTCTAAGCGTAACCTTACTACAGCATTCTGGGAATCATTGCAGACAGTTCATTATGCAGTTGCAGTTAAAAAAAGCAACCAAGATGTTAGGGTACATAAGCAATGGGAGGAGAATAGTATGGAAATTATTATGTTATTATATAAATTAATGCTGCCTCACCTGGAATACCGAGCACAGTGCTGCTCACCCCATTTCACAAAGAATAATGTAGAATTAGAGGGGGGGGTTCTAACAATTGTGACAAGAATAATTCAGAGTCTGGAAAACCTCTCATGAAGACAGATGAAAAGACTGGTGCTTACTTAGAAAGGTCGATAAGTAAGGCAACATGGTAAAAGTATGCAAAATAATTAATGTTACAGAGGAGGCAGACAGAGTTTTTGTTCTCCCTGTCTCATTACACAAGAACAAGGAGCTGGTCACTGAGATTAAAGGTAGCAAATTCAAAGTTGAGATAATTAAATACTTCTGCATACAATGTAATTAAACCTGTGGAACTCACTGCCATAAGAAATTGTGAAGCCCAAGAATGTGAGAAGATTCAAAAAGAAATTGGAAATAACATGGATATTGAGACTATTCTAGAGTCATCAATTAATGTTAACAAATTTGTGGAAGGCCTCATGCCTCAGTATTTAAGCTAATCTTCTTACTATTAGAGATCAGTCTGAGAGCTAATGGCTAACTGTAGGGAGGGCACATTATCCCACTCTTTTTACTGGGTACTAACACCTTCCTCTGAAACATTTGTTCACAATCAGAGACAGGATACTGGACCAGATGAACCTCGGGTCTGATCCAGTATTGCAATTCCTATGTTCCATTCACTCCTGACAAATGCTATAATATTTAGATACCAGATACAGATAGCTATATATCAATATCTGCAAGAAAACCCATTTTGAAAAAGATAGAAATTTATAGATCAGTGCTTAATAAAAAAATATTTTTTTTTCAACAACTGGTTAGGTGGAGAGTTTTTTGTAATATATAGAAACTCATCATAATTTCTCCAGATTTGGTCATTTCTACAGAAAGCAAACATGTGAAGTATATGTAAGCTAGAAAAGCTATACTTGTTATTTCAGACAGACTGGCTGCTATTACCTGGTGTTATACTACTGTAACTGCGAGGGGAAAGACTTCTCAATGGGATTAAGCTCCAAGGTAAAAGTATTAATTCTCCAGTGCAGCTGAACAGAAATTTTTGTAGTGAGTAGTGACCTTACTAGTGCCCTATGTCAATGAAGTTCAGTGTTTTAGCATGAATCTTACTTCCAAAAAGAACTGTCATAACTAATATTATGGAAAGAGTGAATGTTTTATGTCTGACTACATTAATATATACAGTTGCGAAAGAGTTTTGCAATTTAGTAGAATAAATATCATGTCACATGGGGGTAGAGACTACAATAGACATTTTTGTGTGTTTCAACCATGAGTAAATACAGCAATTCAAATTACAGACCAATATTTTTTTATGGTGGAAAAATAATGTCCTAGTGCTCTACAACTGCCCTCATGGGAGATCTGGGTTGATTTCTGGTCCAATCTCTGGCAAGAGTGAGAAAGTTACAGTACAGAGGCAAATCTATCCAGCCCCTGGAAAGATAAATAAATTTGACAATAGCACTAAAGCTACATTTTCAAGATTCAGCTCAAATGCCTGACTCTAAAATAGATAAATAGCTCTACTGTGTAAACTAAGCAAGTTAGATGCTGATAAAATTTTAAGCTGAAAATTTCTAATGGAAAAGAGAGGGAGCTCCTAGTATGCTTGGGTAAATTTAGACCAGTGAAGGGCTTATCTACGTACCTATTGACATAGTTGTATAAATAAAGCAAAAAAAAATGTAGCTATTCAATGTTGTTGCTAAAACACTTCTACAGACACAGAGGTCCTCAGCTGATGTAAATTATCAGAACTCCACTGAGGTCAATGGTGCTATGACAATTTACACCAGCTGAGGATCCTCCCTTGGTTTAGAAGACAACAGGACTGACAAAGAGGACTTCCCAAAGTGAAGAATATTACAGTAGAACCTCATAGTTACAAACACCACAGTTGCAGACTGACTGGTCAAACACATGCCTGACTGATCAAACATGCCTCATTTGGAATTGGAAATACACAATCAGGCAGCAGCAGAGACACACATGTACACAAACACACACTCTACAGTACTGTTGTAAACTATGAAAAAAAAGAAATTTTAAAAAAGATATAACAAAGTAAGGAAACTTTCTGTGCTTGTTTCATTTAATTAAGATGCTAAAGCAGGATTTTTCTTCTGCATAATACAGCTTTGAAACTTTACTAAGTCTATGTTCAGCTGTAAACTTTTAAAAGAACAATTATAACATTTTGTTCAGAGTTAAGAACATTTCACAGTTACGAACAACTTCCATTCCCTATTCCTTTCTGGACCTGTCTTTTGGACAAGGCTGAGTATTCGCTCCAACCAACAGATCATTCCTTACAAAGTCGCTATGTCATGCTTGCCATACATTTGCTAATTTTTCTTAATTTGGGGTGGTAAATTATTTACTCTTTTAAGGTTAAATCCTGCATTTTTTGCCATGGAGCACTAGAGGAGAAGAGAGTACAGGAGGCATCTCTTCAACATGTAAAAGCAGCAGTGCAAGATCTCTCCCTAGGGTGAATTTCTGGCCTCACTGAAATCAATGGGAGTTTTTACATCTAGTGTTTCAGGGAACATCCAATCAATTTACCAACCCCTCACCTAGACTCTAAGGTAAGGGTTTTCCACCTTTTTGTTTGCAGACCCCTAAACATTTTAAATGGAGGTGTGGACCCATTTGGAAATCTTAGACTTAGTCTGCAGACACTCAGGGGTCTGTGCACCACAGGTTGAAAACCACCATAGTAAGGGGTGCGGTCTTTCATCAAAGAGTCATGTTCCATACATCTGTATATCAGACACAGCATTAAAAAGTTAGAAGCAGCCACTAGCTGGAGGTAAACACTTCCTTGCCAAAGGTGAAAAAAGAATATGCTCATTAGCACAATGTACTGCAAGCTCTGAACCATTCTGCTATTCAGAGAAATGCCTCTCTTAGTTTCCTAAGGGAAGAGCAGGAAACTGGCACACAATATTTGACTTGATTTTAAAACAAAAATTCATTTTTTAAATGCACCCTATTCAATGAACAATCAGTTAATGCACTATGTGACAGCAAAATTCCAAGAATCAATCAGGCAAATGTAATTTAATTTAAAAAAGTGATTGGAAGATATACAAATAAAAAAACACTTTGTTCATCAGAAGAAGATTCTACAGAATATCTTATACATATTAACACTAACACCTTACTAATATATAATTATAAGATCAAATTCTAAGGTGGCACATGCAAACACATGCACATGCAAGCACTTGTCAAAACTCCTTGCAAAATAATTACTCAGGACAAATATTCAAAATGCGGCCTTTATTTGTGCACATGCAACTCAGTGCTTTAATCAATTGGATGAACAATTTGATGCATGTTTTTTGTGCTTCCAAATGACAGAACTTACACTTACAATCCATATTTATGAAAGGAAAGTGAGAACAACTGTGTTTTGCATATGCAAAGTCTATAATTTCTATATGTGAGTGACAGTATGAAACAACTGCTTAATTAGTAGTGGGCAGTTCTATGATATTTTCTCAGAAGTCCATCTTTTTAAACCAATACTTCTGTCAATTATATAATTTGATATAGTATTTCTGACAGATACCATGTAATCCAAAGCCCCTACCTAATTTGGAGATTTCAGATACAGCCAATACTCAGAGGTACATACAATTTAGATATTGTCTATCTTTCATTAATAAGACATGTTTAAACATATTATAATTCATTATTTAAGTATAATCTACATGGTTTGCCTTGATATTTTTGCATCTCCTTGGCTTATTTTGTACTAGAACATGGAATCATCTACCTTGTACTGTTCTAAAAGACGTTCAAAAATTTTAATGACCTGTATCTTCTGTTTGAGCTAACAATTTTCATGCAGAACCACAGTCATAACTTCTTTTTCCATCTTACAGACTGTCAGCCATAATACAGTGATACCTTTGCTATGTTTGTTAAAATCATGACAAAAAAGTGACAGGTGGGTTGCAAAACAGCATACAACAAATTAAAAACAATAATCTTATATCATATATGTTATATGACATTCTGTTTTAATAAAAGCAAGCATACCCAACCATCTTTACATTGACTTTAAAGAAAAAGATTCTTTAGTATTCTACGGTAGATTTATCACTATCATACAGTTGCCAATTATAAGCCGTAGTTAAAATGACCCTTACTCTGATATTTGTGGCATTTGTATATGGGGAATGTACTTAGAATATGGACTAGAGCAACAATATAACAAAAGCCACAATAACTGTCAAGCCTTTAACAGTTTAAAATACTACAACTGATACTATATGTTTTAAAGTATTTTGAACCATTAGTGTAGTGTGCATTAGTATTTGTTATACGATTATGATGACTAAGCAGCACATAAGAAATTGTACTATATACAGTGTGAGATTTTTAAATCTTGTACAGGTGGTTGCACTTTCCCAAACTATGTGTTTTGGGTAATGTTGCATTAAATATTCTGCGTGAGGCAGGAAAATACTGAAACGTTCTGTTACAGGCATCTGGCCAATTGTTCAGGCACCATGTCTTTTATAACTGGTGATGTGAATGTGATACCCAATGGCTGTTCTTATGGTCATGTTAGGCTCTCATTTCATAAAGCCAGAGACAGCCTTACTTGAAAAGAAGATATGGCAAAGAAACCGGCATTCTGGGTCTTCTCCAGCAATGAATTTTTAAAAGGTTTTCTTAAAACAACACAATATGTCAATTGGCAATATCAGTTCACAGATGAGCTTTAAAATCTTATTTCAAGCCTGGGCAACTGGGTGATTTGTACTAGATTTTTTTTGTCTTTTGAGCACCACATTTCCAGTCATTGTTATTTGCATTTTTATAGACAATGCTAATCCTCCACCAGACTCTGTTTTGCTGTTATTTTTCAAAGGTTTATCACAGTAAAGCAAATGGATAGTTTGAACTAGATACAGCAGTGTCATTTAAAATATTACTAGTACTAAGTGAGAGCAAAGAATATGCATATAGACCAAAAAGAGAGAAAAAATATGTTTAGATTATGTTTTCTATTATGTCTTTCCTTCCTTCCTTCCCCACATCCCACTCGCAACTTCTATCTATCTAGAATTTTCCTACTGATTCCCATTACTACTTACAGACAGCCTGTGGTGAGACACATTTAAGTTTGTAAGGGCACTGAAAGTGGTAAAATCAGCTTAGAATGTGTTTTGCTTTTATTTCATTTGACTAAATCTGATGTTATGTTTTGACTTATAATCACTTAAAATCTATCTTTATAGTTAATCAATTTATTTGTTTATTCTATCTGAAGCAGTGTGTTTGGTTTCAAGTGTGTCAGATGCTTTCCTTAGGATAACAAGCCTGATATATATCAAATTTCTTTGTTAAATTGATATATAAGCTCATATAGCTTGCAGCATCCAACGGGTATAACTGGGCACTGCAAGACACAGGTTCCTAGGATTGTGGCTGAGGCTGGAGATATTGGCTAGTGTCATTCGGTCATAGAATCCAAAGAGCAGCTTACATGCCAAAGGCTGTGCGGTGAACAGCCCAGGAATGGGGGTTCTCACAGCAGAGCAGGGTCAGGCTGGCTCCCAGAGTCAAGGATTGGAGTGACCTAGCAGATCACCTGTCTAGATAACACCAGAGGGGAAGTCACACTCCCCACAACTGGTCTAGAACTCTCCGGCTACAAAGAACAATTACTTCTCTACAATAACAGTGGTTCTTTGAGATGCCATCAGTGTGGATCCCTCTGTAGGTGCATCAGCTTCAGTCACACGTGAGTGGATTGCTCCACATAACAGCCTTGCAGATTTCAGAAACTGGCATATTTCAGAAACAGATGAAGGATCTAGCTTGTATTCTAGTGGAGTGGGCTTTAACAATCAGTAGGAGAGGTACACCAATCAGCTGGTAAGCAGTCAGCTACAATGTGTTATTTTTTTGAAAGATTTTGTAATGAAATAGCCTGACCTTTGCAGCTATAGCCATAAAGATGATAGGTGGTGGATGGCTAGGGCTAGAGGGGGCTCAACCCTCCCTCAATCTATTTTCTGAGTGAAGTGCATGACCAGGTCAGCAGGTGAAGCCCTACCTTGGACAGTGACAGGTCCAGGAAGGGGACAGGGTAGGTGTCCCAAGGTAGGTGTCAAGGACAGGGTAGGGTGTCCTTGATTCCTGGCAGGTGGCGCTTGATTCCTTAGTCTGGTGGGGGAACTAGCTCCTGGCTCCTAAGTGGTGGTTCCTGAGAAGGTTCACGGTGATGGGACAAGTGTCCTAGGAGAATGGGGAGATCCTGAGGCAAATGTGGAAGGAGAGAAAAGTGGAGTCCTGGGAGAAGAGGGGATCTGGAGGTGATGAGGGAGTTAAGTGGAGTGATTGTATAGGGAAGAGTGTCCTGGAGTGATTGTAGAGGGAAGAGTGTCCTGGGGGAAGGGAAAGATCCTGAGGTCCCATGCCCTGTGGTGCTGGGCTATGAAGGGGGAGTATCACAGGGGAAGGACACTACTTGTGCCTGGGTATGTGCATCAAATGATGTTGTGATGGGCTCCCCCAGATCTGTGAGCAGTGAAAGTCATTGGCCAGAGCAGGGAGCTGGGCCCAGCCCTGACAGAGAATATCAACAGATAAGACAGAATAGACAGAGAACCCATTTACCACATTTCAGGACACTAGGAAGTTCTTCTATACTTCAGGATAATCATCATTTTCTCCAATCGCTTGGTCTGCTCCTTCATTCCCATTCCTTCAGTTTCTGGTCCAGCGTTTCTCCAGTTTGGGCCATGTTCACTTTGATTCTTATGCATGTTCCCATTCTGTTTGGCTTACTTTTCTCAAAAAACTTTTAACACATCACACACATGTCGTTTTATGTAACTTTTATATTATGCATATGCAAACTTCAATTTACCCAACATTCCTTTTTTTTTTTTTTTTTTGGTGTATATGTAGTTTTTATGTCATGTTGCTTTTTGTCACCTGTTCCTGGGGGTTCCCATAAAATGCTTCTTCTTGTTACGGGTTTGTGATTTTTTACCTCAAAACTTCCAGCATAACATGTTATCTTTGTTCTTTCAGCAATAACATAATTTTAGTCAGATTAGCAATTCTATGTAAAAGAAGAATTGCCAAACCACATTAATGCCAGCAAGACCTTGGCCTAAATGTTACCTCATGTAAACTCATTCACTATCCATAATTACAAATCATTAAAGCTATCAAAACTATTAATCTTACCATTAACAAGTCTTTATTTTATATTTTAACATCATATTCAGTATGTGTATACCGTCATGCCACCTTCATCTATTTGGAGAAAGGGAATTATACATAAAAACTAGAGATGTGGTACGGAAATAGTTTCAAATATTGATCAATATTGGAATTCAGATATGTTTTGACATTTCAGTTCAAGGCCAAACTGTGACTATGGTTGGTGTTTGGATTAGATTGCGCCCAAATCTAGGTGAACTGTTTTTGTGAGATTTTAACCAAATTTAAAATAGTGGCACTCTTACCAGATTAATTACTTTTGTAAGATTTCCAACATCTGCCAAAATCTCATGCAAACATCTGTTCTTACAGGATTTCAAGTACATCCAAACTGGAAAAGTCTCATGCAGGTTTTGAAAAACTAAATTGTAATAGAGTAGTTGATTTCCAGACTCCAAATTGAGGATTCTTTGAAAGGATTTCAGATGTGAAAACACAGATTTGACTCATCTAAAAATATCATTATATTATTTGTGATCACTGCATGGAAATTAAGATTATGGTGTTTATTATTATTTATTACAGTGGGACTCAGAGGACCCAGCCAAGGACATGGCCCTGCTGTGCTAGGGATTGTACAGATGCATAATAAGAGACAATCTAAATACACAAGGCAGACAAACATCGGTAGGGGAAACAGGGCACAGAGAGGTGAAGCAACTTGCCAAAGTCACACAGCAAACTAGTGGCAGTTCTAGGATTAGCACCCAGGTCTTTCTGACTTCCAGATTAGTTCCCTAGCCAAATGACCACATTGCTTACTATGCTTATAACTACATTTTGCACTTTCCAGTCTATGTGTATGTGTGGCCAAGGCACTCAAGTTGGAGACTTTTACCAGCAGTACTAGCAGGCAGCATGTGTCTCCTCAGTATCCTTGTCAACAGAGATGGGAGCATAAAGGGGAATGGTCATTGCCTCCTTCCTTCATACTGCCATCTAATGAATATCTGAAATACCAGGGAAGGTGGGAGGGTTGTGGAAGGTGTATATGCACAACATACTTTGAACAACAACTGCTACTATACAGGTAAGTAACTGGTTTTTCTCCTTCAAGTGATTGTGCACACATATATTCCACTGTAGGAGATTTGCCAGCACTTTCCTGGCATATGATGAGACTTTGGGATTATTTAAAGGGAGACTGCAGCACTGATTTGTTGAAATTAACATCTGCTTGGGAATCTTGAGTGATTGCACAGTGTCTGGAGAAAGTATGTGCAGATGACTATGTTGCTGTTTTACAAATGTCCACTATAGAGGACTGATCTAAAAGACTGATGAAGTGGAATGATCTCTACTGGAACAGGCTGTTATCCTTGGAGGAGGAAAGACATCATTCAGAAATGCAGCTGAATATTTGCTGAGCTGTAACAGGTTGCTCTTTAATCCTTTCAGCCCATGCTATAGAACTCTAGAAGATGATCTGAAAGACTTTGTGCAATCCAAGTAAAGGATAGAGCCTTCTGAATATCCAAAGTAAAAAGATTTTCCTTAGCCTTGCTAGAGCAAGGTTTTGGAAAGAACACTGGTAGATGGTGGAATGCCAAAACAATTTTAGGCATAAACTTAGGGTGTGTGCTAAGCGACCTTGCCCTTGTGGAATACCATGTAGGTAGGGACAGCTAGTAGAGCATGAAGTTTTGACACCCTTGCAGAGGAAATTAATACAATAATGCTTTTTTCATTGATAGCAGTGGTAAAGATGCAGTTGCCAAAAGTTCAAATAAGGAACGCATTAAGCATGAGAATACTAAATTCAGATCCTATGGAGGTTCAGGATCAGACACATGAGGGTAAATATGAATAAATCCATCTAGAATTCTGGATACTAAGGCATATGAAAAAATAGGCAAGCCATCCACAGACAGATGTAATACTGAAATGGCTGCTAAATAGACTCACTAAACTGATGGAGAGATCAAAAGTTTTCAGATGTGACAGATAGTCCAATATATGTCTAATCACTGTTCAACTTGGTGATGACTGGTGAGATTCAGCCCAGGCTGAAAACCTTTTCCATTTTGCCACTTACTTGGCTTTGGTGGAGACCTTTCTGATGTTGTCAAAATAGTCTGGATAGCTTGACAGCAGATTTTTTTCAGCATTACCTCGCCACAGATCATCCAAGACTAGAGAGGAAGAGAATTGTAGGTTAGGGTGCAGGGACTTGCCTTGTTCTGAGAAAAGAAATCCTCAACAAGAGGTAGAGCTATGGGTAGTCAATTTGAGAGTCAATGTAGGTGTATGTACCAGTATTGCCTTGGTCAGGCAGGAGCTAACAGGATCAAGAGATTGCCTTGTCTCTTTTCAGCTTCCTGATTATTCTTGTAATTAGGGGAACTGAAGGGAACATGTACAGTAGATGACTCATCCAGGGAAGAAGAAAAGTATCTGTTTTGGAGTCTAGGCTGTGACCTGCCCTGCAACAGAAGCTCTTGAATTTGTTATTCAGGTTGGTTGCAAAGAGGTCTGTTACTGGGTATTCCCATTGTCAGAAAAATTCTTGTAGAATTTCTCTCTTTATATACTTGTAATGGTTTGTTAAGTGCCGGCTGAGAAAGTCTACAGTATTTTTAACTCCTGGGAGGTGAAATGTCTTTAGCACAATATTGTTCTTTAAGCAGAAGTTCCACAAGTGGATTGCTTGGCAAAGCTAAGTCAACCTTGCACCTCTCTGCTTGTTCAGATAAAACATACCAGTGCTGTTGTCAGTAAGAACTTGAACCACTTAATTCCTGATGGCTATCGTGACAAAGTTCCCCCTCTACCTTGGTGGGTCCTGCGCTTATTGGCAGATTTGCTCACTTCAGTGATCTTCCCCACAGTCTGGGTCAGCTCCTCCTGTGTCTGATCAGGAGTTGGGAGGTTTGGGGGAAACTGGGGCCCACCCTCTACTCTGGGTTCCAGCCCAGGGCCCTGTGGATCACAGCTGTCTATAGTGCCTCCTGTAACAGCTGCATGACAGCTACAACTCCCTGTGCTACTTCCCCATGGCCTCCTCCAAACACCTTCTTTATCCTCACCACAGGACCTTCCTCCTGGTGTCTGATAACGCTTGTCCTCCTCAGTCCTCCAGCAGTACACTCTCTCACTCTCAGCTCCTTGCCTTCTTGCTCCCAGCTCCTCAGACACGCTCCTTCTCCTCTGGCTCCTCCCTGCCTGACTGGAGTGAGCTCCTTTTTAAACCCAGGTGCCCTGATTAGCCTGCCTTGATTGTCTGCAGGTGTTCTAATTAAAGTAGCTATCTCCACTGCCTTCTAGAAAGATCTTAATTGGCCCCAGGTGCCTTGATTAACCTGGAGCAACTGCCATTTGGTTACCAGGGTCCTAGGGATTTGTTTAGCCTGGGGCTAACATACCTGTTTCTCAGTACTTTACTGTAGCTATCTGGCCTTGTCCCATCACACTATGTTTAAAGTCTCACTGGCCTGACAAATGGTTTCAAGCTCCAATATATTTACATGGAAGGAAGCCTCCTGCTATGTTCATAGTGCTTGAACCTAAAGGTGCCCTTGTGAGTACCCCAATCTATGGTGAATGAATTTGTTACAAGAGACACTGCTGGCTCCGGTGGTAAGTAACAAAACCCCTTGCAAATGTTCTGGGGATCCAAAAATCAGCATGTCCAGAAAGGGCCTACTTGAATGGTACACTGAATGAAGCCAGGCCTGCAGACTTCTGAGGTGAAGTCTGGCATGAAGAGTCACATATGTGCATGGGGTTGTGTGTCCTAGGAGTGGGAGGCCAGAATGCACTGTTGTCCTCAGGTCAGATATGAGATTTTAACAAAGGATGACTATGGACTAAAACCTGTCTATTGGAAGGTAAGCCATTGCCATCATGGCATTAAGATCTGCCCCTATGAAATGTGTGTGTTGTGTTGGTATTAATGTAGATTTCTCTACATTAAATTTGGCTCCAGATGAGAGAAAAGACCTCTGGATGACGAAGATGTTTTGGATGTGTCCCTCTGATATCTCCCAGACTAACCAATCATCCAAGCAGGGAAATATTTTAATTCTGGAATGCAGAAGATGGGCTGCTACTGCTGTCATATGTTTGATAAACACCCTTAGTGGTGAGGACAGATTGAAGGGTAGCACTGTGTACTGCTAGTGCATGTTATTGACTATAAATCAGAGAGATTTTCTGTGGCCCAGATTTACTGCTATGTGAAAGTTAGTATCCTGCAAATCAAGGGCAGCAGCCAAATTTCCAGGTAAGGGTTCACAGATGTGAGAGTGACCATCCTGAATTTAGTGACAAAAAGTCCTGTGGCACCTTATAGACTAACAGACGTATTGGAGTATAAGCTCTCTTGGGTGAAATACCCACTTCGTCAGACGAATGACGAAGTTGGTATTCACCCACAAAAGCTTATGCTTCAATACAACTGTTAGTCTATAAGGTGCCACAAGACTCTTTGTCGCTTTTTACAGATCCAGACTAACATGGCTACCCCTCTGATACTTGACATCCTGAATTTGATTTTCTTGATTAATCTGTTCAGCTTTCTCAAATCCAAAATGGACCTTAGACCACTCTTTTGTGTGTGTTTGTTTTGTTTTTGGTAATCAGGAAGTAATGGAAATAAAAGCTTTTCCCTCTGTGTTTGGTAAGGAAATTCATCTATTGTTCCCAATTCCAGAATAGGCTGAACTTCCTGAAGAAAAACAGCTTTGTTAGATGGGTCCCTGAAAAAGGATGGAAAAAGTGGCTTGGGGAAAAGGAGGGAAATGAACAGTTCTGAGCATCCATTTCTCCAGTGTAATTTCTGTCCATCCACTGTCAAAGAAAGTTAGGTGTTTTCCCAAGGAACATTCTGAACTAAGAGATGAGAAGTAGTTGGTGTGCTGTTCTCAACTCTTCTGTTGTTGTCAAAGGCTGGTGAGAAAGGTATGTTGACCACAAAGCCTACAGCAGATGTCTAGGAACCTCATAACTCCTTTTAGATGCATCCTGAGGTCTTGCTTGGCAAAATGAAGTTCTATAGTGTGTTTGAGGTTTGAACTGTTTTCTCTTTGCTACTGGAGTGTAAACTCCCAAAGAACAGAGAGTTGCACAAAAATCTTTTAAGGTGCGCTATCAATTTTTTGAAAAAACAGTTTGAAACGTTCAAAGGGGAGTTTTTTGATTGTTTTTACAGCTTTTGGGGGATGCCTGAAGAATGTAACCATGAAGAGCATCTCAACAAAAAGGCTGTAGCCATAAAGCCTGAAATGGCAATTGTGCTCTGTAATAGCTGTGAAGTTGAGACACTTTTGATTTATACAGTGCTAAACAATTTTGGTTCCTGAATACTTCAGACTCTGCCTCTCTCCCTACATGTCATAACAGAAGATTCGTTGAACAGAAGTTCTCAGGATAATAGGCTTAAATAGGAGAGAACTACAAGCAGGGCATTTTTGATGAGGGATCTTCAACTCTGGAACTTGCCTCTCTCATAAGCCCACCAACAGAGCCTGAATTTGCAGATCTTCAATTATTCTCTCTGGCTTTTTCTAAGAGTTAGGACTGAGTAGATGGTGGGAGAGTTCTAGTTTGAGTGGGTTTGGTAGAGTTTTAAATTTGTATATATATAAATTGACTGCATGTTATACATGTGCCTAGGTCTCTGGACAGGAGCATTTCTTAATTAAACAAAACACACAATTAAATTTATTTAAATTAAAATATTGTTCAAGAGCAACCTAATTTTCCCATTAGGAAGCACACATGCATGCGCACACACAAACACACCAAGCGCAACATACTCTATCCCACTGGCGATGGAGGTGCACCTGTGGCCATATTAGCCACTATCCAACTCTATTGTTCAAGGGAGTATTAATTAGGCTAACGTTACTTAGTGGCTACAGCACTTGTGCACTGCTAATGTGGGGCAAGGCTCTCTTACACCTCTCCTCCAGTGCACCTGGTACAACATAGAGCAGGATTCTGCCCTTTATCAACAACTATTGCACACATTACAAGTAATTTACAGCCATGAAGAAGAGTGAGTAATATACATCCTATAACAACCCTTTAAAACACAATATTTCTCTTTAGTTCAGAGGAAATGTAAGGCAAATCATTCCTGTTTTGTTTTGTTCCACTACTGCAGTTCTTTGAGCCTGAAGAAAATTCTAGCAATTCTGTTATCAAACATCTAACCTTCAGTGAGCTTAAAATGCAAAGCCAAACCAAGAGATATTTCAATATGAATATAGATTAGTCTTTGAAAGAAGTGAGCAAAATATGATTCAGTTCTTCTCCATAGAGTAATCAAGCATAATCTATAAAGTAGGTACCACTGCAGTACTGTATAGAGGAGGTAAAATACTTTTCAAACAGGAAATATGACATCATCTAAACTAAATTATTATACGTGAAAAATCCTTCTATTTCAATATGAACAATACTACCATGGACAAGTAACACTGATGGCTGAATATTATTCATTAAAGTTGAAAAGAAGCAAATATGATGTTTTGTACTAAGCAGAAGAACATGGAAAGGATTAAAAGGAATGATCAAGATTTTTTTAAAAAAAGGGTTCAAATTACAGCTACCTTTTGCAGGTGGCAGTAGAGGTGGGAGAGACTTCCTTCCTAGTTTATCTGTGTGTCAAGCAGACATAACTTTACTGGAATACCCTGGAGAACACATGGCTACTCTAGATTCTAGGGAAACATGTTTGGACAGAGCAGGAACATGACTACAGCACAAGGTTTCCCAACACTGGTCAACAAATGAAGAACAGCATTGGGGAGAGTCTTGAAGAACAAGTGTAGCATTCCCTGCAGCAGCTATTTAGGCATTATTATTTTTTCGGCTTCTGCAGATATAAATGCCTCCAGGGATCCTTGTGTTAATGGTGCTCCCTCTTGCAGAGTCCTGTGACTAACAGAATAGCTGATATTTATTTACTACATTGCTAGTAGGGTGTATCACTGCAATTCCTTTAAAATCAGTCACTGATTTTCTAGGCTCCAATAAGCACTGATGTGCCTCATGAATCAGAGGATGAGATCAAACCATTTCCAGAGTCAACAAAGCTGTCTTAAGGAGCTAATAAAATCTTTATTCCAAACAACATGATCCCAGACAATGAAAAGACTGAATTCTGACAGTCATTACCCTTCCTTCATATAATAAAAAAAAAAGTCATTAGATTATGATTTGGTGATGATGTGAAATGATTTGCCTTAAATATTCAAGAGTCAAACTCAATGCCAAACCAAGTTTTCTTATGAGATTACTGGCACATCCTGCTTTTGAACAGGCTGGAAGGAAGCAACAAACAAACAATTCTTCTCAGGATAGTTTGGCTTTCCAATCCCAGACAATGAGAAGAACCCCAAAGAGGCACACAAATTAAAAACAGTGGGGAAAGCGTAACTGGAATTTTTTTTTTTAACCTGGAAATAAAAAAGAGAGTCTGTCTTTGGATTTGGATGAAGTACTGGTGAAAAGGTTGGAAATGGTATTTTATATTAAATAGTTTTTGCTTTCCCAGAATTTTTTTTTTAAAATTAATTATCTATGGGCCTTAACGCTCATATCTGTATATAGCTCAGGTTGGCTTGCCTTCTGGAAGTCCCCCCGAGCCTATGATGGTTTTGTTATTAATTTGCTAATTTGTATAGTGCCTGCCATTGTGACAGCTAGTCACTTTAATTAAAGAGATTAAAGTACAAAACAAGTTAGTAGGGCTTCCTTTCAGCTGGTAGCTTGTTTCCTGCAGGCTCCTTTCAGTGGCAATCTGATCAGGATGGAACTGAATTACAAGTCCCAACACCCATCTCAGATTCAATCAGTTGTTTTAAGCTTAAACCGGGGTTTAAAGACAGAAAAATACCTCAGGGCACAATACAAGGGCTGTTTCAGGTGATGTTTTTCACATTTTCTTCAGAAGTAGGCCTGTAGGGCTGGTCATGTAATTGGTTCCCATGTAAACTGAAGAGAAGATGGATAAGCCACAAATTATAGTGGTTATAATATATTATATTATTGGGAGCACCATGTTTAGTTAAGGTTGCCTGACATTTTCTCTTGTAAAGTCCTGTTTTCAGTTGCTTATAGTTTGACAAACTTTAACCATTTGGGCTGAAATTTTCCATGACTGGTGTCTGCCTCAAGTTTAATTTTATGGAAAAGTCTCTGCACAAATGGAGCAGCTGTTTCTGAAAATGAGCTTCAGGAAAAATATGCAGTTTTACATATGTTAATGAACTGTGTGCCTATGTGTGTGCATATGCATGTGTGTAAAAAGACAGACACATTCTAGTGACTCCATGCTTTGAATCAGGGACTTAAAAATTGGGCAGGAGGTTTTTCTTGGTGTCAGAGAAGTGCCTTTCACTGTTTTGTGAAAAACTACTCAAATTTGGCCAAGTTATGGACCCTTCAAAAATCTCAGTTTGCACATGATCATTAAAGACTTGTGAGAGTTAAATTCTCGTAAAATTGCCTGCACTGAGCATGGTCCATCTCCTCACAACTTTTACATGTCAGACTAGATTGCATTCACACCATCACCAAAAAGTGACTGAGGATGCTCCAACCTCTGACTGCAGGAACTGAGTAGGACTTTCCTGGCATTTGTTCCTCCCAGATGCCAGAGACTGCTGTGGTCCTGGGCACAGGAACTGAGAGCAGGAAACTTTCTATTCTTTGCTCTCCATGTTAGTGCCCAGGCAGCAGAGAGGAAAAGGAGTGAGTACCTGATCTGAATGCAGAGTATTAGAAATGGGAGGTGAGAGGGGGATCAGGAGCCATGGAGTGGGAAAATGGCATGGGAAAGGGAAAGAGCTAGGTAAGGAGGGACTGTATAGGAATAAGTGGGATCAGGAGCTGGAGGTGAGAATGATGGTGATTTCTGCCTCACTCTGTGCACAGAATGAATCATGTTCTAGGAATGAATCAGGGCTATGTAATGAAGGGTCTCCGCCTTATTTGCTACAGAAGTTGGAAATTGTGTAATGAATGAGGCAGGGGACTGTGGGAAGAGAAAGGATGATTTCATGGTTCAGACAAGTGAATGTTGCATTGGAGAAAAGAATTATTATCCCTTCCTCTGCCACAGAGTTTCTCTGTTTTGCTAGGCAAGTCAGTGAAACAAAACTTTTCATAGGTGGCCATAAGGGGGAGGGGATAGCTCAGTGGCTTGAGCACTGGCCTGCTAAACCCAGTGTTGTGAGTTCAATGCTTGAGGGGGTCACTTAGGGATCTGGGGCAAAATCAGTACTTGATCCTGCTAGTGAAGGCAGGAGGCTCGACTCAATGACTTTTCAGGGTCTCTTCCAGCTCTATGAGATAGGTACATCTCCATATCATCATCAATTGTGTGCTCCACATTGTCCCAGACACACAGAAAGAAAGACAAGATGCAAGAAATGTGGTATTATAATTAGTCCTACAAACAAGCGAAATCAGGATTGTAGGTTAAGGTCACAGGTGGGAGGGAGTCAGTCAAAGGGACTGTGGGGTCAGGAGTTGGCTGGAGCAGGACAGGAACATGGTAAGAGTAGGGCATGGGCAGGAACTGGAAGCCAAGGGAATCTGTAACACTATGATGCAACAGGAGGGTTGCTGATCAAGTAGTGCTGAGTCACTGCAGGCTGTATTGCGGGGTCATGGCAACTATTGAGAGGGTAGGGATCGGCAGATGCAAGCCCTTCCATATCTAAAGAACCCAGTCTAAGGGGAGGAGCTATTGGACTCAGGTCTCAAGTAACTACAGGGGACAACAAATGAAAAAACAGCAAGGGGAGTGAGGGTTGCAGGGCCAAAAGCAGGGAGGTCTGAGGGGATCACCAAGCAGAGAACCCCAGACAGTTCCCACTGCTTCTCAAAGGCATCCAGGGAGCCACCAGATGCAGTGCAGAAAAACTCTGCCCAGAGATGTGTTTTCAGCAAGGAGCACAAATAGGCCCCAGACTCACAGAACACTTCCCTGTCCAGATGGCCACCTTTGCTAGCACCAGAAGGAGGTTGATGAGGAGGTCTCATGACTTCATGGGGCCACAGGTGGGATGTGCATATATCTGGAGGTGAAGGGACAATTACAGCCAGAACCTAAGAAGAAGGTTCTGGAGGAGCTAGAAAATGTACACCAGGGTCTCCCTCTTTCCACAAGTGGGGCAGATGTCAGGAGAAAGGGTGAACAACACCAGGTACACACCCATGCTCATGGCTCCATGAAGGAGTCACCAACTTATATCCCCAGTGGGCTGGGGGACCAGGGTGGAATGCAGACTGGTTCACTGTGGCTCCTCAACCTCTTGATGTCAAAGCAGGACAAGGGGGTGAGGAAGTGAAGGGTGTGGAGCCTATGTACATCTGTTTCCTAGGTGGGGTTCAGAGACTGACAGGCTGCAGATCATGCAAGTGGCTCAAGTAGTGCAGAGGGGGCGCCTGAGGAGGCTCACAAGGCAGGGGCCTGATGGCAAGGTCCAGAAGGCCAGGTGGGAGGGATAGGTGGGGAGCATCCTCCCACAAGACCACTTGAGGGAGGTCCAAGAGTTGGGTGGTAAGGCTGCCCTCCCTTCCTGGTGTAGGTGCTGGGGGACATAAGGGGTGGAGAGCCCCAAGCACTGGCTGAGTACCAGAGGGTCCACAAGGTCCCTCCAATTGTACGGGTGAGTCATGGCAACTGAGCAAGCAGCATGGGTCTGGCTGTTTGTTTACCTCACAACCAGAATCCTAATGGAATGAATACCCCCATGGGACCAGTGCAATGCCCACAGCAAGCCAACCCTGCCCCCTCAGTTATCTCCCCCTTCCCAAATAAAACTCAAATACTGTGCTAATTCCAGGGGTGGAACAGGGAGCTATTTCCTGCTGCTTTTCACCATCAGTCCAGAAAAGCTCACCTCCTCCCCGAGCTCCCTGGGTGCCCAGTGTGAGACACCAGGGACAGTTGTGCAGAAGTTCTAAGCTCTGATGACTGAAGTTGCCCGGAGCTGTGCTTTGAACATACAAAGTGCATTAAAAATGCAGTATTCTGAAAAATCCGACCCTAGGTGTCATTCCCAGCTATAAAATGGGGATAATGATGTCACCTAATCTCATGGGGGCAGGGGAAGGGTTGTAAAGATTGCTTCACAAACATTAATGAATTTTTCAGACACTATGGCAGGAGCACCACAGAAATGTCAATGAGAAATTAATATTTTTGTATTCATCAGAGGGTTTGGATGGTGTGCATTTGTTAAGGACCAGGGCCACACATTGAATGAGAAAAATAAAAAGAAATACTGAATAATTTGCTCCATCACTGAGTGAGGCTAGAATCTTGTGGAAAAAAATAGTATGTGATCATATAATTAAAGACTAACATAACACATAATTTTCAAAGGGGCTGAATTAAGATCACTTAGATAACATTAATTCTCGCATTTCTTAACTTCTAAGTGCTTGACCTGAACTCTTAGTATTCTTTTACTGTAGTTTTCTGGGTGTTTATACATGATGTGTGAGATAATAAGCCCTACAAGCAAACTTCATGACAGATTTATATTATAACAGATAGAATGAAAAATTAATTAAAGTGTTTGCCTTTTTTTCAAATGTAAATGTAAGCCATAAGCACAACAGACTCAGGAGATGTTCTAAATCTATGCACAAAACTGCCTATTTAGCTTGCCAGGAAGCCAGATGCGTCTGCTACTTAATTTTTTCCCCATCTTTCCAGGTTCTGTTACAACACTTGCTTACTCACAATGATTAGCTGCTCCAGACACAGGATCTATAAAGGCTGGTGGTTAAGCTACATGAAATATAGAACAGAAAAACAAGGGTATTCACATAAATCACAAACAAAACATGTAACACTATTGCATAATTCCACCTGGGGCATTTACTGTAAATATCGTCCAAAACATTAGCAACAGGTTTCACTTATTTCTCCTTTTTTTTGCAGCCCTTGGGAAGCAGGCCTACCAGTTTGCTTACTTTAAGTAGAAAGAACTCGTTAATCATCCATGGGCCTGATTCACCGCTGTGTTATTCCAGTATTATGCAGGTTAAACTCCATTACTGTCAGTGTAGGGTCACAATGCTGAATCAGGCTGCGTCTTGGGAAGAATTTGTATATGTTTAGGTACATGTACCTTATTGAAAGAGTTTGGGGAAGCATCCATTCACTTTAAGGTTCTCATTCTTGGAGTGATAATATTAATGAACAACAAATGAATGTTTTCATTCTCTATAAATATCAGCTATTGTGGTATCAAGAAGTATGCATATATTCAAAGATAAATGTCTTACCATTCCTAGAGAAATATAACACTATAGAACTGAATGCGGTCTCTGCATTTATGAAGGAATCCTCTGAGTGGGTCATATATAACATCATGGTTCCCCCACCACAGAATAGAAATATATTGTTTAGTAAAAATATTCTCAACATTGAAAATGTATTTAAAATATTATAAAATGAGAAATATTTAATAAATGTGGTAAATACATGAAATATACTAAAAATATATTACAAAATCATAGAATTTATGCCCTGATGTAGCAAATCACTTAAGCACATAAGAGGAGTAAAATATCTACTGTATTCTATCATCCACTCTATTGCTCTCTGCTCTCTATTTTTCTGCTGTAGGCCTGGCTTGACATACACAACCTGCCTCATTTCTTAGTGGGTATGATTGGGAAGGTTAGTCAGGGTGGCTAGTTAAGATCAGCAGGAACATCCTGATATTAGTAAACAAAACTAAATGTAAAATAAAGTAGAGTTCAGATTATGCATGAACAGTGCATGGATAGAGCATGCTATACAGGGATTGGTTCCTGAAACGTGGCCAAGCCAATCCCAAAATGTGTGATTCAGTGTTTCGTAAATGCAATGTGATGTGTAAATGTATATAAATGAAGAGGTTTTCTGTGTAACTTTGGATGTGTGGTACACCCTATACCCTATACCCACCTCTTATGTTTGAATCTGATCCACTCACCATAACGTTGCTGTATGCCAAATAAAGATACCTGAGTGATAAAATCTGGAGTCAAACTGAGTTCTTAGGAAGCAGAGTAGGAAGAAATCTCAGGGAATCCCAACTAGGGTGACCAGATGTCCCAATTTTATAGGGACAGTCCCAATTTTGGGGTCTTTTTCTATGTAAGCTCCTATTACCCCCCACCCCATCCCAATTTTTCACATTTGCTCTCTGGTCACCCTAATCCCAACATCTGCCAAACTGTCCCAACTGGCAAGTGCTTTCCTATAGGCCGCCGTTTACTGCAGCTCTCAGTTGCAAAATACCAACTTTTTATTACAGCTCCATGCACCCCAAAAACACTCATAAAATTATAGTATTTGGCAGGATTAAGTCATTGTACTATTTGTAAAATGCTGTGTGATCTTTGAATGGAAGGTGCAACACAGAAATGCTAAGTAGTTTTAATTTTAAAGCCTCTCTTTCATTATGCAGAAAGATTTTACTTCATATTATGTAGCTTTCTTAGGAGAAGTGCCTGATTCTCCTCTTTTACCAACATTGGTGTAAACCAGGAGTAAATTCATTAAAAAGTTGGAGTTTCATACAAGAAGTAAATGGTATAAACTGAGAGAAGAATCAGTTCTAGATTGCTCTCCTGACCCACCACTGTGCAAAATGCCAGTGCTGGTGCAAGTCTCCTCAATTTCTATAGCTAATGCTGTTATCAGAGACACAGTCTGAAATACTGCCTTTCCCTGCCTACATGCTGTTTTGGAAGGAAAATTGTACAGATTCACAGTCCTGTGTTAGGGACCAAAGATAACTTATATCTTACACAAATTTGACTGCTATAATGTTACTCAGGATTGAAATTTTGCATATTTGCATTGATGCAATAGGTAATCCAACTTGTACAGATACAGTAATCTAACTGACAATAAGAACCATGATGTTCTTTCTCCTCCTTTTTGTACTGCCTGACTCCTTTTACAATGAGGCATGATGAGGCTGGAATGTAAAATGTTGCATAAATCTATTCCATCCCATCAGGTAAGGCACAGATCAAATACTGCCCCTTGTCCTTCCGTGTTGCTTAACTGACTGAAAATTTCTGAATTCTGCTTCTTGACAACATGATGAAGCAAAAAATGCTTAAACAGCCAAGAAAGAATCTCATTATATGGATTTCCATCTATTTTGTGTGTGTGTGCTTGCTAGAAGCAGAATGCTGAGGAAGTTACATGCAGTGCTTTGGAGAGAATACAGCATTGATCAATTAAAGTCTGCATTTTGCAGCAAAGGCACATTTAAGTATCATTCTTTTTCTCCTATATTACATTGCATTTCAATTTCTTCATGATGCTAAGGGATTATATATTATACACATTCATAACATCTTTCCAGCTACCATTTAGTTCCTCCTCCCACACACAGTAGACAGCTCAAGTAACTAATATAAAATCAATATTACATATAAAGATCATTGTCGCTCAGTTGGGTGACTGTTTAGGGCTAATTAGTCAAAGGCCTATCTTTTCCATTTGCTTCCATAAACATATGGGAACCTGATTCTATGGAACTCTATGGGATGTAATGGTAGAATTCTACCTTCCTTCCCTCAGACTTTACTGATGGCCCTTTGCCAGAAGTGTGTGAAGTTGGTGAGTCATAGAATTTTGGTTGTAGCAAGGCAGCTAGCAGAGGACTAGATGCTTTCTGCAGCATTATACCTCATTGATTCTGTAGTCTTCCATTTGGAAATCCAATGGAGAGTGATGCTTGAAAGAACATTAACTCACACTAGTATCCCTTCCAGGGCTATGACTGCTGAGCTTCAGGGAAACTTGGGACCAAAAGAGCAACATTTAACAAACATATAAGTTCAATATTTTTATTTTCTGACAAAAACAATCTTTAGAAATATGTCTTAACTATCCCCAAATCCCCAGGCTAATGAGGCCATCCATCTGAAGTGTAATGTACTCAGTATTTTGGGTTCTCAGGAGTTTCCAGTACACACTTCCCTCCTGGGTTCACATGAATTCAAATCCTCTGAGGTCTGAGTTAAAATGAAGCTAACATCACAGATTCCACTGTGTGACCTTACACCATGCTGACAAACAAAAACCATAACACATGACATACCATCCCTATAATTTTATAAAGGAATCATTTTGAAGTCATTCGGATTTCTCAATTACTATTCTTTCTAGCATCTACTGTCCTTCCGCAATATTAAATCAGTATAATAGCAGTAAGTGGTGCCTCTTTAGTTTGGACAGATGTTTGTTTTCCTCCTGAACAGCTGAATTTAAAGCTTGCTTTAACTATACAATAAGCGAACAACAAACAAATGTATCCTTAGCTGTGGAGTCTCTAACAATGCTTCCATGATAAAGGCAACAAAATTGAAATTTGCAGCACTGTTTAATAAATAAATCACACTTATTTATCATATAAAGCAAACAAACAATCTACTATATTAAAACACTACAATGTTATCAAACCTAGTATTTACAAGATGTGACCAGTTACCACCTTGACTATTTTGCTTATATGTTATACACTGTTCCCTTACTCTTTGTCTTAGAAGTGCCAAAATACTGTTGTTCTCATCGTACTTCTGCCCCAGTGCAAAGGTGAGCTAACTGGAAACATCACAGAAGAGGATATTCTGAGAAGATTCAAAGCCCACCACTGTACATGTGAGAGTTTTGAAGGCATAGCTGAACCAAACCTCTGAACATTTTGAGGTTCATCAAATCCTAATAAAAATTGCTTACCTAAATAAAAAGACACCAACAACCACACAACAAAAGAAAAATAAACAAGACTGTAAACACAAAACAGCTAACTTAAAGTTAAATTAAACTCTTACATAACACCAAAATACAAACATAAAGGTTGAAACCCCTCTTTACTTCCAATTGTGTCAAAATTCATTTTACAGGATTTCCAATCATCTGAATCATACTGAGTTCAATTTTACTTTGAAACACTTGAATGCAACTCCCATTCTCTTTGTATATGTGCTAAAATACATAGGAATCACACGGTTAATTAGATGATAAAATTCAACCTTAACTATCATTCATCTGACGAAGTGGGTGTTCACCCACAAAAGCTTATACTCCAATACGTCTGTTAGTCTATAAGGTGCCACAGGACTCTTTGTCAACCTTAAGTCTAAGTTTCAATGTCTTTGTGCGTTTAAGACAAACACTTAATGTTACTTTAACATAGTTTTTATGGTTTAATAAAATGTAAGTACATTATAAAGATAACAAATTGTTATGCATGGTTAATAATCTCCTCAAAAGTGGCTATTATTATTATTATTATTATTATTATTATTATTATTGTTAATAAAAGTATTAATGTTGTTAAACTGTGCTTCAGGCCATAAACTGAATACCAGATGTTGAACATCTTTCGATGTATAGCTTAGTATGGTTTTAGTGCTTCATTGCCACACAGGTTTGTAATAATTTTTATCAGTCTTTTCTAAATTTCAATTAGTGTAATAGTCAAATTGGGCCATAGACTATAAATAAAAGTCACTATATATACTAAATTTACTGGAGGAAATTTTAAAATATGTAAGATAGACAGCATAAACAATGTGAAAGCTTCTGTAGAGAACTATTACCAGCAAATAGACTATAATTATTTAGGAGCCTCCCTTCCCCATCAGACAGTTCAGGATGTGATACTCAAATATTTTTGAGCACGAGTTTCCAGTTTCTTCTCGAGTTTGTTCATGTTATGAAAGATGCACCAATCATAGAAATACATTAAGGATTATTTTCTAGGTAAAGATATGATTTTAAATGGTAAGCAATTTAAGAACAATATTCCCTTGATCATCTGTCTGTTTATTTTATGCTAAAATTTACTCTTAGAGCTTCGGTATATTTCACTGCTTTCAGTTTCAATATTTGAAATAATGTTTTCTTCTTAAATGTGTTAAATGTATTTCTTCAAGTTTTAGACATATGGTCTTACCAGCAAATTGTGAACTAGTCCCATAATTTAAAACATTTGCATTCCAATACAGTCCATAAAAATGTAATGAATCCAGTATAGTGCACATTACACATGTAGTAAAATCCCCCCAAATTAAAAATTTAACAAATGAATGTACAATAACTGCTGCAGTTATAAGTAAACATACTTACTGACCTGCAATGAAAAGTTCTTCCAGGACCATCAACACATAAGCCTCCATTGAAACAAAGGGTTGAGTTCGGTGCAGGTTCATTGCAAACGTCAATATCTACTTCACAAAATTCACCAGTGTATCCACTCACGCAAATGCACAAAAATGCACTGACCAAGTCTTGACAAGAACCTCCATTCATGCATGGAGCAGACTTGCATTCCTAAAGGATATAAATGATAATACATTGATAATGGAACTTTAAAAAACATATCATGTATATCCACAGAAATTAAAACAAGAAAGGAGGTTGTGTTCAGTTGCTCATGGGCAGAAAAATTAGAATTTGGTCAATTTGATTTTTATAGAGATCTTGTAACCATAGGTTTTCAACAGACAACTTTGAAAATACATATGGTTCTATCAATCAATATAGGAGAAACATGAATAAACCTTCATTTTATAGTTTTTCTAGACAGCCAGAAATATGTGCTTCCTTTATTAAAATCTCAAAACATGCAATTGCACAATAGATTTTGTAGTGCTTTCTCTCTCTTTTCTCAGTTCTTATATTGGTAATCATCACTTTAGCATCTGAAATTTTAGAATAAAAGATAATTAAGATAAAGATAAGATAAGATAGGTAGAAGCAGGTAGCGTTTGCCCAGACACACATTATATTTCTGGGTCAAACCTGGTCTGAACGTTGTCCAGTTCATCTATGCTATAATTCCTATTATTAAACACTTCCTGAGAATAAGTGATAACTTCCAGAATTGCCATTAATTGTAAACCTTTACAAATTCAAACCTGCAGTGAATTTTAACAGTATTCACATAACAAATTCTTCTGACAAAGCTAATGTAAAACCCATCAAATTCATGCCATGGAAACCAGTGACAAATTAATGTATTGTCAAAATTATAGGAGAGTTGAACTAGTGTAATTGCCAATATAAAAGAGATTTTTGCCCTTGAGCTCAGAAACCCAATTCATGCCTACATTCAAGATAGTTTTGTTTTGTTGCTGCCACCCAAATAGTCTAGCTAAAAGTAGGTTTTTAGAAGTGAATTTATTTTCATATTAGTCTTAACTTCTCCAGAGGGTGAACACCTTAAGGATAACCAAGGGCACTTAGTACATTTCCTGCAGGTACTGCCATTACTTTTACAGAATGTAAATGCATGTATCCACAGGGAGTTCTATGAAAACTGCATGTTTTTCCATCAGCTCTCTAGCTGGTATATATAGAATGATGTATTAGAAAGCATTACATAAACTAATTTAATTATATATCCCATAGGAAGATGGGGATAGATTGTAGACTACCAAAATTATGCATACAGAGTCTAGAAAGACAATTTTTAAAGCATCTCAATCTGCTATTTAAACATTTTGGCCTTTTCTGGTTTGATAAATTAAAAATATGTTTCTCTGTTTTCTTTGTTTTCCCTTGCATCTCGCTATTGCTTCTCACTATTTTTATAGCTTTGATCATAATTCCTATAAAATTAATGAAGAAAAAACTCTACCTCATATAATAATTAAAAAAAGAAAGCATAAAAAACCTTACCATGATAGATCAAAATTATAAATGCAACTAGGGATACACAAGTCTCAAACAGGTGTACAGTGCTTAGGCTGAATATGAAGTTATAGTCATGCCAAATTTCAAATAATCTTAAAACCTGTTTGTTTCATTAGGTATACGAAGAGTGCCCATAAAGGTGTACAATATAATGGAAGACTTGTTCAGACCTGAGTCCAGGACTCGGCAAGGCTTCAGGACTTGGCTGTGGAGTGACAGAAAGAATATTGGGGGCAGATGGAAAGTTTTGTGGAAGAGACACTGTACCAATTATTGCCCTGTCAGATACTATATTTTTTAAAATAAAATATTGAGTATATTTGGTGCACTGCAAATAAATATAAACAATTCTTAAACAAACGGCAAAAATGTTCAGCAAGTTATGCTACTGGAAAAGTGTTACTCTTTACCAATCTTAATTAAGGCAAGAGAGTTTCTTTAACAGGCAGGCAGACAATTATGCAAATCCCTAACTGGGTGGGCTGACACAATTCCCTAAAAATTAGAACTCAAGGTCAGTCAAAGAGAGCAAGGAAGTTGGATGGTTAGCTGGTATACATGGGGCCAAACCTAAGAGTCTAAGGCTATGTCTACACTAGCACTTTTGTTGGCGAAAATTTTGTCAGTCAGGGGTATGAAAAAACACACCCATAACTGACAAAAGTTTCACCAACAAAAGGGCCAGTGCGGACAGCACTCTGTCAGCCAGGTTGCATCTCCTGCCAACGTAGCTACTGCTGCTTGTTGGGGGTGGCTTAATTATGCCAGCGGGAGAGTTCTCTCCGACTGGCATAGAGCAGCTACACAGGAAACCTTACAGCGGTGCAGCTATAAGGTCTGTAATGCAGACATAGCCTTAGTTTCACAAACAATCACAATTAAGTTAATAGGACCACTTGTCTAAGTGAGGTGAGCAGAATTCATCACCACTGCTGAAACCAATAAGACTACTTGTGTGAGTAAAGTGAACATGATTAGAATCTCTAAAATTTGCAGTATTTTGTGTGCCTACATGTGGAAGAAAAAACATTTTTAAATATCAGAGGGGTAGCCGTGTTAATCTGGATCTGTAAAAGCAGCAAAGAGTCCTGTGGCACCTTATAGGCCTGGTCTACAGTATGCATTTAAACCGAATTTAGCAGCGTTAAACTGAATTAACCCTGCACCCGTCCACACACCGAGGCCCTTTATATCGATATAAAGGGCTCTTTAAACCGATTTCTGTACTCCTCCCCGACGAGAGGAGTAGCGCTGAAATCGGTATTGCCATGTCAGATTAGGGTTAGTGTGGCCACAAATCGACGGTATTGGCTTCCAGATGATATCCCACAGTGCACCATTGTGACCGCTCTGGAAAGCAATCTGAACTCGGATGCACTGGCCAGGTAGACAGGAAAAGCCCCGAAAACTTTTGAATTTCATTTCCTGTTTGCCCAGCATGGAGCTCTGATCAGCACGGGTGGAGATGCAGTCCCAAATCCAAAAAGAGCTCCAGCATGGAACGGATCGCTGTATGGGGAGACAAATCTTTTCTATCAGAGCTCTGTTACAGAAGACAAAATGACAAAGCATTTGAAAAAATCTCCAGGCTATGATAGACAGAGGCCACAGCACAGTGCTGTGTGACAAGCGTAACGGAATGCCAAAGAATCAAATGGACGCTCATGGAGGGAGGGAGGGGATACTGAGGACACCAGCTATCCCACAGTCCCCGAAGTCTCTGAAAAGCATTTGCATTCTTGGCTCTGCTCCCAATGCCTGAAGGGTCAAAAACATTTTCCTGGGTGTTTCAGGGTATATGTCGTCAATTTACACCCTTCCCCTCCCCCCGAAAGAAAAGGGAAAAAAAACATTTCTCGCCTTTTTTCAATGTCACCCTATGTCTACTGCATGCTGCTGGTAGACGGGGTGCTGCAGCGCTGAACACCAGCATCCCCTTCCCGGTGGCAGACAATACAATATGACTGCTATCCATTGTCATCATCGGCCCATGAGTGCTCCAGGATGGCCTCGGTGAGGATGGCCGGGGGTGCCTGGGTAAAAATGGGAATGACTTCTGGTCATTCCTGGCAGATGGTACAGAACGGCTGGTAACCATCTTCATCATAGCAACTGGAAGCTGAGCTCCATCAGCCCCCCTCTTTCATGTCTAAAGAAAAGATTCTGTACTGCCTGGACTATCATAGCAGCGGGAGGCTGGGCTCCTGTCCCCCACAACCCTTTAATGTCCTGCCTGGACTATCATAGCAGCTGGAGGCTTCCTCCCCTTAATTTTATCTCACTAAAAAGTCAGTGTTTCTTATTCCTGCATTCTTTATTAATTCATCACACAAAGGGGGGGACACTGCCACGGTAACCCAGGAGGGTTGGGGGAGGAGGGAAGCAATGGGTGGGGTTGTTGCAGGGGCACCCCCTAGAATGGCATGCAGCTCATCATTTCTGCAGGATCTCTGGTCCTCTGATATGGAGCGGCTGTGCACTCTGTTTCTCTAGTACACTTGCATCATATTCTAGGCAGGACTGACCTTATTTTTAGACAAAACATAAAGAAGGGAATGATCTGGGGAGTCATTCCCCTTTTTGTCCATGTGCCCCTGGCTGACCTCAGCGAGGTCAGCCAGGAGCACCCATGACAGCAGCAGACGGTACAGAAAGACTGATAACCATCATCCCATCGCCAATTTACAATGGTGTGGCAGATGGTGCAATAGGGATGGTAACCGTTTCTGCTACCTTGCAAAGGCAAATGAATGCTACTGTGTAGCACTGCAGTACCGCCTCTGTCAGCAGCATCCAGTACATATACAGTGACAGTGACAAAAGGCAAAACAGGCTCCATGGTTGCCATGCTATGGCGTCTGCCAGGGCAATCCAGGGGAAAAGGGCATGAAATGATTGTCTGCCGTTGCTTTCCCGGAGGAAGGATTGAGTGACGACATTTACCCAGAATCACCGCGACACTATTTTTGCATTGGGATCTCAACCCAGAATTCCAATGGGCGGGGGAGACTGCGGGAACTATGGGATAGCTACGGGATAGCTACCCACAGTGCAACGCGCCGGAAATCGACGCTAGCCTCGGTACATGGATACACACCACCGAATTAATGTGCTTAGTGCGACCATGTGCACTCGACTTTATACAATCTGTTTTACAAAACCAGTTTATGTAAAATTGGAATAATCCCGTAGTGTAGACATACCCATAGACTAACAGATGTTTTGGAGCATGAGCTTTCGTGGGTGAATACTCACTTCGTTGGATGCATGTCATTTTAAAATATTGACTCATAACCCATGCTGCTTGATTCAATTTTTTGTTGCCTGTAGACAAATAAGTGACGAAACACTACATAGAGTGGTTGCCATTAAAGTCCATATTTACCAGCAGTGGAACATGGGACTGTTCTCCTGTGCCTTGAACTTTTTGTTGTCACTTATAGGTTATCATAGAATCACAGAATATCAGGGTTGGAAGGGACCTCCGGAGGTCATCTAGTCCAAACCTCTGCTCAAAGCAGGACCAATCCCCAACTAAATCATCCCAGCCAGGGATTTGTCAAGCCTGACCTTAAAAACCTCTAAGGAAGGAGACTTCACCATCTCCATATGTAACTCATTCCAGCGCTTCACCACTCTCCTAGTGAAAAAGTTTTTCCTAGTATCCAAACTAAACCTCCCCCACTGCAACTTGAGACCATTACTCCTTGTTTTGTCATCTACTACCATTGAGAACTGTCGAGCGCCATCCTTTTTGGAACACCCCTTCAAGTAGCTGAAAGCAGCTATCAAATCCTCCCTCACTCTTCTCTTCTGCAGACTAAGCAATCCCAGTTTCCTCAGCCTCTCCTCATAAGTCATGTGCTCCAGCCCCCTAATGATTTTTGTTGCCTTTCGCTGGACTCTTTCCAATTTTTCCACATCCTCCTTGTAGCGTGGGGCCAAAATTGGACACAGTACTCCAGATGAGGCCTCACCAATGCTGAATAGAGGGTAATGATCATGTCCCTCGATCTGCTGGCAATGCTCTGTTGTATCAATCGGGCAAGTTACTAACAACTTCAAAGGGACTTTATTTTTACAGTGGAAACCTCTGTACCAAGCTGCTGTTGCACCCTCTGTAACTCTCACTCAGCCTCCTCAACTCCTACCCTCTCCTTCCTGTTTCCTGTCCTTTCCGACTCCTGACAGCCAGTGCTCCCCGTTCTAATAATTAAAAGCACATCTAAACACCACATGCTCCTACTTATACAGCCCAAAATACCGTTAGCCATCTTGGTAACAAGGGCACACTTGACTCATATCCAGGTTCTCATCCACTGTAACCTCTAGGTCCTTTTCTGCAGAACTGCTGCCTAGCCACTCTGTCCCTAGTCTGTAGTAGTGCATGGGATTCTTCAGTCCTAAGTGCAGGACTCTGCACTTTTCCTTGTTGAACTTCATCAGGTTTCTTTTGGCCCAATCCTCTAATTTGTCTAGGTCCCTCTGTATCCTACTCCTACACTTCAGCGTTTCTACCACTCTTTCCAGTTTAGTGTCATCTGGAAAATTGCTGAGAGTGCAGTCCATGCCATCCTCCACTTGATACCAGCTGCCAACTAGACATGGAGCCATTGATCACTACCCACTGAGCCTGACAATCTAGCCAGCTTTCTTTCCACTTTATAGTCCATTCATCCAGCCCATACTTGTTTAACTTGCTGGCAAGAATACTGTGGGAGACCGTATCAAAAGCTTTGCTAAAGTCAAGAAATAACATGTCCACTGCTTTCCCCTCCTCCACAGAGCCAGTTATCTCATCATAGAAGGCAATTAGGTTAGTCAGGCATGACTTGCCCTTGGTGAATCCATGCTGACTGTTCCTGATCACTTTCCTGTCCTTGAAGTGCTTCAAAATTGATTCCTTGAGGACCTGCTCTGTGATTTTTTTTTGTGTGTGGCTGCACTAATGCAGACCATCTGTGGGAGAAATGACTCTCCTGCACAAGTTCTTTAGAACTAGGCACATCTAGCCCTAAGAAAACATGAGTTCATTGTGTAATAACCACGTACACACATACCTTGTTCTGTGTAAATGTGGACACAATCTATTTTGTTGTTGAGTTGGAGGAGGGGAGAGGTTTGTCCCACACCCAGCTGTACCATTTTACAAAGCCCTTTAAAGAATTCTGTCTAACCTGTGTTTATTTTTCTTTTTAAAAAGTAGCACTCAAATTTGCATTTTACTGGAACTCCACATTCACTTTGTGATTTAAAACTGAGTTTGGGATATACTAAGCAATGATGATGTAGGGATCAAGAGGGAAACAGCCAAAACAGCTACACAGAAACAATTGTTGGTGACAAAGTCCCAGATAATATGCCGGTATCCTCCTCTTGAGAAGAGAATCTTCCTCATTTCCCCATTCCAAGAATCCAGAAAGAAGTGGCTCCCTCCCTCCCCAGCTGCTAGAGAAAAAAACTATCATTATCCATCAGGAGCTCAAAGATTCGGCAGTTGCTGACAGCTTGCCAGCTCTTATGCTGTGGATATCTTAAAGAGAAGATTGCCTAGTAAAAAAAAAAAAAAGAGTTACATTGGGGTGGGGGAGTCAGTGTATGCATGAGTCAGATCATCCAAGAGAAGCATTAGCAAGGGCAGCGATAGTGGTGAAAACTGGGTGTGGGGGTTACTACGTCTGAGTAGCTACTGACACTGGTATTAGCAGAGGTAATGGCTCTTCCCTGCTCCTCTCCTTAACCTAGTATTAGCAGGAAATGTCTCAGAGTTACTGTTTCTGGACTACACAAACACCATTATAACATCTTTACAACATCTAAAAGTCTGTTGGTTGATTTACAGAACAATTAGAGATGTAGGATGGGCTTTTCAAAAGCAAGGTGCAAAGATCTCATTTAAATGCTTAGAATCTAGTTCTAGCTGTCATGTAACTAGAAAAGGTAGGAGGTATGGGGTGAGGAAGGCCATGGGTTAGAGCAGTGAGGTCATTTGGTTACTCACTTGAGGCATCAAAACATCTTAATCACTCAATTTAAAGAGTTTTTAAACCTTTTCTTTTATTAGTAATTATAAAGGTAAATGACAGCAAGACCAGCTCTTTGGAGAAATATGTCCATTTTTAGTAGTGACACCACCTTAGTTTTGAATAAATAAACTCATTGGGTAATAATGAGAAAAACAATAAGCAAGATGCAAGTCTGTATCTAAGCTACAAATGTTCCAGCAGACACAAGTGAACTTAGCAAAGTAAACTGAAATAAACATTTTCCTCTGGCAAATGTTCTATTTGCAAGGTGACAGGATGTATTGGCAGTATGAAAAGGTCTCAAACTTGATTTTAGAATTTTGGAAGTGATATCAGACAAAACATATATAAATGTCTTAACAGAAGATGGAGAAATCAGCATGAATGTACCAGAACCAGCATCACTTAATATGTCCAGCAGCTCCTGAACAGAATTGCCAACATTCCTGTCTGCAGTGCCATGTACTGTAAGATTAATGCTATGAGCACTGAGCTAGTGTCTCTGATCTCACTCTGACTACATGTATTAAAGACAGTAGTTCTGATCTAATTTACTAGCATTTCTTGTTTAACTAATTAACTAGGCTTCCAATGGAAACTGTGTCTCATTACATTAGAACATTTGTTCCTATTAAGATTTTGTACAACCTCTACTGATGCCTTGGTGGTGGTGAAAGTAGAAACTTTCAGTGCTTGTTCGGGTGCACAGCAAAGGGATTCCAAACAGACAAAGTTTGCTTTAGGTCTCTAAGCTATCAAAGGGTATGTCTACACTATGGGATTATTCCGATTTTACATGAACTGGTTTTATAAAACAGATTGTATAAAGTAGAGTGCACGCGGCCACACTAAGCACATCAATTCGGCGGTGTGCGTCCATGGTCCGAGCCTAGCGTCGATTTCCGGAGCATTGCACTGTGGGTAGCTATTCCGTAGCTATCCCATAGTTCCCGCAGTCTCCCCCGCCCCTTAGAATTCTGGGTTGAGAGCCCAGTGCCTGATGGGGCAAAAATCATTGTCGCGGGTGGTTCTGGGTAAATGTCATCAGTCATTCCTTCCTCCGGGAAAGCAATGGCAGGCAATCATTTTGAGCCTTTTTTCCCTGGATTGCCCTGGCAGACGTCATAGCATGGCAACCATGGAGCCCGTTCAGCTTTTTTTTTACAGTCACCGTATGTGTACTGGATGCCGCTGACAGAGGCGATACTCCAGCGCTACACAGTAGCATTCATTTGCTTTTGCATGATAGCAGAGATGGTTATCAGTTGTTCTGTACCGTCTGCTGCCGATGTAAATTGGCAATGAGATGACGGTTATCTGTCATTCTGTACTGTCTGCTGCCATCATGGGTGCCCCTGGCTGAGGTCGCCCGGGGGCGCAAAGGCAAACCTGGGAATGACTCCCTGAGTCAATCCCTCCTTTATGGTTTCTAAAAATTAGAGTCAGTCCTGCCTAGAATATGGGGCAAATGTGCTAGAGAACCAGTGTATCAGAGAGCACAGCTGCTCCGTGCCAGATCCCGCAGAAATGATGAGCTGCATGCCATTCTAGGGGGTGCCCCTGCAACAACCGCACCTGTTGCTTCCCTCCTCCCCCAACCTTCCTGGGCTACTGTGGCAGTATCCCCCCCATTTGTGTGATGAAGTTATAAAGAATACAGGAATAAGGAACAGTGACTTGTTAGTGAGATAAAATGAGGGGGAGGCAGCCTCCTGCCGCTATGACAGTCCAGGCAGGACATTAAGCGGTGCGGGGGAGAGGAACCCAGCATGCCGCTGCTATGACAGTCCAGGCAGGACAGAATCTTTTCTTTACACAGGAAAGGGAGGAGGCTGATGGAGATCAGCCCCCAGTTGCTATGATGAAGACGGTTACCAGCCCTTCTGTACCATCTACTGGGAATGACTGAGAATCATTCCTATTTTCACCCAGGCACCCCCGGCCTGCCTCACCTGAAGCCAGCCAGGAGCACTCATGGGTTGATAACAAGGAAGGCTACCAGTCCTACTACACCATCTGCCACCAGGCAGGGGAGAGGAGTGGATACTGCTCTTCACTGCTGCAGCATCGCGTCTACCAGCAGCAGTCAGTAGACATAGGGTGACGCTGAAAGAAGTCAGGAAACGATTTCTTTCCCTTTTCTTTCACGTGGGAGGCAAGGGAGTAAATTGTTGAACTATACCCTGAACCACTCTGGACAATGTGTTTGAACCTATAGGCATTGGGAGCTCAGCCAAGAATGCAAATACTTTTCGGAGACTGCTGTGGACTGTGGGATAGCTGGAGTCTTCAGTACTCCCTCCCTCCCTCCATGAGCATCCATTTGAGTCTCTGGCTTCCCGTTACGCTTGTCACACAGCACTGTGTAGCCTGGAGATTTTTTTTTCAAACACTTTGGCATTTCGTCTTCTGTAACGGAGCTTTGATAGAACAGATTTGTTTCCCCATACAGTGATTAGATCCAGTATCTCCCGTACGGTCCATGCTGGAACTCTTTTTGGATTTGGGACTGCATCGCCACCTGTGCTGATCAGAGCTTCATGCTGGGCAAACAGGAAATGAAAATCAAAATTTCGTGGGGCTTTTCCTGTTTACCTGGCCACTGTATCCAAGTTCAGATTGCTGTCCAGAGCGGTCACAGTGGTGCACTGTGGGATACCACCCAGAGGCCAATACCGTCGATTTGCGGCCACACTAACCCTAATGCGATATGATAATACCGATTTTAGCGCTACTCCTCTCGTCGGGGAGGAGTACAGAAACCGATTTAAAGAGCCCTTTATATCGATATAAAGGGCCTCATAGTGTTGACGGGTACAGCGTTAAATCGGTTTAACGCTGCTAAAATTGGTTTAAACACGTAGTGTAGACCAAGCCAAAGACTACAAGACTGGAAAACTGGCAGCACTGAAGATGAGGAGAGCTTGTTTCTTTTTCAAAGTGGTTCCTTTCTTTTATTATTCCAAGTCCAGTTTCCTTGAGTACAGTAGAAGCAAAGAAAAGGAGTCAGTTCCTTTTTCAGAAATCCAAGCCTGCCCTCTCAGTGCACTCTGCCCAAAAGATACACTGTCTCTTGGCTTCATTCCTGGGCTTCAGTCACACTGCTTCTCCCGCTGTCAGCTCCCTTTCTCATGTTTTCCACTTCTTTTCACATAACTGACACACACAGCTACAACCAAAACAGTGCCCCAGTGTTTGCATTTGCAGCAGGAGTATGTGTGGGGGATGGAGGGGGAAAGCAGGGACATGACCTCCCCAATCAGTGGGGGCACAGAACTCCTCCAGTATCTATAGTTAGAGTTGCCCATCTCTTTCTATTGTAAGACTTTGTTTTCAGTTCTTTAGATGACAAACTGAAACAGCTTGGGCTGAAATTTTCAATACAGAGTGTCTCCTTAAGTTTTTTTTTTTTTTTTTTTTTTAATTTCAGCCAAAACATCAAGGTCTCTGCTATGTTTTGCCATGTTAAAAAAATTTCTTACAACCATTTTTGAGTTGTAACTCCTTCATGATTTTGAGCAGGAATTTAAAATTTCTCAGGAGGAGATCACCGTGGTGCCAGGAATGTGCCGTTTTTTTTCCAGTCCCTGTGAAAATTTGCCCAAATTTGCCCAAGTTATAAGCCTCTGAAATATTTCAGTTTGCATGTGCTCAGTAGAGACTTGTTAGCATTCTGCAGATAAATTCTCTAAAGATTCCATCTACACTGAGCATGCTCCATCCCTGCACAGCTCCTGTGTGTTGACCAGACTATGTATGCATCAGCCTCCAAACAGTAACCAAGCATGCTGCATCCTGGGGCTGCAGGGGCTAAGCAGGACTCTCCCTGCATATTCTGCTCCGAACTTGTGGGGTCTGCTATGGCACCAGGCACAGGAACAGAGAGACTATATTTTCCAGTGTTGTCTATTCTCCTTTTCCCAGTACTCTTTCAGTATGTCCAAGAAGGAATAACAATCTGATTCAAATGCAGATGGGTAAGGAAATGGGGTGAGAGGGTGGGTGGGTTGTGGAGGGGAAAGAGATGCAGGATGACAAGTCGGGGGATAGGAGCCTTGGAGGAGAAGAGGCAGGAGTAGAGAAGGGTGGAAGATGGAGTAGAGAATAGGAAAAGGAGGTAGGTGATAGTAGCTGGCTGAGAGGATAGAAGTAGGTGAGGATAGGAAGGTGGGGGAAAGAAAGGTAGAATCTGGGAGCACATCAGCAGGAGATGGACTGAAGAAGAAGAGATGGGAGGAAATGAGCAGGTGGGGAAAGAGGGAGAGATTGGGGAGTGGGCAAGGACAATTTAAAGATAACACCAAGCTGAGAGGGGTTGCAAGCATGCTGGCAGATAAAATTAGAATTCAAAATGACCATGACAAATTAGAAAATTGCTCTGAAATCAACAAAATAAAATTCAGTAAGGATACATGCAACGTACTAAACTTATGAAGAGCAGAACTACAAAATATGGAATAGCTGGCTGGGTAGTAATACTGCTGAAAAGGATCTGGAAGTTATAGTGGATCACAAATCATATATGTCAATTATGTGATGCAGTTGTGAAAAAGGCTAATATCATTCTGGGGTCTATTAACATGCTTTATATAAGTCATGGGAGGTAATTATACCACTCTGCTAGGCACTGGTGAAGCCTCAGGTGGAGTACTTTGTCCAACTCTGGGCACTACACTTTAGGAAATATGTGGATAAATTGGAGAGAGTCCAGAGGAGAGCTACAAAAATGATAAAGGGTTTAGAAAATCTATGAGGAAAGATGAAAAAACACAGCTATATTTAGTCTTGAGAAAAGAAGACTGAGATAGGACTTGATATCAGTCTTCAAATATGTTACCGGCTGTTACAAAGAGGATGATGATCAAATGTGTTTTCATGACTACTGAAGGAAGTACAAGAAGTAATGGGCTTAGTCTGAAGCAAGGGAGATTTAGGTCAGATATTAGAAAAAACTTTATAATTATAAGGATAGTTATGCTCTGGAATAGGCTTCCAATGGAAATTGTGGAATTTCCATCATTGGAGGTTTTTAAGAAGAGCTTGGACAAACACCTGTCAGGGATAGTCTACGTATATTTGGTCCTGCCTCAGGTCAGTCATCTGGACTTGATGATCTCTAAAGGTCCCTCCCAGCTCTACATTTCTATGTCCCTCTAGTAGCAGGTCTGCATAAAACATACCAGCTTTTTACTGTTATGAGTTACTCAATTACCTCAAATTGTAGAAGATTGTGTTGCATATCTAAGGGTCAGAATCCTGCTGAAGACCTATGTGAGGAGTCTATATGGTTCCACTTGATGGTCGCCCGCCCCCTCCCCCCACAAAAAAAGTACATTTAAATTGCAGAGTAAAAACAGTTGAAGAATTGTAAGACTGCAAAGTCAAGCATTCATAAGTTAGGAAATGAACAACTAAAGTTGCCCATGGAACTTTAATTCAACCCCCATATGCATTATGCTACAGTCTTTAACTACATGATCTCATACTATTATTTCCACAGAACCCCTATATGAGTCATTCAGTATTTCTTTTTATCTTCCCAAATTAATGTGTAGCTCTAGGCCTTATTTACCCAAGTACACAAGCCAAACCTTACACTGAACACAAAATTATTAATTTCCTCTTTGGTGTTTCTATGGGGCTCTTACCATAGAGTTTCAGAAACTGTAAGAATAGATGATATTATCTCCATTTTACAGCTGAAGCACAGAAAAATTAAGGTCAAACCTGTCATAAGTGTCCACTAATTTTGGATGACCAACTTGTGAAACATAAGGTCTGATTTATCAGAATACTCAGCAATCTATAGCACTTTATATGTTCAGACCAGAGATCCCATTGACCTTAGTTGCAGTTGTGGGCACTCACCACTTGTGCAAATCAGAGCTCACAGGCACTCAGAAAATGAAAAACACACTGTGTTAATGACCAATGAAAATTTCGTTTTAAGCATTTGTCCAGCATCCCTTGGGAACTCTGAGGCAGAGGCAAAGATAAAATCCAGTTCTTCAGGATGACATTCAACCACTCTGTTAAACATGAGACCCTGTTTTTGCTTCCTGCAATCCCCTGTCTCAGTTACAATACTCTTTCCAATTTATTCAACAAACAAAGGGTGCCAGAGGCAATAGCCTCCTTCGCTATACAGCCCTGATTAATTCCCAGAACACCATCCATTCTGTGCACTGAATGAGGCAGTGATGCAGTGGAAAAAAAGAGCATGTGACCACATAACTCAAGACTATATCATTATGTACCGGACAGGTGGCAGGAATTAAGGTTGCACAAATAATCTTACCCAGACTTTTCTTAAATTTTGAGAGCTTGACTTTGTAGCCATTATGTTTTTTAAATAAAGTTTTTAACAAAGCTTTTAGAAATATTATATATGATGAATTGTTTATTCTATGTATAGTTCACAATGTAGTCTACTGGCTTGTCAAAGTACATGTAGCTGAATGACAAAAATATATATAATTTCAAAAGGATAAAAATACATATTCTCCCTAAGTGTTGCCTATAGGTGATAAACATGGATTGAGGTTAATTGTTCCTAAAACCAGTCCAAATTATCAAACCATTTATACCATATACACTGAAAAAACACTGTTAACACTCCAGGAAATAGTTGAAATAAAAGGCTTCATAGCTTAATTACTTAAATATTTAGTGGCTTTATGCTGTAGAATGACTATTAAGACAAGTGGAAATTAAAAAAAAAAGCTGTGATAGGCTGTGTGTGGTTGAAACGTTTTTTTGATGTTCTACAAACTACTTACATTAGGGTGCTTTTTCTTTGAAATAGTATATCTGTTGGAAAGACCTGGCAGTTGGCCAGTGTTTCTGCCAAATAATTCACTGGCTGTTGGTTGATTTTTTTGTAGGCATCTCAGCAAAGGTGAATTTTGAGGAGGGACTTGATGGAGAAGAGGGTAATGACCTTGCAGATCAATTCAGAGAGTGGAAGACAGCACCTAGATGTTTCGGGAAGAGGTGAGCAAGTGGTAGTCAATGTGGGCATCATTGACTTGTAGAGAGAAAGATAGAAATATGAAGAGCCGTGAAGCATGAACTTGATGGAGTGGAAAAAGGAGAGACAATGTAGGAATTCAAAAAAAGAGTCAGTGCAACAGAAAAGGACGATGCTTTCAGTAACTCATTTTCAATGGACTTGGGGTGGGGGCAATGTGGATGCCAGGAGGTCACGGAGGAAGAGAATGGGTGGGGTTGAGAACTGGAGGATAGTTTAACCATATGAAGAGCGAGAAGAGGTGATGTTTTACAATGTTATGGAAGAAAAAGTAGCAAGGCTTGGACACTCAGTTTATAGGACGAGGTGACAGAGAGGGCAATTTTGATTTAATTGGATACATAAATAAATACTTTTAAACCAATCAATTAGCTAATGTGTGTACCGAGTGTTTCAGAACATGTGAAATACTGTATAATTGCTAAGTATTATTATTTCATATTAACAGCTTTTTTTTATGTACGCTGAATTTAGTTTTCCAAAGTATCACATTTTACAGTACTGTACTACTTTGTGGGCACCAAACAATTTGTTTTAATAGCACTTTTTAAAGGTTACATAAAGCAGCTACAGCTTGATGCATTAGTAAAGGACATACTGTAAGTTCTTTTCAATGCCTTGGAAAATACTGTACCATGGTTTAATTTCTCAGAAGTGCAATAATCTGAGGCAATGCTGAATGCTATTAAGAGACCAAAAGGCACAAGATTTCTTGCTAAGATTAAAAAAAGGCACTTAGTTTAAACTATTTGGTCCACTAAGTTATGAAGTTTTCAGCTCACAAGAGAATTTAAAGTACACTCGTCATTTGGAATAAATCTGTGTAGCACAGCTACTTTACACCAATCTAAAATACACAGTAAGAGTATATAGAAATATACTGTTTTAAAAAAAGAATGTTCCAGATGCCAATTTATATTTTATTTTTAAACAACTAAAACTGGAATTTATTTTTAATTTTAACTTGGTCCTGTCAGATTTTATAGCCAGTAAGGAAGGTAGAGAGAGGTAAAAGCTTTTTGTAAAATCTTTCACAAACATTTTCACAAATTAATTTTGTGTGGTTTTCAACATCTCAAAATTTTATTTTCTTCTATGGGCGCAAAGATTTCTGAAATATTTTGTAGAATGGGTTGTGAAATTTATTTTTATCTCAAAATTCTGTGATTTTTTTCAGTGTCACTCCATTCTAAAGGCATCCCAAAATCACTACAGTAGACAACTTGTCAAATTTGGATTGTGGATGGAAGACAGGGAGAGAGAGAGCAGGGCCGCCCGGGGAGGGAAGTGGGACAATTTGCCCCAGGCCCCACAGGAGCCCCCCTGAGAATGTCTGAGGCTCACGCTGGCCCCGTCCCTGCCTCCACCTTCCCCCATCCCCTGGCGCGTCAGCGCACCACTTCCAGGAGCAGCCCTGGACAGCACTAAAGCAGCATATCTCCAGCGGTGCCTGAGCTCCTTCCGCTCAGAGCCACGTGTTAAGGGGGCAGGGCTGTGAGTTGCAGCTGAGCAGCGGGAGCTCAGGCCGCTGCAGTGCTGTCCAGGGCCACTCCTGGATGTGGCGTGCTGAGGCTCTGGAAGAGGGGGGAGGCAAGGGTAAGCAGAATGGTAACGGGGTGGGGACTGGGGGGGTTCAATAAGGGGCAGGGAGGGAGCAGAGATTCAGGGGGGAAGTCAGGGGACAGGGAATGGGGGATTGGATCATGGGCATTCTGGGAGTCTGTCAGGACTCGGTGCGGGGGTGGGGGTGGATAGACATTGGGGCAGTCAGGGGACAGAGAGCAGGTGGGGTTGGTAGGTGGTAGGGTCCCAGGAGGTGGTTCGGGGTCAAGGATTTTGAGGGGGGCAGGAAGGAGGGCAACAAGAGGGGCAGGAAGGGGGTGGGGGTCAGATAGTGGGCAGGCCAGACTGTTTGGGGAGGCACAGCCTTCCCTACCCTAAAGCTCATTCAGCAGTTTGAGGCTTGCAGACAGCTATTTAACACAAAAAGCCAAGCTGTTAGCTTTTCCGTTAGAGCGACCATCCCTTTCATTTCTCAAATGCCAAATTGTAGTCTACATTTAATTTTAGTGCCATAGGGAGAGTCACGTCAGGGGAGGGTAGCTTCATTAAAATTAGCCACTTTAGATTAACAGAGCCAAGAGAGCCATGGGGGAAGGATCACATGAGAAAAGCAATATCCTACACCACCTACCTCCTTCCCAACCCTACCAAGGGAGACTCCTCTCCCCTGCATTCCCCGAGAGTTTGAGGTGGAGGCTGACAGCTCGCAACTCCCAGTAATAACCTCGTGACCCCATGATGGGGTCCTGGCCCCCAGTTTGAGAACCCCGGGTTAATTTAATTTTAGCACCCTGTGTCCATTCACATGCATGTGCTATTTTGAGCATTTCAGTTTTCACAACATAGGCTCATCCCAGATTCTGGACAAGCTCAAATGCTCAGTTCGTGGAGTATGTACATAAGCTATACTAAAGACAAACCCACAGTAACTGTCTCCAGTTTGTGAGGGACCCCATGGAGCCAGTCTCTAGGAAACAGATAAATTCATGGAGGTTATGTCCTCTAATGGCTATTAGCCAGGATGGGTAAGGAATGGTGTCCCTAGCCTCTGTTTGTCAGAAGGTGGAGATGGATGGCAGGAGGGCGATGACTTGGTCACTGTTAGGTTCACTCCCTCTGGGGCACTTGGCATTGGCCACTGTCAGTAGACAGGATACTGTTCTGGATGGACCTTTGGTCTGACCCAGTATGATCATTCTTATGTTCTTATGCTCTTACCTAAATGAACCCAAAGTTATGGAGACAGATATGAGTCAAGGAAGCCAGCAGAACATCAGAAACCTGGAAAAATCTCTGACCGGATGGGCTCAGGCGTTTGGTCACAAGCTGAGATAGTTCAAAAATTTTGAATTTTTTTTTCAAGCAGAATTTTTTTTGTTGTTTTTTATAAAACCATGTTCAGGTTTTGGCAGACTAATTTCAGCTTTTCAATTAAAAAAAACACAACAAATTTTAAAGGAAAGCAGACATTGTCCATGATTTTTTCTGCTTTTTAAAAACCCCTAGTTTTCGATCCAAAAAAAGTTTTGATGGAAAATATTTGTGCAACCCTTTTAATGAGCTTTAGTGCCTTTTAGCACTAGCTGATTCTGAGAACCAGTGATATCTTGTAATGGTGACTTGAAAAGAAGTTTTCTCAAAATGCCGAGATACGGAAGGTTTTTAAATGTTTATTTTTCCCAGGGCCATCCAGCGGGGGGGCAAGTGGGGCAACCCCCCCCCCCCCCGAGAATATAGTATTCTATAGTATTGCAACTTTTTTTTATGGAAGGGGCCCCCAAAATTGTTTTGCCTCAAGCCCCCTGAATCCTCTGGGCGGCCCTGAGAGAGAACAACATAAAAAAGTCACTTACATACTTATATTGTATAGTACAGACACTTGAATGGAGTGATTAGCTGACTGATCTACTCAATTAACATCCCATTAAATTAGACACTTCATATTTGAACTTCTGAGCAAAACCAACACCAGATTAGAACTTTGACTGTCGAACATTCCCTCAGATATCACCAGATGTCATCATTTTCTATGAGATTTTAACCATTCAAATGCCCTTTTAAGGAACAAGTCTCAAATCTGTTACATGGAATCACCATCCCTCCCACAGATTACCTTATTTACTGCTTACACAGTGGAGAAGGAAGGTCCCATATTAGGTGAGAAGCTGCCTGTGAGAGACTAGTGGCCTGCTAACTCCTTCAATGCTTTTTGTAGATGAACATCTTTTCCAAGTGTTTTTAATGGTTGCCAAATGAGAACTTCCCCTCTAAAATCTTGGATTATTACATGGCTGCCAGTTATCATGTTTCTTGTATGACACAAGGGCATCTGGCAACCCTGTAATAGCAGTTAAATACCTGTGGATATATCTGGACTGCAGGGATAACTTGCTATGACTCCATGTGGACCCTATAGTCACTGTGTCACCTGCTCTGCAGGCTTCTCTGTCTCCACTCTTGCTGTTCTCCTACTGAGTCTGAACAGGAAAGGAGCAGGTGGGAACAGAAGGTGGCAACAGCAGCAGCAAACAAAGACAGCCATCAGTTCCAGTAGGTGACAGTCTATAGCTACTCTCATCAAGCAAACCTCTATAAACAATCCCACAAACAGCATCACCAAGTCCCCACCCACTCACCCCAGACATCCTAGCACTCAGACGGGCCTCTTACAGTGCCTATCCACAACCTAAACCCCCTAGTGCCCACCCACCAACCCCAGAAACACCAGCATCTCTTAAATAATCTCATGCCCACCCTGCAGAACTCTCAGACACCATCTAACATCCAGCTTCCCCACACTGAAATGTTTAAACCAAGGTGTGTATTAAGGAAATCAGTGACTTTTTCCTCTGTGAGGAACATCACACATGGAGCTGCACATTTATTTGTATTATGGTAGACCCAAAGGCCCAATCAGGACTGAGACCTCATTGTTCTAAGTGTGGTCAAACAGTGAAATGCACTCCCTGTCCCAGAGACTTTACCATGTAATTTAAAACAACAAATAGGTGGATGTAAATACATATATTTCACATGAAGAAAGCAATGCAATAAGTGGCCCTACTACTCACACTACAGCAGAGATCTCCTGTTGCCATGGTTAGGTTATTTTCTGCGTGGCTCAGAAAGCACATAAAATATAGGTCACTTACTCTGAGAAGACTACTCAAAATGCCATTTGCCATTTGCTCATTCTCCTGACCACATGATGTAGGCTCAGCTAAGAAGCGACATGTGGCGTACTGAAACCTGTACTGAAAGTGTAAACTGACATTTTAAATACTCAGGTGGGTTTCCTAGTTCTTTATGGGGCTGTGTGAGAGATCTTGGCCAAGCAACAGTCACATTTACAAACAGCCAGATTACAAATGTATAGGTGGGGTGAGTTGTGCCTCTCTATTTTAAGCAGAAGCCTGCTTTCTTTGTTTTTAGTTCTTGTGTTAAGGGTCTGGATTTTAAGAAATAAAGTATTGTTACACCGCAACCTTCCAGAATTTTTTATGTATTTTATGAGTTTTTTAAATCTAATTTCTCTGTGTATATGCCATAAACAAACCAGGAGACAGAACCAATACCATCTGACTTGCTATGACAATCACAGCCAAAAGACTTAGCTTGAAATTTGAAAATGTAACATATATTTATCACAAAATTCTCCACTTATCCAGATAGCAAGAAATGTTTTAGCATGAAATGTCCCGGGGAATTTTCTATTTTTATTAAAACTGTTTTAATTTAGCAAATTTAAAAATGGGAATTTTTTTCAACAGTGTGGTTAGTCTTTTACTCCAATTTAAATAAAAGCAAGTGTAATATTGAAATTTTTGTACATTTAATATAGTCGGAGGAACACAATATTTAGATTTCATATTGGATCTGTAGAGTTACAGTCTTCTTATACTTGTGCATTTATAGTGTGTTCCTAAATCTTTTTATACAAGCATTAGATAAGCCAAGTAGTTCTTTACAAAATGCACTTCAAGCATTAGGATTTTATAATTCCAGACTATCAGGTCTAGAGTATCTCCTGGGATATACCAGGAATAAATAAAATTATTATCATGGATCAGCTTAATTGAATCTATTGTCTACTAAATGTTTTATCTTCATTCTTAAAGCCTTTTTGTTCTTTAGAATATTTTCCTCACTGTTCCTAGTCTAAGAAAAAGATATATTGAGATATATGTGTTTACATTTTCTTTATTTAAACCATTTTCTGGATGAATCATTGTCACTGACTTTTCAGAGTAGAGAAGCTGGTTATCCCTCCATACTTTTTTTGGTTTGTTTAAAGAGAAAAAAAATAAAAATACTGCAACTAATTTAGAGGAAGAAAGACATATAGACCTGGTCTTGCAAGTCTATCAGTGTGAGCAGACTCATACATCTGCCTGGAGGGAGCCCCACTGATTTCAGTACAGTTTTGTGGAGGCACAGTGGTCTTCCTGTGTGGAACAATTAGCAGATTTAGGGCCTAATTCTTTAAAAATAATGTAATCTAATCTAGTAAACACAGTGCTTGCAAACAGCATTAATAGAACAAATGAAGCCATATATTTGATGACTTTTCTATTAAATATATATTAAAAAGATAACCAAATTCCATACTGATCTCTTCCTAATCTCTGCATTTTCATCCACATCTATATGGAATTTGGTTATCTATTGAATATGATCTTCATACAATTGTCTACAGGTCATTTAATCTCTCATTCTTCAAGATAGAAGGAAGTGTAAATCACTGACACCAAATGAAATAAAATATTACTCAGGGGTATTATGTATTTACATTGGAAACAGCTGATAATCGTATAGATTTGCAATATAATGTAAACATCTGCACTTTGAGTCGAGTTAAGTTGAGTTGCAAAATAATTGGTTACTCACTAAAGCTTTTTGCTGTTATGGAAAGTTGGCTGATAATTTTCCACCTAGATTGACAACTTGTGTAAGACCAGTTGTCATGCATTTTCAATATCAAGCTGTGCAACATACATCTTTTTTCTAATGTAATAAATTGTTATTCAACCATCTAAGACTTTTGGCTGTACATCAAAATTCACAACTATTTCCTATGTGCATATACAAGTAAAAAAAACACTCTAAATTCCAAAATTTAGGATGCTTATTGGATTTGAACTAAACCTTCAACTGTTTTGAGATTCAGACATCACTAAGCGGAGCACAATATTAGGAGTCAAATAGCCTGGAATGAGGCAGATTTCCCATACTGTCTCATGATACTAGTTGTAATCAATGGACCAAATCCTAGGATCCAACAAAACTATGCTTAATACAAGGCCTGGAGTGAGGTGGAGAAAAGCCATTTTTCTGCTCCCTTAATCTCAGGGACGACTGTCTAAGAGATGTTCTAAATTATGCCACCTATATTCATCTCCTGGAGACTGCTTCATCAATCAGAAATCAATGAGGCACAGAGTGATACCACAACACTCCTTTCTACCATCAGCCATGCCCCTGAATTATCCAGGAATGCCCCAAACCCATGGGAAGATGCAGGTGATGTAGAGACAACTACGATATTTTATACTTCTACATTTTAGGGGAAAATTCAGCTGCCTTCTAAGATTACTTCTTCATCTCTTTATGCCATTGGCCCAAAAGAGCAGGGAGCTAGGATCTGCACCCATATGATGCAGGATAATAACCTGGAATGTCTATACCCTACTAGACAAATCAAAAAGTGAAAGACCCAAAAGCAGAACAGCAATTGTTACCCGAGAACTCTCAAGGTACAATATTGACATCGCTGTGCTCAGTGAAACAAGAAGTGCAGAGGAAGGCCACTTGAGTGATGAGGGCGCCAGTAAAAGTAAAACCAGCAAGTGACAGGTGAATACATGGTGTTAGATTTGCAATCAAGAACCTTCTTATCAACCCCATGACTGAGCTTCCCATCTGCATCAATGAGTGTCTTATGACCCTCTGCTTCTAATTGATCAATAAGTCATTTGTCAGTATCATCAGTGCATATGCACCAACATTTAATGCTGAAGAAGAACAAAAAGAATCCTTGTACACTGACCTCGATAAAATTTTGTCATCCATTCCAAAAACAGATACGATAATCTTCTCAGGGGACTTTAACTCAACAGTTGGACGAGATTCTAAATTATGGAGTAGGACCACTGGGAAGGAAGGTGTGGGCAAGACCAATTCCAATGGCATCCTTCTACTCAGCAAATGTGCAGAGCACGACTTCATGATCACAAACACAATCTTCGGAGAAAGCAACAAGTACAATACAAATTATTGGCAACACCCTCACTCAAAACAGTGGCACCTACTAGACTATGTCATTGTACGAACACAGAATCTAAGAGATGTCCAAATCTCCTGTGTCATGAGAGAAGCTAATGATGGCTGGACTGACCACTGCCTGGGGAGATCAGTCATGTCCATCAGGATTGCACTGAAATACAGAAAGCAATCTAAAGCACACAGATTGCAATATAACATCCAAACTTCATCCTCAGTGCATCCAAGAGAACTTCCAACCACTCATCAGTAAAAAACTGACCATATGCACACCGGAAAATGATAACACAGTGTTGAAGAAGACTGGGAAGCCCTAAAACAGACCATCCATGAGGCTTGTGAGTAATCCATCGGCTTTTCTACCTGCCGCCATCAGGACTGATTTGACAACAACAACATTGAGATTACAGCCCTTTTGAACCAGAAGAAAAAAGCTTTCTGTGACTAGCAAAACCAATCACTATCCAGTCAAAAGCAGAGTTCTTTCCATCAGCTCAAGGCTGAAGTTCAAAGGAGAATCTGAGAATTTAACAAAATTGTAGGAGAACAAAGCAAAAGAAATCCAAACATTCGCTGACAGACATGACATGCAGAGCTTTTTTTGTGAGACAAAGACCCCATATGGACCATCAGGACCTAGTGCTCATGTAGCCTCACATTTCTGAGATCCAAAGATGGTAGTATCCTTCTTAAAGATAACAAAGCCATCAAATATAATTTGAAGGAACACTACCAAAAGCTTCTAAATCGAGACTCAACTGTGACTGACACCACCATTGACTCCATCCCTCATCATCCTATCTGGATGCCAACACATCAACACCTGAGGAGGTCTGCAAACAATTAAACAAATGAAGAACAATAAAACACTAGGTCCCGATGGCAAAACAGCTGAAGTACTGAAAGTCGGGGGAGAAAAATTGACTAACAAGCTTCATTTGTTGTTCCTCAAAATCTGGCGCACCAAAGGAATCCCTGCTGACTTACGTAATGCTAACATAATCACCATTTTCAAAAAGGGAGACAGGGCCGACTGTGGAAACTATCAAGGCATTGCCCTACTCTCCATTGCTGGGAAGTTTCTTACTAGAATCTGACTGAATCACCTGCTCCCTCTTACAGAGGAAGTACTTCCAGAATCCCAATGTGTCTTCAGATCATTACAAGGCACCACCAACATGATTTTTGCGGCCAGGCAGATTCAGGAAAAATGTCAAGAACACCACCACCACTCTGTCAACCGTGAGGTCTTATGGCAAAAACATGTCAAAGTTTGGCTGCCCAAGCAAATTTATTACCATTGTAAGACTCCTCCACAACCAGATGACTGCCTCCATCCTGTGCAGTGGTTCTACCTCTGAGCCCTTTATCATCCGAACTGGCATAAAACAAAGCTGTGTACTGGCACCCATCCTTTTCTCCATTTTCTTAGCAGCTATTAAAACATTAACCCAAGACCATCTACAACAGGGCATTGGCATCCAATATCGGACTGATGGCAACCTTTTCAACCTTTCTCGTCTCCATGCCAGAAGTAAAGAAATATTGGCAGCAATAGCTGAACTCCAGTACAGATGATTGTGCTGTAATTGCATACTGAAAGGAGGATCTACAAACAGCCGTTAATTGCTTCTCTGATGCTTACAAAAGCCTAGGGCTAACTCTGAACATAGTCAAAACAAAAGTTCTCCCCCAGCCAGTCCCCGTTCAATCATCTGACCCAGCAAGAAAGATCTATATTGACAAGGAAGAACTGGAAAATTAAAAATACTCTGCCTATCTTGGCAGCCATATCTCACAGAAGGCAGACACAGATGTCAAAATTCAGCACAGATTCTGCTTCACGAGCCTTGCTTTTGGCAGACTGTCTCTCCAGGTGTTCAACAACCAGAACATCAGAGCACATACTAGACTTTTAGTTTATAAAATGATGGTAATCCCAACTCTCCTTAACATTCCTATGAGACTTGGGTGACCTACAGAAAACACCTGAAAAATCTGGAATGCAAGTACCATCTTTGGAAGATCCTCAACATACAGTGGGAGTATCATTGCACTAATGTCAGTGTCCTCACAAAGGCCAACATCTTCCATGCTGAAGCCCTGATTATCCAGAACCAACTGAGATGGGGCAGGTACTGTGTGCACATGCCTGATATATGCTTATGAGAACAACTGCTGTATGCCCAACTCACCAAAGGAGAAAGGAAATGGGGAGGCCAAGAGAAACACTTAAAGACACCCTCAAGATAAACATCAATAGGTATTAAGTATCAGAGGGGTAGCCGTGTTAGTCTGGATCTGTAAAAGCAGCAAAGAATCTTATGGCACCTTATAGAATAACAGAAGTTTTGGAGCATGAGCTTTCGTGGGTGGACACCCACTTCATCAGATGCACCACTTCGTCTGACGAAGTGGGTATTCACCCACAAAAGCTCATGTTCCAAAACATCTGTTAGTCTATAAGGTGCCACAGGATTCTTTGCTGCTTTCATCAATAGGTATTGCATTGAACCACACTCTGGGAGATAGCAGCTCAGGATAGGGATAACTGGCAAAGATTTGTTAGAGAGAGAACGTCCACTTATGAGGAAAATCACCTTGCCTTGGTCGCAGAAAACTGCCAGAAAAGAAAGGAGACAACTGTCACACAGCAATGGCCCAATCCTGTCTTCCAACACCAACTGCAACATCTGCCAATGAGCCTGTGGCTCAAGGATGGGTCCCCGCAGTCACCAAAGGATATATGAAAAATAAAACCTGTGAATGATCATCCTCAACCTTGAGGGATCACCAGTGATTATGATGAGTCAAAGAAGAATTACTGTGCTTATATAGTATTTTATGGTTTGAAAGCATGAGAGTCTATATTTTAGATGTAACTGTAGCTGTGCATTGAGCTGATAGTACATCTTCTCTCTAACTCTGAAAGATACACAATATAAGAAAGAAAGAAAGAAAGAAAGAAAGAAAGAAAGAAAGAAAGAAAGAAAGAAAGAAAGAATGTTATTGTTGCTGTGTTGATCCCAATCACAAAACCAATGACATACCTGAGATGCATAAATGATATGTTCATCCTCTGAGCAGATGCTTCAACTCCCTCACAGATTTCCAACACAACTTCAACAACCACCATCAATCCATTAAACTTTCTCTAGAAGTTTCCCACACTAGCATCCTCTTCCTGGATACCGCAATGAGCTTCAACAATGGAATCATGCAGACAACTATATACAAGAAACCTGCAGATCACCATATCTACCTTTATATATCTAGTAACGACTCCAGACACACCAAGAAATGAGTTATCTACAGTCTGGCACTCAGATAACACAGAATGCTCTGAGGAGAAACTCTGGGGGATAAACCTTAACACACTTAAAACCTACTTCACCAAACTAAGACACTCCCCCAGAGAGGTTGATAGCATCATGGAATGGACCACCCATATACCCCAAGAGAACCTTTTTCAATATGGCAATAAACACTCCTCTGACCACACACCCTAATTGTCACCTTCCACCCCACACTGAAACCCATACTGTGGATCATTAAACAACTACAACCCGTAATTGATGGGGACCAAATCCTGAACTAAATCTTTCCTGAATCCCCCCTTTTGGCCTTTAAACAACCCCTCAGCCTCTCCAAGCTCATCATCAGAAACAAGTTCCCAACAGACCAGGACAAACCAACTTGAAGTGGCACCAGACCTTGCCATAACAATAGATGCAAAACCCGAAGACGTATCTTCACTGCTACAATGATCAGTACACTCCACAACACATCTTTTGAGACCCAGAATTCCTACAAATACACATGTGGTGTATCTCATCCAGTGAACTGAATGCTCCAGTCAAAACTATGTGGGTGAAACCAGACAATCACTATGCTTTTGAATGAACTCACACAGAAAAATGATAAAAGACAAAAGCACCATATTACCTGTAGTGAACATTTTTCAAAGAACAATCACTCTGTATCTGACCTCTCAGTCTTCATTCTTAAAGGAAATCTGTACAACAGTTTCAAAGATGAGCCTCAGAACTTAAATTCAGAACCTTGCTAGATACTAAAAAACATGGACTGAATAAAGACACTGGATTTATGGCTTATTACAACAATGTATAATCCAGTAACCGCCGCTCCACATCCCCCGTTTCCTTTCCCCCCACCACCCTTCCTTTTCCATCTATGACTGGAAGGGTATTAACTGGGCACTTCACCTTGAATGGTCCCTTGAAATATGTGTTAATTGGTTATGCTAAACTAGGGTGAACAGACAGCAAATGTGAAAAATTGGGATGGGGGTGGAGAGTAATAGGAGCCTATGTAAGAAAAAAAACCAAAAATCGGGACATTTGGTCATCCTATGCTAAATAATCTGTTCTGCTTTGTATTTAGCTGTGACACACTGAGTACATTTAGCAGACCTGAAGAACTCTATTTAAACTTGAAAGCTTGCCTCTCTCACCAACAGAAGTTGGTCCAGTGAAAGATATTACCTCACTCACTTTGATTCTAGTATACAAATAAGCCATGCAAGTTTGTCAGTGAAGGAGCAATAGGATATCAATTTATAACCCAAATTCTATACCATAGATTTATAAAACTTCTTGGGAACCGCCATTTTAAATTTCTGGATTTTTACTATCTTTAGCATAAGGAATTTAGGATATACTTCTTGTCCATAGGAGTCATATGCAACACAAACCTATTGCATTCCACTGTTTACAATTCAAAATGTAGTTATGTTTCAGTAAACTGTGTCAGCTATCTTAGAGATTTAATCAGCAATAGCTAAGCCAAACGGATGCATAACTGATTTTCAGGAAATTTAGATTTTATTCTTCTTTGGCCTTTCATATTTATAATAAATACTTCTCTTCAAAAACCTTAAGACATTTTCTCAATACCATTTCTAATACTGTTTCATATTAGTAACAAGTAATAAACTTTACAAAAATGGATTAAAACAATTCAATTTCTCTCTTGTTTTCAATAAAAAAAAATGTTTAAAAGTTACTGAAGTCAAATGGAGTTTCAAATAGTACGTTACCCTCTCCCCACATAATTAAAATTAAAGACTTACATTAATATTGATCTCACATTTCGAGCCAGTCCATCCTGTTTCACAGGAGCATTGATACCCAGCTACAAAGTCTACACATCTGAAACACAAAACACAATTGTAAAGATCGTCATTCATAGTTCTAACTCCAGCACCAGACATAACATTCTATTGTAGCTACATATTTACTAATCACGTGGGGATCTGATCCAACTCCTACTGAATCATTAGGATTTTTTCTGTTAATCTTAATGGACTTTGGATGAGGTATATTATGCAGGCTGAAGGGATTTTTATAGGGCAGACATGCTGCTAATAAAAGAAAGACTTTTCATTTTGACCTGTTGGTATGTTATAACTGAAGAGTTGCTTTTAAGTGTTTTAAAGTCTAATTAATCCACATTTATTGAAAATCGCTTATGCTAATGAACACAAATGAAAGAAGAACTGAGATAACATACAAGTATATTACATTATCTTAAACAGGCAACATCTGTCATCCTTAACTGTGCTTGTACTCTTACTTTATGGGAAGAACATAATTAAAACGATCTTTATCAATGTTCCCTTGTCTGTAAATCTTAAATATCGCAATTTAAGTACATTTTCTTGGAGATAATAATAGTAAAATAAAAATAGGCACCTTCCATGAAGACAAGGCTCTGGCAAACATTCATCAACATCTGTCTCACAGTTTATTCCGATAAAGCCTCTCTTACAGTGACATTTATAGAAGTTTATATCATCAATGCAACTTCCATCATTGAGACAGGGTGCTGATATACATTCATCTATATTTGCTTCACATCTGTTGCCTGCGTAAAAGCAGAACAGTGATGACTGCAACTTTCAACTGTAAACAACAACAAACACTCCAAACCCAATAAAAATAATTGTTTACTTGTTTATATTAGAAATTCCAAATGTTATATTGCACATTTCCCTAATGTTGTTCACGTATTACCTTATTGTAGTCACATGTATAGATTATTCCAATAGGATATTCTTTATTGATGTGCAAGAAGAACATGTAGATTACAATATATTCCACAGTTAGCATCTGTAGTTTTGTTATGGCATAAAGTAACTTGGCTGAAAGGGTAAATTGCAGACAGACTGAATATGTATAGAGGCACTGGGACGATCATGAGGACAATTTTATGGTGTAACGGAAAGAAGAATTAAATGTACCAGTATATATTTTTGGTGTTACTGGGCTGAATGGTAAAAGCAGTAGGTGAGGCAGGTTAACACAGTGTGCTTGTGATATCAGATGATCTAAGGATTAGTTGAGGAGAGTAACAGAACTGTGACTGTGATATGAGATCCCAATGTGAGTTATTAACAGGGCCAGATTAATCTTTTGTGGGTCTTGACACCAAACATATTTGTGGGCCGTTATGTAGTCATTGTGGGCTCCGAGTGTGGTCCTGGTATGGCAGTGCCATTCATGCCATAGTATACTCGGTACTGAATCTCAGAGACATTTTTCATTTTGATCACACATGACTACATGACTACATGCATTGCCATACACAGTTCCCTCAGCCCCCAGATTTTTCTCATTGAGCTTTACACCCATGTGAGTTTACTAGTGCCCACAGTGAGTAAAACTTTCATAGTGATCAGGGAAACTCCCCACAGGTTTATCTCCTTCCTCATTCAGACCTTCTATAGCCATGTCTCCAGTACCTCCCTATTTCACCAGTCACAATATGTGGTCCTACTCTCAGCTCAAAGTTCCAAGGCCAGCAGATACTAGATCAATTCTGACAAATTCCTCCCTCAGCACCCATCCTGCCATTTGAGCAAGCCACTTGCAAACACCATTTCCCCAAAGTGAGGACTTAACCCTTGGGAAGCTGAAGACACCAGCCTTTCTCCCTCTGCTCCCATCTACATGCTAGTCTACTACCTGATCACTACCACCTCTCCCCATGCTTGTTTCCTTTCTACTTTGGACAGGTTCCCCAACCAGATGAGGTTATTCTCCTGCTCCAAACCTGATCTGCTTCCTCTTTCCTTGCTTCCCTTGACATTCCTTTCCTACTGGTGGCCTCTGTTCCTTGAGGTTAATTCCAGTTTCTTTATTTGCTCTAGCTTAATAGCCCCCAGCAGTCACAGAGGCACCTTCAGCTTCTTTGGATATAGCCATGAGGCCAACTGGCAGAGGCCAGCCTTAGATAGCTGCAGCTATTAGTCAAGGAAGAGGTGGCAATTCCAAGGCTGAGCATGCTTGAATCTTGCAACGGTGGCTCTGGGGAGTCTAAATCCTCAGGGCTGACCCAAGGCAGCTGCAGACTCTGCAGTTAAGCGCTTCCCTCCTCTAGGCCATGGCTTTAAGTATCTGAGATGCCCATCTCATGCATCTGAGGCCACCAATTCCCACACAACGTTCAACTAGCACACAGTCATGCAGAAAGTGCAGCCTGAATGATTTTGGAGGCTGGGGTGCCAGGAAGTTCCCATCCCTGAGCAGCAGCTCTGCAATATGCTCACATGGTCCCCCTCCACTGTGGGACCAGGACCCTGTAAAGACAGTGGAGTTACCCTGTGTATAACCAGTTCTGTCCAAAGCCTGTTGAAGTGAGTGGGAGTCTTTTCATTATCTTTAATGGGCTGTGTATAGAATCAAAGGACCCCATTCTAGACTCTAGGAACAAAGTGCATTCTATGCGGCACTGGTTTACTATGGTAACAATAAGGTCTCACATTACCTAGTGAATAAGCAACACCTCCTTCAGCACCTAACTTTTTCTGAGTGGCTTCCCACTCAATTACTAAATGTAAACCTGCTTCACTTACAAGGGCTGAAAATATCAGGTAGTATGGTCACAAAAGCAAGGCACTTCTGAATTCAGTAGGAATTTTGGATGTGCACAGAACACAGACAGGACTGGTTCCCGCATGCTTACAGAACTGCAGTAAAGTGGATCAATTTTCAGCTTGTGAGACTGGAGGATATCTGGATCCATATTATAAGACTTTCCTACATAAATGAGAAAAAGCTGAAGTGCCTTTGTTGTTTTTTTTGTTTCACTCTTCGTTTCTAGGGGAATTTGTCAATGCAATATTACTGTCTTCCTTTTAAACAAACAAAACTAAAAAAAATTGGTAATGGCTGTTGAAAATAGCAATTCCAGTCCTAGTTAGCACTGGGGAGATGCCAATATTTCTTGCTCAATTTTATCCTGCTTTTTCTACAAGTTACAGTAGATCAGCATATTTGATTTGGGAGAAATGAAGTAACAGCAGCCTAAACTGAGCTTGAGCACTCCTGAATTTTGAGAATGTTCAAATCTGGAAGGCAGGTTACCTAGATTCCCTTTCTGAATTCTAGATAAATCTGTAAAGGAAAAGCCAATTTCTGCTTCCATAGCTCTGACGTGGAAATCCTCCTATGTGCCTGGTACTGTATCTAAAGCTGCCCAGGTCCTCTAGTAGAGCCTTCCCTCCCATACTTATCATTTTAACTTCTCATGGGATCCACAGACCTCCCCTGCTAGGCTTCAGATAGAGAGGGGCACTGTCCATTTAGTCCACCCAATTCCTTTTTGGGGGGCTGCCAGGCGAGGTCACACCAGCATCCTTAATCCAGTCTAAGGAGTCTTCTGAGGGTGATATCTGGGTCAAAGCTTTCTACTCCTTGGGCATACTTGTTCCCCATTCACAGTGACACCCCCTTCTAGCAGTCAGTTATCCATGCACAGCAAGCTGCAGTGCATGGGGTCTCAGCTTCCCCATTCCCTTTCCTGTTGATAGCTGCCAAGGGAATGCTGGGAAATGTAGTTCCTTCCCTGATCTAGGGCGGACTCTATAGGCAGGGAGCTGGCCAAGGAACTACAGCTCCTAGATTACATGAGCAGGGGCAGGAATGAGGGAGTCACATCCCCTTAGATCTTGGCATACACACAGGAGAGGAATGTGGGGCTGATAAGAGCTTCTGAACCAAGCATTTTGAAGGATGCTGCTCCCAACAGGAGAACTAAAGTCCTTGACTAATAACATTTTGTAATATTATTTTCCCCAAAGGACTAGTGGATGGCATGCAATCTGTTGGTGTAATCTCGAGCATCTGAGACCAGGATGTGATGATATAAGTCTTGGCTTGATCTCTATCTGTGAGCAAAAAAATGTTGCCCGAACATCTGAACTTCAAGAATATCTCAGGTGGGCAATATCTCAGGAACCACTTGTTCAAATGTCCCCAAATCTGGATCACTGACTAAACTCAATCCCTTCTAAGGCACACAAAATTTCCAGGCAATCTGAGCATAGTAACTCCTCATTTAAAGTTGTCCCAGTTAACGTTGTTTCATTGTTACATTGTGGATCAATTAGGCAACATGCTCGTTTAAAGTTGTGCAGAGCTCCCTTCTAAGTCATTTGGCAGCCGCCTGCTTTATCCACTACTTGCAGGAAGAGCAGTCCAGTGCTGGTGAGTGGTTGGAACCAGGGTGGACCGGCAGCCCCCTTATCAGCCCTTCCTATCAGCTCCCCACTCCCCTAAGTTTCCTGTGCAGTAGCTGCACAGCAGACTTGCAGTTGCAGCTATCTCCTCCCACTGCCATGTGCTGCTCCTGCCCTCTGCCTTGGAGCTTCTTCCTGAGACTCCTGCTTGCTGTGTGGGAAGGGAGGGGAGGGGAAGAAGAGGGGGGCTAATGTCAGGGTGTCCCCCTCACCCCTGCTCCTTCACCCCACTTACCCCATCATCAATAGAGCAAGGGGAACACACGGCAGAGGGAGCTTCCAGGCAGCAGCAGCTGCACCTCTGGTCCAGTCTCAGCTTGCTGATCTAATTAACAAGGCAGTGTACTTCTGACCCCACTCTTAATACTTAAAGGGGAAATGTGCATCTCTCTCTCTCTCTCTCTCTCTCTCTCTCTCACACACACACACACACACACACACACACACACACACACACACACACACACACACACACACACACACACACACACAAACACGGTACCTGTCTCTGTCCTTGTCTGCCCTCCCTCCTTTCCTGCTGCCTTGTAGAGTGTGAGAGTTAACCCTTGAGGGCTCAGCCCAGGTATGGCTCTATGTTTTTTGCTACCCCAAGCAAACCAAAAAAAAGGCTCCAAGAGCGCAATTGCCGTAGAATAAAGGCTGTCTCTGAAATTGTGCCTCCCCAAGCACCTTTGGTTTGCTAGTGCCTGGAGCTGACTCTGGCTCAGCCAATTGCTAGTTGATCATTTAGCAGTAAGGCATTCCCTGGGAAATATCCCACCCTTTGAATCCTCCACCTCAACCAAGCTTCACAATCATCATCACTGTGTGCCACTATTAAATTGTTTGTTTAAAACTTATACAGAGTGTGTGTGTGTGTGTGTGTGTGTGTGTGTGTGTGTGTGTGTGTGTGTGTGTGTGTGTGTGTGTGTGTGTGTAAGTAATATGGTCTTTTGTCTGGTGAAAAAAATTCCCTGGAACCTAACCCTCTCATTTACATTAATTCTTATGGGGAAATTGGATTCTCTTAACATTATTTTGCTTAAAATTGCATTTTTCAGGAACATAACTACAGCGTTAAGTGAGGATGTACTGTAAGTGTATGGATTTTAGAGTACTTAGATAAGATACGCTTTTTAAAGAGAAAGCTGGTATTAAAATTAACTTAATTTGAATTTACTGCATTATTTATTTTCTCAAGCTAAAATTTAAATGCAGTAACTTTCAGCAAGTGATACAAGAAGAACATCCTTTCAATTTCTTTATGAAGACATGCATTATTTGAGAAGAGCTGATGTACTTTTATTTTTGTAGTTTTCTTGCAAATAAATCCTACACATCTTCTAACCAATTATTTCAACATACTTTATGAAATGTTGATTAATTCAGCACCAGAATATATCTGGGAGGTAAACAGTATTATCCCCATTTTACAGAATGGGGAGCATGAGGTACAGAAAGAATTAGTAACTTACAAAAGGACATAGAGGAAGACCACACCAGAATTAAAAAACAAGACCTCTTGATTCTCAGTTTTGCACTTTAGCCACAAGAACATTGTTCTCTTTCATGATGATGCCTCCACCCAAGTATCTCAGTCAGATTATTAGATTTAAAATACTAGTGACTGGCATGTGTGCACAGATGCTTGTGGATGAGACGTTTCTACATTAAAATCCTGTTTCCCATTGCAACACACACAATATATTTGGGGTTGTGTGAAATGCTGGAACTGTCAGCAGAGAGGCCAAAGTATTTGTGTCAAGCATATTTGTGATCCAATGCAATCAGAGAATGAAAACAATACCTTGTGATTTATTTATTCAGATTATGTGATCCTATATTCATTCTGTTCACTTTGCCTATATGTCTCAGCTCTTTCTCCCAGGCTTTGTCTGTCTTTGTATATTGCACCACCTTTAGGACAGAGATTCTCTTCCTCTATATTTGCAAAGCACCTAGTACATTTTGGATGCTACTCAATATAACTAATACATGATTGATATCTTCACCAGAACTAATACTAATCATCACAACTAAATAACATAACTTGAAGACTGATGAATTGAACACTCACAAATACTACACATGACCAACCAGGAGTTTAAAATATCCACATGATTAGAAATACTGACTAATTACAAATAATGGATACATTTGAGGATATTATTCTCTCAGCTTTCTGATTCAGACATAAGACATGGTTCATGCCTGAAGGAGCTTGATATGTAGTAAACAACATCCTGTAAATGCTAAGCAGGACCGATATGGGCATATGTAAATGTGTTTGTATATATAAAACTCATACATAAAAGCTCCCATATCCAGGGCTGTAGGTGCCTTTTCCACATATTGCAAATTCAAACACTGATGCAAAGAAGATTAAAAATATTTTCCCCAAAGCCAGGAAAGAAATAAAGAATACAGAATCTCAGCCCTCAAGCCTGAAGCTTCAGCACACAAATCCCAGCACTTGATGCAACCCTGTCTTTCCTCCCCCAAACCTGGGGAAAACATAAGTTTTGAAGTGTGACCTGAAGCTCTCCAGATTTAAGATATTTCAAATCAAGGGGGAGGAGGAAAAATCCAAGGACAAATCCAGTAACTCCCCACTCCCCTTTTTATACAAGAAAGTGCCCATTCAAGTGCAACACTGATTGCAGCTGTGTCAATATCCTACAGCAAAAGAGGCAGTCTCCCAAATTGGTATGCCCCATGCCATTTAGGGCTTCATAGGTCAAAAACAGCTTTAACTGCATTTTGAAACCCAAAACCATGGAAATCCTGGAACATTGGTGTCATCGTCATTGTCATAGCTTTTTTCTCCAAAACCATATGCAATACATAGTGTTGTCACATATGTCAGAAAATTATAGAATCATAAGACTGGAAGGAACGTCGAGAGGACTTTTAGTCCAGTCTCCTGTACTCATGGCAGGACTAGACCATCCCTGACCAGAGTTTGTCTGAGTTGCTCTTACATATCTACAATGTCAGGGATTCCACAACTTCCATAGGCAATTTATTCCACTGCTTAATCACCCTGAGAGTTAGGAAGTTTTTCCTAATGTCCAACCTAAACTGCCCTTGCTGCAATTTAAGCCCACTGCTTCTTATCCTATCCTCAGAGGTTAAAGAGATCCATTTTTCTCCCTCCTCCTTGCAACAAACTTTTATGTACCTGAAAACTGTTATCATTTTCTCTACACTAAACAAACCCAATTTATCTCAATCTTCCCTCATAGGTCATGTTTTCTAGACCTTTAATCATTGCTGCTGCTCTTCTCTGTACGTTCTCTAATTTGTCCACATCTTTCCTGCAATGTAGTGCAAGACTGGACACAATATTCCATTGAGCCCTACTCAGTGCAGAGCAGAGTGGAAAAATTACTGTGTCTTGCTTATAACGCTCCTGCTAACACATCCCAGAATGGTGTTTGCTTTTTTTGCAACAGAGTTACACTGTTGATTCATGTTTAACTTGGGATCCACTGTGACCCCCTATCCCTATCTTCAGTATTGCTTCCTAGGCACTCATTTCTCATTTTGTATGGATGCAACTGATTGCTCCTTCCTAAGTGAAGTACTTTGCATTTGTCCTTATTGAATTTCATCCTATTTACCTCAGACCATTTCTCCAGTTTGTCCAGATCATTTTGAATTTTAATCCTATCATCCAAAGTACTTGCAACTCCTGCCAGCTTGCTATTGACCACAAACTTTATAAGTGCAATCTCTATGTCATTATCTAAATCATAGATGATGATACTGAACAGAAGCAGACCCAGAAGTGATCCCTGTGTTACCCCATTTCATATTCCCTTCCAGCTTGACTGTGAACCACTGATAACTACTCTCTGGGAACAGTTTTCCAATCAATTATACAACCTAGTAACAGCTCTATTTAGGTTTTATTTCCCTAGTTTGTTTATGAGAAGGTCATGTGAGACAGTATCAAAAGCCTTACCAAAGCCAAGATATATCACATCTACCACTTCCCCCCATTTACAAGGCTTTTTGATGCATGATGTCTAATAGTTCCTCTGGAGTACAGGATTGTTGACTGGGGGCATAGCATCAGGCAATATGTTGAGTGTTTGCCTAAGCTCTTCACATTCCCATTTGAGGTTAGGCATCAGCTTCCAGTTGGTCATATTGTAACTCCAGCTCAATTTACAGTATATTGGTATTTTGTTTGAGATCAATGCCTGCAAGTAATTGTCCTGAAGAAACCATGTTCTCCCAAATCATCAGCATTCCCTGAAACTTTGTACCTTATAGCCTTCCACAAAGGTGTTTTGGGGTGAGAGATTTTCCGAGGCAAAGCTCTTTCTGGACCTCTGCCTCTTGCATGATGAAATGTGTCCATGCAGTGGATGTCTTGTCTCTCCTTTTTTACTGAAGGCATTTTGTCTCACTGATGATGGTACAATCTCCATATGGCAGTATAAAAACAGTGTGGGAGGTGGTTTCAAAGTCCCTTGATAATCCTAAAGAACTGATTGAGTTCCATATCAATTTTAATATCCAGCGGCGTTTTAAAAACAAACAAAAGGAAGTATTTCTTCACACTGTTCACTGTCAACCTGTGGAACTCTTTTCAACATGATGTCCGAAGGCCAAGACTATAAGAGGTGTCTTAAACAGATAGTTAAGGGTAATTGCCTCTTTTACCCTGTAAAGGTTTAAGAAGTTCACCTAGCCTAGCTGACACCTGACCAGAGGAACCAACAGGGGAACAAGATGCTTCAAAAGGAAGGAGGGAAGTTTTCCTTTGTTTTAGAGTCTCAGTTTCAGCCGGAGTGAAAAAGATCAAGGACCAGACTCTTATCAGGTAGTACGTTTTGAAAGGGATAAATAGGTTTATGTTTATTTTCTTTGTAACTTGTCTTGGTATCATTAAGGGAATTATCAAACTGGGTATTTGGGTATTTTTTGTGTGTACTAAATTTGTGCCCAGGGGAACATCCTCTGTGTTTTAAATCTGTTGTCTGTAAAAGTAGCTGATATGCTAATCTCTCCCAGAGGTTTTCTTTTACCTTTCTTTTCTTTAATTAAAAGCCTTTTTCTTAATACCTGATGATTTTTCCTTGTTTTTAGATCCAAGGGGGTTGGATCTGGATCCACCAGGATTTGGTGGGAAAAAGGAGGGCTGATGGTTAATTTCTCCTTGTTTTAAGATCCAAGGGGTTTGGATCTGTGTTCACCAGGGAATTGGTGAAATCCCTCAAGACTACCCAGGAAAAAAGGTAGTACTTGTTGGTGGTGGCAGTGATGCCAGATCTAAGCTAGTAATTAAGCTTAGAAGTGTCCATGCAGGTCCCCACATTTGTACCCTACAGTTCAGAGTGGAGAAGGAATCTTGACAAGAAGATTAAAAGAAAAACCTAGATAACTACATGTATGCTATCAGGCAATGGCTATTACCCAAGAAGCTGGGAATAGGTGACGGGGATGGATCACTTGATTATTACCTGTTCTGTTCATTTCTCTGAAGCAGCTGGCATTGGCTACTGTTGGAAGAAGGATATGGGCTAGATGGACCTTTGGTCAGACCCAGTATGGCCATTCTTAGGTTCTTATGTTGTGTGCATGGCTTGAATATGACCATACTCAGGCACAATACTCCATAGTTGGTGCACGTAGAAAACCTATTTTTGGTATTTGAGTACTCAGTGAAGAATAGAACCAAACACTACATTTTCTTGATGTTCTCTCTGTACTACAGTCTTCAACTCTGTGGAACTGAGATGTTTTAACTGATGTCATCATGCAAGAATAACAAACAATAACATAGATATTTCATGAATACACCTCTAAACTGAATCACTGAACAGAGGAACTGTTTTGCTAGAGAGTACCTAAATATCACAGAAACTTTTTTCCTTACAAATCAAAAAGAAAGTATATACAATGCTTCAACATGAGGCTTTTTGATCTGCTGTTATTAAGAGTTGCTTCAAGTGCACTGACAAAGCAGAAGCACTGCACAGTGCTATACCTCAAGCCTGTAATTAACTTGCATAAACTCCAAAGCCTTTCTCTTAAATCATTCTCATATCAAAATGGTGAAAATGTTTCTATAAGATCAGGTTTCAGAACTTCAGAAGAAAGGTTTTTGACTATCCCAGTACATGTGAATCAAGATTATATAGTTCTAAGCAAGTTTTGGTGAGTGTATAATATTGTTCTCCCTTTACATAATTAGCTGTAATGTAATTTGACGTGTTTGCATTCCTGATCTCTTCAGCACTGATAATAACCGCTAGTACTAGTTCCCTCTTCAAGCCAATAAGCCTGTTCCCGCAAGAACTCTCATTAAAGTTTAAATGAACTGTCTTCATTAGAGGAAGTTGTAATGTACTGAATTGCATTCACATGCCCTTTACTGTAACGTGAGGGTCTTGCTGAAATAACAGGTATTGTGTTTTGTTTGGCTGGCTGGTTGGTTTTGCTTTGGGTTGCTTTTTTCCTAATCTTAGCTGAGCTAATAGAGTCTTTATGTGTAGTCTGTGTTCTGAGGGTTGAAGGTTTTGATTCAAATCGACTCATTTATTCTTACTAATGATATATGCACATAAGCACTAATCATTATCATAAGCCACTCCTGGCCTGCATTATCCTGCGATTTTAATACTCAAATATTCTGGAGAAGAAATGTTTAGTCATGGAGAATTCTCTGGTACTTTTTGTTAGCTAAACAACAGAACACCTGTTAGGAACTATTAAAATTCATTTTATTTATAATTGTATTAATGATTATTTAATTCATAAATACATAAACAAATTTATTTTTGCTTGTTGTTTGAATTTCAGATGTACTAAATACCCAAGGAACTTTCTGGAAATTTGAAAATCTGTCTCTTAGAACTTTAACTATTTTCCAACTCACTACTGCTAGACTTGCCCCTAAACCAAGGTATTTTACAGACACATCCAGAGACAACCTGGTGATAGTGGGAGGAGGCACAATTTAAAAGTTTGTCTGCCCCCAGTCACACCCCTCCCCAAGGCAACCTCCCCCCTTCAAACTTTTAGTCTCTCTTCCCAGAAAACAGCAGCTGCTCCCTGAAGTTCCCAGCTGTTGCTCCTGACTCTCCCCGCCAGGCACAGCTCACCAGATCTGGCAGCTGCCTCACAGGAAAGGGCCCAGCTGCACCATGTCACTGAGCATGGCTGGCAACGGTGGCAGAAATCTGGGGTTGGGGGAGGGACGTGACCCTGGGTGCCCCACTTGCACATCACCTCTGCACGTCTGTGTCAGTTTGGGGGAAATTGTGTGTGCTAGTGTGCAAATAATGTGTTCAGTATTTGAAAAATCTCCGGATGTGGATGTTGAAATGAATTGCTTGAAGGAATATGGATAGTCTACAGTGGAATTCAATCATAAAAAACTCAAATGGCTGTGTTTTGTTTTATTGTATTAATTAAAATGTTTAGTTTTATCAGAATCAAGTAATTCTAATACCATTCATTCCTGCTGCTATGCTTCGTTCCTGTTGCTATCATCTCTCCAGCTCACAATCCATCCACTTGATGAAACAGTGTTGACACTGAGGAACCTAATGCTGCTTTCCTAATTTCTTCCTCTCCTAATAACAACACTTTCAAATTTTAGCTCAACAATCTATTATTTGCTGATTCCAATATTACATACTGTAACTTCTTTTACCCTCAGCAATCTCTAAAGAGATACTTCTGACTTGCTGGATGGCTGTGAGTAGAAGGCAGATTCAGAAGAACGTTTGAAGGGCAGATTAAGGGTTAAAGTGGTCTCTAAAAACTACTCCACATTCATGTCTTTTATATTATTGTATATGCTAGTCAAAAAGCAAAAGTTGTAGTTCTTCCTGATGATTAACAGCTTGTAATTAAAAAGATTCTTCTATACTTTTCTGATCCACCCTTATGTCTGCTGCATCAATCCACTACTACAAAGATACAGAATTAATTTTTGTTTGAACAGCTGAGTACAAATGCAATAAAAATCCATTATTTTATTGTGAGAAAAGAGATTGTGTGATAAATTTATTATGCCTATTAAATAATTACAAAAATATATTTTTAAGACCAAATCTACTGTGAAAAAGCATATATCATATCTCCGCTTTCATTATCCTCCAGTTAAACCTAAAATAAAAAAAGCTCACAGCAATACACTAACACATAGATTTCTATAATACAGAAATCCCTCATAGTCTCCATTTAAACTATATTGATTGAGAAACAAATATGTATTCAGAGCCCCAGAATAGGAGAGAAATATTTATATATATAGTTGAAAGGAATTTTTTTTTCATTTGTTTGAATGAATTTGACCCACTATATTTAATATCCTCAATTGAGGAGAAAATTCCAGCAGAATGTTATAAAATAGTATCAATTAATGAATGAAAGAAAACTCTGTTGTAAATCTAAGACAACATTTATGGAAAGGAAGGGAAGATATTTATATTTCTTACACTAAACTATAGAATAAAGTTGTTTTTGTGGACTAGGGAAAACAAAACTTCAATAAAAGATATTTCCTTACCCACTTCATCTCTCTAGGGAAAACAAAATAAAATTGAATGTAGAAATTGAAATGCTAATTCAAGTCCCATATTAAGTCTATTTTGGTAGATATCTGTCTATTCTTATGCTAAGAAGTGTCTCTGTCTTTCTCAGTATTCTGTCTTGCTCTCTGTCCTTTCTGAAAATATCCTTCTTTTGCAGAGGAATGAAAAGAGAAACAGAACTTTACTTTCTCTTGGACAACAAACAGGATTAAGTATAGGGAGGAATTTAGATGGAAAAGATGAAAAATATATCCCCAGAATATTTAAGGTGAAGAAAAAGAATGTGTCACATCTGTTCTTAAAATCCAAAGTATTGGGCGTTTATACATATGGAAAAAATTCAAGTTATTTTTATATATGGAAGCTTAAACCTTCTAGTACTTGGAACTCATTTTGCCAGGGTGCGCCATTGAGGTTTAACATTAATGATGAATGAAGACTATTTCATGACCAGCAGGCTGCAGATAATGCCATCACATCATCTAACATATCTTGCAAATGCAATTGCCCCTGTAACTAATTACCGGTAGGTCCCTTACTTAGGCACTTTTAAGCATATAGTTACCTAATGAGATTATAACAACCATATTTTGTTTTGGATATTACAGATTTTCAGGAATCTACAGATGAAATAAAGAGGGTGTTAATTCAAGTTCTGGAACAACAGTTCTTTCAATGTATCACTGAAGACAGGAACTCCTGGACTGAAAGAGTAGCTTCAACCTATTCTTTTCAAATTCTGTCACGTCCTTCCCCTTTCCTTGATAACTGCTATTTCATTAGAGAGACTGAATGTTGCTAAAGTAAGTTTCCAAAGAGCTTGCTGTAGCTATCTGCACCTACCTCGATACATCACCTACCCTGAGGGCAGACATAATCTGTTTTGTAATTCCTATTAATAGAAAAGAAGGCGCAAAGTGCTAAGTGAACTGGACCATATTTTAATTAGTACAAAAATAAAATTATTTACTCAAAACAAAACAAAAACAACCCCTCCAACCTCCAAAACATTTAATTTGGTACTAGCTGTTGCACTTCCCTAGTTTAGTTGCCGCTTCAATTCGTTGTTTCCTGGCACTTATGCTCTAGGGCAAGCATCCAATCAACTTGTGAGCAGGCAATGCTCCATCTGAACAGATTGGCAGAAAAGTAGAAAGCCAGGAGTTGATGATCAGGTCTGGGTACTGAGGATATGATTACTTGCTAAAAATGTCAAAACATCATTCCCTGCTGAATTTCTATATTTATGTGCACAAAGGTTACAACACTGGAGTAATGCAGCTCTGAGCTAGGGTACCTTTTAAAAGTAAAAATAGGCCATCACAACCCTATGAATACAGATTTGGACCCTGCCAAACCAGACTGAACTATGGGTGAAGGGCAGAGAAATCTCCATATTCTATCTCTACAGGGAAAGCCTTAGTGGTAGTAATTTGAAAATCAGGCTGTTGCAGTCCTGCCAGACCTCACAAGGCAAAGATCCATGAGGAGAACAAACCTAGTTTGAGATTTCCATCCTGAAAAGAATTTGCAGCACTTGCTCTTGAATACAGACGGTACTAATTATAATAATTACTACTACAAATAGGTAGGAAGGTGAAAATGAATGTATATTACATATTCAAAAAAATGAAAGTAGAAAGAAAGTTCTGTATACTGCACCATATGGCCTTGCGCAGAAAGTCACTTGCTAAATAGTAAATGTAAATAAAAATACACTTAAATAAATAATAACATAATAAAATAGTAAATAAAAGAACACTTATTTTCACATTTTTGACTAAAATAATTTAAATTTACAATTTTAAAATATCTGTATACATTTATAATACATATGCAAACAATATCTTGGGAAAAACCTTTGGCTTCAGTGGATAAATCTGGTCCATTATAAATAAGCCTTTTCATTTAAATTATTTCCACAAACTGAATGCACTAAATTTTCAGTATGTCAGGTTTCAGCCACAAAAAAGTTGGCAAGCATTTATGATTGTAAAATATACAGTCTGTTATCCTCTGTCAATATACTTGTCAAATCCTTTGAAACCTGTCTTCTTTTGAATCCTAGTGAGTACCAATGTGGAAGACTGTGACCTTTTAGTGAAAAATCAACTTGCTGTATCATGAAAACCATAAGATGTCAATGTTTTGCATTTCTGTCTATCTAAAAGAGGCAGTGTGGTACCATGGATAGGGTATTTGATTGAAGGTATGCAGACCTGGGGCCACATACATAAAAGTACTTAGGTGTTCCAATGCCTAACTCCTAGGTACCCTGCTACCTAGTGGAATCCTCATCCCAGAGTCAAGCACCCAGGCTTCCCATACAGTGCAATGGGAGAATTAGGCATCTAATGAAGAAATTTTCAGAAGCTAGCAAGCTGAGTGGGGAGACTCCTAAGTCAGCCAGAAGCAAAATGGAAAGGAAAAGAGTAGGGCTCACACCCAAATCCTCAAATGTTTTTAGGCCCTTAACTCCCATTTATCTGGGCTTTAGTTGCCTAACTGACAGACTTCTTTCATGAGATGAGAAAGAAAGTGTCCAATAGTCTCGTGGGTAGGGCACTTAGCTGGGGTGTGGAAGACCCAAGTTTAACTTCCTGCTTTGTCTGATTTGGAATAAGGACTTGATCCCATATCACAGGGAAGGGTTCTAACCACCAGGTGATTGGATAGCTTGGGGTGGGTTGCTCTCCATTTCTTCTCTTGGAGCTGTTTCACTTTATATTTAAATATTTAAATGGCCAATGGGTCAGGGACTTGAATCTGGGTCTCTCACATGCCAGGTGAGTGCCCTACGCACTGGGCTGTAGAGTCAGCATCGCTTCAGACCCATGCAGAGAACATAAGAGTAATAAAATCCTGAATTGTCGAAGTCATGGATCATGGTAGCATGATATGTCTTCATTCAAAATAAATCATCTACCCAAGCATAACTGGTAAAATTGTACTTGATACTCCTGGCATATGAACACCCAACAGCTTTTGAAGATGCAACATAATCAGATTGCGCACACAAGTCACAAATGGTGGACACATACCCTCAAATAAAAATGAAGATTCCATCCTTGCCATATCTTCTAGTTACTTCCCCAGCCTACCAGCATCATTTCATTCTTTCCCTGATTGAATATCCACCAACAAACTCATCTACGACCCAGCTTCACACCAACCCTTGCTTTTGTGAGCTACAGCAGGGACAATAAGTGGAAAATGGGGAGTAAAAATATAGAGTAGCGAGGATGCCAAGGAAGAGACAGAGACAGAAAGCTGGACGGAGGCATCTTTCTTCCCTAAATCACTGATTTAGAGACAGAATCACTCCCCTCCAGTCTAATGATTAGGATGAGAAAACAGACTGCTTAATAGGAGAAAACAAAGGAGACCTTTCCCCAGGTGTCCTTCTCCTTAACAAACCACCACAACTGTGGATGCCTCATTCATCCCTCTTCCCCAGGACATTTTTGCCCAGCTCTCCTTCTCCACAACCAAATTAGAGCTTTTCCCATTTTTCCCTTTCTCCTGTCCCCTGAGGGCCTTCTTCTCAAGTCTCCCCAAAATGGGGATTACTTTATCCCTCTCTGCCTCCAAGGTTCCTTATCTTCAATGCTCCCCTGCAAACTAGAGAATGTCCTCTCTCTCCTCCCAACTCTCCCCAAGCTTTCTCACAAGTAGAGAGCTCCTCATCTTTTGCCTTCCTTTCCCCAAGGCACACTTCTCATCTTCCATCTCTGACACCACTACTATAAAGAACTCAAAGAATATCCCACACTACAATTCATATAGGAATTTAAAGATATCCTCAAATCCTTCCCTGTACAACACCAAGAGACACTCCACAACCTTATCCCCCATGAACCCACCTCAGGGACCTTTATATGTTTCCCAAGTGTCACAAATAAGGGAACCCAGGCAGACCCACACATATTTGGCCACAGCACTCTTACAAAAGGTATATCAGGACTCATTCTCAAACCACATAAAAGGCCAGTATCCTGAAGCACAACATTGATTTCCTCCAGAAACTCTGCAACATTAACAATCTCATTCAGAACAACATTCTTGCCACCATGATAGTCACTTCCCTATACATCAACCATCACAACAATGGCAGCATTGCTGTCTACCTCAAATATCTAGAAGGTAATTAACAATGCTCATTTATGCACCCAAAAACACAATGCCAAAACTATCCATTTAATTTTCACCCATAACAATTTTATATTCAACAAGACATTATTCAAACCATTGGGTACTAGGGTTCCCAATATGCCAACCTCTTCATAGGCCACCTTGATGTAGAATTCCTGGACAAATACCCATGAAAACAATGATACACATGAGATACATTGATGATATTTTTATTCTCTGGAAAGATAACCTGAACTCCCTTGTAAATTTTCAATACAACTTCAACAACCCCCACCTATCTATCAAACTCTCTTTAGAACACTTCCACACAAGCATCAACTTCATGAACACCACATCAAATTCAGCAATAGAACCCTACAGACAATTTTAGAGAATAAACTCATGATTCACCACACTTACCTCACAGATCCAGTAAGCATCCCAAACAGAACAAGAAATCTGTTATATACAGCCAAGCACCAAGATATCACAGAATATGATCTTAGGAGACTGTCCTATATAGACATCTTAACACACTGAAAACCAACTTCATCAAATAAGGATACTTCACAAGACAAGTAGATAATATTGTAGAACGGGCCATCCAAATACCCTGAGAGAATCTGGTTCAACATAGGGGAAAAATAACCTTTCCAACTGCACACAGAGTTGTCATCTACCACCCCAAACTGGAACAAATATGGGGTATCATTAAACAACTACAATGCATATTCAATGGGGAAATCTTTCCTGAACCCCTTCTTCAGGACTCCGAACAACACCCCCAGCCTCTCCCACCTCATCATCAGAAGCAAGCTCCACATAGACAGGGACACACCAACTCAAAGTTACACAAGACCTTGACAGAACAACAGATGCAAAATCTGCAGACATCTCTCCACTGCTACAATGATCAATACACTCTACAACACATCTTTCAGGAGCTATGATTGCTCACACATGCCTAACACAACATGTGGTGTACCTCCTCCGGTGCACTAAATGCTCCAATAATAACTATATGGGTGAAATAAGACAATCACTACATCCTTGAATGAACTCACAACAGAAAAATGATAAAAACTCATATCACCTGTGGAGGAACATGTTTCAAGGTGAATATTCCATATCTGACCTCTTAGTCCTCAACGGAACCTGCATACCTTGAAAGGATGAACCTTGTAGCTTAAATTCATAACTTTGCTAAAACTAAAAATTATGAACTTTTAAAAGTCACTGGGTTTATGACTTATACAACAATCTGTAACCCACTACCTTGCTTGACTGCAGAGGTTTAACTGGCCACTTCACCTTGAATGGTCTGTTACAATATGTGTTAGCTGTTAAACAAATAGTTCCATTTTGTAGTTAGCTGTGACACTCTGGTATATCTACACAGGGATAAAAGATCCATGGGATGGCCTCAGCTGACCCTAGTTCAGGGTTCAGGCTGTGGGTTTAACAATCACTATGTAGACATTTAGGCTTGGACTACAGCCTGAGCTCTGGGACTCTCCATCCTTCCAGGGTCCCAGAGCTTGGGCTCCATCCCGATCCTGAATGCCTATACAATGACTTTTCAGCTGTGTAGCTCAAGCCCTGCAGCCCAATCCCTGCTAGCCTGACCTGGGCTAGCCATACATTTTTTATCTCTGTGTATCCTCTCAGTACCTTTCCCAGATAAGAAGAAGTGCTCTGTGTAAGCATGAAAGCTTGTCTCTTTCACAAACCCAAGTTTGTCCACTAAAAGATATTAACTCATCCATATTGACTCTCTAATATCCTGAACCAATGCAAATACAACAGCACTGCAAACATCAGATAATATTGTTGTACATCACTATATTTTGGTGGGTGGATTTCTTGTGCATATGTGGGGGTTTTTTACTTATGCATTTGTTTCAATTTATAAAGTTTCAGTTAAAAATTAAAGCTTGACAGATTTTCTTTTGACGGCATGACTCTTACTTTGTTATGACATTAACCAGACTTTGAATATAAGGTTTATATTTTGAAAGGTTTTTTGGTTTTTTTTTGTTTCACTGATAGAATTTTCCTTGATAATCTTTGCTTTTTCCCTCTTAGTACTTATTTTTGGCATTTTCATGACATTTGTTACTCAGCTATTTCTGTGCCTATATGTCATAGTGCTGAAGGTAAAGGTATTTTGATTTTCTAAACCTTAAGACATATTTTTTTTCTTTCTTTATACTGGACTTAATGCAATATACTAAGCGCAAAATAATTTTTATTGTTAAGACTCAAAACTGAGAAGGATGCTATTTTGTAGGCATTTTTAGTTAGTTGTGTTGCTAGGGGTTGGAAAAGAGATTTAGTGTGATGGGTTGGAGTCCTCAAAGATATTATCAAATACAAGTTATTCATTGATGACAAGTTGCTACTTTTTTTAGATTCAGAAAGAACACCAGAAGAGAAGTAAGAGCCACAGGGTAGTTGTGGAATAATCACTCCAGAGACATAATAATGGGAAAAAAAACCAAAATTATATTTAAAGTAGTGATTTGGTGATGGTAAACAGAACTAGTGGAGGGGAAAGGAAATAAATGTAGTATATGAATTGTCATATGGTACTAAATCAGAATACTGGTACATTTATGGCAGTTGAATATCCTATCTCTAGCAAAAAAGGACCAAGACTGGGTAGAATTTTCGCAAAGCACTCAGCATTAATCTAACTCTGTTATAACTGAAATCGATGGAAGATTTATTACAGACACCAGGGACACAAAGTTAGGACAACAGCAAGCACTTTTAAAAAATCTCATCATATATAAGTAATTTGGCTAACACAGAAGAGTGTCTGGAAATAAATTAATCCCTTTATTATATGCATAGCCCTCCCATCAAATGAGGTAATTTGCTGATTAGTGGACATAGCCAAGGACATTCAAGGCATTTTGAGAAAGTTAACTGAATTGACTGGTACGAGGTTCATATTGTCTCTAATCTCACCTTAAAGGCAAATCAAGAAGGTGTAGTCATTGAAGATTCAGCAACATATGGTAACCACAAACACTGTGGAGTTCTTAAAATCAGGTTTCAAACTAGAACGCTGCATGGACACAACTTTTGGACAAATATGAAACCTCAGTACTTATATGGCTCAATGACTCTACAGCATTTGAAACATCTAATAAAAGTGCTCTTGATAAATTTATGAAACTTAGCTAGAGTAGACAATGCAGAATTAATATTAGTGCAAATATTCCTCAGACAGAGTAAGACCCCTCACAGATGTAGCCCCTACTTTTCAATTCTTATAAAAGGCCTGTGGGGGAAGTTCTGAAAGATGAAATCAGTACTTTCACTAAGTTGTCACAATGCCTCCAAGAAGTTAGCATTTGATTAAGAGCATCAGGTTTAAACTGAATTATGTATGAATAGTGAGATTGGTGGAAAGGGAAAACACTGTGAGGGCTTAGCCAAGATACTGATCTTTCCAAATATCAAAGAGATTTGTCTTCCATCTATCATCAGGGTAGTCTGTTCACTCAGAACTTATTGGATCACCACCCAATCTTGGATACTCAAATAGCCAGAATGGCAAGAAATGCCTTCCATTACTTCCATCTTGCCAGAAAAGTACATTCCTTTCTCTGAAATGAAGATCTAGGAATAATGATCCATATATTCTTTCTGGACCCTGTTATTTTATTATATCTGGAGCTAAGGTGGAAGAAATACCAAAACCCTAACTTGTACAGGCTGCTGCAGCGTGCCTTCTTAGAATGACAAAAAACACCTAGAACACATCACACCTGTGAAATGTACGCTCATCAGTCTCCTAGTTTATTTATGGAGACCAATTGTATTCTTTATGACCCTTGTTGCATGTCTGAAGTTAATGACAATTCAATATTGTCAAAAAAAGAGGTCATGTGAAATCAAAGATGATCAGTCAGAGATTAGTACAGCACTCTACAAAATACAGATACATTACCACCCTTGTGTGAGGTAAACAGTTGACTCTGTGTCTCTTCTTCACTGTAACAGGTGGGATGCAGCAGTTTCATTCCCCAAATAAGTTCCAAAACTTCTGTCGTTATACAATGTTTTTAGACAAAGAGTGCCCCTGCTCTTTGCCAAAAATATTCTCCCAGAACTATATTTCCTGATGTCATTTCTTACATTCAGATGGAATTTCCTTTCATATCCAACATTCCTAGCTTACCTGATTTATGTGTATAGGCAAAATTGTTTACAGCTGAGAGGACCAACAGATGTTCAAGATAATACTTTTCAGTGGGTCCTTCTTCCCCCATAATCATTCTTCCCTGTTGATTTCCTATGCTAATATGATAGATAGATAGATAGATAGATAGATAGATAGATAGATATATAGATAGATAGATAGATAGAATGATTTCCATGAATATCTGGAATTCTATAGTTATGAAAGTGCCAAGGATTATTAAATACAGCCTAATGCATAGCATTTCTGAATAGGGTAACTTATAGGTTAACAACCCATATTTTGGGCCTTAGAATTCAAACATACTCTTAGTTAATATCAAACATTCTAAAGAATAGTTAATATATCAATGAATCAAATATACAAAAAAAGAATAAAAGGGTCAATATTTACTAATAGGTACTAATATCATCAGTGGTCTGGGCCTGGTATGTCAGTGATTTCTGCTTATTCAAAACCATACAAAAGCAGCTGCATTCCTCTGGGACAATGCAGCATATGGTACCCACAGGGAAGCTCTTGAAGGACAAGGTGATCACCATCCGGGAACTCCCTACCCAAATGTAATACATTTAGCCTGACAACACTCCAAGACTCAGTTTTTTGCAGAAGTCCTATTTCAGTAACTGATCACAAGAAATTACACCCAAGCACCAAAAATCCAAAACAAAGTATCCAAAAACCACAAGCAGCAAAGGCTGCTGACCTAGGGAGAGGTGAAGAACAGACTCTGTTATTGAGGCCACTATGGAGAAATCTCAATTACTATGGAGCTCAGTAACCATGCTCATGGGGTTTCATAGGAATGCCTACAAAAGATTAGATTACATACTCTACTGATCTGAAAAATAACTACAAAAGGTAAGGAAAATATACATTTTAAGGAGTGTGCAAGATTGCTTTTTAAAGCAGTTTGTTCAGTAACCCATGTGGAGTGAAGCCATTCTTAACCTAATTCTCGAAAAAGAGCTAAATCTGATCTTTTATTTCTTGTTACTGGGCTTTAGATTGGAGAGGTCATAGTTATAATGATTATTAGAAATCTAATGATTTCTAATCATTAAGATTAGAGCTGAAAAACCAATGTAACAGTTTTTGGCATCAGGGAAGATGAGTGGACAAGACTGAGAAGTGCTCAAAATAAACACTGAATATGAATTATTTGGTTTATCTGAAAACTTGAACTTCTGCAAAAAAGGTGGTAAATGTTTAAGAACAAAGAACAATGGAAAACACAATGGAAATCCATTCAAGTCTAACAGAAAAGGGAAACATAGGCAAGTGTGAAGGGTAGTAATGAAATAAAAGTCAATATAATTGCAAAGGAAGAGATTGAGAACTATAATATAAGAAAGTAAAAGTAAATATATGAATTCTGATAAACTAACAGCATGATAATGTGAGAAGGAATATTGTAAGCGATATTGCAGAAACTATTTCACCTACAGGAAAACAGTAATATTTCTTAAACAGATTTACAACAGAAAAAGAGAAAGGTTGAACCTCTGACACCTATTGAAGTAAGGGATAAATTCCATTGATTTCAGAGGGACAAAGATTTCACTCAGAGAGAGGAAAGTCTGGATTTTAATGGGACTAAAGTAGTTTGGCATGAAAAATTTTAGGAGTATATCTACATTTTTTTTCTGTTTGAGTTGAAGAAGAGAATGGAGAACTACCAAAATAATACATTACATTTTGTAAATTTTTAAAGGAATGTTTTGGGAAGCTGAAAAAGTTGTGAAAAAATATAAGCATTTGTAGATAAAGTTCCAAGTCAACATGCTAATACTAAACACATAAGATTTAAAGGAAATGAAGTGGAAAACGGTGAAGTTTTAGCTGCAATTTTATTAGCATTGTCTGATGGCAGTCCGTTTGATGACAAATGTTATTTATGATAAAGCACCTCAAGATATACAACTGTACGCAACTGTAGACCAGTAACAGGAGCTGTAGAAAAATATTACAATATGGCACTTAGTACTTTGCTACTTTTTACCTTGAAAAGGTTAATTTGAATAGAGATAGGAAATTTGGATTTATGATCAAGTGATCAACCTTAGCTGACTTAAAAGTTATATCATTAGGACACAGAAAGAGAAATAATGAAATGGTTGAAATTATTAATATAATTTGTTACATGCTGACAGTAGGTTCAGCATAATACAGAACAAAAAAGTCATAAATCACACCTACATATATAATTTAAGCACATGTAATCTAAAGACATACGGATAATGTAATAAGTTTCCATACTTAAAAGGCAAACAGATTGAATGGATAATGTAAGAAATTTAGGTATTTTCTTAACTCCTAGAGGGCAGTAGGATATTAGAGCATTGTGGAGCTGATCGTCAGCTCTTGTAAATTGAGATTAGTGGAGATATGATAATTTACAAAATTTAAAAGGATTGAGATTAGACAATTTCTACCTCCTCTATAAATCTGAGCCCTTATTATAATACAGCAGACCAAATTCTGCTTTCATTAGCACTGTGACAGATCATTGACTCCAGTGTCACTCAGTGAAGGCAACTAAGGAGATCTACTTTTCAAAAATTTGAATTTCATTCTTTGGTCATTCTCTCCTGCTAATAATCTGTTAAATTGGCATTGACAAGACTGCATTGACAGCAAAATTTGGCTGATAACATGGAACAATGCAACCCCAAAAAGGGCTAAAAGAACATTTATTCTTGTATCTAATGTCAAAATATTTGATGTCTTAAACATGGTTATATATCTAGACTTGTTGTCAATGTTTCTTACTGACTTATCCTGACAATAAATGTTTGAAAGTAGGGCAAATTATGTTTCTGAAAATTATTTTTCTAGTCATCTTGAAATAAAGATTACCCATGTCTATCATGTATAACTTTGTCCACAGTAAAATCAGAAAGACACATTGGATATAAAATTATAGAGGAATACGATGATATCACACACTGGATATTAATGGTATTGTGAATATTAGGTGTGCATATAGTAGCAATATTTGTAGTTATTAAAAGCTACATTTACAAATTCCTCATTTTTATTATCTAAGTCCTATATAAGAGAACTGAAAAGTAGAATACAATGTACCATTTTCTAAACTTAAATCTTCATACTCATCTACAATGGGTGCCATTAAACTCTTGACATTTAAGGCATATATTAGTCTAAGATACCACAGTATATACTCTAATATTTATTTATGGTGTTTCTGATACTTAAAGGGCAGTAAACATAAAGAGAGAAATCATGGCCTTACTTAAATCAGTGACAAAACTCCCATTGATTTCCAGTGGGGCCAGGATTTCATTCCAACATTTTAGTAGTGATACCCACTGTATTAGCTGAAAGAGACTGTTTCGTGTTCTGCATTTTAGATTACCTAAAACTGGGGAAGTAGTGAACTTTGAGCAATCTACATGACAACCCCTAAAGAATGTAATTGAAAAAAACCACAGCCTTTTAATATGACCCTACTATGGAATTTAACAGAAATTCATCCCTGCTATAGAATAGATAAGATGATAAAAATATAGAAAACATGTTGTATATTAAATTCGACAGATTTTTAGGATAATTTTGGCAGAATCCTACTGATTTCATCCTAAATAAATTCTATGACACCTTGGTCATCACATACTAAAACTATTTGTTACAAATCTAAATTGATGTTGCCTCTATAAAAGTGGCTAAAATTAGCAACTGTCTGCAAAGAAATCATAGTCACATTCATTTTGTGTACAGCACAACTTCTTTTTACCATATTTTTTAGTATTGCCTCATTGGGCATGGTACAAGTAAATTAGCTGTAAAACGCTTTTTTTTTTACATGTGTTACATAAGGAAGCAGAAATAACAAAGTTATTGAGCCTAATTTGCTATTGATTTTAACTCAGAAAGATTTATTAACTAATACCAAAAGTTTAGAATTTGTATTTCAGGGCATTCATAGATTTATTTAAAGGAATTATTTCACCTTTATTACATACAATCAAATTAACCAGCTGCCAATCTGACTGCTGACATTTGAACTGCTGGGATCTGTTTTGAGATAAATATATTTGTTTTGATTTGTCACAAAACAGGTTCCGTTTTCTCAAATTTGAATGGAAACCTGAAGAAATAGTGATTACTTTGCTAGACAAGATTAGACTGTGGAAACCTGATAGTTATAATAAATGCAGTTTAATTTGCTTGGGCTGAAAACTTTGAAGACATTACCACTTCATGTTAAATTATGTTCTTGGATGTGCACATATGGAACTTCAAAGGCCATCTTTGCTCTTTAATCTGAACATGACTGAATGAACCATGTGGCTAAAAACATAAACTGTATTTTCTTTAGATGGTTGAACTCCAGGTCTGAGAATGATGAAATGAATCATAAGTACAAACAATCTTGGACCAAGGAACTGTTTCTTCACTTATTTATTATGATGATGATGCAAATTGAGGAAGCCCTCGAGTTCCCAATAAACAATCAGGAATTATGATAGGTACTGTAAAAATGAGTGGAACAAAGTAAATCACTGTCCTAGAGACTTCACAGTCTAGGGTTATGTGGCAACATTTGGATCAACAGGGAAATGGAGTGTGGGAAGAGAAAAGGTAGCTTCAAACACAGAAACACTGTGTAAATAAGTTCTCTCAGTGGTTACAGTAGTTAATTCTGCTAAGGGGAGATTTACCATAGGGAGGTATCCACCATAAGTATCAAGTGTACATGTATAATAGTAAATAATAAACAAAATGTCCCAACTTTTATTTCAAGCACGTAACCTTTAGTATCAACTAGGGCTAGAGGTTTAACAACATTCCAAAAATATTGAAATAACTCTGAGACTTTATTTCTTTCCTGTTACAAAACGGAAATACCTTTTCCTCTCTGAATCAATAAAGTACAGAATAAGGAATTAGATTTATGCTAAATCTAACTGAAAGATTACCACTTTTACCTTTTCCCCTGCTAGTTATTGCACAGAGGTGCTAATTATTATTTAAATAACATTGTAACATTAACATTTTAACATTTTATTGTAAAACGGAATGCAAAAATAAAGTGAAAAATTAGTACAAATTAGGAAAATTATATAATACTAAGGTAAATGTATTCAGAGACCCAAGATCCTTTTTGATCAGTCTAAATAAATATATATATATATATTTTTTTCCTAAATATTCTTATTCTCTGTGTACTTATATGACTTCACCACTGCCATAGCTGAGTGCCTCCATGGTATAGTAATATTATGATTATTATTTCTTTTGTCTTCTTTATTATATATGTTGTGCATGGGCTTTAGTATTTATATTTCTATCTCTAGTATATGGTATTATTTGTACAGGAGAGAGATTAAAAAGTTAACTGTTACCAGTAATTAACATATTATATCATTGAAGCCACAATCTCTGTATACTTAGGATAGTAATGATCACATTTGTTAACAATATTATTAATTATTTATATTACAGTATTCTAAAGGCCCAATAATGGATCCCATTGTATAAAAGTGTTGTAGAAACATACAGTTGTTGCCGTAGAGCGGTTAAAATTTAGGTTAATGGCAAAATGCAATGGGTGTATGAAACAAATGGGTGAGGGTGAAGGAAAGGGAGGAGAAGGTAAGAAAAATATGAGCACATTTTTATACAGAACTACTTGGGAACACAACATGATCACCTAAATGCCTAATGATTATCAAAGCTTTTATGCTACTTGAAAAATCCACCGCATAAAACCCAAGCAAACAACCAAAGAAGCAAGTAAACAAAAAACTCTGTGCTTCCTGCTGATAGAACTGATACAGCCACCAATATAAATTGGTAACTGCTGCCAATTTTAGGTTGGTCTTATGAAAACTATTTCCCCTCTTAATTTTGGATCCACACTGAAATTGTGTGGTCTTCCAATAGTAGTTCCCACAGTAATCAAGTTCTCAGCCTACACATATGAAAGTGGGCAGGACAAACAGTTAAAAGTAATTTTTATGAGTGATGATCAAGCATATCCATTGGCAGGAGAGTATGTCTGTGGATTGGTATTTAAGTTTGGGGTCTTTGACTCATTTAAACATTATAGCATAGCAGTTTCAGCAGCAAATACATCCCGAGGGGACAACTGTAGCCACTCTAATTTAGAGCAGCCCTTAGGCAGCCCCATGGTCGGGGAGTGAAAAGGTTATGCTTCTGCTGAGAGCAGCTAAGCCAGACCAAGCCATTGTTCTCATACAAGCTGTCAAACTGTATATGAAGCAGCTGAGCAAGGTTATTACCAATATACGACATTTATAATAAAGATGTCAGCTCAGTCTATTCCTGTTTTAGTTAAAATATTGGTTGAAGAAATCATCTGGCTCAGTGAATCCTATTGATCATTGAGGACAGAAACTGTTTGCTGAGATGGCCTTAGCAAGCCTACAAATGTCTCTAGAATGCCCTCCTTGGCATGATGCCACAAATGTCATACTTGACAGCAATGACATGAAAAAACACTTTCCAGTAATTGTTCCAACATTTAAAAAAAAACAAAAAACCCAGGTTGTATTCTAGTGAGCGAAAGCCTCCTGTGTAAAATTTTCTCAAACAATGACTCCAGATATTCATTGGTTTTGACTGATGATGAAAGAGATTTTTCATACCCCACCAATTATATTAGTGAATTGTGTGTGTTGTCATCCAATGAACTAATCATCAGATTCTCTGTGTGCATTGCAACAGATATTGTCAAAGTGTTCATTAAGAAGTCTTATAATTATATTATGTGCATTATCTGTTAGGGGAAAAAACCTACATTGTGTAACTTGGTGTCAGAGAGCCAGTGATCAAGTGTATTTATACCAAGCAGAATTTTTGAGAATTATCATAGAATCACAGAAGAATCACATTAAAATGTTATTATGACATTGTATTGTATTGCTGAAATGTGCTCTAGCAATAAGGATGCTTAAACAAAGCTGCCTTGTCAACAGAATGTACAGCAAAGCTAATGCATTCTAGCAGAGATCTCAGTCCCCTGTACTTTAGTAACTGGTGCAGCACAGCAATTCTTTTAAACACATATAATGGTACAAGAGGGTGCATTTGAAGACCTTTCAAAAGCTTCAACCGGTAGAAGCTATGGCTGCTCCCCTGGTTAGCAGAACTAGCCGTGTGGCACATAAGACCTGTTCTCTGACAGTTGGATTAGTTCCCTATGACATTTGCTTCCAGATATAAATCAAGGTGCTGGATCCTCACTATCTAAAGACTGTCTCTCACCTCATAAACTACTACTGAAGTTGAGTTAGTGGAGCCTAGAGTTAAACATTTGATTGCCAGTTCCCAGATGTTCTCAGTGCAGTACCCTCACCTCTAGAATATGATTTTCAGCTGATCCATTTTTTAATCTGTAGGGCCTCATTTTCTCCCAGCATGGATCTGAAAGGTTAGTTTTGTGGGGGAATAAGGTAGGATGTTGTCTGTTTAATCTGCAGTCTGTTTAGTTTGGGGACCGTCTTTTTTTTTACTTTTGGTAATTATATCTGCTTTAATAAATAATGCATATATGTCCTGGGACAGTTTTTGTAACTGAGCACACTTCAAAAATAAAATAAGTAATTGAAATCACAACACTTCACAATAACATTTCCATGAGTAGTAAAATCAGAGTAAAACATTTATTGGTGATACTACTCTCTTGTGGTGTGACTTAGTAGGAAAAAAAATGTGGTGACAGTATTTTATACTTTGGAGGCAATACTGTTGGTGGCAACAAGGATAGATGTTGTAAGAGTGTTGGCAGCCTGGCACTGCTGATGTCCGCAGCAGTTATAAAAGACATTTTTTTTTCTCCATACTGTAAATTCATGGAGGGAACAGGTTCAAAACTGTAATCAACCAGATCTACCTAGTAAAGGTGAACTGAGTTCTAGTCCAGACTCTGCCCAAGACATTGGAAAAAATCACTTACTCTTTCTGTGCCTTAGTTCCTCCTTTGACAAAAAAATAGGGTACACACTCCATATCCATCTTTCTAAAGCATTTAGGCATCCACAGTTACAGGCACTATATGCAACCTATTGTGTGTATTTTTATGATGAGCTGAGTGAAACTTTCTTATGGGTTGAATTCAAACCTTGTTGAGATTGATGGATATAAGCTTATCTCCTGGTTAACATAATCTTAAATTAATTATAGGTCCCTACCTAACACAAAAGGTTTAAGAGAACCTACCCCGGAATTTTGGACTGTGTGGGTGGGAGGAACTGTGCTGATTATTATTTTGGGTGAGAGAGTGTGTATGTTTGTGTGAGTGTATGTATAAATAAGCAGAACACAGAGAACCCGAGAGTGACACAGACTTTCTGAAGGAGCAGCTAAAAGCATGTAGTAAGACCCTGGAAGACACCTGGGTAGAAGTTTTTGGGTCAGTGGTACAGACTGAAAAAAGCTGTGAGCAAAATAAGCTGTTTGCTGCTATTTGATTATTTCTGTGTTCAGAGACTCTGTATATTCTTTGTAAATAAACAAAAGTGCAGCAAGGAAATACCTGCCTGTCCCCTAACTTCTCCTCCTAACTTGAACAACTTACTAGACCTCTAAATTTTGACTAGGTGTTGAGATAAAAAGGGGCAACAGTATTGTTATTAATTATTGTTATAAAAAGGCAGTCCTATAGTTTGTTATTCTTATCCAGAGCCCTTCAGCAGACAGTCACTGCTGGTTCTGCTTCTTTCTTAGTGGATATTATAAATTTTAAAAGCTCCAAATAGAAGTTGGTTGTGTTGTACTTTTGAAGATAAATAGTAACGGACCACACAGAACACAGGTAAGCCACATTACAATAGATATACTAAACACACATTCAAAGTGCACAGTAATATGTGTGCAGAACAAACACTTGACATATAATTTCCCCATCAAAACACAAATATTTTGGTTCCTAAAGGTACAGGCCTGTCACCCAAAACTAATTATATTTGAGATTACAAGGGTATGTGTCATCAAGTTCCTAATCACTAATTCAATTTGTATACATAGCAACAGATGTAGCAGGCCTTACTGCAATACATTTTGAGCAGTATCTGTAGAAAAAATCATGCCAGTTACTGACTGAATCTCCCTGGTGGCTCTACCCATTTGCAGCTAGCAACTAGCAAAGGATGTGAGAGCTACCCATTTGCATCTTGCAGCTAGAAAGGTATGTGAGCAGCTAGCAAGGGATGTGAAGGGTAACCAGAAGGTTTTCTACGGGTATGTTAGCAACAAGAAGGTGGTCAGAGAAAGTGTGGGACCCTTACTGAATGGGGGAGGCAACCTATTGACAGATGATATGGGAAAAGCTGAAGTACTCAATCATTTCTTTGCCTTGGTTGTCACAGAAAAGGTCAGCTCCCAGACTGCTGCACTGGGCAGCACAGTATGGGGAGGAGGTGAGCAGCCCCCAGTGGGGAAAGAACAGGTTAAGGACTATTTAGAAAAGCTGGACATGCACAAGTCCATGGGGTCGGATGCAATGTATCCGAGGGTGCTGAGGGAGTTAGCTGATGTGATTGCAGAGTCATTGGCCATTATGTTTGAAAACTGATGATGGGGGGAGGTCCCAGACGATTGGAAAAAGGCAAATAAAGTGACTATCTTTGAAAAAGGGAAGGAGAATCCGGGGAACTACAGACTGGTCAGCCTCACCTCAGTCCCTAGAAAAATCATGAAGCAAGTCCTCAAGGAATCAATTTTGAAGCATTTGGAGGAGAGGAAGGTGATCAGGAACAGTGAACATGGATTCACCAACGGCAAGTCATGCCTGACCAATCTGATTGCCTTCTATGATGAGATAACAGGCTCTCTGGATATGGAGAAAGAGGTGAACATGATATTCCTTTACTTTAGCAAAGCTTTTGATACGGTCTTTGATACGGTCTTGCCAGCAAGTTAAAAAAGTATGGATTGGAAGAATGACATAAGGTAGATAGAAATGTGGCTAAATCATCGGGCTCTACGAGTAGTGATCAATGGCTCGATGTCTAGTTTGCAGCCAGTATCTAGCAGAGTGCCCCAGGGGTCTGTCCTGGGGCCGGTTTTGTTGAACATTTTCATTAACGATCTGGATGTTGGGATTGATTGCACCCTCAGCAAGTGTGTGGATGACACTAAGCAGGGCGAAGAGGTAGATACACTGGATGGTAGGGATAGGGTCCAGAGTGACATAGACAAATTAGAGGACTGGGCTAAAAGAAATCTAATGAAGTTCAACAAGGACAAGTGCAGAGTCCTGCACTCAGGATGGAAGAATCCTATGCACTGCTACAGGCTGGGGACCGACTGTCTAAGCACCAGTTCTGCAGAAAAGGACCTGGGGATTACAGTGGATGAGAAGCTGGATATTAGTCAGCAGTATGTCCTTGTTCCAAAAAAATGGCTAATGGCATACTGGGCTGCATTAGGAGAACCATTGCCAGCAGATGGAGGGAAGTGATTATCCCCCTCTATTCGACACTGGAGTATTGTGTCCATTTTTGGGGCCCCCATTACAGAAAGGATGTGAACAAATTGGAGAGAGTCCAGTGGAGGGCAAAGAAAATGATTAGGGGGCTCGGGCACATGACTTAAGAGGAGAGGCTGAAGGAACTGGGCTTATTTAGTCTTCAGAAGAGAAGAGTGAGGGGGGATTTGATAGAAGCCTTCAACTACCTGAAGTGGGGTTCCAAAGAGGATGGAGTTAAGCTGTTTTCAGTGTTGGCAGATGACTGAACAAGGAGATGTGGTCTCAAGTTGCAGTAGGGAAGGCCTAGGTTGGATATTAGGAAAAAACTATTTCACTTGGAGGTTGGTGAAGCACTGGAATGGGTTACCTAAGCAGGTGGTGAAATCTCCAAACTTAGAGGTTTTTAAGGCCCAGTTTGAAGAAGCCCTGGCTGGGATGATTTAGTTGGGGTTGGTCCTGCTTGAGCTGGGGGAGGTGGGGGTTGGACTAGATGACCACCTGAGGTCTCTTCCAACCCAAATTTTCTATGATTCTATGATCTACAAATGGTCCTCTGCAGGCTTCAGATCTATTCCAAATAGTCACTGCCTTTATTGGATACTTCAAAGCAAAAAGTATCATGTGCTAAATGGTCTTTTCCTGTTCCTGCAGCCATGGATATAATGTGAAATTTAGGCTAAAATTTTCAAAATACCTAAGTGACTTATGCTCCTAATTTCCCATTTTCAAAAATGACTTAGTCATCTAAGTATTAATTGGAACTGGGACTCCAATATAGCTCTCCCTACACCCCAGGTGAATTTGTGAGCCACCGGGCTATAGAGTCAATATCTTTGGAACCAATTAATATTTAATTATTTTTACTAAATGGAAGAGCTTCAATAGGAGAGATTAAGAGAGACTCACTTAATAGCCTGTAGATTTGGGTACTAGCATAGGAGGTAGATGACCTAGTTTCAAGTCCCCGTTCAAAATCAGAGAGTGGGGATTTGAAAACAGAAAACAGATATCTCACATCCCAAGTGATTTTTCTTAAGAAAAGAAAGAGAAGGATGGCCATGCAGTATTCAGATTTCACAGGAAATCTGTGCTCATGTTTTGGCTGAAAGTCTGCAAATAAATGAATCATTACTAGTCTGCAAATAAATGAATCATTTTTCTGTTGGTCTCAGAATTATCCTGTTTCACATGGTGTAACTAAGAGTTATCCAAAAAACTTCTCTGGTCATAAAACTTGTCTCCCTGATACATCCATCATCCCACTGCCCTTACATGGTTAGCCAGACAATTATTGTTTTATACTTGAATATAAAATAAATTTTGCATGAACTTGAAAAGTATTTCACATGAGGCATGCTCAAGATATTTGAACTCTATTTTACTAGACAAAGATTGTTCAGACAGTAAAACTTGGAAAGGAGAAATGATTAACACTGAAATCAAGGAATAGACCTACGGGGAAAGTGATCATCATCATACATTTTATCTAATTACATATTCCTCCTAATACGTTATAATATGCAGTTGAAGATAAAGTAATATTAATGGTTTAATTTACATTTTATTCAATATCACACTTACTGGGTTATATATATATTGATTTTTTTCCTGTTCTATACTTTTTTATAATAAATGCTGCTTGTTCAGAATATAACATCACATTAACTGATTTGTGGTAATTGAGATGATGCTGTTCCATTATTTTTGTTTTTTATTTTCACTTTCATTTCAAATCATTGACTATATTTCATGAGTTCCACTTCAGAGGAGCAAAACTATGTTACAATTAAATGGCAAAAAACTTTGTTAATGCAGAGATAAGGTTGTCCAGTGATAGCTTATGTCCTTCTGGAACATCAAGCTCAGCAAAACTCAAACTTCAGAAAAGCAGGAAATACAGAGTTAAGGCAAATAAACACACAGTGTTAACTCTACCCACCCAAAGATCTGCATGCACTGTAGTTGCCTGCATTGTATTAGGTGTAGCTGTATTGAGTAGCAGAGGAATAAATTGGAGCATCATGGAAGAACTGTGATTGTGATATAAGGAGATATAGGTCTGAGCCATCGCATGTGCATTATCAAAGAAAATAGGTGCATATGTACCTTGAGTTCCAGTCCGCACCATTTCACTACAGAATTGTGTCAGCAGGAAGGCACAGGGATATTCATGTCATGGGTATTGAAAGCAGCCTGTGGATTTACTGATTGGTAGGGGAAGTATATGTTTAAGTGGCATCCTGTGTGCAACTATGAAGGGTTTATAAAATGATATGAAGTGGTTGTTAAATTTTACAGCTGTGGTATCCTGTTGGGAAAGTAAGCTCAGTGTTTGAGGATAGGCCAAGTGCAAGTAGTGTCCGTTCATTACAGTGAAACAGCAGTGTACAAATACCTGTATTATGGGTGTTGTGGGGCATCACTCGAGGAGGGCAGAGTTAGGGCTGTATATTTTTAACTCTGTATTTCCTTGTTTTCAGAAGTTTCAGTTGGGCTGAACTCAACATTCTGAGAGGGCAAGAGCTATAAACAGTCAACCCAAACTCTCTGCTAATGAAGTTTTCTGCCATTTAATTTTCCCAATTTTTAAATAAGAAGAGAAAAGTTTGCTGGTAGTTGTTAGTGGTCATTAAGGCAGTTGTTCTCACCCAGGATTGCAGTTGATATGATATTTTGGCTAGATAATAAAAAAAAAGATCCAGATTTTATACAGTGCTTTTCATCAGTATATCTCAACAAGCTTTACATCATTATGTCCATTTTACAGATGAGAAACTAAGAAGTGATGTGACTTTCACAGAATCATAGACTCATAGAAGATTAGGGTTGGAAGAAGCCTCAGGAAGTCGTCTAGTCCAACCCCCTGCTCAAAGCAGGAACAACATCAACTAAATCATCCCAGCCAGGGCTTTGTCAAGCCAGGCCTTAAAAACCCCTAAGGATGAAGATTTCACCACCTGCTTAGGTAACCCATTCCAGTACTTCACCACCCTTCTAATGAAATACTGTTTCCTAATATCCAACCTAGACCTCCCCCACTGCAACTTGAGACCATTACTCCTCGTTCTGTCATCTGCCACCACTGAGAACAGCTGAGCTCCACCCTCTTTGGAACCCCCCTACAGGTAGTTGAAGGCTTCTATCAAATCCCCCCTCATTCTTCTCTTCTTCAGACTAAATAAGCCCAGTTCCTTCAGCCTCTCCTCTTAAGTCATGTGCCCGAGCCCCCTAATCATTTTCTTTGCCCTCCACTGGACTATCTCCAATTTGTCCACATCCTTTCTGTAGTGGGGGTGCTCAAAGCTGGATGCAATACTCCAGATGTGGCCTCACCAGCGCCTTCCTGTATGTTTGTCATGAGTGCAGATGAGGATGATTGTCATGCTTTGAAATGTTTGCAGCATGTAGTTGCTAAAAGCATAGATGAGACAAATCTTGTGCATGGTTTATATCCAAAACCCTTGACTTTTTTAATGACATAATTGTTATAGTAACTTAAAGCATATGAGAAGACTGGCATGTCTCTCTTTTTCTCCACCCCCTGCCCCACCATTTCCCACAACATATAGTTGAGCCTACACAGCATTTTCAGCTCCCCCTCCCCTTTCCACCCTATTAAGTCATTACATGGCAATGTAGAAGCCATTAACCTTGGACCCCTCATTCCCAGCTACCCACCTCTAGCTGGGACTTCTTCCCCTGCTTCAGCCAGGCTTCCCCAGCCATACCCTAGGTCCACTGAATCCACCCCACCTCCAAACTTGCTCCTCTCCACACACTAAGACACAAGGGTGATGTATCTTAACTATTCATGTTCTGGATTTCAGATGTTTCAATTTGTGCTACCTTAATTTCCCAGCTCAGATGAAGGGGCAATAAAGGAGCTCAGATGTTCCAAGAAGAGCAGCATCCCCCAGAATACACGGAGGCAGGGAGAGAGTCTCAGACCACAGCAGAAGAATATGTCTCCCAGCACACACTGAGAAGGGGAGAATACAAAGCTGACAGCTCCTCAAGCTTATCCCCCAAACTTCCTTGCTATCCCTCACATTTTCCAGCTACTCCCACCTTCTCCCCTCCTACTTTTCCTCCTTATTGGGAGCAGGAGACTGGCTGCTGGCCAGCTTGGAAAGTAAACAGTAAACTGCCAAACAGGTCCTCTGCTAGTGGTCAGGGACCCCTTCCGAGACAGGTGGAGGTATCCTTCTGCCAAACCCACTTGATGTCCTAAGAGGCAGCTGCCTGCCTGAAGCCTTTATCCAAATTGTTACAGAAAGGTTGTAGAAGAGGCTCATCCATTCCTTTTACCACTGCCCCATGCTACTCATTCATGTGGGCACTAGTGAAACTGTCAGGTATTAAACTAAGCAGATCAGCAGTGAGTACAGGACTCCAGGAATATGAGGCTGACAGGTAAAGGAGTCAGGGGTTCAATACATATTCTCATCATATTCCAAGCTAAGGGCAGGAGCCCAGGCAGGGATACATGCTTCCTGAAAATGAATGCATAGCTGCACAGCTGGTGTCAATGGGAGGGCTTTGGCTTCTTTGACCATGAGAGAAAGGTGTTACATTACATTTCAAAAATATACGCTTGTTCTGAGGTCCAAAAGACAGTGAGAAAGATAGAACAGTTGAAAGTCTCTGAAAAAAATTAAAGGGGAAAAATAGAGGTGACATCATGGCAAGGGTCTTCTACAGACCACTAAATCAGGAAGATGAGAAGGAGGAGGTTGGTGAGGTTTTTCTAGAACAAAAGAGAGAAATATCCCACAGACAAGATGTGGTAGTTATGGGCAACTTTTAAGCACTAGGTGGCTTTTGGAAAAGTGATATGGCAAAACACAATATGTTCTTAGATTGTATCAGGAACAACTTTTTGTTTCAGAAAATGAGGAAGTAACCTGGGGGACAGCCATTTTAGATTTTATTCTGACCAACAGGGAGGAATGGGTTGTGAATCCTCAGGCAGAAGGCAGTTTAGTGAAAGTGATCATGAAATGATAGATTTCATGATTCTGAGGAAAGGAAGGAGCAATAGAATAGGGCAGAGGTGAAAGTAACTTGGTATGGTTGCCAGTACGCTATGCCAGACTAGACCGGCTTCCCCAGCGGTGATTTAAAGAGCCCAGGGCTCCAGCTGCTGCGGGGAGCCCCAGGATCTTTAAATCACCACCAGAGCTCCAGCAGCCAGGCTTGCCTGGGGATTTAAGGGCTCAGAGCTCCGGATGCTGCGGGGAGCCCCAGGCCCTTTAAAGTGCCGCCGGAGCTCCACCAGCGGGGCTTGGGAGATGCTTTAAAGGGCCCGGGGCTCCCTGCAATGGCAGGAGCACAGAGCCCTTTAAATCCCCGCCCAAGCCCGGCTGCTGAATCCTAGCTCACATTGGAAGAGAGTACAGAGAGGGGTTCAGACCCCTCCAGATAGGAAAGCCCCTTCCAAAACCTGGCTCACGTGAAGGGGGGTGGGGAGAGGAGAGAGAGCAAGGTCACACACCTAATTCACACACAGAGAAAGGAATATGAGGCTGACAGGCACCTCTGTCCTCATTATCCCCCAGTCATTATCCCACCCATGTCCATCCCCTTCCACCTCCCTAGTCACCATAACTTCTCCTAAGCACTTGATCCCCTCACTCCTCTCCCAATTGCAGCCTACTTTTCCACCCCAATCATCCTCCGTTCCCAGAAAACATTTGCCTGTGTAGTTTATTTTCTTACAGCAGATTACATTTCCCTAAAATAAAAGTGTCCCTTTGATGGAGGCAGATTGGAACAATATTGGAACAGATTTATGCTATGGGCTGGGATTTGAACCAATTCCCTGGGGAGGGTCTTAGACTCAATTATCACAACATAGCTCCAGAGAAACGGCCCTAAATTTGGATCACTAACAGAACCACATGGCTCCATGAGGCACACCAAATTTCAAAGCAATCTGATCAACGATATGGATTTTAGAGCACTTAGAATAGTTGATCTTTGAACAGAAAGCTGGTTTTATGATAAACAATAGCTCTGCTATAGTTGATGATAAGAGCTCTAATTGGCTAGACAATAAAAGCGGGATTAAATACTTTATTTAATATTCTATAGTAGGTTCTTGCTAGCAAACGTACTATATCATACAATGGGCATTTAAGAATACAAAACAAGGAATATGTTAAAAGAAAAAACTGTTTGACAGAGACTGTGTACCTGTTCCAAACCACCCATCTTTCATTTTGGATTTCTCCTCAGATTAGTTTAAATCATAAGAAAAAGGTCTGTATGGGAATCAACATTTTAATCACAATAAATTCAAGAGACAGCTAAAGTAATTTGTGCAGTTTAAAGAGAATTACAGGCTAAAATTAGAATTAGTGGTATGAAAAAAACCCCAAACAACAGAAACGTGAAGTGCAGTTATTTTCTATCTTATGGTTTTCTATAACGCTCATCATCATATCATCTAAGCACATTTCTTCTCTGAAAAGTGACTTGAAAAATGTTCTCTTAGAGTTCCATGTTTATTTCATCTCACTTAACTCAAATAAAATGTGCCCATTTTTCAAGAATGGATATGTTTGATTGTTTGCTGGTTTGTTAACTGCCTGCTCTGCAACTTGGGATCTGTAACTCAGGTCTGGCTTACAAACAGAAGATGCATCAGTTTAATTTAGATTTGATTTTAAAGAAAGTTAAGTTAAACTGGTGCAAAATCATGTATAGACACTCTTATTTTGGTTGATATTAAAACTGTGCCTAATTAACTTAAGCTAAATCGACATAAACCAGGTTTATATAAGGCCTGGGTCTACCCATATTTTTGTTCTAGTATAAATAACTAGGATGAGATTTTTACCATAATAATTATAATGATACAAACCCTAAAGTGGATGCAGTTATGCCAAAATAAAGGTATGTTATACAATTATAGTGCACTGCCCTTTCTTTAAAGGAATGAGGATACTGGTATTAGCACTTTCATATTGGTACATCTGTGTACATTCTATGGGGAGGTGGCACTTTTAAAATGTCATTGTAGTTAAAGCAGTACAACTTGTCTATACAGATGACAATGACCACACAGCCTTTTGCACTGGTTTAACTAAATAATTTTAACTCTCGCCATTAAACCTGTGTCTCTAGACAAGTTCTCAGGCTTAGTTTTCTCTTTCTCCTGCATCATCACACCAGTAATAATGATGTGACTGGCAAAATATTGCTTTCATTTACACATGTCCAACCCCATTGTCACAACTTACTATTATTTTATCATTACAGAATTCATGACATATATTGCCATAGTTCTTAGGAGATCTGGTCACTGACCAGGAACACGTTGTGTTAGACGCTGTACAAACACAGAACAAAAAAACACTCCATGTCCCCAGGACCTTATAATAAAAGTATAACAAAGAGACAACAGATGAATGTTGATGGACAGCCAGGGAAGTACAAGTGAACAATGATATGATACTGGTCAGCATGATAGACAGTGGTGCCAGCACACCAAGTGTTTGTAGGCATCGCAGCAAAGGAGAGTTTTAGGGAGGAATTTGAAGGAGAATAGTAAACTGATTTTCTGCATGTTTATGGTGTGTTCCCCCTCCCTCCCAACATACACCCAATGTGAGGGGCAGCATGGGAGAAAGCACAAAGGTGCTTGTTTGAAAATTATGAACTCACATTGATCCAAGTCTGCTAAACTACTTTTCCAGTGTAGACCTGACATGTCAGATCCCCGATTGGGTATACAGGGCTGGCAGTTAGGAGAAGAAGAAAAAAAAACACCCTTCTTTGTAAATGGAGCATATTAGATATTGAACCAGTGAAATAATAAACATAAAGCAACACTTTAATTTTTAGAAATTCTTTTCAGAAAAAAACACAAAGAAATTCTGAAAGGGCAGGTATGTCAGATTAAAGTGTGGTGTCTTTTTGTTAAAATTCCTTCTTCTCTTTTATTGGAATTGCTATGTGAAAAACACTGTTCCGTTCTGCTAATAAACCAGATAACAGACAAAGGGCTATCTTTAAACTGTCCCCTGGAAGCCAAATAGTTCACACTCTTGTCAATATCTCTGAAGAGACAACTGGTGAAGTTTATCTACTGGTATTATATTATAATATTCAGAATGGTAGAGACAATTGTGTTGGGATATGTAAACCCCACACCATCAAGGAAAGAGTTAAGGAGCTGCTTTGGACTGGAGTAGCCCTACCTGACTCTGCCGTGCCTGCAAGTCATGCCAGGAATGGAAGTGTTTAAAAGGAGGAAGCTCCACTCAGTAATGGGCAGCTCTGGGGAGGCAACCTAGTGACAGATGATCTGGAAAAAAGCTGAAGTACTCAATGATTTCTTTGCCTCAGTTTTCACACACAAAGACAACTCCCAGACTGCTGCACTGGGCAACACAGTATGGGGAGGAGGTGAACAGCTCCCAGTGGGGAAAGAACAGGTTAAGGACTATTTAGAAAAGCTGGACATGTACAAGTCCATGAACTCAGAAGCAATGCATCCGAGGGTGCTGAGGGAGTTAGCTGATGTGATTGCAGAGCCATTGGCCATTATCTTTGAAAACTTGTGGAACTAGGGGAGGTCCTGGACAACTGGAAAAAGGAAAATATGGTGCTCACCTTTTTAAAAGGGAAGAGGAGACTCCGGGGAACTACAAACTGGTCATCCCCTGGAAAAATCATGGAGCAGGTCCTCAAGGAATACATTTTGAAGCACTTGGAGGAGAGGAAGGTGATCATGAACAATCAACATGGATTTATCAAGGGCAAGTCATGCCTGACCACCCTGATTGCCTTTTATGATGAGATAACTGGCTCTGTGCATATGGGGAAAGTGGTGGACATGATATACCTTGACTTTAGCAAAGCTTTTGCTATGGTCTCTCACAGTATTCTTATCAGCAAGTTAAAAAAAGTATAGATTGGATGAATGGACTATGAGGTAGATAGAAATCTAGCCAGTTCATTGGGCTCAATGGGTAGTGATCAAAGTTTCAATGTCTAGTTGGCAGCCGGTATCAAGTGGAGTGCCCCTGGGGTCTGTCCTGGGGCAGGTTTTATTCAACATCTTCATTAATAATCTGGATGTTGGGATGGATTGCACCTTCAGCAAGTTTACGGATGACACTGAGATGGGGGGAGAGGTAGATACACTGGAGGGTAGAGATAGGGTTCAGAGTGACCTAGACTAATTGGAGGATTGGGCCAAAAGAAATCTAATAAGGTTCAACAAGGACAAGCGCAGAGTTCTGCACTTAGGACGGCAGAATCCCATGCAATGCTGTAGGCTGGGGACTGACTGGTTAAGCAGCAGTTCTGCAGAAAAGGACCTGGGGACTACAGTGGATGAGAAGCTGGATATGCGTCAACAGTGTGCCCTTGATGCCAAGAAGGCTAGCGGCATATTGGGCTGCATTAGTAGGAGCATTGCCAGCAGATCGAGGGAAGTGATTATTCCTCTCTATTCAGCATCTGGAGCATTGTGTCCAGTTTTGGGCCCCCCGCTACAGAAAAGATGGGGAAAAATTGGAGAGAGGGCAACAAAAATAATTAGGGGGCTGGGGCACATGACTTATGAGGCAAGGCTGAGGGAACTGGGCTTCTTTAGTTTGCAGAAAAGAAGAGTGAGTGGGGATTTGATAGCAGCCTTCAACTACCTGAAGGGGGGTTCCAAAGAGGAGGGAGCTCAGCTGTTCACAGTGGTGGCAGATGAGAGAACAATGAACAATGGTCTCAAGTTGCAGTGGGGGAGGTCTTGTTTGGATATTAGGAAAAACTATTTCACTATAGCACAGGAACGGGCTACCTAAGGAGGTGGTAAAATCTCCATCCTTAGAGGTTTTTAAGGGCTGGCTTGACAAAGCCCTGGCTGGGATGATTTAGTCTGTGTTGGTCTTGCTTTGAGCAGGGCGCTCATACTAGAGGAACTCCTGAGGTCACTTCCAACTTAATCTTCTATGATTCTATCAATGGAGCAGACTGCTGAGCTTCTGAGCCCCCAGAAAGGGGCAGGATCATTAGCAGAGCCTCTGCCCTCACAGAAAGGGAACACGCATCCCCTGTGCTAAAAAGAGAAGCGACTGTATTCTATAACTGGTGTTGGAGTGTAGGGATATTAAAGAGGGTACTAACAGGGATTCTCCCAAGTGACAGTGACCCCCCTAGTTTCATCAAGTGCTGAGATCTTTTAGTTCTTCTGTTGGGGCTTGTGGGCTCCTGTCTGCAGAAAACACTGATTGTATCTGTCATGTGAAAGATACTCTATTACTATAAAAGCAGCAAAGAATCCTGTGGCACCTTATAGACTAACAGACGTTTTGGAGCATGAGCTTTCGTGGATGAATACCCACTTCTTCAGATGCATGTGGTGGAAATATCCAGGGGCAGGTATATATATGCTAGCAAGCAAGCTAGAGATAATGAGGTCAGTTCAATCAGGGAGGTTGAGGCCCTGTTCTAGCAGTTGAGGTGTGAAAACCAAGAGAGGGGAAACTATGTAAAACTTACAAACAAGTTAATTGACTTTGTTCTTGAAGTAAACACTATACTAGCCTTAAGCTGTAATTGATACAATATAAACAAACAAACCCCCACCCTCTGTGATTACAGGGCCAGGAGAGTCATAGGAATTAACAGATACCCCAAAAGTGGCGGAGACAGTAAATTAAAATATGGTTAAGATATGGAATGTATGTTGATGAATGTTTGATGTATGTGAATGGTTAGAGAGGTGCCAGCCTAGAAAGGATCCATCGGCTGAAGAATGTGTCAAGTGGACCACCAGACAAACCCTGAAGGATAAACTGGGATCCACCCCAAACACTTGGAAGGAATGTGCCACTTTAGACAGTGTGGAGCCACCAGGAATGTGCCATCTGCTGATTGAGCCAACAACAGCAGGATGAAACGTTTCCCATAGACTAACATAGGAATTAATTTCTACAAAAATGGACTCTAAAAACTGAGGACTTTGTGTCTCTGGTTTTGCTGCCAACCTCCAGGAGCATCAGGTGCATCTGACACACTCGGCTCCATCCTCATGACCAAGATACCTGACCAGTAACTTGGAATGAGCAACTTCTAGGCTGGTAACTATAACACCTATACAGAACCTGAATGAATGATTGTGTGAATATATATATATGAGTGTGTATAAGGAATAAGTAGTGATAGGAATAAGAAGTTAAACAATGTTGTTTGCTTTTATCTTATGCTTTATTATTATTTTTACAATAAATGTGGCATCTTTGCCTTATCCCTCTTAATAAGATCCTGCTGGTTTTTATAATATTGGTATAACAGGAGTGCCAGTGATCTTACTAGTAGAGTGTGGTCCATCCTGGGAGACATAGTCAGAAGGCCAATGCCAGAGGCTTGACTGCATCAAATGCTCCTGCTGTAAGGACTGGACTTGTCTGAGTGCATTTTCCATGTAGTGTCCAAAGGGTGTGTTTCAATGGGGACATAATTCTGACAGTAACAATAACAGGAGCTACCATCCAGATACTAGGAAAGAATTTAGAGGGACTTGATGCATTCCTCACAGTTCTTATGCAAGTTTTTTTTTCTAGAGTGAAGATGTATTAAATATACCAACTGACTCATATCCATTATTTACCTGTTGTAATAGAATACAGGATTGCCAATCTGTTGCAAAATTACTTGCACCTATCTTCTTAATGCTTATCTAGTATGAGACATATCATTATGGATAAGTTTCAACAAAACCGAAAAGTCTTGTAATTCAAGCATATAAGTTGGCTACTGTACTTGTAGGCCTTCACTTATTCATTTCAGTGAAAATGTCACACACAATAAATTAGGAACATCAAAAACTGGTAACCCTATAAGAAAGGCATAATGTTACTGTTAGTAAACCAAGCTCAAAACATCATGACAGCTCGCACTGTATAAAAGTTACAGGTTATCAAGAGTTATGTCTAACTGGGATCTAAAAAAATCCATCTTTTTTTCATTTTAGTTACAAATGTGTAACCAGGCCTATGCTTCTGGTTACTTATTTGACCTGGAAACAATAAATCCACAGTGTCAAAAATAATAGTCAAAACCCAAACAATATTTCTTACAATTACAAATTAAGAAGACATTACATTGCCAATAGTCAATCAGGGATACAGCCACATTACACTTTTTCAAAATTGCTACCTCTATATTGCCATTCTTTTAGTAGAAATATTTCACTTGAATCTGCGGTCTGTCAGAATCTGTATGTGGCAGGAGAGCAAAACTAGCCTCCTAGATTTTTATGATTTTTATTAACTATTTGTTAACACCTAGAAACAGCAATCAAGGATGAAGGCTCCATTTTATTAAGCACTGCACAGTCATGTAACAAAAAGACAACCCCTAAATTAATTCAGTTTTGAAGTGTAGCTCTACTTTGAAATGTGATTATGTAAGCATGGCACCCTCTGACTTAACAGATCTTATCCTTGTGTGCATTCAGAGTCATATCTGTTTATTTTAGTGGACATAATAAGTTTTACTGGTTTGCGTTGTTTGGGTTTGTTTTTTCGGTTTTTATTTTTGTTTCTGTAGTATGTCAGGGACAAAACAGCTAAGAGAAAATGTGCTGCATTCCATTTCTCATTGTGTTTCACACCAGAACTCTTTCAAAATTACTATGTGTACCTCACATCCCAAATACATCATAATGTTTTAAAATCATAAACAGATCTAAAAACTCCCAGGGCCTTGAGGCCCCAGGAAAAGCTTTTCTGAAAAGCATGGTCTCCAATGCACAGGACAATTAAATAGAGTAGGATAGGCTCTGACTGTCTTAACACTGGTCCTGCATTCTTGGATGATTTAGTCCTGCTCTGAGCAGGGGATTGGATGATGACCTCCTGAGGCCTTTTCCAACCCTAATCTTCCATGATTCCTCATACACTCCAATCTCCTATATGGGTCACAAGGAATTTAGGGTGCATAAACTCATATTCTTGTTAAGAATAGAATCTATAACCAAGGTGTTTTTGAACTCATGGCCAAATACTCATCTTGCTGACATCAATGGGAGTTTGGTCAGTGGGGTCAATGGGATCCATCCCTAAGTGACTACATATCTCATTTCTCTCAGGCTGATTAAAGAGAAGAATAAAACTGGGGTGAGGGAGACACAATGGTAGATTACATACATTTGACTAAATTCCACAGTCATTATGAAACTCTGGGTTTTGTCTGACCAATGACTACATATTTTGAGTCACATAAGGCCTAACAAAGGAATTAAGCAAATAAAATATTCATTTTTGTATAAATATTCCAGCTGCTGCATCTTCTGTGGAGACTTTTCAAAATCCAAAACCTTATCTATTTATTTATCTATCTATTTTCAATGTTTATGGTAAGAGAAAGTGTTTAATAGCCCTTGCTCAACACAAAAGATTTTTAGTGTGTATTTTTCCTTTGAAAAGTAGTTTTGCTTAAAAGAAACAAACAAATAAACAAACAAACAAAAAACCCCTTCCTGAGATAAATTGTGGACTTCCTTCCATTGCTTCCACATATGCTCTAAATAATGCTGTAAAAGCAGGATTACTCTGTACTCAGATTTTGATCACCCACATAGTGCATGACCTTTTGGTGTTTTAGGTGGGCAGAGCTGGGTTTGTGAATGGCACTTGGAAGGGTACCTGTGGAATTTTGTTCAATGTGATCCCTGGTGCATGAGAAAGGTAATTTCTGCTCTCTTTCTAATTGGTATGTGCAGGAGATAAAGAAATAAAATTTAAAAAACAAAGATGCAGAAGTAAAGTAAGAATTAAGTATCCAAAAGTGTCCATTCATTTTGGGTGCTACTGATTTTAAAAGAAACTAGCTATTCAGCAACTCTGAAACTCAGACTCCTACTGTCTCAGATTGGGCAGTCAAAACAGAAGCATCTAAAACTAAAGGACACTTTTGAACATATTACATATACCTTTAAAAGATTTTTACTCTATACTGAACAAACTACCATAAGGGGAAAGTGTAAATTTGATCCTGTTTATTTTACCAACATTTCAGAATCACAGAATCACCTAATTAATTTCATGCTGATAAGCTGTGAATTCTTATAATTCAAGAACCCTCAAAATGTTCTACGATGGCTACCATATTCTGAAGTTCCTGAACATAAGTTTCTCCCACTGCAGCATCAGCATAAATTAAAAGGTTTTTATTGGACTTTTTTCAAAGTAATTTGCTTGCCTCCTAAAATTGTACCTTTTTGAACAAAGAGGATAAGTTAAAAATGTTGGAATCCTTTTAGGTGGCCCAATACTATCCTCTGTCTCTCCCTCTCTCTGAGATCTCTGATGATTTCTCTAACAATTTAAACAAATCAGCAAAACCTGAGATTTAGGCTTCAATCCAAATATATGGATACACAGCCATGTAATGGAGAAAACCAAAACCAAAACCAAACCAAACCAAAACAAGGGATTTTGTGGCTAGTTTAAATTGTTTTGAAAAGACGAGTTAGCAGAGGCCAGAACCTATCAATTAAATTACAAGCAAATCAAACCCAGTCATATAATCTGCATTTACAAAGATCACCCAGTCTCTTAAAAAGTAATCATGATTGAAAGGGCAGTGAGTATAAACATTCAGGGTACAAGGATTTAACAAACAAAGGCAGGAATTGCTTTCCTGTAAGCATTTATTAAGGTGAATCTGTCAGAACTGATGTAAAATGATTCGTGAATTATTAACAAAATAATAATTCAATTGCCATGTATTTTATTCCATTTATATGATATTATGTAAGCCCTAATTTTACCTTTTATAAATAGAAGGAAGAGGCTAGAGGAATGAAAGGTCTGAAAGTCTAAAAGAAAAGCTCCAGGAAAGAACAGGAGATATATCCCAAATAGTAAGGGGAGTCTTCATGGGGAGTCCACTGCTATTAAGGTAATAACTGCATCTCCTAAAGGTGTGGCACCTGAAAGCAGAAAATGAACCACTCTTTTTATACAGCTACCAGTCTGAAGCCTCTACCACTGACCAAAAAAGTGTGCTTGGGCTAGAAAAGGAGGGAAGGTATATTCCAGGAATGAACTTCCAAAGGATTGAGGTTACTATCTGATGGTGTAGACACATATCCACATTCTTGCTGTACATTGTGACAAGCAGTGAGCCACAAGCAACAAGAATACAGTCGTCCCCGGATGATCTTCCATGGCACATGCATAGCACATTTATATACTCATGGATAAAATGTGCTATATAAAGGGAAATTATATTATGTGGTACATGATTGTCACCTACTATTAACAGAGGGGTAGCCATATTAGTCTGGATCTGTAAAAGCAGCAAAGAATCCTGTGGCACTTTATAGAGTAACAGACGTATTGGAGCATGAGCTTTCGTGGGTGAATACCCACTTCATCAGACGCATGTAGTAGAAATTTCCAGGGGCAGGTATATATCATTATCTCTTGCCTGCTTCTTGCTTGCATATATACACACACACACACACACACACACACACCCACACACACACACACACACACACACACCTCTGCCCCTGGAAATTTCCACTACATGCATCCGATGAAGTGGGTATTCACCCACGAAAGCTCATGCTCCAATATGTCTGTTAGTCTATAAGGTGCCACAGTACTCTTTGCTGCTTTCATCTACTATTGATTTCCTTAGCATCCTTGTATCTAAGATGTATCATAGATAAAATCAGCTAGCTATCCTATGCTCAGTGCCAGCTTGACTGTCAGAATCAGGCATTATTTCTGTAAACTTAGAATCTAAGAGCAGAGATTGGTCTAACTTCATAGCCCTATAATGAAAAGAAGAAGAACACAACTTCTAAGGACCATTACTGAAATCTTAAAATCCTATCTTAAGAAACATTACTTTTTTACTAATTGCATCTGAAAGGAGTAAGAAGAGAAGCAGCAGGGAAAACAGTCTGTCAGACCTCAGACTTATTAGTTCTCTAACTTTTCATAGTATGGTCCACTTCTTTAAAAAAAAAAAGAGAGATTATTTGTTGGAGCATCAGTCCTCACATTAATGGTCATGTGGATCAGCTCTCTTCCCATTTGTGATCACTAACATGACAAGTACAGCAGTTGCTTACATGGCAAAAGTAATAGAAGGAAAGTATTTAATATTATTATTAGCTGTCTTTAATTCAGATTACCTACTCAAAATGAAAGCATCCAGTAGCATGCGACCAGCCACCTCTCTCAACCACCAGCAAGTGCTCTGCAGACCAATTCTGGAATAAATGAGATAGCTATGCAAGAAATTCAAGCAAGAAAACAGAATTCTGACAAGTAGAGCCGTCTCCTTAGAAAGAAGATTCTGGGAAACACTTTTTTGTACTCAGGGGCTCAGTTTGGAGTCTGGCTGGTGCAAGTTCTCAGCAGAGCTGGCTGTCCTCCCTTGCAAAGTGCAAGCCATATGGCTTGCAATCAGGGTCAGCCGCTTTTGTATGCTGCCCAAAGCTGCCTCAGAAGCAGACACGGGCATGCATCACAGGCAAAGCAACAAGCTAGCATCAGCCGAATAGCACCGCTGCAACAGATGTACTTTTAGTTCTTCATCTTCCCCTAGCCTTCCCATGTATACTGCATCCCAAAAAGGAGAGTGCAAGCCAAAAATTCAAAGTCTGAAAGAAATTTTTGTTTTAAATCAAAATTTGAATGCCCCAAAGGGAAGAAGCTGAGGAATGCCGTTTATTGATAGTGAGGTGAGAAAAAGATGGATGAGTAGTAGAATAGGGCACAGGAAAGCTAAACGGAGTGATCCAAAATGAGAAATCATTGGTTGCCTAATCTACAACTCCATCTAACCTACAAAAGAGGAGAAGTTACCTATTTTTTACAGATGTCTCCTTGAGTTACCAAAATTCATAACACTTAGCAAGGTCAGTTACTATGTTAATTCACAACCAGTTTTAGTTTAGTTACAGTGAACAAAACTTTCTTGTCACTTACCTAATCATTTATCTTTAAAGAAACTTGCCTCTGACATCAATCATCTGTCTTGATTATCTGTGATAATTAGGCAGGGCCCACCGATTACTTTTGGGTTTAATTAACTTCTGTTTCAATTTGCCTACAGAAGAGTGCCTACAGGAAGAAGGGCTCACCTTTACAGAATGCATGATCTCTGTGAGACATTCTCCATGCAGAGATTCAACCTAGACATTGTAACTAAACTAATATACATTTTGGTTACCTTCTTTTGTTTATTTTTAATGTAGAATAAATTATTAATTTTTAATAACTTTGAGCTTTCTTAACTATATCCTGGTGTCCCCCAGGGCATGGAAGAGAACATTTTTGTGAAGCATGGAGTTATATCCCTGAACTTATATAACAAGAAACAGTTATGAAAAATTTAGTTCTTTTGGACTCTTTTCTCTAAACCAAAATTTTGGTGTTTTTTTTTATTAAACATCACCACCACCACCACCACATGACTTAATATTTAAGAACATATATTCACCCCCTTCTCACTATGCCTTTTTCTAATCATTCCAGAAAGATCTTTATTTTACTGAAAAGACTTGGAATTAAATTTATAAAAGCATATTGGAAATGTAGTTTGCACAGGGATGGCCAAGTTCACCAAAAGATACCCAAGATCTGGAGGTAATATCATTTATCAGTGGATTTGGTTTAGTGTTAATGTTTTATCCTGTGCAAATAACCCTTAGCTTCCAATATTGAGCATTGCTTAGGTAATGTGAAGCATGATATGTGCTGAAAATCAGTGTTAAAGAGCTCAGAATCATGGGTGGTACAGACACATAGCAAAGATCAACATGAAAAGAAAATAAATCAACTCAATGTGACACTATTCCTAACACTGAAATTGCTACAGGACGAGGGCTGAAAGACTTTGATCCATGTTAGTAAAGAACTGCCATTTTGGTTTCTTCATAATCCTTTATCTCCTTCTACTACTTATGAAGGATATTGTCTAAACACTCATGCTTTTTCTAAAGTACATCTCATTGTTATAAAAACAGTTTCTCTTCTGAAATAAAATGACTTGTAATAAACTTGAGGAAAGTGTTAACACTTAGCCACTGTGAAATCATCATGATGTGACTGATAAGAAAAACAAACTATAATTCATATTTGAAAACATGATGTGTCTGTCTTAAACTTGAAAAGTATGGAAATACACAGATAAGGATTATTCTTTTACTATCTAAGCACAACAGGAGGAAGTTGGTTAATATGAAGGGTGGCACCTCACTGTGACTAAATGGTGGAGGCTTAATCTTTAACTATAGATGTCAGGGATTTTTGTGTGCAGTTAAGCTAGATAATCATTTCAAAAAGTATTTTATTACTTTTCACAGGAAAACAACATCAAACTAAACAATGCTCAAACATTAATACAGGTAGCAAGGAATATGTCTATTTTTAATTAAAATATTCAGTACACTGGTAGCTTTGCCAGACTGCTTTCTTTGTCTTTGCCTTCAGGAACAGTAGGGTATGGCTACATTTGGAATTTTAAAGCGCTTTGAAGTGTGAGTGTAGTCAGAGCGGCAGCGCTGGGAGAGAGCTCTCCCAGTGCTGCATGTAAACCACATCCCTTACAGGTGTAGCGGGCAGCGCTGATTACACTGACGCTTTACAGCGCTGTATCTTGCAGCGCTCAGGGGGGTATTTTTTCACACCCCAGTTGCAGCACTGTAAAGTGTGAGTGTAGCCATGGCCTATATTGCTAAATGGTGTTCCACTTGTCCTTTAGAATATCTTCACGCAACATCAATGTACATTTATTTTATTTATATAATTTAACACTGTTTCTACTTATGGCACAAATACTGATTTATATTGGATAAAGATCTTCTGCTTTGTTTTCCATTACATTCCACTTCTTGCAGTCATATAATCTGTACAAAGTGAGGGTAAAAAAGGAGTTTCATTACCTGTGCAGTAACAGATGTTCTTCAAAATGGGTAGTCCATACCCATATTCCACAGCCAGTACACATGTGCTGGAGAATTTTCTAGTTAGCAGTACTTGTAGTGGTGCTGTATGACCTTTGCTCTCTCATGTGTTCTGTGAGGGTATAAAGGGTGAAGCCTCCCAACTACCTTCAGTTCCTTCACACTTCCACATCCAGTGACTTGTATCTCTCCCACACATCTGGCTGATGTAATCACCAGGAGAAAGGAAACTTTCATGAAGAAATAGGAAATTGACTTTTTGCCAGAGGATCAAATGGGGCTTCCATGAACATGGAGAGGACCACACTGAGACCCCAAGCTGGGGAAGGATCCTTAACTAGAGGAAAGAGTCTAGAGATGCATTCAGAAACCTCTTCACCATTGGATGCAAAAAGACAGACGAGAAGTCAATCAGTGAATGTGTGGCCAATATGGCTGCTGGTTGTTCCAGAGGAAGCTTTAGGAGAGCATGACTGTTTTATTGGTACAGATACCCCAGAATATCATGGATGCCTTCCCAACCCAGGGAAATGTGTCACCTGCTGCCAACATTGGAGAATTTTATCCATTTTGAGAGATAAGTGGCCTTTATCAGTTCTTTCCTGCTATTTATCAGTATCTTCTGCACTCACTTAAAGCATGATGTATTCAAGTTATCAGGCACTGATGAACTACATCCTGGAATACTCAAGAAGCTGACTGAAAAGATACCTGAGCCACTAGTGATTATCTTTGAAAAGTCACTGAAGATGGGAGATATTCCAGAGGAATGGAAAAGGGCAACTACAGTGCCAATATATATAGAAATAAGGACAACTCAAGAAATTACAGACTACTCATCTTAACTTCAGTACCCTGAAAGAGAATGGAACAAATTATTAAGCAATCAATTTGCAAACAGCTAGAGGATAAGGTGATAAGTAACAGTCAGCATAGATTTGTCAAGAACAAATCATGTCAAACCAATCTAATATCTTTCCTTGACAGTGTAATAAGCCTTGTGGATAACGGGGAAGTGGCAGACGTGGTATATCTTGACTTTAGTAAGGCTTTTGATACTGTTTCACATGACCCTCTTATAAATACAACCTAGATGGAGCTACCATAAGGTGGGTGCATAACTGGTTGGAAAATAATTCCCAGAGGGTAGTTATCGATGAGTCACAGTCAAGCTGGAAGGCCATATTGAGTTGGATCCTGCAGGGGTAAGTTCATGGTCTGGTTCTGTTCAATATCTTCATCAATGATTTAGATAATGGCATGGAGAGTATTACACTTATAAAGTCTGCAGATGATACCAAGCTGGCAGGAGTTGCAAGTGCTTTGGAGGATAGGATTAAAATTCAAAATGATCTGGACAAACTTGAGAAATGGTCTGAACTCAATAGGATGAGATTCAATAAGGACAAATGCGAAGTACTCCAATTTGTAAGGAACAATTAGTTGGGCATATACAAAATTGGAAATGACTGCCTAGGAAGGGATACTGCAGGTAGAGGTCTAGGGGTCACAGTGGATCACAAGCTAAATATGAGTCAACAGTGTAACACTACTGCAAATAAAGCAAACATCATTCTGAGATGTATTAGCAGGAGTGTTATAAGCAAAACACAGGAAGTAATTCTTCTACTCTACTCCACATTGATTAGACCTCAGCTAGAGTATTGTGTTCGGTTCTGGGCACCACATTTCAGGAAGATGTGGACAAACTGGAGAGAGTACAGACAAGAGCAACAAAAATGAGTAACGGTCTTGAAAACATGACCTCTGAGAGAAGATTGAAAAACATTTGTGTTTGTTTAGTCTGTAGAAGAGAAGGAGGTGGGAGACATGATAGTTTTCAGGTACATAAAAGGTTGTTATAAGGAGGAGGGAGAAAAATATTCTCTTTAACCTCTGGGGATAGGATAAGAAACAATGGACTTAAACTGCAGCAAAGATGGTTTAGGTTAGATATTAGGAAAACTTGCTGTCAGCGTGGTTACATACTGGAATAAATTACATAGGGACATTGTGGAATCTTCAATATTGAAGATTTTTAAAAGCAAGTTAGACAAACAGCTGTCAGGGATAGTCTAGATCAGGGGTAGGCAACCTATGGCATGTGTGCCAAAGGCAGCACGCGAGCTGATTTTAAGCAGCATTCACACTCCCCAGGTCCTGGCCACTGGTCAGAGAGGCTCTGCATTTTAATGTAATTTAAAAAGAAGCATCTTAAACATTTTTTAAAAACTCATTTACTTTACATACAACAATTGTTTAGTTATATATTATAGATTTAGAGGAAAAATACCTTCTAAAAACATTAAAATGTATGGCACGCAAAACCTTAAATTAGAGTGAATAAATGAAGACTCGGTACACCACTTCTGAAAGGTTGCCTACCCCTGGTCTAGATAAATCTTAGTCCTGTCTTGAGTGCAGGGGACTGGACTAGAAGACCTCTTGAGGTCTCTTCCAGTACTGCAGTTCTCTGATTCTCGGTGCCTTGAGTACACCAGGGAGGCTGAATACATGGCAAACTGAAGCATCCATGGAACCTGCATATTCCAGAGGTTAAAGTCCTATGGTGCCAGAGGCCACAGGGGCTGGTACCAGTAGTCACAGTACCTATATGCGTCAGCATCAGAATTATTTGAGCCTGAGTTCCCCTTCCCTCCACAGGGGTGGGTGGTTATACTGCTGAATCCTTGGATCTGACTGCAGATATATGCAGGCTTTCCTCTGAGTCTGAGGATGTCAGGTAGCACTCCTTCAGGTGTGGGGGACCCCTCCCAGGTGTTGATGGAATTGAAGGTTTCAGTCCTCGGGGTACTGAGATCTTTCTGTGGGTGACACTGGAGCCAGCAGTCATACATGATGGCATTGGAGATGGTGCTGGTATTTCCCTGGTGGCTTCGTTAGGTCTGAAAGGGGAAGACTATAACCCCCAGGCCACTGAGGCAGGCTGAGCCTGCATTCCTGTTTACTCTGTTTTCACCAGTTCATGAGGTGAAGCTGGTCTTGGTACTGGTGGGTGCTTAGCTGATCTTAATGGTTGAAGTGGTGCAAAGCAAGACTTGCGGCATGTCTAGGTCATCTTAGCTAGTCATTTCCCTGGTAACTTTTGTTCCTCTTTGAAGCACTTTTGATATTGGACAGCTTCAGAGTCTTATGAAGCTTTGTGACCAAGCCTTGGAAAGGAATTCTATTCATCTTCTCTCCTAAGGACTTCCATGTGGTGCCCAACTGGCCCCAGTGTTTTCTTAGGTCTGAGGCAGACTTGGGGATGGGGGCACTTTGGAACTCTTTTGAAGATATCTTTGGTGCAGACTTCAATGACCTCTGGGCTTCCAAAGACCTTGAGGACTGGATCCTGGGGTACAACTCCAGAAACATGGACTGCTCTAAAAGGAAGGCCCTCAAGTAAGTCTTCCTTGAATGATGAGTCCATTTTGAAACAGATCAGCAGATCTTGCACGTCAGAATGTGTCCCTCACCAAGGCAAAATTAACATCTCATGTGGCCATTGTTGAGAGGCATGACCGACTTGCAAAACGGGCAGTGACTTGTGATCTGTCACATACAACCAGTCCCATTGTTGAATGGCAGTCCCAGACAGCCCCAGTGGAAGACTAAACCTACCTCACACTGCCAACTGACTAACTAGAGAGGTATGTTGCTTCAATGCGTGCCATGTAAGGTAGAGAGGTATCTTCACCCAATGCATACCCACTAGACATGTGATCACTCAGTGAGGAATATGGTACAGAATATCACTCAAAGAACAATGCTATCTCATTTGATAGTGTTTTACACTTACAATGTAGGCACTTTTAATACGCCCAGACCTTCCCAAAATGCATTTATGTTTATATTTTTCATCTCTGAAGAGGCTAATGGAAATGTATTTGCTTTTTAATCAGCTAACTATATTTCCTATTTGTATTGTTATAGACTCAGGGCCTTTAAAATGCTGACTATTGACTTTTTAAAGTGTCTTTTCACTATCCAAAATTGTGAAGTTTGGTGCTCTCACAAACAATATGTTTTCCTTTTTTATGAATTAGGTGATATAAAACCAATAAAAATAGTGAAAGTAGGCATGCATCATCATATTTATATCATAATTGCTAAAAATGGAAGTTTTAAAGATCTCAAACTGTCAATAAATTGCTTCCAATTCTGAACATTAGCCTACTGCATGGTGGAAAAATGTGCTTTTCCCTCTGCTCATTGCCTTATAATAAATGTCTTTCTTGCAATATCAGTTTCTTCAGACTAATGAATGGGAACATTTTGTATTCAATTGGTGAAGTGTTTCCTATAAAGTGTCACAAGCAATATAAAGTAGAAATCAGGAACAACATCAACTCACATTATAAATTAAAGTTTTCACTGGGAAATAACACAAATGTATCCATTAGGAAGGATAATATGATTAACATGCTGAAATGTAAATATTACTTTCTGCATGAAATAAATGCAAGTAATATAAATACAAGTAAGTGTGTGTATGAAACAGATTCTCCAGGCTTGCGCTCAGCTGAAGGAAGAATGTGTGATACTATATATTTAGAAATTAGACTGCTCTATTTCCAATTTTGTCTATAGTTATTATTGAGCACCATATAGTGCAGGCAATAAAGATATGTCCTTTGGCCTGGTTTTCTCCTGGAAAATTTCTATTCCCAGCTGAGTTTGCAAGAATAACTTAAAATAATACATTGAATGATACAGACTATGAAGCTGTCTCTCTTGGACCTGGGCCAGAGATGTTGGTTTTTAGACTTTAGTCTCCAAAGGCAATGATGTTGTTTTTAAATGCCTTGTCTTCTAAAACTATTAAAGGCAAATTGAGAATATGATAGAAGACAGATTCATTAACAGCCTGAGAGAATTCTATACAGAAAGCTCATCACATTTTAGCCACTGTGAAAACCTGATTTTATATAAAGTGTAGTAACCTCTGTGAAGAACAAAAATTTCCATAATATCTCAATATTGCATTTCAACACCCAGATCATCCTCTCAATATAATGTATACTGGAAGCTATATAAGTCTATATCACACACAGATAATATGATATATAATTCAGTATATTAGGAAATAGTTTGCTTTATATATATATATAGGTAATTAAAATGACCAGTATGGTACTCTAAATATCCAACCTCCAGTATTATTTTGATTCAAATGTACAAAAAACCAATGTGTTTACAATAACTGCAAACACTAGTTTTCAGAATGCTCGTACTTTAAAACAGCTCAGTAACTCTACCATTCAGGAACTGCTCAATTACTAATTACACACACATATTAAAGATGAAAATAAAAAGACAGCATTTGTCAGCTCAAAAAGTCATTTTTGTTCTCAGATCCTTTCACCCAAATCAATATTCTATATCTTCCTGATATCTCAGGAAATGGGTTTCATCTAGGAGAAAACTCTGATGAAAATCTTTTTTTTTTAATCAAACATTTTATGTGGAAAATTTTGACAGGTAAAATATGGAAAACTGAAATATTTCAGTTTTTTTTTAATATCAAAACCAGCCCTAACACAAATTGTACCTGTACTTGGTACTGGGGAAGGGTAACTCTCCATCAGCTCTGGTATGTGGCATACCTCTTAGCTTGGGTGAGGAAGAACCCTACCCATAATGTGAAACATTTGCAAAAAATGGAGTAATTTAAAACACACAAACATAGACATTTCTCTATAGAATCATAGATCATTAGGGTTGGAAGGGACCTCAAAAGATCATCTAAATCCAACCTCCTGCTCAAAGCAGGACCATGCTCCAAAACATCTGTTAGTCTATAAGGTGCCACAGAACTCTTTTCCTGCTTTTACAGATCCAGACTAACACAGCTACCCCTCTGATACCAATCTCCAAATGGCCCCCTCAAGGATTGAGCTTGCAACCCTGGGTTTAGGAGGCCAACGCTCAAACCACTAAGCTATCCCTCTCCCCTGTCTCAAATGATACCAAAATAGTAAGCATCCATGCCATTTCTGGTGCTACATGTGGAACATGTGAATACCACAATGATTTTAGACATATTTCATTACAACTCTACTTGTTAAATAATTGATCATTACTTCTGTATAAATTCCAAATATCAATCCAAGATCAATAACTGAGGTAGTAATGTCAGCTATACGGGTCAGGGAAGTCAAAGTCTCAATACTTTGACACTGTAGATCCAAAGGAGAAATTCACTTTGTAGCATTTGAACATAAATCTTGATAATAGAAAATAAATCAGGATTTACTACTGAAAAAAAACCCGTCAAACTCTGATAAAATTGACACTTTTTAAATAAAACAGTATCTGAATCTACCTACAAAACTTACTCTGTATCTACGAGTGATTTCTCTTGGCTGAATTCACAAAATATTGATTTTCTTTTGCACTATATAACCTTCTTTCTAATGTGTTTCAGCTAAATATCTGGACTGTTAAAGAACCCATAAATCAAAATAATATAAATAAAGACTTGAGGTACTTAGTAAGACTTGGATCAAAGGCTCATTTGAATTAACATTGATTTCTACTCCAATACTCAGGTAATTTTCTGTACTCCTCTTTGACATAGTTGAGGCCATTGCTTATGCAATAATTTTAAAATGCAGAACACAGCAGGTAATATGTTTCTATGTGGCAGCAATTGATATTCAGGGAAGGGATTATACCTGTGAATCCAGGAGGACAGACACACTGGTAGCCTCTAGGCTTGTTGGAGCAGCTGCCTCCATGCAGACAAGGCAAAGTTTCGCACTCATTTACATCCAACTCACAGAGAGGCCCATAGTACCAAGGTGCACAATTACAGAGGAACCTTGGGGAAAGAGGAAAAATGAAAGATAAATCAATACAAACAAACAATATGATCTGTTAAAACATTGTGAAATTTTCCAGATGTTAGGGGTTGAGTTGTGATCCCTCCTCACCGACCATGTAAAATAAATAACAGACTTCTCTCATTTCCATATCTCTGAAGTAAACAGAACAATTTACAGTTTTTAAATTAGTGGGGAAATTTTATGCAATAAAGGTAGTTGAAGCTAAGAAGAACAACACAATGGTTAGGGTTATTTTGTTGTGTGTCTTTTAATTGTGCAGTGTCTTGGATCCAAACACCACATACAGAAAGTTTGTTTCTTCTTTCTCATTTAAATGTTATTTTTTATTGAAGGTTTATACCAGAAAAGTTCATTGTGTGAAGGCAGAGAATATAATGATATCACTGTAACTGTAGCTCAACATAAAATCATTGTAGCTGACTGACCTGTATTTGTAATTTTACTCCACACTAAATACAAATAAAGAAAAAGAAAAGGAAAAAGGAAAAAGGACAAGTTGCACCAAAGCCAATTTCTTCTTCTCCCCCATGGCCCAGAAGTTGCAAAAAGTTGATTTAATGGGTTATGCTTACATCCTCTTACCACAGGATCCTTCTTATATGTTCCAGGAGAAGAATAGCCACTCAAACTTTATCACCACCAGCTAAGCTCTCTGACAATAAGACATACATGAAAGATTTCTTCACAAACCCAAATATAGAAACTTCAGTCCCCATACCCATTCCCTGTAATAGGCCCTAGTGTTGCAAAAAGAGTGAAAGAGAAAGGGAAGATTCCAGACACCAATACAAGGCCAAGTAAAAGCTTGCATAAATGTTACTAATTAAATGAGCTAACCAAATTAATAACTATCAATAATGTATTTGATAAATACATTTGTTTAGCTCATATCTGTTTGAAAATTATCTACACACAGCTTGTGATTTTTACCAATCTGTTCCATATCCACCTTCGTTCCATGAAGTAGTTTGTGTGAACAAACCTTAGGCTATTAATTTTGCGGGAACTGGCTGCTGTGAGTATTCACTGTCTGTGATTTGGTCCCAGTACTGTTCAGCTGGCCAACTAAGTGACATGGTGTTGTTATCTGTTCCCTTATCAGATGTCATAGATTTAATTAAACTCAGAGTTTTTTCTGTGCTCAAAATTATCTATCTTTTTATGTAGATACTTATATGTCCCATATCAATGCTGTATCTCAGCACAAACTGGTCATGATTTTTATAAGATGGCTTGTTATTTGCAACTGTACAAGAAATTTCTTGTGTAATTTATAAAGAGCTTATTGAAGTGCCTGCTATAGTCCTTCTTCTGTAACTATTCTTGTGAATAGCCATGACTTCTTTGATTCCTGCAAACATCCCTGTGAACAAAACTGTACTTCCCCAGATGTTTGCAAACAACATTCACCGTAAATACCAGCAAAGCCAACAGGTAGAGTTTACTCATAAGAAAGTTTGTGAATCTTTTCACTTAGCTCCAGTTACTAACCTGTTTATAAGATCAATACAAGTTCCATTGTTTTTGCAGGGTCTCGATAAACATTCATTAATGTTCACTTCACATCGTGTCCCAGAAAATCCAGGTCTGCAGGAGCACCTGACAAATAAGATGTCCACTGAATGCACAGAAAGTTTCACTTTAATGTAAATATAAAATAAATAATGATGAAAAATATGATTTTTTCAATATGATGTTTGGATCACTATCAGAAAAATAACTTAGTTATAATTTGGAGACAGAATAATGTTTATGCAAACTGATTATAAAATGACAAACCAGATAATTAAAATATTAGAACAACAATACACATACAAAATACCAAAAGAATGGCAAATTGAATAACTTGGCCCTGTATTATAATTGATGGCTTTGTAGTGTAAACAGTTATCCTCACCTGTAACTGTTAACCTCATCTACACAATGACCCTGGTTCTGGCATGGATGGGAGATACACTCATTGCTGTCAATTTCACAGTAAGCACCTTCAAATCCTGAAATATAAATATACGGGTATGGATCAGCAATCTCCACTACACAGTGTGAACGTCAGGATCAGTTATAACAAAGACCCAGGTGAACACCATCTTAATGGAACTTGTAACTCCCCCAGCATTTCTTATCCCTCAGTCTTAACAGGTAGTGTTTCCCACAGAGAATACAAGTCTAATCACACTTTAATGCACAAGACAGACAGATTTAGATGCAAGAAATGAGTACCTTGCTAAATCTTTTGGGGAAATTAAGCCTGTTTTAAGGTTTTGAAAATGCTTTATCAGGAAGTGTGGGAATATCTCAAAAAGAAAAAAAAACAGCTCTGTGATGAATACATTCCAATGTGTAAGTGAATTTGCAGAGATCACTTTTATTCAAAGCAGTCAACAGATGAGAAAAAATGTTTAATTGGTTTCAACATTCAAATGCATCAAAGAAAGCAGTTCATTATGATTTTTATCTGCATATGTCACCCATGTAAACACATCATAATACATGACAATTCTTTTTCAAACTAATGAAAGAGGGAAAAAGAGAATATATACAGAATGATTCACCAGAAAGTTTAATTTACTGTAACATATACTACATCTTAAATTGTAGCAGTAAATAATAATTTTTTTAAACATAAAACTGTGTTAAAATGATACAGATGGAGAAATTAACTCACAAAGGCATAATAATGACTAATACTGAAGTGTTGCATCTAGCAGCCATAATAGAACTTTTTGCAATTAAGGCCTGATCCAGAGCCCAAAGAAACCAATGATAATCATTCCATAGTTAGTGGGGTTTTGGATTGGATTATTATGTTGCATCTCTCACACAAACAACTCAACACACTTTACAAATATTAACATTTTGCCCCTCTGAGGAAGGTATAGTAAGTTACAGATTGTTAACCTGAGGCATAATGGGTTAATTGACTTGTCCAAGGACACAGATTGAGTCAGTAATGAAAGTATGAACCAAACTCAGTAGTCCTGACTAAAAGTCGCCTGCTTTCACTTTTAGACAACAATTCACCTCTCAGGAGGTGTCATAATATATACACTGCTGGACATTTTGCCTATCTTTAAACAGCAGGTACTCCATGGTTCAGGGTGTGTCTGGGCATAGGTTGGTTCCAGCTGGGCCCCATTTTACACACATCCCTTAGTACAGGAGTGCTTGCTTTGGCTGCTTCTGCAGCTGCTCCCCACCAGCTGGAGTTTCTGATAGAGATTCAGATCCTGTATGTTACAAAACCTAGGCACAATGGATCTTTGTAATTCTCACTACAACTAAGACCCTGATAAAGCCTGCAGTCTGCCAACAGATACAAAGAAATCCTTTTTATAATACTGAATGGTTTTCTACAGATTATCAAGGCGCACAGAAATGACAAGTGGAAGTTAAGGATCTACAGTAGGCAACAGATGAAATAAAGTAAAACAATGTTACGTGTATGCTGATATATTCCTTTCATTTTGTATTTGGCATGCCCAGCATCTACCTCAAAACTGACAACATTTAAAAATATATTCAGCATACTAACTTTAATTTAGAATTGTCTTGTTTGTGAGATTTCATGTCATAACCCTAAATTAGTATAGTAGTTTGTGTTTAATTTGCTTTAAATTTATTTTAGCATAAAATAGGTTTCAAGCAACAGGAACCAACATACAAACAAACAACAGAGCGACTTGCTGACCAGAAGTGTCCTTGTAATAAGATGGAGCAGAACTGTATTGAACAGATTTAGAAATAATTTGGGCCAATCAAGTCAAGAGCGTGCCTGATAAAGATTGTCCTTTTTGCAGGCTTAATTGTATAACAACATATTTAATATTTGCTTTCTCCCCATACCCTCATGCTGTCATGGTTATAACTATTTTATTAACATGTTGCTCCCATACTAACATCATTGACATGTCACTATGATATGAGATTCCCATAACAATGGTGCTCCCATTTAACTAAATTTGTAATAGCTGCATCATTATACTGTTAACGTAGCTACATGGTGTGTGACTTGCACATATGGAACTTGTACACTTCAGCTGATATTGTAATGACTCCATTACGATGCTCAAACTATGCCATTGTACCAAAAGATTCACATTGTAACACTACATACACACACATGACCACTGGCATCAGAATGACTCCAGAGCTGTTATGTTGTCTACCAAAATGCATTAGAGCACCATTATAATATCGGAAATGGAATTATAATAACTAAGAAAATAACCACTGACAGCTCAGAGGTCTCTTGTTTTCAGAAATGTGCTGAAAGCATTGCTTGAGACAATATTATATTTCAATATCAGTCTAAAAGTGAATATCTGTGATTTAAAAAAAATAATGTAATGATAGAGGATTATCATTACATTAAAGATGGGTAGGCAGTATAATCTGCCTTTTATAGCTGAAGAAACTCAAGTACTGAAAAGATAAAGCCCTTGACCAAGGTCACATAAGTGAGCTAGTGACAGAATCTGAATAGACTCCAGGTCAGCTGATTGTAGTTCCATGATCTAACCACTAGCTCACACTGCAGCCATTGTGGATTTCCTATTTGGTACACCATGACCTAGTCATTACTTTCCTCATCACAATTTTGTGCAGTGCTACTTCTTGCAGCAGAAAACAGGTTTTTCTCTTTGTTTGTAAGTACTTTTTTGTTAATCCAACCTCTTGGCAGGTCTTAGAACCCTTCATAAAGCTGCTAATATCCTGTTGACTCCTTGTGGCAAAAGCAATTCTGAATATAAAGGAGTTGGGAGTGGCACTCTAGGAAGAGGAAACTAAAGAGGTATGAGGACAACTCTAAGGCCAATCAAGATCAGAGAAGAAATTTATATTCAAAAGTATTGGCTCTGAGTTTCAAATAAAGCCAAATCCCAGGAAGAGGAGTAATTTCAGAGATTAAGCCAAGTCTGCATGTTGTGTTGAAGATAGAGTAAGGATTTACCCATTCACAGTCTCTTTCAGGCTACAGTAACTTTCTCATTCTCAGGAATTCTAAGGGGGCAGGGAAAAATGGAGAAGGAGTGAAACACTGGCAATGTTCTTTTCCATTCCTCGCCTCAACCTCTTGATCATGACCACTCAGATCCTATAAAACCTACAAGACCTTTAAATTACATGTTTACAGCAGGTGTCTTCCATCCTAAATGGGACTGAAATTCATAATGGAGTTCATGAAAATGATATAATATTTATGATATATTATATAAATAAGTCATGCTAATGATTTCACTAATTATGCAGTCTGCACCACCAATACTGAGTGGGCAGGAGAAGCAATATATTAGCTGATGTATTTCACAATTCAAGGCTATAGAAAATGACACAGACTTCTCTTTAATGAAGGTAATATAAAAACAAATCTCTCGTCTGGTGAATAAACATGTAGTCTTGATCTAACGTTAGCTAGGGTAACCAGATAGCAACTGTGAAAAAATGGGATGGGGGTGGGGGAGGTAATAGGCGCCTCTATAAAAAAAAGTCCCCAAAAATCAGACTATCCCTTTAAAAACAGGACATCTGTCACCCTAACTATCTAGGTACTTATATGAAATATGTGCTTAAGGATTTTGCTGAATTGAGGGCTAAGTGACTTTCTTAAAGTCACATAGGAAGAGCAATGACACAGTTGGAAAATTAACCCAGATCTCCTGTGTCCAAGTTCAATGCCTTAACCTCAAGGCCATCCATGCTCTTTTGACCTTATCCTATCAGACTATGAGCATTATTAGATTCCCTACATGATGCTGAAGGAGCTTTTTTGAGGTTTTTAGTATATACCAACTGCTTTATTCATGTTTGTGTGACATGTGTCATCAAAACTGCCTAAAGGAGTTGCACTGCCAGAGCACAGGGACTAAAATTCCCAAAACAACGCATTGCTTTCACACAAGTCCTATAACAAAGAACTTCATTAAAGTAGAGTGAGAAATACTGAGATATAGATTTCTGGAACGATCTTGAACTGGTCCACATCCAAATACTCTTGACTTTTGGGGTGAAAGAAACCCCGATGAAGATCTGAACTTTGTAGTTTGAACCCTTTTCTATTATTTCCATGTAGTCTGCTAATGAAAAAAAAGAAAGGTGAAAGTGGGGCTTGCCTTCACAGTTCAATATTATTGTTCAATAGTGTGATTGGTTATACCAGGTAGCCAGCAGATACTGACAGTATGTTGTTCTTCAGGAGTTTTTCTTTTGATACATGATGCCCCAATGACATTGAACAGCAACAGAAGAGGTGGCAGCTTGTCTGTTTATCTCAGGTTTGGTTGATGAATTGGAAGTACATGCAGAGCCTGTGAGACTGGGACCCATAGGAGTGTCTGTGGCCAACTTTCTCTTTTGTGATTTTCCTTTATTCATTATGTTTGACATTTCCGAGACTGAGTTCTGTTACAGACTAGCAGCCTATGCCAATGGGCTAGGGAAATTAGACTTTGCTGAAAAGTAGTACACAGAAAAAAAGAAAGTAAAAATGTATAACACTTGAAATAACTAAAAGATGTAACCAGAATGTGCTGAGATAGCTTGTATTTTTTGGATGCAGTCAAATATAAAGTATGTGCAATGCAACCAAAGTGAATTTTCTAAAATGAGTAAAATTATTTTATGTAATGGTTTCACTTTTATTTGTGGTAGTATCTTTTTTAGTTTGTGAAGAGAGCAGGTATTTTAAACACTGGAGTCAGCTGTAAAGGATATAGATAAAAAATGAAAATGGAGTGAGTTATCCAAACCTTGCTCCCTTCAGCCTTCCCCACCTGATGAAGATGTTCTGCAATCATTTCTATGCTAACTGAGGTTGAGTGTTGTACATATAACACTGCATTTAGGCTCAAATTCCACCACAACCATCCCAGTCTTCTCCAACCCATGGGTAAGCATAGTCATCATTAAAGCAAATCCATGTAGAGTGCATTCTGCACATACGTTAGTTTGTTAATTATGCTACACTACACAAAAACACATAGGTTTCATTACAAAATGTCAGTGAGGCCACTGCATGATGAAATCGCAGGATGTCAGTCTACTGCTGAGTTCTCTCTCTGGAATAAATAACTTTGGCCTTTAAACATCAGGGTGGAGCAGATGCTAAGAAAAAAGACAATTATTTGGGGGTTTAACCATATATATTTTTTAACAGATAGATATAAAATGAGAGAGAGAGAGAGAGAGAGAGAGAGAGAGAGAGCGTGCAAGAGAGAAAAAACGAACTTTGCTGACTTTGTTCCAGCTCTATTTATTTAAATACTTTAGCTGATTTAATTTAAAAAAAATAATATCCGGACTGGCAACTTTTATTGTACATTTCAGATACTGCTTTAACTCAAGTCTAAAAAGAGGTACTTATATTAAAAAACAGAAGTTGAAAGTTGCATGCAGCTCTATTTTATTCCAGGTGTAATTTTCATGCATCTATGCTACAGTACATGTATAATTTATGAAGTCAGCACAGAACAAGTCTGAATAAAAGCCCATGATAATAAGATTTTTTTATTCATTCAAGACAAATGTTCTCTGAGAAAATTATGAAAATAGAGCAGCCCAACATTATGCTCACATTTCTCTTATAATCAGGAGAGTTCAAATCACATACCACTTTCTTTTTACAATATATCAGAACATTTTAATTAAAATACTATATGTAAACTGTTTCTCCTATGAGGAGCATTAGAAAGACCAACAGCACTACCTGTGATCAAAACAATGAATAATCTTATTGGAATATGCACAAATAGGACATAGAAAGGAAATCACTGAATCTCAAAGGATTACCCAGTTAATTTGCTTGCATGGTTCTTTTTTTGCTATTATATGGTACCTAGAGTTCTTATGTCTCATATGCTACTATGTGTGTGAGCATTTACTTTAAAGGATATTGTAATCCATTTGAATACTTTATACAAATGTTCCAATACTTCAAACTTACAATTACAGTCCAAGTAACGATGGTCCTATGGGATATTTAAACTTAGAACAATGTATGGATACAATGTTTTATCTCTGGTACCCTAGCAAATTTACAAATTATTTAATATTTTCTAAGGGAATGGAGGGGAAAGAATGGACACAACCTATCTGTTATTTAACTGAATTAACATATTTAAGTATTAACATTATTATTAATTAATGTTATCAGTTGAAAAGGAATTTGCATTCTCTAAATAAGAATTTGTCCAATACATATTACGAAATATATTATACTGCTAAACCTAATTTGTCTCTTGTGAATATAATTCATTCATTTAAATTACAAAACAGAATCATTTTTATTTTAGGCAAGCTATTTTGTAAAGTGGTACCAAGCCTGAAACTATGCATCTTGCTGTAATGTATTGTTACCATAATGATCTTTAGTAGCCTGTGTACTAAAGTAATAGGCACATTTAAATGTAACTACTTGCTGCCTCTGATAGTGCAAATCAATGAAGCTTGGGATCCAAACTGTAAATCAACAGCACATGTAAATGATCAGATGCAGCTCTCCAGGACAATGCTTTACAAAGTTTCTTTTCCACATTTCAAAGCCATGTGAGACATACCTTAGACATGACTTAAAATATACACACACACACATGAATACATACCTACCTACCTTGATGTCCTTTATGAGGACAAACTGAACTATCCTTCTGAACTTAAACCAACATTCTTAATTTCCAAAGAAAAATATGTATCTGATCGATAGCAAAGAGCAAATGGTACATGTTGTTGCCTGCCAACAAGGCATTGCAGTCAGAACCCTCTTCAGAAATTCCAGATCTGATCTTCTCAGGAAATTACCTTTGAAGAGGTGACTAACTACAGGATACCCTTTCCACTTGGATTTCTTTGGCGGCAAGTCATCGGCGGATCTTTCAGGCCCTCTCGGAGGGAAGGACCAGCTGTCGATTTGCCGTCAAAGAATGAAGCGGCATGGTAGCCAGCCTCCGAAGTCATTTTTCTACACAGGGACCCAAAAGGTATATTTTTTGGATGGAAAGAATGGTGGATATGAAACTTCACAGTATGAGTACCTGACACAGAAACAAAAGCCTTGTATAAGACTTATCGATTATGAGGCCAAAAGGCACCATTATGATTACATATATTTCCTTCTCTTATAACACAGGCCGTAGGACTTTCCTGAATTGATCCCTGTTTAAACTAGAGCATATTTCTTAGAAAAGAAAACATCCATTCTTGATTTAAAATTTCCAGTTATGGAGATTCTACCACAACCCCTTAGAAGTTGTTCCAATATGTAATAACCCTCACTGTTAAAAATGTGTATCCTTATATCCTGCCTGAATTTGTCTAGCTCCAACTTCCATCCATTAGATCTTGTTCTGCCTTTGTCTCAGAGTCCAAAGAGCTCATTGTCTGTTTTGTTCACCGTGTAGGTACATATAGATTGTGAAAAAGTCATCCTTTAAGCTTCTCTTGGTTAAGCTAAAAAGATAGAGCTCACTGAGTCTATCGCTATTGGTTTCCAATCTTTTAATAATTATCATGGTTCTTCTCTGAACCCTTTCCAATTTATCACCCTTCTTCTTGAAATGTGAGCATAAGAACTGGGCACAGTATTCCAGTAATGGTTGCACCAGTGCCAAATACAGAGAGAATCTAACCTCTCTAATCGTAATAAATATCCCCCTGTTTACACATCCAAGAGTGAGAGTCTGCTCTTTGCCTTGGGCATGACCGCTGTCACACATAAGAAGGATTTTCAAGAGAGAGAGAGGGCAGGGAGGACTCTGCCCCGCCTGAAAAACAAAACAAAAACAAAACAAAAACAATACAATTACTGTGGGGTATAGACAAGCTGATGAAGCTTCTACCCATGATAGACACTCAACAGGCAGCTGTGTTTGGATCCCAAAAAGAACCCAGTTGCTTAACCACAACCTTCTCAGAGTTCCACCCTTGTTACTTTAATCTTCCAGGGACACATGCTAGTTGCAACAAATAAGACACAGACTTTGCAGGAGGATTTTGAAACTAACAACTCTTTACTTTATACATTGCAAGACGCATAAAGATCCATGGAAAATAAGAAACATCTGTTTATCATTCCCTACTTCAGTTTCCTCACCACTCTTGCTCTTGTATTTGTCAGTGACTTTTCAAGGTTACAGATCCCCTCTCCAGGACATAATTCCTCCAGTTCAAGCTTCTTCTCCAGATCATGGAATCCCCTCTCTGACGCCTATAGATTTCTATAGCTTCAGCAGGTGTGACTGTCAAAATATTTCCCCTTGCTCAGAAAGCATGCCCTGTTGTGTGTTTTCAAGCTCTCAGCACTTTTGTTTGTAAACGTAATTCCTAACACCTGGATTCTTGTTCCCATTTTGGGGATTTTACTCTCTTCCAACTACTGGCTCTGCTCAGGCACCCTCCTTAGCATACCTATTGTCTTGCCAGAGTACAGTCATTAAATATTAATGATTTCTTTTGTTTGTTCTGTAGCTTCTTCCAAACAGTGTCTACGAAACATGACCAGGGTCCTTGTCAATCCATGGCTGATGGACTACAAATCAGATTTAGTGTTATACATAGAGGTTATAATATCAAAGAAAATGTGTAATTTATACATAGACAGGTTCCCACAAACTGTTCACAGAAAGTTCCATGTATGCTAGAGTGTAAACATGTAATTCCTTGAGGACAATGTTTTTTTTGGCTTTTCATCAGGTCTTTCATTTATCATATTTATGGTATCTATTTAGGTAAGTACACCTACCACATTAGGGCTCATGGTGAACTCAGCAAACAGTAGTGCCAAAAGCAACAAAGGTGCTCAATCATTCTTCATTGATGTGCAAAGCAGTGGAGTACCCAAACAGGAAGAAATCCACTGCTGTGCTGGGTCTCCTGGAAGTTAGCTCCATGGGTCAATGCAATGGAACACAGAAGGGAAAGTGGCTATGTTCTCCACGAACAGATGTGTAGCCAGTCGATTCCTCTGTTGTGTAAATCTATATGGCTGACAAAGTTTAGAGATGTGCAGTAGGCTGCGTCAACTATTTTGCATCAGCAGAGGTAGGAACAGGGTTCGCCGTGTGTGTGTGTGTGTGTGTGTGTGTGTGTGTGTGTGTGTGTGTGTGTGTGTGTGTGTAATGTCTGGTTTGGCACATTATGGGAACAGGACCATTAAAACTACTACCACAGGAAGTAGGATTGAGCCATCCTGTGAATAGGAAGAAATATTTCAGTCTGCGTGTATACAAATTGCAAGCAATTCAGAACATATTACCAGACCTGGTAGCTCTAACGCAGTACTTTGACTGCTGAATATGTTATATAAAACTACATAACTGAAGTAATTTAGCAGAAACTCTCTCTTGGGAAGTGGCACTCAAACTTTTCCTGTCATATCCCCACTTTCCAGTAATGGAATCTGTCTGTGCCCCTCCTCCAGAATAGGGCTGGGTAGTACTCCCTCCTCTCCCCCAATGGGGGCTGATGTAGGCCCTACTGTGTACCCCTCAAACATTCATTCACACCCCATAGGTGCCCCACATTTGGGGACCATAGCTCTAGGGGAATTAGAAATGTCACCTTATATATTTGTGATACTGTATTTGTTTCTGCTAAGAGTATTAGTATTTCATAATCAACTTATTCATCATGTTTTAGAGCTACATCCTCACTGTCTGCTCTGTAAAACATAGGTGTATAATAAAAGAATGAGTATGATATCCTGTAGTTTTCCATCTTTTAGTTTCCTTCTTTCCCACCAAATTTTGAAGTTTGAAAGTGCAGTGTGCTAGTAGCAAACTGATAATTTTCTGAGTTTATTTTTTTCCCCCTGGAAAACCAATTTAAGTTTTGAAGGCCCAGGTTGCAAACAAATGCATATTTTAAAAATGCTGTTCTCCGTGCTTTTGGCAAAAGTGGAAAAACATGCATGAAATTATTTTGTTAAAAAACAATCATCTGGTCATAATATCATAGTAGCTAGGGACTCTACCAGGACCGGCTCCAGCTTTTTTGCTATCTCAAGTGGCAAAGAAAAAGAAAAGATAATATTTCCAGTTGTGTATCTTTAATACTGGATTTTTATGTGCTTGTTAAAGCATATTTAAGCAATTATATTAATTTAAGCTGTGCCTTTTTGACAAAAATATTCCTGTAGAATAGTAGGCACATTTCTTTTCCCGAAGCCTATGGTCCCCAAACTTACATAGAGATGCACGTGAAAGAATTTTTTGTGTGAAATCAATAATAGTTTCACATCCCATTGTTTGAGTATTTAACAAGATCATATAGATATTAATAGTTGATCATAAACATAAAATATACTTCATTCATATATGAATGTCAAGAAAATATAATCAGTTCATTTTATAGATACAGCTATATATGTGTGTGTGTCTGCACATATCTATTTTAATCTAATGGAAATTTTCACTAACTTTAATAGAAGTTATATGCTTAAAATTAATGCAAGATATTCCAACCACAATACTTTTTTCAGCTATAAACATTAAGAAAAGATATAGAACTTTAATATCCATTATTCTTTATGAATCTTTCCCGAAAGAAAAGCCTCAAGGTCAAAAACTTGTATCAAGCCATTTTCTACTGTCAGCATGACATTCAATGTTAACCTTTCATTCAATGAGCAACTCCCATACTTCCACAATTAATGAACCTCTCTTTGTTCAGCAATCTATGGCAAGCCTTACCAGATGAGTAAAATATATATTAATACTTCTGAGCACTATATACACCCTTTGAAACTCAGCGATTCAATGCACATACTCACAATAAAGAAGATAATATTACTATTACTGTGACATTGAAACCAAGGTGTTTGCCATTTATATAAGTGGAGGCATTGACTTCAAAGTCCTGGGTAAATTACAACTAAGGTAGTTACATTCTGCATAATTTTTGCATTCTGCAAAAATTTTACTGCAGTTTTAAGTGCTTAGTGTATGCCACAATCCCTATCCTAAACTGTGCAGAGATGTTTTGCACTGTTATATTGATGCTATGTTCCATCCTACAGAATCTTGTATTTCAGGACCTAGATTCTGACCTTTAAACCATATCTCAGAACACAAAACCCATAAGAATAGCCATACAGGGTTAGACCAAAGATTCATCCAGCCCAGTATTCTGTCTTCCGATAGTGGCTAATGCCAAGTGTTGCAGAAGGAATGAACAGACCAGGTAATCATCAAGTGATTGATTCCCTGTCACCCATTTCCAGCTTCTGGCCAAAAAATAAAACTATCACAGCCTACTGTAGAGCTGTTGATTGTGCATGAGGATTGGGTCTCAGTCTGCTCTATCCATTAGATTACTCTCCTGAGGTACCAGACCTTTTCATACACTGGTGTGGAGGGAAACCAAGGCTGTTCCCAATTCTCTCCACCCTCTTTCGAGCCCCACTCCTTGACATGGGAAGAAGTAAGAGTAAGCAGCTCCTGTATGACACAGACTTCTATGGGGGCAGTTCTCTTGTGTGTTGGTAGGCAGGGACCATACGCAGGCTGGCCCCAACTTTTGTACAATTAACAATTTTCAGTTATTTCTGTTTGTCTGCCTTGTCTATTTCAGTTGTCAGTTCTTCACAGCAAGGACCATGCCTATGCCTATTTTTGTACCACACCAAACACAATGTGCCTGTAATCCTCCACAGAGACTCTAAGCATTAATGTGGTACAAATAACACATATTTATTGTAATAAAGTAATAGAAGTCTAAATGGCCACTTTAGGATAAATCTCAACCTACTTAACAGAAATGTTATGAGGCATAATTTGTTAAAGCTTTAAAAGTGCTTTACAATCTTTAGCTGGAAGGGTCTATAAATTATTGTTTTGCAAAATATGTATTTAAATTTACCATACAGTTGCAATTTTCTTTGTGATTCAACAGGATGCCTAATATCCACTACTGACAATTAGAAATTATTTGTAAACCATCTCAAATCCTACCTTTTTCACAAACACACAATGGATTCCCATCAACCTGTGCCAAGCAAGTTGAGTTGTTTATACATGGATTGTAGGGTCGGTCACAGGGATTGTAGCGCTGCTGGCAAAAGTCACCAGTATAAAATGGTGGACAAATACATATAAACTGCCCCTGGATAGCAGACTCCTGGCAGGTGGCTCCATTTAAGCATGGGTAAGAATCACATTCATTTATATCTTCAGTGCATTGTGGCCCTGTCCAGCCTGCTGTACACGTACATCTGGAAAAGAGGGATTTGGGTTGGGGTAGAAACAGTTGTTTAGCTCGATCAATTCATACCACTTTTATTCAGAACAATTAGTAACCCGAATAATAATGGCAAAACTGAAGATAATAAAAAAATGTTTTATGATTACAGAGAAGTGTATATAAAGAACAACTAACATATAACCCAGTTCCCAATTCTCTCTCTCTCTCTCATTGTAGAGACAATGGGGGTGAGGTAATATATTTTATTAGACCAATGTCTCTTGTGAAAAAGATAAGATTTCAAGCTACACAGAGCTCTCCTTTAGGAAGAAGAGCTCTGTATAACTTGGAAGCTTTTCTCTTTTCCATCAGAAGCTGGAGCAATAGAAGATATTACCTCTCCCTCCTTGTCTCTCTAATATCCTGGGACCAGCATTAAAACAACAATGCAAACATCACTGTAGTCATTCTATCTCTGCTGTGGAAAAAAGTAAGTCAATCATTGGTCATTGAGATTTCTTATATAAAACTATTCCCCTTCAATCAAAATTAGTAAATAGCTGTTTGCTAAACCTTCTGGAAGAGAAAAAAAAGGAACATTTGTTTATATTTAGCATTTGTTTCACACACCTTGCTCGCTAAATATAACCTGTAACAGATTCACATGCCTAGGATTCCTGGGACTTTAGATTTTTTAGGACTTCCATGAAAGTTTCTGATTTAATCTTTTTAATCATTATCCTTACAGTGTGCCAGCTGTGAGAGGTTAGCTATCTGCCAATCAGCCATTCCAGAAAGGAGGGAATTTTCAGTTGTTTTGGTGTATGTGTTATGAATATCCTTCCAACTGTCAGCATAGCTGCCAATAGTTCATCATGTCCAGGGACACTGAAGAGATGTGAAAGGGCATCATGAACGGAAAGTTTTAGCTCAAGCAGGATTAACTTTTAGTATCTGCTCAATAAAAGCATGAATTTATTTCCAGTAATCCTGAAATTTCTCATGGGTCCATAAGGTGTAGAATAACCTTTATGTACTTTTATGTGAGCTCTCTCCCTCCAGCAAATATCTAATATTGGGAGTACAGAGATTTGAGATGGAATGGAGTGTAAAACAGTTGAGTATCAAATGTATACTGAACTTGCAGTAGGGAGAGAAAAGAATTTTAATTTAATTTATTTACAATGAAGCATATTTTGACTCCAATCACCATATATGAATTATGTTTCTAATCTCCTTTTCCACTATGCAATGAATTTTAGTTTAATGCAGAAGATAATATTCTTAATGGAGTGATAAATGCCCTATTATATGTTATACTGTGAAATAGTCAATAAAATGACCCAGATTCTCTAGCATTTTTAATTTTGCATAGTGAATCATAACAGGAGTTTTACACCTACTTTTCTTAGGAATAACAGAAAAAAGGTTCACTGACGTAAATGGAATTACACTGTAGACCCAGTGAGATCAGAGTTAGGCCCTGAGTCCGTAAGGTGCAATGCCCGAAGTTCATGTGAGTCCTTCTCCTGATTTCAGTGGGCACTGGATTGGACCCTCAGTGTTCTAGAGATTTCAGGGTGAAAATGAATTCTCCCTCTGATGGATAAAATTGGAAATCAATGAACAGCCTTTTCATGAGCCATTGTATGGCAGATATTCTCTGGGACCTTCATAGGTTCTTGCACACCATCTTTTCACTTGTGGACAACTGATATACTTTTGCTTTGCTACAGTATCCCATGATAATAGCTTGACTTCTTCTGGAAGAAAATTAGTGAGCACTGGTGGATTTAGCTTCTTTTTAAATGTGACCTTTAGAGATTTAAATTTTGGGAAAGTCTGCTTTTAATGGAAAAATGAAACATTTGAAATATTTTGACTTGCACAATCAAATACTCTGAAGCTTTCCAGAGCATGAAGAGTCCACCTCAAAGGTCTACATTAAGAAATATGGAATGGCCACAACAATTTTTCCATTTATGCCTATTTGGAGAAACAACACAATGAAGACTGTCTGGATATGTGGACTCAGACCCTATGCCACCAGCACTCCCAGCTATCTCCGTGACACCACTGATTTCCTGAGGAAACTACAATGCATTGGTGACCTTCCAGAAAACACCATCCTAGCCACCATGGATATAGAGGCTCTCTACACGAACATCCCACACACAGATGGAATACAAGCTGTCAGAAACAGCATTCCTGATGATGCCACAGCACAACTGGCTACTGAGCTCTGTGCCTTTATCCTCACACACAACTATTTCAAATTTGATGACAATATATATCTCCAGATCAGTGGCACCGCTATGGGCACTTGCATGGCCCCACAATAAGCCAATATTTTTATGGCCGACCTGGAACAACGCTTCCTCAGCTCTCGTCCACTCACTCCCCTTCTCTGCCTACGCTACATTGATGACATCTTCATCATCTGGACCCATGGGAAGGAGTCTCTGGAAAAATTCCACCACGATTTCAACAGCTTCCATCCCACCATCAACCTCAGCCTGGACCAATCTACACAGGAGGTCCACTTCCTAGACACCACGGTGCAAATAAGTGATAGTCACATTACCACCACCCCATACCGAAAACCTATCGACCGCTATGCCTACCTTCATGCCTCCAGCTTCCATCCCGGGCACATCACACGATCCATTGTCTACAGCCAAGCACTGAGGTACAACTGCATCTGCTCTAACCCCTCAGACAGAGACCAACACCTACAAAATCTCCACCAAGCATTCTCAAAACTACAATACCTGCATGAGGAAATAAGGAAACAGATCAACAGAGCCAGACATGTTCCCAGAAGCCTCCTACTGCAAGACAAACCCAAGAAAGAACCCAACAGTACTCCACTGGCCATCAAATACAGTCCCCAGCTAAAACCTCTCCAACGCATCATCAGGGATCTATAACCCATCCTGGACAATGATCCCACACTTTCACAGGCCTTGGGTGGCAGGCCAGTCCTTGCCCACAGGCAACATGCCAACCTGAAACATATTCTCACGAGTAACTGCACACTGAACTCTAGCTCAGAAACCAATTCGTGCAACAAACCTCGATGCCAACTCTGTCCATATATCTACACCAGCGACACCGTCACAGGACCTAACTAGATCAGCCACACCATCACCGGTTCATTCACCTGCACCTCCACCAATGTAATATATGCTATCATATGCCAGCAGTGCCCCTCTGCTATGTACATCGGCCAAACTGGACAGTCACTACGGAAAAGGATAAATGGACACAAATCAGATATTAGGAATGGCAATATACAAAAATCTGTAGGAGAACACTTCAACCTCCCTGACCACACTATAGAAGACCTTAAGGTGGCCATCCTGCAGCAAAAAAACTTCACTACCAGATTCAAAGAGAAACTGCTGAGCTTCAGTTCATCTGCAAATTTGACACCATCAGCTCAGGATTAAACAAAGACTGTGAATGGCTTGCCAATTACAAAACCAGTTTCTCCTCCCTTGGTTTTCACACCTCAACTGCTAGAACAGGGGCCTCATCCTCCCTGATTGAACTACCTCATTATCTCTAGCTTGCCTGCATATATATATACCTGCCCCTGGAAATTTCCACTACATGCATCTGACGAAGTGGGTATTCACCCACGGAAGCTCATGCTCCAAAATGTCTGTTAGTCTATAAGGTGCCACAGGATTCTTTGCTGCTTTTACAGATCCAGACTAACACAGCTACCCCTCTGATACTTGACAATGAAGAAGAACTTGTTGCTGATCCACAGCAAGTATATTCTTTCATTTACTTGAAAGGCTATTTAAGACTGAGACTCAAAATAGTTCCTATATTTTGTTTTATATAGATTGCTGAACTTCATGCATAGACATAGCCTTAACTAATTTTAAAATTATATTAACTTATTTTAATTCATAATCACAGACAAAATAAATCAGCTGAAACTGGCTTCTACCACCAAAATAACAAAATAAAATAAAAATAAATTTACTTTATATTCCAAACTTTTAGGAAAATTCATATGAATGGATTCCGTTATTTCCCCACACATTGTACCTGGAAGCAGATGAACTCTTAACAGCAAAACGCATCCCAATTTAAAAATAAATAAATAGAATAAAATTATAAAGGTGCAAAAATAAAGTCATTTCATATCAAAGTAGCGGACATAAATTAGACTGACATTTTTATTCACAACTTTTTAAAGACTATTTAAAACATACAGGTGAAAAGAGCTTTGCAATAATCACTTTTTGCAATCAAACAGTAGGAAAGGCTTCCTGTGTACATTTTAGTGAAGGTTTGTTAAATAAGGCATAAACAAAGAGACTGTCTATTGTATAAATGTGTACATGTATTTCTATGCATTCTGAATGCAATTATGAGAATCTTGTTGTTTTTGTTAGCAAATGAACATGTGGTACAATAAAAATGGAAAAAAGTTCAAAATACAAAATGTCAAGTAGGAGAATACAACAGATGTATAAGTAAAAAAATACAAAAGTGTCAGACTCAGAAAGGCTTATGTAGACATCACATATGTTTTAGTAACTCAAGTGCCCTCAGGGTCAGCAGTATGGAGTCTGGACTAGCATGAGAAAAGCAGCTATTCAGGTAGGAGGGTGAGGTCCTCTACCACACCACAGCTACACAGAGGGCTGTTCCCAGGTCCACAAGCAGGGTCATTTGTTTCACATTTCACCACCCCACATCTGAAATGGTTGAGATTGCACCAGAGATAGTGTGGCAGTTCAAAGTCAAGCAATCTCTCATTAAGCTAAATGATGAAGGAGTTTCTTACAGAAGGACCAGCTCATTCCCACTCTGCTCACTACAACATGACAGCATCTGCTGTGGAGAAAGTCGGTAACATAGTCCAGATTGGTCTTCTGCTGGTGAGTCGGTGGTGAAGCACCTCCCATCTGTTTTTGAAAACTAGCAAATCCCCTGGATTTTGACAAGGAGGTTCTTTGTCGCAATATAAGGCCTGAGGTTAGCAGGCAGGATATTACAAAGTACTGAGAGCCATTCTGTTTTTGTTGGTCTCATAGTCCCTGTTATTATTCTCATCATTTCAGTCAATTGCATATCAACTAGCTTTGCATGGGGAGAGTTTAACCACACAGGAACACAGTATTCTCAAACTGATTAGTAGAGAACGGGACCAAGCTGTGCAGTGTTTGTTCATTAGCTCCCCAAGCTCAGCCCACAAGCGTATTTAAGAGGAAATTGCTACTCCTAATCTTCTGAGCTACCTTGGAGAGATGGTCCTTATAGGTAAGTGTGCAAATTATAGTTACTTCTAAATATACTGGTTTGGGGCCTGTGCCAGTAATTCTCTGTTCAAGAAAATGTTAAGTTTTCGTGAAGCGTTAGCATAATTAAGATGAAAGCATGACAATGTTGTCTGATACACGGGGCTTAAGTCTCCACTTCTTGTATTAGCCACTGATGGCTGCCATATTTTGGTTCAGTGTGTCCTCAATCTTTCTGAAATCTCTGCCTCTTGAAGCTAAACAGATGACATCTACATACTTGAATGTCCTTGAGATTGTTGGAAGCAGATCATTAGTAAATATGTTGAAAAAAATGGGGCAAGAACAAATTCCCCACAGGAGTCTATTTGCTTGGATCCTCCATATGCTCAGTTAATTTCCAAGCATTGCTTGGAATTGCCTGTTTCAAAGCATCATTTCTGTAGCCATAACAAACTATAGCGGTAACATCTATGACATCTTGACCAGGAGGCCAGTATGCCAGACAGTATCATATGCTGTTGCAATGTCAACAAACACAGCCGCTGTCTTTTTCTTCCATTGAGAACCATTTTCCTTACAGGTGGTAAGAGCAAGAACTATGTCACAAGTGCTACTATTACGCCTGAAACCTGCCTGGTCAAGAGACTGCTCTACTATGGGCATATATCTTTGCAGAATTAGTTGCTCCAAAAGTTTATCAGCACAGCTCACAAGTTATATTGTATGATATCTAGATAGAAGGGAATAATTTTTTCCTGGGTTTGGTATATATCATCCCTTATTCTTAGGGATGATATATGAAAGGAAATTTGAGATCCACTTCATGATCTTCTTACCAAGATAGAATCACATTATCGGAGAAATCTTGTCAAAGCCATATACTTTTCCACTTTTCTTGCAGCTCAGGGCTGTATCCACTTCCTCAGTGAAGAAAGGCTAGAAGATAGCTTTCTCATTCAGAGATAGTACCAGTCTTTATCAGCACATTCCTTCTTTACTGACTTCTCAAAGGATTCAAATCTGTTGACTTTTGCAATATTAGTTTTGTGATGATGCTGTTAAGGGACACTTCACACTGACTTCTGTGTGAAGTTTTCTGTGCTGCTTTAAGCTTCATTATGAGTGACCAGGCTTTCCTGCTAGATTTTGTCATGTCCATATTTGATGTAACTTCTTCCCAGTGTTCTCTTCAATGAGTATTGTGGCTGTCAATGAAGTGGTTTGCTCCCTTTGGGTCACCAGACTCTTCCAAAGTTCTGCATATTCCTCATCCAAGAAGAGTATGTAAATCTTTTGGTAGCCATGTGGGATGGATTTAGTGACTGTTTTGAAAGGTGATTTTGAGAAGTGAGTGTAAGCATTTTATATGGAAGTATTATGTGGAACACACATTACACACTCATCTGAATAATTTTAACAGTCTGCTTCTCTGTAATTCCACCACAATCTCGGAACAGTGATTATTGCTCTTATCTGAGTAAGAATGGGGCAGTGCTTGCTGTGTAAGAAGAACTTCAGAAGAAGCTGATAATGATAGGCTCCTTGATAAGGTGACTCAACTGAAGTCAAGAAATTAGCCGTGCTCCACTGTCAGAGAATTAGGTGAGTTGCTGCTTAGGGTCATGCAAGAGACACAGATTATTTATAGAAGCCCAATCCATTTTTTTCCAGATTTCTCTGCAGCCCTATGGGGTGTGGTAGCCACTGAAGCCCCCACTATAAATGGTTGGGTGTTGAAGTGTTGTTAGAGGTGGTATGTTCCAGGCTTCATTTATAAACATTCACAACTTTAAACTTACTAACTCTTTTGTTTTCACAGTGAGGTGAAATACTTGTTTCGGCCTCTGCATTGCCAATAACAGATTTTACACAAATGGCTCTGTTAGTACAATCTTCATGGAAAATATGTCAGTGTCAGTCAATTGGCAAGGGAAAAAAATGTACATATGTTTCTTGGAGGAATATAAGCCCGTTGTTGTAGTTAATATTGACAACAGTGGCATACTAAGAAAACAGCTGATCAACAACAATGTTCAACATCTATTGAATGCAAGCTTCTCCCTGCTTTAGACCAGTCAGCCACCAAAAAAAATATTCCAGGCATTATTAGGATGCAAAAATTCAACATCACATATTTGGAATTACAGTGTGAGAGAGAAAGAGATACAGAGAGAAAATGTGTGTTGCAGGGGCGATGAACTAGTTGGCATTTCAGAATACTTTTAGACAAAGTAAGTGGTGAAGAAGGTTCTCCTTGCCTTCTCTCATTTGCCTTTTCTCTGTCTGCCTCTTCCTTCTCAAGCACTTTCCTTCCTGTGCTCCTTATATACGCCATGTACCTGTTAATATACTTATATACGCCATGTACCTGTTAATTAACTTCCTAACCCAGTTATGCCTAGTAATCAGGTGAACCCTGACCATTGTGCAACTCAGGAGGAACCTAATTTGTTCTAACAGTGACCAGAGTGTTGGCTCAAGATCCATCATTCAACATTCTGTCACACATTCCTATGATCCTTGTGCCTCCATTTTCATGATGTAAACACTCTTCTAAACTCCTTTACAATGTGCAGATAGGAGCAAAGTGTCTTGGAGATTTAAACAAACATCACAATTTGGGGGGCCAGTTCTATTTCCATTGTACCAATGGAAACACTGCCTTCAACGGGAGCAGCATTTTTCCACATTTTGCCTGCCTGGAAACTATCCAGTGGATTGGATAGTGCCTGTGTCATAAACAGATAGTTAAGGGTTAATGTCTCTTTTACCTGTAAAGGGTTAAGAAGCTCAGTAAACCTAGCTGACACTTGACCAGAGGACCAATAAGGGGACAAGATACTTTCAAATCTTGGTGGAGGGAAGTCTTTGTTTGTGCTTTTTGTGTTGTTCGTTGTTCGCTCTTGGGGCTAAGAGGGACCAGACATACACCCAGGCTTTTCAATCTTTCTGAATCAGTCTTTCATGTTTCAAAATTGTAAATAATAGCAAGGCAAGGTGGATTAGCCTTATGTTTGTTTTCTTAACTTGTAAATGTGTCTTTTAGCTGGAAGGATTTTTACCTCTGTTTGCTGTAACTTTGAATCTAAGGCTGGGGGGGAGTCCCTCTGGTCTATATGAATTTGAATACCCTGTAAAGCATTTTCCATCCTGATTTTACAGAGATAACTTTTACTTTTTTTCTTTCTTTAATTAAAAGCTTTCTTTTTAAGAACCTGATTGATTTTTCCTTGTTTTAGAATCCAAGGGATTGAGTCTAAACTCACCAGGGATTGGTGGGGGGAAAGAAGCGGGGACGGTTAATTCCTCTTTGTTTTAAGATCCAAGGAGTTTGGATCGGTGTGAAGCCTCTCAAGGCAACCCAGGGAGGGGAAAGTCTGGAGGGGAAAAGGAGTGGGATGGTTAATTTCTCCTTGTGTTAAGACCCAAGGGGTTTGGGTCTGTGTTCCCCAGGGAAGATTTTGGGGGAACAGAAAGTGTGCCAGACACTAAATTCTGGCTGGTGGCAGCGTACTAGATTTAAGCTAGTAATTAAGCTTAACAGTGTTCATGCAGATCCTCACTTTTTGTACCCTAAAGTTCAAAGTGGGGGGAAAACCTTGAGAGCCTGGATATTTGAATACTTCTCCAAGCTGTGACATTGACTCAAAGTTATTCAGTCAGGGAAATGAAATTTGCACAGAGTACAGTAGATATAATGTGTTGCATGACTCAATAAAATAATTAATAAAGCTTTGCTTGATTAACAGACTTTACTTGTCACACAAAACTACTTTCCAGCATAATTTGTTTTATTCAGACTTTCAGTTATGTTTTTCAGCCAAATATACTTAATTTTCTAAAAGAAAAGAAAATACTTTACCCAGAATCAGTAGATTAATGTGTTATGGTGTCCTTATTGATTTGAAAACTGTTGATGATACCAACTACACAAATCATGCAAGGATAGCCTGACAAGACATTTCTAATCCAAAGAATTTTTTTCTTTTTACTAACAAATACTGCATCAAATAGAAAGAACAATAAAACTGGATAATGATGTTGTATAGGCCACGGATGTGGTTTACCAAACAAGAGTTACAAGTGGTCCTATGCCACAGAGTTAATATAAATTAATTACGCATTTTCATTTGGAATTTTGAGAAATTTTCTGATTTTGTATTCTGATACTCCATTTGCTAGGTGTCTGTTTTTTCCATTAAATCTGAATTCATATGGGTTCTATTAAAGAGCATTGAGAAATTCCCACAGACATCAGCAATAAGGATTTACTGGGTAGGGCCTTATAGTGTATGATCTTTGAGGGGATGGAAGGGCAGTTTTAGCTGTAACATACCATGATAAGTACAACAAGATTGGCATCTATTGGACAAGAATAACAAAGATAACCCTCAAAATAAACACTGAATATTAGGAGTAAATTGTTCACAAATTTGCCTAATCAATTGTTGAACACCACACAAAATCTCTTTATATTACTTGTGCATTATATGTTTGATAACCATGCAGATAACCAATCCTCTACTGTAATTTGGAGCAATAGGTTCCTGTTAGATGTTTAGCAAATAGTTTAACTCTCCTTGTTAGATCTGTAAAGCCATCAGTCCCTACTAAAAATATTTATCTTTAGGTCACTCATGATGGATTTTTATATTGTAGCATTACAAATGATTGGCTTGTCCTATGATTTATGAGCTATTTTGCAGTTGCTGACGTAAACGTTTTTCTTTTTAGGCATCACATTATAAGATTTCACCATCAAATAAATCCATATGTTATATCTTATCTATGCCCCATCCATAACTAAAAAGACCCACAAAATAAGAGTATTTTACTTCCACAGGTTTTATTAGGAGATTGGGCCTAAATCCTCAGCTGTGGCCATTATGTACTGGGTGCAGCTGAGGTGAGAAGGAACTGAGGCACAAAAAGGCACTGCATCTGCCTGGCCCCTGGTGAATTTTAAGGAAGCCTCAGGGTTGTTGTAAACTATGTTGGCTGGCTCTGGCCCCAAGGGAATATTATGTCAAATGGGGATCAATGAAGTACAGCAACTGTCAGGCCTAGAGAGGAATAATGTAGGAGCTGGTTCTATGTCAACCAGCAACTCTGCCATGCCAGGAAAACAAGCTTGTTTTTTCATCGCCTTTGCACTGCCAGAAGTGTACAAAGGAGCAATACTGTAGGAGAGAGAGTCTTCACTAGATACTCGTCTGCATTTTATATTATAAATAACTGTAACAATCTTATCTAACAGCTATTCACTGGTTCTGTGTGGCAGAGTTTTTGTAACATCATCTTTCCATCTGTCCATAAGGTACTACTGTCTTTTCATAATTCTAGAATTTTTCAGTGGCTTTCTTTTGACTGGAAAAGCCTTTAACAGTGAGTGCATCCTAAGTCAACTCCGCTAGTCGCAGTTGGAAAAGTTTTAACCAGGAAAGAAAATGCCAGATCTTGACAAATACTGTAATGAAGCCAGTTAGAACTGACCAAACCAAGCATTTCTGAATAAGCAGTTTTGCTTTCAGTTGTTTGACAGTAGATAAACAGAAAAAATGGGACTGTTTAGCCTTGTGTATTCTGTGCCAAGTTTGCAGAAACTATCAATCAGCCAAAGTATTTGTCTTTGCCATAGTTACAGCTGTTTCTACAGAACAAAATGTTAAATTCAGAAGCATAAAAAGCCAGTGTCAAGTCTGTTTCTTGCTTTACATGCCAATGGAAAGAACTGAATATCTGAATTAAACTCTTAGCTATCTTATGCCCATCATTCACTTGCTTCTTTGTTTGGTAGGATCTTGATGGAAAATGGCATGACATTCAGTGAAGATTAAGTCAGCCTATTAGACTCACTGTGCACATAACAAACAAGGGTTTGTATTCTCCAGTGCACTCAACAAAGCCAACCAGCAGGTTGTGGCGCTGCAGTACTGAGTTATTAATTTCCCCCTCTGCAAGTTAGAGCTGCTGCACTGTCTCAAGATAGACAAGAGAAGGCTTCTTTTCAGTGTATGCACATTTTCTATGTACTTTAAATGCTGTTTGAAGCATTAATGAGAATGTAAAAAGCAACAAAGAGTCCTGTTGCACCTTATAGACTAACCTTATGCTCCAATACATCTGTTAGTCTATAAGGTTCCACAGGACTCTTTGTTGCTTTTTACAGACTAACATGGCTACCCCTCCAATGATTAATGAGAATGGGATAGACCTCTGTTTGCATTTTTTGTAAATGTGAACCCCTTTCACAGGCATTAAGTATTTGGGGACCCTCCCCATCACACACCAATAGAAATTACAAGACACCAGAAAAGTAGATTTGCATATATCTCTCAGTCATGCTCCTCTCAGTCCTCACATACTCTCTTCCTTCCCTCTTTTCCTCCCTTAAACCTTGAATTCTCTCCTCTTCTATTTCCTAAAAGACTCAAAGAATCCTGTGGCACCTTATAGACTAACAGACGTTTTGGAGCATGAGCTTTCGTGGGTGAATACCCACTTCCTCAGATGCAATGTATTCACCCATGAAAGCTCATGCTCCAAAACGTCTGTTAGTCTATAAGGTGCCACAGGATTCTTTGTCGCTTTTACAGATCCAGACTAACACGGCTACCCTCTGATAAAAGACTCAGTCATCCATCTCTTCTCATGTGTTCCTCTGTTCTCTCCCCAGGTTCCCCAGAAACTTTCACTCCTCATACCATTCTTCTCCACTAAGATCCCACATATCTCTGACATTGTCTCTGGGCCTCTCAAGCACCCAATCCTCTTTTCTCTCTCCCAGCTATCCCCTCAAGTGCCCCTCTAGTGTCGCCTCTCCAGCTCCCCACTTAGTGTCCCTCCACAAGTCCCCTTACTCTGTGTCTCCCTCTCACTATTGCACCCAAGGCCCTCTTCTACCTGTTTTTCCCTTCCCAGCTCCCCTACCCCAGGATTTATCCTCCACATGCCACAGCTTCACCTCCTCAAGATGCCTCCTGGTACCCATCTCACTCTAAGTTTCTCCCTGTGCCCTTCTTCCCTCATATAAGGGAAGAGCCCGACACCTGTTCTCTAGTGTGAGAGGGGGAAGAAAGTGAGAGAAGAAATATAAGCTGCAGCTGAGCAAGTGGCTGGAGTTCCTCCCGAGCCACTCCTTCCTGCCTCACCAGATTGCTGCCTCTCTCCCCCCAACACACACACTCTCAGACCCTTCAGACAGAAGTCAACGGAACAAGAACCCAGGCAGGACATGAAAGAGCTGAGTCAGGTGGTGGTGGGGGGTCTCATTGCAGGTCTTCTGGCTTCCCAACTTAGGGACTATTCAGTTCCTGCTGGCAGAAAGTGGCAACTGAGACTCATGCTTCCAAAACTTGGGAGAAATGTTCGGTAGATGGCTTAATGGGGTGTCTGTAGGGACAGAGGATAGTTTGACTCAGACTGAGCACTGCCCCTTCCCTCCGTGGCCAGACATTGTTGTTCCTCTAAGCTGAGAGGGGAGGAGAAGGACACAATTCATTTTGCTCACTCATGATCCCCTGGCAACCTCCATGGGGATCATGCAGCATGGGATGGAAATTCTGAGCTAGATTATTTATATTTGAATGCAATGATCAAATAGAACTGCAATTTACATTAAGTAAATGGATTCCTAACTAAAATCAAGTATGTATTGCAGCAGAGATTTGAAATATACCTGCCTATTTCCTCTTCAAACATTCGTAAGGGATTTTTACACACTATCCCCAAATATTTAGGGCCTTATTGTACCAAGCTGCTATAGGTGTGCACAGCTGGAGTGAAGAAGCAAGACACTTCCTTAACTATGTTTTTATACTGCACTCACCAGTACCCTCTCTTGAACCCCCCAGAGGGGTCAGGCATGCCCCATGAATTCTGTGGAAGTCACTGTTCCGTCTTATATAGTGGTATACACATTTAAAGGTCCAGTGTGGAGCAGATAAAGTAACATGCTCTCCTTCCTCTGCATTCCTCACACCAGCCAGCTGAGCTGGCCTCACATGCAGTATTATGCTGCAGTCAGTGAAAAAAAAATGTAATAACAAGCATCTGTCCATTGCACACTGGAGATAAATAAGGAATGCTCCCAGAGCTCTCCCTGGATGAAAATGGCTGTACACTGCCGCCAGTGCAGACCACGAATGAGTCTTTAGATAAAAGGTAACTTAATTAAAGATGTAAGAAGAAAGTTTGAAACAAGAGTTGATGATGTATTGGATAAAGAGAAGACCGGAGAGAAGAGTCCCAACAAGTTCTCAGCAATTTCTAAGAACTGAAACATTTGAAACAGTCTGTGACAGAACATAGTCCAGGAAAGTAATGAATAATAGCTGTTTCCAACTAATGGCAAACATTAAATTACTTGATGATCTCAGTCCATTTAACAATAATACTTAGTCCTCATTTAGCATTTTACATGGTCATAGAACTGTACATACATTAAAAAATGAGTATCCACAGGACTCCTATATGGTAGTTAAGTATTATTATCCTCGTGTTATGAATGGTGAAGATAAAGCAGCAGTATAAGGTGACTTACGCAAGATCACAAAACAAGGTACTGGAGAGCTGGGATTAGAATTAAAAGTGTTTTCCAACCATACTGCAATTAGTGGCAGGACCTGTAAAACCCCAACAAACCAACCTTCCATAAGTACAGTTGTCACTAATTTGCACCACTGCATGTAATCTGAGGAAAGAAGTTAAAGATAATATAAACAAGGGCACTGAACTATCCTCTCCTCTCCTCCAGATGAAGGTTGAGTCACACAGAATACACTTCATAAAGGAAATGATAGCCTAGATTTCAAGAAAAATGCTCAAGATCTGAAGGGAAAAATAAATAATGAAGGTGAATGGTTAAAAAATTCATCCATAAGAAATGGTTTCCCAATGGTTCTCTGATGATTCAACAGATTCTCTTACATGCTTATAGATCAGTTATGAAGACTTTCCTGTCTTACTGACCAAGACAGCTTATTTTGCAAACTAGGCTAAAGAGTATTGCAAGAAATTGTCAGTAGGTCACTATAGGCACAGTTCCTTCATGGCCTAAAGGCAAGAAGAAATGTTGACTGTGTTTTATAGCATCAGTTGATAAGTAAGGTAAGAAGAGTTTTAGAACTAAAGTACCAAAGAAAAAATAGAATTAGAGATATCAGCCATTATCAGCTATTAGCAGAAGGGTGGACAATTAGGGAAATTAGGGGAAAATAGAGAAATTAGGAAAAATGAAACTTAGAAGTATTGATTTTAACAAATATACAGCCACAATTTGCAAATGCATAAAAGCATAAGAAAAGCCATAATGGGTCAGACCAAAGGTCAATTTAGCCCAGTATCCTGTCTTCCAACAGTGGCCAATGCCAGGTGCTTCAGAGAGAATGAACAGAACAGGTAATCTAGTGATCCATCCCAAGTCACCCATTCCCAGCTCATGGCAAACAGAGAGTAAGGACCCTATTCTTGCCCATCCTGGCTAATAGCCATGGATGGACTTATCCTTTTGTTTGTTTTAAACCTGTTGCCTATTAATATCATTTGGTGACTGCTAGTTCTTGTATTATGAAAAGGAATAAAGAGTATTTCCTTTATCAGAGGGGTAGCCGTGTTAGTCTGGATCTGTAAAAGCAGCAAAGAATCCTGTGGCACCTTATAGACTAACAGACGTTTTGGAGCATGAGCTTTCGTGGGCGAATACCCACTTTGTCAGATGCATGTGGTGGAAATTTCCAGGGGCAGGTATATATATGCAGGCAAGCTAGAGATAATGAGGTCAGTTCAATCAGGGAGGATGAGGCCCTGTTCTAGCAGTTGAGCTCTTTGCCTCCTTTCACAACCTATTCACTGCCACCCATAGAGTTCTATCTATTAAAGGTCAAAATGGAAAAACTCTGGGGCTGCAGGATGGTTGAGGTTCACTGGCAGTGCTGGAAGTTGCAGGGCTGGTGTGCAAGGGGTTAGGTTATACTGGTGAAGCTGGGGGTACAAAATAACTGGAGTGCACTGTCAGAGCTGGGGAGTAGGGGGAGGTTCGGGTACAGAGGCAGAACTTTGGGGTGCACAGGCAGAGCTAGAAGTACAGTAGCTTAGGGTAGCTCCGGAACTACTTACTCAAATGACACCAAATTTGGATCAGTAATATTACATATAGCACCATGAGACCTCCATCCCCATTTACCCCCTTCCATTAACCTCTTCCCCTTGCTGCAACCCCCAGCCCCTCTCCTCCCTATTCCTCTGCCCCCTAATATCGCTCTCCCCTCTCAGGAAGCATCCATGTCTAATTTTTCCTCACAAATACTTTGATTACATTCCCTCCAATATGAAATTACTACCCATGACTCACAAATTGCATAACTGCAAGCCACTCAGTTCAAAACTCCTTTTGTCTTAGGTGGGGGCTTGTCAACAACTTATCTTTAGTTAGCTTAATTGAAGGGTGAGTTCACAGCCATCAAGAAGTCTGTGGTTCATCCAGTCATTAGTTACTCTCTGTTCAACAGTACAACAAGGCAACAGGAGGACAACATTTTGGGAGCGCCTGTAACTCCGGAACTACTTAGTCAAATGACACCAAATTTGGATCAGTAATATTACATGTAGCACCATGAGGCACACAACATTTTAAAGCAACCTGAATAACTGTTTGGTTTTTAGAGCACTTGCAAAATTAGAATAAAAAAAATATGAAATGGCAAGAATGGAAACTCTTTAGCCATTTCTCTATATTGGGGCATGCACAGTGTAAACTGTAAAAAAAATGTACATTTTTCTTAATGTTTGTTCTCAGTTCACATCCCATCAAAGATTTAGTGGTGCCATCCAATACTTGGGTAAAACTCAACATACTGATGAGGAATTAACTATAGATAAGAATCATTTCATGTCTGTGGGCCTATGAAAAATTGTTTAATGTAAATAAGCACACCTGTTCATTCCTTCTAGCATCAGGTTTTTCCAAAGTGTTATTATAACAAAAGTATAGGTTTCCTGAACATGCATAAAAACAAAATGTGCAAAATAATAAACAAATCTTTACGTGTATACCCTTGCACATTTCCAATTCTACTATTTTATGGAGGCATCTGTTTACAATTGCTTGATTTTTTTCTGTTTGTTCTGGTATCCTTTTGGTGTAATTTAACCTGTACATTTAAAATGGATTCCTGCCATATGCTCACGTTACAAAAGCAATTTGTATTTTCTGAGCAGATAATTCTGAGCCACCCATTATCTATTTTCCAGGTTTCGTGAATTAGAAGTCAGAATGATCAACCCTTTTCACATTTTACGCTAATAATACAAAGAGTCATATTAAAGAAAAAAGAAAGAAAAAAGAAAGAAAGAAAACTCTGTAAACACAAGTATACCCAACACATGCAGTTTGTTCTCAAAGTTGGAGATAAAAAAGACATGGACCCCAAGTGAGGGAAAAAGGATTTGATAGGTACATAACTGGAGAGAAAGATTCAGTGCTCATGCTATTATAACAGTGTATAAATGCACCTCTTGCTTGCTTGCTTTTATACAGAAATCTTCAGAGGGATCATATAGTTTTCATTCTCTTTCCATTTAATTGGTTCAAACCTCTCTGCGTTGACTCTTTCCTCATTTTCTAGGAATTATTTTCCATTCTCTATACAATTCTGTTCCCAAAGTCCCCCACTCATTCACTTTCCAATAGCAACAACCAAAAGGCACTATTCTGTATACTCAATTATATGATACAGGGAGAACAAATGTTTTAGAAGCACAAATAGATAATATGATATTTGCTTGTTCTGCCATATATTTCTTCCTTCATCCTCCCTTTGAGGCAGTGAGTTCAGGCAATCACACTGAAAAAACTCCATTCACTAAGACAGCAAGCTATATGTCAGCTTTAACTTTTAGCTCTAGTTCAGCTGCAATGCACACATTACTGTTTTTTGCGGGGAAATGTATTTTTATGCTCTGAAAAGCTGCTTTTTGGTTTTAAGCATATTGGCAGAAATGTTATATGCACAAATTATTCAACTCTTAAGGTGCATCAAAAGTTTGAGAGTGAAATTCAAAACTTTAAATGTATAAGACTGTAAAAGACTTTATGGCTCAGGGAAGCAATAATGCGATACAGAGCCTAGATCATTAATCTAAATGCAATTGAATCCCAATCTAGAGGCATGATCCTGAGAGAGATATTGACACATCTGCTTGTGTAAAACAGTCAGGATTTGGCCCCAAGCTGCTAGTGACTAGAAATCATTTATTTGATGGCTGGTGACTGATCTCTTTGAAATGAACTAGTGGTGTCCTCCTAACGGGTAAGTGTCTACATCATTAAAAGGAAACACCATTGTAAATGGCAGAAAGAATCAAGATTGAATGGGCACAGACACTGAACTATGATAACCTAGCAACTGTCTCTTGAGATAAAGATGAGGCACAATTGTGACAGAGGAATTGAGCTCTGTCACCCTGACACAGATCATATGACTCACTCCCTCGTCATAGTAATTTCATTTTTGGTACTAAGTGGAGTCTATAAAAATATTAAAAATTATGAAAATAAATGGAAGATCATTTAAAAAAAAAATCCTTCTGGGTGCTTCTTGTACATGTTGTTTGCAATGTTACCTGTTATAAAAACTATTAGGAACAATATCTTAATATGTTCAATATTTTCTTTTCAATATGGTCTTAAAAATGAAAAATAGAAAAAATACCAAACCATCATTTTAGAAAAAAAAATACGCTACCATTTTATTACAAAATGCTGCTTACCAGGGATTCAAAGTCTATTGAACAAATCCCTCTAGGGCATGCATGCTTTAAAAACAACAACAACAACAACAAAAACCCAGGACTATGTCTGTGTTTGCCTTTTGAGCCTGTTTTATACTTAGAGAGAAATAAGCTAAAAAGACATCTATACATATTATAATTTCAAGGGTTGTGACTTTCTGTGATGGGTTCATTGGGCCAATTAAAAAAAATGAAAAATTCCAAGCCTTGCACTTTTTCATTGAAGTGGAAAGTTATTAGTGTAATAAAGGTGTCACTTTGAAGTGCTGGTAACAGATTGGACTTTATTTCCTGCCCCCAGAGACTTAACCTGGGTCATTCTTTCAAAAGTCAATATTCAATTCTTGTGAATAGATCAGTATCCAGAGACTGCACAGTTGAACGTTACATGAGAGAGAAAGAGGTTAGGAAGCCATTACTGAACTGGAAATTATACATACTGACATATATTGAACATACCCAAAAGAAGAATGAGATGTGCAGATGAAGAACCAAAGCTTCTAGAAAAAATATGGAAATAAAGAAAATTTAGGGAGAAAAACATTTATTTGGTAGTAACTGCTCAAGCCTACTTAGCTTATTTTGAATATTGATAATACAAATATGGAAATTGATAGAGAACATAGCATGTCATCAGGACATCATACGACTAGGTGATTCCAATATTTTTTGATACACAGATAGATAGATAATTTCTAGACCATTATTCAAGCATTTATTTTTACAATGGTTGGTGGCTTAATGTACATAAAAAATCTTAACTGGGGGATCAGTCAAGATATGGACAAGTATCTCAGCTGTAGTTTTGATTCACTAATTCTAGGATTTTCAAAGGAGTCCAAAGGACTAACATATCCAAATCTCTCTAAAGGATAATGAGAGTTGGTATTCTAACTCCTGTAGGTACCTATGAAAATCCAAAACTGAGGAAATATCTTGTAAAACTGTTCAGAAAGAAAGATATAAGGAAGTTTTTCATCTCCTCACATTCATACATAATATATAAGAAGACTTTTGCACAAGCTGATCATTGATTCAGATCCACCTTTAATGAGGTTTACAAACCTTCAGAGTTAACTGAGCTTTTTAGGGCCTGAGGAACATTTTCAAGTTTTAAACAGGCAGGGAAGAGGAGTTAAAACAGAAAAATGAGATATTTGACAGAAAAGTGCGACAATTATAGGTCATATAAACAGAAGGAAAAGAGCAACGGTAAGTACTTATAACACTAATTCATATCAGTATTTTACAATGTGCAACAAAATGTGTAACAAGCTATACAAAAGTTACAACCACAAGATGAAGCAGATTTCCCTGTTATAGTTCTCTTTTAAAGTACAATTTACCAAGACACTCTCTAATAGCTATTTTTGAAAATGTTGGTTTTCGCCTCACAACTTGATATTTCAGTTAAAATAATTAATAAATAAATCTAATAATAATAATAATAATAATAATAATAAACAATTGGTATCCAAGAGTCAGTTATGTCTTCATCTCTCTTTGTTACCTACTAGAGAGACAAGGTGGATGAAGGAATATCTTTTAATGGACCAGCTTCTGTTAGTGACAGAGACAAGTTTTTGAGCTTACACAAAGTTCCTCTTCAGGTCAGCTACGTGTAAGATTGAAAGCTTGTTTCTTTCACCAAAAAAGATGCTGTCCACTAAAAGATACTACCTTATCCACCTTATTTATTTAATATCCTGGGACCACCATGGCTACATCAATACTTTGATACCTACTGTAATACAATTAGGCTGTCTTACTGAATTATTTTAATAAAGCACAAATATGAACGTTTTATGACTGCCCCTTCTGGATATGGGATGAGCAAACCTAATGGACATATATAAAAATACAAAAAGAGTCTCCACGGGACTCTTGTTGAGATATGTGAATTTTATGTGTGGTCCTTCCTCCTCTTTTGCCCTTCAGAGTCAAAGGCCTCCTATTTTCAGTCGGATGGATTTCTTCATATAACCAAAGTGGCATTTAGTGGAAGAAAATATGATAATTTCAGATTTGTACTTGCCTGTCTTCATACTCATGTGGGAAAAGAATTGTTTTACAGAGGAACTCTATTAGTTCATTATTTGGAATAGCAGTCTAGATCAACTTTTCTATAATAGTTTTATTGATCTAACAAAACAGAACAATTTAAATCTCAGCCATAAACAGGAAGACTATAAACTAAAATTCAATTAACTTGTAATGGAAAAGATTATGTTGATTTTCTAATCATGTACTTTGATTTCACATTTATATATTCCAGAGAAACAATTTCTGAAGTACAGTAATATATGCAACTCCCATTTGTATATTTTTCAAATGCACAATTATGCTCTTTTATTTTTTCCCCCCGGTTTTCCAGTTTTAGACTTTAACTGGAAAATCAAAAGTACAATACTGGTACAATATACCTCACAAAAAATGTTCATTTTTTTCTTTATCACTTTTTTATAAAAGGCCTTTTTTCCACATCAATATAAAGACAACTCTTCCTTATGCTAATAGTCTTGTGGAATTCTATTCTATATAGTTTTTTTTTATTCTGCCTTCATAATCTTTGTATCTGAACATCTTCTGGTAGTACATCAATTAATTTTCTTTCTCATTCTCTCCCCATGGAGCAAATATGTTCTTTAGTATAATATTTCATATTTGTAGTATTTTCTTTAAATATGTGCATACAACTATGTGTTTATGTTAAAGAAGGCAAGGATAAAAAAGTGCACCTTGCACTTGAAAAAAGAAGTTGAAAAGGCTTGTGATAGTCTTTAGTTACTGTAGGAGTTCATTCAAAAGTTTCACAGAATCTATGGAGTAGAGTTGTCCATCAGAGCTTTCCTCGCAGGGCTTTATATGATCTTTAAGATATCTTGGGTGCAGAACATTGGATGTCTGCAATATAAAAAAACAGAGACCTTGAACTTGATTCTGTGGAAAGCCTGTCTACCACGTGGAGGTTTGATGTGATCACTATAGCCCATATTGTAATGAGATTCCTAAGGGCTGAGAGCTTCAAGTCCAAATATTGCATTGCCTCAGGGTATCATAGCCCAGTCAGAATGTGAGAAAGGCATCTATTACTGAAGACAGGTTGGGACAAAGACTTCTAGGCAACTGGAGATGGTCAAAAGCATTACTCCAGATGTGTCACATGAGAACTTAGTGTCAACATGGATTTCAGGAGCACTCGTAACTATGGACTAATTGCCATGGCGTGGATATGTAGCTTAAATCAAACAAACAGATGATACTCCTTAATTCATTTTTCTCTTCCAACCAATATCATCTTCCTGTTGCTTAAGTTAAACTTCAATCAGGTATTCTTCATCTGTGAGCTGATCTTATCCAAGCACTGAGATATCTTGAAGATAATAGTGTAGTTGTACATGGCAAAGGATAAGTACAGCTGGATGTCATCTGCATTGTACTGGAATGTGACCATCAGTTCTCACAGAGGTTGCATGTAGATGTGGAATAGGACCAGAAATAGAACTGAACTTTGTGGAGCTATTCAGGTGTGAGGTTTGTTGGTGGATGGACATATCCAAAGAGTAATGGCGAACTTCCTCTCCGCCACCAAACCATTCACCCATGGAGTTTTTCCTGTAGTCCTCCCTGCAGATATGTATCAATAAGCTCAAGTGGAACTGCAGAATCTCACAGTCAGCAGCATTAAATGTTGCAGAGAAGTCCAAAGAATAGATGTCTGTCCTCTCTCAACAGCAAGAGATCATCCATCAGTGCCACTAAATCTGTTTCTGTCCCATATCCTGGCTTGAAAACAGATTGCTCCTGTTCTACAATGGGACTATTTGAAAAGTAAAGCAATAGTGTGAAGTAAGGATAATAGAATATGTCCCTAAGGGGAAGTGGTATATGATGTAATGGTCTCTATCTGTCCACCCCATTTTAAGCTTAGGGGTGCTAGGAATTGTCAGAAACATCTATAATAATGTAAAGATTTTGTTTATTACTATTGTGAGTGTTTCTTTTTTTTTTCTTTCATCAGACTGAGCAATAACTGCTTTGTCAGTAATTTAAGAAAAACAGGCCAGAACCTTTTTAAGTGCACAAAGGTATTTTGCTGTAAATTAACTGAGATATAAAACTTCACTGTGTCATTCAAATTAATGCAATTCATTTGATATATGTAGAATAGCGAAAAGTTGCTTGGTTAAAGATGCATGCAACTCCTGAAATTGATTAAGTCTGTGCTGTTTTAAAAATGTAATATGTACATTTTTATTAATAATCTTTTGTGCAAGGAAAAACAATATTTTTTTACAGTGAAGAGGACGGTGATCTACATCCTGTCTCTTTATGTGGAACCCCTTATTACCCATTCTCAATGGTTCAATAGGATATACTGTTAGTAGCAATTCCCATAATCTTATTCCAAATTTTGCTTTTTGTGCATATCTTAGGCATTGTCCAAGCATGAAATATCTAATCTGTGGCAAACAATGATGGATGGTTTTCCATTCATTTATAATGAGCCATTTTTAAAGTGCCTGTTTGTTTTTTTTATTATTCGTTTCTCTCTCTCTCTCTCTCTCTCTCTCTCTCTCTCTCTCTCTCTCTCTCTTTTTTTTTGATGGTGGAGTTGTTTGTTTAAACTTCATATTTTACTAGGATTTTCTGGGGGAAAAAAGTCCATGTTCTTTCAGAAAATAAACCTGTTAAATGCAGGGCAAAAGAAAACATAAAATTGATTTTATGATGACTCATCTGCAACAGACATATTATAAAAGGATTTGGATTAGAAATAAATAGGTCACAAAGTCTATCTCACATACTTTTTCTACCATCCTTCCTTTCTTCATCTACCTTATTTCAGTCTATTCTAGTTTTAAATTTTAACCCATAGGAGGTGTAACTGAGAACAATAGGTCAAAATACTGCCCAAAATTCCAACCGTGAAGAAGGGTGGGAGTAGGGGAGAGGACAGTATTTGAATTTGAATTTAGCACAATTCAGATGTAATATCATCAAGAAATGCCCACTGAAATTCTAGCAGGTAGGAAATATAGCTGATTTCTTGTTTCAAACTGTTGTGCTTACTTCTAGACACATATGTCAAAACAAGAATGTGGTGACAATGAAAAGGGCATGTCACAATCAAAGAAATCCTGTCCATATGTCATCACTGACATAGAAGAGATGAGCTCTTTCCTCTGTCTCTTCTCTTCATCCACTCCCATAACCTACCACCTCATCATCAACGTCCAGCTATTCCTTTGGGGAAAAAAAAAACTTTGTTGGCCTAATCTGCTCCTCCAAATACCAACCCCAGACTCCGTTTATTCAATCACCTCATTTCCTTGAGTAAGTAGTACAGGTAGTTGAGTCTAAGGTTTCATTTTCCTTTCTTATATTTTTCTCTGACGTATTCCAGTCCAGCAAGAGTCAACAACTCTTCTTTCCAGTGTAAATCTATTTTATTCTTATTCTTTTAAATCTTTCCTGTGGCTTTCATACAGCATATTCCGTCTTCTTCTCCCTGAATTTCCATGGCTCTGGATCTTCTATTCTTTTACACCTCAGACCACTCAGTGCTTCTTTTTGATTATTAGCTTTTTGACTCCTTGACCTTCTGTCTCTGTTCTAAAGTCCTCTCCTTTTCTCAGACTAAGATCTCTCTAGCTGTTATACCAATTATATTAGACCAGTAAAAACCAGCAGGATCTTATTAAAGGGGACAAGACAAAGATGCCACATTTATTATGATAACAATTTGATTTATGACTAATAACTAATATCTTAATTCTTATACACACACATTATACCTAATACTTACACACACACACACACACACACACACACACACACACACACACACACACACACACACACACATCCATCAGATGTTCTGCAGCTGCTGCATAGTTACCAGTCCTGAAGATAGCTTAAGTTCATAGCTTGATTTTGTAGCTTGGGTTTGTAGCTTGTGGTGGCTAACTGGCTAGGAAAGCCAGGCACAAGGACAAGCTGGATCTCTGTTGGGCAGGCACTGACGTCCTTCCATGTTGGTTGCAGAATGTTACCCAGAGTCTCTCATCTCACCCTTCCTTTTTATAGCCCTTTAGTTTGGATTCAAAGTCTATAGGTCTTGCTGTGTCACACTGTCTCTGGGTTTAGATTGATCACCCATCAATTGCAGGCGTGACTTTCAGCCTTGAACCTGGCTTTGATCTTCCTTCTGTTGTTCTGTTGTCCTTTTCTTTTTAGGGTGGATGCTTCTTACTTTGTTTAGGGCTGTTGTCTAGGTCTTCAGCCATTGGTATTTGAACTTTATCTCATCAGGACAGGCGGGGGCTGGAGGTTGATTCCATCATTCATACATACCTCATTCACACATCTAAACTAAACTAATAAGATTACAGCAGAGTTTGCAAAAATGAAGGTTGGGGGAAGCTTTTACAAAATAGAGTGAGTGTTTTAAAATGGGGTTTGAATTACAATATGGAACAGAAGTTACAGTGTAGGCAAGTGTAGTGAATGGTGAACAGAAGTTACATTAATAAAGTGAACAATTAAAAACAATTTCATTTATCAGTTCTACATAGCTTGTGTCACCAGTTACAACTACTCCTTCAATGCTGATGATTGACAGATCTCTCCTTTCACCCCAGCCTCCCAACCACCTTCCATTCACAAATCTTTACTTTTCTCCATCATTCCCTCCTATATATGATCTTGAAATCACTGGGTTAGATGCTTGGCCCAGAGATAGTAGGAGACACAAAGGAAACATAAAACAAGTTGTCAAGGTATTTTTCCCACTTTGAACTTTAGCATCCAAAAAGTGGAGACGTGCATGTACCCTTCTAAGCTTAATTGCTAGCTTAGATCTGATAGCGCTGCCACCAACCAGAAATTCCAGTGTCTGGTACACTCGTTGTCCCCCCAAAACCTTCCCTGGGAGACCCAGGACCCAAACCCCTTGGGTCTTAAAACAAGGAGAAACAAACCATTCCCTCTCCTTCCTCCTCCCAGACTTTCCCCTCCCTGGGTCACCCTGAGAGGCTACACTGATCCAAACTCCTTGGATCTTAAAACAGAGAGGAATTAACCTTCCCCCCACCTCCTTTCCCCCCACCAATCCCCTGATGAGATTAGACCCAATCCCCTTGGGTCTTAAACAAGGGGGAAAAAACCAATCAGATTCTTAAAAAAGAAAGCTTTTAATTAAAGAAAGAAAAAGTAAAAATTATCTCTGTAAAATCAGGATGGAAAATGTTTACAGGGTCTTCAGCTCATATAGACTAGAGAGACTTCCTCCCTCTTAGCCTGAGATTAAAAGTTACAGCAAACAGAGGTAAAATCCATCCCAGCAAAATACACATTCACAAGTTAAGAAAACAAACATAAAACTAATCTGCCTCTTCTAGATAGTACTTGCTATTTTGAACATGAGAGACTGTTTCAGAAAGATTGGAGAAAGACCTGGTTGCACGTTTGGCCCCTCTTAGCCCCAAGAGCAAACAGCACAAACAAAGACTTCCCTCCATCAAGATTTGAAAGTATCTTGTCCCCCGATTGGTCCTCTGGTCAGGTGTCAGCCAGGTTTACTGAACTTCTTAACCCTTTACAGGTAAAAGAGACATTAACCCTTAACTATCTGTTTATGACACAAGTCTAAAAGGATAGCTGTGGATTCACCTATAGTAGCAAAGCCTATGTGGCCATCTTCAACTCACTCATTCAACTCCTTTCCAGGGAGCACAATGGGATTGTGGTTACATTGTGATATGTTTCAGCAATCCTGGTTTGGAAGAACAGAGTCTAATGGATTGTTCCAGACCATGTAAAGTAGAGCAGACTGGGATTATTCTAGCATACTTATGATGATGCTCTCCCCTATCCAAGCTCTTCAGATCAGGAGAGATGAAAGGAGGACTCACAACTAATTTTACTTCCTGTCCCAAACTAGGCTTTGCCAAGAGAAATTAAGATAATTATATTTAAGATTAAATTCATCTTCCTCTTAAACCCTTTTTTGTAGCCCCAATTTTTAAATGTTCCACTCAGACCTTTTTATTCCCAGAAATTTTTGAACTCCGATTTCCTTGGCAATTTCATATATTTGCTTCCTAAACTGTTTTGCATATCTATATTAATTAGATATACAATAAACTGAGAACACACCCATATATTAAACCTGTTTTTTAGAAATCTGAGAAATCTTAAGCAATACACCAGAACTGAAACTCAGACCTCTTATAGTGTATATGCTTTTTTCTGTAGGTTGTCATTGTCACTTGTCTAGAACTAGAGACTTATCAATGCTACTGATATATGACTTTGTTCAGCAAATTGTATAAAATCATCATCAACGTTACTGACTTATTCAAATATTTTATGGATCTGTTTATTTAAATAGATGAGACATGCAGACTTTTACTGAAAGGAAAAGAAATCTCCGAATTTGTATCTTATTCACTTTGGGAAAATGTTTTTTAAATGACCGACATACATGTTGGATGGGGATAACTTCTGAGGGAAGCTTACACATTTGCATAGATACACCTCAAATCAGCTATTATAATTAGAAACTATCACTATAGGTACACCCTCTTAATAGTTGCTCACTAAAATGATAAGTTCCATGGCTTATTAATTGCTTTTGGTAGAAAGCAGAAATAAATTATTACTTTTAAATGTTATTATTCAATGATCTAACATGCCATGAAGACCAGTTCCACTAGGCAGGCAGGAAAGGGTGCTTATAGTGATAGTTTTTCATTATATTAGTTTATTTGACATTTATCGATATGATTGTATAAGTTGCTCTTAGAAGTTATCCCTATCAACCATGTATGTTGGTCACGTAAAAGAACACTTTTCCAATGTGAATATGGTACCTTGACTTGCAAAAATGCCTATACCATGTCTTGTTTGTTTGTTTAAGTTTTGTGTTTTACTAAATAACTATGTTTGTGTACAGACATCACAGTGCTTTTAGACAACTGTTGAGTGAAGGACAAAATGTGCCCTAGAATCAGCAAAATGTTAGTGACTGTTTAGTACAGATCATTGAGATGAGAAGGGGATATTCTGCACTAGAGGAGCTGGTGGTACATTCTGCACTTCATCTAGAGGAGCTGGTGGTACATACTGAAATATGACAGGTAGCATGACATGTATTTAGAGTGATATGCAAGAGGATATGAAGTACTACAAAATAAAAACAAAACAATGCCTGGAACATAAGTTGTGTCATTTCTTTGCTGCTTCACAAATTTGTTTGGTGTAACTTTGGAAATCTTCCCAACCACATAATGTTTTGAAGACAGACCAACAACAAAACTTGCACAGGACTCTGTACAAATATAAAAACAGGCAAACTTCACTAAATAAGTAGCAAATCAAAAGTAAAGACCAGTCAGAGGCACAACAGCCAAATCATAAAATGGTCCCAGTGACAGCTCTGCAGCAGTCAGAGGAAGAGCTGGCCAAGAAGCACAAATCAGGTGACCAGAAAGCAAGTGTGAAAAATCGGGACCAGAGTTGGGCGTAACAGGCACTTATATAAGATAAAGCCTCAAATATCGGGACTTTCCCTATAAAATTGGGACATCTAGTCACCCTAATCACAAAAGAAGTGCCAGCAAAAAAGCCAGATGCTGTTGGCAAAAAGTGTTCCAGAGTTTGATATGTGGGACAAGGAAGTGCCCTGTAGATCCCTTTCTATGGCTAAAGCTGTAGACTGCTTGTGGGGGAAGACAAAATTGGTAGAAAAAGGCATAAGTATAAAGCAGTGCCAACAGCAACAGAGGGCCGTCTGAACTCTGCATTCAAATTACATCCATACCCCAATTTACTTATAAATATGAGAATGCTATGAAAAATCCAATTGTTTGAAAATAAGGTTATCTGAGGCATGCAAATTATGACCATAAATATGTACTCTTAGCCTAAGAGAAATTTAGTGTGGATCTTTATATGAAACACACACACACTATATATATATAAAATATAAGGAGGCAGCTAAGCATATGTTTAGAAAAGGAAATAATCTGAATAGTTCTTTCAGAATTGTTTTCCTCCACTTGTTCGCCAACTTATTGTGGAAACTACAATTACAGATTTTGTGAACTCTTGTCCATAAGTCTTAGGTTGTTTGCAAAAAACTACAGCAGTTCAATATGGGAAGGCCAGAAAGCTTTGTTTGACAGAGCTTTGATTGAAATGACCATGCGTTCACTCTTTGAGAGGGAAAGTTCCTCCTATGTGGGTTCCAGGCACATTTGGATTAATTAATCATTTCTCTCTCATACTCATGGTGAGTCAATTAATGATTTTATTGATCTTAGTTGTGTTTGATGTCTTATGCTTTGTTGGATCAGGCTGATATTTTTCAGTAGTATTGTAAGAGTGCCAATATATTAAGGTTTTAAGTTATTCATGGTGAAGCCTAGCTGTTTTTGTAATAGTTGTAGTAATTAAGTATAGGGCTGAAGAAGAAAAAATAAATTGTGGATATAACTGTATGTATAAGTGCCATGCACTCACATTATTTTAACAGTTTCTCAACATTGATCAGAATTGGGAATGAAAAGTAGTAGTAACAATGCTATTTTATTTGGATGATTATTTTTGTAATCCTAAGAATAAAGGGCATGATTTAACGAGGTACTTAAGCATGTGTGTGCCTTTAAGCACATGAAGTAATGCATGTGCTTAAGAAATATGCTCAATCAAGGCTTTAAGAACTTGTAGACAATTATTCCACCATTTTCTCCAAGGAACTTTACAGATTTGGGGCCTAATTAGAAAGAAAACAGAGCCCAAAAATTCTAATATTTTGCTAGGAGAAGAATTATAGATTCTTAAATAAAATGTGCAAGGCTGTCGGTCATGTTTAAGAAAATTATATTAATAAATAACATTTAGCATGTATATATAAAAACAGATTTAGTTTAGGCAGTATGGCTTTAGTAGATCTAGGGTAAAATTTTCAGAGAACCTATGGACCCTAAGACCCATTTTCAAAGGTGACTTAGGCACCTAAATCTCACTGAAAGTCAATGAGGCTTCTAATTCACTGAGGCAATTTTGAAAAATTTACATGTAATGTATTAATGAGGATACATGTATACCTCTGGTCTCTTCTGCACAGAATGTCTGACTTCACCAAGTGTTTATCATGCATCCCCCTAATGCTGCTGCAAACAAAGAGCTGGTCTCCACTACCTGCCAGAGCGGAGGGCAGCTATCAATCCAGCGGGGGGTCGATTTATCGCAATTAGTATAGACATGATAAATTGATCGCTGAGTGCTCTCTGTCGACTCCGGTACTCCACCAGAACAAGAAGTGCAAGCGGAGTCGACGGGAGAGTGTCAGCTGTCAACTTACCGCTACGGTAAGTAGATCTAATTATGTCAACTTCAGCTATGCTATACACTTAGCTAAAGTTGCGTATCTTAGATCAACCCCACGCAGTAGTTCAGACAAGCCCAAAGGATTTTATAATTCAGCCCAAGAGATAGGGGCCAGTGATTTTGTCTAAAGTTCCATTCCAGTTTACAACCATGAAGTTTGGGAAGGATTGCAGTACATTGAGGACCACGAAGTATGTATCCATCACAAATTGGTACATGACTAATGGATTCAAACTCTGATGAAGGAGGAGTATTGTCCAACTGTAAGATTAATATATACTGCGTACATGTACTACTTCCCTCTACTGGGACGAACACCAAAAACTGCTAAACTGTATAGATCGGTGACCTGAGGGTGGCATGCAACATAGATCTTTTCAAGTGTAACAATAGACACAGCAGAGAGCAGCTGAACACCTAAAGTTGTCCATCGTGTTGCATGTTCCTGGGAAATCCAAACTAGCTGGGTATTTGGATGGCCATTTACCAATATTCACAGAAAATATTAGATGTCCTATTTTCACTCACATGGTTCCCTCTACTAAGCAGCATTGAGTTGAGCACATGGGGGTTTTTCAGAAAAGGGACAGAGAGGGTCTGGAGGGAATAAGTGACTATGTAGTTCCATAGCTAACAATCCCACTACTGGAAGAGCAAATAACATCATGATATGGGAGTGCTCGGAATGGAGGGAGAGGAATGGAACTGAACAAATGATTTAGTTGGTGATTGGTCCTGATTTGAGCAGGGGGTTGGACTACATGACCTCCTGAGGTCCCTTCCAACCTGGATATTCTATGATTCTAAGAGAGAAATTGAGAGCTGTGAATATCCCTTTTATCGAGCAATCTCAACGTTTCCGCTATTATTCTTTTGAAGACCAGTCCCATGCCATTCCTTCCACACAGCTAGGTGAATCACCTCACCTAGGAGATGGAGCAGTGCATTATTTCGCAACAACAGATGAAGACGCTTCCCACACTAAGTATCTCTATATTTACACCCTACACACTACTGTAATAATCTTTGTACAAAATATGCCTTGTGAGATACCATTTGAAAACTAATAACTCCCTGATCTTTAGTATTTTTATATGATGTATGTACGTGATTGATATTAACAATTATGAATATATATTGGAATTATAATTAAAATGTGTCCAAGCCAGGCATTTCAGGAGAAGCTGTTGAACAAGTCTATTCTAAACAAGGAAAAGTATGCTTTTTCTCAATTTATATATAAGCAGTAAATAGACCCCTCAAGCTAATAAGGAGTGGAGTCAAACCCCTACTAACAAGTGTGGGAGAAGATAGCACAGCAACTACACACAGCAGAAGAGAGAAACTTGGTCTGGGTTTTACTTTTCAGAAAAATCCTTTCAAAGGTTTATTGGTCTATAAATACAGGGGCAATGGGGTGACCTCAACCTCAAGAGCTAAGCAATTAATCAACTGATTGTACACATTGTTACTGTATTATGAGAGTTTACAGAGCGAGGACTTTTCAGAGAGCTAATGACATTCTAGTGATTAATATAATTATGAAACATATGTATGTACACCATGTAAGGAACTATGGATATTCATTGATATTAGGCTGTACAGTCTGCCCAGACTGGAGAGTATTTCACAGTTATCTGCCTGTCTACTATGTAAATTAAGACTGGTAGAATCAGAAACAATGGAAGCTCCATTAACACAGAAATCATAGAGGAGGACGGGAAGACCACAAGAAGGAAAGAAGAAAATGAGGTAATCCTGCATCTGGAAACAAGTTCACTGAACTTTGGAAAACATAAGCAGGACAGAAGTCATTTTTGTATCCATCACTAGAAAGACACAAGAGGCCAGAGCTCATGCAAGTTAAGAAAGATAGGTTCTTCAGCTAAGGGAGTTTGAAGTCTCTGGAACTGAATATGGGTGAGAAACTTGCTTAAGTAACAATCTTTCACCTAAGTTGACAAGGGAAGTTACCACCTTGTCCTTTTGTGGAAGGACCTGATTGATGGAAAAATCAGCCATGATTGTGAAGAATGACTGGAGAGAAACCATGTGGATCAAAGCTTTTATCTTTGTAGATTAAGTTTTAGACTTCTAGAAACACGCTTTTTTTTTTACTCTTAACTCTTTCTATCTTCATTTCTTATACTTGAATACCTATATATTTTGTTAATAAAATTTATTTCAAAATATGTTTTTACCATAAATCAACTCAGCTCAGTGTTTAAAAACAAGGGTATATTTACCTCAAGTTAATAAACTGTGATGTGTTTGTGTCTTTTGAGGAAGAAATCCACCATATTATTTCTCTGAACTGTCCAGGAGAGAGATGGACATTGCAGAGCACATGGTTTTGAGAAAATTCAGGACTTGGGAGTGTTTTGGAGTCACCCTGCAAATAGTAACCAAGGCTGGTAGAAGCCAGAGTGGGGCTGTAGACAGACTATTGCAGTCTGAGATACTGACCCAGAGATGTCCAGTACAAAGGCACTCATGTTGTGACCTGCTTGCTGGTAGGTGGGTTGTTAGAGGCCCAGGTTGGAAGCTACAACAGCAAAGCATCGTGAGGCACCCAAGGTTACAGGACAGGCAGTGACACAGCTTCTAACTGGTCTGAATTGCATCCCAGAATGTGGTAACATTTTCACTTGATTTTTCCCTATTAGCAAGTTTTTGTGGCCAGGGGAACCTAAAGGCCTTTATTAGGATATGATGTTATTTGGGTAGAATATGTGAGGTATTTCAGAAAAGATGGTACAGTTGGAATCAGTGACAAATAGTATTTGCAATTGTTCAAGGATCCATCTCGCTGTAAAAGCCTGGACGCAGAATTTCAAGTTTATGATCTACTGAGGATTAGAATGAAGGACATAGTAGTGGAAACAACAAATAAATGTCATGCTTTTTAAAATTATTCTTTGTCATCTACTGAAACTGGGGTGGGGTGGGGTAAAAAAAACAAACATTTTCCTTGGTCTATGAACTGAACATTTTTTTTTGTATAGGAAATTAAAAATAACCAGAGGATTCAAGTTTATTAATTTAGTAAACTTTCATATTTTAAAATGCTCAACTATTAATATGTATTTTATAAAAGCGCAGGTGCTCGGGTTATGTAATCAAGTAGCTGATGAACTTTTGCACTGTCAGCAGCAATGACATGTCAATAGCAATGGAATCAGAAAAATGAGAGGCTCCACTTCCAGGAATATTTGTGGATCATTTCATTTCAACAGTGAAAGGGTTGGTACAAACCTTAATTATACTAAGTATACAGAGAAATTATCAGAGAGGTTTTAAACAAATGTGCAAACTTTCTTGGTGATGGTTTGAACTGCTGTCTCTCAACTGAATGCCCTACCCACTGGGCAGTCTGATGTAGGGAGTCCCTCAATCTCTCCTGCTAAAACTTGCATTGTGGACACTTGAAGAGTCATTTGGGCCAGAAAGAGAGAGAGCAAGAGATGAAACAGGCATGAAGATGATGCTATAGCTTAGGGGTTAGAGCACTCACCCAGGATCTTGTCCCCCTGCTCCAATGACTAATTATTTATCATCCTTCTCCACACACACACACACACGTGCACGCACACATAGTGGTTTTGTGTGACCTTGCCTGAAGGGTCAGATCCAGTAGGCTTGTTCAGAGGGTGCCTATCGGATATGGCCCTGCATGCAATTTAAGCAGCCAAACACCCAGCTTCCCCTGATTTATGAATCTCCCTGGGGTTTAGATGAGAGATAGATGTCCATATACCTAGAGGCATGCTCAGAGACAGAAATATAAGTGGCTAGGAAATTTTTACTGCAATAACTTAGGAGCTGAGTTTAGGTGCCTACAGTTTTCAGCAGGAGTTTGTGCATTGTAGTAATCCAACACTGGGATTTAGTTGCCTAATGCAGGGACTTGGGCACCTATCTCCTTTTGTACACTCATACCTATGTTTTGTTTAATATTTTAAAATCCTTCTGTCCATCTTTCTGTTTTATGCAATGTGCCATACACATTATCGGTGTACAACAAATAATAAAATTGTACTTAGCAATTATCTTATGTTGTATACGTTCCAGCATCCAAGTCTTTATCTGTTTGAATTAACATCCAGCTTTAGAAAGACCATATTAGTATTGATGTCATGAAAAATGAAACCAACACTGGCTTTAGCAGTGAGTAACAAATACTGATTGCAAGTGACAACTGTTTTAACAGTGCCAAGTGGTGGATTTTACAATTGAAAAATATATTGAATTAGATTGAAATAAAGATTTGAAATTGATTCTTATTTTTCTGTTCAAAAACAGTACTGTTCTCTTCATCAGATCCAGACCATCTCTCTTATTTTGGCTGTAACTAATGGTCAGGCTAAAATATTACTTTGTCATCTTCATCCACAAGGTGGTAGCAGTGATATAACCTCACAGACCTGTCCATGTTACCTAGGATAAATGTGCCACTCCCGCACTGCCTCTATCCCCAAAACTTCCCTTGCAGTTAAGGGGCATATACAGTAGAAAGAGATTCCGTATTTTCTTTGATGACCTGCAGGTCCAGATTGGATTCCCTGCTAAGGGTTTTGAATTGATTCATTTGATTCACTTGCCATCTGCAATTGATTATTTCTGCTGATTTCAAATGAATATGTCAGTACTTGTATCACTGTATCCATAACAGAAGTTGCTGTTCATCTCTGTGCAGTAATTTTAAATTCACCAAGTACAGGTGTAAATGAAAACTGGGAGTATTAGTGAGTCATTGCAGAAAGTTAATTGTTTAAGGAAGAAGATGGAGATGCTTACCTATAGCTAATGAACAGATCTGTACAGGTGCCATTATTTTTGCATGGCTCTGAGTTACATTCATTGGATTCGTATTCACAAAATGTTCCTTCCCATCCAGGCAGGCAGACACACCGGTAGCTCTGTAATGAATTATGAAAAATAAATAATCTCAATGTCAATTTTCATCTAGTTGAGTACATTTGTAATAGGAGTAATTGCTGACTGTTGTGCCTTCTTGGTCTTTGAACAAGTGCATTAGTCTGTTTCCTAGTTTTGAAGTTTCAAAGCATCAAAAACAATGATGCTTTTGGCCCAACAGTAAGCTGAAAAAAGGATTACATATAATATGTAAGCTATACTATTTAATACATATATTTTGCTATATCAGTCAGTATTACATTCTAAAACATATAAACATATGTAAGCAGGTGTGAGGAATGCAGCTCTATCAGACAGACTCAACATCTTAAATGGTACATTAGCAAAGTAATTGTGCAGCATCTAACTGGTTAGCATGAGGAAAACAGTCAAAATACATATCTCAGACACTGGGTAATGACTAAAGAATGTGAAAACATAAGTCTTCCCAGCATTTTCATGCCAATATAAAAAATAATAATTAACATGAGGTATGAATACAGATTTTGTCAGTGATTGAACTGCATAAAATATTTAATCATTGTGCATATTCATCTCTAACTGACAAATGTCACAGGGCAGTTCCATTCACCTGCAAGGCAATTATAGCGAAGCATAAACTACTCCAAATTTTTCGTCATCATTTCACGGTTATTTATTAATTGGCATCTGTATGCAAGTGGAAGGGTCCCATAAAAGTGAAAATCATATATATATGTTGCCTACATTATATATAAAGGAAAAAGCTTGAGAACATCTGTTTAATTGAATATTAATTTGAGATGGGCTGCAATGCAAGCACTTCTCTTCTCCAGAGTCTCAGCTCACTTCTTTTGGCAAAGTGATTACATCTAGGAAAATTTCCCTTCTTTCTACAAAAACGTAGGAAAACAATTCCAGGACAAAGATAGCTAGTGTGAATTATTTCAGTGCTTGCTAAACAGAGAGTTGGGTCTTCAGATGTATGAGATTAACTTTTGTATTTACAGTAAAAGATTATGTAGTCTGATCCTCCAGGTATAAAAATCTAAATTAAGCAATCACAAAGTGGAAACATTGGCTCAAAACTCTCAAAAATAGGGGTTGGGCAACATTATTTTTCCATCTTCAAATGATTGCATATTTCATTGAAGCCATAGACACAAATCATAGGTTGACAAAGAGGGGAGAAGAAAGGTCTTAGAAGTAGTAAAATTTCTAACAACAAATCCATCAAAAAATAGTGACAGTTGTTGGCTCAAATTCATACCTGATGTAACTGGACTTAAAGCATCACCAGGAATGAGTATGGCAATTGTCTTTTGAACAACTAAAACTTCAAATATTATTGTGTATATATTCTACTGCTATTAATCAAGGGCAACCATAGATTTTGAGAAACACTTAGTAAAGTATTGTCTGCAGGGCCCATCCAACTCCCTCATGCACATACCTTGAACAAGATGGGGAAGCAGACAAACAACTGCAGGACAGCAGATTGGGAACTATGAAAGATACTATGGCTAGTGAGTCCTGAGTATGTGGTAAGGAGCCTTTAAAAGTGGACCATATGCCAAAGAGATTGCCTGGGACTAAGGCAATCATTGCTATTATTAGTGGAGTAGCAAAAGGAGTTTATTATAGATCCTACGGAGATGAGAGAAAACAAAACAGATATTTCCCTCATATACTTTGCCCACTGGCCTGTTTCCATCTCCTGAATGCATTGGGAAAGTTCTATTCCTGGGGGATACTCACTAGTTATGGAAAAGATATGTTCCAGATTTTAAAAAAAATGTATCTGATATTCAGTTTATTAGCATTGTGCTCCTGAACTCTGTATTGATAATCAGGTGTGAACCTGAATCCATAAGAAGAGAGAGCAGACTTGGCAGGGAATGTTAGAAAAAATAGAAAATAGCGGATGTGAGGGGGCAGCAGCAAATAGAGATAAATATAAAGAGACAAAAAGTTTTAGAGAAGAGCTTTGTTTTGTTACGTAAGGAAGACATTGATGGGTCAAGAGAAGTCTGTAGAGGCAGACAATTTTCAGGGGATTTTGCCACAGAAAAGGAAGAATAAAATCTTTTTGGACAGCCTGCACTTCTATTTATCACATGTGTTAATGTTTTCCATTATGTATGTTCCCACATCCCACTGGCCATTTAAATATTTTAATGTTTTGGAGGTTGTTTTAGATTCCTTCCCATCTCCGCATATTTATAAGTGCCATAACAACTGTTACAACTACGAGAAAGATACTATGTTTGAAAACACAAACTCAAAGGATGAAAAAATATTAGTCACAAATATACCAAGAAATCTGTGCAAGGCTTCTGAACAGTTATTCTCAGTTCAGATTTGCACATACTCCAGGCATTAAAGAAAACAATATTATTCACTTTCCAACTGACTCTTCTAGGACAGGTTAAATATATTGTTAAAAATAATATGAGGGAGCCAGCAACTGAGTTTAAGAATCAGGGGATTTATCTTTAATCATTACTAAACACATATAGGCATCATTAATATCAGGGGCGGCTCTAGACATTCCGCCGCCCCAAGCATGGCGGCATGCCAGGGGGGGCACTCTCTCTGCTGGTCGCCGGTCCCGCAGCTCCAGTGGACCTCCCGCAGGCGTGCCTGCAGAGGGACTGCTGGTCCTGCGGCTTCGGTGAACCAGCAGACCCTCTGCAGGCATGCCGCCAAAGGCAGCCTGCCTGCCGCCCTCCCGGCGACCTGCAGAGCGCCCCCTGCTGCTTGCCACCCCAAGCACGTGCTTGGTGTGCTGGGGCCTGGAGCCGCCCCTGATTAATATCTATCAGCCATTGGAAATTTCTCATTTGACATTTCACTTTTGACCATGGTAGGGTTGTAATACAGAACTCAAGAGAAAAATGTTTTTACCATAATATGACAACTCCTGCTAAAAACACAATTGACACTTTTAGCTAATCTCTCTTTGCCTCAGTTCCACATCTGAGGCACAGAGATTTTCTTGGCTTGATTTTTTTAGAGTTCTTCTCATTTTAATAGCACTTTTCCATGTACAAATAACACCTGCAATTTGACTTCAGTCACAGATGGATGTGTATAGAATGTCTACAAATTAGCCCTCAGGTGCCTCATATTAATCATCTGTGAGAAAGTAACTCACCAGCCTTGGGGCAATGAGTGACATTGAAGGGTTTCGCTCTGTAGGCCTACCGCTCATGTCTGCTAGGGTCCCCTTTTGCCTGGTGACTTGAACCTCCAGTAGGTCATCCTTGGTCTCACCACATTTGAAGTAAACCAGGGTTTTCACCCAGTAGTACCAGGTCCTCACATCTACTTGATGGTCTTGGTCCAAGCCCAATAGTCCTTCTGGCCTGAAGTCTCTGAAGAGTCCCTGCCATGTAGGCCATACAGCATCATTCAGAACTGGTGTTGTTAATGGAATTTCTTTAATGAGATCAAGGGTGGAGAAGTACCAAGTGGCCTCCAGTCACTCCAGCCACTCATCTGCTCTCAGCACGGGATAGGTATCAAGTTTAGAAATGATATTTACCTTTCAGAAATCAATACAAAAAACATGTCATACCATCTGGCTTAGGTACAAGCATATGGGGCCCCTGCATTTACAAGGTGGTTCTTCTATGATTCCCAAGTCAAACATGGCCTGGAGCTTCTCCTATATGACTTCTCACATTTCCCTGGGAAACATCTGCTGTGTCTCTCAAATACATTGCACTAGTGTTTTCTCAATATAACAATAGGCTACCTGGGTTTTGTCCAGAAGGGCTGAGAACACAGTGGAAAAGGGAAGGTTGTTAAATGAACAAATTGCTGAAACAGACATAAAGTTGCAAAATGTCTTGGTGTCAGCACATGTGTATTTTTCTGTAAATATTTTGTTCCCAAAATGACACCCACCTCTCATTATAATACTGTTCATAAGGTCATCTTATCAGGTGGTGCTACCGTAAACAACAATAAAAAAATATCAGTGCAGCAAAGCAATAGGCTAAACTAAACAGAATTCTTCTACTTGCTCTTAAAAACAGAAAAAGCCAGCCTAGTGCCCCAGTGGTAGTGCTCTATGGCACCAGGAAGGAGATTTGGGTTTGATTCCTGACACTGACAGAGGCTGGTAGTTCTGCCCTGAGAATAGGAAATGAAAAGGCTGATGTTTTGATCAATATGAAACAACTGTTTAAGGAATCTGTCAATGGACTTAAAAGAAAAATCTTCTCTTTCTCAAGTAGAAGTACTGGGGTTGAAACTTAGCACTTCAATAGAGGAGTGGGCAGCTAAAGTATGAAAAAGAGAGACTTCAGGAAGGAATTCTACATGATGGAGACCTAAATAGACTTTCCATTACCTTGCACCTTGTGTGGTCATTATACTTATGCAAAGTGAGTACTACCGTTCTTATTTGATAGTGTTTTTTTTGCCAGCTTTGCACACAGGTAAATGACTGCACAAGATGCAGTGCCGGAGAGAAACAGGTCCATAATATAAAAATAGTGTTAGTCATAGCCTTCTGGGACCTGGAGCTTCTCAGTTATTAACGGAAACATTGCCCTAAATTTCCAAACCTAAGTGCCTAATGATATCCAGCCAAATCCTTATTTAGGAACTTAAATAAGTGGAATGGCTCTCAGAGATGCTATATGCCTGCAGCTCTCATTGACTTTAATGGATTTTGAGAGTGCTTAGCATTTCTGAAAATGAGGACACATATTTAAGTTCTTGTATATGGATTTAGAGGCTTATTTTTAGTCACTCAAATTTGAACATCTTGACCAGGGGTGGAGCAACCTGAGCCTGAGAAGGAGTCAGAATTTACCAATGTCTTTGCCAAAGAGCCACAGTAATACGTCAGCAGCCCTTGCATCAGCTCCCTCTTCCCCGCTTCCAGCACCTCCCGCCCACCAGCAGCCCTGCCAATCAACACCTCCCCTTTCCTCTCCATCAGCTGTTTCATGATGTGCAGGAAGATCTGGGGGGAGGAACGAGGGCACTGCAGGCTCAGGGGAGGGGGTGGGAAGAGGTGGAGTGGGGGAAGAGCCTGTGGCAGAGCCAGAGACTGAGCAGTGAGCCCCCCCCCAGCATATTGGAAAGTTGGTGCCTGTAGCTCCAGTCCTGGAGTTGGTGCCTATACAAGGAGCAGCATATTAACTTCTGAAGAACTGCATATGGCTCCAGAGCCACAGGTTGCCCCCCCCCCCCGATCTTGACCATTATGTCTGAATACCTGTATAATAACAAGAACATCTTTCCTGAAACAAGAAGAAAGAGAGCATTTCCTATCCCTTTAGGGATAAAATTCTAGCTCTGAGGTGCCAGGATTTCACCCTACGAACCTAACCAGAGTACACAGTATTGCCTTAAATAACAACATTGGGTATTTACCACATGTGATAAACAAAGTGGTGGGGTAACTCCCTTTGATGGACACTCAGCCAGCCAGTTAGCTGTAAAATCACTCTTGGTAGTTGTTCTCTGCTTGCTTTACCTTTAATAAGTCCACAGGTAAAAGAAAAGGAGTGGGCACCTGGCCAAAATTGCCAATGGGAAGGCTAGAACTTTTAAAAATGGGAAAGAAACTTTCCCTTTGTCTGGTGTTCTCCAGAGAAGGACAGATGGAGCAGCAATGCTATAAGCAGGGATGCTGTGTAAGGCTTGAACCAGGTATAAAAAATCTATTTCCAAAAGAAATTATTGGACAGGGCATGTTTAAATAGACGTGATTAGGTTTATTTTTTTTATTTTGGCTTGTGAATCTCCTCTGTGCTAACCCCAGATGCTTTTGTTTTGCTTGTAACCTTTAAGCTGAACCTCAAGAGAGCAATTCTTGATGCTTATTTTTTGTAATTGTTGCTTTTAGGATCTAGCAAAAAGCCTAAGTTCCAAATCTTTTTCCTTTCTTTTTGTTTTTAATAAATTTTACCTTTTTTTAAGAACAGGGTTGGATTTTTGTGCCCTGAAGGGTTTGGGTGTATGCTGTTTAATTAGCTGGTGGTAACAGCTAATTTCCTTTGCTTTCTTTCTCAGCTCTTTCCCCGGGGAGGGAGGGGGGGCAAAAGGGCTTGAGGGTACCCCACAGGGAGGAATTGCCAAGTGCTCCTTCCTGGGTCCAAGAGGGTTTTGCATTTGGGTGCTGGCAGCGTTTACCAAGCCAAGCTCAGAAAAAAGTATTAAACTCCCAAGGTTACAGCAAGTCTGGAGTGGCCAATATTAATTTTTAAAATCCTTGCAGGCCCCCACCTTCTGTACTCAAAGTGACAGAGTGGGGATTCAGCCTTGACACCACAGGTTAAAACTTCATAGATTCCAAGGCCAAAAGGGACCATTGTGATCATCTAGTTTGACTTCATGTATAGCACAGGCTATAGAACTTCCCCAAAATAAATCCTAGAGCATACCTTATAGAAAAACATCTAATCCGGATTTAAGAATTGTCAGTGATGGAGAGTCCACCACGATTTTGGTGAATTGTTCCAGTGGTTCATTACCCTCACAAGAATAAAATATACCATATTTCCATTCTGAATTTACCAAATGTTAACTTCTAGCCACTGGATCATGTTATACCTTTCTTTGCTAGATTAAGGAGCACATTACTACATATTTGTTCCCCAGGTAGATACACATAAGCTATAAACAAGTTCCCTCATAAACTCACCTTTGTTCAGCTAAATAGATTGAGCTCCTTGAGTCTCTCTCACTGTAATGAATGGTTTCTAATCCTTTAATCAATTCTCATGGCTCTTCTCTGAACCCTCTCCAATTTATCAACACCCTTCTTGAATTGTGGGCACAGATCTGGATATTCCTGCACTTCTCCCACCAGTGTCAAATACAGAGGTAAAATAAACCTCCTTACTCCTACTCAAGATTCCTCTATTTATGTATGCATGGATCACATTACTCCTTTTACACTGAGTGTCACACTGGAGCTCATGTTCAGGTAATAATCCACCTGAACCCCCAAGTCTCTTTCAGAGTAACTGCTTCCCAGGATAGAGTCCCACATCCTGTGAGTAAGGCCTAAGTTCTTTGTTCCTGAATGTATACATTCACATGCACCCTTACTAAAATGCATATTGTTTGTACGTGCACTAGACCAATTCTATAGATTCTAATAGTCCTACACAAATACCTAGGTATTACAAGACAATTTTAGATTACATAGTCTAAATATCTAATAGTACAAGCATAGTTATGAACCATCTATTCCAATAGTTAAGAGTTCAGTAAATATCTCAAGCATAGCCTGGCAAATTGAAAACAATTAAACTGATTTGCAAGCCACCAGTTTTACAAAAACATATTTGAATATTAGGCACCTCTCTTTGTGGAAGATACAGATAAATCTCCATTATTTAGGAAGATTGTGTCAAACACACAAAATGCTAAATAACTGCAAAGAGAGAATACATTGAAGTGTTTTAGTTTTGATAATAACCAACAAAAGCTCAGTAATCCATCATTAAACTTGGTGCCCTAAAGTCCCTGGCTTTTGTTGGTTTGCAATACAAATTTAATTTTGTTTATATGAGATTCAATTTCCATGGGGTGAATAATCATGAAATGGAAAAGTTGTGCTGAACCACAACTAAAAGCTCAAACTGTTTTCTTGAGAGATCATCCTATTTCAATTAAAATAATGGCACCGGAGAGCCGGCAAAATGGAGGTAGGGGATCGTTCAAGCTTCCCTACACATTCCTTCCTTCTATTGCATATAAATTGTGATATTTCTTGATCATCTTACAAAAGGATTGGAGATTGTAGGATGTGGAGAATTTTTGAACATTGTGTGGTAGTCTAGGAGGACAAAATGTTCACTAGAATGAGAGTGTCACATTTATTTACCTGCTTTGCCATTTAAAACTAGGTCTTTAAGAGGGTGAGCAGATGTCCCAATTTTATATGGACTGTCACAATATTCACGGCTTTGTCTTGTATGGCTGCCTATTAACCCCCATCCTCTATCCCGATATTTCCCACTTGCTATCTGGTCACCCTAGCCTCTAAATTCAAAGGGTTCCTATTGCACCATCCAACCCTTTTCATGTTTAAATTTGGATGAGTTTTTTCTCATTCATAGGCTTTTGGAAAATCTTCAATACTCTGTGTGATTCATTAGACGCTAGCACTGTGATTTGGGATAAATAACCCATTAGCCGTGTTTTAAAATGGCTGTGACTGCTAAACCCTTTGTTCCGTGTTGACCTTCAGAGACTTTTATAGGGGACTGTGAAAAGAAGAAAATGCTCAAGTAACATTATAAATAAGTAAAAGCAGCAAAGAATCCTGTGGCACCTTATAGACTAACAGACGTTTTGGAGCATGAGCTTTCGTGGGTGAATACCCACTTCCTCAGATGCATGTAATGGAAATATCCAGGGGCAGGTATATATATGTGTGCTAGCAAGCAAGCTAGAGATAACGAGGTCAGTTCAATCAGGGAGGATGAGGCCCTGTTCTAGCAGTTGAGGTGTGAAAACCAAGAGAGGAGAAACTGGTTCTGTAATTGGCAAGCCATTCACAGTCTTTGTTCAATCCTGAGCTGATGGTGTCAAATTTGCAGATGAACTGAAGCTCAGCAGTTTCTCTTTGAAGTCTGGTCCTGAAGTTTTTTTTGCTGCAGGATGGCCACCTTAAGGTCTGCTATAGTGTGGCCAGGGAGGTTGAAGTGCTCTCCTACAGGTTTTTGTATATTGCCATTCCTAATGTCTGATTTGTGTCCATTTATCCTTTTCCGTAGAGACTGTCCAGTTTGGCCGATGTACATAGCAGAGGGGCATTGCTGGCATCTGATGGCGTATATTACATTGGTGGATGTGCAGGTGAATGAACCAGTGATGGTGTGGCTGATCTGGTTAGGTCCTGTGATGGTGTCGCTGGTGTAGATATGTGGGCAGAGTTGGCATCGAGGTTTGTTGCATGGATTGGTTCCTGAGCTGAGAAGCAGCCGCAGGAGGAGCTCGGAGCCCACCTGCTGCCCCCTGCAGTCTCTGGGCAGCTATCAGCTCTGTCTATAATAATCTTTCAGACTCTTTTGTAGTTACTGAATTTGTGGTTGGTACCATGCTATACAGATTTAAAAAACGGTCTGTTCTGATACAATCTATGGGAGCAAGCATGTGTACACACTTATATATACATTATATATGATTATAATTGTAACTACATGGCAGACACTGGGGTTTTAGTTCTCTTTTTGTATGCTCTCTTTGTAAGTTTCATTGAATCATTTCAAACAATTTCAACAAAAATATGCAAGTTTATAATATATATAACTCAAAAATATATACAACTCAAATGAGGATGATCATATATTTGTAAATTTAGTAAATCTGTTCATATTTGGACACACTTTCAAGTCTTTTCTCAGTCCTTACTCAAGCAAAAATTTCATTGAAGTTCCATTGTTGCAACAGGTTTGTACAAGTATAAGGGTGGAATGTATCCCCTGTTCAAGGGACCAGCCCCAGTCCCCTGCACTATGTAAGTCTTATTTTAAAACCTCAGATTAGGTTTAAGTGAACTGATGGGGTGCTTAGGCTTTTTGTTAGAATTTATCTGAGATGACTGAGTAAGTAATGAAAACTTGACTAAGAATTTCAAAATTTAGACCATTAGAAAGGTCTGAATTTCCAATATCTTTCTGGCTGAAGTAGTTTTAGATAACTGGACATTTAAAAATCATCTTTCTGTCACAATACAGTAAAAGCTGTGTTATCTGGCACTTTACCAGCCGGAAAGCTCTATGAACCAGCATTTCTGATCTTCATTGAAAGTCCAGTTTATAGTCCAGTTGCCTTGGGGCTAGCAGGCTCCCTACCTGGCTCCCTGGAAGCGGCAACTTGTCCCTGCTGCTCCTAGATGAAGGAATGGCCATGAGGGGTTTGAAGTGCAGGAGGGGGTGTGGCACTGGGGCACAGGATCTGGGAGGCAGTTTGTGTGCAGGAAGGGGGGTCAGAGCAGGAGGTTGGGATGCAAGAGGGATTTCAGGGTGCAGTTGTCATGGTATATTTCCCCAATCTGAACCTTAGAGTCCAAAAGTTGGGGTACCAGCATGAATTCCCCTAAGATTAATTACCAGCTTAGATCTGATAGCTGCCACCAATCAGGACTTGGAGTGTCTAATACACTCTGGTCCCCCCAAAACCTTCCCTGGGGACCCCCAAGACCCAGACCCCCTGGATCTTAACACAAGGAAAGTAAACCCCTTCCCTCACCGTTGCCTCTCCCAGACGTCCCCTCCCTGGGTTACTCTGGAAGATTATCATGATTCAAACTCCTTGAATCACAACACAGAGAAATCAGGTTTGTTCCCCCCCTTCTCTTCCCCTCTAGGTGTTCCCTCCCTGGGCTATCCTGGAGAGATAGTCAGATTCAAGCTCCATGAATCTAAAACAAAGGGATTCCACCCTTCTCCCCTCCCTTCTCCTTCCTGTTAAGTACTGACTCAATTCCCTTGAGCCTTAACAAGGGGAAAAAATCAGACAGGTCTTAAAAGCAAAACTTTTAACAAAAAAAAGAAAGAAAAAAGTAAACGGTGTCTCTGTAATTTAGATGGTAAAAGTTACAGGGTCTTACAGCTTATAGACACTAGAAAGAAGCCTCCCCCCAGCAATATATGCAATTTAAAATATTTCCAGCAAACTACACATTTGCAAATATAGAAAACAATCAAAAGACTATAACCGCCTGTTCTACTTAATACTCACTATTCTGAATATATAAGAGACTGTAGCAGGGAGATTGGCAAGAAACCTGGTTGCACGTCTAGTCCCTTCCAGGCCCTAGAGAGAACAAAACAAAATCCAACAAGGTTTCCCTCCACTGAGATTTGAAAGTATCTTGTTTCCTGATTGGTCGTCTGGTCAGGTGTTTTTGGTTCCCTGTTTGTTAACCCTTTACAGGTAAAAGAGACATTAACCCTTAACTATCTGTTTATGACAGCGGTATTCAGATAGCGCTTGCCTTAGGCAGCTTCCCAAAGGCAGTGACCTGTCCCTGCTGCTCCTACGTGGAAGCACGTGCTTCCCCCATCCTGTCCTGAGCACTGGCTCCGCAATTCCCATTGGATGGGAACTGTGGTTAATGAGAGCCATGTGAGTATCACCTGTGATCTGAGGCAGCGCACAGAGCCACCTAGTCGCGCCTCAACCTAGGAGCAGCAGGTACAGGTCACCGCTTATGGGGAGCCACCGGAGGCAAGCACTGTCTGGATCTGGCACCCCAAAACCTCTCCTGTACCCAAACTCTCTCCCAGAGCCAGTGCCCCACACCCCCTCCCATGCCACATCTCCCACGCCCAAACTTCCTCTTTCTTAGTTAACTGGAATTTTTCATTTATCAGCACCCCCCATTCCGCCAACATGCCAGATTAAAAAAACATTTACTGTAATATTGTCAAAAGGCCCCATATGCTTACATACATATAACTAAAGGAAAAGAGTAAGTAAGACAGACTTGGTACATCCATCCAACTCTTTAAATTCCTTTTTCAAAATGAGGGAGAAATATGTGTGAAAGCATATGTGCTGGCCAAAAGGAAGGAGACAACAGATTGCTTTGCATTTGGAGACAGAAGAGAAATCAAGCAGCATAAACAGTGCACAATAATTGTCATTCTGATCAGCCAAAACACCTCAAGCTTTCCTTTAGTCAGGTACTTTTTCAAGTTCTCCTCTAAACTGTTAATCATTTTGATTTTTGATTAAAAAATATATGAATCACCTTCCTGCAATAGACATTGACTGCCAGAAGTGAACTTTTAAAAACTCCAACTTCTCTGAATAAAATGATCTTTCATGTAGAAATAATCTTTCATGTTCTGGATCTGTCATGTACAATAGGCCTTTTAAACTGAAAAGATAATATGTATAGGGCCTGAATATTACCTAGAGAAGAAACAACTCTATATTTAAATTCTAGGTAGAGTTGCTAACTACTATGGGCCAATCCATCAAGTGAAGATAATTGATAAAAAATTCAGTAATAAAAAGACAGAAAATTAAGACCAACAGAACTATGAAAAGATTGATTGTGGAGACCCTGAATCTTTCTTTTATAAATGACAATATTTTATAGAACATTTAAAGAAGAGAATATGCAGCTATTGTCACATGTATATCTTATTGTGTATAGGAAAAAATATTTGAACTCTTAACCATTTTAGGTCGTCTTACTCTGGATTTCCTTTCTTGGTCTCTCTTTCACCTTCACAGCCAGATCTTTCCTGTCTCCCCATTGACTCTCTTCAACTTCCAATCATTTCCCAAAATGTTTTGATCCCCAGTACATCCTTGCCTCCTTTCCTTCTCTCTCCCTCTGTCCCCAAGATGATTCTCAAAAGGATACTTCCTTTTCTAATCGACTATGAGATATGTCCAATGCTTAATTTGTGCGAGGCTTTGCCAGGGCTGAGCCCCGGCACCTCTATATTTGGCAGTTCATAGTCCCAGAACCTCTGGGCTTGGCATGTCAGTAATGAAAGTAAAACAAACAAACAAACAAACCTTTAACCTCTGCACCTAATTACATGCGCCCCAGCACCTCTTTCATTACACATTAAGCACTAGATATTGCCATCTGTCTCTTTGCAAAGGAGAGCATTTTCTTGTAGTCAATCTTGTTGTGTTCTACGGCTTCCACAGTCAGTAACATACCAAAATTAACTGAGTTCCGTTGCAACCCCTTAATGCAGCGCCTTTGTGCACATGCATTATGATACAGTCTATAATTACATGATTGCATACTATTTTTTTCCACAGAAGCCCTATCTTATTCACTGCACAAGATAGACTTGTGGAGATGAATCAGTTATGTAGTGAAGGAGACTGTTGTCTGCAGGACCCCTGCTTCATTTGTTGCAGACATTAGAAGGTGTGTAGTGAATGAGGCACCAGATTTCAGAAAGAGAAAGGACGGTTTTATAGCTATTTCTATATTTCTACCTCCTTTTATTTTTGCAGCTATATGCAAAAAATAAATATAATGAACACTGGGACATGGTTAAGTTAAATGGAGTGATAACTGTGTATCTGCAAATCAGCACTTTTTAATGGCCTCAAAGGAACAAGATCATTGTCCTCTGCAGCAGGTGAAAAATAGCAAAATTATTTCACAGAGACTATAGCCTTTGGTGTACAATATGCATAGCGCAGTAGTTTTGCATTGCAATTATGAGAACAACAGCTTTGCTTAATGTAAGCAAATGACTAAATCTAATATAGCAAAGATCAAACATTGTCACCAGTTCTACCTCCCATATACATACCTAAAACCTCCAATGCAGACTTGTGTATCTTCATCCAATTAACTATGTAGCTGGTAAGAAAGCTTAATTTCATAATATTAGCATATTTTTCCTCTTTGACAATATTAAAAAAAGAGTAATTCTTCATTTGCAAACCTGTGTTACTAGAAAATGGCAGCTAAACATCTGGCAAACAGAAACTACAACACAAAAGATTCATCACACACAACAAGAATCTGAATTATGAATACATTAAATCTTCACACCTATGCTTCTGAAGATATAGGTTAAAAACAACTCAATTGCCATACTAATATGGACTCAAGTTCTGACTTCTATTATATGTGTGGGCTATTGATGTCAGGGGTGTAAGGCAAAATTTGACCCTGTGATTAAAACCTAATTTGTGCTGGTCAGAATATAGATTTGGTCTTCCCCCGTCACACATAGAACATTTCAATAAAACTGTATTTTTTTGTTTGCTTCAACAATTCACATAGAAAATTTTGATTTTTGACAAAATATCAAAAAATGAAATACTTTGCCAGAAAACAGAAATATTTAAGCCAAAACCTGAAATATTTCAGTTCATGAGCCTACGTTCATGCCACATGGAAAGTGTAGTTCAGGTGCCTTATGCTCCCATTTTCCTCTATGTTCAGGCTCCAAAGCCAGACTGTGACTCTCATGAAGCACGCTCTTAGGGAAGGGAGAGGGTGTGCCCTAGAAGTCTCTGGATGTGGTACAGATTGAGAGAGCCCAACCCTTAGAGGGGTGAAGGTATCCAAGCTACAACTTCTGTGAGGCACCATTTTGAATTGAAATATTTTGATTTTTTTTATGAGATATAGAAATTTTATGAAGAAAGCACACATTTTTGTGAAAACAATCATATTTGTCAAAAACACAATTTTCCATTGAAAAATTGTTGATGGAACATTTTCAATAGCCAGAATCCTATCCTGCATATCTGAATACCTGTGATAAGTCAAGGCTTCTGTCCAGCTGCCAAAGACTCATTGTTACAGCCACAGTCTCTTTGAGCATTTTTATTATCCAACTTAAACAAAACATTTCCACAGCTCGCCCTTTACATCTCGGGCTCTTCCTGCCTCCCCTCCCAGGGGACTCTGACAGTCCTGCTTCTTGCAGTACTGACTGTGGCCTGGTCTACACTACGCATTTAAACCGAATTTAGCAGCGTTAAACCGATTTAACCCTGCACCCGTCCACACAACGAAGCCCTTTATATCAATATGAAGGGCTCTTTAAACTGATTTCTGTACTCCTCCCCGACGAGAGGAATAGCGCTGAAATCAGTATCGCCATGTCGAATTAGGGTTAGTGTGGTCACAATTCGAGTTTATTGGCCTCCAGGCGGTATCCCACAGTGCACCATTGTGACCGCTCTGGAAAGCAATCTGAACTCAGATGCACTGGCCAGGTAGACAGGAAAAGCCCTGTAAACTTTTGAATTTCATTTCCTGTTTGCCCAGCATGGAGCTCTGATCAGCACGGGTGGAGATGCAGTCCCAAATCCAAAAAGAGCTCCAGCATGGACCGTACAGGAGATACTGGATCTGATCGCTGTATGGGGAGACAAATCTGTTCTATCAGAGCTCCGTTACAGAAGACAAAATGACAAAGCATTTGAAAAAATCTCCAGGCTATGATAGACAGAGGCCACAGCAGGGACTCAACACAGTGCTGCGTGACAAGCGTAACAGAAAGCCAAAGAATCAAATGGACGCTCATGGAGGGAGGGAGGGGGGACTGAGGACTCCAGCTATCTCACAGTCCCCACACTCTCCGAAAAGCATTTGCATTCTTGGCTGAGCTCCCAGTGCTTGTAGGGTCAAACACATTGTCTGGTGTGGTTCAGGGTATATCTCGTCAATTTACCCCCCTCCCCCCGTGAAATAAAAGGGAAAAAAATCATTTCTTGACTTTTTTCAATGTCACCGTATGTCTACTGCATGCTGCTGGTAGACGCAGTGCTGCGGCACTGAACAGCAGCATCCTCTCCCCTCCCCGGTGGCAGACGGTACAGTACAAAATGACTGATAGCTGTCCTCATCATCCTGTGAGTGCTCCTGGCTGGCCACAGTTAGGTCGGCCAAGGGCACCTGGGTAAAAATAGGAATGACTCCTGGTCATTCCCAGCAGATGGTACAGAACGGCAGGTAACCGTCTTCATCATAGCAAGTGGGGGCTGACCTCCATCAGCCCCCCATCCCCTGTTTATGTCTAAAGAAAAGATTCTGTACTGCCTGGACTATCATAGCAGCTGGAGGCTGCCTCCCCCTCATTTAATCTTACTAAAAAGTCAGTGTTTCTTATTCCTGCATTATTACTTCATCACACAAATGGGGGGAACACTGCAATGGTAGCCCAGGAGGATTGGGGGAGGAGGGAAGCAACGGGTGGGGTTGTTGCAGGAGCACCCCTTAGAATGGCATGCAGCCCATCATTTCTGCGGGATCTGACACAGAGCGGCTGTGCTCTCTGGTTCTCTGGTACACTGGTTCTCTAGTACACTTGCCCCATATTCTAGGTAGGACTGACTCCCTCCTTTATGTTTTATCTAAAAATAGAATGACCCGGGGAGTCATTCCCATTTTTGTCTTTGCGCCCCCGGCCGACCTCAGTGAAGGCCAGTCAGGAGCACCCATGACAGCAGCAGACAGTACAGAACGACTGATAACCGTCATCTCATCGCCAATTTACAATGGCATGGCAGATGGTACAATAGGGATGGTAACCGTCTCTGCTACCTTGCAAAGGCAAATGAATGCTGCTGTGTAGCACTGCAATACTACCTCTGTCAGCAGCATCCAGTACACATACGGTGACAGTGACAAAAGGCAAAACAGGCTCCATGGTTGCCATGCTATGACATCTGCCAGGGCAATCCAGGGAAAAAAGGCGTGAAATGATTGGCTGTCGTTGCTTTCCCGGAGGAAGGATTGAGTGATGACATTTACCCAGAATCACCCGCGACACTGTTTTTGCACCATCATCATTGGGATCTCAACCCAGAATTCCAATGGGCGGGGGAGACTGCGGGAACTATGGGATAGCTACAGGATAGCTACCCACAGTGCAACGCTCCAGAAATCGACGCTAGCCTCGGTACATGGACGCACACCACCGAATTAGTGTGCTTTGTGTGGCCGCATGCACTTGATTGTATACAATCTGTTTTATAAAACCGGTTTATGTAAAATTAGAATAATTCTGTAGTGTAGACATACCCTCACTCTCCCTCTACCATTTCTTTGTCACTCCTAATCCTCTTCCCTTCCAGCTTGTCCTCACTGAAATGCTCCCTGGTTCAGGATAGCCAAGATGCAGTCCCACCCCCTTTATTAGCCTAACTGGGTGCACCTGGTCTGCCACAGAGTACCTGGACCTACTTCAGTTATATACTGGCATACTTCTCTCCCACCCATTTTCAGAAAAACCTGTCCCTTTTCACAGGCCTGACCTGAGAGAGACCCATGCTTATTCTGGGGCCACCATCCAAGCTGCACCCCCATACACATCACCCAAATTTCTTCCATACCAAAACAAAATATTCCCATAGGAAGTTATATAAGAACACTCCATAAAAATTCACATGCATTAGAGAGGATTCCTCAAGTTACCCACAGTCCCTAAAGCCGATGCTTGCTCTGATGCCAGTTCTGCAGAGGTTTGCTCCCCAGGGCTTTCCCCAAACAGATGCTTTGAGTAAGTACCAAGGATGTGCTGTAGCTCCAGCAGCCTCTTTGGTTAAGAGCTTCAGCCTAGCACCCTTGCCAGTTGTAATTGCTTTTGGGCTTAATTCCTAGTGGGTTGTAGGATAACTTTTCTATCTGTTCCATGGGAGTTGATCAGAAGTGCTTTAAAGAGAGCCCACAGCTGCCCCACACCCATATACCCGCAGCACAACTTCAAATACCATTGCATTCCCCTTAAGCCACGAGACTGTAAAAACTCATTAAGTGGTTGCATAAAACATCCGTGATTTCCATTGCATGTGTAGTTCCAGCACTAGTCATGACAGTTGCATTGTCTAGCTGTAGTTGAAACTTCTTTTGCCAGATTATCTGAAATCTGGTTTCATAAGCCATGGCAAAAGGGGAGAAAAGCAGGGGAATAACAGTGGAACAGTGATTCCATTTAGAATAATGTCATTTGGTCGGAGTAATGTCCCAACTTCTCCATGAAGGTAAAGTCCTGCTCTCTGAAACACCTTGGCATCATGCACCTTATCAGTGCAACTCACATTAGTGTCCATAAATCTGCCCCTGTGATTTTATGTACTCGTGTGCTCCTTGCAGAGGGCAAACTATAGGCATATAGATCCAATCAATGACCCTTGCACAATTTGAAAAGCCCATTCTCTCAAAGCTAGCAATTAATTCAGTAACAGTTGGAATGCCGACCACCTTTGAGTAGATCACAGTCCTGATCATCACAAATCTCTGCCACAACCCCTACAGTTGAATTGCCAGTTCCAAACTGTTTAGCTATGGACTTGTAGCAATTTGGGGTAGTCAGCTTTCAGATGGCGATAGTGTTCTGCTTCTGAACTGACATGGCATCCCTCCTGTGCTTTGCGGGGGTTTAAGCTCACAGACACAGGGCTTGACTACACTGGAGAGTTGCAGCGCTGGTGGTGGGTTTACAGCGCTGCAACTTACTCACCATCCACACTTGCAATGCACATACCGCGCTGCATCTCCCTGGCTGCAGCGCTGGCTGTACTCCTGCTCTGCCTGGGGTATAACGATTGCAGCGCTGGTGATGCAGCGCTGCTCTGCCAGTGTGGCCACCAAAAGCACTGTAATTGGCCTCCAGAGGTATTTGGAGGTATCCCAGAATGCCTGTTCAGCCACTCCCAACAGCGCTGCAAATGCTGCAAATGTGGCCACACTGCAGCTCCAGTAGCTGTCAGTGTGGCCACACTGCAGCATTTTCCCTACACAGCTGTATGAAGACAGCTGTAACTCCCAGCACTGTACAGCTGCAAGTGTAGCCATACCCACATTCACCACAGATATTTTGTGTCTACAAGTGTCAGGACATGCACAGCACAAGGGTCATTTATTGCCCTTCATCCAGCAGCTGACTCTGCTCCAGTAGTCCCTGTGATGGTGGAGGGGGCATTATAAGGGTACAGCACTTTGGGCTCAGTATTCACTACTGTTTCCATGACCTAGTTGAAGTTCTAATAAAAGAGTCAGGAAGATAGGGAGGTCTCATAGGTGCAGTTAGAAACTTTGACTTTATGGTCTGTCTTCAGCCATTTGATTCTCTCTCTGCATTATTCTGCTGTCTGTTCGATCCCCAATACTGCCTGCCCTTGGACATAGCTTTGTCAACACCATCACTGTGTGCACTCTTGCTGAAGCTGAACATCTTGCTCACCTCACACCAGAGGCCAAGCAAATCCAGCTTTGTTCCTCTGGCCAGTTAGCAGTGCACTTGATGAAGGGGTGTTGGCCTAGTTAATACACAGGAGGACTAACTATGTTCCCAGTTGAACAGTTGGCATGGAAATGAAGGGTTAAATGACGAGCAGCTACACTTGTACCAGAAGATGGCTTCTGGTTTCTGGGAAGCAAGTGGGAAGCTTTGGCAGATGGCTGGGCTAGGAAGCATAGCTGCAGGAAATTGTGGCACTGTATTGGTGGACTCTCCAGACCAGAGTCCAGTGACCTAGCTTCAGCTGCGTCCACCTTGCAAAGTGCCTGGGCTTTGACTTGTGTCACAGTAGAATTCAGGCTCTTACCCAGCCCCCTAGCAGGGTCCATGGATCTAAGTCTGGAAGCATTCCTGACCTGAGACAGACTAATTTCTGTGTGGATGAAAGCAGGCCTTAGGCTTACACCTGAGTCAGAGTCCAGGTTTAGTGTGCTGGATAGACATACACCAAGTGGCTAGAACACAGACAAGACTGAAAGGTAACTGCTAAGTCAAGGCAACATTGACCCCAGATTGTATTAGAGGGCTATCCAGCCTGTGACAGTACCACAGACATGAGAGTCCAAGACAATATATTCTATATCAGGGGTAGGCAACCTATGGCACGCATGCCGAAGGTGGCACACAAGCTCATTTTCAGTGGCACTCACACTGCCCAGGTCCTGGCCACCAGTCCCGGGGCTCTGCATTTTAATTTAATTTTAAATGAAGCTTCTTAAACATTTTAAAAACCTTATTTACTTTACATACAATAGGTTAGTTATATATTATAGACTTATAGAAAGAGACCTTCTAAAAACGTTAAAATGTATTACTGGCATGCAAAAACTTAAATCAGAGTGAATAAATGAAGACTCGGCACACCATTTCTGGAAGGTTGCCAACCCCTACTCTATACATTAAACAGTTTTAAATCTCACTAAGTTTCTAACATCAATTGTGTCACATTTTGTTCTTTCTGATGGCATTTTCTGTGTATCAAAACCTTAAGGTTCTTCTTTTAAAAGGGAATTGCTTTTAGGAGTGATCTAGATGAATAAACTTATTCAATAAATGAAAAGCCCAGATTAAAATGCCAATTTTTCATTACTATGACAAGGTGAAGTCAGGTTTCAATAACACCACAGATAAATTTAGTAGCTTATAAAAAAAACATCAGAAAGCCTCTTCATCTTCAGCTATCCTAAAATCTTAATATAAAGTTTTCTTCAGAAATCATGCTGTTAGGAAGAGCTGCATAGAAAGATGTCCTAGAAAACAGGATGAATAGCACTCTTGCAGTATTAAATTATTTACCTATTCTCTGCTTTGATATAAAAAAAATGGACTTGCTTGTACTCTTGCTTGATACTTCATTTACCATAGAGAAATGGGCTTTTCTTCAGTTGAGAACTGGCTAATTTCCAGAGATTTTGCAAGGGACCAAGGGGCCTCTGAGCCAGGGAGGAAGGAAGATTTCTTGAGTGAAGGATGGAGGAAATCCCAAATTAACCCATCTTCTCCTCCACATCTTGTCCTACATTCCTTCTGTGCCTTCCCTCCCCTCAAGTTCCTGAATCCTCATGTTTAGTTTGGCAGTCAGACATAGGAACACAGATCATATCAGATGGTCTGGCTGGTAGAAAAGGAACATTTTTTGAAAGAACTGACATGGATCTGAGAACATGGATATTATAGCACTCGATGTATGAATTAGAGAGGTATAAGACATTCTTTTTAGATGAGAAATACATTGGAAGCAACAGTGAAACATGTGGAACTCCAAAGAGTGAGGTATAGAGTAGGTACTGGATACTGAAGATGAGTTTAGCAATGCAGAAAAGTCAAGATAAAGTCTAATTTGTTATCACTGTTGAAAGAATTAAACTGTTCACTTCAAAAATCACTTCTTTAAAATTCTAGAATTTCATCACTAAAATGTATTGCTAAAATTTATGGTTGGAATGATTAGCAGCAAATATTCAAGTCACTCTAAAATATAAAGTATTTTGTTGTTTTTTCTTATATGTGCTGCTCCAATAAGGGTCACTGAGCCTATGTATTTGGTGCACATCAAATAGAAGACATTAAGAATTCCACACAATTTTAGAAGTTAAATGACCTTTGTTCATGTCAATACCCATTTACAGAAGCTTAGATAATATTATGGATGTTCAAACACTCATTTAATCCCAGTTCTTATTTATACATCTTTCCTCCAGCCAAGGTACGTTGAACATTCTAATGGTATGTTCCTTTCTCTTCTATTAAATCTAGTTATACATTTATGCACTCAAAATAATTATACATTTATTACATATTATATGTTAATTAATTATCAAAAATAAACTTTCATTTATTCAAACCTGCAGAAAGGTTGATAGGTGAAGCAGCGAATATTTTTAATTAGCTGATTTCTTCAGACTTAGCTAATTTACTAGATAAATTAGGAAGATACAGCACATTTTAAATCAGCTAATACAGCCAAAAATTGATTGATTTTAGTGAGTTTAGTTTTGTTTTGCATGGGAACATTTAGCTTCATCTGCATATATTAATTATGGTTATTAAGCATATGCATAGGGGTCAATGATTTTTCCATTGCTCTTCTTCCCTCAAAACAAAACAAGATTTACATTTTCAAAAGCATCTACTTTGTGTGCGTGTCCAATCTAAAATACTTTAGATTTCAAATTCAAAGGTGTTTCATACCCACAACTCTAATTATAGTATATTTTGAGTTCTAAGTATATTAATTTAAATAATAATAAATTCTATTTGCATTATAATCATACCCAGAGACTCCGATCAAGATTGGGGACCCATATTAGAAGATATCAGAGGGGTAGCCGTGTTAGTCTGGATCTGTAAAAGCAGTAAAGAGTCCTGTGGCACCTTATAGACTAACAGATGTATTGGAGCATGAGCTTTTGTGGGTTTCATCAGGAATACAATTCTGAATAAAATATTCAGATGGGTTTAACACAGATACATAAGGTTTACCTTTATGTCCTATTAATTGACATTGCAGTTTAAAATCTGACATTCTAATTAATGATTGACTATTGTTGAGTTTTTGTTTCTGTTTCTTGAGCTTTAACATTTATTCTATTTATGCTCTTCTCCCCTTTTTTCTCCTAGATGGCTATCCAGGAAACATGTCAAAGATGTCAGTTTCAAGGTGACAGGTACTGAATAGCGAAGAAAAACTAATGAAAAACAGTGGCCTTAAGCTATATGTGCAAAATAAACCAAATAACTAGTTGAAATACAAAGGACATTTTGAATATCAGCCTTTGATCAGTATATCTTGTTTGACCTTTAGCTCAGTTGTTCAAGGAAGATTTAAAGGTCAAACAAATTTCAGTTAAGCGGGAACACACCCAAGAATTCAGTGTTCCCAGAAGCAAGACCAAAGCTTTCAGTTTGTTCCAGGTCTCAGACAAAAGCTCTGTGATAATTTGGAAGAACATTCTAGGTATTGAAGTATCAACCTTAGAACATCACTTCAAAATTCCTATGTCTGGCATTGCCATAATCAGATGTTTAACATGATTCAGGAAGAAGTAAGAAAACTATTGTACAGGTGACCCGTTTCTCATACAACAAGAGCTAGCTTGTACAATTGCCACTGTAATGCATCAAGCTCTGTGAGCAAAACAAACCAAATAACTAGTTGAAATACAAAGGCTACTTTGCATATCAGCCTTTGATCACTGTAATGCTGCAACATAGATGCTTCCCACAGTAACAGGAGGGTTTTTTTCCAATCTATATAGATAATCCACCTCCCCAAGTTGTGGTAGTTGGGTTGACAAATGCCTACACCGGGTCAGTTTAACTACAGTGCTCAGGAGCACAAATTGTTCCTGCCCTGAGCTCCATAACTACGTCAGCTTAACTTTTAGGTGGAGATCAGACCTAAGACCTGAACCAAATCCAGTCTATGAGCCATGTCTCTGCACTTCATCAATAGGTCTCCGAACATAAACACTGCAAAAATATTTGTTCTTTCCACATTACAGGCTCAGAGGAAGTATCAGGTATCTTATTAGATATCCAGTTCTGATGAGATTTTAGCCCAAAATAATACTGAGAAGCAGAAAAACTTTCCATATGTTAAATTAATATATGTCCTGTAAAACACCTATCAAACACTTAATGTACCGAGGCCAATATTTTCAAACCCAACCACTAAAGTTAGGCACCTAATTTCATATTGAGGTACCTATATGAATTATATTCAAAGATGATAAAATAGGAGTATTAAATATTAATACAGATTCCAACTTTAGGCACTGAGGTGTGAAAATGTAGCTAGTATGTACACAAGTTAGAGCAACTGCTTGCCATTTAGCTAAGTAGCTCAATTTAAAAAACGGCTATATCGTTCATTATGACCACCATTATGCATGTCTTTAAAAAAAGTTTTAATGTCCCTACTTCCAATTTACGCCCTTTCTCACACCTCTTTTGAACAGCAGTAGATGTACAGGGCCTTGCAAATAACTTTCTAGTGGAGGAAAAATCTTCAATAAGCAGTCTGGGTAGATTCTAAGAGTAATTTGTTTGATTTACATATATTATCCCAGTCCTAAAACTGTGATCTTTAAGGAATCTAAGCCCAGCACCTATTCTTGGTTCCCAAGGAGCAATTCTACTTGAAGAATTGGTTCCAATCGGAGATTATGGCAGACAGCAAATTCTCTTGCTGCTAGCACAGCTCTGAGTTACTACAGATAATTCTTTCCCAGGTGTCTGGTTGGTGGGTCTTGCCCACATGTTCAGAGTCTAACTAATCACCATATCTGGAGTCAAAAAGGAATTCTCCTCAGGTCAGCTAGGCAAAAAATCCCCATGGTCTCTGCCTTTCTTTTCAGCATGGGTCACTTGCTGGTTTGAACTAAAGTAGTTTCTAGCAAAGTTATGAACTTAAGATCCCATGCTTGGCTTTTGAAAGCGTTGTGCAAATTTCCTTCGAGGATGAGGACTGAGAGGTCATATATGAAGTAACTGTGTTGTGAAAAGCATTCACTCATAAATGATACATGTTTTTGTCTTATCAATTTTTCGTTTAAGTTCATTCAAGGGCATAGTAGTGATTATCTAGTTTCACACATACAGTTGTTATTTGGCCCTTTATTGGGGTATCATCCCCAAAGGACAATCATCTATAACCTTCTGACCACTACATACAATTCCAAATATGCTGAACAACTCTGCAGAAGTTTTCAGAAAAAAATGAGGAACCATCTCTTGCACCCTAAATATTCCAGAAGGGGTCCCTCTCAAACAAGAAATCATCATATAGTCCCACACACTGAATAGAAAAAAATAAATGTCAGGAAACCTACCTACAGATTATACAAGAAACCCAACACAACTATCAAAAACACCTGATGACAACCATCCAACACACAAAATATAGTGGGACCAATTACAACAACTTCACAACCCACCAACACCACCTCCAAGAGAAATCATGACACCAGGACTCCCAATGCTATCACTTTATCAAAATTACCCCTCACGAGAACTGACTTATCTGAACTAAGGAAGTAAACTTCTGCCCCACCACAGAACCTGATAGCACATTAGCACGTGGAGAACCAGAATAATGCTTTCACTTGCACTACCTCAAAGAATTGTCTGACAGCAATGGCAACACTACCAATAACTACCACATCCCCACCGACAATCACAAAAAACCAAGAACCATCTGACTGAACACACTACAGTGGACAAAGGCGCACCCTTAATTTTTTGTTTTTCATGAACCAATCAATGTAACATTTAACTGTGAAATCCTTAAGCATCACAACCACCACAATCTCTCACCTCAGAAAGGACAACTATGCAGTTCCTGAAATCCAGCTGCTAGATAGTAAACAAACCTGAAGACAAAGAGGGTACCATTATAGTTCTCACTCATGATGACTATGTCAACAAGGCCAACCAACAGTTCTCTGACACCACCTACTATAAAGAACTCAAAGACCACCTCAGACCACAGTTCACTCAAGAATTTAAAGATATCATCAAATACTTCCTCAAATAACTCCAGGAAAACTCTGCGACCTCATCCCCCAAAACCTACCTCAGAGACCTTCTACATGCTTTGCAAGATACACAAGCAAGGGAACCTAGGTAGGCACATTATATCTGCCCACATCAGGAACTCACAGAAGCCATTGTCAAACCACTCATCACACAAAGGGATAGCTTCCTCAAGGACACAATTGATTCCTTCACAAACTATGCAATATTAAAAGCTTCCCTCAAAACACTCACCTGTGCCACCATTGATGTCACCTCCCTATACAACAACATCTCCTACAATGACACAATTGCTGCCTGTCTCAAATATCTACAAGACATTAGACAATACTCTGATGTCCATCCCAAACACATTGCCAAACTCATCCATTTAATCCGTGCACACATAATAATTTTACTTTCAACAACACTTCGTCTGAGCCACGAGAACAGCCATTGTTACTAAGATGGCTCCCTAATATATCAACCTCTTCAAGGACCACCTCGAGGAAGAATTTCTGGACAAATGCACCACAAAACCAATGATATACTTGAGATTTATAAATAGTATTTTCATCCTCTGGATAGACATTTTAAACTCCTTTATAGCTTTTCACCACAACTTCAACAGCCATCGCTCACCCATCAAACTCTCTCTAGAAAAGTCCCACACCACCATCAACCTCCTGAACAGCATGACAGCTTCAACAACGAAACCCTACAGATAATTATATTCAAGAAATCCACCAATCACCACATTTACATTCACAGATCTTGTAACCACCGCAAAACCACCAAGAAATCTGTTATCTACAGCCAGGTACACGGACACCACAGAATATGCTCCAAGGAGAACATTTGGGGGTACACACCTTAACAGTCTTAAAACTGTCTTCACAAAACAAGGACACTCCACAAGAGAAATAGATTAAATCCGGGAATGGGCCACACAAATATCCTAAGAGAACCTGCTTCAATATTGGGATGGGAAACCTTCTGACTGCATACTCCTAACTGTCACCTAGCAATCCACAGTATCAGAGGGGTAGCCGTGTTAGTCTGGATCTGTAAAAGCAGCAAAGAGTCCTGTGGCACCTTATAGACTAACAGACACAATCCACAGTGACATCCATATGGGGTATCATTAAACAATTACAACCCATACTCAATTTGGATCACATCCTGAATGAAATATTTCCTGAACCACCTTTTCTGTCCTTCAAACAACCCCCAACTTCACCAACTCCTCATTAGAAACAAGCTCTGCAGAGACCAGGACACACCAGCACAAAGTGGCTCTAAATCCTGCCATAACAAAAGACGGAAAATCTGCAGACATCTCTCCCCTGTTATGATGATCAATACCCCACCCCCCACACATACACTCTGAGACTGTACCCCATAATGCTTTTTGGGAATATGACTATTCATCCTATTTGTACACATATATCATTTTTTTACTTGAAGTTAAGAGTATTGGCTGTATACTTGCTTGATTTCTAAGTAAGCTTTGTAAGGCATTTGGTCAGCTTCTTTAGAAAGGAATTTGGAAAGTTAAGTGCCCAATCAAGAAGCACTTAAGGAACAATGGATCTTGGAATGCTCCAATCCACATAAGAAGTCTACTTGAGTATGTTCAAGGTAGCATGTGAACCATGGTTTCTACCTGTCTTTCTGAGTCATGCATGGACATGTGACTTGCCCATGTGACTCCAAAACTCCATCTCGGAGCTGGACTTTGTATAGGAGTGAGGAGGGGGTCTCCACCCACAAGAGAAAGTCTATTTAAACGCCAGGAGATCCCTCCATTTGGTCTTCAGCTGGCTAAAGAGATAGCCTCTCCACCCCCAAGAATACGTGAAATAAACTGGAACAAAGGACAGTCATTACAGGGGGTGTGAGTGATGGCTGGACAGAGACTAGTATGTAAAAGGAAGCTTACTGGAATTGATGAGGTTTTATCGTATTCAGTTTCTTAGACATAGACTTGCATATTCTATTTTATTTTACTTGGTAATTCACTTTGTCCTGTCTGTTACTATTTGGAACCACTTAAATCCTACATTCTGAATTTAATAAAATCACTTTTCACTTCTTACTTAACTCAGAGTATGTATTAATACCAGGGTGGGAGGGGAGGGGAGAGCAGCAAATAGCTGTGCATATCTCTCTATCAGTGTTATAGAGGGTGAACAATTTATGAGTTTACCCTGTATAAGTTTTTTACAGGTTAAAATGGATTCTTTTGGGTTTAGAACCCATTCAGAGTTGGGCATCTGAGTGTTAAAGACAAGAACACTTCTGTAAGCTGCTTTCAGTTAAGTCTGCAGCTTTGGGCCAAGTAATTCAGACCCTAGGTCTGTGTTGGAGCAGAGGGGTATGTCTGGCTCTGCAAGACAAGGTGCTGGGGTCCCAAGCTGGCAGGGAAAGCAGGGGTAGAAGTAGTCTTGGCACATCACTTGACAGTTCCCAAGGGAGTTTCTGTGAATCACCCCGTCAGTCACACAAACACCTTTCAAGATCCCTGAGTCCTACATATAACATGTGGTATACCTTATCCAGTGCAGTAAATGCCCCAACAAGAATGTGAGTGCAACGAGACAATCACTACACTCCTGATACTTATATACTAGGGCACAATAACTTTTTATTTAACTATTTAGAGTGAGTTTAGCCTTAGTACTGTAGAATACAGAAGTTCTGCTGCCTCAGGAGGAGAGAGTAACAATTCATTGTCTGCTCCTACCTTGCACCAGAGGAATACAATTTACCACAACTTTGTAAAGAGTACAATTTACTTCCCCACTCATCCAGCTCAGATAGTGGGTGGATGTGGAGGAGGGATGTGCTGCTGGAGGGGGAACCAAGAAGAGATGAGGCACTACTGTCAACATTTAATTTTAAGTATTAGTGTGAGGGAGAGAATAATTAAGTGTCAAGGCTGTAGCACAAGACAGTTTGCCAGTTTCTATGAAGAAAAGAAACTAACAATTGAAGAAGAAAAAAGAAGTAACTGAAGGCTATTAGAGAATAGGTTAGGAAACAGCTATAGATTTTTTTCTCTTATTAAATGACTGCTGCTCCATTTTGCATATGTAGCTAGAAAATGTCTCTGCTTATGCATGCTGAAAGTTGTAAAAGCATTTTTAAATGTAAAAATAGTTTCAAGTACTGTACCTGCTCTTGGTTTCATTTGCATAATGTGTGTATAATCTTATAAATGCTAATACAACTGAAAGAAACAAAGCACAGCTCTTCAGCATTCCGTACACCGGGAAATCAGGAGATAATGGAGTGCACCAGAGCATCTTGCTGTTTTGATATTTTATTAAACATGCATATTATTAACAAGAATAAAGACTATTTGTTTACAGATAAATCCAAAAAAGCAAAAGTAAACACTGTTCTACATTGTCTGCAGTCATTGTATATAACGATAAACAAGAAGCCTTCAATTTTTTAAAGTGAACAGCATAGTGGTTATATATATCCAAGCTCAATAATCTGCATTTAAATAAAAAATAAAGATGGTAATATTTATCTAAACTGATTCAAAATCGGAACCTTTCAGAATGAAAAAAGAAACATTATTGATAAACTACCATGAGAACCATTAGTACATTAATGAAATAATGTCAATAAATCATTTTGCCCTATAGATGTATCATGCACAATATTATCTACATACTTCAATGTCAAAACAAAGGAGGGAGGGGGATCTGCCATCTAAATGGCTGGAAATCCAACAGTGGTGAGTTTCTAGCAATCCCATTCAGATACATTTGGATACAGTGCAAAGTTGAGCAACTAGAAACTAAAATGTGAACTCCAAAAATTCACCTCCACAGAATGATCTTATATCAGTGGTTATAACTCTAATATTCTGCATTAACTGTAAGATCCTAAGAAACATTAACTGAAGATTTATCATTTAAAAAGCAAAATTTATTTTAAGAAGAAACAAACAACAAAATGGCCTAAACTAATTTTATATAGCTTTCTTTTAAAAAAATTGGCCTATCTACCAAAAAAAAATCAAATGTGTCTTCACCCTGGTCTCTGAATGCATCTTGCAGTCCTACAGATGCATCTTGTCAACCTCCCATTCAAAAAGTTCCAAATGATTTCAACAGTTCTGAAAGGATTCCTTATTTCTAACTTATAAAACTTAAGGCCAAGTTTAGAACAATGATCTACAATTCCATTGAAGCTAATGAAGCTTGTTTACATTTGTTGTGAATTATGCCACAGAGAGTCCATGGATGAATTTTTTGTTTTGTTTTGTTTTTAAGTGATAATACCATGCTAGCAATTTTATTTGGCCAGATAGTCCCCTTCAAACTACCCCTTCTCTAACTGCACAAGACAAGAGCAGCAGTGGTCCCATGAGTGGAGAGAAGGTTCTGCTCTACCTATAGAGGAGGGTCTTAACTTAGAGCCCACACAACTGGAGCCTATCCCAGAGTGGTGCTGATAAACTTTCTGGTAAAGATAAAAAGACAAATGATGAAGATGAGAAACTCAGGGGGCAGGGAGGATGGACAGGAAAGGGAATGAGAACTATGGGGATGGAGAGCAGGAGATCACCTCAGGGCAGGGGAAAGCCCCTGAGCGAGAGAGAAAGCTGATGGGGGACCATCTGGATGGAAACTGTAAAATTATCAATAATGATACAGAAAAGCAGAAGAAGTGTTCAATAAATATTTCTGTTCTGTATTTGGGAGGAAAATACAAATGATGTAGTCATATCATATAACACTCTTTCCATTCTATTGCTATCTCAGAAGGATGTTAATAAGCAGCTACTAAAGTTAGACACTTTTACATTAGCAGGTCCAGATAACTTGCATTCAAGAGTTTTAAAAGAGCTGACTGAGGAGTTTGCGGGACCACTGATGTCAATTTTTGATACATTTTGGCCACTGTGGAAGTTCCAGAAGAGTGGATGAAAGTTAATGTTGTGACAATATTTTAAAAGGGTAAACAGAATAACCCACGTAATTATAGTCCTATCAGTCTGACATCAATCTCAGGCAAGATAATGGAGAGGTTGATACAGGGCTTAATTAATGAAGAACTAACGGAGGGTAATATAATTAATGCAAATCAGCATGGGTTTACGGAAAATAGATCCTGTCAAACTAGATCCTCATTTTTTTTCCAAGGAAATTAGAAGTTTGGTTGATAAAGATAATCGTTTAGATATAATATACTTAGACATCTCTAGGACATTTGACATGGTACCTCATGATATTTTGATTTAAAAACTAGAGAGATATACAATTAACAATGCACACTTTATATGGATTAAAAGCTTGCTAACTGATAGGTCTCAAAATGTAATTGTAAATCAGCAATCATCATCAGACAGACATGTTTCCAGTGGGGTCCAGCAGGGATTGGTTCTTGTCCCTACAGTATTTAACATTACTATTATTATTACCTGGAATAAACCTGGAAGCATTACAGATAAAGTTTGTCAATAACACAAAAATTGGGAGTAGTGGTAAATAAATGAAGATGATGTAATTAATTCAGAATGATCTGGATTCCTCAGTAAGTTGGGTGCAAGCAAGCAATGTGTGTTTTTATATGGCTAAATATAAAAGACTACATCTAGGAACACAGAATGTAGTCTATACGTACAGGATGGAGAACTCCTGGGAAGGAGTGACTCTGAAAAGCCTTTGGGGTTCATAGAGGATAATTAGCTGGACGTAAGCTCCAAGTATGATGCTATGGCCAAAAAGGGCTAATGTGATCCTTAGATTCATAAACAGGGAATCCTGGGTAGGAGCAGAGAGATTATTTTACCTTTGAATTTGCCACTGGTGTAACCACTGCTGGAATGTGCGTCCACTTCTAGAATCCACAATTGAAGAAGGATGTTGATAAAATTGAGAGGTCTCAGAGAAAAGCCATGAGAATAGTTAAAGGGGTGGAAAGCTAGACATAAAAATGTAAACCTTATTTCCAGTCTAACAGTGAGACTAATTAACCATTGGAGGTACTTATCTGGGTCATAGTGGATCCTCCATCTCTGACAATTTTAATTTTTTAAATTTTAATTAAAAATTTGGATTTTTTTTCTAAAAGCTATGCTCCATGAATTATGTTGGGGGAAGTTCTGTGTTATGTGTTATACATGAGGCCAGGTTAGATGATCACAAAGGCAGGGGTGAAAGTAAGGCATTATGAGCCGGTACAGTATACCAGTAAAAAGTGGCCGACTGTACCAGTCCATATAGCTGACTTTGCTGTACCGCGGCAAAAAGAACCTGTTTAAAGTGCAGCAGCACTTTAATATTCTTGCCCCTTTTGCCCCCCAGGCCCACCGATGGGGGCTGGGGTGGGGGCAAATGGAACAGCTACCCCAGGGCTAGTGATTTAAAAGGGCCCGGGGCTCCGGCCACTGTGGGTACTACTGCAGCGACTGGAGCCCCAGGACATTTAAATTGCTGCTGGATCCCTGGGTAGCATGGGTGGGCTGGCTGGGGGACTCTGACCCTCCCAAACCCGGCTCTTTCTGCCTGATGCCCTGCCCCCTCTGGGGGGCAAAGCTGCCCCTCCCCTGAGTACCGGTAAGAGAGAAATTTTACTTTCACCCCGGCACAAAGGTTCCTTCTGGTCATGAAATCTATGAATAATAGCAATGAAGAAAGTCCAGCAGAGTGGATCAGTGAAGGTGGCAACAGCAATGTTAAAGGAAAGAGAATTTGGGAATAGAGTCCAGGTGATATGAAAGAATGGGGCAAAGTGCATAAAAATTGATAAAGAAACATGGAAGAAAGAAAGAATTCCTTCGCTTTCAATTTATATCACCAGAAAGTGTAGATCTAAAGAGAGGAGGAAATCTTACAGTAGCTGGGAAGGGGTTTCTGCATGACTGTGACTACAAAGAGAGGATTAAAAGCTTGTGTTGTTACTCCTGACGGGTGGTGGTTGTCAACTAGTCACATGATTTCATTTTCCCTGATTCCCCACCAATCCAAGGATAGGCATGGAGAAAACAAATGGTATATCTCGTCTATCCCCCCAAAAACTGCAGGTGATATGGCTATTCAGAAAAGAATGGTGAACTATGTATTCAGATTCCATATGTGTATATGTGGGGGGTGGGTGGAAAGATTAGATTTTTATCAGTAAATGTCAGTTAACATTGATTTCACCATACACACACCAACCGATGAAAACTTATTTCTAACAATAATATCAACATTTATAGATAGTCAAAGAATAATGCTGCTTGAGAACTTAGACACTGTTAATCATTGTCTGACACTACAATAATTTCCTACAGCTGTGAAAATATAAATTGATAAACATAAAAAGCTTAAAACACAACATTTTGTGAAACTTTGGAAATCTAAATCAATAAAAATTGAAAAACATGCTTAAAATAATATTGATATCAGCCAAAATTATAACAAAAATGAATTCTGCCAAGCCTATATACAGAAATCTTGCCTTAACCTGTTTGCATTTGTTTATGCGCTAGTTCCACAGGTGCAAATTTGCTGCTGAACTCACTCCTTCCCACAAATTTGTGCTCATGAATTCAGTTTCCATTAAAGAAATAAATTTAAAAACAAAATCCCAGTCCACATGTTTATGAAGAAAATCTGGAAACATGACCAAGTGTAAAACAATTCTGTTTTGTCTTCCTAATTCTAAATACAGCATTAAACAGTAACTCACAGCAAATTGCCTCATTCATTTCAAAGTATTAATTCTACAATCTAAATACCTCCCCATAAGGCACATGGCTTGCATCACTTTAAGAGATCTATTGGGGGGTGGAGAGGAATGAATTGTGTCTGGGTCATTGTGACTGGGCAGGGAGGCCCAGGGAGTGTTAATTATATAAAGGGGAAATTGGGAGGGAAAACTATTTTTTTTAATTTTAATTGTATATTTTGAAAGTTTATTTTAGCCAATGAGGCTATTCCCATGCTTGTAGTTAAGCACAAGCTTAAGTGTTTTGCTGAATGAAGGGATTTAATGGTTAACAGTGCTCATCATTTTAGCAGAAACATCCCACTAATCTATTTATACGAATTCCAAACTTCCTCCCATAATAATATGAAAAACAATAATTTACACTATTTATACAACTTTCCCCTAGCAACTCATTTCTGCCTTGTCACCTCTGAGAACAGAGATAATATTGTCACCATCTGCCAAGCAGCAGCAAAGGCCACAGTTTTGCAGGTCTCTTTCCCACCGAAGGAGAAATCAGTGATGCAGATCCTGGTATTTTCTTAATAAAACTTATTTACAAATACGCACCATGTTTTGAATGGAAGTGGTCATAAACAGCGTACAAACAATACCCTCTTTCAGGGATCTCAGTCCAAACATAAATGCCTGATTCTCAGGAAGGAACTCTGTCTCATACACTGACTCTAGTTACAGAGATTAATGCAGAAAGCAAACTCCCATGCCACAGCCCGGCAGAACTAGCCCACAAAACTAACAAGACAGTATTTCTTCAAAAAAATTTCTCTGCTCATACACTAAGGCCTGGGCTACACTAGCAGCGAAGTTCAAGCTAAAATACTTCAACTTCAGCTACATGAATACTGTAGCTGAAGTTGAAGTATTTTATTTCGACTTACCTGGCCATCCTCATGCTGGCGAGTTGACTGCCGCGGCACCCCCGTTGACTGCGCTTACTCCTCCTGCCGAGGTGGAGTACGGGCGTTGATTAGTGGATTGATTTATCATGTCCAGATGAGACAAGATAAATCTATCCCTGATACATCGAACACTACCCACCGATCTGGTGGGTAGTATAGATGTACCCTAAGAAAATTAAATTTACAAGCAGAGCTGGGCAAAAATTTTTGGACAAATAGTTCATTTGCCAAAAAAGTTTCATATCAATCAAAACTATTCACAAATTGGACACAAATTTGTTGAATATTTTTGGCCAGGAAAAAAAAAAGGGGGGGCAGATTCACTAAACTGGGGGCCAGAAGGAAGTGGTGGTACCTGTCCTTATAAGTTCTAACCCAGTGGTTAGGGTACTCAGCTGGGATGAGGGAAGACCAAGTTCACACACTCCATTCAGGAGCATGAATTTGAATGCAGGTCTTTCTTCTCTCAAGAGACTGCCCTAACAGCCATACTATGGTTTATTCCAGGGTGGGAGTCTCTCCTGTTGAAGCCATTCAACTGTGTACAAAATACTTAAATATTCACTGGGCTGCAGAGAGAGAGAGAGAGAGAGACTGACTGACTGACTGACTGTAAAGCCTGGTGCTTAGGCCATTCACCTGACAGGCTGCAGACCAAACGCTGAGTGTGATAATAAAATTTGTGGATGACACAAAGCTGGGCGGTATTGCCAATATGGAGGAGGATCAGAATATCATACCAGAACTGGATGACCTTGAAAACTGGAATAATAGAAATGGGATGAAATTTGATAAGTGCAAAGTCATGCACTTAGGGACTAAGAACAAGAATTTTTGCTATAAACTGGAGTCTTATCAATTGGGAGTGACAGAGGAGGAGAAAGTCCTGGGTATATTGCTCTATCAGTGAAAGACTATGAGCTGCCAATGTGATGCGTCTGTGAAAAAGGCTAATGTGGTCCTATGATGCATCAGCTGAGGTGTTTTCAGTATAGAAGACACTAGTGAGATTTCATCTGCAGTTCTGGTTTCCTAGTTAAAGAAAGAATAATTCAAATTCAGACAGTTACAGAGAAGGGCTACTATGATGATCCGAGGAACGGAGTGTGATGTTGCACTCCATGTGTTTTTGGAAAGATGCTTATGAGTGTAGATATAATATAACTGGAAGATGCTTTATGCAAAAGGTCTCTTGTAAGGTATCATTACAAAGCTTATAATCTACTGAATGTATTCGTCCTATTTGTAAAAATGTATCATTCTTATATCTGAAGCTAGAAATATTAAGTATTACTCTGAAGTCCTACTGTAATATGCAAAGTGTGGGCCATTAATGGTGTCTTAGAATCTTGATAGCTCCCATTAACTAGGACAATTGGTTGTAAATGGCTCTGTTTACTTGTAAGCCTTCCTGTATACATGTGTGTGCCAGTCAGTGGGTAATGAAGTCTCACAGAGCATGTGAACATGTCACATAATACTGGAATTCATCTTAAACCTGGTGGTTTTCCATTTAGAAGGAAGGGTGGGAACCCAGAGAGAGACAAAGGATTCCCACTTTGCGTGAAAGATATAAAAGGGGGTGGAACAGAACAAAGGGGGCTGCAGGCATGTCGAAACCCCTAGTTACTACCTGAGCTGGAACTAACAAGAACTGTACCAGTGGAAAGGATTGGGCCCAGACTAATATGGAATCTAGTCTGTGAAATAAGCTTATTGGAACATCTCTGAGAGTAAGTTTTATCTGTAATCAGTTTCTTAAATGTATTAGGCTTAGAGTTGCATGTTTTGTTTTATTTTGCTTGGTAACTTACTTTGTTCTGTCTGTTATTACTTGAAACCACTGAAATCCTACTTTTTATATTTAATAAAATCACTTTTGTTTATTAGTAAACCCAGAGTAAGTGAATAATACCTGGGGGAGCAAACAGCTGTGCATATATCTCTCTGTCGGTGTTACAGAGGGCGGACAATTTATGAGATTACCCTGTAAAAGCTTTATACATACAGAGTAAAATGGATTTATTTGGGGTTTGGATCCCATTGGGAACTGGTTGTCTGGGTGCTGGAGACAAGTGACTTGCTGAGCAGTTTTTGGTTAAAAGTCTTCAGCTTTGGGGGTGTGGACCAGACCTGGGTCTGTGTTGCAGCAGAGTAGTGTGTCTGGCTCAACAAGGCAGGGTTCTGGAGTCCCAAGATAGCAGTGGAAAACAGACTCAGAGGTAATTCCAACATGTCAAGTGACAGTCCCAAGGGGGTGGGGGGAGGAGTCTCTGTGACCAAATGCATCACATGGAGAATCTATCTTACAAGAGGAGACGTAAGCAGCTTGGCTTATCTAGCTTAACCAAATGAAAGCTGAGGGGAGATATGATTGTTCTTTATCAATACATCAGAAAGAGAGAGCAATTATTTAAATTAAGAGCTAATGCTGGTGCAACTGTATAAACTGTCTCTCAATAAATTTAGGCTAGAAATTAAACAAAGGTTTCTAACCATCAAAGTAGTGAGGTCCTGGAACAGCTTTCAAATGGGAGCAGTGGTGTCAAAAACACTGATTTGTTTCAACTTGATAAGTTATGGAGGGGATGGTATAATGAGGTTGCCTACAATGGCATATGGCCCATTTCTGGGTCCTTTTTGCTGCAATAAATAGTTATACAAAATGGAATTGCTTTACCAGGAGAGACTGAGAAACTTCTGCTCCAGAATGCCCAATTGCCTGGTGATCAGGACACTCACTCAGGAAGATGACCTGTGTTCAAACCCCTGCTCCTCAGTGGAAATTGAAAGCTGTGTCTCCCCGGTGAGTGTTTTAACCCCGATGCTAAATGTTATAAAAGAGGTACGGCTTCCTCCTCCTCTTTTTTTGGCAGTTGTGTAAAATCCAGCCATTAAACAGGTCCAGAACAAAAAAGCTTCAGGTCAAACACCATGTTTTGTTCAACCTGAAATAGGTTTTTTCCATTCAGTTCACCCCAAACTGTTTTGCCCCCTCACCATTTTTTTTGGAACAGCCAGTGAACCAACCAACCTCCCCTCCTCCTAAGAAACAATTATTCAACCTGCTCTGATTGTAACACTATTGTACTATCTCCAGCAAGGTTCACCACTGTCATAACAATATACAGAGAAACAAAAAATAATTTAATGGAATAATCAAGATGTATACATTCTTAACTGATTTTTTTCCTGTAACCCTGTTCTACCTCCCTCTCCTCCCCCCACCTTTTATGTGTTATGACTGAATGTGCACTATATTAAACTTTTCAATGCAGAGACCATTGGAAAGATTCTCTCCTGCATTGAAGCTCTTTGTGCTATTCAAAGGAGCCAAAAATGTACATAGTGTCAGCTGAGAATTCTCCTGACATGGGGGAGCTCTCAGATGGTGCAGAGCTGGCATCCTCCCCCTCAACGAGTTCTAGGAGAGTGAACACCTTGGCTGAAGACAGGGAAGAAAAGGGGATGTGTCCACAGTATGATGGGTTCTGGCAATAGTTGGTATAAGTTTCCTCAAGGGCTATTGACAACTGGCATAGATTAGAGAAGGCCATACGCAGTCTCACCTATGTGGCGGCCAGTGCAAATTGGAAAATGTATCAAGCTTCTTGACCCATTCCCTGCCCCAAAGATCTCAGAGGGGAGAAACTTGGGTCTTCACTTGTTTCTGTGAAGTGTCCAGCACATTATAAACAATAACTTGCACTATTTACACAACTTTCTTACATAGTCCTCAAACTTATATGAAATGTTGGATCCAGGGTGAAAGATATTCCAGTAATTTTCACGGTTGACTATTAACACCAAAATACTAATGTATAAATATTTATTGCTACTGGGAAAATGCTTTATCATGCATTTACTTCTCACAAAAGACATAATGGTGATATTGAAGTAAGAGAAGACCATACAGCCCATAGCAGTTGAAGGTATTTATTTATTTTAAAAAAGTAAATCCTATAATCTATTTTAACTCTTATAATGCTAGTAATTAGGTTCTCTTGACATGATTCAGACATGATTCACTAATACAAAGTGGGTTAGAACCTATAGAAAAAACTCATGGTCTAATGGTGGCAATATATGGATCCAGGAACCTAGCTAAGAGCTACCATTTTATTTCTTCAGTCTTCAAAAATCTGTCTAGTTGTCTGTTCAACTGATTTATTGAGCTTGTCTCTCATTGCTTTTAGCAGATTGTTCCATAATTCACATTCTTTTGTTTAAAGAAAGCCTGCCTGAATGGTTTATAATCATCCTCTCCTAACTTGTCCATGACTTCTTATTTTGTGAGTTAATGTCTAAAACAGCTTTGTAGCAAAAATATGTTCTTTACATTGCAAGATCTTAGAAAGAGTACTACACTGAAATGACACCTTAGATTTTTTGGCAATTTCAGAACTGCAACTTCAAATAATAATGGACATTTCTGGTCTTTGCAATTTTCTCACTGCAATACGTTGAATGACTACTGTGAAAAAGACAGGCCAGACAGCTGCAGAAGAGTCTGGGAAAACAGGACCTTTAGCATTCTAGAGCTAACATACCTTTTTCCTACAAGCTGGGAAGGTGTCACTTCAGGTCAGTTAGGGACACCTGAGTCCAATTAAGGGCTGCTTGAAACCTGTTAAAATCACTCTCCTGGTGAGAGAGGGGAGGAGAGAGACAAACTGCTGTAAGACTGGAGGCAGCTGGGAGATAGGCTTCTCTAGGGAACGCACCCAAAACCCAGTGCCTGTTTAGGAGGACTGACACCCTGAGGCATGTGACGGGACCACATTTGCTCCAGTGAAGGGGACCAGGGAAAGGTATTCCCCTTTTGTTTTGGTGTTTTATAGACTTTTTCCCTTTGTTTGGCAGAGGAGCACTACTCAGGCCTGTCCTGAGGCCTGCTGGGAAGGTTCTGAGAACAAACCTTGAAGAGAGAATACAGACATGCTCCAGAGTGGGCCTGATTTAGCCCAGGCCCTGTCCCTGCCAGAGGAGGTAGTGATAAGTCTGGTGAGGCGGAAGGGGTGCCTTGCCACACTACACAAGGTCTCACTAATGTACAAACAAATTCCACAGGACTGAGAATCAAGACATCTTACATTCATTCACAACTCTGCCATCAACTTCTTCTTAGTATATGCGAAATGTGCCTCAGGTGGTATGTGACCAGGATTCATCACTGAATTTTGTCTGCTGGTTGGATCATTAGCTTCTGTGGCCTGGTACCACTGACTTATGATGTAACCCTAGAAAAGTTACTTAAATTCTCTGTGTCCCAACTTAGAATGGGATAATTGTAACACCTACCTCAGAAGAATACTGTGGGCTTCATTAACTGTCCACACAGCATGTTAGGGCATTGAAAAAGCACCTAGTATTGCAAACTGTATAGCAAAAGATGTTTAACTACCACCAATGGGAATTTTTTTTAAAACATCTAAGTGATTTAGGAAGATAAATCCCATTTTCAAAAGTGACTTTCAGACAGATTTGGGCTCCTATGTGTGGGATTTTTTGTTTTTGTTTTTGTTTTTTTAATGCCAGACACTGTTTAAGGATCTAAATTCAGTAATTTGCATTCTGCCTAAAACTTCAAGTACTGATGCTAATTTTACAGGGCCAAATCCAGTTCTACTCAGTTTTCAGTTAGCTTTTACTCAGGCAAACTGAATGGGAATATAGTGAATGTAGAAAAGTGGTGTGAATAACTGAGACAGGAGAGGAAGTGTGGGAGTATTTATTCTTGTCTTATTTACCTTTTCCTTTACTTATTGATGCATTGTATGGATCTGTCATTAGTTATGGGTGTGCCTATTATTGGCTCTATGCTTCTAGCAAGGAAGCAATACCCTGTCAGACATTACTCAGACTTTCTCCAAAAACTGGTAGGATTATCTCATAGGATCGAGGCTGAACAGTCTTCAAGGTGGGACTGTAGAAACAGCCCACTGGGGGGAGAACAGCTTGGGATGAAATTATGAGTATATTTGTAAGTAAAGCAAAACCCTATGATGGGGTGAGTTTGGCCTCAAATATAAAAAACATGCTGTGTTTTGGAGCATGATAGGAAAACCAGCTTCTTATGTACCCATAGTAAATAAATATTCTTAATTGCATTAGTTATTCTAAAGATCATTTTGAATGATTCAGAAATGTAGGAAAATAAGAGCTCAGTGACATAACTCAAACTTACTTTGCACAAATATTATACATGAGGGAGCTGATTCAGCCCTGCCTTGTACTCACTTATACCCACGGCCAGCTCCAGGCACCAGTGGAGGAAGCACATGCCTGGGGCGGCACATGCTAAGGGGCGGCATTCCATCCATTCTTGGGGTGGTACAGTCCAGGTGCCTTTTTTTTTTTGCTTCGGCAATTCAGGCGGCAGTTCGAGCAGCTTTTTTATTTGCTTGGGGCGGCAAAAACAGTAGAGCTGGCCCTGCTTATATCTGTTCAAAGTGGCCATAAAAGGCTTCCATTTCAGAATCAAATTGGAGTACAGCACTTTACATAGATGTAAATGACTGCACAAGAAGAATCAGGTCCCTTTGGTCCAATCTTGCAATTCAGAAGTTGATGGGAGTTTTAACATTAAACTTGTGTAGATACAGGATCAGGTCCTAGATTACAAGTGGTGCAGGCAAATAGTTTTAGACTCTATTTCCATATCCTGCTTAGTTACTAAAATAGAAAATTGTTCAATGAATGCAACCATCTTAAAGTCAGTTAGGTCCATGCTTAAAAAAGGGCCCAATTCTGCAATCCTCACTCATGCTGAGGAGCACTTAGTCACGGGCATAGTCACTTTCACATCTTTGAGATTGCTCATGTAATTAAGTGGCACTCAGCATAACACGTGCAGAACTGAGTCAAAATAGAACAAAAAGGAGATCTGTTACTCTTCCTTGCTTTATTCATGCATCCTAACATACCTGACAGGAACAGTGACCCAAAAGACAACTAAATATATGGTAGGGTTGGTTTCTTAGGTTATCTTGGGCCAAGAATTCAGAACCGCTCATCTGAAACATCAGTTTGTGATCTCAGTATAGAAAGCAACTTGGACTTTTCTGACTGTCTCTCATAAATCAGTCTGGATATTTAGATTACCTGATGGTGTGTTAATTCCCTAGATTTTAATCTGTATGTTCAGCTAGTTTTGTGCCCATTTGAAAAAAAAGCACTGGCCCATTTAACTGATTCAGATAGAAAATGCAAAATGACCAAACTTGCTTAACAGTCAACAACAGGGTATCAAATGCCCTTTCGTATGAAAGAAACATGCAATAAATGAGAACTGTGCACATATGTTCTTCAGACATATACTAGAGATTGTGCTAAGCATAAAAGAGAAGAGCATAGAAGGTAAATCAGATGGCTCACAATGTGCTTATGGAAGGAAGCAGACTTGCAGAGATGGGTGTAACCATAAGACACCAGATTCTGGAGATAACTGCTAATGCTGCAGTGGCAGATATCAAAGAGAGGTGTGCGTGGGTGAGATTCTTTAAGGATGACTAGTTATAGGGGTGTTGTCATGTAGCTTCACTGTGTCAAGCCTAACTTGTATATCAATGTCACTATCTCAATGCTTATGTGATTCAGTCAGATATACAAAAGAGAGGCATAGTCAGGAGTTGTTGCTGGTGCCTGTATTCTGAGTTCTGCTGGTACACAGAGGCTTTTGGTTCTTAAACAGTATTCTGTTTTTCTAGCAAGAACCTTGCTGTGCCAGCCTATGTTGTGTGTGCACTCATATCTCTAAAATACAATCCTTGAACTATGAAATGGTGAAAAACAAGGACATCTCATTCAAGACCTGGTTCGGTTTCTAGCAAATTATCGATTAATGTATTATTTAACATTCAAACTAAAACAAAACCACAAATATACAAAAGAAACACAACTGTCAAGATACAAGCAGGCCTAAACTGATTAATATCAGGATGTTGTTATTGTAATCCTAGTGTTACTACATTTGTTCCCCTTTTTGGTGTGCACTCTCACTTGCTGTATTATGGCTGTGTCTACAAGATCCTGTGGTTCACACTACAGGAGTGTGAATCGCAGGACACACTAGCATGCTACACTGTCACTCCCTGTGTGGATGCTGCTAACACAAATAAAAGTGTTACCTTGTTTACATTAACGTACTCCTCTTTAAACTGGACTAGGTACCTTTTAGTTTGCACCTGCAGCATCAACATGGTGGAGTTCCAGTGTGCGTGCTACAATTCCTACCCCTGTGATCAGAACTGCAGGGCCATGGAGACAAGCCCTATGTCTAAAATTCAGACAAGGGTCTTTCTTTTACTTGTCATATAGAGAAGCTAATGCACTTTCAGGATCTGCAAAAATAAAATTGTAATGATCAATATAATGTGTATCAGGCATGAACAAAGTGGATACATTATTGACAGCTTTTCTTGTGTTAAAAATGGATAAATCAAACTATTTCTAAATATTAGAGAAATATAAAGCAGAAAACTGATTTAAAAAACCATAAAATTTCCATAATATTTTTAAACTTAGTTTGTTTCAAAACCAGACCTAATTCTTCTGCAAATATACAATCTAAAATTCACCCCCATGTTTCAAATGCAGTTTAATTTTTTGATATAGTGTTTTATCAAAAAAGAACATTTTCTGTTTTATTCCCTTCCTACTAGCTGGTGGCTAGCCAGCTGGGATCATTGTCATTAGTAATGAATGAATCCAAACCTGGAAGCCCTCTGCATGTGAATTTTCATTGTAACATATAGGAGCTATGTGTACAGAGTGCTTCCAACACTGAACGCTGTAAATTCTGCATGTGTGCACACACACACAAGAGACAGTGAGAGAGAGAGAGAGGGCACAGCAAAGAGTCTGGCACTCTTGTTTTTCAGAAACTGAAGAGATGTCACCTAGGCAATATTCCCAGTTTCTGCTTGCTGTGGACATATGTTCCTTAGTTATGTTTTAATACTTATTTCTATGCTATTGGGCAATGGGCTATATTTTGCCACCTGTTTGTTCCAGATTTTAAATCATGATGTTAATGATTTATTATTTATTAGTAGTATTCAAAATAGGACTTACTAATATTATTGTCCTACAACAAAAATATTGGATCTCCATCTCGTGTGGGAGCCTCAGTTCTTGTATCTTAACCTTCCCACTTTCCAACTTTAGCTTTTCTAGCAGACCACCATTCCTGTTTATCAGCTTTCCCAGATGTCTGGGGCTTCCCACTTACTAAACAGACAGATTTCCCTAATTAAATTCACCACCAATAGAATACCCCAACAATTTATCACGTCCTGGAATATCCCATGACTACAAATCCCACAAAACTTGTCTAGTTTCCTATTGGAAATCTACATCCCCCCAACACCTGGCTTTCTGCATTCAAATCCCAATTTTTTTCCTGATGGCTCTGCTCCCAGTGGACATACTTAACTGTACAGGTTCTATCACCAGTTTCATCTCACTGCCAATACCAAGTTTAAATGCCCAGCAACTTTATCAGTGTTTCTACTCCCTGCTTCACACTACCATCATCCCAAATATCCCTATTTGGGCCATTCATCCATTCCAGCTTCCCTTGGAGTTATCCCGAGTCTGTCAAACTAGAACTCTGAAATGACTCTGCCATGCAGAAATAACAATGGAAAACTTTACACTGGCTGTTTCTTGTAACTCACTAGGTAAGATGTAACTTGAAGCAATATTGCAGAGATAACATCTGATCCTGCAACCTCATTAAAATTAAATTTTGAGATTGTAACAAATGGGAAGACATTGGCAAGGATGATGGAAAATAATTGTACTGGTTTTGTGAGCATGCCTTTCTGCTCTTAAACCTCAAGTATTCAGTACAGTATTTCTATTTCTTGTATAATTTTGGGTAGCTGACACACGCATACTACACTTGTAGAAACGAGACCTATAGTACCTGTTAATGACAACTCCAACCAAACTCTTCAGTTCAAGGAAGGCCTTCTTTAAACTTTATATTTGAGATAGAGCTTCAAAAGACACACATTCATTATGGAAACTGGGAAATAATTTTTGTTGATGTGGATAACTATTGTGGCCCATTTGTGACCTAACCAGTTAGTCAAGTCTAGTATTTTCTTTCATGCAATCTTGTTTATTTACAAAGCAGTGTACAGAAGTCCTGCTCCTCCTAACACAGGAGGAACCACAAACAGGCACAGTGCCTCAGCTTGCAGCCCCAAGCTGCTTTATTTAACAGATCCAAAGGTCTCTTTCTGGCTTTCTCAAGATTCACACCATACTCACAAGCTAGTGGTTGGCTTTCTTGCTTTTTGCCTCTGCCTCTCTCTGTGTTCTTGTCTGTTCTCAGCTTGCATGTGTTCTCTCACACACACATGCAACATCTGGTCCCAATACTCAGTGGACCCCCCCCCTACCCACTGATGCTAATTTCTGGATAGATTCAATTAGACTTTTCAGTGTGGTCACTTAAGTATTTCTTACAACTATCATAAGTGAAGGACATGTTCACACACCAGTTTAAATGAGATTTTTAACTCAACCCATAACAAGGTCATTTGGCCATTTCTTTCTATTGTAAAAGTGTTTTTTGTTTTGGTTGTTTATATAAATCAAATTACTCAAAGGCTTTGCTTTCCTCTGGTCAGTTACCACAGAAGGTCCCTAAAAGTGGAGGGTCATGACATCCAAACCATGGCCCTGCCCCCCTCTCCAAGCCCCACTCCCATGCTATTCCTTCCTCTGAGGCCCTGCTTCTGTGCTGCCTCTTCCCCATACATGTGTCTGCCACCTGCTTGCTCCGCCCCACCCGCCTGTTCCAGCAAACCATCTCTGGTAATAATTATAAATCTATAAAACAGTACCAGAGCAGTCACATTCAAAACATTTCCTCTTAAATTCGCAGAACATTTAAATTAAGAGAGATGCCAACTAGTACAAATTGTAAAGGGTAATCACTGTACTACTTACATACTGGCTTAACTGTAATATGGTCTAGGCAAACAGTGTCCAAACCCAGGTAGTTCAGACTCAGAAAACTTGTGTGCTAGGTAAAGGCAGTGCACAATCTTCTCACCAAAATTGATAAAATATCAATGAATCATTTTGTCATAAACAGATAGCTAAGGGTTAATGTCTCTTTCACCTGGAGCACCTGACCAGAGGACCAATCAGGAAACCGGATTTTTTCAACTTTGGGTGGAGGGAATTGTGTGTCTGGGGTTTTTGTTTTCTGTCTGCCTGCTTTCTCTGAGCTTTGGAGAAGTAGTTCTGTTTTCTAATCTTCTGCTTCTAAGTGTAAGGACCAAGAGATCAGATAGTAAGTTATATGGTTTCTTTTCTTTGGTATTTGCATGAATATAAGTGCTGGAGTGCTTTGATTTGTATTCTTTTTGAATAAGGCTGTTTATTCATATTTCTTTTAAGCAATTGACCCTGTATTGTATCATCTTAATACAGAGAGACCATTTGTATTTTTTCTTTCTTTTTTATATAAAGCTTTCTTTTAAGACCTGTTGGAGTTTTTCTTTACTTCAGGGAAATTGAGTCTGTACTCACCAGGGAATTGGTGGGAGGAAGAAATCAGGGGAGATCTGTGTGTGTTGAAGTGGCTAGCCTGATTTTGCATTCCCTCTGGGGGAATAGGAAAGTCCTTTTTGTTCCAGGACCGGGAACGGAGAGGGGGAGTCACTCTGTTTGGATTCACAGAGCTTGTGTCTGTGTATCTCTCCAGGAGCACCTGGAGGGGGGGGAGGGAAAAAGGATTATTTCCCTCTGTTGTGAGACTCAAGGGATTTGGGTCTTGGGGTCCCCAGGGAAGGTTTTTCAGTGGGACCAGAGTGCCCCAAAACACTCTAATTTTTTGGGTGGTGGCAGTAGGTACCAGGTCCAAGCTGGTGACTAAGCTTGGAGGTTTTCATGCTAACCCCCATATTTTGGACGCTAAGGTCCAAATCTGGGACTAAGGTTATGATATGGTGTAGCAGCGGGTGGGATATAGACAGAATCCAGAAGCCAGTAAGAATATTATATTTTTCTTTTCTCTGCTAAGGGCTTTTTAGCAGAGAGGAACAGTTGGTTTTAAAAGGGAACTAGAGAGAATTTTTTTTTCTGCTCTCTCTGGCAGTTTGTGGCTTGCCTGTTAAGCAAGAAGCCATTTACCAGACTGTTAAGGGTCTTTTGTCACACAATAGCACTCCCATTGAGAGTCATACCAGCACTATATAAATGCAAATAAAGTGGTTTTTCAGGTTTATTTGACATTGAAGATTAGCTAAAGGCACTGTTGCTAGGCAGACTTCAGGAGGCAACAGAGAACCTGCAGTTCAGAGGATAAACACCGGAGGGCACCCCAACACAAGAAAACAGGAATCATGACTTCTAAGGCAAAAATTAAGGCCGAAGAGCAATTCAAAGAAGCTGAACACAGGCGACAAATGGAGATGAAAGAAAGAGAAGAACAAATCAAAGAGGCAGCACACAAAAGAAAACTAGAAGAAGAAGAGGCAGCCCACAGAAGACAGATAGAACTCCAGAGGGAAGCCCACCAACAGGCCATGGAATTAGAAAAGGCTAAGCAACAGACTCCAGCCAATCCTAACAACCCATCGCCCATTATTGCTCCACAGCACAGGAAATTTCCCACCTACAAGGCAGGTGATGACACCGAGGCCTTCTTGGAAAATTTTGAAAGAGCCTGTCTTGGGTACAGCATCCCCGAAGACCAGTACGTGGTAGAATTAAGGCCACAACTCAGTGGACCTTTAGCAGAGGTGGCAGCTGAAATGCCTAAGCAGCAAATGAATGACTATAAACTTTTTCAAACCAAGGCCAGATACAGAATGGGGATAACCCCAGATCATGCCCGTCGGCGTTTCAGAACCCAAAAGTGGAAACCAGAGGTGTCATTTCCCAAACACGCCTACTACATTGCAAAAAACTATGAGGCCTGGATAACAGGAAACAACATTCAAACCTTGGAAGAACTGAACCTCCTCATACAAATGGAGCAGTTCTTGGATGGTGTTCCTGAAGACATCACACGGTACATACAAGATGGAAATCCCAAAGATATCGCTGAGGCGGGGGAAATTGGAGCCAAATGGATGGAACTGGCAGAAAGCAAGAAAGCTACTGTCAAGGGGAACGATTACCACAGGGGGCACACAGACCATAAACCCTACAACCGAGGACAGCCAAAGACCCCACATACCACCCAAGTAAAGCCACAGATACCCTACCCTTCAACCTCACCAGTCTCCAGTAACTCACCTCGGCCCAGTGACCCAACAGATGGAAGATGCTTTAAGTGTAATGAACTGGGACATATCAAGGCCAACTGTCCCAAGAACACCATGCGAGTGCAATTCATTACACCACCATCACCCCAAAGATCCCCAGGCCCTGATGCCTCTCAAATACCCTTAGAGCGAAGGGAAAATTTGAGAGTGGGCGGAAAGAAGGTTACTGCGTGGAGAGACACGGGGGCACAAGTCTCAGCTATCCACCAATCCTTTGTAGACCCCAAATTCATCAACCCAAAAGCCAAAGTTACAATTTACCCCTTCATGTCACAAGCTGTAGACTTGCCTACAGCTCAACTGCCTGTCCAGTACAAAGGCTGGTCAGGAATGTGGACTTTTGCAGTCTATGACAATTATCCTATCCCCATGCTACTGGGGGAAGACTTGGCCAACCAGGTGAGGCGGGCCAAGAGAGTGGGAATGGTTACACGTATCCAAACCAGGCAAGCTTCCAGACCCATTCCTGTTCCTGAGCCGTCCACAGAGGCCCCATCTGTGTTACCAGAGACCCAGACAGAGGTAGTGGACCCGGATTCCATGCCTACCACTGAAACAGCCACCGCATCTCCAGTCCCAGGCCCGGAACTGGAACAGCAACCAGCACCAGCAAGTGCAACCACATCTTCAACCGCAATGCCAGAGGGCACCAGCGAGCCAGAACTGGCCGAAGCAAAAGACAGCCATACCCAAAAGGCTCAGCCAGAGCCTGAAATACCCTCAGGTGCACCAGAGGAGAGCGGTTCACCAGCAACGGAAACAACCCCATCACCTATATCGCTTCCAGAGGGACCAAGCCCAAGTCCACAGTCTGAGGAAGAACTGGTGACCCCAGCCTCAAGGGAACAGTTCCAGACTGAGCAAGAATCAGATGACAGCCTTCAGAAAGCTTGGGCGGCGGCACGGAGCACCCCACCGCCTCTCAGCTCTTCTAATCGATCCCGGTTTGTTATAGACCAAGGACTTTTATACAAGGAAATTCTTTCTGGTGGACACCGGGAAGAATGCGGCCGCAAAAACAGTTGGTGGTTCCAACTAAGTACCGGGGGAAGCTCTTAAGCTTAGCCCATGATCATCCCAGTGGCCATGCTGGGGTGAACAGAACCAAGGACCGGTTGGGGAAGTCCTTCCACTGGGAGGGGATGGGTAAGGATGTTGCCAAGTATGTCCGGTCTTGTGAGGTATGCCAAAGAGTGGGTAAGCCTCAAGACCAGGTCAAGGCCCCTCTCCAGCCACTCCCCATAATTGAGGTCCCATTTCAGCGAGTAGCTGTGGATATTCTGGGCCCTTTCCCAAAAAAAGATGCCCAGAGGAAAGCAGTACGTACTGACTTTAGTGGACTTTGCTACCCGATGGCCAGAAGCAGTAGCTCTAGGCAACATCAGGGCTAACACTGTGTGCCTGGCCCTAACAGACATCTTTGCCAGGGTAGGTTGGCCCTCTGACATCCTTACAGATTCAGGGTCTAATTTCCTGGCAGGGACCATGGAAAAACTGTGGGAAACTCATGGGGTGAATCACTTGGTTGCCACCCCGTACCACCATCAATCCAATGGCCTGGTGGAAAGGTTCAATGGAACTTTGGGGGCCATGATACGAAAATTCATCAACGAATTCTCCAATAATTGGGACCTAGTGTTGCAGCAGTTGCTGTTTGCCTACAGGGCTGTACCACATCCCAGTTTAGGGTTTTCACCATTTGAACTTGTGTATGGTCACGAGGTTAAGGGGCCATTACAGTTGGTGAAGCAGCAATGGGAGGGGTTTACGCCTTCTCCAGGAACTAACATTCTGGACTTTGTAAGCAACCTACAAAGCACCCTCCAACACTCTTTAGCCCTTGCTAGAGAGAACCTAAAGGATGCTCAGGAAGAGCAAAAGGCCTGGTATGACAGACATGCCAGAGAACGTTCTTTCAAGGTAGGAGACCAGGTTATGGTCTTGAAGGCGCAACAGGCCCATAAGATGGAAGCATCATGGGAAGGGCCATTCACGGTCCAAGAGCGCCTGGGAGCTGTAAACTACCTCATAGCATTTCCCAATTCCTCACTAAAGCCTAAAGTGTACCATGTTAATTCTCTCAAGCCTTTCTATTCCAGAGACTTACAGGTTTGTCAGTTTACAGTCCAGGGAGATGAGGCTGAGTGGCCTGACGGTGTCTACTACGACGGGAAAAAAGACGGTGGCGTGGAAGAGGTGAACCTCTCAACCACCCTGGAACGTCTGCAGCGGCAACAAATTAAGGAGCTGTGCACTAGCTTCGCCCCATTGTTCACAGCCACCCCAGGACGGACTGAACGGGCATACCACTCCATTGATACAGGTAATGCTCACCCAATCAGAACCCCACCCTACCGGGTGTCTCCTCATGCCCAAGCTGCTATAGAACGGGAGATCCAGAACATGCTACAGATGGGTATAATCCGCTCATCTACCAGTGCATGGGCATCTCCAGCGGTTCTGGTACCCAAACCAGATGGGGAAATACGCTTTTGCGTGGACTACCGTAAGCTAAATGCGGTAACTCGTCCGGACAACTATCCAATGCCACGCACCGATGAGCTATTGGAGAAGTTGGGACGTGCCCAGTTCATCTCTACAATAGACTTAACCAAGGGGTACTGGCAAGTACCGCTAGATGAACCTGTCAAGGAGAGGTCAGCATTCGTCACCCATGCGGGGGTGTATGAATTCAATGTCCTTCCTTTCGGCCTTCGAAATGCACCCGCCACCTTCCAGAGGCTGGTAGATGGTCTACTAGCTGGACTGGGAGAATTTGCAGTTGCCTACCTCGATGATGTGGCCATTTTTTCAGACTCCTGGCCCGAACACCTACTGCACCTGGAAAAGGTCTTTGAGCGCATCAGGCAGGCAGGACTAACTGTTAAGGCCAAAAAGTGTCAAATAGGCCAAAACAGAGTGACTTACCTGGGGCACCAGGTGGGTCGAGGAACCATAAACCCCTACAGGCCAAGGTGGATGCTATCCAAAAGTGGCCTGTCCCAAGGTCAAAGAAACAGGTCCAATCCTTCTTAGGCTTGGCCGGATACTACAGGCGATTTGTACCACACTACAGCCAAATCGCTGCCCCATTGACCGACCTGACCAAAAAGACCCAGCCAAATGCCGTTAAGTGGACTGATGAGTGTCAAAAGGCCTTTACCCAGCTTAAGGCGATGCTCATGTCTGACCCTGTGCTCAGGGCCCCGGACTTTGACAAGCCATTCCTAGTAACCACAGATGCATCTGAGCGTGGTATAGGAGCAGTGCTCATGCAGGAAGCAACAGATCACAACTTCCATCCTGTCGTGTTTCTCAGCAAGAAACTGTCTGAGAGGGAAAGTCACTGGTCAGTCAGTGAAAAGGAATGCTATGCCATTGTGTACGCCCTGGAAAAGCTACGCCCATATGTTTGGGGACGGCGGTTCCAACTACAAACTGACCATGCTGCACTAAAGTGGCTTCATACTGCCAAGGGGAACAACAAGAAACTTCTTCGTTGGAGTTTAGCTCTCCAAGATTTTGATTTTGAAATTCAACACATCACAGGAGCTTCTAACAAAGTTGCTGATGCACTCTCCCGTGAGAGTTTCCCAGAATCCAGTAGTTAAAAAGTGTTCTTAAAATGTAAAAGTCTGTTAGTTATATACTTAGTAGTATATGTAAAGGTGCATGTGTTGTATTAATCTGTTTATTTTCAAGTTCTAGAAGGAAATCGCCGCTAGTGAGCTTCCCCACTGTCTGCAATTTGGGGGGTGTGTCATAAACAGATAGCTAAGGGTTAATGTCTCTTTCACCTGGAGCACCTGACCAGAGGACCAATCAGGAAACCGGATTTTTTCAACTTTGGGTGGAGGGAATTGTGTGTCTGGGGTTTTTGTTTTCTGTCTGCCTGCTTTCTCTGAGCTTTGGAGAAGTAGTTCTGTTTTCTAATCTTCTGCTTCTAAGTGTAAGGACCAAGAGATCAGATAGTAAGTTATATGGTTTCTTTTCTTTGGTATTTGCATGAATATAAGTGCTGGAGTGCTTTGATTTGTATTCTTTTTGAATAAGGCTGTTTATTCATATTTCTTTTAAGCAATTGACCCTGTATTGTATCATCTTAATACAGAGAGACCATTTGTATTTTTTCTTTCTTTTTTATATAAAGCTTTCTTTTAAGACCTGTTGGAGTTTTTCTTTACTTCAGGGAAATTGAGTCTGTACTCACCAGGGAATTGGTGGGAGGAAGAAATCAGGGGAGATCTGTGTGTGTTGAAGTGGCTAGCCTGATTTTGCATTCCCTCTGGGGGAATAGGAAAGTCCTTTTTGTTCCAGGACCGGGAACGGAGAGGGGAGTCACTCTGTTTGGATTCACAGAGCTTGTGTCTGTGTATCTCTCCAGGAGCACCTGGAGGGGGGGGAGGGAAAAAGGATTATTTCCCTCTGTTGTGAGACTCAAGGGATTTGGGTCTTGGGGTCCCCAGGGAAGGTTTTTCAGTGGGACCAGAGTGCCCCAAAACACTCTAATTTTTTGGGTGGTGGCAGCAGGTACCAGGTCCAAGCTGGTGACTAAGCTTGGAGGTTTTCATGCTAACCCCCATATTTTGGACGCTAAGGTCCAAATCTGGGACTAAGGTTATGATACATTTTTCCGTGTAAAAATGTTTGGAAAAACATGGTGTGACTCTATGATTTGAATTAGATAAATGTCAGCAACATCATTGCCAACAGACACCAACTGAATAGCTATTTCATGCCATTCCCTTGTTCTCAGCTGCTCTGTCTTGGTAATAATGGCAGATGCAAAAAAGAGAAATAAGCTCAAAGATCAGCATGAAGAGATAGCAATAGCACATATCAGGAGAGAAAATGAAGAATTCATTCTGAGCACACTGGGCAGCAAACAGTGAGGACTTGATTTTTGATCTCCCACCAGTTTTAAATGTGAATGCAAACATTCCTAATGTAAACTGGTGTAACTGAGCAGAAGAATCAGAACCAAACTCCTACAAACTCATGCCCATCTTCTCATAAATTCTCTCTCCTTTCCTTGCATATCCTAACTCTGCCTTTCCCTTACTCTCTCTTTTCTCATCTTTTTTTGAGCTCATAGACCTCTTCTTCAGGTCTGGGGAAGGTTTTCTATATGTCACAGCTAAGTACAAGTTGGAACAGTTGTTTAGTGTAAGGGTTAACAGATATTTAAAGGGACCACTCAAGATGAAGTGGCCCATTAAGCCTGCTCCAGTCATAGGGTGGGAAGGAAAAAAGGAAACCTGCACAACACCTTTCAAAGACAAGCCAGGGAGCTTATATTAATAGCTTTGTTAGACACTATGATTACTGGAGACATTGGATTATGGCTCATTACAACACTGTAACTCATTTAAAATTTTTATTAAGATGTTTTAAAAAAGTGAACGGTACAGAGTTTAAACATAGAAATTTCTGTTTATCAGAGAATAACGTACAGATTATCAAGGGATGTAAAGTTTGGTTTACGTTTAGATGGCATAAGGAATACATAATCTGCAATATCCCTGATTGGAGGTAAAAGGTTGATAGGTCAAAGAACAGATAATGAGAGATGAGGGTATGAACTTCATATAATAGCTATGTTCGTGTGTGGAGTATAATGAGTGGATACGACGGTGAGGATGGGTTGACTCTCATTTGGTGAGATTTAATGTTCAGCGAGGTTATGGTTCCAGTTCATATGATCCAATGGAAAAAGTCTCTTGGTCCCATTCTCGTAGTCAAAGAACAATGTCACTCCAGCTCACACCTCCTGGTACTGTCGGTGGCCGGTGACATGTTTGATGTAGATGTCCCTGGACCATCGGATGGTGTCTGAGACCATGAGGTGCCACATGAGCCATGCGTAGCATAGACCAATCCCACAGGTCTACAGCACATGCTTGTTGCCGGGGTCCCAGGAGCCCAGGGCTAAGATGATCAGGGTGTCCATCTGCACCTCATAGCCCTTCGGTCTCAGGGTGTCGGCCAGGGGGCATATATTTCCAGTTTATGAGCTCAGGCTTCATGAAAGGTCGGGGTCCTGTTCTCAAAGGAGACCGTGACATCGACGAGGGTGATCTTTTTCTGGGCCTCATCGGTGATGACAATGTCAGGTCGCAGCTGGCTGTCAGTACTGGGGATGGCGCAGTTCATGGAGATCTCCCCCACGCGCATTGTGATGGCTTTCACCATCCTGTCTTCCCTTCTTTCCCCTTCTGTGACTGGAGAGGTGTTAATGGGCCACTTTAGCTTGAATGGTCCCTTGAAATATCTGTTATCTCATATGATACATATATAGTGTTGTTGTAGCCATGTTGGTCCCAGGTTATTAGAGAGCTATTATATGAAACATTGTTCCACCTTGCATTTATCTGTGGCATTCTCAGTACATTTCCCAGACCTGAAGATGAGCTCTGTGTAGTTTAAAAGTTTGACCTGGTCTACACTACGAGTTTATCTCGAATTTAGCAGCATTAAATCGAATTAACCCTACACCCGTCCACACAACGAAGCCCTTTACTTCGATATAAAGGGCTCTTAAAATTGATTTATTTACTCCTCCCCAATGAGGGGAGTAGCACTGAAATCGGCATTGTCATTTTGAATTAGTGTTAGTGTGGCCGCAATTCCTCCGGGAGCGATCCCACAGTGCACCATTGTGACCGCTCTGGATAGCAATCTGAACTTGGATGCACTGGCCAGGTAGATGGGAAAAGCCCTGTGAATGTCTGAATTTTATTTCCTGTTTGCCCAGCTTGGAGTACTGATCAGTACAGGTGACCATGCAGTCCCAGTATCAAAAAAGAACTCCAGCATGGACTGTATGGGAGATACTGAATCTGATCTCTGTATGGGGAGATGAATCTATTCTATCAGAACTCCGTTCCAAAAGACAAAAATGCCACAACATTTGAAAAAATCTCAAGGCCATGATGGACAGAGGCCACAACAGGGACTCAACACAGTGCTGTGTGAAACTTTAAGAGCGGAGACAAGCGTAACAGAAAGCCAAAGAATGAAATGGACGCTCACAGACAGAGGGGCGACTGATCACTGTAGCTTTCCCACAGTTCCAACATTCTCCAAAAAACATTTGAATTCTGGGCTGAGCTCCCAAAGCCTGAAGGTTGAAAAACATTGTTGCAGGTGGTTCAGGGTATATGTCGTCAATCACCCCTCCGTGAAAGCAAAGGGAAAAAAATTGTTTCTCGCCTTTTTTCAATGTCACCGTATGTCTAGATGCTGCTGGCAGGTGCGGTGCTACAACACTACACAGCAGCATCCTCTTGCCTTGCCTTGCTTTGCGGATGGCAGACGGTACAGTATGACTGGTATCCATCATCATCGTCCCATGAGTGCTCCTGGCTGGCCTCAGTGAGGTCGGTCGGGGGTGCCTGGGCAAAAATGGGAATAACTCCAGGTCATTCTCTTCTTTAAGTTTTGTCTAATGAAAATTCAGTCCTACCTGGAATATCATGCCAGCTGGAGGCTTCTGCCTCAGGCTGCTCTCCCAGTAAGCACCACCGCGCTGTCGTGCCTACTCCAGCCTACCCCTTGCTACCAGGGCTTGCTATCAGATACTTAGACCTCTACATTTTGCTGCAAATAAAAAAATAAGCTGCTGTTTAGAACTGTCCCCCAACATACATATCCTGGGATGTTTTATATTTTACCAGTGTCAACCAAAGGCCCACACACAAATTGAGATTTAGTCCTGCTTGTGCTTCTATCCTAGTGTTTATCACAGATTCCCATTTTCAGCTATAGGCTGAGCAAAAAAGTGCAGAATGGTGGTTCATTCTACTTTGCTGTAAGCCAACCATCCTCCCCTCCCCCCTTTGATCTCTGCTTGCAGAGGCAATAAAGTCAGTGTTGTTTCTTATTCATGCATTCTTTATTACTTCATCACACAAATGGGAGGATAACTGCCACAGTAGCCCAGGAGGGGTGGGGAAGAAGGGAAGCAACGGGTGGGGTTGTTGCAGAGGCACACCCTAGAATGGCATGCAGCTTATCATTTCTGTGGGATGTCTGGGTTTCTGACCCGGAGCGGCCATTTGCCTCTCTGGTTCTTTAGTAGGCTTGCCTGATATTATTGTAGGCAGGACTGACTCTCCATTAGACAAAACTTAAAGAAGAGAATGACCTGGGGAGTCATTACCATTTTTGTCCATGCACCCCTGACTGAGCTCACCGAGGCTGACCAGGAGCACCCATGACAGCAGCAGACGGTACAGTATGGCTGATAACCGTCTTTGCTAACTTGCAAAGGCAAGGGGATGCTGCTGTACTGCAGTAGCACATCTGTCAGCAGCATCCAGTAGACATACGGTGACAGTGAAAAAAGGCTGAATGGGCTCCATGGTTGACAAGCTATGGTGTCTGCCTGGGCAATCAAGGGAAAAGGGCATGAAATGATTGTCTGCCGTTGCTTTAACGGAGGGAGGATTTACTGACAACATTTACCCATAACCACTCATGCCAAATTTTTGGCCCCATCAGGCATTGGGATCTCAACCCAGAGTTCCAATGGGCAAGGGAAACTGTGGGAACTATGGGATAGCTACCCACAGTGCAACACTCCAGAAGTCGATGCTCGCCTCAGTACATGGATGCACATCGCCAAATTAATGTGCTTAGTGTGGCAGCGTGCCCTCGACTTTATACAATCTGTTTCCAAAAATAGGTTTCTGTAAAATCGGAATAATCCCATAGTGTAGACATACTCCTTGTTTCTCTACCCAATAGATAATAGTCCAATAAAATATATTACTTCACTCTCCTTGTCACTCTAATTACAGACTCCAAGCAGTTTTATTTTTCTAATTTTAGTATACAAGAGATAAAGCATTCAAAACTATTACTCACTACTTTTGAGTGTTCAGTAGCATGCTAAGTGCTTCTCAAGTAAAACAAGTAATTGCACAATCCTTACCCCAAAACAGCTTTCCTTCTAAGGCCAGGTGCCTTTAATTGACTGTGCATGCAGGTGCATTCCTACACTCATGCACATACAACTGCAGGAGTTGGATTTAAATTAAGATATGACTAAATAAATGAGAGAGAAAATATAATGTAAAAGGAGAAGCATAAGGTAACAATAGGAACCCAGTTACTCAGTAAGGTAACTTACTTAGGTGCAGATTCTGATATCCTTACCTATGCTGAGGCTCGGGGACTGATGTGCATTTATGTTAACTTGCAAGACAAAGTAAGGGCTGTCATACCCCAGAACTGAGTGCTTGTGTGGCTGGCAGGGTGGTTGTGTTAGGTATCTGACATCCAATCACCACAGACAACACTTTTGCTGGAGGCAATAGGTGACAAGGTGACTCACAGTCCTGAGTACCCCAAGAAGTGTCACTGCCACCCAGGAGATAGAAGCATAAATATGATCAATGATCACTTTTGTTTTTTTTAAAAAGTCCTTGAAATAGTCTATTAAGGAAAAATATATAAAACTATCATGTTTATTAGAAGAAACTGAATGTTATCATGTAAATATGGCAAACAATTGTATCCACAGGAGACAGTAGTTTTGGGCTTTCAACAAAATCAAATCTACCAACAATAATAAAATATCAGGGCTGAGTCTCTGTTGTGTAAAGTTAAGAGATGAACAGGCTGAGGGACAAATTAAAATGGATGACAAAATTACATTGTACCCCAGGTTACTGTTTAAAATATATTACTCTGGTCATATTCTGTTCTTCTCTTTAGATCGGAACCGGGTGAGTCAAAATAACTTCTAGACTGAATTTGGGAATAGTACTAATTAATCAGTTTTCACAGTGATTCCATCGCTAGAAATACAGAACAAAAAGAGCAGATTTTTCCCTATTATTTACGAGTAATTTGATGTGTGTGATAATGCAATTCCAACAGAAGCTTTAGGGTCCCATCTGATTTTTTTCTGTTATTTCCTCTGTTATTCTGTCATCTGGGAGATTTCCATGTGCATTTTATGACATTTCTTTTTCCATTTATTGCACAGCTTGCTATAGAATAAAATATCATGACTGAAACTAATAAATCAGAAAAACACTGTTTTGGATGTCAAAGAAAATATGTTCCAATGTTAGTCTTAAAAGCTCGTGGAACCTTTTTCTTTAGTTTAGATGAGCAAAATAAATCCAGAGCGCTGAGTGAGATAAAGGCACCTCTAGGTATTACTATTCAACAACTCAGCACCATCTTCAGAACCATACCTTAACAGAAATGAACGACACGAGATAAAATTCACAGCTCTTTGAAATTTTCAGTAGTGTGTAGGAGTCACATGGCTAAAACTCTGAGTATTACTTCAAAAATTTAAGGGTGCATATGATGTAAACAAGCTGTACAGAATGTGCAGAGTGGAAAACTATCATAAGAATGGCTTGTACTGCAGCAAGGCAAATCATATTAACTGCAAACCAATGAACTGGCATGGAGAATTCAGTCACCTTTTCCTCAGCTACAACACCAAACAATTCTTTAGGAATGAATAAAAAACAGAAATCATATATACCATGATATTGTATATTAAATCTTACTATATTTGCACAAGACTAAGTTACTGTGACATGATATGAATTCAATGCTTTATAAAAATATTTTTTCCTCCTCTACTAGGAACATGATATATACCCTCAACCATCTCTAAAACCCTTATCAAACTTTTGTGGCATGCCCAGAAAGTCACCAAATTCAGGCTTTTTCAGACCAAGGTGGGTAGCAAGTTCCAGTGCCCTCAAAAAGAACATCTTCCAAGCTGCCTCCCTTGCTTTTATAATCAGGGGGATCCAGCTCAGGTGCTGGATCTGCTGATAAACTATTGCAGTATACCACAGGAATATACTCTCCATCTCTCCAATAAATTCCAAACCCATCAAGGACTTTATAGATTATACTCTACTGTTAAACTCCACATAGGCAGTCTTTGCAATTCTTGGAGATGCCCTTCTCAGTCAATGAACCTCAACACAAACAGTACATCATGTGATGGTTTACCAGTCTTCTTGGTCAAATTTATTTCTGTTTGTGTTCGTTCCTGTGATTTTTTTTTTCTGAAACTAGTGAATGAGTTTCTTGGACAAACTGTACTTCACAAGACCCTTTTACACAGCTTATGTGAAGGGAAACTTGGCCCAATGCAAGACCTGAGGCCTGAACCATAGTCTGAAAAGTCATGCCATGCCACGAACCAAAGTCAGGCTGTGTATTAAAGCAGATACTTACAAGTTCACTGTTTGATACATGAACTTGACAGGGATACTACTGGCATTGCTCAAACACGGGCACTCCTAAGAAGCAAAAGATCCTGGGTATGTGTGAACACACTTGAAAAGATTATGATAGGTACAACCTGACCTAACATGAGATAAGAGGGTTTGACAGAAGTGATGAACAGGGATGTTTTGTCAGAGACATCTGGAGCAAGATACAAGGGGCGGTAACAAGAAGATATAATGAAACACATAAGATGGTATGTAAGTTGTTTGTCTCAGTCTATAAATGTCAGGGGACCTCACCTTAACCCTTTGTGTGGCCGAGGGAACAGCAGAAATTCCCACTGCTGAGTCAATCCTTGCCACTGTGTACTCATGTATCAGTGTACCTGTAGCTTTTATGGAATACTAATACTGTATCTTGAGGGCAATAAACCTGATTAAATACCTGTCACCAAACCATGCCTGTGGTCTTTATGAGTAACATCAATGCCTGTTGAATTAGCAGGCTGCACTCTCTGCTAGTGCTGATAACACTGGAGCTCCAAGAACAGAAGCACTGAGCAGCTGGAACAGTTCAAGCCACCTTGACGGCATAATCAAGGAAATGACATTCCAGCATCCAGCCCTTAATACGAGGATCTAGTGGAAATTATGACATCATACAGTTGCACAGTAGATAATGGATTTTTAGTCAAATTCTCAAAAATTCTGATTTGTTAGCATTTAATTCCAGGGCTAATTAACATTTCAGAGTGTTCAAGGTTAAGCAACTTCATATTTTCAGATACAAGGTTTGATCTCAAAACACATCTCCTGTTCCTCAATCCAAACAAAAATAGACCATACTTAATTTCTGATATTTCTTTGGGGTTGGAGAGAGCAGAGAACAACAAAATTCAAACAAAATGCAGGCCTAATTATATATCATAAAACAGGAAAAAGGTAATGGCAAAGTTTCATAAACATATATATTAATCACCATCAAGGAAATTACATTTTAAGATGGAAAAAAATGATCATCAGAAAAAATAAGAACAAATGCTTATAGCTGGATTTTCAATAACCAAATGATTTCCTGGTCTTCAAATTTCAACTAATTTAGAGATGATAGTTTACTGAGTGTTTTGATAGATGTTTTTCTGCATTATAAAAATACCTCTGAAATAAAAGGTTATATGAACAGAAGGTAACATGTTTATGTTCTCACATTTCCTCGATTGGTACATGATTTTTCACTCATGGAAATCGTCTCAAAGAGAAAATCCTTTGGTCAGATTTACAAAGGCACTGAACACTTAAACAGCTTTCCACTGACTTCATTTGGAGTTGTCAATCTCTGAAGGGGAAAAAGAAGTCAAATTGTACCTGAAAAAATCAGTTTGCTGGTTTCATGCACCAGATTGGGTCATACTATTCAACGTAACTAAGATAGATGCTCTATATGAATTCCTACTGAAGTTAATGGGACTATTTGCAGAGTAAGATACTACCAAACGTGAGTATAGTTATGACAATCTAGCCCTAAGTTTGCAATTTTTTCACTCAAGCACTTCTACACATTTTAAAGGCTGCATAAAAAGAATTTTTGATGTTGGGCTTCCTTGCTTTGTATTACTTTTCATTCTTTAGTACTGAACTGTATTTTATTTTAATTTGCTCTAAAGATAGGCTGCTGGAACTAGGCTAACCAGAACTGAAATCCTATTAAAAATGAAAAGTAACTTGCTTATGTATAGTCATTTTTATATTTTTTTCATCAACCCACCTCCTAAATTATCTGCCTTCTAACTTAAAGTCAAACTTTATTTCTTTATTTTAGTTAAATTCCCAAATTTGGTGCAGCCCTGTACTGACAATGAGCAATATATCTCGAGACTTATCATTTTTATCAAAATGAGACAGAATGTATGAAAGGAGCATCAGACAAATAGTTTAGGAAGAGGACCAAGGTACCGATCAGGCTAATAGGGTTCTTAAACTTCAGAAAGAGAATAGTCAACTGCTTTCTTCCTTCAGGGTGCCATAATAGCAAACTCCCTGTTGGTCACAGTCCAGTAATTGGTATGGCTTGGGGGATGAGATCTGTGATTCATATTGTGAGGGAAGGATTATCAGATTTGTTTTTGTTTGATGTTGATGTTGTTACAGTGCCTAGCAGTGCCTCTAAAGCAAAAGGGAAAGCATCTGACCCTTAATGAAATTCCTTGAAGAAGGGTTTATAACATAGATATTCAGGTTTCAGAGTAGCAGCTGCGTTAGTCTGTATCCACAAAAAGAACAGATAAATTTGTTAGTCTCTAAGGTGCCACAAGTACTCCTGTTCTTTTTACAAACATTCAGGACTGCTTAGAGATGAAACATGGCATCCAAGATCTCACATTATAGGAGAAATTCTTTCTTTTGCATTGACTTCTACTTGGTTTAACTCTTAACATTTTTTTAATTGGGTTTTTGAGTGGAGCGTTATGGAAGGAGAGAAGAGACTCAAAGATCAAGATTTTAAAAGAAGTGTAGATATTTTGTATAAAAGATGAAAAAGTTGTTGCTGCCATTGATAAGGGTAATGGAGATCAAGTAGTGTTTACAATACACATAGTGGAATTATAACGAAGTGAGTGTTGGCTGATATTTTTACCATTAACATCAACAGGCGTAGAATTAGGTTAGCATTGAGAGCCATTGAAAAATCCATTATAAACATGTGAAAAATTTACTATTATACAATATAGGAAAAATGACTGGCTGATTGGACCACAATAATGCCTGATTTGGGACACACACACACACACAATGTTAAAAGAACATTATTAAAGGTGCAAAGTCAAGCACTCAAAAGATAAGAATTGCCAAAAATATGGTATCCTATATGTATTCTGATCCAGTCTTCAATCACATACTATTTTTTCCACAGTATCCCTGCCTAACTTAGTGTACAGGTGAGACTTTGAGGATGAATTGGGTTATTCAGTGGGGGTGGGGGTTTGTCTGTGGCACCCATACCTTATATGTTACAGAAGTTGGAAAATGTGTAGTAATTAAGGCTCATGATTGCATGGAGAGAAAGGATCGTCTCATGGTTATGGCAGTTATGTCCTAGAGAAATGGATTCCTCTTCCACAGAGTTCCTGTGTGATGTCAGTCAAGTCACTTAAACCAAAAAGTTCTCGTGGGTCATTATTAATTGTGTTGTCATGAACAGATAGTTAAGGATTAATGCCTCTTTTACCTGTAAAGGGTTAAGAAGTTCACCTAGCCTAGCTGACACCTGACCAGAGGAAGCAATGGCGGAACAAGATGTTTCAAAAGGAAGGAGGGTTTTTTCCTTTGTTAGTTTTCAGTTTCAGCTGGAGTGAAAAAGATCAAGGAACCAGCCTCTTGTCAGAGTAGTAAGTTTTAGAAAGGAATAAATAGGTTTATGTTTATTTCTTTGTAACCTGTCTTGTGCAATAAGAGGTAGAATCAAATTGAGTATTTGGGTATTTTCATTGGTGTACTGTTTTTGCCCAGGAGAACATCCTCTGTGCTTTGAATCTGTTGTCTGTGAGAGTAGCTGGTATGCTAATCTCTCCCAGAGGGTTTTCTTTTACCTTTCTTTTCTTTAATTAAAAGCCTTTTTCTTAATACCTGATTGATTTCTTTTCCTTGTTTTTAGATCCAAGTGGGTTGGATCTGGATCCACCAGGAGTTGGTGGGAGAAAGGAAGGGGGATGGTTAATTTCTCCTTGTTTTAAGATCCAAGGGGTTTGGATCTGTGTTCACCAGGAAATTGGTGAAGTTTCTCGAGGCTACCCAAGGAAGGGAGTGCTTGTGAAAATTGGCAGCCAGACCAGATCTAAGCTGGTAATTGAGCTTAGAGCTTCTCATGCAGGTCTCTCACATCTGTACCCTAAAGTTCAGAGTGGGGAAGGAACCTTGACATGTGTATTTCTCATTTTGTGAGTATCAGACTTGAGCCCTTCGGGTCTGATTTACTGAGCATTGACAGCTGCAGCTGAAATCAATGGGAGCTGTGTTTGAACATGTTAAGTGCTATATAAGCTAAGTGCTCTGAAAAAATCAGTTCCTAGATGTCTCATAGTGTGCACCCAAAAGGAATGGATACTTTTAACCTTAATTTCTCTGTCTCAGTTCCCATATACAAAATAGGGAAAATAAACCATCCATCATCTCATAAGGGTGTTGTAAAAACAAATTCATTAATATTTCTGAAGCACTCAGACACTACAGTGATGAGCACCACAGAAAAGCCTAGGAAGAACTTAATAGCTCTATCTACAACACAGGGTTTGAATAGTGAGTAATAGATAAGGTATGAAGCCAAATATTGAAGGAAAAAAATATTTAATAGTTGCTAATTAACTGAGCAGCATCCATTCTGTGCACTGAGGTGGGTCCTGTGGGGGGAAAATTAGTATGTGATCTCTTAGTTAAAGATGGTCAGAATGCTTAGATGGGGGGCAATTAAGGTTGCACAAGCAACCTTAATTCTCATTTCTTAACTTTTCAGTGCTTTACTGTGCAACATTAATAATGTTCTTTTTAAAGTAGATTTCTTTGTGTGTAACTTTCAAGCTTTATTTTTAAATAAACAAACTGGAAAAAAATAGAAATTCTGTATTTGGCATCATATTAACACCCACATGGGTCATCAGCAAGACTGGAACCTGCAGATTCATTTGAGCTAATGGAGTAACTGATGGAAGTAGTCAGTTGTCATCCTCTAAGTGCACCAGCTCTAGAGTGCAATGAGACACTTTGTCAGAGGGTTTCACAAATATTTGCTGACAGTTGAGGAACAGGGAGACTCCAGAACTTTGGGTTTCATTCCATGTGTTGGAGGGGATTGTGCTGTAATGGGAACAGACTTATCCATTTGTTCCTCCCACTAGTGTCTCCCCTTTTGCCCTATCCCCTCCACTCTGTCCCTATCCCAGCCCTGAGTCTTCATCCCAGTCCCATTATCCTTGCCTCGCCAGTCCTTGTATCCATTCTTTAGGCTTCTCATCCCAGTTTCCTTAGCCAGGAATCCCAACGTTTCACTATCATACTCCAATTTCTGCAGTAGGCTGCCAAGCTTTCCTTGCTTTGGCTCTTTACGTTTCTTGCTGCTTTTTCATTCTGTTCCCTTAGGCAAACTTCCTGCTCCTGTAAGTCTGCTAATATACGCTATCTTGTTATACCCTACTCTTGCTTTGATACTGAAACACCTTCCCTTTGCCCTCCCCAAGCCTCAACTCTCTATATTCCAAAGTATAATGAATATTAATGTCTGCTTTACCACACTGTGATGGGACCATGCTCCCAATGTGAGTGTCCCTGCCGGCCAGGTGTGTCTGCACCTACAGGCTGTCAGCTTTGCTTTGCTTGCAGTGACCCCTGTTGATAGTTAAACTTCTCAAGCAGGTTTTCAGTGACTCAGCCCTCTTGATACAGTCTTTTGCTCTGCCTTGAGAGTCTGTAGCAGTCCTTGCCTCCTCTTTTGTTAGAGCACTTTCCCAGACCTCTTTATCTGGAGACTTTCTCTCTAGTCTTTGCCTTGATCTTCCTAGGTCTGCTCCCCCAGGCCTCTCTTACCTGGGAGAGCCTCTTAGCAATCCTTTCACTTCACTTGCTTCTCCTGGAGCATAGGATCTCTTCATACCAAGGATTGTTCCTCCCTGCATGGAGAGCCTCTGCTTCTGTCTCAAGATCATAAACCATATGGAGCAAGCATTGTTTCTCCTCAGTGAACTGGAATTCCATTGACAGCTATTCTTTCTGGAACTTGAGATCCTCCAGTTCATTCTCTGCTGACTCCAGCCTCTCTGTCAGCTTGTCAGCATTTAGGATAGGGCCACAAAACAGGCCTGTGCTACATCTTTCCCAATCCTCAGGTCCTGAATCCCCCACGCTAACTCATTTAGTGGGTATTCCAGCTTGGGTTCCCACAGTAACCTACTGAATTTGGAAGTCTGTCCAGGGCCCCATTGTACCCTGCTGAGCCCAGAAATCAGTCTGGGTCTTCACAGTACTCCACTGATATTTTTCCCTCTGGACCTGGGCCAATTCCTCCTGCAGAGCCAAGCATTGTTTTCTCTGTCCCTCAGCTTCCCCTGAACCCAGGCCAAATCTTATTCTACCCTGACTAGCTGGCCAATGATTTTTCCTTGATGTGTTTACACCATACAACTCCTGTTGGCGCTTCCTAAGCTGGTCCCCCAAGTCCTGGGTAAAATCATGTTCTCTTGTCCTGGCTCCCTTTATTCTGGCTCCCAGTCCTTTTACCTCCTTGCTTAATGAGTCCTGGACCCTCCTGGTCCTGGGTCACTGTCCTGGCCTCTCCTGCACAAAGGCTAAGAAACCCATCCAGTCTCTCCTTTGACTACCACAGGCTTATCTAAACCTTCCTTTGTCTTGTTGTCACTCCTTTCTCTAAGAGGATAACGTCTCTTTAAATGTCCCACCACACCACCAGCATAACTTATTGCACTTGCCCTTGCTTTCCCAGGGGCCATGTATTTCTTGAGGCCCCTGCAGTTACCCTGCTAGTATGTTGCCCAGAGTCACTCTTGCCTAGGTCCCCTTATGACAGGTCCATGTGCCCTGACATCTCATTAAGATTTGCCTTCGTGACCCGAGTAATCCCTTCCCACATTCCTTCACTCTTCACCAGATGGGTCTGCTAAGTAATGCAACTGTTCACTGTTTCCAGTGTCAGCTTTGATGCCCCTACCTCATAGGCATTTCCACCATCAGACAACTTTTCCTTATCTTGCCCATTTTGAGGGCTCCTGCAGTTGTTTTGGAAGCAAGTCCATCTCCTTATGAGGCAAAATCTTTTTATGTGGCCCACCTCTCCACAATAAAAGCAATTAAGGCTTGCCACTCTCTTGGGCACTCATGGGATTTCTCTGGCTCTTCTTAGCATTTATCCCACTGGTTCTGTCCTTTACCCCTGGGTCACCAAGGGTAAGCCTTTCTTAAATGTCCCAACTGTCCACACCCATAACATCTCCTTGGCTGGGACCTAGGCCTCCAGCCCACTAAACCCACTGCATTACCAGATGTAGTGTAGATCAACCATTTCTGTATCCATTTCTGCTTTGTGGAGTGGATCTCTCGCCACCGCTGTTGTGGTACAAACCAAGCCTCCTGCTGTTTTTGCTGGTTTTCCATGAGCTGCATCAACAGGGCTTGGGTCTGCTGCTGGTGCTCCTGCTGCATAGCAGCTATCTGCTGCTGATGTCCTGCCACCAATAGGCAAATCACCTCCTCCATTGTCCCCTTCTTTTCAGGGGTCAGTCCAAAAGGATCCCACTTCTCATACCACTCATCTCATGTGAGCACCTCTGCCAGTCTGATGCTTCTGCATCTGCACACAAACAGCTTTGCTTTGCTTGCAGTTACTCTTATTTATAGTTAAACTTCTTGAGCAGGTTTTCAGTGACTCCACTCTCTGGCTGATTCACACACAGTCTGTAGGTGTATAAACAAAACAGGCCCTTTCCAGGGTATAAGTCCAACAGGGCCTCTCACAGTGCCCTCTGTAATGTCTCAGTCTGTACCCCTGTCTCCCAGCTCGAATCTGTCAGTCAGTCTAACAGGGCCTATCACAGTACTTTGATTAGCCTCAGCCCCTCCTGGGCTTCCAATGGTACCTGCTCTGTTACTGAGCAATGCCCACTGGGCCCTTCCTAGTGACTCTTCATGTCCATAGGAAGCCTTCCTGACTCCAGCTGAGTCACTAGTTCCCCCTTCTGGCAATTAACACAGTTCAATTAAACACTGACCCTTTTGGGGGTCTTAAGACTCCTTCTCTGGGCATAGTTAAGGTCCCTTCTGGTAGGCCACTCTGCCTGTGGAGGAGGGGAGTCTAGGCTCGTCTAGTACTCCAGGTCCCAACCACTGGACCTGGTAAGTAGCAGCTTCCCATTAACATCTTGCTTCTGCATTTCCCTGGGCCACTTCACCTCTTAGACCCAGCACCTTCAGCTTCATCCTTACTTCAGGGCTGTGTCTTGCCTCAGTCTCGGTCACCAGCCAGGAGCACCATCCTTAATCCCCTGACTCCAGCTAGCAACCGATCAGCTCTGTTCAGCAGTTCCTTTTATGAGTCTGCTGGGCTTTGATTGGCTGCTTCCCCACAACATCTCTAGGCAGTCTGGAGGATCCACCTCTACAGCTCCCTTTCTAGGGGTGGGGATCGAACAAGGGGCCTCAAGAGGTCTGATATATAGAAGTATATATGACATGAAGTAAGTGCAAGCATATAATTTTATCCTCAGATAAATCCTGACATGAATTTGGAACCAATAGAGTTAAAATTCTCCATTAAAAGGTCAGTGTTCAGCCCATTTCATACACCATATACCTCTTTATTTCTCTGCCAGATCACTTTGCTCCTTTTTCTCCCTTCACACAATCTCTTTATTGTTGGTGCAAGAACTGGATCCTGCTTTCTGGAACTGCCTTTTTGAATCTCTCACAGTGACCTGCCATCTGCTTGCAAGTCCAATTGGAAAGCATTTTTATTGTCTTGTACATACACAACTCAATCTCTCTTCTTCTGTTTTAACTGTGTAGAAGTTTTATTTAACTGTAAAGTGTTTTGCAATTCAGTATCTGATAGACAATATTCAGTTTTACAGGCTGTATTGTATTTAATGGGCTAAGACCATGACATCATTTTAATTTATATCCAAATACTCTTTCTAGAACCATATTAAAACAGAAATAAAACACCAAACAAACTTATAAAAAGATTATTCTTTTTCTTCCATTCCCATCTCTCAGCTCCAGCACTCTCACTGTCTTCCACATAATAACTTCATGGTTCTTTCATTTAGATGACTAAGGCATGGGAGTCATCATAAGCTCTCTCTCTAAGCTAAACACTAATCACATATATACACCTACACACACACACACATATATATATATGTATGTGTGTGTGTAGGTGTATATATGTGATTAGTGTTTAGCTTAGAGGGAGAGCTTATATATATATTGCACCTATTGGCAATTGAGCTTTTTTATGTAATATGGCATATATACAATTTTGTACAATCAAACATTGTCTTAACATGACTCATTAGAAAAAATATGAAAAACACAATAGCTCAATTTTCAATAGGTGCAAAACTGAGCCCTGAATTTCTAAGGCAGTCGAAATGTTCTCTCACATTCTCTCTATGTACTTTTATTTTAGCTTTTCGGGGGGATGACAACATTTCTTGCCTCAACTAGATTTTCTTTGGGGGTGAAGGGATGGAATATACATCAGAGGTGGCAGCAGATGACAATTTTAGGGGAACGCTGTAATTCATGCACATGTACTTATTAGAAAATGACCTGTTACGGTGATTACTAAAGTCTTCAGTGAATTCCAGCTGCTTTTTAGCATCCTTCTGAAATGTATACATGACACTACGCACCCAGTGCAGCAAGTTACTTAAGTACATACATAAATTTAAGCACATGACTAGCCCCCCCTGAAGTCAGTGGGACAGCGCACATGCTTAAAGCTTTACCTGTGCTTAAGTTTCTTGCTGAATTAGTACCTATATGATCTGGGACAATACATGGAGCCACTATTTTGTTATGGATCCTTCTTCTGGAAGAGAGATTCAGTAATACTATCAAGAGAGTCTAAGAGAATTCTCACAAATTAGCCATATGATCGACACCATCTTTCTTTGGCATGAATATTTCTAATATCCAGGTTTCTCCTGTTGGGTGTCAGACCAACTCATTCATTTAAATTCAGATGCTATTTCATACCCGGTTAATTGATCTAGGCACAGATGATTTTAGAGAAGCACAGAATTCCTTCACTGGGACTTTTGCTTCTTAGGGCCCCATACAACTAATGGGGGTTTCTTATAAGCTTTCAGCATGCCTGAAGGAACATTTTTTGGTATGTTTTCTCTGTAATGCTTTTACCCTAAGACAAAAAAAATGTATATTGCTCTGTGAAATCTGAATGCTAAATGGTTTAAAACTATTGTTGCCCTTACAGAAAGTTTAACGACAAGTGCTAAACCCTGGTCTCACCTGCTGGAGAAAATGACAAATGGTGGAGAGATACTGCAAGCCTAATCCCCTCCTCTGGAGGCAGAGAGAAGCAGGTTAGGTTAACCCTGAAATTATAGCACTGTGAAGGGCAACAAAAAGTCTAGAACACAGCTAGGACCAAAGGCAAGAAATATTTCTTGTCATCAGCCTGTCTTATTTCAAAGAATTGGCCAAGTGAGCTCTCATGACTAGTGCAGAGTCGGATTACTCAACTGTCTTATCCTATTACTAGGTCCTGAAAAGTTTCAGTCATTATTTTGTGTCTGTCTATTCAGATTACAAGAGCTGCTATCTCTTGTTGAACTATACCCCATTGAATGTACTGAATCTAGATTATTAAAACTAGTGACTTCTAAAAGGCATCTTATGCCACCCCAAAAAAACCAAACAAACAAACCACCCTTGTTTTAAGAGTGACCACATTTGGCCTCCTGTTTACTCCCTTCCTTTTTAATCCTTTTCTTCCCTCTGCCCTTTTAAAAACTAAATGTGAACTCTTTCTTTCTTTGGTATTTTATTTTAATATTCTATTTTGTTATTTTATTGTATTTAAGTATTCTGTTGGAAGAGGAAGGGAACTCCTACTTAAATCAAAATGGTGATAATGAATAGGTGTGACTAGAGCATAGAATTGGAATGAAGGCACACTGAACACTTATTTTACTATTTGATTTTTCTATATGGGACAGTAAAAATAAACAACTTCCAGAGAGACATTCTTTTTTATATCATTGTAAGTCTTAAAAGAAATCAGCTATTGTGAAGTAATGATTTGATTCTTAACCAACTCTTTATGCAAATATCCTGAAGACTGGGGTGATATTATTTGCCCTATGTACTACATTACTAGGCATAATGAAGTGAATTAAGGATGTCAGACTTAGACAATGCTTTTAATTATCTTAATCAGTTTAAAACAGCCCCATAATTATTTTATCAAGGTTTTATATAGAGATTAGCAAACTAATCATCTTTAATAGGAGCACTAAACCTAAATAAATGATTTTTCAAATAATGTAGTACACTCTGTTGGAGCCCAAGCATCCTTATTGTCTTTCTTGCTTTGAGGGAGATTACCTCCCAGTCTATTCCCATTTTATACCTTCTAATCTGACCCACTTTAGCCCTCACACTCACTACATATCAGGGCTGGAAATATTTTATCTAATTGTTCTCCTGGAAGTTATTGTTGGCTTTTTGAAATTTATTATTATTAACAGGCCTGGAGTGAACTAATTTTAAACTAGATCATGGTTGTCCAGCTTTTCCATTCTGTGGATTACTTTATAAGACAGTTTGTCATACACTCACATCTCCTTTCAACCTACAGTTTCTCCACTGTTAATTTCTGGGAACCAACTCATAGGATATGAACCGTAGTTTGGACTAGAAAATATTGACAACTGGAGAGAGAGGCTTTAAGCCTTATAACACAGGTTAATTTCTACCTTCTGCAAATTATTTTAGCTATTTGTCTATCATTGATTACTTTTGAAGTTACAGGTTTTAGCTAAAACAAGGAGTCAGGTGGCACCTTAAAGACCAGCAGATTTATTTGGGAATATGCTTTCGTGGGTAAAAAACAAAAAAACCAACAAACAAAAAAACCCAAAACACTTCTTTGGATGCATGGAGTGAAAATTACAGCTGCGGGCATTATATAATGAGACATGAAGAGAAGGGAGTACCTCACATGCAGAGAGTCAGTGTTGACAGGGCTAATTCGATCAGGGTGGACATAGTCCACTCCCAATAATAGATGAGGAGGTGTCAGTTCCAGGAGAGGCAAAGCTGTTTTTGTAATGAGCCAGCCACTCTTAGTCCCTACTCAAGCCCAAATTAATGGTCTTAAATTTGCACATGAATTTTAGTTCTGCTGTTTGAAGTCTGTTTCTGAAATTTTTTTGTTCAAGTATAGCTACTTTTAAATCTGTTATAGAATGTCCAGGAAGATTGAAGTGATCTCCTACTAGCTTTTGTATGTTACCATTCCTGATATCCAATTTGTGTCCATTTATTCTTTTATGTAGGGACTATCCGGTCTGGCCAACATACGTTGCAGAGGGGCATTGCTGGCACATGATGGCATATATAACATTAGTAGATGTGCAGATGAATAAGCCTGTGGCTGATGGCGTGGCTGATGTGGTTGGGTCCTCTTATGGTGTCGCTAGAGTAGATATGGGGACAAAGTAGGCAACAATGTTTGCTACAGGGTTTGATTCCTGGCTTTTAGCTGTAATTATGTTTATTATTCTATGTTGTTGCATATTAATAGATACCCAACCTAGAATGTTTTTTCCCATGATATGTCTCCGTTGTGACATACTAAATATTTGTGGTGATCACACTTCTTTATTTCCCAACAGGATCACATTCCTTCATACTTTAGATTATTCTATTACCTTAAACTACAACAACTGAACTATGTGTACAACACATTATATTGTTTTACAAAGTATTAGAAAAATGCTTTTCAATGGCTGTGCAAATAAAGTCACACATATATAATTCCTAATCTTGCACAATTTGTACTAGTTCTCCAATATCCTTTTTTTAGAAAAGCTAACTGAGAATCTGGTGACAGACCAACTTTAGAAGCATCTATCTTCGTCCAATAACCTAGATCCCTTATGGTCAAGCTTCAGAACTAGATAAAGCACGGCAACTACATCTCTGATTATGTTCATGTAGAATCTCACATAGAGAGTTTAGATATCATGCTAATACTGTTAGATCTACTGACAGTCTGATACTTATTTTGCATATGGGATTATGATAAAGGAAGGGGTGCAGGTAGCTCCCTTTTATGGACACCCAGCTAGCCAGTTAGCTTTATAATCCTGTTAGCTGTTCTCTACTTGCTTTATCTGGAAAGGATTAACAAGTCCACAGGTAAAAGGAAGGGCATGGGCACCTGACCAAAAGAGCCAATAGGAGGGCTAGAAATTTTTAAAATTGAAGAGAAAAAAAACTTTCCCTTTGTCTGTCTGTTCTCTGGAAAGAAGAGAGAGAGCAGAGACAGGGCTGGGACTATGCTACAAGAGCTTTGAGCCAGGTATGGAAAACCATCAGATCATACCTAGAACTAATCATTTGAACCTCAGATATGTAAGTAAATCAGGGAATGTCTAGGAAGATGCGATTTATGGTTATTTCTTATTGGCTTGTGGACTCCTCTGTACTAAGCCCAGGTACTTTTGTTTTGCTTGTAACCTTTAAGCTGGACTTCAAGAAAACCATTCTTGATGCTTAATTATTATGTTTGCTCTCTTTCAAAAAAAAAATCAAGCAAAACTTAAGTTCCAGATGTATTTTTCTTCTTTTTGTTTTTAATAAAATTTACCTTTAAGAACAAGATTTTTTTTGTGTTCTAAAAGGTTTGTGCATCTGTTGTTTAATTAGCTGGTGGCTTTCCTTTCCTTTCTTTTCTCAGCTCTTCCCCGGGGGTCTGGGGGTGTTGAAAGGGCTTGAGGGTATGACACAGGGAGGAATTCCCAAGTGCTCCTTACTGGGTTCTCAAAAGGGGGGGGTTACACTTGGCAGCATCTACCTATCCAAAGTCAGAGAAAAGCTATAACCTTGGGAGTTTAATACAAGCCTGGAGTGGTCAGCATTAATTTTTAGAATCCTTGCGGGCCCCCACCTTCTACATTCAAAGTGCCAGAGTGGGGAATCAGCCTTGACAGGGATATTGTAGAAGAAGATGAGCTGCTCTAACTAAGATCACAGAGAGATATGATATGCATTTGCTCATATTCCTCAATGGCGGGTAGTGAAGACGTAGCCTTAGAGGTCTCAGTCCCTGCCACAAATAGCTTTTGGAACATAAGTATCCATGTTTTTGTCACCACAACATGAGATTCCAAAATGTTCTACTGTACCTGGAGCGGACCCTCAACACCACCTAGAAACTTTAGCTGGTTCATAAAGAATGGCCTATGCCCTATTCAGGGCAGACCAACATTAATAAACTATGATAATATTCCACATTTGGTATTGGCTGTCAATTTATTTCTAGGTCCAATTCAAGTTCCTGGCATAGATTAAGCTAAATTGGAGATTCACTGTTTCAGTAGTCATCCGAAACAATTCAGTTTATTAGGCATACTTTAGCTGTTAGTCCTGAGAATGGAAAATCTGTTGTTCGTTCCTTGGGGACAATGCTTTCTCAGCAGAGGGCAATATATTATGAAAACTTCTTTTAGAGGTCCATTTGAACCCAAATATTATATCAACCAGACCTGAAGGGGAAACTCAGCTCTTCTGGGAGGTTTTCTGCTAATATTTAGGAACCACCCCCCAGATGTCTATTAACCTAGATTTGTTCGTTCTAGTAGTCTGACTGCAGAAAGGAAGAAAAGAGTGTGATTCTGTTTATGATAATGTAGTGTTTCAGTAGTTTATGTCCATCACTGCAATATACTGTATCCTCAACTTAACATGTATAAAATAGGTTCAGTGAGAGTAAAGAAGAAATTGGGAACTTGCAGAAAATGCTTTCTACCTCACATTGAGTTCAATAAGAAATAAAGTTTAATGAACTTGTAGGCTCCATAATATCATCATATTTTCAAAGTACATTAGCCATTTGTATCCCATTCTGGACTCTCAGACAAATGTTTATAATACATCTGAAACTTAAATTAGGTCAGTATAAATAAAGATTAAAGGAGAACAGAGAAAAGGCAGATCCAAATATCGCATATGATAATGCAAAATACTTCATAGCACCCTAGGAAACAAACAGTAAGGGGTAGATTCACAAAGAAATTTCAGCATGGTGATGCTTAGTATCGACGCACTTAACTTTTAAGCTCCTAAAAATCACTGAGAATCAGAAAGTCTGAGTACCTCATCTAGCACTCTGTACAATGAATGGGGGACACACAGACACCACAGAGTAGGAGTCACACAAGGCTCCTCACCTTACACAGCCAATGGGAGATGCCAAGTTCAAGATGGCTGATATGTGGTAACCCCTGACACTCTCATCCAGCTGCAGGGAGACATCTCCTGCTTGGGATTCTCAACTGCAAATCCTCTTGGTGCTAAGTGCCTATGCCATTTCAGCAAGAAGAAGTACCAACAGCAGGACCTCCCTCATAATTTTTAGCTCAGTGGTGAGGATACTCACCTGGGATGTGGGAGAGCCCCAGTGCAACTCCCCAGTCCATCTGAGGGGGGAAAAGGATTTGAACTGGGCTCTAGCACCTCTCGAGTGAGTGCCCTAGCAACTGAGCAATGGGATATTCTGATGTGTGGCTCCCTCCGGCTTCTCCTCTTGAAGCTATTCCACCGTGGATAAATAATTAAAAAAAAAAATTATTGGAGTAGAGGTACTAGATCCTGGATCTCCCACGAGTGCTTTAACCACCAGGCTAAAGAGCCATTCTCTTTCTCTTAGCCCTTTCTACCACCTTCTCCCAAGAATTATTAGGCCAGAGAGAGCTCCCCTGCACTAGCATTTTGTGCAAATGTCTCCACAGAGGCATAGTTCAATAGGCAAGGTGTGAGCCAGCTTACTGGATCAGACCCTGCAGGCAGCGTAGGTGGACAAATGCTTATCTTTTCCTGGGTCATGCATCACACTGGGGCTTATATGTCTGGACACTTTCTATGAGACTGCGGTATGCAAGCTCAGAGGTAGAAATAGTGGTGTTTAGGGAATATTTACTGCTAAAATTTAGGCGCTAAAGAAGTTCAGGCACCTAGAGATTACGGGGCAGCTCGGTGAGGGCTTTGTGAATCGCAGTGGGGCCTGATTTTGGATTTAGGCACCTAAATCCTAATATGTGGATTTTTTTGGTCTTATTAGAGCCCACAATATGTAATTCAGCACTGAATTTATGCCTTCCATTTTTAGAAATCCTTATTGTGGAAAGCAAAGATGTCACACAATATATTTCTTATATACAATTATTAGCATCCCTTATATCAAAACATCAATAATGTCACCATATTCATTATTTAACCAAATCATTAGACATTTAGAAAAAAGAAAGAGTTTCAGATTTATGGTTTTATCAAATAAAAATAATACCTTGTCATTAAATGTATACTGTGTTGTTTGTTTTCTCTAGTTAGGGTAAGTGGTGGGGGGTTTGGGGTTTTTTTTTTTTTTTGGTTTTTTTTTTTTTTTAATGTCAGGCTTTCTGAGAAATGATGAGCCTGCAGGGATTTTATCGATTTGCTAACTGTGTCACAGTCCATTTAAAACAAAATGACATGCGTTTGTGATAGAGGAGATGACAAATGTGTATGTACTGTAGGAGGAAAGCAAACTCAAGTGAGTGATGAAAACAAAAGAAACACAGAAGGCATGTGAAGAAAGCCAGTCTAAAATACAGTGTTATAAATGAAGGTGAGTTACTATTTCGTTTTGAGTGGTTTTAGTTGTAAATGGGGGTCTCTAGTAGGGCCAAAAATATTTTTGGAGATTCCACAAAGGCAAAAGTTTCTTTGCTTATTAGGGGAAAGCTAGAACAGTAACTTAAGCTGTTCCCAGCAAGGATAAGACTCAGTTCTGAAAATAGGTACATCAATATCACAGCTCATTATTCTAGTCAAAGTGGCAGTAGTGTGTGTGGGGGATTGTTTGGTACTTTGTATAGTAGTGTTTTGTACATTTATTCAGAAAAGGACTGTTATTCGGTCCATTGATGATGGGTCCCAATGTTATTTCATTTCTCAAAGGGTTATTGAAACTCTCCCAGTTCAACTCCTGCTGTAATTAAAAAGCAAACATTCATATTTGATAGTCCCATATTAAAAAGCACACACACTCTTAGAAACAATGCATGCCACATCTACATCCACCACATTATATACTCACTAGTTCTGTACTGTGGTGGTGAATTTGAGGTTTGACTATGGAATAATGTTCTTTATTCTGGTCACCCATGGAGTGATTTTTAATTGTCTTTGCTAAACTTTAATACTCCTACTGCAATGATAAGTGCATCCTACAAGAGCCTTGTCATTTTGACACCACATGTCTTTCAGAGCAATTCATCATCATGCCTGCCACTATGGGTGAACAGAGTTATCAGAAATAAAATACAATACAAAAAAAGAGGCCAAAAGTGGGTTTTCATCTTTTTCTTTTTAAATTAACCCTTATGTTGCCCTGAAACCTTTAAAATAGGTTAGTGGCTGTAAAAGCAAATAAATTAGCAGAGATATTAGTATCCACAAACAGGTTAAAAAAGAGGAAAGGTTTAATTAAAAAATGAATTGAACTCTGAGTTAGCATGTTCCTGTGTTTTATTTATACAATTGCATGTAATCCATTTTGTCCATGGTGTCTGTTATTTATTTTTGAGAACTAAATATGCTTATGAAGGATGTTGCACAGTAAGAATTTTGTGCTTAATTTAATAACATTGCTATGGTTTTGTTTTAGAGTTTTATTTTCTATTTGTGAGGAGAGAGAGGGGGCGGACTACCTTCTTTTTCCCTTTCTTCTCACTAGAGATTTTAACAAAGAATTTTGGAGTGAGAGGAAAGTAGTCTGAGGAAAATCACAACCTGGTGATCAAGCTTTCATGGATTCAGCCCTCAAGGTGTGGAAATCACATTCTGGCCTGCATCTCAGTGTATCCTTAACTAGAAGGAGACAAGGAGGAAAAACTTCAAAACAACCAATGAAAATAATATTTTTTTTCCACCAGTGAGAGTTGCTGTATAGGATCTACCCACCTTTTTAATTATGCCACTTTAGCCTCTCAGTATTTTAGCCTTTGTTTTTTGTTGATTCATTTCTGCTACTTTTAAAAAGAATGATCAGTGACTTGATGCTTTGGTGGAGGCAGATGGGGAGGCACTTCATGAATAAAATTTATGTGGCATTTTTCTCCTTCAAAATCTTTTACAATTAGTTAGGCCCTGATCCTGCAAACACATGCAGCCTTTACTTTGCTCCTGTAATGAGTCCCACTGAGCTCAACTGGACTACTTGCATGAATAAAATAAAGTGTATGCATAAGTGTTTACAGGGTCAGAGTCTTAATACTCAACACCTTTGTGACCTAGGTATTATCATCAGAGTTCATTACCATCATTCAGTTAAATACCAAAGTCAAAATACCAGGACATCTTTCACAAACACTAAAATAATGAAAAAAAACCAACAGTTTTTTATGCTTATGAGACACTTAGAATATCAGGGTTGGAAGGGACCTCATCTAATCCAACCCCCTGCTCAAAGGGGGGACCAATCCCCAGGCAGATTTTTACCCCAAATGGCCCCTTGAAGGACTGAACTTACAACCCTAGTTTAGCAGGCCAGTTCTTAAACCACTGAGCTATCCCTCTCTCCCACTTCCAGCTACAGGCACCAGCTTCCTCCTTTTCCTGGGGGAGCTTGATCCCCACTCCACCACAGACCCCACCCCTCTCTCTCAAGGCCCCACTCTCACCCCTGAGCGCACCCCTACCCTCACTCTGCCCCCTCCCCTCCAGCACCTCCTGAATATTGCTTAACAGCTGATCGTGGTGAGCAGGAGTTGCTGGAGGAGAGGGAAAGTAGCTGATTGGCAGAGCTGATTGGCAAAGCTTGCTGGCAGGTGGTGCTGCAGGGGGAGGGGAACGAACTGATACACAGGGCTGCCAGTGGGTGCTGAGCATCCACTTTTTGTTTCATGGGGGCTCCAGCCCCAGTTTTGCCAATTTTGGTTTCATCACATGGCATAATATTTAATTAAAAATTAATCTTTAATTCCTGTAGAATCCAGGAAATCCGAATGGTAGGTAACCCTACTTGCTTGTGACAAAAATAGGAGGATTTACAAATCTGTCGAGGAGTTCCATTTCAATCTTTACTTCAGTGGAAGCAGCAACATACAAGCTACAATAATTCTTTTCATTAATAGTTTTCAGAGATCTATTCATCCAAGGATCTCAAAGCACTTTACAAATAAGTAACTGGCATGCTCAAAGCTCCTCTGTCAGGCTGCTAAAAGGATATCAGTGTTATATTTGAGGAAACTGAGACTTAACAAGTTTAAAGTCATGATGCTACTTCCATTTAAATAAACGGTAAAATTTCCATGGACTTCAATGTCATCAAGATCAGGCTCAGGCCCAGCATGACTTGTGCAAGGTCATATAGGAAATCTGTGGAAGATCCAAGAACAGAACCCAGGATATCTAGAAGATCATTCTTACCTACAAAAGGAACTTCCTTCCTTCTAGTTTTCAGCTTTAACTTTCGCGTGCATACATAGTGGCTGAGACTAACGGTCCATTTAGCTGACTATCCTGTTTCTGACAATGGCCAATTCCAGATACTTACAGGGAATAACAAAACAGGGCAATTTTGTGTGATCTATCCACTGTCGTCCATTCCCAGCTTCTGGCAGTAGGTGGTATAGCAACATCCAGTGCATGGGTATGCATCCCTGACCATCTTGTTTAATAGCTATTGACGGACCTATACTCTGTGAACTTATCTAATTCTTTTCTGAACCCAGTTATACTTTTGGCCCTCAAAAATTCCTATGGCAATGAATTCCATAGGTCAATTGTGTGTTGTGAGAAGAAATACTTCCTTTTGTTTTAAACATACTGCCCATTAATTTCATTGGGTGACCTTTAGTTCTTGCATTGTGTGAAGGAATAAATAATATCCCAATTCACTTTCTCCACAACATTCATGCTATTATAGACCTTTGTCATATCCTCCTTAACTGTCTCTTTTCTAAGCTGAACGGTCCCATTATTTTGAATCTCTCCTCATATGAAACTTGTTCCATACTCCTAAAAAAATCTGTTGCCCTTCTTCGTACATTTTCCAATATACCTTTTTTGAAATGGGGTGACCAGAATCTCATGCAGTATTCAAGATGTGGGAATAATATGGATGTATATAGTGGCATTTGCAACAATCTGTACCTTCATGTTCTTCCTTTTTACAAAACTATGATAGATCTTGTACAAATTTGACTTGTGAGGTAGCATTTGAAAACTCATAATTTGCTGATCATACTATCCTGGTAAAATGTGTCTAGTAAAGTTATATTATTCTAAAATTGGAATGTCCCTCAGCAATGTCATACAATACAAAAGCAAGCACAGACCACTTTATCAGAGACAAAAGGCAAACGGACCTCAGCCAGATGTCAACAAAATAAAAGGGACTATCAACCAGTTAAATGGTAATTCTTTGACAAGAAGAAGAGTGTGAGCAAGAAATGTACATGCTGGCAATGAAACAGCTGGCAGTTCCCAAGTAAACAGACTGGTTGGTTGAACCCCAGCTGGAGATGATTCTCAAACAGGAGAAAAAGATATAAAAATGAGGAAAAGAAGCCACAAATCACCTCATCTCTCTTCCCTCATCTCCACACATGGCATCAACAATTCCTGTAGTTAATAAAATTGTTTTATTGTTTTATCTAAGCCAGTATGTTTGTACTGAAGTGTTTGGGAAACTTCATTTGGGATAAAGGGGTTTGCACATATGATTTTCTATTAATGAAGTGACAGACTTTCTATGAGCTTGTATTGTCCAGGAGGTTACTGGCCAGTACAAGACACATTTCTGGGGACTAGTCTGGGACTGGGAATTTTCTGGTGTCACTCTGCAGAGAAATTAATGGGTGGCAGGCTGAAACACTCTTACAGTATACCTGGGGGGTAATTTACATGCTGAAGGCTGTGTGAGCCAGTCAGGATTAGTTGCTTTCACAGCAAAGCAGTGTAAAACAGTGGTGCTTAAAGCCGGTCCACCACTTGTTTAGGGAAAGCCCCTGGTGGCCCGGGCTGATTTGTTTACCTGCTGCATCCCCAGGTTCGGCCGATCGCGGCTACCACTGGCCGCAGTTTGTCGCTACAGGCCAGTGGGGGCTGCGGGAAGGGTGGCCAGTACATCCCTTGGCCCACGCCACTTCCTGCAGCCCCCATTGGCCTGGAGTGGCAAGCCGCAGCCAGTGGGAGCTGCGATTGACTGAACCTGCTGACATGGCAGGTAAACAAACCGTGCTGGACTGCCAGGGGCTTTCCCTGAATAAGCGGCAGACTGGCTTTGAGAACCACTGGTGTAAAAGGCACCCCAGTTTGGAGAACTGAGGGGACACAGCTGTCCAACAATACAGATTGTACCCCATGTAATGTCACAACATTATGTCATTATCTGTTTTATCATCTGCCCTTTTTCCTAATGGTTCCTAACATTCTTGTTAGATTTTGTGACTGTGGGTTCATATTGAACAGATGTTTTCAGAGAAGTATCTGCAATTCTCTCTTTCTTGAGGGGTAACACCTAATTTAGAACCCATCATTTTGTATGCATAGCTAGGATTATTTTCCCCCAAAGTATATTAATTTGTACTTATAGACACTGAATTTCAACCATTCTTTTGTTGCCCAGTCACCGAGTTTAGTGAGATGCCTTTGCAACTCTTCACAGTCAGCTTTGGATTTAGCTAGCTCCTTATTCATCTTCTTTTCCAGATTATTTATGAGTACAGGTCTGTCGCAACTTATGCACATTTAACATGCACGATTTCAGCTTTACGCTGTACGGCCAGAGTCCTGGGGGGCGTGGCCTCAAGATTTAAAGGCTCTGGGGCACCAGCTGTGGCTGGGAGTCCCAGGGCCTTTAAATCATCCAGCTGCAGAGGTGGCTGGTAGCCCCTGGGGCGAACTAAAGGGCCCGAGGCTCCAGCCACCATGCAAAGGGCTCCCCACCACATTGGGAAGCCCAGTGGAGCCCTTTAGATCCCACCTGCAGTTCTGGCGGCCAGGCCAGAGCCAGCCCAGCCGCCGGAGCTGCGGGCTGGGATTTAAAGGGCTTGGGGATGTAATTTTGAGTATATGCAGTTTTCGCTTTACGTGCTAACAGCGGAATGGAACCCCCGTATAAGAAAAGACTTGCCTGTATCTAGAACAGCATAGGTCCCAGTGCAGATCATTGGTAGATGCCACTGCTCACCTCTCTCCATTGTGAAAACCGACTATTTCTACCATTAGTTTTAACCAGTTATTGAGCCATGAGAGGACCTTCCCTCTTATCCCATGACTGTCTACTTTACTTAAGAGCATTTGGTGAGGGACCATGTTAATGATTTATTGAAAGTCTAAGTACATTATATCCCCTGGATCATCTTTGTCCACGTGCTTGCAGACACACTAAAGAATTCTAATAGATTTGTGAGGCATGATTTCTCTTTACAAAAGTCATGTTGACTGTTGCCCAACATATTGTGTTCATCTGTGTGTCTGATAATTATTCTTAAATATAGCTTCAACCAATTTGCCTCTTACACTCAAAGTTAGGGTATGTCTACACTGCGGCTGGAGAAGAAATTTCAAGCTCTGGGAGATGTACATGCTGTCACATTGATTGAGCTAATGAGCAAAATGTAGCAGTGTAGCTGCAGGCAGTGGCACAGGTTACTCACTCTCCATCTCAACACATTCTGAAACCCTAGCTAAATACTCAAGCAGCTAGCCCATCCTACCATCCACACTGCTGTGGCTATACAGCTATTTTTAGCGAACTAGCTCAATCAAAGCTGGAATGCGCAGGTCTTCCCAAATTGTAGATTCCCTCCAACTGCAGAGTAGACATATCCTCAGAGTAAAGAAAAAAATATATACTTTGATCACTACCAGAACTCTTAACTGACACCCACAATTTTCTGGAATATGTGTCTTTTAAACAAACAAAAACAAATCAAACAAAAATCTAGACACTTTCATAGCTTTCCCTCAAACACTCTGGGGAAGACTTGAAGGAAGCTGATTGTTAATCCACTATCCAATTCTCCTCTCCCGCATTTCTTTTCGTCAATGTGTTTATTGAGTGTTTTCTAAGAAATCAATTGACAAAGCATTCTTGTATTCCTGACAAGTGCCTAGTTATTGTAAAAGAAATGTTTTAAGACTCACAAATTGAGACAACTGATGGATCTGGTTAAATCAACAAAACAAAAAACCCAAATGCCACCAAACACTGAAAAGCTTGCTGAGTGAATATTAAGACAATTAATATATTTTTTAAAAAAGGTTTCTAAATTTAAAAGCAATAAAATCAGTTGAAAAAATTTCCATCGCTTTGAACTGAACAACAAATCACCATGTTTGCTCAATCATTATTTTAAAATGAGGAATAACACCTTTCTTCCCTCTCAATATTGTCAAATAAAAATTGGAGAGTAGAAAGCATAATTATAAAACCATTTTCCAGGTACATGAATTAAGTGATGATTCATATGTGCGATAGCACAACTTCACCTCTTGATCTAAGATTCATGAGCAAACATATCAATTATATACTGTATACTTACCAGATGCAGATCCATGCATGTAGAATTGTGGTCACAAGCATTGATAATACAGTCATCAATGTCCTGGTCACATTTCAGTCCTGCGTATCCAGGGTTGCACAAACAATAGAAGCCGTCAACAACTGCAAGGACAACAAACAGCGTTGTGATGCTAATTTAGAATTAATGTGAAACATTATTGTAAAATTACTTAATGTTAAAACAGGGCTGAATAACGTCAGGAAGATACTTTTGACTGGCTTTACTCTAAAGCGTACAGTATTAAATTATTAAATCAATTATTTCAAATCTTAAAACTTATCACTGAAATATCCTGAAATAGTTTATTCATATAGAAATCAGTTGACCTGTACTGTAGAGTACTTTGTTTAAACAATTCAATCATTTGAAATACGAAATAATGATCTTTGAACCACTGTCAATTTGTACAAAGGCTGTAAACACACCCAATTTACTGCTGAGAAATTTTCCACTGGAAACTGTGTGTGAAGTACATAGGGTATTTTTTCTTCAATAATGGTTTTAAATAAATATGTGAACAGCAAACATCACTTTTGCAGATATGTCTGCCTCATATTACACTATTATTTTTGAGGTGATTTTAAATTTGGCAGTTTAAGCTGGTTTCACTCATGATTATTTCCATGTTTCATTTTAATCCTCACAAGCTAATGATCAGAATCATTCCTTTTTCGTCATTAACGATATAAAGAGAGAAGTATCATTGGAGCATTACAGCTATACAAAGGACTAGTGACAGCAGTCAGTGCATTTCTTACAGGGTTGGATTTATTACAACTTCACATAGGTCCCTGGATTCTTCATTATCCCTAAGATTTACCATGTAATCTATGCTGCCACTCTGTCTCTGTACATGTAACTTCCATTACTCTCATTAAATGCTTTGGGTCTTCCATGGCAACAGCATTTTTCATCTGTCAGGAGATGCTTAGCTTTCTCTGACTTCTAGATTTCTGCAGTCATGATTCTGCACACAGTGCAAGTGGAACTGAGACCTCTGAGGAGTACAAGTCAAACCCACAAGCATCACAGACCGACAAGATATCCACAAAAGAATTGGCAGTTGGCAGCATGGGACACTTTACTTCCATACCATTTCTCATCCTATTTTGCATTTATAAATCTGACATTTATAAATATACTGCAAGTAAAACACAAATGTAAACATGCTAGGAGATAGTGTTTTATTTGGCACACTAACTTAAATCAATCATTCCCACATATAAATAAATGAGATGCATACAACTTGTTAAAATTTATCATTTTTTTGTAAACTAAAAAAGTGTTTTATGTGCTTAGACATTTGGGGCCAGATCCTCAGCAGGTATAAATTGCTCTGTTAAAGTTAATGGAATTAAGTTGTTTTCTACCAGTTGTGGATTTGTTTTTAAATGTCCACATTACAAAGGTTTAATTAAAATTTAGCGTAAATGTGAACATTGCTCAGGTTCATTGTTCTATATAATCAATAAAACCGAAATTTTATATAAATCTATGTTTGGATGTTAGAAATACTGTCCAGTAGGAGATTGTTACTCTGTTATACTGCAATATTGAAATATATCATGTTATTTATATCTATGGTAATAATTACAATGAGCTAGTCACTACACACAGGCAGAGGAGCAAACAACATAGCTCAGAAATAGAGTAGGGTTTGTGCTCCCTCACTCTTGGGTTGATTCTCTGATATAACTGATTTTCTTGAATCTGGGTAGGCTGGATCGAGAGCCAGAATCAAATGACGGTGCAGCACAAAGCAGATGGATGTAGCCACAGATCTGCATTAGCAAGAGGGCAAAAAATGTACATATTTATTACATGTTCTAATTAAATACATATACAGAAATTACACCCTACAGCCCTTAACCTAGCACATTGCTTGTAGGCATCACAAATCTGTCTTTGGGAGGGATTTTAAGGATGAGTGGAAGTGTCAAGGTGTCTTATATGGTAAAGGCTACCGTGGAGACATCACACCATTACTAATATTAAGAGTCTTTATTCATCTACAGAATAATTTCTTAGCTTATAGGAAATCTTCATGCAGGAATCATGTGTCTGACACATGTACTTCTGAAACTACAAGCAGGCCATGTGGTTGCAATTCAGCCCATTGGGTCAACCTATGGGATGGAACAGCAGCTATTGACTCCCTACAAGGTTTTGCACCACTGGATCCCATAGCCCCTCCCACAGCAACCCCTCAATGTCATGGTCTGTTCAGCACCAGCACAGAAAATCTATCTAGGGTGTAGAGGGTCCGAAGGCCCCAGTGAACAGCTACTCTCACTAAGCACCACATCTGAGTACTTGAATGGTGCAGAGAGCTTTGTCTAGGCCCTCTGCAACTGAATGATTTTCATCCCAAAGGACCAATCCGTGAAATTAATGTAAAACCTTCCATTGACTTTAGTGGGAGAAGTATTGAGCCCGTATCAATTTAGACAGGCTCAGGGCAGTGGTGTAGAACATATGCACACACTACTTTCTTCATTTGATGGATTCCAAATGACTCAACTGTGGGTCACAGACTCTCTCTTGACAAAAAAACACTCTCCATTAACCTGGAGGCCTGGATAGAATTGCTAAATGCCCCTAAAGTGCTGCATGCTCGCCAGTGGAAATGGATTTGTTACAGTACTGCACATTTCTGTTTCTCATGGGAAAATTTTATTACTTTTTGCCTCCCTCCAGCTATTTTTTTTTATTTATTATTATTTTGAAACCCTTACTAGCAATATTTTTCACAGTCACCAGATCCAAGCAGGGCATGTCTCTCTCCCAAAAGAAGACTGCCCTTTCTTCTGGTTTGGTTTAATCAGATTATCTCTTTTGTTTGTGCTTAATACAGAGAACATACCATTTAGAGCAGTGCTTCTCAAAGTCGATCCGCTGCTTGTTCAGGGAAAGCCCCTGGTGGCCCAGCCCAGTTTCTTTACCTGCTGTGTCCGCAGGTTCAGCCCATCAAGGCTCCCACTGGCTGTGGTTCACTGTCCCAGGCCAATGGGGGCTGTGGGAAGCGGCATGGGCTGAGGGATGTGCTGGTCGCTCTTCCCGCAGCCCCCATTGGCCTGGAGCGGTGAACTGTGGCCAGTGGTAGCCGCAATCAGCCGAACTTGCAGATGCGGCAGGTAAACAAACCAGCCCAGACCACCAGGGGCTTTCACTAAACAAGAGGTGGCTTGACTTTGAGAAGCATTGATTTAGAGATCCTCATTCACAGTGTCTTCATCTCTTTCTGGAGAGAACTGGGAAGCTTAACAGTCCCTCCCAAAGCCACATGGATTTTATAATTCAGATGACAGAACAAGGAGAAATGGTCTCAAGTTTCAGGGTGGGATGTCTAGGCTGAATATTAGGAAACACTATTTCACTAGAAGAGTGGTGAAGCATTGGAATGGGTTACCTAGGGAGGTGGTAGAAACTCCATTCTTCAAGGTTTCTAAGTCCCAGCTTGACAAAGCCCTGGCTGGGATGAGTTAGTTGGGGTTGGTCCTGCTTTGAGCAAGGGGATGGACTAGATGACCTCCTGAGGTCTCTTCCAACCCTAATCTTCTATGATTCTACTGCTTGCATTTCCTGTGCTTTAAATTTCCCTATCTGTCTTTAAGCAGTTTCCAGACTGCATGCCATTTAAAGAGACAGTAACTTTCCCAGAGCCACGGACTTAGCCTACTTATTCTTCCAGCAATTAATAAAACATTCAAAACATATTTAGTAGTCTGTATTTATTTGTCCAGGGCATTACATAATCTTAGAACATGTCTTGATGAGGCAAATTGGAAGATTGCTCTGTAGTATTAACATAAACTGATAGTTGTGTAACAAGTTTCTGGATAAAATCACATTCATTGCTGGAATGTAGCAGCTGCTAAGCCATTGAGGGCAGGTGGCTGATTTTAATTTTCACAGGCATTGCAGAGAGAGCTACAGCAAATTTAAGTTATGGGTAATAAACTAAAGTATAAAAAAAGAGAATTTGAATCTGCATTTAGTGATTTCATGATAATATGTGGTTTAGTGAAACCTGAAGGCAGGGCTGGCCTTACCATGAGGCGAACTGAGGCAGCTGCCTCAAGTGCCAGGCGGTGGGGGGGGGAGGGTGGAAGAGTGGCACCACTAGGACCTAGAGTGTAGAAAATTGTGTCTGCTGCTGGTGCATATGTATTATCTCTGCTCTAGATGCACAGAGACAGTGGAGTGCTGTGCTGGAGGAAGGAGGGCACAAGAGACATAACAGGCAGGCAGGAGAAAAGGTGAGAGGGAATAATAGAAAGCAGCAGGAGCTGCAGGGAGAGAGAGAGAGAGGAGGAGGAGCCTCTTATGTACCTCTCTAGCACCCCTAGAAGCCTGGACTGATTAACACCAGCTTCTCAGGGAGCTTCCTGTTTCCTGCTGCTTCCCTGAACCCGCTTGAGGAGAACAGGCAGTCAACTGAAGTATTAGGAGCCAGTTAGGCCGTTAAGACGCTGATAGCTTCCCTCACTCAGGCCCTGCTATCAGCCTGCTTATTTATCTCCTTTAATTGACTGTTGAGAGCCATTATAGCTGGCACAGAACAGCAGTCATGAGTGAAAGAAGAAAATGTCCCTGTGGGACAGCATTCAGAAGAAAGAAAGAAAGAAAGAAAGAAAGAAAGAAAGAAAGAAAGAAAGAAAGAAAGCAAAGGAAGCTTTTCTATCTAAGCACGAAGAAGCTCTCCTGAGATACATAGACACAAATGTTCAAGGTGAGCCTTTGGGCCCCAGTGTTGATGAAAGTGGTGAGGAGATGCCTGATCTTCCAGTTACTCAGAGTGCTGGTGACCTGGCAGCTACTGCAGCATCCATATTGCCATCTCAAATGGATGTAACCATGCACATTCCTGAAGAAAAAAGTGTAGATCTGAGAAGAGTGTGGTGAAGGTGCAAGAAACAGATGCTGCTGAGTTTAATTTCTTAAGTCTATATGATCCAGGATTGTGGACCCACTTGCGCAGTAGCCTGAGGGACTTCCTTGTACTGCATGGGCCACAGCAAGTGAAAAACTTCATGTTCCCCAAAGACAATGAAAATAGAAGTTTCCATCTAACACATTACTGGTGTGCAATCCCCAATGATGACAAAGTGGAGAGGCCATGGCTTATGTACTCAAAAACCCAGAATGCTGCATACTGTTTTGTTGCAAACTCTTCCAGTCTAAGGTTCCAGCCACATTGGGTTCTACAGAAACAAAGGACTGGAAAAATCTGGCTAGAAATCTGGCATACCATGAGAAGGCAGAAAATCACCAGAGAGCATTCCATAGCTGGAAAGAGCTTGAGATGAGACTAAGGTTAAAGGCCACCATAGATGATCAGTATCAAGAGAAGATTGCATCAGAGTCTCTTTACTGGCGAAATGTTCTTAAAATGCTCATTGCCATTGTGAGAATGCTTGCTACCCAAAACCTAGCACTGTGTGGCACTTCAGATTAGCTTTATGTGCCAAACAATGGAAACTTCCTTAAAATTGTGGAGCTGATGACTGAGTTTGATGCTGTACTCCCAGAGCATCTAAGAAGAGTCACCACCCAAGAAATGTACACACACCTACATTGGAAAAACAATTCAAAATGAGATCATACAGTTACTGGCAACAAAAGTCGAACAGAAGATTGTGGCAGAACTAAAGTCAGCAAGATATTACTCTGTTATTCTGGACTGCACACCTGACATCAGCCATATGGAACAAATGACTTTAATGTTGTTACAAAATGCACCAACAGAACCTAGTGAAAATGTCCCTGCATGGTGACTGTCAGAGAACATATTCTAGAATTTATTGACATTGATGATACTACAGGAGCTGGTATGACAAATGTGCTTCTTAAAAAGCTGGAAGATACAGGAATTGCGATAGCTCACATGAGAGGTCAGGGCTATGATAATGGTGCCAACATGAGAGGAAAGAACATAGGAGTGCAGCTGTGGATCCAAGAGTTAAATCCTTGAGCTTTTTTTGTCGCATGCAGTTCTCTTTCATTGAACTTGGTGATCAGAGATGCAGAATCAGCTTCTGCTGAATTTTTAATGTAATTCAAATCATCTATATATTTGTCACTGCATCAACTCATCAATGACAAATTTTGAACACCTGGGAACATCCTCTCTGACACTGAAACCACTGAATGCCACCTGATGAGAAAGTCGAGTGGAGGCAGTAAAGCCTATCAAACGCCAAATTAGGAAGCTAGATGATGCCATAGTTACCATTATGGATGATAACACTATGACAGGAACTATTCATGGGAGAACAGTGGCAGAGGGAAATGGAATCACCAGAAACATACATAACTTCAAATTTCTGTGTGGCTTAGTGTTGTGGTATGACATACTATTTGAAATCAATGTTGTAAGCAAGAGAATACATGTGTTGACCTTGATATATCTGGAGCAATGGAACAACTGTACAAAGTAAAGTCATACATACAGTCTTACTGGTCAGATGAGGGATTTCAAAAGTTTCTGAAGAGTGCACAGAAATTGGCAGAGGAACTTCACACTGAAGCTATTTTCCCACCCATTCAAGAGTACAAGAGTCACTGAAGAAGACGACATTTTGATTATGAGGCACGGGATAATCCCATAAGAGACCCCAAACAACAAGTCAAAGTTGAGTTCTTTAACCAGGTGCTAGATTGTGCCACACAGTCAGTTGAAGAAAGTTTCATGCAGCTCAAGGAACACAGCAGTATATTTGCAATGTTGTATGATATTCCAAAACTCCTCACTATACCTGAAGAAGACCTACATCAGCAATGCAGGGTACTAGAGACAGTGTTGACACATGATGACATGCATGATATTGATGCGAGTGATTTAGGTGATGAACTGAAAGTCCTTGCCAGATACATTTCAGCAGGATCAACTCCAAAGGCTGTTCTGGAATATATGTGCACATATAAGATGACCATCCTCTATCCAAATGCTTTTGTTGCTCTGTGCATACTTCTAACACTTCCTGTAACAGTTGCCCGTGGAGAACGCAGCTTCTCCAAGCTGAAGTTAATAAAAACACATCTATGCCCCACAATGACACAGAAGAGGCTGGTTGGCCTTTCAATCATCTCAATAGAGCATGAGCTGGCCCAGACTGTGGACTTCAGGAAGCAGTTTAAATCTTTGCAACCAAGAAAGCACTGTAAGCACCACTTTGATTATTCAAACAAATTAAAACGCCAGTGTTTACTATACAGACAAGAAAAGTTACATTTGCTGTTCAGGCGTTTGAAAGTTAAGTGTTACTTAAAATTTGTTAACAAGGCATTGTAAGTTGTTAGTTCTCCTTTATTGGGGTAGGTAGCAGAGCAGTACCATAAGAGGAGTAGAACAGGAAGAAGGCAGAATCGAGACCTTTCAAAGTTTTGGCCCAAGTAAGGGGGCATAGGAGTGTCATTTGAGCTCCCCACCTCTGGTGCCAAAATGTTGCGGGCTGGCCCTGCCTGAAGAAGGCAGTTTTTGAAATTCACAATAGACTTAACATTATTATACGTTTAGGCTAAGAATTGCAAAGCTATCTAGAGGATTCAGATGGAGAGTTTCCACTGAAATTGATGGTATCTGTGCATATAAATCTCTAAGGTAGCTTCGAAAATTTCAACCTTAGCATAATTCAGAAATGTACAAGGCAAGTTCACTTTTTTTTCTTGTCTGTCAGTCCTGAAGACAAATGTGCAGTAATGCTCACCTAGAATCTTAAAAGAAATAATGCAGAAGCATCAGATGCTAGTGCACTTAATCTAATAATGTAGACAGAACACAAAACAGGACAGTAATTCATCAACTTGCCTTTAATGACTACTGAAGAAATATAAAATAGAGAGTGTGAGAGAGATTCTAGAAGGCTGGTACTGATAAAGAGACATTACATTTTATATCAATGTGATCATATTAAAATACAGTATTCATAGACTTATTAAAATTATTACACACATGGTCTCATTGTTTTGTGTTCTTTTCAGCGATTTGAAAATTATCACCATCAAATGCACTACATAAGATCCATTTGGCTAATTTAAGCATTAGAAAAGACAACTCAAATCTCATTAAAATTTCTCATTAGATGCAATTGTGACCCATAGAAACATAAACTTCTGTGCCAGGAGTTGATGTATTTTGGCAAAAATAATCCTCCTGGCACAGGCTCTGGAGTTCCAGATAGGCTAAATTTCAATAAATTATCTGCTCTTCTCTCCAGAACCACTCAGTTGCTGCATCAGATTCAACAGTAGGAGTACTCTACATTAAAGTGTGTAACCAGGGTGAACTTACTATCATAGCAATATCCGTGGAGACAAGGGCTGGAGCTGCACTCATTGACATTGATCTCGCAGCGTGGACCCGTAAAACCCTTCTTACACTGGCACTGGAATCCAAGGGGAAAAATGTCCAAATCCATCTCTTGTATGCACACAGCTCCATTCTCACAGGGATTGCTAACCTCACAAGGCCTAAACTCACAGTTAGAACCTGTGAAAGGAAAGAGGCAAAGCTGTCAGTGTTTAACTACTGAACCAGTCCTAGCAGCTGTTGCCTATTATGTGCTGTATTTTCTTTAGATCTCCGGTTAACCTCCTTAACTTGGAGACTCTCAACTATATTTTCTTTTTTTTATTTTAAATAATACATAATAAATTTCTTTGATTTACAATTTTGCAAACAGAAAAATAGATCACATTTTTGATGTGTTTTATCTATACATTCATTATAGCATTTTAAGTAGTTTTAATATATTTTATTATTCTTTTGTCTTTACCAATGTCTCCTAAAATGCATTTCATAAAATGTACTTATTTAATAGACATTTTGTTAATGAATTTGATGTTTCCCTGCCTTTATTCCTGCTATTTTGTTGTCACAATCACCCTATCATTTTTTATCAATTCATTCCAAATCTTCAACATGAAAGAAATGCAAATAATTGTTTTTGGTTTTAATGTTGAATATATGGCACATTTGAATTATGTTACACAAAATACCTATTTCTGAAATTAAATGTTTTCATAATTAGCTTCAGTAGTTTAAAGATCATGGCTTTATTGAGAATTAATGTTGACAATAAGGAGAAAGAAGTTAATATGGAAGTAGCTGAATCAGATACATACTTTCTAAATCTGAAAAGTTCAAAATATTTTTTTGTGTATATGAATCCATTTTACATACTCTTTTTCTTTTGTGGTGAATGTGGTCTCTACATGAATATTACAGTTGGTCAATTGCAGCTCATTTTTCAGCTGCTTCTCACTTAACTGATTTTACACAGGACATGCAAGGGTTTCCTGAACTGGCTAGCTGGCAATATGGGAAAATCCATAAAGGAGTAAGCACTTGTTCTCTGGTCATGGATGAGTCAGCCAGGGAGGTAGGATGGTGCAATGGTTAGGGCATTAGCCTGGATTTCAGAGAACTGTATTGATTTCCCTGCTCTGAACTTCTTTCCCTTACTTCTTGCATGACCTCTAGCAACTCACTTAAAGCTAGGTTCACATAGGGACTTTGGTTCCTAAATATGACTTTAGACTCATAGATTTTAAGGTCAGAAGGGACCATCATGATCATCTAGATTGACCTCCTGCACATTGTAGGCCACAGAACCTCACCCACCCACCCACCTCTGTAACAGACCCCTAATCTCTAGGTGACCTCTATTTAAAGACTTGTAGTTAAAGAAAATTCACCCTTTATGCTAGTTTAAACTTGCAAGTGACCAGTGCCCCATGATGCAGAGGCAGGTAAAAATCAGTGCCAATCTGACCTGGGAGGGGACTTCCTTCCCAATCCTAAAATGACCACTTTACTACAGTAGCTTAAAAAGTATAAAACATTGGAAACAATTCAATGTAACCTCTCTAGCAAAGTGGGCACCATTACACTTTCTGAGTCAAAGTGAATTCCAGGCTTTCAGACCTGATTCAAGCTTTTTGTGAGTAGAATTACTCTGGCTCTTGGTGGAAGAAGGCAATTCAATACACTATTATGACCCATGCTGCATACCAGTCCCAATCAACTGAAGTGCCACATTTGATTTTATTGTCTCACTCCAACTAAATTTGCATGCCCAGTCACAGTATTGGATATGTCTTAAATTGCTTCTAAATTGAAGATTCTAAATCACAATTCAGAGCTTTATTTAAAAAAAAGAGTGTGAGGCTGGGTCTCCTAGTATAAATTAGCACTGCCTGGGTAAGTTATGATAGCTTCCAACAGCCCCTAATAGCCAAAATAGCAGCTGAGAATCACTAGAATATAGAGAAGCGCTGACCTTGATAGTTGTACTGGCAAAAGGGCAAGATCTGGAGTGCTATGTCCAGTTTTGGGCTCCACACTACAAGAAGGATGTAGAAAAATTGGAAAGAATCCAGCAGAGGGCAACAAAAATAATTAGGGGGCTGGAGCATGTGACTTATGAGGAGAGGCTGAGGGAACTGGGATTGTTTAGTCTGCAGAAGAGAAGAATGAGGGAGGATTTGAGAGCTGCTTTCAACTACCTGAAAGGGGGTTCCAAAGAGGATGGATCTAGACTGTTCTCAGTGGTTTCAGATGAGAGAACAAGGAGCAATGGTCTCAAGTTGCAGTGGGGGAAGCTTAGGTTGGATATTAGGAAAAACTTTTTCACTAGGAGGGTGGTGAAGCACTGGAATTGGTTACCTAGGGAGGTGGTGAAATCTTCTTCCTTAGAGGTTTTTAAAGTAAGGCTTGACAAAGCCCTGGCTGCAAAGATTTAGTTGGGAATTGGTCCTGCTTTGAGCAGGGGGTTGGACTAGATGACTTGCTGAGGTCTCTTCTACCGCTGATATTCTATGATTCTATGATTGATTCTATGATGGCACAGGAGACATTATGCTACCTCTTTCGCACCACAGGACCTCCAACATTGGGTGATCTTCCCACGGCTAGTTACACTCCAGTGCTAAATTCCACTGAGGTACCATGAGAAGTTACTCCAAAGATCTCACTATACCACAATAGTTTTCCACTTTTGGAAACAGATTGTAACACTGACTCCATGCACCATTTACACCCACACAGAACATAGCTAATGCTGGATATGTGGACTTTGCAATGAGCAAGGCTGTAAATGAGTCCTGGTTGTTCTCCTGTGTAGGTGGAACAGCTACCGATGTCTACAAAAACAGATTTGTGAGTCTTCTTACTGCCATGCCTCTGTGTATGTGGACATATATAGGAACACAGTAAAGGTCATACTAGAGTAGAGCTGTAGCCTGTATACTCCTATTATCCTTTTTTCCAGGATGGTCCTCATAGCAAACAATTATAGATTAACAAGCCCATAAACAAAATTTCTTCCTAACCCTGAGATACAAGTAGTTGATTTATGCCCTGAAGCATACTGATTTATATCCCTAATAAATATTTACCATATATAATGTGACTGTGACTGTTCATTTCACTACATGAATTTCTAATACATTTTAACATTCTTGTTCTCAATACCTTGTTGCAGTGATTTCCAAAGGCTAATTGTATGTTGTTTAAGAAAAGTATTCTCTTTCCTGTTTTAAATTGGTTTCCTTTCAATTTGAGTACAATTTGCTCCTATGTCATAAGAAAAAGGTAAATCAGATGCTCTTACTTTATCTGTATATATATTTGCCTAGTTCTAACATGTCCTAATTTATTTGAATCCTCTCTAAATGAAACAATCCTAATCTTTTCATTCTCTCCTCAAAATGAATTTCCCTCCATACCTCTCATCATTTTCGTTGCCTTTCTCTTGACCATTTCCATATCTGTTCCATCTTCTCTGAAATAGTGGTGACCAAAATGAATGCAGAATTTATAGCGAGCGTGTATCATCAATTTATATACTGGCATGTTATTTCAGTGTTATTCTCTATCTTATTCTTTATAAAGTCTAACATTTTGCTTGAAATTTTATCCATTGCTGCACAGGGAACAGATATTGTGATTGAGCTGCCAAGTTTTCCCTTGTATTAAGAAATTATTAGACTAACCTAAGTTCAATTAACTTGTTAAATTCTTTCTAAGGAAATAACTTTGAAGGATCACAATGGGGCATGAAGTTTGAAGATTTTTTCTATCCCCCTGTGTTTTTCCTTTTCTTTCCATTTTAAACCTTGTAAACTAAAAGAATCACTGTCTCTTTGACATCTAAATTGCAGGAAACAATCAGATTTTTCTTTTATTTGGAAAACACAAAGCAATAAAAAAGTGCAAGAACTGAAGCATTCCTGGTGGATCAAACCCTGATTAAAAAGAAGCTGATGTACTCCCTACTGAATGTTCTTTGTTAATTATTAACATAATTTTAAAAGAAAAAATCCCCAAACCTCTATAGACTATAAAGATAGTGCTATTTTTATCCTATTTTTCTTCAATATTACGACATTTTGAGATTCAATCCAGACCAGTGGGGGTCTGTGAAAGCATCTTCACTGCAATATGGGGTCCCTCACAAAGCTTTGCTACTGTGGCTTCCAACCTGGGCTCCTCACAAACAACCAGGGCATATCCTGAGTGTCTGAGTATAGCCACAACCTTGGTCCAGCTATTCTGACCCCAGCACCTTGTCAGCAAACACCAGCCACACTCTGGTTTCTAGCAGCCTTGATTACTACATGTAGGGTGACCCCAACACACTCCCAGTCCTGGATTTTTCCCCAAAATTGTGTGTTCTGCATTGCTTAATCCTCTCCTGGACAATCCAGATATATTAGGTCCGTAGCCCCTCTAAGGGGATTAAGATACAACAACTTGCCACCTTAAATGGAGTTACCAGCCAGTTCACATCACTGGATTAGTTTTGATTAAAAATAAAACTAATATATTTAATTACAGACAGGTTTTCAGTGAGCATGAATAATGAGGCATGTAAGTCAGAAATGGTTACAACAAAAATAAAGTTAAAACACTTCTTAACCTAGACTTGGTTCAAGATGAAGTCCCTTACCACACTTTCCAGTAACATTGCTAACCAAACTCACAGACTAGGATCTGCTCTCAAGGTCCAATGGCTGTTTTCATTTGTTCTCTTAGGTTAAAGAGAGAGATGGGCAGGGAGAGAATTTTGGTTGCTATTGCCCCTCACTTCTTTAGTTCAGTCATCTTATGAAAAGCATTTTCCTGAGCATGACCCCCAGTTAAAGTTCTTTCCCACTGAGAGCAAGGACACATGGACTTTGGTGGAAGAAGGAGGCCTCATACTGTTTCTCTTCTCCTGCAAATGCTGAAATGTATATTCTTTGTCTCTTTCTTCCCCCTCTCACTGTCTAAGGACTCTGATTACAGCTTGCATGCAGATTGAGGCACACACAGCCCTCAGGTCTGCTTGACCAATTCTATCTAATTGGGGCTATATGAGTTTGAACATGTTCCTTTATCATCATGTGGGGTGGATATAATAACTTTACATATAATGTTGCTACATACATTTCACCATGATATTTTTGACCTGTGAGTTCTTAGTTTTCAAATGATATCTTACAAGGCATATCTTGCACTAAGATTATTAAAATGGTATGTAGGTTGTGACTGCAGGAGTACATTTAGTCACAAGTGCATTTTGCCTTTGCACTTTCTTCCTAAACTATCAGTATACTACAATTGTTTAAGGTTTATATGAAATAGGGGGTGAACAACTTTGGTCTGGTTTCAACAGTGGTCTTCAAAGGCCTGTGGATAAGAAAATACTTTGCCTACTCAAAATATCAGTTTATTTTACCTCATCATCTGAAGAAGTCTCCCATATTCCCAGAATTTTGGAGAATATTTCTGGGCATATGTAGAAGTTTGGCTGGCTCACTACTTAGGTCCAGTGAATCAGAGGAATTAGCCTGGCTGGGCGGCAAACAGTCACCAGCTCAGGCCCTCAGATAGGGCCTGAACAATTTAATATTAGCAAGGCCCCAGCCCTGGTTCAGGGTGGGGCAGCAAACAGTCAGTGTTTCAGGCCCTCAGGCAGGGGCTGAGCAAACAGTTCAATAATAGGCCCAAGTCCTAACTCCTTAGGCCTGGGAGGGGGGGAGATGGCCACCCACAGGTTGGGTGGCAGGGGGGATGCAGGCCCTCCCACTCCACTGTGTCCCAGCCCCGGGCCCTAGCAGCGGTAGATGACCCACTGTTGCGTCAGTGGGGATCCTGGCCGCAACACACTGACATGCGCTCTGGGTGTGCTGCAGCCAGATTATGGTCAGTTGCCTCTGGGCTACTTCCAGACTCCCCCTCCACAGGTACCTGCATCTGGACAGAGTCTTCCAATGAGTCAAGCACCGTGGGCTCCTCTGGGTACCCAGTGAGTGCAGGGGCAGCTCTAGGCATTTTGCCGCCCCAAGCATGGCAGTCAGGCTGCCTTCGGTGACTTGCCTGCAGATGGTCCGCTGGTCCCGCCTGCAGGAGGTCTGCCGAAGCTGCGGGACCAGCGGACCCTCCATAGGCAAGCCGCTGAAGGCAGCTTGCCTGCTGTCCTCGTGGTGACCAGCAAAGCGCCCCCCAGTGGCTTGCCTCCCCAAGCACACACTTGGCATGCTGGTACCTGGAGCCGCCCCGGGCGAGCGGTAAGCTTGGCAGCTCCTCTGGGCAACTTGCCAGTGGCTGTTTACCAGCTTCTCCGGGGTCTGATCAGCATCAGGCCAGTCCTCAGGTTGGCCGCAAGCTGCAGGAATCTCCCAACCAGGAGCTAGGCCACAGGCATCTGGCTTCTCTGGTGGCCAGGCCTCTAGAGAGCTCTGGGGTTGGGCTTTTGTACTTCTGGTCCTATGCCCTGAACTCTGGGTGGGGGGTAAGCTCCACTGGCTCTGCCCACTTTGGCATCTGGAGGGGCTCGTCCTCCTCCAGGATTGCTGGGAACCAGGCCGCCTCACTACAGCATATTTTTACAAGGAGTAAATAAATATCAACAAGTTCATGCAAGGTATTGGAAGATATACTTGGGTATTATATTTTCAATTCCTTGTCTTCTCTTTGCATATATAAATATTCATAATACATGCAGACAGATCTATAATCTTTGCTTCACATGGTGGTGATAGCTATGGTGGTGAAAACATGGATCCTTCAGTCAGAGTGGAATTGACCTTGGTCTTGGCATCATATGTTCACTGGAATCAGGATCTCATGTAACTAATGAACCAGTTTTACAATGTGGCAGAAGAGCTGTTAATGCAAAAAGCTCTAGAGAGCAAAGCCTACTGTGAGTGAACAATGGAAAAAATACTATCTTTATAACTGTTGCTTTAGTTATGAAATGGATACCCCCCCAAACACACACTTTCCCATGTCTCCCCCCATCCCAGCTGGTGTCTGTGGTCTCAGGGATAATTATAGTGCTGATTACAGACACAGGTAGGTGCAGTATATAAACCTGAACAGACCGGCATTGAATAGGAAGTACAGTAGATGCAAAAGTCCCTTGTGGTTACAGACAGACTGGGCTGTAGGTAGCTGGAGAAAGACCAGAAGATCAGGATAGAAATCTTCTCTCTCTCTCCTCTCAGCCATCCGTACCTGCGGTGAGTGTTAAGACAGAGGACTGAAGGAGAGTCTGTGTGACAGGACAGGAGGCACGTTGTCATGAAACACTGGAAGGCGGCAGGGGTGAGGGGGGAAATCTAGTAGCCTAGATCTTAATTATTTTTCCCATTTTCTCTACTCACTGCCTTCACAGCTTCTTCTAAGTTGATGGAGGACAAAAGGAAAAAAATAAAATAATAAAAAAAATATAGATGTGACCACCAGGCTTGTAGTACATATTTTTCTACTTGCAGCAAACATTCCTCAGAACAGCAGTGTGTTAAGGAAATAGTTACAGCAGGATCCCTATCATCTGTATGACTTCTAGATTTTGAAAACTGGTGGATGCTCAGAATTTAAATGTTTTCTTTAGACTCTTGCTCAGTGCCACTACCTTGAGGAGTAAGCAGAGAAATCCAGAGAGGATGGGACTGACTATAGATTAGATAGATACACACTCACCTGCATAGTATCTGGAGTCTTATAAAATTTCCATCCTTTTTCTTTTATCTCATTAAACAGAGAAATAAGGGACCTGATTCTCCAGTGTTACACTAGTTTTGTGCTTATTCGACTTTTCTTGAGTCAGTGTTCTCACATCATCCTAAAACTGGAAAATTAAGCCTAAAATATAGAGCTGCTGTTAACCTCTAAAGCGCTCTTGCTTACTTTTTGTAGCATCTAAAATATTCAGTTGCTAATAGATTCCTAACTAAATACATCTTCAGCAAGTGTCTATCATTTCCCACTCTTCAGTCATATACTTTCAGAAGTGCAACTTTTTCCCTGCAGTTTTCCGACTAGTGATTTTGAAAAAGTTTCTTGGCTAGTCCACAATCTTATTTTAACTTTGAAATTCTTGAATCTTTTAAAATTACCAGTTGGGGACTGCATGGACCAGAAGAATATCTGCATATAGTAAATGATTTCCTTTTCAGAAAGATCAGCTGTTTCCCTATGGGATAGGATGGAAAGCAATAGGAGGCCCTGTTAATGCTGGAAAATTGAAAATATTTCCTAGAAGTGTGGGGGGGGACTTGTATAAAACTCATATTGTACTTGAGGCTATCTGTTCCATTATTATACCTCATGTGAATTCTAATTACTCCCTGCTTTACTTTGGTGTTTGTACTGTATTGCATATAAATGAGAGGTTATCCAAAGCCAAGCCACCATTAACTGAACATGCATGTGAAGAAAGGAGACATTTTGACATTACCACTATACTTCAGAATGTTAGTTAAATACTCAAAGTGTATTACCTAATGTTCTTCTGCTACTGAAATGCAAATGATTTTGTTCATCTTCAAACTCGAGAGTTGGGAAAGCAATGGGACAGGGAAAAATTATATCCTCTCCCTTACATCCTACTATTTCTTTTTCAACCAGCAGAGGCGGGAATCAGGGTTATAGTCACCTATTGTTCCCGTCTCTCATTCCCTGGAATACAAGAAATCTATTAAATTTAATGAAGGTCTACAAAATAATTATTAATATAAATGAGGAGGTCCTGATTTTTTGATATTTTTCAATAAAATATTAATATTCAAAGAATACTCTAGTTAAATAGGATTTGTAACCAGATTACAAATTCAACCCTAGTAATATTTAAAAGAAAAAAGGAAAATAGTTGCAAAATGTATAACGGTGAAGGAATTAAGTTTTCTATAAATCATGATTTAAAGTGGAATATGTATAAAATCATGAAAATCAAAAGAAAAAAATATAAAATCCCATCTGTCAGTGTGTCAACAGGCAGTTGAAGTTACTGGTCACAGTTTAGTAAAATGATTTCACTGCCACCACTGGTCTCTTTTAGTTGCATTTTTAATTTAATTTAAACAGATATAGATTAATAGAACAACACTACTTGGCAGTTGGTCACTATCTTCTTTATTAAAATGTGTATTAAATGAAGAATATAAAATTAGTATGGCTGCTGCCCTCCCATACTTTTTTAAAGATAGACACTTACGATGGACTATTTCTGTGTGAAGCCAAGTAGAATACTAATATATGCAAGGCACAAATATATTTGATTCATTTGAATTAATCTAATTATAAAGAAGCAGGAACATTCCTTAGATGTTTGGAATATCGATTGTGTTTCAAATTTATTAGATCAGAGGTTCCCAAACTTGGTTTGCAGCTTGTTCAGGGTAAGCCCCTGGTGAGCTACGAGATGCTTTGTTTACCTGAGCATCTGCAGGTATGTCCACTCACAGCTCCCAGTGACTGCAGTTCATCATTCCCAGCCAATGGGAGCTGCGTGCAGCGGCACAGAGTGGGCCATTGCTTCTCGCAGCTCCCATTAGCTGGAAACGGTGAAACGCGGCCACCCCTGGAAGCTGCAAGCGGCTGTATCTGCAGATGCTCAGATAAACAAAGTATTTCACAGCCCTCCAGGGGCTTACTCTGAACAAACCATGAACCAAGTTTGGGAACCCCTGTATTAGATCCATGGTTACTAAAGGAGCAGTGTGACATGATAAGGCCTCAGCTGGAGTATTGTGTCCACTTATGGGCACCATATTTCAGGAAAGATGTGGACAAATTGGAGAAAGTCCAGAGAGGAGCATCAAAAATGATTAAAGGTCTAGAAAACATGACCTATGAGGAAAGGCTGAAACATTTGGGTGTGTTTAGTCTGGAAAAACAGAAGACTGAGATGTAACATAACTATTTTCAAATACATAAATGGTTGTTACAAGGAGAAGGGTGACAAATTGTTCTCATTAACCTCTGAGGACAGGGCAAGAAGCAATGGGCTTAAATTGCAGCAAGGGAGGTTTAGGTTGGAGATTTTGAAAAACTTCCTAACTGTCAGGGTGGTTAAGCACTAGAATAAATTGCCTAGGGAGGTTGTGGCATCACCATCATTGGAGATTTTTAAGAGCAGATTCAACAAAACACCTGTTGGGAATGGTCTAGATAATACTTAGTCCTGCCATGAATGCAGGGGACTGGACTAGATGAACTCTCGCGATCCCTTCCAGTCCTATGAATTTATGATTCTATGATAATTGAAATAATAGTATTGTGAAGAACCAAGAAGGAAGTGGCAGAAATCTGATTAGGGTAATTTTTATGTTTAATGTTAATTAGTGTTAGAATATACTATAAAAGGCGTAGTTTTGTTAACATTGGGGATCAGATTTTTAATTAATTAATAACGATTAATATCTAAAGTGTACTGTTAGCTTCCAGGATTATAAGGCTGTACTTCACTCTGATGTCACTATTTTATCTTTGAGTGTAAGTATAGTTTTAGTACTGTGTAAGTAGTAATTGCATGCCTGTTTGCTTATTTAACCATTTTTCTTTTGATTAAAATTTGTTTTTAATCATAGTGACACCTAGTGATCCTCTACTAAATAAATATTCTTTACCTACCTGGAGGCTCAAACCTGAAAATTAAGGGCAAGTCTACACTACAAAATTAAATTATGTTGACATACAGGCATCACAATAATTAAATTGCTTTTGCATGTCCACATTATTCCTTGTGTTGGCAGTGTGTGTTCTCACCAGGAGCACTTGCAACAATTTAACTGTTAGTGTGGGGCACTGTGTGATGGCTTTTGAAAGCCAGCAATTGTTGATGTAAGCAACATAATATTTACACTGACTCTGCATCAACCTAACTACATCAACCTAAGCACTATACCTCTTACAGAGGTGGAGTTAAGTCAGTGTAGTGGGTGAGTTACATCAGTGGGAGCTACATTTTGGTGTAGATGCTTACAGAGTTAGGTCGACAAACTGCCTTACAACACCATAGTGTAAATCAGGCCTGAGTTGGATTTTCCTGCAGCCTTATTTTTAACAACTTAGTATTAATTGGGAATGTTTCAACATTAAGCTCTGGGTTCACAGTGTATAACTGAAATATCAAAGGGTAGGTAAATAATATTTATTAAAAGGCATTAATTTGACAGAGGAATAAAGGAAAGAATGCCAGTAAATCTAGATGAAAAGTGGAACGGACCCAATCAATTTAATACACTTTTCTAGCCATGGTTAGCTAATGCTAAACTATTTAAACTTCTTCTCTTCATTAACTCTTTGTATGCAGTCATTGTTTGTTGACGGAATGGATTGTGTGTATTCACTAAGGCTTTTTTTTAACCCAATGAGTAAGGCTACATTTTAGTCACGGGTATTTTTAGTAAAAGTCATGGACAGGTCACGGGCCTTAAACAAAAATTCATGGTCTGTGACCTGTCCATGAGTTTTACTATATACCCTAAACTAACAAATTAAGTGGGGGACCACAGGTGTGCTGGGGGTGGAGGTCTGAGGGTGCCATGGGTGATGGGGGAGGCGATCCAGCACCCCTGCTGCTGCTGGTGGGGAGGTTGGGGGGGCTAGCAGGGGCTCCCTACCTGTCTCCACATGTCCCTGCAGTTCCTAGGTGGCAGAGAAGACAAGGGGCTCCACACACTGCTCCCACAACAAGCACTGGCTCTGCAGGTCCCGCAGGCCAGGAACCATTGCCAATCAGAGCTGCAGGTACACTGTAGGTGCGGGCAGTGCACGGAGCCCCCTGGCCCCTCCACCTAGGAGGTGCTGCAGAGCCATGCTAGTGGAAGCCAATGAGACCCTACCTCTAGATAAGCACATCCCCACAGCCCCAACCCCTAGCAATGAGCCCCTAGCAATGAGCCTCCTCCCACACACCCAAATTGCTGCTGCTGGCTATTGTCAGAAGTCATGGAGGTCATGGAAAGTCACAGAATCCATGACCTCCGTGACAGACTCACAGCCTTACCTATAAGAAATTTATAAATATCTAACACACATACATAAAATAATGAAAAGACAAATTACATATTTCATTATAGGATTACTTTTTTGTGACAGCATATCCTGTACGTGTAAATGATATGCCTTTCTACTCAGCAAAACAAACATATACACATGAATAATGAACAACTTGTTTCAGGATTCTTAAATGTATTTTAGTTTAAGAATGACACATTTATTGCATATTAGTAATGGCATTTCACTCACAATCATACCATTTCACTCTTTCAAAGCATTTTTCTTATAATATCTTTGCAAGTACAATTCAATAAGTACCAGAAATAGGAGATTTCCTGCCATGGAATCCTTTGATTTGCTAAGCCATTACTAATTGACAGAAGTGTCAATTTTCAAAGAGTGATATACAAAATAAATTATCTAAGATAAGTTTTTTTTCTGCCCTCTAGAGAATACTGACATTTGTTTTCATTTTTTTTCCCCACTGGAAAGAAGTGACCTAGTGTTTCTCCTTCTTGTTAGAGAAATTTCAGTTCAAACAAAAATAACAGTTTTCTGATGGCAACTAACAAAAAATTCAATTTCATTTATGAAAATGTTAACAGATAATTTGAAAACAGTATTCAAAGTCAACATTTCCCCAGTGGAACTGTGAATCGGACACACAAATATATTTGAATTAAAACTTTCAATCTAATCATGACAATATGGAGGAAGTTGCAATAAGCAGCTTTTATTAACTGCTCTTGCCCAGCTCTGGGACAAAATGCAAATGCCTAGTTAAAATGAATATTTTCCAAACAAATACTAAACATTCTTCTTTAAAAATATTGATAAAAAGGTACAGAGATGGTTACTACTTTTTGTGTGCACACACAACATATTCATACAGTATACATTGATCACTAATGCACTGTTTCTCTGCTGGCCATTTTGATTTCCTTGTGGGTTGGGAATGAGTTTTGAAAAGAAATATAATAATTATATAAATAATTTTCACAAGTGGTGAACATCCATCAGTAGATACATACTGCGTTCCATTATTTTTTCATGAAATGAAACTGGAAGCTGTTTCTCCTGATAAATACATATAAAATCACCACCTCTTGCTGATCCTCCATAACAGCCCTCCTTAACCTGGTACAGATTTTCTAAGTTCACAATAAGTCAGAAACCATGTTGACTTCAGCTCCTGGATCTTCAGCAGTCTGCAAAATCAAGACATTATTCAGGTGTCTAAATATGAACTTTCAGGCTAGGTCCAAAAAGGGACTTAGGTATAATAGCATTGCAATAGTTTTAGGTGCTTTGCTACCCAGTGCAATCCTCAAAACCAGACTTAGGCACTCAGGCTCCCTATACAATTCATGGGGAGAATTAGGTACTTGAAAGGAATTCACAGAAACTGATCAAGGAGCCACCTAAGCTAGCCACTAGGAAACAGTGAGGAAAAGGGGGAGTCATAAGTGCCACCCCTCAAAGGTAGTTAGCAGCCTGACTCTGGGCTGTTAACTCTTTTCTGGAATTAGGCTACTAAGCCAGGTCAGCAATTTCTAATGAAAAAACCAGCAGTATAGTCAATAACCCATGGTTAGGGCTATTATATGGAATATGAAAGACCTGCTTTTAAATTACTGCTCTGCCTGATTTGGAGGAGGGACTGGAATTAGCTCCCTGGTGAGGGCTTTAACTACTGGGCTACAGAATTATCCTCTTGCTTTCCCTCTCTGGCCCAATTAAGATTTTTTTTTTTACATAACGTGGCACTATTTCAACAGAGGATATTGGGAGACACCCCCCCATGACAGAATATGGTATAGCTGGGGGTTAGGGTGCTATAAACCTCATACAAAGTCCCTACTTAGGATCAGGGAGAGTAGGGATTCAAATCTGACTTTCTCACATTCCAGGTGATTGCTGTAACCGCTCACAGGGTAGTGGATATTCTGGAACAGAGATGCTACGGAGCCAGCTCCCAAAATTCCTGATCTGGTCCCCTCCACCACCAGCTGTCTTTTGTGGAGGTTAGTCATGCTTTGAGCAGGCCAAACAAATTGGCCACCACAGGCTAGTTAGGTAGGTTAACACCAAGATTGAGAATCTCATCAGGATTTAAGCATGAGCTAAAGTGAAGAGCTGTTTGGCAGCATCAGGACTTAGGCAGTTTTGCATATGCCCACCAGCAGATACTTAGGCACTATGGGGACTTCACTGGCAAGGGCACCTAGGAAATTTGGGTGCCAACAAAGCTGGCTGGCAGCTGAGCAGGGGTTTTTAACATTTCAGTGGCACCTAAATATTGGACTGAGGCACTTAAATTGGCAGTTTAGCCTTAGGAAACTGTCATTAGCCTCTTATGGCCAGATCCACAAAGGGATGTAGGTGCCTAAATCTGGGATTTAATCACCTAAATCCCAAATTTAGGCATTACTGCAATCCATAAACACCCCCCCCCCCACACACACACACACACACTCAGCTAACCATGTAGGTTCCTAAATTCATATGCCATCTGAATTTTCACCTAAAATTTTCATAGGTGCCTAAATTTCTGTCTCAGGGTATACACAATACTGCCTCTGGCAGAAGCCCAGATACTTACCTCACACATAAGCCTCAACACAATCCTCAAACCAGGTAAAAGAGAAGGTGCCCCACTTAACTTGCATGCAGGGCCCAATCCAGTAGGCATCACTCTCCATGCAAAATGGCCATCAGGAAAGAGGGAAGATATATCTAAAGCCTTCCCTTATAGCCTTTAGCCCAGTGCTAAGGAACTGAACTAGGAGATAAGGGACCCTGGTTCAATTGCCCCCCTTCCTACCCTCCCACCCTCCGATGAGGAGAAGCGATTTGAATGAGAGTCTTTCACATCCTGGGTGAGTTCCCTAATCACTGGGCTAAAGGTTATGAGGCTAACTCCTCCTTTGGCCATTTTCTGTGGGTGTAATTGGATATTTAAGCTATTCTTGCCAAATATGCATAGGCACCTAAGCCAATTTCACTCCAGAAGAGATGAGCACCTGATTCAGTGAGGAGGATGAGCTTTAGATACACCACTCTGATAGCCATCTGCTATTGGCTTTCTTAGGCAGCTTCCCATCCTATCTCTTGTGGATCCCATTCTCAAGTGTCTTTCTCTCTCTCCCTATGCATTGTATAGGGTGCCTAACCTAGGGTTGGTGGATTCCAGTGATTTTCAAGGTGCCTGCAAGTGAGACATTACGACATCGAGGATACTGAGCATTATAACACCTAAGTCCTGTTGCGTCTCCAGATCTCGTCCTATTATATTCCTTCACTTACTGGCAATACAGTATTTTCCTAAGTTCAGGTTGTACATCCCGGTACCGTGACTGTGTCTTCCTCTATGGGGAGAATGCAATTTGGATGCAATTAGAATATTAGAAGGGTTACTGCAAAAGAAATATCAATCTCTATAATCAAGATAGGGAAGAATGGTTCAGGCACTATTTCATAAGAAAAGTGACAAACTTCAACCGGTCATTGATTTTTGTTTTAAAATCCTACTCTTCCTTCCACATTTTGCCTTTGATATATATAAAAACATCCAATTTCAGTTCAAACAAAAATAATGAAACACAGCATGCCTGTAAGCATGGCTTCTCACTTCTTATGAAATTAACAAAACTGCACTTCGAAGAGAATAGGGAGATGAGTTATCTTCTTATTTTTCAGAAGAAATGCAAATTATGCAGATTTTGCTGCACAAATATATGAATTTTTTCACACCTTTATAAACTGTCATACCATAACACTCTTATTTTGTTAGTATTATGGCAAGATAAATGTTATTTCAGTTTTACTCTGAAATAACTGTCACCCGATTACTGTTTTCTTTTGTATACCCTTTGGTGAGTCTCAGGGCACAGATAGACTTTATTATCTACAAATGGCACTGTACTGAAATTATGTATAGTGACTAATTAGTAACTTTTGTATATTGTCTGTGTTAACTATTTTCCACCTAAATGTTTTCTGTGTTAGTAGTTTATCATAATTTATTGCATTTTTTGCGATATAGTATTAGACGTTTCTCTCTGTTCCTGTCACTAGCATTTTAGCAATAGTGCTAAAAGGTTTCTACAAGGTTACAGTGAATCACCACAGTATTTTTCAGAATAAATGTAATCAAATGGAATTTGTGGTGAATGTTTCATTTCACAATGCCGCTTAATAGAGAAATGTTAAATCTCTGGAGAGGTAGCCTTATATACAGCTGAGACTTTATAGCAACCTGAAGAAAAATGCTTGATATATGTATAAGCATCTATTTTCCCCAAGAACAGGTTTTTTTTTAGCTTCTTGAAGCTAAATGATTGTACTTATTTTAATTTGACCATCTAAAAGAAATCTACATTGTTTTCTAATCAATATCTATACAGTCCAGTAGCCCTAAGTAATAAGTTTTCATGAACACACTACGAGTGTCAAATCCTAGAACAGCAGGTAAGCAGGATTCAATATTTAAACTGTAAATATTAAAGCCCTGGGAATTAACTTTCATCACCTTTGTTAAATTTTCCAAAATGTCATTTTTCCTGACCTTGAAAAAGGTTAGGTGCACCTCTAAGCTTTTCATCACTTCTATCAGCTAGATGATTAGTTCCATCTATTTCATGGCATAAATCCACAACTGGGGTGATTAAAGGCTAGTACATGTAAGTTAAAGCCTGAAGAACTGTAGAACTGGATTGCAAAAATAAATATCTGTAGATGCATGCATAAATTGGTTTCATTGGAAAACAAGAAAAGTATTGCTCTCCCAATTTAAAAATATAACAAGCTCTTTTAGCCCATATTTACTGCAGAGTAATGAGCAAGTGAAAGATTTTTGCAGAATGTGTATTCTCATTTCAATTTCCATGAAAGGTTCAGTTTTGTAACTTTTCATAGATTATGCTTATATAGTATGTATAGTATTTTTTTAAAAAACTCCAAGAATATATTTGAGAAGCAGTACTTAGCATTTTTTAAAACAGGAAATGTAAAATCAGTAAGGAAAACAAGACCATTCAACCATGCCAAATCTAAGCACGAAAAAAGTCACACATCACAAACTTAAAATAAGAAATAAACAAAACAGAAGTCCAAATATTACTGTTCCATACCTGCATACATTTCTGCAAAGACAGAGAGAAAACACAAGTTGAATCTATTACTTCTGTGAAACATAGTTTCTAAAAATAAAATAAAATAACCAGGCCATACAAATAAGTTAACAATTATTGAGTAATGGAGATATGTATCTACCTCCATGTTCCCAAGTTTTGTATTGTTCAACACTAAAGCACAATTTATTGTAAAAATTGAAGAGTTTTATTACTCTCTTTCAAAGTTAGGGAAGAACATTTCTAAGGAAAGCAAATAAACTTTTAGAAAGTTACCTGATTTTTATTTTTCTGTTGAAATTGAAGAGAAATGTTTCTTTTCCTACTCTGGTTTTAAGACAAATTTTTTGCTTATTACAAAAGCTTTGTTTATTACACCAGAGTTTAGCAAAAATGACATTCAAGTATATTAGAAAGACAAGGTGGGTGAGGTAATATCTGTTATTGCACCAACTTCTGTTGCTGAGAGAGACAAGCTTTCAAGCCACACAAGAAGAGCTCTGCATTGCTCGAAAGCTTGTTTCTCTCACCACAGATGTTGGTCCAATAAAAGATATTAGCTCTCCCATATTGTCTCTCTAATATCCTGGGACCAACATGGTTACAACTACACCGCATTCAAGTATATGAAAAAAGTAGGTGATGGGCGGAGAGGGGGGAAGTCAGACTGATATGACCAAGTGCTCATTTATATCATAGACAGGGCTGGCAGAGCAGCCTATTATTAAGGTTGCCTGACATCTCCCATTATTAGACTCTGTTTTCAGTTATTTATAATTTTGCCAAATTTTAACCATTTGGGCTGAAATGATAGAAATACTAGGTGTCTGCTTCAGGCTGACTGACTTAGTTGAAGTTTCAGCCAAAATGGTTGAGCCATTTCTAAGAATAAGGTTAGGGGAAATAATGTTGTTTTACCATTAAAAAAAAATCTAGTGTCCCTTCCTTTGAACAGAACAAACACACTTTAGAGGAGGGATATGGTATTTGTTAAGGGAGTGGTCAGTGTATCAAGGGTGGACCTTTTGCCATGCATATGAAAATACACACAAATTTAGCCAAGGTACAAGCTTTTGAGAAAATATCAGTTTCAATATGCTCAGTACATATCTTTGAGTTTAGCAGCTAACTTCCCCAAAGAGTCCATCATCATTTGACATACTTTATCACCTAACATCTCCCACACAAGACCAGACAGTGCATGTGCCATTCACAGTGAGCAGGCTCTAAGCCCCAAGTTCCTAAGTGTGACAGGACTGTGTATGCACCATAGCTAAGAGTGACTGAGAATGGTCTTTCCAGGTTAGGGCTATGAGGGTTCAGAAGAATTTCCCCAGTAATGGCTGCTTCTGGGCTGGGCTAGGGTCAGGCACGGGAATTGAGAGTAGAGAGCCTGTCTGATCCTGGGCTTTCAAGGACCCCATACTGTCAACCAGGAAGCATGGAGGATGAAGTCATCTGATCTGAATGCAGAGGGGACGAAAACTGGAAAAAGGGAAGGAAGAGAGTATATTTGGACCAGGAGACTGGTAAAACTAGGAATGGAGAGAGAAACTGGGACTGCTTGGGCAAGGATACTGGGAGCTGGTGAGGGAACAGAGAGTGAGTGTGGGGAGGTGGAAACCAGTTATTTCAGGTGCAGGGAGAAAACTGGGACTGGCTGACCAAATAAATAATGGGCACAAGGCACCAAGGAGACTGGGTCATGGAACAGGATAGGGGGCAGAGGGAGGCTGAGATTAATGAGGAGCTAATAGAGGGAGTCTAGGATTGAGAGTCAGTGGGAGAGAGGGAATAGACAAATCAGACAAGGATTTGGGTATGGGTAATTGGATCAGACTGGACTAGTACAATGAGACTGGGAATGGGAAGGAGCAGAGATTTGGAGTGGATACAGAAATTGGGGCTCAGAGTATGAGGGGGAGACTGACTGGCTGGGCAAAGAGACTTGGATCCAAAGCTTAAGGAATGGAGACTGAGATTGGGTAGACAAGGAAAATCAGATGGGGCAAGGGAGTCGTGGTGGGGAAGAGACAAGGCTGAGGTCAAGTTTGAGGATATGGGGCAGAAGGGGTAAAGCCTGGGGGAAGGAGAATGGGCAGAAGAATCTGTGCCACCAGAGCAAACTCCCCCCCAGAGTCTGGAATGGAATCCAAGATTCCTGAGTAAACAAAGTAAAGTTATTTCATATCAACTTGGGGAGTAGGTTCCAGAATTTATGGCCTCTCTTAGAAACTATTTTGTTGTCAGTCACACAATCTTTTATAATATGTTCACCAGCCATGAAGGCATGGATCCACATTAACTTGAGCCAGGTACCTTTTAGAGTGCACCATCAGGATCTACATGGGGCAGTTAGAATACAAAGTTACAGCACATTACACCTCCGATATGCTTTGCCATGCTGTATAGGAAAAAAAAACCCTTAGATGTAGCCTGTGAATGCTGAAATGCTAATTGTTCTATTATCTGTAGTCTTTTGCCTTCATGAGCACTTACAAATTTTACTTATCTGTTTTCTAATTACTACTTCTCATACTAGAGTGTCCTATACTGAAAACTACATTATTATTCTAGCTTTTCAACCAACTTAAGCTTTTTAGTTTTTGCTGAGTTCTTTTTCTCATTTGTTTACTTTCTTGTGCAACATGTTTAATGGCCAATTACAATTTTTGTTTTAATCTTATCTGCAACACATTTGCGGACATGTGTCATTAAGACTGCAACAAATAAGTAGACATTTCCTCAGAATTGTATTTCAATTTCCCTTCACAATTTTATATTTGATTTAAAGGTCATTCTTATTAGCAGTATATACACCAAATAAAATTCAGTGTATCTTTTTAATGAGTCACACAGTAAATTGGAACAAAGGACAGTTTTTGCTCTAATTCTTGAAAGCAAGAAAAAAATACTTTTGAAAAATAAATATTTTCTCTACAATTACCATAGACCTACTGAATAATGCAATAAACAAACCTTGGCCAAACAGGAAAATGCTGTACTTTCTTCCTCTGTTCTAAACTATATGAGATAGGGATGAGGGGAAAAAAAATGATCAGTTACTGGAGAGCCTTTCAATAGTTTGTTTGGGTCTCCATCTTCAGCCATGCCCACTATATTTTTGGGCACAGGTGAGAATTCAGTCCATATATTCTTACTGATGCCTCAAGTTTGCAAGGACAATCCCCAGTGCAAACACTGGATGCAAATGCAGTCCTTTTATCCACCCCTTGTTAGCTACCTCAAATGAAAAAAAGTTGAAGTAAAGTTGCGACTCATCCTATATCCTCTACACTGGCCAGCTGAGCTGACTGGTTTTACAGAGAAGAGTGATGGATGTTCTTAAAGCTGTAGCAGTGGGCATGCTACGTCTGCATGCTGGGATACTCTGGGGGCATCAAGAATCACATTATAGGGGTGCAACATTGGAACTTCTGGCAATAGTATGACTATTTTCCTTGTTTCATTGATACACCATGTCCAAATCAGATTAACAACTCCCCCAGGCAGGAACAAGTAAAGTTGCATTTATTTCTACAGAACTGTAGCAATTAGTGTTTTGGTAACATCAAGAGCCTCTCAGGGCTTCCTCAGAACTTATAGAAAGTAATTATGATGGAGATGGTAATGGTCGAGGAGCTGCAGTGTCCCAGTGGTAGTACTTGGAGGCATTGTGCCTTTTGGAGGGTGTGCGTGGGAAGCACACCCAGTACATAGCTGGCCATATTTATTGGTGTATGCATGTGTATGTATTTGCCAGTGGGATGCCTGGCTTCCACTCCCTTTTGGGGTGACTAATGTCCCATGTGATGGTAGAAGGCTGTAGTCCTGCAGTTTTCATTGAAAGGGCTACAAATGTGGCTGGTCTGCATCTTCCCCATCAACACTTTTGCACAGACCCAGCCATAAAGCCATGGCTACACTAGCACTTTACAGCGCTGCAACTTTCGCGATCAGGGGTGTAAAAAACACCCCCCTGAGTGCTGCAAGATACAGCCCTGTAAAGCCTCAGTGTAATCAGTGCCGCAGCGCTGGGAGCGCGGCTCCCAGCGCTGCAAGCTACACCTGTAAGGGATGTGGTTTACGTGCAGCGCTGGGAGAGCTCTCTCCCAGTGCTGGCGCTCTGACTACACTCACACTTCAAAGCGCTGCCCCGGCAGCGCTTTGAAATTTCAAGTGTAGCCATATAAGCTTGATACTGCAGGCACTCATTGCCTTAATTCCCATTTTAAAAAGGAGGAGTTGATTGCACTTGTAGTTGTGATCCTACAAGCTCCCCAGTGTCCACTGGCAGAAGGCCCACTATGCTGTAACTCATACCAGACTTGACACAGTCTCCGCCCCAAATGCACTGTTGTCATAATATGTATCCAAAAGGTGCCCTGTAAGGTATCATATGTAAACTGATAACACTCTAGTCCTAACTGTCATTGTGTGATGTATGCACAGGATGTATAGAAGACCTTATTATGTGTGCTGGGAAATATGTCCTTAGAGCATGTTTTGGAGACAGTGTATAAATCAATCCTGCCCTAAACAAAGGAATGTAGCTTTATCTGTCTGATTGGCTTGACTGCAAGCAGAGGACAATGGACGTACTTTTATATAAACAAAGCAATCAAGCTAGCAAGCAGAGAACCAAACAAGTTAGTGAGCACAGTGTGGGACAGAGTCTGCACTGGAAGTCTTCCTGGCTTTTGAGGCAGACACAATACACTCTGGAAAATACAAAGGGGCAAAAAGATATTCTTTAAGGGAAATAGAGAAAAACACCCTCTGAGCCTGATAATCTTTGCCTGAAGGGCAGGAGATGCTGTTCTTTTGCTACAAGTAAAAAAGGTTTTAGGTAAAGATATAGCTTGCTAGAGTTAAATTGTAGTGATTTTTGTTTTACTTGTAATGATACTCTGTTTCTGTTATCTTTGCTTAGTACCCCTTACATTTCTATTCTGTTAATAAACTTATTTTTAGTTTTACTATAAGCCATCTCAGTGCTGTTGCACTGAATTAAGTGAGAGTTCTGTTTGGAGGCAGTCAAATTAATTTCTGTGAGTGTCTAGTGCAAGGCACTGCACACTACAGAAAGATATCTCTGGGGAACTTGGGCTCACTGATTGTTGCCTGCAAAGCAGGTAAAGATTGGTAGAATCTCGAAGTGTTTGCTGCTGAGGCAGACAGACTGGTGTTACAGGTAATTGACACAGGGTCTAATCTCCAGCAAATAGCCTGCCCTGAGGAGATCATCACATTAGTACCAAGCTGTCACAGGTGATGCTTCTCTATAGTGCCTCCTGTGGAGAGGAGCATGGTGCTGCAAGCACTGCTTGCCATTCTCCACAAGTTGTGGCTGCCTGCTCACAACAGGGCGGTCCATTGTATAACCTTGGTGTCAGTCTCTAAACAGTTTAAGGATTACAAAACTCAGAATTTGACTATCTGCACCTTTAAGGATAACCAACCAAGTGCTTAGTTGCAGCACTTGAGGGCTGGGCCCTGACCGAGCCATGGGTAGCATTGAGGAGCTCCATCTCTGTCTTCGGTCTCACCCTGAGAAGAAGCAGATAAGCCTTCTTAAGTGGCCTGCTGGCTTCTCATTGGTCAGTGTCTCCTCCTGGCTTCAGAAGATTGTCTTGTTGGTAGCACAGTCTGAGTGAGTTTTTCTTGATCAGATGTCAGGACGCTGATGTCTCCAGCAGGGGACAAAGAGGGGCTTTCCCCCCCGCTGAATTGTAATTTATTTAAATACCTGAAGCTAAATAAACTGAGCAATCATGACAAAGGAAATTGTCCTGATTTTGCTTGCACAGGTGGAAGGAATGAAAATGAGGACTGGGCCTTTTTATAATGACATCTGGAATATCTGATCTATAGGTTGATGCACATGTGCCATCTCATGGTTACACTGATTTAGAAGGATTTGGAGGCATGACAGACAAACTGAAATTTGAAATTGTCAGCAAGTTGGAAAAGTCTGTCAAACTTCAGAAAACCATGTATGTATCCTTCTAACTTTTAGGCCACTGGTTTTAGAGTACTAGCCTACAATGTGGGTGTCCCAAGTTAAAGTCTGCACTGTATGCCAGAGACTTGAACTCATATCTTCCCTCACTTCCGCATGAGAATCCTGAGCAATGGGGTATCTGGGATAGTTTTTTTCCCCTCAATCTCTCCTATTGAAGCTGTTCCACTTTGTAGCTATAAGAAGATTCCAGGATTTTTCATTCTGTGTGTCACTCTGAAGCCTAGAATGTTTCTTGAGCCACTGTGAAGTAATGGAAACAATTACAAGCATGATGAGAGTTCCTTTTGTTCAGAACATTACCTGGTTCAACCATCACTGGGATTCGCGGTCTGCTACTGACCAATTTTTAAGTTCTCAGTCATTACAAATAACGCCCATGTAACAGCACAAACTTTCAGCTACTAGTATTTATGAGAAGTGGAACTAGGGTTACTAGATGTCTGTTTTGTGACTGGAACACCCGGTCAAAAAGGGACGCTGGCAGCTTCAGTCACCACTGCTGACCAGCCCTTAAAAGTCCAGTTAACAGTGCAGCAGTGCTAAGGCCTGGAGTCCCTGCCTTCCCTGGCTCCACGTGGCTCCCGGAAGCAGCTGGCATATCCCTGCAGCTCCTAGGTGTGGGGCATTCAGGGAATCTCTTCACACTGCCTCTCCAAGTTCTGGCTCCACAACTCCCATTGGACAGGAACTGTGGGGGCAGTGTCTGTGGGCATGGATCCACATGGCTGCCCCTGTGCCTAGGAGCTGGAGATGCTGGCCACTTCCAGAGCTGTGTGGAGCCAGGGAAGGCAGGGAGCCTATCTTAGCCCCACTGCACTGCCAACTGGGAGCTGCCTGAGCTAAGCGCCACTGGGCTGGAGCCTGCACCCCAAACCACCTGCTCCAGGTCAGAACCTCCTCCCACACCCTAACGCCCTCCCACAGCCCCTCACCCACCGCAACCCAGGGCCCCAAGACAGAACCCCCTCCAACACCTTAACTATCTCCCTACGCTGCGCTGTTCACACAGAGCCTCTAGGATGTAAGCTGCTCCCAAGCTACTTGCAACCAAATGACACTAGCCAATATCTCCAATCCCAGACACAACACTAGGAACCTCCAACTTGCAGTGTCTAGTTATGCCCACTAGGTGCTGCAAACTTATGAGTTCATCAATTTAACAAAGAAATTGATATGTACCAGGCTTGTTATCCCAAGGGGAGTCTCTGACATGCTTCAAACCAAACATACCGCTTCAGGTAGAATAACCAAACAGATTTATTAACTACAAAGATAGATTTTAAGTGATTATAAGTCAAAGCATAACAAGTCAGATTTGGTCAAATGAAATAAAAGCCAAACACATTCTAAGCTGATCTGAATACTTTCAATGCCCTTATTAACTTAGATGCTTCTCACCACAGGCTGGCTGCCTTTCAGCCAGGCTCTCCCCTTGGATCAGCGCTTCAGTCGCGGGGCAGTGATGTCTGTAGATGGAGGTGGAAGAGAGAGGAAGAGCATAGCAAATGTCTCTCCCTTTTATCGTGTCTTTTCTTCCCTCTTGGCTTTGCCTCCCACCTTCAGAGTCAGGTGACCATTACCTCATTGCAGTCCCAAACTGACCAAGGGAAGGGGGTGTCATAGCATTCCTTCTCAGATCTGAACCTTAGAGTTCAGAAAATGAGATACTAGCACCTGAATCCTCTAAGCTTAATTACCAGCTTACATCTGATAGCACTACCACCAACCAAAAATATAGTGTTTTGGGGCATTCTGACCTCCCCAACCTTCCCTGGGGACCCCAGGAACCCAGATCCCTTGGGTTCTTAAAACAAGGAGAAATAAACCATTCCCCCACCTTTCCCCCTCCCAGAATTTCCCTCCCTGGGCTATCCTGAGAGATACTGATCCAATCTCTTAAATCTCCATACAGAGAAGCATCTCCCTTCCCTTCCACAAAGAGGCAAACAGATTCAAAGAAAACAGAGAGATTCTATCTCTCCCCCCTCCCGTCTCTCTCACCGTCCTGGTGAGTTATCCCAATCCCCTGGAATAAAACAAGGGAAACAAGGGGAAAAAAATCAATCAGGTTCTCTAAAAAGAAATCTTTTAATAAAAGAAAGGAAAAAGTAAAGAATTATCTCTGTAACTTCAAGATGTAAATTTTACAGGGCCATGTAGCTTACAGACACCAGAAAGAGACTTTCCCCCCAGTACCAATACAAATCAACATATTCCCAGCAACTACACATATAAAAGTTAACCAGCCAGATCCACAATTGCAAATAGAGTAAAACAATCAAAAAGCCTAAACCGCCTGTTTTTACTTACTATTTGAAAAGAAACTTAGAGAGCCTGTAGTAATGTCTGGTCTCTCTCAGACCCTCCGAGAGAAGAACACACAACAGACAAAGAACACACACAAAAGCTTCCCTCCACCCAAATTTAAAAGTATCTTGTCTTCTGATTGGTCTTCTGGTCAGGTGTCCAGTTCCCTGCTTGTAACCCTTTACAGGTAGAAGAGACATGAACCCTTAACAATCTGTTTATAACAGGGGGATGACTCACTCGAGAGTCCAACAGATTCTTTGCTGTTGCCTAGGCCAGTGTCCTTTGTTCCTGTGAGACTAGGCTGGGTTTGTCCCATACCTGCCCTGATGAGATGTGAACTGCCCCTCTGCTTCTGGAGAATTTTTTGGCTGGGCTTGCTTTAAGACAGTGGATCTCAAACTAGGGTCACTGCTTGTTCAGGGAAAGCCTCTGGTGGGCCGGGCCAGTTTGTTTACCTGCCTGATCTGCAGGTTCAGCCTATCGTTGCTCCCACTGGCTGCGGTTCACCGTTTCAGGCCATTCGGAGCTGCAGGAAGCGGCACAGGCTGAGGGACATGCTGGCCACCCTTCCCACAGCCCCCATTGGCCTGGAGTGGTGAAGCATCTAAGTTCGTAAGGGACAGTGAGAGCCGCGATCGGCCGAACCGGCGGATGCAGAAGCTAAACAAACAGGCTGTGGCTTTCCCTGAACAAGCAGTGGCCCTAGTTTGAGAACCACTGCTTTAAGCCAAGAGGACACATTTTCAGCCTCAGAACTATATATATGAAATTACAACCAATAACATCACTATAACAACAATGCTTAGCGCATCATGATCCTTCCGATGATGCCTGGCATGACAAACTTTGCATTAGATACCACACAGTCTTACTATAAGGATGAGCATGGGGGTGCTAGGTGTTCCCCGAGGTACAGAACATCACAAAGGGTGTTCGGTTTTGTGTGATTAGAAAGTTGGCAATGCTAAGTGGAACAGCTTCAACAGGAGAGATTGAAGATAACCAGTATTTGTGGTTAGGCTGCTTAAATAGGAGATGTGAGTTCAAGTACCTGCTCTAGAGTGGGAATTTGAAGCTGGGTCCCCACATCCTACACAAATACCCTAATCACTGTGACAAATATTAGAAAGTAGGTGTTGAAACCAGGTTTTGTGCAGCTAACCCTGAAAAAAAAAACCTGAAACTTATTGGATCAACTTTTAAATAGGTTTGGGTTGACCAAACCTACATTTTTCTGTGAATAAACTATTTGTCTGAAAAATTTCAATGAGCTTTACATGCTACTGCTACATTCAGGCTCTACAGTTCCCATTTCTTGAAGAAGAATTTCGAATTCAATGAAATTTTAAACTACCATTTGTAAACTGAATTGAACTTTCTGAAAATTACCACCTCAAACTGGCGCATGTTTGGCTTTTTGCCATATTGGCTTTGAGTGTAAGATTTCTGGATTGCCAGCAAGACTTTATTCAATAGTGACAAATTGCATGATTGAAAACTGATGTTTCTGAGGGCAAAACTACTCTTCTAATCCCACAGAGAATATAGGAGGCCAGGTAGTTGTGCATTGTTTATCATTGAATTATGTTGTCTAGTCACCACCTGGAACAATGCCATAAGATTTATTATTTATTATACAATAGTGTTTATCCCCAACTGAAAGAATGTGCATCCCTGAGGCACAATGCCTCATGATGCTCAAACAAGGACAATGCGGCTCTGACATCTGTATGACAACTATTTCTTCATGATGAGCAGAGCTGCAAGGTAGGAGAGAGGGAAATTAGGAAAGGATGATTTGGGAGAATACCAGTAGATGCAGATGCACCTTTTAGTTAAAAGAGACTTTGAAAAACAGTTCATTCTAAGAAATTCTAGGGTGCTATCACACCTGCTACATAGGTTCAATGCAGCTATCCAAGTAAGTGCCCACCAACACAATGAAGCCCCTACATACAGAAAAAAGACAATGTCTGATTGTGTGGAAGATTTTGTTTTAGTATTCGGGTCATCAAACAAAACTGAAGTGGTAGAAGATTAAAAAAATTGTTTGCTAAATGAGACATTTTTAGCCTTGGCCAACAAAGATCTACAGTGCATCAAATGTGGTAAGTTGTAGTTTGCAAAGTTTATGTTGAGAAGCCACTGAGCATAAAATAATTAGTTGTCTTTCCCTTCCCCTCCCCATTGAAAATTAACAGAGATGACACTTTTAAAACAGAATAATGGTTAAGGTCATCTTATTTCTCTCTGTAAAGAGGATACACTCAATTGTGCATTTAAGACACTTCTGTAGGAAAGGAACAGTGTGATAGCTATAAGTCAAAATCGAATAAGAGGGACTCTAAAATTTACTAACTTTGACATTCTGAATTCATGTGTGAATTTTTAGTTCAATTTAATAATACACATCGGTGTTTCTCTACAACTCTGTCTTCACTGAAATGGTTAATGTCCACAAATGAGATATGGCCTCAGAATGTCTCTCCCACTGGCAGTTCGCTTCTGAAACACTTAATACCAATTCTATAATAACAGTGATTCTATTACAGAAGTGCTACAATTGTAGAATCAATACCATAATAGAAGAGTTTATTATAACACCTCTGTTGGGATATTGTAATGGAATCAACCTCATAACCTCACTGATAGGCCTATTTATATACTTCAATAGATACATTATAGCAAACAGACAGTTTCACATTGATCATATTTTCCTGGGTCATCAGCAGCCTACTGCTAATTTTAAAATTTAACCTTTCTCCTGTCTCCAAAATTGCAAGCCCCTTCCTAGATCCTGGATCCAAGTCTGCCCATAACTCAACTACCTTGTCAACAGTATAGCAAACAAACAACAGTATAGCAAAATACCAAACATATTTCTTGTAAGATGATTCAGTGTACATTACTATCTTTCAATGTTGCACCTTAGGGATGAAGTAAAAACAAAGAATCCCCAGAGCAATTGCACATTTGTAATGATTCATAAACTGGAATCTGGCAGAAGCTACCAATCTAGATGTGTTCCCAGGTTAAAGGTTTATATGGGGAGAAAATGTCATGCTGCATTGTGTGATGGGAAGTAAATAGCAGTCCAATATCCAGATCTGGGTTATAACACAGTACTTGGGTGATTTTTCTATTCCAGGGGATTATAGAGTACAAAGGAGAGAACATAAAAATAGCAAAAACAGGACAATAAAAGTTTTCTGTATACCTTGGCTTTGAAATGGGGTGATTTGGAAAGTGGGGGGAGGAGGATCCACATTTAGGAAGAGGAGGAGGAATACCACCCTGCCAGGAACACTCTCTCAAACACACATCATATATGTGAAGTGGCTATCCAGGTGATAAATGGGAGCTCATATGATATATACATTTACTACATGCTTGTGAAATTTATCAAATTCCTATAACCTGTCCACTAAATCCCAGGACTCATTCTAACAGTCCTAATTCCTGAACAGTTTACAAAGCAGTCATTTAAAAAAGAAAAGGAAAAAAAAAAGGAAAACCTGAAGTAGAAATATTTCCTTATTCCTCCCACAAATTTAGAGTCCACCCCCACATCTTAAATTACTCATTCCAAGACCCAAAGATGGGATGATTCAGTTCTGAGCCAGTACATAGCTTTTCTAGACAAATGTGTCATGATTTTGAAGTCCAGCATATCATGGACTAGAACCAGGACATGATACTATTGGAAAGAGGAGTCTAATTTTTCCCTAAAGGTTCCAGGCCTTGCTTCTAACCATGGAGGGGGCCTGAGATATGAGACTTTACAGTTGTGACATTTTTAGGCACACCTTAGTTATTTTAGGTCACATGAGGAAAGGGTTTAAATCTACAGTAGATTTTGCTTCTCAATAACTCCATGGATGGCAGCAAAAAAAGTTAAAATGATGCAGCAGTCACCAATAAGGGGAAGGTAGGTTTGCAGGGCTACAGACAGGAAAGGAAGCACTGGGACATGCCTTCCCTGGATACAGTCTTACAAACCTACCTGTGGGTTTAGCAGCAGTGGGGAGCAGGTCTTCAGCATAGATGCCAGGGCTTTCCATGGGGCAGGGCAGCATCAGAGAAGTGGAGATGCTGTTGGCCCACAGAGATGTACAGTATTCTCTGCAGGCTGGGTGGAGAAGCTATGGGACAAGGAAGCAGCGGGGAGAGGTACCGTGCAGCTTTGTGAGCCCTCGGAGAGATAACTGGCATCTGGTCTGCAGCTGTCCTGTCCACAGCCTCATCTTTCAGTCTACAGTGCTGAGATTCCAGCAGGGCTTCCCCACTGGGGCAGGGAGGCAGGCACCTCAGCCCCTTACCTCCTGAGCTGTCCCAAAGTGCAGGCAGGTTTGCAGGGCTGTAGCCCAGGAATGAGGCATTGGGACATACCAAACACTGGCTGCACTCAAGTTTGCAGGGCTGAAGCCAGGGAAGCCACGTCTCAATGATTTCTTCCCTGACTGCAGACACACAAACCTTTCTGGGCCTGGGTCCTTTCTTCCAGAAAAATTCTCAGTAAATGGCATGTCATTGCCAATATCTGAATCATATTAACAAAGACAGTGGAATGGAATTGGTTCTCAGCAAAATTTTGCTATTAACTGGAAGTTGTTAATATCAAGTTTGCACCCACTGTGTTAGTCATTTTTCCTTCTCCTAAGGTCTGCACAACTGAACACATAGTACACAATTCATCTCTGTGGTGGAGCTGAGCTCAGCATAGGGTCAAGAGTGGGTTAAAGGTGGCCAGTTCAGTTCCAATGATCCCAAGAGACCATTCCAGTATCTGGAATAGCCAGAACACAGTTCTGCATCAGGTAGGGAGAGCATGTTGGAGTATTTTCCTGGGTATAAATCCACTGCTTTCTGGACCCTTTCTACTGGAGTTACTAACGCAAAGGTGCTGCCAAGCATTGAAGTAGGCCCATGTTAATTAAGGTACTTGGCTTTAAAGGCAAAAGGATTTAAGAAACAGTCCTATTAATATTTTTATAAACTCTCTAAATTAAGACAAGAGGACTACATTAAAAAGACATGAGGATGTAAAGGTACTAATCTGAGATTTCACAAATTTCCGGGTATAAAGAAACCAGAAGCAGATATGCTTAAACACATACAAGAGGAAGGGAAAATAGAAAGAGGAAGGTAAAGGTGGAGGCAAAACATGTACTCTTTCCCTGCTTTCAAACTAGAAAGAAAAGCAAGGGATAAGTGTGAGAAAGAAGAGAAACAAAATCTTTACTCTTTGGAATTCTCCTGGACAAGCTCATATCACAGGGAAACTCTGACAATAGGCAGAAGGCCATTAAGGAGAAAAGCCTGGATAAATGGAAATCTTATTCAAATCAATCCAGCTATGAATAAGCATGTGGCTTCATTTGGCTAGATACAGTTTGCATGGCAGCCACTTGAATGTGACATAATCATGTATTTAATTTGCTTTTACATTCCATCCAGCAGAGGGCTGTGGTACCATACACATACAACTAGCCAGTACATTATAATATGCTTATGTGTACTGTGTTTGGTGCATATTGTTAAAGTCAGATACTTTGCTTGCAGGATCAAACTGCTAGTATGCAACAAAGATTTATTCCAAACATTCTTGGGCAAATGACATTATTCGTAACAGCATAATCTTGATATACTTTTTGCATTGAATTTGAGAGGGAAAAAAAGAAATCACGTCAATTTAAAAATATTTAATAGATTAAAAAGATCAGCTTGCTATTGTTTCTTCTAATTATTTTGATTTAGTTTCTCTACTTTAAAAATATTTTTGCAAGATGAATTACCTATATGTAAACTGGGGCTGAATGAGCTCTCCGCTGACAGCTAGTGATGAGCTGGGAGGGGAAAAGGCTTCAGGACCAGACTGTATTTACATGAACACACCTACTCTGCCTCAGTATCCAGCAGACAGATTTGTGTTGCCAAAGTGACCAGTTTTGGCTGGTATTGGGTTACAAATCACTATAGAAATGCTAATAATTAAACTGTATTGTTCAGTTTATTAATCTAAATTTGGGATATTTATGATTATGTACTATATGTGTTGTATGACTTTCAAATCAATCTTTGTAATTTTGGATAATTTAAGCACTATAACCATATGTACAGCAACTCTCTCCCTAGCCTGTGTATTATATCCTTTTAACATTAGCTTTTATAAAACATTTTGAATTTGAATGCAGAGGTAATGAAAATTTATTATCTTTATTGTACATGTAAAAAGATGCAGAACTGTGCTTAGCCTGTCCTGATTGAGAGGATCACCATCAACTGAACTCAACCTGTTAAGCAAGGGGCTCAGATGCCAGACTCCTGTGAAGGGAAAGGGAGGGTGGGGACAGGTGTTCCATTGTGGAGATGTGGGCTCTACCTAAGAGTCCTAGGCACTGTTTAAACTGTCCCTCACCACTGCTCAAAGATAAGAGTTAATTAAGGTTCCATTAGAAGACTTTTCGTTTTGCTAACTGGGCACTAGAGCTGAAATCACCTGTTGTGGGACAGTGTTTCTGCCCAGCTTGCTTCAGTAGTGCATTTCCCGCAACTAAGAGCTGAAAGTCACTCAGAGCTGGGTGGAACCTCAAGAGATTGACCTGCAGAGGCCACAGTAGAGAAGCAGATGATGCTGGTGTACATCAGTGACAGGTGGCCAGCTGAGCGGCAAGCGGCTGATGCCAGGGCCAGCACCTTGATGGTGGGGCAAGAAACATGCCTTTTCTCCCTTCTCCCCCCGCCCCTGGGTGGGAGGTGAACACTCTCAGATGCACCTCTGAACTCTGGGTCTTCACTAATGAAGGACAACAACTGTGAGTGGGTGTGGTGGAGGGAGGGGCATGTTAAACAAATTTTGGTTGTTGGACTCAAGAACATAGGCAAAAGACACTGTTCAATGTACTCTGGGGGGTGAGGGGATCTTTTGCTTGTGGTTTTATGTTTATAAATCCTGCTTGCAGTGTTTCCCCAAATTAAAGCTGGGTTACTTCCCTCCGTCTATTAAAAGTTTCTTTTCCACACTTAGACTCTGTGCTTGTGAGAGGGGAAGTATTGCCTCTCAGAGGTGCCCAGGCATGATGTGTAATTTTCCCACCTTACTGGATGGGGGCTCAAACCAGTTCTGTATTGTATTGTTAAGATGAACCCTTGCATATTGAACCCAGCTTTTGTTGCTGCTGACTCCACCTGGTAGAAGGATTACATATACTAAAGGCAAAGTTCTTGTGGTAATCCTATTGACCTTTGTAAAATTAGTTCATTTTAATGGTCACTATTTGGGTTATTGTTAGGCCCACCACTTCATCACAATTAAATATAAAAAAGAACTGATGTTCTGAAATGGAGGTAAAATATCACCATGAACCTGATCCCACTTTCACTTACACCAGTGTGTCTCAAGCATAAATATCAAGGATGTACGGCTGAACAATCTATGAGGTAGAGGTCAACCTAAGCTTCTAATGACTTCAGTAGGAATTGAGAGTCCTCAGCAACTTAGACCTGGTCTATAGTGGGGGAGGAGGGGCAAGCTAAGTTGGTCTAAGTTATGCAACTTCAGCTACGAAAATAGCGTAGCTGACGTTGACATACTTAGAGCTACTTACCACGGTGTCTTCACTGCGGTAGGTCTACTGCTGATGCTACCGCATCAACTCCGCCTATGCTTCTTGTTCCCATGGAGTACCGGAGTCTACAGGAAAGCGCTTGGTGGTCGATTTATCACATCATCACTAGACGCGATAAATTGACCCCTGCTGGATCGATTGCTCTGGAAGTAAGTGTAGATATGCCTTTAGCTATGAAGACAAGATTTTGAGAAGTGCTCAGACTGCACCATTGAAAGCACCAGGAGCTGCTGGGTGCTGGGAACTTTTGAAAGTCTTGCCACTTCATTTAGGTGACTAAATGAGAGTTGAGCATTCTTGAAAGTTTACTGACTTCATTGGGATGCCTAAATGAGAGCCACTGAATAACATACTCTTCTGATAATCTGACCCACAGTGTGGAGATGATGTGTACTGCCAGCAAGCACCTGGACTGCCCATGCTGTGCTGGAGAAGCTCTTCATCCTTCTAATCAGAACCAATTCTGAAATTATGGTGGACAAAGACTATCAACCTCTATTAGTATATCAGCTTATATCAAGTAGAATTATAATTCAGACTGAGTACATAAATTAAAACTAAAAAGTGACAGACTGTATGCAGAGTTTTGACCATTAACTAAAATAATAAAACAAACATTGAGGCTTGATTGTTTCTTATAAATTATTAATTTACTGCAGCCATCTTCCACAAAGGGGGAAAAATCCCCACCCGCTTAACTAACAAAGAAAATTGTCTTGTAATGATTATTCTAAAGAGCTTAACATAAGTCATTACATTAAACTGTAAAAGGAAGGAAACTTGTTTAGATTTAATTCATAAATCATTGATAGTATATTTTAACTGATATTTAAATTAGATTTGCTGAAGAATAATGTACAATCTGTCATAACGATTTTTATCAATGAGTAATTAAAAACACCAAGCAAGTCTCCTGAAAGAGATCACCCCATTACAATCTGAATGTTAAATACATTTTCCTTAACATTATCAACAGAAATAATATAACAATTTATGGATACCAACATAACTATAAATTGCCATTCTGAACGTGCAAAAAAATTAGAAAATTACAAGGGTAATTGAATTAGAGAAAAATATTCAAATAGTGGAAAACCAACTGAAGTTCTCCAAGACTATTCAATTGCCATTTACCCCCCATTTCCTCTTCTGCACAGAATATTACTTTCTTAGTTAAGTGATTTTATACAATTCATTCTGATTAATAACGAAATGTGTTTAGTAGATGCATAAACAATGTTTATTTCACATTAGTTGCAACCTAAGGGATAATTGTCTGGCTTCTTTAAAAGTTCTGTTTGAGAAAATGAAGAACTAATAACACTGTTAGAAGAGTGAAATGATTTCTGACAAGTGACAGAAATGCTTTCTAAAGTTAATTATGTTTGCTTTCCCCTCTCCCTCAGTATTCATTACCTTTAAATGGAGCCACACACTGGCAGAAGTAATTACCAGGTTGGTCAATGCAGGTGGCTCCATTCTTGCAGGGAAATGAGGCACACTCATCTAGATCTGTTTCACATCTTGCACCTTTGAAAAGATTTTGAGATTAGTAAGACAAACAGGTGTCAATTTATAGTTCATCAATTTATAGTTCAAGAATCTCAAATGACTTGTGATGAGAAGCAAGTCTAAATCAGGCAAATAAGGGCTCCACATATATTAGTGTCAGAGTCCATTTATTTCACCTCACCACAAGCCACAACAACTTCTTTCTGAATTACTAAACACTGACTAATCTTCCCTAGGTGTGGAAGCATTCAAGGCCTGTTTAGATGTGACTTAATTTATCTTGTACTGTTTAGTTTACAGATGAAGTCAGTGTTCCAGTTTGTTGGAATGCAAATGAAACATTAGGCTAGGGAAGATAAAAAGAAATGAGAAGGAAGCACCAGTAAATTAGTCAATAATGTCTCAATGGGCTACTTTTCCATAGAAAGCTAGATGCTTTATTGATGCCACTCACCAGCAAAGCCAGGTAGACAGATACATTCATATCCATTGATAAGGTCTTCACAGGTTGCATTGTGGAGACAGGGTGATGACTGACATTCGTTTATGTTGATTTTACAAGTTGTGCCTATAGACCGATGGGAAAGTGTTGGGGAAGAGGAAATTATTTTATAGCACCAACATATTTCAATATAAATATGTATTCTGTTGTATTTAAAATAGTTCACCTACTGAGAATTTTCTGCCAGAAATATTATACCTTGAGTCTATGCCTCTAAAGCAATATTCTGAAATTTTATTGTTTGAGTTATTCATTGATTTTTCCAATAAAGACCTAAAAACATAGTCTTCACTATCACTGAATTGATTCTTATGACTTAAGGCAGGCAATTTCCTTCCCAATTTATATCAATATAAAAAAATAGAATGCAAATGACATTGAAATATAATAGAATGCATTTGCTATGATATAAAGGGAAATCTTCCTTCTGTTCTTGATAAGGCAGTAAGTAAACTCTCACAAAAGAAATTTGATGTAGACAAAAAAAGGCTGTATCACAGTCTAGAACATAATTATTTGACTACCATATCATAAGTAACTAATGGGAACAGATATTGTGTGACTAATATTTCTGAAAGAAATTAAATTCTTATAATTTAAGAAACAATACTGAAAAATGACAACTTGAAAATCTTTGAAAGTATAAAACTATTCTAACAAATAACAGTACAAACTATTCTTGTTTTGAAAACAAAACAAAAATGCCTCAAACCACTATTAATCAAAAATGAATATTTTGCCCTATATTTGAAATGTCTGTTATATTGGTATTTCAGCAAATCTAAAAACCTGCATCATTTCAGGAAGACTGAACCAAGAAAATGTATGCATTTAAACTTCCTAATATGAATTGAAAGAGCAGAATAACAGCAGATACTAATAAATATACTTGATTAATCCATACACTGCTGAAATCTGAAATCCACATACTGCTGAAATCAATTGCATGGATGCACTGAGAATAAAGCTTTCTGTCCCAACAAAAGTCTATAGTATTACCAATTACATCCAGTCTGCCAACAAATTCAAACATTTAAAGGAAACAATGCATATTGCATGGTAAATGTCATTGCTCCCAGTTGGTCCATATATAACAGCTAAGCTGCCAGACAGAAGTAAGCACTCATTCACAGGTTGCTAAGAAGGTACAGCACGGTAACAGTATTCAGGATGTATTCATGCTGAATTAACATATTTAAAAATTCAGATGAAGCTAAAATGAATAAGTAAAATTTATCACCTGAGTATTAAAAATGGTGTAATGCCAACCCCTATTAACCTTCAAAAATCATACTGTTCTACAAATTCTTTGTTACCTTGAAATCCATCACAACACAGGCAGCTGAAGGCATTGAGATGATCAACACAAGTGGCACCATTGTGACAGGGGTCACTTAGACACTCATCCACCTCAATCTCACAGTTATTACCTGGAAATAAGCAAAGGATTCACTTCATTAGAAATATGTCACTGGTGCAACCAGAAACAACAAAATCTAATAACCAAGGTTATGTACAGAGAAGTTTTACCAATGAGTCTCCAATTGCTGGCAGGGAATTTAACTTTTTGCTTAAAGGCAGGAACCAGATATTTTTATGATGCTGTCTAATAAACATACTATAACTTCTTTTGGGTTGTTATAAAGATATACTAACCAAAGATTTTTTTTTTTTTTTAGTTTTTTTTTAGGGGTATCAAATCTTTGGTTTCCCTGAAAAGAAAACAAAACAACAACAAATATGCAAAAAAATATTTTGTCATATGCACTCAGAAGATTTTCAGTGGAAATACTTAGGAAGGTCTCCATTATGGCCAAGAATGTGAGTGGCATTTTTTTTTCTTTGTGAACTAATATTCAAGGGAGATGTTAGATGTCCAGGAAAAAATATCTCTGTTGATACACTAGAATAGATATGCATATTTAATGTTCTTGTGTCAGAGATAAAAAGCAGCTCCAAAAGCACTCCTTTGCATATATATAAGGGATCAGATTGGTTAACATGGTTCCAAACCTCAGTCTTAATGACCTCTAAGAGGTGAATAAAACCTTTGTGACTCTTTATACGAGGTTTCTTTTTTTTCCCCAGACAATTATGAACTAGGATTGTCGTAGGTAAAACAGGGCAAAAGTGTACACGTATTTCCACAAAATTAGTGCAAACAGAAGAGACTACTCTAATGTTGTGTTTGTGAACATTTAAAATAGTTAGATCAAATAAACTTCAGCAGTGATTTAGAACTTGTCAACATGGGAAAAAAGCCCACAGCAGCTGTTGCTACTGACTATTCTACACTAACTCCCCATGCAGACACTCCTACTGTGCACGCATTAGCATAATACACTTTGGAAGTGTACTAAGCTAACCACCTCAGGACACTCTTATGCTCTGTCTACACTAAAGAGAAGGTGTGACTCCCAGCTTGCATACACATAGTCACAGTAGCTTGATGAAGACTATGTGAGCATGTACATGAGCTGGAAATCAAACCCCAGCTCATAGCATGGATGTAGCCTTAATGTGTAGTAAGCATGTCCAAGTGAGAGGTCATGCCAGACTGCACTACCAATGTACATCACCTAATTTGGGTTTCTTCCTCCATGCAGATGAGCCCTTAGTCCACAGTAATATTAAATGGCTTTGGTAATTTACTTCAAATAGGGTTTATAAAAGCCAGCTCCTAAGCAACCAGAGGAGCTAGCACACAGGAGCAGCAAACAGGAGATTTGCGAGGGAGTTCTCCAGATGAAGGAGGAGCAACTACATAACCCTTGGTGTGAGTTTGTTGTCTGTCTGTTTGTGTGCTTGCTGCTTGCAGTGTGCTTGCTTGATTGAAGTGAATAGTGTGGTCTTTTTGGAGGGCCATGTGCTGAGCCTAGTGGACTGCTGGCAAGACTGAGAGCTTCCTAATGGGGCTCTGGCCTGCCATTCTTTGATCTCTAATCTCTTAACAAGGAGGCAGGGTTACTCAGGGTGAACAGCGTTTTAAAAAAATAAGCTCCTAAACCACCAGCGGAGCTAGTGAACAGGAGCAGCAAACATGGGAGTTTTAAAAGGGAGATTAAAGAGGGAGACTGAGATCCAAATACATTCTTTAAATTTAGGTCAAATAACACCCCCCGTCACACACACACACAACCAAAAAGCTTCAAGAGTAAAAATGATGTAGGCAGAAGTTCAGCAGCAGAGTGGAGGCTATCCAGTTTATTGCATGGAACGCAGCATGTATGATTACCTGCCTTGGAGGTGTATGGATGCAATCGGTGAAAGCAACTCATGGCCCTCAGAGACTGAGTACGGGCTCTTGAGACCAGCATGGCTTAACTGGTAGAGCTAAGGCAGACAGAGTGGTTGTGACATTGTGTACCTGAGAGCAGCACCCCGGCATATTAACCATAGTTAAGCCTAAGATTTTGTCACAGATTTTTTAGTAAAAGTCATGGACAGAACACAGGCAATAATGAAAAATTCATTGAAGCTGTGACCTGTCTCTGATTTTTACTAAAAGTATCCATGACAAAATGGGGATCCTGGGCAGCTGGGGGGGGGAAGGGAGGAACTCCAGGAGCCCCCATCACGCCTGGGGGCTTGGAGTTCCAAAGTCCCCCTCCACTGGTGGCTCTGAGCTGCAGGTGTCCGCCCCGCGTCCCATTGCAGCCAGGAGCTGTGTGGGAGCTGTGGCAGTCTCTCCTGCCCCTTGCAGAAGCTGGGAGCAACAGGGGTCTTCCCTGCTGTTCGCAATGGCTGGGAGCGACAGGGGTCTCCTCTGACACCCATGGCACCCAGGAGTGGTGGGGATCCCCCCTGCTGTACAGGGAGACTTTGGCAAACCAGTAAAGTGCTTGAAACCACTATGGCTTATTGTTTACAGCTTGCTGACTAGGCCACCTTTAATTGGCCACTCAGTAATCTCAGTTTGACCAAGGCAGGAGGGGAGGGGGTTTTGGGTGCCACAGAAAGGGCAGCTTGACCCCTGAAATTGCCAGTACATGCATTTTAAAAGAGTAGGATATGCCCCAGGAATCTCTAATGGGGTCTCAAGCCTGCAAACTTTGGAAAAACCCACACCTGGTTAATCAATAATCAGAAGGAACCTCTTGCTGAATCATTGCAACCGCGTACTTAACAAGGTTTCTTTAAGGGACATGTCATTCTATTACTAATGTATAAATAAGGGGAAAAAGCTTGAGATGGAGGGACTCTTCAGGACTGGTCTCTCCCTCTGGATGCATCTTGTGTTCTTCACCGGCAGACGGGCTGCCACTGTGCCACTCGAGAGCCACACTCAGCTTTGGTAATTATCAAGCTTTGGGAGTGTTTTACTAATCTTGTTGTGGACGTGTATAAGTGCTTGACATTAAGTAAAGGCTTAGCTTTAAGTGAAAGCACTCTCGTGTTGTCCTGTTTGTGCCAGCCATCTATCGGTCAGATGGCCGTGTTTCCCCTGATTTATTTCTTGACACCTCCTTGCATAGAGTAAAAGTTACCAAGAGATTTGGGTTGCAAGAACCCTAGGTAACACTGCCACCCACAGTACCAAGAAGCAAGGGAGATCCCCCATGACGCCTATGGTGGCTGGCAGCTGTGGGTTGTCCACTTGGTGCCAGTGGAGGCCTGGAGCTGTGGCAGGCTCCCGCTGTTGCCCCAGGGTACCACACAAGGTACCCCATGGCTCCCTGCCTCCGCAGGCCGCAGGTGACCCTGCAGCTCCCAGCCAGTGCTGGCTGAAATCATGGAGGTCTTTGGAAGTAACAGATTCCATGACTTCCATGATCTCTGTGACTAAATCGCAGCCTTAATCATGGTGATACAATCAAGATATGTTTTGTTCAAAATATTGTCATTTGTCAGTGTGGAAAGAGGTAAATAAGCTGGGTCCACCAGGGATCTGTAATGGGACCAGTCCTGTTCAATTTAGTCATAAATGATACGGAAACAGAGATAAACAATGATGTGGCAAAATTTGCAGATGATACAAAATTGCCTGACAGTTAAGTCCAGAGGAGACTCCCAAGAGTTACAGAGGGATCTTAGAAAACTTGGTGACTTGGCAACAAAATTGCAGATGAAATTCCATGTTGACAAATGCAAAGTAATGCATTTTGGAAAACATAATCCCAAATATGCATGCAAAATGATGGAGTCTGATGCTATGTGTACACTGCACTTTCATAGGTAAAACTTTGTTGGTCAGAGGTGTGAAAAAAAACATCCCTGACAGATGCAGTTTACTGATGAAAAGTTCCAGTGTGGACAGCACTTTGTCGTTGGTAGATGCTCTCTCTCCGATAAAGCTACTGCCCCTCATTGGGAGTGGTTTCATTTTGTCAGCAGGAAGCTCTCTACTGCTGACAAAGAACCACTATACTGCATACCTTACAGCAGCAGTGCTGTAGCGGCATAGATGTGCTGCTGTAATTTGCACTGTGTAGACTAGCCTAAATTAGCTCTTACCACGGAAGAAAGTTCTTGGAGTCATCTTGGAAAAGAGATTACTAAGCAGGGATATGTTAGTGGTCTTTAAGATCTTGACTGGTGTGGAGAAAGTGAATAGGGAAGTGTTATTTTCCCCTTTACAAAACACATTAACAAGGCATCACCCAATGAAATTAATAGGAAGTAGCTTTAAAACAAAGAAAAGAAAGTTTTTTCTTCACACAGTACACAGTCATCCTGTGGAACTCGTTGCCAAGGGATGTTGTGAGGGCCAACATTATAACTGGGTTAAAATAAGTATTAGGCATGTTCATGGAAAATAGGTCCATCATTGGCTATTAGCCAATGTAGTCAGGGATGCAACTCCATGTTTTGTGTGTTCTTCAGCCTTTGACTACTAGATGCTTGGACAGGACAATAGGGGATGGATCATTCGATAATTGTGCTGTTCTGTTCAGGGCCGGTGCAAACATTTAGGCGCCCTAGGCAGTCGCCTAGGGCGCTAGGATTTGGGGGACGCCATTTTCTTCGGCAGCGACCACGGCGGCCGGATCTTCGGCCGCCCTGGTCGCAGCATTTAGGTGGAGGGAGCTGGGGCAGGGGACCGCGGGGAGGACCGCCTGCAGCAAGTAAGGGGGGTGGCATGCAGGGGAACTCGCTGCCCCAGCTCACCCCTGCCCGACCTCCTCCCCGGGCACACTGTGGCTGCTTCTCTTCTCCTGCCTCCCAGGCTTGTGGCGCCTAAGCTGATTGGTGCTCGTACTCATGAGCAGAGCAGGGGTGAGCTGGGGTGGGGGGTGCCTCAGGGCAGAGGGTGGGGAGCTGCCACGGGGGTGAGCACCTCAGGCCGGAGAGAGAGGAGGGTGCAAGGGGGAAGTTTAGCCTAGGGCGCAAAACATCCGTGCACCGGCCCTGGTTCTGTTCATTCCCGGTGAAGGATCTGGCATTAGCCACTGACAGAAGACACTGGGCTAGATGGGCCATTGGTCTGACCCAGCATGGCTGTTCTCATGTTCTTATATATTATGAAAATAACAACAAAACCAGCTAAGTTACTGAGGTTTTGTGTTTGACTGCTGTACAAGCACAGTAACTTAAAAACAACAAAAAAAGAAACAATGCATCAATTATTAAAAGAATAGTTACTTGCCTACGGAAGCTATGATTTTTCAAGATGTTCTGTACATGTGGCTTCCACTCTTGGTGTGCATGTGCCCCTCATAGGAGAAAAGTTTCTTTAACGGGCTTAATCCACTGGGACAACACATGTGCCCTGCCTGCCTTGCTGCTGCCACTACTGAGAGCATAAAGAATGGAACAACATCAACTGCCACTCAGTTCCTTCACTGCCCTGAATCCAGATCCAAGATTCTAAGCTGTGGAGAAGGAGGGTGGGTCATGGGATCCACATATACTGAACATCTTGAAGAGTCACAGTTACAGTAAGGTAAGTAACATTCTTTCTTTCCATGTTTGCTGAGGGTAAGACAAGAAGAAATCAGTTTAGTTTGCAGAAAAGGAGATTTAGGTTAGATAGAAAGTTATTCTTAATAACTATAAAGATACATAAGCATTGGGACTGGTTACCCAGGAATGGTTTGCAATTCCCATCACTAGAGATTTTTAAAAATATTCCATAAGAACTGAATACATATTTCAAGGGACCATTCAAGGTGAAGTGGCCTGTTAACACCCCTAAGGTCACCGGGGTGAAAGGAAGAAGTGGGGGAGGCAGCTTATTGGGTTATAGGTTGATGTTATAAGTCATAAATCCACTGTCTCTAATCAGTCCATGATTTTTAGTGTCTAGCAAAGTTATCAATTTAAACTTCCAGGCTCATCTTTTAAAGTGTTGTGCAGGGGCCTTTGAGGATGAGGACTGATAGCTCAGATATAGAATGATCACATTCTAAGACAGGTAACTCTCCCCTTTCATTGTATAGGGAGCTGGGCTTTGTGAATTTCAGTGTTGATCCCATAATTCTCTAGATGCTAAAAAGTTTGGCACTGTGACAGTTCATGTTGCAACAGCAAAGTCCCTTTGTGGATCCCACCCATAATGCCTAGACTCTACACAACTGGGTAGGCATGTGTGCCAGTAAGAAGAGGCTGCTTTTACCTGATCAGACTCATGCTGCTAAATTGTACGTTATGAGTCCTGAATTACCTTATTTTCTGCGGTTTAGGACTACTTCATCTCTGCTCAAGAACAGATGTAAAGCCAGCCAAGTCTCTGATGCACTACTTCAAGAAGTCATTTACTGCTGTACATCAGTTTTCTTTCATATTAATGATTAGTTTTCAATTACTGTCAGAGCTGAACCCACCTATAAAACCAGGTGCACAGAAACAAAGATAGCCATCCAATTCATCTTTGCAAATACTGAGGATTCCACAAGGTTGTGACAGGCAATCATCTATGTTTACTTCACAAAACTGACCAGTAAACCCTGTCAAAATAAAAATAAAAAGTGAACAAAAATTAAATGTAGAGCAAAATACAAGTAAAACTAATATTTACATATTTTATCCAAGACAACAAACATAAATGAGATACGGATCTGTTCCTGACATTTTCTTTTAAGTGGCTTTCTAGCCATTACTTATATCCTTTCAAATTCTATCTATGGTACAATAAAATACTTTGCCCTTTCAGTACTTACCAGACAAATGAATCCCAGGTACTTTACAACTGAGTCAATATAAAGCAGCATGCAAAAGCATGGCTACTTTTAATAATCACATAACTTCCACATATGCTAGGTGCTATCAGTGTATTGTTAGCAAACAGTGTTTGGAATCTCAACTTCTCCAAGGGATTTTATAAAGATATCTGTAGGCATACTGAGAAGGATGGGGCTGATCCCTGCAGGACTCAACACATAAAGGTTCTGGGGCTAAAAAGATGCCCATCACCTTTTTCTGTGTTTTGGGATTAATATAGATTTTTATTTTTTTGTAATGAAAACCTTAGATTAAAAGGTTTATTTTCAAACCAAGTAAAAGCTTTACTTTAACAAAGATATGATTATTAAAAAAAATCAGCTGCCGGTAATATGTATAGAGCTGTCAGGTGCTAGATATCTATATCAAATTTCCAAATTCAGATGTTTTCAGTATAGCTGTAAGGATAGGGAGCTATAGGAAGCAGGTTTAAAACAAAAAGAAGGAAGTATTCCTTCACGCAACGCACAGTGAACTTGTGGAACTCCTTGCCAGAGGATGTTCTGCAGGCCAAGAAACTAATACGGGTTAAAAAAAAATTCTAGGTAAGTTCATGGAGGATCGGTCCATAAATGGCTATTAGCCAGGATAGTGTCACTAGCCTTTGTTTGCCAAAAGCTGTGAATGAATCACTTGATGATTACCTGTTCTGTTTTCCCCTCTGAAGCACTTGGCATTGTCTACAGTCAGAAGATAGATACTGGGCTACACAGATCATTGGTCTGGTCGTTCTTATGATACAAGGAGTAGAACTCAGATCTGCAGAGTCTGGAGCAGCTAATGGACTCACAGTGCCATTAGGAGACCATACATAACCACACTCAGGGAACACTGTGAAGGATAGGCACCAAAGAAGTACTGTCCAAGGGACCCAAAGTGGCAGTAGCCTGGCTAGTCAGAAGGCTGCAACCACCTTATTTAACTCTAGAGGGTGTCCCAGGAAGTTGAGTGGGCAATATCATCAATTTTGGGCCTGCCATGACTCCAGACCTCTCCTGATCTCTGATCCCAGACTGATGCAGACTCTTGCCTTCTGACTCTAGCATGATACCACCTCTGATCTCCAGACTCCAGCTCTGGCCTGACTCTGACCCTGATTCCCACCTCCCGATTCCAGCCTGGTACAACCTCTGATCTCCAGTCTCTGACCCTGGCCTGACTTTGACCACAACTCTTGCTTATTTAACCCAGTTCTACTGATTCCTCTGACCTCTGCTCACCATCTATCATACGTGAGCTGTGGATCACTAGGTAAGACTGTCTACACCCTGATCCCTTACGTGTTTAAAGAAGGGCAGTGAAAGATACTTTACAGTGGGAACAATTTATGTACTTTCACTTCTCAATGACTAAAAAAGTACTAAAAAGACTTTCACAAATTCTCCCCACATCCACATAATCACCTTCCACCAGAGACCTGAACAGCTGGATTTATTATTATTTATTATTATTAAATAATAATTATCACAAGAGCAACTAAAGACCTTAAGCCAGGCTGGGTCCCATTGCCCTAGGTACTGTTGACTCATTCTCCTAACCTTAGTAAAAGCTTGGATCACGATCTGAACTACACATCTTGAGTTTTTTCAATTGTTAGAATAGAAACTGCTTTGCAGATTTTTACTAGAACATATGCTACAGAACACCATTAGAAAGCACCACTGAAATACATCCACCTCTTACATGGAGGTCACCAACATTCTACACAGCAACATTCAAACAAACCTCACCTCTTACAAAGTGCCATGTGATGTTTAATGTCTAGACAAAGCAGACAGGACTTTAAGTGATGCACTGGACCTCAAAGAAGCACCCTATCTGTACACATTTGTATACAGTTGTGATATTTGTATACAATTGTATACAGTTGTGATATTTCATGCAAAGCATGCCGTGTAAGATACCATATGAAAGGTTATGATCTGATGAAACTCATTGTTCTATCAAAATATGTGTATTGTTATTGTGTATGCAATTATGAGATTTTGCTATATGGTTGTTATTGAAATATGTTATGAGTTTGGGGGACGCTCACTGCTAGTTCTCCAGTGACTAAAGAGATGGTGACCCACACCCAGGTTGGCATTAAATGACAGTTGATCAGCAGGAGAATTGTAAACAAGAGAATTACAATTCTGTAAAAGAAAATGGCACAAGCACCAAGCAAAGAGAATTCATAGAATCAAAGAATATCAGGGTTAGAAGAGACCTCAAGAGGTCATCTAGTCCAACCCCCTGCTCAAAGCAGGACCAATTCCCAACTAAATCATCCCAGCCAGGGCTTTGTCAAGCCTGACCTTAAAAACCTCTAAGGAAGGAGATTCCACCACCTCCCTAGGTAATCCATTCCGGTGCTTCATCACTCTCTGAGTGAAAAAGTTGTTCCTAATATCCAACCTAAACCTCCCCCACTGCAACTTGAGACCAAGTTGATCAACTCTATGATTCAGCAAGGCCCCTCAGGACAGGTCTGGGCCAGTAACTTCCCTGGGACATCAATTGAGGCTATAAAATAAGGACAGTGGCATCGTGAGAACACCTCTTTCCTCCCCCACCTATGCTAAAGACAAGAACTCTGGGAAGACAAAAAACTTTGAATTGAGGAGCTTAGTTCCAGGTTGAGAAGGAAATTCAACCTGTGTATTAAGAACTGTAACATATAGTGGGGTGAGAAAAATGTTTGATTCAAATCTTGCTTAGTATGATAAAGTTTAGAATTTAGACTACAATTTTATTTTTATTTTCTTTGTAACCATCTGTGTCCTACATGTCTACCACTTACAATCACTTAAAATCTATCTGTAGCGAATAAACTTATTTTTAGGGCTGTCAATTAATCACAGTTAACTCACATGATTAAATAAAAAATCATGATAAAAATGAATCGTGATTAATCACAGTTTTAATCATTCTTTTAAACAATAGAATACCAATTGAAATGTATTAAATACTTTTGGATGTTTTTCTCCATTTTCAACTATATTGATTTTAGAGAATACAAAGTGTACACTGCTCACTTTGTATTTTTTATTACAAATATTTGCACTGTAAAAATGATAAAACAAATAGTATTTTTCAGTTTACTTCATACAAAGAGTGTAGTGCAATCTCTTTAGCATGAAAAAATGCAACTTACAAATGTAGATTTTTTTTGGTTACATAACTGCACTCAGAAACAAAACGTCAATCTTTAGATCCTATAAGTCTACTCAGTCCTACTTCTTGTTCAACCAATTGCTAAGATTGTTTTTTTGTTTTTTTGTTTTTGTGTTTTTAACATTTACGGGAGATAATGTTGCCCACTTCTTATTTACAGTGTTATCAGAAAGTGAGAACAGGCATTTGCATGGCACTTTTGTAGCCAGCATTGCCAGATATTTACATGTCAGATATGCTAAACATTCATATGCCCCTTCATGCTTCAGCCGTCATTCCAGAGGACATGCTTCCATGCTGATGACGTTGGTTAAAAAAATTATGTGTTAATCAAAATTGTGACTGAACTCCTTGAGGGAGAATTATATGCATCCTGCTCTATTTTACCTGCATTCTGCCCTACATTTCATGTTATAGTAGTCTCAGATGGTGACTCAGCACATGTTGTTCATTTTAAGAATATTTTCGCTGAAGATTTGACAAAACACAAAGAAGGTACCAATGTGAGATTTCTAAGATAGCTACAGCATTCAACCCAAAGTTTATTCACCTGGTATTAGGTTAATTAAAAAAAACTATTTCTTTTGTTTTTTTACAGTGCAATTTTTAATAAAAAATAAATATATAGTAAGCACTGTATACTTTTTATTGCATGTTGTAATTGAAATCAATTGTATTTGAAAATGTAGAAAACATCCAAAAATATTTAAATAAACGGTATTCTATTATTAACTCTGCAATTAATTGCACAATTAATTGCTGTTAATTTTTTAATCATTTGACAGCCCTACTTATTTTAATGTTTTATCTTAACCAAGTGAGTTCATCTAAAGTGCTTGGGGAATTTTTTCAGATTACAAAGGTTGGTGCATGTCCACTATCCTTTGATGAGGAGGTGAACTAATTAATGAGCTTGCATTGTTCAAGAAAAGGTCTTGAGTACTGTAAGATTGTATATTTCTAGGGGTACAAGGTTGAGGGCTGAGGGAATTTGCTGGTATTTCTCTCCATGTAGTTCATTAATGGCTTGGAGAGCATTCATGCAACTTAGCTGGGTTGTCTCTGCATGCTGCTGGCTGAGGAATAACAGCTCCTGGAGGGCTTTGCTGCTTGTCACAATCAAAGCATTGTGAGAAATAGCCCAGGCTGGAGAGTTAAGGGTGCACAATGGTCCCACAGTTCCAGGTTGTACCCTGTGGACCCTGTCACACCTTAATTTTAAGGCCAACATTTACTGAATATTATGTGCCAAATTTCTAGAAAAATAAACGTTTGGGGCCAGGTCCTAGGCTAAGTTAACAGCATTTTGTGCCTTAAGCAGCCTTAAAGTTGTCCTAAAGTGACAACTGAGATTATCCTGTCTTGACAGAATCCTCAGTTGGTACAAATATGGTATAGCTGACTCTATGTCAATAACTTCTAACCCCTCAGGATAGGGTTCTTGTTGGGTTCGTGGCTAAAGCATGTTGCAATTTAGGAATCCTCAGTGGTATAACAGTTTCTAGAGGGGCAATCATAAGCAAGCTCACTAAACTGCCCTAACTTACACCAGCAGCCATTTTGGTTTCTGCATCGGGGACAAGAAAGATATCTTAGGGCTACATTTACTTTCCCTCTGACACAGCTGGATTGCAGGAGAATTTCATACTGAACATTAAATTGTTTGCTTTTGTAAGTAGATGTTACCATGATGGTTGGCGTATTCCCTAACATTCTCATAAACAAAATTAATGAGGATGGAATATTATAGTAACATTAATCAATAGCAAAGATTTTATTGGTGATGACTAAGTATTCATGGACAAAAGAAAATAATTAATATAGGAATGTCACAGTTTTTAATGATTTTTTTCTTAAATCAACTTATTATTGCAATATCTTAAAATGCAGAGATCTTTGCTTAGCTAGTATAAAACTGAGACTTAAATACTTAACCGAAAATACTGCCACATTTACACTACATTATGGAAAAATGGGGTAGAGTTTAATACTACAAATCAAATGTTACACAGAGAGATATTTGCAAAACGTTTGTCAGCAAAACAGAATCAGCAGTAATGCTTAAGATCATATAAAGATGGTATAAGAATTCAGTTAATAGGTACCTATTTAATTCCCCTATAACTCATCAATACATACTCGGCTTTATAATTTATTTATTTTCCAGAGGTGTCCCATTTAAATTCTTCAGGTATTTCTTTTTGACAAGCCCAAATGCTTCATGGCAAAAGTGATTCTTATCCGTCAGACTGTGACACTTTAACTGTCCAGGGAGATCCTCAGATTGTAATTCATTCTGACATGGTCCATCTACAAAATGACTTACAGGAATCTCACAACACTGTCCCTTATATCCTAGATATCAGATTCTTCTGAAGCTACGTATAAGAGCTTCACAATAAAGGTTATTGTCTGGGTCACAAGAATTAGACATACATTCATTCGCTGCTACTAAACAGCTATGACCACTAAAATCTTAAAATAAAGTTAAATAGTCTATCAAAATTAGGACTAGAAAAACCTGAATAGGACTGAAGGTTCTGATAAATCCACAAGTTGGGGCTTGATTCAAACACTAATGAATTCCTCTGAACAAAACTGTACCATCAGTGAAATCTTTGCACTTTAACAGCTGGCCATGTTCTTCCCAAGTGCTAAATTTACTCCCTTAAAAAAATAAAAACAATCCTGAAAGAGATTAAATATTATTTTTTCACAACCCAAAAGTATGCATCTCAGAGCTGAATGCTCCAAAAAGTCAGGTCCATTTGGATTTGGGGATGTGTATGATATCTTGGCAGATGGTTAGCTGTTGACTTCTATATAAAATCACATAAATCACTATTGTAGCAATGTGTAGATACAAAAACAAGAACAGTGACCATCACTGACACCACTAGCCAAAACCATGCAAGCAGCAGCCTGCCTCAAATGAAGAGGAACTCATGGGCAATTTTTTGGAGCAAAAAAATTTCAGGAGACAGGGCACAAATGCCAGTAGCACCACATGCGTAATGTCAAGTGCCTGCAAGATTCTGCAACTTTTGCTGAAAGTATTAGAAATGTATGCTCTGCCAGTGTCATCAGCTCTCACCACTCATTTGTTACATTTTCAAACTCCTTTACACTTTTACCCATGCCACAAAATCCTGCATCAGAGGAGCTTCCTGTGAAGATCTACCACAGCTCATTTACTCCCTTCCTATCTCTCCATAAAACTCTTTACTGCCAATAATAACTGTTCAGACATCCCCAAAACTTTTTTTTTCCCTAGTGCTGTGACCACTAGTTATTATATTAATCAGTTTTGGGGGAGGGATAGCTCAGTGGTTTGAGCCTTGGCCTGCTAAACCCAGGGTTGTGATTTCAATCCTTGGGGGGGGGGTCACTCAGGGATCTGGGGCAAAAATCAGTACTTGGTCCTGCTAGTGAAGGCAGGGGGCTGGACTCAATGACTTTTTGAGGTCTCTTCCAGTTCAAGGAGATAGGCATATCTCCTATTATTAGTTTTGTCTCATTGTTACCTTGCAGTTTTTGTTTCCCACATAGACCTGTCTCTTGTTTTATACTTAGATTTTAAGCTTTTGAGGGAAGGGACAGTTTTTTTTGTAGTGTATTTGTACAGTGCCTGTCACAATGGCACCCTACACAGAGCTGGGGTCTGAAGGCGCTACTAGGTTTCAAATAATAATAATTAATAGTAAGTGGGAATAATGCTGATATTAAGATCATTCTAATGATTTGTTCCTTGGGGAAATTCAGCAAAACATTCAACTCCATTTCTCATTCTCGCTGCATTGCCTTAGGGAATTTATAGTTCAGACCACTGCTTTCTCCATGGGCTAAGCTCCCTGGAGGATTATATTTCTCATAATGCAGTGCAGATTTTCCTCTGACTGAGCTGTGTGGTACATTAAGGGGAGATGTAATCTGGCCAGGAAGCCTATAGATCAGCCTATAGTGGAGAATGGAAGCATAAGGCTACTGAATTACAACTCCTATGAGACAATGCATTACTATGGAGAAATTAAATTTAATATTGAGCTGACTTGAAGCAGTTTAGGTCAGTACAATAAACAGCAGTGAAACATTTTAATTTGGGAAAAGTTTTGTTTCAACACTTGCGATCAACACAGAATGTTTTGACAAATCTGAATGAAAACTTTTTTGAATTTCCAATTGATGAAAAATTTGAGAAGAAAACAAATGTTGAAATGTCAGAAAGAACCACCAGGTTGGAAATCCAAAATTTGCTCAGATCTAAGCAACTATATATTTTAAATAGTAATTCCTACTCCATTCACATATTTTTGGTGTCAGTAAATAAATTTATGTTAAAAAATTTGTTCACTCAGACTCCTAAAACTTTTTTTTCTCCAGGTGATGCTGGGTAATTTAGCTCCATATCTGCTTTTCTTTAGCTGTACTGCCATGTAGGAGAGTTAAAGGGCAGTGTGGTTCCAATTCATGCACCCACCCTGTCACAGTATCATACTCGAAGTACAGGTGGCTATGTGTTCTGTGTACTTGGATGTAAGTTAGGTAAGGTGTCTGACATCTTACAAAACTATCAAGTTAATGTAAATTCATCTCTCAACATAAGAATTATTTCCAAACAAATTAAAACAAATCACTACTCACTACGAACTATCAAGTCAATATCCTTGTGATCTCGTCCTCTTATTTCAACGCCAAACTATATATGATAGCAACATATAATTCTTGTTTTTTAGTTTTGTAGTCAAAACTACTAAATATTCTTTATTTTTCTGTAGAGTCCAAAATATTCTAGTGCCTTAGAGAGACATATTGAAAAAAAAACAACGCTACCATATTGGCTCTAACATTGGATGTAATCCAATGAGAAAGTGACAAATAAAAGGAGAATTTTGAAAGTAGATAAGGTAGGTAATAGAACAATGACACTAATATAAAGTTCACTTGATGACTCGGTCTGGCATGTATACAATTTGGTAAGTTTTATGTTTTAAATCAATTAACCTGGCAAAACTGCAGAGAAAACTTTTAAGGAGGGATGTAAACGAAGAGAGGATAGTAGATTGCTGAATTGGTTAGGGGGCAGCAGTATAGCAACAGTTACTTCTTTAGTCAGGTGTGATGAAGTGGGGCTTTTCCTTTGTTATGTTGTGTGTGTCCTGCTGTTTTGCATGAATGCTGTGTGTGATTTTTGTGGAGGCTGCTCCAGCTCCCTAAATGGATGCTATGGCCACCCCTTCGTAACCTGAGACCCAGGAGATGAATGCGATCAGGCGACTCTGGCCCAGGAAGTGAGACAAAGGCCAGAGAAGGAGCAATGGGCAGGGCAGAGGCCAAGCAGCCGGAAGTGAGTCAGTCTTGGCTGGCTTGGGGCTCAGGGGGAGGACCAGAGCCCTGGCTCTGATCTCCCCTCCCGGAAAGATAGACTTGGCTGAAAGCCACTGATTTCTGTGCTAACAAGTTCTGCCCTACGCTGTGTTCCTATCGACTAATAAACCTTCTGTTTTACTGGCTGGCTGAGAGTCACTGCAGACTGCGGAGTTGGGGTGCAGGGCCCTCTGTCTTTCCCAGGAGCCCCGCCTGGGAGGACTCTCTGCAGGAAGCACACAGTGTGGAAGTGGATGCTGAATGCTCCGAGTCAAACCCAGGAAGGTTGAAGCTATGTAAGCTTCTTGCCCTGAAGACAGTATGCTCAGAGAAGAGGCATGATCCTCCAGAGTCCTGACTGGCTTCATAGGGAGTAGTTCCAGAGCATTGCCCCGGTGACTCTGTGACATCAGGATAAACAATCCTTGTGCCAACAACATTTCTCCAAGTCAAAATCCAGGACTTGTTCAATTTAGAAAACAGCCTAAAATTATGGAATACATTTTTATAGGACAAAAATTATAGTATCTAGATATGAGATGTAGGTACTATTTTTATGGACATCCTAGAGATGCAGAGAGATAGATGAGGTATGAGGAAAGAATGAGAGAGATTAAATAGTGTGCAACTTTTAACATTAGATATTATCAGCATTCTTTTATATTTTTAAACAAATAATAACTCTTCCCCAGTTGATGATTTATTGCAAGATAATGATCAAAGCAAAAATGGCATTTTATAATAAATACATTCAATTAAAGAGCTTAATGGTTCTTTTTCAAAGCTGTGACGCAGACAGAGTTTATAAATTCTGCTTCTCTTGTTCTCCAGAACTTATCTTTGTAACTGTGCCCTTGTGTCACTTTCTCTCTTCTTTTTTCCTACCTCCCCTGCAGTGGTGCTTCTCTTCTACTCAGTGGAATCTAAGGACCCACACTGCTGTCTTCTCTGCCATTTCCTAACAACCTGACATGAATGACTGTTTCAACTGCCTTGGAATTTTTTAGACCTCAAGTAACACTATTCAGTCAGCAGATTTAATGCAACCATCCTTCTAAAAAGGTTTTCCTTTGACTGTTTTTCAAACTCAGTAGAAGGGACACAGGGCCTCATCTAGTATTGATGGAAGAAAGAAGGAGTCTTTTAATCAGCTTCAATGAGAAATAGATCAGGCTAAGAAAGAGGAAGAAGCAAGGAGGATCTGTGCTATTTAACCCCTGAAATGCAAACTCTAAGAGTCCACTGTAAGAGGGCACCAAAATAAGTTTTTATTCTGAATGTGTAGTGTGTCAATCCATATCTTATCAGTTTATGATGTGATTCAGGAGAACAAGATCTATCACTCTGTTACACCTACAAAATTGCGCAGTCAAAAAAACCCTTGTGAAATAATAGCAGCTATCTATTTTAATCTTATCAGAAAGATTGTAAGGATGTCACTGTTTCTGGTTACTTTCAGAAGGTCATGATGCAGAGGGAAGCATCACAACATAAGCCTAGTTTCTTACAATCAACAGGAAATTGTTTCCTCCTTCTAGCTGATATCTCCTTCATTAATTCATACACAGTAATAAAAAAATGCCTTATTGTTAGGCAAGAGTTAAAAATTCAGTTAGCAGCTGAGGCAGAAACCGACATAACTAAGAAGCAGAAATACCAGAGGCCCAAGGACAATGGCAGCTGTGAACACTTGATAACTTAAATGATCAGATGTCCACCCAGTAACTCAGCCTCTCAGTCAAAAAGAACAGTATAGATCTTCCACAGCTCTCTGGATATCTGTGAACACTCACCCCCACCCCCACCTCTTCGCCTTAAGGGTAGTCATAAATAAATAATGTAATCAAAATGGTTTCTATGCATATGTTCTGCTCCTGTCATTATCATGTTAAGTGTGTTCTCTCTCTCTCTCTCTGAAACAATGTTTGTCTCTATAAGTACAAAATAAATGCAAATTAATTAATTAAAAATGTTTACAATTGGTCACGTAACACCATATTTTTAAAGCTGTATATCAGTCTTCCTGGTGCCGTGAATAAACTTCTTCAGTATTGTCTGTGCTGCCTAATTCTTGGGGAAAAGTATCTCCTTGCTTCACATTATATACAGAATAAATAAATTAACAGCAGCTACTATAAACTATTTTTGATTGTTTCACCATATCCTTTTATGCTGCATCATATCAGAGATCAGAGCAATATAAAATGACAATGAAACATGTGTTGAGGATCTGAAAACAGGAAAAAACTTCAGCTGATGAGAAAGCTGCACTGAGAAAAAAACAGTTTTCCCCTGTAAAAAAGCAGTCTGTCTACGCTGCTTTGATACTTTATAAAACAAATGCAACAAGAGCAATAAATATTTGAGATGTTCTTGTCCAATGGGGGGGGAAAAAATCACACTGAAAACCTTACATATATAATGGCCTTTCCAGAAAAGGCATTAAATGCTAATAGAGATGTCTGATTTTTAGCAATTGTTGATCTATACAATTAGTTTTATGGAAAAGAACAATATTTCTATACCCTTGGTTAAAAATTCGAAATCAGGTAGAATCAGAGAAAAACAGTATTGCTAGCACGTGTGAATGAAATAGCTGGATTTAGCTGTTAGGTCAGTGGTAACTCCCAAATATGTGCAGGGGAGGGTGGAAAATAACAAGAATACATTAGTCACCTGGAAGGAAAAAAGATATTATACCTCAAATGCTTCCGCTTTAGATAGAAAACAAAACAATTCACATATGAGCATCACCTAGGTCTGATTCTCATCTAATTCACATCTAAACAAGTTAGGGTAACTATTTAAAACAATGGAGTTATACAAATATAAAAACACAGAGAGATCAGAATCTGGGCCATACTTCTTCTAAAAGAAAGATAAATCAGTAAATAGAGGTTGTTGTTTTTCTTGACAGCTTTCCTTAAATGGATTAGTTGCTAAAAGTATGTTTACATGAAGATAGCAGGTCAGTTTATGCTTTGACTTACATATTTCAGAACATGTAGCTGCATATGAACAGTAATTTATGAGTCTTGTCTCCATCCGATAGTTTTCTTTGTTGCTACATATATCTGAATTGCCTCATCTCTGCCTGTTTGAATCACATAATTAACAGAGCTGTGTTCTCTGTACACAGAATTGCACTCACTATATGAAGTCTTTTATCTGAAGATAAAACACTTTCACAAACTTTCTTTTGTGTCCACTAAAAGATTTGTGATCTTGCCTAGCGAAAACAAAGACAATCTAATAAAGGGAAATAGATCATAGCTCATTTCTTTGTAAAAACAACTCCCCTTTCAACTAGTACTCCCAAATAACATCATTTGAAAATAAAGAATACAATATATATTATTTTTGTGTGTTACACACAAGGTTACTTGTATTTGATTTACTACACATTAATTTTGAAATTCTTAATATTCTTTAGAATTAAAAACTCTTGAGTTTCAAATTAGCATTGATCACACATTGGATATTGTTACTCAAAATCAGTAATAAATAATAATAATACTTAATACTGTCATCTTTGCTTGCATTTCCCCTTACTTTCCCTCTTGATCCCTTATTTCAGGGGTGGGCTTACTACGGCCTGCAGGCTGAATCCAGCTTGTCAGGGCTTTGGATCCAGCCCATGGGATTGCCCCCTGTGGCACTGCGGGCCCTGTGCTGCTCTCAAAAGCGGCCGAAAGCACATCCTTGCAGCCCCCCGGCAGGGGAGCAGAGGGCTTCATGCATTGCCCTTGCCTCCAGGCCCTGGCCCCTGCAGCTCCCCTTGGCCAGGAATAGGAAATTGTGGCCAATGGGAGCTTTGGGGGAGGTACCTGGAGGCGTAACAAGGACACAGTGCCCTCTGCCCCCACTCCCGCAGGGACCGCAGTGCTTCCTGGAATGGTGCAGGGACAGGGACAGGACATTTTAGGTACTTGGCACTGGGCCAGAGCCTGAACCCCTCCTGCACCCTGCCCCCCAACTCCCTGTCCTAAGACCACGGCCTGCACCTCACACTCCTCCTGCACCCAAACTCCCTTCCTTGGCCCCCTCATACACCCTGCACCCCTTCTGCACCCCAACTCCCTGCCCTGAGCCCCACCATGCACCCTGCACCCCAACCCCCTGCCCTGAGCCCCCTGCTGCACCCCACACCCCTCTGCAACCCCAGCTCCCTGCCCTGAGCCCCCTCATACACCCTGCACCCCTTCTGCACCCCAACTCCCTGCCCTGAGCCCCCCCATGCACCCTGCACCCCAACCCCCTGCCCTGAGCCCCCTGCTGCACCCCACACCCCTCCGCAACCCCAGCTCCCTGCCCTAAGCCCCCTCATACATCCTGCACCCCTCCTCTGCCCCAATCCCTTGCCCTGAGCCCCTTCCTGCACACTGCACCCCCTCCCACACCCCAAACTCCCTCCCACTCCCCAACCCGCTGTCCTGGCCCTTATCATAACCTTAGTCCCAGATTTGGACCTTAGCGTCCAAAATATGGGGGTTAGCATGAAAAACCTCCAAGCTTAGTTACCAGCTTGGACCTGGTACCTGCTGCCACCACCCAAAAAATTAGAGTGTTTTGGGGCACTCTGGTCCCCCTGAAAAACCTTCCCTGGGACCCCAAGACCCAAATTCCTTGAGTCTCACAACAAAGGGAAATAATCCTTTTTCCCTTCCCCCCTCCAGGTGCTCCTGAAGAGATCCACAGACACAAGCTCTGTGAAACTACACAGAGGGACTCCCCCTCTCTGTTTCCAATCCTGGAAACAAATAGTACTTTCCTATTCCCCCAGAGGGAATGCAAAATCAGGCTAGCAAATCCAACACACAGATCTCCCCGATTTCTTCCTCCCACCAATTCCCTGGTGAGTACAGACTCAATTTCCCTGAAGTAAAGAAAAACTCCAACAGGTCTTAAAAGAAAGCTTTATATAAAAAGAAAGAAAAATACATACAAATGTTCTCTCTGTATTAAGATGATACAACACAGGGTCAATTGCTTAAAAGAATATTGAATAAACAGCCTTATTCAAAAAGAATACAAATCAAAGCACTCCAGCACTTATATTCATGCAAATACCAAAGAAAAGAAACCATATAACTTACTATCTGATCTCTTTGTCCTTACACTTAGAAACAGAAGATTAGAAAACAGAACTACCTCTCCAAAGCTCAGAGAAAGCAGGCAGCCAGCAAAACAAAGACGCCAGACACACAATTCCCTCCACCCAAAGTTGAAAAAATCCGGTTTCCTGATTGGTTCTCTGGTCAGGTGTTTCAGGTGAAAGAGACATTAACCCTTAGCTATCTGTTTATGACAGCCCTGTATTCAATTTCCCCACTCAGATGTGGCCCTTGGCCAAAAAGTTTGCCCACCCCTGCCTTATTTCATAGCAATACTTTCAATGTATTATTCCATAGGTTTTCCCCCGCTTTCCCCATTCCCACTCTTGACTTTATGTCTTCTTCTGTGCTATCTACTATGTCTTGAATATTATCCCAGTCTTCAAGCCTCCTTTGTCCTTTCTCTGTCCTCTCTTTGCTCTTTTGAAATCACTCCTTCCAGGCAGTCATCCTTCCTTTCTTTCTTCTCACAATCAGTAATCTCTTCATCTTCTCACCCATAAAATAGTCTCCTTCTTAGGTTCTAAGCAATTTGGGACAGGAATCATGTCTTCCCGAAGTATGTGAAATGTCACATAAACAGCAGAACATAAATTACATAAATACAATATATTAGTAATAAGTTATTTTCAATAATATATCTAGAAATGTTAAAAAAGGGAAGTATATTGTTATACCAATTATATTAGACCAGTAAAAAAAACCAGCAGGATCTTTTTAAAGGGGATAAGACAAAGATGCCACATTTATTATGATAACAATTTATGACTAATAACTAATATCTTAATTCTTATACACACACATTATACTTATTACCTATACACACACACAGACACATTCACATTATACCTAATACCTATACACACACACACACACACATACATCCACATTCATCAGGTGTTCTGCAGCTGCTGCATAGTTACCAGTCCTGAAGATAGCTTAAGTTCATGGCTTGATTTTGCAGCTTGGGTTCGTAGCTTGTGGCAGCTAACTGGCCAGGAAAGCTGGGCACAAGGCTGAGCTGGATCTCTGTTGGGCAGGCACCGGTGTTCTTCCATGTTGGCAGCAGAATGTTACTCAGAGTCTCTCATCTCCCTGTTCTTTTTTATAGGCTTTTAGTTTGGATTCAAAGTCTATAGGTCTTGCTGTGTCACGCTGCCTCTGGGTTTAGATTGATCACCCATCAATTGCAGGCGTGACTTTCAGCCTTGAACCTGGCTTTGATCTTCCTTCTGTTGTTCTGTTGTCCTTTTCTTTTTAGGGTGCATGCTTCTTACTTTGTTTAGGGCTGTTGTCTAGGTCTTCAGCCGTTGGTATTTGAACTTTATCTCATCAGGACAGGCTGGGGCTGGAGGTTGATACCATCATTCATACATACCTCATTCACACATCTAAACTAAACTAATAAGATTACAGCAGGGTTTGCAAAAATGAAGGTTGGAGGAAGCTTTTACAAAATGGAGTGAGTGTTTTAAAATGGGGTTTGAATTACAATATGGAACAGAAGTTACAGTGTAGGCAAGTGTAGTGTGGATGGTGAACAGAAGTTACATTAATAAATTAAAAACAATTTCCTTTATCAGTTCTACATTGTCCCCCTTTTGACCCTTCAATCCAGGGGCATTGAATGGGTCACATTTTATGTAATTGTTTTAAGGCAGAACCAACATAACAGTTAGGATTACTAATAGGACAATGAGGGGATGAAAAATTATGTTTAGAACTGCTGACCAGGTGGGCTGCTTCTACAACAATTTGCCCCTTGATTTATGACCATTACAGTAGTTGTTGACATTGTAGGGCAAGGTGATCTGTTGCAAACAAACCAAATAATTATAACTAGGTGAATATAACTAAATCTATTACAATTGACTAAACACCAGACATAACCTACACATAAATGAAAACAATTATAGTTATAATAATTGGGAATACAATAAAACCATTACAATCATTGGGTACATTGACAAATAAAATGAGGACCAAGTTTGATGCTGCAATAGCCATTAAACAATAAAAGTTACTGAGTTCAGGATCTCCTTAAGCACACACAACAAATAAGATTTTGTAGGAGGACCACAGTTGTTATGCAAGGTTAAGCTGATTTGTACTTAAACTAACATTTTGTTGCTAAAATGTTGCAGAATCCCCTATTTTTAACAGTTGTTTTCAAGAGGTTTCTGGGGACCTGAAAGATGGGGCCTTACAATTATGGGCCAAGGTCTTACAGGTTATGGGGGCCCAAGAACTACCCTTTAGGGCTTGGGGTAGTAGAACCAGAGTGCATAGCGGAAAGTGTGAAATTAACAATATAAGCAAATGTAACTAACAATACAAATGTATCAATAACAAACATTAACAACAAAATGACTATTAGAGAACCTAACAAAAAATAAACTTGATGCATTGGGGACCAAAGTTTTTTTTTTTTTGGACACAAGTGGTAATTGCTAAGTTGGATGGACTTGGGGGAAGTAGAGAGAGGAAAAGACATTTGTCCTGTCTAGTGTAGTATTTCTTTTTTTTTTTTTTCTGGACCCAATGTTAACACAGGACACCACTAGAGACAGACACAGAACATGCAACACAGAACACTGAACACACACCACTAGAGACAGACACAGAACTTGCAACACAGAACGCTGAACACAGACTTTGTCGCGACACTATAACCATGGTATTTTATAACTCTTCAGCTGGTACCAGCTCTCCTGATGTTCTGGTTTAGAGCCTGAAAAATAGAAGCTTAGAAACAAATTAGCACAGTGCTCCCACATGGCAGACCCTGCTCAGTCTTTGCCACACTGTGTTTGGTACTTGGGGCTGCACAAATGCTAATTAAGTGGTGCATTTCTTTGAGTTTAATTTTTTTATTTTAAAATCCCCAGCCACTTTGCCATGGCCTGGAGGTCTGAGGCAGAAGCAGGCACTGTTGTTACTGTTGCAATGGCATTTTGGCCCTGGGAGGAGGAATCTACCCAAATACCCCCCTTCCCACTCTCCAGAGGGGTCCCAAAAGTCTGCCCCTTCTGGGGTCCCAAATGTTCCTTTTTTTTTTCTTTTTTCTTTTAGTTGGAATAGTTTCTCTTTTAGAGATTTTTTTTTCTTTTTACAGGCTGTTAGGTGGAGGTAGCTGTCATTACAAGCCTCCTACAGCAGCCAGATCCCTGCAGCATCTCTTTTTGTTGCATTTGGGGGTTTACATATGAGGATATATTGGGCCAACCTATCCTCTAGATCCGAAATGGTGCAGATATCTGCAAGGGCTTGTTCAGTCTAAGGACTGTGCCCATATCTCTGCAGGATTTGTTTAGAAGGCATTATCTCTTTCATAAAAGGTGAGGTAGAAGCTACTTTTGACTCCATTCCTTCCTCTGAGACTGTTTTCCCTTGCCTTTTCTTAAACATTTTTAATTTTGTTCAGCAAGCAGCACTGCTGGACCCTGGGACCCTCTTGCTGCCCCTGATTTTTCTTTCTTTCTGCTACCTCTTCGGAGGCCAGCAGGTTTTGTTAACAATTTTATGTTTTCTGCTACCTACATGGAGGCCAGCAGGTTTTGTTAACAATTTTATGTTTTCTGCTACCTACGCGGAGGCCAGCAGGCTTTGTTAACAATTTTAAGAGCTCTTTATTTTCCTGCTACCCACACGGGGGCCAGCAGGTTTTGGTTAACCAAGAATAGAACCGTGCTCTGTAGAGCCAGTTGTGTGCACACAGATTGGTTTACAGTAAATGAGGCAAAAATACCAATAATCCCCCTTTCGCTATTCTCCACCAAAATGTTATACCAATTATATTAGACCAGTAAAAAAAACCAGCAGGATCTTTTTAAAGGGGATAAGACAAAGATGCCACATTTATTATGATAACAATTTATGACTAATAACTAATATCTTAATTCTTATACACACACATTATACTTATTACCTATACACACACACAGACACATTCACATTATATCTAATACCTATACACACACACACACACACATACATCCACATTCATCAGGTGTTCTGCAGCTGCTGCATAGTTACCAGTCCTGAAGATAGCTTAAGTTCATGGCTTGATTTTGCAGCTTGGGTTCGTAGCTTGTGGCAGCTAACTGGCCAGGAAAGCTGGGCACAAGGCTGAGCTGGATCTCTGTTGGGCAGGCACCAGTGTTCTTCCATGTTGGCAGCAGAATGTTACCCAGAGTCTCTCATCTCACCGTTCTTTTTTATAGGCTTTTAGTTTGGATTCAAAATCTATAGGTTTTGCTGTGTCACGCTGCCTCTGGGTTTAGATTGATCACCCATCAATTGCAGGCGTGACTTTCAGCCTTGAACCTGGCTTTGATCTTCCTTCTGTTGTTCTGTTGTCCTTTTCTTTTTAGGGTGCATGCTTCTTACTTTGTTTAGGGCTGTTGTCTAGGTCTCCAGCCGTTGGTATTTGAACTTTATCTCATCAGGACAGGCTGGGGCTGGAGGTTGATTCCATCATTCATACATACCTCATTCACACATCTAAACTAAACTAATAAGATTACAGCAGGGTTTGCAAAAATGAAGGTTGGAGGAAGCTTTTACAAAATGGAGTGAGTGTTTTAAAATGGGGTTTGAATTACAATATGGAACAGAAGTTACAGTGTAGGCAAGTGTAGTGTGGATGGTGAACAGAAGTTACATTAATAAATTAAAAACAATTTTCTTTATCAGTTCTACAATATTTCCCATATAAAGAAAAAAAAGTTTTGTTTTGTTAAAAATACTTAATGAATTTGGGGGACTGTTCAGTGGAAATCTTTTAAAAGACTCCCCTCCTCCCAATTTTCCAAGTATGTTTTTTGTTTGGGTAGGAGAAAAATACTTTTACTCTTCTCCTTAAACTCAGCGTTTTCCAGTGGAAAAAGAGGAAAAAAGTTTTGTTTCCCACAATAATTATTTCTTTCAAAAAAAGAAAAATGTTTAATTTCTTTTTTAAAACCAACACAAAGAATTTTAACTTAAGTGAATATATTTTGTGAACATTTTCATTTTTTTAAAGGCATTTCCATGGAAAAAATACATGAAAGCTGTGTTATCCGGCCCTGTACCAACCAGAAACCTCTATAAACCAGCATTTCTAATCTTTGTACAAAGCCCAGTTTATAGTCTGGTTGGTGCGGGCAGGTTCCTAACCTAGCTCCGCGTGGCTCCACAGAAGCAGCAACCTGTCCTGGCTACTCCTTGGCACCTAGGTAGGTCCCAGCCAATGGGAGCTGTGGAGCTAGCACTCCAGGCGGGGCAGTGTTTGGGCAGCATGTATAGCCTCCTACCACGCCTCTGCCTAGGAGCAGCGAGGACAGGTCGCCACTTGCAGGCAGCTGCCCAAGGTGAGCACCCCCCAGATCCGACACCCCAAACACCCTCCCCATGCTCCAACCCCCTGCTCCAAGCCCCATCCTGCACCCAAACTCCCTCCCAAAGTCTGCACCTTCTCCCACGCCCCAACCTCCATCCCCACACTCCCTCCTGCCACGCACACACTCTTGCTCTTAGTTAAGTGGCATTTTTCACTTTCCAGCACAGCCCCCATTCACCCTTCATGCCAGATAAACCAGCTTTTATTGTGTGTGAAAAATGTGACTAGCTATGTCTGTTTTTGGTTTAAATTGGTCTTAGTGCTGCAGTGTTGGAGTCAGGATCCACTAACTACACGCCTATTATTAAGTTGTTATTATTCTAGCGACATATCAGTATGAAATAGTGTAACACTGACAGATCCTGGTCGTCAGCAGGCAGATTCGAACCTAGAACCTCTGGAGTTACATACATGAGCCTCTGCTGCATGAGCTAAAAACTACATGGTCTTTTACTAAAGCTGTAGTGGACTCATTTATCTGTAGCTGGGCTAGTTGACACTAGACGGGGAACAGGGTGCCACACCAAGAAGGCATGATTACAGTAGTATTCATACTATTTTGTTATCAGAGCTCTATGTCCAGTTTTTAATAGGATAGATTACAATTTTACAAATTACATCTCACTTTAAATATGAAAAGAGCATATTCAAACAGAAAGTAGAGTTTGTGAAATGTTATATCCAATTTATTTCTAATGTATCTGTGACAGGGCGGATTGGCCCCGCACTGGTACAGAGGGGGTTAATCCTTCCCTCATAGCAAAGGAAGCCCCACCCCTGAGGTTCTGCTGGGAATGCTTCTCTTGGAAGTCAGGTATAAAAGCCTGCAGAGTTGCTCAGTTCCGACTGACTGCCGAGGAGGAAGGACACTTGGAAGGGGCTCCAGCCCAGGAGCCATTACAGCCCTTATCTATGGAAGCTGAAGAGCCAAAAATCAGGACCAGAGGCCTGCCACTACCAGAATCCCAGGGAGTATCTGGTGCTGAGGAGCCTGGAGACCCTGATACCATATGGATTACTGCTGCAGGAGAGTCAGTAGGAAGTGACTCAGGAAGGGTGAGGGAATGGTACCTCCCATCCTTATGAGTGTTTCAGCAGGATTCCCTGCTGACCCCGTGGCGGACCACTCTGCCACTGTCAGGGTCCTGGTTCAGGGTCCAGTGGAGTTGAGGGGGGCCAGTTCCCCATACCGGGGGCTGCCACCCCCTTGTGATGGCCCCTGGGCACCAGCCACTAGGCCCCCTGTTTTCCCTCCAAAGGTAGCTATCCCACTAGAGGAGGAGAACTAGGCAGACTCTGGACATTGGGTCACACTGCCCTAGTGGACATTGAATGGACTCTGGCCACTAGGCTGCATTACCCCACTCGGGAACAGACAATATATGGACCCTGGCTATTGGGCCACACTGTGCTGACTACCTGAGGGGGAGGGTTAGAAAACTGACATAGGCATAGAGATGTAGGTTTACTTCCGACCACCCTGACTTAAGGGGTTGATGAGGTACAAAGCCACCACAGTATCCTAACTATATCTAAAGGGTGATACCTTCCCACTTGAGAACTAACCAGTTTATTTGATATGTCAAACAATATTGTGTATGTTTACATGTAAAGGTAAAGGCATACATCATCTTATGAATGAATATATACAAGTTATACTTGTTGAGTAAATTTCACAAAACATTTTAATGGTATTATTGTCTTATTGCTGCAGTTTAAAAAAACTCTCAAGAGATACAGGAGGCAAAGGTATAGATTCTCAAACTCAGTCTGTGATCAAACTGAGTGGTTTAATATCTAACTAACCTTTTTATATATATTTTAAAGACTGAAGCAGAGAACTGTAACATTATAATCCCCCCAAATATACTGCTTAAATTAAAAAGAAAGCACAATCACTCAATTATGAGGTTTTTTTGTTTGTTTGTTTGTTTGTTTCTGTTGCTTTGACATTTCCAGCTTTCCTTTTTATAATCAGGGAATTCGGTGTAATTCCATATTGCCTGGATGATTGAAATAAGTATTTGAATAAAAACTTCATACACTTGGGGAGAATTATCCTAATACAGAATGAGGTAGATTGTTCAAAAAGATAAATATAGACTCCACAAAAACACAAAAAGAGTTTATTCTGACCATCCATCTCTCTATTATCAAATTTACCCTTATTCCCCTGATCCCAGGGGAATAGTAAAATATTACTATTTTAAACTGCCTTTATAGAGCTGTATGAATTTTAAAGTGTGCCATGAATTCAATTTATGAACCATACAGTACTACACAGCTATAATAAATGCTGGGAGAACCTACTTTAACAGATGAACATTCCTGAAAGCAAACATTATGAGATTCAGTTAAAAAGAGGTTATCGGGAATAAACGAGTTGAAATATCATCAGCTAGTTTTCAAAAGAAATGGAAAATTACTAATGGCACTGTGTAGAACTAAAACTTTCATTTATTTTAGTGTGAACATGGAGTACATAAATGTACTGTACACATTAAAGAACAAAAACAAAATATTAAAACAGAATGAATGCTATTAATATATTACAGGGTTTGTTATTTTTCCTCTCTCAGACGCATCTGTAATGAACGTGTTTGTCAAGAATATCTGTTGCTTTGAATACCAATCTAGCAAAACTGGATACTTTAAAAGAGACAATTTCACAAAGCAGAAAACAATTATGAGCCAAATCAACTGGGAGAAAGAATTTAAAGTGAACAATGTGAATGAAAATTGGGAACTGCTTAAAAACAATTTACTAGCTGCTCAAAAAGCAACAATTCCACAATTGAATTAAAAGGCTACACTGGTTAAAAAAAACAACCTGGCTTGGAGGATGGATAGATAGATATGGATGGATAGATATATAAAACAAATGAAAAAAATGTGAAGTATATTGAAATGAATATAAATTAGAAGCTAGGAATTGTAGAAAATTAGCAAGGTAGCAAAATAACACAAGGAGAAATATATGGCCTAAAGAACTAAAACAATAAGATGTAGTTTTTAAAGTATATTAGGATCAAAAGCAATCCAAATTATATTATTGATCCATTACTAGACTGAAATGGTAGAACTGTCAATAATAATGTGGAGGAGTCAGAAATATTAAATAAATATTTCTGTTCTGTATTTGGGAAAAAGCCAGATGATAATCTTATCAAAGGATGAAATTCTTTCCATTCCAATCATAACTCATGAGCATATTAAACAATGGCTAATAAAGTTAGACATTTTAAAATTTGCAGATTGTGATCATTAGAATTCAAAATTTTAAAAAAGTTAGCCAGCGTGCTAGACTGTTCATGCTGATTTTCAATACCGCTTGGAACAACAGGGGACTAGAAGAAAGCTAGTGTTTTTTCAGTATTTGTGAAAGGTTAATGGGATGACTTCAGTAATTATATAAGCCTGCTATCCTGACATGGATCCCTAGCAATACAAGCTGATACGAGGTAATATATTTAATGCTAATTGACATGGTTTTATAGAAGATAGATTTTTGTAAACCTAACGAGTTCTTTTTTACAAGTTTCTAATTTTTGGTAGGTAAAGATAATAGCATTGATGTAATATACTTAAACCTCAAAAAGGCATTTCACTTGATACTGTACAATATTTTGATAAACAAACTAGAAAAATATAGAATCAACATGGCATATATTCAGTGGATTAAAAACTGGCTATTTTATAGGTGTGAAAATTTAATTGCAAATGTGGAATCATTAACATACAGGTATATTTCTAGTGGTGTCTTACAGATATCTCGTCTTGGTCCTATGCTATTTAACATTTTTATCAATCATCTGGAAGGGGAAAAAATCATTACTGATAAGTTGGAACATGATGCAAATATTGAGAGACTGGTAAATCATGAAAATGATAGATCCCTGATACAGAACAATCTGTATTACTTGGTAAACTGGACAAAAGCCAACACTGTGTGTTTCAGTATGGCCAAATGTAAGCTTGTATGTCTAGGAACAAAGAATGCAGCCCATACTTATTATAATTGTATCCTGTGAAGCAGTGTCTCTGAAAAAGATTTTGGGGTCATGACAATGGAGTAATTAACCACTTGAATGATTTACAAGAATTCTCCATCACTGGAAATTTTTAAATCAAGATTAGATTTATCTTCTAAAAGATATGCTAGTTAAAGCAAGAATTAATCCATGGAAGTCCTACAGCCTGTATTTCACAGGAGATCAGACTATATGATCACAATGGCCCATTGTCAGTGTGATTCAGTGGGTCACAGCTGAGAATATCAACTTCAGGACAAACTGGTGAGAAATAGGGCAGACTTACCCTGAAACTGATGGTTATTCTATTGTAAAATACACCAACCCTATAACGAAAGTAAACTTCTGTCTCACCACCCTGGCTAACAGGAAGTCAACAATGCAGTCTCCTTAGGCATTCCAAGACTTCTTTCATGACCCAGACACTAGACTTAATGATGAGTGTTTACTGAAAACCAATTTAATCAAAGTGTTCTTCTGATCTCAAAAGATTAGTCACATACCGGGGTCCATGTATAATTCAGATTTTATTCAATAATTACACTGTTGCCAGTCTTTTAGTATCCAATATCTAAAGGTTTATTTGTAAGAGAAAAGAATCAATAATTGCAAAGCTTTTGGCTCATGTTTGGAGCAGTGATGTTATAGACTGCTAGATTGTACAGTCTCTGGTAACTTCCAAAAGATTGGAAAGTCCTCAATTCATAGACAATAAGCTCTGTTTAGTGTAAATCCATAGTCCAGAGATTAGAGCAGGAAAGAGGGAAAATGGAGATGCTTCCAGGGTCCTTTATATTTCTCCCATGTGGAGGGGATGCTCTCAGTAATAGTTTGTGGAAAATTACAGGCACAAGATGGAGTCCAGGGTCACATGAGCAAGCCACATGCCCTTACATGCTTTGATGATTCACAGGAGTAGCCATTACCCATATTCTGGGTAATGCATTCACAGGAAGGCTCACCCTGGGGACAAGCTTCTTCTATGGACCACTGAAAGAGTTAAGAGTTTAATGGGCCACCAACTTGAATGGAGGAAGTCACCAAGGATTCTGAAAAGGCTATTGCTGCATTTGATAAGGTACTGGAGCTCAGGCCCACAGCAACCTATTGGCTATAGTAAGGATCATGGCACTGAGATCTCATTCTGCACACTGAGGAACAGGGATCTTGCAACCTTCTGGCAATAACCTTTATAGTTTGTCAGCTCTTGGAATGCTGGAATGAGCCTCTATTAAACCTAGCTGACAGTCTACAATAACAATGGACCCAGACCCTCCAGACACCATTTTTCAACTGGCTTAGAGTTCAGAGAAGGTACAGAATAAACTAGAAACACCTGCAAAAGCCATTAGGAAGGCTACTGATGGCATGATTTATAGTTTGCTTAGCCAATGGAGAGTCAGGACTGCTCAGAAGGAAGGGAAAGCTTGACTCAGAGGCTAAGGAACTAGTTTTAATTTCACTTTTGAGTTGAGTCTGGAGCTGAGGGAGAAGCAGAGTAGCTTACGGAATCTCTTTTTAGCTCCTAGTTACCACAAAGGGAGACTCTGAACAGCTGTGGAATCTAGAGTGTGTTCAGATACTCTCAGCACTGCAGAGGCCAGCAGCCAGGGAGGCAGAGAACCAGTCCAGTGGTAGCTATCAAAAGCCAGCTGACACCCCCCACATGACTCCACACCAGGGAGCCAGAAGAGGACCATGCTCCACCCAGGGTGGAGATTCAGTAATTTGACCTTTCCCTTCTTAGTTTTAATGTGCTAATGTTAACAGCACTTTAACAGTCATCTCAAGATTCATCCCCCAATATACCACCAGCTTGGGAAGATGGCAGGGCGTAGCTATTAAAACGTATTTGTGTGAAATTCACATACTCTGTGGATGTTTGTTTTTCCCCAAACTGCTGCTTTAAATTATTATCCTTTCATGCACATGACCTTAGTCTTTCAGACTTTTAAATCAGGAAGATTTTTTTGTACTCATAGCTGTATTTTGTGAGTGCACACAACAAAAATACTGTATCGCAAAACAAGGCATGTCATTTTTGTTTATCCACCATGAAAAAAAGTAATAAAATATAGCCATAAGCTTTGCAATTTACAAGGTAAAATCAACCTGAAATGTCAAAATATAACAATTCCATCTTAATGGAATGTCCACAGTGATACAAAAGCTGCTGACAAAACTGTGACATTCTAAATCCTGAAAAGCTAAAAGGGCACGAGTACTAGGTTAAAAAAAAAGTTTTATATTATACAGAAATACCTGTATTGAAAAAAATGCACCACCAGCAATACTGAAATATCAACACAGCTAGAATATGTCATAAAACAATGATTTTCAAACTTTTTTTCATTTTCAGACCCCTAAAAGTTTTGAATCCCAGTGCAGACCACTTTGGAAATCTTAGACATAGTGTGTTGCCCCCGAGGGAGTCTGGGGATCACAGGTTAAAAACACTGTTCTATGGTAATGACAACCTTTCATGGACCCCTTAGACATAGTCTGCAGATCCCCAGGGATCCATGAACCAGAGGCTGAAGACCACTGTCATAAAAGCACTGCTCCATAGAAGACAATTTCTCCTGCAGCTCCCCATGGAGGTGGTCAGACACACAATATTGAGCACTCAAAGAGACTTCAATGGGATTTGGATTATGACTACAGTCCCATTCCCCACTGTTTACTCACAGAAGAATCAGACACAAATGAAACATTTTTTTAAAAAAGGTAAAGTTACATTCCTTGAGTTATAAATGCCTCTATAGATACTTCATGCATTATAGAAACATGGAATCATAGGTCTGAAAGGGACCTCGAGAGGTCATCTAGTGCAGTCCCCTGCCCTCATGAAAGAACTAAGGATTATCTAGACCATTCTACTGGTGTTCATCTAACCTGCTCTTAAAAATCTCCAATGATGGAGAGTCCACAACCTTCCTATGCAATTTATTCCAGAGTTTAACTACCCTGACAGTTAGGAAATTTTTCCTAATGTCCAACCTAAGCTGCTCTGGCTGCAAGTTAAGCCCCTTGCTTCTTCTCCTATCCTCAGAGATTAAGGAGAATAATTTTTCTCTCTCCCCCATATAACAACCTTTTATGTATTTGAAAACTTATGTCTCCTCTCAGTCTTCTCTTCTTTAGACTAAACAAACCCAATGTTTTCTATCTTCCCTTAGACATCATGTTTTCTAGACCTTTAATGATTTTTGTTGTTCTTCTCAGGATTTTCTCCAATTTGTCCACATATTTCCTAAAATGTGGCACCCAGAACTGGACACCGTACTCCATTTGAGGCCTAATCAGTGTGGTGTACAGCAGAACAATTACTTCTTGTATCTTGCTTTCAACACTTCTGCTAACACATCCCAGAATGATGTTTGCTTTTTTGCCACAGTGTTGTACTGTTGACTTATATTTAGCTTGTGATCCACTAAGTCTTCAGATCCCTTTCACAGTACTCCTTCCTAGGCAGTCATTTCCCATTTTATATGCGTGCAACTGAGTGTTCCTTCCTAATTGGAGTTATTTGCATTTTTCCTGATTGAATTTCTTCCTAATTACTTCAGACCATTTCTCCAGTTTGTCCAGATTATTTTGAATTTTAATCCTAACCTCCAAAGCACTTGTAACTCCCCCCAGTTTGGTGTAGTACACAAACTTTACAAGGGTACTCTGTACGCCATTATTGAAATAACTGATGAAGATATTGAACAGAACCAGACCCAGAACAGATCCCTGCAGAACCTCCCTTGATACGCCCTTCCAGCTTGATTGTGAACCACTCATAGCTATTCTCTGGGAATGGTTTTCCAACCAGCTATGCGCTCACCATATAGTAGCTCTATCTAGGTTGTACTTCCCTAGTTTGTTTATGAGACAGTCATGTGAAAGAGTGTCAAAAGCCTTACTAATGTCAAGATATATCACATCTTCTATTTCCCCTCTATCCACAAGGCTCCTTACCCTGTCAAAGAACACTATCAGGTTGGTTTGCCATGATGTGTTTTTGACAAATCCATGCTGACTGTTATTTATCACCTTATTATCTTCTAGGTATTTGCAAATCGATTGCTTAATTATTTGCTCCATTATCTTCCTGGGTACTGAAGTTAAGCTGACTGGTCTGTAATTCCCCTAGTTGGTCTTATTTCCCTTTTTATAGATGGCCACTACATTTGCCCTTTTCTAGTCCTCTGTAATCTCTCCCTGTCATAACATTTTTCCCAGATCTGGACCTTAGCGTCCAAAATATGGGTGTTAGCATGAAAACCTCCAAGCTTAGTTACCAGCTTGGACCTGGTAAAGCTGCCACCAGCCAGGGATTATACAGTGCCTAGCTCACTGTGGTCTCCCCAAAACCTTCCCTGGGGGACCCCAAGATTCAGATTCCTTGAGTCTCACAATAAAGGGGAATAAACCATTCCCTTCCCCCCCTCCGGATGTTCCCTCCCTGGGTTCCTGGAGAGATATACAGAAGCAAGCTCCGTGAATCTAAACAGAGGGACTCCACCCTCCCTGTTTCCAGTCCTGGAAACACAAGTACTTCCCCCCTCACCCAGAGGGTATGCAAAGTCAGGCTTAGTAAATCTAACACAAAGAGATTTTTCCCCTGATTTCTTCCTCCCACCAATTCCCTGGTGAGCTGCAGACTCAATGCCCTGGAGTCCCCACTAAAGAAAAACTCCAACAGCTCTTAAAAAGAAAGCTTTATATAAAAAGAAAGAAAAAATACATAAAAATGGTCTCTCTGTATTAAGGTGACAAATACAGGGTCAATTGCTTAAAAGAAAAATGAGTAAACAGCCTTATTCAAAAAGAATACAATTCAAAACATTCCAGCAACTACACACGTAAATACAAAAAACCCCAAAACAATATAAACCTTATTGTCTTACTATCTTGTACTTACAACTTGGAAACAGAAGATTAGAAAGCCAGGAGATAGAAAAATCACTCTTATTGCCGAGAGGGTCAGACACAAGACAAAGAACAAAGAACTCACACCCAAAACTTCCCTCCACCCAGATTTGAAAAAGTCTTGTTTCCTGATTGGTCCTCTGATCAGGTATTTCAGGTTACTCTTTTCCAGGTGAAAGAGACATTAACCCTTAGCTATCTGTTTATGACACTCCCATTTTCCATAACTTTTCAAAGATAATCACTAATGCCTCAATATCTCCTCACTCAGCAACTTGAGAATTCTAGGATTTATTTAATCAGTCCCTAGTAATTTGAAGACAAATATAACAAGTAATTTTTAACTTGTTCTTTCCCTATTTTAGCCTCTGATCCTACCTCATTTTCATTTGCATTCACTATGTTAGAATCCAATCTCTACTAACCTTTCTGGTGAAAGCTGAAACAAACAAGTCATTTAACACTTCTGCCATTTCCACATTTTATGTTATTGCCTCCCTCCCCACCTCACTGAGTAGTGGGTCTACCCTGTCCTTGGTAATCTTCTTGCTTCTAATGTATTTATAGAATGCTTTCTTGTTACCTTGGATTTAGACCTTTGGACTTAGATCTGTTTGCAAAACTAAATGTTAATAACTTAAACACAGCCCTATTTTTTCCTGTGTGTCATACTTTGGAAGTCAGATATATTACAGATGTTGAAGCATATTACACGAATGGTATTATCATTGTAAACCAAACTCAATGTCACAAAAATGATAGCAAGTTAAATGGACTTGATCTATTGTCCATAAATTCATGTTGATTAATATAGAAAAAAATGAGGACAATACTGTATCATTAATGCCAATCACGGCCCATATAATCCCTTCCATTATCTTGCTTGAGACAGACGTCAAACTGACAGGCCAATAATTACCTAGGTCATCCCATTTACCCTTTTTAAATAGTGACACAACATTAGCTTTCTTCCAGTCCTCTGGAACTTCTCTAGTGTTCCAAGATTTATGGAAATCAGTATTAAGCCCAGTGAGCTCCTCAGCCACCTTTTTTAAAACTTTTGGATACAAGTTATTGGACCGATTTATTTAAAAATGGTGCACTGAAGTAGCAGCAGCTTAATATACTCCTGAGATAATAAAGGAATGAAAATGACCATCATATGATATGACTACACCATCTGTTTTCTTTTCCAAATTCAGAACAGAAATATGTACTGAAGACTTCCACCTTTTTCTGCATTATTTTTGGTAGTTCTCCTAGTTCCATCTAGTAATAGACCAATAACATTCTTAGGATTCTTTTTGTTCCTAATATATTTAAAAACCTCTCTCTTATCATTCTTAACTCTATTAGCCATAGATTTTTCTTTCTACACTATGCTTCCCCTTTCAATTCTCTATAATTTCTAACTTCTGATTTATATTCATTACTATCAACTTCCTCTTTCTTCCATTTCTTATATGCATACATACACACACACACACACAATATATTTTTGGTGCTTTCACATCCCCTCTAAACTAGGTCTTCTTAAAAATAACAACACAACAATATAACTTTTTTCCTTGATTGTAGCCTGTTTTGGGCATCAGGTAAAATGTTCTTAAACAATTTCCAATTATTAGTCATATTTTTTCTGATTACATTCTTCTTCCCAGCTGATTTAATTCATAATTGTTTTCAGCTCTGTGAAACTGTCCCTCTTCTTGGATGACCAGGTTCAGGAAGTCATACCATCCCAGATTCAAGTAAGGAAGGAACTAGCCACCAACATACCAGAGCGAGTGAAATTCAAAGAGGAAGCTAGGTAGTTTTTAATGACCAGAAGCCAAGGACCATGTAATGTTCTATACAGCTGCAGGCAGATGAGGCTGGGCAGGCCGATAGATATTAGAATTGGTCAGAAACTTTCCAAGGAAAGAGGATTTTTTTTTTTTGCCTAAAAATACCAGTTTGTTGAAACCAAGAAGTGCCATGGAAACATCAGTTTTGATGACCTTCTGAGAAAACTGGGGATCCTGACTTTTCAGGGTCCACATCTCTGGGGCATCTCCACTATGTGAACTGTTCCATAGGTAATGATCCCACAGATTTCAGGCTCCTTGCTGTGGAGCTAGGTTTGAAGTGAAACATTCAGATTATTTTTTTCAACATCCTCTGGAAATTTTTAAACAAAAAAAAGTCTACTCTTCCCTTTCTATTTTTTCAACTTTTCATCAGCTGTGGTGACTACCTGAGTGAAGAGCACCAGAAGGAACACCACACAGTTAAAAGTATCAAATCATGATGCTTTCAGCTTATAAATATAGAAGATATTTTCTGTTGCTAATCTGCCAAGGACAGTAGTCTAAGCAATTAGCTAGAGAAGTTAGAAATTCTCACTGGTAGGATGATTCATATTAATTGAATGTTAAAATCCTGAGTATAACCCTGGTAAGAAGGTCAGAGGGAGTAAAAGAAATGGGGGTTGCATATTCAATGAAGTCACCATTACCTGTTTTAGAGTTTGATAACTCAGAAATGCAGGATCTGGAATGCATATGGATCAATATGCTGACTAACGAAGCACAGTAGAGGATGTTGATGGGGATCTGCTAACAGACCACCAAATTAAAACAAAGCACTTGTTTGTAATTGTGGAAAGACAAAACTCTTTTGTTATGGGAGATTTCATTTTGGAGATGCATGCTGGAGGCCTCATGCAGTTGTAGGAAAACTTCACTGGAAATTCTAAAAAATACAGATATTGTCCAACACAAGACATTATACCCTGCATGAGATATGTTATTTTGGACCCTGTGGAAGGGAGTTGGGCAAAGCGTTGCTGATTCAGCCCGGTGTCATGCCAGCTCCCATTTAGGGGAATAAATTAGAGCTGGCCCTAATTTGGGAAGCAGAGATGGCTGCTGCCTAATTAGCTTGGGCTGTATAAAAGTCTCAGGGGAAGGAAGCAAAGGAGGGAGCAGAAAAAAAGGGAAAAGATAGGGAGTGGAAGCAGGAAGGTAGCTCTCCCCTTCCTCCTGCCTTCAGATGGCAAAGGGCCAACTATACATGGTTAAATACTGATGGGAACATGCCCATGAATAAACTGCACTAGTGGTTACTAACTCAAGGGTCTCAGGGTGACTTTGTGTATCTAGCAGAGCCAGGAGCCAAGGGAGTCCTGTCATGCTCTGCTGCAGACACCATGATAATGAAAATGAATCAATCACTGTACTGGGCATTAATTCGCTAAGTGCCCGTGATTACGATCTGGTAACATCAAATATAGGCAAAAAGGACAGTGCCAACCACTAATATATTTGATGCATCAAAGGGTCTAATTTTCCAAGGTAAAGAAAATCATCAGCAAAGTTGACTTGGAAGAAAAGCTTAGACAGAAAGATGTACTTAAAAATCTGGAGGTGGAATTTTTAAATGTCCCAAAATACATGATTTCACCATAAAAAAAAGAACACTAATTTGGCTAAAAGCCCACCCTGGATCAGTGACAAAGTAAAAAAAAAAAAATTAAAAAATGCAATATATAACAAATGGGGGGAAAGAGAAATAGATATTAATCAATCTGAAATTAGAAATGATTAAGTGTATTAAATTGACGAGGAGTGGAAGACACCAGGGAAAAGTCCATGGCTGGAAGGGCTTAAGACAATAAGAACAGATTTCATAGGAAATCTTAGCAATGATATAGGCCTGTATTAGATGGAAATGGTAAAATTGTTAACAACAACGAAGAGGAGGCAGAAGTTGTGAAGATGTTGTGAAGGCCAAACTATAAGTGGGTTCAAAAGAAAATTAGGTAAGTTCATGGAGGACAGGTCCATCAAGGCCTATTACCCAAGATGGTCAGGGATGCAACCCCTAGCCTCTGTGTGTTAGAAGCTGGGAGTGGACAACAGGAGATGGATCAACTGATGATTGCCTGTTCTGTGCATACTCTGTGAAGCACTTGGCATTGGTCACTGTCGGAAGATAGAATACAGTGTTCAATAAATATTTATCTTCTGTGTTCAGAAAGATGCAGGATGATGTACTCATATCAGAAGAGTATGTTGAAGTACAGTAGAACCTCAGAGTTATGAACACCTTAGGAATGGAGGTTGTTCATAACACTGAAATGTTGGTAACTATGAACAAAACGTTATGGTTGTAATTTCAAAAGGTACAACTGAACATTAACTTAATACAGTTTTGAAACTTTACTATACAAAAGAAAAATGCTGCCTGTAACCATCTTAATTCAAATTAAAAAAAGCACATAAAGTTTCCTTTCCTTGTCAAAACTTTTTTTTTCTTTTAGAACTTTCCCTTTATTTTTTTAGTAGTTTACATTTAACACAGTACTGTACTATATTTGCTATTTTTTGTATGTCTGGTACTGCCTGATTGCATAGTTCCAGTTCCAAATGAAGTGTTGTTGTTGACAGGTCACTTCGTAACTATGAGGTTCTACTGTACTTTTCAGTCTATTTGTAACTCAGGATGATCTTAGAATATTTTTTTTTCCTACAGAGACCTTTTTAAATCAGCAGAACTGGATAACTTGCACCAAATAATCGAAAAGAGCTGTTTTAGGAGACCACTGGCCCAATGATGTTAATTTTTTTAATAAATTTTAGAATACCTGGGAAATTCCAGAACACTGGTGGAGTGCTAACCCATGAATTTTTGCAAATATAAGATACAAGATAGTCAGGGAAAGTGTGGGACCCTTAGTGAAGGGGGGAGGCAATCTAGTGACAGATGATGTGGAAAAAATTGAAGTACTGAATGCTTTTTTTGCCTCGGTCTTCAAAAAGACAAGGTCATCTCCCACATTGCTGTCCTGTGCAACACTGTTTGGGGAGGAAGTGAGCAGCCCATAGTGGTGAAAGAACAGGTTAAGGACTATTTAGAAAAGCTGAACATGCACAAGTCCATGGGTCCAGATCTAATGCAACCAAGGGTGCTGAGGGAGTTGGCTGATGTGATTGAAGAGCCATTGGCCTATCTTTGAAAAATTGTGGTGATTGGGGGAGGTCCAGGAGGATTGAAAAAGGCAAATATAATGCTCATCTTTGAAAAAGAGAAGAAGGCGAACCCAGGGAACTACAGACCAGTCAGCCTCACCTCAGTCCCTGGAAAAATCATAGAGCCAGGTCCTCAAGGAAACCATTTTAAAGCATTTGGAGGGGAAGCTGATCAGCAACAGTCAACATGGATTCACCAAGGGCAAGTTGGATATGAGTCATCAGTGTGTCCTTGTTACCAAGAAGGCTAACAGCATATTGGGCTGTATTCATAGCAGCATTGCCAGCAGATCAACGGAAGTGATTATTTCCCTCTATTCGGCACTGGTGAGGCCACATCTGGATATTGTGTCAGTTTTGGGCCCTCTACTACAGAAAGGATGTGGACAAATTAGAGAGAGTCAAACAAAGGGCAACAAATATGATTAGGGGGCTGGGGCACATGATTTACAAGGAAAGGCTGAGGGAAATGGGATTGTTTGGTCTGCAGAAGAGAAGAATGAGGGGAGATTTGATTGCAGCCTTCAACTACCTGAAAGAGGGTTCCAAAGAGGATGGAGCTCAGATGTTCTTAGTGGTGGCAGACGACAGAAAAAGGAGCAATGGTCTCAAGTTGCAGTGAGGGAGGTCTAGGTTGGATATTAGGAAACACTATTTCACTAGGAGGATGCACTGGAATGGGTTACCTAGGGTGGTGGTGAAATCTCCATCCTTAGAGGTTTTTAAGGGCTGGCTTGACAAAGCCGTGGCTGGGATGATTTAGTTGGTGTTGATCCGGATTTGAGCAGGGGGTTGGACTAGTTAACATCCTGAGGTCTCTTCCAACTCTAATCTTCTATGATTCTATAAAATGGAATGGAGAGCTATACAGGACATAGACGAAGGGAGCATAATACAAAAGGATCTCCAATTATCCAAGGTGGAAAGATAATCCTTGGAGTTTCTATACTAAGAAGTATGGAAAGACTGTTCTGCAAATGACAGATGGATAACAGACAGAGCTGGTGTTTCTTGTAGCCATGAGATGTGACTAAGATTGGACAGTCTTCTCATATCAGCACTAGTGACACTGCTTCACAAAATACCTTACAGATTGTACGTGATTTCTGAGAGCCTGGAAGGCTACTGAAGAAGAAGAATGTCCAAGTGACCACCTCTGAAATAATTTCCATCCCATGAGTGAATGAAGAAAAAGAACAATGGTGTCTGGAAGTGAAGTGAAGTATAAGGTAATAGGGGTTTGTTGGAACATTGGTCCGTCTTCAGTGGGAAGAGGGAGCAGTACATTTTGTACTGCCTCCATCTCAGAAGAAGGGAAGTCAATCTTCTAGGGGATAGGCTGGGTAATTAGATAACCAACAACTAATAACAAAAAGGGAGGGTGACAAGAGGAAACAAACGTGGACACAATTAGCACAAAAATCAATCAAGCACTGAAGGATATGAAGAGAATAAATTACTTAATTGCCTATACAAAATTTAGGAACCTGGGTAGTAAACAAGTAGAATTTGAATTGGTCATTCATTAACAAATTCAACTTAGTTAGCATTACTGAAACCTGGTGAAAAGATTGGTAGGATTAGAATAATAAAATCTATAGAAGAGAGAGAGAGAGAGAGAGAGAGAGTAAGGGCTTCTTGACACTTACATTTTATAGCTCTCTAACTTGCTGGCTCAGGGGTGTGAAAAATCACCTCCCTGAGCACAGCAAGTCTGAACACTTTAAAGTGCTAGTGTAGACAGGCTTCGAGTGCTGGGAGCTGCTGCGCTCTGCGCTAATCCCCTCTTGGAGGTGGATTACCAGGAGCTCGCAACCACACTCGCACTTCAAAGTGCTGCCGCTAGAAATGGAGTGCAAATGGAATAGTTAAATAGTGGAACAATTTACCAAAGGTTGTGGTGAATTCCCCATCATTGGATATATTTTTTTAATTAAGATTGGATTTTTCCCTCCTAAAAGATATGCTCTGGTTCAAGCAGGAATTAATTCATGAAAGTCCTATGGCCTGTGTCATATAGGATGTCAGACTAGGTGATCACAATGGTCCTTTCTGGCCTTGCACTCTACTAACCTTATCTGTATCAAGTGACTGTTACACAGAATATACATAAAAATTCTGCATCAGTATCACAAAGGTAGTTGACACACTCACAGTCAATTAAGTCACCTGAAATAATTCACTAACATTTTCTCTAGACTCCCAGCCAAAATCCAGAGCTTTTGCCCCTGCTTTGAAGTGGACATAACTTTAATATGCATTTAAAAATTATTTACTGACAAATTATACCTATTTTGACAAAATCAATTCCTATTAGCATTTACACTAGATATTTATTCCAGAAATAAGCTTGATCTCTTTTTTACTGTAGTATTTTCAGGTTTCATTGCATTAGATTGCTAACTTGACACAATGAAACATCAGGAGGTCAGACTGGATGATCACAATGGTCCCTCCTGGCCCTGGAATCTATGAATTGGAAATTCTGGTATAATGCACTGTTGGTGACCTAACAAGCGGAAATGACTGAGGTTAAAAAGCACCACTGCCTCCTTATGTTTAAACCACTGCTTTCCAGTCAGAGGGTGTCTATTCAATACATAAAAATGTAGTGGGAGTTATGGGGGGATAGGGGAAGGAGAGATGCTCTGCCATTTAATCAAACTGTATAGATATGGTATATTTAGACTGGCAGATTGTATTCAAGTATATCACATTCAAACTTGTGAAAACCGGCCTACAGCAGCAAATCAAGCATAATAAGGAAAATTACACTGAAGCATGTCAATGTGTGTGTACAAGATAATAAAAATTGGGTATTTTTTTGCATAATTAGACTGCAGAAAATACGTTGGTCTGATATTGTCAACTCTTCTCAAAGTTACAAACAGCTTCTTTAAATTTCTTCACAGCCCAGAAACCCAGTATGACATCTACGTGACATGCTCTCTCTGTCCCTAGTTTGTCATAAGAAATTTGAAAAACATCATTTCAATAAGTACACAAGAAGAAAACAAAATCATTCCACAACTATGTAATATGTCCAGAAGGTTACCATTCTTACAGATTTTGAAACACAGAGTTCTCCAAAGATTCTGGTGTAAATACTAGTTATATTTTCATAATATTTATACAACAGCTGCATTCATTAATATGCAGCTGAACTCTTCTAGGATTCAAGCTACATGTTCTGAAAGAAAATTTCTAAAAATAGAACGTGTCCACATAATAATTGTGCAGTGTATTGCACGAGCACTTGCACAATTTCCTTCTATTTATATATAAAACAAATCTGAATCCATAAATCCTGTATGCATCAAAATACAAAAAATGACTTTATTTCTCTGCTGAATATTAGTTTGGTTTTTAGACCCACACACAACCTGACTACTTACCTGGCAAGCAGCTACAGAAAAATTCGCCAGTCAAATCATGGCAATGGGCTCCGTTTTTGCAGGGCTTGAAGGCACATTCATCAATGTTCATTGAACAGTTTTTGTCTGACAGAAAAGAAAATGAAACATTAAAACTATAAATCATGTTGGGTTGGGGAAAGCAGAAAAGCTACTTCATAGTCCAAGTGACAACTACATAATTTAACTTTTCCAGGTTGGGCACATTGCATTTTACTTCTGCTTGACAGCTTTAAAGCTAGGAGTTTTCATAGATCATAGCTGATAGTTAAATTAAATATTTTAAAGGTATGATGTACACAAGAAGAGTGAACTGTATTTGTAAATACATAGTGTCACATTTCCAGTAGCATAGTTACAGTTTGCATTATATGGCACATCCATTAAAAAAGCCATTTTAGGAGATTTATTACCTCACCACCAGCAAACGTGCGTCTAAGGTTAGGCAAGAAATCTGATCACAACAGTCACATATAAATGTATTTATCTATCTTTTTTCCCCCTTTTATAGAGGCTTTAAGGAGTTATAATGGAGCCTGATTGACAGATCCCAAAATGTACTTGTCATTGGGGAATCTCCATTGAATGGGCTGTGGGGTTGTGCTGGAAATTGGTACTAGACTCAATAGTAATTCAACATTTTCATCAGTGATCTGGAGATAAATATACAGTCATTGCTGAAAAAAAATTGTGGATGATACAAAGTTTGGTGGAGCGCTAAATAATAATGAGAACAGGGAAGTTTTACAGAATGATCTGGCTCACTTGGCACCCTAGGCTTATTACAACAAAATGTGATTTAATACAGCCAAATGCAAAGCTTCATATCTAGGAACAAGGAATGCAAGCCATACCTACAGAATGGACTGTTTCTTGCAATATAAATAAGACAAAGCGTGAAGAAAGGAAACGTGTTATTTTGCAGATAGGGCACTGAGGTACAGGGAAGAAGGGCTTGTCTGCATGGTCACTTGTTCATGGTCAGCCAGGATGTGAATGTACAGAGCACTAGCTTGCCATGCCCTAACTGCGTGAAGCCTTCTACCTACACTATGGAACTTTTAGTGCATGGTAATGAGGCCCACACAGCCATCTGTGCACATCAGGATAGCACATTGTAATTTGATACTCTGGCTTGCCACATAGTAACTGACTGTAAGCAACTCCTAAGTGGCTTGCCAAGGTCACAAAGGCAAGAGGCAGAAACTGAACCCAGACCTCCCAACTTGCTCTTCTATGCCTTAACCAGAAGACCAACTTTCCTATCAAATGCTTCTATATCATTACTTCATAAAGATCTTCCAGAAACAGCAACCTGCAACAAAATAAGTAGCTTTTGCAGTCTAAAAACAAGTCTCTTAATTGCTAAGGACAGTGTTCCAATTTACCTTTAAAAAAACCCCAAGTACAAGTAAACAGAAAACCTTACAGCCATTTCCAGAAAAATATTAACTCAAATTCTAAATACCATCATATCATTAAAACACCACAATTGACAAAACTAGAGTTATTTATTCTGTTCTAAATTAAAAGGGATAAACAGATATGGAAAAAAATCATCACATTTTAAGTACAGCAACCGCAAATTGACAGAACAAGTCCCATATAAGCATATTTTATTCTTGGTTGATGCATGAACACACTTTTCCCCAGATGATTCCAACTGTTACACTTTACCTTCTAATTAAACAATTCATGCTTAATATATGCAAAGGAAATTGTCAGAATTATGCTATCAGATTTCCTGAAAACAAGGCACTTTGGTTAATTTCTAGCTGATTGGGAAAGTAGCATTGTTGGACCATAATTGATTTTTGTATTTTATGCAATTCAATGGTTGTTTTGTGTAGCACTTAAATTAAAGAATAGTTTCAGAATACAATGAAATCTGAGCAATTTTTTTTGTAATCCAGTGGCCATTCACTGAGTGTCTCTTTTTTAATTTTTTTTAGGTGAATGTGATGTACAGATGTAATCACACATTAGCCATGGTGATAAAGATTTCTCCAGTAGTCCTGAAAAAGTATTGTGACTTCAGAGGCCACTTACCGCTAATTATGGTTTTCAAGAGCATTGCTTGCATATCCCCACTGATGGGATATGGACCCTCGTGCCATAGAGCTTGTGGAACTTTCTAGAAAATTGTCAGCACAGAAAAGCCACACCATCCCCATACAGTTGCACTTGCACTGGAGTAATCCTGAAAATAGCCAGAGTATCCTGGTACTTGGAGCCAGACAAAAGTGCCAGTCCCAGCACTGAAGGCTTCTGCTTTCTCTCTTGAGAGAGCTTTGAAACTTAATGGGGCCAAGACAAGAGTACAAGTCTTACTTAGTCTTTAAGGAAGTCTGGAAACAACCAGACTTCTCCCTTTGGCTTCACGAGTAAAGGCTCAGCACACAGAAGAACAATCTCTGACATTCCCTCCTTGAGGCCCAAAAGACAACAACTATGTGTAACTATGTGGAAAGATGGGTTGGCACGAATACATTACTTAAAATCCAGTCTTTTTCTGTTAATCTTTGGGGTCTGGATTGGACATGATAAACCTGGAATTCAAACTGTGCAATGATGTTGAAATACCTAAAACTCACCAGAACTTCCTAAAGAATACCTAAAGCCACAATAATTACACTCTACAGCCAAAATGCTTCTGAAATAAATGTAGTCCAACTTTACTAATTCTGGGTCACTGAGAACGAAAATGATGCTTAAAATTGTTGATTGGCTCTAGTTTTCAAGATATGCTATTGGGTCAGTATATACGACCCTTGACTTGGGAATGGCAGAGGATAAGTGAGTTATAAAGGGGAGAGGATCTCAATTTAAACCAGAAATGACTAAAATACATCTTTGACTGGATCTGTGAATAAATCTATGACTGGGTTTGGACAGTACTTGCTTTTGAGGCAAAACAATGAATGATGCAATCTGAAGCTGGTATTGCATCATACATGATATGAATTGCATCATGTTATTCCTAGAAGTCATGGATGATGCAATCATAACGAAGCTTACATCACTCTGCTGAACAAATTGCCCTATATCAGCTCTAGAAATCATACAGTGTCGTGCTCTCTTCTTTGTCAGTGTTGATTTTGCAAAGGGACACATTTCTGTTTAGCCAAAGTGAGCAGAGATGCCTCGTACTTGTGTGAACAGTGCAGATAACTTCTGCTATGTTTGTGGTGAAGTGACTTTTGCATCACAAAAGCACAGTCTAACCACTATGGTTAAGAAAGCCTGGTCAGGGATTTGGAACTACCCAAGAGTAAGGCAGAGCTGTTGGGCTCCAGACTACAGCAGTGGAATCTCCTCGCAGGCTACCAGGGCAAATGGAGCCCATCAATGCTTGCAGACTATTGCTGGACAGTGACAAGAGATGCTCCATTTAATGAATACAAGAGACAAGCCAAGAAGCGCCGAGTAGACACTGAATAGGACTAAACTATGTACATAATAGTTTTTTGCCTTTCGTTTCCTAATAAATTTTATCTATATAACCCTTTTGCTGATTTTTAAAGTGTTACATAAACAGGACAGGTGAAATACTATCATGTAAAGCAACCATAAACACATGAAAAGACCTAGGTTTACAATTTATGATTAAAACTCTACTATCTACACAATATACATAGACATAAAATGTAAAAACTTAAATATCTTAGAAACAGTAGCCAATCAGTTGTTTTAATTGTCATATCTGAATTCAGCACATCAAAATACATAATAAATATCACATTTTATCTCTGAAGCAGACGACTTCTCAAAAATTGTAGACCAGTGTTATTAACAAGCTCCCTGAAAATTTTGTGGGGAAAAAAACCACACAAAAACAAACAAGAAAAGCTCTTTGGACACCGGGGAACACTCCTGTACTTGTAGTTAGCCACAGAAAAGAAGGAACGGAGGTAGCCGAGTACTGGATGGGACTTTATAACCTTGGCCCCGAGTATTCAGTCCTGCAAGGCTCATTCACACAGTCTCAATGGGCACTGCTTTTCTAGAAAGTTCCTCAAGCTCAACAGCATGGGGCTGGGGGGCAGTCTCATCCCAAAAGAGGAAATAGGCAGAGGCCACCAAAAAGAAGACTATAAGAAAAGTCAGGAAGTTTATTAAGACAAGTATAGTATTAAATATAAAATCTCCACTTTGCATGGAGATAAGAACCCCAATATTTAAATCAACATAAGCTGCTGAGGGTATGTTTTGAGAGTACTGTCTCATGAGAGATTTACATGAGAGACTCACAAAGCATAAAATAAAGACTGTGAGATGCATGCCATTTGGTAAGAGAAAGGAATGTATGCAGACCACAATATAAATGAGGAGGCTAAATTAAGCACCTTAATTACAACAACATTCAGTAATAAGTGCTACAGTGATTTGATGAAATCATGGTAATTGCTTTTAACTGTGGTGATGCTGGTGGCTATGGAGGCTGGGTGAAATTAATAATAAATTCACTGAACATCAAATATTAGTGCTATTTGGATGCCAGTTAATTCAGGTCACTCCTCCCTATAATTACCACTGAGATCAGTGACAGTGCTATTGTCATTAGAAACTTGGAGCACATGACAAACGTTCTCTATCTTTCCTGGTTCTCCACTGAACTTAAAGAGCAGGGTTTTCCTTGGTCTCTGCATCCCTGGACTCAACAGTAGAAGAAATGACCTCTAGACCCAACCCACACTGTTCTTGAATCTAGCAGGAGTTTTCAAACTCGAGGCGTGACCCCTCAGGGGGTCACAAGGTTATTAAATGGGGGGTTGTGAGCTGTCAGGGTCTACCCCCAAACCCGAATTCGCCTCCAGCATTTATAATAGTGTTAAATATAAAATGTATGTTTTAAAATTTATAAGGGGGGCAGTCACACTCAGAGGCTTGCTGTGTGAAAGGGGCCACCAATACAAAAGTTTGAGAACCACTGATCTAGAGGGTATATGTGAGGAAAACTGACATATTCAGGACGACAATACGCTTGTCTCATCCATTTTACCAGAGGCTCACTTTCTCCCTACTTACATTCGGCTGTTTCCTGGTTGTGGTGGTGTAGAGTTCCGATAGCTTTTGCCCTCCCACCAATAACTTCTGGAGCAGAAAACTGGCTTTTCTCAAGATGTTTAGGCATATTGAGCTATTCTCACATCTTGCTTGTATAGAAAAGGGTAGCTGATAAGGCTAAGGAAGGGTAGATATTACCTATGTACTGAGGAGACAGAGGGGCAGGTGCATTGCTTCTTCCATTGGAACATTTGGGTGATGCAGATAAAGAAAGTCAGAGTTTAATAGATTTGGTGTGCAGCTATTTCTATGCACCATTCACTGCTGTATAAATTAACTGCACAGGGCTCATATCTACTCATTTCTACCCTTAGATATACACATGCATTTTCAAAAATGGCTTTAAATGGTAAAGGCCTGGAAAGTTCAGATATATATAATGAACAGTTATTTAACACACAGTAACTGTGGTTCTTTAAGATGTTCTCCATGTATGGATCCCACTCCTGGTATGCATGTGCCCCATGCACAGGACATCTGAATCCTTTAACCAGCAGTGCCTGGGGACAGAGTCGACTTTAGCAAGTGCAGGGCCCAATTTGTACTCATGCAGCGGCGCTCCAGGTCTTCGGCGGCACTCAAGGACCTGCTGCTGAAATGCCGCCGAAGACCCAGAGCGAGTGAAGGACCCATAGCCAAAATGCCACCGAAGACCCGGAGCGCCGCCAAGTGAGTAAAAATTAAAAAGGTGCTGATGCAAGGCCCTCTTAGTCGCTGGTGCGGGCCCTCTTAGGCGCAGGGCCCGATTCCGGGGAATCGGGCAAATCGGCTTAAAGCCGGCCCTGCCTGGGGAGGCCACCTGTGCATCCCACATGCCGTCATGTTACACGCTCCTGAGGGCATAAAAGGAGAAGCATACAACTTCCACTCATTTCCTTTATCGCTCCACGCCCTAATCAAAGAGCTGTGGGAGAGAGGATGGGTAGTGGGGTCCACATTTACAGAGTATCTTGAACAATTATAATTACTGTAAGCTAACTAACTTCTTTCTAGTCAAAGTATCTGTACATGGGGATCCTGCTCTTGGTAATTAGCCAACATTTAACTCCATAAGGTGGTGGGAGTTAGGAGCTTAACTAAACAATTATTTCAGTAATGTCTGACTAAACTGAGAGTCAGATCTGAAAGCTCATGCAAGGGAATAGTGGCTGGTGAATGTATGAATGGAGCTCTACACAACTGCTCTACAATTTTCAGCTAAGGCATGCAAGCAAGGTCATCTGATAGAATCAGATTTATTATGGGACAGAAACGTAATCTTGTTGATATTATAGGAGGATATTATAGGAGGTTCTAAGATCTTCTGAGATCCTGCACCCCTGAACCACCACCTGCACCTCAAAACCCTCATCCCCAGCCCTACTGCTCAGCCCACACACCCCCATCCAGAGCCCTCACCTACCCTTCCCCCAACCCCTGCCCCATTCCAGAGCCATCTCCTGCACCCCAACCCCCTCATCCCTAGTCTCACTCCAGAGCATGCACCACCAGCCATAGCCTTCACCCCACTCATGCACCGCAGCCCCCTGCCCCAGGTTTGTTTACATTTACAGGAGATAATGCTGCCTGCTTATTATTTACGATATCACCAGAAAGTAAGAACAGTCATTTGCATAGCACTTTTGTAGCTGGAATTGCAAGGTATTTATGTGCCAGATATGCTAAATATTCATATGTCCCTTCCTGCTTCAGCCACCATTCCAGAGGACATGCTTCCATGGCAATGATGCTTGTTAAAAAAATGTTAATTAAATTTGTGACTGAACTCCTTGGTGTAGAATTGTATGTCTCCTGCTCTGTTTTACTCACATTCTGCCACGTTTCATGTTGAAGCAGTCTTGGATGGTGACTCAGCACATATTGTTCATTTTAAGAACACTTTCACTGCAGATTTGACAAAAAGCAAAGAAGGTACCAGTGTGCAATTTCTAAAGATAGCTACAGCACGTGACCCAAGGTTTAAGAATCTGAAGTGCCTTCCAAAATATGAGAGCGACAAGGTGTGGAGCATGGTTTCAGAACTCTTAGAAGAGCAACACTCTCATGCAGAAACTACAGAACCTGAACCACCAAAAAAGGAAAATCAGCCTTCTGCTGGTGGCATCTGACTCAGATAATAAAAATGAACACATCCATCCACACTGCTTTGCATTGTTATCAAGTGGAGCTATCATCAGCTTGGACACATGTCCCCTGGAATGGTGGTTGAAAAGTGAAGGGATGTATGAATCTTGTAATGCTGGTTACAACAGTGTCATTTGAACACCTGTTCTCACTTTCAGGTGACATGGGTGGGGAGTGAGGGCTCTAGCTGGGGGTTCAGATTCTTGGGTGGGGCTGGGGATGAGTGGCTTGGATGGCGGGATGGAGGATTGGGGTTGGGACAGGGATTGGGGCACGGGAAGGGATGTGGGGTGCAGGCTACAGGCAGTACTTGCCTCAAACAGCTCCCAGAAACAATGGAATGTCCCCTTTCTGGCTCCAAGGTGGAGGCACAGAGAAGCGGCTCTGTGTGCTGACCCATCTTTAGGCATCACCTCTGCTGCTCCCGTTGGCCATGGTTCCCAACCAATTGGAGCTGCAGAGCCGGTGCTTGGAGCTAAGGCAGTGTGCGGAGCCCTCTGGCTGCCCTTATGCATTTGGAGACAGAGAAGGAATATGCCGCTGCTTCCAGGACCTGTGCAGAGCCATGGCAGGCAGAGAGCCTGCCTTAGCACCACTGCACTGCTGACCAGACTTTTAATGGCCCCATCAGCAGTGCTGACTGAAACCACCAGGGTCCCTTTAGGACTGGGATTCCAGTCAAATTCTGGACACCTGGCAACCCCAGATGTCACGGAGACTGATGTGGCAACTGCTTTATCCAGTGTGGAAGGTAAAAACAGTAACAGTGCTAAGGTGCTATTGGAGACTCTTGTTGATCCAAGATGGCATCATTTTCACTCAGCAGTTCCTTCTCTTCTATTGTGATGTCTTCTGGGTGAGGCAAATGTAAGGCCCTAGATCTAGAATGAGGAGCATTAAAATGATCTGGATACTGAGACTGTGGGATTCGTGAAGTCCAGTATGGTTACAACTGAAAATTATAAGGTTATGGCATATGATATCAGATAGGTGTCATCCAAGGTGCATGAGTCATATCAGAAGCATGAAGTGTACTTCTCTCATAGTGATCAGTCTTCTGAAAGATCAGGAGAGAATGGGACTGATCTTGGAGATGGTTTCTTGCTAGCTGCTGTGGACAAACTCAGAAGAACAAAACTCTTCAACAGGAGATGCTGTTAACCTGGGGGTGAGTGGAATCTGAAGAGGGCTCACATATTTCCTCTGAATTACAAATGGATGCAGTGCAATGTTCATAATAGGTTCTGTAGGCTTCAGTACCAAAGCAGCTTTTAAAACCACAGACAACCAGGACACACATACGAGTGGTGGTTCCTGTTCTGAGTTGATGCGGAACTCTGCTGGAGTAGGATATGAAGTCATAAAAAAAGCTGCATGACAAACATATTTCAAAATTGGGAGATTTTGGTTCAGCCAGAGGGCTGATAGCTGGTGGCCATGTTACTGAGGCTGACAGACAAAGCAACTAATAGACAAACCAACTTTAGCTAATTCTGCCCACCCCTCCCCACCAATGGGTTAGTAAAAAAAAAAGTATATAAAAGTGACTGAAGTACAGTCATTTCATTAACTATGCAAGAAGAGAGACTACAGTAACTAAGACGACACTACTGGTTAAAAGATTCTGGCCTCCTGTATACAGGGCACATAAGCACCAAGAGCGAGATCCACAGATACTCAAGGAAGAAACAGGGTTACTGTGAACAAAAAGAAAAAAATATGTGCATATTCACCTATCTGGATCAGAAAACACTCCTTGTCCCAAAACACTGATCCTTTAATGCTATAGGAGTAGCAGTACTGTACAATTAAAACAAACCATCAGAGGAGAAATATGATGAAATAAACCTTTCTTGCTGTATTTTTTGCCCAAATTTCTGGAAATTTTGTGAGAAAGTTTACTCAAGAGATTTCCATACAAATTTTTTTGACTCTAGATAAACTTTCAATAAACAATTGATTTTTTTGGGTGATTAAAGAATTGATTATTTGAACCAAACTCTGAACCTTCTTCATGGTGTAAAAGAAAGAAAACAATATCACCACTTTGACAAGAGTCTTGTATTTTATTGATAATCTATTTAGCTAGGCAGTAAACTCAGTGTCCAGTGTATAATGAAAAGCACAAATACCGATAATTTGGGAATAGTGTACTGCAGCATAAGGAGTATTCAAATCATCATAAAAGTAAAGTCTTTTTTTTCAATTATTAAGTAGCCTTTTGTGAACATTTATATATTCTAAGTATTCAAGATAAAATTAGAGAAAATAAGAAAGACAGAGATAATGAAAATTAAATATTCATAATGAATGGGCAAAATTGTAAATTAACAACATGTATCTGTAACAGTAATAATTTTGTAGCCAAAACTTAACATGCGATAGAGTCTTAACTGGGCATTCACAATTTAATTCTTTTCTTCTTTCAGTTCTCCTACATAAATTACATCTCCTAAATAAGTGAGGTGTATCTGCTGGACTACAGTGGAACGCTACAAAAATGCTTATGATTTCTGGTCTGTCTTATTTCTCTCCTTTGGGTGGAGAGAGCTCTTCAGAGAATTAAGGGCGATGCAAACGGTCATTTCTTGTTTGCACTCCAGAAATAACAGAATGGTGTATAGAACACACTGAAGTGGTGATAAATGGGAAAGAATATGGATATCTTCTTACTCTGAGACACAGAAAATTCCATTTCCCTTCATATCTAAATAACAGCCTGCAAAGGAAATAAATAGACTATTACACCCATGGGCAATCCAGTTGTTTCCAATTCCATTTCACACATGTGAAGATTCCTTTAAAGGACTAGGGTGCCAATGGGAGCTTAGGTCTCATTTGAAGTGAAACATTTTTTTAAAAATGCAACAGAAAAAAGTTCCATGATTAAAATGCAACATCTGAATATTTAAAATCTATATTTAAATTATGTTGATGATGGTGAACGGTCCTAGACAGATGTATATGGAAACAGAATTTCAAAGAATAAGCATGATATTGGAAATGGCAAAGCAAGAGTCCTCACCAGTAAGCCCCTAGACCACTCCTGCGGATGAAAGGGATAACACATGCTCATTCTAAACCTCTTGGGCTGAGGCTCTGCTGAAAGCCTGTTGACTGAACACTGTCAATTATGGTTGTGGGTTTTGTGATGTGGACACCACCTCAGCCCAGTATAATGGAGCTGTGTTTCAAAGGACCAAATTATCCCCAATTCCTATTAATAGAGGCAATTCAGAGCTTACTGCTGACAGTGGTTATCTTATTGAAAAGTGATATTTCATTTGTGACACTAGCAATACTGTATAAAACTGCAATTATACCAGTGAGAAATTGTAAACTAGTTCATTCCTGCTGCAGCTACCATTGACTTCACAGGTCTGAACAATTTGTGTATTATATTACACTCCTTTCATCCCACACACATTCTTCACTATTACTCCCAAAAAGTGAACCATTCAGAGCTGAAAGAACAGCAGCATTATCATCAGGCTGAAACCTTTTATTTTCACACAAGCAGCTCCTTTTCAGTAAGCTCAGTAGCTAGCCCTATAGCTTTTATTTATCTCCTTGTCTCTTCCCTTTCCCCACATGTCCATCTCTTCTTTCAATCCCAGCATGCAGCACTTCCTAGGCATTCGGGTGTATCTCTGGTCTCTCTCGGGTCTATCTACACACTTAAGTTGGTTCTTATACTATGCTCTTCATCATGGTACGCAAGTAACTCTCTCAGACTATCGAGCACATGACCACTGTCCAAGTGCTACCCACAGCCTTGGCTACTACTGTTTGTCTTCCCATCTCCCAACCAGCCATTACTGCTGTTTCATCTAACTCTCCAAAACAGCAACTCAAAAATCAATATGTTCCAGACACTGACATTGTGGCATATTAGTTATTATGCCCCTGCCAAGGCAGCTTTATTAGTTTTCCCATGAGGCCTCTAGAGGGTTCTGATGTGGAGCAGGGGTCATGGAACAGGCTGACCCTGATGCAAGAACTATTTGCCAGTTTTCTTAATCTTATTATATACTAAAATAAATTTGCACTTGCTAAGCTATTTATCATTAGGATTGTGTTGTACCCTCCTTGAAGTGAACAAAGTGTTCTCCTGCCTAGAATTGAATCTCATTCTTGCTTTTCTCCAAAATCACAAAAAAAGCATGGTAGTGATACAATCTTCAAAAGATAAACATTACTGTATATAGCTGTCATTGACTGACTGACTAAACTTTGAAATGCTATTCTGCTACACATAACAGGCTAGATATTTACTGAACATTTTCTATCTACTAGAGGTTTTTTGATTATTATTATTTGTTTTTGCACTTGCTTGCTATCAGTTAACACAACAGCATCTATATCCACAATCTCCGCTCATTTTATAGGAGGGAATTAAGATAAATAATTGATAGGACAGGACACCACACCGGAGGCTGAATCTAGTTTTATTAACACTAAAACAATGAATAAAATGCAATCAAAAGAACTGTTTATTTATATTTCATTTTAGAATAGGTAATAGAGAATTTAAATATTTATTATCATATTTAGAGTTTAAAAAATCTTACCAGTGAAGCCTGGAGGACAAACACATGTGTAGTCTGCAACCAGGTCTAAACAAGTTGAATTGCTTCTACAAAAGCCATAAGTACACTCATCAAAGTTGATTTCACAGTTCAGACCTTCAAATCCTTAGTTGGAAAAAACAAAAAGCAGTTTATTAATAGTTTATAGCTATGCCTTCTTTTCTAAGATCCAATTATTGTAAATAAATCAATTCTTATCAAATTATTCCATAAAAACCAGAAATAATTCTCTTTTATGGTTTTATTGCAAGCTCTTTTAAAAGCCTTTTCTGTTCTGTCATTAGTATGTTATCACTTTTGACCTTCAAGAGTACTTTTAAAGAACTAGTATTTGGAAGAACACACACAAACATAAGGATCTGGTATTCCTTAAATCCACTTTTAGTTTTTTTGATTTAGTAATACTCTGTGAAAAAAAATGTATACATTTTAAGATCACTTGTGAAGGACAATGGTTTGTATTGATTTTTTGGGACTGATTTGCTAACATAGCTTAAAATCAATATCGATACAGGTTTTTTTTATCTATTTTATTTTCATTACTTAGGGTTAGGGTTTTCTACAAAAGTCTTCCTTCATATGCATTTCAAGTTGATATCTAGATTGTTTAGTAATCTAACTTCCATATCATCAAGGGAAGCAAGGTGTTGCCGTCCTCCCTCCAATCTTCGAATTGTGTACTCCTCAACAACATTTGATCATCTTCATTGCTGGCTCACAGTCATACTCTGAAGATTGGGCTAAGCCAAATTTCTGCATTGTGGGAGCTGCTATGCCTGTTCTAGTCAGCAGAAATGGTCAATGAAGAGAGACAGTGTGACATGGAAACTATTGGTAGTACACTAGTCTGCATCAGCAATTCTTGTCAAGTCTAACACACTATTGTCATGACAGATGCACAAAAGGTGACATGTAAGATATCACCTAAAAACCAATAGCTCACTCATTGTTAATATTCCTCTTGATGTATGTGCAGGTGTGTACAAAAAGTTATAGGTATGTGCAGAATTATATTCTTAAAATGTGTTTGACAAGCAATGCATAAGTATGGTCTGCCTTAGACAAAGGAATGTGTATCTGTTTGTCTGTCCAGCCTGCTCATCTGTCAGAGACAATGAAGGTCTATTTACATATAAGGTAAACAAAGCCATCAAGCTAGCAAGAGAGAGAGAAGACAACATGATGTCAACACCCTAGCAGTGGAGAGAAACTTTATCAGGGCTATAAAGATAGACTTTGAATCTCAAATGATAAGCAAATGAATCAATTGATTGTATACAATATTACTGTATTATACAAATGTATCAGGTATGGTCTTTTATGAATGCTAATTGCACATTGCTGATTAATATCATGGTAAAATGTTTGTGTTAAGACTCTATGAAAGAGTTATAAATGCTCACTGCTACCATGCTTTAAAGTCTATGATCAAACAAATGGAGAAATGGATTTTCTCCCCGATAGAAGCAACTGCAGCCTCTACCTGTCTCCAGTAAAATGAAGCAAAAACAATGGAATCACCATTTACATATGAATCAGAAGGGGCATGGGAATTCCACAGGAATATCATGTGTTCTTCCTGAGTCTGTGGACAAAACAGTGAGTTTGGGAATATATAAAGAAAGAGAAGATGACACCTTGGGATTCATCATTAGACAGAAAAAGGGGGCTAGAGTTTTTCAAGTTGAGAAAGATGTATCCTTCAACCAAGGTGTCATAAACAGATAGTTAAGGGTTAATGTCTCTTTTACCTGTAAAGGGTTAACAAGCTCAGTGAACCTGGCTGACACCTAACCAAAGGACCAATCGAGGGACAAGATACTTTCAAATCTTGGTGGAGAGAAGTCTTTGTTTGTGCTTTTTGGGTTGTTCGTTGTCTCTCTTGGAGTTAAGAGGGATCAGACATGCAACCAGATTTCTCCAATCTTTCTAAAACAGTCTCTCATGTTCAAAAATAGTAAGTACTAAATAAAAGGTAAATTAGTCTTTATGTTTGTTTTCTTTATTTGCAAATGTGTATTTTGCTGGAAGGATATTTTTTCCTCTGTTTACTGTACTTGTATCTTAGGCTAGGAGGGAGGGATTCCCTCTAGTCTATATAAGCTTAGACCCTGTAAACATTCTCCATCTTAATTTTACAGAGATAATTTTTACTTTTTTCTTTCTTTAATTAAAAGCTTTCTTTTTAAAAAAATCTAATTGATTTTTTCCCTTGTGTAAAACAAGGAGATTGAGTCTGAACTCACCAGGGAGTGATGGGGGGAAAGAAGGGAGGGGAAAGGTTAATTCCTCTCTGTTTTAGGATCCAAGGAGGTTGGATCAGTGATCTCTCAGGGAAAGTCTGGGAGGGAGAAAGAAGGAGGGGGAATGGTTTATTTCTCTCTGTTTTAAGACCCAAGGGATTTGGGTCTTGGGTTCCCCAGGGAAGGTTTTTGGGGGACAGAAAGTGTACCAAACACTATATTTTGGTTGGTGGCAGCATTATCAGATCTAAGCTAGGAATTACGTTTAGAGGGGTACATGCAGGTCCCCACTTTCTGGATGCTAAAGTTCAAAGTGGGAATAAGACCTTGACACAAGGGGATTGAAGTCCCTGGAACAGATGACTATTGAGAAAATGACCTTGAACAAAGATTGTAGCTTATTAAGTTAGGTCTTACACCTTAAAAATCATATTTTAATGTTATTTGTTTGTAATCATTTGGTCTTATCCTTGTACTTGAACTCACTTCCCCCCCCCCTTTTTGTTAATAAACTTGTTTTACTTTTAATCTAATCCAGCCCAATGCAGTGTTTGAATTGAAGTGACTGTTAACTCCAGTTAAAGTAGAAAGCTGTGCTTTTGTCTCTTAAAAGGAACAAACATTTTTAATTCTTTGAATGTTCCAGGAGAGGGATGGACTCTTCAGTGCAGATGGTTTTCAGGAAATGTGGGGTGTATTGGAGGTCACTCTGCAAGTAGTAATCAAGGTTGATGGAGACCAAAATGCGTCTGTGATGTAACAAGCATGCTGTTTGAGTCAGAGTAGCTGAACCAAGCCTGCTTATCACACAGACACTAAATGCATGTTATATGCTGGCTGAGAGCATCTAGATAGGGAGCTACAACAGCAGAGCATTTTAAGGCCCTCAGTGACAGAACAAGGGGTGACAATCTCTCGCTAGGCTTGATTGCACCCCCAAATGTGACAGTTACAAAGATGGTCTTTACTTTTTCTAGCTGGAAAGTCTGGCAGACCATTAAAAGATTTTCTCGAGATTTCATCTCAGCAAAAAGGAGTTTCCAGTCACTGCAAATGCTGTTGCATCCCAGCTAGGGGCTAATGGCTGTACACAGAACTTGGATAAATCTTTTAGCTTTGCAATCAAAACTGAGGTTATAGAGGTTCCAGGATCCTAATGTGGATTCAAACTTGATGGCTCCTTTTCCAGATAAAGAGTTGGACTAGGCCATAAAGCTTATGAAAAGAGCAAAGGCTCCAGGCCTGGATTATGTCCATATAGAGTTCTACTTCACATGGGCCCAAAAGCTGGCTGCATTGTTACCTCACCTGATGTTTTGGGGACATCTGCACTGCAAAAGTCTAGCACAGAGCAAAGTTTGTAGATATTCAAACCAGAAAAACTGCTGGAAGAGCCCAAGAGCTACCAACCCATCTCTCTCCTTTGTCTTGTGTACAAGCTTATTGAGAAATTCATTGTGATGAACATCAATGAGGTTATCCACACACAACTGCCCTTTGTTTGGTTTGGCTTCAGATGAGTATTATGAATTCACAATCCGACATTTACCTAACACAAGGCACTGAAGATGCCTCTGAGAAGGGCAAGATAATTGGTGCCATTATGGTGGATTTATCAAATGCATGTGATATTATCTGGCATGTAAAGTTGACTGCCAAATTGTTATAGACTAGTCCCTGAAAACCCATAATGTGGTTTATCATGAATATTATAATAAATTGGAGATTCATCTTGTAAGCTGGACACAACTCCAGACAGCTTAGTCATGGACTCCCAGAAGGATCTGTTCTAGCTCCTCGCTTTTTCATACGTATATACTTATGACTCAACAACTAAGGCTGGTGAGTACGTATATACAGATGATATCTGTCTCACTGATGTGGGTAACAATCTACATGAAGGTTATAGGATCAGATTTTAGATGATCATGATGGTCCCTTCTGGGCTTAGTCTTCCCTTTTGCACATTGCAGGCCACAAAACCTCACCCATTCTTGCAACAGACCCATACTTCTGGCTAAGTTACTGCAATCCTCAAATCATGATTTAAAGACTTCAAGTTACAGACAATCCACCATTTACACTAGTTTAAACCTGTAAGTGACCCCTACCACACTCTACAGAGGAAGGTGAAACATCCCCAGGGTCTCTACCAGTATGACCTGGGGGAAACCAGTTAGGTTTCCCCCCCCTACACACACACACACTGCTCCCCTTGGAAGGCTGTTCCAGAACTTCACTCCTCTGATGGTTAGAAACCTTTGTCTAATGTCAAGCCAAAACTTGTTGATGACCAGTTTATATCCATTTGTTCTTGTGTCCACACTGGGTGCTTAACTTATATAACTCCTTCTCTCTCCGGTATTTATCCCTCTGATGTATTTACAGAAGCAATTGTATTTCCCCTCAGCCTTCTTTTGGTTAGGCTAAACAAGCCAAGCTCTGAGTCTCCTCTTATAGAGTAGATTTTCCATTCCTCTGAGCAGCCCTTCTCTGTGCCTGTTCCAGTGTGAATTCATCTTTCTTAAATATGGGAGACTAGAACTGCACTCAGTATTCCAGATGAGGTCTCACCATAGTGCCTTGTATAACAGTACTAACACTTTCCTGTCACAACTGGAAATATGTCACCTGATGCACCCCAGGACTGTATTAGTCTTTTTCATGGCCACATCACATTGGCAGCTCATAGTCTTTCTGTGAACAACAAATACATCATGTTTTTCTCCTCCGCGAACTCTTCCAACTGATAAGTCCCCAGCTTATAGCAAAAATTCTTGTTGTTAGGCCCTAAGTGCATGACCTTGCATTTTTGCCTATTTAATTTCATCACATTTCTATTACTCCAGGTTACAAGGTTATCCAGATCTTGATCTTCTGATCCTCCTTTGTGTTAGTAATATCTCCCAACTGTAAGTCATCTGCAAATATTATTAGCACACTCCCACTTTTTTGTGCCAAAGTCAGTAATAAAAATATTATATAGACTAGTCCCAAGACTGATCCCTGAGGAACTCCACTAGTAACCTCTTTGGAGCCTGACAGTTCATCTTTCACTGTGATCTGTTGTTGTTTCCCCTTTAACCAGTTCTTAATTCACCTTTCAATCCTTATATTAATCGCCATCTTTTCCAATTTAATTAATAATTTCCCATGTGGAACTGTATGAAATGACTTAATGAAATCCAGTTAGATTAACCTACTGCACTGTCTTTGTCTAAAAAATCAGTTATCTTCTCAAAGAAGGAGATTGGGCTGGTCTGACATGATCTACCTTTTGTAAAACCATGTTGTATTTTATTCCAATTACCATTTACTCCTATATCTAACTTTCTCTTTCAAAATTTGTTCCAAGATCTTACATACAGCTGAGGTCAAACTTACAGGCCTGCAGTTTTCTGGATCACTTTTTCCCCTTTCTTAATAATAGGAACTATATTAGCAATTCTCTAGTCATAAAGGTACTACCTCCCGAGTATACGGATTGATTAAAAATCCTTGCTATTGGACTTCAAATTTCACATGCCAGTTCCTTTAATATTAATTAAGAGATTAACTGGGCCTCCTGATTTAGTCCCATTAAGATGTTTGAGTTTGACTTTCACCTAGAATATAGTAATTTCTATTTCCATTACCTTGTTTCCATTAGCCTCCCTGTCACACTCCCTAAACTTTTTATTACCCTTATTAAAAACTGAGGCAACGTATTTATTTAGATGTTGGGACATGCCTAGATTATCTTCAATTTCAACCCCATCCTCAGTGTTTACTGGTCCCATTTCTACTTTCCTTGTTTTATTTATATGGTTATAGAGCCTTTCACCATTTTAATTTCTTTTGTAAGATCCAATTCTGCTTGACTTTTGGCAGTTCTCACTTTAACTACACTTTCTCAGCTCTGAGAGTTAGCTTTCCTTGCTGATCCATATCATCATCCATTCTGGTAAACTTTCTGCTTTCTCTTAATCACTTGTTTGAGATGCTTGCTCATGCAGTTTGGTCTGCAACCCTTCCCTACTAATCCCTCCAGCCCCCAGCCATGCTTGGGATGCAGGCTTCATATAGTTTAAGACAAAGTTGCAAAAACTAATTCTGAGCCTCCTCCACATTCAGATCCTTGAATTCTTCAGTCCATCCACTTCCCTAATTAATTCCCTTAATTTTTTTAAAGCTTAGACTTTTGACATCAAGGACTCTAATTACAGATCTTTTTTTTTTATACTTTCATGTAGTTTAAACTGAATTACCTCATGACCACTCCCAGGTTGTCCTCACCAACCAATTTTTCCATAAAGTCCTCACTACAATACTAAATCTAAAATGAACTTCTTGTCAGTTCTATTTGGTGACTATTTGGTGAAGAAATCTGTCAACTATCACATCCAGGAAAATCTGGGACCTAATATTATTAGTAGCATTTTTCTCCAATCTATATCTGGGAAGTTAATGTCTCCCATAATCACACAATTCCCAGTAGCATTTATTTTTATTTAAAATATTATAGAGGTCTCTATCATATCCAAATTGGATCCTGGGGGTCTGTATCATACTCCAAGCACTATCCTAAGAGAATATTTAGTAGCTTTCTTCCCCAAAGTGATTTTGACCCAAAATATTGTTTATCCATTTTATCACTTATAAAGTTATTTATATTCTACTTCACATTAATAATCACTAGCAAGGACATTAATGCTCTAACCACATCAATAGAGACTTATATTAAGTGATTCTAAAACAGAAACAACTTTCCTTTGAATGGTCACCTGGCCAGTTGACCTGGCCCTTACAGTATGTGTTGAAAATTGGTCCACTTCCTTTCCAGCCATTTGCCACTTTTTAAAGAGTCAAACTGGACTGCAGTTTAACATACCAATCCCATCCGGAACACAAACAAACAAATCATCTCTCACACTGCCTTGATAGCAGGAATCTATTGGGGAGCGAAGGCAAATATTTTATGAACCTCAGTCTTGGCTCTGCTATTTATTACAGTGGGATATTTTGCAGCAGTATAGTGCAGAAGTCAGCACACATATCTCGTTTGTTTGGAGCTGAATACAGCTACACACATCATTAGTGGTTGCCTTAGCCATCCATTAATATCTACAGAATGGAGACTATGAGCAACTAACTTTTAGAAAATTCTAACTACTAGGAGTATCAGAGATTATTTAACATAAAATCTGAAGAATCTCCACTCCAATATCTGACATTTTATATTCTTGTAAATGTATTCTAATGCATGGTCACACTACAAAATGACTATCATTAGCGCTGTCACAGACCAAGGCTGCAGGAAGACCATGACAAATGCTAAGCTATCAGCACCTTCATTGCATGGCATATTCTCATAATTTCTCAAACTGACCGTGGAACCAATTTCCACTGATCCCTAAGTCATAAAACTTGACAATTACCCTGAGTTCATTAATAATGTATACAGTAACTGTTCTCATTCGCAATCAGAGTTTAATCAGACCCACATCTCACAGGTAACAAGTAAACTACAGCATGATCGGTATGAATGTCAAGATTTATTTTCCTAACTCAAATGATCTAAGTGAGTCAACCAGAATAAATAGTGAAATGATCTCATCTAACCTTAATTTTCAGCGATATCCAATACCCATACTGGCTTCAAATTTAAAGCTAACTAATGGTAGAGGTGACATTTTAATAAAACTATTTGCAACAATTTCATTTTATATGATGTTTTTCAAAATAGCCTTCACATTATAATGCTTGTACTGGTATCCAATGTCTTTAAAATTTACAAGAAATGTAATGAACAGGAAGCTTCAGCTCATAATTTGAAAATATAATTTTTTTAGAGATGAAAAGTAAGCTGTGATAGATGTTCCAGTTATAAATACACCAGACAACTTCATCTTTCCAAATTATAATACTGATCCTCCTTCTCATAAGCCTCCCACAAAAGAAAAAATCCTAGCAATATTCCAAAAGGAAACTACTCATAAAAGTATATTTAAAATACTTTCATTGAAAAACATACTCAAAATTAGTTCTGTGAACTTTCCCTGCAATGACACATAGTAGTTCACATTGAACAATGTTGTGTTTATATAGAAATAGACAAAAAAAAAAGGAAGAAAAATAATAGAACACCTTTTTCTGAATGGATGAGAGAGCTCTAAAATGCTTGGCACTGTATCTTCATTCCAAAAGTAGTATTATTTCTATTATAATTTTGGGTATGATACTCATACTCATAGTGCATGGCTGTTTAGTTGTACCAGGCATTTTCCTGATAAACTTCTTGATCAAGCATTCTGTAAAGTTCATATGTCCATTTGCTTTCATTACCATCACTCTATCGTTGTTAAAATCATGGCTATCGCATGAGACATAACACTTACAAATACTATTTGTATCTTTTGTGTGAACATTAGATTTGTAGTTTGCTTTGATGGACATAGATGCAAATGAGACTTCAGAAATGAATAACATATCTTGACAGGGAAAAAGTTCTAACAAATGCTTTGAAGACTGTCAGGAAGACACCTCATAATCTTCAGGCAATTTTTGCAAATTGTCACATAATAAAAATACATTATTTTGAACAACTTACCTTCAGGGCAAAAACAATCATATCCATTGACTTTCCTCTGACAGACAGCACCATTCAAGCAGGGCCCTGAATCACATCCATTCACTTCTATGTCACAGTATTGGCCTGAAAAACCTGCGTGAAGAAGGGAAGGTTTTGATTTTCACAGTTCTCATGTGTATTCTTACACAAAGTTTTTATTTCAAATGTGTTTTCCTAATTAAAATGAAGAAACATTCAGATGCAAATCCCCATTGCAGGAGCAGACTTGAGGACAGAACACTTGTGTTTGATTCTAGCTCTCCCAGTGAAACATGGTATTACATTTGACAAGCTTCTTGGATAATATTTAAAAAAACAAAACAAATGTCACTGATTTTGGGGTGCTTTCAGTTTATGGGCATCCATCACGAAACATGTTTGAACTCATTTCAGAAGTGCTGAACATCCAGATTTCCCAGGGACTTCAATCATCAGTGAAGGAGCTCAACACCTCAGAAAGGAGTCAAAGGTATCTCATACTGCACATATAAAAACTAAGGAACCACAAAAAAGTGGATTGTTTTGAAAACTCCTCTACTTACCCAGTTGTAAAATATCATAATACTTCTCTATCTAAAATAATATTAAATAATTAATATCTGAAAAGTGTTCAGACTTAGTAAATGAATGTTGTTATACAAATCAAATAGTACATATTATCAGTGTATTCAATAATCCAGGAGAGTGAAATATTTTAGTACTGTACATATTTCCAGATTTTATTAGTATTATTTGTGGAAACATATGAAGTTTGCACCTGAATTATTTTAGAGTGGCACAAAGACTTCAACTTGAATGAGCCAGAAGAATGGAAGGCAAGTCAGAAGATATGCATTAAACAGCAGGTGCTATATAAATCTGAGTAGTAACAACACAGGATCCAAGCTCATAAGGTACATAGTGACCTCCATTCCCACCAAAAGCAAAAGTGAAGGAACGCAACACCTCAGAGGACCAGACTCTTAGTGCATCGTATTTTACTTGAAGTATCCCAGTTGATGCAACAAGCTGCTACAGCTGACTCCAACAAATGAAGAAAGCTGCTGTTTCAAACCTCTCAGTTCCACCACAGCAACATCAGTGTTTTCAAGTGAATTGCACTAGTTTTACTGATGATAGAAATTGTCCCCACCCCTTTTTTTGCTTGTTATTCTGTCATTTTGCTAGGATGTATGTCAAGAACTCCCATTGTTGGCTGCCTTTGGAACATACTACAATCTGGCTCCTGGAAGAATTAGATTCAAAGTATTGCATGCATGTAACTTATTTTTTTTAAGTGTGTGGATTTTATTATTATTATTAATATGTTATAATATTTCTGTGTAGGGAGATTTGTAAATATAACTACCATAAATTATATTAGTTCATCACGTGGCTATTTCAATTGGGGAAACCAAAAGACAGTGAAATCCATAGTCTGACTTTAACAACACCTGAAATATAGTGATCCAGACCCTCAGCAGGTGTAAACCGGCACAGCTGATGTGTATCAGCGGTACTTCTGGTCTAGAATTTTTTTAAGTTGCTACAGTAGGTAGCTATTCAAAGAAGTAGGCTCTATTCAAAAAAATATTGCATCAGTGTAGCCACAGACATTTGCATAACTAATGTCATTCTATTGCAGATCTGCCACAAAATACAATTTAATCAGAACTCCTTTTCAATTTAGTTCTTATTTTAAAGCATTACATAATGGATAGGAAATGGATTAGTAATATTTGTGTGTACTGCAAGAGCCACAAAAAATAAAAAAAATCAAGCGACTATATCAGCTGTTTTAAGATATCACAGAAATAACCCTAGAGATTATGACAGTTTTCCTTTTGTATTAAAAAAGTAACATCATATTCCATGTCTTCTGTGTTAATAAAACAAGAAAAACAACACTGTCCATTTATAAAATAGAAGTGATCCCATATGAAGCTTATATTTGGTTGTATTTTTCTGTTCAATCCCTTTCAACAGTCATTTGATTAAGGAGAAAATCACTTTTTGTATTTATGTTTTCAGGATCACCAAATGTCATGAAATACTTAAACTGTGCAATAATATTTTATTTGCATTTTATTTCATAACAGTTCACTACATCTCTCAGAAGGCACCTATTTATGTGAGCAAGACAAGCCCAAATTGTGCTTCACTTGTAATACAATTTAAAACAAAACAGATGTAAATCAAACCAAATAACAGATTTCCTGGTGGTTTAAAAGGCAAAACCTTTCCTATTTTCATTTTGAATTTTTGCCACATTTCTGATTTTGCACCTGTCAAATCCTTTCCATCATTCACACTAAACACTCAAAAGCCTTTGGTATCATGAAGAAACAATGTTCTGGAGCACATTTGTGGAAAACCAGCAAATTTGGTCTGGACTGACGTGTTAGAATGGTTTCCCCTCATCAAGATAATAAAAAATATATATATCCTATAGAGGATATGTCATCATTTTCACCCAGGGAATAAATTTTAGTGATAAAATAGCATATTCCTTACAAAAAAAACCCCACATTTTTCCGATGTAAAAGTGAATCATTTGGGTGACTGGTCAATATTTTGCAAAAAGTCTGTTAGAGATTTTTCTGTTCCTGTTTGGTTTTGGTTTATTATGATTATTGTTATGCTGATGTAACCTACACATCTCCTGAGTGTGGTGTTCTGTCCCTTCTAGTGGCATTGGACCACTTAGAGACTAATGAGTCTGCTCTACAGCTTAGCTAAAGGCCACGTAGAGGCTCATGGACTAAACTCCAGAGATACCAGGTTCGATCCCGCCTGCTGACGACTGGGGTCTGTCGGTGTTAAACGGATTCAAAAGCTCTATATGTAAACACAGACAAGTAATATAATAAGGACTACATTTATTCCAAGGTGGAGCCAGAAGGAAGCCTCAGTAAAGATAGGATATCAACCAAAACAGTTTTAAATAATGCCACCCACCCACATCAATGGACGAGGGAAATTAATGGAGCAGGCAGTGAAATGGGACAGTCCCAGTGGCAAGGGAGGGAGATTCTCACCAAGAGATAATAGGAAGCTCCCCACTGGCTCTTGTGGTCATATGGGGAGAGGAGTGTTGATCAGCCAGAATTCCCCAGCTCCCAAGGGTTAGCCCAGGGTAGGGGCCATGTGAAGCATCTTTTGGCTCCGTTCTAGCAACCCACCATACTCACCCAAGCTATAAATGGGAACCTGGTCTAACAGATGCTGGGAGTCTAGCTGATCACCTGGTTAGGAGGGCAGGAAGGATTTTTTTCTCCCTTGGGCCAACTGGCAGAGGACCAGGGAATTTTTTGCCTTCCTTGAAGCATCTGCAAGCCACAGTGGGTTAAAGTATGAAAGCGCTTAGTACCTAACTGAGTTACTGGGGTGGAGTTTATTCATCACAACTTGCAGCAAGTTTCCAGGATAGTTAAGAGAATAAAATGAACAGTTTCCAGAAGTAAAAGACCTAGGATATTGGTTGGCTTTGGATTCCTGTGATAGGGTGAGAACTTGTGACCTTCACAGGCTGAGGTCTGACCTTGTGTCTCTCACAGGCTGGGGTACCCTCCCTGCTGCACCCTCTGATCCCCTAGTGGGGATGAAGGGCAGCAGCACAGTGCTAAGATACACCGATGAGTCCTGAGGGGGAAGGCTGAGGAGAGCCTCCTCCATGTTATGGGTTATAATGGCAAGGAGCTGTGTAACACCTGCACTGGAACCAATTAAAAGCCTACTATAGGAGGGAGAGAGAAGGAGAGAGAGAGAGAGTGAGTGAGTGCATATGTGCAGAAGAGGGTAATGTCCCTCCCTTGTGTTAAAGTTTAACAAAAGTTGCAACCTTCTGCTTAATTCCAGACATACACCAGTCCTCATTTTACCATTGTGTCCACATCAATGAATTGGTAGCTTTCATTTGACCCACTTGGAGATAGTTCAGGACTGATATGATTGGCAATACCATACTGAGATTTTCATGTTGCAGAATTAGGTTGACACTGATGTCTGTTGTGGAAATACTCAAGGGGAAAAATAGGGCTTAGGTAACAGTTTTCTTTTACTCTTCCTCTTGTGGGTTTAGAGGGATGCAAAAGAGGTAGGGCGTGAGCATCCCATGCATGCAGATGCAAGAAATATACAAAGAAAAGAGGCCTCAGTAATATAAAAGAGGCAACCCTTTTTCATGTTGTACTTGGGGCTCTTGCACAAATTATTTTGCCTTTAGCTATCCAAATGCAAAAACCACATTTCTGTCAGAAATTAAAATTCTAATAGCACATCCGTAGGCTATTGGACATAGAGTTGCTAAGGAGACAACGTGAGCAAAATAGGAGAAGCAGCCTCAACCCTGAAGTTGCTGTCTTCCTGATTGGCCCTGGTGAGCCACCCACTCATCCCAGAGATATCAACTCCTCTCAAGAGACTAGGAGGTTCACACCCTCTTTCCTACAAGAGAACAACAACCTGCTGCCTGCCTGCTTGTCAAGAGTCATTGGGGCTGATAGCAAGACCCCAGTGCCTACAGGGCCTCAGAAGACAGTCTTGGGGGGCTGGAATGGACCCTGCTTCTGAGTCCTGACATTGAGATTCACAGAAGGAACCAACTACACTTAACATAGAGGTGCTCTTATTATTTTCAAACTGGTGTGATCGATCATCTAACATGTGGAAGAGATTGCACACAAAGTAATTCAGAGAAAATGATACTTATGTTTGGTAAATACTGCCAAATGAAATATGCATTCCAAAATCTACTAGGATGACCAAACACATCTTTGCCTGCATGAAACATCGTGCAGATATTAATCAATATTTCCTGAGTTAAAATGAAGGTCAAGATGATGAGCATGAGATAGATGACACTAACACTGTTTGCATTTGCAAAATATTTTCAACCCAGAAGTAGTAGCTCTTCTGTGACATCACCATCTGAAAGTATTGTACACTCACGTTCAGCTCCTCAGTCATCAGGAGAACAACAGGCATCTCAACCAACTATATCTAAAAGATGTCTAAAAATGACTTCTTTTATAGCCACCTGAATATCAACAAAAAAATTGACCAAGATCTCATAAGAGCGATACACATTTCTGGTACTCCATTATCAGTCACTGAAAACAGTTAGCAGGCAACATTGAAACTATTAAGACCATTGCATCAGTTACAGAGCACACATTCTTTGAGTAAGTCTTTTCTACCATCAGAATATGAATATGTAACTGTGCAAGGAGAAAAAAATCAATGAAGCACTTTGGCAATATGTACAGATAGGTGGACAAATGGGGAGAAAGAATCAAACTGCGAGCTAGTACCAAATTTTTTCACAAAAGCATTGAAACAGGAGAGAATAGAAGTGCTGCAAAGTATATTACTTGCAAAATGTATGAAGTACTAAAGAAGATTGGGAATAAGTAATCATTTGCTCTACTGATGATGCCAGTAATATGAAAGCAACCTGAGATTTCACAATGGACAAATATCCACATATTACTGCAATAGGATGTTCTTCCAACAGCCTAAACTTGCTTTGTAATGATTTCATGAAGTTGGGCACACTGAAAAACATCTAGAAAACTTCAGAATGTTATACCATCTCTCTAAACTATGTAGCTGCAGACTTTAAGAAAGTGGAAGAAAACCATGGCAAGAATAAAATGACAAACTTTCTAGAAAAACAAGATGTTTTGGGGTAGTGATGCCATTTGAAAGATTCTTAAAAAACAAAGAAGCTCTTCAAGAAACAGGGATAATCAATAGGGTTACCATACAACCTGTTTTGCCTGCAGACAGTCCCCTTTTAAAGACCTATCCCAGACATCCTAATTTGCTGTGTGGTGGGGGGGCATTTGTCCCATTTGCTCTTGCAAACTCACCATCAGATCAAGAGCAAATGGAAAAAATACCCAGTTTTACCAAAAAAGTTGGGTGTGCCCCCTTAGTGGGGTGAACAGGGACATTTTCTTTTTTTTTGGGGGGGGGGGGAAAGAGCAGCAACACCAGCCTAGTGTGGCAGGGCTCAGGCCAGCCCCTTGCATGGGAGGGGGCTCAGGTGAGCAGCTCGCACCAGCTCCACATGAGGGTGGGGATGAGCCCCGTGCAGTGTCCCATTTTCTCATTGGGCAATATGGTCACTCTAATAATTGAAGATTAAAAGTGCATAGCACACTGTACTTGATGAGATATCTTTGGATTCACCTGCAGAATTCTCTGAAGATTCTAAAGTCAACTGCTCCTGCAGTTTCTGTATCTGAATCAGATAAAGCACTTTTGTCAGAGATTTCTCACGTATGGTCAAGACAACTGGTTTTTGAGAACTGAAGTGCATCTCCACTCAGGTCAGGAAGACGTAAAAGTGAAGGACTTTATTCATAGATGAGAAGGGTTCTGCTGCAAAGCAATACATGCTGCCGCAAAAACCTCTTAGATCCAAGGTTCAAAGGTAGCAATGTTAGTGATGATCGCATTGTTACAGAATTTCACTTGGTTTCTAAACAAACAACGTACTTTGGACCCAATGTTGGGGGAAAAATAGTTTCAACCCTTGCAGAATACAGAACCTCTTCCAGTATTTGATCCACTACTGCAATCTACCAAGCACATTGCTCCTATAGCATGGTGGCAAGGCCTTTGTATAATACAACCTCTGACTCCTCTAGCTTCTCATCTACTTCAGATTGCTCCATTTTCTGCAGCATATGAATCTAGTGAGTGTTTGGAAATAGCCCATTCCTTGATTGTGTGTGTCTAACAAGGGAAAAAGTTGAGAAGCTTGTTTCAATCTGTAAATATTCTCAATTTAATGAAGTACATGAAGACCAAGTTCAGAATAAGAAGTTGTAGATCTTTCAGACACAGATTATGATTAGAGAAATCACAAGGAAAAAACTTGTGCTATGCTAGCATTTCCAAGATTAATTTAGCAACTAAACTGTTTAAGCTATATTACACTTGTTCATAGGATGGCTAGTTTTGCCTACAATTATGATGCTATTTATGATGATAATGCACTATTAAAGAGTCTAAAGTTTACCATAACCTAAATACTCAAATTTACTGTGACTCCTTAATATTGTGCTGTGTAAACTACATTATATCAGTATGGGATGTTGATTTTCTGAGCTTTTTCTCTAGAAAAGGGAGTTTTTTCTGTATCTGCATTATAACATCAGGTCTCTCTTTACATACTATTTCTGAGCCCTGTAGATATAACATTCATTTTAATTTACAAGCCAACGATATTTAATGCTTTCTATTTGAACATTTTTCATCCCTCCCCCCCATTTTAGTGATGTGACAACAGGCAAAAAATACAGTTAAGTACCGTAGTGTGCAGCTGTAGCTCTAACAGTAGATATACTTATTTATCATTCAAAAGTAAATAATTTATAATTATTCATTTCATAAATATACCTATCAGTACTTTCTATGTGCTAACAATTATATATAATTCATTTCTTATTCTTAATAAAGTTTAGTTTTGATAAGCAAGATATTTCATTGTTTCTGAAAATTTCCATTTTCCCCCAACATTTCCCATCCCCCTAAAAAACACCCTCGTGTTTTTTTCATGCCTTCAAAATTTCTAGAAATTTTATATATCTTGCTCTGCTACAATGGGGATTCTCAAATATTTTCATAGTGCAGACCACAACTTAATATAGAAAGTGTTTCATGAATCAATAACCCTGTAATTTGTCACCATGGGAAAAAATCCCCCATCCATTTCCAACCATACATATCAGTGTGGCAAATACAGTTGCTTATATATGGATTTTAATGTGATTTAGCAGTTAGAAACAAATAATAGCCAACCATCTGACCAGTAAACTCAGGCTTTGCCAAGCACCAAAAAGCGTTCTTTGAACTAATAGTGGTCACTGTACTAGAGTCTGAAAACTTCTGTGTGCCTCTGGAGGGCAGTATGTCATGGAGTGTAGCTGCTTTAGAACTCTGCTTCTGGCTCCTTCTAACTGTGCAGAGCCTTGACCTATAACAGCAACAGAAAAAGGGACTGAACAAATTTCTGGGTATGAAGAGTGATGCCGCAGAGCTAGCATTCTCCCGCTATCATTTTACCTTCAAGGCTAGATTATCAGTTCTTGTTCTCCTTAACTGGTCCCTTTTTGATTTGTACAAGCTGATAATCCTGTGTCATAAAAAAGTGAATTTTGACAGTAGAGAATTCAATTCATTTCCTTCTATTTCTGTTTCATGTTCACAGACATTTTGAGATTTTTTAATCTTACAAAGTAATAAATTTGACAGTGATGGCCCTTAACATAAAAGTGGTACAGTATCTCAAAATGGAAAATTGTCATATTTAATTATTATTTCCTACTTCATTCTGCCCCATAGTGATTGGTTTGGGACCAGTGTTGTAGTTGTTGTGCATACAAAACCTTCACTAAGTCAATGGGAGTTGAATATGTGCAATGGATTGTAGGCTTAAACACTTGTGCTTTGCATTTTATACATTGCATATGTCTTAATATTTTGCATTAAAAGAAAATTAAAATTAAGTACTGAATGAGGTTGAAAACACAGTCAACTTTATTGTACGATAGAGGAATTCTGTAGTCTTCAGCTTTGAAGTGAAAAATATAGTAGAAAAATTAAGAATAATATCTGTCTTATTTGAACAGTATCTTATTGCAGTGATAGATTAAACCAGTCTTCTGTAGTTTGGAAAAGAAATCAGGATTTACAGAATGCAGTGGTTGAAAAATTAAACACTATGAAAATGAAATTCTGAGAGGCAAGGTAAATTACTGTTAATCCTTTACTATTAAATTATTCTAAACACACAAGAATTAGCATACATTGAGTTGCTCCCTAATTAGTGTAGAATTCCTTCTGTAATTTATTGAAAACTAAGTGCTTTGAAGAGCATACCAGATTAACAGAGCAGTTAGCTACTTATCTTTTACAGGAATGATCACATCTTCCTAGTTTAGACGCCTAATTCTGCAACCAATTTGTCCCAGGCATCTGCTATCACAGTGCTGCAGTGCAAAAATCTGGTCTTAGAAATTGTTCCAAAACATCATGTTGACATTACAGATATTGAAAAATTTAGAGATGAGACTTCTTCTCAATGGAAGAAGGAGATCATTTTCCCCAAGACAATTTACCCTGGCATCCTAAGTGGCAAATATGTTAAGGTTTTCTTATCTGTGTCTGATTGCTTTGCAGAACTGCTCCAACGAATCTGATTGAGCTGCTATCTAGATAAATCTCATCTGCTTCATATTGTTGAATGAATGTTCAAAAGGTTAGATTGTTAAAGACTGGTAGGAAAGCCTTCTATTTTATGGAATATGCTGACTCCTCAGGAGGTGCTTAGAAAATCCCCACTTCTTAGGAGAGGGGAAAGGAAGGGAGATACAATAATTTGGTTTCAGTGAACCTCCTTTTTCAAGTGTGTGTTACATAATGTTTACTAAACATTATTTCTCTTGGCTATTATTCCATTTTTACATATTGCTGTTTTCCAGTAAATTACAGATGGGGTAACTCACTTCAACACAGCATATTTGAAATTCAGAACAGAACTCAAACTTTTGCCATTCACAGTGTTACAACCTGGAATTTTGTGAATTCTTATCTGCTGCTCACAGCAACTTCAAGTTTATGCAAAGGTCTTCATTTTCTCTTGCTGTGTATGGTGGAGGGGAGGGAAAGAATCTCCTGATCCCAGAGAGCAAAGGGCACTCTTCTTTGAGTAGGGGTGAGAGAATATCCTCTGAAATGTCAGTTCACTTCATAGGCCCTTGTCAGAAAGTGGCCCAGAAAGGTCAAAGACATTAGCATTTCTGCCTTCTATGCCGAACAATCCTCAAGCTTAACAATAATGGGCAGAAGAAGGGCACTAGCAGCTTACCCCTTTCTGTGAAATTCCTTAGAAGTCTGCAGCATTGTTCCTATGAAAAATGGAGAAGAAATTCCCTCTAGTGTACCAGACTAATAGGAAACTTACTCAGCCTTGTGGAAATCATACCTTGCTTTATGGGAAACCCTGCTTTTGGAACGGGACCTTCCTGAGCTAGGACTGATGTGTTCCTTAATAGCACAGATGTACTCTGGCCCATACCACTGGAAGACACAGCACAGTGGGAACAAGAGTCATATGATTGCTCAGTGTGGATTGGCCAGTCCATCTCCTGCAGAAAACCCACTCCTTGGATTGGTGAGATTACCAGCCCTTACAAAAAGAGAAGATGGGAAAGGAGGCAGCTTGTTGCCTCCAGAAAACTGTGGAGGGAGTGAAAGGGTCTCTTACCCCAAAATATATCAGTGATAAAAGAGGGGTTAGAAGTACAAAACAAAATAAGATTCATGTTGGAAATTCAGTATGCAGGCTAAGGAGTTTATGGGAAAATCATTCAAACACAAATAGTCAATTACTAAAAATAACAGTGAAGAATAAGTTACCCCAGAGTATGCCATACAATTTAGTAGTGAAACAGGCCAATACAAATTTAGGCTGAATACACAGAGGCATCCTGTTACAGACCGAGAGGTAATTGCATCTTTGGCAGAAGAATCATACCCAACGCATCTGGACTAATGCACTGAGTTCTGTTCAATTTATTACCAGAACAATAAAGTGGGTGAGGTATTAGCTTTTATCGGACCAACTTCTGTTGGTGAGAGACACAAACTTTTGAGCTGGGACCAACATGACCATAACAACTTATTACCAAAATGATTTTACAAATTGCTCAGAATTCAGAGAATAGCAACAAAAGTGATTAAGAGTCTGAAGCACTTGATTTATGAGAACAAATGAAAAGCATGTCCTAAATGAAGGTTAAGAAAGGTCAGGCTGGGGGCATAATATAGCCAATATTTGAACAGAGTGTGTGTAACTGGGGTTAAATAGAAAATATATACCAAATATAAGGAAAAGAGATTCAACACAGATTAATTATGCTTTTAAAATAATCTGTAAAGGGATGAGGTAGAAATCCCATCATTTTATAGAAACCCCATATAAATTTAGACTGGACAAAACTTTAGAAAAGTTTCTATGGGAGGAAAGAATTCTGCATTGTCAGGAAAATGGAATCAAAGACTAAACAGGTCTTTTCCATCTTTAATTTTGTTATTTCTGTGAATTTAAGGTGAATTAAACATGTTCATTCGTCTAATTCTTCCAGACACCAAAGTACATTACATTAGTATTTTCTATTTTTTGCAGTGTTCCTGAGCTGGCAGGCAGCAGTGAATCTTTGGCACAGGTCATTGCAATACTACACAACCACCCGGTTAACGAAGGTTGGACAGACGTGAATGTACAAAGCACTCAGACCCAAAATAAATGCACTGAGATTCATCAGCATGAAGAGTTAAAATTAAAGCAATAAAAAGGCAATCATTATATAATCAGCCAAAATAAAATGAAATAACAGTGTCCAAACCAGCCTTTCCATTGATTTTATGACTTCTAGTAAACATTTATTTTGGAGTTGTGCATAAGGCCTTATCTACACAAGCTTATACAAGTCTCTTGAAGAAAAAAAAAAGGTGCTATACCAGCAAAAAGTGCATAACTGCATTAGCAGTAAGTAGGGCTTTTTCTGATATACAGATTTGTGTGGGGTTCTTAAATTACAACCTTAAGCAACATTATTACACTCACAAGAATTTTTAGTGTAGATCTGGCCTTGCAACTAAATTACAAAAAGACTAATGCTTCCAAAAATCAGAGAGTTTGAAAAGCTAGTATTTTGAAAGTCAAATATTCAGGATGTAGTGAAGGTTTCCGCATTAAAACTCAGATTTAAAAATACTCCTCTAGCAGTTTGATATGTTGTCATTTCTTTTTTGCCCTGTGTTTCCTGACTCTCCCCTAGGGCCTTACTGAGCTCTCTACACAAAGCACCCATCACAAACCTTCACACTCCTCTCAGGCTCCTTTCCTTTATTCTCTTGACAGAGTCTCTTTATCCTTTCCACATGAAGCTCTGCTTCCCCAACTCCTTAGCTCACCTGCACCCTGAACTCCCTTCTCCAGTCTGTTTCCCCAGCTCCGGTGGGCCAGTGTCCTCTGCACTGCCACCTCTCCTCCTGCTTTGTGTCCCATCCCAGCTCTCTCACAACCCTTCTCCCTTCTATTCCCAACAGTACTTCCTTCATTGCTCTTTCCTCTTCAGGAAGGAGATAAAGTTGGGTGAGTGGGAAGAAACAATATAGTTCCTCACATACTCCTTCCCACCACTCACCCTATAATTACACACATGCCCACTACCAAGGGAGACATACCAGACTTTGGAGCTCAGCAAGCTTAGGGTAGGTAGATATAGGGGCTCCAAGGGGCATCTGTGAAGAGGTAGTGGAGGATGGGAGTGGAAAAAGGTTGCTTCGAGTAAATGATCTCCAGTGCAGATCCCTTTTTCTCACACTCAACTCCAGCTCCTGGTCACTACTACTCTCCTCATTATCCTCTTCACAGGGAGTAGTTTTTCTTTCTTGGTCTCACTGATCTCTTACTCCTACCTTAATTATGCTTTTGTTCAGTGGCTTCCTCTCTTGGTCTAAAAAGGTATTTAGGAGCCTCTCCTTTAGTCCTTCAAACTTCCTAGATGCAATTAGAACAGGAGTACTTGTAGCACCTTAGAGACTAACAAATTTATTTGAGCATAAGCTTTTATGGGCTACAGCCCACTTCTTTGGATGCATAGAATGGAATACATATTGAGGAGATATATATACACATACAGAGAGCATGAAAAGGTGGGACTTGTCTTACCAACCCTGAGAGGCCAATTAAGTAAGAGAAAAAAACTTTTGAAGTGATAATCAAGATAGCTCAGTACAAACAGTTTGATAAGAAGCGTGAGAATACTTACAAGGCTAGATAGATTCAATGTTTGTAATGACTCAGCCATTCCAAGTCCCTATTTAAGCCTAACTTGATTGTATCTAGTTTGCATACCAATTCCAGCTCAGCAATTTCTCCTTGGAATCTGTTTTTGAAGCTTTTCTGTTGCAAAATTGCCACCTGCAGGTCTGTCATTGAATGACCAGACAGGTTAAGGTGTTCTACTGATTTTTGAGTGTTATGATTCCTGATGTCTGATTTGTGTCCATTAATTCTTTTGCGTAGAGACTGTCCGGTTTGGCCAATGTACATGGCAGAGGGGCACTGCTGGCACATGATGGCATATATCACATTGGTAGATGTGCAGGTGAATGAGCCCCTGATGGTGCGGTTGATGTGATTAGGTCCTATGATGATGTCACTTGAATAGATATGTAGACAGAATTGGCATAGGGCTTTGTTGCAAGGGTAGGTTCCTGGGTTAGTGTTTTTGTTCAGTGATGTGTGGTTGCTGGTCAGTATTTGCTTCAGGTTAGGGGGTTGTCTGTAAGCAAGGACAGGTCTGTCTCCCAAGATGCAATTAGGGGACTAGACTGTAGCAGTAGCCCTCAGCCCTCTTTCCCATGCCAGCAGCTTTCAGGTCCCCCAATTGTCACGGTGCCCCCTTCAAAACTTATCTTAAAGATTGGCAACTATGGACAGTCCCCAGCACCAATATCTCAGCTTCACTTCAATAGCAGAAGGATGGAGACATGCTATTTATATCTAGTCAGTCAAAGCTGAGGCATTTGCCAGAGAATCAACTTGACTACCTACTCCAACAAACCTCACGCTAGCCCTTCATATCATGATCACCAGGAGTTACATTTGGGTGGGGAAGGAGCAGGGAAAAAATATTTTGTACCCCCTCCCCTGCAAAAAAAAGTTAAAGCCCAGTTTGTTTCCAAGTTCAATTATTTTATCTAGGAAGTGGTTTATGGATTGGGTCCTTGGTGCCTAGGAGATAGTTATTCAGTCACCACAAACCCCCAACAGACGACAATCCTTAAACTCTTATATGAAGGGACTGGGAACAGGGATTTTTCTCCAGTGCTGCCTACCCCGGAAATTCCCTGTGATTTTTCAAAGCATGCTGAAAATCTGCGACATATCTCTCATCTTTTTAAGGTGTCAAGTTGACTAGGAAGGTTTTCTTTCAGGGATTTGTGGTGTTGGGAAATGTTCACTGTTATCACACAAAATTATAAGTTTGTATTTATCAAAACTAATACCAAACTAAGAGAAAAAAACAACTAGAGTGTGATGCAAGAAACTAAATTACAAGTAGCTAGTTATTTATAAAGTACCAAAACAATGAGCTCAAGATGAATTGCATTATTTCTAGGCATATACTTAACCTGTTTACACACGCACATGTTTTGTAGGCTTGCTTTAGGTGCCGATTTTTCAAAATTGAGCACAAACCATCTGTCTGGTAAAAGTGATAATATTCATTTCAACTCCTTCTAAAAGCAGGTAAACCCAGGTGTCCTATGCAAAGCAGAGTGATTACGGCTCATAGCTATATGCCTGTAATTTGTACATTTCAAAAAGCAGGAAGAAAGCCAAAATTTCACTATTACCTATGTAAGCTGGTTACCTACAAAGTATGAATTTCTAGTGTCTGTAAATTATAAGCTTCAAGTGCTTTAATTTTAAATACTCATGTTTATATGATAGCAAACATAAGAATTGTTTTATTGAAACTAATGTCTCTTTTTTTCAAAGTTCATGAAAGCTCTCTAGATATACACATGTGCAGATAGATTGTCAAACTTAAATTCACAGAAGTAGTTCTGTACATCTACTTTGTGCAAAAAATTCCAGCTGTGTACATTCAGATACCAGATTTGCTCACACAAATCTGGATTTTGCTTGCAAAATTTGACCTATATAATGAATGCTGCAATATAAATATAATGTGCATACGGAAAGCTTTCAGTGAATATGCATCTTCATCTTGTGGAGTCAGATGTGAGGATTTGCAGATTCTTATAAAATATTTATTCCTTAAGTGTCACAATAGCTTGTTTTGAGAAACAGAAATTCCTTAATGCATTATATACACACTCTGTTGTGAAATAGAAATTCCTTAATGCATTATATACACACTCTTCTGAAACCCATTAAATCTCTACAAACAAGCTAACAAAAACTATTAGTTAGAGCTAAAAAATGAACAAACAAGAAAAACAACAAAAGAATCAAAAGGCAGATGCACCAGAGATTCCATGAAGTTCATTATGAAGCTACTACATAGAAAAAGTATCTGATTGCCTTATTAGGTTTACCATTTTATATTCACAATACCCTTGAAATATGAAAGGCAACATCACCTATGGGCTAGAGCATTGGCTTAGGATTCTGGAGACCTAGATTCTATTTCCAGCTTTGCCAATGACCTGCCAAGTACTTCTGGGTAAAGTTAAACAGTTGAAAAATGCAGATTTGATAAACTTTTTTTGAATGTGCATTGGTTTAATGAAATTGTTCACATTTAAAAAAAACAGAAAAGTCAAAACTTTTGTTTTGGCATTTTTGAAATCAAATTTTTTTTTTGCTTGGAAATGTCCTTTAATTAGAAAATTAAAACCTTTAAAATTGGTCAAAATTGAAACAAAACTCAACATTTTAGGTTGAGCAAAACATTGGCTGATTAAAAACATTTTTTCTTCTGGGGTTTGAATTTGACAACTTTTTAGGGTTGACCCCAAAATTTGATTTTTCAGAATTGCCAATGAGCCAAAAACTCCATTAGTCACACAGCTCTACTGCTAGGTGGTCTTGGTCAAGTCATTTCACCTCTTCTGTGCCTCAGTTTTCTCACCTGTAAAATGGGGATAATGAAACTGCCCTCCCTGTAAAGTGCTTCAATTTGAACTGATGAACTGTGCTATAGAAGAGTTATTACTATTATCTCCATAAGAACAGTCATACTGGGTCAGAGCAAAGGTCCATCGAGGCCAGTATCCTGTTTTCTGACAGTGGCCAATGCTGCGTGCTTCAGAGAGAATGAACAGAACAGGTAATCAAGTGATCCATCCCCTGTTGCACATTCCTAGCTTCTGGCAAACAGAGTCCAGGGACACCATCCTTGTCCATCCTGGCTAATAACTATTGATGGACCTATTCTCCATTAATTTATCTAATTATTTTTTGAACCCTGTTACAGTCTTGGCCTTCACAATAGCCTCTGGCAAAGAGTTCTACAGGTTGACTGTGCATTGTGTGAAGAAATAGTTCCTTTTGTTTGTTTTAAAACTGTATCCTATTCATTTCATTTGGTGACTCCCTAATTCTTGTGTTACGAGTAAACAACACTTCCTTATTTACTTTCTCCACAACAGTCATGATTTTATAGACCTCTATCATAGCCTCTCTTACTCATCTCTTTTCCAAGCTGGAAAGTCCCAGTGTTATTTATCTCTCCTTATAGGGAAGCTGTTCCAGACCCCTAATCATTTTTGTTACTCTTTTCTGAACATTTTTCAATTCCAATATCTTTTCTGAGATAGGGCGACCACATCTGCATGCAGTATTCAAGATATGGGTGTACAATAGATTTATATAGAGGCAATATGATATCTTCTGTCTTATTATCTGTCCCTTTCTTAATGATTCCCAATATTCTGACAGCTTTTTTGATGACTGTTGCATATTGACTGGATGTTTTCAGAGAACTATTCACAATGACTTCAAGTGGTAATAGCAAATTTACACCCCATTATTTTATGTGCAGTTGGGATTATGTTTTCCAATGTGCAGTATCTGCATTTATCAATAATGAATTTAATCTACCATTTTGTTTCCCAGTCACCCAGTTTAGTGAGATCCCTTTGTAACACTTCATAGTCTGCTTTGGACTTAACTATCTTGAGTAATTGTGTGTCAGCTTCCAATTTTGCCACCTCATGGTTTACCTCTTTTTCCAGACCATTTATAAATACATTGAGTAATACTAGTCCCAATACAGACCCCTGGGGGACACCATTATTTATCTTTCTCCATTCTGAAAACTGACCATTTATTATACCTTTTTTTTCCTATCTTTTAGTCAGTCACTGATTCATGAGAAGACTTTCCCTCTTATCCCATGACAGCTCACTTTGCTTAAGAGCCTTTGGCGAGGGACCTTCTCAAAGTCTTTCTGAAAATCTAAGTACACTATATCTACATGGTCCCTCTTGCACACATGCTTGTTGACCCCCCAAAGAATTCTATTACATTTGTGAAGCATGATTTCCTTTACAAAAGCCATGTTGATGCTTCCCCAACAAATCATGTTCATCTATTGTCTGACAATTCTGTTATTTACTATAGTGTCAACCAGTTTGCCTAGTACTGAAGGTAGGCTTACTAGCCTATAATTGCCAGGATCACCTCTGGAGCCTTTTTTTAAAAAAAATTGGTGTCACATTAGCTATCTTCCAGTCATCTGGTACAGAAGCTGATTTAAATGATAGACTACAGGCTACAGTTAGTAGTTCTGCAATTTCACATTTGAATTCCTTCAGAACTCTTGGTTCTGAAGGAATTCAAAGGAAGGAATAATAAGTCACTAGGCCATCTGGTCCTAGTGACTTATTATTGTTTAGTTTATCAATTTGTTCCAAAACTTACTCTAAGGACCTCAATCTGGGACGCTTCCTCAGATTTGGCACCTAAAAGAATGGCTCAGGTTTGGGAATGTCCTTCACCTCCTCAGCTGTGAAGACTGATGCAAAGAATTCATTTAGTTTCTTGTCCTTATCATTCTTGAGTGTTCCTTTAGCATCTCAATCATCCAGCAACCCCACTTCCTGCCTCTGGTGTGCTTTAAAAAATTGCTGTTATTTCTTGGTTCTTTGGCTTGCTGTTCTTCAAATTCTTTTTTGACCTTCCTAATTATGTTTTTATACTTCATTTGCCAGAGTTTATGCTCCTTTCTATTTTCCTCTATAGGATTTAATTTCTAATTTTTAAATGATGCCTTTTTGCCTCTTACTGCTTCTTTTACATTTTACAAAATGAAGAACTGAGGCCCAGAGAGTCTAAGTGTCTTGCCCTGGGTCACACAGGAAGTCTGTGGCAGAGCAGTGACTTCAACCAAGGTCTTCTAACTCCTAGGTTAGTGCCCTAACCATTGGACCATCGTTTCCCTCCAGATGCCACTTCCAGTTCAGATGCTGCTGATTTTATGTGGAAGGCACATAGATACTATTGTGATAGGTGGCAGTATAAAATCCTAAGACAGGTAGCATATGATAAACAGGAATTGTTAAAGAATTCTGAAGCCCTAGATCCAAGTCCAGAGGTCTTTAGTCAGTTTTCAGTCAGTACTAACTCAGTCTTCTCTTGATATTAAGTAAGAGCTCCAGGAGTTCATTCTGGGACCCGAGAAATGAAACATTCCATTCAAGAATGCTTTCTTTTTAAAATTCAGTATTCAAAATAATGAGAGTTTTTCATTGATCTTATGGTACAATATGCATTACAAAAATGAAGTCAGTGCATCTATTTTCTTTATTTTCATTTCATATAAGATTTTGTAAATTTGAGCATACCACAATGAAAGTCAAAGCTCTAGTAAAGAACCTTCACACTTCCTAGGAATAGTAGGCCCAACAATGTATTCCCAGGATACTGAGAAAGGTTTAAAAATGAGGTGAACTTGAATAAGCTTTGAACTAATCAAGCTGAAACTGAACTCCTCTCACACCTAGTGAAGATCAAAAAGACTTTACTGCCAGCAGATTGTCTGGTTGTAGTTAATAGCTTGTACCGCACTGAGACAAACTGTTTTATCATCTAGTCTGGAAGTATTACAGGAAACAGAAGTCAAAAGTTCAATTTGGCCAATCTACAGGGCAACAAAAACATGAGATTTTTAAAGCTGTTCTCTCTATGCAAAACCCCATAAAGTTAACCCATTATGCTCACAGGCATACACTAACTGCAGAGATGAGGAAACAGTATAATGACAAAATGATTCTGATTATAAGAAAATAAGATGAGACTCAAATCAGAGTTTCATTTACATTATGGCTTTTTCACATCATGGTGGTAGTGGGTATAAATTTAATGTACATAGGCAGAACAGTGTAAAGTGCTTTAGTGTAAATGAGAACTCACACCTATGTCTTTTTTGTTTGTTTTAATGTAGAGCAACAATGACGAAAAGTAAGAAATTCAAAGTAGTAAACATTCTGAAATTAACTCATACATTGTGGAAAGATTTTAGGGTCTTTTGACAAAAGAGTACATGTTATATTCATATATAATTTGTCCTGTGCAGGCTAGACATTGTGCAAAAAATTATTTATATACTCCAAGTTGCTTTTGTTGTACTTTAATATAGTCTCTATACTACAGAGACTATACTGGCATAGTTATGTCAGAGTATATATGCCAGAATAACCCTGTGGTGTAGAAATGGCTTACACTAAAAATGGAGGATTTTTTCCAATTGCTGACATCATCTCCCTAAATGAAGTTAGTAATGTTGACAGAAGACTTCTTCCATCAACACAGTGAGTGGTGTATTTTTTCCCCCCACATAGACCAATATAGCTATGTTTGCCTAACTTTTAACTGTAGACCAAGCTCTAAAAATTGTACATGCTCTAGAGTGTCCTTTTAGGGTATATCTACACTGCAATTAGACACTCATGGCTGGTCTATGACACCTGACTTAGGCTCATGGGGGTCAGGCTATGGAACTTTTTAATTACAGTGTAGACATTCAGCCTTAAACTGAAGCCTGAGCTCTGGGATGTTCCCACCTTGCAAGGTTTGTGATCCTGAGTCAACTGGCATGGGAAAGCTGCAGGTGTCTAACTGCAGCGTAGACATACCCTTAGCGACATGCAAGTGGGTTGGGCTTTCTGACTAATCAACCTAACTTTAGAGCAGTGGTTTAGAAGTGTCCATTAAAAGAAGGAAACTGTAAGTAGTGGAAGCTTTGAAAAATGATGGCCATAATCAGTAATATTGATTCCAGGATCTCTAACCAAGAAAAATATTTCTGGACTATTTATAGAGCTAAATATATATTTTATGTCAACAGTGTCACCTCTGGAAGAGTAATAAATACAAAACTAAAAAAATGAGATAATGCCATCTAGCTCTCCTTTAGCACTTTTCATCAGCAGACCTCAAAGGCCCAGGTCATCAAAGACACTAAATGCCTAAATACTTTGAAGGTCTGGGCCAAAGTGCTTTAGAGATTCTTGCTGCTCTGTCTATAGACACTTGCGTGTAGGTGAGGAGGCTGTCTGGGCAGTACCCCTTTCCCCATGACTCATTTCCCAGAAAGTTTTCTGCTCCTCTTAATGTCTGGGAATGCAGAAGGTAAACAGAGAGAGTATAGTGATTGTAGATGGAGTGAGTACTAATCAGCGAACACATCAGGTAGAAGTGCATACCTCTCCCCTCCTAGTGTCAGATAGAAGGGGGGCCTGGATACCGACCATGATTATCCTTCCATCAGAGGGTTTTAAATATCCAGGGTCAGTCCCAGTCAAATTGGGACTATTAGCTATTATGCTTCAGTGTAAAAGTCATGGCAGAAATATATTATGAAGGGTGCTGGCATAACAAGTACCCATAAAGTAGTGTGGTGCATTGCTGTTGAACACATGGAAAATGGTTCAGGTCACCTTCAGGGCCGGCGCTTCCATTTAGGCGACCTAGGCGGTTGCCTAGGGCACCAGGATTTGGGGGGCTGGCAATTTGGCGGCGGGAGGTCCTTCCGTGCTCCTGGTCTTCGGCTGCAATTCGACAGCGGGGAGTCCTTCCGCGCTCTGGGTCTTCGGCGGCAATTCGGCAACTGGTCCTTCACTCGCTCCAGGACCTGCCACTGAAGTGCCCTGAAGACCGGGAGCACGGAAGGACACCCCCCGCCACCGAATTGCCGCAGACCGGGAGCGTGGAAACCCTGGCGCCACTCCTGGTCACCTTTAGTGATGTGTTGTATAGCCACTAGAGTTAGGGCAGCAGGAGAGAGACAGATTTTACTGATGCTTTTAATGAAAGCTTTTATTGTGCTCATCATGCATTATTCACTCTGAGAGAGCTGAAATAAAAAATAATAGGTTTTATTTCTAGGATTTTTTCTGGTCACAACTTTAAGGGAATTTGTCCTTTAGACAGAAAACAATTTAAATGCAAAGTAATTTGTATTTATCTTCATTTGTTTCTCCTGAAGTTGATTATTCATTTTCAGTATAACATTATACACTTTGATCATGTTTATTCATTGCTGATCTGCATGCCAACAAATGACACCTCTTGCTCTAAAATCAATTAGCTATTTAAATGTAGAAGAACATACGTCAAAGAAAAAAGTCTTTTTGCTTTCTTCTTAAATGATGTACAAACAAAGAAGGATTTTTAAAATAAATGTAGACACAATTCTAATGCATTTATACAGTATTGACATCCAGTATAAATTTAGTAAAAGCATACTTATAAAAAAATAGGAAATTAAAATATAAATATGTCTAAGTGTTTGACATTTCTATACACTGCTGGCAAGGGCTTAACATGAATAAATAATTTCCAAAACCAGCTTGATTAGTTTCATGTATAAGGATATGAGAAAGTATTTGTTATAAATACTAAAATAGAATTTTGAATTATTGCAAAGTTAATTTGATATCGCTCTATGAGATAATGGTGTGTATTTTATATATATATAAAATCTGTATTTAATTAGTTTATGATAATTACAGTTTGAAAAATAAATACTTAGTTAATCTGTGTTTTAACAATGTTGTAAGGTGTATGGTTTGAATGTAATAGTTTAAAGGAGATAAATGTGTATAAAATTTTATATTTTTAATGGTTAGCCATAAGATCAAGCAGCTCCAGTTCAAGAAAGTAAGGTAGCTTAATAGCAAACATAGCAAGAGTAAGGGCAGATAAATGAAAAGAGGGAACTTTCACAATATTAAGGGAACACTAAGGCCAAAGTTTAGGCCAAAAGAAAGGTTCCCATTAAAAAAAAAAAGAAAAGAAAAAAAAACAGCAAACACTATTTAAATGAAAACTGGGATAGGACCTTCACAGCACAACAACAGAGTAAATGTTAAAACAGTAGCTCTAAGTGGTTGGGACAACTATAACACACACAATAGTGGAACAGCACTTTACATTGTTTTAACTGTGTAAACTCACCAAGCTAAACATAGGAGTAGTATTTTACTGCTGAGAGAAGATTAAACAGCCATGGAAGATTCAGAGTTATGCCAGGTCTATACTACAATGTTTTGCCAGCACAGCAGTGTTGGTCACGGTTGCGGTGTGTAACCTGCATAGCTGTGCTGGCAAAAGCCCCTACTGTAGACAGATTTATACTGGCAAAACTGTACTTTGTCTGGTATAACTTACGTCAAGTCTACACTACAGATTTCTGCCAGTCTGGCTAGGTTTGACCAGAGGCATGAAGAGCTGACTAGCATAGCTGTGTGGGCAGACGTTTCTAGTGTAGATTCAGCTGTACTGGCAAAGTTTGTTTCATTCATGGAGGGTAGTATTACTATAATAGTATGGTGATGCTCTGTATCTTAGAGGAAGGTCTTGAACCTCCATGTTCATCCTTATAATATGGTTGTGTAGTATCCAGTGCAAAGTTTGTCATGTCGAGTTTCTGCGGAAGGCTCATGATGCACTGAGCACTGTTACAGTAATGTTTTAGGTTGTAATTTGATGTATATATTTATGAGGCTAAATATGTATCCTCATGGCTTAAGACAAGCCCAGGCAAAAACTCTCCAGGAGCAGAGGCCCTGGCAAAACTCTCCAGGATCAGAGGGGCAGTTCACAGCTCATCAGTTCACAGCATAGGAAAAACTCAGCCCAGCCTCACAGGAACAAAGGACACTGACCTAGGCAGCAGCAAAGAATCTGTTGGACTCTTGAGTGAGTTACCCTCTTTCCCTTGGTCAGTTTGGGACTATGGTGAGGTAATACTCACCTGACTCTGAAGGGGTGGGAGGGGCACAAAGCCAAGAGGGAAGAAAGGACGTGATAAAAGGGAGTGACATGCTCTCTCTCTCTTCCACCTCCATCTACAGACAAAACCACCAAGCAAATGAAGTGCCGATCAATAGGGAAAGCTTGGCTGAAGGGCAACCAGCCAGCCTGTGGTGGGAAACATCTAAGGGCATTTGTAAGGGCACTGACAGTGTTAAGATCAGCTTAGAACACATTTTGCTTTTATTTCATTTGACCAAACCTGACTTGTTGTGTGTTGACTTATAATCAATTCAAATCTATCTTTTGTAGTTAATACATTTGTTTGTTTATTCTACCTGAAGCAGTGTGTTTGGTTTGAAGCATGACAGATACTCCATTGGGATAACAAGCCTGGTACATATCAATTTCTTTGTTAAACAGATGAACTCATGCAAGCTTGCAGCATCCAGCGGGCATAACTGGACACTGCAAGACAGAGGTTCCTGGGGTTGTGTCTGGGACCGGCGACATTGGCTAGTGTCCTTCATTTGCACAGTCCAAGCAGCGGCTGGCTAAAAGTGCTCACTCACTTAGCTGGGAACAGCTTACATGCTAGAGAGTGTATATGAACAGCACAGGAGTGGGGGTACTCACAGCAGAGCAGGATAAGGCTGGCTCCCAGAGTTGAGGAATTCAGTGACCTAGCAGATCACCAGTCCAGATAACACCAGGGGAACATCACTGATACAAAGTAAAACTTTGCCAGTACAACCTGAGCCTACACAGTTGCCATTTGGTAGTAGCTATACCAAAACTTTCCCAGGGTTGATCTGGCCTAACAGAAGAAATGTTGCAGTTTCATTGTCAATGTAATATTTCTTAAGGACAGCTGTTGGATGGGGGGAATCATTCTTTCTGTGGGTGAAGGGTCCTGCCCTGGTAAATAGAAGAAAAAGCAAAGCACTTTCTATTCTCAACTCAGATTTTTGCTTTTTCAAAAATGAAAACATTTTGAAACTATTCACTGTAAAAAGGATGACTGTTCTCTGGAAATGGTTGATTTCTGCCTAAGGAAAATGTTGCTTCATCTCCCCACCCTATAAGTAGCTGGATTTTAGTACCTGGAAAAGTGATATACAGTATATGTTATCCATATGACAGATTTTCCAAATTCTTGAGTCTTTTGAAATCTTTGAATGAAAATCCTATTTAAAAATGATCAGTTGTTGTTATTACTGACATTTTAACCAAATGTCTCCATAATGGATACATGTCATATAAACACATATGTGGGGTGTAGATGTGCAGTGAGGAAGCCTAACACATGGAATTAGGCTAATAGAATCATAGAATATTAGGGTTGGAAGAGACCTCAGGAGGTCATCTAGTCCAATCCCCTGCTCAAAACAGGACCAAACACCAAATAAATCATCCCAGCCAAGGCTTTGTCAAGCTGGGCCTTAAAAACCTCTAGGGATGGAGATTCCACCACCTCCCTAGGTAACCCATTCCAGTGCTTCATCACCCAGTTAAATAGTGCTTCTTAATATCCAACCTAGACCTCCCCCACTGCAACTTGAGACCATTGCTCCTTGTTCTGTAATTTACCAACCCCGAGAACAGCCGAGCTCCATCATCTTTGGAACCCCTCCTCCAAGTAGTTGAAGGTTGCTATCAAATCCCCCCTCACTCTTCTCTTCAGCACACTAAACAAGCCCAGTTCCCTCAGCCTCTCCTCATAAGTCATGTGCCCATCCCCCTGATCAATTTTGTTGCCCTCCGCGGGATTCTCTCCAATTTTTCCACATCCTTCTTGTAGTGTGGGGCCCAAAACTGGACGCAGTATTCGAGATGTGGCCTTGCTAGTACCAAATAAAGGGGAACAATCACTTCCCTCGATCTGCTGGCAATGCTCCCACTAATACAGCCCAATATGCTGTTGGCTTTCTTGGCAACAAGGGCACACTACTGACTCATATCAGCTTCTCATCCATTGTAATCCCCAGGTCCTTTTCTGCAGAACTGGCACTGAGCTCGTTGGTCTCCCACCTGTAGTGGTGGATGGGTTTCTTCCCTCCTAAGTGCAGGAGTCTGCACTTGTCCTTGTTGAACTCATCAGATTTCTTTTGGCCCAATTTTCCAATTTGTCTAGATCTCTCTGGACCCTATCCCTACCCACCAGTGTATCTATCTCTACCCACAGCTTAATGCCATCTGCAAACTTGCTGAGGGTGCAGTTCATCCCATTATCCAGATCATTAATAAAGATGTTGAACAAAAGTGGCCCCAGGACAGACTCCTGGGGCTCTCCACTTGATACCAGCTGCAACTAGATATCAAGCCATTGATCAGTACCCATTGAGCCCCACAATCTAGCCAGCTTTTTGTCCACCTTAGAGTCCATTCATCCAATCCATACTACTTTAACTTGCTGGCAAGAATACTGTAGGAGACCATATCAAAAGCTTTACTAAAGTCAAGATATATCACATCTACTGTTTTCCCTATATCCACAGAGCCAGTAATCTCATCATAGAAGGCAATCAGGTTAGTCAGGCATGACTTGCCCTTGGTGAATCCATGTTGACTGTTCCTGATCAATTTCCTCTCCTTCAAGTGCTTAAAAATGGATTCCGTGAGGCCTTGTTCCATGATTTTGCTGGGGACTGAAGTGAGGCTGACCAGTCTGCAGTTCCCCAGGTTCTCTTTCTTCCCTTTTTTTAAATATGGGCACTATATTTGCTTTTTTCCAATTGTTCAAGACCTCCCCCGATCGCCACGAATTTTCAAAGATAATGGCCACTGGCTCTGCAATCACATCAGCCAACTTCCTCAGCAGCCTTGGATGAATTAGATCTGGATCCATGGACTTCTGCATGCCCATCTTTTCTAAACAGTCCTTAACCTGTTCTTTCATCACTGAGGGCTGCTCACCTCCTCCCCATACTGTGTTGCCCAATGCAGCAGTCTGGGAGCTGACCTTGTTTGTGAAGACTGAGGCAAAAAAAGCATTGAGTACTTCAGCTTTTTTCACATCATCTGTCACTATGTTTGTTAACATAGTGTTTGTATTCATATGGTCTTACTGTGTTATTCACAGGTAATTTTCATTATTGGAATAAATTAAGAATTTCTTAAAATGATCATTTTTAATTTTATCTAAAGGATATTCCAGTAGTAACTGGCTATACTGGATGAAGAGAGCTATTGCATATGTTAGACTGATGTCATCTGTGGCTGAATTAGTTATACTTCAACATGTATAAAAATTGTTACTGTCACATGCACTAAGACCCACATCATGAATTAAAAGATACTGGCTTTGTATTAGCACAAGGAAAGGAGGTAAACAAATTATCTGATTCTCACTTGCACTATTGGGCTAACATTCATTTAGCAGAGAATGGCTGTAGTGTGCTGTTCAGCCTGATTAAATAGGTGCTGATGCAGACTTTACAGAACAAATATGCAGGTTCTTAGAGAAGAAACTCAAGAGGAAAAAATGCATCTGAACCATTTAAAACAATGAATCTACCTCAGTTACTGTGAGGGAGAAAAATAAGTAACTTACATTTTGTTTTCTAGAGCAGTCATGGAAAACATACTATTGCTAGTTACTGAGGAGACAGATTTGTCAGCAAGTATTTTTCTGCCTACTTATTTTTACACCAAACTAATTATTTTCTTAGTTACAGATTCTGAGAACTGACAGCTCTTCATCTAGACTTTACCCTTACTATGCGTATGGGACTTCGGCTTCCATTAATAAAGCTGGTCATTATTTTGTCACTTACAAAGGCATGTTATCCGAAATAAACCACAAATAATTGTCAACCCATGTAACAGAAACAAATCCACAGAGAAGTAGTTTAGTAGAGTGGGAAGTTACTTGTTTGCAAGAATATCTTCTCACGACCATAAAGCTGCTTGAACTAATGAACTATTCCTATAGGCTTGTGAAAATTCTACATATCTACATACAGGCAGCTGAATTACAACACAAATGTTCTACATCATTAAATTCATCAGTGAATAAATGTTACTATAACATGGAATATATTTTCAACACTTTATAATACAAACTAAAGAAAGCATCAAGTAAAAATTCCACTGAACTGCTTTGACAGATAAGGAACAAATGAGTATGCCTAATATTTGATATCAGTACCTTAGTATTCAGTTAACTCACAAAGTGATCAAACAATCATATTTCCTTGCATAATATTTCCACTATTGTTTAAAAAAAACCATACAAACTCACAAGGCACATTCAGATATGTTTTTCTTAACGGATGGTTCCTTTCCCCACAAATCCACAAAAACCCTATATGCCAGGGCTGCATTTCAGGGAGTTTTACTATTGATCTCAGTGGGGCCAGAATTACACCCTTAGACTTTAGGGTATTATAGGAGTAAATGTTCTACATGAAAAAGTGAGACTTAGTATATAATAAGAGGACAAATTCATTCTTGATGTAATTCCATTGATTGCTGCAACATTTACATCAGGTATGAATTTACTCCAGAGACTTTATAATGAATTTAATTGAAGTTGGGATCTAGAATTCAGAAGCTTTATATCAAAGTAATAGGTTTATAAAGAGGCAACACTTTCCAATTTATTCCCTATGGCAAAAATATAGAGATAGAAAAATATTTTATGTTACAATCAAAGTCAGATCATTCAAAAGAAGTTTCAGTGATTCTAATCCTATTACTAAAACAGATTATATCAGAGTCTACTATACATAGGTTATGTAGTGAAAAACTACTATGTTATCTTGATACTGAGCTCTGCATGCCTCCAGCAATGATCTATGAGCTCTTCTGGTCGTGGATCACATCTTTTTATATCTTGGCTTCAAAGCAAAATCATTATTTTGTTTTATTAAAAGCCTCCTTGAGAACAGAAGAATAACAGTTTTGTCTGCAGAAGAGGTTAGATACTAATCCAAAGGAAGGAAACAATACTCTTCCAAACATATATTGGCAAAAAAGAGGGAATATATTGGCACCATATTACATTTTTTAAAAGAGCTAGAGGAAATAAAACTCCTAGATTTGTTTGTGTATTTTGGACCTATTTTATAAATAGGTGGCCAGTATGTATTTTTCGTTTCTTGGTTGGTTTCTTTATTTTCATAGGTATGTTTGGTGCTTTTAAATGATCAGAGCTTAAACAGTCCTTTCTTCTCTTTGTTACAGGTTTCATGCTAAGTACAGCAGGTCATATACTTTGTGGAAAATAATTTACTGGTTTTTGTGTTGTGAATTATCTGTTAACATCTTATTTTTCTTTTTATCACATGCACCGTTATTTATCAAGGGTGAGATTCTGCTCCCCTTCCTCACAGTGAGAAGAACCTTGCTCTGAGATTAGACCCACTGACTTCAATGGGCATACTTTTAGGATAACGTGTTTCACAGTCTGATGAAGAGCATCAGAATCTGGTTTCAAATCATTCTTGGTCTGTTATTGATTGTGAGTAGTTGCTATAAAATTTTGATGATGCTGGGGATCTGTATTTGTTTGGATACAAGGTGAGTGATGTAATATTTTATTGGACCAAATTCTGTTGGAGAAAGAGACAAGCTTTAGCACTCACAAAGAATACCTCTAAAGCTTGTCTCTCTCAGCAACCAGTTGGTCCAATTAAAGATATTACCTCACCTACCTTGTATCTCTCCATGAGTGTAATCAGATTTCTGGTATGAAATATAAATTACTGAATTCAAAATTTTCTTTCTGAAAATATTTAATATTTGCATAAAATTTGCTGATTCTCAGTTTCTTTGTCAGTAAATTTGTTCCCTAAAATACTTGCTGAAAATGAAAAATTCACCAAGTGAAATGATTAAAAATTCAAATCAACATTATAGAAAAAAATTGCAAGAAGTTGCCAGTGTTAGTAGGGAAATTTTGTTTATCTAAAAAAATTCAGCACTCTGAGAATCATGTTCTCTTGACTTTTTCACTGTGCAAATCTCATTTTTAGGAATTAAATCCATGTAACTGATAGAATTAAGACTAATTTGTGTAGGTTTAACATATTTTCATAAATAGAATATATTACATAGTTAATGTAGAATGTGCAACTAGAGTAACGGAAGTTAGGATGGAAGTAGTTTATTTCTTTTTTCAATATATACTATCTATGATGTGATTTACAAGATGTTAAAATTTATAGAAGAGCAGTAGCAGACATTACTTCAGGACATGGCAACACTCACTTAATGTCACCCACGGCAGGTATTTTTGTTTTCATTGTTGTGTTAAAAAGATTGGATTGTTTACAGACGGAATGGCAGGGATTGAACCTAGGGGAGGGTATGTAACTACAGATATTACAGAAATTAAAATGAATATAAATTGTAAAGTTGTCTTGAATGGCTCTGGAGTGTGAGTACCAGCCTCAGGTAGACTGTTAAGAAGCAGGGTACAAAAGCCAAATTGGCAGTGAGCAGGGCCGGCTCTAGCAATTTCGCCGCCCCAAGCATGGCAGCACACCGCGGGTGGGGCCTCTGCAGCTCGCCGGTCCAGCAGCTCCGGTGGACCTCCCGCAGGTGTTTCTGCGGACGGTCCGCTGGTCCCGCGGCTCCGGTGGATCTGCCACAGGTGTGTCTGCGGGAGGTCCACTGGAGCCGCGGGACCAGCAGACAGTCCGCAGCCACGCCTGTGGCAGGTCCACTAGAGCTGCCTGCCACCCTCCTAGCAACCAGCAGAGAGCCCCCAGCGGCGTACCACCCCAAGCACGCGCTTGCCACGCTGTGGCCTGGAGCCAGCCCTTGCTGTAAGTACTATACTTAGATTTTGCCAACCAAGTATCAAGTGTGAACTCCTCAAGCACTATAACAGCCTTAATATGGTGTCAAAGGCAGTCCCATTGGGTAATCTGGTCTATTTTGCCACCCAGGCAAGCTTGTTTTTTCTGACACACACACACACACACACACACACACACACACACACACACACACACACACACACACACACACACACACACACACACACACTCTATAATGATTAGGTTATTCCCCATCCCAAAGTACCAGTGACCTATCAATTGATCCTACACCAAAGACAATGCTTGTTGCTAATCTATAATAAATTAAAGAATTATTAAGAAAAATAAATGAGTTATTTACAAAGTTAAAGCAGGTAAACATATACAAACAAAGGAGTTACCGTCTTAGGTTTCAAAAGAAAGAAGCTGCTGTAAGATGTAAGATTTATTTGTCCTCTAGGGTTAAGCAGCTGGGAATTCCTTGCTTAGGCCTAGAAATCTTGCCCTCTCAAAGTCCAGGCAGCACAGAGATAGTTTCTTCTTGTCAGAGATTTGTATTCCCTTCCCCCAGAATTCAAGGTGTTAGTACTTCTTAGTAAATATTAACCCTTTTTGCCTTTACTTTCTGTATATTGTTTCATTTATATATTAACTTAGTCATGAATTATTTGTGTTAGAACGTAGTGAACGATCTTGGAAACCATATTTTCCCAGACTATCAGGAGCTCTATGGACATACACATTCTAAGATTGTTAACTACAGTCTAACATATAGAATTCCTGTATATTGCTTATGTAAGCATATATACATCTGGGAAACTGATAAGGGATAATTGTTACAACATAGAGGAAAGAATAATGATGGGGGAAGAAAGATGCTACTTGTTACTCCTCTCAGCAGCAACTGAGTAATCATGCCTTCACAGATAAATCAGGTAAACTGAGAATGTATAGAAATGACATCAATATACGTTTCCCTTGGCAAAGAGGTTTTCTTTGTTTGAAAGCCCCATATAATGACACTGGAGTGAGAATTTTTGGGGGGTAATGAAATCTACCGTGTTCCTCCAGATACTTGAAGGATAGATAGACAGAGTTTACTCTTGGTCTGACAGCAAAAGTTGGTATCTGTTTTTTCTATATAATGCTGTACTAATCTCTGATTGATAGTCTTTGGCAATGTGAACACTACCAAGCTTTGTCTCTAAAAACTGCATTTTGTTGCCCAAACAGTGCATGCGTACACACTGCAATGTGACTTTTATTGGGAAAGATGCCTGGTTTTGCAGCTAAATACATCCACCCCGACAAGAGACTTGCGTCGTTTTCCACTACATTTTTCTTGACAAATTGAAAGTATAGACACCATGTTATTGCTTTAATTGGACTCCAGGAGGTGTCCCACAATGCCTATTGTGACTGCTCTGGGCAGTGGGTTGAACTCCACTGTCCTGCAGCCAGGTAATCAATCATCCGCTCCTGCCACTTGGAAGCCCTAGGAATTTTTGAAATTCCATTTCCTGCTGGCTTGGTGTGAAGAGGTCTCATTGCATCTTCCCAGTTGACCATGGTGGGTTATCGCACCAAAAGCTCTCCCACTTGGACCACTGAAGTGCTGCTGGATCTGATCAGTATGTGGGGAGTGGAGACCAGGGCCGGCTTCAGGAACCAGCCAACCAAGCACGTGCTTGAGGCGGCACCTTAGGGTGGGGTGGCCTCTGTTTTTTTGTTTGTTTGTTTGTTTTGGTTCAGCTGGTCAGTGCTGGAGGTTTTGGTTTTTTTGGTTTGTTTTTGTTTTGGCCAGACAGTGCTCAGAGGGGGCGGGGGCTTGGGTTGCACGGTGTGGTGCTCAGGAGGGGCAGAGACTTGGGCGGTGCAGTGCAGCGCTAGGGAGGGGTGGAGGGCTTCACTGGCATGGCTCTGATGGAGGGGATGTTACCACCAGGTGGCTTTCTTTTTTTTTGCTTGGGGCAGCAAAAAAGTTAGAGCCGGCCCTGGTGGAGACTGTGCAGTCCCACCTGCTCATCAGCCATAGGAATTGGAATACCTATGGGCACATTTCTCATGGCTTGTGTGAACAGGGCTATAATCGGGACATGCTGCAGTGCAGATCGAAAATAAAGGCGCTGAAGCAGGCGTACCAGAAGGCGAGGAAGGCAAACCATTGTTCTGGTGCTTCACCTAAGACCTGCTGGCTCTATAAGGAGCTGGATGCTATCCTTGGTGGTGACCCCACCTCCATCGCCAAGATCCCATGGATACTTTGGAGAAAATGGAAGCAGTAGGAAGAGGACCTAACCTGGAGGATGATGTTACTGATGAACAGATGGAATTAAACAAGGATGTGTAGCTCCCAGCGGGGTTACCCAGTGGGGCAGACAGCCAGGAACTGTTCTCCACTCCAGAGGTGTCAAGCCAGTCTCAGCAGTTGCTCCCCAGGGAGCAAGAAGCAGGACATGAGTCTTCTGGTAAGTGGCTGTGGCTTGTGTATTGCAGAGGTAGGTTCAGGGTATAGAAATGAGAGAGGCTGGCTGTGTTTCTGTCAGCTGGACATTTCCCTGTGTAACTAATTGGTATGGCAGAACAGGGTGTAGATGCATGCAGAGATCTCATGGGAATCTTCCAGAGAGGTCACCAGAAAAGTTTCCTGGAGGTGCTCTGCAATCCTCAGCCAAAGGTTCCACGGCAGAGCAACTTCGTTCCTTCCCTTTTGTAGGAAAATTTCCCGCACCATTTGGCAATAACTTGTGCAGGGACCAAAGTGGCACAGAGGTGAGCAAAATAGAGAGCAGAGTGGAAGCCACAAGCATGTACTCCCATTTACCCTTCACAGTGAGATGTCTGATAGCATAACCCCTGTCTGTTAAAATGAATAACTACAGCTCCAATCCTATATAGTGTGTAAACAGAGTGCTGTGCCTGTGCAGAGCCACCCTTCACTCTTCCACTCCATGATAGGGACCTAAACATATGTATAGATACATATTTCTTTTAAAATGGGACTAAACAAGATGTACATCAGTATTCCTGGCCACTTTGGCCCTAACCTGCAAACACTTATGTCTGTGAGCAATGTTACTCATATAAGCTGGACCTATTGACTTAAATGGAAGTATACATCGGCAAAGAATTATTCCTGGGTATAAATCCTTTTTTGAAATGGGCCACTAGATTAGAAATTCTTTATTGCAAGGACTTAGTCTTTCCATCTTTCTGTAAAACTGCTAGCACATATTGGGCATTACAACAATACAAATAAATACAAACAGGCAAGGTTTCCAATAATAGCAGTAATTCAATATCTGTTCTACAATATTTATGATTCTTTCATTAGGCAGATCCACAGCCTACACTAACACCAGTAGGTGCAGTTATATGAATAAAAAGTCAAGAACAACAAGTTCAGTGAAACAGCTCATTTCTTTACTCACTAATCATACTAAAATACTCAACAGTAGGTAGTCATTTATGCTAGACTGAAATTTTCCTTTGTGTAGTATTAGTTTTGTATGCCTTCTAGTGTTTGCTTCTGCTATTGTGATATGCATATATACTTACATCTTTTTACTGAACTGCTTAGCATTTCTACATCTTTTAAATCTGTGACAATAAATTGTAGTAATATCCAGTATTAATATGAGCTGTTAGAAAATTGATCACAATACAATTTTCATATTATATTATAGAACTATCATTGGTATCTGTGTCAGCTTCCTATTAGCAACATACAGAGGCATAAAAATTTATTTTAGAGGCATCAGAATTACCATTTTTTGCTCGGCACAAAGTATTTGAATGACATGAATGAGCATAGCACAAAATACTGAAGAAAAAAATTATCATTGTACGTAGAACACATTTAAAAATGGATGTCCTTTATTAATCATAAACAACAGTGAAACGGTAAACTGTTCCGCTAGGTTTAAATCTACACCTATACAACTGTACATCTACAGTCAGTACAAGTAAATTGTGTTTAGTATTCACAGGTTTTGAAAGTGGTATGGTATCATGTAATTGAAGACTATCAAAATGAATAATTCTGACATTTCTGACTTTTGAGTGCTTGACTTTGCCACCTCAGTAATGTTCTTGTAATGTAGCTTGTGTGTGTAATTAATATATATAAGGCAAAAAGAGATCAATAAAAAGCAACACTTGTGGCTCTGATCCTGCATTAGATAGCATGCAGACAGATTGCAGTTTCCATGCAGAGCCCCACTGACTTCGCTGGGCCTCTGTGTGGGTTCAGCACCCCACTTGCATGTATCCAGAAAAAGAAAACACTGTGATCCTGGAACCTTTTAGTGCCAACTGGAAAAGTGGACAGAGTGAGGTGCATATGGGTTACAGCAATCTCCTGAGTCTGGTGAGTACATTCTAGTTTACTAAAGTATACTAATAAATAATAATAATAATAAGTAGTATACCATGTGAAGTGTCAAATGGAAGCCAGTGTCCCACTGGTCATCAATATCATTGCGAAACACATACATATGTTATGTAAGCAGCTATGTTTGTATATACTGAAAATATGTTCTTAAAGTGTATGTCTATTTACTGGTCACCAGCAAAGGTAAAAAAAAAAAAATAGGTTGTCTGTCAGATAGGAAATGTTTATCCATCTATCTGTTTACATGTAAATTGAGTATTATCTCATTCATGAGTTTCCTATCACCAGTCAGAACTAAATGCAAATGAAGGTTTGTGAGAACTTCAGAAAGAAACTAACAGCAATAGAAGAACAATGAGGGGCAGAGGAACCTGAAGGTGGGAAGAGAAAAAGAGAGAGCCTTTTCTGGAGGTACATATCAGAGGTTTGTTCACTATGTTTGGGGCAGGGCAAAGATTATTCCCTGGCACCTTTCATTGAGGAAGTAAAAGGACAGTGGTTTTGCTTCATGTAAAAAGAGGTCTCAACCAGTCTTGGTTGAAAATGCTGGAAAAAAAACTTTGGATGAGAAACTTCTTTAGACAGGAGGTTAACCTCTTTATTAAATTTAGTCTCTAGAAAACGTTATGATTTTATTTTAGGTATACCCATTTGTTCCCATTATGCTTACTCTCTGAGTCTGTATTCTTTGATAATAAAATCCTTCTTTCACTCTAAATATATCTAAGGGCTGTGGTATTAAGCAAAGTGTTGGTCCTGAACTGAATCTTACAAGATAGTGTGTGCTGTTCTTTGGTGAATGGCAGAACTGGTAATTTTGTGAGTATACTATGGATAAGAGACTGGACACTACAGCGAATGTGCCAAGGGCATGAGGTTTGTGTGTGACTGTCACTACCTGTACAGAAAGAGCAAGGCCTATTTGTGCTGCCAGAGGTTGGTGGCTTCAGGGAGCTGATCCATAGCAGGCACAGAGAAGACTGCTTAATGCAAAGGACTGGTGATGGTGAGGTGCCTCACAACTCTGGATATTCCTGGGGATTGTCACAAAAACACTGCTTTTTTACCAAGACAGGTATAAATTTGAAGCAAGTGAATGGCTAATACTCCAAATCAGAGCATTGGGGAGTAGTACAGAAGCACTGAGGGCCAGATTTTTTAAAGGCATTTGGGAACAATGGAAAAGACTACCACAAGAGTATAGCTTGCTTGTGCAGGAGATACAGTTTTCCTGAGGCTTGTCCAAGACTGTGGCACAAATTGCCATGGAATGAGATGAGAATTTCTGTTGCCTTCGTAAACTGCTTTTTTTAGAGCATGCCATTATTTCAGAGCATTTTATAAAGCCACATTAAAATTAAGAATGCATGACCAGCATCTGTGTACCTCCCACTGAGAAAAGAATACAGATGCCAGTATAAAGAGTTCTGTTCCAGCTGAGCTGCTGAGCATACCTGTTGCTCTAGTCAATGCAGTGTTTACTGTTTAATTTATAGCTGTGAATCTAGTGAATCCTTCCTGAATTCCTCATATTTAGGGCCTATAGCTTCTGGACAAGGAGTAACCTCTCAAGTTTGCAGAACTGTAAGTGAACACAACACTTCTGTAGTTAATTCTTCCCTGGGTAAGTACATTGAAGATAATAAATTTACAACAGATGAATGTGGAACATGGTATTTTATCATAGGCATTCTGTTTTGTCCTATTTTGTAATCATTTATCAGAACTGTTTTTGAATTATTTTTTAAATAAAACCCAGCACAAATACCAATGTCTAATTCACCCCAAAGGAAGCAGAATAAAATATAGGTGTCAGAAATTTGATTTTTATATCTGAAGTTTAACACAAACTGATAACCAGATGGGAAATTTCACTTCCAAGGCGCTTAAATTCCTATGTATTTAACTTTGATATGCTAGCTGCCCAGCAGAGGCATAACAAGAATGCCTATTTTGAAGAAAAAAAAACATAGATGACATAAAACCTTGTTAACTGATTTTAAATAATTCAACTGAATATAATTCAACTGAATATTAAAATTTCACAACTCCTTAGACTCAAGAGTTGGAACTCTATTTAAATTAACTGCCATGATACAGTTTTTACGACATAAAAAATGGAAAAAATAGAAGCATAAGTTTGGAAATAAAAATCTACAGACCAGAACCAAAATCTGAACGACAAATAGTTTACAACTAAGTATCTTGTATTTGAAATGGGCCCTGAATATTATTTTTGGTCCTTATTGATAATACCCTTCTATGTTCTATTGTATGAAGAATTAATACAGCCTTTCTGACCTTCAGATAATAATTTCAGTGGCTCTGATTCACAGAGGTACTGAACACCAACATGAAGTCCGTAGGAGCTGCAGATGGTCAGCATCTCTGAAATTTAGGCCTAAAAGAAAATTCTGGAGTATGGCTTGATCAGCATTGAAGATTTCACTTGAACAGATTTAAATATACAAGTTTTATTGGCTGAGAGTGACGTCTTCCTTTTAATATACATGGACAGCTTCTGTAAGGCCAGAAGGGACCATAGTGATTATCTAATCTGACCTCATGTGTAACACAGGCCATAGAACATATCCAAAATAATTCCTAGAGCATATCTTTTAGAAAAAAAAATTCAATCTTGATTAAAAATTTCCAGTAATGGAGTATCCATCACAACCTTGGTAAATTGTTCAAATGATTAATTATCCTCATCCTTAAAAAATTATGGGTTATTTCAAGCCTGAATTTATCTTGCTTCAGCTTAAAGCCATTGGATCATATTATACCTTTTACTGCTAGACTGAAGAGATCATTATTAAATATTTGTTCCCTATGTAGGTACTTATAGATTGTAATCAAGTCACCCCTTAACCTTCACTTTAAGATAAATAGATTGTGCTTCTTGAGTCTACTACTATAAAGGCAGGTATTCTAACCCTTTAATCATTCTTGTGGCTTTTCTCTGAATCCTCTCCAATTTATCAACAACCTTCTTGAATTATGAGCACCAGAACTGGACACTGTATTCCAGAACTGGTTGCGCCAGTGCCAAACACAGAGCTAAAATGATCACTCTCTCTGCTCCTACTCAATATTCCCCTGTTTGTGCACCCCAGGATTGCACTAGCCTTTTTGGCCACAGAATTGCACTGGGAGCTCATGTTCAGCTGATTATTCACCACAACCCCCATATCTTTTTCAGACTCACTGCTTCCTGTGAGTGTAGAGTCCCCCATCTGTAAGTGTGGCCTACATTTTGTTCCCCGATATATACATTCAGCCCTATCAAAATGCACATTGTTTGCTTGTGCCCAATTTCTCAAGCGATCCAGATAGTTCTGAATCACTGACCTGTCCTTTTCATTATTTTCCACTTCCCCCAATTTGTTCATCATCTCCAAATTTTATCAATGACAATTTTATATCTCTGCTCAGGTCAATGATAAAAATGTTATGTAGTATAAGGCCAAGAACAGATCCCTGCAGAACCTCACTGCAAACGGACCCACTCAATGACTATTCCCTATTGCCATTATATTTTGAGACCTATCCATCAGCCAGGCTTTAATTCAGTTTAACAGATCCATGTTAAACTGACCAATCCTGAATCACCGACCTGTCCTTTTAATTATTTTCCACTTCCCCCAATTGGTGTGTCATCACCAAGTCAAATGCCTTACCAAAGTGTAATTATATTATGTCAACAACATTATCTTTACCAATCAAATATGTAATCTCATAAAAAATATCAAGTTAGTTTTGACATTATCTATTTTCCTTTAACCCACATTGATTTGCTTTACTCACTTCCTTAATGTATTATTAATCGAGTCCTATATCAGCCCCTCCATTATCTTGCCCCAGGATTGATGTTAGGTTGACAGGCCTATAATTATCCGGGTCATTCCATTTATCCCTTTTATAAAATAAACACAAAATTATTTGTTTTACAGTCTCCTGGAACTTCCCCCTCCAAAGTACTCCAAGACATAGGGGGTGGGAGGAAATCAACACTAATGGAAGCTCCTCAACTAGCTCATTTAGACTTGCTGACTTTAGTAGCCTCTGATGTTTTCTGATTAGAATATGACCATGCAAATCATTGTTGCTATCACTGTTATATAATTACAACAAAACTTATACAAAGTGTGATGCATAGCCAGAGAGGGTTAAGCTTCCTGCAGGATGAATGACCCAGATCCAACATTTATGGACATGTTAGAAAAGTATGTGAATGGTAATTAGAGCCATTTAATGGTAGATAGGCTAGAACTTTGAAATGCGAACCTATATTGTTAGAAATTAGAGGTGATACTAATTGTATTAGTGTACTCATATCTTGTTAGAGGTTAACAATGCAGGCAAACAGTCCCTGTCTTTTTATATTCTGTTAATGCAGCGATCAAAAGGAAATATTAACATTTCAATGAACTGTATATATAGTGATATCAATGTATTAATCTCTCTTTGAAATCAGCTGTGGGAATGGTGGAAAATAGGCAATTGCCTTTTATTAATCCTTGTAGCTAATTGCCAGTGATGCTTAGGAAATAGGTTTACTTCAAAGTCTCTATGATTGCCTATTGCTCACCTAAGGACTCCAAGCTGTCAAAAGAAGGCTTAGAACTGTATAAAAACCTTTGGGTCCTGATCCTTTTAATTTCAGGTCTGTTTCATGCTTCATGCAGGGGAAGCTTAAATCATAAGACTGAAATCTCCAGTCCTATCTGGATTACCCTGAATATGGACATTGCACTATAACTTATGGACTAATTCTGAAAGAACCCTTTGCAAATACAAAGCTCACCATCTCTACTATGAATCTGATCTCAGAGCTGTACTCATGTTTTTGTGTATATTGATCTTTTTAACCAAAACACTCTCTTTTCCTTTTAAATAAATTGTAGTTTAGTTAATAAGAATTGGCTGTAAGCATGTATTTGGGTAAGATCTAGAATATTCATGAACCTGGTGGTAATGTGCCCGATCCTTTCGGATTGGTAGAACTTTCTTATATGATGAATAAGATTTTCAGCAATCTTCATCATATTTGACTTGGATCTGTATGGAGGCATGAAGCCGGGTTGCTTTAAGCTAACTGTGTTGTTGGCTTCTGGGTAACCAGTAAGGTATTATAGAAGCTGTTTTGTTCTGGTTTGGTAAATCTAAGTATTGGAACATCCATCAACTGTCTGGACTGGCTGCCTCATTCTTTGCAGTTCACTCTAATTGAGTAATTTCAATGCAGCTTCCCTGGGATCCTGGTCACAGCATCTGTTTAACATCCTCCAGAGATAGTAGTGGAATGGAAAGTGTTACCAACATATGATGAAAATGTATAATATGGTTTTCCTCACCAAAAAAGTGACTGGAAGAAATATCTATTTAACACCTCTACCTTTTCTTCATTATTATTGATAATTCTACCCTTTCCATATAGTAATGGATTAATATCATTGGCAAGATTATTTTTGTTCCCTTTTATTGTCCTTAACTTTGTTGGCCACAGATTTCTTCCTGTGTCCCTTGGCTTCCCTTTTCAATTTTCTACAGTTTATAACTTCTGATTTATATTAATTACCATTAATTTCCCCCTTCTTTCATTTGTTTTACATTATATGTGTGAAAACACACACACTTTTTTAGAGCTGCCTTCACTTCCCCTCCACCATATGTTGTTTTTTTTAACCAGCACATCCTTCTTCCTCAGTTCTTGGATTGTTGCTTTGTGGGCATCTAGGAAGGTGTTCTCCCATGATTCCCAATTATCATTCACATTTTTTCTAATTAAATTTTTCCTCTCAGCTGAACTGGCTACTAATTGTTTTCAATCTTTTGGTCTATTAAAGCACCAAATGTGTGTGTGTATGCATGTGTGTATTATATATATTTTACTGGTCTGCACTTTATTCTCCTGGCACATTATAAATGTGATCAAGCCATGATCACTTAAGCTACCTTTAATTTTTAGTTCTGTGATCAGTTCCTCTTTATTTGTTAAGACAAGGTTTAATAAAGAATTCCCCTGTGTTCGCTGCAACACTTTTTGAGTTAGGAAAATGGCATCTGTAACATTTAGAAATTCCAAGGATGTTTTCGAACTGGCAGCTTATGTCTCATAGACTCATAGACTCATAGGTCAGAAGGAACCAATATGATCATCTAGTCTGACCTCCTGCACAAGGCAGGCCACAGAACCCTACCCATCCACTTTTATACAACCCCTAATCCAGGACTGAGTTATTGAAATCCTCAAAACTGGTTTGAAGACCTCAAACTGCAGAGAATCCACCAGCAAGCGACCCATGCCCCACGCTGCAGAGGAAGGCGAAAAACCTCCAGGGCCCCTGCCAATCCGCCCTGGAGGAAAATTCCTTCCCGACCCCAAATATGGCAATCAGCTAAACCCTGAGCATGTGGGCAAGACTCACCAGCCAGCACCCAAGAAGGAATGCTCTGCAGTAACTCAGTTCCCATCCCATCCAACATCTCCCCGCAGACAACTGAGCAGACTTATCTGGTGATAATCCAAGATCAATTGCCCAAATTAAACTATCCTATCATGTCACTCAAGTTGAAGTCCCCATTAATCACACAGGGTTCCCACACCCACACCCACAGGTGTAGATAGGTGAATAATGAAGAAGTCATCTGGTTCCCTAGTGTGATTCTGTGGTCTGTAACAGACACCAACTAGTACCCCATCTTGTGTTTTATCTGTTATGACATTAATCCATAAACAATCAAGATTACTTTCTTCCAAGTTATCCATGACTTGGAAACAGGTAATGCCATTTTTGACAGAATGCTACTCCCCTTCCTCTTTTGCCCACTTGATCCTTCCTTAGTAGCTCATAACCATTGATTTTAACATGAATTTCAAAGGACCATACTTAATTTTTTTCAGCTGTATTACTTGCTTTAATTCAATTTTAATGGTGATAAATCTCATTGTTCTGAGGAGTGAAAAAATATGTATTTTTAATCTTCAGGATACTGTCCATGCTGGGTCCAAAAATTTGGCATTTGCTCCCCTCTTGGTTCTGAGTCATTAACCTTAAAAGCCCATCTTTTCTCCTAGATAACTTGGGGAAGGAGTTGAGGGGCTGTTATTATAACGTGTTTTGGAGGGGTTTTAATTGCTACATGTGTGTATAAGAGAAGGGAATGTAGTCCATTGTATTCTATCTTCATTATTATTAGTATTCCAGTTGTACCTAGACATTTCAGTCCCATTATGCTATTCACTGAACAGTCATAACAAAGAGACTATCACCGTCGTTAGGAATTTACAATCTAAGTGTAATATAAGCCAACAGGTGGATACAGAAAAAAAAAGAGATGGGGAAAATACAGTCATAATGTTATGATACTAATCAACATGATATGCAGCAGTCACACCTGCCTAACCATTATAATTATTCTAGATGATGTAAGAGGTGCTCTTTTTTGTGTGCATTTTTATAAATCAAATAAATCAGAAATACTGACTTATATAAGCTGTTAAGAAAACTATCTGGTTGATTATCATAGCAGACATAATATATCCGGTAAGTATTCAGATAGAATTCCAGAAAAGGCTATTTTGAGTCAAATGCTTGGTAAATATGAAAGTAAGTTAACTCCCCAGGAATTGTTCTCAGAGCTATAGTGGATCACACTTTGAATATGAGCCAACAATGCAACATAGTTGCAAAAGACTACTATCATCATTTTGGGTTGTATTAATAAGGTGTTATATCTACGATATAGGCAGTAATTGTCCTGCTTTATTGGTGAGGCCTCAGGTGGAATACTGTGTCCAATTTTGGGCACCACACTTTAGGAGGTTTAGAAAAAGTTAAGAGGTTTAGAAAACCTGACCTATGAGGAAATGTTATATATTATATTATATATATACACACACACACTAAACCCATTATTACTTATCCTACCTTCAGAGGAAACAGAATAATTGATAATTTTAGATAGATAGGCATGTGTAGCGAGGAGGTGGGATACCCCAAAGCCCCACTGAGGGATGAACCATCCCTGACGCCAAGGTGGGTGGAGCCACTGGGTCCTGCACCCGCCCCTTAGAGGTCACGGTGCTGACCCAGAAGTATAAAAGTTCACTGGCAGAGCTCAGTGGAGAACCAGCCGCCAGAGAGACCAGATGTCTGTGACCGAGCTCCCTCTTGGGAGACAGCAGCAGGCCCCGGCCGGCCAGAGGTCTCATCGGGTCAGACGAGCCTACCCCTTGCTTGGTACCCCGAGGACTGGATGGGCCTGCCCCTTCCCAGCTACCCCGAGGAGGAGCCGAGCCTGCCCTGCGCTGCGTACCCCAAGGAACCGATAGTGTTCGAGACCGCTGAGGACGCTAGCACGACCCAGGTACCCTGTGAGGGGGAGTGTGGAAGTAGCCCGGGGGAAGCCGACCCCAGTCTAGCTGCAGCACTACCTGAACCTATGTCAGTGTGTTGTGGCCAGGATCCCCACTGACAGCAGCAAGTCTTTGCCGCTGCTAGGGCCCCAGGCTGGGATGCAGTGGAGAGGGAGGGCCTGCGTCCCCCTTCTGCCACTCACTTCTTGGGTGACAGGCTCCCCCTTGTCCTTTTCCTTGCCTGGAGAGGCTAGGATAATTGAACTATTGACTCAGCTCCTGCTTAAGGGCCTGAGTCCCTGACTGTTTGCTTGCTGCCCCGCCCTGACCTAGGGCTTGGGCTGCTTTTGAACTACTGACTCAGCCCCTGCTTAAAGGCCTGAGTCCTTGACTGTTTGGCAGCTGCCCTGCCCTAACCTAGGGCTATTGCACTATTGACTCAGCCCCTGCTTAAAGGTCTGAGCCCCTAACCATGTGCTTGCCATCCCACACTGCCACAGAGCCCGGACTGACAGCGACTTAGAGCAAGACAGTGGGATAACCCACAGCCCCGCTGAGGGACCACCCTCGGAAAAGCCCCTCTGCAGCATGTTTATATATATATATATATATATATATAGGCATGTTAATTTTTGAGAAAAGAAAACTGAGGAGGGATCTGACAATAATATTCAGATCTGTTAAGGGCTGTTATAAAAAGGATGATCAATTATTCTGTGTCCACTGAAGGCAGGATAAGTAGTAATGTGTTTAGTCTGCAGCAAAAAGATTTAGATTGGATATTAGAGAAAACTTCCTAACAATAAAGAGTCCATCACTGGAATAAGTTTCCAAGAAGGGTTGTGGAAGCCCCCTCACTGGTGATTTTTAAAAACAAGCTAGACAAACACCTGACGGGATGATCTGGGTATATTTGGTCCTGCCTTAGCATGCAAGGATGGACTAGAAGACCTCTATGTCCCTCCCAAAACCACATTTCTATTATTAGTTCCCCTTCTTGGATTAAATTAACTAGTATGGCTTGAAAAGAAGTATTGGTCTAGATGGTAGCCATACAGAAACCTAAATTTTAGCAAGTAGGTGAGAAATGTGGGTTGAAAAATGATACTGGCCTAGAACCACCAAAGGTTGCTTAAGTGCCTAACTGCCATTTTAGGGATCAAAATTCAACATTTAAGCAGCACTGGGATCCTCAAAACCCCTGCACTAGTTCCTCCTAATACTGTAGATGCCTAAAGTCCCTTAACGACTAAGTTTCCGTAAACATTACATTAATTTCCTGCAGGCCTGGGATTAGGGCATTCAATTAGAAAATAGGTGACCCAGATTCAATTCCCTACTCTGCCTGATTTGGAGTGGGGTTTGCAAGTCACTTTTCCCACCTGCGAGGTGAGTACTCTAATCACTGGGCTATTGGGTAGGGGTGGGAGAGGCTCCTCTTTTTTATTTAAAAAAAATAAAAAGAAGAAGGATTGGCCCTGAGGCAGGTTCAAGGCTGTGACTCCCAAGTGGAAGAAGATGCTTCCCACTGAGCTGGAATTAAAAATCTAGGCCTCATCTGTCTCCTTAGCATTTTCTACTATCTGGCTTAGACAGCTCCCTGCCCATCTTGATGGCTTCTTAGGATCCCAATCTTAGATGCCCAGCTCTCCCTATGAATGGTTTAGGTGGCTAACTTGGGGCTGAGGATTCCATATCGTGACAGGGCACCTGAACATTAAGAATTCCAAAACAGAGCACTGCAGTGTGTAAGTCCCTTTGGGGCTCTAGCCCAGGGATAGGCAACCTATGGCACACATGCCAAAGGCGGCACACGAGCTGATTTTCAGTGGCACTCACCGTGCCCAGGTCCTGGCCACTGGTACAGAGGCTCTGCATTTTAATTTAATTTTAAATGAAACTTCTTAAACATTTTAAAAACCTTATTTACTTTACATACAACAAGGATTTAGTTATATATTATAGACTTATAGAAAGAGATCTTCTAAAAAATGTTAAAATGTATGACTAGCACATGAAACCTTAAATTAGAATGAATAAATGAAGACTCAGAACACCGCTTTTGAAAGGTTGCCGACCCCTGCTCTAGCCCATTGTGATTACTTCAAGAAGTGTAAACATGTAAAGAGAAATGGCTAATCAGTATCAATTACATTAGAAGCAACAGAATTACTAACTCATAAATATCAAAGTAATCTGCTTTTAGGGAACTACTGAGCATAGGTAAGACAGCAGTTATTTTTCACAATATTCAAGCTGTCCCATCTCTGTCTCTGGGAACAGAGAATTTTAACAGTGACATGACAGTTTCAGTGCAAGACCATGGAGACCAACTGCTTGCTATGCTGTTATAAGGTGAGATTACCATGACAAAATGATTTCTATACATGCCTGTAGGGAGCCCATTATGAGTCTCCCTCTCTGGCATTACAGTGTGAAATTATGATGGGAGAAAATTTTTCATTCAAATTCATATTGCATGACAGTGTTGTTCCAGTGTGAAATTAATGATATATAACAATTGCAATGCAAGCCTAGGGAGGCTGTGTTATGATTAGAGCTCTGCCTAGCTAGAAAAAATTGCTTCTCATAAAGTACTAGACAATTTGATATAAGGTATAATGATTAAAATTACCTCAAATTAACAATTTTTCCCCTCTAGGAAATGTGCAAATTCTTTGCACAAATTAATGTGAATGAGTTGTTTTGAAGGTTTTAATTGTTTGATTATTATTTGGGGTGGTGATCTGGGGGGACCTTTTTCCTTTACCCCCAGCAGAAATTCATCATTAAATAAAAATCTTTTCATAGTAGAGTGCGTGTTTGTCATTTGCAAAACCTTACATTCATTTTCAGAAAAATATGAGGAAATGCTTTGTATATGCCTTACACCAAATGGGGCCCTTTCTCTCACGCCTCCTCCCATTTAGTTAATGTTCTTATTTTCCATAGTCTCTTAATCTCCAGCACAGTGGAGCGCACTAGCAGATTTGAGGATATACAAATTTCCCATGCATTTCTCTACTTGCTCTTTATGAACATAGAATTTTATAGGGTCTTGGTTTCCTTACTCTTTGGTCATTATGGGTTTTTTGAAAGAATCCAGTACCTCAACAGTTTAAGTCAGCATTAATTTTTTTCCATTTATTTAGTAATAGACTTACATTTTCTTACTTCCTTATACATGTCCTCCGTGTTCTTCTGTACCTGTTTGACTAATATCAACTAATTTGTTTATTTTCTTCCATTTTATTTTTCCCTGAAAGCCTTAGCAGACTCAACATTCTTCTATTGTTTCCCCCTTTTTCATTTACCTGTTTTTTTAAACAAATAAAAACGCTCTCGTCTCCCCCTACAGACTCCTCTTTGAACAGTCCCTTATGCTGGCATATTGGCCTTTTCTTTTTTCTGCCATTTGTTTTGAGAGGAACTGTAGCCTACACTGCATTACTTAGAGAACAATTAAAAAAAGCCAAGGAACATGTCTGATCTATGTAAAATGATGCATACATGTTTGATGTCTCCTACAGTAGTAGCTAACAAATCTTGTGATGTGTTCTGCAGACAAACAAATAGTTAAAATCTCTTGTATTGTTCTACAGCTTCAAGTACCACAGCTTGAGAGATGGTTCAGGGATTTTTCACTGATTCTTCTGAATGTGTGCAACACATGGCTACATATGTTTCTCTTTTAAAATGAACTTAATGCCTGTGAAAAATATTTGATGAACAGTCCTGTAACTCAGGCATACAGAACAGGTACAATGGCATCCTACGGGCATCCCAGATAGTATACCTGAACACTCGCTGCTGAAAGTGAAGTTCTTCTCTTAGAATCTATGTAGGGACCACTTTGCTCATCTTGTCTGAGCTCCAGTATAACACAGGCCCTAGAACTTGCCCTGAATGAGTTGTTTTCATGCTCATTTAGTATTTGGCCATAATGCTGCTAACACTGTCAATGAGGTCAGCAATTGAAATTGTGTTTGATGTGGACTTTCCATTAAGAAATGAACTGAGACCAGCAACTTTTTGTACAGAGTCTACTGCATAACATGCAGATGAGAATGCCTTCTGAGCCCTACTCATTTGGGATAGATTTGAAGAGCTGAAGTGTTTCTTTAGTCCATTATTGTTCAGTATCTTCTTAGACTCCATTCTGAATTTTGGTTTTAGTGTTTGGAATTTGGTTCTGAATTTTGGAATTTTAGGAGCAAGTGAAATCCATTGCAATTTCTTAAAAAAAAACAAACCACCTAAGAAATGTTTCCAGACTGCAACTTATGCTGATCAATACAGATCTAGATACAGATTCCTATCAGAAGTTTAACATTATATGAACATATATTTTGTGGAGGTTGTATTAGTATAGAAATGTAATTACATTAATGGCAGACTTGGATTCAAATTTTTGTTTAGCAAGCAGCTTGGAGGCTTTTTTGAAGGATTTCATTTTAATCACAATATTGTCATTCAATTTACTGTTGAACTTGTTTTCTGCCTTTTGGAGCGAGACAGTGGACATTTTGCTGGCATTGTGGCTACATGCTAACTACAGTGGAAGCACTGGTCATTGCCAGTTTTTCATGAACGTAACACTGACATTTAAGTGTCAAAGTATAGGAATGGATTGCGACTACAGTATGTAGTAGGTGCATCAGAATTTTGTTGCAACTGGACCAGGAGAAGCTTGATATTTGTAAGTTACAAAGTTAGCTGATGAAGCAGAAGACTTGAATGCAATTTATCAATAGGTGGACATTTAGGTACATGAACCATAGTGTCAGTTTCAATACCAGAGGAAGATGCACATGTGGGAGGCTGCCAACAATTAAATGTCTTGAGTGAGAATTTCAAAGTCAAGTAAGTGAGTTAGGTGCCCAACTCCCATTGATATTTAATGGATGCTGGGAACCTAACTCTCTTAAGTACGTTAGAAAATCCCTGCCTTATGGCTAAATTGAGAAAAGATTGGCACTCAGTGGTGTTGCATTCCCTCAAGTTTAAAATTTCATTTGTGCTGTGACAAGATATGTGCACAAAGTTAAATCCAATATTAAAAGTCTTGGAAATGACAGGACCTACTGACGATGATACAGATAACATTTATCATTGTACTGGAAGCTGCAGCCCATGATTTCTGAAGTCTCTTTTATGTAAGCCTGCCTGATTGTATCCTGTGGCTTTGGCAATGCTTATTAAGATGTATTTGACAATAAAAAAAAAAGAAAAAAAGGAAACATTTAATTACCACCAGCAGTGGACAGTGTCAACATAAGTATAGTAAGAAAACTAAAAATGTCCAGATGGTTTGAATTTTGCTTTGTTAAGATTGACTTTTGGGAGGGGGGAGGGGAAGGAGACAATTTCCTTTACCTATGTCAAATTTACATGACTGCACCTGATCTCTTATATACTTAAGATTAGACAGATCCAGGCTGAAGTGAGCTTTTTTCAATAAAAACTATATTTTTTTCTCCTGGGAGCAAAGTTCACTTTCAGTCTATCAGTATTGAAAGTATGTATAGAGGGACAAACAAGACTAAAGAAATAATGCTTTGCTAATCAGAATCATCTAGGCCATGCAGAACCGATAAAAAGTCACTGACCTAGAATATAATTGTTGCTTTAAATTGCTCTTTGAAATGTTTGAATAGGTGTAATTTATTTACTTAGACATTAGTAACACATGTTCTCACCCATCATGCGTATCCTTTCCATTCAACTATGATTTAATGATTTCTTGTACAGAACTACTCCAAGCCAATTAACAAGCAAATAAATAATCACAGTGGAGGCTAAATTGCCTTCTCTTACATCAAGAAGCATATATGCACCAGTTAAATAAAATACTGTCAACCTATTAAAATCTCAGCATAATTAATCCTCATCAGATGCTCTAGTCATAGGACATTTCAACAACTTACTATGGTTATGTCTACACGACCTGCCGGATCGGCGGGCAGCGATCGATCCAGCGAGGGTCAATTTATCGCTTCTAGTCTAGACATGATATATTGACCCCTGAGTGCTCTCCCGTTGACCTCTGTGCTCCATCTCCATGAGAGGCACAGGAAGAGTTGATGAGGGAACGAAAGCAGTCAACGCACCGTGGCGAAGACACCATGGTAAGTCGATCTAAGTACGTCGACTTCAGCTATGTTATTGACGTAGCTGAAGTTGCATAACTTAGATCAATTTCTCTCCCCGCCCCACAAATGTAGACCAGGCCTACAACTGCCCAGGGTCATTCTTCCAAGTTGTGTCAAAGCCCAGAGAGCACCAACTCAATAGTATTTTTGTAACATGTTACAAGTACAGATAAAATGCAGAGGAATAGAGCTCACACAAAAAAAAGGAAAAAAAAAAAGAAAGAGAGACTATTTTGGATTCAATGTTACATTTTCTACACCTGCTTTTTAGCAGGAAGGGTAAAACTAATGACAAAGAATCAAAACTCAAATTAAGATGAGGAAGGCACTGAAAACTCAGACATAAATTCAGAGTTGTGACTTTTATATTATATTTCACAACAGAAGTCAAAGCATTTACAGAACAACCAAGTGAAGCCAAACTGAGGAGACAAAGCTAAATTTATCCATCTAATCTATGAAATATCCCTATCTTACAGCAATAATGTATTACTTTTTATTATACCACTAACAGAGATAATGATAAACAGTAACTATTAAAGTTAACTGTTTCTAAAATGTTCATGATGGTACAACTTGCACCCAAGAGTATTGAAAGAATTTAAAGTAGCTCCCTGAATGATTAGTTTTGATTTTTTTAGCAAAAGTTGGGAAACTCCAAAGGACTAGACAAAAGCTAATGTTGTGCCAGTATTTCAACAGCAAAAATGGGATGACCCTGGCCACTATAAACTGGCTAGCCTGATATCCATCCCAAGCAAAATTATGGAAAGACTAATAAGGAATGCACTCAATAAAGAATTGAAGGATGGTTGCATAAATAATGTAAATCAACATGATTTTCTAGAAAAGAGGTCTTGTCAAACTATTTATAATGAGCTCACAAGCATTACTGATAAAGTTAACTGTGTTGACATAATATACTTCAGACTTAAGGCTGTGATTCTGTCATAGAGTTCCTGGAAATCATAGATTCCGTGGTTTTCCGCAACCTCCTTGACTTTTGCAGCTGCAATTGCCAGTGTGGCCGATCCCAGGGCTGCCAGAAGAGCTGGCACTGAGACCAACTGTCAGAGCAGCCTCAGGGGCGCTCAGTTCCGGGGAGCGCCCAAGCAGTGGCCCCGGGGAGCACCTGAGCAGTGGCCCCGGAGGCTGCCTTGTGCAGTGCTTAAGTAGCCTTCCCTGAGGCCTCAGAGCAGGGGTGGCTGGGGTCTGTCAGCCCTGGTGGCCAATACAGGGGCTAACCATCATTCCCGGGGCCCCCAAAGCAGCAGTGTCTTGGGGCCCCTGAGAGCAGCAGCACCTGGGCCCCAAGTGCTGTTAAGTTTTAGTCTGAGGTATTTAGATAGTAAAAGTCATTTATGGCCTGTGACCTGTCCATGACTTATTAAAAATACCTCTGATTAAATCTTACTCTCAGGTATTACCTATGTACATGGCATTAGTGAGATGACTGCTGGAAAGAATACAGTGTCCACATTCCAAAAAGGATTTTGAAAAATTGGAATGAGTTCAGAGAAGAACTACAAGAATGATTTGAGAACTGGAAAAAATGCCTTATGGTGACTAATTTAAGAAATTTAGTCTATTTAGTTTATCCAAGGTCAAGAGGTCACTTAGTCATGGTCTACAAGTATCTTAAAGGGGAATCAATTTCTGATAGTAGAGCCTCTTTAATCTAGCCAAAAAAAAACATAATGGGATCCTATATTTGGAAGCTGAAGCTAGACAAATTCAGAATACAAAGAAGGTGCAAATTTTAACAGAGTGTAATTAACTATTAGGACAATTTAAGAACATAAGAACTGCCCTGCTGAGCCAGACCAAAGGTCCATCTAGCCCAGTATCCTGTCTTCCAACAGTGGCCAGTGCCCCAGAGGGAATGAACGGATCAGATAATCATCAAGTGATCCATCTCCTGTCACTCAATCCCAGCTTCTGACAAACAGCTAGGGACACTATTCCTTCTCATCCTGGCTAAGAGATGAATAGATGAATAAATGAATTTATCTAGTTCTTTTTTGAACCCTGTTATGTTTTGGCTTTCACAATATCCTCTGGCCAGGAGTTCCACAGGTTGACTGTATGTTGTGTGAAGAAATACTTCCTTTTATTTGTTTTAAAACTGCTGCCTATTAATTTCACTTGGTGACCCCTCATTCTTGTGTTATGGGAAGTAGTAAACAACTGACTCTACACCAGTCATGATTTTATTTGCCTAGGAATGTGACGGATTCTACGTCACTTGAAGTCTTTAAATCAAGATTCGAATTATTTCTAAAAGATATGCTCTATCTCAAAGAAGCTGTTGATTCAGAATTAGGGGATGAGGCCCTTTGGTCTATGTTCTACAGGAGATCAGAATTAGATGACTATAATGATCCTTTTTGGCCTTAAAAGTATATGAACTTAAGTCCATTCTGTTAACACCGAAGATAAGCCAAGAAACATTTTAAGGCTTGCCTGGGAGCAAGACTCCCCAATGCTTTCCAGTTAAGATAAAACTGTCTAACAAAGAATGGAAAATCACTGTAGAGAAGCACTGAATTTATTTTGACAGCTGTTTTTAAAATATATTTTTAACATTGGGCTCCCTGTAAAATGGATGAAACTATCCAAGAAACGGCATAAACAAAAACTAACCATCAGGTGTTGAGAGAGTTGGAAAGTTGTAGTGAAATAAGGATCCTTGGCAATAACTTAAGATAAGGAAAAAAAATGTACTAGAAAGAAGAAATAGATAAATAAATAGCTAGATAAACAGGAATGATGAAGAAGGCATTGAAAACTGAAAGTAAAGTTAACAAGGGTATAATTGCCTCCAAATCATAAGACTAGTAAAACTATCAACAGACTGGATGCAGACTGTCCAATTACAAGGAAGTACACAGCTGTTGGCAGTTGCATGCCTCTCTCTTACTAATTGTTTGATTCATAAATCCAATCAAAGTTATCCAAGGTCTGTTGTTAAACTAATCTGAACTTGAGGGAATTTTCATCACTGAACATATAATCACAATTAAAATTCCTCTGAAGTATTCACTATTAATTGGGTATTGAATACTTACAATTATCTTTGGTTATCAAAAAACAGCACCCACAAGGCTCTCAGTAGATGGTTATTGACTGCACTGGTAGGGTGGAGTCATGATCTACCTGCCAGTAGTAGTACCAAACAGTGTAGAGGACTAGAGTAAGACTGGGAAATTCAGGTGCAGAGCAGGTTACAGCACACCCTGTAGGGCAGGCCTCTCTGATCCTTTTTATCTATCTAGACATATGTGGATCAGAACAGAATAAATTAAACAAAACATTACTTTGGAGAGACACTATAAAGAATAATACCAGAATCATCAGAAATTTAAAAAAAAATGGAAGGGATAAATTTATATTAATATGAAAAGGGAAAGTGAAACCCCACAGCTAACAAGTAAAGCAATCAAATGCCACATAATAATGTTAGTAGTAGGTATAATAAAGGAGCTCCTGAATTGATTGTGAAAAAAAAAAAAAGTTGAATATGGAGGGGGTTCAGTTTTGCTGGCTGCAGTCCAAGAATCTGACCTGTTGAGTCATGTGTGCTTATTGTCTGTTTCAGAGAAAATAAAAAAAGTTTGAAGGGACCATTAAAAGGGAAGACAGTTCAGTGTTTGGCACGTAAAGCTGTTGATCATAAGATTACAGAAATGAAACAATCAAGACAGAAGAAGTAGGACACAGAGTTTAAATCAAAGCTCAATAATTCCAGTAGCTTAAATGTTCATAGTTTACAAATGATAAGAGAAAAGTGGGAAAAAAAGGTCAGATGTATGCAGTAAAGAGAAGGAATAGGAGGAAGAGTACAGAAGCATTGGGAAGCCCAGAATCAATCAATTATGGCAAAACAGAGTACCCTGTGAATCAGACTAAGTGCAGGAAGGAACAGAAGATAGATGGTTAATGCTGTAATAGGACAAGTCACAGCATTAAGAAAGAGCCAAGAAGTGTAGAAAATTAAGAGAATTAAATAAGCAACAGAAGGAAAACATGCATGAATTAACAATAGATCCAAAGAGAGTGTGGGCACACATTAGAATAGAGCAGTGGTTCTCAAACTGTGGGTCAGGACCTCAAAGTGGGTCGCAACCCCTTTTTAATGGGGGCAACAAAGCTGGCAGACTTGCTGGGGGCTGGGGTCGAAGCCCCACTGCCCAGAGCCTAAACTGTCAGGGCTCAGGTTACAGGGTCCCCCTGACCGAGACTGAAGTCCTTGTGCTTTGGCTTTGGTTCCCCCACCCAGGACTGTGTAGCCCACTGAAGAGGGTACAGGAAGACATTAAAGAGTGAGGTTGGAGAAAGAGGGGAGATGTTGGGAAGTCAAGAAGGAAGGAAGGAAGAAAGGAAGGAACTGGAAAATGTCTGTAAGACAGTTCTCTGAGTCACCTAAGCAACAATGCAACCACATAAAAAATGAATTTATTTGGGGAAATCAACTTTTCTCTGGACCATCAAATTGTTGAAACAACCCATAGCTAGTTTAAATGGAGACCACAGTACAATTATAACCTAGAAGATACAAGGTTGTGACATGTTGAGAAAGACTTATCGTACTAGAGTTCACGCTGCATAAACTTTTATGTCTATTTCAGTCTTGATAGTGTCACAAATATATTATAGCACTTCATACAGAGCTGAAGAGAATGATAAAGCTTATAGTAATTGCCATTTTTTGTGAGCCAAAGCATGAAGTCTACATAAAACTCTGTTCTAATTCATCTTAATTCACATAAGGACTATGCAGAAGAAAACACTGATAAGAGATGCCAACAGCTCTACTGAAAACATATTTTGCAACTTAAAGGAGAATAGAACTATCAAGCTTTTTTTGGATAATGTGACCTATCAATTAAATCAATTCTGACCTTGAAAAATGAGAGTGCATTTGAGATTCCCAAGTGTTAAAATATAGTATCTATGTACCAGCTTTTTTCTGAAATAAATATCAGCAAATTGTCCAGTGACAACCTTTTAGGCCATGATCCAAAAAAGCACTTAAGCAAGTGTGTAACTTTAAGCACATGAAGAATCACATTCATTTCCATGGATGTACCATGTTATTAAAGTTACACTAGTGATGAAGTGCTGTGCTGAACTGAGATGGCAAGAACTATTTGTTTTGGTGAAATTTATATTTATGCAGAGAGCCTGCACAAAGCGTGTGCACATAAGTCCCACTTGAGCACTACGGATGGCGTAAGTGGAACTTATGTGGTGTATTAGCTTTGAGCTGGCCCTCCACACAGGGAAAAATTACACCCAAACTTTTCAGTTCAATCTCCAGCTATAGACATCATCCAAGGGCAGCTCCAGGCCCCAGCACGCCAAGTGCGTGCTTGGGACAGCATGCGGTGGGACCAGCGGACCCTCCACAGGTACACCTGTGGGAAGTCCGCGGGACCAGTGGACCCTCCGCAGGCACGCCTGCGGGAGGTCCACCAGAGCCGTGGGACTGGCGACCAGCAGAGTGTCCCCCACGGCATGCCGCCATGCTTGGGGCGGCGAAATGTCTAGAGCCACCCCTGACACCATCTCAGCTATGAAACAGCTATGATGTTAAAGAACATTCTGACTGTAGATATATGAATTAGTAATATAGCCAACTTTGCAAGTTTTTGTTTTTGTTTTTGTTTTTTTACTTACACGCACACACACATTACTTTTCAAAATGGAGCATTTCAAGCTGGATATACAATATAATCTACACTTAATAAAACATTTTTTCCCCATTTTAGCCACCATGCCCAATTAATTGTTGCCTTTCATGCTAGTACAAAGTAGGTGCAAAATGTTACCACCTGAGCATTGTAACATTTTATACTCTCTTTGCCAAGAAACCATGAGCTGGGCCCTAAAAATCTGTGTGTTAAAGATATGTGATATAGGATAAAAAGCATAATAAAACTGAAACATCCATTCTTAGAAATAAGATAAATTAGAATGTATCTGTTTAGCACATGCAAATTATAGGACCACCTATTAGTAAATGACTAACACGTGCTTTATGAAAGAAGGCTTCCTTCTGCTGTTGCCAGAAAGTCTAAAATACTGACATTGGGTTTTTGTCCACCTGGATGCAGTCTCAAGTGCTTCTCTCTATTTATTTACAAAATGCTCATTACAAGCATATCATTCCATACAATTGCTAAATCTGTTCTGTAAGGCAAGTTCATTTAAAATTAGGATAAGCTTCAAAATACAGTAATTAAATTGTGTTGATATTTTTATACCTATTATTACCACTAATTCATATAACAAGACAATTAACTACATGACTGAATTACTCAGTACTGCCCCCAGTTCAGGCCCATATTTAATATATGTATATTTTTAGAACCCAGGCACATTAACTACAAATATTGGCATTGTTCTGTAATTCCTTTGAAAGAATGATACACTCACTGATACAGATACTTACTACATACAGCGTTTCTCAAATGCTGCCAACTGGCCACATGCAACCACTGTGGGTTTTCATTCTGCCACAACAGCTTCCTGGGTGGTAATGGGGAGGGGTGAAAGCATCAGACCCTCTCTTTCCCTCCTGGTTGCTCCTGGATGCACAACCCTGCACTGCCCCTGGAGATAAGTGGGGCACAACACTGCAGGAGCATTGTGAGTTCTGTACCGATGGGGCTGGAGTGGTGTCAAGGCTAATTCCCACTCTGGCACTTCGAGTGCAGAAGGTGGGGCCCACAAGGATTCTAAAAATTAATACTCGCCACTCCAGGCTTGTATTAAACTCCCAAGGTTACAGCTTCTCTCTGATCTTGGATTGGTAAATGCTACCACCATCCAAATGCAAAAACCTTGGAACCCAGGAAGGTGCACTTGGGAATTCCTTCCTGTGGGGTACCCTCAAGCCCTTTCACTCCCGCCTACAGGGAAGAGCTGAGAAAGAAAACAATAGAAATTAGCTGTTGCCCCCAGCTAATTAATCCATATATGTGAAAACCTCTTAGGACACCAAAAATCCAATCCTGTTCTTAAAATAGGTAAATTTTATTAAAAACAAAAAGAAAGAAAATACATCTGGAACTTAGGCTTTTTGCTAGATTTAAAAACCCATTTATAAAAATTATACATCAAGAAAAACCTTCTTGAGTTCCAGATTAAAGGTTACAAGCAAATCAAAAAAAGCATTTGGGTTTAGCACAGAGAAGTCCACAAGCCAATAAGAAATAAATAGAAATAAACCTAATTGCATCTTTCTAGACATTTTCTGATTTATGAGTAGGTTTTAGGTATGATCTGATGATTTCCATACCTCATAAAAAGCTTTTTACAGCATAGTCCTAAGCCCTGTCTCTGCTCTGTCCCCTCTGTCTGGAGAACAACAGAACAGACAAAGAGAGGTTTTTCCCAATTTGAAAAAAATTCCAGCCTTCCTATGGCTCTTTTGGTTAGGTGCCCACTCTTTTCCTTTTATCTGTGCACTTTTTAACCCTTTACAGGTAAAGCAAGTAGAGAACAATTACTAAGAGGGATTTTATAGCTAACTGGCTTGCTGGGAGTCCATAAAAGGACGCGACCCCCCACTTCATTTATCACAGGTGGTGTAGGTAATGGGGCTCTGGCATCAGCTCTGGGGTATTTGGGAAGTGGATTCCATTGGCAGGACTTAGGGAACCTTTCTATGCAGACCAGAGCTCCAGCCATGGGGCTTCAGGAGCCAAAACCCTGCTCTGGCTGCAGGGTTTCAGGTGCTGACACCCAGCTCCAGCCATGAGGGTTTCAGTTCAGGCTCCAACTCCTGGCAAAATGGCGGGAGACTCCAATCCCTGGCTCAGGTTCTGTGGTGCTGACCCCAACACCCGACAGCAGCCACTGGCCCTGTGCTAGGGTTACTAACTTTGGATGGATGAATCCCTGGAGGTTTCATCACATGCCATGTTTAATTAAAGATGAATCCTTAATTCCTGGAGACTCCAGGACAATCCTGGAGGGTTGGCAGCCCTACCCAGGGCCCCAACCTCCAGCAGCAGAGTCCGACCCCAGCACTGGCTGCTGACCTGGTGCCAACCGCAAGCCTCAGTGAAGCAGCAACAGGCACCAATCCTCAGCATGTGGCAGTAGGTCCCCAGCCCTAGGCACACAGCAACAACCATGGTTTCCATCTAGTCGAGAAAAGCACTGACATTTGGCTCCAGCCACACATCCTCGGGCTCCAACCCCCAGCTCCAAGCTCTGGCAGTGGCTTCTAGCTCCCGGCCATGAAGCTTCCACACCCAGCTCGGGGCACTGATCCTCACCCTGGACATGCAGCTCCTGCCCCCAGTTCTAGCCATGGGCACTGATCCCCAGCTACACGGCAGAGAGTGCCTTGTCTCCAGCCATGCCGCTGGGGAACTCACCATCAAACCTCATCTCCCCTGGACTCCATTGCTTTCCTGGCCCTGCATCCCTCCCTCCATCTTCCCTAGCCCCTGTTGCCTCCCACGGCCTGCATCTATCCCAGTATGGTCCCCGCTGCCTCCCCTTCTAACCAGCCCCCCCATCCAGAACTTAATTTGTCCTGGAGCTTGCTGAGAAAAGTGATAACAAACAAGCAATCAAGTGTAACTTTTCACAGCAGACTTACTAGCTAGCTGGAAGGCTGTGAAAAGTGATTAATGATATTAACAAACCTACAAGTATCACTTTTCACAGCCTTCAATTAATCACTTTTCATAGCCTTCCAGCTAGCTCCTAAGTGTCCTGTGAAAAGTGATTTATGTTAACAAACATGAAAATATCACTTTTCACAGGAATATTTTGTGTCTGCAAAAAAACCCCTAAATAAATTACAATGATTTGCACATGGACCACTGCATTTTATTTATTTTTCCCTTAAAAATTTTAGGATTTTTTGTCAGTGCAGACACCAAAAAATTTGTTGTGAGAACACTGTAACCAGAAGGTTTACTAACAACAGCTCTAAGTTACTTGTACTTCCTCCCAGTGTTCAGTAACTTCATGCATTTTTAGAAACTATGATGTTGAATACATTGTAGTTACAGTGTATATGAAAATAATAGCTTCTCTGTAATTTCTTGAAAATTACAGTACCCATTCAAGGAATAAGTGAAAGTCCTCCCAATTCTCTATGCTGCCTTTTGCACCTCTTGTACAGTGTTCCTCTCCTATTCCTCTTGCTCCTTTTCTCACTTCTCTGTCTACCATGTCTCTCCTTCCCCTTCACAGCTCATACCTGCAACGCAATTTCTAAGATGAATTCTAAAATGCTTCCATCTCTGCCTAAAAAGAAAACAGCGATCAGAAGTCATTAAATAAAACTGCCAAGAACAAATCCTATGAAAAGTGGCTCTTTGAAAAGAACTGGAAATTGTTTATGCTTGAGAGTTATGTAGATATTTAATAGTACATTCTTTTAATTATAGATTTATTATTTTTAAAAAATATTTGTACTTCCATAGCATCAGAAGATCACTTCTTCTAGGCACTGTATACCTGTATAATATCCTTGTCCCAAAGGAATTTACAACCTAAACAGGTTAGACAGACAAAGCCTGAGAATGAAAATAGAAGCACAGGGAGGTGAAGTGACTTGCCCAAGGTATCACAGCTTGTCTGTGACAGAAGTGGAAAGACAAACCAGGTATCATGTGCCTGTGCACTGAAGTGGGACTCAGGCAATTGCCTAGCCCTAGGTGGACTTCAATGCTGGATTAAAGCCTATGTTTGGACATATCTATGCTCTACTTTACTAGTTGCACAGATTGACTAATTTTATCAAGGGCATGCTTTGGTTTGTTACTGAATTGAGGTTTTCGTTTACTGGTGGAGTCTTATCTTTTATAGGTTATCTTTTATTTTATATTTTTCTTAGAATGGATGTCCAAATGTCTTACTGAATTATTATTTACTCAAATTATTTTAAATTGCAATTATTGAATACAACATTATATATATTATACACACACCCATGCCCACCTATTTATTTCAATATCTGTAATTATATTTGCTCCCTTGGCACTTGTAAATTTGCTTTTGTCTTCTCTTGTTACTAAATTTTATGGAATGCTTAAAAAAAAGAGAGCAGGAGGTTGTAGCAAAGAGGGGGAAAATGTTAAACATGTTTTAAGAATTTACAGCCAAAAAAAGTTAAGGTCACATTCTAAACAACAAAAAATAGCCCAAAGCAAATACTGTAAAGAATTTACTATATGGGTGAAATAATTTACTCTTGGGAATTTGCTACAGTCCATATAGCCTGCAGCCCTAACAAAATGTCTTATGATCCTATCAGATCTCTGAGTCTGACCTGACTCAGAAAAAGGTTGAAGGGAGTGCTCCAGTATTAGAAGCTTCAATTTAGACTCCTGATTCTTCTGTGCTCTAGATTTGAGAGCCAGGCAAAAGTCCCATATCTTGAGACATGGGATTTTTGCAAGCAACAGAAACACAGAGTGGCCATTGCTGACCGGGATTGCCTTCCAACAAAGAAAGAGCGTTTGAAACTTGTGAGCCAGGCATGCCCAGCCAGGCCAAATAAGCTCCCTAGAAAAGAAGTGTGTTGGGGTGGGGGGAATGAGAAGAAAAAAAATCAAAATTTCTCATAAATGTCTAATTAATTCTATACCAACAACAATGAACACTAGTTAGAAACACTAAAATAACTAAAGAACAACTGCAAAACTTGCTGCAGCACTCACAAAGCAGACACACTAGAGCTCCATCTCAGGTTGAAGTGATCAAGCCGGGCAGTCCCGTATACTCTTGGTGTATGGCATGAGTTTATGCAGAGCTCATGCATGGACTGAGCAGATACTGCTAATGAAAAATCTCCAACCAAGGGCTCAAGAAGTGCATATACACCTGCAATGGAGCACCCATTGGGACAATATTCAAAGAAGAAATCAGGGTTCCCAGAATCTTGCAAGCACAGACTTTAAAAACACTGCTGGTAATGTTCACTTAGTTTTAGATTTTTTCAGAAGGCTTATTCAAGAGCAAGCAATTCTACAAGAAGAGTACCTCCAAGCTCAGACATACTGGATGGCCTTAGGTAATCTGGGCAGCTTTGTACAGAGACTGCTCTCCAAAGTCTCCTCAAGGCAATGGGTGTCTTTCCATTGATTTAACTGGTATTTGGATCAGGTCCAATTCTCTCAAGCCTAAAGCTCAGAAAAGAAGATCATGCCTGCCAGTCAGCTCTGTAGCCAAGGCTCAGGAGGATGGCACAGCAAAACACTAGGGGATATAACTAAACTAATGAGGAGTTTTGGTCAATTGGTTTTGTATCATATTAACATAAAAATAGCTATTATTGTGTCTCAAATGTCTATGGAACAGTTAAATCTTTCCATTCCTAAATTTTCTGAACACACTTGTGGCCATGTCTGCTGTCTTTAAAAATATTTCATTTTTACAGAGGGCTCATTTATTAGTCTGATAAGGACATCAGTAGACTTAGTGTAGTCATATCTATGGGTAGAAGTTACGACTGAACCAGGCACTGGGTTAAGGAGCTCAAGTGAAGCTGGGTTAATAAAGAGCTCAGCAGAAATGCTTCACACATGGTTGATAAACAGTGCTATATGGACATCATTATTTCCTGATGAATGAGTTTTAATTTAGCTTAGAAAATGTGTGTTATTTTTAAGAGTATTTTGATGACTGTAAATTCACTGGTCTTTCTTAGAAGATGGATTGTATGAAGAGTGATATAATACCTAAATATTTAAGATAATATTTATGGAAGTATGATAATTAAGACAATTGCCATCAAGAAACTGAAAATGGCAATAAGATTAATCCTTATTTCATGAGAAATCTAACCTGATACTGCACCAACCCCATGTCAATCACTATCTCACTTACAAAAGAGGATTCATTATTTGGTCTACAGTTTATGACATGTACATGTTACAAATATATTGCCATACCCTGTGAGGTCCTGAGCATCCTCAACTCCCAATGACACCTCAACAAGCACTGGACTGTCAGATCCTTATTTGTTTTTAGGACTTGGTTTTACAACTGTCTCACATTAAAGTCAGTAAGGGTTTTGATTACATAATTACCTGATTTTATGGCCATTAATTAACTTACCAGTGATTACTACTTTTGTGCATTTTGTATTTACACTGAGTGTGGTTATCCATGGGTGGAAAACATTAATTGAAGGAGAGTTTTATATTATTATCAGAAATGCAGCAAATAAACCAAACCAACTGAAAAAGCATTTTGCATCAGGCTCCAGTAAGAATAGAGGAGACTTATCTATCCAAGGGAACCATGTCGACACGACAACATTTTTTAAAAAAATGTTTATAAAATCCAGATTTTGTTCCTTTAGTGGATGCTAGTGATGAGATCCACAAGGGAGACTTAGATATTTAACTGTCATTTTAGGTGGCAAAGTCCAAAATGTATATCCTCAAAACACACCACTCAGTTGCTGACTAACCTTGTCAGCTTCCAAATCCCTGACATGTCTAAATCTCTGCCAGTGGGCACGTACACAGCTGCCTCAGTTCTGGCATTACTGAACAGCTTGAGCCTAGCTCAGACCTAAGCCCTGGTGGGATTCACATGCTAGGTATTCCCTCATCTATATAGCCTGCAGGGCCTGGTCCAGCAGATATACTCAGAAGCCACCTTAGAATGGTTAGAGTCTCACTTGGAAGGTGACATGTATCAGAGGGATAGCCATGTAGTTTGTCTCTACAAAAACAATGAGGAGTCCAGTGGCATCTTAAAGACTAATAAATTTATTTGGGCATAAGATTTTGTGGGTTAAAAAAAACACTTCTTCAGATGTATGGAGTGAAAATTACAGATACAGGCATAAATATACTGACACAAATGGAAGGGAGCTCCCTTACAAGTGGAGAACCAGTGTTGACAAGGCCAATTCAGTCATGGTGGGTGTGATCCACTCTCAATAATTGATGAGGAGGTGTCAATACCAAGAGAAGGAAAATTGCTTTTGTAGCCAGCCAGCCACTCCCAGTCCCTATTCAAGCCCAAATTAATAGTGTTGAGTTTGCAAATGAATTGTAGCTCTGCAGTTTCTCTTTGAAGTCTGTTTTTGAATTTATTTATTTTTTCCGGAAGGTGAGAGAGCTGGTTCAAGTTCCTGTTCCATATCAGGCAGAAGGGGAATTTAAACCTGGTCTCCCACCTTGTTGGGTGTAAGAGCACCATCTCTCATACACCCTCCATTTTTCTTGCAAAAGGCTTGACCTCACTTAACTCCAGGAGAGGATTCATGGCTGTGAATCCCAAATGGAAGAGGCACCTTTTGAGGCGTGGGGCTTAGGGCATAGCCCATCCTCAGCATTTCCTCCTCGCTATCCTGAGCTGTTCCCCACTGAGCATGCTGGTTCCTGTGAATCCATTTTTAGGCACCTACATCTCCTCATGTATTATACAGGGAGCCTGGGCACCTAACTCATGTTTTTGAATGCTATTTGGCATCATGGTACCTAAAATTTAGGTGCTGCTATGCAAAGCGCAAGTTCCTCTTGGTCTGAATTCAACAAACTATTGTAAGAGAGAGGAAGAACAGAGTGACTGCAGATTTGAGATATCTAGGCTGTCAGAAGTGTATTAAGCAAACTGCATAAAATCAGAGATGCAGTGAAATCAGATTTGCATGTTATTGGTCTTACTATAAAACAGAAGTTGCAATATACTCATTGTTTTTAATATTTTCCTTTTTTAATATGTATTGGTAATATCAATTATACAAACTGTAGGATTAATTAAATGTTCACTGCAATTATTTAGTAAATTAGGGGCTAGACAGTTTGGTAATAAACAATTAGGGATGCAGAGCTTTAATCAGTATAGAATCATAGCCAACTTTACTCTTCAATCCTGTGAAACAAACTTTTATTTTGAAATAAATGAATTTTCCAACTGCTGAAAATCAAGGATATTTTTTCTAGAGAAATTAGATTCAAAGGACTTTTCCTCTTTCACACATATTTTGCTCTGTTTTACTCCACGATGAATTTCAATTTTAATCTAACATTATACAATCTGTCTCATTTTACTATATTACTAGGTTATTTTTTCTTAGAATTCAGATTAGATTAATTTAAAAAAGCAAACACAACTTCAGTTGTGGGAGATTCTTCAGTCTCCATCCTCACTGGATAGATAGATCTGTCCAGGGATCCTCACTGGACAGATAGATCTGTAGCAAGGGATCCTCTAATTTCCTAGGCTGAGATGGAGGTGGAGGTATGAGAGTACCCCATGAATCTCTAAAGAAGGGAATGGAGAATACTTGTCCTCCCTGTGCCTAGAACTAGCTGACTTTAAGGAAGGGAGCTCTGGAAATATGGCTGCACCATGAGTAGTGGTATGCCTAACATTTAAATAATACTTCTGGTCTGAAATTAAAATGGCTATTGTTATGTTAAAGATAACTATTATTTCCCACCTGGTTATGCAATGGTACTGAATGGAGTCTAACAGCAATAAGCAATCATGAATAGAAAGGTCCAAGTGGTTTTCTGTGGAACACCATTTACTTTATGGTATCCTGCATGAGGAAAAAGCTCTGATCAAGACTATCTAACTACTAGACTATATTTTCGGCAAATCTTAAGGGGGAGGAGGTAAAAGGAATTTGTAACATCATTAAGCCACAGGTTACAAAGATCTAGGGTGACTAGATAGCAAGTGTGAAAAATTGGGACACCTTTATTTCAGGCAGTGGCTAGGGTGGGGGAGGTATAGTTGCACACATAAGACAAAGCTCCTAGTATTGGGATGGTCTCAATCTCAGGACATCTGGTCACTCTACAAAGAATGTCTACTAAAATATAAGCATCTCACTGGGCAAGATTGTTCCAGACATTGCTTGGAGACACAAGAAGCTGATCCTGATCTTGTTATAGTTGATTTATACTGGCATAAGTGAAAACTTCACTGAAGTCAATGGATTAAATTAGAGAAAAATTGCTGTACGTGAGATAAACATCAGTCTCACTGTGTGCAATGTGACTCTGTTGATAGCCTGTTTTTGTTTGTTTTCCATATAAGGGAAATATTCATGAAGTATAAAGTTCCTCTGCTTTTCAGAGAGGCTAATGGAATTAATCACAAATAGTAACTATACTACACATAGAGGACAACATCAGATATGTGCAATTTTTGCAATGCGGTACCTTTTTACTTTACATACTTGGACTCAGACACATAATCTTGTGTCTATAGTCTTGTATTTGGTATCAAATGTTAATTAAATGGCTACATCATTTCCAGTTGACCACATTTTCCTATAATCTGTCACATTCCTATTCCGTGCAGAATCATGGGGCCAGGTCCTGAGGTGGAGAAGCAGGGATAGTGGGCAGTAACATGAGAGCACCTACATCATAGCCATGCAACTGGAGGATTTCCCTGACACTGGAATGATCGTCCTTGGACCAGTTAAAATCTTTTAAGGCCAAATTACACTGGGGGTGTGGGGCAAAGCAGTCACATTGCATTTGAGAATCTAGCCCTTGTTGATTGATTTTGACCCAAATGCATCTTCTGACAATCGTTAGCATGTATCCAAAATTAAAAATATATATATTTCAGTATCAGAGGGGTAGCCGTGTTAGTCTGGATCTGTACGAGCAGCAAAGAGTCCTGTGACACCTTACAGACTAACAGACATGTTGGAGCATGAGCTTTCGTGGGTGAATACCCACTTCGACAGATGCATCATGCTCATACTCTAATACGTCTGTTAATCTATAAGGTGCCACAGGACTCTTTGCTGCTTTTATATTTCAGTAGTTAAACTACTTGCTATGGGGGGAAGAAGGGCAGGAACCAATCTAACTTGTATCCTGTTAATCAACAAGTTCACTGAACACATCCTAAACTCATAGGTACTAAGACTTGGGAGCCTTGTATTTTTATTTGTTTTCCTTTTATTATACACCAGCAAGGTAAGCCATTCATAATATTTATCAAACAAACATGCCGTGAAAAGCAGTTAAAGTTGCTAAGGGCCAGTAATGCCAACTTACACAACCCAGGAAAAACCGAGTAAAACTACATACCTATATACATCATCTTTCTCACAAATACGAAGACAAGGCAGTTTTTTTGCAGCCCTTATGGGTCTAGATAACTGCCACTCTTTCCTGTGTTCAAGGGAAAGTATTTAAAAAGAAATTGACGGAATTACTGACTAGCTAAGTAGAAACAAAAATACCCCCTCTCCCCACCAGTGGGGCAGAGGAAAAAATAAAGACAGCGCTGACGATACTGAGTAAGCTGCATATTCAGTGGTCAAAAAGAACTGAAGAGAAGCTGAGGACCATTTTATACCAAGGGGACTTTGTTTGAGGGGAAAGGCAGTCTAAATGGCCACAACATACACTGTTCTCTAGATGATTTTGAGCTCAAGCCTAGGATGCATTTATCTCACAAATAGAAAATTGCAGAGGCACCTTGAAGAAATATCATCCTCATTTTATGTCTGGGTAAACAGAAAGAAAGATTAAGTGACTTGTCAGAATTTACAGAAGTCAGTACCAGAGCTTGTATTAGAACTCCAGATTTTCTCTTACTAAATCATACATTCAGGTGATGCTTTACTCAGGGTCATTGGGACATTTGGTTTATATAATACCTTAGCCTGAGCTCAGATGCTAAAGTGCTGTAGAAAGCAAAGTGCTTGCTGTATGACTAATTCAAGGATCATGTCATTTAGAAATGTGAGGATGCACAACAAAATTTGATTTCTTATGGAGATTTCCTGAAAATCTAATTTCTGTGTAGGAAATATCTATTAGCTAATAAGCTAATCATGCAAAGTTGTGTTACTAGGGACACTGATGTTAAGATCAAATTTAGCCAAATACGTAGCATTCTGAATTTTTCTTCACAGTGAATAAAATACTCAACTAGCTTCAGTCTGAAGGATAGCCATCTAGTATTCTAAACTTCCTGCATGTAATCTCTATAAATTCTCTAACAGTAATGAAGTCCTTACTTCTTAATTTATCACCAACCGACTTGGTATAATCTTCTGAATGGGATTTTGAGTGAAGTAAATTTTCAAGCTCCTCTAACAGCCATTACATTTCCTACTCTAGAGGTACCCATCTCTTCCCCATCTCACTGCCCTGAAACTCTCTGCACAGTATTTAATTTTTGCAATAAGGCAGACTCTAACGAATGGAACAGGGAATTTTATTTTCACTTGCACTATATTTTAGAAAGTGGTGTTGGCCATCCAAGTTGGTACTGAACTGCGCTGGGTACAGCTAAAAGAAGAGTGACACTCTAGTGCCTAGCCAATAGAAGACAACTGTATTTGTTTGTTTTAGGTGTTTGCATTGGTATATATTAATGCCACTAAAAGTCGTTGGGATTGGTCAGTGGGTACCACCAGGGCCGGCTCCAGGCCCCAGCGCGGCTCTGGTGGAGCATCAGCAGGCACGCCTGCGGGAGGTCCACCGGAGCCACGGGACCAGCGAGTGGCAGAGCGTTCCTCCGCGGTGTACCACTGTGCTTGGGGCAGAGAAATGGCTAGAGCCGGCCCTGGGTACCACTGATAAATTACAACACTGGGTGGAAGTAAATCTTTTCTTGATCCACCACTGCCACTTGACAAATACTATGTGCTGTGCTGAGTTATATAAATCCTCTCATTCATATGGCCCTGTGAACATCTTCACTACTCGAGAATCCTCCTCTTGACTTAAGCTGCTTGTATCACTCTCTAGGCTGTTACCAGCATATCATCCACAAATCTGACAGCTGCAAATTTGGTTTCAAGGAGATAGAGCTGGAATGTTTTCTGTTCTTTCAGCTTGCTAAAAGGCCAGTAAATGTGAACTACTTTTCATTTAGTTACTGTTTTTTATTGTGTAGATGACCTGATATCAATGTGCATTTCTGCTATGATACTTGGGAAGAAGTAATTTATTAAGGGTGTTTTATTTTATTTATTTATTTATTTTGGTCACAGATTGTGGATTCTTTGATTTTCATTGTGGATTTGTTTTTAAATAATGCATGTCTTTTGGCATTTCAGGAATTTTGCATTGGAGAGGATAAATGTGATAGAAACAGATGAACTAATTTTGCAGAGAATTCTTTGAGCTACCACAGTAAGCCCCAAACTGCATGGTATGCTGAGAGAGAATAGGAGACTAGCAACAATGCTGTAGTACCCAAAAGAAGGTATAAACCAAGGTATGTATGTTAAGTTAACAGCTACTTTTCAATGCCTCAGTGACACATAGCATACAGAGATTACTGCTGAATCTGCCGCTTTATATTTTAAGTCAGGACTAAATTATGGTAACCGCTGAATCTAAAGTTAAGCAAATCTTCTGGAATCCTCTTAAAAAGCAACAGAAAACTGTGCTTCGTTTATGATATTACCAGTCTCACCACATTGATTTGTAATTTACTCTAAATTCCATCTCAGCCAGTTGTTTGAAAAAAATACAGATTGAGATATTGCCTAAATATAAACTTCACTTTCAAAGTGAAATAAGAGTGACTTTACTGAAGATAGATAGGTATAGTAGTTTCCTTCGCAAACGTTCACAGGGTAGGATTCTCAAAAGGGCTTAGCACTGGCCAAACTGCTCCCATTGATGTCACTACTAAGTTTCCTATTGACTTCAATGGGAGCAGTTATGCCAACACTGACTGCTTTTAAATTTCAGGATCCTCGTTCTCTCTTCTCACTGGTGTCTTCTATGTGATGTGCTTTAGGCCTAATATATTGTAAATCAGACACATATTTTAAATGCACAGAATTTCTGGTAACCATTTTTAAAAACCTGGGGTCGTAGATCCGATATTCAGACAGTATCTTATTTGATTAGGAGTTAATAAACTCTATTGTCCAGAGTCCATAAAGAGAACCATAACAGAGATCTGTCCAAAAGCAGGGGAACTGTTAAGCTATTATGTTTTGAAGCTTGAGTCTGAGTGTCTTACATAAAAGGCTCCATTTATCACTTTAATGACTCAGTTTTCTTTTATTGGAATTAAAAATGTTCAAATTTCTCACCTACTTATTCTTTATTAGGACTACAGATAAAACTGACCCTGTTTGTATTTTCTGCTGTAATTCTTGCTGATGAGAAGATGGCTGTTAACGGTGAGGAAGATGACTGATCCTGCTGGAAGTTTTGTTTTAATTGTTGGATTGCTCTATTATTTGTAAGTCCCTTATTGTCTAAGAATGGAGACATCAATTTTCCAAAGAAAAAACGTTTAAGGATATTCTAATAAGGTTGCAAGTTTGTAAAGCACAATGCATACCAATGACAAGATAAATAATTAACAGCAACACAACAACATTTCCTGATATGTATGCTCCTCTGGCATATATCTTTGCTGGTTCAAAGCCAGGTTCTAAGTCCTTCAGTCTCCCTATATGTATTTTATTTAGAGCCCCCTTCCGTCCCCCCGCTCTATCTGTATGAATACATGTATTACCCTCTCTTTAAGAGACAGCTAAGGAACTGCAGCCCCATCTAATAGAATCGTTCATAATTGGGAAAGTTATAAAATCAAAGTAGCGTATTTGTAGCCTCTGGATCAGTAGCAATGCACAAAAGCTTAGCTGAATCAAGAGTATATTGCAGCTGTCAAGAAGTCAGGCAGGTTCTGCTACTCTGAGCATATATATGGCCTAACTGTAGTTCATCCTAATGAATTATAGTGTGTTTTTACTAGAACATATGAAAAAGGTATCTGAAGCCACCTCAGAAATATACTGTGATTTTAAAAAATGATGTAATCAATTTAAGGTTGCCACTCCGACAAAAGTCACATTCAGGTTGAAATTTTGTACACCATGTTTCCAGAAAATGAAAATTAAAATTGTATTCAAAATAAAAAGACCATTTAACACTCCACTGAAAAATTATGACCACAATTCTATAATAAAGAACATGTTCAGAGGACCTTCTGAAGTTTTCTGAATAAATATATTATAAAGCTTCTCAACTGGAAAAAAGCAATCTGCCTACAAGAAAGTCCCTTTGCTTTTTTTATCCATTATACACCTCAGTTGGCTAGTACCAAAATACATACACAAAAAAGCTGCTTAATTATCATTGTGGTTGGAAAGAACACAAAGCACCAGAAGTAAGGACACTGATATGGAAGGCTGATAGTCTGCCTTTTACTCATCTTGACATTAACAACCTTGACTACTTGCATTCTTTCAACATTAATTAAATTTTCTAAAGTTTATGCTGAATAAGATATGTAAGTTGCCTGATTGAAATGAACTCAGACAAATCCTTATTTAAACTATATATCCCCTAAATCTTCCATGGGTCCATTTAGGATCATGAAGACTTGCACAACTCTTTGTTGCTAAGAAAGCTTGTTGGATGCTTTTGCCAGCCCTCCATAATATATATTGAACTGCACCTTTTTATGCAGCACAAATGGAATGTAATTCTCCACTGCCTTGAAAGTTGCATATTCATTTGCACCTGTGCAAAGCAAATCCTATTTGTTACCATTTACACCTATGCTGCAAAGGTTTAAATGACTATGCAAGGCAGTAATGACTCAGGCCTATGATCTGAAATATCATACATTAATATGAAACACTTGCTGTATAGATAGTGCATGAAACAGTGGAGTTGAACACTGAGTGGTGTTAATTTTGAATACTTTTGCTGGTGAATGTTTCAGCCTTAACCATCATCTCTTCAATAGACCACATTTTCTTTAAAAGTTAAATCTCTTTCAATTTCCTTTGCAAGCTGTGAATTATGTACACAGTATTTAAAGAACAGATTGTTGCATTAAAAAGGAATGATGTACATGCATACTTGTGGGTGTTTTAAAAATATCCATTATTAATCTAGAAGTTCATAACGGTTCTTTCCCCAAGTAGTTATGTGCAGCCTACATTCATCCATCTAGGTAACTGCAACACTCATAGTGGGTGAGATGCATGCCTGAAGAGGGCCTGTGAAAAGCCTATGAGCCACCCAAGTCCAAATGAATTTGTATTCTGAGGGCTTAAGTGGGAAATTAGTGGTGTTTAGATCTTGTGCTCTGGTGAATTTTACCCAGAATGATTCCACAGAGGGGTGTGAGTAGAAGCAACTGACTTTCCTATCTATCTTAGTGGAGGTAGACTAAATAAAAATTATAATAAAAATAACAAATAGCTAGGGAACAAAAAGGGACAGAAAAATAACCCACCAACCCACTTTCTAAACCCCAAACTACATAATGTTAACGTATTGGGTACTGGTATATAGCTGACAATAAGCAAGCTAGAAGTCGTTACTCACTAGTTGTTTATTCTTCCCACAGCCTCCCACTCCAGAAGTGCAAAGCAATAACCTCCTTAGTAATCATGAACATTTTAACCTTGCCTTGCAGTGTAGAAATCAGAAATGATGAACTTTTTTCTCCTCTGGATAGGCCTATAAATTGGAAGCATACAGTATAAATAGAAACCATGCAAGATCTATCTTAAATCAATTATAGATGTTATCTCAGTGCCTACTTTTCTCAGAACACTGATTCATCCAATGCTGTTAACAACAAGGACCCAAAAACTGCCAGAAAAGACCCATGAGTGTTTGCAGCCTTTTAATTAATAGACAATAAATACATTAAAAACCATATGGATAGAAAGTATTTTTCTTTGTCCTTGAGAAAGTATATTTGATCAGGCTAAAGAGTTGATCATAGATTGCTTTCATTTGCATAGAAAATCAATGACAATCCTTCATCTAGACATATGTCAAGAATAGCAGCAACTGCAATAATAAAATGGTATCTTCAGAATTAGTTCAAGGTCTACACTCTAACCACTATTATATTAGCCCAAACAATACAAAACGACAGTCTGAAATATCTTTTCAAAACATCTCTGCAGATAATAAACCTAAATTTAATTGGGCTTTCTTTTATTTTCTCTCATATGTACTGCACCTAACCGAACCTGCATCATTCAATTATTGAGATGTTACTTTAAAAAAATTTTTTTTTCTAATTTAAAATAAACCTGCACATTTAAATCCAGTACAGCTGAATAAAATAGAGCCTTATACTGACATAATGCCACTCACTTGAGGGCCACAAAGGTCTTTGTAAACATGAGTCATATCAGTATCATGATCCTGCTATGAAATAGATGGCCCCCATGCTCCAGGAATTCTGTTGGTTGCCTAGAAGGGACAGAAGGAATTTTTTCTCCAGTACACAATTGGCTAGGTGTAGTCTAAGTTTATTTATTTAGCTTTCCTGTGAAGCAAAGACTGGCCAGAACAGGAGACAGGATAACAGATGCTTTGGACTAGTGCCCTGAGGTGGTAAGGAGAATCCTTTTTCTATATGTTGGACTGTTGTGTCTTGCTCACATGCTCAGGATTATAACAGGTTGCCAGATTTGGGGTTGGGAAGCAACTTCCCCATGTCAGATTGGCTGTGACCCTGGTTTTTTTTGGCCTTCCTTTGAAACAGTGGGCATGGTTCATATGTTGGGATTATCTGGGCATCTCTCACCTAGCCAAGTCCCAGCTATTGCAGAAGCCTTGGGTATTCATGGCACTTTGGTCTCTCACAGTCTCTCCCTGTGACACACAATTTACTTTCCTGAAGACTGAAATGCTTTAGTCTACTTAAATATTTTGGGCTTAATATAAAGAAATCTGGGTGAAAGATAATGTCCTGTGATATACAGACTGGATGATCTAATGGTCAGACTAGATGATCAAATGACCCCTTCTTTCCTTAAACTCTAGAATCTATTAGAGGTATACCCACACTTTATTGATGAAGGAACTAAAGTCCAGAAAGATTAAATTCAGTATCCAGTGCTCAACCTAAGTATCTTCTGAGCATTAGGATCTCTGTAAGGAAGGAAGACAAAGAATCCTTCTTACAGGCTAACTGGGTTGTTCCATGGAGGCTTCTTCAGCCAGATTGGTTAAATAGCCTCTGACACCTTATCATATACTCTCGAGTGGGGAGAGGGGGCAGGGAGAAGGGGAAGGATTGGAGCATCTGCAGATTATGCCTTGCCCTGTGTCACAGATCATAGATATGTTATGCCCTATACCTTTGTTCAGTCTTTCATGAGTGCCGCCTCCCCAGTGACAGGGCACAAGCACCCCCAGGAGTGAAGTGGAGGTCTTGTGATTTAGCCACTCCCAGATTGGGTCCCCAGGCTTCAGCATACCTGTTTCTTATGGTAGTTCTTTCAGCAGGGCCAATTTGGCTTGGTTCTCTGAAGGAATCTTTCCTCTTCAGAGCCATATAACCAGAAAATGTATGCAATAACAGTTCCCTCTTTTCAAAACAAAAGATTATTTTGCGAACAGGAACACAATCTTTAGAGATATTGGCTAAAATAAAGGCAGCCTATATGCATGACTCTTAGCTAACTTTCTAGCTTCTTCTTGTTAATTTAAGCAGGCCCTACTTAGCTCAAGTAGCCTTCAACCTTTGATTGGAAAGAGTACTGCATTTCTCACCTCTGATTCTCCTTCAGTCTCTTTCAGAGTCTGTCTCCTGTTTGTCAGGGCTGCTTTTACAACAGAACCAAATGCCTGTGTTTCTGCTTTCCCACCTCAAGGATCCTCCACCCCATACCCCAATCTGAATATATCTGCTCAGAGTGGGCCAGAGTACTTTACAGTCATTTTCACCTGTATAGTTGGTGAAATATTGAGTAATCTAGTTAATTCAGATCATTAACCTCCTTCCTGGTTACAGAGCTCTGTGGGGAAATTAACCCTCTGAGTCCATGTAGCCCATAATAGAAAATTAGGTAGTTAAATTGAGTGCACATAATATTCACAAAAATAAGATTTGATCTCCCACATCCTGCATGAGCAGTCACACAGGGAGCCCTTTAGGAGTTACATGCTGCTTTAGCAGTGGGGCACAGAGTTCCATGTGATCCTCCCAAATCCCTCCCCTCTTTGTGCAGTGATATTATATTGCGAAGAGGACCCAGATGTCTCAGCCTTAGCAACAACGCCTCTGCTACACATTCACACAACAGCTCTATGTCTACTTCACCATATTTATAGGGAAGTACTTTAAAGCTACATTTTTCCCCCCATGGGCCCATACAAAATATTACATTCCATCAAAGTAACATTTTAAGAGATGATTCACCACAATTTTCATGAAATAAAACATAGCCACTTTGCTTGTAGAAAGTATGAGATGGGTAATAATTTGATATGTTTGTTTTAAGCTTTTGCTGAATTAACTGCTTGTGAAAGGGGCCAGAATGACAGCTCTTGAGAGGAACAGATTAACAGTGTATCCTTGGGAAGTGGCCCAGTCTTTGGAAGGAGACTGGTTAGACACAGCAGCCAAATGGCACCTTACAGCAAAGCTCCACAAATGAACATTACCAGCCAAATGTCTGTAGGTAGGAGGCCAGAGTTAGGATTCTATTGAGGATAGGAAAAGTGCAACAATGTCACCTTCCCAAAATTTTAGCTTCTAATACCAGTACCCTCTGTGACCTGAAGGAAGAGTACCAGACTTGTGCCTGACATGATTTTGCCCAGCCTTCTGCCTGCTATAATGCAGTTAGAGCCAAAATCAGAGTCACTATACATTTAGAGTGAAGCATACTTCTCACTTATATTAGTATATATAAACCTGGCAAACTGATAAGGGATAGTTGTTACAACAGATAGGGAAGAATGATTATGTGAAGAAAGACACACAAACATATTAACCTGAAGAATTCTTAATCCCTTCAATGTAAATAATTATGCCTTTCCACATAAATCAAGTAAACTGACAATCTATAGAAATGGCATTAGAACATATGTTTGTCTTGGCAAAGAGGTTCTCTTTGTTTGAAAGCCCTATATCATGACACTGGTATGGGAATTTAGTTGGGTAATGAATCTGGCTAATTTAGTTGGGTAACGTCCCTTCAGTTACAATGAAGAAGAGACACAGAGCCAGTTATTTACCATCTCAGGGGTATTGCATCTATTCTTTTTGTATATTGATTTACTAATCTCTGATTGATAATGATTAAATAACTCCAATTATTCAACACTCCTGAGTCATCATTAACTCAACTATAAAAATACTAAAAACAACAATAACCTGAGCAAAGACATCAGAATTTGGCCTTATATATTTTTATGTTTAAATGAAGAAAAGGAGGGGGGAAAAATCTAGCTCTGGCAGGCATGACATCCTCAAGCAGAAGTGAACAGAATATTTCAGCAGTGCTCACAAAAACTCTCTATTCCTATTAGAGATTTCCTAGTTTATTTATCCAAGGATTGTCATAGAGCAGTGCTGCTGCACTAACAAGGAGCGACTAATAATCTTAGGGTAAGTGAGTTTGTTGGGCTGTTTGTGTTTTTTTTTTCCTCTTTCAGGTTATTTCAATTACAGGGTGTCATGGTATAATTCCCCACTCTGAACCTTAGCGTCCAAAAGATGGGGTACCAGCATGAATTCTTCTAAGCTTAATTACCAGCTTAGAACCTGTAGCGCTGCCACCAACCAGGAATTCCAGTGCCTGGTACACTCTGGTCCCCCCAAAACCTTGCCCGGGGAACCCCCAAGACCCAGACCCTCTGGATCTTAACACAAGGAAAGTAAATCCTTTCCCTCACCGTTGCCTCTTCCAGGCTTCCCCTCCCTGGATTACCCTGGAAGATCACTGTGATTCAAACTCCTTGAATCTTAAACAGAGAGGAAAATGCACCTTCCCCCCTCCTTCTCTTTCCCCCTCCCAGACTCTCCCTGAGAGAGACAGTAATCCTAACACAGAGAGAAATTAGCCTCTCTCTCCCCCTTCCCTCTGTTCTCCCTACCAATTCGCGGGTGGATCCAGGCCCCGTCCCCTGGTGTCTCACACCAGAATAAAAAAAAAATCAGGTTTTTAAACAAGAAACTTTTAATTAAAGAAAGAAAAAACAGTAAAAATTATCTTTGTAAATTTAAAAAATGGTATAGGTACAGGGTCTTTCAGCTATAGACACTGGGAATACCCTCCCAGCCTAAGTATACAAGTACAAATTAAAATCTTTTCAGCAAAATACAAATTTGAACTCCTTCCAGCCAAATACACATTTGAAGTCCTTCCAACCAAATACATATTTGCAAATAAAGTAAACAACCATAAGCCTAACTCACTTTATCTACCTAGTACTCACTATTCTGAACTTATAAGAGCCTGTATCAGAGAGATTGGAGAGAAACCTGGTTGCACGTCTGATCCCTCTGAGCCCCCAGAGTGAACAACAACCAAAATCTAACAGCACACACACAAACTTCCCTCCTTCGAGATCTGAAAGTATCCTGTCCCCTGATTGGTCCTCTGGTCAGGTGACAGCCTGGCTCACTGATCTTGTTAACCCTTTACAGGCAAGAGAGATATGAAGTACTTCTGTTCCATTAACTCTTACCTATCCGTTTATGACACAGGGTCAGCTGAGATTGTGTGTTTGGGGACTGTGTGAGCCTTTGTTCCCTGGTTCAACTTTAATCATCTTTGATCAGCCTCAATCAGCATTGTGATCACCCTCCCCTTGTGTGATTAACGAGGGGATAGGGTTGACCTAGGAGAGAAGGCCTTAGACGCCAGAGGCTAAACTACCAAGGGGACGGCAAACAGTAGAGTTTGAGAGAGTGTTTGTAGGAGGGGAGACGAAATATAATCAAAACAGTTAGGAAGGGTTGCATCACCAGTGCCAACACTGCTCTTGTCTCCTCCACCTGCACTGGTATCCAGACAGACAAACTAACCATGGATGCCTCTACTCAGATCCTGATGTGGACTTGCAAAGACTGCATTTTCCACTCACAGAAGCCAGGCTGGGGGACCATCCAGTGTGAGAGGTGCCTGCTGGTGGAATCTCTCAGGAAGCAAGTGGGAGAACTATAGGAGGAGGTGGCTAGGCTGAGGAGCATCCATTCCCACAAGGAATTCCTTGAGAGTATTTATATGGAGATATCCAAGGCTGAGGAAGCCATCCAGCTGCAAAGGAATGCTGTCACACTGCTGGGGGAGGGTGATATGGCTTTGTCACAGAGAGAACAATGGCTGCTGATTACTTCTCACAGCAGGCAGTGCTCCACCCCTACTCCCAACCCACTCATCATGGTGATGGAACACCGTTATGCTGCCCCAGCAACAAGTTATGAGGAATCACTCTCAAAGGTGGAGGAGGAGAAGCCCCAAGGTTGGGAGGATAACAGCCACCGCTCCCAGGAGGAAACATAGGATAGTGGTGGTTGGTGACGCTCTTCTAAGGGGGAAGGAGGCACCCATCTGTCATCCTGACATGGCATCTGAGAAGGTATGCTGCCTGCCAGGGGCCCGTATCTGAGAGGTTATGGAGGGATTTTCGAGGATCATCTGGCCCTCTGACTACTATCCCATGCTACCCATCCATGTGGGCACTTGTGATACTACGAGGTATGACCCTCAGAAGATCAGAAGTGACTACAGGGCTCTGGGAAGAAGGATGAAGGAGTTGAGAGGGCAGGTGGTGTTCTCTTCAGTCCTTTCAGTCAAGGGTAGGGGCCTAGGCAGAGACAGATGCATCCTTGCTGTGAAGATAGTGTCACTAGAAGGGCTTTGGCATCCTTGACCAAAGGATGCTGTTCCAGGAAGAAGGACTTCTAAGCAGATATGAGGTCCATCTACCGAGGAAGGGGAAGAATATATTTGGATACAGACTGGCTAACCTAGTGAGGAGGGCTTTAAACTAGGTTTGAAGGGGGCAGGTGACCAAAGCCTACAGGTAAGTCAAAAATGTGGACACCCGGGAGAAGGATTGGAATTTGGGGAGAACATGCGCTGTTATAGTAGGGATAAGGGAGAGAAGACAAAACTGGGTGGGGGGGGGAATCAAATCGGTATCTTAGATGTCTGTATACTAATGCAAAAAGTATGGGGAATAAGGAGGAAGAACTTGAAAGGTAGTAAATAAACATAACTATGATATAATTGGCATCACAGAGACTTGGTGGGATAATACGCATGACTGGAATATTGGTACAGAAAGGTACAGCTTGCTCAGGAAGGACCAGAAGGGATAAAAGGGAGGAGCTGTTGCTTTTTATATGAAAAATGTATACACTTGAACTGAGGTTGAGATGGAAATAGGAGACAGACTTGTTGAAGGTCTTTGGGGAAGGATACAAGGGGTAAAATACAAGTGTGATGACATGGTAGGGGTCTATTACAGACCATCTAACCTGGAAGAGGTGGATGAGACATTTTTTAAACAACTAACAAAATCATCTAACGTACAGGACTTGGTGGTGATGGGGACTTAAACTACTGAGACATCTGTTGGGAAAATAACAGCAGAGCACAGACTACACAACATGTTCTTGGAATGTATTGGAGACATATTTTTTTTTAATTTCAGAAGGTGGAGACAGCTACCAGGGGAGAGGCTGTTCTAGATTTGATTTTGACAAATAGGGAGGAACTGGTTGAGAATTTGAAAGTGGAAGGCAGCTTAGGGGAAGTGATCATGAAATGGTAGAGTTCATGATTCTAATTAATGATAGGAGGGAGAACAGCAAAATAAAGACAATGAATTTCAAGAAGGCAGACTTTAACAAACTGGTTGTTGGTAGGTAAGATACCTTGGGAAACAAATCTAAGGGAAAAAACAATTGAAGACAGTTGGCAGGCTTTCCAAAGAGAGGTTATTAAGGGCTCAAGAGCAAACTATCCCACTGCATAGTAAAGACTATGGCAGGAGACCCCCCTGGCTTAACCAGGAGATCAATGATCTTAATAAAAAAAAAAAGTCCTACAAAAAGTGGAAATTAGGTCAAATTGCAAAGGGTGAATATAAACAAATAACACAAGTATGTAGGGGCAAAATTAGAAAGACACAAAAGGACATAAACGGACACAAAAGGACATAAACGGTAACAATAAAACATTCTACAAATACATTTGAATCAAGAGGAAGACCAAGGGCAGGGTAGGACCCTTACTCCATGGGGGAGGGGAATAATAACAGAAAATGTGGAAATGGCAGATGTGCTTAATGATTTCTTTGCTTCAGGTTTTCACCAAGAAGGTTGGTGGTGATTGGACTTCTAACATAGTGAATGCCAGTGAAAATGAGGAAGGATAAGAGCCTAAAATAGGGAAAGAACAAGTTAAAATTACTTGGACACATTAGCAGTCTTCAAGTCACCAAGGCCTGATGAAATGCAGTGAGAGATGACTAAGAGATATCTGAACCACTATCAATAATCTTTGAAAAGTCATGGAAGATGGGAGGGATTCCAGAAGACAGGACAAGGGCAAATATAGTGCCAATCTATAAAAAGGGAAATGAGGACAACTTGGGAAATTACAGATCAGTCAGTTTAACTTTTGTATCTGGAAAGATAATAGAGCAAATAATTAAGCAATCAATTTGCAAACATCTAGAAGATAACGCAGTGATAAATAACAGTCATCATGGATTTGTAAAGAACAGATCATGTCAAAACCACCTGATAGCTTTCTTTGCCAGGGTAACAAGCCTTGTGGGTGGGTGATAATTGTGGCATGTCTTGACTTTAATATGGCTTTTGATACTGTCTCGCATGACCATCTGATCAACAAACTAGGGAAATGAAATCTAGACGGAGCTACTATAAGGTGGGTTCATAACTGGTTGGAAAACCATTCCCAGGGAGTAATCATCAGTGGTTCATAGTCATCCTGGAAGGACATAATGAGTAGGGTCCCTCAGGGATCAGTTCTGGGTCTGGCTCTGTTCAATATTTTCATCAATGATTTAGATAATGGCATAGAGAATACACTTATAAAGTTTGAAGGCAATACCAAGCTGTGAGTGGTTGCAAGTGCTTTAGAAGATAGAATTAAAATTCAAAATGATCTAAAGTAAATAGGATGAAATTCAATAAAGCCAAATGCAAAGTACTCCACTTAGGAAGGAACTATCAGTTGCACACATACGAAATGGGAAATGACTGCCTAAGAAGGATTACTGTGGGGTCATAGTGTATCACAAGCTAAATATGAATCAACGGTGTAACACTGTTGAAAAAAAAAAAATGCTAATATCATTCTGGTATGTATTAACAGGATTGTTGTAAGCAAAACCATGAGAAATAATTCTCTGCTCCACTCTGCTCTGATTAGACCTCAACTGGACTATTGTGTCCAGCTCTGGGCACCACATTTCAGGAAAGATGTGGACAAACTGGAGAAACTCCAGAAAAGAGCAACACAAATGGTTAAAGGTCTAGATGACCTGTGAGAGAAGACTGAAAAAAATGGGTTTCTTTAGTCTGGAAAAGAGAAGAATGAGGGGGGACATGAAAAGAGTTTTCAAGTACATACAAGGCTTTTACAAGGAGGAGGGAGAAAAATTGTTGTTCTCAACCTCTTAGGGTAGGACAAGAAGCAATAAGCTTAAATTGCAACAAGGGTGGTTTAGGTTGGACATTAAGAAAAACTTCCTAACTAAATTGCCTAGGGAGGTTATGGAATCTCCCTCATTGGAGATTTTCAAGAGCAGGTTAGACAAACACCTCTCAGGAATGGTCTAGATAATACTTAGTCCTGCCATGAGTGCAGACGACGGGACTAGATGACCTCTCAAGGTTGCTTCCTGTCTTATGATTATATGATACTACATTAAATTTATTTTATTATGTATACTGATAATTATATTTTTCCCACATAAAATAGGTTTGTGGTTTCATATACTTGGGGACTTCTTAGTTCTTGTAATAGGGAAGTAACATCTGTAAAGGGCATGGGGGGGAGGTTAATTTTAAGTTCCTAAAACATGAAAGTCGCTAATGCTACAGGCAGGCACTTGAGCCAAACATATTTATTTTAAATGGAACTGCTAGACAGCACTGAATGCTGGTCTCACTACTGCACATAACAAAAGTATTAAGGAGGCAAGGTGGATGAGGTGATACCTTTTACTGGACCAACTTCATTTGCTGAGACACAAGTTTCTGAGCTTAAACAGAACTCTTCAGATCTAGGAAATGCATAAAATCATAGAATATCAGGATTGGAAGGGACCTCAGGAAGCCATTTAGTCCAATCCCCTGCTCAAAGTAGGACCAATTCCCAACAAAGCCCTGGCTTGGATGATTTAGTGCACTAAATCCCCCAGTAACAGCGCAGTGAAATGAGACAATCACTACACTCTTGAATGAACTCACACAGAAAATAAATTATAAAAAACAAAACCACCCTATCATCGGTGTGTGAACATTTTCACAAAGCAGTCATTCTATATCTGACACCTCAAAGGAAACCTGCACAACACCTTCAAAAGACAAGCCTGGGAGCTTAAATTCATAACTTTGCTAGACACTAAATACCATGGACTGTCAATAGACACAGTGGATTTATGGCTTATTACAACATTATAACCCATGAACTCCATCTCACCTCCCCACTTCTTTACTCTCCTCTCCACTCTATGATTGGAGAGGTGTTATCTGGCCACTTGACCTTTAATAGTCCCTTTAAATATGTGGGAACTACTTATGCTAAACAATCTGTGCCATCTTGTATTTAGCTGTCAAACCCTGCGTATGTTTCCCAAACTTGAAGAAGTCTGTGTAAGCTTGGAAGCTTGTCTCTTTTACCAACAGAAATTGATTCAATAAAAGATATTACCTACCCCACCTTGTCACTCTAATATCCTGGGACCAACATGGCTACAATAACACTGCATAGTTTTATGAGTGTGAGGGAAGATTTTCATTTGTTTTCATTTCAAGTGTTTGGGGATGTAGCTGACCTGAAAAAATAGAGTCTGACTGGGGAAATTTCTGGATCCAGGCTTTAGCAGGCTTCCTGAGTCTGATATACTTAAAACCAAAAAAAAAAAAAATACTATATGAGTCTTTGGCTAGCTGTTCTTCAAATACATTTTTGGCCTTCTTAATTAAATGTTTACACTTCATTTGCCAGAGTTTATGTTCCTTTCTATTTTCCTCACTAGGATTTAACTTTCTCTTTTTAAAGAATTTTTTTTTACCTCTCACTGCTTCTTTTACTTTCTTTTTTAGCCATGGTGGCTCTTTTTTGGTTCTCTTACTATGTTTTTTAATTTGGGGTATATGTTTAAATTGAGCCTCTATTATGGTGTCTTAAAAAAGTTTCCATGCAGCTTGCAGGGATTTTACTTTTGTTTCTGTACCTTTTAATTTCTGTTTAACCTCATTTTTGTGTAGTCCCCCTTTCTGAAATTAAATTCTGTCAGAACCAGTTCTACTGCGACACAGTGTCTAAAGGTAAAATAGCAAATGATGACAGCCACGATTGTGCTACTTTTCTTTCAGGAGATCCTGGCTTTGTCAAACACTTTACAGACAAAGAACTGGAAGACAAGCACAGTCTTCCATAAATAATTATGCTGTTTCAACAGATGGAGCTTTATTAACTAGAGCAGGGATAGGCAGCCTATGGCACATGATTTTCAGAGGCATTTACATTGCCTGGGTCCCGGCTACCAGTCCGGGGGGCTCTGCATTTTAATTTTAATTTAAATGAAGCTTCTTAAACATTTTTAAAACTTTATTTACTTTACATACAACAATACTTTAGTTATAAATTATAGACTTATAGAAAGAGACCTTCTAAAAATGTTAAAATGTATTACTGGCACGTTAAACCTTAAATTAGAGTGAATAAATTTAGACTCAGCACACCACTTCTGAAAGGTTGCCAACTCCTGAACTAGAGTATGAGAATACTCAATGAGAGACTCGTACTACTTGCTCAGTTTAGGAGTCCCACAACTTTCAAATTAGTAAAATGCAATGTGTCCATACAGGGGCAGGGGGGAGGGAGAATCCCAATCTGAAACCAACACTGCAACAAATCCAGGTCCTTGTTCACTGACATAGATAACATAGCAGACACAGAAAAGGTATGTGTTACTTAGATGGACATTTTGCAACACTATTCCAAACCAAATACACTTCCTTTATTTGCTGCAAGAGAATACTCTGTATCATATATGCATTGCTAATGGCTATACCTCAGAGTCATCATAATACTACATAACTCTTATGTGAAAAACTCCCATCAGTGGGTATCACGCCCAGAAAAAAAATGAGAAAATACCTTAAAGACTAGGGCTTCTGAAGTATTTAGTAACAGAAAGTTAGTTTGGACTTGGTCACTTCATGTGGTGATGGAAAATGGTGATGATTCAGCATCAGCCATGGACATAAGCCTTACATCAATTGCCAGTCATTTACCTGGGACACACACTATTGAGAGATGGCAGGAAAAGTGATTCACAGAGGGCAAAAAGACACAGGGAAGCAGCATTCTGGAGGTTGGCACCAGGGCTATACTATAGGCTGTACAGTAGCCAGCCCAGACCCTCTATTTTGTTTCTCAAACATAGGTCAGCATGTAGAGTATTGTAGCTACACACCTCAGAGAAAAGCAAACAGTTCCCACACTGCAGCATGTAGCTAAAAATGTCAGTGAAAGGCTCTGGTAGGGAAGAGTCAGTGGGGGAAAGGCTTCAGCAGTTCCCAGCTGTTGGACCCTTTCCCCACTGCCTCCCCCTGCCAGTGCATTTCTCTGCTGTCAGTATTTTCCTGCAATGGGAAAGGATGTGGCAAAAAGGAGGCAGCAGGACAGTACACTGCCAAGGAAGGCACTGCCTAGATAAGTGGAGAACCGTATGGGTCTATACACAGGTGAATATCCATAGTTTTTAGGTGTCTTTACTCTTCTCACCTAAGCTGTGCCTTACTGTCTACACTGCTATTTATATCTATGTATTCCCATAAGACATGCACAGTGTAGCTGTTCCCATAGTTGAGTACCGGGCTAGAAGTTGTGATTTTTCACTCCACAGTGGCTAGGGCAACTGTATAGGAGAATCCCAGATTTTTAAAGCACTGTATTTAGACAAGCAGTTTTTTAAAGGTCAGAAATAACTAAAACACTAGCTTAATGTATTTTAAAGCCAGTATTACACTTTAATAAACTCCAATGTCTCTGTTTCATGAGAAGCTGAGGTTAATCATTAAGATCATTGTCATCCTGATATAGGCTGAAAACATAAATCAGTTATTATTACATAAATTGGGTACATATCTTAGCCATAAAGCTATTTAAAGTACTCAAGAGGAAGCAATGTATTTACAGTTATAACTACAATCTTCATAAACCCAGGGTTCAAAACATCTGCTGTACATAACAAGATGAAGAATTCTTATAGACACAGGTCACTTTTTGTTATTCAATTATCAGTGATGTCCCTGAAAAGTTGATAATAAAAATGATTGTTCATATGTCTAATTTCAAGCAGGATTCCCCATCCTTTCTTTAAAGTAAATTTCATCATAACTATTTGTGCGTTTCTAAATTATCTGTTACACAGCGTATCCTCCTGTTTTCTCCTAGGACACAGTGTAGAACAAACCAAAAATATTTCCTAGTAATTCCTTTTTTTGGGAGGGGGATAGCAATAGGTATTATGCATCACTACTTCTAAAAACAGATTGAGTTTCTGAATTACAGACTGACTATAACACTTGAATAATTATAGCCAGGTATGGCCAAACTAGCACAGCTTTCTTAAAGGAAAAATTGTGCCTCTCTAAGGTCTCATATCTGCATGATGATCCATAGAGGTGATCTGCTGCCACAGCACAGAGCCCCGTTGATTTGAAAAACATAGGAAAATAAACATGTTCCTATGCTCATAATTAAGAAGGATTTTTTTTAAAGCAGTTGAAGAGGTCCTTCTCTAAGAGACTAGTAAAGAAAAGAAATAACCATGGTTAACAGAAAGTTTGCTTCCAAAAATTAAAACAGATTACTTTGTGACTGGAAAATGCTATTACAGAGTTCCATATTTCTGGTCTGCCCTTGACTTCCTGATCAAATTTAGTCTGATAAGTACAATGACTAAAGTTAATGGGAATTACTGGGTGCTTAGCACTTTTGAAAAAAATTAGCCAGATGCCCCATGGATTTAGGAGCCTAACTTTAGACTCTTCTTTTTTAGATAATTTCTCCAGAAAGCCCATCTGCTGAGTACTGATGGTGCTATGTTTTCATAGTCACTTTTTAGAGCAGAGTAATATTTTAAACAGAAAAGAATTGTGAACTTCTGTTTCTTAAATTGAGAAGATTATAATTGGGTGCTATACCATAAAACCAGCATTTAACATATTTAAGAGGATGGGCACAAGTTATAGTTTGTTTATGATGTTGTATTGATTGGGGCTGTATGAACTGTTGCTAACTGAGAAATTCTAGACAGGACATTAATAGATTAAATTTGAAGTAGAAAAATATTGGTAAAAATAATCTACACTTCTGCATGCGATGGCTTCTGAATTTACAGCATTCCCTGTGGGACAGTAATAAATAATAATAATAATTAACTTTGCACTTACATATAACCTATCATCTGAGAATGTTAAGCGCATTACATGATTAATTTGTTAAGCTTCACAATAGCCCTTTGAGAGAGATAAATGCTTTATTATACAAGTTTTACAGAGGAGTAAACTAAGGCACACAATTATGAGAAACCATGGAAGCTCAATAACAATATCTGCCCACTGTGTCAGCAATTAAAGCAAATGCAATGATGGGGTCCATTATAAAGCAATAGAAACTAATAAAAGAATAAGGGAAAGATTTCTTTTCAAAAACGGTACACCTTCATCTAGACCACTGTGTCCAGTTTAACCACTCAAATATAGCAGAGATTGAAAAGACCCTGAGAAAAGCATCAAAAGTTAGAGTAGCAGCAGGGTAACATGTTGAGAGTCTGTCAAATCTAATTTTATTTACCTTGGAGAGTAGCAGTGTTAGCAGGTATTCAAAATTAGAAAGCAGCAAAGAGTCCTGTGCAACCTTATAGACTAACAGATGTACTGGAACATGAGCTTTCGTGGGTGAACACCCACTTCATCAGATGCATGTCATGGTATTCACCCACGAAAGCTCATGCTCCAATAAGTCTGTTAGTCTACAAGGTGCCACAGGACTCTTTGCTGCTTTTACTGATCCAGACTAATAGGGCTACGCCTCTGATACAAAATTATGAAGGTGAGTGAAAACTGATGCATTTCTCCGTTCTATCCTATTTTTATTATGACAAGAACAAGGTATTGTTTGGTGAAATTAAAAGGCAGTAATCTTAAAATAAATAATATAAGTCTTTCTACAACAGCAAGAGGGAGACTCAGAGCATTTTTACTCACCTCTACCATACAAACCTCCTCTCTGACTCCACATACAAACAAGTTAAACAATCAACCAAAACTACAAAAATCTAATATGGAGTTTTTACTCCAGAAAGGGAGAAGAACCAGAGATTATGAAGTCCACTAGGGATTTGTTATTGCTATTGATTTTATTTTGAAGGTGCTCAGTGACAAATATACTGACATATTATGATGGGGGACAGTATGAGATCCAAAGATACATGTCTAGAAAAATAGTAAGAGGACATATTACTTTAAACAGTATATAATCAATCTGTCTTATACAATGCCACAGGAGATCATTGCATCAAAACTTGTAGCTGGGTAATTTCACCACTACTAATTTTTTTGGATAAACCAAATACGTACAAGTGAATCAAATCTCATGATTCAGATCACAAGCAATAAGTATAAGAAAGGCCAGTCTCTACTCCCCTCAACATTCCTACTGTGAAAACTTGTCTAGTTGTTGTGTTATTTTACCCTCAGTTTATCTGTTTCTTAAATATCTTTCGATTCCTTGAAAACTTTATGAAAATTCATATTTTCCACCATAGAAAAAAGATGTCAGTTAGCTTTTAAAATGTCCATAAACAGTAATGACAGCTTTCAGATGGTATGCCTCATGGGGAAATTGATAAGTAGTTTTCATAATTGTAATTTGTTTACCTTTGTTTTTCTCTCCAATGTTGTCAATGTTCAGAACATTAGTTCTGAAGAATGAAAATAAAAAAAATATATATCTTTCAATACTAATTGTGCCATTTTCCATTTGGCAAACATTCAATACGCATTTAGCAAACATTTGAGGGCTTCCTTCTGTTTACATATTTACTTGTGCATCAGCAGTATAGCATGGAGATATGCAGAGCACTGGTGATAATTTTAGTGCATTTGCAGAGATAAGAGTAAAATTCAAGATTCATAGATTGAGATCAGAAAGGACCATCATATCATCCAGTCTGACCACCTGTTTGACACAGGCTATTGAATTTCAACCAGCTACTTCTATGTCAAGCCCAATAACCAGTGTTTGACCAAAGCATACCTTCCAGAATCTAGTTTTGATCTGAAGACATCAAGAGACAGAAAATCTATTACTTCCCTTGGTACTTTGTTCCAGTAGTGTATGAGCCTCCCTATTAAAAATGTGTGCCTTACTTCTAAGTTGAGTTGCTGGCTGCAGCTTCCAGACATTGATTCTTATGCCTTTCTCTGCTAGACTATACTGCCCCTTAATACCCAATATTTTCTCCCTGTGCACTTATCAAGTCATCTCTCCATCTTTTTGATACATTAAACAGATGGAGCTCTAAGTGTCTCACTCCAAGACATTTTATTTGAGCCTCAGATAATTTGCGTATCTCTTTTCTGAACCCACTCCAATTTTTCAACATCATTTTTTAAAACGAAGGCACCAGAACAGTATTCTAGTATCAGTTTCACCACATCTAACCAATATCATATAGAGAAATAAAACCAACTTCTGTTCCTAGTTATTACACTAAAAAAAGCACTACACATTTTACCATCTGATGTATATTAATGCTAAACTTGGCTGAGGATTAGTTACAATGGGGCTTTATAATGGTGACAGAAAATTAATCATTTCCTAGAACAAAGCAAAATCTTTGATGTCAGCACTGGATCTAAGCAGGCTAATGGGCATGGTTAACATCCCATCCAAACTACAAAATGGAACTACGATGTCTGGCAGGCAAAGTCTTTAGCATAAGTCCTACCAACAAGGGGGCTACTTTTTCCTTGATTGTGAGTGGTTTGCAAGGTGATTTATTGCTAGTTTATAAGCTTATTAATACAAGTTTTGAAAGCCTCTCTCAATGAAAAAGGGGCTTATCCTTAGAAAGCCTTGTAGAGGCTCCCTTCCAAATTTGAGTGCAGGGCTGAAGGGTTCAAAGATAGTTTCTTAAGTCCATAAGACAAAGCAGAGCACATATGCCTGCATATGCCAAATTCTATAACTGGGACATTGGAATTTGGTAGGAATGCAGCACCAACTCAAAATGGCTCCAAACTCTGCCAGAACAGATGCAAAACTTGCAGACATAGCCCCAAAACTACTACAATTATCAAACATCTCCCCCATCTCAACATGTGGTGTATCTCATCCAGTACACTAAATGGTCCAATAGCCACTATGTGAGCGAAACCAGATGATCACTATGCTCTTGAATGAACTTACATAGGAAAATGATAACAGACAAAAATGCCATGTCACCCGTGGGAGAACACTTTTCACAAAGCCGTCATTCTATATCTGTCTTTTCAGACTTCATCCTAGAAAGGAACCTACACAACACCTTCAGAAGATGAGCCTGGGAGCTTAAATTCATAACTTTGCTAGACACTGAATACCATTGACTGAATAAACACACTGGATTTATAGCTTATTACAACAATCTGTAACCCACTAATCCCCACCCTCACACCAGTTTCCTCTCTATGACTGGGGGGATATTAATGAGCCACTTCATTTTGAATGGACCCTTGCAATATGGATTGACTACTTCTGCTAAACCATCTGTTTCACCTTGTATTTGCAGTATTCCTAGACTTGAAGAGCTCTGTGTGGCTAGGAGGCTTGTCTCTCTCACCAACAGAAGTTGGTCATAGAAGAGATATTACCTCACCCACCTTGTACGCTACTTCAGACAAACATATAGGTCCTGGTTCATCAAAGCCCTAGTTCAGCAAGACACTTAAACATATGCCTCACTTTAAGCATGTTAATATTCACACAAGTTAGTCAGAGCGTTAAGCACATGCATAACCATTGATCTACATCAGACTCATCTGCTAAGGTTAAGCATACTGCAATGCTTAGCCTAAAAAGGATAGATTTAGACCTTGCCTATATATAAGTTGCACTGACTTAACTAAATTCAGATTAAATAAACTTAAATCAATATAGCGCACTCTTACACTGACTGCAGAGGATCCATAAAAAGGGTTGCACCAACTTCATCATTTTTAAACTATTTTTTAAACCAAATAGGTGCAGCTTGTGTGCGCCAACAAAGTCTAAGTCACAAGCTTGAAGTTAATCATGTACTTATATGCTTAGCTGTAGCTGAGGTCTTTCTTGGTTTCAGGCCCCATGAGCTCACAGACTAATCCAATGACTGTTTCTTCTTGTATGACTTTTGTAGTGTTATATTAATACTCATCCCTTTCATTTTATTTTGATTTACTCTCTATATATCACTATAATAAAATTGGAGAGCAAAACAGAGATAAAATAATGATTTGCTTCCTACAACCATATGGAAACTAAAATACATCTTGCTATATGGTGCGTGAGAAAGCTCAGGAACATGGGCCAAAATTTGAAAAAAAATAGACTGAAATTAGGTTCCTAAATCAATATTTAATCTATAAATTAAATTACATAAGTACTTTTGAAAATCCCACACGCAGGCACCTTAAAGTATGATTTAGGAGCCAAACTCTTTGAAAATGTTGGCCATATTACAGAGAAATTTGGTTCTTTGAATGTTTAATTTAAAATGACACAGATACATGAAGCTCTTGTATTGCTACCTATTGGATGAGATGAATTCCATTAAAACAATAATGACACCAAGAATTTTTAGGCTATTATTATTCAAGAGGCAAAAAACATTTTTTTAAAAAACTGGATCAAGTTTCTTGGAAGGGGCGGGGAGAAGGGGGGAAATCAGAACTTTCAGGTATCTACTAACAAAGGAGGTATGAGTATCTAAGTGTTTGTGTAGATAATCCCCCAGAATATGTTATACTTTTAATATATGCAAGACTTTAAATGCTAACGATTCCTCCTGAAGTAGTAAGAATAAATGACTACAAGTGAGAAGTAAACAAATGTGGCTTAGTGAAATGAATATAAAACTGGGAATCAGAAAATTGATTAACAAAGTTCTCCTGAGAAATCAAACCCAATTTTCTCTGAGTTGTCAAGTTTGAAAATATTCAGTTACATTCAACCATTCACTTGCCACCTTTTCCATTTTAACTAGCCTCTGCAATTTCTACTTTTGACTAGAGATGTAAGTAAACAAATACTGTGAACAATGGTTCTTCTAGTCTTATTAAGAAGAAAAAGAAAGAATGAAAGAAATAATTTTCCCATACGATTTCAACCATTATTTCTAGGTGACCTATACTTGAATACATGTTGGATGCTTATGTGAACTGACCTTCTCGAATTTACCCAATGGTAATCAAAAAATCATATGAAAGGTAAGATACAAGCAAAGGTTCAAATCCTGAAGTCATTTAACTGGAAAAAAAATTTCCATAAGAGTATTGCCTGCGTAAACACTAAATAGAGACAGGCGTTTGATTCATGAAAGTCAGGACATTCAAAGTTAAAGTGATTGACATTCCATTCATAACACACATTGTCTGCCTTCATTTATTTTTTGGAATGGAGAGAATTAAGGACAGAGTGGTACCTGCAGAGTTGAATTTCTTGGCTTTTGTCAGTCCCTGTCACTGAAAGTAGTGTTTGATATTTATAGAACAAATATAGAGAATGTATATACTTGAAGCTCAAGCTGTTGCGCATGTCATTGTTAAACACAAAATATTTAAGACAAAATGCTTATATAGTTGATTTACGATGTCAGTCCTCTCCCCGATACTATACTTAGAGTCCAGTATGCTTCAGTAAAGGCCTGTCCTGTAAAGCCAATATATATGCTATTAATCTTCTAAAGCAAAAGCAATGGCTGTAGTCCACTGATATATCCCAGCACTGATATTTTTTTGTTATAAATAAATCTTGGCCTTACAAAGCAACCACACAATGATCAATAGCCAAAGAAAACGCAATATGCCTAGTATAATATTTCAAGAAGTTTTACATTTTAATCAGAAAAATAAACAAGGATTTGAAACTGCAAACCTTTATACATGTGTGTAACTGTATTCATGTGAAGGGTTTCATTGGACTGAATATCAGGCACTTCATTCATTAGTCATTGTTTGTGGGACTGTGTGCTAAGTGTGTCGTCGGGGTTGAGGGAAAAGGAAAGTATGTTTATATACACTGGTTAATTTAACAAAAACAATAGTGTTGCTTAGCTCTTTATTTTGTAGATCCTAAAGATATTTGGGACAATTTTAACCTTCTATCACAATGGACTAGGGAATCAGGAGACCCCTTCCCCCTCTCCACTCACTGCTCCTGCTGCCATGGCTGTATTTTATTTTTAGCCCACTAGGAGCTAGCTAGAAACTAGGAAACTCAGCACCAGCTCAAAGTCTAGATACACTCTGTGTGTGAATAGTGCCTGGAACAAAGGCCTCCTGCCTCAAGCTTAGCTGGGACTCTAGACCCTACCATGATGTTAAAACAACACTTTCAGTTTTAACTCTAAGAACGTTTTGCCTGAAAATTATAATAAAATGAAAATACAACAGCTAAAAATGAAGTTATACATCTTGCTACCTTGTTCTCTATCAAGTGGAACCACTTAAAATAAATGTTTGCAATCATCCTTCCATAGACACACTCTTTCAGAATCTGTGCTCATGGATACTTGGTAATGCCAGTCCATCAGCTCTAACAGCTTTTTTCCTGCAAGTTATTAGATCAGTAAGTGGAGATCAAGATCCCTCTGCCATGTTATTCCCATCTTTTCATGCTCTTACTGCTGGAGCAATGTTAAATGGCAAAGAGTTACATTTTTATTTGAAATTAAAGAATTCTTGTGAGCTTTTTTTAACTAACTACTTGTCTGCCTGTGGCAGAGGGAATGCAAGAATGATTGACAAGGGCTGTGCTGGTACATTATATTCATTATTAATGCCTTCATTCTCTACTGTAAATCGCATAGGTTGGAGGGAATGAAGCCAGTGTTTCCCTGTCTTGCATTACAGGGATACGGTGCTCAGGTGAGAGTTCAGATACCCTCAACTCAACCTGCTGTCGAGACACTGAATGGTCGCTATTCTCCGAGGCCATTTGTTCAGCCACTGATTTAGAGTAAGGAATACTAGAAAGCACTGTATCCCCTCATAATTACAGTATATGGTAACCTTCCCTTGGCTTGGAGCACATACTGTACTCTTACCATACTTTTGAACTCTCCTCATTTTAGGAACCTACTGCTGGTCCTAAGGATGATGTTAGATCTCTGAAGAGTTACAGGGATTTCACAATGTGCTTGTGAATGTTTATATGAACATTTATGTGACTCTTGAGGGAAACCTGAGCAGTTTTGGGAGGTGGTTTTCATGCCCAGATGTTGCCTGCTGAATATCAGTAGTGAACTAAATGTGAAGATATTCCTTGCACCTGGGTTACACTGTTCTACTTAAAGAAATAATTTCAGTGGATGTTTTCAGCAAATAGCTTGACATGGTTAATTATGCAGGGAGTGAAGGAAAACATGTTAGGGAAAAGCGGACTGAGTTTTACTACCCAGAAACTGTGTCCGTGGATGAAAAATTAAACCTTGAATTAACCCTTCTTATCGCTTTCATAGGCACTGATTTGTCATAATTTGCATATTGTCAGTTTGTGGATTACTTTGTCCTCTCTGAACTCCTGGTCCACTACTTACTATATTTTATAGTTTAATATGTTTCCAGTTATTTGGTGTACAATATGTAGGGATTCATTTAGATTTTTTAGCTTTCAGTACTGGTATTTACAAAAATGCTATATGTTAGTGTTGAGTTATATATAATCAGTATGATGAGCCTAATTAAGAAGCAAGTACTCTGAATATTGGCATGGAGGCAGCAGTTTATCACCAATAGTTTGATGTAAAGTTTAATATTTTAAAGATTTTCTTGAAAAAGATAGTTTTACAATGCATTGAAAATATATGAAATTAATAATTGCTATGTTCTATTCAGTAAGCATTTTAGCATGAGTTCATAATAATACCCTTTTACTTTAAGACAACCACCTACAGCCACGTGGATTCTCATTTTTAAAAAAAAACTCAGAAATGTTATTCTTTCACTTTAGAAGTGTCATAAACAGATAAGTAAGAGTTAATAGAACAGAAGTACTTCATATCTCTTTTGCCTGTAAAGGATTAACAAGATCAGTGAGCCTGGCTGTCACCTGACCAAAGGACCAATCATGGGACAGGATACTTTAAAATCTTGAGGGAGGGAAGTTTTTGTGTGTGCTGTTAGTTTTGGTTGTTGTTCTCTTTGGGTTCTGAGAGTGACCAGACGTGCAACCAGGTTTCTCTCCAATCTCCCTGATACGGGTTCTTATAGATTCAAAAGAGTAAGTACTAGGTGATACGGCAAGTTAGGCTTATGTTTATTTTCTTTATTTGCAAATGTGTATTTGGCTGGAAGGATTTCAAATTTGTATTTTGCTGAAAGGATTTTACTTTGTACTTGTATACTTAGGCTGGGAGGGTATTCCCAGTGTCTATAGCTGAAAGACCTTGTAACATATTCCATCTTAAATTTACAAAGATAATTTTTACTGTTCTTTTCTTTCTTTAATTAAAAGCTTTTCTTGTTTAAGAACCTGATTGTTTTTTTTTATTCTGGTGAGAACCCAGGGGACTGGGTCTGGATCCACCAAGGAATTGGTGGGGAGAAAGGAGGGAAGTGGGAGAGAAAGGTTAATTTATCTCTGTGTTAGGATTACTTTCTGTCCCTGCGTGCAGGTATATGGGATCTTGGGGAGCAATTACCACACAGGTGGGGTGCCAATTAATTTCTTTATTAAAAGGAAAAGGAAGTGGTGGGAATTTAACAATGAAATGAGATGGGATGGGGTGTATAAGGTGTTTACAATAGACAATGATGGGGGGGTTCTTAATGAACAGTGTAGGGAGTTTTAACAGCAGGGTACAGTAAGTGGGGTTCAGCACAATGGGATATAGTACAGTCAATAAGCAACTTAACTTTATATAGGAACAACTCTAGATACAGTGTGGAATGCAAAACGTACCCAAAAGAAAATGCAAAATAAAATAGTAGCTTCTATATAAAAATGGTATACAAAATATATTAGAGAAATGGAGGCAACTAATGGGGTGTTATAACCACAAGTAAAATGTGAGTCACAGTGCAATAATACAATATGGGTGATAAGTGAAATTATGAAATGTAGAAAATTACTGACTTAATTTGTGAGGCTGTGATAGCAAGAGTGTACCTAAAAGCTGGGTCAAGAAACAGGAGGGGGGAGGGGAGCGAGTGATTAGTGGTATCTGACGAGAGGAGATTGCAGCTGCAAGCAGCGAGAGACTCTGAAGCCCAGAGCAGCAGTCTTCAGGAGCCTGCAGGCTGGAGGTAGGGGAGACAAGAGCAGCTGGAGCGCACTTAAGGGGAGTGTGGGAGCAGCAAGAGGGGAGGGTGCTGAACGTGTAAGCGATGGGAAGGCACGTGGAGAATGGGGGAGACGGCTGAGGGAAGAAGCAGGTTGCAGCAGCGGAGAGCACTTCAGGGAAGTTGCGGAGCAGCGGGGTGAAGACAAACGGAGCAGTGTGATGGTGATCTTCGGTAGGGGAGGGGCAGCGGAGGAGAGAGGGCACGAACACAGGGGATACAGGGAGAGGCAGCAGAGAGGTGTAAAGAAGGGCTAGAGGGACACCCAAAAAAAAAGGAAAGAAGAGGCAAAGGGTTTGGGAAGTTACACGGGGGGTGCGGAGCAGCAAGGGGTTACCACAGGGAGACACGGAGAAGTAGACAGAGGGGGAGATTGAAGCAGGGGAAAAACAGACACAGGAAAGTTCAGGGAGAGATTGGGACAGGGGGAAGACAAATTCAAGCAGTAAAAACCTTATCTATCCTCTAACTTAATCAAACTTATATAAATTACGAGCAGCTTATACAAAGTAATAAAACAGGTACAGAATACAACCAGGCAATGGCTTTTTAAAATCTATCTTAATCAACGACTAGGCAAACCAACAAATATTACAATTCTAAGCAAACTATAACAAGCAACTATACAGAGCAACAAAACAGCAAACTATAACAAGGCAGGTGAAACTTACAAGCTCTACAATCTTAGCAAACTATGACTTATTAAACTAAAAAGCAAAACCTATGGTGCACCTTATAGCTATGGGGAAGTTACACAGGGCAGACTGGTATGTGCCCAGGATACAGCTCCCAAGGCAGCCCCCAAGGAAGCCAAGGGATGGTGGCTGCAGCAGTGGATACAGCTGAAAGCAGGGAGCACAGTTTAGCAGCGGCACAAGCTTACTTTTAGCAGCAAAGTGCCCCGGAGTTTAAGAGAGGTTTTAAGACACAGACCAAGGTATAGCTTGAGTCTGTGTGGTAGGGAAACAGAGCCAGCAGCTAAAGTAATAAAATAAAAGTATGGAAAGTTTTACAGAGGGATTCTTACCAATCCCCAAGGCAGCAGCAAAAGCAGAAGCAGCACTAACATCAGAAGAAGCAAGGAGGGCTCGGTAGGCCTTGATAATCAGGAGATCTCTCAGGCAGCAATTCATTCTTTGTGGGTTGTTTTTTTTTTTAAACCAGGGGTATGCTCAAAAATAAAACGAGCGGAGAAAGGACCCCCCAAAACCCCTGGCTGATCAGACCAGACAGCAATACAGGAACCTTTCTGATGTTGGTTTCAAAAATGTCTGTTTTTAAAGGCAAACTTAGGTAGTTTCCCGCCAGTAATCCTGATAGGCTCCCTCTGTCACAGGGGAGGAGGCACAGGGAAAAAACTGCAGGTGAGCACAGAGACATGCCTGGGCAGAGTCCTGTGCAATAGGTAACTCAAAAGCACATGAGGGCTATGACTCATGTCCAGGATCTTAAAAACACAATAGGTCTTGCAGCTCTGGACATTGCCTGCCGTACACATAGCCCAGGTTCAACAAGGTGATAACACGACTAACCCTTTGAACAGGGAAAGTACAATTTAGATGGGGCTACTATAAGGTGGGTGCATAACTGGCTGGATAACCGTATTCAGAGAGTAGTTGTTAATGGCTCCCAGTCCTGCTGGAAAGGTATAACAAGTGGGGTTCCGCAGGGGTCTGTTCTGGGACCGGTTCTGTTCAATATCTTCATCAACGATTTAGATGTTGGCATAGAAAGTACGCTTATTAAGTTTGCGGACGATACCAAACTGGGAGGGATTGCAACTGCTTTGGAGGACAGGGTCAAAATTCAAAATGATCTGGACAAATTGGAGAAATGGTCTGAGGTAAACAGGATGAAGTTCAATAAAGATAAATGCAAAGTGCTCCACCTAGGAAGGAACAATCAGTTTCACACATACACAATGGGAAGAGACTGTCTAGGAAGGAGTATGGCAGAAAGAGATCTAGGGGTCATAGTAGACCACAAGCTTAATATGAGTCAACAGTGTGATACTGTTGCAAAAAAAGCAAACATGATTCTGGGATGCATTAAGAGGTGTGTTGTTAACAAGACACGAGAAGTCATTCTTCCACTTTACTCTGCGCTGGTTAGGCCTCAACTGGAGTATTAGCAGCAAAGAATCCTGTGGCACATTATAGACTAACAGACGTTTTGGAGCATGAGCTCTCGTGGGTGAATACCCACTTCTTCAGATGTCATCCACGAAAGCTCATGCTCCAAAACGTCTGTTAGTCTATAAGGTGCCACGGGATTCTTTGCTGCTTTTACAGATCCAGACTAACACGGCTACCCCTCTGATACTTGAAACTGGAGTATTGTGTCCAGTTCTGGGCACCGCATTTCAAGAAAGATGTGGAGAAATTGGAGAGGGTCCAGAGAAGAGCAACGAGAATGATTAAAGGTCTTGAGAACATGTCCTATGAAGGAAGGCTGAAGGAATTGGGTTTGTTTAGTTTGGAAAAGAGAAGACTGAGAGGGGACATGATAGCAGTTTTCAGGTATCTAAAAGGGTGTCATCAGGAGGAGGGAGAAAACTTGTTCACCTTAGCCTCCAATGATAGAACAAGAAGCAATGGGCTTAAACTGCAGCAAGGGAGATTTAAGTTGGACATTAGGAAAAAGTTCCTAACTGTCAGGGTAGTTAAACACTGAAATAGATTGCCTAGGGAAGTTGTGGAATCTCCATCTCTGGAGATATTTAAGAATAGGTTAGATAAATGTCTATTAGGGATGGTCTAGACAGTATTTGGTCCTGCCATGAGGGCAGGGGACTGGACTCGATGACCTCTCGAGGTCCCTTCCAGTCCTAGAGTCTATGAGTCTATGAGGGCAGTGGTCCCACTTAGCACGCAGCACAAGTGGCCATCCCTTTGAGAAGGGCAATGGCTCTTGGTAAACAACTTAAGGGGCCCTCCCTTTGAGAAGGGCAGTGGCCCTGATAAAGAACTTAACAGCCAGGGAGGGGCGGCCACAGGAGGAGAACAAAAACAAAATGGAGTATGGGGACAGCTGTAAGAAACAAAATGGAGTAGGGGGATAGCTGTAACAGACACTTTCCGTCTCAGGGAGAGTCTGGGAGGGGGAAAGAGAAGGAGGGGGGGAAGGTGAATTTTCCTCTCTGTTTTGAGATTCAAGGAGTTTTAATCACAGTAATCTTCCAGGGTAACCCAGGGAGGGGAGGCCTGGGAGAGGCAACGGTGAGGGAAAGGGTTTACTTTCCTTGTGTTAAGATCCAGAGGGTCTGGGTCTTGGGGGTCTCCGGGCAAGGTTTTGGGGGGACCAGAGTGTACCAGGCACTGGAATTCCTGGCTGGTAGCAGCGCTACAAGTACTAAGCTGGTAATTGAGCTTAGAGGAATTCATGCTGGTACCCCATCTTTTGGATGCTAAGTTTCGGAGTGGGGATTTATACCATGACAAGAGGTATGCTAGTTTTCATTCTTAAGGACAACGTTGTTTTAAACACTGGTAGTTGACTAAATGTTATAGGAAGGAATGTGATTAGGGTCTCAATTTTGCAAGTTGCTAAACTCATATTGAAGCTGTCATAACCTATTCCCAGATTTAGACCTTAGCGTCCAAAATATGGGGGTTAGCATTAAAACCTCCAAGCTTAGTTACCAGGTTGGACCTGGTAAAGCTGCCACCACCCAAAAAATTAGAGTGTTTTGGGCACTCTGGTCCCCCAAAAACCTTCCCTGGGGACCCCAAGACCCAAATTCCTTGAGTCTCACAACAAAGGAGAATAAACCATTTCCCTTCCCTTCTCCCTTCCAGGTGTTCCCTCCCTGGGTTCCTGGAGAGATACACAGAAGCAAGCTCTGTGAATCTAAACAGAGGGACTTCACCCTCTCTATCTCCAGTCCAGGAAACACAAGGAGAGAGAGCCAATAACTCCCCCACCCCCCTCCTTCACCCAGTGGGAATACAAAGTCAGGCTAGTAAAACTAACACACACTGATTTCCCCCTGACTTCTTCCTCCCACCAAATCCCTGGTGAGCACAGACTCAATTCCCTGGAGTTCCCCACTAAAGAAAAACTCCAACAGGTCTTAAAAAGAAAGCTTTATGTAAAAAAGAAAGAAAAAATACATAAAAATGGCCTCTCTGTATTAAGGTGACAAATACAGGGTCAATTGCTTAAAAGAATATTGAATAAACAGCCTTATTCAAAAAGAATACAATTCAAAGCACTCCAGCAACTACACACATGTAATACATAAAAAACATATAAATCACTATCTGATATTTTGTACTTACAACTGGGAAACAGAAGATTAGAAAGGCAGGAGACAGAAAAATCACTTCTCATAGCCGAGAGAGAGTACAGGCAGAAGACAAGAACAAAGGACTCAGACACAAACTTCCCTCCACCCAGATTTGAAAAAGTCTGGTTTCCTGATTGGTCCTCTGGTCAGGTGTTTCAGGTGAAAGAGACATTAACCCTTAGCTATCTGTTTATGACACGCCCCCCAAATTGCAGACAATGGGGAAGCTCACTGGCGGCGATTTCCTTCTAGAACTTGAAAATAAACAGATTAATACAACACATGCACCTTTACATATACCACTAAGTATATAACTAACAGACTTCTACATTTTAAGAACACTTTTTAACTACTGGATTTTGGGAAACTTTCACATGAGAGCGCATCAGCTACTTTGTTAGAAGCTCCTGAAATGTGCTGAATTTCAAAATCAAAATCTTGGAGAGCTAAACTCCAACGAAGAAGTTTCTTGTTGTTCTCCTTGGCAGTATGAAGCCACTTTAGCGCAGCATGGTCAGTTTGTAGCTGGAACCGCCGTCCCCAAACATATGGGTGTAGCTTTTCCAGGGCGTACACAATGGCGTAGCATTCCTTTTCACTGACTGACCAGTAACTTTCCCTCTCAGACAGTTTTTTGCTGAGAAACACGACAGGATGGAAGTTGTGATCCGTTGCTTCCTGCATGAGAACTGCTCCTATACCACACTCAGATGCATCCGTGGTTACTAGGAATGGCTTGTCAATGTCCGGGGCCCTGAGCACAAGGTCAGACCTGAGCGTTGCCTTAAGTTGTTGTGAGACTCAAGGAATTTGGGTCTTGGGGTCCCCAGGGAAGGTTTTTGGGGGGACCAGAGTGCCCAAAACACTCTAATTTTTTGGGTGGTGGCAGCTTTACCAGGTCCAAGCTGGTAACTAAGCCTGGAGGTTTTCATGCTAACCCCATATTTTGGATGCTAAGGTCCAAATCTGGGAATAGGTTATGACAGAAGCCCACAGGAGTTGCAGAAATATAGCACTTTAATTCAGAGGTGCCCACAGTTCATTAGTCTCTGAGGACCACACTGGTATCTTGCCATGAGCCAGAGGACCGAACCCAATACACAAATTATAGTTCAGTAGCTTTTTTTCACAGGTCAGAATGGAATATTCTGTGTTTGGACACGTACGCTCTATTGGTCACACTTCAGTATTAAAATTCAGAACAACAGTCAGCCATGTTGTATAATTTCATTGGCTGCATTTGGCCTGCACTTTTCCTGTTCCTGGTTCAGTAGGGTAGTTTGTGTCAGTGACTGGTAGTCAGTATTCCTTGGTTAACCTCTCAGTTTTTACTTCCTTCTCACCAAGTCAGAGATATCTTGGAAAAGTGACTTCATCTCTTAATGCCAAAATCTACTCATCTATAAACACTGAAAGCTTGAACCAGGCTGGCTCTTCTTACTCAGGCAATACTCATGTTGAGTAGATGTGGTTATATTATTATCTACATCTGAATGATATTGTGGGATTTAGCTGATGGTTTTAAAATAATTATATAAGTGTTATTTTAGATCTGAACTATATATATAAGTTTATACCCAACGGGGCCAGTTTTAGGACCAAAACATTTTTTTCTCTTGCTTACATGTATGTGAAATCTTTAGGATGTATAATTTGCCTGTTTGTGTCCACAATAAGCATCTGAAATGTTACTTCAGTTTACTTCGATATAAGAAGTTAATCCACAAATATGTTTTATTCTGTTACACTAAAGCACAAACTTTGCTAACAAGTCAACCATTACATGCACAGGTGTAACATCAAAACATCTTGCAAAACAGTTACATCACATCTAGTCATTTTATATTAAGAACTTAGGTTCTTAATGCTATATTGACATTTTGAATTGTTCTGTGGGCACTTACAGATGAATTATAACTGTCTGAGCATTGGTATCAAACTCACAGGAAAAATCAAAAGATCACTCTACAGAGCCAGAAAGAACAAGAGGGAATGGAAGAAAGAAGGTTTGAATGCTAACGCCTTTGGCCTTGTACTGTATTTTGCTCAGAACAGCAAATGTTTTAGTGTTTGCTAATACGCTGATAAGCACAGTGTACTCACAAATGTATTTTGCTCAGTTCTTTGACTTGTGTCTGCTATTCATGCATACATGGGCACATAGCTGCAATCTTTTTTAATGCAGAACAAAATTTACTGTCTTATACAGACAGGTGCTCTATCTGCACAAAGAGACTGTGAAATTACAAATCATGCAATATGAATATCTGCAAATATAGAAGCATGGAATAAAAATTACCAAGCACAGAGGCCAGCTCTAAGCAACATCAACTAGCAAATCATCCGCCTAGGCTGCAGTTGCACGGACGTCATTTCAAGCTACATTGAATACTGCATGGCATAATACAAGCTATTCTGAAAGATAATTAGATGCATAATTTCCTACACAGACTGCATGCAAAGCCCAATCAAAGTAAATATGTCATTCTATTGACACATTTTTGCTATCCTTAATGTCAATTTGCTGCAATTTTTTCCACCCATTGTGTTGTTATATTTACAGAAAAAGAGTGCCAGAGAGCTCTGAGGTATGGTTTGCACAAATCTATGTTTCTGATTAACAACTTCATTTACAAAGGAAATTGCATCACATTTAAAGGCACTGCTTTTGGCAGACACACAAATTCAGGTTTATAATGCCACCACTTTTCTGTTCCACCTTTTAAAGTAACAAAACCAGAAATTTAGCAAATTCCAAATGGTCAACAAGGCTGTTGAAAAGTTCCTTGTAATGGAACTTATAAAAGAGAAATATCCACAGTTTTCTGATCTCTTTACAGAACATATTCAACAAATGCCCAAAATGTTGATGATTCCTCACACAGAATTACCTTCCACAGATCTCCAGTTCCCATTTTCCTCCTGATGCTTTTCCCTGATAGACATCCTTATAAACCTCGGGTTAGATCTCCAGCTGCTGTAAACAGCCATAGTCCTATATTAGTCAGAGTCAATTTGCACAAACTGTGGATATGTGTCCTTGGCTTCCATCACACAACCCTGTAATAATTCCCTGTTCCCTTCCCTTTTGCCTGTACAAAACTTTGGAGAGGTGAGCCTGGGGTCTAGTTACTGAAGGGTCAGAATGGAAGACTCAGTGGAAGGGTTGCAGGAAAGGAACAAGATTGCCAGAGCCCTGGTGGAAGTCATGAAGGAAAAAGGAGATGGTCCTCTGTGAACATGAAAACAAGATTTTGTTGAGTTTGGGGATGAGCAATTATTCAGGATGAATACTATTTTCATGGAACCACTTTGATCCCTCCCCCTGCAATGGATGGGAGGTCATATGATAGTTATAATGAATTACATCACATTGAGAAAAATCACACACACGTTTAGAACTACAGATGGGGACTTTTTCGGGGGGGGGGAGGGGGAATAAAGATTGAGGTCAAATGAATCCCTTTGCATATTCAAGTCAAATTCATCAAACTATTTCAATGTGAAAACTGAATTAAAAAAATAAAAACTCCAAATCCAAAATTTCTGGATTTGAAACATCTTTGTTTCTCAATTACCTTTAATTAAAAAAAAAAAGAAAAGAAAAGAAAAGAAGAAAAAAACCCAACATAAAAATAAAACATTTTGTTTGACCTAAAATGAATTTTTTGTTTTTGGAACTGCCAGCAAACGAAAAATTAGTTATTATGCAAAATATATATCACTAAATTAATTATCAATATTTCTAATTATCACTAACTAAAATACACTGGATATCTCCTAAATATGCAACACTGTTACATATGTACTGTATGCCATTTATTTCTCTGTTCCTTTACTAGATTCTGTACAGTGCTCTCTCTCTCTGTGTATAAGATTGCTCTTTAGAGCTAAGCATTTTCGGCTCAGTGCTGCATGAGTAAGTGTTCGCCAATAAAAGGGTTCAAAATAGAGCGCTACATTAACTTCTTTCTAGCTATGAATTTCACCTTCTATCTACAACTCATTTCAAATGTGTAATCACAAAAAAAAATCGAGAAGAAATCTGATCATTCTTTTTCCTGTTTCACAGAACTAGTGAACTATATAGCAAATTCTGCAAATACAATATAGCAATTAATTCAGAATAATTCATTAAATATGGTCTACTCCCAAACTGGCAACACTTGTTGTTTCTTTCCACTTTACATCTTTGTTTTAGGCATTGCTGTTATGTGTGTCTCATTACAGCCATTCTCTGCACTGGAAGCAGATTACTTCCACTTCATCTGAGGTATCCTGTCATTTTTCTTCCACATAATGTATTAAACTACAATAATTTATCTGGTGCTTTTTTTCAATATCTATTACCTACACTGTGTCTTAATTAAAACTGAGCAAATGACCAACCATTAAGTATGCTTTCTTATCATAGCACATAAGGAAGCAGAACATCCTTGTACTCATATTGTTCACTTACACCACTCCTCAGAGGTTGGCTCGAAATAGTCACCCTCCAGGGAGCCCACTGAGATTCTAATGCTATTATTTGATTTGAATCTAGAGAAAATTACTAATATATTCATGAAGACTGTTAATAAGATGGTTATACTGCTCACTACAGCATTCAGCAACTACATATTTATACCAACTAATAGATGCTGATATTCAGTTTTGAAAGCAGTCTAAAGATTGTTGCATAATCACTTAATTTTGGGTTCTGTCATAAACAGATAGTTAAGGGTTAGTGTCTCTTTTACCTGTAAAGGGTTAAGAAGCTCAGTAAACCTGGCTGACGCCTGACCAGAGGACCAATGGGGGGACAAGATACTTTCAAATCTTGGTGAAGGGAAGTCTTTGTTTGTGCTGTTTGTTTTGTTCATTGTTCAGTCTTGGGGCTAAGAGGGACCAGAGGTACACCCAGGTTTTCTCCAATCTTTCGGAATCAGTCTCTCATGTTTCAAAATAGTAAGTAATAGCCAGGAAAGGCGGATTAGTCTTATGTTTGTTTTCTTAACTTGTAAATGTGTCTTTTGCAGGAAGGATTTTTACCTCTGTTTGCTGTAACTTTGAATCTCAGGCTCAGGGCGCGGGGGGGAGGTCCCTCTAGGCTATATGAATCTGAATACCCTGTAAAACATTTTCAATCCTGATTTTACAGAGATAATTTTTACCTTTTCTTTCTTTAATTAAAAGCTTTCTTTTTAAAGAACCTGATTGATTTTTTCCCCTTGTTTTAAGACCCAAGGGGATTGAGTCTGAACTCACCAGGGATTGGTGGGGGAAAAAGGGGGGGGGAAGGTTAATTCCTCTTTGTTTTAAGATCCAAGTAGTTTGGATTAGTGTAGCCTCTCAGGGTAACCCAGGGAGGGGAAAGTCTGGGGGGAAGAAGAGGGGGGGAAGGCTAATTTCTCCTTGTGTTCAGATCCAAGGGGTTTGGGTCTTGGGTTCCCCAGAGAAGGTTTTGGGGGAACAGGAAGTGTGCCAAACACTATATTTTTGGCTGATGGCAGCGTACCAAATTTAAGCTGGTAATTAAGCTTAAAAGTGATCATGCAGGTCCCCACTTTTTGGACACTAAAGTTCAAAGTGGGGGAAAAACCTTGACAGGTTCACTGAGCCAGATCCTCAGCAGGTGTAAACTGATGCATGTCACTTATCACCAGCTAAGGATCTGGCCTACTATGACTTTTTATTTTATATGCCTACAGCTATTAACTGAACTGTTATATAATTGATAAAATCCAGAACTGACATCAATACATTGATAGTATAGCAATGGGAATTAATTTGTAATCCCTCTTTTCAGCATGCACAGTGTGCAGCACTAAATGAACTATGGGCATTTCTAAGTATTGCCCCTCTGCAAAGTGGTAGTGGATGTAAGATATTTTCAGATTGGATTCCCCTTTGAAGAGAAATCTGTGATGTGGTGTATGGGTATATTATTGTAACTTATTTTATTTACATGTATACACCTGTCCTGGAACAGAAGTGGGCAGAAGTGATCTCTTTCAGAAATCTCAGCCCAAATGCCAATGTTTAGCTGCCAGGGAGCAACTCAGCATCGCGAATTAACACTAGTTATAAAGAGTAATGCAGACAGCAAGCTCCCTTGCCATAGCTCTCCCAAAGAAACTGTATCAGAAAACCAACAAATCCACAAGCACTTCTTCAAATACTGAATATTGTATTTGCATGTTAAGAAAAATCTTCTAATGCTATGTGAAACAAAGCCACCTGATGACGCCATCTGAAACAGTATAATAAACTGTAATATAGTGAACATCTTCTAAATATGCTATTTATTTCTGAAATTGTTCCTTTACCTAGTGTAGTACAGAGGAAACGATGGTATGAGAGAATTATACAAGAATTATTCTTTAAAGTTAAGCATTTTGGGCTCCATCTTAGAGGAGGCAGCTAAAGTGGTTTACTTAGAGAAAATGAAGCATTCAGTTTCATACCATCCTAATGCAATGTGCTACTTCTGCTCTAAGGAAAAATGCTGATTTTGCTGAGCAATGGCTACTGAGCATATCATTATCCTACAATGGGTCAAAGCTCAACATCATGACATCAGGGTTGCCAAGTCTCTTGTCATTGTGTAATATGATCCTTTGTGGGTGTTGTGTGACCACAAAAAAAGGACACATTGGTGCAGGTAACATCTATAACTCTAGTGTTTACATGGCTTTCTTCACCACCGTTTCTGAATGCCTCACAACCTTTCATGTATGTATCCTCCCAGTGATGTAGAGAAGTATTATTAGCAACCTTTTTACAAATGGGGATCTGAGGCACAGGAAGACTAGGGCCCAGACAGTCAAAGGTATTTAGATATCCAACTCTAGCTGAAATCAGTGAGAGTTAGGTACCTGAATAGGATTTGGGCCTAAGTGGCTTGCCCAGTGTAACATAAGAAATCAGTGATGGAGCAGGGAAATTGAATCCAGATCTCTCAAGTGCCATGTGAGCATCTTAAACACTGGACCATTCTTTCCCCCTCAAATCTTTGTCTCCCTAACACACTAGACAGTTTCAGACAAAACTATTTTCACCAAGGGGGGAAAAAACAGCAGATTTAAAAAGATGGGCACATTTCAGTAGGATGAAATTTAGAGAAATATAAAAACACTGGGAGAATTAATACTCAGTAAAGCATAAAATGGGAAAATTCAGCTTAAAGAACAGACCTAAAGAAAAGATTTATAGTGATAGTGGATAACATAATAAAGCAGCTTGGGGGAGAAGAACACACAAACTTTTTGAGCAATACTTACTGATCATATGACCAAGAAATTAATAGTTTTTTTATTTCTACTTTTGGTTCAACCATACTTAAAATATAGTTTTCAGCAAGTCCAAAGGAGGACATTGAACTTTTAACTTAAAGGGAAGCCCGTGTGGACTTTGGATGCATAGACAGGGGAATCGTTAGTAGCAGTAGAAAGATTATTTCACGGCTGTATTTGACAATAGGCAACTGCTGCTGGAACATTGTATACCATTCTGGTGTCCACAATTCAAGAAGTATGTAGATAAATTGGAGAGGGTTCAGAAAAGAGCCACAAGAATGATTAGAGCATATGTCTCCCCATACTGGGGCAGCACAATGAAAAGGGGAGGACATGTGACCATCCCATGTGTCTCCTCTGCCCAGTGACCTCCCCAATCCTGCACCCAGCCCAGGGCCATCACGATCTCCTCACCCCACCAGAATTACCCGTGGGGGGGCTCAGTCCTTCTCCTTCTGCCTCCCCTCTGGCACTTTTAGCCCCTGTCCCTCGTAGACAGGCCTGGGCAGGAAGCATGACAGAGCTGTTTCTCATGTGGTTGAAGCTGGCTTCTCCAGGTCACTGCTCTGTGCAGCACACCAGCTGCTTGAGAGAAAACCTGGTGGGAAAGCAGGGGGCTGGCCCCCATCCAGGCCTGGCTGCTGGTGACAGGGGCTGAGTAAGTTGGACACTTGCTGGGACGGAGGGGAAACTCCAGCTTCCTCAGCCCGCTCCTGGCAGCTGGGCCTGGGCACAAGGCAGCCCATCACCTCCCCAGCCAGGCTGTCTCTCAGGTAGCCACCACATGGCACAGAGCACCGACCCTGAACAGCAATTGTAAAAATGCTTTCATTCTGTGAAAAAAAAGTTACGGTATTAAAATTTACTTTGTTCTGATATGGAACAAAACCAAAACTGTTTGAAATTGTTAAATAAAAATAAAGAAATGCCCACCCCCAAAAAGTGAATAGCCTAGTTGTTAGGGCACTCCATTGAGATATGGAAGCTCCAGGCTCTCATCCCGCCTTGCTTGAATAAAATTTCTGCAAAATATTAAACTTTCAACAAAATGGCATTTTTGACAGTTGCATTTTTATTTTATTTTAAATGAGCTCTACTGGCAATGACCTTTGATTTTAAAGTATGAAGATCTGGGATCTATCCCTGCTGGTGTCATGATATTCTGATTTATCCTGGCATACACAATAGAAAAAAGCATAAAAACAACAGAGTTGTTATAACAAAACACATGGTTAAAATGAATAAATCTCCTGCATAATAACCTACCTCCAAGTTATAATAATCAGGAAATCCAGCTGATAAAAGGGATGGAAAAGATTCAATGGGTTATGTTTCTTGTTCTTTCTACTTAAAAGTTTTATTCATATGACATGTATTTTTAAATGCACTTTACTATTAATGCGTGAATATATACTGATATGGGATAAAACAAGGCATATTAAAGTTATTAGAAACCCCACTCAATCTGTTTTTATACCAGGCTTCTAAATAGAGTATGTGTTTTACTTATATTCCCAACATACCATTAAAAACAGAGTTAAAGAGGGATGGATATGTTTGTAACTCCTTCCTGTACTGATTGTTTTCTTCTACATGGTTGTACAATCATTGTGACTCTGATTATAGCAATTTATTATGGTTCTTTATGTTAAATGAATGGAAAGCATGTGTTTCCTGAATTCCATTTACTAAAGACAACTTAAAAAGGCATACAAGATTATAACAGATGCATCAGAAATTCCCTATTTGAGTAAAGGCAGAACAAATTAATATTGCTAAGATGAGTTCATGAATATTTACAGTCACCTTGAAATTGATTATGAGCAAAATAGTCATTTGTGTGAAATTTATCAAAGCAGACAGGTGGAAAAAGATGATAAAGTGTATTTTTATGAATATGGGAATAAATTGCAGGCTACCTCTGTTACTAGATACCACTTTTTTATTTTGACTAGAAGGCCCAACTTTCATTTCAGAATATACTTATAAACCTGAACAGAAAATGTCATACTGAAATGTGAAAGCCAACAGAAACTATAAAAGAAATCTCTAAGCCCCTGTTATGCTGACATACAGCAAAATAAATATGTTTTTAGTGTTGTGAAGTACAACCCAGTCAGTGTTTACTAGATGTAAATAAAACATTGATAATGTATTTAAGTGCATATACTGTATGGAAAAAATCAGTGCTAAAGTGCAGTTAAGCACATTTTAAAGAGTTTTCAGCTCAGAATGAAAACTCTGGAGAGGGGCTAAAATCTTTTATTGAAGAGACAGTAATATAATTAAAACTTCATTATGCCCCAGTATGTAGCCTCTAACAATTGTTTTCAAATTCCTTAATCATTCACATGGCTCTTCTCTGTACCATCTCCAGTTTAGCAACATCCTTCTCAAATTGTCAGCACCAGAACCAGAAGCAGTTTTCCAGCAGCGGTCACACCAGTCATTGCCCTGGAATGGAGGGGTGTGTTACTCCAGAATTTTATCAAGCTAATTGTAGCCATATTGTGTGCATTCAGCCACCATAAATTAATAAACTAGAACACCACATAGTGAAGGGTTAATTGGAACAAGTAGGGCTTCTGGAGGTCAGGTCAAATGCTAGCTACAGGCTTGCAGTTTCTGCTAAATAGAATGGGAGGTGAGGATAAATGAGTCAACAAATTGAGACTGAAAGGAAATAAGTGGATGGAGACCTTGAGTTTGGGAGCTTTTGATATAGAGGATTATTATCACTAAGATTGTTAGGAATATTTTGTTGACAAGTAGTTTGCTGAAGTTAGGATCATTGATGACCCAGTAGGGGTCACTATGAGGTGTGTGTTTTGTAAGAATTAGTTATAACAAGACTAGATAATAGAATGTATTTTGGAGCAGGTCTCTTGGGATAGTGTCAGAGACTTTTTCCTAACACCATACTCCCTGGTGGGAAAGTGACCAGTGACCAGCTGCTAATTACTCAATACTGTCTCCGGTTCTAGGTAATTATTTGGGATGTTCTAAACCTATTGCTCTTGTATCTGTGTGCTGATATCTAATAAATTATAGCTTTTGACAAGAGCATGCATACTTGCATCAATCTTCAAGCAATCAGACATGCTTTGTTCCCATTGATATATTCCTGACATCATCTGGAGAGAAAAAGTTAAGTTACCACTGCTGTGGGTTCTGACAACCCTGGGTAACACAGTGCCAAATACAGAAGTAAAATAACCTCTCTTCTCTTACTTGAGATTCCCTTGTTTATTCATACCAAGATCACAGTAGCTCTTTTAGCCCCAGCATCAGACAGGGAGCTCATAACCACCAAATCTTTTCTCAGAGTCACTGTTCCCAGGATAGAGTCTCCCATCCTGTATTTTCCTAGATGTATACATTTAAATGTCGCCATATTAAAATACCTAGTTTATGCTTGAGCCTAGTTTATCAAGTGGTCAGATTCTCTGAATCAATGACCTGTCTTCTTCATTATTTACCATCTCTCCATTTTTTTATGTCATCTGCAAATTTTGATGATCTGGTATTTTCTTCGAGCTCACTAATCATGTTAACAGTGGCAGGCCAAGAACCGATCCTAGTGGAATGCCACAAGAAACACACCCTCTTGATAATGATTCCCTATTTACAATTACATTGACACCTGTCACTTAGCCAATTTTTAATCCATTTAATGTATGGCATGTTAATTTTATAACATTCTAGTTTTTTAATCCAAATGTTAGGTGGTACCAAAACAAATCTTACAGAAGTCTAGTATGTCAACACTATTACCTTCATGAACCAAACTCTTTTGGATGAGATTACAAGTATCAAGTTAGTCTGACAGGATCTATTTTCCATAAACCTGTGTTTATTTGCATTAATTATGTTACACTCCTTAATCAAGTAACAGATCAGTTGCTTCATTAGCTTTCCTGGGATCAATGCACATTAGAAGCAAATATTTGATGATGATCCAATGACTGGAAGATGAAGTTAGACAAATTCAGAGTGGAAATAAGGGGTAAATTTTTGACACTGAGGGTAATTAACCACCAGAACAATTTATCAATGATTGCAGTGGATTCTTTATCTTTGCCTTTTTTAAAATCAAGTTTGCATGTTTTTTCTAAAAGACCTGCTCTAAGAATTTTTTGCGGAAGTTCTATGACCAATGTTACACAGGTCACTCCCTTCTGGGTTGGAAAATCTATGTACCATGAACAATATAATAAGGTATAAAGTGAGCTGGTGAGTGAACTGGTGACCAAGTTAACACCTAAGTATATGGTGACAGACAATGTATGCCAAGTCTGGAAGTCCTTTTAAAAAAAGTGGTTAATTTACATAAGGGTGTGGTGGTTTGCACTGCCAAAAATTCACTCACCACTGTTAGACCACAGGAAGAATAAAAACTGCACTGGAAGATCAGCTACATGACAAGGAGGCTCACAGACACGCTGGCCTATTTTGGATAGTGGAAAGAAACTGGCTATATTTGTAACTCCTTGTTCTGATTGTTTTCTTCTATATGATTGTACAATCATTAGGAACTCAGGCTTCTTCACTGATCTGAGAGTCTTATGTCTAGGCCTAGACATCCTCCTCATCACCTGGGGGAAAACTCAGACTGCATTGGCAAGAACTGCATGCCTGTTTATGATGGCTATTGTTGTTTAATAAGGTTACACATGAGCCCATTTCCAGGCCGATTTCTATTCAGCAATTACTAGTGCATGAAACTCCTTGATCTGTTATGAATTAGCAAGGATCCATTCAGACCCATTGTCCCAACATTTATCCCTCCCACACATGCATATAGGGGTAATATGTTAACATTTATGGTGTTGCTACAATACCAAAAATAAATAAATAAATACATAAATAAAAATGAAAAGGCTGGGAAGACATTACTTTTTGGATTTTAAGCTTTTTAATTTCACAGCACACTATAGAACAGGGTTAAAGATGAATTGAAAGATCCAATACACAGCAGGATGAGCACAGAGCTCATCTTTGCTCTCATATATATTTCCACCCATCATTTTAATGGAAAGTTAGCACAAAAGGAGATTGAGTATCTATTCAAAATGCAAGTGAAATGAGGAGATACCTGCAGGTTTCCATTATCAGCAAGCACTTAGTCTCAAATTATTATTATTATTTTGGTAATTTGGCAAATCTTGTGCTATAAGAATACACACTAAATTTATTTTATTGTGATTTCAGTAGAAAACAGTTTCACAGATTCTCCAGCACAGCAGGTTATTATTTATTGATTCACACAATGAGTTTAAACAATATCTTGAGGTCAGATGTGATAATCAGCAACTCAAAGACTGCTTACTATTGCAATCTTTTTTGTTTGTTTGTTTAGAGGTGTATATTGTAGGTAGTTGAAGGAAAAGGACTATATGCAGGCTTATTCTAATGTTTTGGGTTGCTTCTTTTGATGGTTTAACAAGATTTTTTATTGTATTAGAGGAATGAAATATGAACATTTCTGAATATGATTATTATATGCATTTTTTTAAATTCATACACTGCAGCCAGGGATGTGATCTGTAACTTCTGCAGACTACCCACAATAGGTTTAATCTAGCTAGCATGTTAAAAATAGGAATGAGGACCTCATGGAACAGGCTTCAGCACTGTGAGGACCACAACTGGGATATGAGTGGCCTAATGTTCAGAGCCATTGGAGTAGCCAGGCATGGAGATTACAGCAGAGATGAGCTGGAGTCACGTTTCAATGCCACAGCACACCTGGGAACATAGTCCAGAGCTGAGGGTCAGAACCAGGAATCAGAAGCTGAATGCCAGAACCAATGGCGGAGAGAGAGACTTGGTCAGGAAGTGGAGCTAGCTGTCAGTGCTAGGGTGCTAAGGATAGAGAAGGGTATGGGCTAAAGCAGGCACAAGAACTGGTGGAGCAGGAGACAGGAGTACGCATAGGAAGCAGGATCAATCACAGCTGCAGGAAGGCAAAGCATGGAGCAGCCAGGGAACTCTGGCTGTTGCTGTGTTAACTAGTAGTCAATTCCCCCCCACCTCCATCAACCAGGAAGTGAAATCATCCCATGCTAGGATTAGCTGTGTTCAATGTGTTGCTAGGAGACTACCCTGCTGTAGCTGGCTCCCTAACAGGCATAGGCTACACAACCTCACCTGTCCCACCTGGGTACATATTCAGATTGCTTGCTCATGAACTACTCCCCATTGCCATTTTTAGTGAGCTGCCTAGATTGAAGCTAACACAGGTACATCTCCACAAGCTGCCAATGACACCCTTGGCTACAGTTTAGTGGGGAACAATCTCAAGTGGTTAAATCATGGGAACATGAGAAAAGGGGTATCACATTTTCACTGACTAGGCAGCACAGTGGAATTTTATATAGAAAAAGGCTCCAATCTTGCAGAGATCCATATAGAAATGTGTCAGACCTAGTTGACTGCCTCCTCCTGGACACTCAGAGTGCTGTGAGAGGATACAAATACTGCATTTCATGTGATGTACAACTCCAGAATCTGAACAGAGTCTAGGCTCTGCCCTTCCTTGAGGTCTCTAGGCATACTTTTGGGATGCAGATTCTCTGCTAAGCACCCTCTCATGAGACGTGCAGTCTCACAGTCCAACTGTCTAGCCCCTGGGACCAGTGCTGACCGCTCAGTCTCTTTCATATCCTATCTCCAGGACTTTCATATCTCTTTCATATCCTATCTCCATACCCCTCTCCAGGACTCCAACCTTTTGAGCACTCAGGATTCACAGGTTAACTCTTCAGGGCACATGATAGGCATAGCACATATCTTTTGCACACACAGACTTTTCACAGGATTCTAAAAGACCACTGCTCTTTACTTATATAGAGCACAGTTCATTTAGACAATAACAAACAACCTGAACTCAATATCCCTTACTCTAGCTTAGCCTTACCTTGCAACTCTGTCTGGGTTCTGGTAGACAGGGTTCCTATCTGCCTCTCAGGCTGCTGCAGAAGACTCCTTCAGCTTGAGCTGGTGAAAGTGACTAAAGAACCCAAGCAGGCAAGCACCTGCCTTTTTATAACCTTCCAGTCCCCTTTGTTAGATGACTCCCGGATCAGCTTCCACAGGTGATATCAGAACCTTAACAGGTGAATGTTGCCAGTCAACAAGCCAGTTCTCTTGGATGGGTGCCCGCCTATTTTCTAGGATGTTTGTATTTGTATAATGAACCACCCAGAGTTAACAACTCTGTGTTGTCAGCCCTGAACCACTACTCTTTTAAAATTTCAATCCAACATGGAGGTAAAAGGACAACAGAGAAGGCACATTCAAAATGGAATTTACAGTTTGATACAGATACAAAGAGAGAATTCTTAAGCATGCACAGAGTTCATACATTGTACGGATTCCCCAAATCATCACAATGCACCCACAAACTCATTAGCACTCCCAGGAAAGAAAATTGGGCCCTCCAACTAAGTCATTTGGCTAAATTATTTTGCATGATTTTAAGTGAGCCCATAATTGCCTTCAAAGTTTATTATAGTTGCAAGGTTTCCATCTACCTCCTTATCTGAATGTTCAGGTCTCTTTAGCTAATTTTTGTCAGCACTTTAGTTTTCATTATTTTATTATTGTTGTTTTTTTTTAATTCATGGTCACTTGACACAGAACTAGATGACAGCAAAGTCTTGCCCATTATTTTTTATTTTATTCTTTTTGCTGAAGAATTGTTCAAAACTGACCTTAACTGAATTAACATCAGCTGATTCAGAACAGAAATTTTGTAGAGCAAAGTCCTTTTCTGCAGCTTGCATTGTGACCCCCAGTAAATAAATGACAATATATTTACACTAGTTTTATTTCATTAAAAAAAATACACAAAGTTTACATTCATGCATTTGGACAGATAACACTGGTCTACAATTTTTGAGAAGTCGTCTGCTTCAGAGATAAAATGTGATATTTATTATGTATTTTGATGTGCTGGATTCAAATATGACAATTAAAACAACTGATTGGCTACTGTTTCTAAGATATTTAAGTTTTTACATTTTATATCTATGTATATTGTGTAGATAGTAGAGTTTTAATCATAAATTGTAAAGCTAGGTCTTTTCATGTGTTTATGGTTGCTTTACATGATAATATTTCACCTGTCCTGTTAATGTAACACTTTAAATATCAGCAAAAGGATTATATAAATAAAATTTATTATAAAAAAAGGCAAAACACTATTATGTACATAGTTTAGTCCTATTCAGTGTCTACTCGGCGCTTCTTGGCTTGTCTCTTGTATTCATTAAATAGAGCATCTCTTGTCACTGTCCAGCAATAGTCTGCAAACATTGATGGGGTCCATTTGCCCTGATAGTCTGCCAGGAGATTCCACTGCTGTATTCTGGAGCCCAACAGCTCTGCCTTACTCTTCCAAATCCCTGACAAGGTCATTCAGTTCACCTTGTGTTATGAGGTGTGGTTCAGAGGAGGAGGATGGGAGAAAATGTGGGTCCTGTGACATTGATGGTTCAGGACCAGAAGTTTCATCCTCTTCCTCTTCCTCGTCTGACTCAAGTGAGAATGATTCTGGTGCATCAGGAACCGGCAGTCCTTCTCCGTGGGGTACTGGACATACAGCTGATGGAATGTTTGGATAATGCACAGTCCACTTTTTCTTCTGTGACACACCTTTCCCAACTGGAGGCACCATGCAGAAGTAACAATTGCTGGTATGATCTGTTGGATCTCTCCAAATCATTGGCACTGCAAAAGGCATAGATTTCCTTTTCCTGTTCAACCACTGGCCAAGATTTGTTGCACAAGTTTTGCAGCATATGTGTGGGGCCCATCTCTTGTCCTGATCTCCAATTTTGAAGCCAAAAGAAAGGTGAGAGGCTTTCTTAACCATAGTGGTTATACTGCGCTTTTGGGATGCAAAAGTCACTTCACCACAAACATAGCAGAAGTTATCTGCACAGTTCACACAAGTAGGAGGCATCTCTGCTCACTTTGGCTAAACAGAAATGTGTCCCTTTGCAAAATCAAACACTGACAAAGAAGAGAGCATGACACTGTATGATTTCTAGAGCTGACATAGGGCAATTTGTTCAGCAGAGTGATGTAAGCTTCCTTATGATTGCATCATCCATGACTTCTAGGAATAACATGATGCAATTCATATCATGTATGATGCAATACCAGCTTCAGATTGCATCATTCATTGTTTTGCCTCAAAAGCAAGTGCTGTCCAAACCCAGTCATAGATTTATTCATAGATCCAGTCAAAGATTTATTTTAGTCATTTCTGGTTTAAATTGAGATCCTTTCCCTTTATAACTCACTTATCCTCTGCCATTCCCAAGTCAAGGGTCATATATACTGACCCAACAGCATATCTTGAAAACTAGAGCCAATCAACAATTTTAAGCATCATTTTCGTTCTCAGTGACCCAGAATTAGTAAAGTTGGACTACATTTATTTCAGAAGCATTTTGGCTATAGAGCAGTGTAATGTGTAGCTCTAATGTGATTTAAAATGGCTGTGTTATAAAGCCCTTGAAAATGAAGGTTAATAATGGAAATGCTGACAGACACTTAACTATAGCAGCACTGCCACATGCCCCCTTGATACATAAAGGGATGCTGCTATTCTTTTCAAAAGCTCCTAATTCTTTTCCAGTACAGTTCTCCTGTACCCAGGGAAATGTAGCTCTGTAAAGAAAAGGGACAGTATACCCAAGTAGGTATTATTTGTCATCTTTTAAAAGATGCATCAAGAAAGGCAATTTGGTTCTTAAAAATAAACTGGCTTCACCTTCCACGATTGGCTCAGCCCTTTGTAAGATGCCACTATTACAGATTTTTTTTACTCAAACACAATATATCAGCACCATCAGAAAGAAAGTATTTTATTTCAGCAGGCAGCAAATCTGAATGACTCATATTTACTTACACAAAAGTTTCACTTCAAAGATAAATGACAGGAAGATCTCTTTTATTCTTTTAGTTCCCTGTCAAGGTTTGCCATTATATATCTATTATATTTTTAAATATAATCGTAGAAACCTACTAACAAAAACATCTTCCCCGAAGAGATGTCAGTGTGAGTAAATGAATCTTGTAATGCATCAGACAGAATTAGAAAACAACTGTTTTCTATCTGTGGACTGCATGAAATCATTGAGTTTCACAGTAATTGCAAAAGGCTTGCCCACTATGGGAATTGTTTTCAGTGTCAGGGCCAGTTCAGAAAGCTTCACAAGGAACCAGGAGTTGGTATGAGCCTTCTGGGAGACACAGTTATACACATATTCTAAATAATTGCAGGAAGCAGGGTTTTTTTGTTTTTGTTTTTGTTTGTTTGTAGTTCAGGGCGAGATTTGTGCTAGCTGGAACAGGGAGATGTAAAACACACTTCAATGTGCTAGCTTCGACTTCTGGGGCCAGTGGTATACAGTAATCTTCACTCTATGTTCCTACTGGTGATGGAGACACTTTTGGTGCTCTGATGTCAGATAACTGCTAAAATGCACTGAATCTCCCTCCATCTTAAGGAAGATCTAGCCTTGTTCAGGCTTCCAATCAAAGGGAAATTTTGTCTACTTGGTACAACAACCTCCTTTAAGCGGACTTTCCAGTGCCAAGGTCTACCACTTCCAAAGGCCTCCCTGTGGTGAATCTGGATCCAGATGTTTAAAATTAAGATGATTCTGACAGTAAAACTGAATCTAACCCTAACGTTTGGAGAAGCTCTGTTCCAGAGTTTAGCCTCAGACTTTTAAAGAGATAGGATCTAGACTCAACATCAGGATCTAGATTCTGAACTGCCTCAAATTCAAAGAATTTTGGATTTGGATATGGATTGAGTCTTTTTGTAATTTGAGAAACACTCATTTTGAATGCCTTGACAGGTGTCAAATTGACAGGTGTTGCTCCTTTTCTTCTTCCATAGTACTGTATTCTGGAAGAGGGAAAGGAGCTACACCTATCATTGCCAACTGAGTGTTGCCAATTCTCATATTTGCATAGTGAATTTCACACTATTTACAGTTTTTCTTAGAGCTTCAGCTCCTGGAGTCACTTGATTATGTGGAAGACTCATAAGATTCCACTCCGAGGCAAGGCAAGTGGCCTGTCTCTTTACAGGGTGCACTCAGAGTAACCAGAAAAGGAACTGAAGTGCAGCTAGTCCCACAGCCACAACCATCCTGAAGGCTCACAAACCAGATGGCAAGTAGGAGAATGGTGAAGCACTGGAATGTGTTACCTCCGGAGGTGGTGGAATCGCCATCCTTAGGATTTTAAGGCCTGGCTTGACAAAGCCCTGGCTGAGATGATAAAGTTGGTGTTGGTCCTGCTTTGAGCAGGGGGTTGGACTAGATTGCCTCCTGAGGTCTATTCCAAACCTATTCTAGTATGATTCTTCTATTATTCTAGTATCCTCAAGTTTTTTATCCTTAAAATATTCAGATTATGCCGCAGATTTCTTCTCCTAATATAAATGTGAGACAAACAGAGAGAAGATAATATAACCCCCTAAATTTCTGCAGCAATAGTATGGGCCCTTCCAAAACAGTAGGAAAGAAACCAAGCTCCAAAAACATTCTTGCAGCACAAGACACAACACTGTAATAGAAAAGAAAATAGCATGTGTTGGCCATGAATCGCACACAGTGAGTCAGTCTCTGCTGTTCTCACTTTGTCTGCCACCCAGCAGCTTTTCTTTTCTAGGTTTTCCCTCCATCATGCTCCAAAAGATGTACTGCGTACCATAGGTGATTCTCATTTGTACCGAAAGAGTACTTGAGCCACAATAGTCTTATCCAGAAGTGACTGTTGCAATTCCAGCGTTTATTTAAAATCACACCCAAGGCCCCATATAATGCTTTCATTCATCTGCCACTACCTCAGTGGCATTAAAAGGAGTTTTATGTGCAGAGCAAGAGTACAGGTGACTAAAATGTATTTTACACCCTCCTGAATACTTCAGATTAATAAACTTCAATCTATGCAAATGTGAGGTTAGGGGTCTGATTAATACACTGCTTTTATCTATCTAACTTTTCATTTATACAGTACTCGTCACCAGAGTACCTGAGCACTGTAGTTCATAGAAGACCAATCATATCCAAAGCACAAATTCACTCCTCTGCTGCCCTATATATCTTTGATGCATTGAATAATATAGGCTATCCAGTGCTCATGTGGTTGGTGCCAAGAAGCATGGGCTCTTCACCACATGTATGGTGGAGGAGTGGGAAAAGGAAATGATTTGCTATCAAAGACAGAGGAAAGAGCCACTGGGATCAACCTCATCCCCATCAAGGGGAGATGATACGCTGAGTAAGAAGAGGGAGACTGATGGAGTGGAAGCACAAAAGGAGAAAGCACAAAAGAGAAAGGCAGAAGATAAAGCTCCTTTTAGCCCCTAAGAGGAAGCACAGAAGAGAAAGGCGGAAGATAAAGCTCCCTATCTCCAGGTACAGTTGAAAATCTCAAAGAATTAGAGTTTAACTTCTTCATATGTTATAGATCCCCAAGTACAGCTTCCTGATGACTATTTGACTACAAAAAGAATGATATATGAACAATCTCTACTGTGACAGCTGCATTTCTTGAGACTACCATGGCAATCTGCACATGTACACATGTTCACAACCAACTGTGATAGCGGTAGTTCTGCTGATATCTCATCAACCAGTGTCCTATCGCTTCACCTGACCATTTTTCCAAGCAAAAAGCCTGTAGAGAGAGAAGTTAGGAAGCCATAGCTTTGGGGCTAGAAATAGAGCAGCTATGTTTTGCACATGTTGAAGATTCAAATCCTGATGGTGGCAGAATTTAGCTCTTTTTCTTGTCCACTCCTACCCCTCCAATTTATTAGTAATTTCACCTCTTTTTCGAGAGACCATAAAGATAGTTGGGGGTTTCTCTTCTGCAGACAACAAATGAAGAATGAAAGAAGAAATCTGGAAGGAGATGTGAGGGTGCAAATAAGAGAAACAGTGCGGGAGAGAAGTAGGAGCACATAGGCTGGCCTGATAGTTACTTTCACAGATAGCTCCATGTAAGCACAGGGGATGCTGTGGTGGCAGCATTGAGTGCTGAGGTCATGGTAGAAGTAGCACTAACAGAAGCAATCTGTCTGGTAAATGGTTGTAGAAAACAAATCCTGCATGTGGAATAGTTTTTCTCCTGGAACCTATATCTTGTTTATTCAGATCAGTTCTATCATTGTCTTTTACTTTTTCTCTGAATCAGGTAGTTTTCCTCAGTATAGGTTCAGAATAACTACTGCACCTGCAAAGACATTTACTCTCTCCATCTGTAAAAGCCTCTTCCATTCTCAGTATCAATCAAATGGGCACCCTCTTAATTAGCCCCTTACAAACTAGGGAAAAAATCCTGACAAAAACTTAGTCATTTGGAATCTGTTCCTGGGATAATACAGAGGTAAATATACCAATTGTATTAACTGTCATTTACTGGATACCTTTATTCACTCGAATATGCTGGACAGCCTTTCAGTCAGCTCATCAGTCCCCCAGTAGGCTACACCCTGGTGCAGAATGAATACATTATTTATTCTTTTTGGTAACATTTATCTTTATGTTTGTTTTTGCCCTCCTTTTAATTTATTTGTAACATCTAACTACTGCATAATATGTTTCTGTTTACTTGACTTGTTTTTGAAAAATATCAATGAAAACTGTAAGTCAAATAATGATTTTCCAATGTATTTCACAGTTTATTCATAGTGAGAAGAGACTCTCACCTTTTGATTTTTCAGACTGCTGGGCTGAGCAACATGTCTAGATTTTTCCTTTAAATGTATGAATGATTTAGTTAAAAGGATGAATTTCAATAACTGGCTTCTAAAAATACCTTCACTGCCTTTTATCTTCTGTAAACAAAGAGAGACCTCTCTCACAGAGTGAAACTGAACAGCTGGAATGAGAGTTTCATTATTCCTATTATGAGATGGAATCTCATATTTTAAACTTAAATTTATTTTGACAGATTATACATTTTTTGAAACATAACACAATACATATGACTGAATGAAAAAGCAAATTTGCAGATCTGTATAGTCAAGGTTATTTTGTTATTAGCATATTCAGATACTGAAGTCTTGCTTTCCTTTCCCAGAAAAAAATACTTTAAAGGTCAAGGTATCACCCTCTTACTGTTACATACAAAGATTTCCCACAACAATAGATCATTTTTATTGTAAAGATAGCTGGAGACTGAGGTATGCAGCAAATAATTTCTTCTTGCTTCCTACACCAATAGTGTATTTAGATTTCAGTCATATTGGCCAATGACTAGTTCCATACATTCTAAGGAAACTATATTAGAAAACATATTCATGGCCACAGTAAACAACTAAATACACACCATCCCATTTGCTATCAAGTTCTAGCGGGAAAAAAGGTTGAGTCAATGTCTGTATACTGCAAATCTGGAATGACACTAATGGAACAACTTCACCTTTATGCCAGTGTACTATAAAGAAGAGTTTGGCCCACTGCATAGTTATACAGTAGGGGCATGAGTCACCGCAGCCTTTTATTGTAGTAACTCCTTTGCCATTTTTCTTTTTTTAAGCAGCACGGTGAATCAAGCCCTAGATATTTACTACTGCCAAACAAGTTTGGATTACTGTATGCCACACACACACACACACACACACACACACACACACTGCCCCCAAAAGGGGTTCTGTGATGTTGCATAGACATCTCTTACCCATTATTTTTAGTTTGTAATTTTTTTTTGTACAAAGTGTGAATGAAACATTCAGCCCCAAAATTGGGTTACATTAAATAGAAATTATAGGAATAAGTCTTAGCAAAAAATAAAGCAAAACAATACTGATTAGCTGACACTGTGATATCATGGTTTAAAGTCTGAATGACTGCATTTTAGAAAGTGACCTAAAAACATTGGGGACCACAGATGTTGCTGTACTCAGATAAAAAGCCATTTGAAGAAGTTACATAAGAGAAGCTCTTTATGCCAATCTCAGTCTACCTCTACATGAGACATGACTTCTCTGAGGGGATTCAGTAAATACTCAGATTGCAGAGCTGGATATGAATAATGGATCATACTGCAGTTAGAGAGATGGATCATATCTCAAAAGCAGTGCTAACTAGTTTTCAATCCATACTGAACAATAGCATCCAGAAAAATAATCTCAAAACCTGCTAATAAAACGCTGTAGGACAACTACAATTCTGTGAAAAAATAGCAATGAAAAATATTTTTTTTGGTAAACATTCATGCTTTTTTAAAATCACAATTATGCACCAATTACCAGATTTTTGTGAAATCCAGGAAATTTCTTGTGTTTATCCTGCTTCCATCCTGACATGACAAAAACTTGTTTGCTATTAATTTGAGAAGCATTATTTCCAGTAATGTCATATTAAACACATCAAGTTAGATGCAAGATACAAAGTAGGTCGATGTGACTTAACAAATTTGAAAAGATGTAGCATGTTAGTTATGTCAGAAGAGATATTTTGTAATATATTCCTTTCAGATCAGATAACAGCACCCACAGTTGACAGTGAATGCTGTATTTCCAAGTCAGGTCCAGCAGCAAACTTTATTCATGCAGGAAGCACTTGTTTCCCCAATTAATCCCCTTGAAATCAATGGGACTACTTGCATGAATGAGCGTTTTCAGTAATGGGGTTTTAGAATGTAATTGTACTTAGGGTAAACTTTAGATCTTCCAAGCTGAGTGATGCCCCCAATGCATTCTAAACAAATATTATATGACATCAACAAACAATGTGCATTACTGTGAAACCAAGAGACTCAAATGCAGTCAACAATAAGTTCTACAAGATAAATAAATTCTATACAGGAAAAGAAGGAAGGAAGGAAAACAGAGGAGAGTAATGCTGCTGATGAACACTGAGTTCAACTAGTAATAGCAAAGAAAACACTGAAATGGAGGTAACTCAAATGTAATCCCAACCAAAACTCAGTGGGCCAGATTTTCAATTATGCTAAAGTGCACTTACACTCCTTTGGCAGCATAAAGGGACTTTACAGTAACTGTAATGCTAATATTGCTAATACTATCCAATAACTTCAAAATGTATTGTAGATATAAGAGTTCAGGGACAGGCAATAAAACAGGGTGAAAAAGAAAGGGAAATAAGAGAAACTATTAGAAGAAAAGAGCTTCCAAAACTGTTCACAAGATACAATAAAGGTTCTGACATTGTTTGTGTGTCCACTGCCCTAGCTGACTTCTGGATCAGACAGAAAAGCATGTCAAGAGGGCAGATACAAAAACAGCAGATTTCCATGATCAGATGCCATGCATTTTAGAGTACTGAAAGATCAGGATAGTATGCTGATGGTTCAACAATAACCCATTAGAACTTACTAAGATCAATTGAAGTCCTAAGGCAGATAATGTGCTAAGAAGATATCTATGTAGAAAAAGAAGAAAGAAGGTGAACATAGGTACCAATGGCCATATCAGTTTGATAGACTGATAAAGGATTGTAAGTCACATGGTGACAAGCAAGTATATTTTTACTCAACAAGAGGTTAAAGAATTATGGGCCAAGAGCCTGATCCTGCAAGGAGCTCAGGATCTAAAACTCCCATTAATGTCATCAGGAATTGAGGGTGCTTAGCGCCTCATTACATCAGATCGCAGAATTTTAGATGAAATCAAAGGGAACTAGCTCAGCAATCTGAAAGAGGTAAGAATTAGGCTTTTAATGATTACCAGCAAATGGGCTCATGCCCTTTTTTTCTGCTTTATGAACAGTTTTCAGCCAACCAACCAACCAACCAACCAACTACTTTTTCCCCCTACATTGTTTTGACAGTAGAAATTCTGTTCCAATCTAGGCTGGACAAATCTGATGACTGTACTAGTGAACTGCAGAACAGTCAAGATAACAAAAGATACAAGACTCTTAAGGGAAAGAATACTTAGTGAGACTGTTTATTTTTTATAAGGTTTTAAGTACTTAAATGACTAATCGGCATTTCAGAGAAAGGGTACCTTTCTTATTCCCCTTCTATTAAGGCATTAGAACCTGTACTAAACATCCAAACATCTCATCCATCTTCTCTTCAGCAAAACCAATGAAAAAGCCAACTTGTCATTCTGATACTACTAAAGTAAAACATACAGTGGGAGGTTGATTGAATGGAAAGAGCAGGGCTTTAAAACAAAACTCCCACAGGCCTTCTTTATAAATCACAGTAAGTAATAAAGAGGTAAACCCATTAAAATGCTTTTCTTTTTGGGTCACTTCAACATATAAATAGAAGTAATAGAACAGAATCTGATAAACCAGCCAACCAACCCATAGCTAAGTATAAGTGTGGTATGTGATGGTATCAACCAGCCAACTAAAGGTCAGAAGATTAAGAAAATGCATAATGCGAAATAAAACAACATAAGGATGAGGTATATCACTGTATGTTTGAATACAAAACTACAAACACATACATAAAATAATCCTTATTTTACAGTAAAGGAAAAAATATCCTTATTCTCTATTGTTGTTTGTCATAAACAGATAGCTAAGGGTTAACGTCTCTTTCACCTGGAAAGAAATAATCTGAACCACCTGACCAGAGGACCAATCAGGAAACAAGACTTTTTCAAATCTGGGTGGAGGGTTTGTTGTGTGTGTGTCCTTTGTTCTTTGTCTTCTGCCTGAATCTCTCTCAGCTAGAGAAGGATTTTTTCTATTTCCTGCTTTCTAATCTTCTGTTTCCAAGTTGTGAGTACAAAGTAGGTTTTTCTTTTGTATTTACATGTTTATAGTTGCTGGAGTGCTTTGAATTGTATTCTTTTTGAATAAGGCTGTTTATTCAATATTCTTTTAAGCAATTGACCCTGTATTTGTCACTTTAATACAGAGAGACCATTTGTATGTATTTTTCTTTCTTTTTCTATAAAGCTTTCTTTTTAAGACCTGCTGGAGTTTTCTTTAGTGGGGAACTTCAGGGAATTGGTTCTGCAGCTCACCAGGGAATTGGTGGGAGGAAGAAATCAGGGGGAGGTCTGTGTGTGTTAGATGTACTAGTCTGACTTTGCATTCCCTCTGGGTGAAGAGGAAAGTGCTTTTGTTTCCAGGACTGGAATTACAGAGGGTGGACTCCCTCTGCTTAGATTCACGGAGGTTGCTTCTGTGTATCTCTCCAGGAGCACCTGGAGGGGGGAAGGGAAAAGATTTATTTCCCTTGGTTGTGAGACTCAAGGGTTTGGGTCTTGGGGTCCCCAGGGAAGGGTTTCGGGGGGACCAGAGTGCCCCAAAACACTCTAATTTTTTGGGTGGTGGCAGCAGTACCAGGTCCAAGCTGGTAACTAAGCTTGGAGGTTTTCATGCTAACCCCCATATTTTGGACGCTAAGGTCCAAATCTGGGACCAGGTTATAAGACATTGTTGAACTCAGCATTTTAAGGGCTAAATTGTTTCTTTTCCACAAATCTGGAGTAAGGGGCAGCATGCAATTTTGCTGCCCCAGGAGCAGAACAGAGGAAACAATCTCTGGCAGCCTTATATGATACTTCAATCCTCGCCACCTGTATTTGAAGGATATTTGAGGCTGTTCTCTTTGTCATGCTTCCAACCAATATTACAGGTAGAGAACATAAGGGCATATGAGTTGCCTTGTGACCCCTTATTCCCTTGTATGGGTGTACATCAAGAGTCACATCTGGCTCTAGTCTGATTATTATGACATTTTGTATACACATAGACTATTAAATTAATTATATAGTCTTTACATTCTCCTAGTTTCTTTACATTTCTCAATATATTTTGGACACTCATGTATCAGTATACAATATATACAATATATATGCTATAAACTGACTAGATTAGAACCTGTAAATTCCCATGTACAAAGACATTATAACCTAGTACACTGTCTGCCTTATACAGCATTTCCAAGTTGCAGAACTGAGTTCTAGGCCTGGTAGGGTTTTAGCTTTCTTAAAAATGTTCATATCTTCTTTTCTCCTAGCAATCAATGTCAAATGGAGCACTAGATTTCAAAATTTATCTTCATTATTCCAAAATGTTCTCCACCTAAAAAAAATATTTAAACAAATCTCTTTGAAGATGCAAATCATATATAACGACTGGCAACTTCAAAATGTTCAGAAGTTCAGTTCAATTTGATTTACTATTCAAAAGTATAACTTGTCTAATGTTTAATGTAGTTTCTGTCTCATTAATAATGATACAGTCAGAATTCTCTCTCACTTCATTCTTTGTATATTATTCAGGTGTCAGTCAAAACTCTGCCCACAACTTTGACACAGATATGTGATAAAGACAGTATCTTTGTCTTTATCATTCATGAAGGCGGGGACTAGACAACTCACTGGAAACTTCTCCTCAAATGAGTTATGGTTCCTTCTTTAGCTGAGTAGCTCAACAGTTGTGAAATAAATGACTGATGACACAAAGAGTCTATATTAATTTTAACATCTTATACATTGTCTTAGCAATTTAGTTCAGCATTTCTGTTATAAAACTGAGTTTTAGATGGAGCAATAACCTTTATTGTTAGGCAATGAGTTGATCTAATAAGGTAAAAGCTATGAAAACCATGCTATAATGGCTAATGCATATGTGCATCATTCCCCTACATTGGATGGAATCTCTGACCTGCTCAACTAGATGTGTGATCATATTGTCCTTCTGTAGCTGTCCTATACAGACACTAACAAATATCTTCATTGTTTGTATTTTTGGAGCAGAGGGACCTCAACAGTATCTGCACTTACTGCTGAGAATTGCCAGTGGCAATGGTATAAGTCAAAGCTACCTGTATGGCCATAGAGTCGTAAGTGTGTACTATAATGTGAGAGGAAGGAGGGTATTGTGGTTAAGGTACTCAACTGTCATTCAGGAGCTATAGTTTAAACTCTTACCTTTACTACAGACTTCCTATGTGGCTTTGGGCAAGTCAAATAGCTTCTGTATGCCTTAGTTCCCATCTGCAAAATAGGGATAAACATACTTCCTTTATTCCATGCTTGTAGGGCTTGCCTATTCAGATGGTAAGATCTACCGGAAAGCACTATCCCTAAATACATGTTTGCATAGATCCTAGCACAACAGGGCCCTGATCTTTGGTGGGGTCTCTCAGCTCCACTGTGATACAATAAATAATAATAGCAATGATATTAGTCCCTAATTTATTAACATATATATACAAATTTTATCAGATATCTCAGCTATTTTTTGAATACTGTAATATGTATCTCACTTTTAAAGTTAAATATATAATAAAAGGAAAATGGTGTGTTGTTTAAATGATACAGATACTATTCTGAACCTTTACTGAGCTACACTAGTTAAAGTGAAGGCTCATGAGCTTGATTTTGATCTTATTAACACTGGTTTTCCATGACTGGCATTCCATTGGCTTCAGTGGAATTATGAATTATTATTATTATTTATTTACATCTATATAAAGGAATTGAAAACAAGCTCAATTATTCACTTGGAGAATCGTGATAATTTCTTACCTGCAAAATATTTTGCTCTTTTGTTCACATGAGGGTTAATAAGGGTTGTGTTTGGATATTCTAGTAACAGCAAATTCTTAAGTAGGGAACTCTGAGAATCAGAAGTCCTGGTTTTGGGAGGACATACCAGGATCCAGTTATACTGAACTTTGTTGGTTCTTAGCATTCTAGCCTCTTTTCTCCACTGTAGCAAGATCTCTGGTGGTCCACTGAGCCGCTGGAGGTGGTGGGGAGCTATTGCCTTGCCGAAAGGCCTTGGTCACCTCCATCAATGGGGAATTCATGGAGAGAGGTGTATTGTCATGACTGGTGCCACCACAGAGTATTCACCAGAGTCTGTGGCGCACTCCTCAGGCAGGGGAGCGCCAGCAAGAGTCTTTGGTGCGCCCCTCAGACGGGGAGCACCAGCAAGCATTTGAAACTCGTTGTTAGGGTTCTGCCAAAACAGGGTGGCAGGGGTAGGGGAACGCAAGCCCACCCGACTCCACTGTGTTCCAGCCCAGGGCCCTGCCAGTGATGAGAAGAGAGGGTCCTGCCACTGGGTCAGAGGGGGTCCATCTGCAACAGGCTGATCACACTCTGACTCACCGCACTGTCCAGTTCTGCCCCTGGGCTACTTCCTACCCGGTCTCTATAGCAGGTCCCTCTGGTTATTCCCACATATCGGGGTATTCTGCAGCCAGAAGTCTCGGTAGCTCCAGCTCACCTCAGCGTCTGGCTTTCTCGGGCTCAGGCCCATGCCCAGCTCCTCCAGTTCCTCTGGGTACTCTGCAACCGGCAGTCCTGGTATCTAGAGTCCTTCTTCCAGGTCAAGTTTCCCTGGGTCCAGGGTCTCCCTTAGACCATCAGCAGGGTCTGCAGGAAAGAGCCACCAGTCTGTGTCTGTCTCCCTCCCTGGTGCAGCCCTCTCTGGGCTAAGGGCTCCGCCTTTTGTACTTCCTGTTCCACCCCCCCTTCTGCGGGTGGGGTAAGCTTAGCCTGGCTATGCCCACTCAGCCTGAGAGAGTGGCTCTTTACCCTCTGGTTCGGAGGGAGGCCATCCTGGCTCCCTACACCACACAATTAGTTACCCCACCATTCCACCCCAGGCAGACAGTCTATTATTCTCCTTTCTCTCAGCCAGTCAGCTTGACACTTCTCACCCACAGTCAAGTATTCTTGCTACTTGTCCCTGGCAGGATAGAGTGTGGATGGCTGGAGAGGTAAGGTAACTGGTTGGAAGAGATGGAGGGGAGACAATAGCATAAACAAAGACATGAGATTTTTATAAAGAAATTTAACCCACCAGATAAAACTGCCACCTAAATAAAATAAAAGAAGAAGATATGCCTACTGTCTTATGTCAAAGGTTTCCTCTACGCTGAGGAAAAAAATACAGCAGGGACAGTGGATAAGTACATTGAATGAATCCAGGTCAGAAGCCTCTATGTAGTAGCAGCAGAGGATCACATCTCCTTATGACTTTTAAACTCAGTTGAATGCAAGACTATTGATATTTCTCAAGTCTATTTTTGCCCTAGAACAACCTCTCTCATTTCTCTGGATTGTTCTGCCCCATCACTCAGTGCTATCAAGTAATACTATACTGGTCACAGTCACTTCTTTTATTCACTCCTCCACTGTGCCTCCTCCCTACCCTTGCTACTAATCCTTAGAAGTTACTAAACCACTGTTCTTCATGTCATCCCTTTTCCACCGTGCTGTGCTTCCAACACATCTATTCCTCAGCTCATGCAGCTGGTCCTCCTCCTTCGCTTTTAATCCGATCCTAAAATTGCTGAATTGAAAATGCTGAACAAAAAAATGTTTCCTCACCTCATTCCCCATAATCAAATATATTTTATACTTGAACCATTACACTATGCCTGCTAGAATAACATTAGCTGCCATATCAGTCTTAACCAGCTGTAAACCTAAGATAATTTCAAATGTTATTGGAATCTAAAGGGCAAAATAAAACATGTAACTCTTCTTTTACTTCAGATTATAGTGCAAGAAATAGATACCAATAATCATTTGCAATTAGACTTAAATATAGCAACTTTATGAAAAATGGCAGAGAATACACAGATCATCATAAATGCTTTATTACAGTTTAGTCTTGTAATGAATCTTCATCAGCTCTTTCCAATACCATCCCTCCTTTCTTCCCAAATAATTCTAATTAATGGGACTCATTTATTTGTAGTAAGGTACAATTAAAAACAAAACACCATGAAAATAAAGTGTCCCAAATTTGGGGAAAAAAATCTGTAAGAAAACAAAGAAAAAACAAAAAAACCTATTAGGCCCAACAAAACATTAACTTCCGCCTCCCCCCACAACACCTTCTTTATTTTGATTCCATGCCTTTATATATTTATCTTTATAAATGGTTCTTACCTTCCTTGCACATAGCAACCTACACTAATAAATGGGTCAGAGAGTTAAATTGAACAAAAGTTTTTTGATGTGCATCACTCATTTTTTATTGCTAAGGATATTCACATGAAAATGTGCTCACCACAACCTTAATAGGTGAGTACTTCTCTGGTTGGCTGAAAGAAAAGGAGGCATAGCCCCTTTAGGGGCTCATCCTGCAACTAGTAGAAGAGGGTGAGGAAGGGTAAAGTTTACCCAGATGAAGTGGATAGGAGCTGGAAACACCTGGACTGGGTCATGGGAGGAGGGCAATACCCTTCCTGATGAACAGAAGAAGGAGAAGGTTATTTATACATCATAGAGCTCCAGAGAAGCCCTATTTCACCTGAAATGGGCTGGCAGTACCTGCCTTCCCACCCACAGAATATATAAAGGACTGGAGCACTTCTTGACCTGCCATGGACATCACTCTAGTTGCCCTTTTTCTTTGGGGGATGGGAAGGAAATTTTCCCCCACCACCAGGTTGGCTGAGGTGGGGTGGTGGTTTTATTTTTTTTCTTCCCCACACAGGGTTTGGCATCTGGTGAGGGAGGAGGTGGAGAGTAAAAGGGATTTAAAGGAAAGCATCCCTTAAGAGAGCTGAGGAAGGGTGGTTTAGGGCTCCTAGGCCTGATACAATGGGAGCTAATACCTCTCCTTCTATAGGCCCCTTAGCCCTCTTATGAGGGGAGGGTGGTGAGGTCCCAGCTGTAGCATGACTCTTACCAGGCTGGGGATTATGTACAAATGACTAAAGAAAGGGTGATGACCTGCATCATAAAATTTATTGCTGAGTGAATGAATTTGCAGTCTAATTAAACCACATTCCTTGGCTCTTGTCTTTCTTCTGATGTGTCTTTTCTTTTTCAGAAGTTCATTTGCATGACCAGGCACTCTTATAGAAGCAAAATGTCTATTAACTTCAGTGGGAGGTTTGCCACAGCAAGGAATGGATAGCTTCAAACCTCTGTTGTTCACTTCACATCTGTAGTTATAACTGTCTGTTTGTGACATCAACTATTATGTCAGAAACAAAGGTTTTTCATTCATTCAGTTGCAGAATAAATAGCGAAATATATATTGTTCAAAGGAATAAAAGATCAAGCATTCACACAAATGTTCTAATAATAATAATAATAATAATAATAAATGGAGAAAGAAAAGGTTTAAAACAATATGTAGGCAATTTTATACTAATTTTCTCAGAGATGTTCGTTAGGCTTAAAAATTTGCTAAAATCCAATACCGCTATTACTCCAAGTTCCCCTATTGCACAATGATTGGTCCGAGTAAATTAAGTAGGTCAAGCTCCCTTGTGCCAGAACAGGGACTGCCCCAGTGATGGCTGCCAGAGCTATATTTTCATTATTACCTGGATTATGGTGTTAGAATTTGTTATGTGCAAGGGGCTTTCCTTTGTCATAAATTAACAAGGGCCATTTGCACTGGAAAACTGCTTGGACTGTTTCTGGAGACTCAGAAGGAGGAAAACTGAGAAACTCATTTGTCAGTATGTGGCTTGCCACAGGAGTCTGAGTGGGTCGCTCTATGACAATGTAGTGTAGCCACTGGCGGGAGGGGTCCGACACAGTAATGGCAGGGCATGGAGGCTGCCTGCACTGCAGAAGATCAAGAGCTGAAAGAATGAGAAACGGCCCCCTTCTTGACTGTTCTAAGGAATTGGTGGGGAGCTCAAGGATCCCTTTGTGATTTATACACACTTATATGGATATTTTGTGTAAAATATATTTGTGGGAAATACTTTTGTTTGTTTCAGTATGAGAAAAGTTTGGATGGGAGTCCATGAACATTGTAAAGAATGTATTATGTGTGTTTTGGCTTGAGGATAAAAGTAGCCTCAGAAGGATCTCACGGGTCAGATTAAATATAAAAAAGCAAAAACAAAACCAAGCTCCCACCCTACCCCAAACTCTGCCTTTCCCACAGGCAGGTTTTAAGGGGGGCAAATATGTCGTATTGTAGCTGGCCCCAGTAAATGAAGTAGGTCCAGCCTCCCCCGTGCCAGAACACGTCCCTCCATTCGGCCAATTAAGAGACTGGGGCAGCAGTTAGGATCAGGTGAGATTTTCCAGGGAAGTGGATGTGCCAAAAGGAAGCAGCCAGCTGAAAACAAGGAGAGCAGCAAGGTTTGCTATCTGACTTCAACCCGGAGTGCCAGGGCCAGAGAAGGCTGAAGACAGAAGAAGCAGCAGAGGGAGATGCCTGGCTCTAAGTTGCAGAGCTGGAGCTTAGGGCCCAAGATGATTGATGGCAGGAATCAGTCAAGGGGCTTGCTTGCTGATGTCTCCACACTGGAAATCTGGACCTAGTGAGAGGACAGGCAGAGTGAGGTATACTTCCCTGATTAAGATGATCTCCTAGCAAAGGGTATGTGGGGTTTCCTGGTGGGAACCGTAGGGTTGCACTCCAGCTAGTAGGGCTGGGGTGGCTGTCATGGCAGAGGGCAAAAGAGGCCTGACAAGGAGCCTAGGTCTGGCAGAAGACACTGCAGTGAGGTATAGAAGAACATCTCGCAGAGAGGCTGGTTGGTTTGCCCACTAAAAAGAGCAAGATTTTAAGGATGATATACATTGGGTGTGGGAAAGGACTATATTTGGGCCTTTTGTTGGCAAGTCAGTGTACTAGTCTGGTAATGAACCAGCCTCAGTGAGGAGTATTATTTAAGCAAGAGAGCCTGAAGTGGATTTCCTGGGGACTCTGAGAGGGGAAATTGAGGCAAGAATGTCTGTCATGCCACAGTCTGCCAAAGGGGAACAGTCTAGACAGGGCTGCACTATGACAGTCCCATTCAAAGATTATTTGTCATGGTTCAACTATTAGTATACCAAAAACATGATGTAGTATTTTACATCTATAAAAATTAAATGTAATTTTCTATCATCTCAGACTCTTAGAATTTAAAACTGTAGCCTCTTTTCAAAATGCTTTGGGAGAAAAAGGGTCATTGTCAAGGTTATATTTTTTCTTGTGTTTATTTCCAAAGTCTGTGCATTTTATATTTGTTATTTCCAAATGAACACTTCATCACTATTCATAATTGTTAGCTGTACTTTAAAAACTCTAAGTTAGCAGCCCAAAGCTAGGTTCAATATTAAAATTTAAAAATGTAAATAATCACAATATGGGATAATGGCAAATAATGATAGGGGGAGGGACCTGGATCCCTGGGTAAGGTGGGCTCATTTGAACATCATGCATTTTAATACAGCTAGCTGCAAAATCTAGGAAAAAAGAATGTAGGTCTCTGTCATTTAAAAGATAGGAGATGGTATCCTCGAATGCAGTGACACTGAAAAGGACTCATGGAAGATAAATTGAACTTAAGTTCCTACTACAGTGCAGTAGCGATAAAGGTAAGCAAAAGAATATCAATTTGGAGAACAGAGATTGTATTATCTCTGTACACAGCATTAGTGAGACCAATACTGGATACTGTGGCCAGTTCTGGTCTCTATGCTTCAAAAAGAATGTTGGAAAAATTGGAAAGGTTCAGAAATGATCTGTAAAAATTACTCAAGGTCCTACGAACATGCCTTATGGCCTTCTTAACCTTCTGTTGGATAAACTAAACAGACTTACGAGATGACTTGATCATAGTCTAAAAGTACTAGCATTGGAAGAGATTTCTGATAGTAGATGATGTTACAACCTGGACCAATGCCATTCTGTTACCAGTGGACCCAGTTGCTGGGTTCCAAGCAAACTGGGTCCTGGCATAATCTAGTTGCCTTTTTTAACTGTGGGTATGTAAGATGCACTCTCAGGCTCAGATCTTTCGTCTGAGCCATTCCTTGGGTTGTGGCAGTCCACAGTTCAACCCTCCTCAGACCCTGAAACCAGTACCTCAGACCTCCAAAGTCCTTCGTTGCTCAGCCCCACCCCTAACAGCTCTGCCAAGAATATAGATAGTCTGGGTTTCTAGTTTGTCCCCCTCGGTGATAATGTGGCAGGAAAGCAAGGAACATGGTCTTAACAAAGGAAATATTTAACCACAGAATCTTTACTCTTGAAAAACACTCAAGAGTTACAGATCTTTGAAAACAACAGGAGTCCTGAGTGTCAATATCAGATTTGACAGCATTTCAGGCTGGAGAGAGTCCTTTTTACCCACTCTCCTGCTAGTGTTCTTTACATATAGTGACCATGAGCGTCCTGCACAGAGCACCACCCTTAATTAGAAGTTTGTGTCTTTTTACCATGTTCTTCCGTGGGATGTTTTGCTTACTCTTCCCCATGCTGGCCCCACCTATATAGAAAGTCATTATTCCATGGGGATAGGACACTATTTGAGTCATTCAAATTTGGTGGCTCAAGTCTTCATGGACTTTCAATAAGGTAGTCCTCCAATGAGGAGTCAAGTGTAACCCACATACCTACTGGGTGTGGTGTTCTGTCCCATTTAATGACACAGAGACCACTTGGAGGGGGAGAGAGAGAAAAAAAACATGCTTAATGAGTTTACTCTAAAGCCAGTTGGCTTATTGGTTCATGCGGTAGAGCAGTGGTGGGCAACCTGCGGTCCATTAGGATAATCCGTTGGTGGGCCACAATACAATTTGTTAACATTGACTGTCTGCAGGCATGACAGCCTGCAGCTCCCGGTGGCTACAGTTCGCTTTTCCCATACAGTCAATGTAAATAAGCTGTCTTGCAGCCCTCCAGCAGATTACCCTGATGAGTTGCATGCAACCTGTGGGCCACAGGTCCCAGGTTCAATCCTACTCACCAACAACCAGGGTCTGTCAGTGTTACACAAGCACCTTCTGTGGAGAAGGCTACTATCTGAAATGCAATTTAATTCAAACATATCCCACTCTGTCAAATTGCTCTTTAATCTAGCAGAAAAAGTTATAACAAGGTCCCATGACTGGAAACTGAAGCCAGTACATCCCTCAGCCTGTGCTACTTCCAGCAGCAGCCATTGGTCTGGAGCAGCAAACCACAGTCAGTGGGAGCCATGATCATCTGAACCTGTGGATGCAGCAGGTAAACAAACCAGCCCAGCCTACCTGGGTTCTTACCCTGGCAGGCCATATGCCAAAGGTTGCCAATCACTGACTTATACGCTTAAAGATGGGTATGCATTTAAATGCTTAGCTGCATAAAGACCAGATCATCTAGTATCTTGGTGAATCAAGCTCTTAATGAGTTAAGACGCTAAGGATTTATTGTCAAACCAATGAAATACAAAGATCACTTTTGGCTTGATTCTTCTCTCATTTTCACGAATGTAAATCCAGAATAGTTCCACTGATTACAACAAAGTTATTCAAATTTGCACCAGTGTAGCTGATATTAGAATGGACCTTAGTCTACAGAATAAAGGTAAGCAAAAATAGCAAATATGACTGTATTGTATGAGAGAGACAGGGAAGTGAGGTGATATCTTTTATTGGACCAAACTTCTGTTGGTGAGAGAGACAACCTTTTGCGCTTACACAGAGATTGTCTTCAGGTCTGGGAAAGATATTGAGTGTAATAGCTACATACAAGATAATATAAGCATAAGCTGTCTGTTCCATTTTGTACTCAAACTGCTTTTGTTCTAACATCACTTTTAGCATTATATCATCTGAGTATCTCATCTGCACTTCACTATCTAATCGGATTTAATTGGTTGTTAACGACTACTCTATTGATGTTTTTAAATGTATGAATTCTTCCATGGAAACTGAATAATTAGAAGATGTCTTTACTCTGACTAATAATTTTCATGGATTACATTACATAATATAAATAGTGATTTTGATTTATCATATGAGCCGGGAAGCAACAGCAAATATCTGATCAATATACTTCCAAAAGTGACAACATCAGAAGTTAAGGTTTCCATTTGTCCTGCTAGCTAGCCACCAATGTACAGTGCATCTGGAGTGGACACACCGTCTGTGTAAGACCTAATAGAATTTCTTTTATAGTCCTATAGTTTTAAAGTTTCTTCTAGTGTAAAATTGTTCTTTGAGTCAAAATTCTAATAAAGTCCTTTATAATGGCAGGTCTAATTAGTGCATGAAAACCTTGGCAGTTAAATTTCACCTTCTGAACAGAGACGCTGTTTTGTATATTGGGGTCTGTTATTTTAAATTCGTATCCAATTTTGCTTACTGATTTTCATTTTCACTCTGGGTCAGTAGATCATTATTTGTTCACTTGCAGTATTGCATTATGATTGGAATTCATTAAGTGAGTGGATGAAAGTAGGTCTTTTGAACATTTTGAGAGCATTGTATTTTTTTCATAAATGTGAGTTTTTCCAGATATATTTCTCTTGTAAGGATTCCATAGTTATACAATGTCCACAATGGAAACAAGACATGGTAAACTCTGCATACGTTATATATCATTTAAATGAAAAAAGTACATATGTACTGCTAATTTTCTATTAGATTGACACTCCACCTGTGGGATCCAATTAAATCAAAGGTCAAGGATATAAAACACATCTGACTGAGGACACTAAGTGTCCTATACAACACTGACTGGCTGATTAGGCCTTTCTGACAATGACACATGTGCCAACTCGCTTCCTGTGCACTGTTGAAACTCTTCTATCAAATACATCCCCCCATCACCATTATATTGAAAACATGAGGGAAAAAATAAGTGAGGGTGAGGGGAAGAAGGATGCAATTTAAAAACAAACAAAAATAATTCCTCAACCTTTGTTTAACAAACAAAAGCTCACAAAAACAGTTTTAAGAGGTAGCAAGCCATATGCATTTAGCTGCAAAGCAAGCTAATTTTGCAACCAAATTTGCTCATTCCATGTGTGTTTCTCCTCCTTTTCCTTTACCCACAGCTGATTTTTCCCCCTCTCCTGCTCTCTTGCAGTCCAGCTGTCTCAGGAACTGAGGTGCCATGGATACTCTTACAATTCATTGTACTAAAAAAAAGTACAAGAAGGGGGCATAAAATCAGTTAATTGCAACATTTACAGTAAAAACTAAGGCCCCAAATCTGAGTTTTCCACCATCCCTACAATGAGCTTGGGGATGGAGGTGGCAGGGATGGAAAAGACAAAGGTGGCTTTAAGACATATTCATGTTTTGACACAGCTGGTAGAGCTATACTACCTTGGCATACCAGCGTGAGTTCAGGGTGGGATTTCAGCTTCACATCTGTTCAAGTCAAGCCCTTTACTTTTTAATTATAGTGGTTTAAATTAATCTGCTGCTGCTAACAATTACAGTGCTTTAAAAGTTTGCTCCCAGGGGAAAAAAAAGAAATAACATTATTTTCATTGGGTATTTTCTTTGTGGTTTCTTTAATAGTGATTTAATTGAACTGGGTGAGGCCAAAAGGAAACTGATGACTGAAACTGAACATGTAGTGTTGTATCTCAAGATTTAAAAAGTAAAGTAATGGTTCTATAAACCTGAAATACAATAATTCATAAGGTGGATTTGGAAAAGCTTTTAATCTACTGAGTGCGTTCATCCAATTTGTTTGCATGTATTATTTTTATGTCTGAAGTTAGGAGAATAAGATATAAACATGTATTATTGATGTAAATAGATTAAGTGTAAGCTATTAAGGCTGCTTCAGAATCAATGAACTGTAAATGACTCTGTTTACTTGCACACCTTCCTGTGTATGTGTGGGCCAGCCCAGGAAGAATGAAGGCTGAGGTCTTACAGTGACACGTGAACATGTCACCTGATAATGAAATCATCTTAAATCTGGTACTTTTCCATTTAGAAGGAGATGTGGGGACCCAGAGAGACAAAGGATCCCCGCCTTACGCCAAAGCAATAAAGGGGGAGGGGAAGGGGGAGTAAGACAAATGGGCTGCCAGTCATGAGAAAGTCCCTGCTCACTAACTAAAATCTCTGCTGGAACTAACAAGGACTGTACCAGGGGAAAGGATTTGGCCCAGACTAGGAAGAAGTCTAGTCTGTGAAAGAAACCTATTGAAACATCTCTGAGGGTGAGCTATTACTTGTAATCAGTTTCTTAATGTATTAGGCTTAGACTTGTGAGTTTTTGCTTTATTTTGATTGGTGACTTACTTTGTTCTGTCTGTTATTGCTTGAAACCACTTAAATCCTACTTTTTATACATAATAAAATCACTTTTTGTTTATGAATGAACTCAGAGTAAGTGATTAATACCTGGGGGAGCAAACAGCTGTGCATATCTCTCTATCAGTGTTATAGAGTGCAGACAATTTATGAGTGTATCCTGTATCAGCTTTATACAGTGTAAAACAGATTTATTATGGGTTTGGATCCCATTGGGAACTGGGTGTCTGGGTGCTGGAGAAGTAATCTGCTAAACTTTTTTCAGTTAAGCCTGCAGCTTAGGGGGTGTGGCCCGGACTCTGTGTCTGTGTTGCAGCAGGCTAGCATGTCTGGCTCAACAAAGCAGGGTCCTGGAAGTCCCTAGCTGGCAGGAAAAATGGGCTCAGAGGTAATTTCAGCAAGTCAGGTGACAGTCCCATGGGGATCTCTGTGACCAAACCCATCACACTGAACATGTAGTGTTGTATCTCGAGAATTAAAAAAGCAAAGTAATGCTTCTACAAACCTGAAATACAATAATTCATAAGGTGGATTTGGAAGATTGGTGATATAATGTTAAAATTAAGTACGTTTTTTTCAGGGAGCTGATTGAAGATCTATGGGAATGAAATGCAGAACAGAATAAAGGATTATAAAGACAATATGGCATTCTTTGCTGATTTCAGTCTCCATTGATGTGGAATCCTATGTGATATGATATGCAAAGACAAAGGTGAAATATATTAAAGTAATTACTTTCCACAGAGCGTTAGAGAATGTAACATGGCCAACTTTGGGATGATTCTGTAGCTTGGCAAGGCAAATAATTCCCATTCAAGCAAGCGCAGGTAGACACCTCCAACCCCCATTGCCTTCACTGTAAGTCATACTGGTGCACCTGTGGGAAGAGTTGAGTCCTTAGGATGAAATTCACCCATATGTAGAGAGCCAATGCAAGGCCGTCTGCCTCACTTATAACCCCGTTTGTGTAGGGCATCACAGGCAGAGCTGCTGCGTCTCTGCATCTTCTATGAACCATCATGGATTCCCCACTGCCTTTAGGCTAGTCTGCAAGAAGCTGTTGGGAGCAATCCTAGGAAGGTACATAGGATCTGTGCTTACACAGACCGAGTTGCTCAAACACCCTGCATGGAGGGGCAGTGGCCACTATTCCAGATCATAAACTGGAAAAATGGGTGTATGATGACTGTTTTGGATCCCTGTGGCTGACCACTGCTAGAGAAGTTATTTCCATTCCCCTAGCCCAATTTAGTTCCCTATCTAAACCCAAATAATCACAAATCAGCCTACTCCTGTAGCTACTGGAGGGAGGTATCCAGGATCTGAACAGTTAGTTGCTTGGTAGGTAGCTATTTTCCCACGAGGTAGTATATAACCTGCTGACCTACCTTGGAAGACCACATAGACAAGCTGTAACAAGAGAGATTGCAGTTTGAAATCTTGGTCAAGCAGAGATGACAGATTTTTTGCCACTGTTTGACTGTGAAAGAAGCACCTTTAGGATGCTAAACATAGGTCCTTGGTGCTTCTTTATCTTTTTGTGTTAAAGTTCCAAACAAATGCAAAACCCTAGAAAGAGAAGATACTTTTGTTATTAACCTTTGTGCACTGTTTCTCAATTTTGGAAAAGCCTGGGCTCAGTTCCATACATTTTAAATAGCTTTGATAGACTATCTGGTGCATTTGATCCCAGTGAGAGTGGTGATACGAGTATTTTGCCCCTTTATTTCCTGTCGGGCAGAACTCTGCGGTAGATGTGAGGCTGAGTGAGCAGAGGACATGGAGGTATTTCAGAAAAATGAGGTTTTGGGGGTGAGGAGTGGTCAATGGGCAATGATGAAGGATGACTTGGACTATATGTTTTCTGCATGTTCTTCTTCTGAGTTATGTTTTAGAGTGATAAGGAAAGATGAACAATGCTACCATGAGCTAGTCAGATGGCTAATGTGATGAAGAGAGTGGGGGTGTATTACTGGGTTTGGGTCTCTGTCTCCGCCTAGCTCTATGCCAGGTTGGCATACATAAAGGAAAAAGGCACTGGTTCAGTGTGTGACATTTACTGTACATCAAGATGGTTACAAAAATTGAATTATAAATGAAAGAAATACTAATTTTCTAGTACTAAAGCAAAAGCTCAGTAATATTATTAAATGTTATGGGAAAAGATTAGGAAGTGAGAAATAGCTGGAGTGTTAAATCTGATCTAAAACCCCCTCAAATGTAAAAAAGCCAAATTGGAGAAGAAGCAATTCAGTCATATAAAGACTTGAGATCTATTAAAATAGATATGTCAGAAAAGAGCCACTTAAACATCACATTTGATTACACAAAATTAGGCAAGTTTGAATCAGAATTTCACTTTTTTTTTTAAATTTAGAGAACTAACAATAGTTAACCTATAATTTCATTGTTGGAAAAAAGTAAGTAGACATTTTAATAGGATTTGAACTCGCTACCACTGAGATGCAGCATGAGACAAAAACATTTGCCACTAGGTTACAAAACTTAGCAGTGAAATGAATTTAAAAGTATTATTTTGGTCACCAGAGGGCTCTCTTATTCTTTCAATTGATGCAAGTGTCTTTAAAAGCCCCAATTCAGCACACTTTCCTTACTAGCTGAAATCAATAGGAGTTTCTCATGAAAAAGAAGTGTTGAACAGGGCCCACATTGAGAATTACAAGGAAAAATTAATTAAAACTGAGTATAAAGGCCAGAGAATCAAACTAAGTCACTTTCATAGTTCATAGCAGGATCCATTTGTAAGTGCAAATCAACCTATGCTATTTTTTGCTTCTTGAGGAGGAAAAGCTGTTAAAGTAACATCTCTAAATGCAGAGTCCTGCATGTTTGAATGAGAAGGAAAATGAAATATTAGGTAGGATGCATTTGACGCAGAGTGAATAAGAGAGAGACAGTTTCAAGGAGGAAAAAAAATACCTCTCCCTCCTCAGCTTGGCTGTATTAACCTAACTGTTATTGTCATGGCCCAGACCTGCATCTGTTTTGTACAAAGAACAACCACTAAGGTTAAAAGTTAGGGTGAAATGTATCCCTCCCACACACTTAATGCGGGGGCAGGGGAGCAGGATGGACTTTCCCCCATCTGCCAAGTAATCCCACAGGCGGTAACAGTGGCTACTTCTGCTCTGCTTGATATGTAAGATGCTTAGCGCACTGGATCCATGTAGTCGCAGATCTAGTCATTCCTCCCCCAAAATGTTCCTATGTGTCAACCTATTTGTGGCTGACATGAAGCCCTCCTATGCCATTCCCACACTCTCTTTGGCTTCTTTACCTGCACCCCCCACATAGGATTTTAAGGATGTGAAGAGCCATTGGTCAGTGTCCCATACAACTGGTCATTATCATAATACATAATCAAGACCCTACAGAAATACTTTTTCTATCAGATGTCGTATTCTGAGAATTCAGAGGCAATATTTTGAATTTAAAACACATACTAAAATCAGATGGGGGAAAAAGAATAAAAATTGGATACAAGTTCAAATGAAATTTCAGCTCAAATAAAGCCTGTGTGTCAGACATTACAGCTAGTGTCCTAAAATTCTCCCTAGTGGGAAGGAAGTTTTATTTACAGGAATTCAGTATTATTCTATTCAATTCATCCTACAGGTCAGGAAGAATTTTAAAGCTCCAGTACTGTACTAATAGCTAAATGCATGCAATTCAGCCTTAAAGAACTGTATTCTATTTCTTCAATAAAGTCAGAACAAGAGTTCTATTTCTTAGCTATGCAGTTCTGGACAAACTAGGAACCTACTGAAGTGTTTTATGTGTACCATAGCAAAATTATTAGGACTGTACAAAATCATGGAAAGTTCTGGAGGCTGGTATTGAGAGGGCAGTACCCTTGACTCCCCATCAAGCTTACTTCTGTCTGAACATTATTATCTGTAGTTTCTTTTTTAGTAATTTGGTTTGAGTTAGAACTGTGACACACAACAAACACATGTAGACAAAACACTTCATACTTTAAAAGGTCACTTGCCACAAAATACACAGAGATTAGGAGACGAAAACCTACCTTAAAATTGTGCATTTTCTTGCTAATGACTTTCTTAGTGAGGAAAACAAAAATAAACAAACAACAACAACAAAAAACCCACCACCAAACACCTAAAGGCAAAGAAACAAGCCCTGGCCCCAGCCTTCCAAATAACAAAAAAACACCCTCTTGATTAGTGCTTTCATTAACTCCTTTTCTTCCTATTATGCACAAGACAATATGGTCATATGCCTCCACCAATGACCTACATGAAGGCTATTCCCCTCAGTACTAATAGTTCCAGAATCCTCTTATTGTATCAGCAATGGAACAGGAAAAAAAAAAAAGATTATAAAACTCTACAAAGGAAGAAAGTCAGAAAGCAGTAATAACAAGAGACTGTGGTTGCCTAGCAAATTAGATATGACCTTGTAATGCAATATGACAGTAAAAAAAAGGGGGAGGCAATGCATTTTTGCCAAGGCGTCAAGTCATGGAGCAGGGAGATAGTAATATCTTATCTGCAGCTCTGATAAGATCTCATCTAGAATATGACATTCAATTGCATATGACTCAATGCCAGAAAAATGTAGTCAGATTGAAATGGACCCAGAGAAGAATAACAGAAAGGAGTAAGAGGTTAGACGCAATGACTCACGAGTAATTGAGGATGCAAAGCTTCGCTAAATGATAAGTAGAAAGGGCTGGAGGGAAGGAGAGAGTGGTTACATGATAACTACCTACAAGTACTGTACTTGAAGAATGTAAACCATAAGGAGTAAGAGATGTTGTTCAGAGTAATACAGAAGATAACGAAGATGTAAGCAATAAAAAAACAAAGAGAAGGAAAATTTGTAGTCTATATATGATGAAAAGCAGCATTATGGTCTGTTCTCATAGGGTGGAATATACTCTCATGGAAGTGATGGAAACTCCATTGCATGAAACATTTAAAACTGGACGAGACAAAGAACTAGTAAATATAGGCATAACACTGCTTAACTGATGTTAAATTAGCAAAGCAGGGTTATGTCCCCAGGATTACATAATCTCTGGTGGGCTCCAGTTCCCTCAAATCTGCAGTGCAGAAATACCAGCCAACTGACAAGGACCATGTTTGTTGGTCTCCATAAGGCCAGCTGGCACAGGCTGCAATCTGAATTACAACTCTGAAGAGCTGGCTGGCCTGCTGGCACTTGGGGGTTAATCAAGCTGTGCTTTGGGTTCTTACCCTTGGAGGACAGTGAAGAAACAGATAGCTGAATCCACAAATAAACAAATCCTAGTTTATCCAAAGTAGTGCGTAGAAAACAGTCCTGCCTATGCACAGTGATGGACCACAAGTCCAAATGGATCTTTTCCATTTCCAGTTGCAGTTATGCTATTTGTTACACTTCAGTAATGACCATCTAAAATGACTCAATCATTCAAAATATTGGATGAAAGGATATGTAAAAGTTGCTTCCTCACTATTGTATCAGCCAGGCAAGGTACTAATAAACTTCAACAGGACTTTAAAAATAAAGTGGAAACCTCTTTACTAAGCCTCTGCTGCACCCTCTATAACTCTCACTCTGCCTCCTCAACTCCCACCCTCTCCCTGTTTCCTGTCCTTTCAGACTCCCAACAGCCAGTGCTCCCAGTTCCAATAATTACAAGCAACATCTAAACACCACATTGACACGTCATCATGTTTTACGTCTGAAACACACAGTCTACAGAGCTGTATTGTCATATACTCTCTAGTGTATAGAAATTCAAAGAATCATCTGAGTGAATCAGGGCACAGCAACATGGGGCCTTCTACATAAACAGAAGGATCTGAGAATAAATCATCATTTCAGGTGAGATTAATGATAGTCTCTCAATAGAATAGTAACATGGTGAGTTATCCTTGATCAAGTAAATAACTGGTAGCTGAATTTTTAAACAACCTATAAACTTTGTTAAAATGGGTAGCAAAGAAGGAGAGTAAATAACACATTTTGTTTTAGAAACTTTTCCATGGCATCTCCTGTGCTCTATATCCTAGATTTGTTTTTAAAATGTCTGCATTTTTAGCAGCAGATTTATATGCATTTTTAAAAGATGGGAATGTTGTCTGACTCATATCTAAGTTAGAACTTTATATGTAAACTAAGCAGAGAAACTACTGAGAGAAATAGTTGAAAATGCAGTTTGATGCTAGAGGGGACCAATAAATAACTCAAATGTATCAATGTGTGAAGATATTCAAGTCTCCTCCTTCTTCTACAAAAGAAAGGTGGCAACAGGGATCTGGCTATTGCAAATCTATCATCCTCCTGTCAGAAATGTAAAAAGTTTTCATCCAGACCTTTAATAAGCAATTCACTGCGATGTTGGGATTTCAAACAACTGGGAAAACAATCAGAGTCTACACAGTAATATCATGAGTAGGGGTGGGGTTGTAGAGGGGGAATGAAAATAAAGTGTTGAAGAATCTAACAAAGCAGAGTCCTGTAGAATTGCCTCAGTGAATGGCATTATCTGCCATAAGAAAACAAAATATGATTATGGGGTAATATTCATTTCTTTTAATTTTTTTATTCTGTATATAACTATTTTCCCATCAGATCCTGGTTATTGGACTTTATTTAAAGTAAGATTTTTCTTTAGTTCTGTGAGGCATAATGCATTGGGGCACAGAGCATTCTTCCCTATACAGATTTGCCAACAAACCTCTCAGTTCAGTAGCTCAGGCAATAATGCTGCTATTCCAGTTCTGGGCCTCTCCTGAGAATAGACTGCCAATCATACTGAACTGTGCAAAAATGGTATGGTTGCTTTTGTGATGTGTTCCGTTACTGAACTTTTTAATGGGTCCTTATTACAGCCTATTTCAGTTACTGCTTGTGGGGATTCCCTGTTCTTATCATCCTGCTATATATATATATATATATATATATCTATATCTGCTCTCATTATTTTCTTGCATGGCTCACTTTATCTTGTAAAATTGTATATACATATTTTCCCTTTGCCTGTCTCAGATCTAGTTAGCGGATTAAATTTTGTTTTCACATTAGGAGGCACGGTGTGAAACAGCAAACAGAGACAAGAGAGAATACAGAGAAGAAGATCATTCCAAAACACCTCTCCCAAGAGAGGATTCTGGAAGTGAAGGAAAGTTTAGGGTACTACTCTTGGACTCAGGAGCTCCTGTGAGCCATAACTATTACCAGTTCTGCCACAATGCCCCATAACCATTTGCACAGTGTTTTTCTTTTACCGGGCATATATACACTGCCTAGAACAATGGGTCCCTCATATCTATTGGATCTTTTAGACACTACTATAATAGAAATAATAAGAGGACATCTCCTTCTGAACTGTACCTGAGCTTCTCGTGTGGATAAAAATGGAACCCTCCATTCGTTAAAAATTAAATTAAATTGATAAGTAACACAGGAGTATGCAGCAGTGTTCTTTCAAACTCTGAGGGAGAGGTTGCCATGGAAACACCATGTTAGACCTCTTTAGTTGTTGTAGCAATTTTATTTAGCTGATGTGTAGTTTTAATAAATTAACCTTCCACAAGCCAGTCATGGATTTTATTTTCATTTTTTTTCCCCAAAAGAAGATGCTGCATTAAGAACTTTGTACATTCAAGGCACAGACAAGTGGCACATTCATGTATGAGGAAATGTACAAGAAACTAAAACTTTCATTATAGTCCTACACACAGTCATCTGAAAGATTAAAACAGAAGGATGAGTAAAACAATAAGGCACTCTCTCTCAGAAAAGAGTACCTGGCATATTTAGACAACATTTTCTATATAGTGAACTAGAGAGAAAAAAACACATACATAGTGATAAAGTAAAAATGCACAGATTATTTTATTCTAAGTGCTTGAAACACACACATGAAAAGGTGAATTGAAAAAAAAAACCCTCAGTCATTGTCATAAACAGATGGTTAAGGGTTAATGTCTGTTTTACCTGTAAAAGATTAAAAAGTTCACCTAGCCTAGCTAATACCTGACCAGAGGAACCAATGGGGGAACAAGATGTTTCAAAAGGAAGGAGGGAAGTTTTTCCTTTGTTTAGAGTTTTCAGTTTCAGCCGGAGTGAAAAAGGTCAAGGAACCAGCCTCTTATCAGAGTGGTAAGTTTTAGAAAGGAATAAATAGGTTTATGTTTATTTCTTTGTAACCTGTCTTATGCAATTAGTAGTAGAATCAAATTGGGTATTTGGGTATTTTTTTGTGTAACTAAATTTGTGCCCGGAGGAACATCCTCTGTGTTTTGAATCTGTTGTCTGTGAGAGTCGCTGGTATGCTAATCTCTCCCAGAGGGTTTTCTTTTACCTTTCTTTTCTTTAATTAAAAGCCTTTTTCTTAATACCTGATTGATTTTTCCTTGTTTTTAGATCCAAGGAGATTGGATCTGGACTCACCAGGGATTGGTGGGGGGAAAGGAAGGAGGATGGTTAATTTCTCCTGGTTTTAAGATCCAAGGGGTTAGGATCTGTGTTCACCAGGGAATTGATGAAGTCCTACCAAGGGGAGAAAAGTAGTGCTTGGGGGTGGTGGCAGTGATACCAGATCTAAGCTAGTAATTAAGCTTAGAAGTGTCCATGCAGGTCCCCACATCTGTACCCTAAAGTTCAGAGTGAGGAAGGAACCTTGACAGTCATAACACTCAAAAGTCAGATTTGGAAATTAAATCTAAGTAAGACAAAAATAGTGCTATGCATCTGCACAGAAAGTAAATTACTTAATATGTAAAGGAATGTATCTGTTAGGTCACACAGTAAGAAATAAAATTGGAAAAACAAATCTGCATGAGCACATCTGCAACAGAGAGGTTTCCAGCAGCTAATATTCCTTATTGAGGAAATAAAGAAATAATCTAGGCCTGGTCCACACTACGCTGTTAAACTGATTTTAACAGCGTTAAATCGATTTAACGCTGTACCCATCCACACTACAGTGCACTTTAAATCGATTTAAAGGGTTCTTTAAATTGATTTCTGTACTCCTCCCCAATGAGAGGAGTAACACTAAAATCGATATTAACATATTGATTTAGGGTTAGTGTGGCCGCAAATCAAAGTTATTGGCCTCCGGGCGGTATCCCACAGTGCACCACTGGCCGCTCTGGACAGGTAACTGAACTCTAATGCACTGGCCAGGTATACAGAAAAGCCCCGTGAACTTTTGAATTGCATTTCCTGTTTGGCCAGCGTGGAGCTTTCCTCAGCACGGGTGACCACGCAGAGCTCATCAGCACAGGTAACAATGCAGTCTCCTGAGAATAGAAAAAGAGCTCCAGCATGGACTGCACGAGAGGTACTGGATCTTATCGCTATATGGGGAGAGGATTCAGTGCTAACAGAACTGTGTTCCAAAAGACGAAAAGAAAAAACTTTTGAAAAAATTTCCAATCCATGAGGGAGAGAGGCCACACCAGGGTCTCAGTGCAGTGCAGAGTGAAAGTGAAGGAGCTCAGACAAGCCTACCAGAAAACCAAAGCAGCAAACGGAAGATCCGGATCAGGGCCAAAAACATGCCGCTTCTATGCTGAGCTGCATGCAATTTTAGGGGGCTGCGCCACCACTACCCCCACCGCCCTTGTCCATGGATTCTGAGGTGGGGGTTATAATCTCAACCATAGATGAGGATTCAGCGGAGGGGGAAGATGAAGAGGAGGAAGAGCTTGCAGAAAGCACACAGCACTCCATTCTCCCTAGCAGCCAGGAGCTTTTTGTGACCCAGGCGGAATTACCCTCCCAGCCCTCCCAAGCCACTAGCCCAGACAGTGAAGCCATGGAAGCGACCTCTGGTGAGTGTACCTTTGTAAATATAAAACATGGTTTAAAAGCAAGCGTTTTTTAGTGATTGATTTGCCATGAGGGCTTGGCATGCATTAGCAGGCAGTAAAGTTACTGGAAAATTTTATTAACATGTCTGGGGATGAAGCGGAAATCCTCCAGGGACATCTCCATGAAGCGCTCCTGGAGGTACACCAAAAGCCTTTGCAGAAGCTTTCTGGGCAAGGCAGCCTTGTTCCATCCACCATGGTAGGACACTTTACCATGCCATGCATGTAGCAAGTAATCGGGTATCATTGCATGACAAAGCCTAGCTGCGTATGGTCCCGTGATTGCAGGCATTCAAGAAACATCTGTTCTTTATCTCGCTCTGTTATCCTCAGCAGAGTGATATCGTTCATGGTAACCTGGTTGAAATTAAGGAATTTAAGTAAGGGGACAGAGAGATGGGGGAGGGGAGAAAGGATAGCACTGAGCTTTTTAGCGTTTGGCCAGCAGGAATCTTCCCAGCTACCAGCCACGTGGTGGTGGGGGGGGGGAGATAGGGGGGTGATTAGCAGTGATCTTCCATGATACCAGCCATGCGGTGTGGGGAGGGGTAAATCAATTCTAGAGAATTGGATTGGGGATGGGAGGGTTTGGCGTCTGCTGCTCCTTGTTAAGAGGAAAGAAGCAGCACAGGGAGAAGCTTTATGCCATATATGCCTTACCATGACAGCATGCAAGCTGAATTGTGATGCCTGGACCTGTGTCTGTGTTGATCTGTTACACCAGAGCCGCAGGCACTCAATACTAAAAGAATCCAAATGCGACCTTGTAGTGAAATCACATGTGCTATGTAAGGTGAATAGTATTGTTCACTGTGAAAGAGTATAACCATTGTTCTGTGAAATGTATCTTTTATAATCTTTCTATCACTATTTTCCCCCACTCATGCAGCTGCACATTTTTCAAGCCTCCCTACTCCATCCCAAAGGCTAGCTCAGATAAGGCGGAGGAAGAAGAGGACACGAGATGAAATGTTCTCAGAAATCATGGAAGTAACCCCCAATGAAAGAGCTCATCTGAGGGAGTGGAAGGACGTGGTAGCAAAGTACAGGAAAGATGCCAGTGAACGTGAGGATAGGAGGGACAAATGTGAGGATAGGAGGGACGAATGTGAGGATAGGAGAGACGCTCGAGATGAGAGGTGTAGGCAGGAAGATCAGCGGTGGCGGGATGCAATGCTGGAGCTGCCGCGTGATCAAACTGACATCCTCCGACGTCTGGTGGATCTTCAGGAGGAGCAGCGGGGTCACAGAGTGCCGCTGCAGCCCATGTTTAACCACCCTCAGTACTCACCACGTTCCATGTCTTCCTCATCCAGACGTGTAAGAACGCGTGGGGGAAGGCATTGTGCACCAGCCCACTCCACCCCCATGGACAGTCCAACCAAAAGGCTGTCATTACATTGAAATGTGCTTAATGGCCTTTTCCTTCCCTCCTATCCTCCTCCCAAACCACTCCCAGGATACCTTGTTATTTCTCTTACTCTTTTTATAATTACATGCTTTTTAAACAAAGGGGGAGGGTGGGTTGTTTACAGGGAATGACTTTTAATAAGAATACATGCTTTTTAAACGATAGTAACTTTATTTCCATAAGCAAGCTGTAATCGAAGGGGAAGGGTGGGTTGCTTACAGGGAATGACTTTTTATAAAGAATACATGCTTTTTAAATGATAGTGACTTTACTTCCATAAGCAAGCTGTAATCGAAGGGGGAGGGTGGGTTGCATACAGGGAATGACTTTTTATAAAGAATACATGCTTTTTAAACGATAGTGACTTTACTTCCATAAGCAAGCTGTAATCAAAGGGGGAGGGTGGGTTGCTTACAGGAGGAGTCAATAAAGGGGGGGAGGTGTCATGAAGGGGAAACAAACACAGCAGTCACACCGTACCCTGGCCCGTGATGAAACTCGTTTTCAAGGCTTCTCTGATGCGCACCGCTTCCTGGTGTGCTCTTCTAATCGCCCTGTTGTCTGGCTGCGCGTAATCAGCGGCCAGGTGATTTGCCTCAGCCTCCCACCTCGCCATAAAGGTCTCCCCCTTACTTTCACAGAGATCATGGAGCACACAGCAAGCAGCAATAACAAAGGGGACATTGGTTTGGCTGAGGTCTGAGCGAGGGAGTAACGTTCGCCAGCGCGCCTTTAAACGGCCAAATGCACATTCTACCACTATCCTGCACTTGCTCAGCCTGTAGTTAAACAGCTCCTGACCACTGTCCAGACTGCCTGTGTATGGCTTCATGAACCATGGCATCAAGGGGTAGGCTGGGTCACCCAGGATAACGACAGGCATTTCAACATCCCCAACTGCTATTTTCTGGTCTGGGAAGTAAGTCCCTTGCTGCAGCCGTTTAAACAGAACAGTGCTTCTGAAGACGTGAGCGTCATGAACCCTTCCTGGCCACCCCACATGGATGTTGGTGAAACGTCCCTTGTGATCCACCAATGCTTGCAGCACCCCTTGCGGTTTATGTACTGGGTGCCCTCATGCTCTGGTGCCAAGATAGGGATATGGGTTCCCTCTATCCCCCCCACAACAGTTAGGGAATCCCATTGCAGCAAAGCCATCCACTATGACCTGCACGTTTCCCAGAGTCACAACCTTTCGTAGCAGCAACTTAATGATTGCTTTGGCTACTTGCAACACAGCAGCCCCCACAGTAGATTTTCCCATTCCAAATTGATTCCCGACTGACCGGTAGCTGTCTGGCGTTGCAAGCTTCCAGAGGGCTATTGCCACACGCTTCTCCACTGTGAGGGCTGCTCTCATCTTGGTATTATGGAGTTTCGGGACAGGGGAAAGCAAGTCACAAAGTTCAAAGAAAGTGCTCTTACGCATGCGAAAGTTTCGCAGCCACTGCGAATTGTCCCACAGCTGCAAAACTATGCGGTCCCACCAGTCTGTGCTTGTTTCCCGGGCCCAAAATCGGCGTTCAATGGGTAGAACCTCCCCCATTACCAGCAGGAGCTCCAAAGCGCGGGGGCCCGCGGTTAGGGAGAAATCAGTGTCCATGTCCTCATCACTCTTGTCGCCGCGCTGCCGTAGCTGCCTCCTCCTCGCCTGCCTTTGCAGTTCATGGTTCACCATAGACTGCACGAGAATGCGCGAGGTGTTTACAACATCCGCGATTGTGCTATTGATCTGAGCAGGGTCCATGCTTGCTATGCTATGGCATTTGCTTTCAGTTCACCCAGGAAAAAAGGTGCGAAATGGTTGTCTGCTGCTTTCAGGAAGGGAGGGGTGAGGCTGTACCCAGAACCACTCGTGACAATGATTTTTGCCCCATCAGGCACAGGGATCTCAACCCAGAATTCCAAGGGGCAGGGGAGACTGCGGGAACTGTGGGATAGCTACGGAATAGCTACCCACAGTGCAACGCTCCAAAAATCGATGCTAGCCTCGGACCATGGACGCACGCAGCCGAATTAATGTGCCTAGTGTGGACGCATGCAATCGACTTTATAATATCTGTTTTATAAAACTGGTTTAAGTTAATTCGAAATTACCCTGTAGTGTAGACGTACCCTTAGTTACTTCTGGGAAAAGTTTGGAAAGGGAAACAATAAGAATTATGTCTTCAGATAACCGGCAGCAAAAGATATAACAAGAAACTAAAATAACAGTTGAAAAAAATAAATACAATCATGTTCCAGTGAGTAACACAAGTTGCCAAAATGATAAAAACCAGGTAGGCAAAGACTTCAGAAGGAAAGCTCAAGATCGGGCAGCCCAAAGAAAGTCGAATGTATAGAGGAATGATAAGGCAGTGAAATATACAGCCCATGAGTTTATAGAAATATTTCTATTTAGAAGCATGCACATAGTCACCAGAACTGGAGAGTGTTTTCCCCAGCATTTTCAGTAGTTAAATATTTTGTGAAAACATATTGATTTCAGCAAGTCTTCCAGTGGAACACAAGCAGGATTTGAATCTTACCTGCCTTGTTGCCTTTCAGCTCACTTGCCTGGCTTCTTGGCAATCCACCTAAAGGTCAGCCCCTGGATCAGGAGCTAGGAGTCAGGAACTGGCTGTAGCTTCTAGGACTATCAGACTCCCTACCATGGAGTCTGGCTTAGTCACAGTTTATGGCCTAATTTCTGGGCTCCACACAAGTATTCAGAAAAGCATGAGGGTGCCTAAGGCTTCTATGCTCACTACCACAGAGCCAAGATACTTGGATCTTGGGCTCCCAGGTAGAATTTAATTATAAATTTTCTTAATTATATCAGCTAATTTGATATAATGTAGTATTATTATTAGAGCTGCCAATTAATCACAGTTAACTCACGCAATTAAAAAAAATATTGTGATTAATCACAGTTTTATTCACACTGTTAGACAATAGAATACCAATTGAAATGTATTAAATATTTTGGATGTTTGTCTACATTTTCATATATATTGTATTCTGCATTGTAATTGAAATCAAGGTGTATTTTATTTTTATTACAAATACTTGCACTGTAAAAATGATAAACAAAAGAACTATTTTTTTCAATTCATTTCATACAAGAACTTTAGTTCAATGTCTTTATTGTGAAAGTGCAACTTACAAATGTAAAACTTCAGAGCCTATAAGTTCACTTAGTCCTACTTCTTGTTCAGTCAATCACCAAGACAAATAAGTTTGTTTACATTTACAGGAGATAATGAAGCCCTCTTCTTATATACATCACCAGAAAGTGAGAACAGGCATTTGCATAGCACTTTTGTAGCCGACATTTCAAGGTGGTTACATGTCAGATATGATAAACATTCATATGCACCTTCGTGCTTCGGCCACCATTCCAGAGGACATGCTTACATGCTGATGACATGAATTTAAAAAAAACAAAAGTGTTAATTAAATTTCTGACTGAACTCCATGGGGGAGAATTGTATGCCCCTGCCCTCTGTTTTACTCGCATTCTACCATATATTTCATTTGACAGCAGTCTCAGTTGATGACCCAGCACATGTTGTTCATTTTAAGAACACTTTCACTGCAGATTTGACAAAATTCAAAGAAGGTACCAATGTGAGATTTCTAAAGATAGCTACAGCACTTGACTCCAGGTTTAAGAATCTGAAGTGCCTTCCAAAATCTGAGAGGGACTAGGTGTGGAGCATGCTTTCAGAAGTCTTAAAAGAGCAACATTCTGATGTGGAAACTACAGAAATCGAACCACCAAAAAAGAAAATCAACTTTCTGCTGGTGGCATCTGACTCAAATAATGAAAATGAACATGCTTCGATCCACATTACTTTGCATGGTTATTAAGGAGAACCTATAATCAGCATGGATACATTTTCCCTGGAATGGTGGTTGAAGCATGAAGGGACATATGAATCTTTAAGATATCTGGCACGTAAATATCTTGCGACTACAACTACAACAGTGCCATGAGAACGCCTGTTCTTTCTTTCAGGTGACATTGTAAACAAGAAGTGGACAGCATTATCTCCTGCAAATGTAAACAAACTTGTTAGTTTGAGCAAATGGCTGAACAAGAAGTAAGACTGAGTGGATTTGTAGGCTCTGAAATTTTACATTGTTTTGTTTATAAATGCAATTATGTAACAAAAAAAATCTACATTTGTAAGTTCAACTTTCATGATAAAGAGATTGCACTACAGTACTTGTATTAGGTGAATTGAAAAAATACTATTTTTTTTTGGTTTTTTACAGTGCAAATAGTTGTAATCAAAATAAATATAAAGTGAGCACTGTATGCTTTGTAATCTTTGTTGTAATTGAGATCAATATATTTGTAAATGTAGAAAATATCCACAAATATTTAAATAAATGTTATTCTATTATTGTTTAACAGTGCGATTAATTGCGATTAATTTTTGTAATCACTTGATAGCCCTAATTATTATTACTGGAATTTTCCTTCTGTAAGAAATTTTAGAATTTCTACTTTTCATTCCAAAATAGGAGATTGTTTTTTCTAAATTTTTGGAATTTTATATGGAAAGGTAATTTCAATTTGTGATTAGCTTTACTCAGAACCAGAAGCAGTATGAACAGAATAATAATTTTTTAAAAAATGGAGAGAGAAAAAGAGCCTTTCATTTATAAAAGTGGATGGTTATTATAGAATTGTGACCCTAAGCACTCATATAGTTCCACCATGCACATTGTTGTAATAATCTTTTTTTTTTCAACATATGCCTTGCAAGGGATATTTGAAAACTAATAATACACTGATCATTAATATTCAGGTCTGACATATGCATGGAGTTAGGGATACATGATGACTAACGTGTATTTAAACCAGGTGTGTCAGAGGAAGTTGGAAAAAAGGTCTGCCTTAGACAAAGTAACGTATATTTCAGGGATTGGCAATCTTTGTCATGTGGCCTGCCAGGGTAAGCACCCTGGTGGGCAGGGCTGGTTTCTTTACCTGCTGCGTCTGCAGGTTTGGCCCATTGCAGCTCCCACTGGCTGCGGTTTGCTGTTCCAGGCCAATGGGGGCTGCGGGAAGCGGCGTAGGCTGAGGGATGTGCTTGCTGCTGCTTCCTGCCGCCCCTGTTGGCCTGGAGCAGCGAATCACGGCCAATGGGAGCCGGGATCGTCTGAACCTGTGGACATGGCAGGTAAAGAAACTGGCCCAGCCCACCAGGGTGCTTACCCCGGCAAGCAGCATGCCAAAGGTTGCCAATCAGTGATGTATTTAATTCCTTGACTAGCCTGGTCCTCAGGCAAAGGCAATGAAGGTCAGTTTTTACATGTGTGATAAATGAAGGACAGGAGAGTAGCTCCCTTTTATGGATACCCAGCCAGCCAGTATCTATAACATCCCTCTTAGTAGCTGTTCTCTAATTGCTCTACCTGTAAAGGGTTAAAAAGTCTCACTGCTAGGCATAGTACAGGAAGTGAGTGGGCACCTGGCCAAAAGAGCCAATGGGAAGGCTAGAACTTTTTCAAATTGAAAAAAATACTCCCTTCTTGTCTGTCTGTTGTTTTTCTCCCAGGGAGAGGCAACAACTATGCTGTAAGAATTTGGGCCAGGTATGAAAAAATCATAGGTATCATACTTATAAACTACTTATTTAAAAACCCAGATTGTAAGTAGATTAGAAAATGTGTAGGAAAATATGATTAGGTTTATTCCTTTTATTTTGTTATGGCTTATGGATTCCTCTGTGCTAACCTCAGGTGCTTTTGTTTTGTTTGTAACCTTTAAACTAGACCTCAAGAAAGTTATTCTCGGTGCTTAATTGTTGTAGGAGTGCTTTTAAAATCTAGCAATAGCCTGAGCTCCTAGATGTATTTTCTTTCTTTTGTTATTAATATAAATTACTTTTTTAAAGAACAGAATTGGATTTTTGTGTCTTAGGAGGTTTGTGCACATGTTGTTTAATTAACTGGTGGCAACAGCTAATTACCTTTTTTTTTTTCCTTTCTCAGCTCTTCCCTGGAGGGGTGGGAGTGAAAGGGCTTGAGGATACCCAACAGGAAGGAATTCCCAAGTGCTCCTTCCTGAGCTCTCAAAGGGGTTCAGCACTTGGGTGGTGGCAGCATCTACCAATCCAAGGTCAGAGAAAAGCTGTAACCTTGGGAGTTTAATACAAGCCTGCAGTGGCCAGTATTAATTTTTAGAATCCTTGCAGGCCCCACCTTCTGCACTCAAAGTGCCAGAGTGGGGAATTAGCTTTGACAACATGTTAGGTAACAAGGCTATTAAGCTAACAAGCAGGGGAAGAAAGAGCATGGAGCTTCCTTCAGCATCAGACTCCATGTCATCTTCCGCACAGCTTGAATAAACTTTTATTTGAGGGGTAACATTTAAAAGAATCAATTTAAAAAGTTTAATGGTCTATAAAGATTGGGCAGGTGGGTGAATCTCAAATAACAGGCAATTGACTCAGCTGATTGTATATAATATTACTATATTATAAAAGAGCAGAGAGTGAGGTCTTTTCTGGAAGGCAATGACACAATGATGATTAATATCATTGTGAAATGTATGTATTAACACTATATGAGGAAATATGGATACTTAATGGCATTATACTTTAAAGTCTGTGGCCAAACAGGAAGAAACAGGTTCCCTCCCAGCTGAGAGAGAAGATAGCTGTTTACCTGTCTCCTGTGTAAATTAAGCATAGTAGAATAAAAAAAAATAGATGTCCCCCCAGTTACATACAGGGGGATGAGAAGCCCTCAGAAAAGGAAAGACAGCATGATGTCATCCTGCCTCTTTTAACAAAGCAATTAAACTTTGGAAGATATAAGCAAAAGCAGAAGCCATCTTTGGCATCCAGTACTAGAGGGACACAAGGGAACAGAGCTCTTGGAAGCTGAGAAAGATGGGTCCTTCAATGAAGAGGGGGTTGAAGTCTCTCAAAACTGAAATTAGGCAAAAAACCATCTTGAACAAAGCCTGTACCTTGCTAAATTATGTTTTAGACTGTTAGATGTTTTTACTTTTGTTTGTTTGTAATCCTTTCTAACTTTATTTCTTTTACTTGTTATCATCACTTATGCCCTGTGGTTAATACATTTGTTTTATTTTCACCATTAACCAATTTAGTGTTGTTTTTAAAAGAAGGGTGTATTTACACCAGTTGAGTTAATAGATTTGCTTTTGTGTCTTCAGAGAAACAAGCAAACATTATTATTTTTTTCTGAACTGTCCATGAGAGGGCTGAGCATTACAGAGCACATGATTTTGGGAAAATCCTGGAAAGGGAGTGTGTAAGACTCACTTTGCTAGTTGTATCCAAAGGCTGGTGGAAGTCAGAATGGAGCTATAGACCAGCTGGTGGGGACAGAGCTGCTGAATTAAGGCTATCCAGACACTTCAGGGTGTGACTTTCATTTCTGTAGCCTGGCTGGGAGCATCCCAGGCAGGGAGGTACAGCAGCAAAGAATTGTGAGGCATTCATAATTACAGGGTAAGAGGTGACACAACACCTTACTGGTCTGGACTGCACCCCAAACCCCATCACAACAATATAGATATTTTAAATGAAATCAGCTATTAGAAATATTTTAAAATAGGAGCCAAATTCACCACCAGTGACTCCACTGATTTCATTGTAATTGCTCTTGATCATATCATTTTCAGGAGAATTTAGACATCCAAATCTCAGTGAATTTTAATGGAATTTGAGTACCTAAAATACCTTATAGTCCTTTGAAACTCCCAGATATATTTTCCAAACTAAAGTCAATATATCTTTGATTATTAAAAACAAAAACCCAACAACTATATTCTATAACTTCATTTTCGGTGGTATTCATAAATGCCATTTGTCAAATCATGATTATGATTTTAGTGACTTTCTGAGCCTGTATAGGTAGATTTTCCCATAATATATAAAGAAACTTTCCCATTAAATTAAAGGAATTGTGAGGCAAGTCCACAGATCCAGAACAATATCCCTGCTACAAGTTCCCTGGAGGTAGACCAAATCTTGTCAGTCAAGGCAGGCTAAGAGTAGCCAAATCCCTGAAGACCAAGCCTGTTTGAGATACTTCCAAAGCTGCTTCACAGAGATAATTCCTTTAACCATAAATGAACAAGATATTGAACATAGCAAGAAATTCATATAAACACATTCCTACTGCAGAACAACTTCAAAATTCCACCCAGATACTGACAATCTAATATGGTGCAACAAAAAAAGTAGATGTGTAACAATACAAGCTTTCTTTCAGTACTGTAATACTTTCCCTGAAAACTAGTACTGTGGTGTGGGTTGGATCTGTAAACTTCCTGATATAAGAAAAAGAAACTGCAACTCATCTGAAAAAGTTTCACTTCTCTTCGGAAGAGAAGTCTGCCGGTCTATGAGAATGGCATTTCCAAGAGCAATGGGTAACCAGGAAGGCAATAAAAGCATTAATAACTACACACAACGTAGAGGATCTTCATGTTCTATTTTCAGTGATTACCAGCTCAGCAAAGAGCACAGAAACATGTTCCTCAAAGCTGGGAGTGATGAAGCCTGCATGTTAAAGTTGTAAAATTTAGTGAAGATGTGAACAGATGACTGAGTAACAATTTTCATAGCTCTTTGTATTTTGCATATACTTCTCCAGAACAGGCTTCCATAGTGCTGAGTTAATGAGACTGAACATTTGAGGGCAAATGAAGGTATCTGACAATCTAAGTTTCAGAAATGCACCATTTTTAACCATTAACTGAAGTCTTCATTTTCTTTTTTCTCTTTGTTGGGTTGGTAATATGGAATAAATAAAGCTAGAGATTTTCTGAGTTGCTTAGCATTGCCCATATAAAGGTCTGGCTGTTAGAAGATCTTAAGTATGGGTACATCTACACTATGGGATTATTCCGATTTTACATAAACAAGTTTTATAAAACAGATCGAGAGGACTTGCAGCCAGCAGATGCGGGGGATAGAGCAGAGAATCACACTGTCACCAGGAAAAGGCAGGTCTACGTGATTGGAGACTCCTTACTGAGAAGAATAGACAGGCCTGTAACTAGAGCTGATCGGGAGAACAGAAGGATGTACTGTCTGTCGGGTGCTAAGATCCAGGATGTGGACCTGAGGCTGAAAAGGATCCTAGCAGGAGTGGGAAAGAATCCGTTGATTTTCCTTCATGTGGGAACGAATGATACGGCTAGATAGTCTCTGGAATGTATCAAGGGAGACTATGCAAGACTGGGGAAGACACTTAAGGAAATCGAGGCTCAGGTGATCTTCAGTGTGATTCTGCCGGTTCCTAGAGAAGGGCAACAAAGGTGTAACAAGATTATGGCAGTCAACAGATGGCTCAGGCAATGGTGCTATAAAGAGGGCTTTGGGATGTATGGCCATTGGGAAGCATTTACGGATAGAAGACTGTTCTCTCGGGATGAACTTCACCTGAGTAAAGAGGGAAATAGACTTCTAGGATGGAGGCTCACCGAACTAATTAAGAGAGCTTTAAACTAGGAATTTGGGGGAGATGGTTGGGAGATGTCCAGGAGATCTCCACGCTGGAATTTAACCTTGAGAGGGAAGTAAACAAAGTAAGAGGGGATACAGCCGTGGACAGAAGAATTGACACAAGGAGGAAGGGTAGTGTAGATAGCAGACTAACAGGTAATGCTGGTCGTAGAATGTCTCTGTCTAACAGGGTACAGAATGTCAGTGAAGCCAAATGGCAAAAATTAAGATGTCTGTACACTAATGCGAGGAGCCTAGGGAACAAAATAGAGGAACTAGAGCTACTGGTGCAGGAAGTGAAACTGGATATTATAGGGATAACAGAAACATGGTGGAATAGTAGTCATGACTGGAGTACAGGTATTGAAGGCTATGTGCTGTTTAGGAAAGACAGAAATAAAGGCAAAGGTGGTGGAGTAGCATTGTACATCAATGAGGAGGTTAACTGTAAAGAAATAAGAAGTGATGGAATGGTCAAGACAGAGTCTGTCTGGGCAAAAATCACACTGGGAAAGAAAGCTACCAGAGCCTCCCCTGAGATAGTGCTTGGGGTGTGCTACAGACTGCCGGGATCTGATTTAGATATGGATAGAGACCTCTTTAATGTTTTTAATGAAGTAAACACTAATGGGAAATGTGTGATCATGGGAGACTTTAACTTCCCAGATATAGACTGGAGGATAAGTGCTAGCAAGAATAATAGGGCTCAGATTTTTCTGGATGTGATAGCAGATGGATTTCTTCACCAAGTAGTTGAAGAACCAACAAGAGGGGATGCCATTTTAGATTTGGTTTTGGTGAGTAGTGAGGACCTCATAGAAGAAATTGATGTAGAGGACAACCTTAGTTCGAGTGATCATGAGCTAATTCAGTACAAACTAGATGTAAGGATAAACAAAAATAGATCTGGGACTAGGGTTTTTTACTTCAAAAGGGCTAACTTTAAAGAATTAAGGAAATTAGTTAGGGAAGTGGACTGGACTGAAGAACTTGTGGATCTAAATGTGGAGGAGGCCTGGAATTACTTTAAGTCGCAGCTGCAGAAACTATCGGAAGCCTGCATCCCAAGAAAGGGGAAAAAAAACATAGGCAGGAGTTGTAGACCAAGCTGGATAAGCAAGCATCTCAGAGTGTTGATTAAGAAAAAGCAGAAAGCCTACAAGGAGTGGAAGAAGGGTGGGATTAGCAAGGAAAGCTACCTCAGTGAGGTCAGAACATGTAGGGATAAAGTGAGAAAGGCTAAAAGCCAAGTAGATTTGGACCTTGCAAAGGGAATTAAAACCAATGGTAAAAGGTTCTATAGCCATATAAATAAGAAGAAAACAAAGAAAGAAGAAGTGGGACCGCTAAACACTGAGGATGGAAAGGAGGTTAAGAATAACCTAGGCATGGCCCAATATCTAAATAAGTACTTTGCCTCAGTCTTTAATAAGGCTAATGAGGAGATTAGGGATAATGGAAGGATGACAAATGGGAATGAGGATATGCAGGTGAATATTACCACATCTGAGGTAGAAGCCAAACTTAAACAGCTTAATGGGACAAAATCGGAGGGCCTGGACAATCTTCATCCAAGAATATTAAAGGAACTGGCACATGAAATTGCAAGCCTGTTTGCGAGAATTTTTAATGAATCGGTAAACTCAGGGGTTGTACTGTACGACTGGAGAATTGCTAACGTAGTTCCTATCTTTAAAAAAGGGAAAAAAGGTAATCCGAGTAACTATAGGCCTGTTACATCTGTAGTATGTAAGGTCTTGGAAAAAATTTTGAAGGAGAAAGTAGTTAAGGACATTGAGGTCAATGGTAATTGGGACAAATTACAACATGGTTTTACTAAGGGTAGATCGTGCCAAACCAACCTGATCTCCTTCTTTGGGAAGGTGACAGATTATTTAGACAAAGGAAATGCAGTAGACCTAATTTACCTCAATTTCAGTAAGGCATTTGACACGGATCCACACAGGGAATTATTAGTTAAATTGGAAAAGATGGGGATCAATATGAAAATTGAAAGGTGGATAAGGAACTGGTTAAAGGGGAGACTACAATGGGTCGTACTGAAGGGTGAACTGTCAGGCTGGAAGGAGGTTACTAGTGGAGTTCCTCAAGGATCGGTTTTGGGACCAATCTTATTTAACCTTTTTATTACTGACCTTGCACCAAAAGCGGGAATGTGCTAATAAAGTTTGAGGATGACACAAAGCTGGGGGGTATTGCTAAAACAGAGAAGGACTGGGATATCATACAGGAAGATCTGGATGACCTTTTAAACTGGAGTAATAGTAATAGGATGAAATTTAATAGTGAAAAGTGCAAGGTCATGCATTTAGGGATTAATAATAAGAATTTTAGATATATATTGGGGACGCAACAGTTGGAAGCAACAGAGGAGGAGAAGGACTTTGAAGTATTGGTTGATCGCAGGATGACTCTGAGCTGCTAGTGTGATATGACCATTAAAAAAGCTAATGCGGTTTTAGGATGCATCAGGCGAGGTATTTCCAGCAAAGATAAGGAGGTGTTAGTACCATTATATAAGGCACTGGTGAGACCTCACCTGGAATACTGTGTGCAGTTCTGGTCTCCCATGTTTAAGAAGGATGAATTCAAACTGGAACAGGTTCAGAGACGGGCTACTAGGATGATCCAAGGAATGGAAAACCTGTCATATGAAAGGAGACTCAAAGAGCTTGGCTTGTTTAGTCTAGCCAAAAGAAGGCTGAGGGGGGATATGAGTGCTCTTTATAAATATATCAGAGGGATTAATATTAGGGAGGGAGAGGAATTATTTAAGCTTAGTACTAATGTAGACACAAGAACAAATGGGTATAAACTGGATACTAGGAAGTTTAGACTTGAAATTAGAAGAAGGTTTCTAACCATTAGAGGAGTGAAGTTCTGGAACAGCCTTCCAAGGGGAGTAGTGTGGGCAAAAGACATATCTGGTTTTAAGACTAAGATTGATAAGTTTATGGAAGGGATGGTATGATGGGATAGCTTAATTTTGGCAATTGATCTTTGATATCAGCAGATAAGTATGCCCAGTGGTCTGTGATGGGATGTTGGATGGGATGGGATCTGAGTTACTGCAGAGAATTCTTTCCTGAGTGCTGGCTAGTAAGTCTTGCCCACATGCTCAGGGTTTAGCTGATCGCCATATTAGGGGTCGGGAAGGAATTTTCCTCCAGGGCAGATTGGCAGAGGCCCTGGAGATTTTTTGCCTTCCTCTGCAGCATGGGGCACGGGTCACTTGCTGGTGGATTCTCTGCAGCTTGAGGTCTTCAAACCACAATTTGAAGACTTCAATAACTCGGACATAGGTTAGGGGTTTGTTATACAAGTGGAGGGGTAGAGTTCTGTGGCCTTCTTTGTGCAGGAGGTCAGAGTAGATGATCACATTGGTCCCTTATGACCTTAAAGTCTGTGAGTCTATGAGTTTATGAGATTGTATAAAGTCGAGTGCACGCGGCCACACTAAGCACATTAATTCTGCGGTGTGCGTCCATGGTCCGAGGCTAGCGTCGATTTCTGGAGCGTTGCACTGTGGGCAGCTATTCCATAGCTATCCCATAGTTCCCGCAGTCTCCCCCGCCCCTTAGAATTCTGGGTTGAGAGCCCAGTGGCTGATGGTGCAAAAATCATTGTCGCGGGTGGTTCTGGGTAAATGTCGTCAGTCATTCCTTCCTCTGGGAAAGCAAAGGCAGACAATCATTTCACGCCCTTTTTCCCTGGATTGCCCTGACAGACGCCATAGCACGGCAACCATGGAGCCCGTTCAGCTTTTTTTTTTACAGTCACCGTATGTGTACTGGATGCCGCGGACAGAGGCGATACTCAAGCGCTACACAGCAGCATTCATTTGCTTTTGCATGATAGCAGAGATGGTTACCAGTCATTCTGTACCGTTTGCTGCCAGTGTAATTTGGCAATGAGATGATGGTTATCTGTTCTTCTGTGCTGTCTGCTGCTATCATGGGTGCCCCTGGCTGAGATCAGCAGAGGGTGCAAAAGCAAAACAGGGAATGACTCCCGGAGTCAATCCCTCCTTTATGATTTCTAAAAATAGAGTCAGTCCTGCCTAGAACATGGAGCAAATGTACTAGAGAAGCAGTGTATCAGAGAGTACAGCTGCTCCGTGTCAGATCCTGCAGAAATGATGAGCTACATGCCATTCACGGGGTGTGCCCCTGAAACAACCTCACCCGTTGCTTCCCTTCTCCCCCAACCTTCCTGGACTTCCACGGCAGTGTCCCCCCCATTTGTGTCATGAAGTAATAAAGAATGCAGGAATAAGAAACACGAGTTTTTAGTGACATAAAATGAGGGGGAGGCAGCCTCCCGGTGCTATGATAGTCCAGGCAGGACATTAAGCAGTGTGGGGACGAGGAGCCCAGCATCCCACTGCTATTATAGTCCAGGCAGTACAGAATCTTTTCTTTTCACATGAAAGGGAGGGGGCTGATTGAAGCTCAGCCCCTAGTTGCTATGATGAAGATGGTTACCAGCCGTTCTGTACCATCTACTGGGAATGACAGGGAGTCATTCCTATTTTCACCCAGGCACCCCCAGCCAGCCTCACCTAAAGCCAGCCAGGAGCACTCACTGGTTGATAAGAAGGCTGGTTACCAGTCCTACTGCACCGTCTGCCACCGGGGAGGGGAGAGAAGCGGATACTTCTTTTCACTGCTGCAGCATTGCGTCTACCAGCAGCATTCAGTAGACATAGGGTGACACTGAAAGAAGTCAAGAAATGATTTATTTCCCTTTTCTTTCACATGGGGGGGGAATAAATTGATGAGCTATTCCCTGAACCACACCGGACAATGTGATTGAATCTACAGGCATTGGGAGCTCAGCCAAGAATGCAAATACTTTTTGGAGACTGCTGGGGACTGTGGGATAGCTGGAGTCCTCAGTATCCCCTCCTTCCCTCCATGAGCGTCCATTTGAGTCTCTGGCTTCCCGTTACCCTTGTCAGGCAGCACTGTGTAGCCTATAGATTTTTTTTTCAAATGCTTTGGCATTTCGTTTTCTGTAACGGAGTTTGATAGAACAGATTTCTCTCCCCATACAGCAATCAGATTCAGTATCTCCCGTACGGTCCATGCTGGAGCTCTTTTTGGATTTGGGACTGCATTGCCACCCGTGCTGATCAGAGCTCCAAGCTGGGCAAACAGGAAATGAAAATCAAAATTTCCGTGGGCTTTTCCTGTTTACCTGGCCACTGCATCTGAGCTGAGATTGCTGTCCAGAGCGGTCACAGTGGTGCACTGTGGGATACCTCCCAGAGGCCAATACCTCTGCGGCCACGCTAGCTCTAATCCGATATGGTAATACTGATTTTAGCACTACTCCTCTCATCGGGGAGGAGTACAGAAACCGATTTAAAGAGCCCTTTATATCGATATAAAGGGCCTCGTAGTGTGGACGGGTACAGCATTAAATCAGTTTAACACTGCTAAAATCGGTTTAAACGCGTAATGTAGACCAGGCCTACGTCAGAGTTTTTCAGATTACATTTTGTATGTGGGCAAAATAGAAAAGTGAATGAACTCTTGTGACCTGTGGACCACAAAGTACACTTTAGAGATTAAGGCTGTGTTAGCTTTTAGTGCAACAATGCCCACATGAAAGAGGTGGAATATGTCTGTACTACTGATAAGATTCAAAGACTGTGCAAAGCTCCTTACTGAAGTATTTGCAGTCAGAAAGAGAGAAATATTTTAAAAAGAAAGTATAAGGACACTTCTCACAAGGAATCAAAGGAATGTTTAATCAGAGCATTTAGTACAAGATTCCATTCCCTCTAGGGAAGCACTCCTTATTGGTGCAGGACTGACTGTGAACCAGCTCTGTGTAATCTTATGTTCTCTGGATGAGATGAAATGGTGTATTCACTTGCTGTCTTTGGCATGCTGGAAAAGTTTGCCACTTGCAAATGTACAGTCCAGAGTTTTAGGTATACATTAAAACCTTGCTGTGAGAACTACAAAATATATGTTTTACCTTTGCTTATGCAAATATTAATGTTTTTGCATCATACTTTATACATAGACCAAGCCTTTGAAAATGTCCTGTTGCTTCCTGGAGGCTAAAGCAGTGATTACGTATATGCCTGAAAAAAAAAAAAACTTTTTAATGTCTCTCATACCAGGAAGCCTGATTCAATTTCTCTGGGCCTGAGTGTAGATCCTTCTTGTGGGGGAAGAATAATGGAATAGTGGTTACCTTCTGAATTAGATCAAAGAACGATAGGCATCAGTCTCACTTCTGCTATTTTGAGTGTACATGAATTTCCCTGGAGTGAATTGTGAACTAGAAATACAGTAATGTGTTTGTAATGGGAGGAGGTACACAACCTGGTTGACCTCTTCATCTTGAATAAAATTTTAGTACTTTTCTTTGATCTTGGAAGCAAATAGTTCTATTGACAGGGTCCTGAGTCTCTACTGAAAAACTTTCAGACATAGATTCCATTCATCCAAATTTATCTTTGCTGGCATAAAGAGTCGTCTTTGATGTTTAGTTCCCTTTTTGTATATAAGATTTGAAAGGAGAGCATTTTCTTTTTCTGTCCAGGAACATAAAAAAAATGGACCCCTGTAGGCAGGCTAAGGATCTGTTATATCGACAGGTAAAGAGGTATCTGATAAAACTTCAGAGGTAGAATCAGCGTGTCTTAATTGATCAGACTTGGAGAGTTAGTGCTATTTGAATGTATCCAGTTCTTTGAGCCTATTGACACCATGTTGGTGTTCTGTTGGTCCATCATTCTCAGATTAAATTGATTCATGAATGTCTTCTTGAAGCTGGCATTGTCACCACCAATCCTTTCCAGCTCTCACCAAGGAAGTTGACCTCTAAGTACCTACCTACTTTCTTTTAGCCACCAAGAAATACAACTCAATACTTGTTTCAGCATTGGGCCCATGGAGGATGTGGATAGTGGGTTCTGTGCAGAGATGACAGAAAATTGGAATTTGCATCTTGTAGAAAATTGATATTTTGACATTGTTTTCAACTTGAATTGAGACAAGAAGTCAAAATATTGACTTTCACAGAATGGAAAGTTAAAAAATAGACTGGGAAATGTTGAAATGAATATTTTGTGTGGACATTTTAGATTTAGATTTGATTGATGTTCCTGAATCAGAATGTTTCATTTTGATTTGTTGAACCAAATTGAAAAGTTTTGGTTTGGTTCAATGTTATTGTGTCTGCCTAATCTACTGTGGTCCCTCATGGGGGTTTCTGTTTGGAGCCCCCTCTGAGCTGGGCTCCCTGACCAGGGTACATTTCCCATGATGCACCATGGTGAGGTGACTGTCATAAAGCAATATAACAGTACAGCCAGACAGAATAGTGCATCACTTGAAAGAGTTTACTCTTGGGACAATCCCTAAGTGGAGACTTTCAACTTTACAAATGCTCCATAAGACCATGGGGATGAAGGAGTGGGAAAAGCCTTCCAGGGAAAAGCCATTTTTTCCACACTGAAATCAAGATAAAGATCAAGGCAGATTACATAAAGGTGAACCCAGACTTTCATGAAGAGTCAGGGAAAAATGGATAGAAGACAATGATGGTCTGAGTGGCCTTTTACCTCCTGATTGTTCCTCCACATCTGGCCTGTTCTCCTGTTCATCTCCACATGGATAACTTCTTGTGGGAGCGTGAGAGACAAGTAGGACATGGCCGATTGAGCAGGGGCTAGATAGTCCCAAGTGGGGGCTGGCAGTCAGAAGAATGAGTGGGACCAGGGATGTTGTGCCCTTCTTTCACAGTCTCACTATCCTCTCATTGTTTGTGAGGTATTCCTATCAGATAGGCCTGCCCAGACATGCCATGCTGAAAACTGCTGCAGCCTACCTACCCCTGGATTAGCTTATGTGTTTCTAGCAAGCGTCCTGTAAGGTTCCACTTCCTTAGCATCCAATAAGTTTAAATTTAGACATTAAAAGATCCCTTTTTTGTTTTGTTTTTTGTGCTGTTCTGAGCAGATTGTCTGGTAAAGCTGTCTACAGCTGCTGGATGCAGATTAAGCGGAATCTGGCCAAGATTTTCAAAAGTGGCTAATGATTTGTGTACTTCAAGTTTTAGTTTCTGAGTTTGAAACATGTTAAAGGGGTCAGAATATCAGAAAATATTATGTATCCTCCCATCTTTGAAAATCAAATCCCTTTAACACATGTTGATTTTAGTTGAACATACATTAAAGGGGTCTGATTTTCAGAATGTGGGTAATCAATACTCTGATATTCAGGCCCCTAGAAGGTGTCTCAAGCTCAGCAACCAAAAATTGAGGCACGCAAAATCATTAGTTGCTTGGGGGCAGGAGTAATCAAGCCTCTTGCCTATATTTACCCGTCAGTGAAACGAGAACAATTGTTCTTACTTCCTGGCACAACACTCCCACATTGTGACTATTAAGTAATGTTTGTAAAAAAAAACCAACAATCTGTAAGTGCTTTAAACAAAAAACAAAACAAAAAAAAATCTACTAGAAATCACACAAAACCTTCTAATGACCAGGGTCTTAGCAGCCTCCAGAGCTTCAACTTTTAGTACAGCTAGTTGGAAAAATGTATTTGTTTGTTTGTTTGTTCTGCCAGACACTTTAAATGTTGACAATGGCACATGCATCGCTGGATAGAATATATCAAGAAGTGATTCAAATTTACAAGAGATAAAGTCATTAACTAGTTATAACCCCATTCCACACAATTAAGTTATTCTTTGCATATGTATCATCTTATAATGTACCATATATTGTATTAGAGAAGTAAAATCCCTCAAGTATGTTACTTAAAATATCAGAACATATCACAAAACTGTAGGTTATCAAACTAGACAGTGACTATACTATAAAAGAACAAACCAATAACAAAACCAAATCCAAATCCTGAGAGGAAACAGATGATTTTCTGTCATTATTTTTAGAAGCCCAGGCACTAGTCATATCATCTAGTTCAGAGACCTTTGAGTTTCATTTACATGATTTAATGATCTGTAGGAATAGGGAGCCTTATTTTGTTTAGTGATAAAAGTGTCATTAAAATTGTATTGGTAAACAATGTAATTTCTAAGAAATACATCAAATGGATTAGTGCATTTTTAATAAACTAGTCTGAAATCATTTGAAGGGTGAGTGTTACCATTTGAAAACAACAGATCTAGGCTACATTTTACATTATGAATATAAATGCAATAAACAGCTCAAATTCTTTCATAACTTAAGCAGGTTATATATGAAATGCATATGATCTGGATGGGCTGAATAGCGGAGTTTTTCTAGATTAATGATAAAAGTTTGGAGGGCCAGCTCTTCTCTTAGATATAACTCTGTGCATGCGTATTTAAGGAGAGAACTGCACCCCAGAGACTATTTTAGATGTAATTGTATGCATAGGAAATAAGTCTATGAAAAATAGGGCTGATGTATGAAAATATCAGAGGTGTCATGATCAAATACCAGATTTCAAAAGCTTTTGTGAAATAACACATCATCAGAGAACTGCAGCTCAAAAACATTGAGAAGTTAATGGAATACAGATTAATGCTCAGCATAGTTATTGACTTTTTAGATACAAAATGAGAAAATACTATAAAATCCCTACAGTGAGGGCCTTAAAGAGAGATTATCACATCTCCCTAATTAAACAAACAGACAAACAAACAACTCCCCCTAGGAAGACTGTTTTTATTTGCCTTCCTACCCTTCATAACCAATTAGTCTTTCCATTGTTGCCATCCTCTGAAAAGTGAGGGAGGCTGATTGGAAAATAGAAGTCTTGGTGGGGCAGGAGAGGTTTCTTTACTGTCCAGTCTCCCTCCCAAAAGCATGAAGGTGATGAGGACTAAAGGGAGCAGGTAAGAGGAAGGGTTCTTCATTCTTGCCCCTTTTCTCCCAGGAAGAAAGGAGCAGCAAAGGATTAACTGTAGGAATCCCTTTCCCCCTTAAAGAGGTCTGGGGAAGGTGAACAACAATGCATCCGGCAAGAAGTGTTTCTTTTGTTCTCCCTGTCAGAGGTCAATGGGGAGGGAAGCAACGGAGAGCATCAGAAGCGGTTAGGTGTTCTTCATCCTGCTCTCCCTGACAGGTTCAAAATAAGGAACCAGTGGGAAGGACTTCATTCTCTCTCAAAAGGAGAAGTGAAGGAGCCAATTGGTATTTATTTGGTTTCCTCCTGAAGATTCCATTGGCAGCAGTGCAGAAGCAGCTCAATTTTCCTCCAGCGGTCAGTCCTCACCTAGGTCTTTGAAGATCACAACAAACAAACAACCTCTCCCCTTTAAGAAGGGGAGGCACCAATTTGCATTTCTAATGTCAAAACAAGCGAGAGAGTGGGAACAAAAAAAAGTGAGAATGATCTCCCACTCTATCTAACACACTGCAAAGCCATTTTTATATATATACACACATATATACATACATACATACATACACACAGTTGGCTTTGCAATTCACGTTTAAAGTGGTTTTGCAAAGGTGCACCAATGTCAGCTGGTTTTGGTCTGAAATATTCACAGTAGTGTCCTGAATATAAACAGGGTTGTTTTGTCATTGTCCATATATGAGTATTTACTAATATAGACTTACCTGCAGTGAGCTAAACAAGTTTTTATTAAGAAGACAGGGAAGCTGACTGAAACAAACAATAACATGAAAGTAGTGTTTGTGAACGTTGTCACTTGCTGATTGTATTTCATCATGTCATCCATTTAGAGTGATGTTGAAACAAGAAAAAAAACTGAGAACATAAATTCATAACAAGATACAAAAAATATAGCATACAGTCCTTGGGTCCCTGCCCCATACAGCTTTCAATCTAAACAGACAAAGGTAATATCATTCCTATTTTACAGATGAGAAATAGAAGAACAGAGAGATTACGTGATTTGCTCGAGGTCGCACTAGGAGTCTATGCTAGAGCCAAAAACTAAACTTGATCTCTCGAGTCACAGTTCATTGTCTCAGCCATAAGACATCCTTCATCTATGGGCCAGAGTTGTTTAGGTAAGTGGTTCCCTTAACAATATTTTTTGTTTGACAAAAAACTCCATTTGTTTCTATTTTCTTAATGTAAGCTGTGACTTCACTGTCATGTCTGAACTGAGAATGTCTCTTGCATTCGATATCAGCCAGAATAAAAGAGACATTCAGCATGCTTCTTTCAAGTACCAACTTTGTTAGACATAAAATGCTGGTACAGATATACTTACAGCTACTCCCAATTTACTCCATTATATTTGCCTTTCAGCAGCATGTCATTCTGCATGTATATCACCTACATACTACAGTATAGTCTGTTAATGTCCATTCAAATATTTAAACATATGTCCTGGGCATGGAATGATTACAGGAGCATGGAATGAAAAAAAAATTGTATGTTCTTGCAATTTTGACTGACTCTCTGAAGATACAAAATTCTATGTACCAGATGATGTCTATCCCAGAACTGCTAATACTGTAAAATCAATCAAAGAAATATTCTTTCTTCACTGTTGAAACTGGCTTTGCTGAGCCAAACTCTAAAAAACTCTTTCAATAAAAATAAAAGAACTATTTACTTATGGAAAATTCTGCAGAACAGAAAATAAATGTATTCAGTTTTTGTCTAGCAATATGTGTTTCTGAAAACTGTGCTTGCCTAAAGACAGTCTGGATAGAGACAATAATAAGAATGAAGAAACATTTCATATTTCCATGGCTTCTGTTATTCCTGCTATGGATGATTCATAAACTTTTATAGTGTTTCTAATTATATTAATACATTTAAATATCATGCAAATCCTGGGCTGTCAGTGTTTGATGCTACATTAAATGACTTGCTTTTGATATCATAGTATATACGCTGTTGACTTTAATTTTCTATGGTCAAAATTAAGAGAAAATCTTTTATGAGATTATGCAGGGAGGTGATTTGAGAGGCTAGGGTTTTTTTCACTTTGGATTTTCTTTGAATCCCTTACGTTTAAGAAAGGGAAATTCATTTGGCTAAACTTTGAAGAGCTCCACAGTCTGTTCCATTAATTGTGTATTTGTGAAAGATACAGTTGGTTGTGTTGATTGCCAGTATTAAAATATGAGTTGACAAAGGTTTTATTGTATGAACTGTAATTAATTTAGTTTGGACTAGTATTTTGGCTTTTAAGAGATTAGACAATAATAAAATGTTGAAGGATTACAGGAATAAAGTCTTTATCTGACAAACTTCATTTAGCTTTTAAGAGGGACTGGGTTAGGGTTGCCAGGTGTCTTGTTTTTTACTGCAACCGCCAGTTGATAAGGGACCCTGGTGGCTCCAATCAGCATTGCCATTAAAAGTCCAGTTGGTGGTGCAGCAGGGTAAGGTAGGCTCCCTGCCTACTCTGGCTCTGCGCGTCTCTCAGAAGCAGCATCATGTCCCTCCTGCTCCTAGGTGCAGGGGTGGCCAGACACGATTGACGAGCTGGCCCCACTCCAAGTGCTGGCTCCACAGCTCCCAGGAACTGCGGCCAATGGGAACTGTAGGGGCACTGCCTGAAGGTGAGGGCAGCGCCTGGAGCCCCCGGTCAGCCCTGTGCCTAGGGGCTGGAGGGACATGCCACTTGCTTCTGGGAGCCACCTGAGGTAAGTGCTGCCCGGATCCTGCACACTGAACTCCCTCTCACACTCCAACTCTGAGCTCCCCTCACACCCTGAACCCCTCATTTCTAGCCCCACTCTGGACCCCACACCCCCAGCCAGAGCCCTCATCCCCTTTGTACCCCAACTCCTGCACCAGCCCAGTGAAAATGAGTGAGTAAGCGAGGGTGGGGGAGAATGAGCAATGGAGGGAGGGGGGAAAGGAGTAGGCAAGGGTGAGGCATCAGAGAAGGGGCAGGGCAGGGGGAAGGGCAAGGTTGTTCAGTTTTCTGTAATCAGAAAGATAGCAACCCTACACTGGGTCAAATTTGATATACTTCACACCTTAAGATAATCACCATGATTTCCTTGTCCCTCCTTCCATGTTCCATTGACTCATCTGCATATTCATAGGGTATAAAATTAGGGCTATTAAGTACCATGAATTTGGATTTTCAGTTTTAGAGCCTTTAGAATTGTGCCTGATACGGATTGAGCCCTTAAAGTGGAAGAGGATGTTTCTAAATGCATGAAGTTTTGTTGGTTTGTTTAATGAGTGAGCATACGCTGTATACATTTTTTTCAGTGTGAACTGGTTAGTAAATTGTAGTGCTAAAGCATGAAAACTTTCTAAAGATTCTGTTTGGATGGAAATAAGAGTAAACCTCCATAACTTAAGATATTATCCTACTAAGAATACTGTAATGATCCTGCCTCATGTAGTTTGTATTGCTTTAATCTATTATAGTATGTTGCCTTTTACTTTGTGCAATAACAGTACATCTACTTTTACAGTTATAGTAATTATAAGAATTTAGTAATATAAGACCTTCAGCCGAACTATTGTTTATCACACAAAATGTATTTATGGAATTATGAGCACTATTATAGAGCCTATATTATGCAAAGGCTACAACTCAGCTTTTATACTGGTAGATTTTGTAAGTCTCATCAGTCAATATGTTTCATCTACATATTGAGTCAGACCAAAGGTCCATCTAGCCCAGAATCCTGTCTTTCCACAGTGGCCAATGCTTGGTGCTTTTGAGGGAATGAACAGAACAGGATGGGCATAGATGACGTCCCTAGTCTTTGTTTGCCAGAATCTGGGAATGGGTGACAGGGGATGGATCACTTGATGATTACCTGGTCTGTTCATTCCTTCAGGAGCATTTTTTTCTTTTAAGCAATTGACCCTGTATATTGTCACCTTGATACAGAGACCATTTTTATGTCTTTTTCTTTCTTTTTATATAAAGTTTTGCTCTTGAAGACCTGTTTGTTTCCCCCCCCTCTTGTTGAGGCTCGAGGGAATTGAGTCTGTACTTAACAGGAATAGAGAAGGGGGGGAAGGGTGGAATCCCTTTGTTTAGATTCACGGAGCTTGAATCTGTATATCTCTCTGGGAACCCTGGCACAGAACACCTGGAGAGGAGGAGGGGGAAGGGAAATGGTTTATTCCCCTTTGTTGTGAGACTCAAAGAATCTGAGTCTTGGGGTCCCCCAGGGAAGGTTTTGGAGAGACCACAGTGAGCCAGACACTGGAATCTTCTGGCTGGTGGCAGCGATATCAGATCCAAGCTGGTAATTAAGTTTGGAGGTTTCATGCTAGCTTCTCATGTTCTGAACTCTAAGGTTCAGATCTGAGTAGGAAAGTTATGACATGGTGGCAGTGGTGGGATAAGATAAGAATCCAGAAGCCAGTAGGATATTATTTTCCTTTTCTCTGCTAGGGCTTTTAAGCAGAGAGAAAAAGGAGACAGAGAGAATTTTTTTTCTGTTCTTCCCTTGAACTTTGGCTTGCATATTAAGCAAGGAACTATTAAGGTTGACAAAGGGTCTTCTGTTAAACTATAGCACTCTGATTGAGAGTCAAGTACCCAGCACAACACACATGCAAATAAAGTGGTTTTTTCTGGTTTACTTTACATTTAAAAGATTAGCTAGAGGAAGAAAAAAAAAAGGCACTGTTGCTAGGCAAACCCCAGGCGACAGTGGAGACAGCAGTTCAAACAATAAACACTGGAGGGCACCCCAACACAAGAAAACAGGAACCATGACTTCCAAGGCAAAACCGGATGCAGAGAAACAAATAAAAGAGGCAGACCACAGGCGAGATATGGAAAAAAAACTACAAGAGATGGAGCTGAGAGAAAGAGAAAGAGAGGCAGCCTACAAAACAGAGCAAGCAGCCAAAGATGCAGACCACCAGAGACAGCTGGAACTCCAGAGGGAGACCTACCGGCAGGCCCTGGAATTAAAAAAGGCTAAGCAACAGAACACAGCCAATCCTAACAACCCTGCGCCAATGATTGTTCCACAGCACAGGAAATTTCCCACCTACAAGGCAGGTGATGACACTGAGGCCTTCTTAGAAAATTTTGAAAGATTCTGTCTTGCGTACAGCACCCCTGAAGACCAGTACATTGTAGAGCTGAGGTCACAGTTCAGTGGACCCTTAGCAGAGGTGGCGGCTGAAATGCCAAAGGACAGAATGCATGATTATAAACTGTTTCAAACCAAGGCCAGATTCAGAATGGAGATAACCCCGGATCTTGCCCGTCGGCGTTTCAGAACCCCAAAGTGGAAACCAGATGTGTCATTTCCCAGACACAGCTACTACGTTGGGAAAAATTATGAGGCCTGGATATCAGGAAACAATGTTAAATCCTTGGATGAACTGCACCTCCTCATACAAATGGAGCAGTTCTTGGATGGTGTTCCTGAGGACATAACACGGTACATACAAGATGGAAAACCCAAAAATCTCACCAAGGCAGGGGAGATTGGAGCCAAACGGATGGAAGTGGCAGAAAGCAAGAAAGCTACTGTCAAAGGGAATGAATACCCCAGGGGGCACACCAACAATAAACCCTACAACCAAGGGCAACCCAAGACCCCTCCTACAACCCAAGTAAAGCCACAGACACCCTATTCTTCCACCTCACCAGTCTCCAGTAACCCACCTCTACCCAGTGACCTGTCAGCTGGAAGATGCTTTCAGTGTAATTAACTGGGACATATAAAGGCCAACTGCCCAAAGAACCCCAACCGAGTGCAGTTCATTACACCACCATCACACCAAAGATCCCTAGGCCCAGATGCCTCTCAAATACCCTTGGAGCGAAGGGAAATTTTGAGAGTGGGCAGAAAGAAGGTTACTGCGTGGAGAGACACGGGGGCACAAGTGTCAGCTATCCATCAATCCTTCATCGACCCCAAATTCATCAACCCAAAGGACCAAGTGACAATTTACCCCTTCATGTCACAAGCTGTAGACTTGCCTACAGCTGAACTGCCTGTCCAGTACAAAGGCTGGTCAGGAATGTGGACTTTTGCAGTCTATGACAATTATTCCATCCCCATGCTACTGGGGGAAGATTTGGCCAACTAGGTGAAGCAGGCCAAGAAAGTGGGAATGGTTACCCGCAGCCAAACCAGGCAAGCTTCCCGACCCATTCCTGTTCCTGAGCCATCCACAGAGGCCCTGTCTGTGTTACAAGAGACCCAGACAGAGGTAGTGGACCCGGATCCCATGCCAACAACGGAAACAGCCACAGTGCTTCCAGTCCCAGACCAGGAACTGGAAAAGCAGCCAGCACCAGAACCGGTGCCAGCACTGACAACAGTGCTTGCAAATCCATCTTCAACCCCAATGCCAGAGGGCGCCAGCGAACCTGAACTGGCAGAAGCAGCAGACAACCACACCCAAGAGGCTCAGCCAGAGCCTGAAATACCCCCTGGTGCACCAGCGGAAAGCGGCTCACCAGCAACGGAAACAACCCCATCACCTACATTGCTTCCAGAGGGACAAAGCCCAAGCCCCCAGTCTGAGGAAGAACTGGTGTCCCCAGCCTAAAGGGAACAGTTCCAGACTGAGCAGGAAGCAGATGACAGCCTTCAAAAAGCTTAGGTGGCGGCACGGAGCACCCCACCGCCTCTCAGCTCTTCTAATCGATCCCGGTTTGTTGTAGAACAAGGACTTTTATACAAGGAGACTCTTTCTGGTGGACACCAGGAAGACTGGCATCCACAAAAACAGTTGGTGGTTCCAACTAAGTACAGGGAAAAGCTCTTAAGCTTAGCCCATGATCATCCCAGACAGGGGCTTATTACAGGAGTGGGTGGGTGAGATTCTGTGGCCTACATTGTGCAGGAGGTCAGACTAGACAATCATCATGGTCCCTTCTGACCTTAAAGTCTATGAATCTATGACTACTACCACTAAAAAAGCAAACCCACTCTACACAGATGATAGTCCACACCTTAGATTGTGTATTTATGTTGCAATAGTGCTCAAAGGCTCCATTTTTGTAGGTACTGTATAGAAAGACATGGTCACAGTTCCAAAATATCAGATGCAACACGCAAGCATAACAGATAAGGAGGTGAAAAGAAGAAGTGACCAGGGAATGGTTATAAACATTTATCAACCAAACTATTTAAAATTAAAGCAATAATGCCCAAAAGATTACACGAAATAGAGCTGCAAGTTTTCACTAATATATTACTTTCTCAGGAGGCCACAGCTACAGTAAATGAAAATACTTCTACAGGAAAACAAGGAAATTAAGTGCTAGCTGTGTGCCATCTAGTCAAACATTCAATTATTGACCCATATATTCTCATTTGAAGAAGAGCATACTGTCTCTAAGTAAATTATTTATTCTTCTTGTGTTGTTTTCCTTGGCTATATATATTACTAGTTGTGGTAAAAACAAGGCTGAGCTATTTATTTGCAAAAAAACAACAACAAAAAAACAACTATTGTTCCTTTGATCAAGGAAACCTATTTACTGTCAGACAGCCAGTAAGATATGCATATTCAGTTAAATCATGGCAAAAAGAAGCTAGGTTTTCATTTTTTATTCATATATTACCTGGAATTAGTTCTAATAGGAAGTGGTTCTCCTATTAGAAACAATGTAGTAATATCTACAATTCAGTGTCTTTTCCTTTTCAAAGCACTTTATAAACATGAAGTCCACGTGCATTAACTCCCCTCACAACACCTTTATGAAAAGCAAATGTACCCTACATTTTCTGATGGGGAAAAGAAAGTCAAATAGGAAACAATTTGCCCAATGCCATATGCTAGAATTGGGAGTAAACCTCGCTTGTTCCAGCCTCCAGTTGTGAATTCACATCACTAGACCATGTTTTTCAAATCCCGTTTCCCATAACAACACCAAACATTTAACTGCAAATGGCAGTGCAGAAAAAGTATTAAGCATTTTCAGAAGTCAATGGTCATTTAAGAACAGCTTTATTAGATCAGAGCTATGGTCTCTCATGTTCAGTGTCCTGTCTTTAATAGTGGCCAGTGCCAGATGCTTTAGGGGGAATGGACAGAACAGGGCAATTTTGAGTGATCCTCCCCTATCGTTCAATCTCACTTTCTGCAGTTGGAAGATAAGGGACACCCAGAGCATGGGGTTGCATTCCTGACTATCATTACTAATAGATATTGATGGACCTATCCTCCATGAATTTCCCTAATTCTTTTGTGAACTCAGTTATACTGTTGGCCTCCACAACATCTCATGGCAACAAGTTCCACAGCGTGACTGTAGTAGTATTTCCTCTTGTTTGTTTCAAACCTGCTGCCTATTAATTTCACTGGGTGACACTCCCCCCCCCCCGGATTCTTGTGTTATGTGAAAGGATAAGTAACACTTTCTTATTCACTTTCATTATACCATTCATGATGTTATAGACCTCTATTATATCCACCCTTATTCAGCTAGTCCAGTTTCTAATGAACAAGTTTCCATATCCCAAAATGATGTTCTCCAAGTGGATTCTTCTTATCAATCAGATCAGAAGTACAGTATCAAGTCCCAGATAGCTCTGGGAACTAAAACAACAATAAATAAAACCAACCAAACTAGAAGTACGGATATAGAGAAATATAGCAAACAAAAAACTGGCTGCAAAGTGTGTTACTATGGTTCTTTGGTATAAGAAATACTTATACATGTTTAGAAAGAAAACAGGGCCCCTCCTCCCCAGACACAGAACTGTGCAGAGGAGAAGCCCCTTCACCCCCTTAGGGGCACTAGGAACCAGGTGGGCTTGGGAGAAAGTTGTAAAGGGGAGCCAGCCAGACACTCCAGCTGAGAGGGGCAGTAATAATTAGAGCAGGGACCTCTGGGAATTCAAAAAAATTTCTACAGCTTTCACTGAACTTTATCCACTCTGTGCTGACTGCTGTTTGCATCAGCCCTTCCCTTCCCTCAGAGCCTCTTCACCTCAGCATTACTACCCTCTTCTCCCCTTACCCTATCTCCCTCATCTTCCCCCCTTTCAGTGTCCCCTCTCTCTTCAATATCCTTCCTAACTAAACACAAAAAGACAAAAAATACCCACCACACAACTATCATCAGCATATTGTTTGCTACTATCTCATTGCTCACTCTGCTACCCCTTTCCCCAGTCTGACTGTATTGCCTGCATCAAATCTTTGGCTCAAGTCCAAACTCAAGTCCTTCTACCCTGGTCTCCAAGGTTTTCCTTTTTTGGTGGCTGATAGAGGAACTCTAGCCCTCCCTCTTCTTTGGGCTCCAGACCAAGGATCCCTGTATTAAGCAGACCAGGTCCCTCTACTCAGGCCCACTGCTTCCTCCCTGGGTTACTTCTTATCTTGTTCATTCGCAGACCTCCCCAACAGCCCCTTCTGGGGCTCACTGTGTACCTGCATTTCTCTCAGGCTCCCCAAGGTCTGAAGCTCCTTTACAGCTATAGTGCACAGGAGTCTCCCAAAAGTTTTCAGTAAATCTCAAACCAAAAAATATAAACTAAGGCCAGTTCCACTCTCCCTCATGGTTGAACTTTAGCCTTTCATAAATCTTCCCCAAAATGCTACTCCTTAGCTGAATACCAATACCCCAAGGCTGATTCCCTGGAGGCTTGCCCCCTCTTGAAATCTATCATAGGAGCTAACTCTTATGGCCTTTTCAAATTCTTTTTTTCCCCTAATTTCAAGCAAACTATGCTCATAGAGCAAAATCTCATCTTTCCTGTGTCTCCTTTTAACTAAATTTTCCGAGTCCTTTTCTAAGGAACCTTGATCCCTTTTCAGGTGGCCTTGATAACTGAATTTCTTATGTAGAACTGATAAATGAAATTGTTTTTAATTGTTCACTTTATTAATGTAACTTCTGTTCACCATTCACTACACTTGCCTACACTGTAACTTCTGTTCCATATTGTAATTCAAACCCCATTTTAAAACACTCACTCCATTTTGTAAAAGCTTCCTCCAACCTTCATTTTTGCAAACCCTGCTGTAATCTTATTAGTTTAGTTTAGATGTGTGAATGAGGTATGTATGAATGATGGAATCAACCTCCAGCCCCAGCCTGTCCTGATGAGATAAAGTTCAAATACCAATGGCTGAAGACCTAGACAACAGCTCTAAACAAAGTAAGAAGCATCCACCCTAAAAAGAAAAGGACAATAGAACAACAGAAGGAAGATCAAAGCCAGGTCCAAGGCTGAAAGTCACGCCTGCAATTAATGGGTGATCAATCTAAACCCAGAGGCAGCGTGACACAGCAAGACCTATAGACTTTGAATCCAAACTAAAAGCCTATAAAAAAGAAGGGTGAGATGAGAAACTGTGGGTAACATTCTGCTGCCAACATGGAAGGACATCAGTGCCTGCCCAACAGAGATCCAGCTCAGCCTTGTGCCCAGCTTTCCTGGCCAGTTAGCTGCCACAAGCTACGAACCCAAGCTGCAAAATCAAGCCATGAACTTAAGCTATCTTCGGGACTGGTAACTATGTAGCAGCTGCAGAACACCTGATGAATGTGTGTGTGTGTGAATGTGTGTATATGTGTGTATAGGTATTAGGTATTATAATGTGAGTGAGTGTGTGTGTGTGTGTATAGGTAATAGGTATAATGTGTGTGTATAAGAATTAAGATATTAGTTATTAGTCATAAATTGTTATAATAATAAATGTGGCATCTTTGCCTTGTCCCCTTTAATAAGATCCTGCTGATTTTTATTGGTCTAATATAATTGGTACAACACTTAACACCCCACCAGCTATGTTAATTCAGATCTCAAACTCCTGTTAAACCTCCAGAATCAGTGGAGGGTTTACACTCCATCACAATAGGGACAGACTCTTTTCTGTGTTTGAACAGCAGCCAGCACACTATAGGTGCTACCATAATCTAAATATTTACAACTGCTAATTTGCTGAATCAACTATAGGAACTTCATATATAGGAATGTCTTGCTGAATTGAGACTTATACTTCAAAAAAACCAAAATTCAAAACAAAACAAAAAAACAGTTTAAAACATAAGCCTGGTGTACAGTCAGATAACTAAATTATTAAATAAATATATAGAAATCACCATATTTGGGCATAGTTTGTAGAACTACTGTCTTATCCTTAGATAATGTATGTTTTGTTTTATTTTAAGGCTTAGAATGAAAGACTGACAGGCAATTTTTTATCTGAGCTAAATTATTGGTTATCAAAATTCTTCATAGTTTAATTTTAGACAAAAGTTTCCAAAGAGCTTTCACATTTACTTTTCTAAATAACAGCAATGTGTCTTTCAAGATGCTCTTAGCTTATAATATTTGATAACATCTCAATAACAGTATTACAACATACAAGTGACTTTAGTCAGAGTAATGTAGAGTGATGTAAAAGCTCATTAATCCTTACCAAATGGACAAATGCATTTGAAGCCATTCATTACATCTTCACAGGTTCCTCCATTCCTACAGGGCCTGTCCAGACATTCATCCATGCTCACAGCGCATGTTTCTCCTGAAATTTCAGATAAAGAAAAGATGATAAATTGTGCAGAACTGTTAAAAATCAGGAAGAAAGTATTCGCAATGTAAATGCGCTATCTGAATCCCGCAATTTAAATGCTGACCTCAGGGCATCCTGTGAAGGAGCACTTACTACTGTACTACATGGCCTGATAGATGAACTGTGTGACATGCATTTTTCTGCTTCATTAGTTACAATGGGTCTATTTTAACAGGGATTGTTCAAAGTGTGGCAATCTCAGGGAAACAGAGTTTTACCCAGTGTATATATATATTTAAACCTAGAACCCCGTTTCCATTACAAAATTGTTGTGTTCAAATCATTTTTTGTCAAATTGTCTTGCTCACTCTATTTCTTTTCACTCCTTGTTTCTATTGAAACAAGCTGGCAAAATATATTTTGTTGCATATAAAAAAAAAACCAGAGGAACAATAACTTATAGACAATTATGTATAACAGCTGTTTTCAAACTTTGGTCTGTATAGAGCTGATCAGTCATATCGTGGTGTATCCTCCTTCTTTCCTTCTAGCATGTACAAGGGAAGAGGAGGCAAAAGGTGGCAGAGAAGCATGTACAATGGGGCAATGGGAATAGGAACAGTACAGATGGGAGGTGGAAAGGAAATTAAAAATGAAAGTAGACAGTATGATTAAATTAGGACTCATTACACAAAGAAGGATCCTGTGGTCTGTCAAGAATATGGACAGAAAGGGAAAAATCCATACTCAGTATGTTCACAGCAATTTGGCCAAGATTCCCCCTTCCATGGGGAATTCTGATCAGAGGGTGGAAAACTCTGAACATCTCCTGAGTTTTATCTGCATTATTTTATTAGGGGAAATGTTTTGCCTCCCTTCTGCAACATACTCACACAAAGCCACATGAATCAAGAGATTCAGCTCCCCAGATCTATAGATTTTAGGGAACCTTCTGGAAGTCAAGGACTATCTGCATGGAGGCCCTCTGCCTCCACCTTAGTCCTGTGGCTCCTTGTACCCCCCCAGTGGAAATTGCTGCAGCGTGGCTTCACTGGAGCTTCCTGTTGGGATTCCCCTGCCTTCAGCTGCCCAACCTCCCCACCCTTTCAAATAGGTTTCACCACCCCACGGAGAATCTTCAGGAAAGTCAATAGAGTACAAATATATTCCTTGAAGTGTTGGTGGAGATTAGAGGGTACTGTATATAGCTCTTCCAGTCCAACATCTTGCTTTCCCCACCTCTTCTGGTCCAGATTCCTTCCCATGTGTGGATATGAGGCCATTGGAAGGCTCTCTGTAGAGTTTAGGATGTGGGGGGAGGGAATGGGGCCACAGAGGCAACCATTGTCCACTTCTCCACAGGCAAGCAGAGATTAGCATGTGGAAAGCCACCGTCTCTGAGTGAATCAGCTGGGCATAAGGCTGAGGAATAAGGCAAAGTATGTGTAAGAAAAAAAAAAGATGAATCTTCATTCCTTCCTCTCCCTATCAGCTTTTAAACAGATGGTAAAATGAGACATATGACACTGAGAGAAAAAAGGAATGAAAATAATAGAAACATGGAATCCTCATTTGCTGATGCCATCTGAGGTGTGACAGACTATGTTGTCATCTTTTCCTGTTAACTGGGCCTTTTTCATCCCACATGTAATGAATTAGCACAAGTACCTTCTCAAACTGTATAGTATTTTTATCTGAAGACTCAAGTGTTACAGTAGCATTTACACTTTGTTGAGGTACCATTAACAACTGCAAAATATTAAAGCCTTAAACTTGAGACACTCCTCAAAGTGCATTCAGAAATGCAAATTTCTGAAGTCTCTTTGTAATGATTCACAAACAGAAAATGGACTTTAAATGAAAAGCCCATGTTTAAAGAAGATAAGAAATGTTGACACTGAAGAATGATCATGTTTTCCATAATTCCCATGCCTTCTAATAGATTAAAGCGTAGAAGGAGATAATATATATAATTGACTTATAACTTTGAAAGATAAAATTAAGGATTGCTAAATGATAAAATAAAAGCTTTGTTAGCTATATTTTAATTATTTTTTAAAATGGATAATGAATATGTACAGATGAGGTAATACTTAAGATGAGGCCTTGCTTGCGTATTGATGTCTCTGCCAGTTTTTTACAAAGAATACTGGTTTGTTTTAAATGTTATTGCTGATGAAACAATATGTTGTGTTGTAAGATGTAAGTAAGAGATAAACAAATATGTAATCATAAATAGAAACTCTTTTTTTCTGGGAAGACTCAGAACATGATCTAGAAACTGCAACACCAGGAGGAAAAATGCAGAAGTTGAATAATTGAAGCTTGTGCATGCATAATACACAGGTTACCTAAAACCCAAAGGTGTCTGTGCTAAAAGCCAATTGCATAAAGATTAAGTCTTGTCTGTTATTATTTGTCTGGCATAAATGTATTTTTGGACACAATTAGTGAAAATAATTCTGCCTGAAATTGTATAAATAAAGAAGAATATTAATTAAGTCTAAATTGGGTGGATTTATGACTCAGTTTCCCAACTTTTGCCCTCAACAAGTTTCTTTGTGTGAACTAATTTCATCCACATCTCTTAATTCTCTTTCCTTTACAAGTGGCAATTTTACCTTTTCTTTATTTCTTTTTAACCAGAAAACTTTTCCCTTGCTTCTTTATCTTCTCGGAATGCTTTCAGAGTTTCACTTGTTACTGGAACACATATGTTCCTCCATACACAAAGAGCACACTAATTGAAAGCATTGGATCAAGTGAACAATAAAAGAAGAAGAAATAAAGGTGAAGTCTTTACGAGAGGGTATTCAGTATGTGTAGTCTTCATAACAGTCTGAACACCAAATAACATCCAGTATCAGAAGACAGTGTTCTTAGAGAATTAAATGCATATTACAAATAAGCAAAGTCATGACAGTTTCATAGTTATATACACAACCAAGACAAACAGGTCATCAAGGCTGTCATTGGTGCAATGGGTAGAATAGTGGGGGAGGATGAAAAGATATCATAGATATAGGTCACAGAAGATTTGTGTAGGACCTTCAACGAGGGCAGTGATATGGCCTGATCATCAGACAAAGATGTTAATTTTAGTGAATTGGAGAGGGTGACATGGCTACTGAGAAGGCCTGAGAGTAAGTCTGGAAATGGTCAGAGCACAGTGAGATAAACAGTGGGACTTCAGATATGCTTTGGAGAAGGAAATATAAAACCTGGCTGTGCAGAGAGGTGAGAGAGGAGTAAAAATAACCCTCAGTTTGGAAGTCTGGGTGATGGGAAGGGCAGTGATGCTGTCAATGATGACAAAGAATAGATGAAGAAAATTTACTTTCTAGTTTCATGTAGAAACCCAGTTAAATGCTTATTATAATCTACAGCTAAAAGTAAATTCTCATCAAACCTAATTCAGAAAAAGCATTTTATCTTTGCTATCACAACCAATACAGACCATATTAAGTGAAGGCTTAACAGAGTGCACAGTCTATTTTTTTGTGAATATACACTAAGCTGTATTGCAGTACTCCACAGACTTAATATGAATGTTTACATCAGGAACAAATTTCTAATAGTGTGCAGTACAGCTGTTTTTTAGCTTAAAACAATATAGGAACTGCCACACATCGAACTGTTTTAAGTTATTTTGCTTTTATATGTCTATGACCAAACTAGATAGATGTGTGAATTCTGCTTTTCATTTAGAATAATAATAAGATGATAAAAAATTTGGTCTGATAATAGTAGTGCTGATTTTATGCCTGGAGGCTGTTATTACAGCTAAATTGCTTCATTTGACAAAGAAGCAATTATATCCCACTCAGTCTCATCTGATTTGTCAAACATTGAAAATACCTTTCTCATAATTGTTACAAACATTTGAAAAAACCTCCAAGTGGCTATTCTTTAAGCTAGCAAACATTATTTGCATCACAATCTAGAAAAAGAAAATTTGAACAAAACACGCTGAAATATTTAATGCCATGTGTGCCTTTGAAAATAATCATATTACGCTAACTAGAAATGGTTTGTATGTGTTTTAATTCTCTGGGTATCTTAAAAATTTTGACAGGTTTCAGAGTAGCAGCCGTATTAGTCTGTATCAGCAAAAACAACGAGGAGTTCTTGTGGCACCTTAGAGACTAGCAAATTTATTTGGGCATAGGCTTTTGTCGGCTAGAACCCACTTCATCAGACGCATGGAGTAAAAAATACAGTAGCAGATATATATATACATAGTACATGGAAAGACGGGAGTTGCCTTACCGAGTAGGGAGTCAGTCTAATGAGACTATTCAATTAACAGTAGAATACCAAGGGAGGACAAATCACTGTTGTTGTTGTAATGAGGGTGGCCCATTTCAAACAATTGACAAGAAGGTGTGAGTAACAGTAGGGGGAAATTAGTATGGGTAAATTAGTTTTTGTAATGACCCATCCACTCCCAGTCTTTATTCAGGCCTAATTTGATGGTGTCCAGTTTGCAAACTAATTCCAGTTCTGCAGTTTCAATTTGGAGTCTGTTTTTGAAGTTTTTTGGTGAAGAATTGCCACTTTAAAGTCTTTTTATTGAGTGACCAGGGAGACTGAAGTGTTCTCCTACTGGTTTTTCAATGTTATAATTCCTGATGTCAGATTTGTGTCTATTTATTCTTTTGCATAGAGACTGTCCGATTTGGCCAATGTAGATGGCAGAGGGGCATTGGTGGTATATGATGGCATATATCACATTGGTAGATGTGCAGATGAACGAGCCCTTGATTCTATGGCTGATGTGGTTAGATCCTATGATGGTGTCCCTTGAATAGATATATGGACAGATTTGGTACTGATGTTTGTTGCAGGGTTTGGTTCCTGGGTTAGTGTTTTTGTTGTGTGGTGTGTCATTGCTGGTGAGTATTTGCTTCAGGTTGCGGCGGCTGTCTGTAAGTGAGGACTGGCCTGTCTCCCAAGGTCTATGAGAGTAAGGGATCATCCTTCAGGACAGGTTGTAGATCCTTGCTGATGAACTGGAGAGGTTTTAGTTGAGGGCTGTAGGTGGCGGCTAGTGGCATTCTGTTACTTTCTTTTTGGGCCTGTCTTGTAGTAGGTGACTTCTGGGTACCCTTCTGGCTCTGTCAATCTGTTTTTTCACTTCGCCAGGTGGGTATTGTAGTTTTAAGAACACTTGATAGAGATTCTGTAGGTGTTTGTCTCTATCTAAGGGATCAGAGCAAATGTGGTTGTATCTTAGAGCTTGGCTATAGACAATGGTTCATACGATGTGGTCTGGGTGAAAGCTGGAGACGTGCAGGTAAGTATAGCAGTCAGTAGGTTTCCGGTATAGGGTGATGTTTATGTGACCATCTCTTATTAGCACTGTAGTGTCTAGGAAGTGGATCTCTTGTGTTGACTGGTCCAGGCTGATTTTGATGGTGGGGTGTAAATTGTTGAAATCTTAGTGGAATTCCTCAAGGGTCTCCTTCCCATGGATCCAGATGATGATGATGTCATCAATGTAGTGCAAGTAGAGTAGGGGCATTAGGGGGCGAGAGCTGAGGAAGCATTGTTCTAAGTCAGCCATAAAAATGTTGGCATACTGTGGGCTCATGCAGGTACCCATAGCAGTCCAGCTGACTTGAAGGTATACATTGTCCCCAAATCTGAAATAGTTGTGGGTGAGGACAAAGTCACAAAGTTCAGCCACCAGGTTTGCCATGACAATATCGAAGATACTATTCCTGATGGCTTGTAGTCCATCTTTGTATGGAACGTTGGTGTAGAGAGCTTCTACATCCATAGTGGCTAGGATGGTGTTTTCTGGAAGATTACCAAAGGATTGTAAACAAACACACACACACACACACACGCTCTTAGAGAATTGATAATTGGACCCAACTTTTGTTTGACACATACTAAACAGCAAACTTTGTATTTTATCCAGTTCCAGTGGCATTCCTTCACTCCTCAAAATCACTCTAGTTTCTTCCTTCTGATTTCCCTAGCCTTTCAAAGAAAAGTTCGCTATTTACAGTTGTGAGAAAGAGAGGACAGATTTCATTTGAAAATGTTTGTCACTTCACTTTTGATTATGAGCCTCTGAAAAGGTAAGAACAATCTATTTTTTATGTGAAATGTGAAATCAAGCAGAAAAACCCTTTTTAGAAAAAAATTCATAATGAAAACCAAAATGGTTGCCTTTTCCGTACTGTGAGCAGCAGGTAAATGTATCTGGCTGGTGTATCTTGCCCACATGTTCAGTGTCTAACTGATCACCAAATTTGGAGCTGGAAAGGGATTTTCTCCTATGTCAGACTGGAAGAGACCTGGAGGAGTTTCACCTTCCTCAGGGTCATTTGCAGATTTAAACTACTGTAAATGGTGGATTCTCTTTAACTTGAAGTCTTTAAAACATGATTTGAGGACTTCAGTAACTCAGCCAGAAGTTACAGGTCTATTATAGTAGTGCGTGGGTGATATTCTGTGGCCTGCAATGTGCAGGAGGTCAGATTAGATTATCATGATGATCCCTTCTGATCTTAAAGTCTATCAGTCTATGAATCCCTCTTTATGTGTTGTAACAGGGAGCAGCACTGAGCCCCTGCTTCTGCTTCACACAGACTAGCCCCATAACTTCTTGCAAGCAGTTGCCAGGGTAACTTCAGTGCTCATGCTCTTGAAGAAAGAGACAACACATGGATGCTAGGCTTTCCTGACTGTTTCAGAGAAAGTACATCAAATATGGCCACTCTTTCTGAAAGAACAATAGTTCCTACTTATCCTTCTGAACACACTCATTCTGATAGGAAACCAGGAGTCATATGATGTGACCATTTTATTTCCACCATGCAACCAATCCCAGCTCAAAAGACAACCTTGAAATATTTATGACCATCCAATTGCCATAAATGATTGGCCAAAAGCAGTGACTCCAGTCAGAAAGGGGTTAAAAACAGCCATGGGAAAGGGCTTCCCTAAGGAGCCAATCACAAGCAGACTTGAGGTAGCCAATCAGGGCCCGGTACGGCCAGTATAAGAAAGGCTCCTGGGGGAAAGGAAGTGAGTCTTGCTCCAGCAGTGGAGCAGAAGGACCTAGCTGAGACCAGGGTACCTTGGACAGAGCAGTACTGGGAAATTGCAGGCTGAGCTGGAGAGCTCTGGCCTGGTGACCTCCCAGGCTAAGGCCTTGCAGCAAAGGCCTGAGGAGGTACTAGGACTGCACTGGAAACCAGTGCTCAAATCATTGCTTCTGCCAGGACAACTTGAATACTAGGTACTAGGACTGTAGGGAGGCAGCCAGGCCAGGAAAAGGCAGAAGGTCCAACTCCCTTGCCAACCCGCTTGCCAGTAATGAGTGGCCGTTTCAGACTGCAGTCCCCAGCATGCCAAGCACGTGCTTGGGGCGGCATGCTGCAGGGGGCACTCTGCCGGTTGCCGGGAGGGTGGCAGGTGGCTCTGGTGGAGCATCTGCAGGAGGTCCACCGGAGCTGTGGGACCAGCAAGTGGCAGAGCGCCCCCCGCAGTGTGCCGCTGTGCTTGGGGCGGCGAAATGGCTAGAGCCGCCCCTGGTGCTGAGTGCCTTGCCTTGCTACACATGGTGGAGAGCATGGGCATTTGTGGTCCACCCCGATACAAGGAAAACTGTGAGGACTAGGCAAGGTGTGCCAATATAGGGGAAAGGAATAATCGATCCTGCCTATGTAGAGGGTTTTTTGCAGAGGAGTTTTATACCATCCCTGGCTGGACTCCAGCATTGATGCCTCAGCAAAAAGGGACTGGTGAGCAGCAAGGAAGACTAGATACCCTGCTACAGGTGATTCAAGAGGGACAATGGGAGATGCATTGGGCCCTTCAGGAACAGATGGGGCAGCTGCTGGATGAACAGCGGGCCCTTGTAAGACTCCTGAAGAAGGAATCCAGGAGAGACCACAGAGAGTGGTGGGAAAAGCCTTATGGCAGGGCCAGCAGGCTAGTGGCAGAGTACAGGGCTTGTTATGCCTGCAGAATGCATGGACATTTAAGGAGGGATTGTTCCTACTGGGATGGGGCAAGGAGCCTCACCCAGAGCAGGGGAAGGGACAAGGCCCTGGGAAGGCCTGCTGGGTGAGGAAACCCAGAGGATAATGGACATGTTGGCCTTGTGGCCAATGTGGACACCTGCAGTGGGAGTGTCAAGGCCCAAGGTGGAGGGTCTTGTTGAGCCCCAGAAAGAAGGGGAGACGGAAAATGAACTATGAGAGGTCCAAGGCAGCAGAGGGGCAGGGAGTCTGCTTTGGCTGCTGCAAGCGGGGCCATATTAAGAGGCATTGCCCCCTCAGGGCAGCTAAAGAAGGAGGTGCTTGGGAACCCAGAAGGAGCAATGATGAGCCTGGTCAACACCACAATGAAGGTGGTAGATGTGCCCGATACCCACCAGTGTGAGGTGGCAGAAAAGAGGACTGAGACAGAGTGGGCCCAGCAAGAGGTAGGGACCCAGGCTGTGAGGGAGCAGGCTACGACGGGAACCCAGACCCTAATATTAGAGAGTCCGTGGGACGATAGCCTATGTATGTGGCTGATAGCTGTGGAGCAGGCCCACAGGATGGCAGAGCTGGAGCTGCAGAAAGCCCACAAGGAGAAGGATGACCTGGCCCTGAAGTTGAAGGAAAGGGAAGAGAAACGAGTGCGACTGGCGGAATATCTCCGGGTTGCACAGGCAATCCTGTAGGTGTAGGATTTTGAGTGTGTGTGTGTGTGTGTGTGTGTGTGTGTGTGTGTGTGTGTGTGTGTGTGTGTGTGTGTGTGTGTAGCAGAGCAGTCACCTCCCTCCAGTCAGGAAGGGGTTGCAAACAGGAAAGGACTGCCCTAGGGAGTCAATCACGAGCAGGCTTGAGGCAGCCAATAAGGGCTAGTATAAGAAGTGCTTCTGGGGAAAAGGAAGTGAGTCCTTCTCCAGCAGAGGAGCAAGAAGGACCTAGCTAAGCTAGCTTCCTGGTAGAGACAGGGGTACCTCGGACAGAGAAGTACTGGGAAAGGGCAGGCTGAAATGGGAGCTTTGGCCTAGCGACCTGCAAGGCTCAGACCTTGCAGTGAGGCAGTCAGGATAGGAAAAGGCAGCAGGCCCAACCCCCACTTGGCAGTGATGAGTGGCCATTTCAGACTGCAGTTTGCACCTGAGAGAAAGGACTAGATGATGACTGGCAGTGGCCACTGAGGCAAGGTGGGTATAGGGGTGTTGGGGTATTTTGTTGCTTCAAACATACCATGAAAGAGAAGATTCCTACTACACAAGTCTGTCTGCTTTCAGTAACAAGCATTAAAACTGTGAGATTTTTCCTTCTGGTTGATAAAAGAGAATAACCCCACATTTTATCTGATGACTCATCTTAAATTCTGCAAAGTACCTCAAAGTCTATTCTCTGTTTTGGCATCAGAATACTGCAAATCTCATATTATTCATTATTGTCAGATTAGACATTCAGCAATAAAATAAACAGAAGAATAACAAACAGGAATTATTTGGGTAAATAAGACATGTAGTTAGACACAACTTGAAGAGACTTCAAAAGGCATTTTTTTTTTAGTAGCCACTATATCCCACATCCCTATCACAACCTAGAAAGAAAAGAAGTGCCAAATGTAATCTTCCATCTCATCATCAATGTTATGTGCCTTTTTTGCTTTTTGTGATAAAGGGACAACAGGACATCAGACCTGATGGTGAAGTGGGAGAAGATTCATAGATTGGGCACAAATAAATAGAAGCCATTCTATAAATTGGCTTGGCTTCCTGGGTAATCTGGAGCTTTTATTTCCCAGAGCTGGTGGAGAACAAACATTTTGCAGGGTTGATTCTCCATATATGCTATTGTCTGAATGAGGCGCTGCTGAAGTCCAACTGGGGATTAATAACAGTAGTATTTTCAATGTATTTGAAAATAGTGCTGCTGTACATGTAAATTTTCTTCAAAAGTGTAAAAATACAGTATAACCAAATAAGGTACTTAAGAATGAATAGTTTAATTTTGATACTTTAAACTCCGTATGGAAAATAATTAGGTAAAAGTATAATCTATTTGCTCAACATATCTACCTATTTAAGAGCAAACACATTCATGAGCAAGCAAAACTGATTCTTATATCTTGAATTAATAGATTGTGGACCCAATCCTTTCTATGTTGAACTGAAGCTGCCTGTGACCAATAGTTCAAAGCTTCCTTATCATTTTCACACTCAGTCATTTCTTCCTTCTCAAATAGATCTTGTCTACATGAGAAATTGTACCACTTGAACATAAATTGGCTTTAAAATCAATTTAGTGAAACTGGTACAGACCCCTGTGTAGACAATTATTCCAGTTCAAGAATGAATTATTTTAGTTCAATATACACCAATTCCTTATCAACTTACTAATGCTTGTTTCTATGATCAAGTTTCACCAGTTTATTGTCGGGAGTAATTTTCAACCTGTTTGGACATTATTCTGTGTGACTTAATTTTTTTGATGTATTATTTATTACTTGAGTTAGTTAAAATTCAACATAAGCATGATGTCCTGCAGCTTAAAATACTTTGATAATTGATCTAGGTATATGCAGTCTTGGAGCCTTAATAACCCCTCTGTGTGACTTGCATGAGATAACATTAAGCTCCTAAAACAGAAGATACTTTTCTTTCTGTACAAGTGGAATTTTAAGGCTGCAGGATTGTAACTTACTACATGTATTCTAGGAAAAGGTTCCACTACTCAAAAGAAATACCTAGTTTAAAGTGAAATGGCTATTGTAACTGAGGGGAAATAGCACCAGCTCTGAATTACATTTTTTATCAAATACGATAAATATTTTGCCATCAGTAAACAGCCTTAAATATGTGCCTAAAGGCAGTTCTTCGATGAAAAGTGATGGTCAAAATCCTTTCCAGGCCCCAGGTCATCTTTCTGGCAAAAGAATTCTCAGAAATCAAAGGAAGTGAATAATCAAAGGTACTAGAACTCTTAGAGGCATTGTCCAGCTATACTGAAAAAAACGACAGGTGACACTTGAAATGAATTTGAATTTAATAAGGCCACAACTTTATTATTAGATGTCTGGGATTGCTTGGTGGATAAAAGTGTACAGTGCAGGCAAATCCTTGTTTATTCAAATAACAACCCACGGCTTCCAGCATCCCCCTTCATTTTCCATCCAAGTCCCCAGCCAGCCATGGCTTGAACATTACCATACACCCCCTGCCTCATAGAAGGGTTAATGTGGGCTTTATGAAAGGGGGGTGTATGGCTCCCTGCCATACTAATCATAGGAGACTGAACCCCCAGCCTTGTTCCATTAGCCAGCATATCTTTTTCAAGTCCCTTACCAGGTCATTTATCTGGTCACTGGAAGCCTTCCTTATGGAGTAAGTGCATTGGACATATTCCCCCCACTTACAAAAGATGTTGTGGCACACAGCCTAATCACTTTTCTTCTCACCATAATAGGTCCTCCCTGACACCCACTGTGAGGAAGGCAAAAAACCCTACTCCACTGAAGCTAATATGGTGATGAGGGAAAAATTTCTTCCTAGCTCCCTTACAAAGGAGTAACTAGCACAATGCACACAGCAGGTCCTAACTCAACCTTATATTCACACCTTAATGGGAGGAAGGGTGCAGGCTACCTAGCTTGCTGCATAGAGAAAAGCCTTCCAATGCCCCTGGTTGCCCTCTTGAAGCCTTCCACCCTTATATTCTAAGGGGGTGAGTCAGCCACAAAGTTGACCACTATCCACTTTTTTGCAGCAGTTTCTGATCTCCTTCCTGTGCCTCCTCCCCATCACCATAAAGCACTGCTACCTTCCTCCAGCAAGCCCAGACAAAGTTCCATCCCCCTTGTGCTTGAGGCATGGTCATTCTAGAAATGCTCTTAGACATATCTGATAAGTATCAAATAGACGTTCTTTTGAAATACAATATTCTTTTGCAATACAAATGGAAGTTTTAAGTACTTTAAAACTCTTTACGGAATCATTTCTCATCAGGAATGATTCCAAGATGGTTGCTGGGATTTCATGGCTCCTGTGTGAACCTACCAAGCCCTACACCTAGTCATAGGGCTAAACAAGTATAATGGCCACACAAAATCTTGTGCAGAGTGCTTCATGGCCATAATTTTGGTTTCATTCCTCAAATCATTTGTGAGTTCCCAGGAAACTTGTATTTTAAAGTGAATTTTGTGAAAGTGATCATGAAATCATAGAGTTCACAATTCTAAAGGAAGGGTAGAAGGGAGTACAGCAAAATAAAGACAATGGATTTCAGGAAGGTGGATTTTGGTAAGCTCAGAGAGCTGATAGGTAAGGTCCCATGGGAATCAAGACTGAGGGGAAAAACAACTGAGGAGATTTGGCAGTATTTCAAAGGGACACTATTAAGGGCCCAAAAGCAAGCTATTCCACTGCTTAGGAAAGATAGAAAATGTGGCAAAAGACCAGCTTGGCTTAACTATGAGATCTTGCATGATCTAAAAAATAAAAAAGGAGTCATACAAAAAATGGAAGCTACATTCATTACAAAGAATGAATGTAAGCAAACAACCCAGGAATGCAGCGGCAAGATTAGAAAGGCAAAAGGCACAAAATGAGCTCAAACTAGTTACAGGAATAAAGGGAAACAAAAAGACTTTTTATACATTAGAAGCAAGAGGAAGGCCAAGGACAGGGTAGGCCCACTGCTCAGCGAGGAGGGAGAAACAGTAACAGGAAATTTGGAAATGGCAGAGATGCTCAATGACTTCTTTGTTTTGGTCTTCACCGAGAAGTCTGAAGGAATGCCTAGCATAGTGAATGCTAATGGGAAGGGGGTAGGTTTAGAATATAAAATAAAAAAAGAACAAGTTAAAAATCTCTTAGAAAAGTTAGATGCCTGCAAGTCACCAGGGCATGATCCTGCATCCTATGATCCTAGAATATTCAAGGACCTAACAGAGGAGGTATCTGAGCCGCTAGCTATTATCTTTGGAAAATCATGGGAGACAGGGGAGATTCCAGAAGACTTGAAAAGGGCAAATATAGTGTCCATCTACAAAAAGAGAAATAAAAACAACCCAGGAAACTACAAACCAGTTAGTTTAACTTCTGTGCCAGGGAAGATAATGGAGCAAGTAATTAAGGAAACCATTTGCAAACACTTGGAAGGTGGTAAGGTGATAGGGAATAGCCAGCATGGATTTGTAAAGAACAAATCACGTCAAACCAATCTGATAGCTTTCTTTGATAGGATAACGAGTCTTGTGGATAAGGGAGAAGCGGTAGATGTGGTATGCCTAGCGGATATTCTTATCAATAACCTAGGCATATACAACTTAGATGGGACTCCTATAAGGTGGGTGCATAGCTGGTTGGATAACCATACTCAGAGAGGAGTTATTAATGGTTCCCAATCCTGCTAGAAAGGTATAACAAGTGGGGTTCCTCAGGGATCTGTTTTGGGACCGGCTCTGTTCGATATCTTCATCAACGACTTAGATATTGGCATAGAAAGTACGCATATTAAGTTTTCAGATGATACCAAACTGGGAGGGATTGCAACTGCTTTGGAGGACAGGGTCATAATTCAAAATGATCTGGACAAATTGGAGAAATGGTCTGAGGTAAACAGTTTAATAAAGACAAATGCAAAGTGCTCAACTTAGAAAAGAACAATCAGTTTCACGCATACAGAATGGAAAAAGACTGTCTAGGAAGGAGTATGGCAGAAAGGGATCTAGGGGTCATAGTGGACCACAAGCTAAATATGAGTCAACAGTGTGATGCTATTGCAAAAAAAGCAAATATGATTCTGGGATGCATTAACAGGTGTGTTGTAAGCAAGACATGAGAAGTCATTCTTTTGCTGTACTCTGCGCTGCTTAGGCCTCAGCTGGACTATTGTGTCCAGTTCTGGGCACCACATTTCAAGAAAGATGTGGAGAAACTGGAGAGGGTCCAGAGAAGAGCAACAAGAATGATTAATGGTCTAGGGAACATGACCTATGAAGGAAGGCTGAAAGAATTGGATTTGTTTAGTTTGGAAAAGAGACAACTGAGAAGGGACATGATAGCAGTTTTCAGATATCTAAAAGGGTCATAAGGAAGAGAGAGAAAACTTGTTCACCTTAGCCTCTAAGGATAGAACAAGAAGCAAGGGAGGTTTAGGTTGGACATTAGGAAAAGGTTCCCAACTGTCAGGTGGTTAAATGCTGAAATAAATTGCCTAGGGAGGTTGTGGAATCTCCATCTCTGGAGATATTTAAGAGTAGTAAATGTCTATCTGGGACAGTATTTGGTCCTGCCATGAGGGCAGTGGACTGGACTTGATGACCTCTCAAGGTCCCTTCCAGTCCTAGAGTCTATGAATCTATATGAGCCAGTATATGTGGGTTTGTGTAAGTGGGAGAGAGACAATGAGGTATTTATTTTTTCATATGGATTGGGTCTGATAAAAACCTGTCCTTTCTAGTATTCTATTCAAGATATTTGTGGATGGTTTATAATGTGCAGTTATGACTGAACTTTTAAAACCTGTTCTACTTTGGAAAATGTCCCAGAATCATAAAACATCATATCAAAATGGAATAACTTTTGTTGCCAGGTTACTAATTAAATTCTTACAAACTGCCATTGGCTTTTTTTTAGCCCCTCTACTATATATTTAGTATATTGTGTTAATAATTTATAATAATAAAATGAACTAGCAATACTGTGCAATTTATTTTTACTTTACATTTTCTTTCCTATGAACATTATCCTGTAATGCTGTATTGGGCCTCTCTTATCTGTTCTGTAAGCTGTCCCATATGCTATGGTGAAGTGTCAGGTGGAGTTTAAGGATCAACAGTGTAATACAAATGTATTAAGTTAGATTGATGGTTTAGTACTACATTTGTACCATGTATTTTTCGCTTTGCTTATGCTCATTCCCTTAATTGTTCCATCTTAATGGTAAATTTTAGGCCAACCTGATGGCAAGCTTGTGTTTTGCTAGATATAAACTTGACTTTTCTTGATGCCTGCTTCATATGTGCATTTTTACGCCTCCCATTTTGTACTGTGACATGTTCTACTAAGTCTGCTATTCCAGATCTGGTCCTGATCCAAGCTTGCAAAAAGTGCTAAATGAAATTCCAGGACCTAATCTGCAGCAGCAGCAAGAAATATTGAGAGGAAAATGTCTTACAATCTGCAAATGTAGCTCATCACAAAAAGCTGGTTCTGACCACAGCGCAGCAAGTTGGTGAAAGACAACAAATAGAAAAAATGTCTAGCTACAAACAGGTTAAAAATCACAACTTTTTAGAAATAGAAGCATGGAAAGCTTTGTAAAAGAATTTGATGAAGACATAGGGGCAAAATGAGGATAGATACATGGAATTAAGTGACAGACTGCAACTTTTATTAAACTTTAGCCCAGAGGAGGGGCCCTACCCACACATTGCCCATATTCTCCTATACCAGGCATTTAATTGGTTCCAGTGTGGGGCTACCGGTCTCCTTATCATTTAATCTACAAGTTGTGGTAGGCTCTTCTCAGCTTACTCCCAGGACTCAGCTCTCTGTGCATCCCAGCACCCTCCCCTTTAGAAGGGGTACAGAGGTGCAGAAGGGTGGGGATCTTGGTCTGCAGAGGTCACAAGGTCTCACCCAGTCCCATGAGCCCAAGGCCCATCACCCAGTCTTTTATCCCTGAGAATTGTTCAATTTATCCTTTTAATCACACTGGAAAACAGCCAAAAGTTGCAATGAATTTACAAACCTCAATTAGCTACCAAGTGCATTGCTACTGAACCTACTGTGGCTTGAAGGTGCTGTGAGCAAGGCAAAAAACTTCATGGTCCTCTGTCAATTGACCAATAGGAGAAAAAAATTCCTTCCAGATCCATTAAACAGGCTATTGGCTAGACAGCAGCATCTGTCAGGCTGGGTTCCCATTCCTAGTTTATAGTGGATAGGGTGGGGCTCCTGAAAGGAAGTGGAAAGAGGCTCCACATAGCCCCTGGCCCAGGTTAAATCCTGGGAGCTGGGGAATGCTAGACAATCAGCACCCCTCCCCTTAGACCTGGCCAGTGGGCGTCAGAGACTCCTAAGTAGGGAGAAGATACCTCGTGTCCCTCAACAAATGCCCCATCCCTCGGCTGCTGCAACTGTCCCATAAGAACATAAAAATGGCTATACTGGATCAGACCAGAGGTCCATCTATCCCAGTATCCTGTCTTCTGACAGTGGCCAATGCCAGGTACCCCAGAGGTAATGAACAGGTAATCATCAAGTGAGCCACTTTCTGTCACTCATTCCCAGCTTCTGGCAACAGAGCCTAGGGACACCATCCCTGCCCATCCTGGCTAATAGCCATTGATTGACCTATCGTCCATGAATTTATCTAGTTCTTTTTTGAAACCTGTTATAGTTTGGCCTTCACAACATTCTGTGGCAAAGCGTTCCACAGATTGACTGTGTGTTGTATAAAGAAATACTTCCATTTGTTTTAAACCGGCTGGCTGTTAATTTCATTTGGTGCCTCCTAGTTCTTGTGTTAGGAGAAGGAGTAAATAGCACTTCTTTATTTACTTTCTCCACACCAGTCATGATTTTATACACCTCTATCATATCCCCCTCCTAGGCATCTCTTTTCCAAGATGAAAAGTCTTAATTTTATTAATCTCTTCTCATATGGCAGACATTCCATACCCCTAATAATTTTTTGCCCTTTCTGAACCTTTTCTAATTTCAATAATCTTTTTTGAGATGGGGCAACCAGCTTTTCATGCAGTATTCAATATGTGGGTATCCCCCATCACTGCTGGCCCCTTCAAGTTCCCCCACACTTTGAGGTTGCTGAGTGACATTTTTATTAATTTATTTTATCTTTCTTATAATACATAAAGCAAATCTATCATGTACAGCAGCCCTAATCCTGAGCTATGTCATCCTGAATTGTCAAACTAGCAATGAAAATATGTCTGCTATTAAGATTCCATACTGATTTGACTCATTTTCATCACAATTCCCTTCTATTGTGCAAGTCATCTTGGGTTTTTTATCACAGTTACATTCAGAAGGCTGCATTTCTGAGAACAAAATAAAAATATGAGATGCCCAGTCAATTAAGAATATTTTCTGCTAAGTATACTATGTGAGCCATATTTCTAGGTCTTAAGTCAGACAAAATAGTATCTTGGGTAGAAAGCTAAGTTCCTGGTGATATTCAGTACATTTCTGCTAAATGATAAAATTAGAGCTTGATCCAAATTCCTTAGCAGGCAGTGGATGTCTTTCCATTGGTTGCAATGAGAACTGGATTGGGTCCATAATATTTATAATCTTAAATGGTTTGGAATCTGGTTATTTGAGAGACCATCTCCTTTCCCATATTATACTACCACAACTGCAATCAGTGAGGATGCTCATATTGGAGCTCCCATGTTATACTTAAACATTTGTTAACGTTAAATACCTGAATAATCTTATTGACTTCAGTGGGACTACACATGCTAAAAGTTACTCTTGTGCTTACATGCTTTTGCAGACTATCTCGCAGAATCAAGTCCTAAATGAAAAAAATAAGTATACTGTTGATGTAGTAATATAGATAATGTTGCCATTCTGCCCTTTATGTTCTTTAATAATGTTTGTTGTGGGCAGAGCTCCACACTGACTTTTAAATATTGCAGAATCTTGGTTTCAAGAAACCCAGTCTTACAAATGACATATTATACAAACTATATTTCCCAATCAGGGAAGAATAAAATCACATAATGAAAGTGATGTTGAAGAACAAGTTGGCATCCCCTCACATTATGATGACATCAGTACATTGGACATAGCTTGGTCGTGGCCTGAAGGAAGAAGAAAATGTAGTATATCATAATTTTACTAACTGCTCAGTCCTCAATTATTTTATAAAATTGAGGTTCTACATTTTAAAGATGTTAAAAAACACAATTAGTATGGCTTGATCCAGGAAAGTGTGCTATAGTTAGAACTGAGATGCTTTAGAAGAAACACCTCAGAAGTTGTCAAGCAAAAAAAATCCTGTTTCACCACATGAAGCCTGAGTAGTTGGGAGGAGGAAAAGAATTGTTCCACATGACTGTCAGGTACAGAGCAAACAAAGCCACTCTGTGTCTGTAGTACTGGCTTCAGCACACTGCATAGGAGGTTTGGTCTGTAGATTTGCTAAGTTCGTGGAGCTGCAGATCACACTCCAGCTCATCGCCAGTTCTTCTTTGTATTGTCATAGAGGCAGAAACTATAGAGTGGCACTCAGCAGCTCACAGTGGGTGCAGAATCCTCATGCATGCATGGGCCTTCCATAACCTAATACACACGACAGTGGACCCACAGCATATTTGTTGCTTTGGGGGTCTTACACATACATGGGAGCAAGATTTATCCCAGAATCTGACCATTCCCCATTTTTCATTTTCATTAGCACCACAGTTAACCCAAATAAACTGACCATGGAGATGTGGTAAGGGAAATTTAGAACAGCCAATCTAAGAAATTCTATAGGCATTTAAATAAAATTAATGTTGTTCCAGATTAGGAATATACACATGATTAAAAATAACAATGATCAGAACTTTCCTGAGATGCAACTAGACAACCAAATGTTTCCAATCAAAGGTGAATATTTCTATTTTAAAACTTGCCTTTGAAGCCTGCAACACATTGACATGAGAAGTAGCCAATTAAATCCATACAGGTGGCCCCATTTTTGCAGGGTGAACTTGAACATTCATTAATCTCCACTTCACAGAAGGGTCCTTCATATCCAACCATGCAGCGACAGCTGTAATTATTCAAGTTGTCCTGGCAGAAGCCATGATTTGAGCACTGGTTTCCAATGCAGTAATCTATGTTAAGCTCACAGAAGGAGCCAGTGTATCCCAGAGGACACATGCACCTGAAATGCACAAGGGAAAATTAACAAAATTAGCTACTAATGCTTCTGTGCATCATAACTAGGGCTAAGTAAATTATCTTTAATTTGATTAAGCGTGAGTCTTATGACTATGAAATATTTCATGAATGGACTGTGATTTTCTCAGATGTTATTATTTGAGACTATTCACTGAATAATTCTGGTTCAGTAGTTTTCTTGTAATAGTTAATTGGACGTATTTGGTAAACAAAATCACAGCTGTTTAGACTAGACATATAGGTCATGTATCATAGACTCTCAGGGTTGGCAGGGACTGCAGGAGGTCATCTAGTCCAACCCTCTGCTTAAAGCAGGACCAATCCCCAGACACATTTTTACTCCAGATCCCTAAATGGCCCACTCAAGCATTGAACTCACAACCCTGGGTTTAGCAGGCCAATGCTCAAATCACTGAGGTATTCCTGGCCATACACTCATTTGCATAAGTATCTATGGAAAACAAACAGAAAAGTATTACAAAGTCAAAGCAAAAACCTTTGAATTCAGATGAGTATTTGCAGAATATTTTCTTAATAATAGTCACACAGTTCCAGGAATGAGAAATATGGCAACATCCCCCCTCTCCTCTCCCAGATGGTAAATTTGACACCATCAGCTCAGGATTAAACAAAAACTGTGAATGGCTAGCCAACTATAAAAGCAGTTTCTCCTCCCCTGGTGTTCACACCTCAACTGCTAGAAGAGGGCCTCATCCTCCCTGTTTGAACTAACCTCGTTATCTCCAGACTGATTCTGGCCTGCATATTTATACGTGCCTCTGGAAATTTCCATTACATGCATCTGACGAAGTGGGTTTTCACCCACGAAAGCTTATGCTCCAATACATTTGTTAATCTATAAGGTGCCACAGGACTCTATTTCATTATAACACCGTATTCTTTCTTATCCAGATATAGTCACAGAATGTTTGTATGCTGTATTGGAAATATGGTCCCAGAAACAATAGTACAGACATCCGCTGGACTATGGATTTGATCCTGCACATGTAAAACTGTGCTCCACAAAACACATGAAGATTCACATTAAAAACAATCTTGTCTGTTGGGTTCTATTCTGGATCTGCCAAAGGGCTGCTATGTGACTTGGGCAGGTCATGTCTCTGCTCTGTGCCTGTTTTGCCTCCCATCTGCTGTTTGCTTAGACTGTAATCTCTCACGGTAAGTAACAGTCTCTTGCAATGTGTTTGTACAACTTCTAGAACCTTAGGTCCCCTTTTTCAGTTGAGGCCTGTAGATGCTAATGTAATACAAACATTATTATAATCATTTTCAACCTAAACTAGCTCCTGGCATCTCCATCTGGGAATTTCCAGATTAAAAACGAATATTACTTAATGTGGGAGCAGAGCAGTTACAGAACAAAACCCTGCTGGCAATTTGATTGGATTTCAAAAGTTACCAAGTGGAATGCTCTAGATTGGTATATTTATTGGGGAAGCATAGGGAAGACCAGTAACATGGATTCATGGTTTCACACAAAGTAAACCAAACAAAACAGAAATCTGAAAGTGCTTTAATACAAATAGCAATCAATGCAGTGTATTAATTCCACCTACAGGAAGTAGTCACAGAGCCCTAGACACCACTGGATTAAACTGTTATGGTCATGTTTATCTTTTTTAGTTGTAATCCAATGATGTGCAGGTGAATTTAGAATAGGCTTCTCGCTCTCTCCATTTTCTGTGGGGTTACCCATTAGGCAAACATGCCCTTCTGGTGTGCAAGTGGCCCTAGTGAGGGTTCTTTGTACTGTTGCCATGGAGCCTTCAATGCATATAGGGTCACTACAACTGCTGAGAACATTCCAAGGTAGCAGGACCTGATCCCATTTGAATTTGCATCATATGGGATCCTTCTTTAATTCCCTCAACAGACTCAGGACTCCAGGGTTGTGAAAAAAAACACATTGTTCTTGCTCTTTATGCCCCCAGAAAGGAAATAATGTAGAGTGACAAGTATCAGAGGGGTAGCCATGTTAGTCTGGATCTGTAAAAGCAGCAAAGAATCCTGTGGCACCTTATAGACTAACAGATGTATTGGAACATGAGCTTTCGTGGGTGAATACCCACTTCATCAGATGCATGTAGTGAAAATTTCCAGGGGCAGATATATATATATATATATATATATATGTCCTGGACTCTTCAATGTAGAGTCAGTGAGGAGTTCATGTTTTTTGAAAGAATGGGATGAGGGGTAAAATTTTCTGTTTATTATTTTCTTTTCCACTCAAGTCTTTTCATTTTTTTGATTTTCTATTTTACTCAGAAGTATTTACATGAATATAACATGGAATCAAAAGGTTTTTGATACCAGAAACATAGAGTCTCATTTCAGTCTGTGAATGAAAAGTTTAACTATTCTAACAAGAGTGAAGTGAGGAGAATATCAAGATTCTTCTTGTGCCTATTAGGCTTTTTAGAGGACAATAAGTAAACTGTAAGGCCTAAAAATGAGAGGAGTTGGGAAGAAAAAGGGGAACTCGCTTCCCTCTCATTTCCCCTCCTTCCCAGTGTATTTTTTTTCAGAATAAAAATACAGGTCATATTGTAAAGGGGATGGATTGAGTAAAGGAGGGTGGCATGATTAGTGAAATCACTAGTGGGAATCACAACTTTGTGTTGCAGGAGCAGCCATGAAGTACCATTACTCATGTTATAGCTTGTGAGGAATAGGGTGTGGAAACACATTTTTCACTCGTCATCTGCAAATAACCACTGCACAAAGCCAGTTTATTTGAATTGTGCACAAGGAGGGAGGACTTGGGCGATAAGACCTTAATTTGCTCAGTACAATGTAGGACTAGGGTGATAAGCCCCTAATTTGCTCAGTAGAATATGATATCAAATTCTAATAGTTTGTTGCTATACAGGTAAATATACCTTCTAGTTTAAATATCATTCACACATCTATAATACAGAAATAGTCAAAACTGGGAGCAATTTAAATGATTTCACACTGAATATGCACTCACTAAACCCACAAAGGACACTTTTATGCCTACAAGATGGTTATTTGTTTGTGTAAATCTACATGTGTGCTCAGAGTAGTACTTAGGTTGCAGTTACACAATTAGTTAACAGTTGACTATTTTGCAGACACAAACATGAGTTTTTGTAGGACCAGTTGGTGTGGGTGTATTTTGTTGATGCAGCTATTGAACCAACCTTTCAAAAGTTGGCTCGTACTTTTTAAAACATTTGCAATATAGTTAGATTACAAGAAATTAACACAAGATGCCAAACTCTGTGTTAACACTGAAAAGATGTATTACTTAACTTTTAGCTTTTTTACTCTAATTAAAGAGAAGGAAAAATATAAGAAAATGGCATTCAACTAATTTTAGTTAATCCTATCACTGAATTGTTTATTTTCCTATATATTTTCTGTTGCTTTTGACTTTATTATAATTTTATGAAGTCCTAGATCAGCTATACAGAAGAAAAGTATCTATGATGCTGGAGTTTCATTCTTGTGTTTCTCTGTTCTATAATAAAACATGTTACACTTCTACCTCGATATAACATGACTTTATATAATATGAATTTGGATATAATGCGGTAAAGCAGTGCCCTGGGAGGGCAGAGCTGTGCACTCTGGTGGATCAAAGCAAGTTCTATATAATGCGGCTTCATCTATAACGTGGTAAGATTTTTTGGTTCCTGAGGACAGTGTTATATCGAGGTAGAGGTGTATTATGAGTATCATATTTCACAATCTTCAAGCATGTGCACAGATCCAGAAAAACTGAACCTGGAATGAATATCTATGTCCTATATTTGTCCTAGAGTGATTATAACTGGATGCCTTCAGTTGTAATAGATCCACTTCACCAGATAGCTCCAGCTATCATTTACATGGATAGACTCTTCATTTTACAATATTGCCCAGAAAAAAAGAGCTTTGCCTTGCCATTTCAATGTGAAAAGTTTGCTTAGCAAGCTGTTAAATACAGATCACTGCTTTCTCAAATATACACTAGCTGCTAATTATTTTCTATGTGTAAAACATGATTAGAAAATAGCATTATAAAGAGTAGACTCTCCATACTACATGGAACAGAGTAGCTGAGATATATAGCTATTCATGCCTACAATAGTATTTAACATTTCCAATGTAAAATCCATAGTCTAATGGTATTGAAACAGCCTTTGTTCAATCAGCATTTGCTGTATACAAACAGAAGCATTTCTAATGCTCTTAGTATAAAATTATGTTTCTTCAGTGAAATACTGGTCACCCTTTATTTTAAGGTGTAATTTATAGATTATAAAGGATTTATACACGCTTAAGATATTTTAATAAATGATTACTCAATAGATATAATTTTTCTAGCTTCCAGAAATTCAACAGGTCTCTATAGCCATAATTTATATCTCTATCTATAATCTTCTAATGATGTGCTTACAACCATGTATAACACATACTATTCACGTTTGTAACATACTTATAACATCTGTTAATCATTTATTAACTCTCTACAAAACTTCTACAGATGGAACTGTAAAATAAAGTGGGACAAATATTTTTGAAATATCACACAACAAATATTAATGAGTTTGGTTTGTAAAGTGCTGAATATATTATTACACTTCACCAAAAATTGGCTTCCTTTTTTCTTTTTTTACACAGAATTGTTCTGGACTGTACAAGGTTTGGCCCAGATCTACAAAGGGATTTATGGTGCTTAAACCCCAGATTTAGGTGCCTATATCCCAGTTTTAGACAGCATTGTTTTAGATCACACCCTTTCCCTAACCCTCCTACTCCCTCCACAACTGCTGGCTATGCCTGTAGGCACTTCAACTAAATTGGCACTTAAACGTCAGCTGTAAAAGTTCCTTATGCCTCTAAATTTCAGCCTCTGGGCATGTACACTGATGCATCACTCTAGGCCAGCGGTTCTCAAATTGTGGGTCGTGACCCTGTTTTAATGGAGTCACCAGGGCTGGCATTAGACATGCTGGGGCCCAAGGGTTACAGCTTGGGGAGTGCTCAGGCTTCAGGAACTACTCCTGGGGTTGTGTAGTATTTTTTGTTGTCAGAAGGAGCTTGCAGTGCAATGAAGTTTGAGAATCCCTGCTCTAGGCATCCAGATGCCTATCTCCTGCTTTAGCCCCCAGCGTAATCTACAGATTGGGGAAGATAGGCAAAGTTGGCAGGGGCATCAATTCAGTAGATATAAAATTGCTGGGAGGGGGGAATAGGCATACTCCCTTTTAGCCCAGTTGTTAAGGTACTCACCCAGGATCTGGAAGACTTTGGTTTAATTCACTTTTCTGCCTGATGAGAAAAAAGGAACTCCCCATCTGAAGGGAGAGTCTTAAGCACTGCACTATGGAATATTCTGAGGCGAATCTCTTTTGTAGAAGCTGTTCTGATTTGGTTAAATAATTGAACAATGAAATATTAGTTAGGCCAGCAAAAGGGAGCTCTACAGACCAGTGATTAGAGCACTCCCTTAAGAGGTAGAGAACCCCTCTTGAAATCTCTTTTTCTCGTCAAGAGGAGGAGAAAATTGAACTGGGATCTACCAGAGCCTGAGTGACTACTCAGACCAAGGGGATAAAGCTTACAAGGGAGTCCTCATTACCCTCTGGCCATTTTGTGTGGAGATAGGAAGGTACCAAATTCATTCTCACCAGAAATAGTTTAGGCACCTAAACTGCGAGAGAAGAGTTCCTGGCTGTGGATTGCAATAGAGATAGGCATCTCCCTGCAGCCCAGACTCAGGCAGCAAACTCCATGAGAAGCACAGGGTTCAGGATGAACCCTTCTCATAAGCATCTCCCATTGGTTAGCATAAGTGGTTTCCTGCCTACACATCCCATGTGTACTTAGTGGAAGTCAATTCACAGACGAAGAACCAGGCAGTGAAGAGGTGGTGAGGTGGTGGATCCCAGTCTTAAGCATCTGTCTCTCCTCATTCACTGTACAGGGAGCTTAGGCATCTAACTCAGGCTTTGCAGATGCCAGTTTTGATCCAGTGATTTTCTAGGTACCTGAAAGTTAGGCATTGGAATGCTGAATATTGTGCCTAAGTCCCTTTGTGTGTCTAGGGCTTTGTTTCCATCCCCTGATTTTTTTTTAAACTTAGTGCCAGGTACATGTACTAGCTTGTTAAAAGCTACTCTAGTTTCACTGAGTGTGGACAGTTTTAATTGACATAGTGTACATGTCTTAGCTTGAATAAAATATAATATAAATCCAATCTTGTGGGATTTGGTGACAATTAACTTATTGTATGTTTTGATAACATTAACATTCTTATAAGACTGTGAACAATCCAAGATGTTTAAAATATGTTATTTTATTCCAGATAGCTTTTTTCTGAGGCTTAGTGTTTTATGTTAAACACTGCTCTGATGTAGCTTTGACATACACCTGAACTTCAAAGAGCTCTTCCAATCATTCTGTAAAAGTGTAATATTCATCAATCATCTCTAAGTAATTAAAAGGTTCTTATACATGTCCTAGCAAAAGTACTATTATTATGTTAGCCTCTAACGAACATGGCCTTGCATTCATATCCTGACCTCTACAATAACAACATACTGAAAATGCTACCAAAACCTTTGAGAGAAGGGTTGATTTGCTATTTAAATTTGCTACAAGGCTAAAATGGGTCTCTGCAACAAAATCAAATACAGCTATAAAGTGGGGAAAAAATCTCTGGAACATTCATATTTCTGTAAAAGCATGACAATTAGTGCACATTGTCCATTTCAGTTTTAAGTCAACATTTCTCTTGCCCTATCTCCATTGTCACCCTTCTGCTCATCAACTTCTCCAAAGCCAGGCCCTATTGACAGACTCAATGCATCAGAATCTCTGCTGATACCTGGGTTAACACTGGAGATGGGTAGGGAGGCGGCACTGCAAAAAAGCTTTGTTTGGGCATTGAGGTAATAGTGGCCAATGCTTTGGTGAGCTTAAACACAAAAAAGAAGCTTACAAGAAGTGAAAACTTGGACAGATGACTAATGATGCATTAGAAGATCTGCTGACGGTGCGCCAAGGGAAGTGATTATTCCCCCTCTATTCAGCACTAGTGAGGCCGCATCTGGAGTATTGCATCCAGTTTTAGACCTCCCACTACAGAAAGGTTGTGGCAAAATTGAAAAGGGTTCAGTGGAGGGCAATGAAAATGATTAGGGGGATGGGGCACATGACTTATGAGGAGAGGCTGAGGAAACTGGGAAGAGAAAAGAGAGGTGGGATTTGATAGCAGCCTTCAACTACCTGAAGTGGAGTTCCAAAGAATTTGGAGCTAGGCTGTTCTCAGTGGTGGCAGATGACAAAACAAGGAACAAGGTCTCAAGTTGCAATGGGGAAGGTCTAGGTTGGATATTAGAAAAGAATATTTCACTTGGAGAGTGGTGAAGCACTGGAATGGGTTACCTAGGGAGGTGGTAGAATCTCCATCCATAGAGGTTTTTAAGATCTGGCTTGACAAAGCCCTGCCTGAGATGATTTAGTTGGGGCTGATCCTGCTTACATCAGGGGGTTGGATTAGATCCACCTGCTGAGATCTCTTCCAACCCTGATCTTCTATGATTCTAAGACTGGGTTAGATTCAGGATTGGTTAGCTCAGCACCAGTGCACACAAGTCTCTCCCACACTGAGGCCAATTTCTCTAGGAATACCTCCTATCTTCTCCAACAACCTAGTATCCATAGATTTCCCCTTCAAGTTCCAATGTGAATCTGAAAGAGGAAAAGGAGGTTTGGAGGAGTGAATTTGCCTGATCTCACTACAGCACATAATTAATCCCTGCTGCATGGAGGCAGACTGTTCACAAATTGCTGTTGGCTAATGGAAGAAACAACATTTTGCCTAGTATTTGAAATCAGAAGAAACTGAGTGGAGTCTTCACCTCAGCTTCTTGGTGGCAGCATTACATTCATGTTGTCTTTCTTCGCAGTCAGACAATACCAATTTACTCCCTGTGCAATCTTATGGATTTAAATGGGATTTCACAAGATGTAAAGCTGAATAGCACTTCTCTGATTAATCAGGAGCATTTCATGACTGTGAACCTGGATTGCACTCTACTTTTCCTGGAGTTTATCATGATTGATTCTTTTGTCTCATCTTGTACTGGTCTTGTCCTCTACATAAATAAGCTTCCTAATGTTTGTTCTAATGTCTCAGTAGTAATGTATTCTGCTGATACCATCTTGTTATCACTTCAACCATATCTAATGTCTATTCTAATGAAATGTTCATTGTGTCCAAGTGACTAATTATAATCTTATGCTTAATCACAATAGCTTGTTTTCTGTTTTGCTGAAAAAACATCTTCTAAAGCATTGTATGACCTACAGAACCTACCACAATTAAGCACAGAACTTGTACATGGTTGTGACACCTAAACATTGTGACATGGTTCCATCTTGCTTATAAAAACAAGACAAAACTGTATTACAAATATGGATTATAACTATATTTTAACACAATAAACTATGTTAAATATCTAAGAACTAATCATGGTAAGACCAGAAATTTAAGCATAATGCTTAAATATTGATTTGTAGCACAGATAGATCCTCAGTATTCAGGTCACTTCCTTGAAACTATGTTATGTAAAGCATTTCAAGCATTAGAGGACCATTTTCAAACTTGCTCAGAAGCTTTGTGACAAAATACCATGGTAAGCAAGCTAATTTTTAACTGAACCAGGATCTTTTTAAATTTTCATGGCTATTTATTTGACAAGAATTCTGTAGAATTAAACTAAGACATTTTCAATAAGCATCAGATAATTTTATTACAAAATTTAAACACAGTTTGTGTTACTTTTGTTCTAGCAATTCCACCCAAAATAATTCATGGAATTCTACATCAATTATGATGACTGACTGTTCACAAATTCCCTGTGAAGTTCCTTGAGATGATTTGGTTCCTGGGATGATGATGTATGACTTATGAATTTTGGATAATATTAAGCAATTATGAAGTTATTTCTAAGAAAATTGAGATCAATGTCAATACAACAGGCATCTATGATATGACAAAGGCCCCAAGAGCTAATGGTGTTTTTCTGTCTCTTTCTTTGTCCAACATTAAACAGTGACAAATAGGTTTGAGGTTATTTTTTTACAGAGACCTTGGATTTACTTGGTTACTTGACAAACACCCAAAACATTCATTCAAGTTGAAAGTTCATTGATTTAAACATGCACACACAAAGAACGACCAATTAAAACAAGCATTTATATGGAAACTGTGATTGAGTGATTATGCAAAACATAGTCAGACCCTATCGACATTTCTTATTTTCATTAATAACCTTTCTTTGAAAAATAGAAAGGGTTAATTTTACTTTCAGTCCTGCTGTGCAAAGGCATTTACTTATTCTGTTTTTGAGAGACAGACAGACACAAGGTAGAGGAGTAACAAGAAAGAAAAAAATATGAGTGAAATACAGTTTTTGTTGATGTTTTCAGAGCACTGGACTGCTCTTTATTTATTAGTGGATACTTTGCCTGGCAAGTTGATCATGATATTAGTTGTTGGGACCTCAGTTGGTATCCTGATCCAGATCATCATCTGATGATTGTATCCTTTGTCCTTAGACAAAGCAGGCATGAATCAATACAGTTAAGTTGATTTCAGAATTTGATGAAAAGCGAAAAGAATGAGAGGTACCATAGGGACAGTCAGAAAGCAACACAACAAAGAAAGGGAAAACAATACAGGATCTTACACACCTCTGTGATGTATGCACTTAATAATCCCCACTGGTGGGCTGAGGACTGAATATCATGATATTGTGATGACTTTCAGCACCCACAGATGGGAAAAAAAAATTTCTTGAGCAAGGCCAGGCAGCCTTCCTCTTAGTAAGAAAGTCAGTTCTGGTGTGCTCCTTCTGATTTGAGGTCAAGGAAGCTGAAATTAATTGTGGTGAGTTACAATCACGGTAAGTTGAGAGATAAGCTGGGGGGGCACGATTCTTATGTTTTTTTCCCCCAAAAGGCTCTTTTTAAAAAATTTGCCAAAAGGAGTAAAAGTGGGTGGCATATTTTACCCTCATTATTTTGTCCACTGATTAAATACATTTTCGTAAGGCCAGACTTGGAACAGGTAACCTCACTCCGACATTGTCTTGTTTACCAAGTCTGATCTCACCATAGTCCTTGACATATATCAGTAGGCCATTTTTGTTTGCACTAATTCAATTTTTCTGTTTGCCTTTTTTCTTGAATCTGTTCATGACATTTATTAATTGAAAATAATTTGACCTATTTTTCATGGTTAATTCTGAGACAGGCAAAAAGTCATAGGTTACTATCTTATGGACTTTAACACCCTTTTTCACATTTGTTTAGGGTAAATTTTAGGTCCAATAATTACAACATGCTGCTTTGTCTGTGTGTATCCCCCATATGTTGACAGGGATGTGTCATGTCTCTGCCAGACCAGGGGCAATTGTGGGTCATTAGAACTCAGTGAAAGACAACTTGGGACAATGACTTTCTTCAGGCAAGGAGAAGATTTTTTTCCCCTCTTGTTTAAAGGAAATGGGGAAGTGGAGACAGTGGAGATTCCCCAAGCAAGACAAAGAGAAATAGGTGACAAAGCAGATTGTAAAAAGACTCAGAAAGACATACACATCAAGTTTTGAGCACGAGAAGTGAAGACAATGAATTGCGCAAGGTCAGAAGAGGTGAGATGGAGATAAAAAGACTCCATTTTTTAGAATCTAAGCCATGCACTACAATGGGTCTCTGGAAAGCCCCAGACAACCCTGGCCCCAGCCCAAACAATGTGGAATAGTGAGGAAATTGAAGCAATCAAATGCATGTAGGGCAGGGGAAGGCAACCTATGGCACGCGTGCCAAAGGTGGCAAGCAAGCTGATTTTCAGTGGCACTCACACTGCCACCGCTCTGGGGGGCTCTGCATTTTAATTTAATTTTAAATGCAGTTTCTTAAACATTTGAAAAACCATATTTTACATACAACAAGCATTTAGTTATATATTATAGACTTATAGAAAGAGACCTTCTAAAAAGGTTAAAATGTATTACTGGCACGCAAAACCTTAAATCAGAGTGAATAAATGAAGACTCGGCATGCCACTTCTGAAAGGTTGCCGACCCCTGATGTAGAGTTTACTATTTTTTGTATATATATGTGTATATTTCAAGTGCTAATAAAGATATAGCAATAGTATGGTAGAATCCCAAGCAAATGCGTTTGTAAGTTACACGTACCATGTGGCCCGTGGAAGAGATAAATGAGAAGGTTCACATCTTCAGGTGAAGTTCTGGGAGAGGATGTGGTTAAATTAAAGGAGGTGGGAGTTGGAGAGATCAATACTGAATATATGGGCTGGCATCTCAGAACTGCATGATAGATAGAGGATCTACACCCCAAGAGTCTCTTGGGACAGAGACAATGTCTGGGCTCTGTCCAGACTCTGGAGGTATAATACATATGGGCTCAAGTGGCTGGTGAGTGGCCCAGAAGGTGTGTATGAAGGGTGTTGATTGGACCTGTGACATTCCTTTAACTTGCTTACACATATAGTATGAGTCTATGGAGAAGATCATAAAAATATGCTCACAGAAAACATGGCTTCACTCAGTTATCACTGTAATAGTCATATTAGATATGAACAGATTTGGTATGAAGTAGAAAAGGAAAGAAATCATAGCCATGGTGGCCCTCATTATTGTACATTCAACTCTCCTTTACTGTGATTTCTGTACTCAAAATCTACACCTTAAAATATTCTGGCAGCTTCACACAGAATCATAGAATAGGGAGGGACCTCAAGAGACCATCTAATCCAGTCCCTTGAATAGTACAATAGAACCATCTTAATATAACTAAGACATCTCAGCAGAAATCTTATTGTCTCAAGCTGGCCCTATTTAAAAGTACTTTAATTTAAACAGGATACTGAAAAAAAAGAGCAAAAATAATATTCACATTATTTCATTTTGAGCTGCTCTTTAGTAAAACTTCTAGGGCTGGATCCTCTGCTGTGACAGAGCTGTACTTATTGCAGAACTGAAGGAGGGATGAGCAAAAGTGGCTTTAAGCTATCTTTACACTACTGCAAATGCAGGACAAGCGCAACCACTGATGTAAGTTACAGCTGCCTCTAAGCACTACTAATACACATCCACTAGCTATGCCTCCAAGATGCTCTCTATACAATCAGAAACCAATGGAGCACAAGAAATCCCCTGTCACACAGTATATACTGGGGAAGGGAGAGAAGGAATAAGAGAGTACATTGGAGTCCTGTGATGGCACTAAGCCATCAAAACAGAGTTTAATCAATGTGAAACTATTAGAGTGCAGCACAGGATACTGCCTTGAATCTGGAAACTATTACAAGTATTTATGTTAATATATAAAATTCCACATCTTTTCAAAATTTAGTTAAGTACTACTTAACCCAGTGATTAGGATATTCAGTCTCACCACATGCCATGCCTTATCAGAGATGTGGTTGTCTTTCCTTTCTCTCTCTTTCCCTCCTTTTAGTGTATTATTTTTCTTTAAAAATATTTTCCCTCCATTTCTTCTTCTTTTTTATAACTCCGTCCCTTGGTGACTCCCACATCTCTCTTTCACACCTTAGTAACTCAGCAGATCCATTTTTCTACCCATCAGATGGCTACAGGCTGCTCAAAATGGGGGCATCCATTCATCCCATGCACTGAAGGCAATGAGAACAGAGAAGTCTAGATTGGCTGACTGTTGGCTGAATCATACACATGTGAACGACTTCTATGGCCAGCTACATTAAATGCCTTTATGGGATCAGGCAGCTACCTTCCACTTCACTGCAGCAGCAGAAGTATGTTGTGTGGAAGAAGGTGTATGGTTGATCTAGATAGTGTAGCTTTCCTTACTATCACTGTTTCTCTTTTATGCCCTGTATCACCCCAAAAATAGTCCAGGGACCCTCTGCTCCTAGCTGGAAAACAATTTTTTTGTCCTGGTCATATGCACCCTCAATATGTGAAATTTATGCCAATTCTGTTATGATAAAACAGCAGTCATTGCTGTTCATCACTAGGCTAAATTAGTTCTTTAGGAGAAGTCTCTGTACAACAGCCTTATCCCAATCAAGCATGTGTCAATTAAGTGGAATGTTCTGTACTTTTAAAGACAAAAGATTAACCATTTTAATAAGGGACTGCTCTACAAAATACATTAAAATTGTTCTGCTTTTGTGTAGTTCTAAGAACATTTTTACAAGCTTTCTAAGGAACAATCTGTCACAAATACTAGTCAATAAAAAAAATCACCAATAGTTAGAGGGGAATAGCAATGTATTTTGAAAATCCTCTTTTGTATGAACCATGTGCTTGTGAAAGGTGTCAGATTGACAACACTTCAGGCAAATGTCCTTTTTTTCCAAAGAATAGATTTAGAACAGACAACAACTGTGACAGCACTGCAGGCTGGTTCATTATGAAGAGAACCATGTAATACTTTTCATTGATCATGTGATTCTTCAGTATGTCACATGGCTATCATCACCCTCAGCATTAGATACCTAAAATAATGTATTTATGCAATTTTGAGGATAAATCTTTTATACTTGATGTGCACTTAGAACTGTGTATGAGCCCACTACTGCTAAAATAGCAAACCCAGGACAGTATCTCTTGCAAAACAGCCACTTTATTTTCTCTGGGTCTAATCCTGTCTCTTATAAAAATCAAAATTTAATAGGACTAGAATATTCCCCTTTTTGTATTAAGTGGTCAGGGTTTCTCGTTTCTTACATTGTTTACAATATACTCTAGTTATTCTAAAAGCCAGGCTGATTTTCCTGTCTTCAGCGAAGCAGAAAAAAATCTCTATGTGAATGAGAATAAAAGACTGGATGGATTCCCCATTTAAAAAAAAAATGTTCATTGATACTGAAAATTCTGTCTTTCCCAAGTAAAGTATTGGTACAGTCTGAGGTTTCATTTTTTGCCACAGTACTCTGAAAAGGTACATTAATAAGAAGATAGCCAAACAGACTATTTGGTTTGTTTCAGAGTTGAGAGTCCAGGACTAGCCACATTAGGTGTTCTCTGACACAGTTTTCTATACAATTGCATGGATGGTAGAGTTATTTCATATTAATTTAGGAACTGAAGAAAGGAAAAGAGAGAAGAAACATGTTTCATTTGACTGTTCTATGCCAGGTAGGTGTATTTGTGCACTGATTTATTTGTGTTTTATTTCAACTAACACTCAGTACCTCTACAAGCTGAGAAATCAAGACTGTAATTTGCATTTTGGATGTGTGGAAAAATGGGAAAGAAAGACCTGCAACAACTCAGCAGCCTATTACCATGAGGCAGCACTCTGTAACCAAGTATCAGTCTCAAGAAACTAAACCCACTATCAACAAGAGAAAAATTATAAAAAGAGAGGGCTGCACTTACGGCATCCCACTACCTTGATTTCTTCATGGTCTTCTGCTCATCAACTGCATTTGAGCGTGACGGATACACTGTTATCAATTACGCTGCTGTTGTTGCTCTGTCCAGTGTCAGAAGGTTGACCACGTACATGACTGATACTGGGTTCCAGGGAAGTCAGCGTTTAGTTGATAACCTGCAGGTATTTTACAACTCCTGTCCAACTTGGCATTTCATTATCGGCCCACTTTTACTTATTATGCTCGAGCTGTGCAACTAATTCACCCCAAGAACAGACACCAGAGATGAAAAATTGCTTGTTGCTTGTCTTTTTTAAAGTTTACTTGTCTTGGTTCCCCTTTTCGCCTGGTAAATAATATCTTTTCAAGATATGTGGGAGATTATTGTTGGTTTGCAAAGGATGATAGACAGTGGCAGAGAAAAAAGCTGTGAGACTCGAAGTCTAAGGAAAAGGAAAAGACAAAGACAAAGCAAAACAAGAGCTGATGAGATCCTGATTCAGCTCTCAAGTGCACTGGTGTAAACCAGAAGTAATTCCACTGAAATCATTGGAGTTACAAGAACATAAGATTGGTGTTATGAGCTCATAGGACCTGATCCAGCTCTACTGAAATCATGCCAACTTTGGCAGTGACTTCAGTGGGCACAATCATAAGCCCATACTTGAAATCATAAGCTAGGACAGACAGCTACATTCATTGGTGCATTACACATCATTTAAGCTGGCTGTGTAATTAAGCCCTGCACCCCAGAAATTTTTTCCCTTAGCATAAGTATCCTTCAGAGGTAGATCCAGCATGTCTGACACTAACACATCCCCTACAGGAATCTCAGTGCAGGGGTACCTATTTTGATAAATAAGAGACAAATAAAAGACAGAGATAACAGTATATAAAATAATGAATAGTCTAGAGAAGTTAGATCTGGAGCTTCTGTTCTGTCTCATAACACAAGAAAAGGGAACAGTCAATGAAATTGACAGGTGGCAAATTCAAAACTGATAAAAGGAAATACTTTTTTTCGTGACATGTGTAATTAGACTGTGGAACTCACTGACATAGGAAGTTGTTTAGGTCAAGAACTTAGCAAGAGTCAAAAAGTGTTTGGATATTTACATGGCTAACATAATATCCAGAGTCGTCATAGTTAATGCTCACAAACATTTTGGAATATATTTTAAAGCTCATGATTCAGGGTTTAAGCCAATCTCTACTATTAGAGATCAGTATGAGACCTACTATGGGGGAAGATACTCCATATCTGTCTACTGTGTAGTTCTGACATGACACGTTTCTTTGAAACATATGGTGTTGGCCACTGTCAGGTAGGATGCTGAACTAAACACCCAGTATGACATTCCTATGCCTGATTCCTGGCTCTCGGCACAGTCCATAACAATCACTGCAGACAAAGATTAAGTTAGACATGTGCTGTTGCTACTCTACCATGTGCTGGTACCTGAATCTGCCTCCAGTAACTTCAAGATAGCACAAGAAACACCCAGTTCAGCATTAGCACAGGATGAATTCCTCCCAGTGTATATGTAGTGAGTTTTTTAAATTAAGTATTATTTATTATAATACTCTGAACAGATTAACTGTGTTTGCTCAGTATTTAATTATTTCAAATACTAACTGAAATATGAACTGTACACATATTCATAAATGGATTAAAAGGTTGTTTAGTTCCACTGTGGCTTTTGTAAGCACCTCTGGCCTCTGAAGAAATAATGTTAAGTAAGTTATTACAGAAATACTTCTTAAGAAATTACGACATATAACCACATACCTTCTAGAGCTACACCAAAGTAGGGGAAAGCAGTCACCTCTTTCACTAACAGTAGAAGCCTATTATCGTTACAGACGGTTGTGCAGATCACAGAACCTAGTATTCTGTTAGAGTGCGATTTTAACTTGGTAAAGCTTTACATTTTCTTAGTGAGATTCATTCAAAATTAAATTATACATACTGCATAAGAAGTTATATTGAATAGGTCAAGACTACTGGAAAATGAACAGGAAATTTAGGCTTTAGTATCAACCAAATCAGTCGTCTTTATGGGAAAGATTTTTTCGACATAACTTTCCGAATTGCAGACCTCAAAACTATTTCTATAAAGTAGGATATGTTTTAAGCATAAAACAAGTTTATCATAAAATTGTAATCATAATAATACTTCAGGGTAGCAACAAGAATAGATAATCTATGAAGCCCTGAAACAGCATTTTGATCCATGTGGGCAGACTCAGATACCTGGGTGGAGTCCCACTGGGGCTGGTTTCAGTGGGGCTTTTATAATGGTGAGCTCTCACCCCTGTATAATCAGATTGCGGGATCAGGGCCACAGCTTATTTAATTAAAACTACAGTTAATTGGTTATAAATATGTAAGTACAAGGTACTCTCCTTTACTGATTACAGTGTAATTAAAGAGCTACTTAGCAACTCTAAAAATAACGTATAGTTCCCCCTAAATTTATGTTCTTCTCCTAATCAGGATTAGAATGTCAGGAACATTCATACCAATTAAATACAACACCTATAATGAAATGGGTCCCTCTCAAGGCAGACTCCAAAAATATTCCTGTCATTGGAGGGATCTTTCACTTTGAGGAATAATTAAATGAAAACCTATCTATAGGCCATGCTAAATCAGTCCTAAACATTTCCCCCTTTCAAAGGGTATAGTTGAATGATGTGTACATATACCTGAAAGGGATATCTCAAACATGTATATATGTTTGTAGCAGGCAACAACTCACTGGTGAGGCACCTCCTGCTGGTTGTCCAGGGAATTAGTGTTTCCAGCCTCTGCAGCACCCTCTGCAGGCCAGTGTCCCACTTGCTGCTGGGCCCGAGTCCCTCCTAGACCCCAGTGCCCCTTTCAGGCCAGCTCCTCTAGCCTTCTTCCAGCCCTCCTCCACTTCAGTACCCTGCTCAGCTCTCCAGCAGCCAGGCTCTTCTCTCTCTACAGGCAGAAAGAGAGACTCTGCTCCCAGCCCACTGCCCTCTTATAAGGGTCAGCTGGGCCCTGATTGGGGAGTGGCTGCATCTGTGACTGGTTCCCCAATCAGCCGAGGCTTGCTGCTTTCCCTAGCACCAGCCCTCTCGCCACCTCAGCCCTCTCCCAGGGCTGATTTCTGAGTTCTATTATTCCCTTTGGTGTGTATATGCATTTGACAATGGATTACTTCAATAGACATGCTGACTTCCAGTAGGTATAACTCCTCATCCAAACTGGAAATGCAGCACTTTATTTTAATTAATAAGAGGTAGCGTTGCCTCCAGAAGTCCTGATTTAGTACTCCACCATGTTAGTAGAAGGTATGTAAAACTTAAGTTAAAGAAAGAAAACTCTTGAGGCACATTGTTATGACTCTTTTGCTCCTAATTATATACCAATGACCATGATTCCTAATTCCATCAACGTTGTAAAGAGTGAGTCCTAGTCCCTCTCTGCTTCAGCCAGAACTGCTACATATGCTGAAGATCTTCACATAGTGCTCAAGAGGAATAATAAAGGGCAGGGCCCTTATTTTGCTCTTTCTTACAATGATTGTATGCCTACGTGACTCCATTATCTATAATAGAAGTACTCCTGATTTACAACAGTGCAACAGGAGAATTAGACACAATATCCTTAAAATTAATAAATCTTTATAAAACCTGAAATAAAACACTAAACAAAACCACTTCCTAAATAGAGCTTTTAACCTAAACAAAGGAGAAGTGCCACAGACTCTGGGAAGTCCACTAGGGACTTCCTACTGCTATCATTTTACATGGAAGATGCTCAGATATTACAGTGATGGGCAACAACATAAAACCCTCAGACATACAGCTATATCTGAAAAGGGTCTGCTATTGAAGTATGCCTTCATGGAAATAGGAGACTACAGTCCTATTGAATTTAATACACAGTTGACATTTTATCTATCTAATATCTCTCTGATGTGCACAGCTAGTTCTTCTGTACTCCTAATCCTTGAAGAGAAATAGATGAGTGACAGGAGCTCTGATTGGTTGTTAGAGAACACAAGGAAGCTGGAAAACATCCTGCTAATGTTCCACCAGAAAGGAGTTTGAGCTGGGCAAGAGTTTAAGCAAATAGTAAATTTGCAGAAAAAAAATGGATTTTACAGGGTATCAAAACTATTTGTGAATTCAGTGAATAGTTTCAGCCAACATACACAATGGCTTTTTTTACATCTTCCAAATTGACAATGTTTTGAAATGTCATTTCTAATCAACAGCTGAAACTTTTTTGTTCAATCCAAATGGTATGATATTTCACATTGTGGAATAATCAAGGTGCAAACTTCATGCATGAAGAACATGGTGGTAAGTAATCTTTTAAGTTTAATATACTAGGTTTGTCATAAACAGATGGTCAAGGGTTAATGTCTCTTTTACCTGTAAAGGGTTAAGAAGCTCAGTGTACCTGGCTGACACCTGACCAGCTGACCAATAGGGGAACAATATACTTTCAAATCTTGGTGGAGGGAAGTCTTTTGTTTGTGCTGTTTGTTGTTGTTCGCTCTCGGGACTGAGAGGAACGGGACATCATTCCAGGTTCTCCAATCTTTCTGAATCAATCAGTCTTTCATGTTTCCAAATAGTAAGTAATAGCAGGCAAGGCGGATTAGTCTTATGTTTGTTTTCTCAACTGGTGAATGTGTCTTTTGCTGGAAGGATTTTTACCTCTGTTTGCTGTAACTTTGAATCTCAGGCTGGGGGGGGTCCCTCTAGTCTATATGAATCTGAGTACCCCGTAAAGCATTTTCCATTGTGATTTTACAGAGATAAATTTTACCTTTTCTTTCTTTAATTAAAAGCTCTCTTTTTAAGAACTTGATTGATTTTTCCTTGTTTTAGAATCCAAGGGATTGAGTCTAAACTCACCAGGGATTGGTGGGGGAAAAAGAAGGGGGGATGGTTAATTCCTCCTTGTTTTAAGACCCAAAGGGTTTGGGTCTTGGGTTCCCCAGGGAAGGTTTTGGGGGAACAGAAGGTGTGCCAGACACTACTTCTGGCTGGTAGCAGCGTACCAGATTTAAGCTAGTAATTAAGCTTAAAAGTGAACATGCAGGTCCCCACTTCTTGAACCCTAAAGTTCAAAGTGGGGAAAAAACCTTGACAAGGCTTAAAATGGATCGTAGTATAATTGTTAATTAGAGTTACACATCTAACTTCCTATTCACCACATTGACGGTTTGTTGCTATCTGTTTGTTCTTAAAACTAGTTCATACCAAATAAGGCTCTTGAGATATCCCTTATCACAAGTGATACCTACTTTGACTGAAAGTCGAATGGCAAGAATCTAAAAAATTGAGTAACTGCAGTAGTTATACTCAGCAGCTCTTGTTCTAGTCTTTAAAACTAAAAGGTTGATTGGGAAAGCAAAATCACAAATTACATTATTTTACCTACTGAGAATATGTACTCCTGAGAAATCCATTAATTTTTGAAAGAGAAATATTTCAGTTCTCATAAAAATTGTTTGGATTGCCACCTAGAATCAGAAATCCTTGTTCCTGTAATCTGCCTCCACCTTGTTTTTGAGGACTAGGTAAAGTCAAGTTTTTGCCTCTCTGCTGAAGCTGTTAGTTAATGCAGGCCTGATGGTTTCAGTGATGTGTGTGCTTGTTCCACAGAAACTGGTTTGATCATCAACATATTTGCCTTCTAAAGACTGAGATGCCAGCAAATGATAAGTATGTTTTATTGTTTTGACCTTGAATAGGATTTTAGCCAGTAAGTAAATGCAAAACGCCTTGTAGCCCATTACTATTTTCCAAAGCCATTCAGTCCCTTGAGACTTCTTAACACTGATATAGGACAAATGGCCAAGAGGCATATAATATCAATCATTTACTGTTCTACAGGTTCACGTGTGATGGTCTGTACCCATGAATTCATCCCTTACACACTATTGTAATAATCTTTGGGCAAAGTATGTCTTTGAGGTATCATCTGAAAACTCATAATTTGCTGATCATCATTGTCCTGGTAAAATATGCGTGGCAACTTTGTATGCAAAGTTATAGTATTCCACTGTATGGTGTTACTAAAACATGTTGCAAGTCTGGGGAGCAAACCAATTCCTCAAAGACAAAGGACAAGCTGATACCTCAGCCAGGTGTAAGCAAGGTCAAATGAGCCATCACCTACTAAGTGGCTATTCATTGGCAGGAAAAGAGACATGGGTGAATATCTACATCAGAGCAAATGAACAGAATAGAGTTCCTGTCCAGGGAGACTGCTAGTGCCCTGGTCCCAGCTGGAGAAGCTTCTCAAAAGGAGCAAGAGGACTATAAAAAGAAAGGTTAGGCAACCCAAATTCTCTCTCTCTGTGTTTCTACCCAGAGCACTCACAACACCTGAGGAATTAAAAAAAAAAAAAGAAAAACCAGTGTTGGACTGGGCTAGGATCCTGACTGACAGAAGTTCTGCAAGAGAGACTTCATTTTGAATTTAGCCTAGTTTGTTAAGTTAGACATTAGTTGCATTTTACCTCTATTTTTCTTGTAACCAATTTTGACCTTTATGCCTCATTACTTGTGTTCACTTAACATCTCTCTTTGTGGTTAAACTAAAACTGTGTTTTATCTAAATTAGTGTGTGTTTGAATTGAAGTGTTTGGGAAAATCCATTTGTATAAATCATTTTCTGTTAATAAAATGATGGACTTTATATGAGCTTGTATTGTCCAGGAGAAGGCTGGACAGTACCAGACGCACATTTCTGGGAAAAATCTGGAACTAGGAATGTACTGGTGTCACCCTGTCATGTAATTCCAGAGTGGCTAGCTGCAGCACTCACACAATACAGCTGAGAGTGATTTACATGCTGAAGAAATGTGTGAGAGCAGAACCAGAGTGGAAACTACAGCAAAAGCAGTGTAAAAAGCACCTGAGGTAAGAGGTCTGAGAAGCAACAGCTGCTCTTCAGTCTGCACTGTATCCTGTGTATGTCCCACCAAGACTGTGGAATATTTTGCCTGCCAACTGTATACAATCACACATTTACCCCATTTAAAATAATTATATAACTGAAGATGGCGCAATGATTTGATATTAAAATTAGTCAGAAAAAAATTGAAATTCCAATTTTTTTGAAAAAAAGCACGTGTGTGATTTTTTTGTGTATGAAAAAATTCTCTTCCATTCTCCCCCACCCTTGTTATGCCCCCCACCCCAACCACCAGATTTGGCAGGGTATACTTATCTAATTTTGTATTGAATGTGAGGGGTTCAATTGTCATTTAAGTTACATATTTTATTAAAGGCTTTTAGGACAGCAGTGTTAGAGAGCAAGCATATTTTATTTCATATGTTTTAATAGTTTTTATCAGCCTTATAATACAAATTATAAAACTTTAATTATATATGCTCACTGTACCTGGAGGTAGCATAAAAACCGCAACTTCAAAAACTAGTAATAGAGATTACATTGGTCTACAATTTTTGAGAAGTCATCTGCTTCAGAGATAAAATGTGATATTTATTATGTATTTTGATGTGCTGAATTCAAATATGACAACTAAAACAACTGATTGGCTACTGTTTCTAAGATATTTAAGTTTTTACATTTTATGTCTCTATATATTGTGTCGATAGTACAGTTTTATTCAAAAATTGTAAACCTAGGTCTTTTCATGTGTTTATGATTGCTTTACATGATAATATTTCACCTGTCCTGTTTATGTAACACTTTAAAAATCAGCAAAAGGGTTATATAAATAAAATTTATTAGGAAACAAAAGGCAAAAAATTATTATGTACATAGTTTAGTCCTATTCAGTGTCTACTCGGCACTTCTTGGCTTGTCTCTTGTATTCATTAAATGGAGCATCTCTTGTCACTGTTCAACAATAGTCTGCAAGCATTGAGAGGCTCCATTTGCCCTGATAGCCTGCCAGGGGATTCCACTGCTGTAGTCTGGAGCCCAACAGCTCTGCCTTACTCTTGGGTAGTTCCAAATCCCTGACAAGTTCATTCAGTTCATCTTGTGTTATGAGGTGTGGTTCAGAGGAGGAGGAGGATGGGAGAAAATGTGGGTCCTGTGACATTGATGGTTCAGGACCAGAAGTTTCATCCTCCTCCTCTGACTCAAGGGAGAATGATTCTGGTGCATCAGGAACCGGCAGTCCTTCTCCGTGGGGTACTGAGCGTATAGCTGATGGAATATTTGGATAATGCACAGTCCACTTTTTCTTCTTGGACACACCTTTCCTAACTGGAGGCACCATGCAGAAGTAACAATTGCTGTTATGATCTGTTGGCTCTCTCCAAATCATTGGCACTGCAAAAGGCATAGATTTCCTTTTCCTGTTCAACACTGGCCAAGATTTGTTGCACAAGTGTTGCAGCATATGTGTGGGGCTCACCTCTTGTCCTGATCTCCAATTTTGCAGCCAAAATAAAGGTGATAGGCTTTCTTAACCATAGTGGTTAGACTGCGCTTTTGTGATGCAAAAGTCACTTCACCAAAAACATAGCAGAAGTTATCTGCACTGTTCACACAAGTACGTGGCATCTCTGCTCACTTTGGCTAAACAGAAATGTGTCCCTTTGCAAAATCAAACACTGACAAATAAGAGAGCCCGACACTGTATGATTTCTAGAGCTGATATAGGGCAATTTGTTCAGCAGAGTGATGTAAGCTTCCTTATGATTGCATCATCCATGATCTCTAGGAATAACATGATGCAATTCATATCATGTATGATGCAATACCAGCTTCAGATTGCATCATTCATTGTTTTGCCTCAAAAGCAAGTACTGTCCAAACCCAGCCATAGATTTATTCATAGATCCAGTCAAAGATGTATTTTAGTCATTTCTGGTTTAAATTGAGATCCCTTCCCTTCATAACTCACTTATCCTCTGCCATTCCCAAGTCAAGGGTCGTATATACTGACCCAATAGCATATCTTGGAAACTAGAGCCAATCAACAATTTTAAGCATCATTTTCGTTCTCAGTGACCCAGAATTAGTAAAGTTGGACTACATTTATTTCAGAAGCATTTTGGCTGTAGAGCAGTATTATATAGCGATTTTTTTACATCTTTTCCTGACAGAAAAATAATTCAGTGCTCACAAGCACAACTGCACAGTGCATGTGCATAGAGAGTTATTTTCTCCCTACTTTCACTGAGCCTGGTTTTAAAATATGTATCGTGCATTACAGCTTACCAAAGAAACTAGGACACATTTTTGACAGCTTTGTCTGAACGTCCTAAAGTAAAGGCCACAAATAACTCAGCATTTAAATTATCCATTTAGTTATCTTTATTTATAATTTAATAAGAAAAGCTACGGCATTTGTCACTTCATGCGCATAAAGTTATTTACCATTTTGTAAGTAAAGATGAACCATTTAGTTGGGAATGTATTTTAGTTATTTTAGCCTACTGTCAAGTAAAGACATATATAGTTATGCGACCGGCCTGTGAAATACTTCAGTCTGAACAGTATATTTTTGAAGGTATGCGTGTATTACAAATTCATGCTCACGATCTTTTAAGATTTGAAGGAGGACAGGAATGCAATAGCAAATCACATTTTAATTTTAACTGGAGGGAATAATATTTCAACTTTGCCTTTAGCCTGCACAAACTTCTCTGAATACACTTAAAGTGTCATGTTAGTACCTGTATTCATTGATTCCATCTTCACAAGTGGCTCCATGCTGGCACCAGTTCTCTTCACAGTCATTAATGTTCTCCAGGCACGTTCGCCCAGTCCATCCAGGAGCACAGACACATTGAGAACTCTGGTTGTCTTCATCAAGGAAGCAGCTACCTCCATTTGCACATGACTATAAGTGAGAATTACACATATACAGGAAGAGGGTTTCATTTCTATGGGTTTTCCTTACCTAAGACATTTGATTAAATAAACTGTTTTGGAAATAACTGGGCATGTGACAGTTTCCTTTAACAACATGGTCAAAGACAAATCTCAGTGAATTAAAATGTCAAGTGGAATGAAGATAAACCAACATTTGAATCTATTGTTGGGTACAATGTTCTGATACAGTATAACTATATAGTTTGCTATAATTGCTTATAAACACATTATTTTAGATAAAATGACAACAGAATGAAATAGCCTATTATTCTGTTAAATGTAGAAAAAAGTATTGTAGCTTGTGGCATAGTTATAAAATTTAATTTTAGAATAAATCTCTAGTCATCAAATGTGACTGTTTTTGAGGTTAGGTAATGATTAGCTAGAACAGTGGTTTTCAACCTTTTTTTTTCCCTTCCATTTGCAGACCCCTAAAAATTTTTGAACAGAGGTGCAGATCCCTTTGGAAATCTTAGATATAGTCTGTGTACCCCAGGGGTCCTCAGACCATAGGTTGGACCCCACTGAGCTAGAAGAAGCAAATGGCTGTATGAGGAACAAAGGGTACACTTTAGAATATGAGTGGTGTGACAAAGTTCCTCCTCTATCTTGGTGGGTCCTGCGCTTATTGGCAGATTTGCACACCTTAGTGATCTTCCCCTCTGGCGGAACCCACAGTCTGGGTCAACTCCTCCTGTATCTGATCAGGAGTTGGGAGGTTTGGGGGGGAACCCAGGCCCATCCTCTACTCCAGGTTCCAGCCCAGAGTAGGATTGCAGCTGTCTATAGTGCCTCCTGTAACAGCTGCATGACAGCTACAACTCCCTGGACTACTTCCCCATGGCCTCCTCCAAACACCTTCTTTATCCTCACCACAGGGCCTTCCTCCTAGTGTCTGATAACACTTGTACTCCTTAGTCCTCCAGCAGCCCACCCTCTCACTCTCAGCTCCTCACATGCCCACCACAAACTGAAGTGAGCTCCTTTTTAAACCCAGGTGCCCTGATTAGCCTGCCTTGATTGGCTGCAGGTCTTCTAATCAGCCTGTCTGCCTTAATTGGTTCTAGCAGCTTCCTGATTACTCTAGTATAGCCTCTGCTCTGGTCACTCAGGGAACAGAAAACTGCTCATCCAGTGACCAGTATATTTGCCATCAAACAGACTCCTATACCCCACTGGCCTGGGTCTGTCACAGTGCGTATTTTTTATGTTTAAAATATACTGATCTTTGAAAGAAAAAAAACAAAGTAGCAATATAATTTTCAGATAGTCATGATATTTATTGTTATGGAAAACCCTCTTTAAAACTAGGTTGCTGGTTTCATTGAGAAAATAAGCCACCAGTCACTATAGACATAATATTATGCAGTTTGTCAGGAAGACTAATTCGCCGGCCAGCCACTGAATGTTGAAAGATCTGTAGGCAACTTGGGAGATTCCTACTTTAGCTGGTCATTACAATGTGAAGACTGACAAATGTAATTATACTTACAAACTTTTAGGGGGCATAGAAGGAGAAGCACTGAAACAGATGAGAAAGACTTTTTGAACCAAAATCTGCTCTTACTTAAAGGAGGGTAACTCCACTGAAACTCACTAAAGAGTAGAAGTTGTTTTTTACATGCAACTTTCTACCTTTCTCTTGTGCTTAGTTGTTGGATACTGAAGTCCTACTCTACCTTGAGTGGCAAGTAAAACTTAGCAGATAAAATGTATCACGTACAGTATTATTTAATGAAAACGCAGATTAGTGCTGCTTAAATGAAAATGTTTGTATGATCTATAACTTGTGTATTCTGGATTTTCCAAGGGCTGTCAGGAAGAGGAATTAATGTAATTCTATGACTAACCTTTAAAATTCTTCTAGTGTCTTCAATCTACCTTGTATATAGTTTTGAACCTGTTTTTATGCTTAGTAAATATATTTGCAGGGTAGGCAAGGAATAGCATATTGCCACTTTTTTGCATCTACTGATTGTGAAAGATTAATAATGGGGAGGAGGGATAGCTCAGTGGTTTGAGCATTGGCTTGTTAAACCCAGGGTTATGAGTTCAGTCCTTAAAGGGGCCACTTAGGGATCAGGGCAAAAAAATTGTTCTGCTAGTGAAGGCAGGGGACTGGGCTCAATGACCTTGCAAGGTCCTTTCCAGTTCTAGGAGATTGGTATATCTCCAATTATTATCTTATCTCATAAATCTTGTTGGAGAAAAAAAGTATTCTTTTTTTCTTTAAACAAAAATGTTCAAGCATTTCTGAATGTGTCAAAGATCACCTAAGGGCTAAGAAGAAAATATATCCTCTTTTCTTGTCAGTGTTTAGGTTTTAAGGTCTCTGTTCTGTTTCCATGCAAACTAAGCCTTCATAAAAATAGGAAAAACGACTTTTTAAAAAAAAGAAACTAAGGCTTTTCTTGCTAGTCTATTGACTTCTAAAGAAAATGGTGAGTTGGGTTCTGCCAATGATCTATGTAGCTCCCTAGTACCTCAGTTTGATTGAGTCTAAATCCATTTAAGATGTTATCAAGATTTGTAGTAATAAAAATTCTTGCCAGAAATTCACTATATTAATTTGTCTTTGATTAAGTTTTAAATTGACCTTAAAATTGGATCTTTTTGCTATATTATTAGTGTTAAATACTGGAATTATGATGGGCTCATTTCTCAATGTTACTACTCTTGATGGAGGGAACTACTCAGCTTGAATAAAGTCAGTAGAATCAAGTCCTCTTTACAGTTATGGAAATATTTTTTCCTATTTTATATACATGTATATATCATGTCTTTTTATTTTGTCTGGGTATTTCTCAAGGTTTTGCCAAGTTTGGAAGGCTCTAAATGCTCTCTCCCACTCCCTTTACTATTGGATCTCATATAAAATGTTTGCTTGATTTCAAAGTTCATTATCGAATCATGTATCAGGAAATTATAAATAAAATGTTAAGAAAAGCAGAGTAAGTTTGAATTTAGGAATAAAACAAAATATGAGGGACTTTATATCCCCAATATACCTATATCAGGCTTGTCTGCCCACTGATGTGTCTCTATATTTGATCAAAGACAACAGCAGTATTATGAGTGTAGTACATATGTGTGCAAGTGTTCTTCCTCACCAATTACAGAGTCAAAAACTTTAAGGCCAAAAGGTACTATTAAAATCAGCTAGTTTGACCTCCTGCATTTATTAGGCCAGAGACACCCTCACCCAGTGATTCCTGCATCAAGCCTGTAATCACTGAGCTAAAGCAGACCTTTTAGAAAGATCTAGTCTTGATTTAAAGACTCCAAATGATGGAGAGTTCAGGATGTCCCTAGGTGAGGTGTTTCAGTGGTAATCTTGGAATGCCGTGACAATGAAAAGGACTTAGGATGATTGCAAATACTAACTGAACCTGAGCTCCCAGTGCGGTATTGTAGCTAAGAGGGCACAGTTAAAAATGTGCACCTTGTTTCTAGTCTGAATGTATGTAACATGATCATCTAGCTATTACATTGTGTACTGCCTTTTTCTGCTCAAATGAAGAGCTGACCACTGTCAGGAATCTATTCCCCATTTAGATACTTGCAGACCATGAGCAAGACATCTCTAAAACCTTCTCTTGGATAAACTGAATAGATTGAGCTATTTTAGTGTCTTACTATAAGGCAGGTTTCCCACATTTCAAATCATTCTTGTAGCTCTTTCCTGTACCCTTTCCACTTTGTCAATATCCTTGTTGAAATGTGGACTGGAGACACAACAGTATACAGTATCCGTTAATGGCTTCACTAATGCTTTATCTAATACCACCTCCCTACTCCTGCTCTATACCTGCTCTTACAACCAAGGATCACATTTGTCCTCTTAGCTACAGCACTGCACTGGGAGCTTATGTTTAGCTGGTATTTTCAATAACCCCTAAGTCCTATTTATTCTCACCGCAATCCAGAACAGTTACCTTACAGTACTACATTCTTTATTTCATGATATATGACTTTGCATTTGATTGTATTAAATATATATTGTTCAAATGAGCCTACCTTGACAACTGACAGCCTCCCTTTAATGTTTATTTAGCAATCACATGATCCATAAGCCCCTAGCCTAGAAACACTTACTCACATGAGTAACTTTCAGTATGTGAGAGGCCCCACTAAGCTAGTATGGGTACACTGGCCCACTTGTACTATAACCTATTCTAGCAACCTGCTTCAATGTTCTAAATTAGATACAGCTTCAAAAACAACAAGGAGTCCGGTGGCACCTTAAAGTCTAAGAGATTTATTTGGGCATAAGCTTTCGTGGGAAAAAAACAACTTCTTCAGATACATGGAGTGAAAATTACAGATATAGGCCTAAATATATATTGGTACATGAAGAGAAGGGAGTCAGTGAAGAATCAATGTTGAAGGCCAAGTCAGTCAGGGCAGATGTGGTCCACTTTCAATAATTGATGAGGAGGTGTCAATATCAAGAGAGGGAAAATTGCTTTTGTAGTGAGCCAGCCAATCCCAGTCTCTATTCAAGACCAAATTGATGGTGTTACATTTGCAAATGAATTGTAGCTCTGCAGTTTCTCTTTGAAGTCTGTTTTTGAAATGTTTTTGTTGAAGAATGGCTACCTTTACCTCTGTTATTTAGTATCCAGGAAGATTGAAATATTCTCCTACTGGCTTTTGTATGTTCTTCATGTGCCAATATATATTTATGCTTGTATCTGAAATTTTCACTCCATGCATCTGAAGAAAAGGGTATTTTACCCATGAAAGATTATGCCCAAATAAATCTGTTAGTCTTTAAGGTGCCACCAGACTCCTCATTGCTTTTATGGATACAGACTAACACGGCTACCCCTGTGATACTTGATACAGCTTCAATAAATGCAGAATTTATTGGAGGGAGGCTGAGTCAAACTAATGAATGTAATACTCAGTTCTGAGTGCTGAAAGCCTTAGAGTTTCTTCATTCTTTGACAGTGAGTTCCAGAGTCTAGGCCCATTTTGTTGGAGTGCGGGGATATATTTTATCCAGTTGTGTACCTCCTCATATCAGCTGATACTGTCATTGTTCCATTGGAACATACATTTATGGTCTCCCTAGAAGGAAGTCAAGACTTCATTCCCTGTCATCTCTTGCACCCTCAGAGGCAGTTTCAGAAGGGAGCTCAAGTCAATGTCAGTTGAAGTGGTGTTTTTTTGTGATGTGGGTGCCTGGCGACACTGGGAACTAGACTGGGCTTATTTTCCAAAGACCATCAAATGGCAATGTCTTTTGGTGACTACCAACCTGGGCTAGATTCCAACCAGTTACCTAGAAGTAAAAGGCTCCAGATCCCATGATCAGTTCCCTGAGTCACCTGTTCCTATGGCTGTGGCTTTACTTTCCATAGGAACTAAGAAAAGAGGATTGAAGGGGCGGGGAGGGGTTATTAGGTAAGTTGTCCTTCAGCTAGATTCAAATCAGGACTGAGGTCACAAATGAAACTGAATGAAGGGGTATGAATTGCAGAATGCACCTAAATGTTGCATTCTAATTGCTGGTGTGAAATAAAAAGTGCCTAGTTTGCATTAACATAGTCCTGTTTTAAAGAGGACTATGTTAATGCAAGATAGTTCACACTATCAGCAATCACACAGAGTAGTACAGTGCAACATTTTGGTGCACTCTGCAATCCATGCTCCCGTAGCCTGCACTGCAGGGCAGTGTAGACAAGCCCTTAGATTGGCGATGGGCAACCTGCGGCCTGCACGCAACTCGTTATGGTAATCTACTGGTGGGCCATGAGACAGTGTTTACGTTGACTGCACCACAACTAAGGTGGTGCAGAGTTTGTCTGGGCTTTACCAGGAAGGCAAGGGAATTCAACTGTTTCATGTACCAGCTGTATTGCAGAAGAGGAAGGGGATGTTCACAAGAACAGGGGCTACTAATGCCCTGGGTGGTGTGTTTAATAACACAAGGCATAATCCAGGGCATCGCATGGAGCAATGGAGGGAAATGACCAAGAGGAAGTGTCTACGCATGCAAGTGGGCAGGCTGTGTGGATTATGGGGTAGTCAGTGGAGCTGTGCAGCAAATGGTCAGTAAAGTTGTTTCTGGGGTTTTCTACACAGCATTACAGTGCTTCCAAAGGGCACAAGGTCACCTAGAACCAGGAAGTTCTCTTCCACTGAACACAAGGGATGGCAGTAATGCTGATCCCAGAGGTTGGGGGAATGAGTGGCAGAGGTAGTATCCGGCCTTCCAGCCAGGCAAGGCGTGGCAGTTGCAGGGGCCACAGTGAGGTGCAGGGACAGTGCTCAACCAAGCACTCAGTGAGTTCACCTGAGGGGGACAGGAGTCAGACTACTGGGGTAGTAAATACTCTGGGCCCAGGAGTGGGAGGTCCAGAAGCCTGGGCTGACCCACCTACGAGTGGCACCTTCAGTGGGGTCACTGATGGTATTACACAGCTGCTGCAAGCTAATTTGCATTTACTGCAGCAGCTTCAGGCAGCTATGTGTGTGAGGTCTGCACAGGGTGACAGGGTAGGCCCAGCATGGGCTCAAGTTTGGGCAGCAGGAAAGGTAGTGAAGCCCATGTTGGGAACGAACCCCCAGGCACATGGGAACTCATTGGCCATCAGGGCATATAACCTCATGGGACAGAGTAGAGACTCCCGGGAGATCACTGGGGAAGTAGGCCTCCGAGGAACTTCCATGCAGTCCTGAGTATGGTTATGCCGGGGTGGCTGACGCAATGGGAGTTCACCTACTCAGTACAACTAAATATTAAATTCCTGAGAGGCGAATACGTGGATATATTGTCCCTAGTGCACAGGGAGGTGACAGACAGTAAACATGGGCAAGGCAAACAAAATAGCAAGCTGTCCAAGAGGCCAAGGGTGCCTAGAACATAAGAAAATTGGGAGGCTGCCTTCCTCATCTATGCCAGTGTTATAGTACAGGCCTACCCAGAGAGGAGCCCTGCCTTGGTTAAGTATATGGATATAATTAGACAGGCACACAATATGTTTGGGGGCACCTCCTGGTTTAATTATAATTAGCAGTTTCAATTAAGGGCAGCAATGCAAACTGGGATAAGGTGGACATACCTCATCGCACACTGTGGTTGCAGAGGATGAAACCAAGGGTACTGGGGTTTTTTCATTCTGTAACAAGCTCAGGAGGGGCCCCAGGCATGTAATAACATTTGCTGGGCATTTAACAATGGTGGTTGTTTTTGTAATCCCTATAGAAACAGGCATCTTTGCGAGACATGTCTTGGGGCCCATTCAGCTCCTTCTTGCCAGAGCAGAAAGGGAAGATCTCAGGGAGGAAACAGAAACAGGGGTGGCACAAGCCTCAACTGCAGGTTTGTCAAGAGTGAAACAGGGTCTGGGACACAGAGCACAAGCTGGGGAGGGGGACAAGCTGGGGGTGGTGCAATGGGCATAGGCCCCAATGCCAGTTAGGCTGGATGTGTTAAGGGTTCTCCTAGGGGATTACCCTAACAGGGCATATGGGGCATATTTGTGGCAGGAGTTTACAGCAGGATTTCGGATCCCTTTTGTGGGAAATAGAATTAATTTGATGTCAAAAAATTAAAGTCAGAAGTGGGATGGGACATATTGTTAAAAAAAAAAAGATTGCACAATTATTAAAGGAGGGCAGGATAGCTGGGCCATTTAATCTGTTGCCTATAGCACATTTGAGAGTTTCCCCCCTGAGGTTGGTCCCCAAGATGACTCCAGGGACATACCGATTAATTCATCACCTGTCATACCCACAAGGTGGCTCTGTTAATGATGGAATAGGCCTGGCACTTTGTTCCATACACTATTTCTCCATTGATTAAGCCATTCGTATCTTTAGGGCATGTGGCCCTGGGGTGCTAATGGCTAAATGTGATATTTTGTCTACTATACGACTCCTGCCGGTGCGTCCATTGGACTTTGACCTGTTGGGTTTCTGTTTTGAGGGAAAATTTTATTTTGACAAGACTATGCCCATGGGCTGTTCAGTATCCTGTGCAGCTTTTGAGAAATTCAGTACAGTGTTGCACTGGGCAGTTGTGCAGTCAGCGGAACTAAACCACATGGTGCATTACTTGGATGAGTTTTTGTTTGCAGGGCAAGCCGGGTCAAATGAGTGTGTTCACCTATTGCACACATTTCAGGCTCTGGCTAAAGAGTTGGGGGTACCCCTAGCAGAGGAGAAAACAGAAGGCCCTTCCACTACATTGACCTACCTGGGCATTGAGCTGGACACCAGGAAGGGCATATTTCGACTCCTTCAGGATAAGCTTCATAAGCTAGGGGGTTGCTCCAGAGAGCAGTGGGGGCTAAAAAACTCAGGCTGCAGGAACTGCAATCTATTCTAGGGGACCTGAACTTTGCTTGCAGGGTTGTGGCCCTGGAGTGGGCATTTTGTGCCTGGCTGGCAGCAGCAATGGCCAGCATAACCAGGCCACCCCATTACATATGGATCACTAGAGAGAGATGAAGGAGGACTTTGGGGTGTGGGAAAATTTTCTGAGTTAATTTAATGGGGTATCGTGGAGGGAGAAATGGTTATTACAAAGCAGGTTAAAAATCCACTTGGATGTGGCAAGGGGTGCAGGTTTTGGGGTGTTTTATCAAGACAGCTGGTGTGCACAAAAATGGCCCGCCACCTGGACACAAAACGGGGTTGTGCTTAAGCATGACATTACCTTCTTGGAATTTTTCCCCATTTTAGTTGCGGTGGTGATTTGGGGATCGGAGCTGGCTAATACAAGGGTGTGCTTCTGGAGTGACAACATGGCAGTGGTACAGGTTATCAATCGCCAAAGCAAAAAATGCCGTAAAGTGAAAATGACCAGTTAATTTGCCCTAGATGACAAGTGACAATATTCTCTTCTGGACTCATCAGAGACATAACACGTAGAGAGCAGGATTCTGTTTGTTTGTTTTCCTTCAAGAAATGAAACAAATGTTTATCTTTTTGCTGTTTTGTACCTCTGATCCCAGACAATGGAAAGAAATATGCATCCTCAAATTAAGAAATAGTCTTGGATTATAAATTCAATTTATCATGACAATGTATAGAAATATCCAGAAAAGAGCTTTTGTCCAGAAAGTTATGGTGGTTGCTGGTGGGGTCTAAACGTTATGCTTATAATGAAAACTGACAGTTTTAACTGTTGACCTACTACATTTATACAGAGATCAAAGTGTGTCTCAAACTACAATCCTGATGTTTTTATTCAGAGGATATCTGTCCCCACAAAGGTGGATTACAGAGTTCATATAAATGATGTACAAGTATTGTACAATAGCACTGAAATACCAATGTTATCTGGTGTAGAAAGGCCCACGCTAAAAATCCCACAAAATTTGAAAGTGAAAATTGTTAATATTTTATAACCACAACAGTCTTTGTAGCAGTCCATGTACTATATATGGTGAATATCATGTTTGAAAATATTTAGACTTGTGGGTTTATAATTAGATCATACTTTAAACAATAAAATGTAGTTCTACTTTGAAAAGTGGCTCCTAAATTGAAAACAAACAAACAAAAAAACCCCACCACACCTATTAACTGTCTCATTGAAACCAGATCAAATCTGTTTTGTTACATTGCAAGTATAGCTTCTTTCCAAATGTCAGACTTGCAAAGTCAACCTGGAATCTAAAAGCCAAGCCATGCTATTTCTGACTCATACAACACTAGTAATCAACATTCTTCCCAGGGAAGAATTATTTGTGTGGAGGACAAGTCTGAGATGAATCAGAAAAGCTATTTTTTGAAAAATGTGTGGGTTTTAGTTTTTGAAAACATTTCTTTTTCCCCACTCATAACTCAAAAATGACTCCCAGTAAAAGCTTCACACCTATCTTATATGTTGATCTGCACTAAGAACTATCAGGCAGAGCTCTTTTTCGCAACATAGAGAGCAAAAAAATTTAGATACTAGAAGATGAGAAATTGATTTTCCTTTACCCTAAACTAAATTTACACTCATTTTAAGGCCCCTTTGTAAAGCGAGAATGGTGAAAAGGCCTGAGTGTAAAAAAGAATCAAGACCTAGGTCTTTTTTTGTTGGAACTCTAATTTCCATGAATGTTCCACAATTTCTGCTCTATTTTATTGCCTATTTGAAGCAACTTAGGGGTTTTTTTTTTTCACAACCTATTCTTCAAAATTGAAACTGATCATATGACTTGTAAATATATTTGGGTGATATTGTCAAAATGTATTTTTGTGAACATCTGAGCAAAATCTTTTCCAAACTCATTTCACAGGATTTTGCACACTCAGATTTCAGTATTGCTCAAAAATAAAGTAAAGTATGGTTCAAAGAAAGTGGCTTTTGTATCATAGAGCCCAAATTCCCAGGATACAGGAATCTATTCTTGATCCATCATGACGTTCTTCCTCATAGAGGAGGAAAGATGAATCTGTCTTATAACATGGTGCACCTAATCGTCCAACAGTGATATTGGTATGCAAATATTTAACAAGGTACCTGAGTGATTTGTGTTACTGCTGCTGTGGATCCCAACTTTCAGGTAGAAGGTAGGCAGGTATAATTATAAGTGCAAAGATGTGGCTGGTTTTGGAAGTTTAACTACACATTTGCTTAGTTTAATAGCATTATTATTATGTTATATGTATAAAAAAGGAAAATTGCTCAGACTAAAACATTTACGGCACATTTTATATTAAAAATACTGAAAATACTGAAACTCTTCTAATTTGTTGTGTTTAATACTAAGCAAAGTGGTGCAGTGGCTGTGAGGCAATAGCAAATCACGGTCAGATTGAAAAGGAATTCTCTCTGTCAACAGGAAACAAAGTTTTATATATATACTTATATCCATACCTACAAAAAGAAGTAATGGCTTTAAATGTTTAAGAAATGATTTAATTTAATTCCTTAATGGAAAATGTAGCATCACTTACAATATTACTAACACCATACCAAAAACCATTCAGAGTTTTTTAACTCATTTTCACTAAGCAAAGATATTAATTTAACAATCTCTGCACTAAGGGAGGCAAGCAAAAAACAAATATAGCTCATAATTTCTTTTTATTTCTGTTTTCTTTCACTTTAGAGAAAAAAAAGTAGTTTATCCCATTATGACCAAATTAAATGTCTCATACAATATATATAGAGTCCACATAAATTTATGACTGTCTCTGTAATATTTGTATTAATAAATTAGATATGTCTTAAGGCTTTTAAGGAAATATTACAATAAAATGTTTTAGTAGCTCCTATCAGCATCCTTGCCACATCATCACTCCCCATCCTAACTAGACATAATGATTATTGCATCATTATAGTGTTATGCAATATACAGTAAATTTGCACTCAGTATAGCACTTTAAATCATAAAAATGTTAAAATTTACCAGATGCTGAACAATTTAATTTTAAACCTTTAAGGCAGTAAGTATTTCTGTGTTATATTTCATATTTATTGGTGCATGTGCTATCCATGGACTTCAAGGTAAAATAAATGTTGATAGCTGCTTTGTAAACACATTGCCTGCTTTGCACAGTATATTTGTGTGGTAAGTATATTTCAGTAAAATAATTGATTAAGTCAAATATTTTTAAGCAAAGGTTATCATGTCTGGGCAGCTGTTTGAAATGACTAGGATACAAACATTGTTTTTCAAAACAAATATCATTATGAAAAATACAAAATAATTCTATTTCCTCCACTAAAAATACCTTAAAAATTGAAAATTAAGGGCCCACGTCTGCAGCCCTTAGTTATGTGAGTAAATTTTATTCCTACAAATAGTTTTATTGAATGGAATACTCATATGAGTAAACAGTTTCAAGATCAAGATCTCATCACATCTTTCTTAAAAAATGGGTAGTCATTTTTAAAACAGAGTTTGCAATGGTATTGAAAATAGTCAAGTAAATATACATTTGTCCTGTATTACAGAAAGAAAAATAATCAGTGTCTTAATTTAAAAAAAAAAAAAGAGAGACGAAATTATGTCCTAATTTACATGCATTCAATTGACTGCTGACCCTTTAAAGTATATCTTGCAGGTATGTACACGGTCTTGAAGGTTTTTTTATGCGGTCTGACTCAGTTTGTAGCACTCTAGCCTCTGGACCAAATGATCCTGAATATAATTTCTACACAAGCAATCAGTCGGACTGATAATACTGGCACTGGGGTTCAAGGGCAATAGTAGTGTGATCATTTGGATGCCATGCTGAACCAAGGCTTCTTCTACACATTGATTGTCCAAACATTCCACTGCACTTTTTGAATAAGAATTGGGGATTACTCTCTTCCCCTTAGAAGCATGTCCTCACATAATAAAAATGTATTCTAATACTCTAGGTGGTGAGAGTGATTTCTGTAGGGTGACCAGATGTACCGATTTTATAGGGACAGTCCTGATTTTTGGGTCTTCTTCTTATATAGGCTCTTATTACCCCTCACCCCCATCCTGATTTTTCACATTTGCTGTCTGGTCAACCTAGATTTCGGGGTTCATAATGGATGCTACATTTGCCTAAACAGTCATTGCATTACTATTATATAGCTCATTACTTCATAAAATATTTTGAGATACTCTGAATATGAACCAAATTTAATTCAGTCCTGTGTATGCTGGTACTTAGTATTCACAATGAGAATGTCTATGTTTTGTTTTGTTTTTTTGTAAATTATAACATTTTTAACTATTACTGGGTTGTAGTTTTATTTTATTTTCATAAAGTACTGGGGTAAACATACTGCTTTATCTTACCTCTGTATTTTCATTACATGGTAACAAACATGTATAATTAAGTCCATGAGGTCTATCCACACACAGTTCCCCTGAGGTGCAGCTTATGTTGTAGAATAAGCAGGCATCGATATCCAGTTCGCATTTTTCACCTTCAAATCCTATACCATTAAAAAAGAAATTTTTTAATATAGTTCATTCACATATATTGACATTGGGGCTAGCCATGATGGTAGAAGTTAACATAACTCTAAGAGTAATTGGACCATTTTATGTCTCAAAAAGGACACTTCAAACAAAGAATGAAAGGAGAGTCTTTGCAAAAGTAATGCATTGTATAACGATGTATTAAGTCAAGTTTTATGGCCATTTTTATACAAGGAAATGATTGAAAGAGAATTTAAATAGGTGAATTAAATTAAATTCTTTCTTATTTAATATTGGTGTTATTCAAGAAGTACAATTTATCTGAAATGACTTACCCATAAGGCAGGTACACTTAAAATGTCCTGTGGAATCAATGCATGTTCCTCCGTGTTTACATGGATTGGAACTACACTCATCAATTTCAATCTCACAGAATGCTCCTGGGTAAAAATCCAAAAAGAGTGTTTATTTCCCCCCAAAAAATGTTAGGAATGATGATCAGATTCCTAATAAATAAAATATTGAACTGGGACAAATAGTTTACAGAGTAAAATATTTAAGGTTTAAAAAAACAGTCAAAAAACTCAGTGGAATATTGACTAAAACCTAAAGACTTAATCTTGTAAGGATCCAAGAGTCCTCGCCTCCTATTGACTGGAAAAGTGCTTAGTGCCTTACAGAATAAGTCTGTTAAGGCTCTGATCCCACAGCTCAATCCAGTAAATAGGCCTCGGGCACATTAATTTAGTTCCATGATTGAGGCTTAAGTGCAGGAACTTCCAAAAGAAAAAGCTATCAGAAACTGAGACAATACCTTTTGAATGCCTTTTTCTACTTTTTTTTTCCCTGACAAGGATCAACAAGGATCTTGAGCATGGGTCAGCCCAGATCTCTATTCTGGATTTTCTTTTTTGTGACCCATATTTTTTCTGTATCCCATCTTGTAGGATCCATTTGGCAAGGGAAAAAATGGACTGTCATACTGATCTGTTGTCTTTCGTCTTATACTTAGATTGTAAGCTCTTTGTGGGCAGGACAACGTTTGTTCTGTGTTTGTACAGCACATAGCACAATGGGGTCCTGGTACATGACTGGCTGTCCTAAGCACGATGATCTTACAAACAATAAATAATAATGATGCTCTCCAGTCTCTCTGAAGCAGCTATTAGTACCATTCCATTAGCTAATTAAGGCTGTATCAGTGCTAAAAGTAACATCATTAGCAAATGACACTTGGTAAAGCCACCTAGAGAAGAGAGAAGGACCAAAATCAGGGAGTGCCAGGGTTCAACTAAAAACAGGACGGTCAGCTCTACCACAGACAGGAAAAAGCCAAAAAAATTGTCACAGTGTAAACACAGAAATTGTAAATGGAGTTTTAACATGTATTTTCAGCAGTGTAAAGGAATCACTGTTTGGTAAAATTTTGAATATTTTAAATGGCCAATTCCTTTAAACAAACTTTACAACTTTTCATTGCCAGAATGAGGTCAACAAACTAGTAACTCCAAACTGTTATAAAATTTATTAGGATCTGAATACTGCTGAGAAATGCATAATTTATGGTATTAAGATCTGATTAAGTGTTAAATGGATGTCAGGAGAGATCTCCACAGTAATCTACTTAGTTTTAATGCCTAATTATCACTTCATAGTGGAGTGAAGGCTGAATAATTGAGAACTGCAACACTTGAAGAACTCAAACAGGATTTTTGGATGGAATTAAGTGAGATATTCCTCTAACAAAAATAAGTTTAACAGATACAGAGAAGAAAGGAGAAATAACAAAGTTATAGAATTGGGGAGGAAAATCATTTAAACAGTTTTTTGCTTGATCAGTTATGCATTTAAATGGCCTGAACCGAGTTATCTGGTCTCCAGGTGAAACTGTTTAATAATGTAAAAGCAGCAAAGAATCCTGTGGCACCTTATAGACTAACAGACGTTTTGGAGCATGAGCTTTCGTGGGTGAATACCCACTTCCTCAGATGCATGCATCTGAGGAAGTGGGTATTCACCCACGAAAGCTCATGCTCCAAAACGTCTGTTAGTCTATAAGGTGCCACAGGATTCTTTGCTGCTTTTACAGATCCAGACTAACACGGCTACCCTCTAATAATTGTTTAATAATGATCATTTATAAAGCCCGACCCACAGGTATTGGATAAGGCAAAACAAGTCAAAATAAAATAAACATACAAGAAGCCACCTGTTTACAATCCAAACAGATAAGAAAGCAAAGAAGCAAAAGAGTTTTTAAAAAATGGAGGAAATTGAATGATAGGAGAGGTACAGGTTATAGCCAAGAATCCAACAAGATTTAAAAAGTGACTGAACATTTCCATGGATAAAAGGAATAGCCAGAGTTGTGGTAATAAGTGCTAATAAACTGGAAGGGATGTTAAACTTCATGTTTCATGAATTAAGACAATCTCTATCTATAAAACATTAGCATGAGACTTAGGCTTTATCTACACGACACAGCTTTTAGCGACACAGCTGTGTCGCTAAAAGTTGGGCAGTGTAAATGCTGTTTGTCCGCAATTTTGCCGAAAAAATACTTCCATCCATTAGGAGCAGGGTTCTCATTGTTGACAGGAGCGTGCACCTGCCACTTACACTGCTCTTGTGGTGGCAAAATATTTGTCTTTTGGGGGCGGGGTGGGGGGAGAAGACTTTTTAAGCCCTTGTGAATGACAAAGTTTTGTCGCTCAATTGGCAGTGTAGACAAAGCCTTAATGATGGGGGCAGATTATCCCACAACTGCCTACTGTGGGATTCTTACACCTTGCTCTTAAGCATCTGGCCACTGTCAGAGACAGGACACTGGACTATATTGACCCTGGGTTTGATCCAGTCTGGTAATCCCTATGTTCTTATATTCCATTATTTAATAACTTTAAAAAGCATCTGTCATAAACAGATGGTTAAGGGTTAATGTCTCTTTTACCTGTAAAGGGTTAAGAAGCTCAGTAAACCTGGCTGACACCTGACCAGAGGACCAATGGGGGGGACAAGATACTTTCAAATCTTGGTGGAGGGAAATCTTTGTTTGTGCTGTTTGTTTTGTTCGTTGTTCGTTCTTGGGGCTAAGAGGGACCACACGTACACCCAGGTTTTCCCAATCTTTCTGAATCAGTCTTTCATGTTTCAAAATTGTAAGTATAGCCAGGCAAGGCGGATTAGTCTTATGTTTGTTTTCTTAACTTGTAAATGTGTCTTTTGCTGAAAGGATTTTTACCTCTGTTTGCTGTAACTTTGAATCTCCGGCTAGGGGGAAGTCCCTCTAGTCTATATGAATCTGAATACCCTTTAAGCATTTTCCATCCGGAGTTTACAGAGATAATTTTTACTTTTTCTTTCTTTAATTAAAAACTTTCTTTTTAAGAATCTGATTGATTTTTTCCTTGTTTTGGAATCCGAGGGATTGAGTCTAACTCATCAGAGATTGGTGGGGGGGAAAGGAAGGGAATGGTTAATTCCTCTTTGTTTTAGATCAAAGGAGTTTGGATCTGTATAGCTTTCCCAAGGCAACCCTGTCATAAACAGATAGCTAAGGGTTAATGTCTCTTTCACCTGAAAAAAAAAAGTAACCTGAAGCACCTGACCAGAGGACCAATCAGGAAACAGGATTTTTTCAACTCTGGGTGGAGGGAAGTATAATCTGCTCATCTACCAATGCATGAGCATCTCCAGTGGTTCTGGTACCCAAACCAGATGGGGAAATACGCTTTTGCGTGGACTACCGTAAGCTAAATGCGGTAACTCGTCCGGACAACTATCCATGCCACGCACCAATAAGCTATTGAAGAAGTTGGAACGTGCCCAGTTCATCTCTACAATAGACTTAACCAAGGGGTACTGGCAAGTACCGCTAGATGAACCTGCCAAGGAGAGGTCTGCATTCATCACCAATGCGGGGGTGTATGAATCCAATGTCCTTCCTTTCGGCCTTCGAAATGCACCCGCCACCTTCCAGAGGCTGGTAGATGGTCTGGGAGAATTTGCAGTTGCCTACCTCGATGATGTGGCCATTTTTTCAGACTCCTGGCCCGAACACCTACTACACCTGGAAAAGGTCTTTGAGCGCATCAGGCAGGCCGGACTAACTATTAAGGCCAAAAAGTGTCAAATAGGCCAAAACAGAGTAACTTACCTGGGGCACCAGGTGGGTCGAGAAACCATAAACCCCCTATAGGCCAAGGTGGATGCTATCCAAAAGTTGCCTGTCCCAAGGTCAAAGAAACAGGTCCAATCCTTCTTAGGCTTGGCCGGGTACTACAGGCGATTTGTACCACACTACAGCCAAATCGCTGCCCCACTGACCGACCTGACCAAAAAGACCCAGCCAAATGCAGTTAAGTGGGCTGATGAGTGTCAAAAGGCCTTTACCCAGCTTAAGGCGATGCTCATGTCTGACCCTGTACTCAGGGCCCCGGATTTTGACAAGCCATTCCTAGTAACCACGGATGCATCTGAGCGTGGTATAGGAGCAGTGCTCATGCAGGAAGCAACAGATCACAACTTCCATCCTGTCGTGTTTCTCAGCAAGAAACTGTCTGAGAGGGAAAGTCACTGGTCAGTCAGCAAAAAGGAATGCTATGCCATTGTGTACGCCCTGGAAAAGCTACGCCCATATGTTTGGGGACGGCGGTTCCAACTACAAACTGACCATGCTGCGCTAAAGTGGCTTCATACTGCCAAGGGGAAACAACAAGAAACTTCTTCGTTGGAGTTTAGCTCTCCAATATTTGATTTTGAAATTCAGCACATCACAGGAGCTTCTAACAAAGTAGCTGATGCACTCTCCCGTGACAGTTTCTCAGAATCTAGTAGTTAAAAAGTGTTCTTAAAATGTAGAAGTCTGTTAGTTATCTACTTAGTGGTATATGTAAAGGTGCATGTGTTGTAGTAATCTGTTTATTTTAAAGTTCTACAAGGAAATCGCCGCCAGTGAGCTTCCCCACTGTCTGCAATTTGGGGGGTGTGTCATAAACAGATAGCTAAGGGTTAATGTCTCTTTCACCTGAAAAAAAAAAGTAACCTGAAGCACCTGACCAGAGGACCAATCAGGAAACAGGATTTTTTTCAACTCTGGGTGGAAGGAAGTTTGTGTCTGAGTTCTTTGTCTTCTGCCTGAATCTCTCTCAGCTAGAGAAGGATTTTTCTTTTTCCTGCTTTCTAATCTTCTGTTTCCAAGTTGTGAGTACAAAAATGGTTTGTTGTTTTGTATTTACATGTCTATAGTTGCTGGAGTGCTTTAAATTGTATTCTTTTTGAATAAGGCTGTTTATTCATATTTCTTTTAAGCAATTGACCCTGTATTTGTCACCTTAATACAGAGAGACCATTTGTATGTATTTTTCTTTCTTTTTTATATAAAGCTTTCTTTTAAAACCTGTTGGAGTTTTTTCTTTAGTGAGGAACTCCAGGGAATTGAGTCTGCAGCTCACCAGGGAATTGGTGGGAGGAAGAAGTCAGGGGAGACCTTTGTGTGTTAGATGTACTAGCCTGACTTTGCATTCCCTCTGGGTGAAGAGGGAAGTGCTTTTGTTTCCAGGACTGGAATTAGAGAGGGTGGACTCCCTCTGCTTAGATTCACGGAGGTTGCTTCTGTGTATCTCTCCAGGAGCACCTGGAGGGGGGAAGGGAAAAGATTTATTTCCCTTTGTTGTGAGACTCAAGGGTCCCCAGGGAAGGTTTTGGGGGGACCAGAGTGCCCCAAACACTCTAATTTTTTGGGTGGTGGCAGCAGTACCAGGTCCAAGCTGGTAACTAAGCTTGGAGGTTTTCATGCTAACCCCCATATTTTGGACGCTAAGGTCCAAATCTGGGATTAGGTAATTGACAAACCCAGGGAAGGGAAAGTCTGGGGGGGAAGGAAGGGGATGGTTTATTTCTTCTTGTTTTAAGACCCAAGGGGTTTGGGTCTTGGGTTCCCCACGGAAGGTTTTGGGGGAACAGAAAGTGTGCCAAACACTATATTTTTGGCTGGTGGCAGCGTACCAGATTTAAGCTAGTAATTAAGCTTAAAAGTGATCATGCAGGTCCCCACTTTTTGGACGCTAATGTTCAAAGTGGGGGAAAACACCCTTGACAGCATCATTAAGAAATGATCCCAAATTACTCATTCCCGATGCTTTGTGACAGAGTCCTGTCCCAGAACACTCCCCAGGTTTTGCTTCTTTTCTCTCCATGATTCGCTTTCTAATTTGAAAGTAAGCAAGTTGATCAGAAGATGCATGCTCTGCCCAACCACTCATTCTCTCTCTCATTCTTCTGGTTCCATTTTTTTTTTTTTTGGTAATTTACCTACTCCTCTCTGCACTAGGGAATTATGTGTTTGAAAGAATCCAGAATAGAGTTGTTTGTTGAATGAGACATTCCTGTAAGATGGGCTTAGTATTAATTAGGAACTTATTGGGCCCAACATATACAGCACCGGCTCTAAAAGCAGGCAAAGTGGGTTCCCTGACTACAAAGACAGTTTTGTACATACAGTAAAACCTCAGGTTCTTGGGAATGGAAGTTGTCCGTAACTCTGAAATGTTTTTAACACTGAATAAAGCAGAGTATGGGCTCCAGATCCAGTAACTGAGACTCCAGGCCAGGTTTCAGTAGCAGCTGAGCTCTCTACTCAGTGCTAGCATGAGTTTGCAAGCTTGCCCATCCTGGCGGGGGTTTGTGTGTGTGTGTGCGCATGTGTGAAAATAGCCTTTCCCTGTCTGGGGTGTGTGTGGGGGTAAAACCTGGCTGTGGGGAGAAGGGGTAAAAACAGTATGTCCCCCTCCTGGCTGGGGGTGACGGTGAAAGCAGAGCAGACCCCAGTGCTGCTCCTGCTCTGCTGTAAATGGCGTCCCATGGTGTGGAGGTGGGGAGTGGGGATAGGCAGCCCAGATGTGCCTATCTTTTAAGAAGCAACAGAGGCATGGTACAGTATTTGCTTTTTTTGTTTTTGTTTGTCTCTGCTGTTGCCTGATTGGTTACTTCCAGTTTCACATGGTGTCCAGTTGACTGGTCAGTCTGTAACTCTGGTGTTCATATCTTTGAGGTTCTACTGTAGTTTACTTTATTGACCTGTTTGTTGTATTTCCATTCTCATTGGAACACTGTTAATCACTTTTTTAAACAAAAAAACATATAAACCCAATGTATTTCACTAACACGATATTTAGCATAGGCTATAGATCAGTGGTTCTCAGAGCCAGTTTCCCCAGTTGTTCAGGGAAAGCCCCTGTGAGCCGGGCCAGTTTCTTTGCCTGCCACATCCACAGGTTCAGCTGACCACATGTCTCACTGCAGTTTGCCGCTCCAGGCCAATGAGGGCTGCGGGAAGCGGCGTGAGCCAAGGGATGTGCTGGCCACCCTTCCCGCAGCCCCCATTGGACTGGAGCGGTGAACCATGACCAGTGGGAACCACGATCAGCCGAACCTGTGGACATGGCAGGTAAACAAACCAGCTCAGCCTGCCAGGGACATTCCCTGAACAAGTGGCGGACTGGTTTTTAGAACCACTGCTATAGATACACACAGAGAGTACACTAAACCTTTACCAGCCTAAATCACACAAGGCACCAAGCAGCAGGATAGAGCACACAGGCAGGCAAAAGCTGTCAAGCCACCAAAGAGTTTTCTCAGCTACAGTACTACAATATTGGACTTCTGTAACATCATTCATTTTAATTTATAAAATAAAAGCTATTTTGGCAAGTTCTGCTATAGCTTTCCCACGTCAAGATTTAGGATTTTGTTCTTTTGTTTTTTAAGAATCATGTCACATCCCATTAGATTAAAATACATACAGAAAGCCATTACTTTTCTGCCCATTTATGTTAAGAAGCAAACAGAAGTATTATTTATACTTCATCTCTTTCAAAGAAAATCAGCTCTCTGGAGAATGAAGTGAGCAGAGAGTATGAAACTCACTTTGAAACTGAAGCCAAAAGGTGAAAAGATCATTGAATCTTATTGCTTCAGAACAAGACGCATAGCTGGTTAACCAACATTATGAACGTCAAACAACCTAGACAGCTGCACATAAACTGCTGTTAATTCAGCTATGCTTTTCCCTTGTCTGCATGTAATGTAGAACTTAGTTTCACTTTCAGCCATTGCTATATGTATCATATTAAGGGTTTAATTTAACTGTGAACAAAACAAGCTAGAGATGTTCTATATAGGCGATCCACTCCCACAGCCCACAAAATATTAATGAGCTGCTGAACACAGGCCTCTAGCTGTGGTGCTAACAAATGCAATTTGCTAGATGACATTCAGGTTAGCAGCCACGTGAGTAAAATCTTTCTATGGAAGCACTTAATCTTCAGTCTTTTGAAACAAATACTAAAAGTATTCACTTTTTCTGGAAATTGATTCCCTTGATCAATGTTTTGAAGGAAAAAAAAACAAACATTATCTTGAAAACTCCTCAGCTAGTGTGATTAATGAAAATGTGTCTGAAGACCTACAAGGTTTCCTCCCACCAAATATAGTGGAATTCTTTTGATTCCATTAGTGCCAAGATTTCCAGGTGTCCGCTTTAAAGAACTCTTCACTCTTCATGTGTTATATGCACTGATGGAAGACAAATCAGTCATAACCCCTGAGGGCAAATATTGTCCTTTTCCTGCATTTGTATAGCACCCTACATAATGGGGTCCTAATCCCAGTTGGGGCCTTTACCCACAAAATATAATTATTTACTCCTACTACTACCTCATTTTACAAATTGTGTAAGTGGTGATTGAATTAAGTGGTCCACTATTCCATATGCAGAATTTACCTCTGCTGCCATGAAAGGCTGTATCATTAATATGAATAATGCCTTAGCCGTGGAACAGGCATCCAGTAGCCTTTAAAAAAAGAAAATAAAAGAAAAGAAAAAAACTGTTTTTGAGGGGAATTACAGCTGTGTACACTAATCCATATTTGACCCATACCATAGCTTGAAATAGGTTTTGATGGGTAATAAAATCTTTTAAAAACAGTATTATTTTTATTAAAAGTTTTTGTTGGTCCCAAGTAGTCAGAAATTCTCCATATCACTGTATGAAGGAATTGCTTAAGCACTGATTTGAAGAGAAGAAATCTACTGAATCACCAGGATTGCTTTCTAAATTACCTGAAGTTTTTTAGAGATCTCCCATTCAAGGATCAGTCAACCCAACCTTGCTTAGCCTGCAAGGTTTGACAATCCAATAAATTACAGCTAAATAAACTCTTAATGATCAGTTTCAGTTTGGTAGCTGTGACTGGAGATGGTTCCTATTTCCAGCAAAGGCTATTCCTTTTGATATACAAGCAGATGATTAAGAAAAGGGCAAGCTGTTTCGCTCAGAGAGTTTCCCAATGGAAGTATATGAAGGCTGATCACAGGAACTCTCTGTCATAGTATTCTATCCCCAATCTGAACCTTAGAGTCCAAAAGTTGGGGTACCAGCATGAATTCCTCTAAGCTTAATTACCTGCTTAGAACTGATAAGCTGCCACCAATCAGGAATTCCAGTGCCTGATACACTCTGGTCCCCCAAAACCTTCCCCGGGGGCCCCCAAGACCCAGACCCCCTGGATCTTAACACAAGGAAAGTAAACCCCTTTCCTCACCATCACCTCTCCCAGACTTCCCCTCCCTTCTCTTCCCCTCCAGGTGTTTCCTCCCTGGGCTCCTGGAGAGATATAGAGATTCACGCTCCGTGAATCTAAAACAAAGGGATTCCACCATTCTCCCCTCCCTTCCCCTTCCCTGTTAAGTACAGACTCAATTCCCTTGAGCCTCAGCAAGGGGAAAAATCAGACAGGTCTTAAAAAGCAAAACTTTTAATAAAAAGAAAGAAAAAAGTAAAAGTTATCTCTGCAATTTAGATGGTAAAAGTTACAGGGTCTGTCAGCTTATAGAAACTGGAGAAAAAGCCTCCTCCAGCAGAAATACAATTTAAAATACTTCCAGCCAAATACACATTTGCAAATACAGAAAACAATCAAAAGACTATAACTGCCTTTCTTACTAAATACTCACTATTCTGAATATATAAGAGACTGTAGCAGGGAGATTGGCAAGAAACCTGGTTGCACATCTAGTCCCTTCCAGGACCCAGAGAGAACAAAGCCAAACCCAAAATCACAAACAAAGGCTTCCCTGCCCTGAGATTTGAAAGTATCTTGTCTCCTGATTGGTCCCCTGGTCAGGTGTTTGGTTCCCTGTTTGTTAACCCTTTACAGGTAAAAGAGACATGAACCCTTAACTATCTGTTTATGACACTGTCAAAGAAGAATATTATTTAATTATGAAATCTGTAAAGGTGGTAAGCAGTTATATTTCATATCAGAATGCTATCCTTGGGCAGCTATTTGTGATTTAAAAAAATCTGTTGATGTCTCCTTTTAAAATTCTTTCTTTAAAATGGTTTGCAAAACTCTTAGCACGGTTGCAGCATCTTGTCTTTTTCCTTTATTTAATTTTAATATTGACATGCTGTTTAAATTTCTGTTCTTGATTATATCTTATTTTTTTCTCAATAAGAGGGATTCCAGGAGATAAACACAAGGAAAATGTAACACTAATGATTTGCTAATGATAGGATTATACTGATTAGGATCTAGGTTAGAAGGATAAGATGTTATCTGCCTCGTACTCAAAAATTTGCAGGAGATGCAGATGACTATTTTGGGGTTGGAAACAATTGGCTACTAAATACTCCACAGTGGATAGCTCACATATTACCTATTGTTACATAATGTAAGTACATCTAAACTTTAACCACAATCACATTTCATGCATATAAACGTTAGTATGTTAATTCCTAACCTATAACCACTTATTATCTTTTCCTTCTCTAGAACTCGATTCAAAGCCTATGAAAATCAATAGAAAAACTCTTATTGACTGCAGTGGATTTTGGATCAGGCCCCAAAGGGCTAGAGTTACATGTATTATAAGGAGTGATACAATTGCAAGTACAATAAACACACAGAATTTTTTTTTACTGTTTCCCACTTTAGAGTCAAATAATTTATTCAAGAACTTATAAAAGTCTTTTACTTGACCATTGCTTTAGCTACAAATTCTTTCATTGAAGTCACTTAGAGATGAGCCCCTTTAAATAATTTGTTGTTTTAGGCAAGAGTTATGATGCAGCTGAGTGTTCTGGAAAGTCTCTTGTTTAGCTCTTGACACTCTAATAAATTATCTATCCTTCCTTTTGGGTCTGTCCAGAAAATTTGCTAGTAATCTGGGCTTAGAGATTGAGCACTTGGCCAAATCAGTCTTTTTCAGCTCTCTGTCTCTTCAGCAGATTCTCTTATTCTCTCCTCAGTTGCTTTGTCCACAATACTGTTCATATGTCTTTTATCAAACATTCTGTACTTGACCATAAAAACCAAGATAGCAAACTACAGGCCAATTTCCCCAACATACTAGACTAGCCCCTCCTCAAGGACAATAAATGCTATGCAACTCTGCCAAGGACCTGTAAACAACTTTTAAAGATCTGGTTGGAAAATGGTAAATATTTAAAAAAAAAATCAAGAGAAATTAAAATGTGTGAGGGTTTGGTTTTGTTTTGGTCTGGGTTTTTTTCCTGTAAATTATCATTGACATTTTCCTTTTGCTTGCCTTTTTTCTAGTTTTTTGTCAAACTGAAAAATTTCAAATAAAAAAAAATCACCAAGAAAAAGATATTTTTTCATCATCATAACAAAAAAAAACCTTTCCCAGGAAATTTCTGACTACCTTTAATATATAGTACTAAACCATATATGCAAATACTTGCTTTGTGATTGACAAGGTGTCAAGGTATATTTCTCCCAGCTTGAACTTTAGCATCCAAAAGTGGGGACTTGCATGGACACTTCTAAGGGCTTGGCTACACTGGCACTTTACAGCGCTGCAACTTTCGCTCTCAGGGGTGTGAAAAAACACCCCCCCTGAGCGCTGCAAGATACAGCGCTGTAAAGCCTCAGTGTAATCAGTGCCGCAGCACTGGGAGTGCGGATCTCAGCGCTGCAAGCTACACCTGTAAGGGATGTGGTTTACGTGCAGCGCTGGGAGAGCTCTCTCCCAGCGCTGGCACTCCGACCACACTCACACTTCAAAGCGCTGCCGTGGCAGCGCTCCCGCAGCGCTGCTGCGGCAGCGCTTTGAAATTTCAAGTGTAGCCATACCTTAAGCTTAATTCCTAGCTTAGATCTGATAGCGCTGCCACCCGCCAAAATATAGTGTTTGGCACACTTTCTGTTCCCCCAAAACTTTCCCTGGGGAACCCAAGACCCAAACCCCTTGGGTCTTAAAAGCAGGAGAAATAAACCATCCCCCCTCCTTTCCCCCTCCCAGACTTTCCCCTCCCTAGGTTACCCTGAAAGGCTACACTGATCCAAACTCCTTGGATCTTAAAACAGAGAGGAATTAACCTTCCCCCTCACTCCTTTCCCCCCACCAATCCCTGGTGAGTTCAGACCTAATCCCCTTGGGTCTTAAACAAGGGGGAAAAAATTAATCAGGTTCTTAAAAAAGAAAGCTTTTAATTAAAGAAAGAAAAAGCAAAAATTATCTCTGTAAAATCAGGATGGAAAATGTTTACAGAGTATTCAGCTCATATAGACTAGAGGGACTTCCTCCCCCCTACCCCCGCCTCCAGCCTGAGATTCAAGTTACAGCAAACAGAGGTTAAAATCCTTCCAGCAAAATACACATTCACAAGTTAAGAAAACAAACAGACTAATCCGCCTTTTCTAGCTAGTACTTACTATTTTGAACATGAGAGACTGTTTCAGAAAGATTGTGGAAACCTGGGTGCATGTCTGGTTCCTCTTAGCCCCAAGAGCAAACAACGAACAAAACAAACAGCATAAACAAAGACTTCCCTCCACAGAGATTTGAAAGTATCTTGTCCCCCCATTGGTCCTCTGGTCAGGTGTCAGCCAGGTTCACTGAGCTTCTTAACCCTTTACAGGTAAAAGAGACATTAACCCTTAACCATCTGTTTATGACTCAAGGGTTAATAATTATAAACATAGTTATATTTATTTGAGAATCTGGGTTAACCAGGTTTATGTTGTAAACTTTTTCTTAAAATTCCATGAAACTACTACAGAATAACAATTACCACTACAAGTCTTAGACCTTGTTTGTAGAGGGAACTGCACCCAGGTTCAGATCAGGTCAGACAGAATGTTTAAAGGAAAACTATGTTCCAGACAGAAGAGTGAGTCGAGAATCTGAACAGAGTTTGGGCAGTGCAATGATAATCAGATTGTTTCTGTCATAGACAAGCTTATTCTCTAGGCATGCTTAATGACATTTTTTTTAGGGTCTTCAAAAGAAGCACATCTCCACGTCACTCATGTTCAAAAACAAACATTTTCCATTAACCTCTGAGTTCACCAGGTAGTCAAGCTTTGGTCTACACAGAAATGCTGCACACCTTTGTTTGAAAGAGTTGTCATAAACAGATGGTTAAGGGTTAATGCCCCTTTTACCTGTAAAGGGTTAACAAGTTCACCTAGCCTAGCTAACACCTGACCAGAGGAACCAATGGGGGAACAAGATGTTTCAAAAGGAAGGAGAGAAGTTTTTCCTTCGTTTAGAGTTTCAGTTTCAACTGAAGTGAAAAAGATCAAGGAACCAGCCTCAGATCAGAGTAGTAAGTTTTAGACAGGAATAAATAGGTTTATATTTTTTCTTTGTAACCTGTCTTATGCAAATTGAGGTAGAATCAAATTGGGTATTTGAGTATTTTATTTGTTTGTAACTTAATTTGTGCCCAGGGGAACATCCTCTGTGTTTTGAATCCGTTGTCTGTGAGAGTAGCTGGTATGCTAATCTCTTCCAGAGGGTTTTCTTTTACCTTTCTTTTCTTTAATTAAAAGCCTTTTTTCTTAATACCTGATTGATTTTCCCTTGTTTTTTAGATCCAAAGGGATTGGATCTGGACTCACCAGGGATTGGTGGGGGGAAAGGAGGGGGGGATGGTTAATTTCTCCTTGTTTTAAGATCCAAGGAGTTTGGATCTGTGTTCACCAGGGAATTGATGAAGTCCCTCAAGACTACCCAGGGAAAAAGGGGATCCTTAGGGGTGGTGGCAGCGATACCAGATCTAAGCTTGTAATTAAGCTTAGAAGTGTCCATGCAGGCCCGACATCTGTACCCTAAAGTTTGGAGTGGGGAAGGAACCTTGATAGAGTCATTTTTAAAGAAAGGGCTTATAAAATGTGTGTGTGTGTGTGCATGTGTATGCATGTGTTAGAATAAGAGTAGAAGAAGAGGCAGAAAGGGATCTAGAGGTTATAGTGGACCACAAGCTAAATACAAGTCAACAGTGTGATGCTGTTGCAAAAAAAGCAAACATGATTCTGGTATGCATTAACAGGTGTGTTGTGAGCAAGATAGGAGAAGTCATTCTTCCACTTTACTCTGAGCTGGTTAGGCCTCAACTGGAGTATTGTGTCCAGTTCTTGGCACGGCATTTCAAGAAAGACGTGGAGAAATTGGAGAGGGTCCAGAGAAGAGCAACAAGAATGATTAAAAGTCTTGAGAACATGACCTATGAAGGAAGGCTGAAAGAACTGGGTTTGTTTAGTTTGGAAAAGAGAAGACTGAGAGGGGACATGATAGCAGTTTTCAGGTATCTAAAGGAGTGTCATAAGGAGGAGGGAGAAAACTTGTTCACCTTAGCCTCTAAGGATAGAACAAGAAGCAGTGGGCTTAAACTGCAGCAAGGGAGGTTTGGTTGGACATTAGGAAAAAGTTCCTAACTGCCAAGGTGGTTAAACACTGGAATAAATTGCTTAGGGAGGTTGTGGAATCTCTGTCTCTGGAGATATTTAAAAGTAGGTTAGATAAATGTGTATCAGGGATGGTCTAGACAGTATTTGGTCCTGCCATGAGGGCAGGGGACTGGACTCAATGACCTCTCGAGGTCCCTTCCAGTCCTAGAATCTATGAATCTATGGAAGAAGAATGAAGGACATTTTACAGCTATCAGAATGGCTAGTTAGCAAACATGTGAGTGTGTCCTTGCGTACAAATATGTATGTGGAACAAGGAGGCAGGACGTAGTAGGTATCCATGCTGTAGCATCCCAAAATATAATAATAATAATATAAAAAAACCATGTAAAAGGTCAAATAGGTGTGCACTGACACACGATTGATCTTCTATGCACTTGTAGGACTAATCTAGTATGAATAATAACTTGCAGTTAGAAAGCATAGCATATTCCCCTTTTTGATTTTCTCCTGCACTAATCTTGACTGTTTTTCTGTTCCTACATTTTACCCTACTTCTCAGGCCTTTTGGTTTGGTCACAAAAGACAAACTATTTTTCATTCAGGACTCACTTTTGCTGAGAATTGACAGATCAGAACTCCAATCCACTAAGGTTATGATAAATTAATTGACTGGTCCTGGTGCATCTCATTGCCAGTCTAACAGGATTTAGCATCGTCGTACTGCATCTAGCTAACAAGATCAAAAATTTCAAACTTATGTGCCTTAGGGTTGCCAGTTTTGGTTGGATGTATTTCTGGAGATTTCATACCATTACATAAGCTTTAATTAAAAGTTAATTTTTAGGGCTGTTGATTAATTGCGTTAACTCATGCAATTGACTAAAAAAGTATTCACAATGAAAAAAAATTAATCGTGATTAATCGCACTTTTAAACAACAGAATACAAATTGAAATTTATTATATATTTTGAATGTTTTTCTACACTTTCAAATATATTGATTTCTATTACAACACAGAATACAAAATGTACACTGCTCACTTCATATTATTTGATAACAAACATTTGTACTGTAAAAATGATTAACAAAAGAAACAGTGTTTTTCATTTCTCCTCATACTTGTACTGTAGTCAATCTCTTTATCATGAAATGTAACTTGCAAATGTAGATATGGAGGGGTTGTACATAATTCTACACTTGTAAGTTCAACTTTCATGATAAAGAGATTGTACTACAGTACTTGTATAATGTGTATTGAAAAATAGTATTTATTTTGTTATTTTACAGTGCAAATATTTGTAATAAATATAAAGTGAGCACTGTACACTTTGTATTCTGTGCTGTAATAGAAATCGATATATTTGGAAATGTAAAAAACATCCCAAATATTTAAATAAATTGTATTCTATTATTGCTTAATGGTGTGATTAATCGCACGAATTATCAAGATTTTTTTTTTAATTTAAATGGATCACAAATCAAAACTGTTTCCATAAGAACATCTATTTTGTTGCTTCTTTTTAAAGAAAGCAGTACACTTGGGTAAGAGTGCCATCAAGGCTGAAGTTCTTCTCCAAGTGATCAAGCTTAATCTCTAATGTATAAAATTGTCATGATTTGCATGAATGTACAACTTTAACTATGTAAACGGCAAAAGAGAGAAGTTTTTTCCGTCTCTGCCTACTCTGGGCATGCAGCCAAAGAAGTGATAACAGCTGGTTTGTTCTTAAATATCAGACAAACGTATAACAGCTCCAGTTTTGAGTTTTGTTTTAGCTACAGATGAAGTGAGTTGTAAGTTCTTAAGCTTTGCTAACATTTGAAAGATTTCACTGAAATTTGTGTAATATGAGATCAAGTAAAATGTGTAAATTCCAGTTTTGTGATAAGAAATGTGCAAACTGAAAGACTTTAAGGCCAAAAGGGACCATCATGATCATCTAGTCTGACCTCCTAGTCTAGTCGGACCTACACATTGCAGGCCACAGAACCTCACCTATCCACTCCTGCAATAGTCTCCTAATATCTGGCTGAGTTATTGAAGTCCTCAAATCATGATTTAAATACTTGAAGTTACAGAAAATCCACTATTTACTCCAGTTTAAACCTGTAGGTGACTCTTGACCCATGCTCTCCCATCAATTATGGTACTCCACCAGGGCCAGAGGTGCAAGCAGAGTTGATGGGGGAGTGTCAGCAGTCGACTCACTGCAGTGAAGACACAGCAGTGAGTAGATCTAAGTACGTCGACTTCAGCTACATTATTCGCTTAGCTGAAGTTGTGTAACTTAGATCGAATCCCCCGCCCCCTAGGGTAGACCAGGCCTTACAGTATTATCTCAGAAGTTTTTATTATTATTTAGCTAGTTAGTTAAATAATAAATGACTAGCAAGTTTTCCTACTTTTTTTTTTCTTTTCTTTTTTTTGCCTTCCTGTTAGAAGCAGTAAGCAATGGATATTTTAAATTTGACTAAGTTGTATGAAATTATGCAAATATATTTAAAGGTTTGTACTGTCTGTTGGCTGTGGCCTTCAGCCACTGTACACAATTCCCTTCACTAACTGTTGGCCATGTACTGTATTTTATTTGTACAATGAATTAGATTTGACAGCTCATCAGTGCCAATACTTAACAGTATTTTATTAATTGAAATTGGATTGGTATTTGCTTATACATAAACTACATGTTGGCTAATTAACTCCAAAAAATAAGTATCTCTGTGTTGTAGCTGTGTGTACTACTAATCATGTGGTTAAAAGGAAAGAATAAAAAAGGATAAAATTAGACATAGATGTTCTTTAGTTAATAGTTTAAACATATTCTAACCCCTGTCTTTTCTGCTTTTGATTTCATCCTACAATTTGTGTTTTTTTTGCAGTGCAAGCCATTCTCACAGTGGCAGTTGGATACAATTTTATACATAATAATACACATAACTAACACAGATTATGACACTCAAAAGAAACAGTCCATGTCATCTCTTTCTCAAGTTGTGCACAGTAGACCAATTGTCCTTGAAGAAGCTTCCTCTAATTAAATACTATCTTGCCTTGTGCGCAGAGCAATCATATTGGCAGGAATTGATTGGGCGTGTTAGACACTTCATTTAGTTAGTAGAAAAATCCTTTAATTAAAATAATCTTACTGCTGTTAAAATTAATTGCATCCCATGCAAACTTGCCAGCTAGAATTTAAAGTTCAGCTTCAGTAATATTTTTGTTCAAGAGAAAAAAATATCTTTCAGCATTAGGGAGATTCACTGATACCAAGCCCTGATTAGTTTATTACGGAACTTTGTGATTTCTCTAAAATCTTTTTATTATTAATTATTATTACTGCTATTCATTATTAGACTTGAGCACCAAATAAATCCCCAGATCCAGAGATTCCAAATTCTGAGGAAGTGAAGACCCATATCGGCTTCCAGACAGGGCTATTTGTTATGTATGACATTAATATGTACATTGACTACAACAGGGTCTATGTTCCTAAATCATTAAAGTGCTTTTGTAAATCCCACCTTTAAGTGCCTATATATGGATTTAAGAGCCCAACTTTAGGTCCTCTTTGAAAATTTTGGCTAGTGGAACTACTTATTTTGCATAAAGTTTAAGCTCCTGTGTAAATCTTTGCAGGATTAGAGCCAGTAATAGCAAACATCTACATTGACGCACAGTATAACATCATAGGTATGAAATGGTCAAAGAACTTCCCTGGCATCATTATAGTTTCCCATACAGTAAGTATTGTTGGATGAATTGCCACTGAAGTATGTGCTCTAGCATGTGATGCTGTCAACATTTACAGCTCTGCTCTTTGAGGTGAAAGGAATAGCATTTTTAGCATTGTTGCCTTCAAAGCAGGCATTGTTGATAAACCCCACCTTCCAAGACTATGTAGCCACCTCAACAAATATGGAAAATAGAGGTTAAATATTCACCAGATAAGTGCTACCTGGAGGAATCCACTCCATGAGGGTGAAGGGTACCAGAGCCCAGGTTCCAGCCCAAGCATCTACATTGAAATTAAAGAGTCCCATAGCCCAAGCCCTGCAAGCCTGAATCAGCTGTCATGGGCCAGGAATGGCTATTTAATTGCAGTGTAAATATACCCTAAGGCCCCCTTCTCTCCACAGGCAGAGAAGAATAAAGCAGCTTACTCGTCTACAAAGACTCAGTTTTCCCTTTTTTGTAGACCTGATGGTGAAAATCTCTCTTTTTACCTAGAAAGATTAAAAGGTGAATATCATGGAGTCCTTTAAACTAAAGGGACCCATGAACTGCAAATCCACAACCCCCGGGATCACATATTGAAGGAGATGTGGTAACACTCTCATTCCACTTTGACTATTTTTAAAATATCAGAACAGAATGCATCCAGAGCAGAATACACCCAGGGAGATTTCTGTTTTCTCCACTCTTCACATTCTGAGGCAAATTCTCTTCTCCCAAGTCATAGTTGCCTTTTATCCCTAAAATAAAAACTGTGCTCTGGGATAGGCTGAGTCTATGTGGAGTTGTGCTCCACTGTGAAAAGGAGCTCTTCAAGGTCTGTTTGTGTTCTCCTTGTATATCATGGCACCATACCAGTTCCTATCCAGCCAGATCATTCCACAGTACTTATTTGGACAAGTAGATAGAGAAAAAACAGTACAAAAATACAGAAAATGTTAAAACAGCCTGATACAATATAGAATTTAGAAATAAGGCAGATAGACTCTTGAACATTAAACATATTGGGTTGATTTGCAATGCAATGCTGTACTTGCGGGAACTCCAGACAATCTGTGACGTACAGTAGGTTAAGTCCCTATTTTTTCCTTGGGTTTTGATTTCCACACAAAAAATTGACCCTACTGAATATTTTATATTGAAAAAACCCTCTTTTCCTCAGCATTCAGCAAGAATATGAAAAACCAAAGACTGTAAAAATGCTCCACCTGATATTTCAAAGTGAAACATGATACCAGTATTCAAATTATGTCTATTTAAAATGGAGCAAAAGGTTCCCGCTGAGTTTGGATATTTATAAATATGCTCACATTTCCTAGTATTTCAGACCTCTATTTGAAGCTCTGCATAGTGAGTATATTTGGCCTTTATGAATAAATTTCAAAGAAAAACTGCATCCGTGGTGAATAAATATATATTGCATGGCATCCTTAAAGACACTCTAGTTTGCCTTAATGTTTATATCACATTAATGGCTATGGATTTACAGGTTTCTCTTTACATAATCTAATATAATGCAAAATTACACCGACATATAATCATAGCGCCATCACAGATGTATAAGACAGAGTTCAGTAACATTTAGGATTTATACTATTTCCTTACAAATGCCATCCTTTCTATCTCTATTTTCTTTCTTAACAAAAGGCCAAAACTCTGCAGATCTGTGCTTGTCCAAAGGCAAAAATATAACTGTAAGGAGAGATTGCAGGATTAGTTCCAATGATTGCAAAGGGAGTTTTGCTTGAGTTTGGACTGCAGAACTACTGAAAGTGCAGAGAGAGACACAGAGAGAGAGTGAGTGTAAATTCAGTGGAGTTCCTGTCTTTATCATAATTTGACTAATCCATCCTATCCCATTATCCCTAGTAATATTTGTACTACCTCGAACAATTTATTTCGTTCTTTCATAGTCAAGCCTCCCATATCCTTGTAGATGGCTAGAATGACCTTCATAATTTATCACTAAAATATATTCCACATAATGGGCCATACCTGTTGCTAGTGTGTGTGATCTGCTATATTGCCATTGAAATTAATAGAACTATACTGATTTACACCACTTGAGGCTCTTGCCCAGTTAGTTCTTTTAAAGTTTTTTTTCATGTCAGTCTTCCAAGCCCTTTGTTTAATTTGTTGGTCTTTCTCTTAAGGTTCTAAGACTACATAAAGTATCCTAAGTGTGGTTTCAGTGGTGCCATAATGCCTATATGTATTCAGACCCAAATCATTCTGGCTCTCAGTATTGCACTGCAATGTCACATCTTCTAACAGATATATCTTGCAAATCCTTCAAATATTGCTGTTTACTCTCAGCTCTACTGTAACATGGCTGTTTTCTAAGAATCTCCCTCCCACTCTATTGTTCTGTTCAATTTTCTTTGCCTTGATGTATTAGCTTGCTTTTTCTCTTCCCAAGATGACTCTTTCTTTTTTCTTTTTTTTTTAAATGTCCTATTCATATATCTAGCCTTTTTAGACCGCTTTTGTATTGTACTTCTAACCTCAATAGTATTTGAAACATCTCCCAGTCTGGTATAATGCCTGAATGTGATTAATGTGTTGTTTAATCTTGCTTCCAGATCATTAATGAAGATGTTAAACAACATTGGAACTAGCATCTATCCTTGTGGCACCCCACTGGACATGTGCCCCCAATTCAATGCATTGCCATTTATCATTACCCTAGGTTAATAGTCCAGCTCAGCCTGTTTTAAATTCATAAGACCATGCTCATAGCCAAGTAACTGGAACTGATCTGTCAAGGAAGGTTTTATGAAGAATGTTTAAAGTACTTTATGGAACTCAAGAGGCTAGATTCATCCCTGGCATATGCTGGTATGTCCTTCCTCTTCTGCAGGTGTAATTCAGGCCACAGGACACTTGTAAGCAGAAAGTCTGCTCAGAGGTTTCTGTAGCAGTAAAGGGGCCTGCAATTCTGTTTCAGCATAGCATGGGTACCACAATCAACCAGCACTGCCCCAAAACTGGTTAGCAAAGGGCAGAGACAGGTCATGGCAAAGGCATCCAGAGTATGTTTTGGTTAAATGCATTCTCTGTGTAACCTCAAACCACCATATATAAGAGGACAAAACCTTCCTTGGGGTTCAATGGTCTCTTCTGGAACAGTAAATGTATTGTGAACATTCCTGCCCTAGAAGATGTTAATATAATATCTCTGTACGGCTGAAATGGTATTTTTAAACATTTTAACAGAATAAACTTTGTTTCAAGTGTGAGATAATAATTAACTGCTTCCATCTATCACAGTTACTTATAGAGTCATCACCATAGTATCTGAGTGCCTCCCAATGTTTTGATTAGCCAAGCAAAGTAAGTTCTAACACTTTGTCTCTCTTTCTATCATCTGAAATTCCAAAATTTAGGAAAGGCATCAATGGACAGGACATTATTCATTTTGGTAAAAAATAGAGTGGAAAATGGGGAAACATGGAGCCTTTTACATCTTGTTAGCAGAGCCATCAGCTTTAACCAAGGCTGTAATTGTCCACAGATTAAAGAATTAATTGATGGCAGTCATTAACACTTTCCAGCATAACAATAAAACCATCACAGCTCTGCCCTTCCTCCCAAAACAGCTTGAAAACGTTGACACCCTGAGGGACTTCTCTCTGAGATAGAAAAAAATAGAAAAACAAATAAGAATGGTAGGAACACGGGCGGCAGGTATAATAGGCCCTGCCATGACTGCCAGACCCCTGGTTGTGGAGTTTTGGGGGGAGGTTTTTGCTTTATTATGCACCATGCAGGTTCCAGGATGGCTGAGGAGGAGGAATGTGCTATTCAGCTTCCCTGGTTTATTGGTAATCTCCCTGGGCTCCAGAGACATTACTGAGGAACTCAGGAAGCTAAGTAGCAAATACTCCACGTTAGTCACTCCAGAATGATATACATTGGGCATATCAAATGCTTCTTCACGAGAGTGAGAGCTTTACCCCAGGGCAGCCTGGGGTCTGTGGAGGGGAGGCGTGTCACAGCTGTCAGTGGCTTGGGGCTCCTCCAGGCTGGGGGAGGAGCACTCATGGCTCCTCTGGATGGGAGGGAGTGGGGCAGAGGATCTTGGGGCTCTGGTTGTGGGGGGTGGCATGGGAGAAAGGGACAGAGCTGGGGACAAGGAGGCTCCCCCTGCCATCTATGGGTGGAAATCACTGGCATGGGTAAAGATGGGAAAAGGGGGGTCTTTGCATGAAGGGAAGGGGCTGCGTGCAAAGCCTCTGGCATTTGGCAGAGAGGGGGCACAAAGAATCCTTGGTATGAGAGAGGTGGGGGTGGGGGGATGCAGTGAGTCCTTGAAATCCAGGGAGATGGGTAGGGTGGTGCACAGGGAGATTGTCGGGATGTGGGAAATGGATGGATGCTTGGAGCCTCTGATATGCACAATGATTCTGGCCTACAGAATCAACAAAGTGTGTATATGTACTCAAAACATTCCTGGGAAGTAGGGAAATGCAACTATCCCCACTATACAAATGGGGAACTGAGGCACAGATAGACTAAGTGAGTTGCCCAAATCACACAGGAAGTGTTTGGCAGAGATGGAAACTCCCAAGACCTACTTTAGGATCATCCTTACTCCATGCTTCCACATATGAACTTAAAATCAGTCCTCTAACGTCTCTATAGGCCACTCCAATCGTGGTATAAAGCATGGCATGGAAATTTCTTAAAAGAAGAGGGAAAAAACAAAAATGAATGATCTTCTCATCAGTTTTGGATTTTCCTTATATTTTAGTGGCCCAAATTTTAAAAATTAGATGCCATATTTAGGCTGCTAAATAAACAACATGGTTTTTCAGGGGTCCTGAGCACATATAGCTCTCATTAAAGCACTTTGAAATAAAGTTTGTTTGGTTTTTTTTTTAAACAAAATAAACATTGGAGAGTCAGATCATAATGTACAGGTGAATAAACATCTTGACTAGACATAAGTTTTTTTGTGAATGACCTTCCATTTTCTAATGTAAGGTCTCACTAGGTCAGGACAAAATCTGCAAACTTGGGTGCCAAATATTAGACTTCTAATTCCAGTTTTAGGCAGCTAAATTGGCCTCATTTTCAGAAGTACTGACTTCAACAGGAACTGCAGGTGAAATTAAAACATATTTAAATTGAACATCAATTATCTGAATAATTAACTGTTTAGTTTTAAAAAAAAGACACTATTGAGCTAGGGTTCTTTATTGTTGTTGTTGTTGATCTTATCCTAACAACAGAATGATGAAACTTCATCAGAATAAATGTGCTAAAAATAGGAAGTTTCACATTATCAAATAGTCCACCTACATTTTTATAATAAAAATCCTTCAATGCTCTCCTGGGCAATGGTCTGAACTTGTTTCTTTTTGCAGGGTTAAGTACAGTTCATAAGGTCAATACTGCAAGGTTTTAAGCACCCTGAACTCCCAGCTCATTTTAATGGGAGTGAAAAGATTCTCTGGATCTTGCTGAAGTTGCTCAGCAAATTACAGAATTAGGCCTGGTGATAAAATATGATCATAAGCGATTGCTTGACTTTTAAGATCGTGTGCTAGACTAGTAAACACTATCCGACAGTTTCAATACCCTTACCCACAAGGGAGAAATGGCAATCACGCCAATGATTACAAGCCATTGATGCTGAACAGGTCTATTTTCCGAAATAATGAACCAGGTCCTGTTGGATGTGCCATTGAACTGGGAAAAAAAAATCTTAGATTCCAAGATATTTTATACACAAGATCAGAAACAATATGACTATTGAACATTGTGGTAATTGAGTCCAGATGCCCACAAAGAAAGTGGAGCTTTCTCAAATCTAGTTTTCTTGTGAGAAAGGGGAACCAGAAACACACAGACAAATATCTGGGCTTAGTAGAATATAAATTGATTATGTTCTATACTGTTCCTATAAGCTCAGAGGAGAACCTATTTGTGGCACTCTGTATCTCAAGGCAGGACCCTGGAAACTCCATATTCACTCCTGTCATATCATTATGATATATTTCATACAAAGCATGCCATGTAAGATAGCACATGAAAAGTCATAATCTGCTGAAACCCATTGTTCAGTCAAAATGTGTATATCATAGTGTATATGAAGTTATGAGATTTTGCTGTACGATTGTTACTGAAATACGTTGTAAGTTTGAGAGTCTTCACTGGACAACAAAGGAGGTATCTCACTCCCAGCAGGGTGTTAAATGACCGTTAATAAGCAGGGAGTTGCAATCAAGGGATTGCACAAGCATCACACAATAGGGAATTGCTCTACTCTTGTGACTCAGCAAAGTCCACCAGGACATATCCAGGCTAGTGTTTTCCAGGCACATGGACTGAGGATATAAAAAGAGAAAATCTGCTTGATCCAAATACTGTCTAGTTTAATGAGGTTTAAGATTTAGACTATGCGCTTACCTTTTCTTTGGCAACTATCTATCACCTTTTGTGCCTACCACTTATAATCACTTAAAATTTATCTTTCTGTAGTTAATAAATCTGTTTTATATTTTACCTAAACCAGTATGTTTTGGTTGAAGTGGTTGGAAAATCTCAGTTCGGTTTACAAAGGCTAGTGCCTGTCCTCTCCACATTGAGGGAGGGGCAGACTGGGTAATGAATTTTACACTGATCAAGCTTCTGACCAAGGCAAGATGGTAGAATTCTGGGGTACAAGGCTAGGGGCTTCGAGATTCGCTGGTGCCTTTCTCTGTATGGTCCGGAAGTAGCTCAGGGAGCATTCATACAATTTAGCTGGACTTGGGGCTCCACATGTTGTTGTGCTAAGTGACAACAGTTAAGGGGGTACAGCGGTACCCCTATTCCAGGTTGCACCCTGAGAACTCTGTTATACTATCTAACAGCTTATATTTAAACATCAGTTTAAATAAGATTCTTTTTGTATTTGACTGCTAGCTGTATTTATCCCCCCTCCCCCGTCCCCCGGAATGATGTCTCCCAACTTTTCAATAAAAAATACTTTATTTTAAGAGGGAAGTTTGTCAATCTATCATTGGTCATTGGTTCCCAACAGGGGGACTCACAGGCTTCCAAAACCCAGTCAGACATGCAGAATGATAAGTGGTCAGTATATACTGAGTAGTGTAGCTGAATCCTTGTCTAGGAGTGGAAGAATCCTGAGATTCCACCTTGGTACATGTAAGGGTAAGAGGCAGAACAGGCCATTAGAGTATTCTAAGGTGCCTAAAAGAGGAATTGGACTGAACTTATCTTGATTTTTTTAGTAAATGAAATTGCTAAATGGAAACTAAGACACAGATATTGCAACCATTGCAGTGAATGGGAGTTTTGTCATATTACAACCTGAAATGGGTACTTCAGGGATTAAACAGATAATGACAAAAATTTAATGTCATAATTTGTTTTGAGTGAAAGCCAATTTTTACACTCTCATACATACCTTTATTCTTTATGTTTTTGTAAGAGGGCAGCTCCTTTTAAAACTCATTTATCAAACCAGCATAAAATTATCTCTCTTTTAAGCTTTTCATTTCATTGACTTTAAAGACGTGAAATCCACAATTCTTATGCTTGATTATAAGGAAAGGAAAATTAAATTTAACTATTATTTCCGATCAGTGCTATAATGTTTCATTAGAGTGGAAATCTTTACATGCACTTTAAGTCCCTCCTTACCTGTGAAACCGCGAAGACACAGGCATTGAAATTGTGGTTTCTCTTTCGATTGACTCATATCGATACAAGTAGCTCCATTGTAGCAATTGTCAGGGTAAATTAAACATGCATTTTCAACAGATTGGCAGAATTCCCCTGTCCATCCGGGAGCACAGAGACACTAGAAATAAGAAACAAAACACTGAAAAAGTTTGCAGATATTTTATCTAACATTATGCACTAAAGTAACAACATAATGAAACACTGGGTGTTTGCAATCAGCTATGTACACATGCAGTTACAGATGGTAAACACACTTGACTCCACATAAAGAACACATTTACTAACTTGGATGTTGGGAAGGTGGTAAGTAAGCAAGGGTAAGGGGCAGGGTTATAAACATAGCTGGGACTAAACTAGTGAGGTTGAGGGAGTGCAGATAGGAGCTACCTTCAGAAGCAAAAAGGTTGGGCTACAGAAGAAGATCACTTGGCAGTGGTGGAGAGAAGACCCAGGCCATGTAAGCAATCAGTCTGGGAAGCCAAGTGACTGAGCCAATGGCTAACTAAGCATCCACAAGGCAGAGCGGTATGGGAGAGCCTCCATCATCCAGTCTGCTGTTATCTGATGATTAAATATATATATAGGAAAATACTTGAAGCTGGGGAAATATAATGGTGTTGGAGGGTGAGAGACTATGTTTGCTATGTTGAGGTAAACTAGGACAGGGATCAGCAATATTTGGCACACAACCCGTCAGGGAAATCTGCTGGCGGGCGAGGATGCTTTATTTACCTGCAGAATCTGCAGGTTTGGCCAAGCACAGCTCCCACTGGCCGCGGTTCATCGTTCCAGGCTAATGGGGGCTGTGGGAAGTGATGTGGGCTGAGGCATGTATTGGCCAGTGCTTCCCACAGCCCCCATTGGCCTGGAATGGTGAACCGCGGCCAGTGAAAGCCATGATCTGCCGAACCTGCGGACCTAGCAGGTAACCATTCTGGCCCGCCAGTGGATTTCCTTGATGGGCCACTTGCCAAAGGTTGCCAATCTCTGAACTAAGATTTTAGAGTAAAGGAGATATTAACAAGGATTTTTTTAAAAACTAAAGTAATTTATGTTTTGTAGATAAGATTTAAATCAAAATAACTACCTTTAGTGTCATCAGAAGTTATTTTTCTTCAATATTACATCCATTTCCCACCCTTCCTGTTAGTCTCAGTATTATTTAACATCTTTCTTAATGATCTGGAAGTAGGGTTTAATACCGCAATCACATCCAGAGAATATTACAAACTAGGAGATGTTGCAAACACTGCTGAGGACAGAAGATACCGCAAAAGGGCTGAAATAGGTAAGATATATGACAGAGAAATGTTGGCATATCTTTTGTCTTTTTATACTGTTCAATCTTTGAGGCAAGGGCTAAGTTCGGAAAGCACCTAGCACATTTTGGGTATCACCACAATCTAAAAAAAATAAATTACATAAATAACTAAACACCCCACATAGAGACACATTATTTTTAAAAGAATATTATTAAGGTTGCAAGCTTAAGCACTCAGAAGTAAGGAAATGAAAAAATAAGGGATGCCTGTGCAACTTTAATTATGCTCCTTTGTGCATCTATATCTATATTATGACACAATCTCTAATTATATGATCACCTTCTACTTTTTCCACAGGTCTCCTGCCTCATTCAGTGTTCACTAAAGAAGCAGTCAGTCAATATTTCTTTTTATATTCATAATTCACCATGTGGCCCAGGCCTTGTTTACCACACAAATTATTTATTGCACTGAAAGTTAAATTATTAATTACCTTAAGGTCTTTTCTATGGTGCTTTCATTGTAGAATCTGAGTGCTTCACAAGCATTGGAGAATGCAGCTGCCAAACATAGACAAGCCTCTACTGAGCATGTGCAAACTCCAGTTTTTCTGAGATTTATTATTGGGCCAAATTTAAGCAGCTTTTCACAGGAATGGCAATAAACATATCCCTGACATTAAGGTCATCCCTCTGCCATATTTCAAGTCCCTACTCCCAAGCATGCAATAGTAGTAAGGATGTTTTAACATGGGTGAAGCAACATATTTTTCCTTAAACTTGATTTCAGTAATAGCTAAATTGTTTTAACTGAAACTTTCCTTAAAAATGCAGCCTGAGGTAGATATCTTGCATGGAAAATTTCAGCCCCAATGGTTAAAGTTTGGCAAAGTAATGAGGAACTTAAAACAGGATTTTATAATGGAAAGTGTTAGGCAACCTTAACTACACATACCATTATTTGTGCCACCCATAGCAGAAAGTGCAGGAAACTGTAAAAAAGTATAATTTACTTTATAGGTTAGTCTATTCCAGTGGGGTTCCCAATTTTTTTCTCTGATGTGACTCACCTTGATATCTTTAATTATTTTGAGGCACACTACCATATTGTCTCCAAATGAACTCACCCTCTTATTGCCTCCGTTTAAGCTATTTACCACCCTTGCCATTCATAGTCTGTACAATAAAGTTAATGATATTATTGTCTAACATCTTACATTTTATTGTATAGACTGTGACAAATATTTTCAGCTGACTCATGCCATTCACACTAAGAAGATGCCAAATTAAAAAATGCATTGTTTTATTATATGATGAAAAACATATAATACAAAAAAGTACCAATCAAGAAACATCAACTAATGATATTATTTTGTATTAAGACTTATGTTATTATCTTTTCATCTTTGAGGTACTTCTTCTTTTGTATGGCTTTGGAAATGAGCAACATCAAATGCCAAACTCCAATTCAGACATCCAAGCCTAGCGCTATCGGACATGGAATGGAACTCGGACATGTTGCCCTGAATTTGATGAATAGAGCAATGCTGCACACCGTGATTCACAGTCTGTGATGAATGACCAAAAATTATAGGAAAAAAAATTAAATATAAAAAACAAAAATAAACTTTTAAGGGGAGAGCTGAGCATGCGTTGATGCACACAATTGTTTATTCCTGGGAGGAAATGTTGACAGTGCCACTCTAATATCTTGCTCCATTAACCTCAGATGCTCTCTTTGTTTATTATTGATGTAAGTCAGACTTAACTCACACAGGTATGTTGTGAAAAGAGCAATAGAATGGAGATAGCATGGTCAGAGATTTTTGCCTCCCACTTTTAACTGGAAAGAGTCCAAAGACATATCATCAAACTTTATTTTCAAAGTGCAGTCTGTTCTTAATTTGGCAAGCTGACTTTTTGTAACATTCTTAGCACTGAAGAAAAATATGAAGTGAATTGTTCTTCCAGACTTTCCAAATGCTCAGAAATGGCGTTGACCAAAATTCCACCACCAGGATATGGTGCCTTTGCCAAGGGGAATATTTGTATTGTTCGTTTTGCTACTTTTTCAAATCAGTGGGCTAACTTGGACCTAAACCCATGCCATTGATCTTTGCTGGAGAGAAGATGCTTGTTTCTACTTTGCATTTTCCTGTTCAGTTCATTGAAGTGGCAGAATATATCAGTCTGGTAGGCAAGCTTGTGCACCATGCCACATCAGTGATCAGTCCATGTACATTGATTTCTCTAAGGTTAAGAATATTTTGATCTCCACGTTCAACTCATACAAGTGTAAGAGTACTTTTACATGGGAAAGTCAGCATGCTTCAGTGTGAAAAAGTAAATTGTGGTGCTTTGCACCTATTTCCTTACACAGCAAGGAGAAAAAGTATGATTTTAAGGGCCACGATTTTACAAAGTTCACTATCTTTAGTGTTCCATCTAACAGTAAAGACAGTTCTTCTGGCAATGTTTTGGCAATGAGAGCTTCAGAGTGCAGGAAACAGTGAGACACCAACATGTCTGGGTTTTGTTCAGTGACCCTGTTTACAAACCCTTTCATTTTGCCAGTCACGGAGGATATCTCATCGGTGCAAACACTGATATAATTTTCCAGTAACGTCTACTTTCTCAACATAGGCTCTTGACACACTGAATATTTCCTCTCCAGTCATGTGACCTGGCATTTCTTGGCAAAACAAGAATTGTCTTTGATACTATCTCTGCCAAATACTTTACGTTAGCCAAGAGTTGAGCACGGCCACTGAGATCTGTCAATTCGTCAAGCTGCAATGCAAATTTTCTGCTTGATTTTATTTTTTCTCGGAGCACCATCTCAATATCACCTGATATGTCACCAAAGTAGCAACTTATTGTATTATCTGAAAGTGGAACTTTTTCAATTTCCTTGACTGTATATGTACCTAATATTACTCGCACAATTTATTTGCATGCTGGTAAAAATAATGTGTCTGTGATTGTATGTGGCTTTTTTACTTTTGCTACAAGGTCAGTGACTACATAACTTGCTTCCAGCATTTTGACAGAAACATGTGCATAGTCTATCATCAGTCATGCATGCTTTTAATTCTGATCCCTCAAACACTTAAAAAAATTATGTCCTTCTAGGCAAGGGATGAATGTTGCTTGTCAGGTGTCAATTTAATTTACCTAGTGCCATGACACGATCTGAGAGTTTCTCCCTACACAAAAGGCATTGTGCAAGAGCGCAAGATGCTTCCCCTGTAGATAAAAATCCATATCATTAACCACTATCATGGTCTTAGTTTCATGTTCAACTTCATCACTGCAAGTAGATGTGAAACCACGAAAATCTTTTTTCTTCAAATATTTCTCCATAAATCTGAAATTCAATGCTATAACTTTTGAGATTTCTAAGTTTTGAAAAACACACTGACCACCATGTACCTCCCATAATGTTAAGTTCATATGAATGTAGTGTAATGTTGTGTCTATCACAGGCCACTCTTATTTTTGTCTTATGAATATTCATGAACCTATCCAGAAAGAGGCTAGTAGGCGTAAAATCAAAACAACCATGGTGGCTAACTTTAGATCACAATCTGTCTTTTATGCCAGAATTAACATTTTCAATATTCAACTAAAAAAGCAAGATATAAGAATTCTTGACAAAAGCATGCTCTGTGGAGAAAGTGACATGCACTTGAGAATAATATTTTAGGAGGTAAAGCAATTAATAATTAATTGTTTTTTTCTCATTCCCAAAAGAGTCTTCCCAAGCGTGTGTCACTTTCTCTACTTGTTTTAAATGCAATATGATTAACTTTAATGGTGTTGCAGGTCTGGCTCATTCTGGCTTTTACCTCAAGTCAAATGTAAATATAAAACATAGCCTTGTATTCAATGTCTTTTTTGTGTGAGTCATCATCACCAAAGGCTCATTGCAGTACTCTGCATTAATCAGGGCAGGTCATCTTTGTTTAGCTTTATCCCTCTTAACCTCAGTTTATGGAATGTAATGTGATGCATGCATAATATTTGAAAGGGGCCTTCTTCCGGAAAGCAGAAGTACAGTATGTGATCTGGTGCTGACAGTAATTAAAATAAAATGGAAGGATTGTTTTGTTCTCATGTGTAGCTTTTAAAAAAAATTCCATAGCACACATATTTGGGACTGATGGCACACTGGCTGGGAAACATTGGTGTATTCCATTCAATGGCACCACAGAAAAGTTTTCTTTAAATTATTGTTTTCCTGAAAAAATTCATAATTGGGGTAAAATGTAGGAGTGCTATTATCTGTAGTTTTACCCAGAGAGCCAATGAAGAATAGAACCCCAAGTCCTCTTTCTCTAGACATACCACCATACCCCATTTTGCCAGAAAGGTCTTTCTTTTAAGTAACCCACCTGATCTTGGCCCAGTTTCCTTGGGCATACATCCATATAACTAAAGCCATCATCACAGTGGAGAACAAAATGCCAGAGACTGAATCAACATGGAAGCAATGCTAGCCTTTCATTCAGAATCAAGTGGCTTCTTCAGTTCTGTCGTGAATAAAATTGTCAAGGCAGTGTACGGAAGCTTGAAACAGTGCTTCCATGCTGCATCTGTTTTGTCAATAAATATAGTACACTAAGTCCCAGGGTTCTCAAGCAAGCAACTTTCATGAGCAGTAAATTCACTTCCCGCCTCGCCTTTTTTAAAATATAAAATACTCTAACAGCAGCAGCATATTGGTGGTTTTACTGGAAAGCTGAGAAATACAGTTTTTGTTGATGTTTTCAATTGCCAGGAGTAACTTGATCCATAAAGTAAAAGGACGTGTGTGTGTGTGGGGGGGAGAAGTAAAGATTGTACAGATGTTTCCAAAGTGTACCAAAACAACATATGAACAAAACACAAAAAACAGAGGTCAAGCAAGATGTGGTGATCTATGCCCCTCCATCACACAAACAGAGGGTAGAGGGCGGAAGCGCACCACCTACAAGTCCTCTCCTAGGTTTTCCAGATTACCAAGTCAGAATCTAAAGTCCAAAATACAAGTGATGGCCCCTAGGATTGGGGCAGCGCAGCCTAGCAGTCAGAGTTCAATACAGCTGCCCTTGGGATTGCATGGCCTAGCAGCCAAAGTTCAATAGGAGGGAAGTGCCCAACAAGGGGTGCGGCAGCTCCGGCAGGAGGACCCAGGCCCACTCGACTCCACCAGGCACCAACGCAGGGCCCTAACAGTGGCAGAGCAATTTGCCACTGACTCAGAGGTGGGGTCCTTCTGAAACACACTGAAGTTTCCCGTGCAGGAGGTACCACTCCGTCACCCTCCCTGGGTCACTTTCTACCAATAGCTGCGTTGAAGTCTTTCATGAGGCTTCAGATTCTCCATGGTCTGTTGTGCCGGTTGTCTCCTGTGGCTCCTCTAGTCGCAGGGGTTCAACAGGGCCCAGGGAGGCACTGGTTCCCAGTGCAGACAGGGGCTATGGCTGGTCCTCTGCAGGAGCTTCCCAGACAGGTCCTTCCCTTGCAACCTCCAGCCCAGAATGAGCTGGGCATACTCCCTTTATTCTACTAGAGCATTTGGAGCATGCCCTGTCCCTCCTGGGAGGCGGAATTCCACTGTCAGTAATATGGGCTTAACCCTGTCTGGGCTTAACCCTGTCTGGGCTAGTGTGGGGTAAGCAGACCCCGTCACACAAGGTTACATTGTTTTGGTACTATGTGTTTTTTGTTTTACTTATGCTTTATGTTTCGTTCCACCCCCTGGAACCAGTTTCTTTTTATTTATATATGTTTCTTTATTTTTTGTAATGAACAAATGCAAGATCAGTTATGTGCCTATTCCTTTGCTGTTTCCTTCCTGAGTATGTTCAACATAGAATGTGAAGGGACAGATTTCTGAGGAAAGATTTAAAGACCTCAGCATCTACTTTTTGGCTAAATGACAAGTAAAGAGCAAGGAATGTACTTTTTTAGATTGATGAAAGGTGGGTAGCTATGATCAACATATAGAATTAAGAGGAAATATAGGTTGAATAGATGGAAAATTTTCTGTTAGAAGTCTTTTAGTGTGTAAAATAATCTCCCACGTAAAGTAGCAGAAGTCACATTGGTTGTCACTTTATAATTGCAATGGAAAAAACAGTATATTGTAAGTAATAATCCTGCATTATTTTGTTACTTCAGTAGGTACTTACTTTCACTAATCTCTTCAGTTCTAATTATGATACCCTATGAGAAAAAGGTTATGGATTTTATCCCTTCAAAACCTTTACTGTAGAAGAAAATTAAATTCAAGATAATTTTATAGCTGTCAATAAATTGTTCTGTAACTGTATTGGCAAAAGATTTAATACTGTAGTGTTGAATCATCAGCTTAGGATAGATCATGGAATATGAATGGACCTTTAACAATATATAGGAAGAAACTGGGTCAATTCCTGACCTACTGTGTCATACCACAAGGAGAACCCTGCTCTTTTGAAGACTAGCACTAGATAGATAGTGAATACTGTGAGGCAAAAAGGGACAGGTAGAATCATTTGCTTCTACTCTCTTAAAGCTATAGAAGTCTGCTACCCTAGAATCTAAAACTCCTGGTGTTAAATTACCCTGCAAAGGCAAACCAAATAATTGGGTCATGGAGGAAAATGAGGTTTACCCCCATTAGTCCAGTCCAGCCTAATATGCAGAAATTCCACCCCCAACTGCAGATCAAGAGGATACATGCTTAGGTCATGCTGGCTTTAGAGTACCCTGTTTCTCCTCACAGTTCTTGGGCTTTGCTGGAAGAACTTCCCCTGAACATTTCTGCCCTAGTGAACTCTTAAATTGGCTTAAAAGGAGTTGAGTAAAAGCTTAATACTGGTTTAATGCTTCTGATGAGTGTTGGTGGCAGCAATAAGGGCTGAGTTCATAATATCTAGGGTTCTCTTTTTAGAAAACATTGGGGTGGGCTCGGAGGTCCAGGCGGCCTAGTAATTAAAGTGCTTGGCTTGCTTGCTTGAGGATCCTCAGTCTTTAAGGATGGGTGTGGGGGGTGGGGCAGGTAGCCCTCCCTCTCCACCAGCTCCCAGACTCTCCTCTGGCTCCCAGCCCAGGGCCCTGTGTGCATCAACCCCTCAAAAAGGGAGCAGCCCTCCCAACAGACAATCTAAATCTGCTGCCATGGGATACCTTCTATTAGTATCTGTTCAGTTTGGGGTGTGGCACCTCTAGTCCAATTCACTGGGTGGCATGCCTCATGTAGCACCCTCTCATGAATCTTGGGAGACATCCTGCCACAGTCGCAGGCTCCTTTAGGTGGGGCAGCTGGAAGTTATTGAGGCTGAACCCCACAATGTCTCTGAGCTTCCCTCACTTGGTTACCTCAGGTAACAGAGGCTCCTATTTCTTGTCCGCAGCCTCCCTTGGCTGGGGAGACAGTGCTTCTTCCCAGGTGGCTGCCTTGGCTGATACTTCTCTCAGGTAAGGAGGCAGCTAGTTCCTGCCTCTTTTCAAGTCAGCTCCAAATTGAGCCAACTTCCCTCCTTTTCTCCCCTGTCTAAACCTGACATTGGCTGCAGACACAGGCACTGACTTTCTCATTTCCCTGGTGAGGCCCAGTTTCCTCAAGAAAGGTATGGAAAGTCTGAAGGACCTTGACCTTATTGACCCAGGGTTGCACCATGCCTTTTCCTTGCCAAGATGACATTTAGTGGGATTTGGTTTCAGGGCTAATCTCCCTGAGTGATTGTAACATGGTCATCATGTATTTTAGGTGGTCCTGCCAGTTTTAATTGTAAACTACCACATCATCTAGGTATACAGCAGCATACTTGCTATGGGATTGGAAAATCTGGTCTATTTGGATGCTAAAATATAGGCAGGGCACCATGTAACCCAAAGGGCATCATTGTCTGAAAGATCCCACAGGGAGTGGAAAAAGCTGTCTGTTCTCTTTATTCTGATGTGAGGGCAATGTGCCAATATCCAATATCGGATCAAGAGTGGTGATGTACTCCACTTCTCCTAGACGGTCAAGTAGTACATCAATGTGTGGCATCAGGTATGCATAAATTTTTGACACTGCATTGACCTTTTGAAAATCAATACAAAACCTATCGGGTTTAAGGAACAGCACTATGGAGATTTTCCAGTTGCTGAATGATTCTTCAATTACTCCCAGCTCTAGCATTGACTGGAGTTCTTGCTTCATGATTTCCCTCAACTTCTGGAGAAGGGTTTAAGGGTTTTATCTGACTTTAAGCCCCAGTTCCATCTGGACGTTATGGGCTATTACATGGATTATTCTAGGTTGGTTAGAAAATATTGATGAGAAGGCAGTGATCAATTGTTGACACTGGATTCTCTGTTAATGGGTGAGATTGTTTCCAATTTTGACTATTCCTGGCTTTGAGGCCTCAGCAGTGTGCAGGCCTAATTCGGGTTCCAGCTGGTAATGAGCTATCAGTAGGCTTTCTCAGCATTCCATGCTTTTTAAAAGATTCACATGGCAGATGTGCTGTACCTTTAGCTTATCTGGCTGTCAGAGTTCACAATTCACATGCCCGATTTGTTGCACCACCTCACAGAGTCCCTGCCTGTGGCTAGGAGGTTTGATTCAGAGCTGGGTAATAACAAGAGAACCCGATCCAGGCTTGGAACTCCTGGAGTTGAGCTCTTTTATTCTAGGCTGCTTTCCGCATGGTCTGAGTATGTAGAAGTTTCTCCCAGGCAAATGAGTCCAGGCCATCAAGCTTCTCCCCTAGGTCCAGGACATATTGTACTAGTTACTGGCTCAAGATAGTTGTTCTTCCCACATTTCTCAAACAAGGTCTAAAATCCCTCCTGGTTGCCTACCATAGAACAGCTCAAATGGTGAAAGCCAGTAGAAGATGGGGGTACTTCTATCATGGCAAACAGGAGAGAGGAAGTAACTGATCCCAGTGTCAGACATCCATAAGAACAAACCTTTGGAGCATCATCTTTAATGTTCTGTTGAACTGTTCCACTAAGTGGTGGTAGACAGATTTTCTGAGAGCCGGGATTTTCAATAATTGGCACAGTTACTTGATTGTCTGGGACATAAAGTTTGTTCTCTGGTCTCTTAAGATCTTCCACAGCATCCTGACCTATGCAAAGATTTTCATAAGTTCGGCTACCACCACTTTGGCATTCATAGAGCATAATGGCAACATTTCAGGGTACCTGGCTGAATAGTCTAGTATAACTAAAATGAACTGGTAACCTGCACCGCTCTTCTCCAGAGTTTAGCTATAGTCATTCCAATCCACTTGAAAGACTTGCCTAAAGCTGGAGAGGATTAAGGGAGCTTGCTCTGTAGTCCAAGAGGCTGTGAGCTGACACTTTGTTCATGAGGCACAGAAATCCTGAAGTCTTTGTAGATGTCAGGCCAAAAATCAGGCCAGAACCCAGGATAATGTTTTCCTCTTCTTGAGGTGCCCTTCAAAGGGTATCGCATGGATGAGTTGCATCACCTCCCTCTGATAGGGTCAGGGTACCAGAAGCTCTCTGAACTTCCTCAGGATGCCAGTCTTTTCTCATTGCAGTGTAGGTGGTCACCCTGAATTTTCTAAGTGTGAGAACAATCCCACTTAACACGGCCTGACAGTCTCAACATTTACAACCACCACGTTGGTGGATGTTCAGCTCAGTGTGTTATCTGCCATCTACAAAGTTGGAGAACTGGGTCTGAATGTTTGACTCAGGTAATGGAAAGGCTTCTTTGTCAGGCTTGGATAGGACCTTGTCTTGCTCAGTTGGCTCTGATGAGCGGGACATCCCCTCACCCAGATTAGGGATCTCCCCTACACCTGCAAGGGTTACTGACTCAGGCAGACCCATGGCTGGAAGAAGTGAGGCCTTCAGTTTAGAGGGGATCCCTCAAACTTCTTTAACAACTCCCCAAAGTAGTTCCATCTTGGCTGATAATAATGGGATAGGAGAGCATTGGCGCAAGAAGCCTGGGAAACAAGCAAGGAGAGCTGGAAGTCCTGGCACCGTCAAGGAACTATGATGGGATTGGAATAACAGAGACTTGATGGGATAACTCACATGACTGGAGTACTGTCATGGATGGATATAAATTGTTCAGAAAGGACAGGTAGGGCAGAAAGGGTGGGGGAGTTGCATTGTATGTAAGAGAGCAGTATGACTGCTCAGAGCTCCGGTATGAAACTTCAGAAAAACCTGAGTCTCTGGATTAAGTTTAGAAGTGTGAGCAACAAAGGTGAGGTTGTGGTGGGAGTCCACTATAGACCACCAGACCAGGGGGATGAGGTGGATGAAGCTTTCTTCTGGCAATTAACAGAAGTTACTAGATCACAGGCCCTAGTTCTCATGGGAGACTTCAATTACTCTGATATCTGCTGTGAGAGCAATACAGTGGTACACAAACAATCCAGGAAGTGCTGTAGCAACCAACTAGAGGCAGAGCTCTTCTTGACCTGCTGCTTAAAAACCAGGAAGAATTAGTAGGGGAAGAAAAAGTGGATGGGAACCTGGGAGGCAGTGACCATGAGATGGTGGAATTCATGATTCTGACACAAAGAAGTAGGAAAAGCAGCAGAATACAGATCCTGGACTTCAGAAAAGCAGACTTTGACTCCCTCAGGGAGCTGATGGGCAGGATCCCCTGGGAGAATAACATGAGGGGGAAGGAGTCCAGGAGAGTTGGCTGTATTTTAAAGAATCCTTATTGAGTTTGCAGGAACAAATCATCCTGATGTGTAGAGAGAATAATAAATATGGCAGGTGACCAGCTTGGCTTAAAAGTCAAAAAAGAAGCTTACAAGAAGTGGAAGATTGGACAAATCACCAGGAAGGAATATAAAAATATTTCTCAGGCATGCAGGAGTGAAATCAGGAAGGTCAAATCACACTTGGAGTTGCAGCTAGCAAGGGATGTTAAGAGTAAAAAGAAGGGTTTCTTCAGGTATGTTAGTGACAAAAAGAAAGTCAAGGAAAGTGTGGGCCCCTTACTGAATCAGGGAGGCAACCTAGTGACAGAGGATGTGGAAAAAGCTAATATACTCAATGCTATTTTGCCTCTGTCTTCACGAACCAGGTCAGCTCCCAGACTACTGCACTGGGCAGCACAGCATGGGGAGGGTTGACCAGCCCTCTGTGTAGAAAGAAGTGGTTCAGGACTATTTAGAAATGCTGGATGAGCACAAATCCCTGGGGCCAGATGTGCTGCATCCGAGGGTGCTAAAGGAGTTGGCGGATATGACTGCAGAGCCATTGGTAAATATATTTGAAAACTCATGGTGATCCGGAGAGGTCCCAGATGACTGGAAAAAGGTTAATGTAGTTTTTTAACCCATGTAAAAAAGAGAAGAAGGAGGATCTGGGGAACTACAAGCCAGTCAGCCTCACCTCAGCCCCTGGAAAAAGCATGGAGTGGGTCTTCAAGGAATCAATTCAGAAGCACTTAGGGGAGAAGAAAGTGGATTCACCAAGGGCAAGTCATGCCTGACTAACTTAATTGCCTTCTGTGATGAGATAACTGGCTCTGTGGATGAGGGGAAAGCAAAGGACATGTTATTCCTTGACTTTAGCAAAGTTTTCGGTGCGGTCTCCCACAGTATTCTTACCTGCAAAATAAAGAAGTTAGGGCTGGATGAATGGACTACAAGGTGGATAGAACACTGGCTAGATTGTCAGGCTCAACGGGTAGTGATCAATGACTCCATGTCTAGTTGGCAGCCGGTATCAAGCAGAGTGCCCCAAGGGTTGGTCCAGGGGTCAGTTTTGTTCAATATCTTCATTAATGATCTGGAGGATGGCGTGATTGCACCCTCAGCAAGATTGCAGATGACGCTAACCTGGGAAGAGTAGTAGATACACTGGAGGATAGGGATAGCATACAGAGAGACCTAGACAAATAAGAGGATTGGGCCAAAAGAAACCTGATGAAGTTCAACAAGGACAAGTGCAGAGTCCTGCACTTAGGACAGAAGAATCCCATGCACTGCTACAGACTAGGGACCGAATGGCTAGACAGCAGTTCTGCAGAAAAGGACCTAGGGGTTACAGTGGATGAGAAGCTGGATATGAGTCAACAGTGTGCCCTTGTTGCCAAAAAGGCTAACAATATTTTGGCATACTTTTATAAGTAGGGGCATTGCCAGCAGATCGAGGAACGTGATCATTCCCCTCTATTCAACATTGGTGAGGCCTCATCTGGTGTATTGTGTCCAGTTTTGGGCCCCACGCTACAAGAAGGATGTGTAAAAATTGGAAATAGTCCAGCAGAGAGCAACAAAAATGAATAGGGGGCTGGAGCACATGATTTATGAGGAGAGGCTGAGGGAACTGGAATTGTTTAGTCTGCAGAAGAGAAGAATGAGGGAGGATTTGATAGTTGCTTTCAACTGCCTGAAAGGGAGTTCCAAAAAGGATGGATCTAGACTGTTCTCACTGGTAGCAGAAGACAGAACAAGGAGTAATGGTCTCAAATTGCAGTGGAGGAGGTTTAGGTTGGATATTAGGAAAAATGTTTTCACTGGGAGGATGGTGAAGCACTGGAATGGGTTACCTAGGGAGTTGGTAGCATCTCCTTCCTTAGAGTTTTTTATGGTCAGGCTTGACAAAACCCTAGCTGGGACGATTTAGTTGGGGATTGGTCCTGCTTTCAGATGACCTCCTGAGGTTCCTTGCAACCACGATATTCTATGATTCTATGATTCTAAGGCCAATCATTAGGGATTTTATGTGCTCCCACACTGTTGGAGTCACTTGAATGTGGAAATATGATTTTATGTCCCCATGCACACATTATAAGAGGAGAGAGCCCAGAATCAGACCAGGGTTAGGAATCACAGAGCTCCAGATAAGGGTCTGGGCACAGGCTGTCAACAAGCCCCATCATTTCTGTCCCATTCACTCATACAGGGATAGGAAACTGTTCAGGATTTCCTTCCTGAGCTTGTTTCCCAGGGGTCCAGATCCTCCCAAATCGGCAGTCCGTGTAGGGGCAACCTCTTGTCCAATGCTTGAGATGACCATGTGTGAAACACTGGTCTATTTCTTAGCTGTGGCAACTGCCCCCACCCAGGTATTCAAGCAGTCTTATCCCCATGGAGTCCCCTGAGTTTAGTCTCGAGTGATGTTCCTTTCATACCCTCTGTTGGGTCAGTGGTTTCTTGGACTGAGGCATGGGTTAATAACCCTGGACTTCTGAACCAGGATACCTCAGGGCCCCTCAATCAGTAAGCTCTCTGGTGAGAGGTGGAGTTGTTCTATGCCCTCTAGATCCTGGCTTCCATGAGTTGCTCCGTCTTTTGGAGGTGTGAGGCTCTTTGGGACCCTGGTGGGCTGCCATTATAGAGACCAGGTAATTTTTAATGAACAGAACCGTGTCAGCTATAGTCTCGGGATGGGCCACAACACACACTCCTTTTCCCCAGGAGGCAGTATCTGGGTGAACTGTTCAAGTAAAACCAGCTCAACTATGTGAGTCCCTATCTTTGTTTAGGGTTTGAGCCATCTCCAGCATGCATCTCATAACGTCTTGCCTACAGCTGCCCCACAGAAACATTGCTGGAATGCCTCTTCCAAGATGTCCAAGGTGTTAAGAATGGTTACCTTGACACGCTTATATTCTTTGGACCCATCAGGCTCTAAAGAGCAATATGCAGCTTGTGGGAACCTGGTTAAGTATTGGGACAGTACCGTGGCCCACTGGTCTTGGGGCCACCAGGCTACTGTGGCCACCTGCTCAAAGGTTTCAAGGAAGGCCTTGGATGATCTTCAGGCCCCATCTTGGTAAGTCCGATGGGGTGACAGTCGGAGCTGAGGTAGGGTTCACTTACGCCACTGAAACAGGTGGCCGTAGGATCATGATCACTTGCTGGACCAGTCATTGCTATTGTTCTGCTGGGCAGCTAGTTTGTGGATCAATTGCTGCTGCTGGCTGGCCATTTGCTGAAGCAGTTCTTATTACTACTGCTGATGTGATGTGTGTTTTGTTCAGCTATCCATTTTAGTAGCAGTTCCATCTCCATTCAGTAGGATGGGGTTTGGGTGCTGGTGTCTGAGGGTTTTTTCTCTCCTTTTTCCATTCCCTTATGCAGGGACTACCCATCACTTGAGAGTAGTAGATCCCAGTTCAAATCCTATCTCCTTATAAGGCAGAGGGGAGAATTAAATCGGGGTCTCCTGACTGAAGGCCCTAAGCATCAGACTAAAGATTATGGGAGAGGTCTTCACACTTCGCTGTTTCATGTGAAATGAAGCAGTCTCTGAGCACATCTAAGAAATTAGTCCTTATACATAACTATCTGCACCTAGTTCATGAATCACACATGCAGGGGATATGTCCCTTGTACACAGCTCAAGCAGAAGACATCTCTCCTTTAAGCAGATTTTATTAAAGGCCACAAGGAAATTAAATAATCTTAATATTTCATAACCAAAACAAAGCAAAACTAAGTGTGTACATTACCTATGCTGAGGGTTAAACATAATTAGCAAGAAGCAGCAGAATGTGCTGGGAGCTCACCTAGCAATTTTGAAACAGACATTGCTAGAAGGAGTCACAAAATTTAGACAGCACATGAAGAATGAGTTTCTGATCCTACTGGTATTAATAAGCAGGTTACAGAGTTTTATTTTAAGTTATGTACTGCAGAAATATATAGTGTTGAGCAGACTGGTTGAACTTTTACAGAATCTCTCCATGGCTATCCTCCTTATCTCAATAGGACAGCTCCTTATTAAATAGGGATGTCAGAAAAGAAAAGGTTTAGGGATTCATTGGATCCTGGAAAAGTGGTTCAAACTTGAGCCCAGGCATGCTGCTAAATTATTTTTATTAAAATATAATTCAGACTCAGCTAGACTTCTGATGATAGAACTTTTCATGAGACTTGGGAAAAGAACTTATTTCAGAACTGTCACTAGTTTCGTTTGAGGTTGTCAGTTGCATATTGTATGAAATGTCTGCTTCAAATTGCAGAAAGGTGTGGGAGATGAGGGAGAGATGAGGGGAAAGGACTCTTAATGCATCTACAGAGATCAATCAGCAGACAGCATTTATCTCTGTTTACTTTTGGTGCTCAATTTATTTGAAGTAATAACATTAAACATATTAACCCTCCCCCACTCTACCCAGGAAGATTTGTATGGTTGACATTGAGCAAAATCCATTCAGTTAGAGAGTACAGAAATACCAGAGAGCATTGAGCAGATGGCATTACTATACTTCTACAAAATTGCACATACGCTGCTGAGATTAAAATTTTTTTGTTGATTTACATCAGCTCAAGATTTCCTCTATGTTGTCGCTCCTTACCTCCTACTCAGGGTTTAGCTTTATTTATACGTTAACACAATGATAAACATCAAAAACCTTAGCCCCAGCCTTCTATCAGGTTTGGTTTTTCCTAGGACTCGTAAATCTCAGAGCCTAGATTCCTCTCCCCTAAAGGTGACACCCTTACCTTTCACCTACGGTGGATACCTTTGAAATCAAATGAGTCACACCAGCATAAAAGAGGAATAAGTCAGAAGAGAATCAGCCATTGCTTTCTTCTCTAGTTGCTCATGTGTTATGAGGGTATTTGTTTTCTCCTAACAGTGAGGAATCAAAGCTGGAATAGGAAGTGCTGCAGCACAACCTTCCTTTTTTTATCTCCAATTCCTTTATGACAATCATAATTTTTCTCCTGTCCTATGCTGATGCCAGTTCAACTTGTGTGACTGAAGGGAATTGAGTCCTCAGGAGATCTTACGCAGAATAGCGCTCTACTGATGTTTGAGCTACTGAAATTAAAATATGGAATTTGAAATTGGAATCTTATTAGGTTTCTGCAACTCTAACACATTTCAGAGAGACAATTGGTGCTGGCTTCAGTGTATATGCGAGCAGTGCTTTGAGGGTGGTTGTGGTATGTGATTCATTATCTCATTAAAAATAGTGCTTTGCATAAGGGTTTTGTAGAAGCTCTCTGTGACTTTTTTTTTAGCATCTTAAAAGTGTTTTGGGAACATGACTCAGCAGTTTCCATACTTGAAGAGAATTGGGCGAATAGTACAGAGGATAATAATAAATCAGTATTCATACTAAATTTTGCACAACTGTCTAATGACTTTGGTTAAGTTAAACTCAGCAGTTAATGAGTGATGCTTCAAGTGTCAAGCTGAATGGGGGAGTGTTGTTTATAGCCTTTGAGTGTTGTGAATGGTTTAATATTTCAGTTGTGGAGTTTATGGAGATGGCATACTTTGAAGGACACATTTGAGATGACTGAAATGGCTGGCAGTAAGCCATGGCACTGCGGTATACATATTTAAGATCATCTAGTGGGAGCAAAAGCTCCCACAGGATGAAATTGGACATACTTGTAGGTTAAGTTTATCACTGGCCACTTATTTTAACTTGGATAACTGTGCAGACTAGTCTTGGATAACTGTTGACTGTGTTCAAAAATGATTGTGATATTTTTTAAATAATAAGTTGTGTAGAAACAAATTTTGTACATAAAATGAATTATCTCAATTCCAAGTATGGCCAGCCGACCTCTCTTACCTCATTTAATGTTTTAATGGCTCACTTTTGAGGCATCATGTACAAAAGAATGGTGGATTTACATATCAGATTACATTTCAAATATACGTATTTTCAAACTAGCTAGATGTAAATTTGTCTAAACTGAGTAGCTGCAGTATCATATTTCCATAACCTTTGCCCTTTTCTCACATTTCCATGTCTTGGTGCAGGTGTTCTTCCTCACTTGTCTGTCAAATCCACTATTTAGCCTCTAATCCTGCAATATGATCTGAATATATAGACCCATGGATGTCAGTGGGGCTAGGCCCAGGTACAGATGTTCATCTCTCTGAATCAAATGGAAGGATCTGGGCCTTACACTGTAAAATCCTTGCGATAAGCATTGATTTCTATGCATTTCATGCTATGAAATTAATTAAATAAATAAGTATTACTACTGCTACTATTAATGGTCCTTGTAATAGCATTCTCCCAAGTACAGCTCTCCCATTCACCTTCTCTTCTGTAGACTCTTATCCTTCCATCCTCCTGCTCTGTAACTTATCTTATGTTATGTTTTTCGCTGTCTCGTCTAACTACTATTCCTGTGCAGTGCTCTGCACATCAGTGGCACTATATAAACAATATTTCTTGGCTCTCATGTGTCCACATTTCACTGCATTATTTATTTGTGCTATTTTATTTGTGATATGTTTTGTGATTTGTGATAGTTTTGTGTATTTGCTCACATTGCTGATGTTAAGATGAAATATGATCAGTATCATCTACTTATAAAATTAAATTAAATTTTAAAAAATGTTTTATTGGTTTAAAATTACTATGTTAGACTTCCATTCTGTAGAGAATTACACACATTTAATTTTGAAATCAATGCATAAACTTAAGCACATGCATAAGTCTTTGAGGGACTGGGCCTTATTATATATTTTTATTTTTTTAAAGTAAGAGTATTTAATCGTAAGAAAAATTCTACTGCTCGTTAAGTTCTGTACTTCTTTGAGCAGTAGTTAACTTGTTGTGTGCTGTGCCTTGATGCTCCATTAACTTCAAAAGACCATTATTTTAAAGGAGGAACACAAGGTGATTTAGGTATATCAGCAACTATGGGGGTTAATACAGCCATTAGGTGTTGAAGGGGCATATCTACAGTCTTATGGGAAGTTTTAAAGTTCAGTTGAGCCTTTATGGAAGATTATTGATATGATATGGTTGGAAGTGGACTAATTAACTAGTGCATGACTAGCTGCTAATGAATCTGGCTGTCTTGGAATTACTGCTGTTAGGCCAATCAGTTGGAGGGACAGATGCAGGGGAGATGGCACTAGAATTAATGACAGTGACTAAGTGGCTTCACAGAGATGGAACTATATTTCTGGCACAGTCAATGGGGAGAGAGCAGCAGGAGAGACTCTAGGATTGTTTCAAAAAGAGAGACAGAGAATCATCTATTTTATGTGTCCTAGATCAGTATAAAAGTTGCATCTGAGAGTAGCAGATTTTACACTGCCAATTTTTTGTAGCTCCTAGCTTAGCTGGTAGAGACATTATAAATATGCATAACAATTTTATCACTCTAACCAACTGCTTTAATGTATAATATGCCAAACATATTAAACGTTTGTTTCCTTAAGGCTTTTTTAATCAGAAAACAATTGTTGATTGATATGGTGCAGAGGGCTATTAAAGAACTCTAGTTTTGTTTTTGTTTTTTTTAATTTTAAGGGCTATATATTTTTAAACAAGACAACATTTTCTCTCAATTATACCTTCTTTTCATTCTGGATGTAGCATCCAGATTTTTTTTCTTTCTCTTGCAATTGATAGAAAGGGGGTCAGTAAGAGCATGTATCATGCCTTCTTAGGGGAATAACATCTAAGAAGTGTGACTGATGTAATGCAGTTCTGAAAATTATAACTAATTCTGCTTTATCTTAGGGGTAGGAATTCAGCCAGACTTCTAGGGATAACTACTATAAAATGACGTTAAGCTTAAGAGCAGAATTCTACACTTCCACATGGGGTGGAAAGGTAGAGCAGAGCCAGTAATGGGTCTGACACAAGAGCCATCTTTTAAGGCAGGATGGCTCAGGATAAGCTAAAACTCTTGGCTGGCTGGTACTGTTTGCTGCTTCTCTGCAGATGAACAGGCTGTGGCCCTCATTGAAGAGGTTGCTTCTGCCCCCTAAAGGAGAGACTTCACCTGTTTAGGAATGTAGTACCTAGTCTGTTTCATGGCTCTTTCTCCTAGTGTTCTCTTGAATGTTAACAATTTACCAGTGGTCAGAATATAAAAAGAAAATACAGGAGAAAGGGTGACTTTTTCCCCCTTAAAGAAATACATTTGTGTAATGAGTGCCAACTCCTCGTCTCCCATTGGCCGGGAACTGTGGCCAATGGGAGCTGCAAGGGCGGTGCCTGCAGGCAGTGGTTCGCGGAGATGCCCGGGGGCCCCCACCGGGGGCCACTGCAGAGGGGTGTGCTAGTCGATTTCAGGAACCGGCCAAGGTAAGCACCTGCCCCCCGTCTTGTACCTCAACCCCTTGCCCCAGCCTAGAGCCCACATGCAAATTCCCTCCCACAGCCTACACCCCCTCCTGCACCCAAACTCCTTCCCAGAGCCCACATCCCCTCCAGCACCCACCGCCCTGTCCCACTCTTGTGAAAGTGAGTGATGGTGGAGGAGAGTGAGCAACAGAGGGAGGAGGGATGGAGTGAATAGGGATTAGCGCCTTGGAAAAGGTGTGGGATGGGATGTGGTTTCAGGGGAGGGAAGGGGCAGGGACAGGGGCAGGGGCAGGGCAAGGGTCTTTGGGTTTGTATAATTACACAGTTTGTAACCCTACCGGGTGAGCATGTGGAAACCCTGGCTGTGCTGGAAGATCATGTCCAGCAGCCAGCCGGCAGCTTGCTGGGCACCAGCCAGTGCAGGCGCAGCACCGCCCAAATGTCAGGTGAGCCGCGGTCATGCAGGCACGGCTTGGGGGGGAGGGGAGGAGCTTTGACTGCGGCCTGGAATTGCTGTCGGTGGGCCTGATCTTTTGTGACACTATTCCACATGTTAGTATGTGTGGCTTCATTGCTGTCAGATAATGCAGCCTCTTTTGCAGCACAACATTATTGTTAGAGGAGCAACATTAGAGTGATATGACCTTTGGCACTTGTTCTTTCTTTGTTCTGATTAAACCTTCCCCTCATCAACCTTTATCTTTTAAATGTACTTTTTTTTGTTATTAAAAATAATCATAGGTTCACCGAGAAACCGGAAGTTTCTACTTATATTGAGTGATTAGGAGAAACATCAAAAAGATATAGCTATAAAACAGCCACGTAGCCATACCACAGGGAAACATTTTAGCTACATACTTTTTCCATTGCCTTTATTTTTGTCTTCTAAAGCATCTGTTATAGGGGATCATGTCACTTGTAAGACTATATGCTGATATGCACTATTTAAGATGAAAAAATAAAGGAAAGGGCCTAGCCAGTGGGGAACAATCCTCTGAAAATTCAATTGAAAGATGTTCGTGCTGCTACATAATCTGACAGTTCCTAGTTTGTTGTTGTTGGTTTTGGTACACAACTTTCTTCATAACCAATACTTCCCAGAGCTCCGTGAACCATCATCATATCCACAGACATTTCACATAATATTTATAGATGTTAAAAGTATTGCCTGTTTTCTCTTACCTCTCCTACTGGTCAACAGCAAAGTTTATCTCCAGCTGCGATGTATGAAAACCAACCAGGGAGCAGCAGTAATTCCTGCTGTTCTTCATAAAGGCACAAGTACTTCCACAGATGATGATTCAAATGCAATGAATTCCCAGATCTCTTTTCAAATATAGTCTTTCAATGAGGAATTATATCCTTGCTTGAATAACCAAGGACAGATGTAATTTCAAATCCAGTGGCATAGTTTAAAGAATACAGAGAATTCTCTCTCTTCTCTAATGTTTGTAGCCGGTTTTTAGTAGTTCAAGGCTGTCCTGGTATTCAAGCAATAGGAGTTTTTTCTTTTGTTATCAAAAAAATCCTGATATTCAAGTGCAACGTATACAAATGAAATAGACTGGACAACAGATATTGTTTTTCATTTCTTTCTTTATCATCACATTTTATGCCCATATTAATTCAATTCCCTGATAAAAAGTGTTACTAATTTATTGGTATTATTTATTTATTTATTTATTTATTATTCCATCAATGAAGCACTGGTTTGCTGAGGGAGGAAAGAAGGAGAACTGATAAAACAGTGCTTGGCACAAGATAACTTGATGCAGGATGATAGATAGCTACTCATGTGCAACATGATGGTGCTAGAGGGAACATACTAGGAATAAGCTTTTGTTAAACCTGGGAAATAGGTAGTGAGCTATCTCCCTGAATCCACTCATTCCACCAGAACACAGGGAGTAGCTGTGCTAGTTGCCTTTCCCATTTTCTGCTCACCTTGACCAGGTGACTAAATTTTGGCTGCCCATGTCTGGGTGCAACTTCTAGTCCATCTAACACACCTGTGCAAAGTCAGCCATCATTTGGCCATGAGGTTGTTGTCATGCTGTCTGGAGTGGTTCATGACTGTGAGTGACAACTTCAGGGCAGACTGTAAAGAAGCAGGGAAGGCACCCCAAACTGGTTGTATGTTCTATAATTAGATTTCACTAACCCAGTATCAGATGTGAACTCCTGAAGCATTATAACACTCTTACCATGTAGTCACAGACAGTGCCCTTGTGCAGTCCAGTCTATATTGCCACCCAGGCCAGCTCACCTAGTGATAGTTGATTGCTATACACCAAAGATCACAATAGATTCAGGTTGCTTCCAGTCCCATAAGACCAGTCACTTATCCCAGGTCAATCACTATTTCAGATCTTACACCAAAGATAACTCTTGTAGTCAATCCTCTAGTAAACTAACTAAGGATTCATTAACTAGGAAAGAGAAATGAGAGAGTTATTTATAGGTTAAAGCAGGAAAACATATACAAACAAATGAGTTAGAATCTATGTTTCCAAAAGATGACAGAGTTGTAGTAATCAGTCAGAACTGAATGTCTTTTAGGGCTAACCCAGTTTGATACTGGCAACTTCTGCTTCTGTTTTGTAGCTCCCACCTTGTGAGAGTCCAAACAGCAAAGGTGAAATATTTTCATCTCAGCTATCTTTCTCTCTTCCAGAATTCGAGCTGATGGGACAAGCTCTTTTGCACATAGCCTGTGCAGGAGCAATTAGTAAAGTCTTCGTATTATGATGTCCCAAAATGGTCCATTTAGTTTTGTTAGACCTTTCTGATGGGCAAGAGTTAATATCTTTCATAGCGATTTAGCATTTTGCTGCAGTTATAGTTTTTTTCTTGTTTGGTGAGTTACATAGTTCAGAAGAAACATTTTACAGCCACATAGAAAATTTAAGTATTATGTTATAGCATGGAATACAGACTTTAGTAAATTTAATACATGTAGCAGTTTATAAGAATTTCATAAAATCTAAACACTAGACACATTTTTATAAGTCTAATACCCATATTAACCTTACTAATGCACAGGTAAGCTGGAGTGGTTTCCAGCAGTGAAATTGTCAGTGGTCAGCTGAGGCCTAAAGCCTTGGCAATAGCTGGTACCTGATCTGCCAGCATCATAGTTGTAAATTAAACATTAAGGAAACCATTAAAAAAAGAGTAACAAAACCCTGCCACTGGGAAATATGTGGCAGTTTAAGTGTTACAGATAAGTTAGTTTTCATATCCTCAGTCACTCCATGCTCAAAATCATGTTAATTGTGTGACTGCATATCCTTATTTAGCTAAGAGGATATTTATTTTTTTGCAAATATGTGAAAGAAAACAGCAAGAAACAGCTTAATTTTATTTTAACAGTGACAGAAATTGAAAATTATTCTAGTGTAGAGTTCTGCTGAAATTGACAAGGGACTGGAACCTTTAGATTTTGCCATTTAATAAGTATAGTATTTGGTAAGGATAATCTCATGTTGGTGAGCCACTGATTAGGTAACAAATGACCAAAGTATCATAGTAATACATGAAAATGTGTAAAAGAAGATAAGAAAAAACTGTAGTAATGTCAAGTTTCTTCACAAATTCAGCAGCAATTAAACTGATCAGGGTGTAGGCAGTCCTAACATTGCAGCTATCAAATAATAGAAAGAAATACACCAACAGCAGATTCAGTGGCAATGATTGGCAAATCAATAGTAACTGGTACAATTTAACACAGCAGGACTTTGTGAAAGTGAAAGATCTTTAAAGTTTATGTGCCAATTGTCCAATAGTTCATCTGTTCAACTGATCCATGTTCAATCCAAATTTCTCAAACTAAGGAAATTTTCGAGCCTAAGCTTTATATTCTAGGAACTAGATGACAGAATAGATGCCTAATCCCTGGCCCCTGTGTAAAGCACAAGTAAACAGTTTATACAGTGATGGTCTATGTCATCCCAGGAGGATGTAATCCTTTTCCCATCTGACTGTGCAGCACCAATGGAATTATTCTGCAGTGCTGCTATTGTCAGCAGTAACCTATAATACAGACTGCAGCTCCTATTCTCCTCTCCACAGGTAGTATTGGCCAATTGCTCCACAATAGAGGCAGACTTTGGTCACATTCAAGATAGCCTGAGTTATACATCAGATGCAAGACAGTTGTGAAGCCTCCTGTGACCTGACTTTGCTACACTGGCCTGGAGCCCCTGATTTCACCTGCTTCACACCCTATTCTATTACCTAAGGTTTTTGAAAATGCTAATGGAACAGTCAGTGGTGCATGGAACAAGCAGCTGTGCAGAACTCTGGGCAATGCCTTTAGCACTTGCTTGCTGAGATTACTTCAGCAGTTTTTGGCCACCCACAATTAAGTACTTTCAAAAATTCTGTTCCTGTGATTTTTCTTTTGAAAACTGATGGGCCTATGTGTGCCTAAATCTTATAAAAATGCAGGAGTCTTGTTGATGTTTTAAATAATTTTATGTCAAATTACATCTCATGCATTGCACTCTTCTCAATGTTGTCTGTTACAGCTATCCCCTATTCCATTTTGTTTCTTACAGCTGTCCCCAGACTCCATTTTGTTTTCTGTTCTCCTGTGGCCGCCCTTCCCTGGCTGTTAAGTTGTTTACCAGGGCCACTGCCCTTCTCAAAGGAAGGGGCCCTTAAGTTGTTTAACAAGAGCCATTGCCCTTCTCAAAGGGATGGCCACTTGTGCTGCATGCTAAGTGGGACCACTGCCCTGTTCAAAGGGTTAGTCCTGTTATCACCTCGTTGAGCCTGGGCTTGGGGTAGGGTAGGCAATGTTCAGAGCTGCAAGACCTAATGTGTTTTTAAGATCCTGGGCGTGAGTCATAGGCCTCATGTGCTCTTGAGTCACCTATTGCACAGGACTCTGCCCAGGCATGTCTCTGGGCTTACCTTCAGTTTTTTCCCTGTGCCCCCCTCCCCTGTGACAGAGGGAGCCTCTCAGGATTACTGGCGGGAAACTGCCCAACTTTGCCTTTAAAACCAGACATTTTTGAAACACACCTCAGAAAGGTTCCTGCATTGCTGCCTGGTCTGATCAGCCAGGAGTTCTGGGGGGTCCTTTCTTCGCTCTCGTTTTATTTTTGAGCATACCCCCGTTTTTTGAATGCCCCCCCCACGAAGAACGAATTGCTACCTGAGAGATCTCCTGATTATTGAGACTGTACCGAGCCCTCCTTGCCTCTTCTGATGTTGCTGCTGCTGCTGCCTTGGGGACTGGTAAGAATCCCTCTGTAAAACTTTCTATACTTTTATTTTATTATTTTAGCTGCTGGCTCTGTTTCCCCAGCACACAGACTCAAGCTAAACCTTGGTCTGTGTCTTAAAACCTCTCTTAAACTCCAGGGCTCTTTGCTGCTAAAAATAAGTTTGTGCCGCTGCTAAGCTCTGCTCCTGTGGGCTTTGCCTTGGGGCTCTCTGCTTTCAGCTGTATCCACCGCTGTAGCCACCATCCCTTGGCTTCCTTGGGAGCTGGGTCCTGGACACATACCACTCTGCCCTCTGTAACTTCCCCATAGCATAAGGTGCACCATAGGTCTTGGTTTTTTTTAGTTTAATAAGTCATAGTTTGTTAAGATTGTAGAGCTTGTAAGTTTCAACTGCCTTGTTATAGTTTACTGTTTTGTTGCTCCGTATAGTTGCTTGTTATAGCTTTGCTTAGAATTGTGATATTTGTTGTTTTGCCTAGTCGTTGGTTAAGATAGATAAGGTTTTTTGCTGCTTAAATTCGTCTTCCCGCTGTCCCGATCTCTCCCTGAACTTTCCCGTGTCTGTTTTTCCCCCGCTCCAATCTCCCCCTCTGTGTGCTCTTCCGTGTCTCCCTGTTATAACCCGTTGCTGCTTTTCCCCCGCATCTGCATCACCCTCTGAACTTCCCAAACCCCTTGCTGCTTCTCCCCCTGTGAAACTTCCCAAACCCTTTGCTGTTTTTTTTACCTTTGTTTTTGGTGTCCGCTTGTTGCTTAAACCTCTCTCCAGCCCTTCTCCGCTGCCCCTCCCCTACCGAAGATCACCATCACACTGCTCTGTTGTCCTTACCCTGCAGGGCTTCAGAGTCTCTCGCTGCTTCCAGCCGCTCATCAGCATACACTAATCACTCACTCCCCCTCCTGTTTCTTGACCCAACCTTTATATTGATATTGTATTGTTGTACTGTAACTCACATTTTACTTGTAATTATAACACCCCATTGGTTGCCTCCACTTTTCTGATATACTTTGTATTTACATTGATGCCACTGTGTTACATTGTGTATCTAGAACTCATATAGAAGCTACCATTTTATTTTGCATTTCTGTTGGGTACGCTTTGCATTTCCACACTGTATCTAGAGTTGCTTATTGACTGTACTGTATCCCATTGTGCTTAACGGCACTTGCTGTAGCCCATTATTAGAACTCCCTACACTGTTCAATAAGAAGGACCCCCCCCATCGTTGTCTATTGTAAACACCCTATACACCCCATCCCATCGTATTTCATTATTAAATTCCCACCACTGCCTTTTTTTTCCTTTAATAAAGAAATTAATTGGAACCCCAGCTGTGTGGTAATTGCTCCCCAAGATCCCATATACCTGCAGGCAGGGACAAATGTGTGTGTTAATATTAAACTGGTTACCTTTTTTGTATTTTACTTTCTCAGTAGATAAATCAACCTCTCATAAACTTTTCAGGGCTCAACTTATTAAATACTATTTCAGAGATGTGATAGTTTTGATATTCCAAGGTTTATGTAAAATATTTTGAGGCAGTGAATATTTCTTCAAATAATCATTGGCGCTAAAATTAAAACTTTTCCACCCCCGAAAGAGATAATGGCTTTTATCTTACTTTTAAGTCATATGATATAGCAGTGATCCTCAGCTTTTTCCATACACAGTGACCCTGTGTTACAATAGAAAAAGGTTTCAGTCTCTCTCTTCCAGTCTAGCTACAAACAAAGGTAAGCTGTTTGTAACTTTCCTGGACCTGTTTGCAACCTTCATGGATGTTGTGTCCCCCTGGTTGAGAACTCATGCCATATATAATGTCCATTAAAAAGAAAAAAATATATTATGGCAAGACTGAACCACAGCAGGCAGGTGATAAATGAATAGACACGGAACAAGAATCACAGATTCATAGATTTTTTAAGGCTAGAAGAGATCATTATGACCATCTAGTCTGATCTTTTGCATACTATGCACCACATAACCTCACCCAGAAATTTCTGTATCAAACCTATACCTTCTGTTTGAGATAAAGCATATCTTCTAGAAAGACACCTAGTTTTGATTTAAAGACTTCAGTGGTGGAGAAACATTCCTAGATTAACTGGTCCTATGGTTAATTACCCTCACATATAATCTGTGCTTTACTTCTAGCCTGAATTTTTCTTGCTTCAGCTTCCAACCACTGTATCTTATGCCTTTTTCTGCTAGATTTAAAAGCCATCTCACCGTATGAAATCTCTTCCCCTTGTAGGCTGTGATCAAGTCATCTTTTAAACTCCTGGATAAACTAGATAGATAGACAGGTTTCAGAGTGGTAGCCATGTTAGTCTGTATCAGCAAAAACAACGAGGAGTCCTTGTGCACCTTAGAGACTAACAAATTTATTTGGGCATAAACTTTTGTGGGCTATAACCTACTTCGTCAGATGCACTGAAGTGGATTCTAAATAGATAGAGCTTCTTAAGTCTTTCATTATAATACATGTTTTCCAGGCCTTGAATCGCTCTTATTTTTCTTTTCTGAGTTCTTTCGAGTTTAACATCCTTTATAACATTAGATACCAGAATTGGACACAGTATTCCAGTAATGGTCTCACTGGTGCTGTATTTGCGGGTAATTCCACCTTCCTGCTGCTACTTGATATTCTTCTGCTTATATATATCTCCAAGGATCATGTTTGCCCTCTAATCTACGGCATCACACTGGAAGCTCAAGTTCAATTGATTATCTACCATGACCTTAAAGTCCTTCTTATCATCAGTGACTAGCAAAAGATACTCTCTCACCTTGTAAGTGTGACTTACATTCTTTATTCCTAGATGTATGTTCTTGTATTTGTCTGTACTGAAATGCATGTTCAAGTTAGCCAGCCTTACCAAGTAGTCCAGGTCTATCTGCATAACTGACATGTCTCTGTGATTATTTATCACTCCGTCCATTTTTGTGTCATCTGCAAATTTTACCAGCAATGATTTTATATTTTCTTCCAGATAATTGATAAAAATATTGACTAGCACTGGGACAAAGGATAGATCCCTGAGGGATCCCACTGGAAATGCCCACTTAGAATGATGATTCTACATTTACAATTCCTTTTTGATATCTTTTAATATCAGTTAACTAGTTTTTAATCCATTTAATATTAGCTATAATGATTTTGTACAGTGCTTTTTAAAATGAATTTATTTGTTTTTAAACTAGAACATCAAGCAAAATGCCCTACAAAAGTCTAAGCATATTAGCTCAAAACTTGAGCAGGCCAGAGAAGGGTAATTCTGTTGTGTGGAGGATTTCAATATTTTGAAATTTGATTTGGTTCTGATTTGGAATGAAAACCAAACATTTAAAATTCCCAAAATGGAATGGAGTTCCAGCTCTGGGACAGCCTGCTCAGTGGGTATCCTGGAGATGTGTTTTCTGAAAGCCTTCAGCTCCCTGAATGTGAGGCAGTCTGGCAGATGGGCTGCCAAAAAGGTGCATGGTTGAACTGGCAAGAAATCAAGCAGTTTTTGAAAACTGCGTAGCCTGCAGTGTTCCCTTTTGGAACATCATTGAAAGTGAACCAGTGCTGCAAAATGTTTCTAGTTCAACAAATCATCAAATTCCAATGGAAAACTGTTTCAACCAGATTTTTTTGGCCAGCCTGGCAACATAACCAAGCTTATCAAAAAGACAACAAACAAATAAAATCCCACTAAATCAATTTTGACATGCCCTATTTTTTCATAAAACTATGCTTATTGGCATTAATTAAGTTACCATCCTTTAATTCTTTAATGTTTGCATCCCACATCAATAAGAAGAGCCTTAGCCTACGTGGCAGCCATCAGATCTGAGAAAGCAAGGAGAGGAAAGTTGTTTACTCCTGATGTAGACATGTAGCAAGTCCTGGAGAAGCATGGAGGAAATTGTGAGTTTCTTGGAGTTTCCTTTCCTCATTGTCTCCTCAGATAGTAGAGCTAACTACTGCCCGTTACTCGTATAATAGAGCAGTGTAAGTAAACAAATACAATATTCAGAGAAATTTATTTTAAAATACCTATAATTTTCTTTTAAATATATACTGTAGATTGCCTGTGTCACGAGGGCTCCGTGTCTTTAAAATATTTGTAAATGAGCACACATCAAAAGTATCTCTTACTATTATTAATATATTTTACAATATATTGTGTGTTGGTTACTCAATGAATAGATACCATCTGGAGAAGAAAGGGAAGCAAGGTTGAGAAAATCCATAAACAAAAGATTGCTGGACAGCATTCATAAATGCCTATGGATAATACAAAAAGAAAGAAACCCTGAAAGCTGGTATGTACAGCTGCTTACCCTTTCATATAAAAATGCCACACCAGAAACTGATATTCAAAGGAAAGGACTAGGATTTTTAATCCTCGGTTGTGTGTGTTCATGTACCAACGTTTCAGCACAATATTCACACTCAACAGAAATGCCAGTAATTTGTGCCAAATTCTTTAATCCTCTTCTTCACACTTCCCTCACTTTGTCTTACCAGCATTATCTGTCAATCCCCAAGGCATGTCATGTTGTTTTCCAGGCATGTACTGTATCCCAAGCATTAAAGTTTAAACAAAGAATTTCAATCTTTGTTGTGCCAGCTCATTTAGTTGCATCTGTTCTGAAAGTTTCATCATTTTCTCATTCCATAACCCTGTGTTGTTATACTGGTCCTGAAAGCATATTTTCTAGGACTGTCATATGAAAACATGTACCTTTGGCACGTGTTTGCTTATGTGTTTTTTTAAAAATTTAAAGTTTTCTTTTTTCTTTTCTCTTGATGTTTGCTTAGTATTCACTTTGATGTCTGCAATTCTACCACAAATAGCATTCACTTTGATGAGTTTAGCCACTTTTATATTCTAATCCTTATATTGTAATTCATTGTATTGCCAGATGTAAATGGACATGGGAAATAAACAGTTGAAAGGAGAGAAAAGCTGTGTTACTGCCTTACTTCTATTGCAACAATATTTCTACTATGTAGATACATTCATCAGTAGACAAAAACAACAACAACAAACCTTTAAAGTCATTGCACACTTTTTCTTCCTCTGTTTACTGTAGCAGGAAGAAGACAGGGCTCCATATTTCTGTTTTGTTAATCTGTTATCATGATTAAGAGACAGATTCTCATTATAGAGAATGGAGAGTGAGATATGTGATTCCCATTCACCTTTTCTGTGTTTCGGGGCCATTTTAAATATAGCGTACTCAATGAAGATTTTTTTAAAGCTAATGACATTTTAGGGGGATGGGTGTCACAGTGCCAAGAGTGACTTAGCTTGGCGGCTGAGTTTTTTTTAAGTATGTGATACATTTGAAAGAGGTGTCCCTACCATTTTGTTAAAATTGTATTAACTCACATTTTTTTTTACTAATGATGTTTAATAACATTTTACCCATAGTGTTGATAGACGTTTTCATGTTTTAAAATGTATTGGCTGGTTATGGTTAAGCTTAGCTAATCCATTTTTAAACATGACTTATCCATGTGTTTATTAAGCATTAAGGCCAAGATCTTCAGAGGTATTATCCTCCTAACTTCCACTCAAATCAATGGAAGTTAGGAGCTTAAATAGCTGAGGATTTGGGCATCAGTATTGTTCAACATCATGTTAGTTAAAAAACACTCCAACACAGTGGTGGCCAACCTTATTACACAGGAGGGCCACATAAACCTAAGCACAATCTTGTGTTGGCCAAAGAGATTTTCCACCTCAGGACTGATAGCCCAAGCTCCATCACAGGCCTTATGAAAAGCTTTGGTGGGTCATGCACAGCATGGGCGGTAGGTTGGGCATCCTGGCACTAACAAAATTTTTTAACCTGGCACAATTTCCTAGCAGAGACATGGCTCATGTCTTTGCAGGGACTTGGAATGGCTCCAGGATGTGCTAGCAGAGGGATTTTTTGAAGGCTGGGAAGTGAAGAAAAAGGGTGGAAGAGCTGAAAGAGTTGAGACGGGGTGGGAAATGGGAGAGGAGATGAATAATACTTGGAGTTTTAAAAATTGCTTCCATCACCATGAACATCTGTACAAGAGGTCCAAGAAGAGACTGCTGATGGTGGGGGAAGCGCAAGTGAGGGCAGCCAGCTTCCACAGCGTTACTGAGCACGCTCAATCTGTGTGAGAATGCTCAGTACAAGCCAAGCAGCAAATTGGGGGAGAGTGTGGGAGGGCGGACATGATGCCCCATGTGCCTCCCCCGACCCCTCCACCCGCACATGTCACCTCTGATATGCTATCCACTCATTCCCAGATGGTGAATTGGGAACCATTGGGGAGAAGATTTTAGTTCCTACTCAGCATTTTGGGAATGAAAAAGACAAATGAGGTTTGGAGTGAGTACAAAGGTAAATACAGGGGTTATTTTGATATGAATTGCATTGGAATAGAATGAACAGCAAAGATTCCACTGGAAGTATCCAGAAATCTTGAGTGATACCAGCGCCATTGTGAGCCACATTATATTTAATGAAAGTCTTTGTTAAATTAGTTTTGGAGAAGAAATTATTTTGAAAAATTTAGGAGAATTACTACTGTTTAAAACAAAGTGACATGTGACATAGGATCTGAGATGTTCCAAGGACTCTTGAGACCTTCCTCAGAAAGAAGTTCCCTGTAAGAAGAGACAGAACTCTTCCATCTGCTTACCTTTTTAAACTTTTCAATCCTCTTCTCAATATTGTTGTTGAACAGATATTGTTTGAAACTCTCACTTCCACCTGGCTCCATCCTTTGGAAGCAGCAGTGGAGTGAGGAATAAAATCTCACGTAGCATTTTGGTGCCACCACTACTGTTTTGGGGAAACTATCATAGGGATGCATCCCTTGAAGGTGATGCTGGGGAGGCGGGCATTACCACATTCTCTTCCCTGTTCCTCATATACAGCTTTATAACTTACATCATCTGCCCAATTTGAAAAAAAAAATATAGAGTTAGTTAGAGCAGTCCCTAATCTGCTCCAAATGAGGTCTCTGATGGCCCTATGGTACAATGTAATGAAAAAGTGCCTTAAAGCCATCTTTCTCTCCCCTCTCCTGAGCTATGCCCAACACAAGCTTGGTGCAATTGAAAATCTCATCAGTGTCAAGGCATGCAGAATTGCGGCTTTAATCTAAGTTATGAACAAAGTCTTCACAATACTGTTTAACTGTTACACCTCAACATTTATATTAAATACTACTAATAAAAAAATTGTTCAACTAATAAGTGATTCTTTGTGATTAAATTTTGCCTCGCTTTAGGTAAAAAAACCCCAAACCTCTACACTATTCTTTTGTTATTTTTGAAAAGGCTACAGTGCACATGCGACTATTATCTGTGTGGCTTTACAACACTAGATCACAATTATCTATCTATATTTTTTTTACAAGAAAAATAATGTCAAGTCCATTTACTTGATACAGCCCAAAACTTAATCCCAGTAGCAAAATGGTAAAAGAAATCCATATTATTAGAGTTAATTCTTCTTGAATTATTGATTTAAATAAATAACAAACACATAAATATGTGTTTCTCCTCTCTCTAGAATAATAAATACTTTCAAGTTCTGGTTGGCTGAAGCTTTTATATTTTGAAGTACTGAATTAGTTTACCATATATTAAATTACTTACACTGAATCCTCCAATTATATTGAGACACAATCCTTCATTCAGACAGTTGATGCTGAGCAGCCTGCAGTAGTCAATTACTTCCTCACAGTTCTTCCCAGTGAATCCTGGCATGCAGCTGCAAATACACCAGTGTATTTTAGAAGACTCAGATTTTAAAGTTAATTGCATTTAATTAGGTTCCATAATTCTATTAAATAATGTTCTTCCAGTAACTAAGCAGACCTTATGCATTATTTAAAAAAACAATATATAAAACATGTTTCCAAGGAACTAATAATCAGTTTGATTCTGGATATTTTCACTTCTGCACAGAATAAAAAAAAAAGATCATTCATTAAAATAAATGCATTTTTTATATCAGAGCTTAATATATTCTGGGTACTTCCGCAGAAAATAAACCATGAGCTAAGCTGATATTTAACAGTAAACTATATATACAAATTTGGAAGGCTTTTAGAATGAATGAGTCTATTACTGAGTAGTGGGAAACAATGATGACAAATGATATTTAGAACAGTCAACACAGTACTTATACACTGATGATTAGAGTACAATAGTCAATAATGAGAAACCTGAGTTTGAAGAAAATGTGGGGAGCCTCTGCAGAGGATATTGGAATGCTGTTGTGTTTATTTATAATTATAGATTTTCTTTTAAGAAGGAAACTAGCATTCTGCTCTGTGGCAGTTTGTTAGCTCCATTTTATGACAATGAGGACTGGTTAGCTCTGTCATGGTATAGGAAGCTCTGTGAAGTTCTTCTGGCTTACTGTCAGTACTTGTTACTAGTAAGGCAAAGTCCTTTTCCTATCAGTCCTGCCAGTTTTTTTTTTAAAAGCCCTTCCATATTGAAAAAGGATGAGACTTAAATTCATATTAAGTTAGCATTGTTCAAGAGAGACAACCAAATATTGCAGAACAAGTAAATATTTAAGAATTGCATATCAGGCTCTAATTATCAATGTACAATATATAAAAGCCAGGTTATCAAAACTTTCTAAGTGGCAAGAGTGATATTCTTCCTTTCATGTATATGTAATTCCTAGCAAATCCACTCCTGTAAGCATTTGTACACATGCTTAGCAGCAGCTCCTGGAGACAAAGTATGGCAGGGGTGGGAGGGAATATATGTGGGCTATGACAGAATGGCTGAAATGAAGAATGGTTCTGCAATTCTGGGCTGCAAAGTAATCCATAGTCAGAAGTTAGGAAACTGCTCTGAGTTATACTGGGGGCTACTTTGCTCCCGGTATAGACCAGAATCTGGAGACAGTAAACATGCCCTAGAGCCATCTTTAATGCCACTTCTCCTTGGCAGTGCCTCAGTAGGATTTTTGCATAAAGGGGCAGCCTGTCCAAATAAAGTCCTACCCAAAATCTCCCTCTCTCCTCGAAAGAAAACTGACAATAATAAAACAAAAACATCACTATCAAAACAAACAAACCCTCCATATTACATATTACAGTATTTCAAATATCAAGATCTGGAATTCTGGCAAAGTCTGTCCTTATCAGATTTCCAGTCTAGTTTCTGTGTCTACAAAGAGGTTTGTAAAATGTTTGGGTGCATTCACTCCACTTGTTCAATAACATACTACATAGTTACTGCTTATGTTCTCTTCTAACTACAAAGAAAAAAGTAAATATCACTATGTGGTAACTATCCAAGGCTGAAGTCTAAATGACAACGAGTGAACTCTTTCCCCTTCCTTTTACTTTGTCAGCACTGAAAGGTATTACATTTATGATTGAAGCAGATTCCCATGTGTACCTTTACCAGTAATTATTTTTTGTAATAGAGATTTACTTTCAAAGAACAGTCCTATTATAGAACTTATTTTATTGATTTGCTTCCAATTATGATCCTAGATTAGGTGAAAGCTGCACAGCTTCCTTTGGTCAATTTAATTGGCCTAGAAGCCGCACAGCATCATTTGATCAATATAATTGGCCTAGTTATTTTACAAAACTGCCATAGGTTAACTAATTAGATCTATTTTTAAAGCTGCCTTTTGCAATTTCTCTATTTGCCCAATTTACCTAGTGATGCAGGCTTTCAAACAGGTAAGCCAATATGAGACAAAGGAAGTATAAATAAACAGACAGCAAGAAAATTGGTCATAAAGTTGGAAAGATGACAGTAATGAAACGAATATTCTCAAAACACGCTTGCCTATATTTGTGACTTTTTATTGTCCTGGATAACATGGAAAACAGAAGCAGATACAAAGTAAATAATCACAATCTATTGTGATGGATACCCTTGTTAACTGACTATTTGAATTCACTTTAAATTTTGACATTTAAGAAAAAATACTGTTAGATTCTTAGTGTAAAGTTCTATGTGATATAAAGACCGAAAGGATGGAATTAGGATACAAGGTAGTCATAGATCATAGCTGAAGTGAAGAAAATTAAATTGAGCCTCTTTGGTTATATGTTTAAAATAGAAAACAGCTGGTTTGATAGAAGCTGAGAGTGTGATGAATAAAGGCAGAAAACAACTTGAGTGTGAGCAGAGCTAAATGAAGCACTGACAGCAAAAACCAGAAAACTGAAACAAAATGGTCAAGTCGGTTATTAGCTGGTATAGTGTATTTGTGTAAGACAAGTGGGTATCACACTTATTTTACTTGTTACACAAAGTAATAGTGTAACAGGTAGTAACAATATATTGAATGAGAACACTGAGGATTCTGTAGTGTGACTAAACACAACCATAATCTAGAGTGTATGACACTCAGTACTAAGGAAAGATGCAGTACTTCAGACAAAATGTGAACAAGCCCAAACCTTCACTCAAAACTTGAAGTGAACTGACTCCATATCTTTCTGCTTGAAATATGATTAGTTTTCCCGTTCTAATATATTTCTGTTGCTATCACTACACAGCACTGTACCATAGAGAACTGTACCAAGCCAATCTTGAAGAAATGACAGTTTAAAAGCATACAGCATAGACCAAACTGAGTCACATAGTCATCATAGCTAGAATCCTTCACAGAACGGATGGAGAGACAGAAGATTAATTTGTTCCAAGAGTACAGGGCACCATGAAAGGGGACATGAAGTTGAGAGCAGGGACAAAATACAAAACATTAAGCAAGAGAGGACTTAGTGAGAGTTATTTGTCCCCCTTTGTTCACAATCCACAAAGAAGGTGAGTCTGTTACAGACTCCAGTGCAGCTCTTTGGCTCAATCTGTAGAGATGCATGCTTCTAGATCTGAAGATTCCAGATGTAAGCTCTACTGTAATGGCCAAGATGGTGACCGTTATACCAGTAACAGTGTATCAGGTCACTATAGGGAGATTGTTTCAACTGTTGAGCCTCTCTCATTGTTATTTTTCTTTATATTTATGTTACGCAGAATTGCTTTTTCACGTAACATTTTTTAATCTGATCATAGCACACATAAAAACCATAGAGGCAATTCTTTTCAAAAGGCAACCTATGTTTTGGTAATAAGTCAGTTTTATATTCAGTTTTTTAAAATGTAAGCTTCCTGCATCCATTCACACTGATTCAGAAACATGGGCATACTGTGTAAGGGATTGTGTATGTAATAGTGAGTTCTAAACAGCATCTTGCTACTAGCTGTTGGTGAACGAATGCACACAGCATGTATCCCATTCATCACAACTTGCTAAATTTTCCAAGAACTATGTATCAATTATGTTCCCTTTTCCTCTTTTGGAAAGTTATATTCAAGCCCCACAAATATATTTTAAACTTTTCAGCTGTGAATCTTTGCTGATGGACTAAAGCATTGTGTACTATACATCTGTTATGTGTATGCCCATACTAAGTTCATTTGTAGTATCTTTTCAGGCTTTTAAGTACCACAGCTTTTAATTCTCAGCTTTTATGAATACCCTAAATTTGTGAGGTTGTTTACTGCACTTGAATAACGCTCAGCAGAACCTACTTTAAGGCAGCCAGATAAAAGTCAAGCAAGTGTGAAGAGTACAAATTGTACTTCTTAATGGTGTGAGAAAATAGCCATAAAGCTATTTAAAATGGCTGGAATTATAGGTCCATATATCAGGGTCACGTCTGTCATTTGCAATTGGATGCTTTTTTATCATAGCTCTATTTAAATAAAGCACTATTTTTAATATGCTTCTTAAAGCATCCAATTGAGAACTACTAACGTAGGTCTATGAATTAGGAATGAACATACTCATCTTATCCTTTTGAAAGATATTATCATCATCATACACATTGAACACAAGTTGTATCTCTGAAATTTAATTGTCTCACTAGTCTCCAGTGTGTCAGGATTTATTTATTTTGTCTTACAGAATTTATGATGAAACAATTTATAACTTCTTCCATGGCTTTAGATTTCTTTTAGGATTTTTTTTCAGGCATTTCATTTTAAAATTGCTAAACCTCATATCATACAGCACCAGAAAATAGGGGAAAGTTATTAATATGAAAATGTATAGTTTACTTTGTCCTCTGTGACTCAAGATTTCTTTTTGCAATCAGCGGCATATCATCAAGTGATGCAATGAAGTACTGAAATAAATTAATTTCTTATCTTACCAGCAATAATAGCTCTGCTGCTGATCTACACAAGTAGCTTTATTTAAGCAGGGTGATAACTCACATGGTCTCAATACACTGTCGCAGAACTTGCCAGTGAACACTGGCAGACAGATACATGCCACACCCTATGGAAGAAGGGGAAATCAGAAAAAAAATATTAATCACATTCAAGGCAATTCAGAAATTCTTTCCTTTTATGGCGGTTGAAGTCCCGACTAGGTTTGAGCCCCACTATGCTAAGCATTGTACAAAGGCAGCATAAAAGTCAATCCCAGCCTCAAGTAACTTACAGTCATCATTTAAGAAAGGGGAAGCAGGCCTATATGCCTCCCAGCATAGATTATACCAGGCTGAGTTTCCTAATTGGAATTGCACCAGGCCTGAACTTGCCTGGCATTATGATTTCAATATTAGATCAAGCAGAAGGAGAATTTTAATTTGTATAGTTTTCTTTCTAAATTTGCTCATGTGTGAAATCTCTGTCTATGGGTTTAAGCTATACACCATGTTGCAACAACTCCAAAAAGAGCAGCATCTAATTAATGAAAGAAAAAGCTTACATGTTTTTTTCTTAAAGACTAACAGATTTATGTGTGCAGAAGCTTTTGTGGGTAAAAAGAAGTGAGTTTTTTACCCATGAATGCTTATGCACAAATAAATCTGTTAGTCTTTAAGGTACTCCTTAAAGGTGCTCCTCATTTTTTTGTGGATACAGACTAACACAGCTACCCCTCTGATACTTGACACTTTTTTCTCTCTCTCATCATGAAGGACAGTGGGTTTGAAAGACAGCTGTCAATTAATGTAAACTATTATTTACCCAGTAGGGAGAAAGAGACATTTTATAGTAATCTATGTTCTGGGACTGACATTCTGACCTTTATATTTCTAATAGGGTATTATTTACATTTGTTTTGATTTTGGTTTCTTCAAGGGGAGTAGGCAGTGTTTGCAAAATTGTTTCTTCACAGTCAGTTCTAGGAGCATCAGCACAGAGCTTTAGTCTGATTTTAATCTTTTGTGGATGATAACAAGCTCGGAGGGGTACTTGCAAGGCTTTGGAGGATAGGATAAAATTCAAAATGATCTGGACAAACTGGAGAAATGGTAAATAGGATGAAATTCAATAAGGACAAATGCAATGTACTCCATTTGGGAAGGAACAATCAGTTGCACACATACAAAATGGGAAAAGACTGCCTAGGAAGGAGTATTGCAGTAAGGAAACTGGGGGTCATAGTGGACCACAAACTAAACATGAGTCAACAGAGTAATGCAAAAAAAGCGAATATAATTCTGGGATGTATTAGCAGGATTGTTGTAAGCAAAACATGAGAAGTAATTCTTCTGCTCTACTCTGTGCTTGTTAGGTCTCAACTGGAGTATTGTGTCCAGTTCTGGGCACCACATTTCAGGAAGGGTGTGGACAAAAAGGAGAGAGTCCAGAGAAGAGGGACAAAAATGATTAAATGTCTAGAAAACATGACCTCTGAGGGAAGATTGAAAAAAATTGGTTTTGTTTAGTCATTGGAGATTTTTAGGAGCAGGTTAGACAAATGCCTGTCAGGAATGGTCTAGATAATGCTTAGTCCTGCCATGAGTGCAGGGGACTGGACTAGATGACCTCTCAAGGTCCCTTACAGTCCTATGATTCTATGATTCTGTGCATATGATGTACATATCATTATATACACATATAAAATAAACTACTGAATTGCACCCCATAAAAAATTGATCAGAGTTTCTCAAACAGGGGTCGGCACTTGTGTAGAAAAAGTCTCTGGCGGGCCAGGCCGGTGTGTTTACCTGCCCCATCCACAGGTCCGGCCGATTGCGGCTCCCACTGGCTGTGGATCACGGCTCCGGGCCAAAGGGAGCTGCGGCTCTGCTTCCAGCAGTTCCTTTGGCCCGGAGCAGCAATCCACGGCCAGTGGGAGCCGCGATCGGCCAGACCTGCGGACCGGGCAGGTAAATACACCGGCCCGGCCTGACCCACCAGGGGCTTTCCCTACACAAGTGGTGACCCTTGTTTGAGAAACCCTGTAATTGATTGTACAGAATATACAAATATGTGTTTATACATTTCATATAAGACTCAGACCCCAAAAGTACAGGATATTTAGACAGATAGGCATTAGATATTTATTCAGCTACATATGTAGATGTGTGTGTGTGTATCACAGACATTAAAAACACAATTATAATGATCAACAAGCTCTAAAACTTTTCTTTGCATATCTTGACTCCTAAATCATTGTTAATCTTCACATGACTATACTAATGAAAGAACAAAAACATAGAGATTTGAGATAATGCCAATCAAGATATGCTCTTATTATCAAATCTTTTCCTGCTTTCCCTAAATTTTCATTGCAGTTAGAAAGACAGCTTTTAAAAAAGAATTACAAAAAACCATCACCACACTCACAAAGAAAACAACATAAAATGTAGCATGTTTTATATAGGTATTTTTTGTTTTGCACGGATTAAAATGAAATTAAACTATTTTGTTTATTCCTTAACTAAACTCTAAACAAGTGATAAGAAACATAGGAAAAGTACAAGTGATGGGGTCCTTTTTTAACCAGGAAAGTTTCTGTCTTATTAGCACCACATACATATACAATGTATTTAAAAAGTTATATTATTAGAGTTTAAATGTTTTGGCTTTATGGTCTAGTGTATTTGTATGACATTTAGACTTACATTTGGCATATCAATGCATGTAGCTCCATTCTGACATGGCCTTGAAGAACATTCATTGACATCTGTTTCACAGTTATGGCCAAGAAATCCAGCCAGACATTCACAAACATATCCATGCTCATTATTCTGGCATATCCCGCCATTCAGGCATGGTTGAGAAATACAAGGCTCAAGGGGCTTCTCACAAAACGCACCTAAATGAAACAAGCAAAAAGTTAGACAATGCGTGTACTGAGATCATTGGCCGTCCAAGATACCAAGGCCAGAAAGGACCATTCTGATCATTTAATCTGACCTCCTCTACAACATAGGCCATAAAACTTCCCAAAAATAATTATTAGAGCATATATTTTGGAAAAAAAATTGTCAGTGATGGAGAAATTGTTCCAATGGTAAATTACTTTCACCGTTAAAAATATACTTCTTATTTTCAGTATGAATTTGTCTAGCTTCAATTCCCAGCTATTGGATTCCACCTTTTTCTGCTACATTTAAAATCTCATTATTAAATATTTGTTCCCCAAGTAGATACTTACAGATTGTAATGAAGTCACCCTTGCCATTTTCTTTGTTAAATTAAATACATTGAGCTCCCTCAGTCTATTACTATGAGGCATGTGTCCTAAAATTAATCATTCTTCATGGCTGTTCTTTTAACCTTCTGCAATTTACAACATTCTTCTTGAATTATGGACACTGTAACTGGACAGCGTATTCAAGCAGCAGTTATAACAGTGCCAAATAAATGTAAAAATAACCACTCGAACCCTATTTGAGAGTCCCCTGTTTATGCATTCCTTAGATCACCTTAGATCTTTGGGACATAGCTTCACACTGGGAGCTCCTGGTCATCTGACTCTCCACCATGACCCCTACATCTTCTAAAAAGTCATGCCCTCCCAGGATAGAGTCTCCCATCCCATAAGTATGGCCTACATTCTTTGTTCCTAGATGTTCCCACATGTAGTCATATTAAAACTCCTACTGTTTGTGCCTAGTCTACTAAGTGATCCAGATTGCTCTGAATCAGCGACCTGATCTCTTCATTGTTTATCACTCCCCTGATTTTTGTGTCATCTGCAAACTTTATCAGTGATGATTTTAAGTTTTCTTCCAGGTAATTGATAAAATGATAAATAGTGTAGAGCCAATCACTGATGGACCTCACTGGAAACTCTCCTGTTCCATGGTGAACCCCCATCATGTGATTCTCAACCATCTAATTGTTATCTTGTGTTCCCACTGTCTGTTTGTAGCATTCACTGAAACACATACTAACACACATATAATAGACATCAAATGTGTGTATGTGATGCAATGAAACCTACAGGAGCAACCTAATATCCCACTTGATTTATATTAAATAGAAAACAGCTGCCAGAACAAATATTTTGCAGTAAAATTGAGCTTGCAGATATAGGGCTAATCATGTTTGCCTTACTGTCACCTACTCTCTTTGGCTTCATTGGTTATCATAATAAACTTCTCTTCGGCTTTAGACAGATCTGACAACAGGGTGCTTTTGATCAACATACATGCCATAACTGAAGTAGACAGCACAACACTACTATGTCTTCAATCATTTCTCCCAAATGGAACCCAAAGAGTAGAGCTCCACTACCCAGAATAACTGTACTCTTGAGCTGCTCTCACTCCTGTCCCAGACCATGCTCCCTCTCTCAGGGCTGCATGTGGGCCAGTGCATATGTTTATATACTGACCCTACCCAGTAAATGTATTTAGGCTCATAACTTCCATTGATTTCAGTGATTGTTAGGAGCCCAAATGCCTTTGAGCATCTGGGCCTGTATGCCTCCAGAGAGGGGAAGATTGTTTGGTCACTAAATTTTTGGCTTGGCAATAAATTTTTTGTCACAAGGTGAGCTGGACCAGGAAAAGGGGTTGAGGTGCTAGCTCTTAACTGTAACTGGTTTCATCCCAGATCAAACAAGGATTGTAGGCTGAGAGAAAAACCTGCTGAGAAAGGGTATGTGGTATGTGGAAGACAGATATTGTTCTCTAGATTAAGGAGGGACTGGGGGAGAGAAATAGCTTATTGGGAAGACTCTTTTCTGACAAAGGTCTGCGTAAGGTGGTTCCCTGATGAAAAGGAGCCAGGGAAATGGCTGATCCTCAGAGTGCAGATTCCTGGGAGAGGGCCAGGAGAGTAAGGTAAATATAGGAAGTGCCCAAGGGAGAAGTAGTATAGGGAAATTTCCAATAAACTAGTGCTTCAACTTTTCCCATGACTGGTAGAAGGAAAATACAGACATCCCTACTATGTCACCAGTAGTGGCGTGGAAATTCCTGCTACCAAGGAGGATGAATAAGAAAGTAAGATGTGGCCTGGGAATGTCAAAGAACTGGAAGAGTCCCCTTTCACTCCTTTGCACCAAGGGCAGAAGACCATACATACAATACTTACCCTGGGAAGAGGAGGCAAAGAATGATGTCTTCTTTTTTGTTACCCTGGAAAGGAAGGTCTTTTTTATTTGGCCAAAGGGTCTGTTATGTAACCGGCTCAAGGGAGACCATCTTAAGTGAGGAAACTGAGGCAGCAGCTGCACCCACAGGCTGGGAGGTGAGGTATACTTTCAAACCCTCATAGCTCTATCCATTCTGCTTGTTGAGTCAAATAAGAGCTGGGGACAAGTACCAGATCCTCACAGGAAGAACTCAGCAGTGCAGAGGATCAGTTCTTTAATGATTGCAGTTGTCACTTGGTTCAGTATTCTGCTATGTCACAATTTCCTGTATTCAAAATCTTCTGCAAAGAAAGCAGTACTGGTGCTTTTTCACCTGAACACTCATATATGATGGAAAGTTTGAAAAATCAGGTCAATAAAGGGAATTTTGGCGAGAGGTCAGAGACAGTGCCTTGAGTCCTTTATTCTATCACTTCCAGAACTTGATTTCTGAAACATCTATTTTCTAAGGAAGATTGAGAGATGACTAACAAGTACTAAACTAACAGGTAGTTCAGGGATCTTTAATCTAGTGGAGAAAAGCATAACAATATCCAGTGGCTGAAAGCTGAAGTCAAATTCCAATTCAAATTGGAATTAAGGCACAACATATGTAACAGTAAAAGTGATTAATCACTGGTACAAACTACAAAGAGAAGTGGGGATTTTCCATCTTTTGGGACTTCAGATCAAGTCTAGATGCCTTTCTGGAAGACATACTTTAGTCAAACACACATTACTGGGTTCAGTATGGAGTGGCTGGAAGAAATGTAATGGTCTAAGAGGTCATTCTAGATGATCTAATGATCCCCTGTGACTTTAGATTATATGGATCTATTTTTACATATAGCATGAACTATATCCTATTAAAGGATGTGCACAATATAGGTGTTTTAAAGATAATCATCTTCACAAATATTCATCAAAGGAGATTTATTAGCAACATTTTGGGGTCATTACAATATACCAGGTTGCACCAATATACCTATTAGTAAAAATAAGAAACCTGGGGGAGGAAGGACATCTTCCTGAACCTCACTAATAAGTATGCACCTTTGACATTCACCATCAAAATCTTCTGTGATGCAAACTAAACTATTGTTCATGGCACTGGTAAAGGGAATAGAAAATGTGTATGCTATTCAACTGTTGAAAGGAGGGAAATGTTGAAGAATAAATAAGCATAAACTCAAGCCAAGAAAGATGAACTGCAGGGAGGAGAATTTTCTTTATGCAACATGTAATTTTACTGTGAAATGAAACATTGATACAACCTGCAAGTACAGCAGGAAAATATTTTTAAAAATTCAAACAACCCAAGGCTTAAATAGAAAGGGCAATAGCTAGGTGCCAATAGCTGGATAGATTTGCTTCATGATCTTTTTCTGTGCATGGATATTAATGGAATGTTAAATGCCCAAACTTCAAAGGTGCTGAGCACAAGCTACTCCCAGTGAATTCAACAGGAAGTGTAGGTGGTACGGTCCTCTCAAGATCGGGCCCCACATTTCTATTAAAGGGAGGCATTGATGATTGTACTGAAGTTTCTTTAGTGTTAGATGTTGTGTAATTAGCCACCCAAAGCAATGACTGGTTTTTAAAAATTCTTTGGGTAGCCAGTGTAACATCAAAAACCATAGTCCACTGGTAGATGGTTTGAGTTAATAAATTCTAATGTGTACAGAGAATACTTAACAACTTAAGTGACTTTTGTGTCTAGAGAGGATAATAGAAGTAATTATAGAGAGTGCCAGTGGCTGGGTTGATTGAGGTTATTCAGTACAGTTAAATCTTGTTTAAATTATTTCAATCAAATAAAATCATAGTGTCTTAAAAAGCAAACATCAGTGAAAAAAGGAGCATCCTGAAGAGCAAAGGGAAACTTCAAAAACATTATTTTGAGTGACTGAAACTTATTTCCCAGCATTGTCTGGTTGTATACATGTTTAGAGAGGAAAAAATAAAAATGAACATGATTGTTGGTGTTTAACTGACTCCCTGCTAGTCTCCATCAGTTTTACTACCAAACTCTAATGATATTCCTCTGTTCATGGACATACCTGATACATTCAGAAGCACATTGGGCAGCATATACTAGGTTACGATCACACCACATAGTGTCCTATATAAATATGGTTACTAAACAAAACAAAGCCATTTTTATTTTTAATAGAAATCACAGCAGGAATTCTATTTCTACAACCAATTCTGCTCTTCAATTGAGATGTATATTCCTCAAAAAAAAAAAAAAGAATGAAAGCTCATTCTAACCTACTATCTTTAAGTCAATTTATTTTGTCTATCCTTTAACGAAATATTAAGATTTCTGAAGCATTTATGGATAAAATAATGTACTTTAGGAAACTGCATGTGTTACATCTCATATGAATTTATTTAATATATATTTTTATAAGAAAGAAGCAAACGTACTGTAGCTTGAGCATCCCAAAGGCACTACCAAGGAAGAGCTTGCTTTTAATTTAAATGAAATAACTGGTTGCTAGGAGCTGTGCTCAAGGACCAAAGATATACAATAGGCAGTAAACAGGATGAAGTCTGGGAATGAAGGACAGTATGTGAAATAACAGTTCAGATAATTTTAATACTTTCACAATTTCAGTTTCACTAGTCTCTCAAACTACAAAAATATGTATCACGTCATCATTCATTTTTAGCAGTTCATCTAATAATTTTACATTCATAGCTGTTTCAAAACTAATTCCAAAAAGAAGTTTCTTTATTCTGAGAAAGATCAAGTTTCAGTTAATTAAGTGAAAATGTTTTTGTAATTAAACTAATCCCTAATTGCATAGCTCAATTAACAATTCAGTGCTGATAGCCTAATCCAGTTCATGCCTATCTGTTTTTTTTTTCATGAGTTTAATTTGATGCTCTACTAATTATCCAGGATAAATATTTGTTTATGAATTAAATGAGTTAATCCATATTCTAGCTTTTCCAAAAGATAAACAAAAAACATCACAAATCCATTGTTATCTGAACCCATTTTTTAACATAAATGATAATTGGGATGATCAAAACCATATAAGAGTTCCATATATAAAGACTGAAAATCAGTCATACTGCTATAATTTCAGTGTAGTTATGGATGGAGAAAAGTTGGTCCTATGTAAATATAACACTTAATATAACATTGAATGCATGGAAAAATCTTTGCAGTCATGATTTTGTGCTAGACACATTTGAAGAAACTTTCATTTGTATTACTAAATGTTTAAACAGATAAACTTTTTGGCATTTTTTAAAATGGCTTTAAAAATACTGAAAAAATTGTCAGCAGTCGAAATTGTTCATATTTTGTGAAAATTTCCATGACATTGTTATTAATATTTTATTGGAATTTTTATTGGGATTTTTCATTTAATAAAAAGCATTTTTAAATTGAAATCCAATACTTTCATAAAAATTACATTAATCATAATCAGCTCCTATTTCATACAAATCCCTCCATTGTTTCACTAAAAGCCTCACCTTTTGGAATATGAATACATTATTAACAACTTTAAAAATTTCTACTCTGAGACTGTGAAGTATCACTTTTTTCTGATTTGGTATTTCCACAAAGTTTGAATCAAAATGAAATCTGTCTATGATGATGTGAGTCTCAGCCTTAAAAGACAGGGAATTCAAATCTAGACTATGACACAAAAGGTTACAGTCTTTTGCTATATTAGACAAAACAGGCAGTGTTAGAGCTCTTTATGATTTACATGAAGCTCCAATCAGCAGACTTGAACACAAAATCTCCAAAACCAAATGAATGAAGAAAACGTTACCTATTATTCAAAAGGAAGCCTCTTGATAAAATTATAGTTATACTGGAAAGACTTGAGACTACTAGAAAAATTTTGTATTATTATAATCCTTCCTAAACTCTCAGAGCTCTCATAAAGACTAGAATAATCAAAGTAAATAGAGTGGGCCAGATGCTGACCCTGCCTTTGCCCTAGCGTGCCACTATGAGAGCCTATGTGCACAGTAATAATTTAAAAAACCCAGGCTAGCATTTAGTTGGTGCAGAAGCAGTGTCAAGCTGGTGAAAGCTACCCAGTGCTAACTTTTCCCACTGCCCTCTGCAGAGAGACATGTGGATGGCGGGGCTGCTGGCAGGAGAGAGCATGGCCATAATGCTCCACACAGCAGTTACTGTGAACTGTGGAACTGCCTTTAGGGATACTGGCATAAGATGGAGCTGCCCCAGGAGTTGCTGTAACATGTCAGGGGCTGCACGAGCCATGAGTTCAGGCAAAATGTGGGTTTATAGCAACTTTTGTCTCTCTTTTTCCTGGGTTAGATCTTTTAGACATGGACTTCATCACTCAGAAGGCTCAGCACAGAATCGAACAATTTTTATTTATTAATAGGGAATATTACAAAAAACATCCACAATTAATATGACACTGAAATTATATAATTCCACTTCTAGACATCTAGTCGGTTGGAATTTTGTTACAATAGACTATAACTAACTTTACTACTTTTCAATCAAGTGTCTTTTGTACCATTATTTCTTTCTTCTAAAGGAACAACTTCTCTAGATGATACTAGTATTGCTTCCAACTATTTATCAGAAGGCATCAGCTTCCTTCTCCTCAAATAATATGTGTATCTCATATGGTCCAAAAATAATTCTTGCAGGTCTTCTGAAGGATATGTCTCACCACTTTTGGATGGATATATCTCTGGAATTCAAGGATTAGCAATGTTCCTGCCTTCATTTAGTGTCTTTACTAATGATATGGCTGGAACAGTAACCCTCATATTAAATTCTTATATAATATTAAATTAAAAGGAATTGCAAACACTAATGTGGACAGAGTTCATTGGAACCAAGACAGACTGGAAAGATGATTGAGAAACATCAAAATGAGATTCTTAGTGGAAAAAAAATGCAAGTTATTGAATTATGTTTGGGGGAAAATAATTAAATCCATATATTCAATAGATGGGAGATACCTGGAAAGCAGAATTAAAAAACAAAACCAACAATCAGCAACAAAAAAGAATTCCTCTAAACACCTAGGAGTGAGGAGCAGCAAGATAGACAGGATTTTGCAGCGCAGCAGGTGGAAAATACATAGTTTTTCATACAGTCCCAAATATCATGGGCTTGAATCAGAGAGGAGACAGTTCATCTCTATAGGACCAGTTCTAGACCAAATGGTGCCTCAGGTGAGGAGAATCTTTGGCAACCCCACCACATTTGTTGAACTTTGGAATACTTTATTTTTATTGCATTTGTAGCCCATTTCATGACTTTGATGCATTATTTGCATGCATGATTTATCCCTGTCATATATGATGATTAATTTGCATGCTCGAATCCATAAATCTGTATTTATTCATGCCATATATAAGCATTTCCTCTAAGCTAATAGAAACTTTTTAATATCAACAGTAACTGAAATGTATTAATCTCATTCCATTTTCCCTTTTGTCACTAACAACAAAAACAGCAGCCCAAGCCTAGCTCCTGGTTTGCCTGCTCCTAAATCTCTATGAAGCACTTGTAAGATCACAGAATGAATATTCCACCCAAGAAAGTGAAGTACCAGAATGTGATAGCCCAATTATTGGCACAGTCACTCCACCCCAGGAAGACGAGGGGGAAGGACTAAGCCTCAAGGAACCACAGAGATTCTCAGTGCATAGGAAGGAGGTGTTCACCCAGTGCAAAAAGGGAAACTGGGACATAAATATCAGGGTGGAGGGCACTAAAAACAAGGGCTATTATAGTTACTCAAGAAAAACATTTCCTGGGATAAGCGATAGAAACTTTCTCTTGATTCATTCAAAACTCCCTTGAAGAAAGCATTCAAGAATAAACCATGGGGGGGAAATTTGCACTGGCAGAGAGACAGACTAGACAACCTAATAGATCTTTTCCTCCTCTCAGTTTATGACTGTTGACACAAAGTTACTGAGGAATCATGGGAATTAATAATATAATTTATTTATTAATAAATAACATCTTCAGAATCACTTAAGGAGAGTAGAAATAAAGGAAGGAAAAGAGTTGGGTTTAGATTTAACCTCTGGTCCAAAGGTTTAGGGACTGCTAGAAGGGGAGAAATAACTAGACCTAGGATCAGATTCTGCCCTGTTAACACCCAGGGAAACTCAATATTAGAATAGTGTTAATGACTGAGTTTTTGGTTCACTGGGAGTTCAAAAAAGATTAATTAAATTTAAAAATGGTTTGGATTAAAGAAAAAAAACATGTTTCATTCTACATAAAATGGATTTTTAAGGTCTGGTCTCCTGAACTGTGGTAGACCCAGAGTCAAATCCCTTCTTATCAGTTAAAGGGGGAAATTGAAGCTGGGTCTTCCTCATCCTCAGGGAGTATCTGAATCAATAGGATAAAAATTATATAGCGAGCACCATCATCTCACCCTTCTCCTCTTTTGAGAATGACATCTAAATCACAATAAATAAAATACTAATAACAACATTAGTAATGGTCTGAAACAATTCAGTAAATCTGACATAAATTTACAAATAGTTTTGGGTAATTGGAAACTGCATTTTTCAGTAACTAAACTATTCACTTGAAAAAATTTAATCCGCTTTTCTCAATATACTCAAAGACTAGACTGTGCATGAGGACAGAGCAAGGCCCATAATGGCTAAGATTCTAACAGGCAAGAAGGTACATAAGACCTCTGTGGCTACTCAAAAATCCACAAAAATCTGCTCACTTCAAGTGCTGAACCCTCCTGCGATTTCTTTGTGACCTAGGCAAGCACAATTCCCCAGAGGAATAAGGTGGAGATGTCTCTGGAGCTTGGTAGCTAAGATCACCTCCTTGTTGAAGCAGCAGTAGCTCTTTTTTTTGGGTGGGGACTCTTCTTCCGCTTTTGCTTCTTTTTATGACCTCAGTTATTCATGTGGTTTCTTGATCTGCTGCCTTTTTACTAAAGAACAAGAAAGGTTTAGAAATTTCTTTCACGTGAAAGGAAAAATTGAAAAAAAAGGGTAAATTAATTGCCAATAGGTATATCTGGACATAAACCATCTCTACTCTTGCTTTTTAACAACCATTTTTAGTAAAAAATGAGGCAACATTTATTCTCTCAGAAATAGGGATACTTTGATCATTATGTAGAGCACGGACCAAATACTTTTTAACCTTTTCCTGTAATGAGAAGTTAAACCTTGCAATATGATCCTTGTAATTATTCATTTAGACTGAGACATAAAAGGTAAACTGGATTTTCTTTAGGGCACCAATACCGTTCACTGGTCTCCCAGAGGGAGAATAGTAGGCAGCTGCATGGTCTGCAGAAAATCCTACATATTTAAATAATGTTACTGAAACAGCCAAATGGAATTGCTTTTAAACTTCCTTTTAAATTACTTAAAAGCTGTAAGTGACATAGTTATCAGATTTGTGGTTGATTCTAGAGCTGAGAATCTAAAACACAGTGATAAAAAGTTACAGGGCAAAATTAGTTTATTAACAGAACATAAGGTCAAAAATAATTTGTATTTCTGTTAAATCAAAGAGCTATAAATTAACTATTTAATTACCTCTCTATGTACGTGTAGATTATATACACACAGATTTATATTTTGTCAGACAGGTCAATGGTATAACACTAAGTTTCATTATTCACCCCATTTGCCAACTACATGAGAGTCAAAAAGAAATAAATTTGTCAGGTTCTGGATTCTAGGTTGTCAGGCATGGCCGCCCGTAGCTCCCAGTGGCTGCAGATTGCCATTCCTGGCCAATGGGAGCTGTAGAAAGTGGCAGCCAACTCATCCACACTGCTTCCTGCAGCTCCCCTTGGCTGAGAACGACGAACTGCAGCAACTGGAAGCTGTGGGCGGCCATGAAAATGTAAACAAACTATCTGATGGCCCACCAGCAGATTACTCTGATGGGCCGCAGTTTGCCCACTACTGGCCTAGATGGTGCTACTATAAAGTGGATGCAAACTGGTTGGAAAACTGTTCCCAGAATGTAGTTATCAATGATTCACAGTCAAGCTAGAAGGGTATATCGAGTGGGGTCCCACAGGGATTGCTTCTGGGTCAGGTTCTGTTCAATATCTTCATCAATGATCTAGATAGTGCCATAGAGAGTACACTTATAAAATTTGTAGTTATAATAACCTGGGAGGGGTTACAAGAGCTTTGGATGATAGGATTCAAATTCAAAATGATCTGGACAAACTGGAGAAATGATCTGAAGTAAAAAGGATGACATTCAATAGGGATAAATGAAAAGTATTCTACTTAGGAAGGAACAATCAGTTGCACACATACAAAATGGGAAATTACTGCTTAGGAAAGAGTACTGCAGAAAGGGATCTGGGGGTCATAGTGGATCACAGGCTAAATATGAGTCAACAGTGAAATTCTACTGCAAAAAAAATGAACATTATTCTGGGATATATTAGCAAGAATGCTGTAAGCAAGACATGAGAAGTAATTCTTCCATTCTACTGTGCACTGATAAGGCCTCAGCTGGAGTACTGTGTCCAGTTCTGGGCACTATATTTCAGGAAAGATATGGACAAACTGGATAAAGTCCAGATGAGAGCAACAAAAATGATTAAAGGTCTAGAAAACAAGACCTGTGAAGGAAGATTGAAAAAACTGGGTTTGTTTAGTCTGGAGAAGAGAAGATTTGGCGGAGGGCATGATAACAGATTTCAAGTACATAATAGGTTATTACAAGGAGGAAGGTGAAAAATTGCTGTCCTTAGCCTCTGAGGATAGGACAAGAAACAAAGGACTTAAATTGCAACAAGGGATTTTTAGGTTAGACATCAGGAAAAACTTCCTGTCAGATTGGTTAAGCACTGGAACAAATTGCCTAGGGAGACTGTAGAATCTCCATCATTGGATATTTTATTTTTATGAACAGATTAGACAAATATCTATTAGGAATGGTCTAGTTATTATATAGTCTTGCCTTGAGTGCAGGGGACTAGACTACATGACTTATTGAGGTCTCTTCCAGTCCTGCACTTCTATGAAAATGGAAAATCTACACTAAAAGGACTTGTCAGAAACTCAGAGGTGTATTCAATAGGGGGGAAAAGGCAAATATATCTTTAGAAACAAAGGGAGTATATTCAAAAAAAGGAAGAAAGAGAACCGAGCGAACTACAGAATGGACATCTTCACTTCAGACCCCGGCAAAATCATGGAGAATCCATTTTGAAGTATTTGGAGGAGAGGAAAGTGATCAGGAACAGTCAGCATGGATTCATCAAGGGCAAGCCATGCCTGACCAACCTGATTGCCTTCTATGATGATGTAAGTGGCTCTGTGGATATGGGGGAAGTGGTGATGTGATATATATATATATTGACTTTAACAAAGCTTTTGATACGGTCTCCCACAGTATTCTTACCAGCAAGTTAAAGTATGGACTATAAGGTGGATAGAAAGCTGGCTAGATTGTTGGGTTAATGGGTAGTGATCAATAACTTGATGTCTAGTTGGCAGCCAGTATCAAGCGGAGTGCCCCAGGGGTCGGTCCTGGGATCGGTTTTGTTCAACATCCTTATTAATGATCTGGATGATGGGATGAATTGCACCCTCAGCGAGTTTGCAGATGATACTAAGCTTTGGGGAGAGGTAGATACACTGGAGGGTAGGGATAAGGTCCAGAGTGACCTAGACAAATTGGAGGATTGGGCCAAAAGAAATCCGATGAGGTTCAACAAGGACAAGTGCAGAGTCCTGCACTTAGGAAGGAAGAATCCCATACACAGCTACAGGCTGGGGACCGACTGGCTAAGCAGCAGTTATGAAGAAAGGACCTGGGGATTACAGTGGACAAGAAGCTGGATATGGATCAGCCCTCGTTGCCAAGAAGGATAATGGGCTGTATTAGTAGGACCATTGCCAGCAGATTGAGGGAAGTGATTATTTCTCTCAATTCGGCACTGGTGATCCCACACCTGGAATATTGTGTCCATTTTTGGTCCTCTCACTACAGAAGGGATCTGAAGAAACTGGAGAGAGTCCATCAGAAGGCAGTGAAAATGATTAGGGGGCTGGGGCACATGACTTACAAGGAAAGGCTGAGGGAACTGGGGTTATTTAGTCTGGAGAAGAGAAGAGGGAGGGGGATTTGATAGCAGCCTTCAACTACCTGAAGGAGGGTTCCAAAGAAGATGGAGCTTGGCTATTCTCAGTGGTGGCAGACGACAGAACAAGAAGCAATGGTCTCAAATTGTAGTGGGGGAGGTCTAGGTTGGATATAAGGAAACACTATTTCACTAGGAGGGTGGTGAAGCACAGGAATGGGTTACCTAGGGAGGTGTTGGAATCTCCATCCTTAGAGGTTTTTAAGGCCCAGCTTGACAAAGCCTTGGCTGGGATGATTGATCCTGGTTTGGTTGGTGTTGATCCTGCTTTGAGCAGGGGGTTGGACTAGATGACCTCTTGAGGACTCGTCCAACCCTAATATTCTATGACTCTATGTTTCTATGAGTACCTTCTTCACATATGAGTAGTGGCACATCTGAGCAAATGTTTTTTCCAGATCCTGGAAACCCACTATGGCCCCCACAAGTCCCCAGACCTCAGATACTATGGTAATAGAGGCCTTTTAATACGTAAGGTAGATGGATGCCCTCCATTAAAATTGGGAAGAAGGCCTTACAGACTCCCCCGACAAACACTTACTGAGTATATAAAAAAGGGTAATATTTTCTAGAGCACCTAAGTGACTTGGGAGCCTACATTTAATTTTTGAAAGTGACTTAGGCTCTTTAAGAGCTTAAGTTCAATTCACTTCCAATGACACTCATTTTTGAAAATGGGATTTAGACCAAGTCACTTAGGTGCTTTTGAAAATTTTACCCAAGGTCTTTGTGCCAAAGGGCTTACAGTTTATTAGACAGTAATTCATTCTAAGCATGTTCTCTCCCCTAAAATACTCTCTAAATCTCAAGTGTTTTAGGGATTGTCTACATTTGAAATACTACAGCAGTGCAGTGAAGATACTATCTATGCCGATGGGAAGTGTTTTCTCATCAGCATAAGTAATCCATGTCCCCAAAAGGTGGTAGGTAGGTCGATGGAAGAATTCTTCCATTGACCTAGCACTGTCTCCCCTCTAATTTATGGCTATTTAACTATACCTCTCAGTGGTGTGGATTTTTCATACCCCTCAGTGACGAAGTTAAGCCGACTCAATTTTCTAATTTAGACCAGGTCTTATTCAAGTGATTTCAAATCTAAGTTTAATTTAGTATGCTTTCTTGTCCCATGTAGTATATGATTTAACCATGAATGAACATATTAGGGTATCTCTCTCCAATACAGATTAACTCTGAAACATATTCAGAGTTAATAATGAAGAACTCCCATATCTATTCTATTCATCCTGTGTGCAAAAGTTAGACATTTGTTAAATACAAACACACACATAGAGAGTAGGAAAGAATAAGCACAAGACAAAAGAAACTTCCTCTTCTTCCAGATGAAGAAGCCACCAAATATTAGCTAACAGAAAGTCATTACAAATACAATCAATAAACTTTCTATCCTTGTTTTTTTTCCACTAGCCCATGATTTATGGGCTATAAAGCCTCAAATTAAATTAAACTCCCCATTTACCAAAAAAATATGTATTAGAAAAGGAAGCAATAACAATGAAAACTTGATTAAGACTTTGAGGTAATTATTGTATTAGTAAGACAACTTAAGTGAGTTAATATCTTTTATTGGAGCAGCTTCTGTTGGTGACAGAGATTAGTAGCAGATATATCTTTAAAATATTAAATGACGTTAGGCTAGAAAAGTGCAACAGTGGAACGGACAAAAAGGGAGGGAAGGGAAAATGAGAAGAAGGAGAATGGGAAGATGAAAAGGAGGAGGAAGAAAATCAAAAAGAGGGTAGGGAAATATTGACAATGGACAGAAGAACAGGATGACGAGAGAAAGAGAGAGAGAGGAGGAACCTGTAGTAAGTGTGTTGACACCTAGAATTAAGTGGGTTGACACCTAGAATTGAGGCATTAACACATGTAGTTGCCCAAAAACAGTTAACTGCAGCAAAAAAGGGCACTCTCGCTATCCATTTGGCACGCACACAAAAGCAACAGACATTGGGTGAACAAATTCAGGTTTTACAAGAGCAGGTAACTACCCCCAATCTCCTCTCAGAGCCAGGATAAAAACGAGGGGAGCAATTCCCAACTGTGCAGGTTCCCAATTGCTTTGACCCACGGAACCACACTCCATGCTCATATCTAAAAATAGAACCTTCTTTTTCAAATATTTTTAAATACCAGTTAAGTTTTGTTTTTTCTATGCTTTCTCAGTTTGCTAAACTTGCTGCTGCTGCCTGTACTTTCAAATACCTTGATGGAGTTAACCTCTCTTGGCTCAGGTCTCACTACCTTCCTAGGTTGCTCTTCACCCACCACCCCTTTTTCCCCTGCCTCTCCTCACTTCTGCTCTCTCTTTGTTTTAAAAGTTAAAAGTTATAGTTTTTACAGAAACCTCCAAAAGATAAAGCACTTCAAAATAGAACAAAACAAGAAACAAAAAGAAAATAAGGTAAAAACTTTACTTTATATAAATCCAGTAATTTAATTATTTTAACCCTTCAGGAATGCAAGGGCTGGAATTATTCCTAAGTTTCTTGAAAAAATATAGTTGCCAAGAAAGAGAAATGCACTCTCTGCTTCTAATCCTAACCACTATCTTTATCTTTAGTCCATGCATTATGCTTTTATGGGGAGGTAAACATCCTCCCCATAAAAAGACAAAAAGTCGGGGGATGTAGCAAGAGGAGGCCCTGAGATATAAACCTTGGTATCAAGGCCCGGTATGAGGCCTAAGGCCTGAACTAAGGTAATGGTCAAGACTTTGCTAACATAAAGAAAGTTAAGCTGTGAGCCAAAGGCAGGCCCTGCTCACCGAAGCTGGCAAGGAAAGGGCTGATGCTGCAAAAAGAGATACCTAAAAGGTACTGGACACCAGATATCAGAACATTCGCACACTTGTACACTCCACACAGATAACAAGGAACAAGCTGATCCATCCCAATGACAGGGCCAAAAGAGTAATATGATGGATAGAGTTGTTTTGTTCGCACCAACATGTACAAGGTGAGAGGCCGCACCTTACTATGTAGAGGGGTTGTAACTTGCAACGTAGAGGGGTTGCACCTCATACATCAGGAGTGATGTGTAACTTGTTTGTACCCGTGTATAAGAATGCATCCCTGGGGCGGTGTCTTTGTCCAGCCAAGGGGGCAGTGAAAAGTCCCGCCACTGACTGAGCTGAGTCCATTGCCAGGGAGCACATATGTACTGGCTAACTGCACCTTCGCAGCACCTTGGATTTTGTTTACCAGGGAGCTGGAGACTGTGTTTCTCTTCAACAATAAACCTGGCTGACGTGCCTTCGTACCTTACTAGAGTCTGTGGTCATTAAGGGTTGTGTCAGGGTCTGCTTTGTCAGCTATCTGCGCAGAGCTGGGGCAGCACACAGAGGGAACACACGCACACAGCTGATTAATATCAACATTGAACAGAGCAGAGCACCACACCAGCAGCATCTAACAACAGAACCAAATGAAAATGAGGAGAGAAAGGAATTTCCCATATTTAAATTATTCCAATTTAGTTTGTTTGTTTATACACACACGCACATTCCACCTTTTTACTGTAGGTGTATTTTGTTTTGTTAATGTAACGAAGTGCATAAGTCCACTCACACGGGTATATATCAGAAGTAGCTCCCTTAAAACCAATGGAATTACACTGGTGAAAATGAGAGGAAAATCAGGTCCAACAAATTCAGCAGCTACCTTCCCCTGAAAGGAACCAAGCAAAGACCTGAGGTCCAGATACTGAAAATCCCATAAGGTGCCTATTAGCATCTTTAGGCACCTAAATACCTCTAAAAAGATCCCCTAACTGAAATATTCCCCATTCCAGTAATATCTGCCTCAAGTGTTCAAAAATCATGAGCCGGGCCCCCAAAATGAAGAGATTGGCCTAAAATCATAAGATTTTTTTGGAGGGATTTGAAGGTTCTTTTTATTTTACTTATGTTTTTTTCAGCTTCTTAGGAGTTACATTTTCAAGCTCTTTCTGAAGCCAGGAGGGCTAGAAATTTATTATTTTTAACACGACAGCTGAGATTCTCCAGGAAATAACATGACACCATGAGTTTAGGCTTTAAATAAAACAACACAAGAGTCATGACAAAAATCAGAAGAGTTGGCAAATATTACTTTCTTCCTGAGAAATACAATCGTCCAGTCATCTCTGCCTTTGTATAAGCTCAAGAAAAGTGATTAACCTTGCAACCTGCCATGGAGGACATTAAATTGAGACTATATCGGAGCAAAGGTGGGAGCGAATTCGAAGGTCAAAGGGGTTTCAGGAGCATGCTTTGCTGTTAGTTCTCTCTCTATTAAATTAAATCAAGAGAGCTCAGCTTGATCTTCTCTTCTGGGTGCAATTGCAACAGTATTGTGTGAGAAGAGAGACTGTCTCTCAGTTAGGCAGGTTCCAAGCCATTTACCACTTTAAGTCAAAACTAATATAATAAACTGCACCTGCAACCAAATATTGATCATGGACCACCTAGTAAAATGTACTAGTGAAGAAGTAACACACTTGACAAGCAGGTTGCCACATTCTTCATCAGTTTCAATTTTTGAGTGGATTTAATGTGTAACCCCAAAGGAAGCACTATACAGTAGTCTCATTTAATTGCCTGATTAGCCCTCTTGGGTTCTGATGTACTATTATGGTACTCTGACAAGCACTGATGAAACATATAGCATCTTCAGCAGGTGCCAGACCCAGAAGAATTACCATGTAACCCTAGTAGAAATGCTACTTACATCACAGCCTTAGAAAAGAAGTTCAGAATAGTTCAAAACCAGTGAACAGTAGTCTTCACCTGTGGGATTTGATAATTCGGGTGAATCAACTGAACATAACTCTTCTTAAGGCCATAAGATAACCAGATCCAGAAGAGTGAAGACAGTGACTCATCTGACTCTTTAATTTGTTTAGAATATTAATTCTTGTTTAAGACTTTTATATAGAAAGGAAGGAGATGTTAGAATGTGTGTACACTTTCTTTAAAATGGTAGCAGAAGAGGGTTAAAATAAAGAATACACATTATTTATTCTTTATTAAAATAAGGAATAAAGAATTAAAATAAAGTTACTTTTTTCAGTGTTAGAAGAACAATTCTTTTTTAAGATTATTTTATTATTTTCATGGCAGAAATCCCCAACCTAAATGGCAAAGCCCTTATACTAGAGTGAAACAAAGGATTTTACAGCAAGATGAATGCCTACTAAATTATTTAGGCATCTGCAGAAACCTGACTGCTGCTTTGAGAGAGTACTGTAGATCTTTCCTGCAAAATAGATCCCTAAGAGACATCCATTTGAAATTCATCCAGCAGGTCCAGGGTTGAGAGAAAGACTTGAATCACAAGAAAAATGTACATTCGACTTTGAAGCATGTACATGTACCATAGATTTCTAATGTTAAAATAGCATGAATTCAAGGATGGAGGGAACAACTCAAAGGACTGGATAACTAAAAGCCAATGAGCTGGAAATGGAGAACTTTCCCATCCCTGTTGTTTGACTCAATTTTAGATGAGGAAAAGACTGCAATTATCTATGCAATGTAACTTCTACAAGATAGGCTTTAGCTTTTCTGTTTGATAATTTTCTGAATTTTTATGCAGCAGTGTGGCAGATTGCCAGCACTATTTATGATGAGTCTCACGCTTTCTCTTCTTTGGGGGGGGGGGTTCAGGACACCATTTCTTGCCCCTGAATTGGAATATTAACTGCCTCACTAGTGTCCTAGAGGAGGGGAGTGGAGAGGGAGGGACCTGGGCCTGCCCTCTACTCCAGGTCCCAGCCCAGGGGCCCTGAGGATAGTGGTGAACCACTTGAACTGACGGTTCCTTCCCCTGGGCAACTTCCCTCTCCTGCCCTTCAGCTTGTGGGGGCTTCCTGCCTTCCCTCTGTACAAGCTAAATGCCCCTTTACCTAGGGTCTTGGACTTCTTATCCCATTGCAGCACTTCTCCAAACTGTCCTCTGCTTCCCTTCAAACTGTTCTCTGTTCCAATACCAATCCTCTCTGCTCCAACTCCTTCAAAGTGTTCTGTGCTCCAATACCAATCCTTTCTGTTCCAACTCCCACACTGTCTGACTGAAGCAGGGGGGTTTTATCATGTGACTGACTGCAGGTGCTCTAATTGGCTTCAGATGCTCTAGTTAATCTATAGCAAACTTTCTTCCCCTTACAGAGAATAAGGCTCCCTTCTAACCCTCTCCTGCTGCCCTCTGGCCATGCTGTATCACAACCAGAAAACGAGCTGCTGACAATTCTGGACAGTATTGGCTACCACCATGAACATTTCCCCACACAGATTTGGCAGTGCACCTTAATCCTACCATTCAGCAGCCCCAGCCATCCTAATAGTGGGAATGTTCTAGAACAAAGATTGCTCATCATGCCATATTGTGTAACACTTTGTGATGTGGGAAACAGAGAGTAGCACAAGACTAATAGAAACATGACATCCAGTAACGTAAATGTATTCTTGGTCTTTTGGCTCAGGAATTAAAGTTAGTGGACAACATTAATCTTTTCAAAGATGATTTATTGTAAAAACAAATTTTAAAATATCTAAATCAAAATTATATTAGGTTAAGATATCTCTCTCAATGAGATATCTTAATTAGAAATGCAAAAACAGAGAGCAGCTTACTGTTTATTTCAACTCAAAGAATTAACACTGAGGAGCTGAGAAACAGTAGAATATCAACAACTTTTCTAAAAGAAGCAGAATTTCAGTGCTCACTGAATGCGTTAAAACTCATCAGGGCTGTGCCATCACCTAAGGTCTCCAAGGACATTGACTTTTCAGAAACTCAAAGGTAGAAGAAAACACAACACTTCACATACTCTATCTTTAGAAATACATGGGGAAGATTACTAATAACCACTGCTTCCTGTAGCTGATGACATAGTTTAATACTAGCTATCCCCAAACCAAATAATCTGTGGTTTAAAGATGGTATATATGTGTTCCATGAAATGACAAGGAGTGGGTATTAGGGTCAGAGATTACTCCAGCCAACAGGCCAGAGCAGTGGCTGCAGGGCTACTGTTTCTCTCCAATAAATGGTGAGAGAAGGTTAACCCCTGTAAGGGAGCTGAGCTGCCGGGCAATGAGGGAGGGCACAGCAGGACAGAACTGTTATGAGATTCAAGGATTTCAGGGGAACTACTATGTTTAGAGGTGAGCCCCAATCCTATTCTGAGTGTTGGGGGAATCAAGCCATGCCCCTAAATGGGGCAACAGGGAAGAATTCTAATTCTTCAGGAGATCATAGTGAAGATTTCCTTTCCTAGAGGGAAGGGCTTTAGATTACCATCCCCCACCTCACTGTTTTTCTCCATAGAAGGAGGTGATCCTGATCTAAGGTAATTATGATGATTTCCAAAGTAGGAAATGATCCAGATAATAATTGCAGTTAATCAGTTAGTAATGCCAATTTTTCAAGGAAAACCATCTAGGGTCCCGTCCTTCATTCCTCCTCCTCACGGATATGAGATTTTTTGATTAAGAATGCAGGACTGGGACATTAGAGAATAAAAGAACCATGAGTAATAAGCAGTGTTTACAAAGTACAGAGGCATGTTTATGATAGCAGTGCAATTACATATCACACCACAGAAGGGTGAGGTAATAATAATCCCCTTCTCTACTTCTCTTTATGACCAAATGTAAAAGCCTGAATTCAATTTTAGGAAGATTAGCAGAAAAGATGGTGACAAATCAGAGGGAAGTCACAGAAGAGCAACAAATATGATAAGAGGGCCAGTTGATTCACAAAAAGCCCAAACCCTTCATTTTGAAGGCACTTGTGTGGGTCAACAAGGCAATCCCTCTGATAAATTTTAAATCTCAGTGGCAGAGCATCCCTGAGAGAGGAGGCTGTGTTTTCCCTCACTTTATTTGGTTGGTTTGTGGATGAGCTTCCGATGACAATATACCCCTAGATATTTACTGAGTACTTGAAGGTTTGCCACAAGAATGGATGCAAGTTAATCAGAGAATATATTCTTAGCAAAGATTTATCTTCCAAGGCTTCACTTTACAACTAGCTTGGAAAGCTAATTGATAAAAATAACCTTTTTCAGTTTGGTGGTTTTATTTCCAAAGTGGCAAACCATGTTTCTGAAATGACTGATTACAGTCTGTGGAAAATCTAATCAAATGATGCCCTGATCTCAGGAGAAGACATCCTTCAAATATGATGTATACTTACTTAGAGCTTTAGAGATTTCATGCACATATATGCAAGATAATAAATTGCAAGAAGCTATGGTTGCTTAATACAACTTTTTTATTTTTCCTTCTATTCTTTTTCATTTGTAGTCTCCTCATTATTCTCCAGCTTCATTTATTCAAATGATCCAAGTTCACTTTGATTGGTAGTATGTCTTACCCATTTAGCAAATATAAAGTTATATGATTTTAATTAATCTCAGAAAGGTTTATGTTTCTCAACAACATAAATCAAATGCATTATCAAAGTTTTCTAAACACATTGAACAGAGCTAATATCTTTGTAAAATATGTTTTGCCATAATTAACAGGTTATCATTATCTTTTCTGCAAGATGAACTTGTGCTTTGTCCAGGTCATAGCTCTATTTATCATAAATATACTGAGTGGTTTCAATATTAAAAGAGGACAAGTGTTGTTTTATTGTAATGTTTGAAGCTGTGACAACAATAGCAATTTCTAGATATTTTATTTTGCATCAAACCTGGGGCTGGTGACATCAGTTGTGATATTTTGCTTAATAGTTTAATTCACTAAAATAACTCAGTGTTTATTACTGAATTTGAAAAAAAAGAAGTCTAACCATCAGCTAGTCACAATAAATATGTATATCCACAGGATTTTTTTTGAATGATTTCCAGTGTTTATACTTCTGTGATTAATTAAGCATATACTAATGGCATAGTATTGTGTACTGCTGTGCTAACGCTTAATAAAATGGCAATAAAAACTAAGTAATTTTCAAGACACACTGTGTTAAGTCACTGTTCTGAGGTCTGAAAATGAATACTATACCTAATCCTACATATCCTACAGTCCTTCATACCTTTAGTTAATTATGAGTACTATAATAAAATTGTGTTTATGTAATTCTGAGTTGTTTGTCTTGTACAGAGATTTTATTCAGTCATACACATTAAACACCTAAAAAAGTTGTCCTGATAAATAATTTAATGTGGAGAAAAATACTGCTTTCTTTGCTCACATTGACTTCAGGTCAGGCTTGGTCAGAGGAGTCCATGAAAGTGTTCTCTACTGGGACTGGACTACCAGAGAATAAGAGGTCTACCGAGGAACAAAAGTGGAAAAATGTGGAGAAACAGGGATATTATGTGTACTGTTTTAGCCTCTCACAGATTCCCCCAGCATTTTCTCATTTAGCCAAACCGCACACCTCATTCCATGTGGGAGGTCTAAACCTCACTATAAATGCTAAATACTTACAATGGCCACCATTACTATAATATCAGAGTGACACACAATCTTTGATGATTTTACCCTCACAACACCCCTATGAGGAGAGGATGGGAAACTGAATCAATGAACTCACTTAATGTCCATTTCTGTAGAGAATATGGGAATTAAATCCAGATTTCCTGAATCCCAAGCTAGTACCGTAACCATTCTTGCTCCATTCAATCAATCAGCAAGGTGAATGCAGAAAACTCTATGAGAAATTTTCACATGGAAGAAGTCTCTCACATGGGATTTACTGTGGGAGAAGGTAATCCAGCCCAGCATAATTACATCTGGAGGACATAGTCACTGTATACCCCCAAACCGTATAAAACATTTAGATTCGGAACTCAGACTAAGGGTTTCCATGGCTTTGAGTGAATTATGCTTTAGTTTTTTTGTGTTCCTTAAAATCTTAAGCCAAAGTGGAACCAATAGCAAATGTGTATATATGTGTGATTGCTGGGGATAAACTAATAAAGATCTAAACTAAAGCAAAGGGTTACATGCCACTATGCAAAACTGCTAAATTTTGCACAGTTGTAAATATGTGGTACCAACAAATCCCCATTGTTACATGTTAACCTGTCGATATCATATGTGCCAGTCCTTATATACTTATACTGAATAATAAATAAAAACTATTGGTGCATCAATTCTAGTATTCTGCCTCCCCCAGTGACTAATACCTTATGTTTTCCTGAGACAGACTGGTCCAATGAATAACAGTGTTGTCAACTCATGTGATTTCATCATGAGTCTCACAATATTTGGTGTTCTTTTTCAAAGCCCCAGCTCCTAGATTCATGTGATTATGTGAAAATCTCACCTTCAATTTAAAAAAAATTAATTGCTAGAACCACCCTCCCTCCCAGACACTAGCTACCAAATACAGATGTTCAAGGTATCTACTTATGAAAACTCAGTAATTAATCTCTCTGTTTGACTCTTGGAGTTATAAAGAACATTTTAAACAAAATAAAAATGAAAAATATACAAAGATGTGAAAACAGAGTAAAATGCTGACGACAATATAAAATGGATAAGAGTTCACAAGTGCTTTGTAATTATAGCTGCCTATTTGATTAAACAGCAGCCAGAGTTTCATAAACCAAAATAAAATGCGATTTTAATTAAATTAATTGAAAGGAGAAAGCTCTTCTGGTCTATTGAATACACAGTGCCATTAGTCAAAACCATTCCACTCGAGCTTTACATTTTTGTCTTTTTTAACTCATTCAAATGTTGAACAGTAGATAAACAACTGACTGAGAAAGCCAACCACCAGAAAGAGGAGCTGTGATTTTTTGATGGTTGGATGAATGTAGTAAAAAGGAATGGCTTTTAACTCCAAAAAGGCAAGATTCCAGAGGGTGTAGGTTTGTGGTATCCAGATGACTAGGTGGCACCGTGGAAGTGGTGCCACCTAGCACTCCTGTTACTATTAAGTTAGAAGTTTTACCCAGCTGCTGACATCAAGAATGACCGGGGTGATGTTGTGCTGGGAAAGTGGAGTGGGATACAATAAGCTCTAAAGAGCCCTCCACACTTTCTGGAGAAGCTTTATTACATATGTAACCCTTCTGCCCCTCTGAGTTGGCAGCAACAAAGGCGGGGTTCAGTATCCAGGGGTTCTGTTTCAATCACACAATGCAAAACTGGCTCAAGCCCCCCACCCAGTGACCTGGAACAATTACATACCACCTCCCCGGGCACCTCTAGGAGGTATTACTTCCCCACTCGCAAGCACGGAGTCCGAGTGTAGCAAAATCCTTTTAATAAAGGAGGGAAACAATGCGACATCAAGTTGGAGAAACACCGCAAACAGGATTATAACACAAACCATAAGCAAAAAAGCCCACCTCGAAGTACGTTTAGCAATGTCCTTTCACCCTAGGGTCTTAAGTCCAATCACCCCAAAGTCCAACAACCCAAAAGTCTCTGGTCAGTGCCACTCGAGTTCAAAAGTTTATCTGCAGAGTTTTACCCCCCCAGCCTGGGTGGAAATGGGAAGGGGTGCACACAGGGTGTTAAGGGGCACCTTACGTGGGCCAGGGCCAACTGCTCTGCTTCTCTGTGGAGTTCTGCTGCAGCCTTCACCACGACCAGCTCCACTCCACCAGCTGTGCCGCTTCTCCAGCCGACTCGTGAGCCGCTCCAGCTTTACCCACAAACCGCTCCACTCCCCTCACTGTTCCGTGGGCTGCTCCAACATGCTGCAAACTGCTCCGCTCTGCCAGCCACTTAGAGATAGATCTTCAGGCTCTCCCACTAGTTAACACAGCACTCAGTGATCTCAGCTCAGTAAGCGTAGCTCTTTTAGTGATTTCAGCTTGTAGTAGGGGAACCCCGGTACTGGTGCACCATTGGCCCAATGTGAATTCAGCTCAGCAGCCTCTAGATGGACTCCTAATGGATTCAAAATTAGCTCTGCTCTTCAACCGTGGAGAGAGGAGGATGTGCAATTGGTGTTCCAGGCCCTCAAAAAGGGCCCATACCATCAGGTACACACACCAATCCCCAACCTCTCTCATTTCAATGGGTTTTGGCACCCATGTCCCTTGTCTAGCAAGTGCTACTGAATTGATGTTGAGACATCTCTGTCATAAAGCAGTCTCATAGTTCCTCATTCACACAATCAGGGTGACAACACTTTATTCCTCCTGCCCCAATAACAAGGAAATTGGGGATCCCAGAGCTGTCAAAATAACGATCTCAGGCTGCTATGGGCTATGCTAGGTGGGGTGGATGTGCCAATGCAAATACCTGAAATTCCTTTCCACACTCCCCATAATTCACCACCAGATGTCAAGGTAGAGCTCATCCTGACTCTGCTTACACATAAGAACACAAGAATAGCCATACTGAGTAAGACCAAAGGTCCATCTAGCCCAGTATCCTGTCTTCCGACAGTGGCCAATGCCAGGTGCATCAGAGGGAATGAACAGAACAGGTAATCATCAAGTAATCCATCCCCTGTTGCCCATTCCCACGTTCTGGCAAACAGAGGCTAGGGACACCTAATTACCTCTTTATTAAATGCCAAATGATAATGTTTTTAACCATTCTGGCATGGACACCGATTCTTATGGGCATTACCTCATCCAGAAGACTTGTTTACAGTATAAAAGGTAACCTTGAAAATTTTCATGATATATTGGATATGTTCTCAAACCACATTTAGCCAAAACAAATTATATAAATTTCACCAAAACCTTCCTCCAGCTTCCAGTAGTATATTTAGCCTACTTACCTCTTGCTCTTGATTTTATCTTTTTTTTCTTCGCGTTAGTTTTTCAGTTAAAAAAAAAAACTAGCAATGCCATGCTAGAGCAGTAACCTGCAGCAACTGGGAGAGACACTCAGGGACACAATCCAACAGCTTTATGCCTTGCTGTTCCTTAACATTGTTCTGTATCCCTACTCTCTAGCCTCATTATTTTTTTCTTGGTATACAGGTGCTGCTTCCCAGAGGTTATTCAGCAATCTGTAGTTCTCAGGACCTATATGGTAAGGAAAGCCTCACACTATATTAGGTTTAAACTTAGCTTTGATTTGTAAACATGTATTTTGAAGGTTATAAATGTAGCTTGTTTTTTTTTACAAAAAACAATACAAAAACAAAAAAGCTTTTTCATTATTTAGTAATAAAACACACTGATTAATAACTAATAACAATAGTCTAAGTTTTCAATCCTGTATTTGCTGAATGCCTCCAGCAAAATGCTGAACATTGCAGGTTTCATACACTTCAGTGGGAATTGATGAATTTACTGTTCAAACTGTTTCATTTTTATATATCTGTTAGCTTACACAGTGAAAACAGAACAAGCTGTTTCATTGTTTTTTGTTTTACATTTCAATGCAACCTCACATTTGGATTCCTATGCACTAGCACAATGTGACAATGTTCAGGTTGCTGGTGCTGCTGAGAAAAATACATTTATTTTGCTTTAATGAAAGAACTTCCATTAAAATAAAAATTAATTAACACAAATTAAAACTCTTCTATTGTACATGAAATTTTGTAAAAAAAAAAAAAGATTTTGTTTTACAAAACAAACTGCTTCAAATTTGAATACACAGAACCACTTCAAAAGCCTGGTCATAGGTGTCACAGGAAGTTAAAGATAAAACCAGAAATAATTTTCTGATTCTCAGTCTCATACTTTAATAAACCATGCAAGAATTAGGAAAAGCAAGAATAAGTAAACAGACTTCCACATCTTTTATGAAGCACGTGTCAAGCATCTGATCAAAACAGAGTACCCCATAAGGATCTTACAGGGGATGTGAACTCACTCAGATCCAATCCTTCCACAGGGGTGCTTCATAGCACTCTGGCAGTGATGGGATTGCCCTTTTGGATACTTATTCCCCTTTAAAAGTTTTGGAGAACAGCCAAACAAGCCAGCAGCAGCAAGTGGAACTGAACAAAGGGAAAAAAAAAGCCATACAGGTAGCCCCAGCCAGTGCAATGGCTTCTCCTCCTTCTGAGGGGTCCTGGTTGGGCCATAGTTCAACAACTCAAAGTCCATAGATTCTCTAGCAAAAATAATATAGGATGCAGTATCCCACCTTTGATCATAGGGGACCTGCTTTCCTTTTAGGAAAGGATGAGGGTTGCTACCAGGCTTCTTCCTGGGAGCTGGAAAACTCAGCAGTCTGCTTTCCCCACCTCCATCTCTCCACCCCCACCCAAACTGCCCCCTTTTTTTTCTTTCTTTCCTTCCTTCTTTCTTTCTTTCCCTCCTCACACCTCCAAGGTGAAGCAGACTTGACTGGATAATCTATAGTGACAAACAAGCATAATTCCTAAATACCTAGCAATTTATACTCTCTCATTCTTTCCTGTGTTTTTCAAGTCATGTAACAACGCCTTTCTAATACTACCCTATTTTCCTAATATTTTAAATTAAATAATGTAATGCAGCTTTTGTTGCCTTAAGCCTTTTAAAGTTCTCAGAAAGATTTTCCCTTTCTTTATCAAACCCTTACATACTCATAAAAGATGATCAGTTGTTTATTCTACCTTATGACACGCCCATAGTCCATCTTTATTTATTTGAAAAAGATATTTGTTTAAACTATTATGGCCAGTTAGTACTCTAAACAAAATTAACTAAATCATTTTTGCATATAGAAAGACCCCTTTATATTGCCAAAAGGCCTGATATTGAGTCTGAAAAAATGACTGCTGCTGCTGGGTATACATGCCATATCCAGTTTAACACTGCTATTATTGCTACTAGCTGGGCTGTCTGACAGTTACAAAATTGCATATTCCTTTAGATGCACTCACTCTAATTTTGATATGCACTATGCCATCCCTCATCTTCCTGTTTTCTCTTTTTTGGACCCATCTGTATATATTTGACAAAACCAACTCCACATATATTGATACACTTAATTTTTATACCTATTTTCTTCTTTTTATCCTTAAGTGTATAAAATAAATCTAAATCCACATTTGGACATCTAGCTTTGCATCCCTAACTAATTTTCCCATCACTACAAGTTTTGACTTTGTTTAGCTTTTCCTTGTCTTTCAAATCCTGATATTTTAAATCAAACAACATATGGAGTTCTAGCGCTGTGTGCTATGATTCACCTATTGAACTCCCAACCATCCACATATATGTGTTTGGTACTACTGCAATTCCCATTAAGCCTGACCCAGAACGTTAGACCCACTAATTTCATTCATAGTGTAACTGGCATTTCATGAGCAGATATCAGTAGCATGCATATAGGTATTATAATGATAGCACCACATTCAATTTATAGTGCAGTACTTGTTTTAAATCTAATAAGTTCCGATTTTGATGCTAACTCAAAAGCTTGACAGCCAGAGTTGATAATTCATCTAATTAAGACTCTGTATATCAACTTGCCACTTCCTGAGCTGAGTTTCTCCTCCCAAATGCCTCCTCCACTTCTTATATAACAGCAAGATGCAGCATGGTGTGGCTACTTCCACCCAGAGCAGCCCCTTAACTCTTTCCAGACTGATGGTTTATACATCTCATCACAACATATAACAATGCATTTTTTAAATATCTAAAATCTGTTTTTAGGGTGAGTATATTTCTTTGGATATTAATAGAATATTAATTGTTTTTTTTCATTATCATACTCCTCCTCATGGTAAAAATTGGGCAAGTAGATTTTGTGTTTGTCTGACAAATTTTACTGTAGTTTTCCAAGGATGAATTAAAATAAAAGTAATCATCTCATATTTTTCTCTTGTTTTCACAAATTGTAACTAGCTTATTTGGCATATATTATCTTAAGGCATAAAAATAACATCATATGTTGAGAATTCAGTCAAAATACTACATATTCATAATGGACCAGAATGATAGTTGCTGCGACAATCAGAAAATCTGAATTCCAGTTTTGTGGTTTAAACCTTGTGATGTCAAATGGAACTGATTACTTGAGTGTAGTTATTTAAGCATGAGTGTTTGGAGGTTTGGCATGTTGTAGTGATATTTAAATCTCTCTATACAACATGAATGTAGGATTGGGTGTTTTGCAGGGAGGAGGGTAGAAGTGGGGTTTTGCTATTAATTTTCTTCTATGATCAGAAACACACAGTGCATTTTGATCAGAGATGTGAATATATGAATGTTCTGCAATCCATTTCCTTTTAGACTACAGCAATTTATTTTCTTTCTTGAAGTACAATTAAAGGAAGAAATTACACTGGGAAGCAGGAAGGAATCAATTGTTGATCACTGAAAGCAGAGAAGGATGCAATATACCAGGATGCAATGTACTTCCTATACAAGTGCCAGGAAGATCCCGATAGGAATTATATTTTAAAACAGGCTCAGGAGGAGTTATTTCTGCTCCTATTGAAGTCAATGACAAAAGTCCCATTGACTTCAGTTGGCTCTAGATCACTGTCCTAACTGCTTGAAATTATCATTAAGAGTAGGGTATTATGAGAATGTCAAACATCTGTAGAAAAGAAGCTAATCGAATCACAACACAGGAAAGGAAAATTTATGTGTAAGAGCTGGTGGGTAATCCCATCAGATTCAGGCAGATGATGGAAGCCAGGAGTGCATAAAAGTTATTAAGGATGGATGGAACATCTGTAGCCTTTTAGCTATATAGTTGTGTTGTACCAGCCTTTACCTCCTCAAAAAGAGCTTGTGTACTGTGGGTGTATTTTATGATTTTAGAGGAAAGGCAACTTTTGCAACCCTACAGAGCCTATGAATATCAAATTTTGATATTAACTCACAGATTTAATTAAACTATTCCCCCAGTTTTATGAGGAAAAAAAAAGAATAAATGCAGAATTCATTGAGACACATGACCTGATTCAGATGGTAAGGGATTTTTGCCCTTCCTCATTGGGAACCCTCTGAAAATCCAGGACACTGATTATTTTACACACTGGTGTAACTGTAGCTGTATTAGCTTGACTACAGGCAAGATTTCCTGAGAAAAGCAAATCAATCATTGACTAGGAGAACTGCTAGCCAGGGGGAAAAAAACAGAGACAACTTATATGGCAGGGTTGGGGGCAGGGGTTGCTGACAAGATAGAAGCCTTTGGATATGGACTGAGCAAGACTGCAGTTTTCAGTCCAGTTCTGCTTAAACAACTGAAGAAGTCAGGTGACAGTACCTTTTGGGCCATAGTACAAATTAGAAATTGTCTTTGAAGAAGCACAGAGGAAGATAAGAGATCGGAGGAGGAAAATTATGAACTATATGAACTAATAAAAAGCAAGGTGAATGTCTTGATGAGGACCCTATGTTATAGTGCACTTTTTTCATTAGGCTTTGTTCTTTAATTGTGTATTGTAGGAATAGTCAGTAATAAAAGTCTCTAAAGAAGGGATATAAGGCAGCATTACTAATATACCTTCAGTTTAAAAGCTATTTAGTTTAACAATGGTCTAAATGGATTAATATACATATTCATATGTTAAACAATTGTGTAGGATACTCACTTGTAAAGTGATTGGGAGATATTAATATAAAGTTAAGATGTAAATACATTACCCTGAGTTTGATTCTGTGTAATGTTTTCTGCAAAGTCCTGAAAACCCAATTAAATTTTGGCCTCTATTTCAGCAGAATTAGGATGAAGTGAACCAGACATGAATAGGCAAAATGCCACATGTGGCCCTCAGAATCAGTATGTACTATGCCTTTTAAAAAGGTGCAGTTTGTGCTCTCCTTACTTCCAACCTGCAGATGACATCAAGTGTGCAGAGGGGATAGGCATCACGGGCCCATCTCCAGCCTATCTGGTGGTGTCCCATTTGGGTTGCACAGCATTAGCAGGTCTCATACTTTTATGAAAAGCACTGGCTTTTGTGGTATGTGTTTGGGGTGAGGGATTCTTACATCTGAGTAAGAATGGTAGAATCAGAGTCCTAAAATTAGTACTGTCTTTGGCTATTTTCAGTCGGGCTTCAGACCGTTATGTATTATGAGATCTTTCAATGCTATTGATCACGGTAGCCTGTTAGATCATTTGGAGAACTGCTTGGGGCAATATGGCTCTGCTCTTATGAGGCTTAAAGCTTACTTCAGCTACTAATCTATTAGTTTTTCCACTCACAAAAACATTATTTCCAATAAACGTGAGTCACTTTTACTGGGATATTCCTCAGTTTTTATCCTCAGTCTAATGTTATTTAATATTAATATATTCCTTTGCTTTTGAACCATTATAGAATATATGTCGATTTTGTTTCCCTTGGTAATTTTTCCTCAGCAACAGAAAGCATGATTGTCTCAGAAGTGAATGCATACAGATTTTAAAATATTTGAAATTACTTTCTTAAGACACTGAAATGCTTATTTTTATCCTAAAACTTTGCTGAATTCTGTGTCCTTGGTTTGGTTGTAATGATATAGGATGATAGTGTTTTTAAGATTAGCCCTTGATTGTGGAACTCTTTGGCCCCCACTCTGTACCATCAAAGCCTGGGTTTTCTGACTCTTTTGGCCACATTATAAGGCTTTCCATGAAAGGGAATGGAAAGCCACTTGGATAGACTAGGGTATGAGATGGGCTGAAAGAGAGCTTCATTTATGAGATGGGAATTTTCTTTTGAGATTTTGTTGTTGTTATTGTTTTTGTTGCCCTGATTCAGCCAAAGCACCTAAACACATATTTTTTCATGCTTAAATCCCATTGATCTCAATGAGACATAAGCACTTGCTTAAGCACTTTGGTGAATCAGGTTCTTTTTGAATACTACTCATGAAATATTTATATTTTTACAGTGAATGACTCTATTGATGCTGGGAATTTGTGACCTGTGAGATTTAAAAATCAAAAATCAAAATGAAAAGTAAAATGATTCTCATGTTCATGAAAAAAAATTCTGTTGGTTTTCTTTAAAGTCTTTTAGGCTAAATAATTTTCTTGCTGTTCATGATGCTTGTGCAATTCATTGCCTTTTTTCATCAGTAATACTGAGTCACAAAAGGGATTTATTTGTAGATTGAAACCTTTTATATTCAGTCTGGCTTTTGTCTCAGTGTTTGTTCAGCCTCTTGCTTTTCTTAATTTACTTTCATATTGCTTAGTACTAAGATATACCTGGTATGGATATTTCTATATACATTTTGGTTCTTTTGATGTTGAATAAATTAACATTATATACTCTTATTATATTCTGATCTTTGTGCATTCTGCTTAGCAGATACAGCTAGGATGTTTATATTTCCCCTCCCCCAAAAAAGTAGGATTTAAAAAAAGAATGTGGAAACAACTTGAGGTGTCAAAAGGGCCTAATAGGAAAATGCATATTAGGCTTCTCTTATTATTAATGCAGTGTTTCTTGAAATGTGAAAAAGAAATGTGGAATATGGCTAAGTATTTATGTTTACTCATCCTTTGAGACTTCTTAGTGTGAACATTTAGCAATGATTCTTGTGCATAGCTATAGTATAGTATAATATATACTAGACTTGAACAATGCAGTTAAGTGTGCACTGGTATCATGTTCATGAAAAAGTAATTGATTTAAATAGGGCTAGAATTTCACCCTCACTATTTTATTTAATTTATGATAATTCCATTTATATCTTTCCAAATAATGCAAATGCCAGACAGAATTTTGTCAGCATCACTCTCTATTAAAATGAATTTCTCCAGCAGGTCATAGAACTTACTGCTCTGAACCATTATTGATAGAAAAGAAAGTGAAGGCAGAACTCACTGTCTTCTGACAATGCAAACATAATGCCTGGAATATACTGTTAGTTTAAATACAACTGTTGAGAACTAGGTTCAATGTGCAGTGGATGACAGTTGCTCTTACTTGAGCTTTCTTCTTTTCATCCCAATCGCTGTCTTCAGGTAGTGTTGGAAATTTGATGGGAAAACTCAAGTATAATGGAGATATGTCAACGACTTCTTTTTTTTCTCTTTATAATGCCATTTTCACTTGTAACACCTTCCAGAGGGAAGGCCACAGGTATGTCAATAAGACAGTGTCCAAAAGCTGTCACATTGCATCAGCCACTGTACCTATTTTTCCACTCATCATCCACTTGATGAGCTATTGTACAGATACAAATCTCTTCTCACTGTTCACCATGAAATCATCTCTCTAGGTGACATTTGAAACTTTTGGAATTCATAAAGTCCCAGGAACCTTTCTTCTGCAATTCTGGGTAATCCATGTGCTGGAGAGTTTATAGTAAATACAGTAACAGAAAAAGTAAGTGGGATTTGTCAAATAATTCGCTCAATGGTAAAATGAGCTCAATGGTAAAATGACTAAGTGGGATTTGTCAAATAATTTTCTCAATGGTAAAATAAACTCTCAGCTGTGCCTAGCTGTGAAACTTAATAATTGTGAATTTCATTTTATAATATTCTATGGTTTATTGAATGTTACTGCTTAAGTAACCATGATAGTGCTTTACTCTACACTTCTGCAGTCCTCATTATACACTAGAGTCATTATGAAGTATCTCAGGAGCTTTTTTAACTCTGCACTAAAATTTTCATTTCAACTAAACTTAATCTACTTGTTCTCAGAGCTAAAGAAAGTTTTACAAAACCCCAAAATCTCATATGTTTCTAAGCTTGAGGAGTGGCCCCCAAAATCCAAATTTAACACATTGATAGTCTTTTTATACTTCATATTCCTTCTGATACTAAAAGGTAAAGTGACCACAGGCTATACAAAACATTAAACACAAGATACATATTTACTGTGTTCTTTTCCCTGTGTATAGAAAACCTCATGTTGAATTATCTTGTAATGTAAACTTGTAACTTGAGTATAGGAAATGATAAATGGGTCAGTTATCAATGTCTGAAAATCAGATGCTACAGAGTCCAGAATGCACTTGGAGATTGAGCTGGGTGGGGATGATCTGAGGGAAGGAGGACTCTCCCTGCTGCCCTTTATATAGGCTGTGGAAGTGGGAAGGGAGTGCAGATTTTCTTCCTGTATGTGAAGCCCTCTGGGCATGCAGCAGCCATTCTAACAGTAGCTGCTGCTCCACCATCATAGAATCATAGAATATCAGAGTTGGAAGGGACTTTAGGAGGTCATCTAGAGCAACCCTCTGCTCGAAGCAGGACCAAACCCCAGACAGATTTTTACTCCAGTTCCCTAAATGGCCCCCTCAAGGATTGATCTTACAACCCTGGGTTTAGCAGGCCAATGCTCAAACCAGCCCACCTTTACAATGGAGGTATGGTTTGAACTGCAATTCCAAGATGAGTAATTGCCAGTTTTGGGGATCATGAAATATTTGTTTTCCTCCAGGCAAGGCTGACAATGTGTCTGGTGGGTTGGTGACCATTGTCCGGTGTAGAAGAGATGCTCAAAGGCACTGGCTCCCAGAGGAAAATTTGAGATCTGGGATTCAGCGCCTTTGAGTCTCTCACCTGATGAATCTTATTAGCCTGGAAGAAGGGGATACCTCAGATCATCACACTATCATTTCCTCTGATGAAGGGATTACAAACAGATTCAGAGATCGTCTAAATTCTAGGGGATATCCTGAAGGAGGCCAACCTTGAATACTGGTTATTTGGCAGAAAGCCATTGGATCCAAGTAAATACCTGATACATGTTTAGGGAGGCATACGGGTTAGACTGTCTTATTAAATTTGATAATGTTATTAACTTCCACTTACAAGTCCATCCCCGTGTCTGTGTTTCATTCTCCTAAATGTCCTGAACAATCACCCTTCCACCACTCTTTTCAAAGGAAACAACTTTTAATTCAAGTTTCTCTGCTGATCTCCAAGGTCACAGTAGCATTCAAAATAAGAGGCTGTCTCTAAGGTACCCAGAAGAGCTAAACCATTTAGAGTTTTGAAAGTCCAAAACAACAACCTGAAGGAAAACATGTAAACAAACCAGAAGCCCAAGCAGATGATCACTGAAATCAGTAGTGAATCTGACCTGCTGATTTTGGATAAAATATATAGTACCAACCACCTGTGTTCAGCATAGATTCCATGGCACTTTTCACAAGAGCATAGATGTTTACTTTGGTGTATTGCCCAAATTATAATTACTGTAACCACAATCGATAGTCTAAATTTCATCTGCTTTGTCAGCTGGACCCCCCAAACTCATGGATCAAGCCAGTTTGTGGAAAAGACTGATGGCAAATGCTGATCGGCTGACTTATCATGGTCAATGTGCCAATGGATCTGTGATGTGCTACAGCCACATATCCATGATTATTGATTCCCTTGCCCAATCTCCCTCTACTCCCATGACATACAAAAGTCATTTTGACTCCAGGATAAAACAAGAGCTGAACCTGAGAGGATATGGCAAGTGAAACTTGTGGAATTGAATTCTCTAGCCATGAGGAAAATCAAAGGATTCTCCCACACTACTAGAGAGTTTGCAAAGACTACTAGAATGATCCTTTCCAATAATTCTCAAACCCAAGCATCTCACACTATAAGGTCACCCTGGTCCAGCATCTATTCTCTATAACCTAAAAATAGGCGGCTGTGTGCCAAGTTACAAATATACCAAAATCTCAATCTCTGTGTGAGTCCATTGAGATGAAAGGCAAAAAATCAAATGAAGCATAAGATTATGAAGATAAGAACCAATAATTTGTCAGCTTTCCCTCAGCAACATGAAAATGCAAAACTGAGACAGTGTGGTACTTTCAGTAACATTTTACTATATGCACAAAAGCTTGAATCAGTTACATTTTTAAATGAAGCATTGCAACAGTCATCAACACATAACATTTCCAGAAATAATAAGCTGAATTGCTTTCATTCAAATCTTGACTAATAAGAGATGACAATATTTTCAATTAGCTTTTATTAACACATTACCTTCAATCAGATTGACATATTTTTGAAATAGCTAATTGTATACTAAAAACATTTTTAAAAGTGAAAGCTTGACTGTTATGAAAAAGGAAGAAAAATGCTTTCAAATGGCGCTATCCTATATTTTCATGACTTTGATCCATTACTGTGAGGACAGAGTTAAAATCAAGATAGTGCTGAAAGGTGTACTAGCTGTTAACTTCAGAGTGATTAATGGCAAGACAAGATATCAGGTATCTGAGAGTTGAGAACCTATTAACTTAGGAGAAAGCTGAAAAAGCCAGAGGGAAAGAATAAGTCACACTAACAAAAGGAGATGGAGAAGGAATGAATTTCTCTTGATTGTAGTTTGATATGCTCCTGTAGCTATGCTTAGCTGTCAAAAGGAATTTCAAATTACTGCTCATGTACTCTATGGCTTTACATTCTAACAAACTACTACAAGCTGACCAGTAAGCAATTACATCTTAAATAAGAAAAAATAACTCATGCCTGTAGCAAACTCACACTAAATGATTGTCTTCAGATATAAAAAAAAGGCATATTTTTCCTCTGTTTAACAAAAAAAAAAAGATAAATTAAAGTTTATCCAGGCTAGCAAAATTACATATTTATACCATAAAAATAAGTCAATATGGTGTGTGGCCAGAATTCACTGTGTTTGCTTTAAAACAAATCTAACATGTTTTTCATAGATTATAAATCCAGGGACCACTGTAATCATCTAATCCAGGGGTCGGCAACCTTTCAGAAGCGGTGTGCCAAATCTTCATTTATTCACTCTAAGTTAAGGTTTTGTGTGCCAATAATACATTTTAACATTTTTAGATGGTCTTTCTCTAAGTCTATAATATATAACTAAACTATTGTTGTATGTAAAGTAAATAAGGTTTTTAAAATGTTTAAGAAGCTTCATTTAAAATTAAATTAAAATGCAGAGCCTCCGGAACTGGTGGCCAGGACCCAGGCAGTGTGAATGCCACTGAAAATCAGCTTGCATGCTGCCTTCGGCACCCGTGCTATAGGTTGCCTACCCCAATCTAGTCTGATATCCTGCATAACACAGGCCATACACCTTCCATGAAATAATCCCTCTCTGTTCAGTCCCCTCCGTGCATTGCCAATACAGAATGTTAAAATCTATTTTCTGGCATTATGCAGAGATTTTCCTACCCACAGAAGAAGAGAAAGTAGGAACCTGTTTCACATTAAAGAACACAATTACCACTTATGTCGTATATATGTAGAATCTATGTAGAATATATAATAATCTATACTAAACACATAATTTTGTCTGTGTGTGTTTCCAACTCATCTGACTTAAATCCTGGAGACTATCTTGTTTAGTTACATGACAGAAATTTTAACAGAACATCTAAATTATCGTCATCTAAAAATCACACTATGCATTTTACTGTGATGAGCACAAACTTTGCTACATTGCAAACTTCGCTGCAATTTTGGCTTCATTCCACTTCCTTTGAGAGGTTCCTCACAGACACAATTATACAAATTCAGCCCTGGATCCAGATTCTGATCTCCATTACATCAGTGTAAATCGGGCACAACTCCAGTAACAGGATCTTTGTTTGACAGTTAATATGGATTAGGGGAACTGCTTTGATACAACACTTAGTGGATTGCAGTGATGCAAGAGACAGGGCTTCCTCTTCTGAGAAAGCCTAGAGATGGTCAGCACAGATCTAATGTGGGCATTGCTGACTGGGGAGGTAGAATAACTAGAATGGCCAAAGGTGAAGTTCAATGGAAATCATATATTAATTAATTATATGAATTAATTTATACAGGTAAAATGTGTGTACAAAACAGTAAAGCCAAACTTCACTATTTGACATAATATCAGCTAAAGACACTCCCAGTCATCAATTCCCACTTGTCTTCATCACTTCCTGCTACTTAGGAAAAGCCCAAGAAAACATATTTTCTAGTATGCCTTGATTATCATCATGTTCAGTCTGAAAAGTAATTTCAATATATTAAACACACATATAGACTGTATAGGGCCAAGGATTTTAGCCACAGTTACAATTTCAACTCAGTTTCTTACTGAAAAAGCTTAATGTGACCTATGTTATGAAGTCTCCTAATTAAGGCATTTAATTAAAAAAGAAAATGGCAGCAGACACTGTGGTGGAAAGTTAACACTATTTAAATTCAAAGCCATCAGTTATAGAAAAAAATCGAGCCCAGAGTGACCAACTTTTGGAATTTCTTTGGAATAGGAATCTGTAATTTCAAAAACATTTACAAAATTCAACTCCTTCTATCTTCCTCACTTTGCTCATTCTCTCCTTTATTTCTTTTCCTTGTTCCACCCACCCCATCTTTACTCGCTTCCTCCCCCTCTCTTCTCTTTGCTGTTTTTAATACCTTCTCCTAGATGTTCATGATCATAATATCTGTTAATTGAACATTAAAAAGTTTAGCACTATAGCCATTTTCTTCATGTTTTTTATTCCAATTGTAAAAAACCATTTTTTACAAAAGTTTCTGTCAGGGCCGTCCGGGGGGGGGGGGAAGGACAGACAATTTGCCCCAGGCCCCCGGCCCCGCAGGGGCCCCCATGAGAGTTTTCCGGGGCCCCTGGAGTGGGGTCCTTCACTCAGTCATGGGGCCCTGGAAAACTCTCGCAAGACCAGGGCCCCCGGAGCTTCTTCCGCTCCGGGTCTTTGACGGCAATTCGGTGGCAGGGGGTCCTTCTGTTCCGGGACCCGTGGATGAAGTGCCCTGAACACCCACGGCAGGGGATCCTTCCGCCCTGGGACCCACCGCTGTAGTGCCAGGTCTTCGGCGGCAAATTGGCTGCAGGGGGTCCTTTTGCTCCGGGACCCACTGCGAAGTGCCAGGTCTTCGGCGGCAAGGGCCCCCCGCCGTTGAAGACCCCAGACTCCCTGAATCCTCTGGGCAGCCCTTGTTTCTGTGGGCATTGCTAAATGTTAGAGTGAATATTAAAAACCGATTAAGTGTGAAATGTTGCTAACTTTTTCACATTATAATGTGTAAGGTTACTTTCTCAAGAGATTATGTATGTTTACTGTAACTATCCATTTTCTTTTTGCTGGATACATTTGATAGCATTTAAGTTTCTAGGGCTTTATCTCATATGTACATTTATTTTTTTTTCTGTATCTTATACACATCTCTCTGAGCAAATGCATATTACTCCTTCACTGTCATTTATTTAGGTAGCCTAACTTATCATAATGTACATTTCTATATATTCAGACATCTTTTCACTCTAATTCCTTCCCAGGAAGACCTAAGTAGGTATTTCCTTACCAAGTTAAACAAACAAACCAACAAAGAAACAAAACCCCCTGAATTTGGAAAACTGATCACTTCAACTCCTTGTGAATAAATGATCAAGAATTATTGAATTTAACACAAAATAACTAATATATAAGAGGAAAAAAAACAATTTTTATGGACAATTTGTGAACAGCAAAAAATGTGAAATTCATTGAACAATTTACTCTCTGAAGATTATTCATCCAGGTCTAGCTACCACACTAATATAAATTTCGGAAGAAATTGTGGTATTCTGACCTAGCATTGCAATGAATTTAGGCAAATGCTGACTTTTTAAAGGATGGCCCTGCTAGTATGTCAATTAACTCACTGTTCAAACCCTATGAGGTACAATGCTGTTTTTGCACAGTTAATGGGAAAGTCTTTATCTTAACACTTAACCTGGAACAACAAAAATCATAGCCAAAGGGTTGAGACACTGAGAAATTCCTTTGATAGATCTTCTTTATTTTTTATTAAAAAAATGGTATATTCTTTTTATTTAGAATCACAAAGAATTTAATTTAATGAACAGTCTAGGGCATTTTTTATATTTATATCTAAAATCTAATGTAGATTCTATATTATATAATTGGCTGTATTGTTATAATTCTAATCTTCAGAGTCTACCAGCTCTGAGGACAAGGAACAAAATTTCACTTCCTTTTTTTAATATTTGTGGGTTTGTGGAAGGCATATTAGGGTTGTCTTCTGTCTGTAAAGGTTAGCTTCTTAATGTGAAATTACACAGTGTTGGCTCCCTGATTCACAAATTCATTTCAGAACAAGACATTAAGCTCTTCTAGCATTATGGATATAATTTTGGATTATGGGTGAGGTGTACTATCATGAAAAAATCTGATCCCTGCTTCTTCAATATGAGTGAAATTCATCCCTGTGAATAAGTCTTGCACAAGGCCTATGCCCTGCTTAAATTTCACGTAATTTTGAGGGTTTATGTAGGAATTAAATAGCTCATAGGCCTTTGTGTGTCCTCTGCATAGGAGTGAATTCTGTCCAGTATTAACATTATTGTACCATAAGGATGTCTCTGCGATTTGGGAAAATCTCAACAGAATTTATGAGCACACAGAAACTTTCAAGGATGTATGAAGGGGTTTTCATTTTTTGAATGAAGATACTTTCAGAACTTCTGTGACATTTGCTTTATTATTAGATAATATGAAAGAGTCGTAAGTGAATAACTTATTGGTTAAGTGTTGATCAAATGGTACCTGCTAGGCAATCCTTGCTAAAATTAATTGAGCACAGTGTACCCCACTGGTTTTAAAGGCCAATGGTACTGATAAAGTATTGCAAATTAATATAGTTAATGAGTTCTTCATATCTAGTAACTAGCTTCCTTTTGTGCAGATGCTTGCAAGTTGAGCTGTGTTTTTACATTCTGTGTCTACCTACAGCAAAATTACAGAACATTGTGCAGATGATGTTCTCTTTTCCTATTTACTATGGGCTACATTTTGGCGAGATCTTATGAGGTCTCTCAGAAGAGTTAACAGCCCTTCAGCTCTTTGTGGGCATATTAGTCTGAGCTATGATGTGGCTCTGGGCATTCAGGGCAAAGGGGAAGCAGGGACTATGGGTGAGATTCACAACAGTACTTAGGCATCTATTTCCATTTTTAGGTTCCACTAAGCTTCACAAAACTTCTGTCTGTTTGCAGCATAACTCTAGTGCTTAAACTGATTTGGTGCCTAAGGTTTTGTAGTAGAAAGGTTCCTAAATGCCTAACTTTCTGCCTCTGGACATGCACACTGCTGCTTCACTGTAGGCACCCAGAAACCTATTTCCCATCTACATCCCAGAGTGATGCATGTACCAGGGAAAGATAGGCAGGTTCCTCTCCCTAATTTGCTTGTGGGGTCTGAGCCAGTAGGTGTGCAGTAGGAGTACACAGAGATTGCCTAACTCCACACAAAATGTGAGGGAGGTACTTTCCTTATAGCTATTAGCCCAATGGATAAAGCCTAGGATGTGGAAAACTCCCCATTCAAGTCCCCATTCCACCTGATCAGAAGGGATTTTAACAAGGATCTGACACCTCTCAGGAGAATGTCCTAGTCACTGGGCTAAGTGTCATTCTGATGTGGCCTCCCTTAATGTCCTCTTTTGAACTCTGGATACACAAATATTAATTGGACTAAAGAGAATGACTCTTCAGCCTAGTGAGTAGGGAACTTACCTGGAAAGTGGGAGACCCAGGATCTGGTTCTCCTGCTCCAATGTCTATTTGTATATCTATCCACAGTGAAACAGCTTCAACAGGAGAGACTGAGGAACCCTGTCAAGGCTGATTCCCCACTCTGGCACCGTGAGTGCAGAAGGTGGGGGCTCGCAAGGATTCTAAAAATTAATTCTGGCCACTGTAGGCTTATATTAAACTCCCAAGGTTACAGCTTTTCTCTGACCTTGGATTGATAGATGCTGCCACCCTCCTGCATCCCAAGAAAGGGGAAAAAAACCATGGGCAGGAGTTGTAGGCCAAGCTGGATGAGCAAGCAACTCAGAGAGGGGATTAGGAGAAAGCAGAAAGCTTACAGGGAGTGGAAGAAAGGCGGGATTAGCAAGGGAAGCTACCTTGGTGAGGTCAGAACATGTAGGGATAAAGTGAGGAAGGCTAAAAGCCGCACTGAACTGGACCTTGCAAAGGGAATCAAACCCAATAGTAAAAGGTTCTAAGAAGAAAACAAAGAAAGAAGAAGTGGGGCCGCTATACACTGAGGATGGAGTGGAGGTTAAGGACAACCTAGGCATGGCCCAATATCTAAATAAGTACTTTGCCTCAGTTTTTAATAAAACTAGTGAGGAGTTTAGCGATGATGGAGGGATGATAAGCGGGAATGTGGATATGGAGGTGGATATTACCGCAACTGAGGTAGAGGCCGAACTTGAACAGCTTAACGGGACAAAATCAGAGGGCCCGGACAATCTCCATCCGAGGATATTAAAGGAACTGGAGCGTGAAATTGCGAGCCCGTTAGCGAGAATTTTTAAGCAATCGATAAACTCGGGGGTTGTGCCGTACGACTGGAGGATTGCTAACGTAGTCCCTATTTTTAAGAAAGGGAATAAAAGTGATCCGGGTAATTATAGGCCTGTTAGCTTGATGTCTGTAGTATGTAAAGTCTTGGAAAAAATTTTAAGGGAGAAAGTAGTCAAGGACATAGAGGTCAATGGTAATTGGGATGAATTGCAACATGGATTTACGAAAGGTAGATCATGCCAAACCAATCTGATCTCCTTCTTTGAGAAGGTGACGGATTACTTAGATAAAGGAAATGCGGTAGATCTATTTTACCTCAATTTCAGTAAGGCGTTTGACACGGTCCCGCATGGGGAACTGTTAGTTAAATTGGAAAAGATGGGGATGAATATGAAATTTGTAAGGTGGATAAGGAACTGGTTAAAGGGGAGACTCCAGCGGGTCGTATTGAAGGATGAACTGTCAGGCTGGAAGGAGGTTACTAGTGGAGTCCCTCAAGGATCGGTTTTGGGACCGATCTTATTTAACCTTTTTATTACTGACCTTGGCACAAAGAGCGGGAATGTGCTAATAAAGTTTGCGGATGACACAAAGTTGGGGGGTATTGCTAACACAGAGAAGGACAGGGATACTATTCAGGAAGATCTGGACCACCTTGTAAACTGGAGTAAGAGTAATAGGATGAAATACAATAGTGAAAAGTGCAAGGTCATGCACTTAGGGATTAATAATAAGAATTTAGATATACGTTGGGGACGCATCAGTTGGAAGCAACGGAGGAGGAGAAGGACCTTGGGGTATTGGTCGATAGCAGGATGACTATGAGCCGCCAATGTGATACGGCTGTTAAAAAAGCAAATGCGATTTTAGGATGCATTAGGCAAGGTATTTCCAGCAGGGATAAGGAGGTGTTAGTACCGTTATATAAGGCGCTGGTGAGACCCCATCTGGAATATTGTGTGCAGTTCTGGTGTCCCATGTTCAAGAGGGATGAATTCAAACTGGAACAGGTCCAGAGACGGGATACTAGGATGATCCGAGGAATGGAAAACCTGCCTTATGAAAGGAGACTCAAAGAGCTTGGCTTGTTTAGCCTGGCCAAAAGAAGGCTGCGGGGGGATATGCTTGCTCTATATAAATATATCAGGGGCGTTAACGTTAGGGAGGGAGAGGAATTATTTAAGTTTAGTTCTAATGTAGGCATGAGGACGAATGGGTACAAACTGGATATTAGGAAGTTTAGACTTGAAATTAGACGAAGGTTTCTAACCATTAGGGGAGTGAAGTTTTGGAACAGCCTTCTGAGGGAAGTAGTGGGGGCAAAAGACTTATCTGGCTTCAAGACTAAGCTTGATAAGTATATGGAGGGGATGTTATGATAGGATAGTTTAATTTGGGCAATTGATCTTGGATTATCACCAGATAAGTCTGCTCAATGGTCTGCGGGGAGATGTTGGATGGGATGGGAACTGAGTTACTGCAGAGAATTCCTTCTTGGGTGCTGGCTGGTTAGTCTTGCCCACATGCTCAGGGTTTAGCTGATCGCCATATTTGGGGTTGGGAAGGAATTTTCCTCCAGGGCGGATTGGCAGGGGCCCTGGAGGTTTTCACCTTCCTCTGCAGCGTGGGGCATGGGTCGCTTGCTGGTGGATTCTCTGCAGTTTGAGGTCTTCAAACCAGTTTTGAGGATTTCAATAACTCAGTCCTGGATTAGGGGTTGTATAAAAGTGGATGGGTAGGGTTCTGTGGCCTGCCTTGTGCAGGAGGTCAGACTAGATGATCATATTGGTCCCTTCTGACCTATGAGTCTATAATAATAAGTGCAGAACCCCTTTGAGAGCCCAGGAAGGCGTATTTGGAAATTCCTTCTTGTGGGGTACCCTCAAGTCCTATCACTCCTCCTCCTGGAGAAGAGCTGAGAAAGAAAATAAAAAAGGAAATCAGCTGTTGCCACAGCTAATTAAACAGTTTGTGCACACACTTCTTAAGACACAAAAAATCCAATTCTGTGCTTAAAAAAAGGTAAATTTTATTAATAAAAAAGAAAGAAAATACATCTGGGAACTGAGGGCTATTGCTAGATTTTAAAAGAGTACCTACAAGGGTTAAACATGAAGAATAATTTTCTTGAGGACCAGCTTCAAGGTTACAAGCAAACAAAAGCACTTTGAGTAAGCACAAAGGAATCCACAAGCCATAACAAAATAAGAGAGATAAAGCTAATTGCATCTTCCTAGACATATCCTGATCTACTTACATATCTGGGAGTTTTAAATGAGCAGTTCAAGGTATGATACTGATGAGTTTTCATACCTGACCTGAGTTTCTTACAGCATAGCTGTTGCCCTATTTGCCCTCTCCTCAGAAGAACAACAGACAGACAAAAGGGGAGTATTTTTCAGTTTTAAAAAATTATAGTCTGCTCATTGGCTCTTTTGGCCAGGTGCCCACTCATTTCCTTTCACTTATGAATAACAGTCAGACTTTTTAACCCTTTGCAGGTAGAACCATTAAAGAACAGCTACTCAAAAGGATTTTATGGCTTCTGGAGCTACCCCCCTTCATTTATCACAAACACCAACATCAGACTGTTCTATAGCCTAGTGGTTAGGGCACTCACTTGAGAGGTGGCAGATGCCTCTTCAAATCCCTCTACATTGTCAGATGGAGTGGGGGGTTGAACTGGGGATTTCCTACTCCCCAGGTGAGTACTCTCACCACTGGGCTAAAAATGTTATGGATGTCCTTCCCTCACCAGCCCAGGATTCTTCTAAGAAATGCACTAGGTGCCTAACTCAAGGAAATGGGTTCACAGCTGAAAATTGAAAGCAAAGATAGGTGCATCTCTTCAGTCTGCATTTATACATCCATCTTGGACACACCCATATCATCTGCATCTCCCATTGGCTAGTTTAAGTGGTTCTCACTACTAGATTTTGTGACTGTGATTCACAGTCTAAGGCACCTATGTATGACAATTAATGGTATAGGGAGCCTTGGTGCCTAAATCAGGCTTTGTGGATAATAGTGGTGTTCTGTGATTTTCTGTGAACCTAAAAGTTAGGTGTTGCAACATTCTGTGTCACAGCACCTAAGTCCCTTTTTAAATTTAGCCTGATGTGCTCAGTCTTTCTATCAGGAGCAAGTGGGTGGCTGAGCAAGGAAGATTGGGGAGTGAGTAAAGCAGAACCAACTCGAACTAAGGAAGAGTATGGGAAGTAAAGAAAGTACTTACTCCCAAGAGCAAAAAGAAAGCATGAAAAACATTGCCTCAGGAAGGCACAAGTCCTTTATGGGACTCCCCATGGTGTGGAGCAGCGCCTACACAAGCTGAGCCTAAAGCCTAAATCTTGTACTATGATAGCGAACAAAAAACAAAAATCAGCCTGGAAGGGACCTTGATATGTCATCAAGTCCTGCCCCCTGAGCTATGACAGGACCATGTAAACCTAGACTATTCCTAACAGGTGTTTGTCCACTCCATTTTTAAAAACCTCCAACGACGGGGATTCTAGAACCTCTCTTGGAAACCTGTTCCAGAGTTTAACTAGTCTAACTTCTAGTTAGAAAGTTTTCCCCAGTATCTAACCTAAATGGAGAATAATGGATCACAGCCCTCTTTATAACAACCCTTAATACATAACAGCCCCACTATAAGCATGTGGGACTCACCCTTATGGCACCTCCTGCTGGTTGTCTCTGGGAATTAGCTATCCAGCCTCCAGAGCACCCTCTGCAGGCCAGTGTCCCTCCAAGACCCAGTGTCCCATTATCTGGAGTGCTGCCCATTGGCAGTAACCCCTTTCTGTCAGGGTCTCCTCTTCCCGGGGAAGCCCCACCCACTATCCATATAAGGCTAGTATAAGGCTACTGCTAGCCTTTGTCTAGCCCCTGCACCCTGGGGCAGACTGCAGTATCAGCCTACTCATCATTGGCAAGGTAGGGTTTGGACCTGCTGCCTTTGCCTACCCCAGGATGCCTTTTGCAACCCCCAGTACCCATTGGCCTTCTGCTAGGCCACAGCCTGGGGATTTCCAGGCTGGAGCTCCCCAGTTCCTCTGCCTTTCCCCTAGCTGCTCCACTCAGGTACTCTACTCAGGTCTCTGCAGCTAGGTCCCTCCCTCTCAGAAGCTGGAGGAAGTCTGCTGAGCTCCTGGCTCCCAGTCTCTTATATAGGGCCAGCTGAGGCCTGACTGGGGCATGGCCCAGCTGTAGCCGCTTCCCCAATCAGCCCAGTTTAGCAGCTGTCAGCCGCAACTTTATCCCAGGGCTGACTTTAACTCTTTTTCTGCTGGAGTGGGGGAGCCACTCTACCACACACCCCCCCATGTCATCTTTTTTTAAGATATCATTAAGTAATTATTCTTAATATAACTCTACACAAATCTATATACACAAGGTTTTCTTAAGATTATTATAGATAAAAGTTAGCAGGTTGGCATACATATATTTATATTCCAGTAGAATTAGACAGGAATCTCTTTACTTTCCTGTTAATATTGTTCGATAGTACAAATGTATCATTATACTGATACCATCCAATAGTCCATTCAAGCTACGCGACATAACAGGTGATGCATTAACTCATGTAAACCCCTGGGTAGAGTCCTCCTGTGCTCAAGTTAAACATATGTCTGAGTGGTTTCTTGTATCAGAGCCATAATGTCCTGTGGCTCCGATATGGCCTTTTAAAAACACAGTTATTTTGACTGTGAATGTACATGTACCTGTGGAAACTCAGTGTGACTTGAAATTAATTATAGGGGAATAAATCTTTTGTAAATGATCAATAAAATAAAAATGAACAATATTATCTATTATCCCCAATGAGAGAGTGAATTTGCCACATGAGAATTACAAAATCAAAAATATCATTAAAAGGAACTATACTTGGATCTTGAACAGTAATGGCAGATGTATCCACTTTTTTTTATCTTCTTCCTATGGTTTGTGTCTATTAACAAAAAGTGAAATGCTGTCATCCTTTTGCCTATTGATTTCAATGAGATTACCAACAGAATGAGCTACTATTCATCTCCTCCTTTGAAAATTACTAGATTATTGGAATGAGATCTTTTGAATAAGAAATGGAATTTTATAATCTCTAACAGTTTGTTATTTTGAAGTTTCATATGTTTCTGAATATTGTATTAGGTGGCAATTTTAAATTTGAATGGGCAATGTGAGGTGGGAGGGATTACAGTGTTTGATAAAGAATTAAAGGGCAGCGAAGAACTGTCTGAATGCCTTGTGGCAGTTTTATCCTGTGAACCTACTCGGTTATGTTGATCATGTTGGTGAATGTTAATCGTGAAAATTATATTGGCTCCTCTGACTGAAGTTAAGTGCTCATCATGTCAGTTGAGTTTGTAATTTGGGCATCTTGCTTGACTCACAGCTACTATTTAATGATCATATAGCTGAAGTGACCAGGATTCTTTTTTCTCTCTGTATATGATGATGAAGTTGTGACCCCTTTCTTTCTCAGATACAACCTCTCATAATGTCATCACTTAACAATTAGTCTTTTGCAGTGCACTGTACATGACTCTATACCTTAAATCAGCTCAGAAAATGACTGGTGAAGAAAATGGCAGCCAGCTTGTTGAAGGTGTATCACACTATAGCATGACACCATTGCTCTGGAACATGCATTGACAACCTTTTGGTTTCTAGGTAGAATTTATGGCACTGATGTTGATCTAAAAGACTCGGAACCTGCTTCTCTTCCTATATGACACTGCCATCACAGTTCATATCAGCAGACACACTCAACTAGTCCAAAATAGCTTGATTTTGTTGAGCTTAAGGTCTCATTGTGAAGTCCATCTACCTGATCAGACATTTGAAGTTGTTTGAGATTTAGGGTATTTGGCTGGTAACATGGACTTTTTCTGGAGCATTAGAGTGTTACGGAAGTTGCTGGGGGCAGGAATTTTGGTTGTGTGAACTAGCTTTTTGTCTGTGGATAAAGGTATTGGTACTACTGTTTTTGTTTTAAATGATCATAATGTTAATTATCTATTAAAGGGGTCTAGAGCATCAGAAGAATTTTCTTTGTATATATATTTATATACAAGTGAACATAATTTATACTTATTTATAATTTGAGACTGGCTGACAGTTACTTACCCTGTTTTAGATTGGTTCTCTAAGCCTAGCATACTGTATCAAGATAACCTAGGGCAGACTTTTTGTGGAGATGAAACAAAAAAATATATCCCATGCTCAGCTTAAGGGAACATCCAATTCATTACTATTTGCACCATTTCTATGCTCTTTGCCCAACTATATTGCAGAGACTAGATAGTTTCAGGACAAGGCCTTTGGAAAAGATACCCAAGCTCAGCTCATGGATAAAACATAGATTCTTCCTTGTCAGAAGAGCTTAATTAGGGTAAACATTTTCTGGGGCTCAGCCCCAGCACCTCTTCTGTTATGGCATCCCCTGTGCAGTATGTGTGCGAGATGATGTTGATGGGAGTGAAGCACATAGCTCTGCAAAATGGCATCCGTGCAGCACACTCTACTTGAGCCCTGGTACCTCTTTCGTTACTAATTAAGCATTGCTTATGAGTGAATGTTGTCTCGTTTGCTTCGCCACTGAATACAAGCCAGCAGCTATACTACTGCCTTTTAATTCCTCTGGTTACCACAGCAACTATATTTGAATGCTGACTGTCCATTGTTATTACTTTTCTCTTTTTTGAGTAAGTATTTTTAATTATTTTTTCCTTCTCTATTGGAAGTTTACCTCACATTTTGCTCATTATTTTTCTTTATTGCAGTTATGGAAAAATGTTATTGTTTTCTTCCTTCAATATCTTTCTCTCCCAATCATTTTGGATTCACCCTCCACATTTCCCTTTCAAAATTAAGATCTAATATAAGCTCTGCAAATTAGGACTCTGGGTCATATTCGGCGATATATTCGCAGAAGAGCATTATTAGCTACAGAATGTTACTGATACTACTTTTGTGGCACAAATACTTTGAAGTATAAGCACTGAACTACATGTATATTTGATATAGCTTTACAAACAGCAGTGCTTTTTAATAACTATACCTGAGTGTGTTCCTTGGTTGCTATGGTTATTACCCATCTGTTTGCAGCATTAACAAAACAGGGGGATTAGACATTTCTTTTGTCTGAGAAGCTGCAGCAAAATTATTTTTAAAGTATATGAACAGTTCATCTCGATGTTACATGCTCATTTTTATGAACTGTGAGGCTCTGCATAATATTTGTTTACTGCAGCATAGGTCTTCAGCCAGCTCTTTGTTTTAAATTTGTTACCAGGATTGCACTTATTGCTTCACTTTCTGTTGCTATGACTTGCATATTATAATAGCAAAGTCAATTAAATAGATATAATTGCACTCTAGATAAACAACTTGGTCTAGGGTCAAGATAACAGGGTGAGATTCAGGAGACGTGGACTCTATTTCTGACTTGCTGTGTGACACTGGGAAAGTTACATCACACAGCTGCCTGTTTCCTCTCCCATCTTTTCTCTGCCTTATCTATTTAAATTGTAACCTGTTTGGGGCAGGGATTGTCTATCATTATATATTTTCACAATGGTCAGTTCAACAGGGCCCTCCTCAACTGGAACCTCTAGGTGCAGCGAGATTACAAGCAAAAAAAAATTAATTTGTTTGCTTGATGACAATTATTTTCTCTCACACACTTTTATGCTGCTTGCTTAAGTCATTATTATCACACCAGCCTCAGGCAGTTAATCTAAATATACTGCTTTTGTACTCTTGCTCTGAAAACATGTATTTGATTTCACATCCGTGCTCTTTGTAATAATTTGTTTTTGCTTTTATGTCTCTAATTTAATGTGGTCTTTTGTTCAGCGTGAGAGTGCCTTTATTGTCAGTGTCAGTTTTAGTATACCTTACTCACAAAATTTGTCCTCTTTACAGAATTTGTGTTATTCTTGGCATTTATTTTCTCAGAATCTGTCAGATTTCAGTATGTCTTCCTTACCTACATTTTTTATTCCCTTGTCTTTGGTTAGTTTTATTACAGCGAGTACCTGGTTTCTCTGTGACTCAGTAATTCTCTGTAACTTATAATCAATCTGCAGATGATCTAGCAGCATAGGAAGAACTAGAAAGCAGCATTATAGCTGTATATTTTCATAAATGTGTGTTTTCATTAATATTCAACCAATAAACATCTGCAATATAGACTTCGCCTACACAAGTCCACAGCTACCGCTAAGTATTAATCATAGTAGTCTACCACTAGTGAGCTGTATTTTGCAGTTCTTTCATTTCTATCCACTTTATATTGATGACCATCACGCTGGTGTATGAGCACCTTCCATATAAATCAAGTCCCTGGAGGACTTCCTGGTGTCTCTGGCAATTTTCTTTTTCAGAGTCAAACGTCTGTTTAGAGTAGGTTTTTGCTGTTTGGTGTTTATGAGCAGATGGGGATGCCAGGGGTTCCATCTGTCTGCCTCCCTGGGCTCCTTTGCCTCCATGCTCAACTGGTACTCTTCACACTCCATGAATGGATTAGTCAGTGTATCCCTCCAGAGTCTGTCCTTGGTTTCTCATGCCTGTTTGCACAATTACCTCCACACAATTTATCTTTCAGCAATTTTATATTTTCTCATTCTTCAGCTACCATCTCTCCATTAATTCTCCATTTCACCTCTCCTTCCTCTGACTCACTGCCTTCAGTTCAGTATCAGTATCTCATCTGCCTCTGTCTCCCATTCATATCTTCCTAAATGTCTCGCCACCAACAAACTGATGATGGCAAAAAGAGAATTTCTCATCTTTTCCCGCCCATCCGCATTTTCCATAAGAGCGGAAAACTCCAGTATTTTTCTGTTATCTTTGACAGTGTCAACTTCCTCCCTTTACCAAATCCTGACATTTCTTCTTCTACAGCATTTGCCTTGAGAAAGCATAGACTGTCATTGTAGGTGGCATATTATAAACCTCCTTAGCTGCATGTACTGTCATTAACACAGGGGACTTTACATGCCTCTGTGACTGCTGTGCTGTTGAGTGAGGCATAGTTACCCTTGTCACATTTCACATATTCTTATATAGACATGTATGACTCTTGAAAACGTTATTCAAGTGGTGTCCTTCTTGGTTCTCTAGGTTAGCTATAATTTTAGTATAGAGGAATTGTTGACGTATACCTTTTAGAATTGTGCATATATGCATAATAATCTCTGGCATTCTTTGTAACCATACATATATAAGAAAATGGACAACCAAACTGGAAGATTCTAATGACTACAAGCCCAAACCATCTCTCACTTCCCACTGATTGCTTGTCTACATGTCCTTACATCCTTTGCTGTTAAGTCAAGAATCTATAAATAAAATATTGTAGGTAAAATTCATTTTTTCAGTCATTTCAAATTAAATGTAATCTGTCTGTCTATCTGGGTACTTATATGTCTATTATCATTGTAGTATTTGAGTGTTTCACAAATATTATTGACTATCCTCAGTACATCCCCGTTATCTACAATGTACGGCCAGAAAACTTGAACACCAAGACCCCACACCAGTCTGATATGGCAGAATTTTACATCTGATTTGTAAATGACTACATGAGTTGCAGAGCAACAACAAATTGGTCCCAGAGAGATTAAATGGACTTGACTAAGGTCAGATAGGGCTCCTTGGGCAGCGCTGAGAATCGAGCCCCATAGCCCCAGTCCAGTAGCACAAGGCTGTTTTTTGATCATAATTAAAATGAAAAGTAAACTAATTTTGCTCATTGCAGCAAGAAGCTTCTGAAAGCTTCCATTAGTTTATACTTGGGGAGATCGGCTTCTCACTAGGAACTAGAATTGAAATGAATTTTTTACATAAAATTGACATTTCTGTAAGCCTTGTCAAATATCAGTAGTTACAGCTCTGTTTCCAATGCATGTCTGATAAAGGAGATATTGTTCTATTTAATGGTGAAATAAATTATATTATAATTAAACAGTACTATTTATCTGAGTGTAAATCTATTTCTGCACTACAGCAAGAAAAATGTGATTTCAGGAGAGAGACCACAGCAGAGGGAACTTTGGATAGTTGTGAGCAAGTACAAACACTTTCTACTGTACTGTTAGCTGATTAGACAGACAGACAGATAGATGTTGGACATAGTATACAACATTTATTGGTATTATGTACACCATATTAATTTTGTATATATTATATTAAATACGGATGTTAGATAGTCATGTTAACTAAATTGTATCCACAATCCTGTTGACTTCTGTTCACCTATATCAATATATATACTTTGCAAAGCTAGCAAATACAAAACCTATCAAAGATAAGATACACCAAAGGTGTGTTCTGGTAAGAAGGGAATGACCTGATGATCCAATTGATTTGGAATGTTGTGCTTGAAACAAAAGAGAAGAAGGATTACACCATGGTACCAGAAAAGCAAGATAAAAGGCTGATTGGTGAATTTTAGAGTTGGGTGATGTATAAAGTGCTTTTTTACTTGCAAACAACTGTCTTGTAAATACAAGTGATTTTGGGGGGGGGGTGGAGGCATATTTTAGAAGCACACCTACTATGTAGGGTGACCATTCTTCAAGATAAAAATTGCTGCTTGAAAGGAGGTGTTATGTATGTTTCCTGTTTGTATTGTACTGTTTTGTCTTTCGGCAATAGAGTAGCTAAGCGTCATTGTTTGGTTTCTTGAACATTTTTAATAGCGAATGTGTAGTCAATCAATCAGTTAACATTTTGGTCAATAGTACCTAGTAGGAGTATACTGACAGGAGTTTATATACAACTAGTTTTAACAGTTAAAAAAAGCGATTATTTGAACTGCCAAGAATATATGTGTCATCATGTTGACAAGTCACATCTTGCTGTTAGTTGTGTAAACTTATATACAGCTATAAATGGACATTAGGCAAGTACCTTCAAAATCCAATATAGGATTTAGTAATTTTGTACTTGAAAAGGCAGCCCTGAGTTTTAAGTTAAATCAAGTGTTTAATCGTTTCTCTCCAATGCAGTCCTTGTCACAATTATCCATTCTTTTGTCACGTTAAGGTTACATTGCTGTAATGTTCTCTGCGTGAGACTATGCTTTGGGACTGTTTGAAACTGAAGACAGTGAAGAATGCTGCAGTGGACTTGCACATTAGGAACACATAAGACCAATCCCTTGCAATCAGAATTAGCTTTCAATAACCTTCATAATGGAATTCAAGGTACTCAGTTTACTCTATAAGATGTTAATGATTTAGGATCTGGTTACCTTAGGGACTGTCCTCCCCCCTATGATATATTACCACAGCTGAGATCAGCAGAGATGCTCAAGCTGGAGTTCCCCTCACAACGTAAATGAGAGGCATCTACTGACAGGGTATTGTCTATTCAGAAACTTGTTCCCCTACTTGGGCCATAGGAATTCAGATTTGTTAACTCTGGATATGATAAAGAGCATATCTATTTTCCATCTTTGATAAGCTTGATGAGGAGGGTTGTCAATAACCTATTCCCAGATTTGGACCTTAGCGTCCAAAATAAGGGGGTTAGCATGAAAACCTCGAAGCTTAGTTACCAGCTTGGACCTGGTACTGCTGCCACCACCCAAAAAATTATAGTGTTTTGGGGCACTCTGGTCCCCCCAAAAACCTTCCCTGGGGACCCCCAGATCCAAATCACTTGAGTCTCACAACAAAGGGAAATAAACCTTTTCCCTTCCCCCCCTCCTCCTGGAGAGATACACAGAAGCAAACTCCGTGAATCTAAACAGAGGGATTCCACCCTCCCCGTTCCCAGCCTGGAGAACAGAATTACTGAGAGTCAATCTCTCTTCTCCCCTCACCCAGAGGGAATGCAAAGTCAGGCTAGTACATCTAACACACCCAGGTTTCCCCCGGACTTCTTCCTCCCACCAATTCCCTGGTGAGTACGGACTCAATTCCCTGGAGTTCCCCAGTAAAGAAAAACTCCAACAGGTCTTAAAAAGAAAGTTTTATATAAAAAGAAAGAAAAATACATAAAAATGGTCTCTCTGGATTAAGGTGACAAATATAGGGTCAATTGCTTAAAAGAATATTGAATAAACAGCTTTATTCAAAAAGAATACAATTCAAAGCACTCCAGCAACTATAGACATGTAAATACAAAACAAAAAACCAACTTTGTACTCACAACTTGGAAACAGAAGATTAGAAAGCAGGAAATAGAAAAATCCTTCTCATAGCTGAGAGAGATTCAGGCAGACAGAAGACAAAGAACTCAGACACAAACTTCCCTCCACCCAGAGTTGAAAAAATCCTGTTTCCTGATTGGTCCTCTGGTCAGGTGCTTCAGGTTACTTTTTTTTTCAGGTGAAAGAGACATTAACCCTTAGCTATCTGTTTATGACAAGGTTGTAGCCTGAAAGATATATTTAGAGTCAGTCCTGTTTATGTGATGATTCTTAATTTCTGAGATAGGTTCCCAGAGCTCTAAATTAGCACCTATAGTTGTAATTTTTAAAATTTGAAATAAATTTACTGTCTATTAAACCGCGACTAATATACAGTTCAGCAAATAATGTAGGTGCTTTGGGACACATCCTCACTTTATGTAACTTTTATTAAACTTTAACAAGGGGAAGAGACACTACTGACCCATACTCTCCTATATCAGGCATCTAATTGGTTCCAGTGCAGGGGTTACAGGGCTCCTTACCATATAACTCATAACTAGCATCAGGGTTACAGAGTTTCTTACCATAAATCCCATCACATGGGGTAGGCTTTTCTAAGTCTAACTCCATGGACTCAGCTCTCTAAGTCCTAGCACCCTCCCAAGACAGAGAGTAGAGTAGGGTGGGGACCTCGGCCTGTGAGGGCCACAAGGTCTGAGCTTGGCCTGCAAAGGCTGCAAGTTCTCACCCTATCATATGAGCGCAAGGTCCAACACCAAAATCCAAGGTCTGATACCTCTGGGAAATGTTTATTTTATTTTCTTAATCACACTTTTCCAGGCTTCAAATTGTTCTTGTAACTCTCTTCTTTCCAATCCTTTCCTATTTTTAAACATCTTCATTGAAGTTTGAACACTAGAATTGAATACAATTTCCAGTAATGCTCTCACTAATGAAGTGCACTCAGGTAATAGACCTCCCCACTCCTCCTTGATATTGCCGAGTGAATGCATTGAAGGATCATATTTCTTCTCCTGGCTAGAGCATTGCGGTGGGAGCTCATGTTCCACTGGTTATCTACACCATGACACCAACTCCTTTGCAGGAGAGATGCTACATTACAGGAGATAGTCCTCCAACCTGAAAGTGTGACCTATTTTCTTTTTCATACATGCCTGACCTTGCATTTGGATGTATTAAAACACGTGTTGCTCAAATGAGCCCACCTTAGCAAATGATCCATATCAATCTGTATAATTGACTCAACCTCATCACTGTTTGCCACATCACCTTTTATTCTGTGAACTGAAAATTTTAACAATGATTTTATATTTTCTTCCACATCATTGATAAATATTACTTGGACAAAAACCTGCTGGTGGGACACCCACAAAAATAAACCCATAGGATGACAAATTCTCATTTTCAATCGTGTTTTGAGATCAGTTAACCAGTTTTTAATCCATTATGGTTTTCATCAGTTTTGTATAGTGCTACTTTTTATCTCACAGAAGGCTAAGTCTATTATGTTACCTTTATCATCCAAACTTGTAATCACATCCAAAATAATATCAAGTTTGCTCAATTCACCTAATTTCAATAAACCCATTCTGATTGCATTTAACTATGCTAACATCCTTTAATTTTTACTGCTTGTGTCCCATATCAGCATTTCCATATTTTTGCCTGAGACTGATGTCAGGCTAAGAAGCTTAAGGTTACCTGGGTCATCCCATTTACACTTTTTAAAAGTTGGCACAACATTCATTTTTTTTTCAGTCTCTAGAACTTCTATAATGTTCCAAGGTTTGTTAAAACTGACATTAAACATCATTTCAAACATCCCAAGCTGAGGATCTGGCCCTTCATGTTCAAAGGTACAGTAAATGTGTTCTGCATGCTACTAGCATGGAGTGACTATTTGCTATTATAGGTCCTGATCCAAAGTCTATTGACATCAGTTAAGAGTCACACTGACTACAATGGACTTTGGATAAAAATGTTCACTCATAAGAAGTATTTAGTTTTCAAAACTAGATGTTTACTGCTAATTCTAAGAACTCTTAGAAATGTTCAAGATAGTGTACATGTCATCAGCCTGTGCTCCTTGTAATTTACCTGAACAGAGCTAGTTGCAGTTGACTAATGAAAAAAAGAACACACACAATTATGCAGCTCAATATAAACACATAATCAGTTTCAAACAAAATAGCCCTTTCAGCATCCTGGATATGTTTTCAGGACAGAAAAGTAAATGGGGGGTGGGGAAAGATAATAATAAGACGAAAAAGAAGAGACAAGAACAAAGGCATATGGCTTTTTTTGATTATTCAAAGCACAAAATGAATGTGTCTGACCTTATTAGGTGTATTAAATCCTTTTAATCCCTTTTGTAAAAGAAAACTATTTTTACAGCTGACTGCATCTGATCCAGAACAATTCACCAGTCAAACACCAAGCTAAAAAAATAACAGAGGAGCCACATAAAGTGATATGATTTATGGAAACAGATCTATTAGGAAGAAGTTTGTTCTTTGAGAGCCCAATACAACACTAAATGTCACCCACCACCATCAATGGGTGAGGGAACTTGATGGGGCCACCAGTGAAAGGGGGCAGTCCCAGTAGTGGGCAGCCAGAATGGTAGCCATATCTCAGCTAGGTTTGCATCCAGAAAAGACACCCAATGGAATCAGCTCATGCCATTTCTGCACTCACTGAAAGGCAAGGGCTTGGGGCAGACACAGCCAAGGTAAACAAGCCTAGAAAGTAAGTAAATAAGGGAGTCATCAAGATATTTCTGGAGAAAGGGGGTTCAGTGACACAGCATAGGGACATCCATTACACTCAGCGTTTTCAGGGATAGTGGTGTACATCTGTCAGACGGAGCTGCTGCCATTTGGCTGCAGAAAGTGCAGGAATGATTTGTGCAGATTTTGTGTTATCAGGTGGCATGGGTGGGTGAAGAGTGACCAAGCTAATCAATGTAGCCCCATATGGCTGGTTTCCAGTGTGGTTAAGAAAATAAAATAAACGGTTCCCAGAGGTATCAGACCTTGGATTTTGATGTTGGATCTTGAGCTCATATTCTTTCTCAGATCTGAACCTTAGAGTTCAGAAAATGAGATACTAGCACCTGAATTTCCCTAAGCTTAATTACCAGCTTAGATTTGATAGGCTGCCACCACCCAAAAATATAGTGTTTTGGGGCACTCTGACCTCCCCAATCTTCCCTGGGGACCCGAAGAACCCAGATCCTTTGGGTTCTTAAAACAAGGAGAAATAAACCATTCCCCCACCTTCCCCCTCTCAGAACTTCCCTCCCTGGGCTATCCTGAGATACCGATCTAACCTCTTAAATCACCAGACAGAGAAGCATCTCCCATACAGAGAAGCATCTCCCTTCCCTTCCACAAAGAGGCAAACAGATTCAAGGAAAACAGAGAGAGATTTTATCTCTCCCCCTCCCATCTTCCCACCCGTCCTGATGAGTTATCCCAATCCCCTGGGATAAAACAAGGGAAACAGAGAAAAAACAATCAATCAGGTTCTCTAAAAAGAAATCTTTTAATAAAAGAAAGGAAAAAGTAAAGAATTATCTCTGTAACTTCAAGATGTCAATATACAGGGTCCTATAGCTTACAGATCCCAGAAAGAGACTTTCCCCCCAGTACCAATACAAATCAAAATATTCCCAGCAACTACACATATAAAAGTTAACCAGCCAGATCCACAAATGAAAATAGTGTAAAACAATTAAAAAGCCTAAACCGCCTGTTTTTTCTCACTACTTGAAAAGAGACTTAGAGAGCCTGTAGTAATGTCTGGTCTCTCTCAGACCCTCCGAGAGAAGAACAAAGAACTCACACCCAAACTTCCCTCCACCCGAATTTAAAAGTATCTTGTCTTCTGATTGGTCTTCTGGTCAGGTGTCCAGTTTCCTGCTTGTAACCCTTTACAGGCATAAGAGACATTAACCCTTAACACTCTCTTTATGACAGAGACCTTGTAACTTTTGCAGGTCAAGCTCAGACCTTGTGGCCCTCATAGGCCAATGTCCCCACCCTGCAGTACACTCTGTCTTGGGAGGATGCTAGACTCAGAGAGCTGAGTCCATGGGGTTAGACTGAGGAAAGCCTACCCTATGTGATGGGATTTATGGTAAGAAACTCTGTAACCCTGGTGCTGGTTATGGGTTATATGATAAGGAGCCCTGTAACCCCTGCATTGGAACCAATTAAATGCCAGATATAGAAGAGTATGGGTGGGTAATGTCCCTTCACGGTGTTAAAGTTTAATAAAAGTTTCAACCTCTGCTTAATTCCATGCATATGTCTTTCTTCATTTTGCTTCTGTATCCACATCACTTAGAAATCAGTGAAAAGACACCCATTGACTTTTGTGGACATTGTAGCAGATCCTAAATGGTACAAGACTTAAGGCATAAATGATCTGAGTTTTGACATTAGTGAGCTGAGACTAATTTCAACATGTTTTAAAAGCAGAGCTTTGGGCAGTGGCATAGAAGGCAGGAGCAGGGATGAAGTTTGGCTTAGTGGACCAAAATTAATTTTCTCTCCTCCATACGTAACCCACACTTCTGTCACTGTTCCCTTTAAACAGTAATAGTCAGTTTTATTTTGTTTTTGTTAGAAGAGTGGAGCAACTGTCTGCTGACTCCAGCTAGTCTGGGACTTGAAAGTAAGCAAAGGGAAAAAGTTCACAAACCCTTGGAACATGCTCAGTAGGGCATCTCCAAAGGCAGGGGCCAAGGCCACTCCCAAGTATAAAGAGAAAAAAGGTTCCAAACTCTTCAGTTAGTTCAGTCAGACCCAGAGGGAGAGAGTCATACCAGAGGGGAGGTGAAAGTATCTGCTCTGAGGGCTGATGCTCACAAGCCTGCTTTTACTAACTGCAGTTATGTGTTGGTGCCATATTTATTTAGGGATTTCCTGTTAGGAATTGTTGTTGTAAGATGTTTGAGAATATTATATTATGTGTGTTGGTGATATATATTTAATGTGGGAGTGTGTGAAACGGGGGGTGGGGAGCTCCTGCTCAAAATTCTTCAGTTAATTCAGCTAAACCCAGAGGGAGACAGCCACACCAGAGGGGAGGTGAAGATCTCTGCCCTGTAGCCTGATACTCAGAGACTTGCTTTTACTAGCTGCAACAAGAAAATAACCACAAGGAGAATTATACCAGCCTATTCAAAGAACTGGATGCTTGCTGCTTGTTCAGCTCATGAGCATGTGTGATATTAATGCCAAATAAGTGGTGCATATTTTAAATGCATATAATTTGTGGCCTGTACCTTGTGTACCTTGAGGTACTGAAGAAATCTATATGTTTGATACTATTTTTTTGTTGTTTGCATAATATTTGCTCTGTTGATGTTATGATAAGATTGTGTTTAGATTTATAGGGTGTCTTACTTAGCCCATTTCCTCCTTGTTGTCTGATCCTAAAGAGAAACCCTGCTCCTGGTTCTTTATCACAAGGTCATTCCTCTTCATTTCCTTCTACTCTTCTATCTTCTGAAACTCAGCTTGTCTTCAGTATGGCACTGGAAGCTTATATTTCCAGGGGCTTATTTCCTATTGACATGTCCCAGATACCCCAGAACTGTCATAAAGCCCTTTGAAGGAAGTGGAAATACTCCCTTTGACTACAATGGGCTTTGGATCAGATCTTTAATCAAATGTTTACTAAGGGGACTACATCAGAATTAATGGGGAGGGGGGAAGGAGAGGATTTCTGTTTGTTTGTTTCAACCCAAAGCAGAGGAAGGAGAAGGCTTCTGTAAGCCATGTGGCCTGAAGCCTGAGAGAAGGGAGCTCTGTGCTGGCCTCTCTTGGTGAAACTGATGAAGAGAAACCTCAAAGCTGCATAAGAACTGCAGCTGGACAGGGCTCTCACTGGCATGGGAAGTCTCTGCAGGCATCTTTTGGAGCGTAAGGAAAGCTGAATGAATGGGGTAACTCTCATTTGTATTTGTTTTTCGCAATGGTTTGGGACATTCTGTTTAAAATCCAGATAAGTATTGTCTTTAGCGGCAATCAACTGCAATTGAACTTATTGGGAAATACCTGGACAAGACACTGACATCAAACATGTCTGAGGTCACCCTGACTGAGACTGCTGTTGACACCGTTGGGTAAGGGAGCTGGGACAGAGGTATAGGACCAAGAGTATGAGGGGTGAAAAGCTCCTGTCTACTGCAAGGAGTGCATCTGTGGTAGTACAGTCTCTGTCAGGGTACTAGATTCCTCTGATCCCTCCCTAAGACCTGAGATTGATGAGAATTGGACAAGGAAAAGTGGTAGCATCTTCAAGGCAGTATGACAGCTTGGCAATGATTGGTGCAGAACAGCAGTGGGAGCAGCACCAAAGTCATCAACAGTGCTGAGTGCCAGTAGCAGCAGCAGCTTTCCTGAGGTGATGGATGCCAAAGAGTAGTTCCTTAAAAGGAATTGATGGTGCGAGCAAGGCAGCTTAGGCTGAATCCAGAGAGAGACAGAATCAGCCTATCTAGAAGGTCCATACTCTAGTTTGGACCTCCCTGCACATCAACCACTCCAGCTGAATTATATGGTAGACTCTTAGAGCAGCCCAGGCAGCGCTAGAATCCTTGCACTTCTCCTAGGGTAGCTGTGAGTGGAGACTAAGGTGGGGACTAATGTTAAGGCACGCCAGGGAAGGGTGTTGGAGTCTTATCTCATAGAATTTGTTAATTGCTGTCTTTCCCAAATTAATTCTATTGTTCACTTCTTTACCCTCAATAAAGTTCCCTTTGTTTTAAGCCCTGGAGTCAGTGCAAACAAGAGGGGATTCATTGTCCATCAAAGGCACCCAGTGTGCTGTATGTAGCTTAGGAGGTTTCTGCATAGGGGCTTGAGTTGGTGTTAGTGAAGTCTTTATGGAAACTCATAGAAAACTGAGCAAAACCTTTTTGCTATAGACAAAACCTGCTAGAAGGGTTGCACTTCTATTTACATAGATATCTAAGGAAATGGGAGTACAGAAATACAGAAAAAGTAAATTATAGATTGATGGGATTCTGGTACAATTAGTTTGATGTGAAATACAATTTGATGTATTTTACCAGAATCCCATCAGACTGTAATTTACTTTTCTATACATCCTTTCCCTTGTATCACCAAGACATAAAAAGAAGTGCCAATACAGCATTCTTTGGTCACCCAACTTTGCCAGAACTTTTCAATTTATGTTTGGAACCCAGTGAGGACCTAAAGAGTTTATTTGGACTACATGTAAGATATAAATATTTAGAAGAGCTTCAAACTGCCCCCAATATGCTTCTCATAAGTGTACTTTGCTATTGTGCAGTAAAAACCCTAACCATTACAGCAATATAATCATCAATGGTAGCATTTTAGACCATTACTATAAAATGTAGTTTTGTTTTGTTTTTAATAAGCATGATATGATAAAAAAAACCTGAGTTTTAAGGTTTCGTTCAAACCAAGCTTATGGAAGCTAGTAATAGGATCTATTGACTGAAACTGATGGCAAAAATCATTACAGGCTTATAGTAAGTGCATGCAATAGCTTAAAAACAATCTCAAAAAGCTATTGCTGATCCAGCTGAAGAAGAAGGTTTAACAGAGACTCTCTCAACCATATCATAAGGCATAAAATTTTAACACTTGGGTATAAAAGGACGCATCAAAGAAACAGCCTATGGCCCTGATCCAGCAAAGCACTTAAGCACATGTATAACTTGGACTAGCCTGTGCTTAAAGTTATGCATGTCCATTAGTGCTTCACCAGATCATGACATACAGCTCCTGTCTTTTTCAAAATGTCTGTAAGCTTCAGCCAGGAATCAGTGGATTCTGAGACCCACAGCCCAAACTATATTATTGTTATATTAAAATAATGAATGAAAATTTTGATATCAAGGGACAGAAAACCTCTTTTGGCATTGGTTAAAAAAATGTGATAATTTTGCAGAAATAGAGGGAACAACTTTTGTATCTTAAAGGTTACATTTTTATGCATGAGATGGGCAAAATCTTTCATTTGAATTTTTTTTTACAAGATTTGTCCATTTTCCCCCAAAACAAGGGTTTTTTTGTTTGTCTGTTTGTTTGGAATTTTGCATTTTGGTTTTCATTTGTTGTTTTTTTTTTTTCTTCTGGCAAGCTTGATTCACTGTCTTAGTCAACTAGTGGGATTTTCCAAAATGATAAAAACTTTGATAAATATTTGCATGGGAAAAATCTGTAAAATAAAACTAGATTAATTGAAAAAAAAACAGTGGAACAAACTTTGAAATTTTCACAGAATGTGCTTTCATTTTTTAACCAGTTCCATTATGCAACCTTTAATGAAGAAAAACAACCTCATTATTTTATAAGAGGGAATAGCAGAAGAGAATCCACAGGACAGTTGCTAAAGCCACAGGGTGAAATTCTGACCCCACTGAAATCAATGAGGTTTTGTCATTGATTTGTATGAGGCCAAGATTTCACCCAGAATCTTTTTCTCCTTTCAAATGTGGGCCATGGGAAAGGCTGCAATGATTTTCTTAACCCTTCAATTGGGAACTGAATAGGCTCCTTTCTTTCCCATTCTGAGAAGGGACAGGAAAGTAGTTTTGTGGGACCTTCCTCCCCTCTCAGTGGGCATGTTTCTGGTAAGAATTTTGTTCATCTTGCCTCATTCAGTTAGAAGGAGGGGAAACCTTGGCTGTAGTTCATCCTGGTCTGTCAAAACTGTGCTTAGGAGATTTAAAAGATAATCAAGAAGCAAATGACTACCTTCAGTGGGCATGGAGAACAATTAATCAGAATCCTCTTTATAGCAGACTATAATCTATAACAACATATTCGAAGTTTATCAGGTTCACCCTCGATCTTGCCTCCCAAGTCTACATATGACCAGTTTTGTTGTGTTGGTTTTTTTAATCCTTTCCTCGTGGGCCAGGTTTTCTAAATCATTTATCACTTGTGTTGCTCTCATCTGGAGCCTTTCCAATTTGACCAGATGTTTCTTAAAGCGTGGCCCCCAGAACTGGACACACTACTTCAGCTGAGGCCTCACCAATGCTGAGCAGAGCAGGACCCTTACCTCCCTTGTATTATATAAAACATTCCTGTTAATAAACTCAGGAATGATATTAGCCTTTATTACAACTCCACAATGTTGGCTCATATTCAGTTTGTGATCCAATAAAACCCACAAATCCTTTCCACGTGTCTATTAAATTTCCTCTTGTTAAATTCAAACTAAGTTCTCCAATTTGTCAAGGTAATTTTGAATTCTAATCCTGTCCTTCAAAGTGCTTTCAACCCCTCCCAACTTGGTGTCATCTGTAAATGTTACAGGCATACTCTCCCTTCCATTATCGATGTCATTGATCAAAATACTGACTGGTATGAACCCAGAATAGGAGTATTTTCATTTATACCACATATCCCTAATTTGCCTATGACACTTACGCGTGTCTGTCAAAAGCCTCTCTGCAATCAAGATTATCATGTTTCTGGCTTCCCCTCACCTACTAGGCCAGTAAACTTGTCAAAGAAGGAAATGAGGTTGATTTGGCATGATTTGTTCTTGACATGTGGGCTATTATTTATTGCCCTGCTATCCTCTAGGTGCTGACACATTGATTGTTTAATAATTTGTTCCAGTATCCAAGTTAAGCTGACTGATCTCAAAATGCCTAGGTTATCTTTGCTCCCCCCGCAAAAGATAGATTGCCCTTCTCCAGTTGTCTAGACTTCACCCATCCTCCATGAGTCCTCCAAGATAATTGCTAATGGTTTTGAGACTGTTTCAGCTAATTCCTTAAGTACCCTACAATGAATTTCATCAGGTTCTGCTGACTTGAATGCAACTAATTTATCTTAATCTTTTTTAAGTTGTTCTTCCCATATTTTGTATTGTCATTTCCCCCTCCTTGTTGTTAACATTATGTGAAGTACCTGGTCATGTGAAGAACTGGAGACTTGAAGCAAAACAGGCATTAAGCACCTCAGCCATCCTGATGTCACCAATTATTAGAACCCCTTACCCACTAAATAGTGAATGGAAGAAGGCTACTAATAAGATTTCTGACTAAGTTCATCATTAATGAAGAATCTATGGAATTAGTAAAAGCTTTAGTTTAGGAAAACTTAACTCTTAAAATCTTCTGATGAAGGCCCTTGCACAGTAAATTCTTATGCATTAGCTTTACCTTGTGTTTTCTGATATTTCACAGCAAATGAAACATGCCTATACTATGGTCAAATTTAGTTAAACAACTCAAACCAAAATGGCTAGATTTTTCAAATCCTTTTTTCCCCTCTGAATTACCTGTGTGAAATAGGTGAGTGGCTAACAACCAAGCTTTAGCTAGCAAGACTCATACTCACAAACTTCAGGATTGTATTTAAGTGCCTTAACCACTCAGACACCATACTTTGATAAGGTAGTATGGAGTATGGATATATAGAAATCATTGCATATACCCCTGGAATCAAGCCAACTCTGGGGTTAGACAACAGAATCTGCCTACCATCACATATCATAACTAAACAAGAATTAAGGACAGGATATTGAGAAGAATGTGAAACATAGAAATGACCATATTGAAACATCTGTCTCTTATCAAAGTCCCATTCTAATCCCTAGCAGAGACATATTGGTTTGAACCCTAAAACTTGAGGTTTTGTCTCCTTCCAATACTCTTTTTTGTTAACAGTAACTATTATAACTCTGGATACTCTTATTAGCCATATAAAATTACTAATCACTCGTTTCAGATTGCTAAATTATAAGCCTTGTTTGTGGAACTGAAAGTTTGGTGGAATTTACGCATCCTCTATGGAGATGAAATACAAACTGGAATTTTGGCAACATACTAAGGTGTCCACCATATGACCAAAAGTGACCAGAGACTAATTTAATGTACTATTTGAAAAGTTCAACCTACAACAGAAAAGTGCTTTCCACCACCATGTATTTGGCATCAATATTACTTTATTTTTATTTTATTTTTTTAAGTTTGTAGTCCTGATGATTCCATTGGAACTAGAGTTGGTTGACATTTTTTTTAATTTTCAAGTTTTATTCCCTCCCTCCACTGGAATTGGCCTTTTTATGAAAATTATTGTTTTTAAGAAATGTCGATTTAAAAAAAAAAGTCTACAACTTTTTTTGTATAAAATATAAGAATTGTTTTTGTAATTTTTCAATTAAAAAAATCTGTATTTCTTTAAAAAATCATATATTTTTCCAGTAATTGTTGTTCTTCGAGATGTGGAATGGACATGTCCATCACTTTGAGTGTTAGTGCACTACTGCAATGAAGACAGAAATCTTCTTTCCAGAGTGGTAATCATCAGTTAGGGGATGCATGGATACTCCTCACGCTTGTGCTCCTAGCCAAAAGTATAAAGTGGAGGAATCACCCAGTGTTCCCTCTAATTTTTCCCACATGTGTGTGTAATGAATTTTGTTATGTGCACCAATATGGAGGTGATGTGTGACACATCACCTTCATATTGGTTCACATAACAAAATTCATGTGGTGAGGGTGGGGCTGGGGCTGAGATGTTTGGAGTGCGGGACAGGGCTCATGGCTGGGGCAAAGGGTTGGTGATCAGGGGGTGAGAGCTCTGGCTGGGGGTGCAGGCTATAGGGTGGGGTTGGGGATGAGGGGCTTGGGGTGCAGGAGGGTGTTCCAGGGCTACAACACAGAGAGAACTCTCTCTCCCCACAGCAGCATCTTGACTGTGGAAGGGGGAAGGCACCTCTCCCCACCACGGCAGTGCTGGGGCTGGGGCTGGGGCTACAGGACAGGTGCCCCCCCCCTCAAGCTGCGGCAGGTCTGGGTTGGGACTGGGTTTGGGCTGCCTCTCCCCCGGCCACAGCAGGTCCAGGCAAGGGTTGGGTTCGGGCTGGGAGAGGGGCGCCCCTCCACAGGCCATGGCAGGTTGGGGGCTGGGCTAGGTTGGGCCCTTTGTTTTGGTGTCTTTTCAAGGAAAAATAAAAACATAAGTAGTATATAGTTTGATCCTTATGAAAAACCAGAAACACTTTAGTAAGGAATTTGGAGTGAGGATGAATCCATCTTTGTCCTTGTAAAAGACCATATAAAGGAGGATCAGCCATCAAAGCCTAAAGTTTTGCAATTCTCCTAGCTAAAGTAAGAGCTATAAAAATGTTAATTTAATTGAGAAATCAGACAACCAGCACACAGACATAGGCTTAAAAGGGGGTTCCCATCAGCCCAGAAAGACTCAAATTCAGATCTGAAGATGGAGTTGGATCTTTTGTAGCTGGGAAAAATCTGTTCAAATTTTTCAAGAATCTCATAGTCTTAGGGTTGGAGAAAATAGATCTCTCATCTATAACAGAGTAGGAGACAGAGGTAGAAGCCAGATGAACCCTCAGGAAACCTGCTGCAGGAACTTTCTCATTCAGGTAAAGCAGATAATTCAGAATAAAATTGAATGGGGGCTTGTGAAGGAGAGGTATTTTTCTGCTGGCACCAAAGACAGCTGCAGCGGCACAGGAGCCAGCAAACAGAGCTGTAAACAGGGGAGTTTGAGTGGGTGTTTACAGATAATCTTCATCCAAGAATATTAAAGGAACTGGCACATGAAATTGCAAGCCCATTAGCAATAATTTTTAGTGAATCTGTAAACTCAGAGGTTCTACTGTGTGACTGGAGAATTGCTAACATGGTTCCTATCTTTAAGAAAGGAAAAAAAGGTGATCTGGGCAACTACAGGCCTGTTAGTTTGACATCTTTAGTATGTACGGTCTTGGAAAAAAAATGGAAAGAGAAAGTAGTTAAGGACATTGAGGTCAGTGGTAATTGGGACAAAATACAACATGGTTTTACAAAAGGTAGATCATGCCAAACCAACCTGATCTACTTCTTTGAGAAGGTAACAGATTTTTAGACAAAGGAAACACAGTGGATCTAATTTACCTTGATTTCAGTAAGGCATTTGATATGGTTCCACCTGGGGAATTATTAGTTAAATTGGAAAAGATGAGGATCAATATGAAAATTGAAAGGTGGATAAGGAACTAGTTAAAGGGGAGACCACAACGTATTGTACTGAAAGGTGAACTGTTAGGCTGGAGCAGGGCCGGCTCTAGCAATTTCGCCGCCCCAAGCACAGCGGCATGCCACGGGGGGTGCTCTGCTGCTCGCTGGTCCTGCGGTTCCGGTGGACCTCCCACAGGCTTCCCTGCTGGGGGTCCAGTGGTCCCGCGGCTCCGGTGGACCTCCCGCAGGCGTGCCTGCGGATGCTCCATCGGAGCCGTGGGACCAGCGGACCCTGTGCAGGCATGCCTGCGGGAGGTCCACCAGAGCCACCTGCCGACCTCCCAGCAACCGGCAGAGCGCCCCCCGCGGCGTGCTGCCCCAAGCATGTGTTTGGCGCGCTGTGGCCTGGAGCCGGCGCTGTGCTGGAGGGAGGTTACTAGTGGAGTTCCTCAGGGATCAGTTTTGGGACAAATCTTATTCAATCTTTTTATTACTAACCTTGGCACAAAAAGTGGGAATGTGCTAGTAAAGTCTGTGGATGACACGAAGCTGGGAGGTATTGCCAATACAGAGAAGCACCGGGAAATCATACAGGAAGATCTGGATGACCTTGTAAACTGGAGTAATAGTAATAGGATGAAATGTAATAGTGAAAAGTGCAAGGTCATGCATTTAAGGATTAATAACAAGAATTATTGTTATAAGCTGGGTTCACATCAGTTGGAAGTAACAGAGGAAGAGAAGGACCTCGGAGTATTCATTGATCATAGGACGACTATGAGCCACCTATGTGATACTGCTGTGAAAAAAGCTAATGCGGCCTTGCGATGCATCAGGTAAGGTATTTCCAGTAGAGATAAGGATGTCTTAGTACCATTATACAAGGCACTGGTGAGACTTCATCTGGACTATTGTGTGCATTTCTGGTCTTCCATGTTTAAGAAGGATGAATTCAAACTGGAATAGGTACAGAGAAGGGTTTCTAGGATGATCCAAGGAATGGAAAACCTGTCTTAGGAAAGGAGACTGAAAGAGCTTGGCTTGTTTAGCCTAACCAAAAGAAGGGAGATATGAGTGCCCTCTATAAATATATCAAAGGAATAAATACCAGGGAGGGAGAGGAATTACTTAAGATCAGTACCAATGTGGACAGAAGAATAAATGGATATAAACTGACCATCAGGAAGTTTAGATTTGAAATTAGATGTAGGTTTCTAACCATCAGAGGAGTGAAATTCTGGAACAGACTTCCAAGGGGAGTTGTGCGGGCAAAAGACAAATCTGGCTCCAGGACTAAGCTTAATAAGTTTATGGAGGGGATGGTATAATGGGATAGCCTAATTTTGGCAATTAATTGATTTTTTTACTATTAGTGGTAAATATGCCCAGTTTGAGGTGGGGTCTGAGTTACTACAGAGAATTCTTTCCTAGGTGTCTGGCTGGTGAGTCTTGCTCACTTGCTCAGGGTTTAGTTGATTGCCATATTTGGCGTTGGGAAGGAATTTTCCTTCAGGGCAGATGGGCAGAGGCCCTGGCGGTTTTTTGCCTTCCTCTGCAGTGGAGGCATGGGTCATTTGCTGGAAGATTCTCTGCATCCTGAAGTCTTTAAACCATGATTTGAGGACTTAAATGGATCAGACACAGGTTTGATACAGGAGTGTGTGGGTGAGATTCTGTGGCCTATGTTGTGCATGAGGTTATACTATATGATCATAATGGTCCCTTCTGACCTTAAAGTCAATGATTCAATGAAGAGAGAACCTCTTCCATTTCATGAGGAAAATGTACCTAGTAGAAGACTTCTTACTATTTAAAAGAACATTCTGAACTTCAACAGAATAGGCCGCTTGACGATGATTTAACCATTGAGCATCCAGGCAGTTAGATTCAGGCTGATAGGGTTCAGATGCAGAGTCTGGCCATGGTCCTGGGAAACCATGTCTGGGTCCTGAGGAACAGTTATTGGATCTTGAATTGAGAGATTCAACAGGTCAGAGAACCAGCGTTGAGGAGTATCATAAACCTAGTCCCAGATTTGGACCTTAGCGTCCAAAATATGGGGTTTAGCATGAAAACCTCCAAGCTTAGTTACGAGCTTGGACCTGGTAAAGCTGCCATCACCCAAAAAATTAGAGTGTTTTGGGGCACTCTGGTCCCCCCAAACCTTCCCTGGGGACCCCAAGACCCAAATCCCTTGAGTCTCACAACAAAGGGAAATAAACCTTCCCCCCTCCAGGTGTTCCTGGAGAGATGCACAGAAGCAAGCTCCATGAATCTAAACAGAGGGATTCCACCCTCCACGTTTTCAGCCTTGGAAAACAGAAGTACCGAGAGCTAATCTCTCTTTCCCCCTCACCCAGAGGGAATGCAAAGTCAAGCTAGTAAATATAACACACCCAGATTTCCCCCTGACTTCTTCCTCCCACCAATTCCCTCGTGAGCACAGACTCAATTCCCTGGAGTTCCCCACTAAAGAAAAAACTCCAACAGGTCTTAAAAAGAAAGCTTTATGTAAAAAGAAAGAAAAATACATAAAAAAGGTCTCTCTGTATTAAGGGGACAAATACAGGGTCAATTGCTTAAAAGGAATATGAATGAACAGCCTTATTAAAAAAGAATACAATTCAAAACACTCCAGCAACTATAGACATGTAAATACAAAAAAACATATAAATCACTATCTGATCTTTTGTACTTACAACTGGGAAACAGAAGATTAGAAAGGCAGGAGACAGAAAAAATCACTTCTCATAGCCGAGAGAGTACAGGCAGAAGACCCAAGAACAAAGGACTCACACACAAACTTCCCTCCACCCAGATCTGAAAAAGTTTGGTTTCCTGATTGGTCCTCTGGTCAGGTGTTTCAGGTACTTCTTTCCAGGTGTAAGAGACATTAACTCTTAGCTATCTGTTTATGACAAGGAGATCATGGTGGTGCCATTAAAATTAGAAAAACATGTTCTTGCCTGATTTTGGCCATCGCTCTTAGCAACAGTAGAAAGGCATCTGTTATATATGACTCTAAAAAGGATTTGGGGGTCATGATGGATAATTAGCTATACATGAGCTCCCAGAGCGAATGCAATCTTGGGAATAAACAGGGGAATCTAAAGTAGGGGTTATTTTATCTCTGTATTTGGCACTGATGTGACTGCTGCCGGAATACTGTTCCAGTTCTGGTGTCCAAAATTCAAGGATGTTAATGAACTGGAGAGGGTTCAGAGAAGAACCATGAGAATGATTAAAGGGTGGGAAAACATATCTTATTGTAATAGACTCAAAGAACTCAATCTGTTCATCTTAACAAAAAGAATGTTAAGGAGAAGGTTAAGAGGTAACTAGATTACTCTCTAAGTATCTATAGAGGGAACAAAATTCTTAATATTAGGTTCTTCCATCTAGCATAGAAAAGTATAATGCGATCCAATGGCTGGAAGTTGAAGCTAGACAAATTCAGACTTAGAATACGGCATACATTTTTAACAGTGAGGGTAATTATCCACTAGAATAATTTGTCTAGGATTCTGCATTGCAGACAATTTTTAACACAAGATTGGGTGTTCTTCTAAAATATATGTTCTGAGAATTATTATTTTGGGGAAGTTCAGTGGCTAGTGTTATATAGAAAATTAGACTAGATGATCATCATTGTCCTTTCTGGCCTTATAACCTGAATCATGGAGCCTGGACTGAGATCTCCCCTTGAACGGAATTGGTGACACTTTCCATTCTACTGGATGGTAAACAGGCCTACCTCTGGCATTCCCCAAAACTGGAAAATGCACTTTAATACTTCAGGTCTGAGGGATCATTCAAGATCTCTGCTAAATTATCTGCTGGAGACAGTCTAACAGGAAGTTCTGAGACTTAGGGAGGTGAGATACTTTCAGAAAGATATTGTCCTTGATGTAGACAGTCTCCTGACAAAGGGAGACTGACCTGGCACCTCCTTGCTTACTTCTGTAAAAGCAGCAAAGAATCCTGTGGCACCTTATAGACTAACAGACGTTTTGGAGCATGAGCTTTCGTGGGTGAATGCCCACTTCGTCAGATGCATGTAGTGGAAATTTCCAGAGGCAGGTATATATATGCAAGCAAGCTAGTGATAATGAGGTTAGTTCAATCGGGGAGGATGAGCCCTGTTCTAGCAATTGAGGTGTGAAAACCAAGGGAGAAGAAACTGGTTTTGTAGTTGGCAAGCCATTCACAGTCTTTGTTTAATCCTGAGCTGATGGTGTCAAATTTGCAGATGAACTGAAGCTCAGCAGTTTCTCTTTGAAGTCTGGTCCTGAAGTTTTTTTGCTGCAGGATGGTCACCTTAAGATCTGCTACAGTGTGGCCAGGGAGGTTGAAGTGTTCTCCTACAGGTTTTTGTGTGTTGCCATTCCTAATATCTGATTTGTGTCCGTTTATCCTTTTCCGTAGAGACTGTCCAGTTTGGCCGATGTACATAGCAGACGGGCATTGCTGGCATATGATGGCATTTGTTACATTGGTGGACGTGCAGGTGAATGAACCGGTGACGGTGTGGCTGATCTGGTTAGGTCCTGTGATAGTGTCACTGGTGTAGATATGTGGGCAGAGCTGGCATCGAAATTTGTTGCATGGATTTGTTGCATGGATTGGTTCCTGAGCTAGAGTTACTATGGTGCGGTGTGCAGTTACTAGTGAAAATATGTTTCAGGTTGGCAGGTTGTCTGAGGGCAAGAACTGGCCTGCCACCCAAGGCCTGTGAAAGTATGGGATCATTGTCCAGGATGGGTTGTAGATCCTTGATGATGCATTGAAGGAGTTTTAGCTGGGGACTGTATATGATGGCCAGTGGAGTCTTGTTGGTTTCTTTCTTGGGTTTGTCTTGCAGTAGGAGTCTTCTGGGTACACGTCTGGCTCTGTTGATCTGTTCCCTTATTTCCTCGTGTGGGTATTGTAGTTTTGAGAATGCTTGGTAGATTTTGTAGCTGTTGGTCTCTGTCTGAGGGGTTAGAGCAGATGCGGTTGTTTTTTGTTGTTCCCCTTGGCCGTATGAAGCCACTTTAGAGTAGCATGGTTGGTTTGTAGCTGGAACCGCCATCCCCAAACGTATGGGCGTAGCTTTTCCAGGGCGTACACAATGGCATATCATTCTTTTTTACTGACTGACCAGTGATTTTCCCTCTCAGACAGTTTCTTGTTGAGAAACACGACAGGATGGAAGTTGTGATCTGGTCCTTCCTGCATGAGAACTGCTCCTATACCACGCTCAGATGCATCTGTGGTTACTAGAAATGGCTTGTCAAAGTCCGGGGCCCTGATCACAGGGTCAGACATGAGTGTCGCCTTAAGCTGGGTAAAGGCCTTTTGAAACTATTCAGTCCACTTAACTGCATTTGGTTGGATTTTGGTCAGGTCGGTCAATGGGGCAGCGATTTGGCTGTAGTGTGGTACAAATCGCCTGTAGTATCCGGCCAAGCCTAAGAAGGATTGGACCTGTTTCTTTGACTTTGGGACAGGCCACTTTTGGATAGCATCCACCTTGGCCTGTAGGGGGCTTATGGTTCCTCGACCCACCTGGTGTCCCAGATAAGTCACTTTGTTTTGGCCTATTTGACACTTTTTGGCCTTAACCGTTAATCCTGCCGGCCTGATTTGCTCAAAGACCTTTTTCAGGTGTTCTAGGTGTTCGGGCCAGGAGTCAGAAAAAATGGCCATATCATCGAGGTAGGCAACTGCATATTCGCCCAGTCCTGCTAGTAGACCATCTACCAGCCTCTGGAAGGTGGCGGGTGCATTTCGCAGCCCAAAAGGAAGTACATTAAATTCATACACCCCCGCATGGGTGATGAATGCTGACCTTTTTTTGGCAGGTTCATCTAGAGGTACTTGCCAGTACCCCTTGGTTAAGTCTATTGTTGTGGAGTCCCTCTGTTTAGATTCACGAAGTTTGCTTCTGTGTATCTCTCCAGGAACACCTGGAGGAGGGAAGGGAAAAGGTTTTTTCCCTTTGTTGTGAGACTCAAGGGATTTGGGTCTTGGGGTCCCCAGGGAAGGTTTTGGGGGGGGACCAGAGTGCCCCAAAACACTCTAATTTTTTGGGTGGTGGCAGCTTTACCAGGTCCAAGCTAGTAACTAAGCTTGGAGGTTTTCATGCTAACCCCCATATTTTGGATGCTAAGGTCCAAATCTGGGACTAGGTTATTGACATGGTGTTAGCGGTGGGATAGAATCCAGAAGCCAGTAGGAATATTATATTTTTCTTTTCTCTGCTAGGGGCTTTTTAGCAGAGGGAAACAGTTTGGTTTTAAAAGGGAACCAGAGAGAATTTTTTTTCTCTGCTCTCTCTGGCAGTTGTGGCTTGCATATTAAGCAAGAAACCATTAAGAAGCTGTTAAGGGTCTTTTGTCACACAATAGCACTCCCATTAGGAGGCAGATACCAGCACTATACTCATGCAAATAAAGTGGTTTTTCTGGTTTACTTTACATTGAAAAAATTACTCCTCATAGCCGAGAGAGCATACAGGCAGACAGAAGACCCAAGAACAAAAGGACTCAGACACAAACTTCCCTCCACCCAGAGTTGAAAAAATCCTGTTTCCTAATTGGTTCTCTGGTCAGGTGCTTCAGGTTACTATTTTTTTAGGTAAAAAAGACATTAACCCTTAGCTATCTGTTTATAACACTCTTGGTTAAGTCTATTGTAGATATGAATTGGGCACCTCCCAACTTTTTCAATAGCTCATCGGTGCATGGCATTGGATAGTTGTCTGGACAAGTTACCGCATTTAGCTTATGGTAGTCCACGCAAAAGCGTATTTCCCCATCTGGTTTGGGTACCAGAACCACTGGAGATGCCAATGCACTGGTAGATGAGTGGATTATACCCATCTGTAGCATGTTCTGGATCTTCCGTTCTATAGCAGCTTGGGCATGAGGAGATACCTGGTAGGGTGGGGTTCTAATTGGGTGAGCATTACCTGTGTCAATGGAGTGGTATGCCCTTTCAGTCTGTCCTGGGGTGGCTGAGAACAATGGGGCAAAGCTAGTGCACAGCTCCTTGATTTGTTGCCGCTGCAGACGTTCCAGGGTGGTTGAGTGGTTCACCTCTTCCACACCATCGTCTTTTTTCCCTTCGTAGTAGACACCGTTAGGCCACTTAGCGTCATCTCCTCCCTGGACTGTAAACTAACAAACCTGTAAATCTCTGGAATAAAAGGGCTTGAGAGAATTAACATGGTACACTCTGGGCTTTAGGGAGGAATTGGGAAAGGTTATGAGGTAGTTAACAGCTCCCAGGTGCTCTTGGACAGTGAATGGCCCTTCCCATGATGCTTCCATCTTATGAGCCTGTTGCGCCTTCAAGACCATAACCTGGTCTCCTATCTTGAAGGAACGCTCCCTGATATGTTTATCATATCAGACCTTTTGCTCTTCCTGAGCATTCTTTAGGTTTTCTTTAGCAAGGGCTAAAGAGTGTCGGAGGGTGTTTTGTAGGTTGCTTACAAAGTCCAGAATGTCAGTCCCTGGAGAAGGCGTAAACCCCTCCCATTGCTGCTTCACCAACTGTAATGGCCCTTTAACCTCATGACCATACACAAGTTTAAACGGTGAAAACCCTAAAATGGGATGTGGTACAGCCCTGTAGGCAAAAAGCAACTGCTGCAACACTAGGTCCCAATTATTGGAGTGTTCATTGACGAATTTATGTATCATGGCCCCCAAAGTTCCATCAAACCTTTCCACCAGGCCATTGGTTTGATGGTGGTAAGAGGTGGCAACCAAGTGGTTCACCCCATGTCCCACAGTTCTTTCATGGTCCCTGCCAGGAAATTAGATCCTGAATCTGTAAGGATGTTGGAGGGCCAACCTACCCTGGCAAAAATGTCTGTTAGGGCCTGGCACACAGCGTTAGCCCTGGTGTTGCCTAAAGCTACTGCTTCCGGCCATCGGGTGGAAAAGTCCACGAAAGTCAGTATGTACTGCTTTCCTCTGGGTGTCTTTTTTGGGAAAAGACCCACAATATCCACCGCTACTTGCTGAAATGGGACCTCAATTATGGGGAGTGGCTGGAGAGGGGCCTTGATCTGGTCTTGGGGCTTTCCCACTCTTTGGCACACCTCACAAGACCGGACATACTTGGCAACATCTTTGCCCATCCCCTCCCAGCGGAAGGACTTCCCCAACCGGTCTTAGGTTCTGTTCACCCCAGCAAGGCCACTGGGATGATCATGGGCTAAGCTTAAGAGCTTTTCCCGGTACTTAGTGGGAACCACCAACTGTTTTTGCAGATGCCAATCTTCCTGGTGTCCACCAGAAAGAGTTTCCTTGTACAAAAGTCCTTGTTCTACAACAAACCGGGATCGATTAGAAGAGCTGAGAGGCACTGGGGTGCTCTGTGCTGCCGCCCAAGCATTCTGCAGGCTGTCATCTGCTTCCTGCTCAGTCTGGAACTGTTCCCCTGAGGCTGGGGTCACCAGTTCTTCCTCAGACTGTGGACTTGGGCTTGGTCCCTCTGGAAGCGATGTAGGTGATGAGGTTGTTTCTGTTGCTGGTGAACCGTTCTCCGCTGGTGCACCAGGGGGTATTTCAGGCTCTGGCTGAGCCTCTTGGGTGTGGTTGTCTGCTGCTTCTGCCAGTTCAGGTTCGCTGTCGCTCTCTGGCATTGGGGTTGAAGAGGGATTTGCAAGCACTGTCGTCAGTGCTGGCAACAGTTCTGGTGCTGGCTGCTTTTCCAGTTCCTGGTCTGGGACTGGAAGCACTGTGGCTGTTTCCATTGTTGGCATGGGATCCGGGTCCACTACCTCTGTCTGGGTCTCTTGTAACACAGACGGGGCCTCTGTGGACGGCTCAGGAACAGGAATGGGTCTGGAAGCTTTCCTGGTTTGGCTGCAGGTAACCATTCCCACTCTCTTGGCCCGCTTCACCTGGTTGGCCAAATCTTCCCCCAGTAGCATGGGGATGGAATAATTGTCATAGACTGCAAAAGTCCACATTCCTGACCAGCCTTTGTACTGGACAGGCAGTTCAGCTGTAGGCAAGTCTACAGCTTGTGACATGAAGGGGTAAATGTTCACTTGGGCCTTTGGGTTGATGAATTTGGGGTCTACGAAGGATTGGTAGATAGCTGACACTTGTACCCCTGTATCTCTCCACGCAGTAACCTGCTTTCCACCAACTCTCAAAATTTCCCTTTGCTCCAAGGGTATTTGAAAGACATCTGGGCCTGGGGATCTTTGGTGTGATAGTGGTGTAATGAACTGCATTCGGTTGGGGTTCTTTGGGCAGTTGGCCTTTATATGTCCCAGTTCATCACACTTCTTCCAGCTGACTGGTCACTGGGTTGAGGTGGGTTACTGGAGACTGGTGAGGTGGAAGAATAGGGCTTTTGTGGCTTTCCTTGGGTTGTAGGTGGGGTCTTTGGCTGCCCTCAGTTGTAGGGTTTATTGTCGGTGTGCCCTCTGGGGTATTCGTTCCCCTTGACAGTAGCTTTTTTCTTTTCTGCCACTTCCATCCATTTGGCTCCAATCTCCCCCACCTCGATTACCGTTTTGGGTTTCCCATTTAGGATGTACCTCTCTATTTCCTCAGGAATACCATCCAAGAACTGGTCCATTTGGATCAGGAGATGCAGCTCGTCCATATTGTTAACCTTTGTTCCTGATATCTAAGTTTCATAATTCTTTGCAATGTGGTAGGCGTGTCAGGGGAATGACACATCTGGTTTCCATTTCTGGTTTCTGAACTGCCGACGGGCATGTTCAGGTGTTATCCCCATTCTGTATCTGGCCTTGGTTTGAAAAATTTTATAATCATTCATTCTCTCCTTAGGCATTTCAGCCGCCACCTCTGCTAAGGGTCCACTGAGCAATGGCCTCAATTCTACCATGTACTGGTCTTCAGAGATGCTGTACCGAAGGCAGGATCTTTCAAAATTTTCTAAGAAGGCCTCAGTGTCATCACCTGCCTTGTAGGTGGGAAATTTCTTGTGCTGTGGAACAATTATTGGCGAAGGGTTGTTAGGATTAGCTAGGTTCTGTTGCTTAGCCTTTTCTAATTCCAGGGCCTGCTGGTAGGTCTCCCTCTGGAGTTCCACCTGTCTTTGGTGGTCTGCATCTTTGGCTGCTTGCTCTCTTTGGTAGGCTGCCTCTCTTTCTCTTTCTCTCAGCTCCATCTCTTGTAGTTTTTTTTCCATGTCTCGCTTGTGGTCTGCCTCTTTGATTTGTGCCTCTGCGACCACTTTTGCCCTGGAAGTCATGTTTCCTGCTTTCTTGTGCTGAGGCGCCCTCTGGTGTTTACTGCCTGAAATGCTGGTTCTCTGTTGGCTTCCTGATTTTGCTTAGCAACAGAGTCCTTTTTAGCTTACTAGCCTCTCCCAAAAGAGTTAAAAAGCCAAAGAAAACTCTCTTTCATTTACAAATGTGTCCTGGCTGGAGTGCGTTGCTGACTACTTAAGGCTGCTTTGTTTATCAAACGACTGTCGTTAAACCTTAATAGTCCTCCCTATGCACAGCTAGAACGGAGCAAGGAGAAAAAAAAATTTCTCTGGCTGCAGTTTAAAAAAAAATAAACCCCTTCCCTCTGCTTATAACCAGCTAGCAGAGAAGCAAATTAATATTTTTACTGGTTTTTGGATTCTTATCTATCCCACCGCTACCACCATGTCATAGCATTCCCTCTCAGATCTGAATCTTAGAGTTCAGAAAATGAGATACTAGCACCTGAATCCTCTAAGCTTAATTACCAGCTTAGATCTATTAGCACTGCCACCTCCCAAAAATATAGTGTTTTGGGGCACTCTGACCTCCCCAACCTTCCGTGGTGACCCCAAAAACCCAGATCCCTTGGGTTCTTAAAACAAGGAGAAATAAACCATTCCCCCACCTTTCTCCCTCCCAGAATTTCCCTCCCTGGGCTATCCTGAGAGATACTGATCCAATCTCTTAAATCACCATACAGAGAAGCATCTCCCTTCCCTTCCACAAAGAGGCAAACAGATTCAAAGAAAACAGAGAGAGATTCTATCTTTCCCCCCTCCCGTCTTCCCCACCCGTCCTGGTGAGTTATCCCAATCCCCTGGAATAAAACAAGGGAAACAAGAGAAAAACAATCAATCAGGTTCTCTAAAAAGAAATCTTTTAATAAAAGAAAGGAAAAAGTAAAGAATTATCTCTGTAACTTCAAGATGTCAATATACAGGGTCCTATAGCTTACAGATCCCAGAAAGAGACTTTCCCCCCAGTACCAATACAAATCAAAATATTCCCAGCAACTACACATATAAAAGTTATCCAGCCAGATCCACAAATGAAAATAGTGTAAAACAATTAAAAAGCCTAAACCGCCTGTTTTTTCTCACTACTTGAAAAGAGACTTAGCCTGTAGTAATGTCTGGTCTCTCTCAGACCCTCCAAGAGAAGAACACACAACGGACAAAGAACACACCCAAAAGCTTCCCTCCACCCAAATTTAAAAGTATCTTGTCTTCTGATTGGTCTTCTGGTCAGGTGTCCAGTTCCCTGCTTGTAACCCTTTACAGGTAGAAGAGACATTAACCCTTAACAATCTGTTTATGACAGCTCTAGACAATGGATTGTGTGATGTCCCCGGGATGGAAGCTGGAGGCATGAAGGTAGGCATAGTGGCCAGTAGGTTTTCGGTATAGGGTGGTGTTATGTGACCACCAAGCATTCTCAGGTGCTGAACTTTTGGTGCTCATGTAACACTGGGGATGGAGAACTCTCCTTTTTCACCAGTCCCTTTTGATGTGGGGAGCCACTAGGTCTGGCACTTTACTCCAGGAATGATTCAAAGCTGAATCCCCAGATACTGAGTGGCCGGGTACCAAATGGGGTACAAAGCTGTCTATATCACAATATGTTGAAGCTGAACTTCCCTTAGTTTCTCAGTTCAAGTTGTAAACAATGTACTAATGGGCCACTTTTGCCTGATGTGTTCCTCTTCCAGACACTTGAAGCACCTGGAATATGGTTTGCTGTCTGGCACTGATTTATTTCAAAAAGAACCATTTGAAGCCTTAGGAATTCAGCTTGCCCTGGCACTGAATAGGCAAAAGCTCAAAGAAAAATGAACGTAAAATATGTCCAACCAAAATCTAAAGTACCTCTATCTAAAGAACCACTAGAAGTATTCTGACTCTTACAAAAAAAAATCAGAAAAAGTTTTCTAAAAGGAAATATGAGAAGTGTGAGATGCTCACACACAGTCCAACTGCTGAGTGGTCAGACGGAACAGGGTGGCTGGGTCAGGGCAGCTCCACCCCTTTATACTTGCAGCTAGCTTCATGAGTATGCAAAGTGCACATAAGCCACCCCAATATGTACTGCTATAGAAAAAGTTCTCTGGCTCCAGTATCCTGGCACTCAAACAAATCAAGTGGAATGGACATGTGCAAGCACTCAAAGAACTACCAATTTCAATAATCATTTATGTAATTATTTCAATAAAAATGTCCATAAGTGGAAAATGGGTATGTTTCAAACCTAATGAAATTGATACAACTTTGAAATTTATAAATGTCACAACTTTTTTAAAAAAATTACAGATTTAAGTATTACCATTCACATATGTTAAGTGAATGCCATCTGTTCAATTTCCAGTGGAGTTTTATCCAACTAATAAGCATTTTTTGCAAGTTTCCCATCCAAGTGCTGTCCTACGCTATCCTTACCTAGCCTGTGATATTCGATAGGATCATATCCCAAGGTTGAATGAGTTAGTTCACACTTAAGTCAATAGGATCAGATCAGACTTAACTTCTAGGTTTGATCCGTTTATCTTAAAAGGATCTTCCACCAGAAGCCCCCATACCACTCCTCCTCCCAACCACCACCACCCTGTATCTTACTAGCCCTCTCCAGTAACTGATTTACTGATCAGCCTCCATGTAACGAAATATCTCCTCGCAATAGATTCTCTTCCACTAGTGGCCTGGAAGAACTATTCTTTCTTCCAATCTGGAATTTCCACCAAATTAACGTCTTGTAATGCCACCGCTTCCTGAAATAATGTTGAGACCATGACAGGTAAAAAGGTCTCTGGTATATGCTTCCCCCAGACCAAAAATGCATCTGCTCCTGTGCAGTCCAATATGAAGAGATCGAATCAAGGCACACCAAGGTGATAAAAGTTACAACTTGCTGCCTTGCTGTGTCACAGAACATTAAAGGGGAGAAACTTTTTCTTTCTTTCTCTGGATAAAAAATATTTTTTTACATTTGCAGGACCTTCAACCTCTGTTAGACTAAGGTACCCACTTATGCCTCGTGGGGAGAGGACCCTGAACCAGCTAGAAGAAAGAAAAAGAAGCAGAATCAATCTGCTACAGGAGATTTAGAAAGGCTTTGACCACAGTTCTAACCAGTACCTAGAAGGGCAGAGACTACTGATGAAGCAGGACAGAGAGAAGAAGGCAAGAGATTGGGAGAGGGAATGAGACTGGTGTTGGAATACTTTGAGCATGACAGGGTGATGTGGAAGCAGGACTGACAGAAGCAGAGGGAAATATTTGAGCAGTTTCTTACTCTAATGGCCATCAGGCAGCATACCATCACCCAGAACTTGTAGCAGCACCAGCTGCCAGCAACCCAGGTGCAGACACCTCCACATCCTGCAGACAAAGCAGCCACAGAGAACTCCAGGTAGAGTAGACAGCTTCCAGACTGGCAACATACAATATCTACAGACATTTCACTCAGAGGAGTTCCTGTTGGTTTTGTCTGCACACTGCAATTATCACTTTTTAACATTCACAGTCTCTATGTCCAGGATAAGCAAACTACAACCCGCGGACCACATCCAGACATCAGATCTTTTAATCCAGCCCTTGAGCTCCTGCCGGGGAGAAGGGTCAGGGGCTTGCCCTGCTCTGCATGTGCCATGGCTCTGCACAACTCCCAGAAGCAGCAGCATGTCCCCCTTCCATCTCCTACACATACGGGCAGCCAGGGGGACTCCATATGCTGCCCCTCACCCCAAGTGCTTCCCCCGCAGTTCCCATTGGCTGGGAACCACGGCCAATGGGAGTTGAAGTGCAGCACACTTGTGGACAGATCAGCACACAGAGCTGCCTGACCATGCCTCCACATAGGAGCCGGAGGGAGGACATGTTGCTTCCAGGAGCTATGGGGGCAGCGCCTGGAAAAGGGGAAGTGTGCAGAGCCAGCTGGCCGTGCCTCTGTGTAAGAGCCAGAGAGGAAATATGCCACTGCTTCAGGGAGCTGCTTGAGGTAAGCACTGCCTGGAGCCTGCATCCCTGACCTCTTGGCATGCCCCAGCCCCCTGCCCCAGCCCATATCCCCCTCCTGCCCTCCAAACCCCTCGGTCCCAGCCCAGAAACCCTTCGTGCACCCCAAACCCTTCATCCTAGCCCCACCTCAGAGCCTACACCTCCAGCTGGAGTCCTTCCCCCACACCGCAACCACCTACCCCAGTCTGGATCCTCCCCCCACACCCTGAACTCCTCATTTCTGGCCCCACCCCAAACTCCCAGCTGGAGTCCTCACCCCCTCCCACACTCCAGCCCCCAATTTTGTGAGCATTCATGGCCTGCCCTACAATTTACACGTCCACATGTGGCCCTCAAGCCAAAACGTTTTCCCACCCTCGCTTTAAGTAGTGGCAGCTGGGTTGCCTGTATTTGTTTGTAATGAATTATTTGTTTGAACAAGCCATCATGTAAGAGTGTTTGGGAAACAAAGAAGAGGCAGGCAGTTTAAAATCAAAGCTTTTCATAAAGTCTCATAATAACAAGAGATAAACTAATATGTATATAGAGGCAAACATTACTGCACATCACATTTCCCCATCCAAAAAAAGTAGGTGAGAACACAGGGCATTGTATAATTCCCTTGCTTTCCTGGACCCAGCCCCAATTATCAGATGTCTACTTTCTGGTCGTGTACTCTGGGTCTGAAACCAGCACTCTCTTGAACCTGCTCCTGGTTAAAGCTCTCCCCATTATCCTTGCATATGTTTTGCAGAATACAGCCTGTTCCAATAACACAAACTATCATCCAAAAAGACTTGTGGGAAGCAGATTCTTGCCCACAGTCAGCCAAACAACATTTTAAAACACCATCACCTGCAGTTATTCAGCGTGTAATTAGACCTCCCTCTGCCAGGTACTCTTACAGCAGGATAGGAGTCATGGTAGTAGAGAGTAGGCTGGCCCCCCTCAAATATAAGGGGAATCAGAAACCCTAGTTATATCTCTATTACTGGAAGGGAATAAAGTGCTTTTTGTCCAAATAGATATGCATCATATCTCCTGAGAAACTCGGCATCATACACTCTACTAGTACCTCCACTGTTGATATTCATTAACTTCCCTCTGTGGTTTAACAAGTGAGTAGCATCCATTCTGTCTGACATGTTCATGTGCACCTTGTGGGTAGTGAACAATGGGCCATTGATGGCCCTAGTACATTTCAAAAAACCTATTTTCCGAATGCCAGCTATAATTTCTGAGACATTAACAATATAAACCACAATAATTGCCTCACAAGTCACCATCTTCACAGCATCAACACCTGATTTACTAACACTAAGGTGGTTAGCCACTGAGCAGTAAAGAGTCTAGGGTAGACAGCTTCCAGATGGAAACAGGAATCTGATTCTGATCTGACTTAGTCTCCCTCATCTGTGTGTCCTGGCAAGTGCCTCACAGAGCTCCGTGAAGGTGTGCTTCCTTTAGGAAGTTCTGGAGCCACTGCTAGTCATCCTGGGCACTTGTTTGAATGGAGGTTGTGGACAGAAGTGAGACATGCGCAAAGCCAGAACTGCTTTAGTTTACTGTTTTGGTGGGTTAAAACCATCTTGGGATACCACAAAAATGATAACAACAGAGAAGTAGTATATGACAATAACTTGACCTTGCTATATGACTTCAAGGACAAATGTATCTTACAAAGTTCAAGATGGAATAAGAGGTACAATTGTGACTTAGCCTTCATCGTTTCTGAAAGTGCAGGCAACTTCAGAGGGAGGTCATGGAAGTGATCCTAAGATCATAGCATAGACCAGAGCAAGTGACAGCAAATGCTGTCGTTCAACCCATGAAAAGAAAGGACTCTCAGATATTCAACTTTAGAAAAGCTGACTGCAAACATTTTGAGAAAGAGTAAGACGGTGCAGATCATTTTCTTCATGCTCAAGAAATGACTTTTTTGGCTGTGATGAATGGTCAAAAAAGTAGATAGCATACTCAGCAGAATGGATTGCCCCAAAGTTCTGTACTATCACCTTGTTATTTCGTGTCTACATATATGACAATTGGAATTCCTCAGTGTGAAAAGATTTATTTATTCAGATAATCTTGCATTGCCACCCAATCAAAAAAACTTAAGGACACTGAGTGCATTCAGACTGCCTCCACAGCTGTACTTGGAAAAAACTATTGCACTTGGTTCCTGAATGGCAACCTACATGCACAAGTGTGTGCCTTCCACATGAAACATTATGAGACAAAGTGAAAATTCCAGATATCATGAGATGGTACAATCCTTGAGCACTATGAACATCCAGTGTACTTTGAGGTCACATTAGACCAAATGCTGACATTGAAAGAGCACTTGTACATGCACATGCTGAAAAAGAAATTGAATGATAGAAATTGTGTACTCCAGAAATTGGCCAACAACAACAAAAAAATGGGGAGCTTATCACTAAATATGCCAACCAAACAATCTCACCCTGTGTTACTCAACTGTGGAGTACTGTGCCCTGGTATGGTCACACTTGAGCCATGCACACACAATTCATACTGATAATCCATCCTGTAGGATCACCAGAGTGACTTTGAAACCAGCTCCCACATTGTTGACATTATTGCCTTTTGCAGGTTGCACCACCATCAATGAAATAAAGATAAAAACCGGTGCATGATCCAAGACATCCACTGCATGAGCACACTCCACCACTCAAGAGGTGTAAGTCCAGGAACTTTGCCTCTGAAAATTCTTTATTCCAAAATATCACTGTAGAAGGCTACAGAGTAACAAAATGCCAGAAAATCTCAATGATCTTTGGGAACCTGGTCCTTTCAGAACTTCCTCCAGTCAGGGACGGCTCCAGGCACCAGCACACCAAGCGCATGCCTGGGGCGGCAAGCCACGGGGGGGAGGGGGCACTCTGCCAGTTGCTGCGAGGGTGGCAGGCAAGTTGCCTGCAGAGGGTCTGCTGGTCCCGCGACTTCGGCGAACCTCCCGCAGGCATGTCGCCGAATCTGCGGGACCGGGGACCTCCCTCAGACAAGCCGCCAAAGGCAGCCTGCCTGCCGTGCTTGGGGCAACAAAATACCTAGAGTCGCCCTTGCCTCCAGTCACTGACCTCAGACAAAAACAATAATATACTCTAAATCAAGCGAGAACTGGGGTGGCAAAGATGGGTGAGAATATGGCCAAGTGGAAGCAGGGAACAACCCCCAAATGTGAATATGGAGAATGTAGACAAACACTTGAAAACTAACTGATTCAGTGTCCTCTGTCAACATCCTGTAATCCCAAGGAACAATTCAAGATAAGTGACAATACAAAGTCTTGACTGCAGTTTTGGAGCAACAAGCTATGATGTGATAGGCTGAGAAACTTTACGGGTCTGGAAAGGACAAACAAGTTCTCCCACAATACACTGGAAAACAATTCATAGTGTGACACATCTCAGCAGTGCATACAGAGTCATGGGATATGCCCCAGAAATCTTAATGCCTAATCCAGGTGACTACAGTGCAGTGACACAAATACGACCCTAATGTAACTTAGTAGTATAGATGCTCACAGCCAGGCTTGGTAAACAGGGGTTCCAATATTAGGGTGTCCAGACCTGGATAAATTCTGCAGTGAAGACATACCCTTAAAGTATTGACTTTGCTCATATGGAACCCATTCCTCCAGGCTTCACTTAGGTAAACCTCCAACAGACCATAAATTCATGGTGGTGGTCTAGTCCTGTGCATATTACGTAAAACTTCCAAATGCCACTCTGGTGGTGGTACGAACAGAATTTTTTTAATGTTCTGATTCATATTTAAAGAAAAATGATGATTTAATTATTTCATCTTATGAGAAACAGCTACTGAACCATAAACTACAAAGTAATGTATTTATATCTTCATGTGCTGCCCATAGGAGTAAAACAATCTTTTTTATCAGAGGTTTCTTTACGGGTTTTTTTTTTTCGGTCAACATTTCATTTAAATATAGTTTTATCTAAGCAATATTCAAATTCATTAAAATTACCTGTATCTTCCAAGAGTCATGACACGTCTTCACAGATTAGCTAATGACAGTAATTTTCATTGATGCTATAATAATTTAGTTTACATGACCTCTCCAATATCTGACATTTTCCTTACCTAATAGTTCAGTAAGAAAATATTTTTCTAAAATAGAGAGCAGTTTGCAGCCCCAACCATCACTGCAATAATATACACGTCAGCTGATGTGTCTGCTTGCCATACTGAGTCTGATTTCTAAGCTGGAGAATAGCCAAGGAAATGAGAAACCTGTATTTAAGGGAAAACCATATCTTATCTGTAATGATTGCCATTTTAACATTGCCTCCCATAGGGCAGACAAGATTAGAGAAATGTAGTGAAAATTATCTTGTCTAATTCTGAATAGTTCTGTTTTTGTTTTGTTTTCATATGTTGTCATTTACCACTTGGAAGTCTGAAATGAGATGTTAAAATCAATAATCTTAAACTTGCTTTCAACTAAAAATGTATTTTATTTTACTTTGGATAATTTCATACAAACGTGTATGGGATAAGAATACTTTAAATTAAAAAAAATCTAATTCCTCACTATGACATTTTGTTGATGACAAAACCAGGTTAAAGATTATGTTTTCTTTTTCTAAGATGACAGTTTTAAAACAAAGCTTTTAAATATGCATAGTTTATATAAAATTTAAAAAAATCAAATAATTACCCACATTTGCAGTAATGATATGGTATCAGAATGCTTATATTTAGAATGCTGACAGAAAAGACATTTGATAAAGACTGTTGCTCATGATTAATGTTGCTCACATTCTGAATCAAAGCTTTTCTTCAATTTGCGCTCTAGGTTTTTTAATGTAGCAATCATGAAAGGTGTCAGTCTGACACCAGGAGAGACTGAAGTCCTTTGGTTATCAGGAGTACAGGTACAGTTGTGGCCACATCAGTACAAGCTTTCGCACAATCGTCTGCTAATGTGTCTCACCTCTGACCTGTAGGATCATGTCTGAGGTTTACAGGTTGTTCAGCATGCCCATTTAAGACTTACCCTTTCTGCTAAGAATGACAGTTAATGACAACCGAAATAGTATTCTTTGGAGCTGAGGACGTTTTTCCTCTGGGAACTAAGTAAGACTACATAGCAGCTGTCAGAGGTTAATGGTTTGCCGTCACACTACTTATCTCGGACTGCTTCAATTGATGAGATAGAAATAAATATGAAAGTTCTTTATAAATTATTAAGATGCAGCACTGTATATCAGAAAGTGATACAAAGTAGAGAGGATGTGTTACATAAATATAATGAATTTGATGTTTATAACTGCAGGTCCTGTTGTAGAAGGTTATCATTCATTTTCAACTAGAGAGGAATTTTTTTTAGTAAATCCAAAATTATTGGTTCTAAACAGCTCTCAGTGTACTTTCTAGAAATGTGCTTGTAAAATACAAGGCAACTTCTTCTCCTTTTTTTTTTTAATCCCTGTCAAAGCTCACTAAAAAACTCTTCCAAATCAGATACCTAATTTAAAATGTTAACATTTCAGTAATATACATTCATAACTAATAAATAAAGCCATCTATAATCTTAATCGAACACTTCAAGCAATTAAATATTACTGTGTATCTGTTAGAGAGCAACACTAAACTGAAATAAAATGTTTAAAGACCTACTCTGCCACAAGATGGAGTTGGATGGTTGCATCACTTCAACATCTATGGAGTTATTACAGATTTATAATATCCTATTGCATGAAAATAAGTTTGATCAGGGGAAACCAGAGGTTTTATTAATTATTATTATTATTATTGAGAGGGAGGGGTGACTCTTGTTCCAGCATGTATATATTAAGTATAAGACACTAATAAAAGTGTGACATGAACCTTAATGGTAAACTAGAACGTATATGGAGCTTGCTTACAGTTGCCTGGGTTAACCTACTCTGTTCTTATTTAAAAAAAAATGAAATTTAACATCTATGTTTGTTATCTTGACTCCGATTTCCTAAATGTTGTACAGTCTACATTGACGAGGGCCAAAATGATGAGATCAGAATCTAATTTGGAGAGACTATGGGTAAATAGGCCACAACTGGATTGAGAATGTAACAAAGTAAGACATAATAGCAACATGTTCCAACTTTATTTGAAGTTGGAGGAAAAAAGTTACAGCAGCTCTATGCAATGATTAACTTCTCCAGCATTTTGGTATTCAGATAAAGATTGAGTGCCTGGACTATATAAGGCCTAAATAGGCCTGTCTGATACCAATATCCAGGGGGACCTGCATAATCTCAAATCCTACACTGTCCTGTTGTGTTGAACAAGCAATTATGAGAGAAAATGTCCAAACTCTCAATGTAGGCTACTGTCACAAATCCAACCCTAAATGGAATGAAAACATGTGTTAATGATCCACCTGGGGGAAAAGGCATCGCTTTACTTTCCACCTCTCTCAAACCACTTCCCCACACACACACATCCTCAGCCACTAGCATAACCCTTGCTGCCATGATGTACCACTGGATTTTGAGCTGACCTGCATTTATGTTCTTATAGACCGTGATTCAGCAAAACACATACATACAGGCACAGCAACTCATAGCCAGCTTCAGGAGATTGCTTCTCTCTCCTCCAGTAGGCAGAAATATGACTCTTAGCAATTCCTTTCTATCTTTTAAAGGCACAGCTCCATTGTGTCCATGGGTGTTTGTCCCTCTGGGGAAAAAAATGTTACATCTGTCTGCATCCATTAATCTTCATTGGAGGGGAAGAAATGGAAAAAGAACAAGGTAACATTTTCATGTTGGTGGACAACTCAGAGGTATTCAAACTCTTAGACACTTACCTGAATGAAAAACTATCACTTGACCTTTTGAATTTCACCCACTATTAGTTTCAATTCAAGTATAGCTTACTATATTGCACACTTTAATCAGTAGCTTAAGTGTGGATATATTTTTTGCTAAATAAAGCCTGAGATAATACTAGAAGGATCCTGCCTGAGAGTACAGTAAAAACTAAAATGTGCATAAAACACATTTAGGATCAGATTTTGAAAAAAAAATATGTGTAAAATGTTGAGTACACTTGTATGCTAAGGCCTTACCCAACAAAGCATATAAACTCATGCTTAAATTTAAGTCTGTGAGCAGTCCCATTCACTTTAATGGGACTATTCACATGCTTAAAGTTAATCATATGCTAACTTCACTAAGAATGATTTGAAGGACACTCTTTATGGGTTAGCATTCTTTCCAGCAGCTTGTTGTGCCCATTTCATTCAATTTATACTTTTAAATATGAAAACTGGAAAAAAATTATAAAGACTTTTCGATAGAAATTAGTTATATTTTTAAATAGTGTTTAGTTATTCCTAGGCAGTCAGCACATGATTTTAGAATCACCAAGGGTAACAAAGAATGGAGAAATTATAGTCACATTTATAGAGAGCATTATAGCAATCAGTGAAACATCTGCCATTGAATGATATCTATTTCAACCCCCTGCAGGAGGGAAATGATGTAGCTAAGAATCACACGAAAGCAAAATGCTGCATATATAACAATTTTAGAACATCTGTACAGAAAAGTCTAAAGGCTAGCCTTACTTTAAAATACCTGCATAAATCTAGAGTTATATACTCATTTCCAGTTTCACTAACTTTGAAGTATATCAGTTTACAAATTCTATACACAGTGTATAAAATACATTTTCATATCAGAGTTCAACTATTTAAAACACATTTATGTTCTCTGTTACAAGTGCCATTTGGATTTCTTTCATTTACTTAAAATTCAGCCCTTCAAATGGAGATATATTTGAGATAATAATAGAACACAGACCCTTTTATCTTCAGGCTTCCTGGTCATACCTAGCCCAGGTTGGCAAGCAACTGAAAAATAATAGCCTTCCAAGAATAATCAAATGGTAATGTAAAAACAGCTGGTGGTCCTATTCCAGAAATTATGCAATGTTCCACATCTGGGCTGGTAAAATTAATAATTGTGAATGTTTCCAGATACAGTTAGCCTTTTCAATCAAAGTATTCATTGAACAATATATGTGGACAAATTTTCATCTCTGGAATGAATGATCATTTTGACTATTTGTTCTTCAGTATGCAAAGACAATCATTTCCCTTTCATATATTTCAGGTTAGTATTTTGAATAAGCCAATCTTGTAATGATGGAAATAGAGAAAAATAAAGGAAAGCAGTGAGCTTCAGCTGGCTTGACCAGCTTTATGTACCCCAGCTCACTGTTGTCAATCTGTATCTAAAAAGTGTCCTATAAGGTTTCCATGCAGGTCTGTCCTTAGTTTAAGAACACTAAAGGAAAAGTATGTTCTATTGGTTAGAGCTCAGGACTGGAAGTCAGGAGATCTGCATCATTTACCAACAGCTGAATGAGCATTTAACCTGGGGCAAAACATACAAATACCCCTTCCAGTCTCAGCGGGTGGGGAGGGAGGGTGACGAGATTGCAAGAGTAAAATGTCAGGATACACGAGGGCAGCCACAGGCACACAGCCCTGACCAGAGCCATGGGGAAGGAGGGCGCACAGTCCTAGGAAGATGTAAGGGGGGTGTACGACCCCTGCTTCAGCCCCTGTGAGGGGTTCATGGCCCCAGCTCCAGCCCCTGGCAGAAGCCGTGGGGCAGAGGTGCATGATCCCAGTTCCAGCCCTGGCCGCGCTGCTGGATCAGCCCAGCTGACAGTCACCTCAGTTCCCAGCAAAGCCGATCAGTGCAACCAGGGGACGGGGCAGGATATGGGGGAGTGAGTGTCTGGGAAGTCTGTGATGGGGTGCTGGACAGTGAGGTGGTGGAGGGCACTAGGCAGTGGGGAGGTTTGTGTATTGGGTGCTAGGCAATGGGGGGTCTGTTGAGAGGCACTGGGAGGTGGGAGAGATCTGTGTGTGTTGGGGCACTGGGCAGTAGGATCTGTGTGGGATACTATGTAGTTGTGGTGATGGGGCTGTGGGGAAGGGCACTAGGTAGTGCAGGATGGGGAGATCTATGTGTATTGGGGAACTAAGGAGTGGGGGATTCTGTGTGGGGTGCTAGACAGCTGTGGTGGAGTTTTGGGTGAGGGGGCACTGAGCAGGGGTGATGGTGTGCAGGGTACTGTGCATTTTTGGTGGAAGGCTTGAGAGGTGGGGGTGCTGGATATAGTGGGTCCAGAGGACGCTGGGCATAGCGGGTCAGGGGGGTGCTGGATGGGGGAGCTGTGTTACACAGCATGGGCCTGCCCTCAACAGGAAGGGGCAAGCTGGCAACACAGGGCCAGGCAGACCAGTGTGCATCTGACCATGCCATGCATGCTTCATTGCCCCTGGCTGGACCTCCACCCGCCACTCACTTCCTTAACTGAGGGCTGGAGCAGGGGGAGGAGGTGAGGGAGTGGGATCCTAGTGGCGCTTACATGAGTCCTAGGATCAGGGGTGGCCGGGGGGGGGGGGGTTCCATGTGCTGCGCCTGCCACTAGCGTCAGCTCTGCAGCTCCCATTGGCTGGAACCGGGTTTTCAGGTGTGGGCAGAGCCCTCTGGCTGTCCCTGATCCTAGGAGCTAGAGGGACCTGCCTGGGGCAGGGGTGGGGTCCTGATGGCCCTTACCTGGGGCGGCTCCGGGAAGCGGCTGGCAGGTCCCTCTGGCTCCTAGGGTCAAGGGTGGCCAGGGGGCTCTGCACGCTTCCTGTACTCAAAGGCCCTGCTCCCACAGCTCCCATTGGTTACAATGGAGCTGGTGCTGGTGGCAGTCGCAGCTCACGGAGACCTCCCTGGCCACCCCTGTGCCTAGGGGCTGAAGGATCCTGCCGACCACTTTTCAGTAGCTGCATGGAGCCAGCTAAGGAGTCTGCCAGCTAGGCTGACCAATCCACTCTAGCCCAATGGCAAAATATTGGGACAAATGGTGTCTCGACCATACATCGGTCAGGACATGGGATGAACAACTAAATATCGAGACAGTCCCAATTTTATCTGGATGTTTGGTCACCGTAAAGATGGGGTCAGACCGCTGGAATGACGACTAACTCCTCATAGGACAAGGACAAATGGAAAGCTCATTCCTACACATGCTGGAGCTGAGCCCCTCCTTGTGCTTCAAAGTGTATATGGGAGTTGCCTTAATTTAGATGGAATTAATGGGCCCAAAAATGTCAAAGGTGTTAACATGACCCTCTCACTGTCCAACATTCAAAAGTGTTTGTGGTTTCATATACTGAGACCTCAGTCTACTTGGTACCAGTGTAAACACCTAATTAAACATTTAAATCTTTTACTAAAACATACAGAAAAGAAGAGGTAAGACTAAAGCATTTGAAATGCTTTTCTTTCCTGTTAGCTGGAGAAAGATTTTAGAAGGAAAACTTCCCTCCCCATTCCCCCACACCCCATGAGCCTTATACATTGTAATCACTGTCCTTTTTAGGGAAAGAGATGAAATTAGTTGAAATGGACTGAAGCAGTTACTGCTGCTATTAAAGTCTAATCCCATTTCCTAGAAGACAAAGCAAGACAAGCATATAAATGGGGAGAGGAAAGAATAGCAAAGATAGAAAAGGAACCTTCTGACTCTGGTGTTGATTCACTTGCAACTTCAGTGCTGGAAAAACAAAGGCATAGCACAAGCTCCTATATGCCACCTGAGACCTTGCAAATTTGTACCAGCACCAAGCTATTTCAGGCACTGCTTTCAACTGCCTCTTTCAGGTAACAGGCTCATGTCTGTGTTGCAAATTATACAGTCTTGACTGGCTGAGCCAGACTCTTACTAGGCAGAGGGCTAAAGGAAAAAGATAGGAAAGAGGAAATAAGATGGGAAAGGAAAAGGACACTCTATGAGTGCACATGTGCATGCGAGAGAAAATTTCACATCCTAGGTAATATTCAAGATTTAGTTGGAACTGGCAGTGTCATCTGGGTCACTATCTCTGGCCTGAGCAGGACATCTCCCAAAGTCTCAGTGTTGTCACATTGGATTCTGGGGTCCCAGGAAATGGTGGGCGTTCAGCCAAGAGGTGAAGCTTGCTCCTTCCCCTTCTTTAAGTTAAGTTAGCATTATTCCCAGAAAAATCTCTTTGAGGGCCCCAAAAGGGAGTGATAGTTTGTTCCCACACTGTTTTATTCACCAGTTAGGCCTAATTTCCAACACATCAATTTTGGCCTGTTAATTTACGGTTCCACACATCTCGTTTACCAAACATGATTTTAATATGGTCCTTGAATTATATCAGTAGGTCTTTTTGTTTGGACTAATTTGTTCTGTCTCCCTTGGGCATCTTTTCCCATCATCATTTGTTGTTATAGGTTATTGTGACATTTTATAAACTTTTTCACAATTGAGCTCTTCGTGATGGTAAATTTGTAGGCCCAGTTATCACAATAGATTATACCAGGGAGGGACTCTGCCTCCTCTTGGCCAGGCAGGGGGTGGAAGTAGGGGAATCTAATTACCTTTCACCACTGCCCCCAATTTTAAGCTTTCCCAGAAGTCCAGGAGCCATCTTGCTACCCTGTATTCTCTCCCTCTAGTTGAGGTATACTGAGCTGTGTTTCCAGGATGTTGTGGGCCTGACTGATTGCTTGGTTTAGGATCAGGAAAGATTTTCATCCATTTAACCAAACTGGCAATGATATAGAGTTTTCCATCTTCCATGCAGCATTGTGAAGGCCCAGCTTAGGTTAAAAAGTGTAAGAATAGAATATTATTGATAGGAGATAATCTAGGAATGTTTGTTACAAGTTGTGGATGATTTTCAGTATAGCTAAAGAGTGAAAGGTTCAGGTCCCAGAAATAAAGGAGTTCCAGGATATAGCTAGTAGAGATTCTGCTTATAAAGACAGGGGGTGACCTAAAGTCTCCACAAACTGTTTCCTCTTTGTACCCTCTATCCCCCCATCCCTCATGTGGGGGAAGATGAGGGGATTCAGAAGTGTGCCCACCCCTGGGTGGTTGGCTGAAGAGGGTCTACCAAGCATTATTGGTTATAAGCCATCAGCTGTAACTCTACACTGGACCCAATTAAATGTCTGGTATGTGAGGTTTGGGGGTGTATAGCACCACTTCTTAAGTTATATTAAGTTAAAGTTGTGGCCTGGTGAACTCTGTCACTCACTTGCCTCATTTGTAAAACGGAAATAGAAATATCTACCTAACAGAAGGCTCATGAGTCTTAATTAAGATTTGTAAAGCACTTTGAAGTTCTTTGATAAAAGCACTATACAGTCTAAGTCCAAAATATTTGATTACTGATAATGTAATTTTTGGTGAATTTAGCTTTGTTTCCCCCATTAGAAAATCAACTTATTAAAAACACTCATTTGACAAACTGAAAGCTGACTACAATAACAATCTAGCAGAGAAAAAGAATCATCCCTGTACAGGAATATTCCAGAAAGATTTTACCTTGAAAAATCTGAGTTATAACAAAGTTTTTGATGCCTGAAAATAGCAGTTGCTACTGGTGAGTAGATGAGAGTGACGCTGGCCCAACCATGTGCAATAATCGGTTAGGATGAAGATGGGTTCTGTGTACATTACTCTATATTCTAAGTGCCATGTAGGTGGCAGAATGTTGCTGAATTATCAATGAATAGCAAAGAATATAATAAAAATAACTTAGTTCATTCTGCTCTTTGAAAAACTATTAGCAAACTAGTTCATTTTATCTTATTTAAATAACTTAAAATGAACAGTGGTCCCAATTTCAGTTCCAATGTTTCTAGAGGCCTTTATTAATTTTCTAGTCTATTTAAATCAAAATAAGAGTTTGAGGGGTAAGAAACAAATTATTTCTGCAAAGAATTCAATGTAGATTGAAAGGTATGATACATTTTTATTTCTGGCTGCTTTATTTGGCTACAGCAGTGCCAATATTGACAACATTCATGCTTTGAAGAACTTCAGGGAAGCCCAGGAAAAAAAACATCTGCTGAATTCAGCCCTTTTTGGCATTCCTCTGGCTGGAGTTTCATCAGCTAAACTGTTCACTTTGTCACACCTCAAGTATACATCCCAATAGGACCTCGTAAGTAAAACAACATGGCTGTACAGCAACCATGAATGCTTTTGTACAGCCACCTATTTCAGAGTTTAGTTTAGAGCTGGCATTCTAAATCCTCCTTTTATAATGGGACAATTTCAATTTTTGGATTTTGAGCTAATTATTTTATCCATCTCTTGTTTAGTAACTTTTCCCAACTTCTCTAATAGTTTGCAGCATTCAGTTTGCCAAAGGGTTACTAGCTGACATATTGGATTCCTATATCAGCACAACATATAATTTACTCCTCCAAGATCATGATTTAAATTAGGTCATGCCACTGTTACTGGAACTTGTTGTGTTATGATACCTTAATAACAAGAAAATTAGTTCAGGTTAGCCAGCTCTGATAGATAATACACTGGGTAGCTCCGTGATCCTGAATCCAAAGCTATTTTATTCAGTAATGACTGTCTAGAAAACAACAAGAAACATATCTTTCTTATATTGTTCCAGTAGTGATTATGTGTTAGATAGTACTAGAGACATACACTTTATCACTACGGAAAGCAATAAATTAATCAATGCCAATTTTCTATTAATAAAGACAGAACTGATTATATGATGCAGGAAGATCATTACAACTCTTAGGTACTTTTTAAAGTAAAGGTTACTGAACACATATGTTAAATTGCTGTGACAATATAAGAAATATAAGAAAAGTAAAATCTATTGAACCAGATGCTCAGCTTGTGTTACTTGGTGTAACTCCATTGATTTATGTTAGCTGAAGACTTGGCCCCAAATGTTTCCAATTTTTATGACAAATAATCATTGTTGGCATCAGATAGCTCCCACAAAGTTGTAATACAAGATATTAAAAAATTGTGGTAAAAGCAAACCTATAGGGAAATATTTTCTGTTAGTTAGAGCAGGGATCCATGATTCCCAGTTTTCATTTCTGACTCTGAACCACACATGAAGGGTATGATGTTTCATAGTCTTGTAGTAGGTAGGTAGTCTGGATATAGTAACTGGTTCATATGTGGTGGGCAGATAAGTTGTTTACTTGGGAACACAGTGTACATGTGTGGCTCCCTGTGGGCCAGGTGGAGTAAGGGGTGCGGGGGCTGACTGTGGCATTGAAAGGAGGAGGAGATGATGATGATGATGATGATGAAGATGCCTTTTATTTAGTTATCTCCAAGTATTTTATGCAATCTTTGAAAGAGAAGTTTTTAAATTTGCCTTTTAAAAGCAGGAAATTCACAGCTAAGTTTCCAACACCAACCTTCCTGGTATGACTTCCCATACTCCTCCTCTAGGTCAGCCCCCCACCCCTTACTCCATCTGGCCCACAGGGAGCCACAAGTGCACACTGTCTCCTCAAATAAACAGACATTTTCAACATCTTTTATTACTACTTTGTGGGAGCTATCTGATGCCAACACTCTCACATGCAGTTAAAATACACTGAACCTGGTAAAATAGAAGTCATGGACAGTCTAAACTCAGGCTGAATTATCCATGACCAGATTTTGATTACTTACGGGTTCTGAACTTTGGGGCTATGAACAGGTGCTAGGTAGTTGGCAACACTCTGCTATTTGCATATTACCAAAATGGGAGGGAAAACCCATATATATAGGAAGGGGATACCAGTATGAAAAGGATTGAGAGCCACTGCCCTTAGATTTGTTGATTTTCACTTTTTGCCATAAGTAGTCTCATTGTGAGTTCACAGGAGAAATATGTATTTCAGTTATGATTAAAATTAACTTAGTTTTCCTCACAGATCTCAACTTGGAAAGTGCACATTAACAACTCAATCTGTTTCATGTAAATTTCTGCTTTACAATTACTGTTACAGCATAGAAAATAAAATGAATTTCTTACCTGTAAAGTCTTTGTCACATTCACAAAGAAAAGTATTTGGAGTAACATTACTGCAGTTGCCATTCAGACAGGCATGAGGCTGGCACTGTCCAATTATTTCTGAACAGTTTTTACCTAGTGAAATCATAGTACAACAGTAAGGTAGCTTTTTGCGAAGAGTCAATTATATACTGAATTTTTCACACACACACACACACACACACGCACGCACACACACACACACTTTGTGAATAAAATATTAAGCTTGCAAATTTCAGCCCAAATAGTTTGTCTCACAAAAAGTTATAAGCAACTGAAAACAGTGTTGGGCAACTTTATATGCATTGCTACCAGACTCAAAAATATTAAGATACAGACATATGACTGATTCACAGCTATTGTCAAAGCTTTAATTTAGTATACATTACTTGTTTCTTGGTTATTGGAACATAGATAGCTTGTATTGGCTTCCTAGAAACTGCAAATCCTAGAAACTGCTTGAAGGTAGAATGAATTTTTTTGCATAAATTTTGCTTAACATGCAACTCACTGGAAATTACTGCACCAGTCATAAATTGCTTGTGCTTTACAGCATATGGGTCTAAATACCATATCATTATGCTTGTCACTTGAATTTTTACTATGATATTATTCACACTTGAGCAAATATTCTGTTTTGTTAACATTATGGGAGACATTTTTCCTTCACTTACACCTGTATAAGCACATCTGCGATATCTGCTGTTTTAATCTTTGTGCTCCTCCTTGCCATACAGTTTATTTAATATTAGAACTTTACTGGCAATATGAATTGATGGCAGTAGCTGAATCCTGTCCTTTACTGCCTACTAGAACGGTTAACAGTATGTTTAAATAATGCTTGAATGAATAAGCAGCTTTACATTTCAGCAGAGTTCAAATCAGTACCTTCCACAAAGAAACAGGTCTAGTGTGTTTTCTGTTGTCACACCATTTTTACTAAATTTTGGAAAATATATATTAATCTTTTCATAACTCTACCACTGTTCATAATTGGACAAATTCTCCTATTTGTGAATGCATTTGCTGATAGAATTATTGCATGGAGATAACTTAATACAATTATAACATCGATCAATGGCAAAACCTACTCAAATATTTAATTTCTTATTCTATGATCACATATCTATCACTCATTTGAGTCAGCTGTTTTGTAGGCACAGTCTTGTGTTTGGGGTAGTGAAGAACCATAACATTAAAGAGGGATCAACAGACCTTCTGGAATTCCCAGATTTGCAGACCTAGAACACAATCAATAATACCTTTTTATGGAGGGCATCTTACTTCTCTCTATACAACCAGTAATTTCTATTGGCTGCTATGCAGGAATAGAACCACAGCTTTGCCTCATTCCTGCCCTTTCTTTTCCATGCTGGGGTGCTGTAAAACCCCCGGAAAGTATAAATAGAGCAAACTTTATAATTTCTGAGGGCCTGATTCCAAATCTGCTTAAGTCAATACCAGGTTGCAGAATTATTTCAATGGACTTTGGATCATGCCCTCAGTACAGGGATTGCAATACTTCCTGACACTTAGATAGGCTATGTAAAGAGTGGGAAAGAGCTCATTTCACCTTTCCCCACAAATGTTCATCTAGGTAAGTACTGCAAAGTCTAGTCCTAAATTATTGCACAAATTTACCATAAGAAAACGTTAACTAAGTATACTGTAATCGTGTCAATAGGTCATCAGAAGCACACTGACACAGAGAGATTAATTTACCGCATTTACTTTTTTATATTTGTATCAAGCTTTTTTTTCAAGTTTACAGAAGAACATTATATTCTTCTACAAATATTGTTTATCTATTTGGGGGGGGAAAGAATATTACCTGCAAATTGTGAGGGACAGGCACATTCATAGGAATTCCCAATAGTTCCTTCTCTTGTGTCAATACAGGAGGCATTGTTCTGGCAGGGTTTACTGGCGCATGCATCAAACTCCTGGCAGAATCTTCCAGAATACTGTTGAGAACAGTGGCAGTTATATGCCTCTTCCCATACATGGCTTAAGCATCTGCCATGTCTGGAGCAAAATGGTGCATTTGAAGACTGTTGGCAAAACTGCTGCTTCACTGTTACGTTGAGCCGAAGGCCTAGGTTGCATAACAGTGGTCCTTTGGTCTGAACTTCTGCAAAATAATGAGTTCCAACTTCAAGCCACCGAGGGTCAACTTGATGCATCCCTCTTAACCTGCAACCAAAAATCAACTGATCTTGAAGAAAGTCTTTTGGGGGGCACCTAATAAATTCTTCCATGGAAACATTCCCCAAATTCATCCCATGTGACTGAAAAGATGCCTCTGAAGATATGAACAGACTATCCCCCAGCTGAAGCTGCAAGGGACATATTTGAGGGACATTCAAAGCCTGCTGTTCTAGGATGTTCCTTTCAATATTGGTATTTATATTCCAGCAATCTGTGTAGAAGTTCGAGCAGATGTTATTCATCAAAGTCCATTTCATGATGTGGTGCTTTGGTTGTGTGCGCCATTCCACACTCATTTGCCTCTCACATATTATTTGTCCATTTGCAGTGTAGGTTTGAAGAGACACCATTACAAGAATGATTGATTTTATAGTCATTGTTTAGGCCAGTGAATTTGAATTCTGTCACAATTGCATAGGTACTGAAGACAGTTTTAGAATAAGTGTCTCTTATTCACTGGGATCTGTCTGCATTTTCTGCATAAATAGCCTTTAGGAATACAAAATAGAGAAAGAATATAATCTGTTTTGCAAAATATCACTGCAACCAGAAAGCATTTGATACATTCAATACTAGTGATAAATATATCCGCAACGGGACACAGTCTGATCTTTGTTACAGCGATATGAAGCTGGAATAAATCCTCTCAAGCAATTATAATTACATCATCACAACCACAGTCTGACTCCGTCCCTTTCTCTATTACAGCTGAAGATCTGGAACCTGTTTATGTATATATCCCCTAAAACCTTGCAGTGTAAGGCAGAAAAAAACGGTGTGGAAAAACTTTGTTATCTCCATTTTAAGTTGAGGGACTGAGACACAAAGAGATTAAACAATTTGACCAAGGTAATGCACAAATTCTGTGTCAAAACTAGGATCACCCAAGTGCTAATCTGCACTTTAACCATAAAACAGTTCTTTAGTGATAATTAATACAAAAATTTAGGATAAATTTCCTGGATTTTAGAGATTAATATTCTGAAGTTTTGTAGGTCTGTATTACAGCCTCAATTCACCAGTGCACATGAGGAAGTACTTCATTCTTAGCATGTCTTTCCCTTTTCAGCAAGGCCATTAAGCAGGTCCCAAACTTTCAGCACATACTTAAGTCTCATTGAAGTAAAAGGATCTTAAATACATGCTTAAGTGTTTTGCTGAACTGAGGCCTAAACCACCAGATCCACATAGCCCCAAAGCAGGATTTAAATGATGCAGTGGGCCTTGTTCCAGCCCTTCACAAGCAGATCCACTTCATCCTGAGAGAATGAGAGTTGTTACAGAACAGAAAAAAAAAATATGGGGTTTATTCTTGTTGGAGTTCTACTGAAAGAGGAGGAAACATAGAAAAATGATGTGTAGTACCTTTAAAAATTGCCAGCAGCTTTTAGTACATGTTAGCAGTTTAATTTTTATTTTAAAAAGTAAAAACTTTTTTTTCTTCTGGTGCTATAATACTTTTATTTCCCCAGTAATTTTCTTTTTGACTCTGAAATAGTTGCTGTTCAGTGGAAATTTATGGTAAACCAGAGGCCAAGTTTTACAATAAAAAGTAATTTAATAAAAGGAACAATAGCATTTCCATTTTGATATTTGTGTTAATTGCTTTTTTTAACTTTTACTTCATGTAAATGACAAACAGATCCTTACACTTCTGTTAGAATATTTCTCAATGTATAAAGTATTTTATCTAAAACACCATGTTAAAGGAATATAAAGGTTGCAAAGTCAAGCACTCAAAATTTAGGATATGTCAGAAGTAAGATTCCTGTGCCATCATAATTTAGCCACCTCATGCATTGTTTTATGATAGAATCTTTAATTATACGATCACTTCCCCTGTCCCCTACACACAGGACTCTTGCCTCAGTGCACAAGATGGACCTATTCTGGGGATGAATCAGGGTTGTGTAATGAAGGAAACTTGTCTGTAGGGCTCCTTCCTCAGAAGTTTAGGTGTATTCAAATATACACCTAATCTTCAGGATTCCTTGTCCAAATCTTAGTCTCCAGTATACCCCATCTTCCTCCTCAGGCTCTTTATCCCAGGCTGACTCCCAGACTCCTTGTCCATTCAGTCTCAATCTTCCAGCCACCAGGCTCTTTATCTGATGTTGGCATCTCCGTCCCATACCCAACTTCCCTCATTGGCTCCCAGACTCAGTCTCTTTGCCCAACCACTCTTAGTTTCCCCACATCTAGCTCCCAGTCTCACCTCTCACCTCCTTGCCAGCTCACAGACTCAGCCTCCCGCCTCATACCCCTCTACAGTCCCTGTACATCCCTCATATCCCTCTACAGTCCCACCTCCAGGTCTGCTCTTTTCTCCTTTGCATTCAAGACAGATTCCCTCTTCCACACTGATTGGAAACTAGCAGAGGGAGCACAAGAGGATTTTTTTTTAACAACTCTCATTTCTAATGGCCAGTGCCACAGTGGCCAGCAGCAGCAATGGTAAAGAAAGTCTGTCCAGTTCCTACATCCTTAGGTTGGAACATGCTAAATACAGACAGTCTTCAGAAAATATAAATGCCAAACTCCAGGAAGTCTGTCCTGAGCATGTGTGAACTGTGATTTTCCAAATGTTCATGATTTGACCAGATTATTTTGTTTTTTCCCCTACAGAATGGCAAAAGGTACATCCCTGATATTAGGATAATTCTACTGCCAAATTTGAAGCCCTTGTTCCAAAACATGAAGGTACTAGAGCGTCTCATTGACATGGTTTCAAGATTGTTTCCCCCCATAGGAGAAAAAGCAGCATATTTTCCCCTCATCTCTTTCTTGGAAATTTCTGAAATTTTATTTCTGAATTTTTCAGATAAATAATTCAGTCTGATAGACATCTAGCATAGAAAAGTTCAGCTTGAACAGTTAAAGTTTGGGAATGTTATAAACAACTGAAAAAACTTGGCCTTATAATTGGAATTATCATGGCAACATTAGCTACGGGGGATGCTACCAGCTACATCTATAATATTTCCCCTAGACTAACTTATTTTAAAATGGAATTACAATATATTAAGTTTTCTCTTCTGAAAGAAAATACTCTGCCACTATTTGCAACAGTGCCATTCTCAAGGCCACATAAAAGATGAGGGTTCCTGCAGCTGGGTCTGTGACCTACTTAAGCAAAACTGTTTGTTATTGTGAGGTTAAGATAATCCAAAACTTGGAGGATAGGAGGTACAGATGGAGCTCTAAACCAAAGTATGAGATCTCAGTGAAAGCCAATGGGAATCTGAGATACTGAGACATCAAATCATGATTGCCAAATCTGTAACAAGAGTAGGCATGTGGGATATAAGTACTTTGAACAGTACCAGAAAACTACATGAGAAATGAAAAAAACTAAATCTAAACATACTTGGTATCAGTGAGACAAAATGGGCAGGGAGTGGGAAGTGGTGCCACTCAAAAAGAGGAACACACAAAAAGGGTGTACAAGTTATACTGGAAAACATCACAGCGAAGACCTTGATGGCTTGGCGGCCAATAAACGACAACAGCCAGGCTGAAAACAAGATATGTCAAGTGTACAAGAATCCAAGTGTATGTATCAACAAATGGAGTAGGTGACAGTGAAAAGGATATTATACAAGCAGGTGCAGCAAGTATTGGATGACTTGCGTAACTTTGACATCAAGCTGATGATAGGGAATTTTAGTGCACCAATTGGAAACAACTGTACTGCCTGGAAAGGACATATGGACACAGCAGCAGCAGAAGGCATCTGAACCAATAATGGTGAATAGCTCTGAATTCTATGGCACAAACATCCTAAAAATAGGACACGGTCTCTTTCAGCATAAGAGGATACACAATGTCATATGAAGATCACCAGACAATGTGATTGTCAACCTTATAGACCATGCTGGCATATGTAAAAATGGTATTGAAGGATATCAGAGTGAGCAGAGGAGTAGATCTTGGCTCAGATCATTATCTTTTAATGGCCATGTCACAACTTAAACTCAAAAAGAAGGACACAAAGTGTTATAGAAATACAGAAGTTAAGGACACAAAAACAGATCAGATTCTACACCATATCTCACAACTGTTCCAATATTTTACATGTGCTGATGACAGTCTGGGAGACCAGAGAGTCAAAAGGGAGTGGGCCATGAAAGAGGGTAGAAGATGGATAAATTACATCTGGAACATGGACAGGGACTAATGAGCAGAAAGCTCTGAAGGCAAAAAAGGAACAGTGCAAGACAGGCAGAAATTTTAGAGATGGTTGCACTATACAGAGAAAAATAGTATAGAAAAATGCAGGCAAAAGATAAATGTCTGGGTTGTGGAGAAGGCTACAGAAGCAGCAGCACAGAGGAAAGATTTCAAGAAACTCCACAGAATAGTGAAAGACCTGTCAGGAAGAACAAGACCACCATAGGTGGTGCCCATCAGGTACTCTCATATGCAGATGTTGAAAACTCTTGAAGAATAAGCTAGATGATGGCAAGAACATGGCCATTCCATATCAAACTGACTCAAGCTCATGATTATGCACAGATTCAAGAAAAATGTCAATGATGAGTTAGAAATAGTAGATGGACCAATAATACCTTATGAAATTAAAGAAGCCATCAACGGCTTTACACAGGTGAAAGCTCCTGAGGTTCACAGAATTCAAGCTGAGATACTAAGGTGGGAAGCAAAATTCTAATTGAGCTGCTAATAAAAGTAAAAATATGAGTGAAAGAACAGGTGCCATAAAGGGTGATCTTATTGGCTACTGTTATGTTGAATGGAATGAAGAGGCAATGGATGAAATATTATGTGAAGAACAGTCTGGGTTCCATACAGATAGCTCATGTGAGCAGATACTCAGTCTTTAACTGATCATCAAAAAAGCTACTACTTGGCAAAATTCAATCTTAATTAACTTTATTGACTTTAAGAACATGTTTGATAATATCCACAGACAAGTATTGTGGAATATTGCTAGAAGCTATGGGATAGCAGACAAGCTGATTAACATGCACAGTTTATATAATGAAAGTAGATGCACAATAAGATTAGAGACAGGCCTGGGTGAGCAGTTAGGTATTGTGACTGGAGAAGAAGTGTGTGCTCGCCACTCCTGTGCATTGCCATCTCTGGATGATGAAGTGGGTAACAAAAGGCACTGTGAACCATGTAAAAGGGGTTAGTGAAGACAATTTGCACAACCCTGACTTTGCCAACAACACTGCTTTACTAAACATGTCATCAAATGAAATGATCATGAAAAGAGAACAGGAAACAGAAAAACAACTGGGTTGAAAGTAAAACCAGAGAAAAACAGTATTATGAAAGGTAGGAAACTGGACAACAGATTCAAAGATCTATGTGGATGGCAAAAATATCAAGAAGAGTTCTGCTATTTAGAAAGAGTGATGTCATTTGAAGTTGGCTCAAATAAAGATACTCAGATACACATTCAAAAGCAAACACTCCTTTTGGAGGGATGAACATCATCTGAGCAAACAGAGGTCTCCACACCAAATTACAGGTTACATTATACCATGTAATTGTATTGAGCATGCTACTATTTGTAGCAGAGACTTAGCCACAGTCATCTGCTAACATCAAGAGATTGAAGGGGTGAAGATGATATACATGTCATGAAAAGACTAAAATACAAATGTGAGGATAAGTGAGCTGACAGAGCAGGATGTGTAAGAAGGCGCAGGTGATTGGAATATGTATCCTATATACATAGAAGATGGGAGACATGCTAAGAAAAAACATTAAAGTTGATACTTAAAGGAGTCAAAAGGAGGTGAGGAAGGCCAAGGAATAACTGCAGAAGATAGCAATACAGGGTATTGAATGCCCTGGTATCACTTGTGAAGAAGTATCACAACTAGTCAGCAATCATAATCAGTGGAGAAACTTGACTGCCTCATGTGTCAGTGACACAGGAAGAACTAAGTTCTAAGGATTCTGAATAAAGTATGTTTAATATGAACTTTTATATTGACATTTGCAATATGATTTTATTTACAATAAATAGCTAAAAGTAATGAAAGAAAATAATAGTTGCCACACAAGAACAGATCAGTGGCTTGCTTAGTCCAGTATCCTGTAAGTGATAGCAGCCAATTTTGGCTGCTTCTCAGAAAGCAAAGTTTAAAAGCACCTTATTGAACCTAATTGTGCAATAAGATTCCAGGTGGAGAAATTCCTTCTGGAATTCCTGTTGTTGAATAGTGTATTTCCTGGATCATATAGCTGTACCCCAGAAAGTATTAATATAAACATTATCCATGTGAAGGATCTCCTTCTAGACATTACAAATATTCTGCCTTTCAAATTCATTGAGTATCTTATTGTGCCTGGATGTGGGAAAGATTACTCTTACATAGGAGTCTCCCAACAACCTTACTTATCTTGGTTATTATTTCATGACTCTGCAGTACCTTTTCACCTTTGGTTGCTAATTGAGGAAGCACACAGTCTAGTGCAGGGGTCGGAAACCTCTGGCATGTGGCTTGCCAGAGTAAGCACCTCGGTGGGCCAGGCCAGTTTGTTTACCTGCCGCATCATCAGGTTCGGCCAATCGTGGCTCCCACTGGCCGTGGTTCTCTGTCCCAGGCCAATGGGGGTTGGGGGAAGTGGCATGGGCCGAGGGATATGCTGATCGTGGCTTCCTAGAATGGACGCTAAGTAATATACTTGTTTTACAATGTTAAAAAATGTCTATTGCTTAGGCCCATTCCTTTATTTTGTCTAGTCTTCTGTTCATATTCTGGTAGTTGTATGTAGACCACTTCTAGGGCACTGTGATCCTCATAGATGGTAAAGCCCCATAATCCTCCCTCCCCAGGGCCTCAGTGTTCCATTTTAGGACCCATGGGCCCCTGAGTTTTTGTACTTGGCTCCTGCACTTAGTGGCCAAGTGAATAAATTAATAGATTATCTCCTATGAACTCTAGGGCATTGCAATAAACTATGGCCCAACAGATTTTAAGGATACCAAACATTTGTTCCAGGAAAAGAGGAGGATAAATAAAGGAGGGCAAGAGCCAGGGACAAAGAGAAGGCAGGGGAACCATGGAAAACAAAGAAATGAATGACTCAAAAATCACACAGAGATAATTAAACTTTCCCTCTTGAGTACTCAAAAGCCCGCATCTATGTATTGACAAAAAGAATAGCAACAAAGCTCCACACAGACTTCATTAATTGGTGGAGTTAGAGCTTGAAGAAGAGGTTTGGTTCCTTAGCAAAATGCACCAATCTCTCTTTTCTGGGCCCTAGCAGTCTGAAGAACTGGTTGTCCCCTGAGTCCCAGTCTGGGCTAGCTGGCAGTGAGTCCTCACAGGCACACCAAGCATTGTGGCTCAGGCTCTTCTTTGAGGAGTGGGTTCTGCCTAAAGTACTCTGGCAGGAAAAGAGAAAATGGCACTTCACCTTCTGCTACAGGGAGCAACTTTGGGGCTGCTACTATTATAGCTGTTGTAACCCAACTACCTGCAGCCAGTTTTTTCCCAACAAACACTATCAGATTGAAATCAGGCTTGCTCACATGTGCGGTGGTTTCAGGCATGTGCAGGGTTTCTGGAGCCTTTAAGTGGCTGACTGGCTTGTTCATTGGGCTCCTATGCCAGTCCCCTTAGGGTATGTCTACACGGCAATTAAAAATCCATGGCTGGCCCATGCCAGCTGACTCAGGTTCATGGGGCTGTTTAATTTCAGTGTAGCCTTTGTGCTCAAGCTGCAGCCTGAGCTCTGGGACCATTCCACCTCACAGGGTCCTTTGTGCCAGGCTCTGGCACAAATGTCTACACTTCAATTAAACAGCCCTTAGCCCGAGCCAGCTGGAATAGCCCAACTTCAGGGTTTTTAATTGCAGTGCAGACACATATCTTTAGGCTGTGTGTGTCCCTTCAAGGACAGGGAAGGCAGACAATCTCTCTTTCACTTCCAGTCTTTATACTTTTGCTGGTGTCTTGAGGGAGGACAGGGTGTGAATCTAGTTTGTTCAGTCCTCTAGACTGGCAAGGAGTACACATAACTCTGCAAAAAACTAGTCACCTGCTTCAAAATTCCCATGATTATTTCCATTTTGAAATCACTCCATAACCTTTTGAACCACAAGATACTAGCAGGGGTTTGCTTCTCTTTCAGAATTGTGCCAGAGCATTCACTAATGTCATTAGAAATTATTATAGCAATTTTGCTTTTTGGAGCTGATAGGACTTTCCATCCGGGATCCCCCAAACTACCACCACGGGCCATTTCATTTTCATTAGCTCTATTATGAAGATTAAAATTCTTGACCAACATGCCTGTATTTTGACACATTCTATACTCACCAACCCATTTTTACAGATTTTCTTTATAATGAAACTGTCAAGTACTACCAAAAGAATAATATATAAAAGCAAACTTTATTGTTCCACTTTTGGAAAATGAAGTTGCCCACGCTAACTAAAGGGCCAGTTCTTATCCTTATACAAATCACTTTCTTAATTCATGTAATCTCAACTGTCTCCCTGTGACTATGACTGCCTACCCACAAACACACACTACTTCTCTTTCACCCCTTGTGCACCTACTCTTCTATTGCAAAGCATAACAAAATATGCCATAGATAAACAGCACAAAGAGACTTCCACACAACATTCTTGCCTCTCTCCAACACATTCTCCAAACAGCTCCCTCCTCCTTAGCTTGTTCCTCTCAAATATATATTTCCCCAGTTAATGCACACATTTCCTCATCAACCCAGCAAATTGCCACCCAAGTGTCAGTAATCCCCTCAAGAAACTGATTAATTGATTTCAATGAAGACTGCAATCTTTCCAATGCTTCAGGGTGCTAAAGGTAACATACTGTCACACTCCCTTATGCATATGCATAATTCTGAGGTTTCATTATCACTTACAAAGTCATGTTTGTGCAGTGGTATTTACAATATGTAAAACTGCTGAGCCATTTAGTAAATAAGTAATCAGTAACATTTCAAAAGATGTTTCCTTCTCTGTTTCCCTTTGCATAGTACAATGATAATATTCATACATACGCCTAAAACAAAAGGCATTGTGGAAGTATTTAAACTATTGACATGGGGAAAGAGCTAGTTTGTAAAAGCAACAGAGAAAAAAGAGGAAGGTAAAATTCAAGGAAAATATAAGCAAGGAGGGCATAAACTAGTTCATCAGTGATGCCCGCATAGGGGAAGATGGGCTACTGGGTCCATATACTGGTCCAAGGAGGGTTTTCTTGGAGAGCCCAGCCAGCAGTCTCTTCACTGATCCCAGAAAGACTGTTTTATCCCAGGGTTTCCAGTGCAGCCTCTACTATTGTAGCAGTGGTGGTGCAGGTTCAAGCCTATATTAGAATGTTCATGTTCAGGTATTTTGCAATGCTGCAGAAGAAAAATGGCAGTTTTTAGAGTTTCTCTTTCAGCCAAACCTAAACAGAATTTAACAAGACAAAGAAAAGGCACTTATCTGTCTCCAAGGCTTTCTTCCTGCCTAATTACAAAGGCCTGCTTCAAACTATGGAGGTATTATAAGAATAATTTATAATCACAACTGTTAGGCAATTCTATCATAGGCGTCACTTTTTATTATTCTGAAGTCTTCAAAAGATCTGATAGTCAGCAATGTTGCAACCATGCAAAGTAAATGTGATATGCGACAATGAGTCCTGTGGCACCTTATAGAATAACAGAAGTATTAGAACATAAGCTTTCATGGGTGAATACCCACTTCATCAGACGCAGGTATTCACCCACGAAAGCTTATGCTCCAATACTTCTGTTAGTCTATAAGGTCCACAGGACTCTTTGTCGCTTTTTACAGATCCAGACTAACATGGCTACCCCTCTGATAAATGTGATATGTTACCTTTCTGATTTGCTAGAATTTTACAAGTGATTTGTGCTTATTTTGCACCAGGTGTAATTGACTACTCTAGGTGGAAGGCAGTGAACAATCCGTCTCAAGCTCTTGTAAAGGTTATAGCATATTCACAAGACAAATTGATGATGAACATGGATGATGATAAAGGGCACTGCTATTCTTTGAGGCTTTCATAGAGTGGTTCTTCTGATACATTTCTTTAAGCAGTTTGCCTTGTTAATGATGTCTGGGGAGGGAGGCAATATTTTTAACTTGAGCAGGGATCAGAACTCTGTTTACCACATCACACTAACTTTGCTTTGAATGTTTAAAGTCGAAAATAGATTATTTACTTATTTCAATACATCCAATACAAAATTCCGAAAGTCTATATGTAATTCTGAACATCCTTAAAAGATTTGCATGCAATGACAAACCATATGGGCAGCTCAAAAACTACAAGAAGAGTCTAAATATAAAAGAGAACACTAAGGAAGAAGAAAGTGTTACATTAATTACTTTTCATGCACTATGTTGGGATGTATATGTGGGTCTCCAAACCATCTGAGTGTTATTCTTACAGCCAACCACTGAGTCTGCTGCTGAGTTTGCTCGGTTGACATTGCTTTTTCTGACACTTCTTGATAATATATTTCCACTGTGGTCCAAAGGTTATCGCTTGTGTTACTGATTTCATTATTAGTTCAGAAACACATTGTATTATTAAACAATACTCAGCGATGCACCTTAGGTTTGCCTTCTGTTTCTTGTTTTACTTTTTTCTGTCATGTTGAACATCCATGTGTTGTAAATACAGTTTGCTGCACTTAATACAAATAAGTTGTGACTTATGAATAAGACGCTGTACTTTTCAAACTCTTAAGAAAATAATTTTGCACATGTATTTTTCTCTCCTCTCACCTACATTACAAAGGTATAAGGATTATATTTCAGCATATAGATTTGAACTTAGGCTAAAAATGGCACTCGGCAATAATATTCTCTCTTTTCTTTTCCTTTGGTGTTGTCTAAGAACTGTGTGAAGATAATTTAATGCCTGCTTATTTCTTACTGACTCTTCTGTAGTATTTTTACCTGTACAGATTTCAAGTAGTATATAAAGATTTCTCCTGTCAGGAGAAATGTTTTTGATAAAAGTTAGAATAATCAAAAATGAGTTTTGATCCCAGCAATTCTAACAAGTTAATTATATTATAAATGTTCATAATAATAGACTATCCAACATAGCCAACCACAAAACTAATCAGATATTCATTCAAAGTCTGAGTCTAAGCCCACTGGACTCCATGGGAATCTTTCCACTGACTTCAATGGGCTTTGTATCAAGGCCTCAATGAATTACGAAGAAAAATAAATCCTAAAGAAAAGAATGATGAAATGTAGCATAGCTCTTGGCACTGTATTACAGCGACAGTCGGTTATTGAGTGCTGGCAGCAAATTCTCATTTGAATATGTTGTTATAGCATAAAAATTCCAGATAAAAACCTATTTGTTTGTGAATAGAGAGGTAAGAGTTTGTAGTAAATCCCAATCCTCATCTCATCATCACAAAGTTTGTTTCAAAGATGCCACTAAAACTTATTTTAAAGATTAAATATTTTATCTCCTTTTTGTTATAGGTAAAAGCATATAGTATTTTAAATGTTAGTTAGAATTTGACAGGGAAAAATACCAGTTGTACGAGGATCAATGGTTTTAATTTCTGTTTTTAGAAGTCTAAATTTTTGTCTATTAACTGCATTTTCCCATACATCTCAGTAATTATTAAAACTAATAAACTCTACAAAATTATTTTAATCTTTTTCAAAAAGTCTGACCATCTCTTGTAAACAAATGATGATATGACAAACCACTCTTCCTACTGAGCCTTCTTGCCTCAAAATTTCCAGATGTTAGTAAAATAAAAACATTTTTTCTCTGGGTAAAGAGGTTTCAAATTTCACTTTTGAATTATTTTTCCTTTAAAAGAGATGCAAGATCCTGATTCAGCATGTGGCTATATTTAAGCATGTGAGTACCCACATGGAAATCCTTCAGACTGAAATTAGAGATTACTTACAAAGCTAAATTTAGGCACATGTCTAAGCATCTTGTTGATTCAGTGCTCAAAGACTATGTCTTTCAGGACCCTGCTTTAAAATTAATATCTGAAATTTGGAGGCCTTGTATTTCATTTATTTATATCTCAAAACTTCGATGCATATCTCTTGATTATTATATTGGAAACTCAATTTTTTAGGTCAGTTTTAATCTGACCTTGTCCTTTAAAGAGGTCTATGATCCCTCTCAGTTTGTTCCACAGATATTTGTAGTTGTTAAATCTGAGGTAAAATACCATCGAGTTTTTGATCTACTGTTTGAATTAACTTATACATTATGTTAAAAGTAACCCTTCCCAATCAGAGCTAAATAAACTAAGTCTAACAGCTAAACTAAACCTATATGATAGGGAGGATATGATCTCAAAGAGCAAAGGTCTCTTTGACTAATCCAGTCACTACATATATAATAAATTAGTTTAGTTGCCTAGTCAGTGCGAGTTCTAACATGATTTCTTCTTTCTTGATGTCATATTAGCCAATGAAGTGTTTTGGTTTTGGAATTAACATGAAATATAATGTAACTTTTATATTAAAAATTGAAAAGCAGTCCTCATCAAAAATATGGCAGAGGATGAAAAGTATAATGGCTTGATGTACTATCATATAGCATAAAATTGAACAGTGAACAAACTATTAATTAGAAACCATGGTAAGTATTACAATATAATAGTATTTAGTATAAATTGTAAGACATTTCAGGACCACATTTTGGGCAATTATATTATACTTTTAGAAATGCTGAGGCATGAGACCAAAAGCTCAATGGCTTTAACCACCCAGAAAATGTAATAATTGCTTGGAATATATTGTCTGGTGTGCCCTATTGCTATTTTGAAATGCAATTTATGTGTAATAGTAGAGCAGTCACATCCATGCATTTATGAGATCAAATTCCATGGTGTTTGAATCAGAAAGCTATTTCATAATATATATTAAAGACACTTTATTATAATAATCCTCTAGCTGTAATTATTAGAAAGAAATAAAACACATAATCTAGACTGGGGTCCCCAGACTTGGTTCGCGGCTTGTTCAGGGTAACCCTCTGGCTGGCCGCAAGACCCTTTGTTTATCTGAGCGTCAGCAGGTACAGCAACTCGCAGCTCCCAGTGGCTGCAGTTCGCTGTTCCCAGCCAATGAGATCTGTGGGAAGTGGTGGCTCGGCCATCAAAGGTAAACAAAGCATCTCGTGGCCCGCCAGGGGCTTAACCTGAACAAGCCGTGAACCAAGTTTGGGAAACCCTGATCTAGACCATTTTTAAAGTAAAGATTAAATAACTCTGCTCCCTCTCCTGCAAAGATCTGTGGTTTCCATAAAAACAGAAACAGCACATGCAGCATCTAACTCACAGACCATAAAGATATATTTAGACTGCCATCTGAACGTATACACACACATTTTCATTTTATATGAAAATTGAATGTCTGTAAAAGTTGATGACCATGGAGAATCTCCACCTTATTCACAAAACTGGCAAAGGGCTTCCAATAGCAACATCAACTTTCCCGATATTTGCTACACAATGGCATCTGACATAATACAGTTATTTCCTTTCGTCAGTGTATGGAAGTTCTGTTGTACTGTTGCTACTGTTTTTTAATGGCTATTGCTTTACAGAATGGACAGCAACAATTCAAGTATCTTCACATAGTTCTCCTAATGTGCTCCAACCAACCCTGCTCTAGAGTAACAATCTCTAAGAGAGGGAAGCTAATTCAGTTTCCATACCCACCTGCCTTTAGCCCTCCTGATGGAAGTGTCAAAAAGTGTGACAATTAATGTCAGTTGTGATGATGGTTTTATTTGTTTCCTAATTTTCAGATGTGCCCAATATATCTCTGGGTGCAAGTTCATGAAAATAGAGAAAAAATGAACACTCACCTCCCATAGATGAGAGTTGATATCTAATTAAGCACACACCCTTATTTAGATGCAATAAGTATCCTCTAGCATTTTCTCAGACTACTTCGTGTACAAGCATTCTTATTTATGAAACACTGTTTAATACATTTAATCTGTTGACTTGCATAGCACACAGCAATACTTTGGCTAGAATATAGGGTTTAAATGGGCATTTCAGACATTCACAATTACTTTATTTGGATGACTGATTGAATATTTTAATTCACTATCTTAGATCTCACAATAGTATTACTGCTACATTTCCATCTGTGATATCCAATGGCAATGTACTATTTTTGCTTGTTATGATCTTTTATCTAGAATTAACTGTCAGTGTCTCTTAAATCCCCTGTATGTCTAGCAGAACTGTTCTTAATATTCCTGACTCATGCTTTATTATTACTTAATAATTTTGCTTCTTATTTTGCACGCAGCAAAACTATTTATTAAACAGAAAATGGAAATAGTTTATCAGTTCAGAAACATTACATTTCCACATACTATAGAAAAGCTGGCAAAATTTCAGTGCTCCTAGAGCAGGTGTTCTCAAACTGGGGATCGGGACCCCTGAGAGGGTCACAAGATTATTATATGGGGGATTGCGAGCTGTCAGCCTCCACTCCAAACCCCACTTTGCCTCAAGAATTTATGATGGTATTAAATACATTTTAAAATGTTTTTTTAATTTATAAGGGATATCACACTCAGAGGCTTGCTATGTGAAAGGGGTCACCAGTACAAAAGTCTGAGAACCACTGTTCTAGAGTATGTGATACTCCCAATAAATAATTACACTTTATTATTCTGTAATCAGATACTCTGGTGCATTGTATTATGTAGAAAATAGATCTAGAGAACTCTCTAAATTTCCTGTTCCTGGGTGTGATGGGCTGAACCTAAGGCACCACCTCAGATGTTGCCTCTATGGCCCATCCATCAGCCCTTTGCATGCTCTCCTCCTTGCTGCCTCCTTCCCCAGTTCCCCCTCTTGCTGTTCCCTCCCCACTTGGCCCTTTCCTCCAGTCCCACTACTCCTCCGAATCTCCCCAACAGGATGTGTCCTGTTCCCAGTGCAGAGAAACAGTGTAGTGGGAGCGCTCACTACACCTGCAGACTGCCAGGTGGTCTCCTTCCTTCCCCTATTGCCTCTTGCCCAGCCGGCACCCCTAGAAAGCCCAAGACCCTTCCACAGAGGGCATTGCCCAGGAGGAGCCAGGCCTGGCATTTGCCAAAGCTACTTGGAGCTCCGTACAGCGCTGGCACAGCTGACCCAGATCCTGGCCCCAGGGAGCATAGGGCTGCTCCGTCCCCTAGGCACTCTTCCCTGCTGAGCCACCTCTGGCCAGGCTCTGCTGCCACTGAAGCCCTTACAATCAAGTTCCCAGACTGGTGCACAATCCCTCCTTAGGGCTTTACCCTGTCCTGCCCACACTGCAGCCAGGGAAATTCTGGTGTTAACCCTCCATGGCAGAAGTCGAGGGAAGGAGGGAGCACACAGGGTCCCTCCATGCATTGCTTATGGGTTCATTCCCATAATGGTCAGAGAAAGGGATTAAGAGCCAACTAGTTATATCTGTGGCAGCTGGGCCATAATTAACTAGTTGCTCCTCAGCCAGAGAGGTGGGAATCCGAGCCTCATAAAAGGAGTCAATTTACAGTGGAGAAGCATGCAAGCAGGCAGAACCACATTCCTTTGTCTAGGATGAAGCAACTTAAGTCCTGATTGCCAAATACCTTTTAAGAACACATTTGCAGCACATTTTAACAATTTTTCAAATATCACCCATTCACACACCATGCAATAATACTGTGTTGCCAGTTTGTATGGATACCTTACAGGACACTTTTTAGATACAGATTAACAACAGTGAGTTGGGGTACACAGAGCTGGTCAAGCAAGCTGAAGCTCACTGCTTCATACTGGTGAGCCCCTTGCTCTTGGCACTGAGGTATCACATCATGGGTTCTAAGACTTGTGAACAACAGGAGCTAGCTTCACTCCAGCCGTTCCCACAAACCCTTGAGAGACCATCAGGCAGCAATCAGGAGCTATATGATCAATCTAGCCATATGAAAAAGAACTGCACCTTATGGAATGTGGCTATCAGAAGTACTATTATAGCTAAGTTTGTGGAATGGGAGGTTTCCATAACAGGGGTCAAGCCCTGCCATATATAGTCCTCGTTAGAGTAGGAGACAGGGTGGTAAAGGGCCTGGTTGTCTCCTTCTGTGGACAGACATTAGGCCAGGGGAACAGTCTTCCATTAATAAATGTGGACATACATTGGCTGACACACAGTTCTTGCATGCACATCGAGACCTGCAGGTATCTGACAGCAGAGGTGGACACTGAAGTAGGGCCAGCTTTGGAGGTACCTAAATGTAACATTTTATTTTTGTGAAATTAAATGTCATTGCATTGGAATTTGAGTCTTCAAAGAAAATGAACTTGTGTCTGACAGTACACATACAGAACTCAAAGGGAATGTTTGAACCAATGCCAATGGAACCAAAAGATGAGCATATATTACTACATTAGTCTGCTCTAAATAAAAATCTGGGAACCTTTAAACATTGAACTGTCTAGCTAAGTAAGATCTTGACAAAATAGACATGAAGGCAAGGAAAATATGAACTTTAATTGTCACATCCATAGCACCCTTTGATGATATAAAAGTTTGAGAGGAAGGGGCCAAAATATCCCCCACCATCACCAGAAATAAAATCGTTATGTGAAAGAAATAGTAACCTTCTGGACCTCTATTAGTTCAATTGATGTCATGTCTTCAGTCTTGAAACTTGCAATACTACTGCGTGTGTGAATATCACGTATATTAGGCTGGATAGGTTTTTAGATGCATAGCAAGATGAAGGTTTTACCCTGAAGAACTTCCAAACTAAACTGTGTCCTCATTTCTTGCGTAATTAATAACAATCAGGAAAGACTTGTGCAACGCTGCACCTTCCTACATTTGTAGGACTAGCTAATATAGACGCAGTAGGAGATGAAATGCTGTGCTTCTCAGTTGATTGATATGACTCCAGATCTCACTGATGCTGTCCATTTGAATCAAGGATATATATTGCAAAGGTTCATCTCTGAAATCCCAATGTGATAATATGAATGCCCACTGCAGTCCCCACATCCTTTATACTGCCAACTTATGTGGAAAACATTGAGAGTGTGAGGCAAACTCACAGCCAAATCAGGGCTGCTCTCTCAACTGGTTTGGTGAGTCCCTAGATGCCTTCAAGGAGCAGTGGGCACTGTCTGGGGCTCTCTGCTTAGTGTCCCCCTCTGGCTTCCTGCTTTTGACCCTGTGACCATCAATCCCATTCCTGTTTTATCATTAATTGTCCCCCATATTTTTCAATACCTGGATCCAGTAGCTCCTCCCCTTAGGCTGAGGGAATAGGCCTTTAGATATGGACAGCCTTGTGCCCAACCACTCTGGGAATTCAGTAGATGCCGTGAGTCAGCACTCAACAGAGCCTGCACTGAGTCAGCCCTCAGGCATGCAGCAGCAACCTATCAATCACTGAGAACAGCCTTGGTGATCTCTATGCTCAGGTATATCCACAACCCCAGGAGAGCTGCAAATCAGTCTGAGCAACAGTCCTACCCAGCCATGAACACTCCTGCTGCCCTGCAGCACATCAGACTCCAGAGACTTCCAGCCTGCTCCTGCTCTGACCTTTGCCCCAGCTTTGCCTGAGCTGTGTCCCAGTATTATCCTTTCCTTGCACTATCCTCTCTCTACCCTTGTCACTGACTCACTCCAGCCTTGCTTCTGCCTCCTGATTCCCCCGCTCCCCAAATTCTTGGACTCTGTCTATTCAGTTTTTACCTTTGTTGTGTATTTGGACTGTGGCTTTAGTACCAGCTTGTCTTGTCTTTGGGCTCTGACCACCAGGCTTTGACCTCTGGCCTGCACCTGGACTCTGGCTATGATTCTGATTTGTCTAAGGACTCTCAACTTAGTTTTGACCCTGGCCTGTCTCTGGATTTCAATTCCAGGACTGCCCTTGGCACAGTCATCTCAACTCTATGCCTGGTTGCCACCCACACTCCAAACGCTAGCCCTGATTATTGAAGGTGATGTCTGACAGATCTAATTGTGCAAAATGCTGAGATGTAGTGTTATAATAAGAAAAAACTATGATCTGATTCCACCCAACTGGAATGGTGTGGAGGCATTATGTGTCAAACAAACACTCCTGGGGCCAAAATGTCCCAATATCTGCACGACGGTTGCTGCTAATAACTGCTTACCACCAAATCTTTCTTTTGTAGCCCATCTGACATGAATCAGTGTAGATTATGAGATCTTCAAAATAATCTGTATCTACAAGTAGGATTTAATGGCTTGTCTTTGCAGAATTCCAAGGAGGGCATCTAACACATTAGAGGAAGATGTTTAAGCTGAATTGTGCCCAGCGTGGTTCATATGTATCTACATCTTCAAACATAAATGTATAACAGTAGCCTTACAGGGTCCTAGGCACATTTTTGTTAAGTGACAAAACATGGCTAACTCGATAAAGAATTAAATTTTACCACAGGCGTGCTAATCTATGCATAGGAACAAGGTTTCTTGATAAAATTGCCAAATGGTCAGGTTAAAGATGTATTTCTTTTAATCCTCTTGCCAGCAACAAGTATTATGGCCTACGTTAAGGTGTTTGAGATTTAATATCGACCCCTTGAAATGGCCCAAATGGTGAGATTAATTGTTGGATTTCTTTTAACAGTGCAAGAACACTGGCATATCATTTCAAAGGTGCTGATCTTGAATGAAAAAGTTGGATATGATTAATAAATTAGATAAAATTAATCCATTCAATTAAATTATCTCCTTTTTAAAACATAACATATTGAATATTGAAACTAAGTTCTACATTTTTCTTTAGCTTCCCAATGGAATTCACTATAAAGATGAAGAGAGGGAACATCCAGGACATTTTAGAAGTTTGGGACAGGCACCATCGTTTTGCTGATTTTGTTCGGCACCTAGGACAATGGCATCTTGGTCATTGAGTAGAGCTTATAGGTGCTATGGTAATAAAATTAATAAAAAAGTTTATAAAATTGCATGTTCTAGTGCTAGAATAGGCTAAGTTTTCTAATGCACAAAAATGTTTTTAGTTGTGCTAAATGGAAACAGGTAGAAAAGCAACCTACCTTTCCCTGGGGCATTTTGTCCTCAACACCTTATAGAATTCAGGGCAGACTGGAAAAAAATCCTTCTAATCCTGACTCATATCTCAAGAAATCAGAATTGTGTGACTGTTTCAGTACTAGCTTTCAGAAGGGGCTCATCAGTCATTAATAGATAAATGAAACTGATGTTTAGAGTCACTAGGGGTTGATATAGGTCATGTGTCAAAAAAACAAGTGTGAATAATCTGTAAGGTGCACTGCTAAATACACTGGTACATTGACAGCAAACAGGTTCTTCATTCCAGACTTGATGTATCTTTTCCATTAATCAGTATACTGGTTGGGATTCTGAGCATATTAAGCTTTCAAATCATTTGTAGGCAGAGAGTTTGAGACAGATGTGAGAGTCCGTGGCCATTTTACCTTATTTGCATCATGTAAGATGAGGACCACTTTGAGCATTTAGTCTAATTATTCTTCCAGCTATAATGAATCAGTTTCATGGCTATCCCCCCACACCTCCCACCCCCAGCCCACCAGTGGATTTAACAATATTAGATTCATTGAATGGGGTGAACATGTCATTCCAATAGACACGTGGTCCCCCATCCATTGCCGCAACCTTACCAGGCTACCTGAAGTAGCTCTGTTTGTGGCGGTGCTCGTACTTCGTTGGCTCCTTAGGTCAGGGGGACGGGAGGTAGCACAGCGTCTCTACACCCAAGCCCATGTCCTAAACCCTTCTGTAGTCTGCACAGAGTGGCCCAATGGCCTGAGTCCATCTAATTCCCCTCCCCGAGTGGGGTAATGCAGTCTACTGGCTGGAGTCCATACAATACACCCCTAGGGCAGTGGGGTCAAATGGTAGGAGTTCATATGGTAGGTGGGGCCAGCACCTCTCAAAGGAGGGTGGCAGAGGTAGGGAGATCTGGGCCCACCTACTCCACCGGGTCCTGACCCAGGGCCCTGTTAGTGGCAAGTTCTTCTCACCAGTGGTCCAGTGGGGATCCTCCCAAAACATGCCAGCCTGAATGGTCTCAGCACCATCCCCCTTTAAGAAATCCCTGGGCCACTTCCCATCATGTTCTCAGATTCAGCCAGGTCCACAGCATCCTCAGCTTCCCCTCTGCAGTGCTGCTGGGCATGTCTGACCTTTGCATCTCGGTGTGCGAGCCTCTCTTCTGCTGGAGATGACGAGCCTTCTTCCCCTCCAGTGGTCCAGCCCTGACTGAGCAGCTCTGCAGGCTTTTATACCTGACTTCCAGGTGGAGCATGCCTCACAGAGCCTCAGGGGCGTGGGTTCCTTTGCTAGGAGGGAAGGATTAACCCCCGTTGTACCAGCGAGGGGCCGATCTGCCCTGTTGCACTGTTGCATAGTCTTTTTAATACATTTCTTCAACATTTCCTGGACAGAGAAACTCTTATGACCTCCTGCATATATTAGTCTCGAGAAAGAGATCAGAAAAAGGAAATTGAAACAAATACATATACAGATGTACTACCCCCTTTCAACCAGCACCAGACCTGAGGGTGTGGATTTCTAGATGCTATTGACAGAGCTAGCATTAAGAGTATAGTATTCAGCCATGTATGGTAAAGAGTAGACAAAGACATGTAAAAGGACACGAAGAATGAGGCAGTGATACCAGTAGACAGAAACCAGTCAATCATGTAGAGTCTATCTGAAATCGGGTTAAGGAGGTAAGCAAAATTGCTACTGGAAACAATCTGAGTGATCAAGTTGATCTGTGGAAGCTGATCACTTTCAGGAGGAAGTAACTGTGATCCAAAGCCCACTGAAATTAATGGGAGTTTTTCAAGCTCTAAAAGTAGTTTGAATACTCAAATATATCTTCTCAGTCCAGTTGCTGCTGCCATACTAAAAACAGGCAACATAACCACATTCTGAAGACTCACAGCACCAGTGGCTACTTACTTTCAAAGTATCTGAGGACTTCAGAGACATGGAGATAGACCTTAAAATGGTGAAAATTTGTATAGTTCCATTTACTTCAATGGAGCTAATACAAGTTATGCCAGCAGAATATCTGTCCCAACTGACTTTCCAGAATAGGCTGTTGTAGAATTCTGTATGGCAAATTCAGGTCTGTCAAAGGCACTACCAAGAACCTATTTCCTCTTTATAAATTGTTTATAAATGATAAAGAGATGATAAAGAGAGGTTACAGACCTAAGTACCAGGTGTTATAAATGCACATCAATAGGAAGTGATACAGATGGTTATACGCAATCTGCTGGATTCTATTAAATTAGTTAACTATAGTTAACATTTATATTAATCATTAACTGTTCGCACTATGTTTATATGGAACCTTAGTATAAAGTATTCTAATTTTTCCTATGACATTTCTTTTTTCACCATTGTAAGTCTAATAATTGATTAGATTTGCTTTATGCCTATAATCCCAAAAAATATCATGTAATATTGGTAATCAGAAATACTTTAATATAATAGTAATTGCACTAAAGGACTTTAGTCCATGAACAGTATTTAATTGAGATTCATACTGGTTTTACTTTACACTTGCCTCTTAAGGGCACATCATGAGTTATTTTAAGTTTCTCCAAGCTGAGTAAAGCCCATTTTTAATGTAGCACAGGAACCAACTATTGATGCTGTATTGCTACAGCCATACATATTTCATAGCATATATTGATGTAAGAATAACATTTGCTTCACTGTAGGTCTGTGTTCTACGGCCTTTGCATTCTGGTTATTTTTCTCTGTATTCTAGCAAAGTCCTTGCTTTCCCCTCACCCTCTTCTATTAATAGGTAGTCAAGTATCAGAGGGGTAGCCGTGTTAGTCTGAATCTGTAAAAGCAGTTTTTTTGCTGCAGGATGGCCACCTTAAGGTCTGCTACAGTGTGGCCAGGGAGGTTGAAGTGTTCTCCTACAGGTTTTTGTATATTGCCATTCCTAATATCTGATTTGTGTCCGTTTATCCTTTTCTGTAGTGACTGTCCAGTTTGGCCGATGTACATAGCAGAGGGGCATTGCTGGCATATATTACATTGGTGGACATGCAGGTGAATGAACCGGTGATGGTGTGGCTGATCTGGTTGGGTCCTGTGATGGTGTTGCTGGTGTAGATATGTGGGCAGAGTTGGCATCAAGGTTTGTTGCATGGATTGGTTCCTGAGCTAGAGTTACTATGGTGCGGTGTGCAGCTACTGGTGAGAATATGTTTCAGGTTGGCAGGTTGCCTGCAGCAAAAAAACTTTAGGACCAGACTTCAAAGAGAAACTGCTGAGCTTCAGTTCATCTGCAAATTTGACACCATCAGCTCAGGATTAAACAAAGACTGTGAATGGCTTGCCAATTACAGAAGCAGTTTCTCCTCCCTTGGTTTTCACACCTCAACTGCTAGAACAGGGCCTCATCCTCCCTGATTGAACTACCTCATTATCTCTAGCTTGCCTGCATATATATACCTGCCCCTGGAAATTTCCACTACATGCATCTGATGAAGTGAGTATTCACCCACGAAAGCTCATGCTCCAAAACGTCTGTTAGTCTATAAGGTGCCACAGGATTCTTTGCTGCTTTTATTAATAGGCAATTTTCCATTTGGCACATTTTGCTTCTAAAAAGCTGGCTTTTGTATTCTCATCACATAGTTCTTGCAAGCCTCTTTTAATTTCCTTTCTTTATTTTTCTCCTCTCCCCCACCTCCATATATAGCTTTTAATAGTGTTTGTGAATGTATATTCATATATATATATTAGTTGTTGCACTCTCCCTATCCCTTTGTAGGCTTTGCCTTAAGTGTGCAGCTTTCTGACTTTGTTCTATGGATATATTGTATCATCACACAAGGATACATTTAAAACACATTAGAGGTCTGACTATAAACTCACAAAGCCAAGAAGTGTCAGAATTAAAGCTGAAACTCTGGCCTGATATATGCCCTCATAAATTAAATCCAATCCTTCCATTTATCCTCCTAACTAATTTCTTTCCCCCTGACCATACTTGCATTTCAACTGAAAAAATGATTATAATCCTTTAAGCACAAAAGACAAGTACTTTAATTGAAATTCTTTCAAATTCACATTGAAGCTATCCAGATAGCCATCCAGAGAAGATGATGAGGACTACCTCATCCTGTCCTGTAGTGTCCTCTCTACTCAAGCCTTATTGTATGACTTGAAATATATAGTAATTATAGTCAGCAAATAAATTTCAGTGGGGTTATGAATGAGTGCAGAAGTCCAGTCACATGCAGTTAGTTTCAGGACTGGAGACTTATTATGTAGTTTTATAGATTTAGGTCCTGATCATGCTGCATTTGTATAATTTTACTTTGGTGATTGGTCCCATTGCAGACAGGATTGGGCCTTCAGTTCTATCTTTGTATCTTTCCAAATTAGCATTCTATCATACCTCCCTGTCTCAATAAGGGGAGGTTTAGTTGGACCAGCTGGGGTGATGGCTAAGTCCTGTGAGAGATCATTCCTAAACATGCTATAACTGAACCAGTCCTTCTGCCTCAAAGTGCACATGGGGAAAAACGTGCTTGGAGGATGTGATAAGTTCTCTGCTGTCCCTCTTTCTGGGCCAGCTGGCTGTCCCAATAAAGTGCAGAGAGGCTTCCACTTATGCAGCACCTGTGGCTTTATTTATACACACACAGTTCTCCCACCATGAGTGCTGACCTATATATAAGGCTTGCAGGGTTAGTTCCCTGTTCTCCTGCAGCCAGCCCACAGCTAGGAGACTGACCTTTCCCTGGCTGGCCTTTTCTTCTGGCTTTCAGCCCTTATAACTGTTGGCTTCTCAGGCTCACAGGTGGAGCCAATCCTCAGGCCAGGCATCAGATCTATTTCACCAGTCCCAATCTACTTCTCTTGATTGGAGCTGGCTGAACAGGGGTAATTAGGTGCTTTTTCACCAGCATCCTGCTACAGGGCAGTTGTTCTGTCTCCCATTAGACGGCTCAGGGGAAATAGGGAGCTGATCAGCACTCACTCCCAGCCTCTCCCACAGCAGCAGCAGGTCCAAGGTGGGACTGGGGTTGATGGGGAGAGGCATCTCTCCCCACCACAGCCTGAGTGACTGTGTGGTGCTTAATAGGCTGTGCATCTTAGAGGGAATTTAGCTTCCTAACTCTGATAGCCCCCGAACAATTTGCATGTTGAGTTTGAGTTCTGAATGAGTGTTGCAGTGCTGTGAACTTCAGCCAGCTTAAACCAAAGAAGCCCCTTTACTGTGGTTTTGCCTCTGAGTGGGGCAGGATCTTCTCCTGGATCCTACCATTTGCAACCGCAACTTTCCTTCAGAAGTTCAAAGACTCCTTTTATGGGGAGGAGGACTTAATGAGAGACTCCAGGAGCTGCTCTGTTTCTCTCTCTTGTGGGTCCCAAGCTCAAAGCTCCATGCTGAAACTAAAACTAGTCTCTTTGTTTCTGTGTCAGGTTATCCTCTCTAGTTGAGGGGTGGCTGTGTTTCCCTGTCTCATCACTGACCCAGGAAACTGCTTGTCTAGATCACCTCATGCAGAAGCCTCCCTGTTGGCCTTAACAAAAGTTTCTAGTCCTCACCCTTGACTCCAAGCTTGGGGGAAATAGTGTCAGAGGGCTTTGGAAGCCATTTCAGTTGCAGTCCTTTGACTAGGGCCCCTAGAGCAAATGTCCCCAGACTGTAGGGTGCACCTCCATACGATGGGCACGAAGGAACATTTGGAGGGGTATAGTGGGTCCTGGGCCTGCTCCCATGTGGAGCAGGGAGGGAGTGCCTCCCAGCCCCACTCTGCTCCCAGCTTTGCTCTGTCCCCAGTTCCTAGCCCCGCATCTGGCCCCACCCCCAGCATCAGCCTCTGGGCATGGCTCCATTCCCAGCTCTGGCCTTGCTCCTAACCCCAGACCTTCCCCTAGCCTCAGCCCCCTTGCCCCTGTCTGCCTGTCCCCCATGGAGCTGCAGCCCCACTCCAGCCCCAGATCTGGGTTATAGGGGTAAAGGGGGCTGGGACCCTGAAAAGTTTAGGGACCACTGCTCTAGAGGCTCAGGCTGCCACTCCAGGAGCTGGCAAACTGCAAGTGAGGGTTACACTTGGAAGACTGTATCTGTGTTCAGTGCATGGCTAGAACATTGATTGAGCTGTGGACTGTACACTGATGTGGTTCTGTGTTAATTAATAAATTACTGATTGGTTAAGAGTAACCAAGTGTCCAGATTTGAGAAATACTGTCCAAGATAAAAGTTGACCTGAAACAAACCTAGCATTATATTCATCACCTAACACTCCCTGGACTCAATACCATTAGATTCTTTTATAATGTTAGCTATAACACATCAAATTGGCAAATTCAGGTTGTTAGATTTCAGCTTTACAAATCTAATGGGTACCTTAGCAAATCTATAAAACTATATAGCCTTTCATGCTTATACTTGGTACCCTGTCTTAGATGATTCCGAAGTGAGCTGAGCCCTAGGGGTTAGGCTGAAGGAGGTCTATTCCAAGTTACTGGTTATATTATGCATGCCTAGTAACCCCACACTAGCCCCAATTAAGTGGCTGATATGTGAGAGCAGATGTGTACATACAGCTTCTCCCCCTTGTCAAATTAACAAATTGTGGCCAACAGTTTAAATCCATCCCTGTGTCTTTCATTCACTTGCATGTTCTCATCAAAGAACTGTTGGCTCTATTAGAGTATAATGACATATTAGTTTAATATTAGGGGTTAGTATCAGTACATTATTTAATTATTTTAAAATATATTAATACTAGGGCTGGAAGCAAAACAAGCTTTTCATTTTATAAAAAAATCAAGGTTTTGACATGTGATTTCCTTCTGTATAGGAACAAAAAAAAATAGCCTTTTCCATTTTTTTCATGAAAAAAACCAGAGAGAAGCTAACAACCCCATAATTAGGGCACTCACCTGGGATGTAGGAGACCCACATTCAATTCCTTGCTCTGCTTGACTCAGAGCAGTGACTTGAACCCATATCCCAGTGAGCACCCTAGTCACTAGGCTACTGGCTAATCAAGGGTGGGATGGACTCACTCACTGACCAAGAAGACAGCTCATCTGAGACTTCGGAAACCTTCTGAATGAAAGTTTAATCAAATTCTCTGAAAAGTTTTAGTTTCTGCAAATCAGTATTTTCCCACAAAACAAAACAAAACTTTTCAGGGAAAAATTCCTGACCAGCTCTAATTCATACCCTTCACCTGACAATATCCTCTAAAATAAGCAACATAGTATGCACTTTAAATTTGTCATATATGAGTCTTAAAACCGACATTAAAGTCATAACTTTTTTTATCACAACTTGCTTTGATAACCACATAACAGTATATGACAGTGACAGTTCAGCTCACTATTCTGTAATGATCTAATTATATTTAAATGTTACTGAGGCAATCTTTCTTTAAAATAGAATCAAGCTATGAACTATTTTCCTGTCTCCCCAATACATTGGTTTAAGAAGCTATCACATATGTTTCATCATAACATGTATCTCTTTACAGTTAATTAGAGAGAAGCGGATCACTAGCAAGCAGAATTGCTAGTGAATTTTATCACACATTTTATTCTCAAATATCCTGCTTTTCAGCTTTGTTCCTTCTAACAGGTATATCATTTAGACACAGATTCCTTTGGTTTCTTGTTCTATTCATGTTTGAGTATAGAAATATTTCACATTTTCCTGCTTTCCCTTTGTTAAGATTTAATTCTACATTGCCTTGACAAAATATACCAAATCTCCAGTTTAGTCAAATGTCCACCTCAGCTGGAAGCAAATAAGCCATCCCTACTTTGAAACAAGACATAGGGTAAATAAATATCATAGTGATGAAAAGCAAATAGAAAGATTACCTACATTTGACAAATACCACTATAATTTACAGTGTGAAATATTCAAGCTCATAAATTGGAGAACTTTGTTCACCTTCCCAAAGCATCCATAGGGAAAAGGGGGGCAACAGATATGTCAAAGGTAGCACAGTGGGGGTTTCTTCTGGTAGTGAATTGTTTTTACGTACTGTTCAGGTATTTGTTGCTGATTGGCAGAGTCATCTAAGGTAATGAGGCATAGTAAGATCACAGCTTATCCTAAATTGAAGTGCAGAGCTGTGAGTGAGAAGATCGCTGAATGCACTGAATAATAGAATAGGGGTATGGACAAAATTTTATAAGGCTTGAAATCATGCCTTGCTCTTGCATAGTTCTGGGACAAAGGAAGGGATTGATTGGGGGATTTTGATCTTTAGTCATATTGTCCTTGGGTTGGACCGTCCTTGGGGGACTTGTTTTTTATCCTGGAGTCTATTTTAATCATGTTGTGAAGAGACACTTAAATATCTAAAAACCTGATTGTGACTGTAAAATAGGTACTTTGACATCCAAATATTATGTCTTCAACTGCCACAGTGTAAATAACTGGACAATTAGAAAGATTAAATGCCTCTAGAAGAAACTAAGGGATCAGTTTTGCTCCCAAAACTTCGGACACAAAAACAATGGCCTGATTTTGACAATCTGGCCCTAAAGGTTTATAATTTTAAAAACTACTAAACAAATTTCTTCTAAGCTTGTCTTATCCATAGATATATAATTATATATATTTGTGTGTGTGTGTGTATATATACACCACACTGGTTTGCACTTATGTTGTACTTTCCATTTGAATATATTAAAGACCTTTCAAAGACAACAGTTGCCATTATAAAGTTATCATTAATGAATTGACCTCTAAGATTTCATAGTTATTTCCTATTTTACCTGTGTAACCCCTAAGGAGATTACATAGATTCCTGGGACTCTGTCTGCTGGCAGCTCAGGGAGAGGGAGCCAGGGAAGACTCAGAGTCTGTCCAGCAACCAATAGGGAGTGACAGGCCCTCCCAAGGAGAAGCTATTTTGTAGTCAGTCTGGAGCCAACTAGGGCAAGGATAGGACTGGCTGTGTGGGAAGCTGGTGAGTCCCAGGTCTGCAGGCAACATTGCCTCTGAGAACAGGCCTCTAGGGACCTTACAGCAGATCTCTCAGCTGGGTTTTTCCTTCCCCACTGATAATTCCCAATTTGTAGTGTTGGCTGGGAAATTTTCCCAGTCAAGCTGAGTTCACCCTCCAGCTCCCTAGGTGAGACCTGGGACTGACACAGCCTGATTCCTGCCTAAGGAGGATCACTGCCAGCAGACAGCAGCCCCTTCTGCAGTGACTGAGGAGTCCAGCATCATCTTCAAACGTGAGGATCATTCATGGAGTTCGTGAGTGCACCATCTTTTAGCTAGTCAGGGAATTTGTTTTGGGGACCCCCCCTACTCCCTGAACTGTGTCCACAAGCCAGGGGGGGAAGGGTTTGAAGATTTTATAATCTGCTGCATATTAGATCTGTGGAGGGATTTACCACCTCCTCCCACTTGGGAGTCCTTCGGGCTGTACTAAATCCAGTGAGCCACACTGCTAAACCACTGTAGAGAAGAATTTTGTGGTTATAGGTCATCAAGGGCCCCAGCAAAGTATGCGTCCCAGCGGGATACTAATTTTACATTTGCTACATTAATTCACGGGTATTTTCAGTGTGGGTACAGGTGACCCTAAAAATAGTGTTTCACCCTGTCATGTTGTGTTTGTCTCCTGTTTAATATAATTATTGTGTTGAATATATTTGTATGTTTTGTGTTATTTCTTGGAAGTCTCCAACTATCTGGCAAGTAAGTGGGGATTACTCTGTAGTTAGAATTTTCTGTCCACGCTGCCCTGGTGACCCTGCCAGGAAGGAAAGAGTTGGGTGGAGGCACCACTAAATAATTTCACAGAAAAAAAAGAAAGAAGATACACCATGCTGAGTGGGTGGCGGGATCCAAAAGAATCCAGACCTGTCCATCAAAACCTGTAAGCGGATTGGCATTAAAGGAGGTAACCAGGTGGAGAGGGGCGCTACACCTATAGAAAACTAAGCTAGTGCAGATGTTGAATCTCCAAATTCTTGGTCCAATATTCTTAAAACTAGAAAATTTCAAACTGAAAACAAAACTTCCAAAACCTAAAAGATGTTCAGGTTTTTGGTTTTCCATTGGTAAACTACTATATATGTATATGGAAATGATCTGAAAAATATTTTCCAAGAAAGCAGATAACTTCCATGGAAATTTTCATTGATATGGATAGAAAACAATGAGACACAGATAACATAGTGTGGTTAGATGCAACATTATTTAAAACAATTAGCGTAAACCACCCCAAAGGTTGTTCTAGTGTGGATCTCAACTGGCACTAATGACTCTGGTATACTATAAATCTTAGGACAAGTGTGAAGGCCAAGCTGACTCTACACTCACAGACCACCCAAGGCATCCTGACTGGAAGCCAAGAGTCCCAATGTTCTCCTCTCCTTGCTGGAAATAGCAAAACTAAGATGAGGGAAGTCACAAGGTGGGTGAGACAGGCAAACCTTCTCATGCAATGCTGTGCTCAATATCTACGCAGCTTGCTGTGTTAAAGGGATGTTAGTGGAAAACTTTCAAACCCCTACCCCACCATGCTGGTACCTGCCAATCTTGTGACAATTGAAACCTAACCCCCCAAACCAAACCTCCTTCATGTCAGAGGGAAGATGGAAAAATACCACACAACAGTTTGCCAGTTTTGCTACTTGAGCAAAATCCCTTCCAATTCCTCAAATTGGTGATCAGCTCAGCTTCTGGCATGACTAGAGACCCAGGGACTAGATCAAGGGTGGGAAGAGTGAAACTCAGAACACAAAATTGCTATCTCCTATCTAGACAGCAAATTGTATCAATCCCCTTTGCCCTCCACCAAAGAGCCAAACGCCACTTCAACTGCCTAATGGCAGCAGTAGGTGGTAGGAAAGGCCCTAGAGGCTGGTCCTGCATCACAGGGAATGAAGGGGAAGGAGAGAAGAAGCAGCACCTATATAGGTTATTAGGGTTGGAAGGGACCTCAAGAGATCATCTAGTCCAACTCCCTGCTCAAAGCAGGACCAATTCCCAAATCTCTAAATGGCCTCCTCAAGGAGTGAACTCACAACCCTGGGTTTAACAGGCCAATGCTCAAACCACGGAACTATCCCTGATAGGATATGCTGATAGGAGACAGAGAAAGGAAAGGAGATAGGGTATGTGGAACACTATCTCATCTGCTTCCTGTTGAAATCTCCACCCCCATGTCCCCAAACCTGTCTCCACTGATCCCACTCCCATCACAGTTACACTCTAGAGTGTGGGGTGAACATTTATTTGAAAATCTTGTTTTCTGTTGAAAATAGTTTCGATGGAAAATGTTGGACCTGATCTACTTTTTAATAGCATTCACTGTAATAATGAATGAAACTTCTCAATGTCATTTTGAAATATTAACCTCATTTTATAGATTAGAAAACAGAGGCATACAGAATTAAAATGATGTTCTCAAGGTGATATGGAAAATAGCAGCAGAGCTGGGAACAGAACTCAGGTTTTCAAGCTCCAGTTCCAGGCCTGTACCACAAGACACTCCTTCTTCCCCATTCAAATAATTATATCTGTCACCATAATATCAGACACATGTGGCACAAGCAATTAACTTAAAAGGGACTATTTATGTGACTGACTTGCTCACTACTGAAAGAAATTCAGTTTGGCTCATATGGATAAAATTTGCAGAAGCCTCTTACAATCTTAAATTCATATTGTTTTCTTTCTTCATATTAGGCTGCCATAGGCAGACTTCCTGCTACAAACCTTTGATCCATATATGTGTCATATGATATGTCTGATGATGTCCAAAATAATCAGACTGTAACCTTTGCTGTACATCCAAGTTTGGGAATGAGGGGAACGGAGCCCATCTGTACCCTGCACTCACTACTCATATCACAGGCAGCAGCATGGGACGGTCTTGTGTCTTTTGTTCTTCATACAACAAAAATAGAAGGAAACCATGGGGCACAGCTGGGCCCCAGACATGCAGGACCTAGCTATATGCATATTGATGCTCTGACAAACAGCTTCTAAAACAGAGCACAGTGAACACCAATAGAAGGCTCACAAATTATTTAAGGGGATACTAACTGATTCCTGTCCACTACACTGGGGAGAGCATCCTCCAGAAGCCTGCTATTCCATTTTCCATACAGATAGGTAAGAAATGGGCAGGAAAGAGCATGGAGTCACCACAGCCTTGGCTCAGCCCTCCAAACTCCAGCCAGCACAGTTTTACTGAGGCTGAGTGGGAAGTAATCTGTGTGAGGTAAAAGGTTACTTCCACCAGGAGGCTCACAATTTGATTCCTGGTCTTCTCCTGGTGCAAGACAACCTCATTCTGTCCCTTGCTTAGGGCTTGACATAAAGCCACAATTTAGCCTTTAAGCTACAGTCCTGCTATTTAGAGAAATATTTTTCAGCTAATGCTTTCCCCCTTTTAGAAGACAATCACTGATCTTTCAGCTAAGAATGGTAGTGGTGATTCTGTTATGTCTTTTGAACCCCAAATTAGTAACATTTAATGTAAAGAAAAATGTTTAAAAGTAGTACAGATATGTTGCAAACTACTGATCAAACACTGGTTATGTGTTTTTGAAATGCAGGTCTTCAAATGCCTACTACAGTCTATGCATAACAAGATATGTTAGCCTATCTTTGTAAACATCAAAGTGGATAAATTGGTAAGAGTTCTGTGTACAACATATGAGCGATCCACCGTTTTTTTTGCTGAAAGTACTATTTTAATTCCTAAGTGTGGTATATGGACTTGTATAGGTAAGGCACTGTGAATACATTATACTCCTTCTCTACAAACAAAGCTTTTGAACTAATGGTGAAGTTAGATGGAATGTTGCATTTTAAAGGATCCAGTACTCAAACCAGAGAGTTTAAACTAAACCTTGTACATATTTCAAAACCAAGTGACTATGCCACCTGTTATCATTTGGGCTTATTATACACGTTATATTAATACATTTTTACACTAGGCAGATTGCTTTCTTATTTCAGCTTTTTGTTATTGACTTTTTCTTATTATTACATACTCTCAGATGTGAATTGCCACACATATACTGTAGCTTTTGTATTCCCAGGAGAAGGCTCAAATTTTGTCAAAAGTGATATAAGCAATGCAAATATAATGAGTAAATGCAGCATACATTTTCAGCTCTTTGCAGTAAATGCATAAAATCCTCAAGTTTGGAATACTAAATTATAATTAATAGAAAGTTTAATAAGGTAATAGAAAAAAGGAAAGAAAGCTAAATTAATGCAAATGTGCTGCTAGATGCCCAAGTAACTAAAAAACCTGACAAGTATAACAACTTCCCATTATGTATAAAACATAGCTGTTGTTAGGCTGTTAACATCTGTTCAGTTAATTAACAATAGTCATCACAACAGGCCAGAATACTTTAACTCACAGAAGTCCTTTCATTATTTTTTTTAGTATGGATGAAATAATCAAACTTTAATTTGCAGAGTTGCAGCCATGTTGGTCCCAGGATATGAGAAGAGGGAAAGTGGGTGAGGTAATATTTTTATTGGTCCAACTTATGTTCGTGGAAGGCCAGGTTCCTAAAGTTAAGTCAATCCAGTTACAGTAGAACCTCAGAGTTAAGAACATCTCAGAAATGGCAGTTGTTCATCACTCTGAAATGTTTGTAACTCTGAACAAAACATTATGGTTATTCTTTCAAAAGTTTGCATCTGAACATTGACTCAATTCAGCTTTGAAACTTTACTATGAAGAAGAAATATGTTGCTTTTAACCATCTTAATTTAAATGAAACAAGCACAGAAATAGTTCTTTACCCTGTAAAATCTTTTTTTTAAACTTTCCTTATATTTTTAGTATACATTTAACACAATATTGTACTATATTTGCTTTATTTATTTATTTATTTGGCTTCTGCTGCTGCCTGATTGCAGTTCATAAGTCTGGTGTTTGTAACTATGAGGTTCTACTGTATGCTACTCAGGATATGAAAAATCCACACACCTGAGTGACATGATAAAGCCAACCTGACCCCCAGTGCAAACCGAACTAAGTCTATGGAGTTCTTCCATTGATCTAGCTACCACCTCTCAGGGAGGTGAATTAATTAAAGTGGTAGGAGAATACTACAGCAGCACAGCTGCAGTGCTGTGGCTGTCCCTCTGTAGCATTTCAAGTGTACACTAGCCTGAAGAGACAAGCTTTCAAGCATTACAGAGCTCTTCTTCAGGTCTGGAAAAGGCATACAGAGTGTCACAGGTTGTCAAGGTTCCTTCTCCACTCTGAACTTTAGTATACAGATGTGGGGGACCTGCATGAGAAGCTGTAAGCTTAACTACCAGCTTAGATCTGGTCTTGCTGCCACCATTCAGATTTCTCAGTGTCTGGAACACCCTTTTTCCCCACAAAACCTTCCTGTCCCTGGGTAGCCTTGAGAGACTTCACCAATTTCCTGGTGAACACAGATCCAACCCCTTGGATCTTAAAACAAGGAGAAATTAACCATCCCCCCTCCTTTCTCCCACCAACTCCTAGTGGATCCAGATCCTACCCCCTTGGATCTAAAAACAAGGAAAAAATCAATCAGGTATTAAGAAAAAGGCTTTAATTAAACAAAAGAAAGGTAAAAGAAAACCCTCTGAGAGAGATTAGCATACCAGCCGCTCTCACAGACAACAGATTCAAAACACAGATGATGTTCCCCTGGGCAAAAACTTAGTTACACAAAAAATACCCAAATACCCAATTTGATTCTTCCTCTAATTGCACAAGATGGGTTACAAAGAAATAAACATAAACCTATTTATTCCTTTCTAAAACTTATCACTCTGATAAGAGGCTGGTTCCTTGATCTTTTTCACTCTGGCTGAAACTGAAACTGACTAAACAAAGGAAACTTCCCTCCTTCCTTTTGAAACATCTTGTTTCCCCATTGGTTCCTCTGGTCAGATGTCAGCTAGGCTAGGTGAACTTCTTAACCCTTTACAGGTAAAAGAGGCATTAACCCTTAACTATGTGTTTATGACACAGGTAAATACAAGGTAGTACAGATTGTTAAACTCACGTTGCAGGAGACAGCTTAGGTGGTCAATTAACACCTTCGCAGTCATGGGACAAAGGAGGTTTAGAGGACTACAAATTGTTGTAATGAGCCATAAAATCAATGTCTTCATTGAGTTCTGCATTTTTAGTGTCTATCAGTGTAATTAATTTAAGTTTCAGGCTCATTTTTCAAAGGTGCTGTGCAGGTTTCCTTTGAGGACAAGGACTGAGAGGTGCTTCTAATGATGATCATGGTGCAGTTGGGAGGTTGTTGGAAGGACAGAAGAAGCATTTGGCAAAATATATTTCAGGATATGGTCCCCATCAAATATCAGTTGTAATTGTTTAATGATACTTGGTAAGGGTTCCAGTATGGGGTGGCAGGTGACAACTAGCAGTGTGTGGTCAGTGGATTTTTTTTTCTATATTGAAACAGGTTCTCTTGGAGTATTTGAACTGCCCATTCTTTGATACAATCACTTCTCTGCTGGAGTGCCCTTGTTTGGTGAAGGTAGTTTTCAGTGTTAAGGTGTGTATGCCAATCTTTCTTCTCAGACCAGATTCTGTGGTATCTCCATGCCTGACTGTAGAAAACAGATTTCTTGGTATGTCTGGAGCGGTTACTGGATTTGTAGGGGTAAGTCTAGTGATCCATTTGTTTCTTGTATATCTTTGTTTGTAGGGTGTATGAGAGGGGGTGGGAGGGTGACATATATGGTGGAAGGTACCAAAATCATTTGGACCTGCTAGGTTATCAAGATTGGAAAAGAGAAAAGCTGCAGCCCAGAGAAGCCAGTCCAAGAGTGATTGGATCATGTTGTTCCACCCAGAATGAGGTGCAGGAAACTTAGCCTATCATCTAAGAGTTACAAAAAGGGCCTGAAGTGCAGCTCAACTGGTAGGTAACCTTGACAAATGGTAATAGTGATTTAGGAAGACATGTGAGAGAGGGAAAATGATCAGTACAACCCACCTTCACAAATATCATTTCAAGGAAAGACAAGTTTCAGCATCTGTTTCCCATATATTCCCATTAATATATTAAAATATATTAATATGTATGAATTAAAAAACAAAAGCTGATTCATTCTCATTTTAGTCCTGAAAACCAAACATTCTGCCACCTGAAAACACATTTACCATTAGAGCTGTCCACATACTTAGAAGCACAGAGTTCAATTTACTAATATTATTTCAAGAATATTATTTGTGAGTACTCAGATGACCCTCCCCATCCATATTTGTAAAGATATTGGTGAACAGGAAAAGTTTCAGGAATTTTAGCAAGAATTATCAATTGTCTGTGTACCAGACATCTGTTGTTTTTTTTTTCTAAATTCTCAGTTTTGAAATTTGAGATATGCAGTCAAGGAGCACAGATAATACAATTAAACCTATACAACCTGTTGTACAACACGAATGGCCAAAGCAAACAAAATCACAAGCTACTGAAGGCTCCAGTCAGTTACAGTACTCCCTATATTATGAAGGGAATATTAGAAATAGTTAGATGAAGCTAAAAGGTGAAATCCTGGCCTCTTGGAAAGCAAAGGAAATTTTACTGCAATGTAGCCAGGATTTCACCCACAAAATCTAGTTTCTAAGACAAAACTGGAATGATCATAGATTCTGAAATTCTAAGGCCAGAAGGTATCATTGTGATCACACAGCGTGATCACCATAGGACTTCCCTGAATTATTTTCTATTTGAACTAGATCATATATTTAAAAAAATAATAATAAAATAAGCAAAACCACTGTAGTTAATCTCCAAATGTTTGACTCTCTGCTGTGTTATCCCAGTTTCATATTGGTAGATCAGTCCCAGAAGTCTTAGATTACATGTATATCTTTCCTTCCTTTCTTGTATATGGCTCCTCATTAAACCTTTATCTGGAAAGAATGGAGGTAACTTGTATGAAAATAAAAAGAATCTTAATTTTAAATCTAAAGTGATTAATTTTATTATAAAAATGTATTCAGCCACAAATATGCATATTTTAATGTAAGACAATATGCTAAGAAAACTGGGCATGGTGTGTCCCAGATAGAGGTGTCTGTAGAGGAAGTTTTGGAACAAAGTGATAAATTAAACCGTAATAAGTTACCAGGACCAGATGATATTCACCCAAGAGTTCTGAAGGAATTCAAATATGAAACTGCAGAACTACTAACTGTGGTACGTGACCTACTGTTTAAAGCCAGCTTATTTGTCAAATGACTGGTGGATAGCTAATGTAATGCCAATTTCTCAAAAAAAAAAAAAAGACTGCAAAGGAGATTCTGGCAATTCAGGCTGCTATGCTTAATTTCTGTACTGGGCAATTGGTTCAAACTGTAGTAAATAACAGAATTATCAGACACAGATATGAACACAGTGTGTTGGGAAAAAGTTAACAGGGCTTTTGCAAAGGGAAATCACATCAATCTACTAGAATTCTTTGAGGAAGTTAATAAATATGTGGAGAAGTGTGATCCATTGGCTGTGGTGTACATGAACTTTCAGCAAGTTTTGGCAAGATCCCTCACCAAAGGCTCTTAAGTAAAGTAAGGAGTCATGGAATAAGGGGGAAAGTCCTCTCATGGATCAGTAACTGGTTAAAAGATAGGAAACAAAGGGTAGGAATAAATGGTTGGTTTTCATGTGGAGACAAGCAAACAGTGGGGTGTCCCAAGGGTCTGTCCTGGAACCAGTGCTGTTCAACATCCACATAAATTATCTGGAAAAAGGGATAAACCATGAGGTGGTGAAGTTTGATACAAAATATCTCAAGATGCTTATGTCCAATGCAGACTATAAGGAGTTGCAAAGGGATTTTACTAAACTAGGAGACTGGACAAGAAAATGGCAGATGAAATTCAGTGTTGATAAATGCAAACTAAAGCACATTGGAAAACATAATCTCAACTATATAGACAACTTGATGGTGTCTAAATTAGCTGAAGCCACTCAAGAAAGATCTTGGTGTCATTCTGGGTAGTTATCTGAAAATATCAACTCGATGTGCAGCAGCAGTCAAAAAAGCAAACAGAATGTTAGGAGCCATTAGGAAAGGGATAGATAATAAGACAGAGAGTATCATAATACCACCACATAAATCCATTGTATGTCCATAGCTTGAATGCTATGTACAGTTCTGGTTGCCTCTGGAGAAACAATATATTAGAATTGGAAAAAAGTACAAAGAAAGGTAAAAAAAATGATTGAGGTATGGAACAGATTCCATATGAAGAGAGATTAAAAAGCCTGGGACTGTTTAGCTTGGAAAAGAGACAACTGAGTGAAGATAGGAGGGAGGGCTATAAAATCATGAATTGTGGAAGAAAGTGAATAATGACTTCACATAACACAGGAACTAGGGTCACCCAGTAAAATTAATAATATCAGGTTTAAAACAAACATAATGAATTACTTCTTTGCACAACACACAGTCAACCTGTGAAACTCATTGACAGAGGATGCTGTGAAAGCTAAAAGTGTAACTGGGTTCACAAAAGAATTAGATAAATTCATGGAAGATTGATACACCAATGACTATTAGCCATGATGGTCAAAGATGCAACGCCATGCTCTGGGTGTGCCTAATTCTCTGACTGCTGGAAGCTGGGACTGAACAATTGGATTTGTGTCACTAGATAAAATGTCCTGTTGTGTTCATTCCCTCTGAAGCATCTGGCACTGATCACTGTCAGAAGACAGGATATTGGGCTAGATGGACATTTGATCTGACCCAATATGGCCATTCTTATTCTTTTTATATGTGAAAACCAAATTTCGACGTGATCTGCATATTGTATGGGAATCCTTTTTTTCATATCGGTTTAGGGAAAATGGTCTTTATATGATATATTTACTGCTTTTCAGTAATTCAGTTATAGTGAATTTTTATGTATACTAGTTTTAAGTGAGCTAGGCTTCATGAATAGGGAAGACGTCCATGCTGAAGCCACCTGAGAGTACTTTAGCACATTTCTAGTATCCTTTTGATTACTTACAGTTAATTGAGGTCTAAAAACAACTCAGCACATTTATTTCTGTTTATAGAGTAAATAAAGAGGCTCTTCACCAAATGTTCTAATGCAATTGAGCCATAGAGTTTCTGTCCTTCACAACTATACAGTTGGTAAAATCCCACAGACTAAGGCTGTAGAAAAGAAAAGGAATATGGAATCTGAAGGCTGCAAATGCAAGCATTCAAATTTGTTGCATACTCAAAACAAAACACTAGATTAGTCTCAAGGATAAATTTAGTTAGGAATATGCATAATGTGTACTTCAAATGGTGCCTGATTCTAGTTTCAGCTACTCACATTTGGCTTTGGAAGTTATAGCTACAATCTAAGTATGCTGATCTCATAGCTGCAGAATGCCTCAAAATGTTTTCTGCTGTATATAGAAAGAAGAAATGGGTTTTCAAATGGATAAAAAAAACTAGAAATTATTGTATGAAGGGTAAAAAAACACAATGTAAACAATAAAAGTGTATCTTTTAAGCTGGTCTATATTTGGGGGGGCATTCAGAAGTGCAAAACTTTGTTCTGCCACTGAAATGTAAGAAGAAATAAATTTCCCAAAACTGGAGGCATAGTACAGCTTACATGCTGCTTCAAAGCTACTGTATGGACAGGACTGCAAAGTCTTTTCCATATAAGGCACGAATGGCAAACTTTAGGCACATGCCAGTACCATTCCTGCACTGTAGGATGTTGCATGCAGAGGCAACAGTATATCAACCAGGTTCTGCTGTATCATAAGATCTGTGAAGATTTACCAACAGAACAGCAGTATAAAGCAGCTGTCTTAACTACCACCCAACAAGAGAAAGCTAGTGAGTTTCACTAGCAGATTGCTACAAAGGCAAAGCCTAATCAAGGCTGTCCCTAAAAACGTCTTGTCAAATCATGCTGGTATCATGGGCCAGGAGACAGTGATGGCAAATATGTGTGTACAGATTTTGCCTTCTGTGCCCAAGAAGAGTCTTTTAACTCCTGCCCCTGCACATTTATAGAAGGGTGGACGTGCTTGGCAGGATCTTCATTCCATGGATTTATAAGTGGCAAATCAGGCTGCAGAGATTATCAGACAGTCCTGCCTAACCCCATAAACCATGGAAAGAAACTTCAAAGACTGGGAGAGATGTGGCACACTATCCCATTATAGTGGCCAGGACTGCAGAGTGTCTATCCCCTAATAGTCTGGCTAAATCCCTTTCCCTCCCCACCCCCATGAGCTGGAGGGGTTGAAGCTAGCATTGGTCCTAAATATCTATTTCATATCTAACCTACCAAGGTTTGTTTTCTATTCTTTCATAGAATCATAGAAGATTAGAGTTGGAAGAGACCTCAAGAGGTCATCTGGTCCAACCCCTACTCAAAGCAGGACCAACACCAAGTAAATCATTCCAGCCAGGGCTTTGACAAGCCAGTCCTTAAAAACCTCTAATGATGGAGATTCCACTACCTTCCTAGGCAATCTACTCCAGTCCTTCACCATCCTGCTAGTGAAATAGTGTTTCCTAATATCCAGACTAGACCTCCCGCACTACAACTTGAGACCATTGTTCCTTGTTCTGTCATCGGCCACCACTGAGAACAGCCAATCTTCATCTCTTTGGGACCCCCGGTCACATAGTTGAAGGGTGCTATCAAATCCCCCCTCACTCTTCTCTTCTGCAAACTAAGCACACCCAGTTCCCTCAGCCCTTCCTCATAAGTCATATGCCCCAGCCCCCTCATCATTTCCTTTGACCTCCACTGGACTTTCTCCAATTTGTGCACATCCTTTCTGTAGTAGGGGGCCCAAAACTGGACACAATACACCAGATGTGGCCTCACTAGTGCTGAATATAGGGAAATAAACACTTACCTCTGTCTCCTGGCAATGGCCCTACTAATACAGCCCAATATGCCATTAGACTTCTTGGCAACAAGGGCACACTGCTGACTTGTATCCAGATTCTCATCCCCTGTAATCTCCAGGTTCTTTTCTGCAGAACTTCTGCTTAGCCAGTCGCTCCCCAGCCTGTAGTGGTGCAAAAGATTTTCCCTTCCTAAGTGCAGGACTCTGCACTTGTCCTTGTTGAACCTCATCAGATTTCTTTTGGCCCAATCCTCCAATTTGTCTAGGTCACTCTGGACCATTGTTGGACCATTGCACATTTCACCATTGTTGGGATGGATTTCCATATTTAAAGGGGTATTTTTGTGAAAGTCCCTATTTTGCAACTTTCTGAACAACTGTGTGTTTTTTAAGATGTGCACATCATGTACCTTCCTTGATCAGCCCACACTGATGTTGGTAAAGCATCCCTGGTGATCCATCAGTGCTTGCATAACTATAGAAAAATATTCCTTTCTTTTGGTATACTCTGTTAAAGAGTGGTCTGGTGCCAAATAGGGATATGTGTGCTATCTATGGCCCCACCACTGTTTGGGAACCCCATTGCTATAAAACCATCTGCTATGTCCTGTACATTAAACAAAGCCACCGTCCCAAGTGGCAAGAGGCAATTAATGGCCCTGCACACTTTAATGACAAATTCCCTATGGTGGATTTCCTGAATCCAATTTCATTACAGACTGACCAGTAGCAATCTGCTGTTGAAAGTTTCCACAGTGTAGTCGCCACTTGCTTCTCAATGGTAAGCGTAGCTGTCATTCTGGTGTTCCTGCAGTGGTGGGCTGGTGCAAGTTCAACACACAGACCCAGAGATGTGCCCTTGCACATCCAAAAGTTCTGCAACTACTGCTTGTCATCCCAAACCTGCATGGCAATGCAATCCCACCAGTCAGTGCTTATGTCTCAGGCCCAGATTCAGCATGCCACCATCTTCAGCTGCTCCTTTAATATCATCAACAACTTTGAATTATTTCTTTCTATGTCCTACAGCAATCTAGCCTCCAAGGAATTGTCATGTTCCCCGCAGCTGCTCTGCTAATACTGCCAGATCATGTACCCAGTACTTGCAATGCTCATGACAACAGTTCACAGCTGTGCAGGTTCCATGCTTCTATCACAGATGGCAGACAGCAAGGGTTTGTGGGATTTCAAAGTCATGACAATTATGGGATGCAGGTAAAATTATGTGTTGGAGAACACTGAAATTGACCATATGCTTCCAGTCACCCCTGAGTGACTCATTTCTGCCCCATCAGACATTGCAAGAACTTCCCAAAAGATCCTGTACTGCATGGTGGCGACTTCAAGAGGGACTGAAGTGTGAACAGGTTAAGGGTCTTGCATATGGGCTCAGAAACCTAATACCATGCATAAGGAGACACACAAATGAAGGCACAGAGTGATTACATGATTACAGCAGAACCTCAGAATTATGAACCCCTTGGGAATAGAGGTTGTTCATAACTCTGAAATGTTTGTAACCCTGAACAAAATGTTATGGTTGCTCTTTCAAAAGTTTACAACTAAAGATTGACTTAACACAGTTTTGAAACTTTACTATGCAGAAGAAAAATGCTGCTTTCCCTTCATTTTTTAGTAGTTTATGTTTAACGGAGCACTATACTTTGTTTGTTTGTTTGTTTTGGTTAACATATGAGAAGGAGCAAAGCAAGCTGGATATGAAACAAATGTGCACAAGAAGGAATAAACCCTCATCTAACATGTGAGCCTATACTGGCTTTATTTGCTAACATTCAACTGTATTAATGGAGCACCCAAAGTTATGAGTTATTACTATTTAAGAATTGCTCAGGCATCAAGGCTGTTTAGAAAAGGTAGGACAGAGGGTGAGATTAAAGACTCAAGGTCTATTGGCAACATTTCTTCAAACAGTCTGAGGAAACTTTGAGTCTTTGTAGCCTTTAACAAGAATGTACTGCTGGTGCAGCTGAAGAAATTTCTTTTATCATCTGTCTATGAATGAATTAATGAATAACCAATAATAAATTAATACCAAACAGTAAGATATTTATGATTTTGCTATATACAATAGTGACAAAGGGAACTTGATGGAGTCTACTATTATTATTAAATTAAATTATTTGTATAAAGGAGAAGTCAACTAAAAGTTATGTAGCTTTGGGCAAAATACTGCAAAATTTAATGCCAGGGTTTACCTCCTGGGTAATTCTGTTAGGGAAAGTTTGGTTTTTTTTAAGTCATTAAGGGTAAGTCTATACTACCCACCAGATCGATGGGTAGTGTTTGATATATCGGGGAACAATTTATCGCATCTCATCTGGATGCAATAAATCGATCCGCTAATCGACGCCTGTACTTCACCTCAGCAGGAAGAGTAAGCGGGGTTGACAGGGGAGCTGCGGCAGTTGACTCGCCTCCATGAGGACGGATGCGTAAGTCGAACTAAGATACTTCGACTTCAGCTATGTGAATAGCATATCTTAGTTCAAACCTCCCCTCTAGTTTCGCCCAGGCCAAAGTGAAGATTTCAGGCTATCAAGCTAATGAAAAACAGCTGTGCTGAAAGAGACAGTAAATCAAAGAAACTGAAATCAATGTGTGTGTTTATAAGGACACCTGGCCACAGAGTAGAATTATCAGAAATCTATTTCATTAATAATGCATAGACTCAGCTCAGTCACACATATCAGGTTCCCATGAGTGTTGTTAAGACAAAGAGAATAGAAATGGAAGATTTATACAGCTGTTCTAGCCTGCTGGAAAACAATAGTTCTTGGAGTGACTTTGTATTACATAATGAATTCTTAAAACAAGTTTAGAGAGTATTAGACAATATGGAAGGACATTATATAAACTCTATAAACTTTAAACTGGACATTTCAGAAGCCAGCAGAGTGTTGATGGAGAAACTGCAATTTAAACAAGCATTACTGCAAAGTTGACCAAGAGATGCACTACAGAGTGGCCGACAGAAAGTGACTTACAGGAGTAAAGTTGTTGATTGAAGCAAGCCAGCCAGTGTTCAGGATATGCTCCAAAAAGTCCTTTGAAGTTCCTCATACTCCCCAGAGATTGCATTATTCATGTCTCTTTGAGAAGTTACATATAATTCAACAATACATAAACAATTGACTTTTTAATACAGTGGACCCCAAAGGTATTAAACTTAATTCAAAAAGATTTAACTTAATTCAGTGAGGTTGGTCAATTATATTGTCCTATCAATCACACTCAGGCCCTCCTTCTCCACTGGGTTCTAGCATAGATACCCTGTGCTAAGCAGCTAAGACCTGTTACTTGAAACTAACTGCTGCTTCCCTGGACCACTTCCTATCTCCCATCAGCTCCAATGGGTCACTTTCTCTAGTGATTCAAACCCTACTATCCAGTCTCAGTTTCTAACAGTTGCATCTCTGACAATGGGTGGACCTATCCTCTATTAACTTGTCTACTTCTTTGTTGAACCCAGTTATACTTTTGACTTTCTCACATCCCCTGGCAATAAGTTCCACCAATTGACTGTGAATTGTGTGAAGAGGTATACTTCCTTATATTTGTTTTAAACCTACTGCCTATGAATTTCATTGGGTGACCCCTGGTTTGAATGTTATATGAAGAGGTAAATAAGATTTCCTTAATCACTTTAACCACACATTTCACAATTTTGTAGCCATCTATCATACACCCCATCCATCATTTATTTTCCAAGCTGTGCAGTCCCAATCTTTTTCATCTCTCTTCAGATGGAAGCTATTCCATCCCTCTAATCAGTTTTATTGCCCTTCTCTGTACTTCTACCAATTCTATCTATCTATCTATCTATCTATCTATCTATCTATCTATCTATCTATCTATCTATCTATCTATCAGATGGGATGACCAGAACTACATTCAGTTCCGGCTGTGGGTGTACCATGGCATTATATAGTGGCATTATGATATTTTCTGTCTTATTGTCTATCCCTTTCTGATAGTTCCTAGCATTCTGTTAGCTTTTTTGGCTGCCATTGCAAATTGGAAAAATGTTTTCAGAGAATGATCTATGATGTCTCCACGATTTCTTTCTTGAGTGGTGACAGCTAATTTAGAGTCCACCATTTTGTATGTATAATTGGGGTTATGTTTTCCCATGTACATTACACTTCATTTTTCAATACTGAATTTCATCTGCCACTTTGTTGCTCAGTCACACAATTTAGTGAGATTCCTTTGTAACTCTTCACAGTTGGCTTTGGACTTGAGTATCTTGAGAAATGTTATATCATTTGTACACTTTGCCATTTCTTTACCCTTTTCTTCAAATCACTTATGAACATATTGAACAGCACTAGTCCCCCTACAGATCCTTGTGGGACCTTGCTATTTACCTGTTTTCTCTGTGAAAACTGACCATTTATTTCTATCCTTTGTTTCCGATCATTTCACTGGTTATTGATCCATAAGATGACTTTCTTTCTTATCCCACGACTTCTTAGTTTGCTTAAGAGCCATTGGTGAGGGACCTTGTCAAGTCTTCCTAAAAGTCCAAGTATACCATATCCATTGGATCACCCTTCTCCACATGTTTATTGACTCCATCAAAGAATTCTAATAGATTGGGTGAGATGTGATTTCCCCTTACAAAAGATGTGTTGACTTTCCTCAAAATATCATGTCCATCCATGTGTTTGATAATTCTGTCATTTACTATAGTTTTAACCAATTTGCCTAGTACTGAAATTAGGCTTATTGACCTATAGTTACCAGGATTGCCTCTGGACCCTTTTTTCAAAATTGATGTCACATTAGCACTCTGCCAGTCATCTGGTACAGAGGCTGATTTAAATGATAGGTTATATGCCACAGTTAGTAGTTCTGTAATTTCATTTTTGAGTTCCTTCAGAACTAGTGAGTGAATACCATCTGGTATTTTTACTGGTGACTTATTGATTTTTAATTTATGAATTTGTTTCAAAACTTCCTCTGTGGACACCTCAATCTGGGACAGTTCCTCAGATTTATCTCCTATAAAGAATAGCTCAGGTGTGTGAATCTCCATTACATCCTCTGCAATGAAGGTCAATGCAAAGAATTAATTTATGTTCTTCACAACAGACATGTCTTCCTCTAATGTGCCTTTAGCACCTTCACTGTCCAGTGGTCTCACTCATTGTTTGGCAGGCTTCTTTTGTCCTTTTTAGGGGGGCTTTGTCTCTGAAGTGCCCAGGTCCTTGAACTGCTTTATTCCAGTTTGCAGCTGATGAAGAGTCTTCTTCAGAATCCCTGTCTACCTCCTTCTGTCTAATCTACAAGCTCTTATCCCAGCTGTTGATGATCCACCAATAAGAAGCTGAGGCAGTACCTACTCTGTGGCCTAACCATTATACCTAGGTCTACATGGCAGCTGGCAGCATGCTTCCCAGCTAGGGTAAACATTCATGTTAGCTCTGCTTCAGCTAGCATGATAAAATTGATTCATAACTGGGGGTAGCACTGGAGTGGCTCCAGCTAGCCACCTGAGTACCTAGCCAGTGGGTCCAGGTGGGTTTGTACTCAGGTATGTAGGTGAAGCTTTCCCTCATTCCACCTCTCTCTACACACTATTTTTAGAATTATGGCTCAAGCTGAGCCAGTGTATGTATGTGTGTGTGTGTATGTGTGTGTGTGCGCCTATCCGCACTAGGAAGCATGTTCCCAGAGGCATTAGCAGCAGTGGAAATATGGTGTTTATACACCTATGACACAAGGCCAGATGGATTACACACTAGTAGATCAATTGACCCAGATTCATTCTTTAGAGTCAGATTAGTAGATCAGGGGTTCTCAACCTTTTTTTCTTTCTGAGACCCCCGCAATAAGTTATGAAAACTCCACAGCTCGCCTGTGATACAAAAAGCTTTTTTCCAGTGGTAGCAGAACATCTTTAGTCCTGTGGGTGATGAAAGCCAGCCCTCTTACTCCTGTCTGTGTCCAGCTGAGGCTGGGTGCAGGGCTGTGTCTCCAGGATGGGGGGACCTGGACAGCAGTAAGGGGGCCAAGGCTGTGGCCACAGCTAGGTGTGGGTTTGGGGCCAGGAGCAGAGCCATGGGCAGGGGCCGGCAGCCAGAACCCCACAGGTGGGGCCAGAAGCAGAGCCCTGGCCGTGGAGCTTGGCGCAGAGCCCTGAGAGTGAAACCCTGGGAGCAGGGGACTGGGCACAGGGCTCAAGGAGTGAAGCCCTGGGAGTGAAACCCTGGGAGCAGAAGATGGGGCCAGGTGCGGGCTTGGGGAACCCTAGCCACAGAGTAGAATTATCAGAAATCTATCAGGGGCCTCGAACTCCTGGTTGAGAACCTCTGTAGTAGATAATGATTGTTTTTTGTGTGTTTACATATATACTGTTAGAGGTTGGCAATGTAACCAAATGGTTCCTATCTGTCACTGTATTCTGTTAGTTCAGAGATCAAAAGGAGATGTTAACATTTAGATGAACTGTGAATATAGGAATGTCATGGTCTTCATTTCTCTTTGAGGTATGTAGTAAGCTACCTGTAAATGAACAGGAGTACTTGTGGCACTTTAGAGACTAACAAATTTATTTGAGCATAAGCTTTCATGGGTGGTAGGAGATGGGCAGTGCCTTATGCTAACTGATGCAACTAATTACCAGTGTTACTTAGGAAATAGGAGGTTTTACTTCAAAGCCACAATGCTTCACCCAAGAACTCATGCTGTCAGGTGGTTTCACCCAAGGACTACATGCTTTCAAGAGGCTGATATTGGATATGGTTTACCTAATTTGGACTATAACCCGATGAACTGATTCTGGAAAGGATTCTTGGCAAATCTAAAGCTCATCATCTCTGCTATGAAACTTACCTAAGAATTTTAGTCATGTCTGTACGTATAATGATCTTTTAGCCTATAGTCTCTCTCTTTTCTTTTTAAATAAATCTTAGCTTAGTTAATAAGAATTGGCTGTAAGTGCACATTTGGGTAAGATCTGAAATATTAATTGACCTGGTGGGTAATGTGTCCGATCCTTTGGTATTGATAGAACTTTATCTGTGATGAACAAGATTTTCAGTACTCCTCATCATATTTGACCTGTCTGTCTGGGTGGGATTCCAAGGCTGGATTGCTTTAAGGGAACTGACTTTTGACTTCTGGGTATCCAATGAGGTATTGTGGAAGCTGTTTTGTTGCTGGCTTGGTGAATCTAACTATTAGAATAACCACCAGTTTGGGGGATTGTCTGCCCCATTCTTTGCAGTTTGCCCTGATTGAGCAGTCTCAGTGTGGCCCCCCCGGGATACCAGTCACAACACCCATCACAATTAGAGACAACTTTTTATTAGTTATTATTAATCATTAACGTTTGGGTACCAACAAACACTTTCCTCAGTTTTAGGATCCCATTTCTCTGTGAGCTGTACAAATACGTAAAAGGATATAGTCCTGAAGAGTTAATAATCTCAAAACATTAAAAAAAAATATAGATAAAGGTTGAGAGAGAGATGCAATCTAAATGACGGAGGTGGTAATTGGAATGTCTTCTTAGTCACACAAGGTTCTCTTAGTTTTGTTTTCCTTTTTTTTTTGGTAATTTTCAATATATATTTGAATTAAAAATGTTCCATGTAGTTAAGCACTCTGAACATTGTCTCTTTGTGATTCTTATTGCTAAGTTGCCTTTTTATCTGATCACAATGGCATAGTATTTATTTTAATATATACACATACATATTAGATTAGACTACATCAGAAGTGCTGGTCAGTATATACTGTACCAAAGCAACAGTCTAAGAGTTAAATGGAATGTGAATATATCAGCATTTTCATTACACTTTCCTGGTTGCAGGAATTTATAACTTGGGTATAAACATTTGCTCCAGGCTGTTTCATTCTTTGTATGTGTGAGTGAATTTAGTGTTCATAAAAATAAGGTCTTAATAGTACTGGCATGAGCTATGTAATTGCATGTGTACTGAAAGTTCAGGAAAAATCTATGAGAATACATCCACACTGCTCTGACATTGCATAAAAGTCCCAACTCATAAAACACTCGTGATTCAAATCCTGGTCTTCTTGTGTAAAAAATAATATTATAACCAGAGAGCATGGTGATTTTGTAATGTAAATTCCTGTTGCCATAAAACTAAACTGAGACTATAAAACTAGTTTTAATTGGTGCACTAAATGGGGCTATATCAGAAGATTATAAGAAGATTTGTGAAAACTGAAACTTCATGTAGAAATCTGTTGATTCTAGCATTTTTTTTCAAAAGTCCAAAACATTGTGATAGGATCAAAACATTGTGTTTTAACATTTTCAAAATGCAACATTTCAGTTTTTATATTTCAAGATTATTTTTTTCATTTAGAAATTGATTTTATTTTATATTATTTTAAAAATAAAGATGCCAAGACTGAAACAAAACATTCTAAATGACCTCAAATTATTCCATTTTTGTTCCAATTCACAATAAAGCAAATTTCAAAATTGTTGAATTTCCCTTAAAATGGAAGCTTTGGTACCTGCACAGCTCTAGATACAATCTTTCAAGCATACTATGCCAAAAACAGTATAGTTAAACTAAACTAGTAACAAGTATTAATAACATTTTATAAGGTTAGTGGTTTTTAGGAATAGTCTGTATTTGAACTGTAAGAGTTTCAGCTACAACACTGTGTTTGTACTCATGGCTCACTTTCCATATATTTTCAGTTTAGCATATTTTTTTCCTTCATTAATCTTATTCAGTAATGCTTTTAAAAAAAAAGTTCATACATTTTTGAGTTTATGAGAATAAAAGACAAAAATACAACCAAAATCCCTTTCCTCATTGTAAAAATTGTCACGCTCTTTTCTATATAGATAGCTCAAACAGCTGGGCACCTAAAACTTGGAATATTAATAATGCTCATTTGAGTGTATGTCTGTGAGCAAATTTTAAAAAAAAGTATGGATTGAATAATAATCTGACAACAGATTGGAACAATGTGCAAGATTATTAGGCATCACATTTCTTCAGCAGAGCCTAAAGGCACCGCCCTCTTTGATACTTCAATCTGGTCATTTCCCGCTCTTGTCTGATGGGCACAGTGGTTGCAGCTAAGACAGTTTCCCTAGGAGAAACTGTGTCATGGAAAAACACAGTATCCTCACCATCAAAAAGAAAGAAAGAAACAAACATAAAAAATCATTGAGGAACAAAGAAAAGTTGTCAGCATGAAAAATGTAAAACTTCCTGTTTTATGAATTTCCATAGTCTTTGCTATATTCTGTAGTATTTTACTTATGCTAAGATTTAGTTTAAAAATATTACGTTTCTTTCAGCTGCCAGCACACAACTGACTATTAGTAAACAGATGTACACCTTCCCACTTAACTCGGTATATACACAAAAATTAAAGTTGCTGACAGTCAAACACTAGTAGAAATAAAGTGAACTAACCCTTTCCCACCCCCAATCTCCTTCATAAAGTCTGAACCACAAAGCTTAACTGGGGCCATTTCAATGTAAACATTACTTAGCATGTGCAGTTTGTTGCTTTTGTTTTAAGGCTATTACATTCTTTTAAAAAGGCATGAATGTAAATTTAAGGCTACACAGTTAAAAATACAAGGCAGTAAATGCAAAATTTACATATTATAAAATAACAGCATCTCAGTCAAATTGCATGCCCTGAATATTGTCTTCTATGCATGTAGGAGCAAACAGAAATAAATAGTATTGTATAAAACATTTAGCAAGGGAAACAGACATTTTTCTATTAACTGTACAAAGTATTTCTTTCACATTGCATCTTTGTGGATTTAAGATTATGTTTTGTTTCTTTGCCTTTATAAGATCAAAGTGCTGTTTAGAACATTTTTTTCAAAAAAGAAGTCGGAGGCTTTTACTATTTGTGAACGATATTGGGATAGGTAGCCCTCAAGTATAAGGTTCAGTTCTGTATTAATTCATAGAACAGACAGAGCTTGCGACTGTCTGCTAACCAAGGATCACTTGAGCCAAGTGTACTCTAGCACATTATGCACCCTGTATGATGGAGATTGCAGTGGGGTAGCATAGGAGTCAGCTATACTTTGTTCCAGCTGGAGCCTCTTCTGTACTTTCTGGGGAGATCTGCTAACTTTGCAAGCATATTTCACCAGTCCAGTTAGTATAAAGAGGCTAGAGGAGGTGATAATTGGAGTAACCAACTCTGCTTTGAAGAGCATACAATCTAAATATGAAATAATTTTGTATATGGTTTCTTGTTTTAATTCAAAGTCTTCATAAACAGCTGACATACTGAGCTGCTTGTCATGGACTCACCAGTCATAGTACATTTTTAATTCAAACATGATGAAGACTGAACTTTTGGTTGTCATGGGAGACTTATATTCCATGCATGTCATTTTAAATATACCAATGACTTTTGTAAATTTCAATGCAGGGCCAATGAGGAGGCCTTTCTGATGAAATATAGGGCTGCATAGCTATTCTGCTCTTGGATCCTCAATGCAAACATTATATGGGACTTAAGTGGTGTCGAGGGCCTTAAATTGGTGTCTCATTTATGTCAACAGGATTTTGTTGTTGTTCGATTTCAGCCTAAATATAGGTATTGTTCCATGATATATATAAATAGGAAAAGTAATGAATTTTGTGCATCAATTTGTTTCTGTAAGGTAATGCAGCTAATACCATATGAAGGAAGCAGATATGTATTTTTTATTCTGTTATATTACAAAGAAATTTCAAAGACATGCAAGATCAGCAATACACATGGACAAAAAGCCTGACACCAGGGTACTAACCTAAAATGTCTTCCAGGGAACTTACTTATATCTCCATCGCATGTCCTCTTATAATGGCAAATATGCATTTCTATCCCTGAAGTGTGTGGTCTATTTATTGTTCCCAATTTGCTATATAGCAATATAGAAGTGGCACGGAAAGATCTACAGAGTTATAATACTAATTATTGGCTAGAACATCCTGACATAGGTGTAAGAGAACTATGTAATAAAATATGTTAGTCAAATATATATGAAATAATGTTAATGAAATTAATATTACAATAAAATATAAAGGATTTTTTGCATTTTTGTTTTTATGTTTGCTAATACATGCTTCAGATTTGATGAGACCATTTATAAATTAGAAAATTGGTTTGTGTGTCTTATCTGTAAAATTCTTTTTCTGTGGAGGTAGCTCAGTAAAGCAGTCAAGAGGGAACTGTTAGCTTTGCAGTAAATAATGGCCAAGTGCATAAACACCTCTCCAACCAAGAGAAGCTAACAAGTAAAAACCCAAGACCCCCAAAACAGACCAATAAAATAGATAACAACTGTTGTGACTATAAGAACAACTGGATGGATACAATGGGAGGAAGATCAAGGAATAGATATGTTAGGAACCAGACAGACAAAAGTAAGTTTCTGCAGGATGAGCATAAATTTATTAATTTAGGTTACTGTGTAACAGTTACTGTGGTACCTTGGAATGAGACTTGCTGCTTGCTGTCTGCGTGACAAGAACCAGGGAAGTGGGAAGGTAAAGAGAAAGCCCTCTAACATATGCATGAGAATGTTTTAATTAGGTGGTTAGAATGGAATATATATAAATAAGGACACAGAGAAGGCAACTTATTAAACTGAATCTGTGCATAGAACAGGGGTAAAATATAGATGATTGATAATATGAACTTGGAGAATAAGCGGCAGAGATCAGAGATTTGAAAAGAAACACTCTATCCCCAAGGAAGGTAACTTGATCATTTACTTTTCTGGCCTTGTCTGCTTTTGCATGTATATGTATGTTATAGGTGTTGATAGCATTGTCCTAAAACATACATAACAAAGGATAAACAAGCTGTTCAAGCTTAATTGAAGTGGATCCCATTTTTCACCTAACAGAGTATACAATAATATAAAATAATAATATTAATAATCTGATCTGTAAATGGTAAATAACAAATAATCAAATTGAGTCCTAATTTTGTAATAATCTGATCTTCAAGTATCAAATCCACTTCACATCTATGCAAATCTATACAAACGGACTTCACTAGAATAAGACAGGAGATCTACATTACTCACTTCACCTCTCTTCAAAGGAAAAAGAATTGTAAGCTGTCTAAACTCCTACCTGCCACATGGGGCCACAACAGTGGTACCCCTAACCCACCCAGCAATATCGTCAATCTATCCAACTACACACTCAGCCCAGAAGAAAAGTCTGTCCTATCTCGGGGACTCTCTTTCTGCCCTGCCACCCCCACCAACATGATACAGTTCTGTGGCGATCTGGAAGCCTACTTTCGCCGTCTCCGACTCAAAGAATACTTCCAGGACAACACTGAACAGTGCAGTGATACACGGGTGCCCTCCCACCAACAGCACAAGAAAAAGAACTCCACATGGACTCCTCCTGAGGGTCGAAATGACAGCCTGGACCTATACATTGAATGCTTCCGCCGGCGTGCACAGGCAGAAATCGTGGAACAACAACATCGCTTGCCTCACAACCTAAGTCGTGCAGAACGCAATGCCATCCACAGCCTCAGAAACCACCCTGACATTATCATCAAAGAGGCTGATAAAGGAGGTGCCGTTGTCATCATGAACAGGTCTGACTATCAAAAGGAGGCAGCCAGACAACTCTCCAATACCAAATTCTACAGGCCACTTCCCTCAGATCCCACTGAGGAATACACTAAGAAACTACAGAATCTACTCAGGACACTCCCTACACTAACACCAGAAGAAATCAACATACCCCTAGAGCCCTGACCAGGGTTATTCTATCTACTACCCAAGATCCACAAACCCGGAAATCCTGGACGCCCCATCATCTCGGGCATTGGCACTCTCACTGAAGGACTATCTGGATATATGGACTCTCTACTCAGACCCTATGCCACCAGCACTCCCAGCTATCTCCGCGACACCACTGATTTCCTGAGGAAACTACAATGCATTGGTGACCTCCCAGAAAACACCATCCTAGCCACCATGGATGTAGAGGCTCTCTACACAAACATCCCACACACAGATGGAATACAAGCTGTCAGGAACACTATCCCTGATGATGCCACAGCACAACTGGCTGCTGAGCTCTGTGCCTTTATACTTACACACAACTATTTCAAATTTGATGACAATATATATCTCCAGATCAGTGGCACTGCTATGGGCACCCGCATGGCCCCACAATATGCCAATATCTTCATGGCCGACCTGGAACAACGCTTCCTCAGCTCTCGTCCACTCACACCCCTTCTCTATCTACACTACATTGATGACATCTTCATCATCTGGACCCATGGGAAGGAGACTCTGGAAAAATTCCACCATGATTTCAACAGCTTCCACCCCACCATCAACCTCAGCCTGGACCAATCTACACGGGAGGTCCACTTTCTTGACACCACGGTGCAAATAAGTGATAGTCACATTAACACCACCCTATATCGAAAACCCACCGACCGCTATGCCTACCTTCATGCCTCCAGCTTCCATCCCGGGCACATCACACGATCCATTGTCTACAGCCAAGCACTGAGGTACAACCGCATCTGCTCTAACCCCTCAGACAGAGACCAACACCTACAAAATCTCCACCACGCATTCTCAAAACTACAATACCCGCACGAGGAAATAAGGAAACAGATCAACAGAGCCAGACGTGTACCCAGAAGCCTCCTACTGCAAGACAAACCCAAGAGAGAAACCAACAGGACTCCACTGGCCATCACATACAGCCCCCAGCTAAAACCCCTCCAACGCATCATCAAGGATCTACAACCCATCCTGGACAATGATCCCACACTTTCACAGGCTTTGGGTGGCAGGCCAATCCTTGCCCACAGACAACCTGCCAACCTGAAACATATTCTCACCAGTAACTGCACACCACACCATAATAACTCTTGCTCAGGAACCAATCCATGCAACAAACCTCGATGCCAACTCTGCCCACATATCTACACCAGCGACACCATCACAGGACCTAACCAGATCAGCCACACTGTCACTGGTTCATTCACCTGCACATCCACCAATGTAATATACGCCATCATATGCCAGCAATGCCCCTCTGCTATGTACATCGGCCAAACTGGACAGTCTCTACGGAAAAGGATAAATGGACACAAATCAGACATTAGGAATGGCAATATACAAAAACCTGTAGGAGAGCACTTCAACCTCCCTGGCCACACTATAGCAGACCTTAAGGTGGCCATCCTGCAGCAAAAAAACTTCAGGACCAGACTTCAGAGAGAAACTGCTGAGTGTCAGTTCATCTGCAAATTTGACACCATCAGCTCAGGATTGAACAAAGACTGTGAATGGCTTGCCAATTACAGAACCAGTTTCTCCTCTCTTGGTTTTCACACCTCAACTGCTAGAACAGGCCCTCATCCTCCCTGATTGAACTGACCTCGTTATCTCTAGCTTGCTTGCTAGCACACATATATATACCTGCCCCTGGATATTTCCATTACATGCATCTGAGGAAGTGGGTATTCACCCATGAAAGCTCATGCTCCAAAACGTCTGTTAGTCTACAAGGTGCCACAGGATTCTTTGCTGCTTTTACAGATCCAGACTAACACGGCTACCCTCTGATACTCAAATCCACTTAATTATTTCTCACTATGGTTCTGAGATCGTGATTTCTGCTCTTAACTTAGGCCATGTCTACATCTAAAATTTTGCAGCGCTGGTTGTTACAGCTGTATTAGTACAGCTGTATAGGGCCAGCGCTGCAGAGTGGCCACACTTACAGCAACCAGCGCTGCAAGTGGTGTTAGATGTGGCCACACTGCAGCGCTGTTGGGCGGCTTCAAGGGGGGTTCCGGGACGAGAGAGCAAACCGGGAAAGGAAACCAGCTTCCCCGCGGTTTGCTCTCTCGGTCCCGGAGCCAGCCAGCAAACCGCAGGGAAGGAGACCTGCTTGCTCGGGGTTCCGGGACCGAGAGAGCAAACCGGGAACGCCGCGGTTTGCTCTCTCGGTCCCGGAGCCAGCCAGCAAACCGCAGGGAAGGAGACCTGCTTGCTCGGGGTTCCGGGACCGAGAGAGCAAACCGGGAACGCCGCGGTTTGCTCTCTCGGTCCCGGAGCCAGCCAGCAAACCGCAGGGAAGGAGACCTGCTTGCTCGGGGTTCCGGGACCGAGAGAGCAAACCGCGGCGAAGCTGGTTTCCTTTCCCGGTTTGCTCTCTCGGTCCCGGAACCCCGAGCAAGCAGGTCTCCTTCCCTGCGGTTTGCTGGGTGGCTCCGGGACCGAGAGAGCAAACCGCGGCGTTCCCGGTTTGCTCTCTGGGTCCCGGAACCCCGAGCAAGCAGGTCTCCTTCCCTGCGGTTTGCTGGGTGGCTCCGGGACCGAGAGAGCAAACCGGGAAAGGAAACCAGCTTGATTACCAGAGGCTTCCTCCTTCCACGGAGGTCAAGAAAAGCGCTGGTAACTGTCTACATTGGATTACCAGCGCTGGATCACCAGCGCTGGATCCTCTACACCCGAGACAAAACGGGAGTACGGCCAGCGCTGCAAACAGGGAGTTGCAGCGCTGGTGGTGCCCTGCAGATGTGTACACCTTCAAAGTTGCAGCGCTGTAACTCCCTCACCAGCGCTGCAACTTTCTGATGTAGACAAGCCCTTAGTGTGAGTCTGAAATCAAGATTCTGGCTTATTATCGTATATTCGGCATTCTGTCTCCAGGAAAAAATCCTATTGACATACATGAGACACCAAATGGGGAAACAGAGTGTAGAATATGCAAGTGAGCCACAGTGCAGGTAAAAGATCCACAAGCCCAAATTCTGCTGTCAATTACAGCTGTGCACCCACGCTGAACCAGTGAAGGGATTGAGGCAATGTAGCATAGCAGAACCTGCTTCACATTGCACTTGTAAGAGCAGTTACTTAGCTTTAATTTTCTGACATTAAGAAAAGCAAATGCAAGAAAATATGGTCTTAGTGATATTCTGAAAGCTTTTTTTTCATTGATTTTGTAATCTGATTTTTTAAAATAATGTAATAGTTAAAAATAGGGAAGTATAAATATGTCTAAATCTTTCTTAACTTTATTTGTTTTTGTTTTGTAAAGATGAGTTTACTTACAGTTTCCAAGAAAGTGTCACACACAGACTGTTTCAGTTAGCAGATTGTCACAATGAATATTATAGACAATACGGTGAAATTGACACTGCTCCAAAATTAAAGTAGTAACAAAAATAAAAATAAAAATAATAAAGTCTTTCTATTATATACTGACCTCAGAGTCAATTATATCAAAGTAGCACATCTGTCTCAGAGAGTAAAGAAGCTCCATCATATCTTAAATGAAGTAATAAGCAAAAAGCTTTGACATTTTAAAAATCCTCACTAGGCAACTGATTGGACTAACTGTTCTCACAGTGAGATCAGTACAGATCAGGTTATAGAAGTGAAGAAAAGGCTTTAATGTAATAGTTATACCTGTTAAATTCATTCCCTCTGGGACACTTGGCTTTGGTCACTGTTCACAGACAGGACACTGGGCTGGATGGACCTTTGTTCTGTCCCAGTATGGCCATTCTTATTTATATGAATACTTCAGTTTATAATGTACCTCAAAAGAAAGTAACAGCTTGCACTATCTAGGTATAATATATGCAAGGCATGTAGTGTAATGACACATGGGCATTTCCTACTTTCTTTGTGTGTGTACATATTCTTCATCAAATTAAGTTTTAATTAATATCATTAATATTAAATTTGATTAAATTTGTTACTGCAAAATTAAGTTTGAGAAAGTACCATCTGGACATGGTCAACTCCTCAGTAAAAAAAATGGAATTGTCCATTTCAAAGATGAAGCCCATGTGTGCAGAAGTGAGGGCCTTCTTGGGGGACTGGCCCATGGCCATGGGCTTCATTACCACAATACTTATCATCAGCTACATAGTCAGAATGAAAATTTCTCTTCTTCAGCCTTGCTTTGACAAAAAGCAACACATACCATGCCAGTTATTTTATGCATATAAAACACACACACTTATGATGGGGAAATAAGGTGGACTCAACCTTTAAGACTCATTATGTAATTTTATTTAAGACCTGGGAGACATTAGTGAACTGTCTTTTATGAAAATGAATGCAAATCTTTTGGGTACTTAACATTTTGGGGATTTTCTAGCCCCTGAAATTTTGAGTTTTCACAATGTTGCATGAACTTAATAGTCTTTGACAGTGAAATAACCCAATGCTCAAAAAGGAACATTTTCAATGGAAACCTGCCATTGTGGATTTTTAAGGTGACGGGGATGAGGTGGCACCTCTTTCCAGAGGGTATGTGATCTAGTAGAATGAGCACTGGGAACTCAGTTAGGTTGCTGATTGCCTTTAACACTTTGTGCATGGATTCAGGTATCATACTCCTGTGAAGTATGCAGCCATCATTATCCTTTTTAAGAAACTAGGATGGGGTAGGCAACCTATGGCACGTGTGCCGAAGGCGGCATGCGAGTTGATTTTCAGTGGCACTCACACTGCTAGGTCCTGGCTACCGGTCTGGAGGGTTCTGCATTTTAATTTAATTTTAAATGAAGCTTCTTAAACATTTTTAAAAACCTTATTTACTTTACATACAATAAAAGTTTAGTTATATATTATAGACTTATAGAAAGAGACCTTCTAAAAACGTTAAAATGTATTACTGGCACGCAAAACCTTAAATTAGAGTGAATAAATGAAGACTGGGCACACCACTTCTGAAAGGTTGCTGACCCCTGAATTAGGATTTAAAAAAGGTAAGTGATTTGTTCAGGGTCACAGAATAACTCAGTTTTCCCCATGTCCATAAAAAAAGAACTCCCACATCTAACTTTAGAGCATTACCCAGCCTTCACAGTGCTATAGTGGATCAGTAATAGGACTGGGAGTCGAGGGGTTTTTTTCCTCTTATTTTGATACTAACTTACCTTCTCTAGACCTTGGGTGACTCATTTTAACTGTTTTAAGCCTTCTGTACACTAGAAAGGGTTTGCCAGTATAGCTATATCTATACTACTATAACTGCAGGCCTTCCCAGTGTAGACACAGTTTCCACTGGAAAAAAGTGTTCTTTTACCAGTAGAGCTTATACTAGTTCCCCACATAAAATAAAGTATACCAGCAAAAGACATTTTTTGCTAACATTAGTGTGTCTACATGATGGCTCATATTAACATATCTGTGCCAACTTAAAGTAAACAAATCAATCATGCCTCTCACAGGCCAGTATAAATGTTAAGTGTCAGCCAGGCCTGAGCTTCCATTTCCCCTGTTGAATGTGGTTAATGATAATTATTAGAGAAAAATATGAAAATATGTAGAAATTAAGAATTCCAGTGATTTACATTTTCTGGTTTAAAAATTAAAGTTCACATTTGTTTTACATTTTGAGTAAAAATTTCATAAAATTGAGGCACTTTTGTAAAAGTTTTAACATATACATAGAACTTGGTATTTGATTAAATAAACATTTTGCAATAAATGTTTCACACAACTCTAGTAGTTTACTTTGCTTCTTTGAAGATGTAGGATGTGAATAAACAAATTTAGATGCAAATTTTGAAGACACTTTAGAAGGAAAATGAGATAATCAGAGAAGATTTTTGTAGTTTAGATTATCTACTTTAGGTTTTGTCTATGATATAACTTCAGTTTTTTCTTAAAACTGAGTCAAGTCTTTTCTATTTTTCCTTTGCTGCTACCATTATCCATGTATAGACTTAAAGCAGGAAAATGTTGGTGTCAAAATGTAGTTCTAAAATACAGTTTTGCTTCCATGAAAGGATACTATTGACAATTGTTGATGACAGCTAGTTTTTTTTCATGAAAATGAAAGTTTGCATCCCTGTATAAAACAAGGCCCCAGCAAGTTTGCATAGAATTAATTCCACTTTCATGTTCTGCTGACATCAAAATTATTCATATCCTTATGCGGTAAATTGTTTCACTCCGTGTCTTATCCTAGCATGCTAGAGCAAATACAATTTGTAGCTGATAATCAGTTTGTCAGAATGTCAACTCTATTCTAATAGCAAAAGCAATATATAAACCATAAATCCAGTGTCTTTTAAGACCATGATAAAGACATTGGATTTATGGCATAGTATAATAATCTGTAACCCACTAAACCCCCCTTTTTTCCTGTGACTACAGGAGTGTTAACAGGCAGCTTAGAATATGTGCTAACTACTTATGATAAACTATCTGTTCAATCTTGTCTTCATTTTTACACTCTTTGTACCTTTCCCAGACCTGAGGAAGAGCTCTGTGTAGTTTGAAAGCTTTTCTCTCTCACCAACAGAAATTAGTCAAATAAATGATATTACTTCATCCCCCTTGTCTTTCTAAATGCTTGTATTTCAGTTGTACTCAGGGCTTAAATTCAGCAAGAGCTGTCTGAAGCAGGGCTCTGGTAAATATTCTCATAACCACAAGGCAGTAGTCCTGAGCCCTGGCGGGGCTGAAGCCCAGAGCCCTAAATGGGTCCGGGGGCTGGGGATAGCTCCGAGAAATACTTTATGAAAATTTGAACCCTGATTATACTCTTTGTTTCAACTACACTACTTGGTGTATTTGTGCTGCAGTAGTACCGAGGAACCTCAGTCAAGGATCAGGGTTCCATTTTGCTAGGCACCGTATGGACAAATAACAGAAAATACAGACATTCTTCTAGAGTATATAAGTGCCAGACTGGATATGACAGGTGGACAAAACAAATCAACTGTGTTGGGCATGAACATGGACCTTCTCTATAAATACCAGTCTAGAGAGTCAACTCACTCACTTTCTCTTTGCCCCAATGACTAGTTAATACCCAGTGGAAAAGTTTCAGTGGAAGAGAGTAAGAAATCATTACTCCAGACCATGCTATAGTCTAACCCTTAGTGCACTCCCTTCCAGTGCAAGAGGACCAAGTTCATGTTTGTACTCCATATCAGGCAGGGGGGGAAAAATTGAACTTACCACTCCCACATCTCTGGTGAGTTCCCTAACCACTAGACTAACATTTATAGGGAAGTGACCACTACCTCTCCCCACCATCTTTTTTGACACTAACCCTTTAAAAAACACCCAGAAACAAAATGTTTGGGGTTGAATTATTTAATATTATTACTACCTTAAATTGACTTTTTTTAATTCCCTGATTTTTTTTCAGAGTTTTCTAATTTAGTTCAACGCAAGCTAAATTTTCTTCCCCAATTTTTCAAAACTACCAGTTAACTGGAAAACCAATTGTTCTTGTTGGGAGCACATTATATACCCTACCTAAAGCAATAGGCATATTGATCACTGTGGACAATCCTAAAATCATATTGCTTTGCCTGATTAGCTCTCAAAACCTGGCCTAAGTCTGGTCTCACTGAGACTGGTTCAGTCAAGTCAATAGTTATGCAGGTGTAAGACTGGTGTGAGAGCAGACTCAGTCCCCTGGGCTCTAGGGAAATCCCTCTATATGGATTTAAAAGCAGAATGCACCAGCAAAGGTCTGTCCAAACCATTCTTATTATTTATTGTTATTATTAACATTACTGTAGCACCTAGGATCCTAGTCAGAGACTAGGACCCCATTGTGCTAGGCACTAGATCCTTGGCCAGAGGGGGCTGTAGAGTGTAGGTTCTCTACACACCACCATAAGGAGAGTGCAGTGTAGAGATAAAGTCTTTGGGATGTCAAATACTATATATGAAGAATTTGTTAGTGTGCTAAGGTGATTACTCAAAAAAGGAACAGTACCACTTACTACTTCACTACAAGGAGAAGTTTTCACCCACCGAGCATGTGCTATCAGTGTCCCCTTGGTGATAATGATTAGTCAACAGGTGCATGAGCTCCCAGAAGAGTGATGAAACCTACTCTGTTCTACACTGGGTGAACTAAATGGGGAAGGAGAGCATCTTTCTATACCTTTCTCCCATCCTTCCAACACAAAACAAGATCTTGCCTTTGCTATCATTCTGTACTTACTGCCTCTTGCCATTTGCTATTCAAATTATCTAAATTATCCAGCTCTCATTTTGTTTTCATTGTATCTATTTGCTTGGCTTCTGATTATAGTATTATCTACAGCCTTGGAGATCTTTCCATTATATTCTTCTGAATTCTTCCCTGATTTGCACCATGTGAAACTATGTTTAATTAAAAATCTTCTTTTAAGAACGTGATTGGTTTTTTTCTCATTTTAAGATCCAAGGATTTTGGATCTGGGCTTACCAGGAATTGGTGGGGGGAATTTTCTTGAGTCTATTCAGGAAAAAGGGTATAGAGACTTGAGAGAGAGAAATTAGTCAAATCCTGCCAGGAAAAGGGGGATAAGGAGTAGGGAAATATTTGGAGGAAGGCAGAGTTCCCAAATGGCTCTCCCTCAAACATTTTTTTTAAAACGTTTGGTGGTGGCGGCGACTGTTTTGCCTAAGCTGGTAAAAATAAGCTTTAGGGGTTATTCATGCATGTCCACACATCTGTACCCTAAAGTTCAGAGTGGGGGAGACATCTTGACAGGAGATGTGTTCAAATACCTACTATGCCTCAGGCTTTCTGTTTGACCTTAAGAGGCTTCATCTGTCTGTGCCTCAGTTTCTTATCTGTAAAATTGTGATAATAGTAACTACCTCAGACAGGTGTTATGATGATAAATATATTACAAATTGTGAGGTACTCAGCTCCAATGGTAATGGATGCATAAAGTGCCTAAGGTAGATAAAAACTCCTCCAAGGTAGCACATGGTCCACTTCAATAGTGCACTTTAAAAAATATTGTAAATATGGGAAGTTATATTACTTTTTAGTGTGGCTTACTTAAAATTTTAGGTTTTAATTTTCTAACTTTACCAACCTTCTTCTTTCCTAAGTGTTATACCTTTAAATAATGTTTGTCTCTCAAATTTGTATTTACCTGCAATGATTCGTGTCTAACTTTTAGCATTTTTTATTTTACTGTAATCAAATTTTGATTATAGTCTCTTCAACAATTGTACCTTTAATGCTTCCCATACATTATTTAGTTTCGGCCAATTTTCTCATTTCTGCTCATTTTGCTTTCCTTCAAAGACCGCTAAAGTCTTACACTAAAATACTTGTTTTTCATGTTAACTTTTTTTTCACAGAAAAATCATATCTTATTAGCTTGAAGTTAAAAAGAAACTGCTTAGGAAGAATAGAATGTAGCTTTTTTCAAATTAATTGACCTCATAAAATGATACAGTTTAATAAGATTCAATTTAAAAAGCAATGAAAGGCCAGACTGTGTCTTCAGATGCATACACTGCTCTCTTCCATTGAAATCAACAACCATATTCAGTCAAAGTCAACAGTGTTGCTTAGAGTTTAACTGAAGGCAGGATTCAGGACAAGATAATGAAAAGATCTCCAAAATGCAGATTATATCGAAAAGAGCAACAAAAGCACATTCCAAGGCATTTGGAAAATTGGAAGCCTCTGGCCAAAAGATGGCAAGTGATGTTCAGTTCACAGAGGTGAGAAGGCTGAAACTCTTGCTTTGTACTACATGAATATACTGTGGGATAAAGGCGCAGAGAACCTTTTTTCCTGGCCCACCCCGTATACCAACCATGCCGTGGGGCAGGGTCTCCTTCTGCTATTCTTAGAAGGGAAAGAGACTGGCTCATGCACCATGATACAGTATTTAGTAGGGAGTTCTTGGGGCATAATGGCTGCTGCTTTGTAATGAACCCTAAAGAGAACTGTCCATCTTTGTATCTCCCCCTCTGTGTGGGACTGAGCCCATTGCCGTGGCTCAGGAACTAAACCCCAGTTATCTGACTGAACATTCTGAGAGAAAATTCATGCTAAGAATAAAACAGAACTTGGTGTAAGCAAGCATGTACCAAGTATCCATGTTGCTGTTGAAACAGATGATGAAACAGCTTCTGCAGAGTACCACCAAAGACAGATAGCACAGATGGAGCATACAACTGATGGCGATATAATGCAAGAATAAAATGACAAAAAAATGACAATAATAGTGGCAAAAGAGAAAGGCCCACATCCTTCTTGCCTTACTCATGTGAATAATCCCACTGATTTCAGTGAGCAGCATTGGGCTCTAACAATGTAAATGACTCAAACACAGGCTTTAATAATAATGCAGTTATGGTTCCCAGTCCACTACTTAAGTCATCGTCTTTCCTCTTATGGAAAAAAGTAAAATAAAAATGAAAAATGTGAAGTTCCATAGCAGTTAGTAAGTCAGTGGTGTAGTCTGCCTTGCTTCTGCTGAGCTAATACATCATCACAGTAACTGAGTGACAAATTCCAGATAAGACATTATGATACAAAGCATCAGCTGAACATTTGAAAGAATCATTTAGATAAAAGCACAGAGACCCTAGAATAGTTTAGATGAACTGTAAAGTTTTCAGCTAGCTATTTTTTCTTCACACTGTTTAATTGTGCTAATTAATAGCCATGGGTATAATATGCTCTTGGCATCCTCTATGATATGTTTGATAGTCCTCAGTCTTAAAATGTGCAGTGCATTTTGGTTTTCCAAACATGCTCACTAGTAAATGCAGATAAAAAGGGATGCACAAATAATTCACATTGAAATGATATGATTAGTTAGCTTAATGGAATCTAGACAAGAAGAACATTGTAACAGAGGAAAATATGTAAATTTGATTCTTCTAATCTTTGAAATCATTTGCAAAGTTTTCCTTTGGTAACACTAAAATATAAATTGTGATGTGGACATAACTGCAGGAGTACAGTCAGAAGACTTTAATTTTGCAGGGACTTGAAGTTAATTGGCTTAGCAAGACTGCCAAAGCAATTAAAACAGCAGTGGGTGGTTTGAGGATGATGCAGATCATTGATGCCCCATCAAGTTTAATAAAATGACAACCATATTTTGCCTGAATGGATCCTGAATGAACCACCTACACAAGAGAACTATTTTAGAGTGTCCACCATCAAATATGCTTAGTAATAATTGTATCACTAAAAGTGTTAAATATTGCATCCTTCCTTTGCTCTAGTACTAGTTCGTAGATTCATGTTCAGAACTTTCACTTAGAAACACATTTTTAAGGAGACTTCTAAAACAATTAGGTCAAAATCTGAAGACGGCAAAAAAAGAAAGAAAATAAACGAAAGAAAGATGTATGTTTCATTAACTAAACCAGAAAGAAAACTGAAATGTAAATTACAATTCAATGTAATTTATCAGAAACATTATTTAAAACAAGGTTGCATCATCAATATAGATTCATTATAGTTAAAAAATCTCATTTAAGCATAATTGTTCAATATATCTGACTACATTCAGATAATCAAAGTTGAATAGCAGATGCAATAATACAATGCAATAAAACATCAAACACCAAAACTATTTTCAAAATACTTAACAAGTTTCTTTACTGACATCCACTTTTCATATAACAAAAAATAGATGAATGTATGTTTGCTTCTAAATCCCAGTCTTAAAATATCTGTAGAACAATAATTATTAGTTATTCATAAATAATGATGGTCACTAATATTCTAATTACAGAATTATAAATCATAGAACATTAGGGTTGGTCATCTAGTCCAACCCCCTGCTCAAAGCAGGACCAATTCCCAACTAAACCATCCCAGCCAGGGCTTTGTCAAGCCTGATCTTAAAAACTTCTAAGGAAGGAGATTCCACCACCTCCCTAGGTAACCCATTCCAGTGCTTAACCCCCTCATAGTGAAATAGTGTTTCCTGATATCCAACCTCGACCTCCCCCACTGCAACTTAAGATCATTGCTTCTTGTTCTGTCATCTGCCACCACTGAAAACAGCCTAGCTTCATCTTCTTTTGAACCCCCATTCACATAGCTGAAGGCTGCTATCAAATCCTCCCTCACTCTTCTCTTCTGTAGACTAAATAATCCCAGTTCTCTCACTCTCTCCTGGTAAATCATGTATCCCAGCCCACTAATAATGTTTGTTGACATCTGCTAGACTCTCACCAATTTGTTCACATCCCTTCTGCAGTGGGGGGGACCAAAACTGTACTCAATACTCCAGGTGTGGCCTCACCAGTGCTGACTAGAGGAGAATAATCACTTCACTCAGTCTGCTGGCAATGCTCCTCCTAATACAGCCCAATATGCTGTTGGCCTTCTTGGCAACAAGGGCACACTGCTGACTAATATTCAGCTTCTTGTCCACTGTAATCCCCAGATCCTTTTTTGCAGAACTGCTGCTTAGCTAGTCGGTCCCCAGCCTGTAGCGGTGCATGGGATTCTTCCTTCCTAAGTGTAATTAGTACACAAAAAGTGTATTTTCATAGTTAGACCATTGGGGTATAGAATCAGTTGAAAGGCATTAATATTATTATACCAAGACAACATAAATGTTACTGTGAAAGCAAAAGAAACATTGGCCATCACATATAAAGATTTGTGTGCTCAAATAGACAAAGGAAAATGTGATATACTAAAGAGTCAACAATTAATTTATTAGGTTAGGAAGAAACAGCCCTTGTGGACAGATTATTCCTAAATTGTCAATGACGTGGTTTCTTGAATCTTCCTTTGAAGCTTCTTTGAACCATCATCAGGAATAAGATACCAAACTAGATGGACCACTGCCTTCTCAGATTAGGAGATGGTTGTTACATAGTGATAAGAAGCCCTCACTATCCCCATTCCATAATGCAGCAGCACAGACCCGCTATCTGCTGCTGCAAGTAGTTTTATGTTTAACCTCTGACATAATAAGGCTTTATTACCATATGGTTAGACTCAACCATTCAGAAAAAAATAGAACAAATATGGGGCTTCTGTAGTCAGTTGCAACAAACCGACCTTGCTCATAAGAAAAAAATAAAAAAGAACATATGTTTGTCAGGAAAACATTCTCAGGTGTTCTAATACCACCTTTTTCCTGCAGAAAGTTTTGCTGAACACATTTTTTTCAAATTTCATAACATTATTCCCACTTGAAAGAAGTTGTTACAATGCAAAAACTTGAAAGTTTCATAACATTATTCCCAAACTTGAAAGTAGTTGTTACAATGCAAAAACTTATAATTGCAAATATTTCACCAATCTGCATGTTACTTATGACTAAACAACAAAATTTGCAGCCAAGGAAATATCTTTAAAGTTTCTTGGAAGAAACAAAGTGGGATTAGAAAAAGAGGGGAACAATAGATTAAATTCAATATCTGAAGCTATGATTAATGTTCCAGATAACTCATAAAACAAAACACATGACTTTACCGACTGAAACCCTGGGAAAATATAAGACATGTATCTCCCATTATCTCAGATGGAAAGCACACTGCTTAAAATCCACATGCAATAATTTGAAAATTTACTCAAAAGAATCAACTACAGATATCAGAGCTGATTTATTAACATCCCTGAATGAAACCACACTACCTCTAGCTATGTCAGAAGACAGAACTTTCTTCAACCACTGAGAGAACTTATCAGCAATTTCTATCTCTACAGTTTATATCAAATAAACATGTGTAAAGAAATTCAAACAAAAGCTCTGTATGAAGACTTCAAACAACTAAACAGAATAAAGATTTTCTGTACAATGTTTGAGAAATGAAAGATGAGCTTCTAGTATCTGACATTTTACAATAAGCTGTAATACACTTTTCTAAAGAGTCCAGATTTATGACCATTATCACTCAAAGAAAGATTTGAAGATTAAGATAGCTTTAAGTAAAAATCTTTCACCACAAAGAGTTCAAGACCAAACAATTGGGGTTTTTTGTTTTCTTTCTCAGTAGCCTGGAGTGATTTTGCTCTTGGGCATTTTTTCACTTCCCCACTTCAGCCCTGAATCAAACTCAAGGACTAGATACTGTAAATTAAATCCACTAATTTTGTGTAAGGTAGAAAATTAATTCTGCTATGCCAATTTGGATTTGATACTCAATGTCTAAGAAAAAACTAACAATCAGAGTTAGAGAGAGAAAATATAAATGAAAGCCAAGCCCTAGTGAAATTAGTGGTAAAACTCCCACTGACTTCAATAGGGTCAAGATTTGTATTGTTTTTTAATCTAAACAGAGTAAAGAGACAGTGGGTATAGTGAGATGTACCTACCCCAGTGTGAAAACTGCCCATGCCCTACAATCCTAAAGTGGGTTACCCTCTTTTTTAACACTTGTCTTTTCTGCCTGAGAATTAAAAAAAAATGGAACAATTATTTGACAAAAAATATGCAGACAGTATATACATTATGTCCTTTGTGAATGCCACTATGCCATGGCAGTACATACCTACCCAGTTCATAGATGAATACCCCTTCCTGTATGTGTACGGCCATGGGAACTGCTAGCTTACTAAAAACAACAACAAAATCCCATAACACAGTCAGAGTTGAAAGGTAAGAGGAATACTGATATTCTAGAGACATAGTGGAAGTGGAGGAATTTGTAAGGTGCTGATCAGATTGGAACAGACAGATATTAGGTAAGCATTCTTTAAGTCTACAGAGAGGAAAGGAAATCCCTCTGAAGTAAATACATTTCCTGATACTCTTCTGGCTGAAAATCTCTACAGTTCCTATTTGTTGTCGATGTTTGACATCTGCTTTCGTATTCACTCTCTTCTATAGCTATCATCATTTTTTCCCCTAAGTATACTTCAATTCACTTTTGCCCATGTAGAAACTCTATTTGACTTTATTGAAGGTGCAGCAATTTTGAAAGTACATGGCGCTGACCCAGGAGTTTTTGAGAAGGGTTTCAGAGCTCAGTTATGTCGACCATTAGCAAAGCTTTTAATGTATCCATGTCAACGGATTCTGCTCCTTTGTACTCAAAGCATTTTAGCTAGCTTCCTCTTTTATAAGGGCCAGGACTCCCACAGCAATCTTTCACCTGCAGCAATAAATAAAGTTGCAGAAAAGCTGACCCAACCTATTTACTGTCAAAGCAGTGTTTTTGACCTGTTGAAAACAGAATTACTTTGAAATTCTGTCTGAACTTGGTAATATCATGTGTATTATTATAAATGTGTGTAACCTGGCTTAAATATAACTTGTTTTGTCATAGATAGAATAATCTATGTGGCTATAGTATTGAAAATGTTTGGATTTTTTTTCTTAAATCTAAACACAAATAGCAAATTGCCATATAGAAATGAGAAATGAGTAGACATGATTTCATAATCAGGTCAGACCACTAAATAAGTTCACTTCTGAGAAGAAAAATATACATAAATTGAAAAGGAACATTCTAATTAAATGGCAAAAAAAATTAATAAGCCTTAAAATTGGAGATAATTTAAAATGCATTTTCAATAGAACTGTGCAAAACTTTTAAAGGTTTTTTTATTAAAATGTGTAATATGGAAGCAACCATAAGTCACAGTCAGGATTGTGACTCCATCATTCTAGGCACTGTCCAAACATGTATTAAGAGATAGTCACTGCCCTGAAGAACAGACAATCTAAGACCCTAATTCTGCAATCTGATCCGTGAGGGCAGAATCATATTACTTCAGGGAATCCCACTGAAATGACTGGGGTTTCACGTGGATGCTGAGCCCTGAGAGAACAAGTCAGGTCACAGGATCAGGTCCTAATTTAAGACATGATGCAAAAGGTGGGTGTAGTAAACTATTTCCGGAGGTGTGGAAGGAGGACAAGGGTAACAGTGATAGGAACACATAATTGTGAAGGAAAATTAATAATTTGTGCATAGACTAAATGAGATACAGTTACAAGATTTCAAGTCATTTAACATTTTACATTCGTAACACATAAATAAAATAGCGAGTAGCAGTGTTGACAACCTCAAGCAATCAAAAATCATGAGTCATGCCCCCAAAAGCATGAGATATAAAAAACAAAAAACAAATCCTGAGTTCTTTTCATTTTTCTTCTAGTGTTAAAACATTTAGGGTTCACATTTTCAAGCTTTCCTCTGTAAATACATGTACTCAAACTGTAAACAAAATATGAAAGTTGAAATTCTCTTGAAATAATTTCTTTCCAGAAGCTGAGGGTTTTAAGAAAAAGAAATCACAAGAATTGCAATAAAATCTCAATAGCTAGCAATGCTGGATCCGCATTGCCTAGTTTTACAGTTTAACACATTTTCTTCACCATTATCTTAGAAGCTGCACACATGCTACTTAATATGTAGAAGGATGCTATAATATGCACATTTTCTGTGTATAAGCCTATGCCATCTGAACATTTTCATACATAAATGTGCACTTGCTCATTTTCCAAAATGTTATCCCATAATGCAGCACAATAAATATTTCAGATGGGTCTGGTGGTAACGTATGCTATCACCATGCAAGAAAGCCTAACATACTTCTTCTTTCTGATAGTATGTCCTGAGCAAACACTCTGACATTAGAGAGATCTGTGTCTCACGGCGTGAAGGTTGTATGTGTTGTTACATCACATCCAGACACTCACAATTTCTGGATGGAAAAATACAATGAAAAAACTTGGAGCATACGTTTTCTCCCAATTTAAGCAGATGTTCAATACCACCTGATTAGCTGATTAAGAAGCAATATTTATGAGCTATGGAGGGATTTCCCCCACCCTCCCAGTTTTTGGATAACAGAATGGAGGCTGAGACTTGGGGGAACAGAGAGAGAGACTGGAGGAATATGGGATGAAGAAAGGCTATTTGGGCAAAGAAAAGGTGGACATGCAGAAAACTCAACTGGAAGAAGACAGATATGTAGGAAGAAGCCTTTTAGATACACAAGATTTATTTTGCTGGTACTATATGAAGAATGTAATAGCTACAATAGTACACATTTTATTTGGAATATTTTAGAAATACACATTTTATTTAGAATATTTAAAAAAATATTAATGCTACCTGGTGACAGTGTTTATATATAGCATTTTTAGTAGAGTGTCTGTAGTTCATCAATAGCTGTATTAGGATGGAAACTGTGGAATTTAAATTGTTTTTCTGCTGTTTTGTAGAATATACCATTAGTGATATACATATTTAATTGCAGTTACATTTAGTCAATGCATTTGACAACTGAACACCATTTCAAACTGTTTATCAGAAGGTACAAATGTTCATATTTCTAAAATGAATAATTTAGCTGCAACTATTCAGTGATCCGAGTGATCTCACATTTTAGAGAGAGGCTGTTCAGCCAAGCAAATTTGAGCTAGTCATTAAAACTGCCCAATTAGAAAAGTTTTACCAATCTTAATCACCAAGTTAAGCCAGACCACTACATATATCATGGAAAATAAAGGCACCTTCATTAGCTATTATGCCTCTGTGAAAATATTATTTTTTTTTATTTGTTTGTTTGTTTGCTTTTAGATAAATACTGTTATGTTATATTCTGGAAGTTAAAAAATGGATTAGAATTGCAATGTTTTTAAAAAATTAAGGCAAAGTTACAATAAAACATTAACATATTACATTTTATATTACTTATTCAGGATCTGGTTAATATTCAAAGAACCTGGCTAAAGATTCTAGCTTGCTATCTGGGGAGCCCTTCTCCACTGAGTATGCTAGAAATGGTGACCATATTTCTAAATACCTGTCGTCTTTTTGGTACTTCTCTTGTGTACATTCTTGGGGTGAAAGCTTTTCCATTACAAGGACAGGCAACATTTTACTATACCACAATTCCGTAGGAAGAAGGATAACACGTTACCAATAATGTGAAATACAAAGTCTAGCTGCTAACAATAAAAAAGGAATTAATTTGCCATTCGGTTTAAAATGCAGATTCTTTATAGACATATTAATTAAACATGTCGGGGGATCTCTGGGAAGCTGGCATTTTGTCATAAAATGAATCTCTTTAATAATTCCCTCCCAATGTGCAAATATGTTACCCTTTCCCCACAATCTCTCCAGCATAGTTCCTCCCTAGTGGCAAAAAACATGATTGATCTTAACTGGAGTCAAAAGACATCTGTACACTAATTTGGAATTGCAGTTGAATGGTTTGAATTCTGAAAATCTACTTCTGGATTTAAGCTTTCTAAAACCAAATAAATGCTATCGCAGTTTTACTTCTGTAAATCAGCAATAATATTTGAGCAAGTTAATGATTTTGACAGTGTATTTAAAGAACACATAATAATGGCTTTATTTTCAAAACCCTGTTTTGTACACAAAGGTAGTTATGCATGTTTAAAGTCATATGCCAGAAAACTGGAAGTTTTTTTTGTGGGAAAAGAAGAATTGAAAAAACGATGACAAAGAGATGGAGAAAGTGTGTGAAAAGTTCAAAAGAGGGGGAGAGAGAGCGCGAGAGACAGAAGGCCAAATAATATCACAATGAGATTGAACACAGAAGGGGCTAAACTTGAGCACATATTTCTATGCACAATATATTTTCTTGCAGAAAAAAATTGTTACTGGAAATTATGAAAAATGTTGCCTATATTTTTTTCAATTGTGAATCATGATTCGCCCTGTGAGCATTCCAAAGACTTAAAAAAAGCTTTATTTTTGTTCTCAGCCAATAGAAACTGGAATTTTCTTAGTCATTTAAATATATTTTCAAAAGATTGTTTCTTTTTTTTTTTTATGAAAGCTGAAATTCTTATGTAATCATTTGACTCCAGGAACTTGGCTTTAAGAAAAACACCAAATATCACTAGATGGAGTAGGCAGTACTAATTTGGCAGTTAAAAAGGATAAAATCAGTAATGTGAATTCCATATTGTAAAATAGTTTTCAGAAAAAAAATCATTCACTTGATTTACTACCGTTGCAGTTTAAATTCTGAACTTTCTTCTGCTATGATCTTATGAGATTTCAAGCACTAAATAAGGGTTGGTTTGGAGCAGCATTTGGGTGAAAGACAAGCAAAATTTGAATGAGAATGATTCCAGTGGGAGGTGTGGAAAGTGGTATCAATTCAATAAGTGGCAGCCTGCTTTCTGGGTCACTACTAACACAATATTCTTGAGTGTTACATGTTGGCATTAAAGTGCACTATGCTGCTGAGTGGGTAATCTTTTGGTAAGAAATAAAACAGATCCTGACAATTTGTAGCACTTTTTGTATATACTAAGGTGCAACCTCGGATACTGTGGCCAAATTCTAACTCCGGCCATCTAAGAGCTAGGACTTTCATGAAGGTGACAAAATCTGGATTCTGACAAAGGTGATTTAGGACTTGCTAAAGATTTTGCCTAAGAAGATCTCTGTCTAATTTTCCCTGTGAAGGATTTTTTTATCCTCCTTCCACCATCTCAAAAGTTAGCCCATATTTGTGCCATTTAGAACTTGAGGACTGATTGGCAGAAATGAACCTAGAGGAATCCAGAGAAAAATCTAGCCCTGGATAATTGGATTTGTATCAGTGAGCATTCCTCTTAATTTGCTGAAAAATGGGAAATCACAAGGCCCTCATGGCTCCAGGGTTGAACAGGAGGGAAGAGGTTTTCTTTATCAAGTTTGGGGAGCCATCTCTAAGAGAGGGCACATCATCTTTCTCTGCAGTCCTTCAAACGTTTGTGACTTCTGAATCAAAGCTAATTTTTATGTTCAGAAAGTCAACTAATGGAAATGAAGAATCATCCTGTCTCCCCTTGAGATGGGAGTTTCTGTGAATGCTGCCTTTGGAGAGTGGTTCTTGCACATTAAACTCATAGAGTCCCCCTCCAAACACCCCTTTTAATACCTCAGATATCTGCCCTATATCTTTTCTGGAGTTGGGTACCAGAGTTAAAGTTCTCACTGTATGGCCCAGCATAGAGAATGTTAGAGAATTTTTATTTTGTACATATCAAGGGCCCAATCCTTCATAAGTGCTCTGGTGCATCTATACAGAACCCCAATAAAGCCAGTAGCAATACACATAGGTGCTGCAGTCCCCCTTTGTACTACCCATTGCAGGATCAGGTTCTAATATGTTTTTTCCAAGTCTTTCTACTCCAGACTACACATCCCATTTTTTCTGTTCTACTGGAGGAGCTGGGTCTGTTTTTTCTGATGCATTTTTCATACTTAATATAATTTCATTATTAGTCAATAGAGTCCTGATTTTGCCCTCCTTTCTCATGTAGTTTCCCCAGATCTTAGGATTTTATCACAGTCTCCCAATAATAGGTCTTTTACTTAAAGTCCCAATTTTTAGAGGTATGTGCTTATGAAAGCTTTAATTTAGTGTGTGTGTAAATTTCTAGCCCTCATGTTTGCTGAGACAAAATTGGCAATTTGACCCAAATGCACCTTAAAGGCTCAAAAAGTAGAAGGCAAATAAAAAGAACCCAACACGTATTATTAACTTTTTCAAAATGTCATTTTGAAATTGACTGATTTTGAAGAAAATGTCATGATTTTCCAGGTCCTGATTCGTGATTTTTGAACTCTTCTGGTTCATAATACAGCTCACATTTAGTAGTACTTTTATCATATAAATTTTCACTTCATGAAACCAACGGGCATGCTCCCAGAATAAACTACTATTCAACATGAATAAATGCAGCAAAACCTGGCCCAAATGGAGCAGCATTATCCAGTCGTTCTCCTTTGTATTTTTGCCTGACTACATGCACTGGTTGAAGGATTCATCTCGCCTATCTGGGCTTTTACAGAGGCATTTGAAGAAGCCAAATTGGCAGGCAAAATTACCCTTTTAAAATTATAATCCAATGGTCAGAATCTCTCATTCATACACAAGTCTTTGTTCTATTGCAATCTAGCTCTTTTTAATGAAGATAATCACAGCAGAATTTGCTGAACTTTGAAAAGTGAGACAGATAAACATGCCTGCTACAATATTGACTTGTGATTTTTACTTTAAATAATAATAAAAAGAATTAGACACCCTCTGGACCACCATAGTACCTTATATTCTAATAATAGGTTGTCTACACCACAAAAGTCAATATAGAGAAGATCAAAGGACAGGAGTGACAGAGTCTAATTTTCACTCACACTAGTAGGTCACAACATTCACCTCATCTTGATTTTAGGAAAGATGCACAGAAAAATCTCTCTTTATGTGTCTCCATAACAGAACAGAATGTGATGAATAATTTCACCACCTACTGTGCTAAAAATCTCTACTATTTTCCCTTCATTTTGCACAGTGCCTGCTTTAGATGAGTTGTGTTGAATTACTGATTCTACAAAACTATTTCTAGATCAAAAAGAAATATTTCTATGGCCATGTGACTGACCTAGCTTTTGCCTTTTATTACCCTATGATGTCTTTTATTCCTTATCTCCCTTTTTCTTTGAATCAGGCATAATAGCTATCTTCCCTGCATACCTCTTCATATGATTCAATTTTTGTTTCCAGTTTGGAAGAATACCTTATACTGTGACTGTATTTTAAATATCATTGGTATAATCTCAATGTGCATGTTGTGTGTAGATAAGTATGGGAGAAGGAATTTAAATGGTCAGAATATTTTTGTATAATTTTCCTAATATTTATTCAGAATCAGTTCATTCCTTTTGAGACAATTTGTCCTCGCTGGAGGGTTTTAACTTCCTATGATAAAAAATCTACCATTGGTACAAAGAGGTTGATGTTGTGAAATGATCAATATAAATTAAAAGTTATGGAGATAAAACAAATCAATGGCAAAATAGTTTTAACCAATCAGATTCTGGGAAGTTTTTGGTTAATTCAATGACTGAACTGTTTCCCAGTGCCTGAAGGCAATAAGCCAGAGGAGGATTTGGCATCCTGAGACTGCTCTGTGCCAAGTGATTCCAGGTGCAAGTTATACCAGCTTAAAACTGCCAATAGCTTCAAAAGACCATTACGCTACCTGGCAATTTCTGAGAAACAGCCAGCCCCCATCCTTCCCTATGGCCAGGCCCCCTGTGCCTGATTCAGGAGTGGGGGCTGGCATACAGCTGCTACATTGTCTCTACTTTCACAAGAAGAACAGTACTTGTGGCATCTTAGAGAATAACAAATTTATTTGAGCATGAGCTTTCATGGGCTACAGCCCACTTCATTGGATGCATAGAATATTTTCACAATGATTCCTTTGTGCAGGGAAGATTCTGATGGGGGGCAGATCTATTAGGTTTAAGGGATAATTTTCATCTGTGGAGTAGCGCAAAGCAGGAGGAGCACAGCCTGGGATGGGATCAGTATTTAAACATGTACCATTCAGTTTTTGCAATTCAAATAATTCTTCTATTTCAGTAAAATCAGATTTTTATTATCGTAAGAGTAAAATAACGATCTGATAACTGAGACGAGGATGCTTTATTGTGCTGACCATTATTAATTATTTATTATTGGTTATTATTATGCTCTTATATAGGAATATGATATGATTTAAAATATGACATATTGACACAAATAAAGACTTGCATAGTGATTGGTAGCATGCACCTTGGGCTAGAATCTTATCATATCCTAGATTAAGACGATCTGGGATTCACTTGTATTTGGATGATGCAGAAGTGGATGAATGTCTCATTCAATGACACTCTTCACTCTGACTTACTATTAAATGAATACCCCAGTATAGTGTTAGAGAGCACAATAGATATCTGAAGTACTGTCTTCTGGGTGAGATGTTCAAAAAAGCAGACTTTGATTCCCTCAGGGAAGTGATGGGCAGGATCACCTGGGAGAATAACATGAGGGGCAAAGGAGTTCCGGAGAGCTGGCTGTATTTTAAAGAATCCTTATTGAGGTTGCAGGAACAAACCATCCCGATAGGTGGAAAGAATAGTAAATATGGAAGGCAACCAGCTTGGCTTAACAGTGAAATCCTTGCTGATCTTAAACACAAAAAAGAAGCTTACAAGAAATGGAAGATTAGACAAATGACCAGGGAGGAGTATAAAAATATTGCTCAGCCAGCCAGCAGGGCTGGCTCCAGGGGTTTTGCTGCCCTAAGCAGCCAAAAAAAGAAAAAAAAAGCTGCGATCGCAATCTGCGGCAATTCAGCGGGTGGTCCTTCGCTATGAGCAGGAGTGAGGGACCCTCCGCTGAATTGCCGCTGAATACTTGAAAGTGCCGTCCCACTCTGGAGTGGCCGCCTCAAGTACCTGCTTAATAAGCTTGTGCCTGGAGCCTGCCCTGTCCAGGAGTGAAATCAGGAAGGCCAAATCACACTTGGAGTTGCAGCTAGCAAGAGAGGTTAAGAGTAACAAGAAGGGTTTCTTCAGGTATGTTAGCAACAAGAAGAAGGTCAAGGGAAGTGTGGGCCCCTTACTGAATGAGGGAGCAAACCTAGTGACAGAGTATGTGGAAAAAGCTAATATACTCAATACTTTTTTTGCCTCTGTCTTCACGAACAAAATCAGCTCCCAAACTGCTGCACTGGGCAGCACAGCATGGGGAGGAGGTGACCAGCCCTCTGTGGAGAAAGAAGTGGTTCAGGACTATTTAGAAATCTGAATGAGAACAAATCCATGGGGCCAGATGCACTGCATCTGAGGGTGCTAAAGGATTTGGCAGATGTGATTGCAGAGCCATTGGTCATTATCTTTGAAAACTCATGGCGATTGGAGGAGGTCCTGGATGACTGGAAAAAAGCTAATGTAGTGCTGTCATAACTTAGTCCCAGATTTGGACCTTAGCGTCCAAAATATGGGGGTTAGCATGAAAACCTCCAAGCTTAGTTACCAGCTTGGACCTGGTACTTGCTGCCACCACCCAAAAAATTAGAGTGTTTTGGGGCACTCTGGTTCCCCCTGAAAAACCTTCCCTGGGGACCCCAAGACCCAAATCCCTTGAGTCTCACAACAAAGGGAAATAATCCTTTTTCCCTTCCCCCCTCCAGGTGCCCCTGGAGAGATACACAGACACAAGCTCTGTGAATCCAAACAGAGTGACTCCCCCTCTCCGTTTCCAGTCCTGGAAACAAAAGCACTTTCCTCTTCACCCAGAGGGAATGCCAAATCAGGCTAGCAAATCCAACACACACAGATCTCCCCCTGATTTCTTCCTCCCACCAATTCCCTGGTGAGTACAGACTCAATTTCCCTGAAATTTCCCAGAAAAGAAAACTCCAACAGGTCTCAAAAAGAAAGCTTTATATAAAAAGAAAGAAAATACATACAAATGGTCGCTCTGTATTAAGGTGACAAAATACAGGGTCAATTGCTTAGAAGAAATATGAATAAACAGCCTTATTCAAAAAGAATACAAATCAAAGCACTCCAGCACTTATATTCATGCAAATACCAAAGAAAAGAAACCATATAACTTACTATCTGATCTCTTTGTCCTTACGCTTAGAAACAGAAGATTAGAAAGCAGAAACTACTTCTCCAAAGCTCAGAGAAAGCAGGCAGACAGACAAAATACTCAGACACAAACTTCCCTCCACCCAGAGTTGAAAAAATCCGGTTTCCTGATTGGTCCTCTGGTCAGGTGCTTCAGGTGAAAGAGACATTAACCCTTAGCTATCTGTTTATGACAAGTGCCCATCTTTAAAAAAGGGAAGAAGGAGGATCCAGGGAACTACAGGCCAGTCAGCCTCACCTCAGTCCTGGAAAAATCATGGAGCAGGTCCTCAAGGAATCAATTCTGAAGCACTTAGAGGAGAGGAAAGTGATCAGGAACAGTGAACACAGATTCACCAAGGACAAGTCATGCCTAACTAACCTAATTGCCTTCTGTGAGGAGATAACTGGCTCTGTGGATGAGAGGAAAGCAGTGAATGTGTTATCCCTTGACTTTAGTAAAGCTTTTGATATGGTCTCCCACAGTATTCTTGCCAGCAAGTTAAAGTATGGGCTGGATGACTGGACTATTAGGTGGATAGAAAGCTGGTTAGATCATCGGACTCAACAGGTAGTGATCAATGGGTCCATGTCTAGCTGGTAGCTGGTATCAAGTGAAATGCTCCAGGGACAGTCCAGGGGCCAGTTTTGTTCAATACTTTCATTAGTGATCTGGAGGATGGCATGGACTGCACTATCTACAAATTTGCAGATGACATTAAACTGGGAGGAGTGGTAGATACGCTCGAGTGTAGGGATAGGATACAGAGGGACCTAGACAAATTAGAGCCAAAAGAATTGGGCCAAAAGAAACCTGATGAGGTTCAACAAGGATAAATGCAGAGTCCTGCACTTAGGATGGAAGAATCCTTTGCACTACTACAGACTAGGGACCGAATGCCTAGACAGCAGTTCTGCAGAAAACAACCTAGGGGTGACAGTGGACGAGAAGCTGGATATGAGTGAACAGTGTGCCTTTGTTGCCAAGAAGGCTAATGGTATTTTGAGCTGTATAAGTAGGGGCATTGATCATTCCCCTCTGTTCAACTTTGATGAGGCCTCATCTGGAGTACTGTGTCCAGTTTTGGGCCCGACACTACAAGAAGGATGTGGAAAAATTGGAAAGAGTCGAGCGGACGGCAAACAAATGATTAGGGGGCTAGAACACATGACTTATGAGGAGACGTTGAGGGAATTGGGATTGTTTAGTCTGCAGAAGAGAAGAATGAGGGGGGATTTGATAGCTGCTTTCAACTACCTGAAAGGGTTCCAAAGAGAATGGATCTAGACTGTTCTCAGTAGTACCAGATGACAGAACAAGGAATAATGGTATTAAGTTGCAGTGGGGTAGGTTTAGGTTGTGTATTAGAAAAAAACTTTTTCACTAGGAGTGTGGTGAAGCACTGGAATGGGTTTCCTAGGGCGGTGATGGAATCTCCTTCGTTAGAGGTTTTTAAGGTCAGGCTTGACAAAGCCCTGGCTGGGATGATTTACTTGGAGATTGGTCCTGCTTTGAGCAGGGAGTTGGACTAGATGACCTCGTGAGGTCCCTTCCAACCCTGATATTCCATGATTCTATGATTCTGTGTAGGATTCCTGTTCAATAATAGACTGTAAACCACTTGGGGCAAGGACTGTCTTTTTATTTTGTGTTTGGACAGCACCTACTGCAATGGGGTCTGGCTCCACGACTATGTCTACTGGACACTATGGTAATACAAATAAATAAATCATAGAGCTGGGCAAAAACATACTTAACCAATGTTTTTCTTCATGGATTGTGCTTGTTTTCTTGGGTTTGAACTCATAAAACTTGCATGAAAATGGAAAATTCTTTTTTTTTTTTTTCCAAAATGGTCCACTGAAATATTTTTCATTATCTGGATGTTTGTGAAAATTCAAATGCTATTTTCTGGCAACTAATATTTGTCCTGTTTGAAAAATCCATTTGAAAAGGAACTGATAGAGGAAGTACTGGATCAAAAAAACATGGAGTGAATATATTTAAGGAAGAGGCTGGAAATATGGAGGTTCTATATTTTATTTCTTCTGACTGGACTTTGTACTCATAAAATTATGTAGTAGGCAAATGTCTCTATTTTACAGATGGAGAAATCAAGGTCCAGACTTACTTGCCTAAGGTCAGACAACAAGTGTGTTCCAAAATCATGTTTAAAAACTATGGGCTGTCTCCTGCCCTATACTAAGTTTGCTTTATGCCATTCTGGTGATGCAAAGCAGACAACGCTGCTTTAAGGATACATGGATATTCCCAGCAATGGAGAATCCTCAGATGGATCATACTTCTAACATAGAACTTCCCTTAGATCACACTGAGTGTATTTCCAGCTACTCATTCTTGCATAAGTCTTAAAGTGACAAGGTCTCTTTTTATAGCATTAGGGCTGATTTTTGTATTCATTTGCATGATGGTCTAGATAATGTGGTTTTATAGCCTCATCAGCAGTGTAGCCCATATATCACATCAGCACATCTCTAAAGATCATTTCTCTAAATGTCTCAGAGGTGTCCAAGAGACTTCTCACAAGGCTTTAATTATACAAATTAATGTATCAGAAGACTTCTGAATTCAGTAAGGTTTTTTATTATTTTTTGCTACACAAAAATAGTGTGTCATGTTTCCAAATATCAATTATACTAACCAATATTTTGCACAATTTTGTTTAAAAAGACAGATAATTTATACTCTCCCATCATACTGTAGGTGGAGTAGGCATTTCATGATCTGAGTTTATAATTGAACACTAAGGCCTGAATGATCATTTACACTAAGACCTGTTTTGTCAGTTGGGCCTACATATTTACCCTAATTGTGAGTTCAACTATAAGAGGGGTGTGGAAGTTCACAATGACCTATAGCAACAAATGCTGATGAGAAACAGTATGAAAGGCAGAGACAGACAGAGTGAATTAGGTGAAAGAAAAGCCTACTGATAAACCTCAAGGACTGTGTTAAGATCATGCTTGGTAAACAGGAAAAGTGTGGAACCAGAAATCAGTGACCCAAAATCTGTGTGTCAGAAACTAGGCCCAATTGGTGGACAAAATAATGAGAGGATGGGGTATTCTGCCCACCACTCCCCATGTGAGTCCTTAAAGGAAGAGTCTGTGGTGAAAAACTGGCTACTGGAGTGAGTGTCATCATCATGCCACCCCAACCATCTTGTGACCCAGGCCTTTGTCATCCTGATCCTGAGAGATGTTCTGATCAGATTAGGTCAGAGAGAGGTACCCAGATAACATTGTCACCACTGCTGGCTCCAGCTGAATCCTATTCACCACCTGGGATGAAACAGGATTGGACTTTAACATCAACAGCTCCAGCCCATCTCAATTAACTTCTCTTTTCCTCAGAAGGACAGTTATTACCATCTGAAAAACTGTCCAACTTTTTTTCCCTTCTCCTTCTAAAAACTCTGTCCAACTAAAGGAAAGTAGCAAATTTTATTCTAAGTTTAGATTTTTTTTGTTATTTTTAAACTGTCATAGGCAATTTTTCATGTGACCAAGGTATGGTATGTAAAATTCCATTAGATTATGACACCAATTTGAATTCTACCTTTATGAAAATAATATTAAAGTATTGATATTTTGTTACTTTATATATGAATGGTTCTCCTGTACTTTTTGAAACCACCTCAGTAATATATTTGTGAGTTCCCATGATAAAAAAATAAAATAAAATCCTGTAGAATATCTTTGCTTTTGAGTTTTACTCGAGTCTGCTTTTTTCCTTGCTCCTTCATGCTGACTTCACAGATTACTTAGAGATTATGTGAATAGGCTTTCCCACTGAAATGAAGCAATCTGGTCAGGTCCCCCATTCTGAATTAATCATTTTAAAGTGGCACTGAGGAGCAGCAGTCAAAGCTGAAGACAAATAGAGATTGGATTTTTCTATTAAATATTTCTGTGGACTAGGGATGAGAAAAGAAATAGGTTGGGAAGCAGCTCATAATAAGACAGAAGAACAATATATATGACTCCTGTCCATAAGAACATAAGAACAGCCATTCTGGGTCAGACCAATGGTCCATCTAGCTAAGTGTCCTCTCTCTGACATTGGCAAGTGTCAGATGCTTCTGGCAGTTGGAGGTTTAGGGACATCCAGAGCATGGGTTTGTGTCCCTGATGGTCTTGGCTAATAGCCATTGATGGACTAGCCTCCATGATCTTATCTAATTCTTTTTTGAACTCAGTTATACTTTTGGCCTTTACAATATTCCCTCCCAATTTCCCACAACAAATTCTACAAGGTGATTGAATTGTGTGGGTTTCAAATCTACTACCTACCAATTTCATCGAGACACCCACATTTTTTATGCTATGTGAAAGGGTAAATAAAACTTCCCTACTCACTTTATATATTCATGATTTAATGATCTCTATCATATCCCCCCTCAGTCATCTCTTTTCTAAGTTGAACAGTCCCAATCTTTTTAATCTCTCCTTGTATGGAAGCTGCTCTATCTCCCTAATCATTTTTGTTACCCTTTTCTGTACCTTTTCAGGGCAGGAAAAATACATCTCCTTAAGCATATCTGGACTAAGCATCTAGTATTGCAGAAATAGTAAGTAATAGCAAAGACGTGTTAGATTGTCTTTTGTTTTAGCTTGTGAATTTTCCCTGTGCTAAGAGGGAGTTTTATCCCTGTTTTTGTAACTTTAAAGTCTTGCCTAGAGGGGAAATCATCTGAGTTTTTAATCTTTTGTTATTCTGTAAAGAACTTACCATCCTGATTTTACAGAGGTGATTCTTTTACTTTTTTCTTTCTTTATAATAAAATCTGTTTTCTTTTTAAATCTGATTGGGTTTTAGTGTCCTAAACCTGATTGGTAGAATATTTTCAAGCCTCCCCAGGAAAGAGGGTGAAGGGCTTGCGGGATATTTTGGGGAAAGAGGAACTCTAAGTGGTCCTTTTCCTGAATCTTTGTCTAACTCACTTGGTGGTGGCAACATGCTGTTCAAGGACAAAGTGGAATTTGTGCCTCTGGAAAGTTTTTAACCTAAGCTGGTGAAAATAAGCTTAGGGTGTCTTTCATGCAGGTCCCCACATCTGTACTCCAGAGTTCAGAGTGGGGAAGGAAACTTGACAATGATTTCAGAAGAGAACATACATAATCCTATCAAACATAAGTTTGCATTTCAAATATGAAATCAACATACTTTTTTTTTCTTTAAGAATGACGCGCAATAGGTCAAACTGTACTTAGAAAATACATTTTATGCAGACACAAATACACACACAAAGTAGTTTCAGTAGAATTCTGTGTAGTACTAAAGAATATAAAAAACCTACAATCATATTTTAAAAACTGGCCATAAAGGAGCATATGGATATTCTATAGTATATAAGCAAGCAATGCAGCATGAACAGGAGTAAAAGTAAAATTGTTTTCTCATGAAAAACCTTAAAATCACCAAGTCGTCAATAAAAGTTATTGTATTTAAAAGAAATATATTAACAGCTTCTGGTACTGAAATACCAGGCACAAAGGGATATTCAATGCCATAGGCTGGTAACTGTCAATTTACCTATAAACTAGGCACCTTTGTTTTAATCTGAGGTTTCCTACATTATTCTTATGATGTAATAGAACTAATGTGATAACCAGAGCTGTGCAGGTGATCGTGTAGCACTGACAGACCCTGATTGTCAGTGGGCGGGATCAAACCTGGGGCCTCTGTAGCTTCGTGCATGAGCCTCTACTGCATGAAATAAAAGCCAAGTGGCTGTAGTGCTGACACAAGCTCTCTGTCTAAGTGGCCTTGGTGCCACTAGATGAGACAGAACACCACACCAAAGAAGTGTGTGTTACATACTTACCCTAGTGGAGAAAGCAAGTCTTGAGCTTCAGAGACTTCCCAGTTTAAATTGTGGACAAGCCCCAACTTGTAACACCGACAGTCCCTGGTTGTCAGTGAGTGGGATCAAACATGTGGCCTCTGGAGCTTAGTGCATAAGCCTCTACCGCATGAACTAAAAGCCAAGAGGCTGCTAGCTAAGGCTGTAAAGCAGAATCAATCTCTCTGTCCACATGGTCTTGGTGCCACTAGATGGGACAGAACACCATACCCAGGAGCTGTGTGGGTTACACTCACTAAACCCATTAACTTACTAAATTACAGGGCAAAGTTTGCTCTTTATATATTTATAGTGAATGTCCTGATTTTGGAGTAGGAAGAGGGGGCTCTCTGGGCCAAGTACCCTGGTGGCCCTGCTGTTGGGTTCTTGGGCTGGGGTGGGCACAACCTAACTTACTCCTTTCAGCTGCTGCTGCTGCACCCCTGACAACAGCCCAACCTTCCTTCTTGTGACTCAAACTCTCTCTCTGGAAAGGCAGTGGAGGAGCTATTTGCCTTAGTGTGCTGGGAGCCTCTGCTGATAGATCTAGGTGCTTGAAGGCTGCATCAACTTGAATAGCAATCAGTCTCTGTCCTTCCCAGGGCTCAAGCTATAGCAGACTCTCCTTTTCTTCCCTTTCCAGATAGCTTTCTGTTGCTCTTAGCATATAAATTATATACTTTTCACAAGGTCTCTCTTCTTCATAATACTTTCAATACTGCTGGACAGGTTAAAAGTTGTGATGGGCCGTATTCAATACAGCAAATGGATACCCTGTATTTTGCTCTGTAATATTTACCATTAATTTCACAAATAAGGAAATTTTGCTACTTTCCACCAAGTGTAGAGATGAGGTTTGACTGTGCTATTTCCTGTAGAGTTCCTGTTCTGTAAGTAGATGGCTTCAACCTCCAGAATATAATTCCAGAGCACAAAGGACCTGATTCTGTAGTCTTTACTTATGTTAAGTAGAACTTGTTCATACAAATAATCCCAATGAATTCAGTAGGCACTGAATTCAGGCTTTTTAAAGTAAGGAAAAATAAGACACTTCTCTTCACAAATAGTATGGACATCTTTATTCACTCAAAGCAACAGCCCATGCTCCTTAACCTTGGAATCTGACTAAGGACCTGATTCAGCTGTTATTGCAATCCATGGAAATCTTTCCTTTGACTTTAATGAGTATTCATTACGGCCTTAAAAGACTTCAAGCTTTTGGTACTGTCCCTTCTACAGAACACTTACAAAAATATGGCTAATTTATTCCTTTTAAAGAATGCATATAAAATATAGGGGGAACTGAAAAACAGAGAGCACGTGAGAAGTCTTTGGTCAAAGTTATTGTACCAGTGGGACACTTTTGTATGTGATATGCTTCTTCCTCTTCTTAAAAAGTTGGCAAAGTGTATGCGGAAAGATGAAAAGGAAAAGAGTAGGCGTTTTGGGAAATTCCTTACACATCAGTAGATGAGTAATAGCAGTCTATTCATCATGAACCCCTTTTATGCATCTGATATAGATTTAACAAAGGGAAATTGTATAAGATACATTTTCACTGTGGCAGATCACACGAGAATTCTGTTGCAGTTTCAGTATGCATGGGAGAGACAGAAATGAGAGTTAGAAGTTCTGGGTTGTATTCACAGCTCTGAAGGTGACTGTGTGACCTTGGACAAGTCACTTAACTTGCTTATGCCTCAGTTTATGTTCCTGCAAAATGGGGATAATAATATTTCTCATATCACAGGCCTACCGTGAAGCTTAATTAATGTTTCTGTGAAACTTGGAAAAATACTAAATTATTCACAGAAATCATATTTTACTGCTAGAAATTTATACTATGCTTGTCGTGTCAAAGGATTTACAATCTAAGGGCCTGGTTCTGCAAACCCTAACTCATGAAAGTAACCCTTAGGTGTGCAGCCCCATTGACTATTCACACAGGTAAAGAATATTTATATTATTAAGGGTTTACAGATCTGTCTCTATGGCCTTATCTATGCACAAAAAATGTACTTCTTTAAGTAAATCCATATAGTTAAATTGATACAAGCCAGCTCCCAAGTGTGGGAGTTATAAAAGTTCATATAGTTTTATAGTTTACTCACAGAGGACAACTTTGTACCAAAATAACTGCATGCACACTGACGTTGTACTGGTATAATTATTTTGGTAGAAAATCACTTCTTTGAAAACAGTTCAATTGGTACAGAAGTTGTGCTTAAACTAGGCTTAAGTAGATAAGAATGATCTGGAAGTAAATATAAATTACTACTGATAAAATCCTCAGAGGAAAGAGTGGCAGAATGGCAAAAAATAATATGGACAGGGCAGTCAGAGAGAGAGATCTGGATCACTTGCTAAGATGGACTTGTTAAAACAAAATTTGATTATAGTCAACTGCAGAATTATTGGTCTAGGAACAAGGAATGCAGACCATACCGAAGGAAAGAGAGATAATATCCTGGAAACAAGTTATTCCAAAAAGATTTGGGGTTCATATTGGACAAACAACTCAACATGAACTTCCATGGGAATCCTTTTGCAAAAAAGCCTAATGTGATCTTTGGGTGTATAAGCAGCAGAATAGCAGTAGGGAGGTGATTTTATCTATGGCATTTGTGATACCGATACTGGAATATTGTGTACAGATCTGCTGTCTTCATTTTAATAAGAATGTTGAAAAATTGAAGAGGGAGCAAAAAAGAGCCATAAAAATTATTAGAGGGCTATAGAAAATACAAGTAATTGGGTTCAGTATAGTGATAGCTGGGTGAAATTCAATGGCCTGTGATACACAGCTGGACAGAGTAAATAATCTAATAGTCACTTCCTCCCTTAAATTCTATCTATAAAAATAACAGAACATAGCAGAGAATTTTGGAAAACTTCAGTTAGCTAATTAATAGGTAGAGATAATTCCAGGTTTTAAGGAAAAAACTGAAGAGTTAGAGAACAGAATATACCAGATTTTCCTTACATTAGCCTTAATGGCCATTTGTCACTCAACATGCATGTATTCTAGTATGAAGGATCTCATTCATGCTCCATTTTAGGTAATGTATAAGGAACACAAAAGCAGAGGAATGGGAAATGGATAAAAGCAACCCATTAATTGTAGTACTGAAAAACTTAGAGATTTGAATGTAGCTTTAAAGGGTATCTAGAAAATAGGGTTGAGTGTAATGAAGGGATGAGGCCTCCCTCAGAGATTGATGGGGAGGAACCCCGAACTGCCCCTGGGGACAGAACCAAGACACCCACACCCACCTCACTAGAAGCAAGGGGGTGTGGGGACAGGAAGAATAAAAGGTAGGCCTTGCAGTTCAGGTGGGCTGGAACTGCCAGAAAAGACATATGCCTCCTGTCCTGCTGCTGTAGCCTGAAGAGAATCCCTATAGTGCTGAAGACTTGGCAGAGATGCCATCCCACCAGGGCACAGAGGAGCTGCTGGAACTGCCACTGGCTTTCTACCCTGGGGAGACAGAGGACATCAACAGAACTGAGGTACTGAATGAAGGGGTCATAGGAAGTAGCCCAGGGACACTAGAGTATAGTCTGGTTGGGTTGTTGCCTGACTCCAGGTCAGCATGTTTCTGGTGGATCCCTACTGGCCCCATGGTGGAACATTCCACCATTGTTAGAGACCTGGGTTGGGTTCTTGTGCAGTAGAGTGGGTATAGGTCCCACTACCCCCTGCTGCCAACCCCACCTCTGGGATTGCAGCCTCCCCACCTTAAGCCAAGAGGCCTTCATTTGTCTGCTGTCTGACAGAGCTGGGACATCAGACAGGTTTGTGCTGTGCTCTAAGAGCCTGAGCTTATAGACTGTTTGGGGCTCTGCCCTGCCCAAGGGCCTGAACTTCTAGACTGTTTATTGCATCATCCTGCCTAAGGACCCGAGCTCGTAGACTGTTTGTTGCATTATTCCTGCCTGCTGGTGACCAAGAGCAGTGATGTGTGCTGGCATATACCATCCATTGCAAAGGAATACTTGTGGTTTTTTTGTTTTTTGTTTTTAAGTAAATGAGTTTCTGAATACATTGGATATACATCTACACAATAATACTTATTTCTCAACACATTGTTTCTAAACTGTCATGTAATAGAGTCAGAATTTATTATTTGCCAAGTTGAGCCCAGCTACCTAAATATACAATGTTGAGACAGCAGACCTTTACAATTGATCATGATTTTTGTAATGCATTAGAAAAAAATATTACATTCTCAAATTCCATAAATAATGTTTGACACATAGAAGAAACATTAGGGTACTTATGAAAATCACATTTACTGCTTTAATTCAATTTTCCAACATTTCATATGTGTGTACCTCTCTATCTGTCAAAATAAAATATAGAACACAACAAAAAATGACACAAGAAGTAGAGGAAAACATACAATAATATAATGAAATATTGAAAGCTATCACAGTATTTTATATTATTGTTTTCTTCAGACAAAGATCTGAAGCTAAGCTTCATTGTCAAGCAGTTCAGATACAAGTTAAAAATAACAATTAATAGATGGCTTAAGTGATAATATCTTATATGTATATACTTCCAAAGGGCTCAAAAGCATTTTATAAATTAAGGGCCTCTCTAACCTATATTTAGAAGAATCACTTTAGTCATCTCTGAGATGAAATTGCAGCTGTTTATTAGCAGCTCACTACTACCCCATGCTACTCATCCATGTGGGCACTAATGATACTGCAAGGTATGACTGTCAAGGGTTTTTCCCCACTTTGAACTTTAGCGTCCAAAAAGTGGGGACCTGCATGATTACTTTTAAGCTTAATTACTAGCTTAAATTTGGTATGCTACCACCAGCCAAAAATACAGTATTTGGCACACTTCCTGTTCCCCCAAAACCTTCCCTGGGGAACCCAAGACCCAAACCCCTTGGGTCTTGAAACAAGGAGAAATAAACCATCCCCCTTCTTTCCCCCCTCCAGACTTTCCCCTCCCTGGGTTGCCTTGGGAAGCTACACAGATCCAAACTTCTTGGATCTTAAAACAAAGAGAAATTAACCATTCTCTTCCTTCCCCCCCCCCCACCAATCCCTGGTGAGTTTAGACTCAATCCCTTGGATTCCAAAACAAGGAAAAATCAATCAGGTTCTTAAAAAGAAAGCTTTTAATTAAAGAAGAAAAGGTCAAAATTATCTCTGTAAAATCAGGATGGAAAATGCTTACAGGGTACTCAGATTTATATAGCCTAGAGGGACTCCACTCCCACAGCCTGAGATTCAAAGTTACAGCAAACAGAGGTAAAAATCCTTCCAGCAAAAACACATTTACAAGTTAAGAAAACAAACATAAGACTAATCAGCCTTGCCTGGCTATACTTACAGTTTTGAAACATGAAAGACTGATTCAGAAAGATTGGGAACACCTGGGTGTATGTCTGGTCCCTCTTAGCCCCAAGAGCGAACAACGAACAAAACAAACAGCACAAACAAAGACTTCCCTCCACCAAGATTTGAAAGTGTCTTGTCCCCCCATTGGTCCTCTGGTCAGGTATCAGCCAGGTTCACTGAGCTTCTTAACCCTTTACAGGTAAAAGAGATATTAACCCTTAACCATCTGTTTATGACAATGACCCTCAACAGATAGCACAGGTGGTGTTCTCTTCAGTCCTTCCAGTAAAGGTTAGGGGGCATGGCAGAGCCAGATGCATTCTGAAGGTGAATGCCTGGCTGCGAGGATGGTGTCACCAGGAGAGCTTTGGCTTCCTTGACCATGAGATGCTGTTCCAGGAGGAAGGACTGCTAAACAGAGATGGGGTCCACCTATCGAGGAAGGGGAAGAGCACATTTGGCTACAGACTGGCTAACATAGTGAGGAGGACTTTAAACTAGGTTCAACGGGGGCAGGTGACCAAAGCCCACAGGTAAGTCAAAAATATGGAGACCTGGGAGAAGGGTTGGAATCTGGAGGAGCATGGGTTGTTATAGCAGAAATAAGGGAGAGACAAGACAGAACTGGGGTGGGGGGGAAATGAAATCAGTATCTAGATGTCTGTATACTAATGCAAGAAGTATAGGAAATAAGCAGGAAGAACTCAAAATGCTAGTAAATAAACACAACTATGACATAGTTGGCATCATAGAGACTTGGTGGGATAATATGCATTAATGGAATATTAGTATAGTAGGATACAGCTTGCTCAGGAAGAATAGGCAGGGAAAAATGGAGGAGGTGTTGCCTCATATATTAAAAATGTACACACTTGGACTGAGGTTCAAATAGAAATAAGAGACAGTCTTTTGAAAGTCTTTGGGTAAGGATAAAAGGGGTAAAAAACAAGGTTGACATCATGGTAGACCACCAAACCAGGAAGAAAAGGTGGATGAGGCTTTTTTTAAACAACTAATAAAATCATCCAAATCACAGGACTTGGTGGTGATGGGGGAACTTCAACTACTCAGACATCAGTTGGGAATATAACACAGCAGGGCACAGACTATCCAACAAGTTCTTCGAATGTATTGGAGACAATTTTTTATTTTAGAAGGCGAAGAAAACTACTAGCAGGGAGGCTGTTCTAGATTTGATTTTGACAAATAGGGAGGAACTGGTTGAGAATTTGAAAGTGGAAGGCAACTTGGGTGAAAGTGATCATGAAATGGTAGAGTTCTTGATTTTAAAGAATGGTAGGAGGGAGAACAGCACCATAAAGACAATGAATTTCAAGAAGGCATTGGTTAGCAAACTCAGGAGATCTTCAGTGATCTAAAACTCAGAAAAGAGTCCTACAAAAAGTGTCAAGTATCAGAGGGGTAGCCGTATTAGTCTGGATCTGTAAAAGCAGCAAAGAATCCTGTGGCACCTTATAGACTAACAGACGTTTTGGAGCATGAGCTTTCGTGGGTGAATACCCACTTCGTCAGATGCATTCTTTGCTGCTTCTACAAAAAGTGGAAACTTGGTCAAATTACAAAGGATGAATATAAACAAATAACACAAGTATGTAGGGACAAAATTAGAAAAGCCAAGGCGCGAAATGAGATCAAACTAACTAGGAATATAAAAGGAAACATGAAAACATTCTACGAATACATTAGAAGCAAGAAAACGACCAAGGACAGAGTAGGCCCATTACTCAATGCGGGGGGGAAGACAGTAACAGAAAATGTGGAAATGGCCGAGGTGTCTAATGACTTCTTTGTTTTGGTTTTCACCAAGAAGGTTGGTGGCAATTGGACGTCTATCATAGTGAATGGCAGTGAAAATGAGGTAGGATCAGAGTCTAAAATAGGGAAAGAACATGTCATAAAATTACATAGACAAGTTAGATGTCTTCAAATCACCAGGGTCTTGTCATAGGATTCACCTCCACACTGAAATTTAGGGTACAGATGTGGCGACCTGCATGAGAACCCTTAAGCTTAACTACCAGCTTAGATTTGGTTGCTGCAACCACCCAAATCATTTAAAACAGCTGTTTATGAGTTATTTGGGAAACTTTGTTCCTCTCCCCCCAAAAAATTGTTCCCTTCCAAGTACTGTAACTCTTCCCTCGGTAACCTTGCGAGACTTCTTCACCAATTTCCCGGCGAACACCAATCCAAACCTCTTGGATTTTAAAACAAGGAAAAAGGATAATTAGGTTTTTAAAAAGAAGACTTTTAATTAAGGAAAAGGGGTAAAGAAATACCTTTGAGAGATAAGCATGCAAGTTACTTTTACAGACAACAGATTTAAAACACAGAGGATGTTTCCCTGGGCACAAAAGAAAACCCAATTGATTATTTCTTTAATGCAAAAAGACAAAGTTACAAAAGGAAATAAACATAAGCTAATTTATTTCTTTTCTAATACTCACTACTCTGGATAATTTCTTGATTTTTTTACTCTGGCACAGAACTTAATAAATAGCACAAAGGAAGAACTTCCCTCCTTCCTCTTGAAACATCTTCTCCTCTCATTGGTTCCTCTGGTCAGGTGTTAGCTAGGCTTGGTGAACTTCTTAACCCTCTACTGTCTGTCTGTTTATAACAGGCCTGATGAGATGCATGCTAGAATACTCAAAGAGCTGATTGAGGAGATATCTGAGCCAGTGGCAATTATCTTTGAGAAGTCGTGGAAGATGGGAGACATTCCAGAAGACGGGAAAAGGGCAAATATAGTGCCTATTTATAAAAAGGGAAATAAGGACAACCTGGGGAATTACAGACCAGTAAGCTTAATTTCTGTGCTCAGAAAGATAATGGAGAAAATAATTAAGCAATCAGTTTGCAAACACCTAGAAGATAATAAGGTGATAAATAACAGTCAGCATGGATTTGTCAAGAGCAAATCGTGTCAAACCAGCTTGAGCTTTCTTTAACAGGGTAACAAGCCTTGTAGATAAGAGGGAAGTGGTAGATGTGGTACATCTTGACTTTAATAAGGCTTTTGATACTGTATCACATGACCTTCTCATAAATAAACTAGAGAAATACAACATAGATGGAGCTACTAAAAGGTGGGTGCATAACTAGTTGGAAAATCATTTCCAGAGAGTAGTTATCAAGGGCATAACAAATGGGGTCCTGCAGGGATAGGTTCCGGGTCCGGTTCTGTTCCATATCTTCATCAATGATTTAGATAAGGGCATATAGAGTACACTTATAAAGTTTGCGGATGATACCAAGCTGGAAGGGGTTGCAAGTGCTTTGGAGGATAGGATTAAAAATCAAAATGATCTGGATAAACTGGAGAGATAGTCTGAAGTAAATAGGATGAAATTCAATAAGAACAAATGCAAAGTACTCCGCTTAGGAAGGAACAGTCAGTTGCACACATACAAAATGGGAAATGACTGCCTAGGAAGGAGTACTGCAGAAAGGGATCTGAGGGTCAGGGCGGATCACAAGCTAAATATGAGTCAACATTGTAATACTGTTTCAAAGCAAGCAAACATAATTCTGGGATGTATTAGCAGGAGTATTGTAAGCAAGACATGAGAAGTAATTCTTCCACTCTGTGCTGATTAGTATTCAACTGGAGCATTGCGTTCAGTTCTTGGTGCCACATTTCAGGAAAGATGCGGACAAATTGGAGGAAGTCCAGAGAACAGCAACAAAAATGAGGTATAGAAAACATGAGGGAAGATTGAAAAAATGGGTTTGTTTAGTCTGGAGATGAGAAGACTTAGAGAGGACATGATAATAGTTTTCAAGTACATAAAAGTTTATTACAAGGAGGAGGGAGAAAAATGTTCTTTAACCTCTGAGGATAAGACAAGAAGCAATGGACTTAAATTGCAGCAACAGTGGTTTAGGTTGGACATTAGGAAAACTTCCTACCTATCAGAGTGGTTAAGCACTGGAATAATTTGCCTAGGGAGGTTGTGGAATCTCCATCATTGAGGATTTTTAAGAGCAGACTGGAAAAACACCTGTCAGGGATTGTCTAGATAATACTTAGTCCTGCTTTGAGTGCAGGGGACTGGACTAGATGACCTCTCAAGGTCCCTTCCAGTTCTATGATTCTATGATTCTACAGCAGTAAAGGACAAGAAATGAGGAATACTGAATCTGTTTGAAACTGTTAGTGTGTCAGAAAATGTCAGTTTTAAATAAAGAACACGTCTCCTGATGTTGAGTCATTTTATATCATCAGAATGTTCTATTGACTTAAAATCAATCCACTAAAAAGATTTCAAAGTCTTCCTACGATGCCTGTGTGTATGTATTGTCAATAGACAATTAAGTCAGAATAAATGGCATTGAATTATAGAAGGCACAAAACACCCAACACCTATGATTAGGGGATAGCCATATAATTCAGTGCCTGCTGCTTCTTATGACACACAACTCCCACTTCTGTTTCTTCTGATGCTGCCTTACTGAGATTTTAAGGCAGGTATGAGACAAATGGGGACACCCACATATGAAAAGTGTCTGATGATATACTATACTATGATTTTGTTCTGCAAAAAACCTCATGCTTCCTAGATCAGAAAGTGGAAGGATGCCATTTCAACTGATTTTCTGAGAAAAGAAAAAAGCTATAGGAGGAGACCTGTCAGATTGTGTCATTCAACAACACGATGCAATGGTGTTTGCTTCTATTTTGGCATTATTGTTTCCTACATCAAATCATTCATACATGTGAACTACATGTTATGCTCTCCTGATCCCGGTCAAGAGGGTTCATGAAAGAATCAGTACTGAATGAATTAATCAATAAGTGTGCTGGTGGTGGTGAAGTTAGTGATCACCTAGCCTCAAAATGTCTCTCTGATCTGTTGTGTAATTTAGATTTTTATCATTATCAAATCCAGTTGGCAAGTGTATATGAACTGTGGAAAGATGTATTCTGTTCCTTGCAATTTTGAAAAAAAGATATAGTGCACCACAATTATTACAGGGATAGACAAAACGTGTACCATCTAATTATACAGCCTTTTGTTTTGTGCTATGGTAATACCTTTATGCAACTTATTAATTATTACAGGGTGCTGGAGCTTTTGCCTTTTGTGCATCTCTGGAGATCCAAGTACAAATCTTTATTAGCTCACCAATGAGAGTATATTTGTTGATTTTGTTCTATTCCCTATGTGTCCATATCATTAACACACTGTCTCACTGCATAATTGGTTTGGAGAATGAGATCTGAACTAATGAATATGACAGTATATACTTGCCTAGCTAGCTATCCAAAATAAAGTAAAGAAGGACTAGAACCACATTATTTGTGCAGGTCATGATTAAAATTTTTGGCAGAGGTGTGAACCATGAACTTTTTATCTATCTACATAATACAAATCGTATGGTGTCACTTCCTTTGTACTAATTCTTTCTCTTCTCTATGTGAAAAGGAAAGATCATTATTCTTTTTATGGTATTTTATTTATTCCTCTTGGAAAGTGAATTTACATTTTGTCTGAGGGTGGTATGGCATATGGTCATCCTGCTAGAATGAGTTTTCACTGATGACTGAAAGTCAGAGTAGTGGAACTGTGAGCCAGGAATTTAAGTTTGAGTCCCAGCTCTGATATTTGACTTATAGTGACCTTGGGAAAGCCACTTAACCTGTTTCAGATTCTCTAGCTAGGAGTCCCCGGTTTTTAAAATCCCCTTTATACTGCAGGAATAGTGGTGAGTTATATGGGCCCATGGTGCTTATGCATGCTCCATCAATATTCAGGAATGAGAGTGCAGCTCCACCAATGTTTGGGCTTATATTTTCAGAACCATCCTGTCCATAGGACGGACTGGGGCAATCGCCCTGTGAACCACACTTTGGGGAGGCTTTTGAGTCTCTCACTGCTGCCGGCACCAGCCCCCCCGCTAACCTCCCAGGCTGCCCTGGACCCTGCATCCCCCTGAAAGGAGGATCCAGGAGGTTGTCATGGTCCATCCTATGGACAAGATGGCTCTACTTGGACCCATTGTGGGCACCACCAAAAATGATACAAATCTGGCACCCATAGGAAGAGCACAAAAGGAACTTAACAAGGGCTGAGGATCTAGCTCAGTCTGTCCAAAAAGGAAAGTTCAAAGAGTTATCAAACCAAAGAGATCTCTTTTGAAAACTGGAAATCCAACATTAATACATCCAATAGGAAGGTGCAGAAGCTATAAATGCAAAAAAGTTAAATGCAAATTAGGATCATTCAGATGGAATTTGAGGAGTAAATAGCCAAGGTCATAAGAACAAATAAGACTTTTTAAACATATCAGGAACATGAAAACCTTTAACAGAAATAGGTCTGCTGTATTATCTGGGAGTAAAGGCATCAGTTAAGGAAGATAGGGACACCGTAGCAAAACTAGATGATTTTCTGGTGTGAGCCTTCACCACAGAGAATGTTGGAGAGGCGCCTTCCATGGAGCTACCCTTTAAGAAGAGCTGCTGTCTGAGTCTGAGATATGAAAATACAAAGAGCTAGAAGAGATTGTTAATCTGAAGAGCAAGAAGTGACTAGGATGGTATATAGCCACGAGTTCTGAAGGAATTTAAGAATGAAACAAGAGTGTTAACACAAAAATAAAATCATTCACTAAAATCAACTACACCAGACAACAAATAAATAACAATTATTACTCAGGAAGGACGACTGTAGAATACACAGTCTAATGGTCCTTACTTCAGCACCAGGAAAACTGATTAACACAATAACAATCAGAATTATAAAATGACCATGATATGACAGGGACAAATGAACATAGTTCTGTAAAATAATATTTCTAAATCTGTTAAAATTCTTTGATCATATAAGAATTTGTGAGGAAAAAGAGAAGCAGCAGGTAACAATTAATTTGAACCTTTAAAAGCATTTGACAAACTTCCTCATAAGAAGCTATTATGAAAATGTATGTCCCAGTCCTGCAATTGACTCTACAAGGACAAAGTCCTGGGTCTGAACGGAGCTGGAAGAGAACATTCTCTGAAGTCAATGGAAGCCTGCATGGGAGCAGGGGTTTGCTCAAATACAGTGAATTGCACTCTCAATATCATGGAGTGAAAGATCTAGTACTGTCATGGAACTGAAATTTGCTCACAGAAAGGAATACGTAGTTCAATACCCTATATGGCAAAAGGTTAATCGTGAGGTCCTCTGAAAGCTTAAAGAAGCCATTTGGGCTTTGAATCTCTTCTTGTGCATGCAAGGATTTAGCTGAAGGATGCAGTCAGACTCTGGGTTATTTAATTGTTTCTACCTAGAGTATGTATATAGACCCAATCACATGGGTGACTTATACATATGTAAGTGTCTCCCGATCTTTAATGTATTTATCCTCACAACACTCCTGTGAAGTAGAGCAATACTTCGGATGTAGGACTGGAAGGGAACTACTGGGATAACAACTCCAGTTCCTTATTATCACATCATATAATTTGTTCATAAATTAATCAAATACCATTTTAAACCCAGTTAGGCTATTTGACTCTACTAATCATATTGGAAGGCTATTGCGGAATTTAACTCTGATGGTCAGAAACCCTCTTCCAATTTCCAGTGTATTCAAATTCATTTGTTCTTGTGCTAACATTGTCCTGTATCTTCTGCACCCGCTCTGGTGTTCCCCTCAACCCCAATGTGCTTAGAGAGCAATCATATCTCCTCTCAGCCTAACAAACCCAAGCTCTTTTACTGTGATTTCATGAGATAGGCTCCTTTTCACTGAACATCTTAGTAGCCCTTCACACCTTTTCCAGTTTGAATTAATCTTTCTAGAACATGAGTGACCAGAATTGCACATCACATTAGGTTTTCCTAGTGCCTTGTAGAATTACATTAATACTTCCCTATCTCTACTGGAAATACTTCATCACATACATCCTAGGATCACATTTGCCTTTTATTATTATTGATTTTACTGCAAACAACCAGACTGCATTGGTGGCTCATAGAAGCACCTAGCTTCTTGCAGACATTCTTATTATTACTCCCTAAATGAATGACCTTGCACGTTGTACTATTAAATTTCATCCCATACCTATTTCTCCAGTCCATTGGTCATCTAGTTCTTCCTATATAATATTCTAATCTTTCCCTGTATTTACAATGCCTCCCAACTTTGTGTCCCTGGGAAATTTCATTTGTGCTCTCCTACTTTTTGTGTGAAGATTATTAACAAAAATATTAAATAAGATGAGTCTCAAGACTGATGCTTTATGAACTTCGCCAGTGAGCCACCACCAGCCCAATAGTCCCCCTTTCTGCACAACTCATTGGTGTCTGCCCTTTAGCTAGGTCCTTAGAATTCCTGTCATTAATCCCAATCTTCTCCAGTTTAATAATTTCCCAGGCGGTACCATGTCAAAAGCTTTACTGAACTCCAGATAGCCTGACTTTCCAGTGTCTAACAAATCAGTTATCAAAAAATATTAGATTAGTGTGGCACAATCTACCTTTAATAAAACAATTTGCATTTTATCCCATTTTCCATTTACCTCCCTTCTTCAGTTATTCTTTCCTTCAAAATTTCCTCAAACTCCTTGCATACTATTGAGGTCAGACTAACCTGCGGTCTGTGATTGGCTGGTGTATCACATTTTTACCTTTTCTTAAATATAGGTATTACTTTTACTTTTACTATTCTCCAGTCCTATTACAAAGAACTATTACCCACATTTGACAGATAGGCTACTGAGGCCCAGGCCCAAATTTTTAAGGATATTTAAGAGCATAATTCCCATTGAATGCAATGAGAGTTAAGTGCCTAAATACCTTTAACAATCTGGCCCAGAGAGACTAGAAGACTTGTGAAAGTTTGAATCGGAAGTCTGTGGCAGAACAGGAAATTGAACTTGTATCTTTCAAGTATTAACCTGGAGTGCGAACCATTGGAATGGCCTTTTTAAAAATTTCTTTCTTGCTTCTGTGTCAGAGACATAGCTAGAGGTTTGGGGAACATCAGGGAAGATTTTTTCAGAGGCACAAATTCCCATTTTCCTTTCATGCCTTGCTAATAGTCAGAATAATTTTTTAAAATACTGCAGTTCCAGTGCAAAAACTTGATCATATGAGCTTAGCACTTGCTTTCCATGTTCATTCATGTGAATACAATTATCACTCAACTGTTTGTATGGCTGACTCTAATACATTTTAAAATCTGAAGGAATACTTATGGAAAGTTGTGTGAAATATTCATGCAGATCAACTGATTAGTGAGAAATGTAACTTTACCAAGATCAATCACCTAAAAAAACCAAAATGAAAACAAAACTTTTTTATTAATAATTTAGGACTATCATATAGCTTTAAACTCAAGGAATAATTATTCCTTTCCAACAAAAAACAAAATCAAAAGCCAAATTTCCATTTCTTTAATTCAAGCGTGTCCTGATTTCTAGCTAAAATATAAGAAAATCTCATAAGAGTACCAAAGTGACTGGATGACTGGAAAAGAGGGAGTATTTGCATGCATATCTGAGTGCCTAACTGTGCATGCAATTGCATCATGGGCCATGAAAACTTGAGGAATTATATATGCAAATTAATATAAGATTTTTTTTAAACAAATGAAAAATATATTTCTTGTTAATTTGCATACTGATAAAACTCACTCACCTAAGATATAATTCCATGCTCGTTTAGGCATTAAGTCCTCAATATAATCATAGCATATGTCTAACTTTAAGCATATAAATAATCCCATTGAAATCATTGGTATGATTTACAAGCTTAAAGTAAGACAGGGGCTTGATGAAGACAGTAACATACTGTAATAGGGCATCTGTTATTATTTGCAAAGATTCCTAATTTCCAGCTATACTAGTTTAAATTGCTCATATAATGTTATTGCAATGCAATTACTCCACCATTTTGTGTACTCATATTTTCTTTTCTATATTGTTTCATAAGCAAGTGATTGCTGAATCATAGCAGAACCAGTCTTTTATATGCCAAACCAAAACAGATGCAAAACAATGGGACCAGAAAATATTGCCAACTACAGAAAGGACAAGGATGTTTTTACTAATAAGGCAAAAACAACAAATCCCTCACTATATTGAGTCATAATATCCTCAGAGCTCAGACTCTGTTCAATAAAACAACACATATAGGCTTTGGTTGTGACTTTGCAAAAAATTGGATTATTAATTTAAATAATGTCGATGTAGACTCATTTAACTAGTGGCTAAGGTAATGGTTAAGGTGTCAGAGAAAATAAAGTATCCAAAATGAGTCAGGAATGATTTAGAAAGTCTTTTATATGTTACAAAAGGAAAGAGAGGGATAAAGTTATACAAGTAAAATCATATCCACCTGGGACCATGTATATTGTCTTTAGAGCTGGTTGAAATTTCATCCCCCTCCCCCCATTTTTATTTCTCAACATTCAAAAATCTTTAAAAAAAAATTCTGAACATTTTGACTAGCTCTCATTGTTTTACCAAACTTCTAGTATTTGGATTAAAACTAGTGACTTTAAGTATTTTTAAATGTGTGTGAACTATGGTCCATACTCCAGTGTAAATGATGGATTCTCTGTCACTTGAAGTCTTTAAATCATGATCTGAAGAATTCAGTAGCTCAGCCAGAGGTTATGGGCCAATTACAGGAGTGGGTGGGTGAGGTTCTGTGGCCTGCAATGTGCAGGAGGTCAGAGTAGATTATTGTAATGGTTCCTTCTGACCTTAAAGTCTATGAATCTATCTGGGTAGGAAGGCTAACTTGAAATATTTTATAGAAAGCAGCTGGTGCTCAAAGTACCTTTTATCTTGTAAAGAGACAGAACATACAAGTACAACAGAGAAATTAGGGTGTTCAGCTTCTCCACAATGGGGAAAGCAGCACACTGGAATAGAGGAGATCAGAAGTATTAGCTTCTGACACTGCCTCTGTAAGAATAACAGAGAGGTTAGCAGGCTGACAATTCTCCCCATCTAAGATGTTCAGAGAGAAAACAATGGGAGAGCAGAGGGACTATATTACTCGGACCAACTGAGAGGGATATTTCATTACTAGTTATTATTACTTCAGTAGCTCTATGCCTTGCCTATTTAGATTGTTTTCTCTTTGAGATAGGGATACTCATACTCTGTATTTCAACAGCACTTAAAACAGTGAGGCCTTGATCTTCTTTGGGAGCTGTAGGTATTACTGTGTTCCAAATAATTGTAATGGTAGTAATACAAGCCCAGCTTTCTTTCCCTAATTATGATCAGAGTCAGGTGAAATATCTGAAATGCAGTCCCGCCCAATATATGTGTTTGTTTTGGGCTTGTTCTGTGGAAATTTGTGTGTTTAACTTACCATGGTTGTAAATGTGATTTAGAAACCCAGCTACATAGGTAAGTTCCTCACAGGTAAGTGGCATGAACACATAGGCATAAACCTGTTTGAAAATTTGGTTCTAACTATGGATTCCATTTTGCAACTGATAATGTGAAAATGTGGATATTGTGTCTCCTGTGCTTCCAATACTATCTCCACCTAGACGTAGGCAATGTGAATGAGAATAATGAAGTAACCTGAAGGGTGAAGAAAAGAGGAATAGGGTCAAAAAGGGGCAGACTGGGGAAGAATGTGCCAAATCCATGTGCATGGCTGTGCTGTTTGTAACTACGCAGACACACTCCTTCAGAACTTGGAATAGAATCCAAGATTCCTAATCCCCAACATGGTTCCATTGTCCATCAAAATTTTTTTAAATTCTCTGGCAAATTGTGTGTCTCATTAGCCTTTAGTATTGTTCCAATAGAGGATAGCATGTTATTAGCTACTGCATTAGCTCAAGGAGTATAGGTCTGTATTGTGGATCTAAAGGTTCTAACCCTGCTGATGATTCATACAGACCTGTCAATATAATGTAGTCTTAAATTGCAGGGGACTGGAGTTGGTAACCCAGAGGATCTCTTTTGGTCCTATATCAGATATCATATGATAACATTTCTGCTTTTCAGTTTGCTTGCTTTAAAAACAAAAAAACAAAAAAAAAGGCAATTCCATTAAAAAAAAATAGAAGAATGTCAAGGTTGCAAATGGAAAGCACTCAAAAGCTAGGAAATGTCAAAAATAAGGTTGCCTGTGAAACCTTAATTCACCTCCTTTCTGCATATGCATTATGATAGTATTTAATTACATGATCACATACTATGTTTTTTTGAACATTAATTTTATGTTATGCACATACACACAATTTGTTCCTATTATTTGCCAGTCAAAATAATGTAACTAATATAATGCAAGTGTATCAAAACCTTTCTTCAGTAACTGACTCAGAGCAAGAAATTTATAAACATTAATATCAACAAATTAGATCCCTTTATGTTAAAGTATGGTCCAAAGCTACAGCTCTTTCAGTCAATCATTATAATCCATTAATCATTGACAAATACAATTATATATTTAAATATGTGAACAAGGAAATAAACAGCCTTACTTATTTGCATGCATGAGTAGGTAAAAGAGCTTAGGAATTAAGGGACTGCTCCATTGATTCACAATGCGTATCACTGTTTTGTATGAAACCAAGTTGATTATTTAACATAAGCAAAGAAACAACAAAAGAAAAGACAAGATGCTCTAACATATTTGCAGAATGAGAATAATTAAATTAAGTTGAGAATTTAAATAAAAAACAAATATTAATTCAAATGGAAAACAAAACAAAACTATGTACACAGCTTCTAGCAAACATCTGTATTAGTGTCCTCATTTTTTTGATCTGAGGCACATCTACACAGCAGACGTTTTACGGTTGTTCCACATTGGGTAAGCCACTCAAAATGTGATAGGTGCTGTACAAATATGTAGGAAGAAGCATCCTTGCCCCCAAAAGCTTACAGTATAAAAGTGAAATTAAAAAAGATGAAAAATGGTGGAAGGAGGTGTGATTTACACATAAACATGCAAACCCAGTGAAATTTATCAGAATATTTTGATTAACTAGAATGGGGGGCTAATCAGCCATAGAACTCCCAAGGTAATGATAAACATGTGTCTTGTTTGTTCCATGTTTTGTTTTGTGTTTTTGTTGTTTTTATCTCAACTTTTTTATTTTAGTTCAGCTGTGAAGAAATGAGTGTTCAAGAGTGAGCTGAATAAGGTGAGTGCGAAAAAACATGACAAGATAAACCTATTGTAGTGCATAGCAATTGGATAGTATCCCTTTAAATAGTTTGTGAGCCCTCTAGTGGCCTTCATTGTCTTTTATATTTCAGAGGCCCCTCACCAGAACACTGCCAGACCAGTGGTGTATTTATGTAGCAAAGCCATATATATATGGCTGATATGGTTAGGTCCTGTAACAGTGTCACTGGTGTAGATATGTGGGCAAAGTTGGTATCAAGGTTTGTTGCATGGACACCATCACAGAATCTAACTAGATCAGCCACATAATCACCGGTTCATTCACCTGCATGTCCACCAACGTAATATATGCCATCATATGCCAGCAATGCCCCTCTGTTATGTACATAAGTCAAACTGGACAGTCTCTATGGAAAAGGATAAATGGACACAAATCAGATATTAGGAATGGCAATATACAAAAACCTGTAGGAGGACACTTCAACCTCCCTGGCCACACAATAGCAGATCTTAAGGTGGTCATCCTGCAGCAAAAAACCTTCAGGACCAGACTTCAAAGAGAAACTGCTGAGCTTCAGTTCATCTGCAAATTTGACACCATCAGCTCAGGATTAAACAAAGACTGTGAATGGCTTGTCACCTACAAAACCAGTTTCTCCTCCCTTGGTTTTCACACCTCAACTGCTAGAACAGGGCCTCATTCTCCCTGATTGAACTAACCTCGTTATCTCTAGCTTGCTTCTTGCTTGCATATATATACCTGTCCCTGGAAATTTCCACTACATGCATCCGATGAAGTGGGTATTCACCCACGAAAGCTCATGCTCCTAAACGTCTGTTAGTCTACAAGGTGCCACAGGATTCTTTGCTGCCTAAACAGAAAAGAAACACAAATAAGATGCTGAGCGTGTTTTTTTCATTTTGTTGTTGTTTCCTTTGCTTTATTTTTTTTTTTAAGACTTGCTAGGTAATAAGTCTGGTGCTGTGAAAAGTGATATTTCTAAATTTGTTAATATCACATTTCACAGAAGCAGACTTGTTAACTAGCTGGGAGACAGTGAAAAGTGAGAATAACAAATATACAAATATCACTTTTCACAGCAGATTTACTCAGCCCCAGCAAACTCAAGGACAAATTAAACCCTCTATGGTGAGGTGGTTGGGAGGCAGTGGGAGTCAGGAGTAATGGGAGTGGGTGGATGAGGGTCTGGAGGAGGCAGTGGAGACCAGCGGTGATGAGAGAATGGTGAGCCTGGGACCGGAGTCCGAAGCCCTGCGGCCCAGAACTGGAGCCTGCCGCTGTGCAGCTGACTCCCAGTGCCAGAGGATGCAGCAGGGGTTAGGAGTGATGGGGGGCAGCGGTGATCCCATGACCAGACCCAAAGCCCCACGGTTGGATCCTGAGGTCCTGTTGCCAGAGCCAGGACCCCAAGACTGGGGTGGACTGGACTTTGAGTGCCAGAGCTCAAAGCCCCACAGCCAAACCTGTCTCTATCACCCTGGGGCTACAGCCGGAAGCCTGAGCCCCACTGCCCTTGGGAAGGTGGGGAATTCACACTGGCTGTCTGCTCCTCCAGTGTTTATGTCTTCAGAGGGGGTGAGGGTTCAACTCCTTTTGGTGGCCTTGGTAGATGGGCCGCTGCTCCACTCCACCCCCTGACAATTACTGAGCAGGAGGCTGTGGCTGCAAAAAAAGTGCCTGGTTATTGCATGCAGACATGGAGGCCACATTTGAGAAGCACTAACCTAGAATCTGAGCTAAAGATTATTGAAGTCCACAGAGAACACTTTCTGTTGACTTTGATAGGCTTTGGATCAGGACTTGTATGAGGGAAAAGGAAAAAAAAATACCACATGACCTTATTGATCAATCATACCCTGAAAACAATTAATAGAGATTATTCAAAATAGGCTCAAATTGTGTTTGCACAAACAGTTCAAACTATTATGAACAAATACATTAACAGCAATCAATATTAGTTCATGAAAAATTGCATTCAGAAATAAAAGGACTGGAATTTGGCCCTTAAAGAATAATCTGAGCAATTTCTTTTTTTTTTTTTAATAGCCAGCATTTAACAGGTACCAACCATTAAGGGTGAAAGAGGTGACATAAATAGTTATCAAAAGGTGATAATTACACTAGCCTTGTAATCAAGATGGAAATTTACAATGATGTTTATTTATTAATTTATGTAAGTAGTAACAATTATTTGATGCACTCTTATAATAGCAAATGTGGGTGAAATCCTAGCCCCATTGAGGTCAATGGGATTTTGCTACTGATTTCAGTGAGGGCAGGATTTAACTCTATCTGAGAAAATCAAGCAAATATTCCCAAACTTTATTCTGTTTCTGTAAGCCCAGTTTTTTTTTTCTGGGAGCGCATACAAAAATAGAGCTAATTTATTATAAAAATGAGTATTAGAATTTTGAAGTTCATTCAGGCAACCTACAGGATATGTAAGCAAATACTTCAGAATCATTTTGGAAACAACTACACTAAAAAGGGCAGACATTCACATGTTTGCTGGTGTAATATATACTACCTCATTAGGAATATGGTTTATATCAGAGGTCGGCAACCTTTGGCACACCGCTCGCCAGGTAAGCACCTTGGTGAGCCGAGCTACTTTGTTTACCTGCCGTGTCTGGAGGGTTCAGCCGATTGAGGCTCCCACTGGCTGCAGTCTGCCGCTTCCAGCAGCTCCCATTGGCCTGGAGTGGCGAACTGTGGCCAGTGGGAGCTGCGATTGGCCAAACCTGCGGACGCAGCAGGTAAACAAACTGGCCCATCCCGCCAGAGTGCTTACCCTGGCAAGCCACGTGCCAGAGGTTGCCAACGCCTGGTTTATAGAATACCTTATATTCTGTGTGACAAATGTCTACAGTAGTTGTGGTAAGCACATTAATATTAATTGAATAGTATAATAAGTACATAATAATAGACTGACAAAATGGGCTAAGACAAATTCATAATTACCCTCAATGAGGCTTAACATACACATAAAGTCTGGAAAATATTTTTAAAAATAATATAAATGCATGTAAATTATGCCTGAGATGGGAATCACCAAGAGCACTATGACAGAACTTAATTGGAAAAAAGTCTGGGATCTTCAATTGGGCCTATGGGAGTTGGGCACCCCACTCTCAGCAAAATTATTAGGAATGAGATGCCTAGTTCTCTGAGGCTCCTCTGAAAATTCCAATGTAAATATTTACACAGAGCTTGCATACCCGCAGAAGTTCATGTGCAGCTAGCTAGTGCGAGAATTTATAGTGCACAACCTATTCTTCACTAACTCAGCATGTGAACACTTTTACTGTGCACTAAAAGTGCCTTAACTTAATACACATTAAAGTGTACTAAGCGTAACCACTCAAGGACATTGATGCCTGGCCTACACTATACAGTTAGGTCAATGCCAAGCAGTGTACGTCAACTTAATTATGTCAATGTCTATACTATAAGCCTCGTCTTGCTGATGTAAGTAAGTGCCCTATTACACCGTCATAACAACTACACCTCCACATTGGTTGTTGGCTGTCAAATATATGCATGCTGGAGCCGTGAACTTAACAAAAAAGCCAGACAACTAAAGCTCAACTCCGCCTGGCTCTCTGCTTCCAGCTGGGTTGTGCCCGCCCGGCTCTCTGCCCACTACACTGCCCCTCTTCTATTGGTGGAAGCGCTCCTGATGAGGATGCATACCACTGACAGTAAGAGGGTAGTGTGGACACCAGCCACTACAGTACTTACCTACCTAATTGTAGTGGGGTGGTTGCCTGCTCCTGCCCTGAAATAGCCCTGGGAGAGGATTATGACAGGAGAAAGGCTGAGCTAATTGGAAAGCAGCCACAGCTGTGGCTGACTTAATGAGGGCCCAGCTAGCCCTTCTAAAAAGGCTGTGAGTCAGAGGCCCAAGAGAAATCTCTCTACAGGCTGGGAGAGAGCTGGGCCTGGCTGTCTGCAGAAAGGGTACTGGGGTGAAGCAGAGCTGGGGAAAGCCAAGGGAGCAGGGGAGCTCCAGGCTGGCAACTCCCCAGGCTGCAGGCCTGTCCAAGGCCCATAGAGGTGCTGAGAGGCAGAGGAAGGCAGCAGGTCTGAACCCCCTTGCCTATGATGAGTGGCTTTTACACTGCAGTCTGCCCCAAGAAGTAGGGGCTCAGAGAGGACTAGCAGTAGCCCAGACTGAAGCAAGGTGGGGATTAGAGGGTTGGGGGTTTCCTGGAGAGGGGAGACCCATAGATACTGGTGGGGTATTGCCAGGGGGCAGCCCCAGGGTAAAGAGGCACTGGGGTCTGAGAAGGACACGGGGCAGCAACAAGCAGGACACCAGCCTGAAGAGGGCACCCAGGCTGGAAACGAGCTAATTCCGTGAGACGATCAGCAGGAGGCGCCGCAGGGGTGAGTCCTGCACATTTACACTAATATAGGTCTTAAGACTGAAGTCTGTAGTGTAGATATGCCCTGTCTGTGCCCACATGGGAATTTAATACAGAATAGCTAGAGTGCATGAATTTGGTTACTGCATATTAACTTCTCGTAGATAAGTCCACAATACCTTACCTCAAAACATTTCACAAGGTACACTTAAAATGGGCAATATTTATTGTGTGTTATACATTCATATACATTTTACCTTTTGTATTCAACATTTTTAAATCCATCAGTATTTTTTTTTTCATTTAGAATAGAGGAATGGTTAAGATGTATTATCTGTACGTACTGACTCAATTTTTTTAAGCAAACACCTTTGGGACGATTGTTAAACCTATTCAATTGAAGAAAGCATATATGTAACATATAAAAGAGTAAACCATAAAACATTTTATTTTAGAATTATCTTATTTCTCACTTAAAATTGCTTAATATGCTGGAAGAAAATAACTGAAATCTAAATAGGTTATTATGGTTACTTCCAAATAATATATCTTGTAAAGCTAAGTGTCAGTATAAAGCATATTGACAATACATCTCTAATATTTTGGCACATTGGTTTTTCTGTCTTGTTTGAGCTTGTAAGTTAGGTAGAGTGGCTGTTTTATCCAGAGAAAGTGTCATTCCTTAAGAGAAAGTGATAGTTAATTAGGCAGCTACATCTCCTGGATAAGTCCCAAGAAAGGTGACCCACATGTGTCTGGCTCTTGTTTTAGCCTTAGCAACTCAAATGTAGACTTCCTTAGCTGGCAGCTTCTGATACTAATCAGACGTTAGCTCTACAGATGGCATAGCATTATCCATAATGATATTTGTACTGACATTTTGTTTTGCAAGTTTTACCCTCTGGAGGAAACTAACTTGGCTTCTATATAAAGAATAAACTGTATGGGTAAAATATATAATGTCACATAATTATTAGTATTTTATTTATTAAGAGGCAAATTCTTTTAGCCAAGATGGTCACAGATTCAATTCCATGCTGTGAATGTCCCTAAGCCTCTGACTGCCAGATGCTGGGACTGGACGCTGGACTTCAGAAAAGCAGACTTTGACTCCCTCAGGGCACTGATAGGCAGGATTCCCTGGGAGGCTAATATGAGGAGGAAAGGCCTCCAGGAGACCTAGTTGTATTTTAAAGAAGCCTTATTGAGGGAGCAGGAACAAACCATCCTGCAAAAAGAATAGCAAATATGGCAGGCGACCAGCTTCGCTTAACAGAGAAATTTTGGTGAGCTTAAACACAAAAAAAGAAGCTTACAAGAAGTGAAAACTTGGACAGATGACTAGGGAGGAATATAACAATATTGCTTGAGAATGCAGGGGTGTAATCAGGAAGGCCAAAGCACATTGGAGTTGCAGCCAGCAAGGGATGTGAAGGGTAACAAGAAGGGTTTCTACAGCTATGTTAGCAACAAGAAGAATGTCAGGGAAAGTTTGGGCCTCTTACTGAATGGGGGAGGCAACCTAGTGCCAGATTATGTGGAAAAAGCTGAAGTACTCAATGCATTTTTGCTTCAGTCTTCACAGACAATGTCAGCTCCCAGACTGCTGCACTGGGCAGCACAGTATGTGGAGGAGGTGAGCAGTCCTCAGTGATGAAAGCACAGGTTAAGGGCTATTTAGAGAATCTGGACATTACCCTGGGTCTGGATTTAATATATCTAAGGGTGCTGAGGGAATTGATTGATGTGATTGAAGAGCCATTGGCCATTATCTTTGAAAATCTATGGCGATCAGGGAGGTCCCGGACGATTATAAAAAGGAAAATATAGTGCCCATCTTTAAAAAAAGGTAAGAAGGATAATCCAGGAAACTACAGATCAGTCAGCCTTACCTCAGTCTCTGAAAAAATGATGGATGAGGTCTTCAAGGAATCCATTTTGAAGCACTTGGAGGAAAGGAAAGTGATCAGGAACAGTCAATAATGTATTTATCAAGCGCAAGTCATGCCTGACCAACCTGATTGCCTTCTATGATGAGATAACTGGCTCTGTGGATATGGGGAAAGTGGTGGACACGATATACCTTGACTTTAGCAAAGCTTTTGATATGGTCTCCCACAGTATTCTGGTCAGCAAGTTAAAAAGTATGGATTGGATGAATGGACTATAAGGTGGATAGAAAGTTGGCTAGATCATCAGGCTCAATGAATAGTGATCAATGCTCAATGTCTAGTTGGCATGCAGTATCAAGTAGAGTGCCCCAGGGATCAGTCCTGGGGCTGATTTTTTTCAACATCTTTATTAATGATCTGGATAATGGGATGGACTGCACCCTCAGCAAGTTTGCAGATGGCACTAAGCTGAGGGGAGAAGTAGATAAGCTGGAGGGTAGGGATAGGGTCCAGAGTGACCTAGCTAAATTGGAGAATTAGGCCAAAAGAAATCTGAGTTTCAAAAAAGACAAGTGCAAAGTCCTGCACTTAGGAAGGAAGAATTCCGTGCACAGTTACAGGCTGGGGATCGACTGGCTAAGAGGCAGTTCTGCAAAAAAGGACCTGGGGATTACAGTGGATGAGAAGCTGGATATGAGTCAAGACAGTGCCCTTGTTGCCAAGAAGGCTAATGGCATATTGGGCTGCAGTAGTAGGAGGGCTGCCAGCAAATCGAGGGAAGTGATTATTCCTCTCCATTAAGCACTGGTGAGGCCACATCTAGAGTATTGTGTTCTATTTTGGGTCCCCACTACAGAAAGGATGTGGAAGAATTGGCAAGAGTTCAGCGGAGGGCAACTAAAAAGATTACAGGGCTGGGGTACATTACTTACGAGGAGATGCTGAGGGAACTGGGCTTATTAAGTCTCTCAAAGAGAAGAATGAGGGGGTATTTGATAGCAGCTTTCAACTACCTGAAAGGGGTCCAAAAAGGATGGAGCTTGGCTGTTCTCAGTGGTGTTAGATGACAGAACAAGAAGCATTGGTCTCAAGTTGAAGTGAGGGAGGTCTAGGTTGGATATTAGGAAAAACTATTTCACTAGGAAGGAGGTGAAGCACTGGAATGGGTTACCTATGGAGGTGGTGGAATCTCCTTCCCTAGAGGTTTTTAAGGTCAGGCCTGACAAAGCCCTGGCTAGGATGATTTAGTTGGGGATTGGTCCTGCTTTGAGCAGGGAGTTGGACTAGATGAACTCCTGAGGTCCCTTCCAATCCTGATATTCTATGATTCTAAAATAGTTGGCAATCTGCTGTGTGATGAATGCTGCTGGCTACAATAAACATAACTGTTTCACTGTTACCTTGTACCCCCTACTATTTCTTGTTACATACTGGATGATAACATTTTTGGCACAGTGATCATCTTTCTGTTGTTTGTGTGTATAGGGTCTAGCACAATTGAGCCTTGATTCTGTCCATTAAGTGTTACAACAGTGCAAATACAGAACTATCTGTAGGGATCTTAACCAGGAGGCCTACTTCAGTTCAGGCTCCCTGTGCATCAGAGTGCAGAAGGATAGGCATCAGGATGGAAAGGCCTGGAAGGTTCTGTGATGATTACAACTGGCCAAAACTTGAGTGGGGAGTTGGTTGTGCAAGTCATTTTTTTCATTTTGCTCCATCTGGAGCTCCGGGGGCTGGCAAGCTCCCTGCTGGAGCTGTGGCCCTTGGAACATCAACAGGTTTCTAATGGAAATCTGCCTGTTTTTCTGCAAAACTACTCTTGTATCTGTAATAGATTTCACTAAACATTTTGCTTTAGCAAATCAGCATTTTCCAAAAATACTGTGTTTCGTCAGAAAATTTCCAACAAGCTCCAGTGAGAGTGTACCTCATCTAGGACTCCTCTGACATAGGAGAAGGAAGTCCAAGTCCATGAAGCTAATCAACCCATTGCAATAGGCTAAGTGGCACTCAAAAATTGCTCCACTACAGGCCCATGTTTGGAAGAAGGAATAATCCCTCATTCCTCCCATGAGTTATTTGTATCAGGGACAGGAAGAGTTAATACTTTGGGTCCATAAGTAAAGTAATTTTATTTATGATCTGACTGCTTTAAAGGATATTTTTTACCCATACAAAAAGTGATTCTGTATTAAGCTGAATTTTAACACTCAAAATCCTTTAATAAGGCTTTGGCAAAAATGTGCAGTGATATACATAAGCTGTCTTTTAAAGGACCAGTCTTGCAAGATTATGATTGCCATTAACTTCCATTCACTTCAGTGCTTGAAATTCAATCCTCTGTAAAATTCTTAAACAAAATTTCAATTGTGTGGTCACAGAACACAAAAAAATTCTCATTGAATTGATTGGAAGCCTCATACACACAATGGCTGCGGAATGTTTTGTGCATTCTTTATCTGAAAGGGTAAAGGTGCAATCAAAGTGTTAGAAAGCACTGAAATCATTATATTGTCCATAAAAGAGAATAATATCCCATGCCAATGAAAAATGACTGGACATTTCAGAATCTTTAATATTCTCCTTGAGAATAAACCATCACATGCAATACTTACAATAATTAGAGAGATAATGAATGGCGTAGTAAAAATGAATAAATCTAACTGTGATATATGGCTAATATTACTGCTTTCTGCTGCATAGGAGTTTCAGGATTTTACCTCTTCTTTTTAACTGAGTAGGTACTTCTGGCAGATATAGCTAGATAGATAGATCTATCTACATTATATTCTTTTTATTATTATTACATTGACAAAGTATTAGTGAAACCTTCTCATATTTGTTACCGTTTAAAATACTTACATCTTTCTCATTTTTCTAGCGGATGCATCAAGCAGAACTGAATAAGTGATTATTTGGATGAATTACATCCCACTAGTAATGATTTGGGGCTCTGCTCTTGTACTAATTTTGGTGCAAATGGACCCGTCTTCTCCTATAGCATTCACTGCAGGACAGAGTGCTGAATGAGTTAAATGAGATTCTGGCAACCAGTCGTCTGGAAGTGAGCATTCTTCGGTTTATAATGTCATGCCTCTGACTAATGCAATGAGCAAAGGTAGTCTTTGGTACTCTTGCTGTCTGAAGTCAATGCAAAAGCAATGCTTTAAATTAAATGGAATATGAATTGCATTTATTGTTTGAAATTATGAATAAGAAGTTATTTTTTTCTGAAAATAGGATTGCCACTAATAGATTTCATATGGCAAAAATATGCATTAAGGAATTTGCCATTCAAGTGTGTCAAAATTGTTGAACAGTTTGCTGCAAACTTTCTGGACAATTTTATTGTCTCTCCTCTAATTGGATTTTTTTACTTACCAAACTCTCATTTCCACAAGGAAATATTTATCAAATTAACAGTGCACTAAAAGGCAAAGGTATGACTCATTATTGTGCTGCAGCGTAGAATTTCCCCAAATTCTTTTCTAGCAAACATTACTAATGATTTTTATATTATTGCTCCTGCTGTGTTGTAATCAGTGTGAATGACTTGCTTATCTCTCTTATCCCAAAATATACATACAATAAAATAGTCCTAAGATGGCAAGTTGTGGGTGCTTGAATATTTTATGGTAAAGATACAGCAATATATAAGGAAGGTCTATACTAGAGGCATTACATCGGCACTGCTGCACTGGTGCATCTGATGAAGACACTTTATGCCGATGGGAGACTGCTCTCCTATTGGCATAGTTGCTCCACCTGCAAGGGAGGCAGAAGCTGGAGAGTGTCTCCTCCTGACATAGTGCCAGTGTGGACAGCACTTAGATCACTGTAACTTGTGTCACTTAGGGTGGTGTCTTTTTCACATCCCGGAATGGTGTTAGCTAGATTGACTTAAACGGTAGTGTAGAGCTGCCTATAGAGATCCTTTCACTTTTAGGTTCACAACTCTAACTCGTGGTGAGATTGGGGTGAGCAAAAGTTGTTTAGCCCTGATAGCTGTTCATTAGTCTGTGAACTGGCTTTGGTCAGGTTACAATAGTTTGAATTGGTCTGAAAAGATTATAACATTTTGAATTGGGCTGACATTTTCCATTCAGGGGGCCTGCCTTAGGTTGAATTATTCTGGAAAATTTCAGCCCAAATGGGACACTTGCTTCTGAGAATGAGATTAGGGAAATTATGCCAGTAAAGGAAACTGTAAAGTACTACATTTAGGAAGGAAAAAACAAATGCATAAACACAAGTGAGGAATAACTGGCAATGCAGTAAGTAGTACTCCAAAAATTATCTGGGGGCTATAATGGATCACAATCTGAATATGAGCCAATAATGTGATGTAGTTGCAAAGAAGGTTAATATAATTCTGGGGTGTATTGATAGAAGTGTTGTATGTAAAAGATGGGAGATAATTGTTGTTGTTAGTACTGGTGAGGCCTCAACTTGAGTACTGTGTCCAGTTTTGCCTGCCACTCTTTATGAATAGAGGAGAGCAACTAAAACAGTGATGGGCAACCTGCGGCCTGTCAGGGTAATCCACTGGCGGGCTGTGAGACAGTTTGTTTACATTGACCATCCACAGGCATGGCCACCCACAACTCCCAGTGGTCGTGGTTTGCCATTCCTGGCCAATGGGAGCTGTCTCACAGCCCACCAGTGGATTACTGTGATGGGCCACATGCAGTTTAGATAACCTGACCTATGAGTAAAGGTTATCAAATTGGGACTGTTTAGAGTTGAGAAAAGAACAATGAGGAGGGACCTGATAACAGTCTTCAAATCTGTTAAAGGCTGTTATAAAAAGGATGATGATCAATTATTCTCCATGTACACTGAAGATAGGACAAGGAGTAATCAGTTTAATCTGCAGCAAGGAAGATTTAGGTTAGATATTAGGAAAAAACTTTCTAACTGTAAGGATAGATAAACACTGGACTAGGTTACCAAGGGAGGTTGTGAAATCCCCGTCACTGGAAGTTTTTAAGAACAAGTTAGGTATATACCCACCTAGGTATAATTGGTCCTGCCTCAGTTCAGTGAGATAGATTAGATCAGTGTTACTCAGACCTTAGCGCTTCAGGAGCGAAATTAGTGATCAACATTACCCAAAAGAGCCACAGTAGTTTGAATTCATTGCTTCATTTACTATAGTACTACATATTCATATTTAATCAGTATGACGGGGAAATATGTAGTTTACATATATTATTCTCATAGCGAAATGATTGACCAAGTATTATTATTTTGTCAACTACAATTGGTTAATAACATAGTAAAATCATCCTGATTGGTTAATAATTTAGATTGGTTAATAATTAAATCACACAGTGTTTTAATATCATGTGCTGCACAGAGCCTCAGGAGACACATTAAAGAGTCACTTGCGGCTCATGAACCTCCATCTGAGGATCACTGAATTAAACGATCTCCCGAGGTCCTTGCCAGCCCTATATTTTTATGATTCTACAATGTTCTGCTCAGGTTAAAAAATTCTGGCAACCTTTTGCTCAAAAAGTTCTAGCATCACCATGTTTTCGAATAAGAACTTAAATTTAGAGTTAGGGATATGCCCTTTGCTGTCTTCATAAAAATCCACCTGAATGTAATGATGAAAATAAACCTTGCAAGTTCCACTGTTGTCAGTTTGTTTCTTGTTCATCTAACTCTCTCCCCACTTCCTCTCCTCTCCCATAATCTTCCACCAGAAAGGAAATCACAGGATTAAAATTCAAAACAATCTTGACAAATTGAAGCATTGGTCTCAATTCAATATTTAAAAGCCTTTAAAAAATTGCAGTTCCCATAAGCTTATTAGAGACTTCTTAGATTATAATAGCAAAATTTCCCAAAGATTCAGTTCACCCTGGGCATGATACAGCTATTTATGGGTTTCTGTGGGTTTCAGGCTGGGTCTGAGCACCTGAAGTAAGAGCAGAGAGACTCTCCTGTGCTCTCAAAGTTCACCCTGCCTGAGCCAAGAAATGTGGAGGCAGAAGCTGCCTGATCCAAATGCAGAGGTGATAACATCTGGATAAGAAGGGTGGGGGGAGGAAAAGGAGAAGTAATTTGGGCCAAGGAGCAAGGGACTAAGGACACTGTGATCAGATGAGGATCTTGGGAGGGAGATTGGGTTGGGAGACAGGATATATAGGGAACATGGGTTGGGGAGGGCGGGGGAAAGTGAGGGGAACTGAAGGCTGGGGAGGAGAGACAGATAGGTCAGATGAATAACCAGCTGGGGAGAATTGGGACTGGCTGGGTACGGAGAGTGTAGCTTGGATTGTGTGGGGCAGACTTGGATGCAGATTCCAGAGAGGTGAGATAGGGCTCACTGGATAAGGAGACTAGCACTGAGGTGACAAACTGAGGGAAAATGGGACTAGCTTGGTGAGGAGAATCAGGCTGGGATGAGAAGCCAACAGTGTGAAAGAGACAGGTTTGAGGCAAGTACAAGGAGTTGGAGCAGAAAGGGTCAGGCTTGGGAGATATGAGGGTGGTAAGCTAAGTACCAGCCCTGGCCAAGGTCTAGACATCAGCTGAGAACTGACAAACCCACAGCTGGAAGCCAGGCTGATTCACTGTGCATTAGAATAGACCAAAGTGATTTGTAAATGTATAATGGACTTGGTATTTAAAATCATGAAAACTAAGGGATGTTACATGCATGGTTTTCATACTTATCTGTATCCTATTATAATATAATAGCAAACATTCATAGTATATATATTCAAGAGGCCTTGTGTAATGCAAATGAAGAGCTTTAACAGAAAAGTGTGAATTCTTGCACATTTGAAGGTAAGTAATCATTGTGTGTGTGATGATCATAGATCAAAGACTCTAAATGCATTCCTCGATCTTTGCCATCAAAGAAAGGGCCCATATAGATAGTGACCCTGTCAGCTTGTTTTCTGTGAGAAGAAGCTATAAGAATGGACACAAGGAAAAATGCCTCATCTTTGGACTGTTTGGATTCTAACAGGGCAGAATAACTGAACGAGAGGACAAAGATCCCCTGAGTTACTCTGGGTAGCCCTAAAATACTTTTGGGAAGATGACAGATTACTACATCTCTGCTACCTTTTGGAATTATAGACTGTGACTCACCCACACATCTATTTGACCTCCTTTAACCTCAATAACTCTCATTTCTTATTCCAAGCTAATAAATATTGTTAGTTCATTATAGCATTGGCTACTAGCATTGTCTTTGGTGTGAGATCTAGGATGTAAATCAATATGGGTGAGTGACTGGTCTCTTGGGACTGAGTGAAACCTGAATATTGTGTGATTTTTTTTTGTATGTAAGTGTCCATTTATCATATAGTCCAGCTTGCCTGGGTGGCAAGATAGCCTTGAGTGTATAAGGGGACTATTGGTGACTCCATTATAATACAACTGTAGTGCTTTGGGAGTTCACATTTGGTGATGGGTTGGTGAAATCTAATTTTAGAAAATACCAGCAGTCAAGGGTGTCTTCCATGCTTTTAACAGTTTGCCCTGAGATAAGCATTCAGAGTCTCGACCCAATCCAGACAGCATGACAAGAAGAATGGGCAGAAGAATTTATGCCCACAAAAGCATAGTCCCTCAAAAGTCTGGCATGAAACTCAAGATTCTCAAGAATCTTGAATCTCAAGAATCTGAAGTTTCACCATTCACCTGCTATCAGCATATATCTGTGAAACCCACTCACAAAATGTCCCATCCTTCTCTGGTGCTGGTCAAAACAGAGGATGACAACCTACTACTTCTATCAGTTACTCTATTAGCTCACATTACTTATGGGGTGTCAATATGAGGCCACAAGATGACATTTCTTGTGTCTGTTTGCTCAGTTTTTTGTATTTTTTTTAAACTAGGAAATTACACATAAAAATATATTAAAAGAACATTACGTTTGCAAAGTCAAGCACTTAAATGTTAGGAAATGCTAGGTGTTAGTATGTAGATATGCAGATCTGCTTGTAAAGGCCTATACTTTAAGAACGTAGGTGTATTTTTATCACTTAGCTAGTTACAGGGGTATAAAACAAAGAATCAAAATCACAGTCCACCTGTATATGGGCCTTCTCTAACTAGGATAGGCTGAGGCCTTGTTCTTAGGCTAAAGCCTTTGGCTAAGCAGCAGGGTCAGCCATAAACTGAGAAGAGTATGGTCACATCCTCACATTCCAAACCAGTCACACTGAAATAAGGTGGTATTGGGCTGTTAGGAAGACTATCCTGTCCTGATAGTGCTTCTCACCACCAGATAAAGAAACAGATCTTAAGATGGTTAAAGAAAACTTAGTTTAATAGCATCCTGTCTGGTAAGAAATCACTTGTCAATGATTGTGGTTCTGAAACCCTAATTTCTGTTATTGTTGTATCTTTATGGCCCCAACTTTTCTATTGTTAATCTGTCTGATTCTCTAATTGTTTCTGTGTGCTGTATAATTAATTTAGCTAGGTGTAAGTTAATTAGGGTAGTGGGATATAATTGGTTAGAGAAATATGTTACAATATGTTAGGATTGATTAGTTAAATTTCAGTAAAATGATTGGTTAAGGTATAGCTGAGAATATTACTATATAAACTTGGGTCAAACAGGAAGTGGGGGGAAGGGACACTGGAATTATGTTTACTAAGGGGGGAAATGGGAACAGGGAATAGGGAACAGGGAGTAGCGACAAAGGCTAGGCTCTGTGGCATCAGAGTTAGGCAGGGGGACACGGAGAAAATGCTCTGCGGCATCAGAGCTGGGCACAGAACACTGGGGAACAGACTCTATTGGGCTATAGAGATAAGTCTGATTGGTGTGAAGGACTTTGAAATATGCTTCCTTGGAAACTCACCCCAATAAACATCACATTGTCTGCACTTTGAACTTCTGATCTTCTGCTCTCTGTCTACATGACAAGAACCAGGGGAGAGGGTGAAGGGAAAGCCCTCTAATACCAGAACTAAGGTTGCCTGTGCAACCTTATTTGCTTCCTTTGCACATTGAATTATGATACAATCTTTAATTGCCTGGTCACATACTATTTTTTTTCCACAGGAGCCCCCCTCACTCACTGCATAGTATATGGTACTCATTTAATGACCAGCTATTCAATATATTGTTTTATCCTTATTCTTTGAGTGTCTCCAGGCCTTTTTAACTACACACTACACAAACCCTATTCTGAACACAGAACTCATGGACTTTTCTGTGGCTCTCCAAGAGATGCAAAATGACAGGGTTCCCTGCTAGTTAATATGGGTCCCATTCATTCACAGTTGGGACGGTGACATCTGTGGCCCAAACAGGAATAGATCCACTGGGAATACAGGTGAGCAGTCACTGGCATTCAAATGTGTACAAAATGTACGTGAAGCCCCCAACTGAGAATCAGAGTCCAATTATATGAATGTACCAAATTTGCTGTTTATCCATTTTTCAGAGGCAAGGGGTAAGGAGAGTGTTTGGTTCTGTGAGCACAGTAGTGAACATTGGCTCACAGGTGGGTAGCCAGTCCTCTTAGAGGCAAGGTAAGGCAATTCTGAGTTGGCAAGGCAGGAGGGTGTTTACTCTGGGACAAGCTGATGACATTCTTACATTCTTTGGCAGCCAGGAAACAACTACATGAAATTATTATTGTACTCCTTGGGGAAAAAGATTTGAGATTTTGTAAAAGGGTTGTCTTAATCATCAGGCCAAACCAGGGGATAACTTTAAATTGGTTTGATATGCTGCAGAAGAGGGTATGATAGAGAGACACTATGTATTGACAAAGCCAGAAGATATGTGGTTCAGGAATTGGTTAAAAGGATTGGTGATTAGCAATCAAAATATATGTTTGGTACCCAAGTTATGCAGGGAATAACTAGGGAGCATATATATATTTGACCATGGGGCAGATATAGCTTTGGCTGATATTCGGGATGGAATTGTCAACTGTCTAGGAACCCACCTAGGAGTGAGGAGAAGGTGGCCAAGCTAATAGATGGTGCCTCCTTGTGTCAAGTGTCCAGCAGATGATTGTTCAGCAGAAAGTCCAGATTCCCTCATCAACTGGAATTGGAAGTGGACTTAGGAGGAAAAGTATCCCCGAACAAAGCTGAGGAATGGGACTGAAGTGTCTAATGTCTGGTACGTCAAGAAGGCAACTCCCTTTCCACAGGATCTTACCCTCATAATGAGGAGAGGTTGGCGCTGTCCAAGCAACAGGCTAGGGCTAGCTGTGGAGGGGTGAGGGGCTAATGGCAGCCCACAACAGGTGGAAACAACTCAGGAAGGAATCATAATTTGCCCTGTACAAGTTGTTGCCAGATAGTTTCCAGATGAGTTAAGTTAATAAAGTTGGGCCTAATTAAACCCTATCCCTCATTCATATTTTTCTTCCTGCATGTTCAGGACAATGTGGTATTCTCTCTATTGCTTTGGTTATTAATTGTGACAAACATTTGGAGAAGGGAAACTGAAGTGTGTACACAAATATACAAAATTTTATGAATCATGGAATATCAGGAAGTCATCTAGCCCAACCCCCTGCTCAAAGCAGGACTGCTGCCCAACTAAGTCAGTAAATAGCCCCTTCAAGGATTGAACTCACAAGCCTGGATTTAGCAGGCCAATGTGCAAACCACTGAGCTGCCCCTCCCCCCATAGAGGCCTTTTCAAATACTTTATTTGACAATATAATACTTCTGTGTTTTGTCAAGCTGCGTGCTCTTTTTGTAGCATAACTAAGAAGTCCAGCCATTCATCTTTCAAGATATAAAACATCATACAATAGCTAGGTAGGGCCAAACTTTCAACGAGTGTGATGGATGATGAAATATGAGAATAGTGATAAGTAGACAGTCACTACTTTGGTAGAACAGATGTGTATGATAAAAGACTTGCTAGTATAAAACAATGTTAAAAGCTAACCAGCTCTATTTCTATCCAAGACAGTGTCCACCAACCACTTTTCAGTACTGAAACTGTCAAGAATTGTTGAAAGGAATATTAAGGTATTAGAAATGTGTGCCTATTTCCACTAATACTGTGGTCACATTACAGACCAGTGAGCGGTTATATCAGTTCCTGCCCCACAACATGAGTGACCCACAATGCTTTGTTGTTGTAGCTCCCAAGTGGGCCACTCCCAAACAGCTTACCACCATTCAGCTTATAGCCTTTATTTCTGTGTATAGCTACAGCCCTGGTCCAACAACTCTGACCACAGCAGCCCAGCAGCAACACACCAGACACACTTTGGCTTTCAGCCGCCCTAGTTACTATCTGCAGGTTGATGCTGTTATATCCTTGGGGGCAGCCAGTTTAGGAAGAAATCACTTGAGGCCAGACAGCAGACAGCTAACAAAACTACCATTTATTTACAGACACAGAGCTCGCCTAACCGGCCGAAGCTGGCTGGGCTATTCCCTAATAATCTAACTCAGTTGCCATAGGAACAAAAACCATGACAACCAAATACACAACATATTCCTCCCCCCCAATAAGAACATCCCCTAAATAAAACACACACTAGACTAGAGAAGGAGGGTAGACTGCCTCCATTCCTGGCTAAACCCTGGGGATTATTTTTCCCCATAACCGTGTGTTCGCCCTAGCTAAAGATCCAGCTGATGAGGAGGCCTTCTGTCTGTAGGTGGATTATGGCGAACTTCTAGTGTTGTTGCACCCGAAAGTACCATGGGCTTAAGGTCCGCAGCATGAACAGGTGAGGAGGGGGTATCAGCTCATGCTGGGCAAAGGGGTATCTCAGCCGCCGGCAGTAATGGAGGAGAACAGTCAGGAACAGGTGATTCGTGATTCGGTGTCTCACTGGAAGAGGTGAAGTCAGACCACTCAACTGCAGATGTGTCCTGAGGACTGGCATGACCTGGCAACAGCTGATCTACATGTCACAGCCAGGTAAGATTCTCTGCAGTCCGGACTGTGTAGGAAATAGGTCCTGTTTGAGTGATGATCATGGCAGGGACCCATTTAGCTCTGGAAGTATAATTCCGAGCCAAAATTAGCTGTCCCGGGCTAAAGGTTCGGTCTTTTGCTCTGGGTGCCCATCTGATGACTTGATATTGCTGCTGATGTTGCATAATTTGTCGGGGTTCAGAAGGTTTCAGCAGATCAAAGCAAATGCGCAGCTGTCATCCCATCATTAGAAAGGCCGGGGATGCCTGGATCGTAGCATGAGGTGTGTTTCTGTAGGAAAGTAAGAAGATATCCAGACGCTTTTGAATGGAGTGTTTTCCCCTTGCTGATTTCAAAGTGTGTTTCATTGTCTGCACAAATCTTTCAGCTAATCCGTTGGTGGATGGATGATATGGTGCTGACTTGATGTGGTGTATCCTATTTCCATTCATAAAATTTTGAAACTCCTGTGGTCTATTGTCGCTCACAAGTTGTTCTGGCAGACCAAAATGACTAAAGAGTCCCTGTAGTTTTTGGATAGTACTCTCTGCAGTAGTGGACTGCATTATAGAGACTTCTGGCCATTTAGAATGGGCATCTACTGCCACCAAGAACATGCTTCCTTCAAGGGGGCCAGCGAAGTCAATGTGAATACGTTGCCATAGGTTTTCAGGCCAGTCTCATGGGTGTAGGGGTGCCCACTGGGGTGCATTCCTCACACCCTGACATGACATACAAGCTTTTGCCTTCTCTTCAATAGCACTGTCTAATCCAGGCCACCAAAAATAGCCATGCGCACTATTCCACAGTGACCGGAATGTAGCTGTTTTAACATCTGTGATCACAGTGGTGGTGGAATAATGACACGTCTCCCCCACAACAAACAACCAGATTGGACCAGTAACTCCGTCCTCCTGGACATGTAGGTAACAAGGTCGGGTGAGGCCGGAGAGGTTTGTCGAGATTTTCCATGCATCGCCAGGTCCATAACTTGGGACAATACTGGGTCAATGCGAGTTGCCTTCTTTATCTTAGTAGCAGTGATGAGTGTATTCTCTACCTGTTCAAAGTAGAAGATTTCCTTTTGGGCACTATCTTGATGTTTGACCGGCAAAGGCAACCTTGAGAGGCCATCTGCATTGCCGTGCAGAGTGGATTTCCAATATTTGATTTCATATGTGTGTGCTGAAAGTAACAATGTCCAGCATTGCATACGACAAGCAGCTAATGGGGGAATGCCTGTGTAGGGTCCAAAAAGTGATGTCAGAGGTCAATGGTCTGTGAGAAGAGTAAACTTTCACCCAAATAGGTACTGATGAAACTTCCGAATTCCAAAAACAATTCCTAATGCCTCACGTTCAATTTGGGCGTAGTTAGTTTCTGCTTTGCTTAGAGTGCGTGAAGCAAAAGCAATAGGTCTCTCTTCTCCCAAAGGCATAATGTGTGACACGACTGCTCCCACTCCATAAGGGGAGGCATCACAGGCCAATTGTAGGGGTAAGGATGGATCAAAGTGTGTTAGAACTTCAGAATTTAGCAATGCAGCCTTAGCTTTGTTAAATGCAACATCACAGGCTTCAGTCCACTTCCAGGCCTTGTTCTGCCCCAGGAGCTCATGAAGTGGTTTTAGCAGTGTGGCTAACTGTGAGATGAACTTTCCATAATAGTTCAGTAGTCCTAGAAACGAGAGCAGCTGGTTTACATTTTGAGGTGGGGGAGCCTCCACAATAGCTTTAATTTTTACAGGGGCCTTATGAAGACCTGCAGAATCAATGATGTGTCCCAAATATTCAACAGAGTGCTTGAAGAATTCACACTTGTCTTTGAGAACTCGTAGGCCATACTCTTCCAGTCTTTGTAGGGTAGCCTCTAAATTCTTTAAGTGATCCTCTTCATTCCTTCCAGTGACCAGGATAGCATCCAGATAGCACTGAACTCCTGACAAACCACACAAGATCTGGTCCATAGCCCTCTGGAACAGGGCCGGGAGCAGACATTATTCCGAAGGGTAGGCGACAGTATCGATAAAGCCCCTTATGAGTCACAATAGTCAACAGCTCTTGGGACTTTTCATCAACGTGCATCTGTAAATATGCTTGACTCAGATCAATCTTACTGAACTTTTGTCCCCCAGCCAGGCCTGCGAAGAGGTCATTGATGCGGGGGAGCGGGTATTGCTCTGCACATAACACTTGGTTGACATTGACTTTAAAATCACTGCAAATCCGGAGACAGCCATCTTTCTTCACTATTGGAACAATAGGAGTGGCCCATGAGCTATGGGTAAATGGTATTAGGACTCCATTGGTGACCAGGCACTCCAGGTCTGCTTCCACTTTTGGCTTGATGGTATATGGCACAGTTCGGGCTTTCAGAAATTTTGGTGGACTGTCAGGTTTAATGTTCAATGTCACAGTGATTCCCTTCATACTTCCCAAATCATCTCCAAAAACAGCAGCATGTTTCCATTATATAGGGGTTAGACTGGTTTCTTCTTTAGTCATCCGGTGCACTTCTGCCCAGTTCAGCTGAATCTTCCCTAGCCAAGACCTACCCATTAAAGCTGGGTAGTTACCTCTCACCACAAACAGTGGCAATTTAGCAGCCTGTCCATTGAGCTCCCCCTTAACATCAATAGTGCCCAACATGGGCACAGCTTCTCCCGTATATGTCTTCAGAACAGTTTCTGTTTCCTTAAGCGGAAGATGCTATAGCTTTTCTTTATACACAGTCTCGGAGACCAGCGAGACGGCTGCACCGGTGTCCAGTTCCATGCGTATAGGTTTGTCATCCAACAAAAGGGTTACGCAGTATGCATGTAAGCCCACTGCCAAAGACAAAACATGCAGTGGCACTTCCTCTTGCGATGAAGTGTCACCTTGATCATACTGGGTCTGCTCTAGGGTATGCAGGGTTCCTCTTTTTGTCAGCCAGACCACAGGCCTCTTTTTCTTTTGTTTACAGGCACACTCAATGTGTCCCTTTTTGCCACAGTGTCGACACACCAGGTCCTTACACCAGCATTCTGATGCCTGGTGACCCGGCTTACCACAGCGGTGACATTCCTGACTCTGCACAGTTTTGTGGGTAGGTTCTTGTGACACTTTTTGCACCCTAGGGGATGCACCGATGTATTGCACCTCCCTGGTAGCCAGTTCCATGGAGACAGCAATATCAACAGCCTTCTGTAATGTAAGCTGAGCCTCTTGTCAGTAGGCGCTTCCATATAGCTTCACTGTACAGGCCACATACTAACCTGTCACACAGGGCATCATTTAACATCTCCTTAAATTCACAGTGTTCTGCTAGCTTTTTTAAAATTGCTACAAATTGTACAACTGTTTCATCTTCTTTTTGGTCTCTTTTGAGGAACTGATATCTTTCAGCAATTACCAGTGGTTTTGGGGAAAAATGGGACCCCATGATTTCCACAATGTCACTGTAAGATTTAGTCTCAGGCTTAACAGGGTGTAGTAAGCTGCGTAGCAGGGAGTAGGCTCTAGCCCCTACAACACATAAGAATATTGGAACCTTCTTCTCTTCTGTAATGTCATTTGCAATAACAAAAAGCTCAAAACGCTCAGTATACACATGCCACTGCATATATTCTCATCAAAAGGATCCAGTGCCTGGTCAGAGTAGCCATGATTTTTAGTTTCACTTTCACAGTCAGTGCAAACAAGCAGTTTTTTTTGTTTGTTTGTTCTTTACCCTGACTTCTACTTCCTTCTGTTACTGGAGCAGCACTGGAATCCCACCCTCGTCGCCACTTGTTATATCCTTGGGGGCAGCCGGTTTAGGAAAAAATCACTTGGGGCCATACAGCAGACAGATAACAAAACTACCATTTATTTACAGACACAGGGCTTGCCTAACCAGCTGAAGCTGGCTGGGCTATCCCCTAATAATCTAACTCATTTGCCATAGGAACAAAAACCATGACAACCAAATACATAACAGATGCCAGCACACTCCCAGTCCTGAATTTTCCCCAAAATGTGTGTTCTGCACTGCCCAGCCCTCTCCTGGGCAGTTCACATATTAGAAGTCTGTTGCCCCTGTAAGGGAACATACAACTGTTTGCTACTTTAATGGGAGTTATTAAACACTTCAGTTTAAACACAACACTGAATTAGTTTTGATTAAAAAAATAAAACAAGTTTATCTAACTACAGAAAAATAGATTTTAAGTGAGTATATGAATCAGGTATTAAAATAAAAAAATGTTTACAAGAGAAATGAAGATAAAACACCTTCTAGTAACTAAAACGTAAAAAACTAGAATTGATTCCAAGTAAAACCTTCACCACATGTTCCCAGCAAAAGGGCTGATCAAATCCTCAGGTCAGAACACCTCCCAATGTCCAAAGGCTGGTTCTTTTACCTTCTTATGTGAAAAGAGGGAGAAAGAAAGAGAGCCCCTTGGGTGTTTTGCCTTCACTTTTATAGACCAGTCGCCCCTTCAAATGCATTTTCCTAAGGGTTACTCCTAGATAAATTCCATCCAGCTGTGAGGACAGAGACATGGAGTCTCATGGTGAAGGAGGTTCCATGTTGTTGCATGCGAAAACGTTGATCAATCTGGTCCTGCACCACTTTGTTGCAAAAAATAGCCATGTCACAGGTGATTGGCAATCACCTTTAATGACATCTAGCTGGAGGCATTAGCTTGTGTTTTGCCTTTGAGTAACAGGCCTATCCCCTCCTCTGATTTGTCTGGTAAACACATATCAGTCATAATTTCAGCTTATGTTGATAACTTTACATATAATGTGGCTACACATATTTCACCACATTATTACTGACCAGTGAATTATTAGTTTTCAAATGATACCTCACAAGGCATATTTTGAACAAACAACATAGCAATAATATGTAGGGGGTGAATACAGGGTTGCATTTAGTCACAACTGCATAGATACCCATCTGAATCCATGATTTATAAACTTTCACTGATACTCTACTACTGAATAAAGACCTAAATTCATCTGTTTATATTATGTATTCAACTTTCAGCTCTTTAACTTTTTTCTTTCTCATTGTAGCTATCACTCATTTTGTAATAAACAATCATCAGCTAACCTGGACTTCCTCCTCTTTTTTACCTTAGACTTCTTGGCAAATCTCCATAAATTCACTTTGGTCATTTCTTCAACCCTCTTGATGAAAGAACTGATCTAGTGAATGGTGAGATAAGTTTTTTTATCTTTTAATGTACTAGATAGAAGTACCAGGATCTTCTCAAATTGTGTAAGCGTGAGAATGATAACATCTTATTCTGGAGAGAAAAGCCCAATATTTGGTTACTGCTAGAAAAAACTAAATATACAAAGGCATACTATATTAAAATAAAGCAGCAATAAATTTCAGAAACCTTGATTATAGTTGCTAAATTGACATAGTGATAGGAGTGATCTAACTCAGTCATTTCAAGTCTGTCTAGATAATTGAAGACATCTTTGCCCTGTTTGTCAGATCATATTAGCACAAATCACCAAGCTAGTCAATGGTAAGGGCTCACACCCTGTGTCAGCCTCTGGCTTTATTAGTTTTCTGTTCTGGATCGAAAGTTAGACATGCTGGAAAGGATAAACTGACTGTGAGGAAAAACAAGAACCTGTGCTATGTACTGTCTCGATTTCATATCTTTCCAAATGCCACCACTTTCCCATAGACAACATTTAACTTTCTCTCAGGCTTAGTTTGGTCTTCATTTTCATAGCAAAAACTATTTTTTTTCTCAGATTCTGTCAGTCTTTGAGCTTGTCTAAAGTGAGAGCAGTGCAGCAGCACAGCTGCAACGTGCAACTGCACTGCTGTAGTGCTTAGTGAAGACATTGCCTACACCAACAGGAGATCTCCTCCCATCAGCATACTCCACCTCCTCGAGAGATGTTAGCTATGTTTCTGGGAGAAGCCGTCCTGTCGATACAGTGCTGTCTATACCAGGGGGTAGGTTAGTATAAGTATTTTGCTCAGGGGTGTAGATTTTCCACACTCCTGAGCAATGTATTTTTACCAACATAAGTTTGTAGTGCAGATCAGGCCATGCTGTAAGTTTTCTTGTTTAGTTAGCTCTTATTTTGGAGCTACATAAAAGCTACTATAAGTGACTAGTTTTTTCCCCTTCCTTTTTTTCACTCACAAAGTAGGGAAGGCTTTTGGTTCTAGGCGTCCAAGCTACAATCAGGAGGCCAACCCATGGCTTTGCCCCTTTTCTTGTAGGCCATTAGAGTGGATCCTACCCAGGGGAGTTTATGCTGCACCATAAGAGAGTAAGGCAGATTCTACCTTGGCAGGTGCTCTGTCAGACATTCCAAAGGAATTTCAGCTGACACTTCCTCACTGCTCCTATCCTTGCATGTCAGCACACCTGAATGAATACACATTAAACATTCATCAGAGGGGTATCCGTGTTAGTCTGGACACACATCCGACGAAGTGGGTATTCACCCAAGAAAGCTCATGCTCCAATACGTCTGTTAGTCGATAAGGTGCCACGGGACTCTTTGCTGTTTTTACATTAAACATTGCAAACCATACCTACAACCATTCATGACATGTTGTTTGATCATATAACGACATATTTCATAATGCATATCCACAAAGGAATATAGCTAAGATTGTATGTGCAATATCCAGGTTGCCATTTCTTAACCTATGAGTACTTACAATGAAACTTGACTATTCTCTTAAATGCTAATCTATTATATTCTATATCTTGTTTAACAAGTTCATCTTACTACTGATGAGCAATTCATTCAGTTTGGAAGTGTCACTGATTGTATATGTGACTGAATACTTTATATAGTAGTCTAGTTTGGATGTAGACAAGATATACAAGATTTAAAAATTAACCTCGTTGCCATAAGCTTTGGTTACTGAAGGTTGAGGGAATCTGTTGTATCATCATTAAACTCTGTTTTCTCTGTTAAATTCAATATCGATTCTTGAAATCATAAAGCTTTCTGAATCACCGTGGGAATGGCTAATGGATTCTTGAAGTGAAAGAATAGCTTGTTTCAATTACAAAAGTGTAGCGGGTTAAACCTCTTGCTACTAATAAAGTTCTCCAATTTACAAACTGCTTTTGAGACTATTATTTACAAAATCAATCATTAAACAGTTAAGACTTAAGTCTCTGACACTGATTTAGCTGGGCATTTTTATGTATAAAACATCTATGGAGGTAGACATATATAGAATTTCTATGTGTATGTTAATACCAACAATAATGGCAGTGAATTTAATATATATGTCATTAAACTACAAATTGTTTCTGGCTTGTTTTTCATGACACAGATTGAATTTGTAGGTGTAAATAGAGAAAAAAAGATGTCTGGGTAAGAGAATACAGTGGAGAGCTATTAAGATGCTCATAATTCTAAGACTTCATTAGGAATCAATCTGAAAAACATGAAGAAAAACTTTGTTAGATAAATCATAATGCTACTATTTGTCATAATGGTACTATTCTTATAGTCTATGAATACATTTCATGTTAACCTTCTTAGTGAAAGTGACCCTTCTCCAGTTAAATGCTGAAGAGTTGTTAGAGCATTATGTCTGGCTATCATACCTTTCCACCATAAAGTGTAAGCCTGAATCTCACTAATGGAGATATTTGTGGAATAACAGCTTTTATGGCAACATTAATTGTAATGAAGTTGGCAAAAAGTGAGCATTTGCTTTCTTGCAAAAGTAGGAAAGAGGTTCTTTCCTGGACATCTTGTGGAAGTGGTCATCATGCTTATATAGAACACCTATTTTAACCTTCATAAAATATCTGAAACTATGTTGGGTTCTCAGGTACATGAGGACATTAAGGAAAACTTCAGAAAAGTATCACATTATCTCCCAGCCTGTATCTCTTATCCACTGGAGAGTTTTAGAGAAAATATCCATGCAAATACATACTATAAAATAGTACATGTATTTTTGGAGAAAGATTTGCAAAATTGCAGAAGTTTTAGACTAAATGAAAACTAAGGGTATGTCTACACTGTAATAAAACACCTGGGCCAGCCAGGTCACCAGACTCAGGCTTGTGGGGCTCAGGCTGAGAGGCTGTAGCATTGCATTGAAGACATCAGGCTTGGGTTGGAGCCCAGGCTCTTGGACTCTCCTACCTCGCAGGTTCTTAGCCTGGACTCTAGTGTGAGCCTGAACTTCTACATGACAACTTAATAGCCCTGAAGCATGAGCCCCTGTGAGCCCAAGTCAGCTGAACCAGGTCGGCCATGGCAGTGTAGACATACTGTAAGTGTCAAGCTTGAGAAAATTTGTTTACTAATAAGAACAAAAAAGAATTCATTTCAGCTTTGAAACCTCATAAAATGACTATCAAACCTACAGTTAGGTGAACTTTGTTAATTAAAAGTAAATGCAATGTATCTGTTAGAACATAAGAATAGCCATGCTGCATCAGACCCGATGATCCATAAAGCCCAGTATCCTGTATTCCTACAGTGACCAATGTCAGATGCTTCAAGGAGAATGAGAGAACAAGCAATCATTGAGTAATTCATCCTGTCTTCCACTCCCAGCTTCCGGCAGTCACAGGATAGGGATACCCAGAGTATGGGGTTGTGTCTCTGACCAACTTGGCTAATAGGTGTTGCAGGACCTATCCTCCATAAAATTTTCCAATTATTTTTTTAACTCTACTATAGTTTTGGTTTTCACTGCGTCCCCTGGCAACAAGTTCCAAAGGTTGACTGTGTATTGTGTGAAAAAGTACATCCTTTTGTTTGTTTTAAAGTTGCTGACTATTAATTTCATTGCATGACCTCTGGTTTTGTGTTATGTGAAGAAGTAAATAACACTTCCTTATTCACTTTCTCCACATCATTAATGATTTTAGAGCCCTCTATCATAGCTCCCTTAGTCGTCTCTTTTCCAAGCTGAAAAGTCTCAGTCTTTTTACTTTCTCCTCACACAGAAGCTGTTGCACACCCCTAATCCTATTTGTTGCCCTTCTCTGTACCTTTTCCAATTCCAACATATCTTTTTAGAGATGGCATAACCAGAACTGCATTCAGTATTCAAGACATAGGCATACCATGGATTTATATAATGACATTATGATACTTTCTGTCTTATTATCTATCAGTTTCCTGATGGTTCCTAATGTTCTGTTAGCTTGTTTGACTGCCGCTACACATTGAGTGGATGTTTTCAGAGAATTATCAACAATGACTCCAAAATCTCTTTTTTGAGTGGTAACAGCTAATTTAGATCCTATCATTTTGTATATGTAGTTGGGATTATGTTTTCCAATGTGCACTCAGTTTGGTGAGAGCCCTCTGTAACTCTTTGCAGTCAGTTTTGGACTTAACTATCTGAAGTAATGTTGTATTATCAGCAAATGTTGCCACCTCACAGTTTACCCCTATTTCCAGATCATTTATGAGTGCATAGAACAACACTTGTCCAACTACAGACCCCTGGTGGACACCACCTTTTACCTCTCTCCATTCTGAAAACTGAGCATTTACTCCTATACTTTGTTTCCTGACTTTTAACCAGTGACTGATCCATGAGAGGACCTTCCTTCTTATCCCATGACTGTCAACTTCACTTAAGAGCCTTTGATCAGGGACATTGTCAAAGGCTTTCTGGAAGTCTAAATATACTATATCACTGGATCAATCATGATGTATAATTTCCCTTTATAACAGTTGTATTGACTCTTTCCCAATTGAATTCTGCTATTTCAATTAATTATCTCACTATATGTATTTAGTTAGCTATTGCACAGTGCTGCCATGAAAAAAAGAATAATTGACTTGCACTGGCCTACAAGAAAGTAAAGCATCACACATTTATTTGGGCTTCTACTGATCTTATCCTTGAGTAGTGTTGGTGTACCAAGCATCCATCATATTCAGTATCCAGGCAGAAAGGTATAGTTATATTAATCTAGAGAATTTTGCCTAGAAAATGCTCAGAAGGGAGCATCTTCTTTATAGGCAGTCAGTGAGGTAATGGAAGAGGTATAAATATTCAGTTTACATGTACTCTGAACTGATGTTGCATGTGTGCAATCCCATTCCCAGTGATGTCTCCTTAAGCAACCATCAGAATAGATGCCAAATGGAATTAAATTGTCAGCCTTCACAGAGAAGCAAAGAGTTGAATGGACATGGATACTAGACAACTCTTTTAACCACTAGAAGTGGTTCTTTTATCTCACACCTGAGGGACATTTTAGGTAAAATGTGAGGAATGCATTCATGCTGTACTTGATTTGTGGATAAATACAGAACAGTAGCATCTTTAATCTGGCACTTTCCCTAAGCTCTGAATTCATTTTAGAGGTTTTTTAGTAATAGTTTAATGTTCAGCAGTTAAGTATACTGTGAAAAGTCATCAAGTGGTTTGGCAGAAAAAATGATGTATTTCTTAAAAAAGAGAGAGCACACTTCCCTAGTATCTAGCCACTGGCAAGTTAGTCATTTCCCCTGCATGTGGTAATGTACCCTCCTGAAAGTTCTTATTAATTACTCCAAAAGATTCAGATATTTCATATATTTTCTATACTTAGTTACATTTTAAAAAAAAGTGTTACCATTCAATTATATCTATCATTTTCCCCCAAATTAAAATGTTTTTTAAATTCAATTTGAAATTTTATCTCCTGGTATTGTAAAATCTTTCTTATTGTTGAAGCTATGTTCTCATCATTACATGCTGAAAATCTCAAGGCAGTGTTTTGTGATTATAGCATGGCACTAGAATATGGCAAATCCTCAGCTCTAACATCAGCTTTCACAATGGCTCTCTGGCCTTTGAGCAAGTCCTTTATCCTGTGCCTTATAATCCTGTTGGAAGCACAATAGCATTAATATTTACCTACTAGTAAGTCTAAGAGTGCTGTTTTGAGAATTAATTATTATTCTTAAAGTAATTTGAAAATGAAAAACTCTACATGAGTTAAGAACATACTGTATATCATATATATTCATTGTATATTATATACACACATAAGTACTCCTTGTGACACATTTACTGATCTCTTAAAGAAATTTAGGTAGCATGGGGTCCAGAGGGATGTGGTGGAAATTAGGGCTACAGTGTAAGCAGGCATAGATCTGAACAAAGGTTTAAAAAGGAGCATGATGAGCAGTTTGTATATGCTTCTGAAACCAGTGCATCAGCTGCACTGCAAAATTACAATATTAAAAGACAACAAACAAAATACAGTAAAGAATAACTCTGGGGAAAAAAGCATTTTAAAATCTTTCAAAATTCAGAGGAAGCCAATATTACAGTAACACAATGGGTAAACATGTATAATACATTCATGGCAAGGAACATTCTTGGCACTTTATTTTACTATGTATATGTGTGCAACACACCAAAATAGCATATTAAAAGAACACTAAGGTCGCAAGCATTCAGAAGATAGGCAATGCCAGTATTAAGGTTGCCTATCTGATCTTTCCTTTATTCCCCCCTGAAATATATCCATTTTCATACAGTCTTGCCCAAGACACAGGCTTCCTACAGCCGGGAATAGAACCCACCTTTCCCAGTTTCTTAACCACAGGAAAATATCCTTTCACTTTTTGCAACCTCCTGTTTTATTAACTGTCTCTCATACATATTTAATAAAGCAGAGATCCAGTGGAAATAATAGCATGTGAACAAGTAAGTAAAAATTATAACATAAAACACACATACAGGGGGAAAGAGTGCTAGCAGGTTTTGACATTTATTCTGTTGTGGAACAAAAGTGAGACCATTCAAAATTTGAGAGAGAGGGAAGAATCATCCAAGAACAGCCAGGTGGGCATTCACTTAGGATGTGTGGGACACAGATTCAAACTTCTGCTCTGAAATAGGCAGAGAACCCTCTTAAAACTCCGGTTTTGGTTTTCATGAAACTTCACACACTCTGGGGACAAGAGACCGAAATTCAAGACCCTGCTTTGAGCCGGTCATATACGCCCAAAAAATCCAAACACTATTTTGGAACCAGAAATGGTGTAAATTGTAACTTTGCACTTGTGTCTTCCAGCAATCACCACAATTAAAGAAGAAGGCCAAAATGTTTTATAAAAAAGACCTGGTTTTCAAAGAAAGTGAATGAAGTGGAAAAAAATGTATATATCTATATCTAAATAGAATGTGATCCATGGATGCATAAACTGGGGTATGTAGAGCAGTAGAAAAGTTATTTTACCTCTGTATTTGGACTGGTGCGATTGCTGCTGTGTCCAGTTCTGACATTTGCAATTGAAGAAGGATATTGATAAACTAGAGAGGCTTCAGAGAAGAGCCAGAAGAATGAATAAAGGACAAGAAAACCTGTCTTATAGTGAGACTCAAGAGGCTCAGTCTAGTGAATTTAACAAAGAGAAGGTTAAGCGGTGACTTGATTAGTATATAAATACAAGGGAACAAATATTTAATAGCAGAATCTTCAGTCTAGCAGATAAAGATATAACATGGTACAGTGCTAAGAAGTAGACAAATTCAGACTGGAAATAAGTTGTAATTTTTTTTACAGTAATTAACCATTGGAACAATTTATCAATGGTTGTAATGGATTCTCCATCACTGACAAATTTAAAATTAAGATTGGATTTTTTTTTCTAAAAGATCTGTTCTGGAAATTATTTTGGGGAAGTTCTATGGCCTATGTCATATAGGTCTGTGTTATAGGAGATCAGACTAGATTATCACAACGGTTCCTTCTGGCCTTGGAGCCTAAGACTATCATAGAATCATAGAATATCAGGGTTGGAAGAGACCTCAGGAGGTCCTCTAGTCCAACCCCCTACTCAAAGCAGGAACAATCCCCAACTAAATCCTCCCAGCCAAGGCTTTGTCAAGCCTGACCTTAAAAACCTCTAAGAAAGGAGATGCCACCACCTCCCTAGGTAACCCATTCAAGTGCTTCACCACCCTCCTAGTGAAAACGTTTTTCCTAATATCCAACCTAAACCTCTCCCACTGCAACTTGAGACCTTGTTCTGTAATTTGCTACCACTGAGAACAGTTTAGATCCATTCTCTTTGGAACCCCCGTTCAGGTAGTTGAAAGCAGCTATCAAATCCCCCCTCATTCTTCTCTTCTGCAGACTAAACAAACCTAGTTCCCTCAGCCTATCCTCATAAGTCATGTGCTCCAGCCCCCTAATCATTTTTGTTGCCCTCCACTAGACTCTTTCCAATTCGTCTACATCCTTCTTGCAGTATGGGGCTCAAAACTGGACACTACTCCAGACAAGGCCCCACTAATGTCAGTTAGAGGGGAATGATCATGCCCTTCGATCTGCTGGCAATGCCCCTACTTATGCAGCTCAAAATACTGTTAGCCTTCCTGGCAACAAGGGCTCATATCCAGCTTCTCATCCATTGTAACCCCTAGGTCCTTTTCTGCAGAACTGCTGCCTAGCCATTTAGTCCCAAGTCTCTAGCAGTGCATGAGATTCTTCCACCTTAAGTGCAGGACTCTGCACTTGTCCTTGTTGAACTTCATCAGGTTTCTTTTGGCCCAATCCTCTAATTTGTCTAGGTCCCTCTGTATGCTATTCCTACCCTCCAGCATATCTACCACTCCTCCCAGTTTAGTGTCATCTGCAAACTTGCTGAGGGTGCAGTTCACATCATCCTCTAGTGTCAGAGGGGTAGCCATGTTAGTCTGGATATGTAAAAGCAGCAAAGAATCCTATGGCACCTTATAGACTAACAGACGTTTTGGAGCATGAGCTTTCGTGGGTGAATACCCACTTCGTCAGATGCATGTAGTGGAAATTTCCAGGGGCAGGTATATATATGCAGGCAAGCTGGAGATAATGAGGTTAGTTCAATCAGGGAGGATGAGGCCCTGTTCTAGCAGTTGAGGTGTGAAAACCAAGGGAGGAGAAATTGGTTTTCACATCTCACACCTCACACGATCCACACCTCACATGATCCATTTCACATCTCACACGATCCATTGTCTACAGCCAAGCACTGAGGTACAACCACATCTGCTCTAAGCCCTCAGACAGAGACCAACACCTACAAAATCTCCACCAAGCATTCTCAAAACTACAATACCCACATGAGGAAATAAGGAAACAGATCAACAGAGCCAGACGTGTACCCAGAAGCCTCCTACTGCAAGACAAACCCAAGAAAGAAACCAACAGGACTCCACTGGCCATCACATACAGTCCCCAGCTAAAACCCCTCCAACGCATCATCGGGGATCTACAAGCCATCCTGGACAACGATCCCACACTTTCACAGGCCTTAGGTGGCAGGCCAGTCCTCGCCCACAGGCAACCTGCCAACCTGAAACACATTCGCCCCAGTAACTGCACACCGCACCATAGTAACTCTAGCTCAGGAACCAATCCATGCAACAAACCTCGATGCCAACTCTGCCCACATATCTACACCAGCAACACCATCACAGGACCTAACCAGATCAGCCCTACCATCACCGGTTCATTCACCTGCACGTCCACCAATGTAATATATGCCATCATATGCCAGCAATGCCCCTCTGCTATGTACACCGGCAAACTGGACAGTCGCTATGGAAAAGGATAAACGGACACAAATCAGATATTAGGAATGGCAATATACAAAAACCTGTAGGAGAACACTTCAACCTCCCTGGCCACACTATAGCAGACCTTAAGATGGCCATCCTGCAGCAAAAAAACTTCAGGACCAGACTTCAAAGAGAAACTGCTGAGCTTCAGTTCATCTGCAAATTTGACACCATCAGCTCAGGATTAAACAAAGACTATGAATGGCTTGCCAACTACAAAACCAGTTTCTCCTCGTTTGGTTTTCACACCTCAACTGCTAGAACAGGGCCTCATCCTCCCTGATTGAACTACCGTCATTATCTCCAGCTTGCCTGCATATATATACCTGCCCCTGGAAATTTCCACTACATGCATCTGATGAAGCTTGCCTGCATATATATACCTGCCCCTGAAAATTTCCACTACATGCATCTGACAAAGTGGGTATTCACCCACGAAAGCTCATGCTCCAAAACGTCTATTAGTCTATAAGGTGCCACAGGATTCTTTGCTGCTTTTATCATCCTCTAGATCCTTAATGTAGACATTGAACAAAACCGGCCCCAGGACCGACCCTTGGGGCACTCCCCTTGATACCAGCTGCCAAGTAGACATGAAGCCATTGATTACTATGATGCTATGAAAGTATGTATTTAAACTGTCTTTGACAAAAACTGACAAACTCCTTAAAAATGGTTCTAACTCTAGCTTCTCATTTTCTTTTAGTGCAATAGTACTTCCCAGGTGATTCTGCACATGAGTTTCAAAATCAAGAGAGGGGGCCAGGAGGTGGAATCTTCACTCTTTCGGCAAAAACATCTGTCAAATCGTATTGAATTTTATACCACTCTGGGACACTTTGTTCACAGTTAGCATTTTTTCAAACACCAACACTTTGTCTTAACTTCCAAGTGAACGAAGAAAATCTGACTTCTGAAAAAGTAAAATTTTGAGACGATAAAGTTCACAGATTGCTGTCTATTTTCCCAGTGGGTATTTTCCCACAAGGAACACAAATGGAACAGTCATGCTAGATTATTGTCAATACTACACCAGTTTCAGTTAGCTCCTCAGTGGAAATAGGGTCATGGCATTATTCTGATCTAAAATGCAAGAAAAGTCAATGAGAGTAATAGCACTGTTTGCCAGTGGAAATCCAAACTACACAACTATTTTACTTGTAGTGAAGTACTTACTCATGGCCTTTCAAACACTGTCCCTCCTTTAGTACATCTCTCAAAGGGAAAGTGAGGACCTGGAGTATGGATCAAGCTGAGCAGACCTATCACCATTGACATGTCCAGACAGGACCCAGAAATGTTGCAGTTTATGGATTAATTAGCAGTGATTACATCATGCCTTCAACAACTAATGCTAAAACTTTAGGGTTGAACCTAATTGGAATAGCCAGATTAAGGTATTGGTACTCTCGATGAATCCATAACAAACCTCTGATCTTGAATTGAAAGAGAGCTAAATCTATTTCAGGTCTTTGGTCAACTGCACGCCTTTCCATTTTTTAAAGCTTTAACTCCTTAACCACTCCATATGATGTTAAAAGGACATCTGCTCTCATTCTGGTAACTAAATGGAGTGACCAGGTTGTCAAAAATGATCAGCATGCAGAAGGTCTTACTGAAAACAATAAATTTCAAAACCAGTGGGAGATTCTGTGTCAAGAATTTTGGAAAATCTAGCCCTTAATCTTGATTTAAGTTCACAAGCCTTCAACCTATTATCCTCTTCTGGGAAGATCAGAACTAATAGTTCCATTGTCAGATAAATATCCTTTTTTCTGAATCTCAAACTTTTCTTTCCTCTTACTAGCACTGTCATACTGAAATGTATGCACTTCTTTTTGATGGTGCTTTGCTGCTAAATTTGCTAAAACAAACTCTATAGGCTGGTCGTTTCTCTCTTTCTCTTGCAAATATAGCCTGGGAGAATTCTCCTGTATCTGACTCCCTCAGTTTCTCATGAAATTGAGCAGGTTTTGCAGACATCTAGCACAAGAATTAGTTGGCTTTTCTCGTTTCCTTGCTACAATGTCAATTTTTCTTTTACAAAGACAGGCCTGATTTCTTACTCAAGTTTTCCCTTCCTGACTGCCTTACTCCTTTTGCTGTTACTATTTGTTAGTGCTATTGTGATTTCTTCTGCAGATTTTCTTCTATTAATTGCAGGAGCGTCTATGAGACAGCTGCTGTAGTCATAATTTCCTGCTAATTTCTTTGACTTTTGAGGTATAGTTTTCTATTTGGAACAAGTTTTTTTTTCTTCCTCCAAGTATTCACAACCAAGACAAACTGCTCTGCTTTTTATCCAATGGCTCTATATTTATTCTCTCATACACCCCACTCCCCGCCCCACACCTAGACATAATGTATATCTTTCACATACAGGCGAGTCTCATCTTACATGCATTTAACATGCGCTAATTCAGCTTTGTGCGGTCGGCAAAAAAAAAAGATAAAAAATAACAATTTAAATACTGTACCTGTAGTGCGGGCGATTCCGCCCGCCATTACACTCAATGTAATTTTGCTGTACGCGACAGAACATAACACCAGCGTAAGATGAGACTCGCCTGTATACAGTTACAAAACATGCAAACATTACACACCCCAAAACAAACCTTCTGTACATACTGCACTAACATGTAAGGATCTTTGTGCAATTTTTCAGTATATAGAACTATCAAAAGGAGTTTATGCTTGACAGTTATTAAAGATAGATCCAAAGTGCAAATCCAGTGTGAAGCAGTGTGAATGTGCTTGCCCCAGAGGCACCAAAAACATCAGGTGTGCTGGTATATCATTAATATATATTACACACTATTTAAATCAAGTAGGTTTTTTGGTTTTTGTTAAATCTGGGACTACCATGAGAATAATTGGTAACCAAGTGGCAAGAACTGATCTGAGACTGTATTAGATGGACAAGATGCATTCAATCTTATATTATTGATGTTCAGGCTTCCAAGAACGGGGCTCTGCAGAGGATAGATTCTCTTAAATGTATGGGAGTCTTTGGCAGCCTTTTTTTTCTGATATCATAATTATTATTATTTGGAAGTCACTAATTGGCAAAACAGGTCTCCTCCTAAAGAAGTCAGATAAAACTTCACACTGAAATTAAATAGTTTCCACTTTTACAGTGTTTTCCATTTGAAGTTTTAAATGTCGATATGATCCAGATAACTTATAGCACTTAGATAGCATGATAATAAATGCCTTAGAAAAATTGTAGATAGACAAGCAAATTGACAAAAATATTAAGCAATATCTCTATGTACCTAGTGCATTTCTTGTTTAATCAATTTTAAAATGTGTTCAAAATGTTCCAGTTATTTAAGTAAGTCTAATAAATACAAAAAAAAAATTAAAAAGATGTTAATTTAACCTGCTTTAAACCTTTTGCATCTAATGGTTGCTAATGTTTTGATTGCAGATTGACTTAATTATACAAACGTTCAAAGATATCTCAAATTAGTCTCTCAATTTACATCTAAACTATTTTCACCTATAGTTTTGTTGACACAAGCAGTTGTTCTTGCAAAATATAGAAGGCACGTATTTAACTACCTGATTTGTGGTTCATACGTTATTTGTACATAGAAAACAAGTTGGCCAATATAAGATTTTAAAACATAGCAATGAAAGAAGATACTGAATTTCAATTAGATTAAATTCAAGAATTTAAAGTATAATACACTGTAACAATAGGATGTGTAGTTCTCTTGGATATCTGTTGTTTGAGGATAGCTATGGTAACTTAATTACTCATATAGGGTCTAATTCTGCAAAGTACTGAGAATTTTCTGAGAGGCTACAAGTAAGGCTACGTTTTAGTCATGGATATTTTTAATACGTCATGGACAGGTCATGGGCGGTAAACAAAAATTCATGTTCCCTGACCGGTCCATGACTTTTAGTAAAAATACCAGTGAATAAAACTTGGAGGGGAGCTGCCCAGGGGCCTCAGGGGTCCTGGGGGAGGGAAGCCTGGCTGCTTGAGGGGGGTGGCAGAGTGGTGCTGGTGGAGGGGTTGGTGGAACTGGCAGGCTCCCTACCTGGCTCCGTGCCTTCCCCCCCAGCAGCAGAGTTTGGGTGTGGGGGAGGCAGAGGGTTGGGGCATGGGATAGGGTGAGGTGGGCTCTGGGCAGTACTTACCTGGGGGGCTCCTTGGAAGTGGCAACATCCCCCTCACTAGGCTGCTAGGTGGAGGTGTGGCCAGGCAGCTCTGCATGCTGCCTCCGCCTGCAGGCACTACCCCCGCAGCTCCCAATGGGAGCTGCAAAGCCAGCGTTATGGGAAGAGGAAGCCCACAGAGTTGCCTGGCCACGCCTCTTCCTAGAAGGTGAGCAAGGGGAAAGTCACCACTTCTGGGGAGTCTCCCAGGTAAGTGTGGCCCAGATCCTGCCTCACTCCATCTGGTGTTCCAACCCCCTGCCCCCTCCCATACCCAAACTCCATTGCTGGTGGGGCGCTGTGGCCCGAAACTGCCCCAGCAGCAGCTGCCAGTACGCCTGGCGCAGGGCCTGCCTGATCTGCTCCTGAGCTAGGCACACCAGCTGTTGCAGAAGTCACGGAGGTCACGGAAGTCATGGAATCCGTGACCTCCTTGACAAACTCATAGCCTTAGTTATGAACACCCTCAACAGGAGTTGAAAGATTTTATTATCTTTGCATTATTGGACTCATATGGGAAATAGCAGGAAAAAATAAGCTTTAATCTGCAGGATTAATCAATTTTATGACACTCTTCTTTACTGGTTTGTTTTGCTGATTTCAGGTAAAAAGTCAGAGGGTCACATTTTCCTTAGCCCTGAACTGATGCTTTGCAAAAAAGGCAAATACCACTTTCAGAGGTATTAACAAGAATGTTGTACATAAGGCACAGGAGGTCATTGTTGTTCTCTATTTTGCACTGGTAAGGCCTTAGCTGGTGAACTATGTCCAGTTTTCGGCAGCACACCAAGAACAATCTGAACAAATTAGCGGAAGCCCAGAGGAGAGCAACAAAAATGATAAAAGGTTTGGAAAAGAGAGGAAAGGTTGAAAGAAATGGACACGTTTAGTCTAGAGAAGAGACGTGTGAAAAAGCAGGGACATAACAGTTTTCAAATATGTAAAAGGATGTTATAAAAGGGATGGTGATCAATTGCTCTCCATGTCCATAGAAGACAGGACAAGAAGTAATAGGCTTCATCTGCAGCAAGGGAGATTCAGGCTGAATGTTAGGACAGCATTCGAGCTATAAGGATCGTTAAGCACTGGAACTAGTTAACAAGGCAGGTTGTGGAAGCCCCGTCACTGAGGTTTCTAAGGACAGATTATACTAAACACCAGTCAGGCATGGTCTCGATCAGTGGTTCTCAACCTATTTACCATTGTGGGATGCATCCAGTACTAGCTGTATGACCCTGAGGATGTCTGTGGCTCTGTGCTGAATGGGCCATAAATGGCCTGTGGGCTGCAGGGTGAGAACCCCTAGTCTAGGTGGACTTGGTCCTGCCTGAGTGTAGGGGGATGGACTAGAGGATCTCTGGAAATCCCGCCAGGAGTACATTTATATGATTCTATGTAGGTTTTAAATTGCCTACCCCAGCCCTTGTGTGGCCAGGCAGAACTCCAGTCTCTGTGCTCTGGGGACCACAAGGACTGCTCCTTTTGGAGCATGCACTTTCTCAAAAAAGGATAAGAAGAAGCAGAGTCACACCACTTTCTGCTCTATGCAGGTGGCTGGACACTTGCAGTGTAGAAGAATCTGCATTTAACAAAGAAATGCACCAGCAGTCACACATCCTGTATGTGTCCCAGACCTCCAGAAGCCATTCTGACCTGATGAGGCAGGCTGCCCCTCTGTTTTCCCGCTGGAGCTGAGTAACTCAGCCCTGTTCCTGAAGCGGAACTGTACATAATGTACACAACATAACTCAAAGTGATGAATGAGGAATTAATGGAACACTAATTTCTGCAGGCACATGAGCAACTTAGGTAAAAGCAATCAGGCAGCACCCCCTGCCCTACCTAATTTGAGCATATAAAGACTGGCAAAGAACATGGTGATTTTTTTCCTTTTTAAACATTTCCTGTATTAGCCTATTGGAACAAAAGATGAAGTATCAAGGAAGATACAGGTAGAAATCTATTGTTTTCTTTATGGAGTGTTTTCTAGTGAAATCACAATAAAGAACATTTTGGAGGAGTGAACAAGGTATTATACTTCAATTTATTCTATTTAAGAAACATTACTTAGGTTGCATAGTCAATCACTTGAAAGTTAGGAAACATATCAATTAAGGTTTTCTGTATAGACTGCCAAAATTTTGCTGACAATGGAGGCAAAATGGAAGGGAAATGACAATTTTCAAAAGTTTACAAGTTCGCTCACCCTGAACCAAATTTCCTGGGAGAAAGAAAATTCACTATTCTAACCTAAGGGCTTTTCCCCCAAGAAATTTCAAAGGCCTGTTGCTAAAAATGGAGGTGTCAATTCTCAAAATAGAGGGAAAAACCTCTTTTACAAGGGAAAGCATTAGAAAACCTAACTATTGCAGTCTCTACCAGCTCTCACCATATTTTGTTTTCAGAAGGCAAGGAAAAAAGAATGTTGTTGAATAAAAAAAAAATAAATCCCCTTCATGACTCTTTGTATGGAAAAGCAAGGTTATAATGACTGAGCACTGAGGCTGAGACAAACAGCATCTGATCAGCATTGCTGATCCATCAGCAATAATAGTTTCAAGTTAAAAGGAACAACATTCTTCAGGAAAGCTAGTATGTGGCTGACGTTGCTTCACTCAATCATTTGAGGAATATGTACACATTCTAATATCTTTCTGTCATATTTTACTGAAACAAAACCAACAAGCAATCACACATTTTTCATTAGTCTATTTTTCAGATTTCCTTTTTTAGTGTACCACATAAATGCATCATTTCTTTTATTATTATTATCTTGGAACTCAGTCCTATTCCTTTGATTTTTCTATTTTGATGATCTCTTAGTATTTCTATTTGCATAAATCCACTGTCCTAATTCATATCCAGTTATTCAGTTAAAGATGTATTTTTTAGCAAGGAATAAACGTATAACAATGGTCTACAATTTTTGAGAAGTCGTCTGCTTCAGAGATAAAATGTGCTATTTATTATGTATTTTGATGTTCTGAATTCAAATATGACAATTAAAACAACTGATTAGCTACTGTTTCTAAGATATTTAAGTTTTTACATTTTATATCTATGTATATTGTGTAGATAGTAGACTTTTAATCATAAATTGTAAAGCTAGGTCTTTTCATGTGTCTATGGTTGCTTTACATGATAATATTTCACCTGTCCTGTTTATGTAACACTTTAAAAATCAGCAAAAGGGTTATATAAATAAAATTTTTTATGAAACAAAAGGCAAAAAACTATTATGTACATAGTTTAGTCCTATTCAGTGTCTACTCGGCACTTCTTGGCTTGTCTCTTGTATTCATTAAATGGAGCAACTCTTGTCACTGTCCAGCAATAGTCTGCAAGCATTGATGGGCTCCATTTGCCCTGATAGCTTGCCAAGAGATTCCACTGCTGTAGTCTGGAGCCCAACAGCTCTGCCTTACTCTTGGGTAGTTCCAAATCCCTGACAAGGTCATTCAGTTCACCTTGTCTTATGAGGTGTGGTTCAGAGGAGGAGGATGGGAGAAAATGTGGGTCCTGTGACATTGATGGTTCAGGACCAGAAGTTTCATCCTCTTCCTCTTCCTCGTCTGACTCAAGTGAGAATGATTCTGGTGCATCAGGAACCGGCAGTCCTTCTCCATGGGGTACTGGGCGTATAGCTGATGGAATGTTTGGATAATACACAGTCCACTTTTTCTTCTTTGACACACCTTTCCCAACTGGAGGCACCATGCAGAAGTAACAATTGCTGGTATGATCTGTTGGCTCTCTCCAAATCATTAGCACTGCAAAAGGCATAGATTTCCTTTTCCTGTTCAACCCCTGGTCAAGATTTGTTGCACAAGTGTTGCAGCATATGTGTGGGGCCCACCTCTTGTCCTGATCTCCAGTTTTGCAGCCAAAATAAAGGTGAGAGGCTTTCTTAACCACAGTGGTTATACTGCGCTTGTGGTGAAGTGACTTTTGCATCACAAAAACATAGCAGAAGTTATCTGCACTGTTCACACAAGTACGAGGCATCTCTGCTCAGTTTGCCTAAACAGAAATGTGTCTCTTTGCAATATCAAACACTGACAAAGAAGATAGCATGACACTGTATGATTTCTAGAGTTGATATAGGGCAATTTGTTCAGCAGAGTTCACTCTGATGTAAGCTTCGTTATGATTGCATCATCCATGACTTCTAGGAATAACATGATGCAATTCATATCATGTATGATGCAATACCAGCTTCAGATTGCATCATTCATTGTTTTGCCTCAAAAGCAAGTACTGTCCAAACCCAGCAATAGATTTATTCAAAGATCCAGTCAAAGATGTATTTTAATCATTTGTGGTTTAATTTGAGATCCCTTCCCTTTATAACTCACTTATCCTCCGCTATTCCCAAGTCAAGGGTCGTATATACTGACCCAATAGCGTATCTTGAAAACTAGAGCCAATCAACAATTTTAAGCATCATTTTTGTTCTCAGTGACCCAGAATTAATAAAGTTGGACTACATTCATTTCAGAAGCATTTTGGCTGTAAAGCAGTGTATTCGGAGCAGTGAAAAACCCTTTATCCACTGGAAGTAAATGGGAAGGCAGGTGCTCAGTCCCTCTATATTATTTTGCAAGCATTTCCATATATTCTTGTGGTAGTTCATGGGAACTTCTCTTCTGTGGAGCCAGTAGTGAGGCTTGTGTGACAGTTGTACAAGGACTTTGTTCTTGAACACTTCCATGAGGAAATCCTGGAAAAAAATTACTCCCAATACCTAGTCATGAAGGTTTGCCCCTCTTCCCCCTGTGGAAAAATGGAAGATCCCAGAGCAAACTGTAAATAGGATCTGCAAAACTTCTGCAGCTCTGGCTCCTTTCCCACAACTTCCTGCCAGCATGGCTCTATTGGAATAGATCTAGTACGGATTGCCTGAATGCCTGGTGGATCCTGAGAGAAAGGGGGAAACATGGGAGCATGAGCAGCAGGTATTGTAGGCCAGGGGAGGTTAAGACTCTGCTAACCCAGGCCATGGCCCCACCCATGCTCCTTCCCAAGTCTCCACTTTTGCTCTCCCTCTCCCTCTCCCCTGAAGCTGACAGCCTGGAGCTCAGGACTCAGGCAGAATGGTGGCCTGGGGGTTGGGCTAGGGCTCAGGCCAGCTGGCAGCCTGGAGGTCAGGATGGCCAGAGGGTTGGGATGGCTGGCATGGCTGGATAGGGATGGCCAATGTCTCGGGGTGGCTGGGGCAGGTGGGGCTCCTCTGGGTGCAGGGGGCTCCTGGCTGTGGTTGTAGGAGGGTTGTCTCAGGGCTCTGGTGTGCAGGGGGGCTCACCTCAGGTGGAAGAGGCAATGGCAGGGCCTAGCCTCCCCAAAGTGAGGGTTCAGCTGCTACACATGCATGCAAGAGTTAATATGATCTGGGGTAATAACTGTTTTGAGTATTTTATCTCAGGCTGATCTAGTAATGCATGAAAACACCAACCCCAACCTTTGCTCCACCAGCATTCCGAAAGTTTTGCTATCCACCAGTCAACGTCTTCTTTAAACACCTCCACATGTTATTCTCTCCTGTTGCCCATTACTTATCAAGGAAAAGCTAGTAAAATGCTGATTGACCTTCTTAGCCAGTGCGGATGTGTGGAATGGTGCTGAGAGGGTGAGCAACACCCTTGGGCTACACTGTAAAACCAGTCAGTCAATGAGCCTGCTCAGCTGGGAGGGTACTTCATACTGGATAATCCATGTGTTTACAACAGACTCCTGGGTTGGCTGACTGAGGCATAGGTCAGTTAATAAAAGAGCCATGCCAGGTAAAAGGGGCCTCTGTTTTTTTCCGCCTTGAGCACCTTTGCTTCTAGTGGCATGTGCTAGATGGAATCTATGTGAACAGTCGGCTCCCATTACTGTTTGGATTACAGCACATTATTGTCCTCTGGGCTGATGAACAGGCAGTAGTGCATCTCCACGGGGCACTGATGAGCTTCTCTCAGAGCAATCATTCAATCAGCTGGACATCCTGTGGGATGAGCAGATGTCCTGGATTCAAGAGCTGTGGGGGTAGCACCCTGCCCTGAATTTCCTTCTCATTCATCATGGAAGCAACAATTCAGTTGTAGACAAGGACATGTGAAATGTGACTGGATAGCCTGTCTCCTTTTACCTTGGAGGTGTAGTCAGAGTTGCTGCCACCATAAAGAGTTTGGAGAGGTGCTCATGCACCAGTGGCAGTTGATTGGGCTAGGAAGCAGATCAACAGGATAATGAGATTGTTTGCTGGTGTGGTTGCAGAACAAAGTTGAGGCAAGAGAGAAGATCATAAAACTCCCTTAAACATTTTTTGTCAAGGTTGCATGCACCTATTAGATGTTAGAGTGGATGACTTCAGCTGGGATATTATGACTTTGTTTCAGAAATAATTTAGGCTCTCCAGAGAGGAAATGTCAAATAAGTTTTAGTCTGGAGACACCTGTGGCAGCAGATGTGTCAGAACACTTGTTCATCAGCATAGTTATTGGAAGTGGTTGCTTCAAATTTTCAAAGGGGAGGTTTGGGGATAATCCCTTTCCCCTGTGAATCAGGCATTGATACACCTTTCTTAGAAAACAATTGGATTCACATAGACGCTCTGAGCCATCTTGTGAGGCTTGGCACTTTCCCAGGCAGTAGACTAAATTGGGTTCTAGGACAGTATAGGCCTTTTGCAATGCTGGCTCTTATAAGGCCTTGGTTCTAAGGGGGCAAGTTGAGCCATGGGAGTGTGATGCTCTTAATTTCAGGAGCACTGGTGACATGTGAACATCCATGCTCTTCCCCCTTTTCCTTTGCTGGAAAAGAATCCTGCTATGGATTTAATGATGTTGCAGCCAGTTGGTCAAAATTCCTGATGTCTGTGTCCATTCTCATTTGCTCCTGCATTCACAATCCTGACAGTCATTATCTTACCCTCCTTCAGATCCCTCCTTAAAACTCATCTGTTCTGTGACGTTTGCAAAGCCTACCTTGCTGATCCTGGTTAGACTGGTGATAAGCTGTGACTATTCTTCTCTCCTTTTCCAGCTTCTAATCTCATTAAAAAAGCCTTCAGTAATCAGTACATTCAATTTACAGTTGCAACAATTTTTCTTCACATTTATTTGCTTGTTTGTTGTATCCCCATCCTCCTTGTCTTCTTGTGTTGTTAGTCTGTAGTCCTTTTAGGGCAGAGACTGTTCCTTTTCTGTGCCTGAAGACTGTTCATAACAATGGGACCCTAATCTTGATTGAAGTTTTTGGGATCTACCATAATAAAAATATTTAATACTAATGATCATAAATCAAGAGTGAGGGGTGGGAGCCATGGTAGCCCTTTAACCCATCCTGATCCTGCCTTCCTCCTGCATGGACACAGAGTACACAGAAAGCCCTCGCGGGAGAGAGGGTATGGTGTGTAGGTGCTCCTAAGCCTGATCTTTCTTTGAGGATGAAAGGAGGAAAGGGCATAGTCTAGGCTGTTCTCAGAAATATGATTATCTGAAAGTTTAAACTTTGTAGGTATAGATATTTGCAACTTAGGTAGTTCTAAATATAAAGAAATCTTTCTGCACTAATGTGTTAGTTGCATAGAAGAACACACATGATTTCATATTTTACATATAGAATAATCATTACATACTTATATTAAAGAAGGTACAAGATCTTTGTGATCAATGTGCTTGCAATGTATGTTCATATAAAATTTGAACTTGAGTGCATATCTATAAAAGTTAACAATTTAAATAATTTAGCTTATTTTCCTTTCACTTACATACAAGGATTAACTATGTATGAAATACAACATGGCAAAAAACATGGTCCAAAAAAGTAGAGATAATATTTGAAAAAGCTATATGTGAAGTTCTTTAAATATCATAAGATTAAAGATATTAGTGTTATATTCTATATTACCACTTATTAAAAGGAGAATATTCTGCAATAAATGAAGTATGAAACATTTTCTGGGATATTAATATGTTAGCTCTCAAGCAAGTAGAAAACAGTCCCCTTTAGGTCAAATAGGATACTTAAGCATTTAGCAAAAATTATTGAGTACATTGCTTGCAAGAAAATTGTAAAGCTATAAAATGATTCAGTTCAGTGATTCCAGTATGGTTTAATGATAATGAATCTTTTGTATCACCTACCTTGGGAATATCTAACATTACTGAGTCCTACTACTTTTAATGACTTTTTGGTAAGGAAGAAGGATATGAAAACACACTGCATATTGGTTAATGCAAAATAAGAATTATTCATATTTAATTTAATCAGCTCATAAAAGATAAAATTGCAGTAACATTGAATGATTCAAACACAATTTTGTTTATAGTCAGGCTAAGAATTAATGTTTGCCAGTTTAATAGGTTACTTCTATTTATATATGTAATATATATTTGGTTATTAAGAGTGTTAACAATGTTATAAAAATAGGAGTAAATAATATCACTGAATCTTAATGTGCTTTTTCTTTTCTGTTGTGAGTTGAGTAGTTTCAGTGTACCTGGCCTATTATTTCACATACTTTTAACACTAAAATAATTTTTTTTGAAAATGACTGATAAAACATGCTGAAAAAAAAAGGAGCAGAGGACTGCAAAAGACTCCAGGCTTTCAGGAGAAGATGGAGGAAAAACTGAAGGATAGTGAGTACATGGGGGTGGCTCCAGGCACCAGTGCTCCAAACGCGTGCCTGGGGCGGCAAGCCACGGGGGGTGCTCTGCCGGCGCCGTGAGGGTGGCAGGCAGGGTTCCTTCGGCGGCGTGCCTGCGGAGGGTCCGCTGATCCCGAGGCTTCAGTGGACCTCCCGCAGACATGCCTGCAGAGGGTCTGCTGGTCCCACGGCTTCAGCTGACCCTCCGTGCTTGGGGCGGCAAGATGTCTAGAGCCGCCCCTGTGAGTACAGAACAGATATGCCTACATCCAAATCCCACTAGCTACATTGACAATTAGTGTAAGTCCCTAGCCTCCAGGGCTGGCACAACCCATTAGGCAACCTAGGAGGTTGCCTAGGGTGCTAACATTTGGGGGGCTGTGACCGTGGCAGCTGGATCTTTGGCCTCTCCAGCCGTCAGCAGTATTTCGGGGGCGGGACCTTCTGTTGCTTCTGTCGGGAATGGTATTCCGGGGCGGGACTTTCTGCCGCCTCGGGCACCAAAAAAGCTAGTGCGCTCCTGCTAGCCTCTGTTTGTCAGAAGCTGGGAATGGCAACAGGGGATGGATCACTTGATGATTTCCTGTTCTGTTAATTCCATCTGAAGCACCTGGCATTGGCAACTGTTGGAAGACAGGATGCTGACGTAGATGGACCTTTGGTCTGACTCAGTATGGCGGTTCTTATGTAAATATGTAATGTTGTGGTTGTGTCGGTCCCATGATGTTAGAGACTCAAGGTGGGTGAGGTAATATCTTTTATTGGACCAACTTATGTTGTTGAGAGAGACAAGTCTTTAGCTTACAGAGAGCTCTTCTTCAGGTCACCTTTTAACCTGAGTTCAAGCTCTATGTAAACTCAAAAGGTTGTCTCTCTCATCAACAGAAGTTGGTCCAATAAAAGGCATTACCTCGCCCGCATTATCTCAAGCAGTGTATTTTTTTTAAAATATATATAACCCTGTTGTATATAAATTGTTTATGGGGTTGAAGCTAGCAGTAGAGGCACCATAAGATTTTTTATTTTTATATAGAGCAAAGGACTTCCAATCCTCTCTCCATCGAAATAAAAATGCAAATTGCAACATTTGGTTAATAACGACATTTCTTTACATACACAGCTACAAATTAACATCTTGTGTTCTTCACAATGTAAAGTTTTTTGTAACTTTTAAAAACAAATCAACTTGGTTCAATAGCTGTGAGATTTACCCTGCACAAATCACTTTCACTCTTATGTTTTCCCCATCAATAAAATAGGAATAATGATACTTCCTTTGTAAAGTACTTTGAGATCTATGAATGAAAATACTGTATAATAAATTAGGGATTATTATCATTAGAGATATACTTCAAAATATTTAGAGGTTTGCACCAGATCTGGTCACTTATTCATATCATTCTTTCCTCCCCCAAATATTCTGCTTGAATTGTCACACAATAATGCTCTTTCATAATTTTTTCAATATACTTTGTGCTTTGTCTGTGCTTGAAATACTGCAACGAGAGCATCTCTAATGATAGTTTGGCACTTCTTCCATTTGCAGCTCCAACCAAGAAGCATACAAGTGCATAATACACAAATTAATGATTAAATTGTTCTAAACCTCAGAAAATTCTCTGACTCAGTCTGAGGTTTGGAGAAGAGGTTTGAATCAATTCCTAATTTAGCTCAAGTGACTAGTATACATACCCTAAATTATACCCCCCCACCCCCATCATGCTGGACTCTTTCTCTTTCTCTCTAATCTCTCTGACCATTAAAGATGACTGGGAATTTCACTTAAAACAGTCTCCATTGTGCTTCATCAAGTTAGTAGAATCTTTCTGAAATGTCTAAAGTTTAGATTACTGATCTACTCATTTCTTAAGAGTGCTTTTGATAGAATTAATAAAATGCAAATATCACTGACAATATGCAGTAGTTCCATTTACAAACTAAACTGGACAATGTGGAATATCTAATTCAAATTGCAAATCTCTGATTTGCATATTCCACTCATGTTATTATGTTCTATGCCTTTCTGACTGGTCCCTTGATTCCTGATTGTTAGTGTCTATTTGTTTCTGTCACTTCTCACTCAGATACACTTTCTGTAACCATTCTATTTATTGTGTTTTTTGTCCTCTTCCATCTTGTTTTTTTTTCCTACTATTTACTTCTTGAATACTATTACCGTGTTGTTGCAAAGATTTTTTTTTTCACAAGAGACCAATACTTTGGAATATTTCAAACTCTGTTGGTAACCCATTGTTTGGGTAGGTGCTGAAGACAAGAAGCTCATTTTGTCTCTTTCAGAGAATCGGTAAAAATGCAATTAATCAGCAATAGATATTCAGCACATATGAACATGCTCCCACCCTTGCAGCCTCAGAGGTGGGGACATTTTGTCACAGCAAAGAAAACAAAACAACTGTTCTCCCCTTCTTTGTTTACTTTCCCTCCTCATGGCACTAAGGAGAGAAGCTCTGTGTTTGACTGGCTGGACAGACAGGTGCAGCATAAGACTATGGGCTCCCATAGTCGAAGGGAGGAGGGAGGAGTTTATAAGCCCTTCCCCTTGCCCAGAACACTATTCTACATTGGTAAGAAAAGTTCTCTTCTTGGGGTTAGAGTAAGACAAGGTTTTGGGGCCTTGCCATGGAAAACATGCAAACAAGGTTAATGGTGTGGAGGGTTTGTGTGGGGAGCTAATAGTTGTCCTCCTCAAGGTGATGTTGATTTCAGTAGGAAGGATGATCTATGCTGGACCAATTTTTGCCAGATAGTTCCCAGATGTGTCATTAAATAAAGATGTGGCCTAGTTCAATCACTTTCCCAGTGTCTTGACTTTCTTCCCGTTGTCTCTGGGACAATACAGCCATTTCTTTGAGTGCCTAACTTTATGTACCCAAGTTTGAATATTTTGATTAGTGTTACAAATCATGCTCAAAAGATATATTCAGTCAGTATACACCTCAAAATCTGACTAGACATTTATGTCTGTCATGTTTGTCAAGTATTATTCCCAATTCTGGACCTTAGCATCCAAAATATGGGTACTAGCATGAATTCCCCTAAGCTTAATTACCAGCTTAGATCTGATAGGCTGCCACCAATCAGGAATTTTTAGGGCCTGATACCCTCTGGTCCCCCCAAAACCTTCCCAGGGGACCCCAAGACACAGATTCCTTGAGTCTCACAACAAAGGGATATAAGCCATTCCCTCCCCCCTCCTTTCTTCCTCCCATCTCCTTCCCGCCCTGGGAACACTAGGAGATCGCCTGATTCAACTTTTTGAATCACCACACCAAGAGGAGTGTTACCTTCCCCCTCACCCAGAGGCAATACAAGCTGCGTGAATATAACACAAAGAGAAAATTTATCCTTCCCTTCTCCCCACCAATTCCCTTGAACCTTAATTAGGAGAAAAAAAAATTAAACAGGTCTTAAAAGCAAAACTTTTAATAAGAAAGAAAGAAAAAGTAAAAGGTTTATCTCTGCACTTAGATGGCAAAAAGTTACAGGGTCTTTCAACTATAAACAATAGAAAGAAACTTTCTCCAGCAGAAACACAATTTAAGCTACTTCCAGCAAGTACACATATGTAAATGAAAAAAAAAACAAATTAAAAGACTATGACCGCCTTTTCTTACTCACAATTCTGAATAGATAAGAGACTATAGCAGGGAGATTGGCAGAAACCTGGTTGCACCTCTAGCCCCATCCAGGACCCAGAGAGAACAAAGCCAAACCCCAAACCCACAAACAAAAGCTTCCCTCCCATGAAATTTGAAAGTATCTTGTCTTCTGATTGGTCCTCTGGTCAGGTGTTTGGGGTCCCTGTTTACAGGTAAGAGAGACATTAACCCTTAACTATCTGTTTATGACAATATTAACGGCCTCATTCTGCAGTCCTACAGATATCCTACAGATTTCAAGCAGAGTATGGCTGAGTAAGGCTAGTGTACAGAGCCATTTAAACATTCTAGCAGTGGACAGTTTCTTACAATATGCCTACATTTTGCCAGATCTTAACAAAATTATTCTGAGTTTTAACATGATTATTTTTAGTTCACTGAACCTCTAAAACATCTCTGGTTGATTTCAAAGCAAATGGTCAAAACCTGCATATTGAAGGATTGTTTTATTTTTCGATGATCACAAATTGTTCCACATAAACTATCAGAGTACTTTTAATTTGTTTTGAAGTTAAATCCATATGAACATGACAGTTCTACTTTAATGGATCCAGTCCAAACCTTTGGAAATATGTCTGAATCTATAAATGTTACTAAAGGACAAGATTAAATTGATTTTTTTTATTTATGCTTGTTATTAATTGCGTGACCTGCCTGAAGCCTTAAGTGTTTGTGCCATGAAGCTATTAATTGCTTTAGGTTAAGAGAAACAGGAGGTGAAAAAAAAATCTGTAGTTGGCTAAAGGCAACAGCACTGCAAAATGCATTGAGAAAAAAACATAGGCTGAAGCTAGCTCCTTTCACTAAATTAGATGTCATTAGAGTTCCCTTACATTTCTTGTCTTCATGTGTATGAAATTTTTTTCAATTAATATTATAAATACAATATATTTAACAAATGACGTTAACACAGATCAGCACTGTCTCGTTTTAAAAGGTAGTTCATGGAGTAGAAATGGAACTGCTCTGTTACAGAAAGCAGTTCAGCTGTTGGGGTGACAATCCCGTTTCCCCACCTTAGAGTGCAGAGGGTTTCTGAAGGCAACAAACCAGTTACACTGAGCAGCCTAAGCTCATACTGGGCTGTGAATCCAGTCAGGTACAGAGAAATTGTGCAAAAGCCACAGACATGGCCACTGTAGGGTCACAAATCCAATGTTCCACAGTCTGGGGGGATGGCAGTGTTAAAGATTCTCTTTCCTCTTACTAGATTCCTTCATGAGCAGCAATAGCCCACTCCTTGGCCACTGGATCCCGACCAGCACCTGTGCTACCTGATATGGGGGGAAAGGGGCACAATGCACCAATAAATTATTTGTATTGCAATAGGCTCATAAGCCTCAGTCATGCTATGGTCTGTTCTAACACAGAAAAGAAACTGTCCCTGCTACAGGAAGCTTACAATCTAAATAGAAGACTGAGACAATAGATGAATACAGACTGCCAGATGGGGAAGCCTAAGGAAACAAAGCAATATTCAGCTGACTAACTGTTGTCATTTTTTTGGTAGTCAACACAGGAAAGGAGAGTTTGAAGTGTACATTTGAGTAAAGACAATGGCATGGCTTTGCAGATGTTTACAGGGAGCTATTCTCAAGCCTAATGGGCATCTTGAGAGAAAGCATAAAGGTGCTTGTTTGAAAGTTTAACAAGTGGGCAATGAAGTTTGGCATCATTGCTAATCAGGGGCAGGAGTAGATAGCTGGACAGTATACGGAAGATGAGAGATTGTTTGGGGACATCATGAAGGACTTTGAAAGTGAAAACTAGTATCTTATGTTTGATGCGATAGAGAACATAGATTCCCCATGAGTTAACAGGGTTGTGTCATGTCTCTGGCAGGACAGAGACAACAGTGAGTGATGAGTATGAAACCATTGTCTGTTCAAAGTAAAATATCTTGCTCAGCAAAATGGGTTTGCTCTAGATGGGAGAAGACACTTTCTCCTCTTGTATGAAGAGGGAGGGTGTTTGTAAGTACAGTAATGGAAAGTTACCAGGAAGAGAACAAAAGAAGCAGGTGACTCCAGCAGGAGTCTATAAAGAAACTCACAGGGGGTATATACGAATGTGTGAGAGACATTTCACATCAGATTAAGATAAGGGGGGCTGTTTCAGGGACAGGGAAAGCCAAGGGATGGAGGATCTTGCTTACCTGCCCAAATACCAATAATCCCCAAAGACTCTCAAGGGAAGGGTAAGCTAATGATGGACTTTGTATTCAGGATGTTTTATTGTTTTGTGTGAGCTGTGGATTGAACTTACAATTCTGGGTTTAGCAGGCCAACTCCTGTGCTTTGTCTGTGAAGTAACAAACATAAAGCTCACAGATTGAAAAAAAATGTGTGTGTGTGTGTGTGTGTGTGCGTGTGTGTGTGTTGACTGTTCACAAGTACTGTGTGTCCTTGTGGGAGTTAAACTGTAACCAAAAGCTTCACATCTTTGGGTGTTACCCAGGGGTCTTTCAACCGAAAGCTCTTGATAACTTTTACTCTGTGTGAGGTGGTGTTCGGAAATAAATCAAGGGAGACATGGCTGTCCAACCGATAGATGGCTGGCACAAACAGGACAATGCAAGAGTGCATTCACTTAAAGCTACACTTTACACAAATCTGCAATGAGGGGAGGGATAGCTCAGTGGTTTGAACATTAGCCTGCTAAACCCATTTAGGGATCTGGGGTCGAAAAAATGGGGATTGGTCTTGCTTTGAGCAGGGGGTTGAACTAGATGGTCTGCTGAGGTCCCTTCCAAACCTGTTATTCCATGAAAGGTTAATAAAACACCCCCAACCATCAATCATTACCAAAGCTGAGTGTGACTCTCAAGTGGCACAGTGGCAGCCGATCTGTTGGTAGGGAACACAAGATGCATCCAGAGGGAGAGTCCCCACCCCAACTCTTGCCCCTTATTTTATACATTAGTAACACAATGACATGTCCCTTAAAGAAAACTTGTTAAGCAAGCAGTTTCAATGGTCAAGCAAGTTTCCCTCTGATTATTGATTAACCAGATGTGGGGTTTTCCAGAGTTTGCAGACTTGAGGCTCCAGTAGACATTCCTGGGGCACTTCTAAAATGCATGTATCAGCAACTTCAACACAATTCTTATCAGGAAGGACGTGTGATCAAGCTGCCCTTTCTGTTGTATACAAAACCGCCTCCCCTCCTGCCGTGGTCAAGCTGAGATTGCTACATGGCCACTTTACAGCCCACTGCTTTGGCTGCTTTTAGCAATAAGCCATAGTGGTTTCCGGCACTTTACTGATTTGCCAAAATCTCCCCCTACATGGTTGGAGTTCTGGGAGAGGGATGTGTTCAAGTACTGGAGATTCTTAAGAGTGAGTACTGTGTCCAGAGGGGCAAGGTGGCTGGACAGCAGGTTCTAACATTCAGAAGAGGGGTGTCAGATAAAAGATTGTGCCCTGAGAGTATACCTAGGGACCCTGAGTTTGGGGCAGTGACTGGACTCTGTTCAGACTCCTGGAGCTTAAACTCCCTCTGAAAATCCAGAGCACAGAGCTACACTTGTAGTGCAGTAAGTCAGACTGGTCACATGATTTTTGATTGAGATGCTCCACAGTGTGAGAGCAGAAGTGGGGAAGTGGAGCTGAGCCAGAGCTGACTCCTACAGGGGTGTGCACGAATAAAAATTTGAGGCTTCTGGAGGGACACATTCTGTGACCCTGCCACAGTCCCAGGGCCAGAGGAGCTCACTCTGCCCACCACAGCAGCAGGCCAGAGGAGTTCTGTGCCCCCATGGGTTATTGGAGGAAGCCATGTCCCTGCTTGCCCTCTTTCATGCACTCCCTTGGACCTCTGCAATGGGAGAGTGGACAAAAGGGTCAAATGTGGGGGAGGAGATTGAAACTTGGAGAGAGACTCAACAACTATATCAATGCAAGAAAGGGAAGAGAAGGCAGGGAGGAGAAGGTTGAGAACATTCTACTTCCTACTCAAGACTGTGTCTATTTTAGGCTAATATAGTAATCTCTGAAATAGGTAGTCTGCATTGTATCTGGACTTGCAGGGAAGCCTCTAACTCCTGCAAGGGTCTTATTACTTGGGCCAAACAGGGTAACTCAATGCTTGCTGAGGCAGAGGAGTATGGATCCATAGCCACATATTGACAAGAATAATTAATTGGAAGTTGTTTGTCAGTTTTGCATTTTACAGTTCAGCATGTCAGTAGATACAGCTGGTGTGTTTGGCCCTTTAATGACATTCCTGTTATCAAAATGATGATCATCACATCTGGCTGCTTTTCCCACTGGAATGATTTAATGTTTTTACTTTTAAAAATACTAGTTCCCAAAAATTAGCACCTACTACTTTTGTTTACTTCCAGAAACTTGGAATCCTAGTTTTCCTATAAATGGGAATTCACCCTGCAAGACAAACTAAATTAAGCAAGTGCTGAGACAAGAGCAAAATCCACAAATTATTTTTGTCCTTTCAAGTGATGACAAAAACCCACTGCAGTCATTTTAGTCATCCAAATGTTTAACTATATATAACTTGCATATATTTAACTATATATAACTTGTATACACTTTTATCAAGTCACCCATTTGAATTACTCATTGATTAAATTTGTTTACTTTTAAATATAAAGAGGTGCAAACATGTCATTGCAACAGAAGAATAAACACACATTCTCTTAAGGAAAATAATACTAACACATTCTCTTAAGGAAAATGATGCATTTTTCCACAGTAACTTTGATCTCAAGGTATGAATCTGTTTTTAAATTAATTAAGCTTCATAACATCCATGTGAAATCCCTGCTCTTTTCAGTGGACTTAATATGCAAACATATTCTGCACACCAACTCTGATTCACAGATAACATTTATAAACAGATGAAGTACCAGTAGAGACTAGAGTCAACTTCTGTATAGGGCAAAAATACCAGTGAAAGACAAGTCATTATTCAAGTGTTACTATTTGGGCTGTCCAGTGATTAAAAAATAATCATGATTAATCGCACGATTAAAATAATTAATTGTGATTAAACACATTGTTAAACAATAATAGAATACCATTTATTTAAATATTTTTAGATGTTTTCTTCATTTTCAAATATACTGATATCAGTTACAACTCAGAATACAAAGTGTACAGTGCACACTTTATATTTATTTTTATTACAAATATTTGTGAGGTAAAAAACAAAAGAAATAGTATTTTTAAATTCTGATTCAGCCAATCGCTCATACATACAAGCTTGTTTACATCTGCAGGAGATAATGCTGCCTGTTTCTTGTTTACAATATCACCTGAAAGTGAGAACAGGCATTTGCATGGCACTGTTGTAGCCGGCATCACACAATATTTATGTGCGAGATGTGATAAAGATCCACATGTCCCTTCATGCTTCAACAATGATTCCAGAGAACATGTGTCCATGCTGATGATGGGTTCTGCTTGATAATGATCCAAATAAGTGCAGACCGACACGTTCATTTTCATCCTCTGAGTCAGATGCCACCAACAGAAGATTGATTTTCTTTTTTAGTTATTCAAATTCTGTAGTTTACACATCAGAGTGTTGCTCTTTTAAGACTTCTGAAAGCATGTTCCACACCTTGTCCCTCTCAGATTCTTGAACCTTGGGTCGAGTGCTGTAGCAACTTTAGAAATCTCACATTGATACTTTCTTTGCATTTTGTCAGATCAGCAGTGAAAGTGTTCTTAAAGTCAACATGTGCTAGATCGTCATCTGATACTGATATAATATGAAAAACATGGTAGAATGGGGGTAAAACAGAGCAGGAGACATACTATTCTCCACTAAGGAGTTCAGTCAAAATTTAATTAATGCATTTTTTTTAACGTGCGTCATCAGCATGGAAGCATGTCCTCTGATGATGCACTTTTGATGGCCAAAGCATGAAAGGGCATACAAATGTTTAGCATATCTGGCACATAAATACCTTGTAATGCTGGCTAAAAAAGTGCCATGCGAATGCCTGTTCTCAATTTCAGAAGAGATTGTAAATAAGAATCAGGCAGCATTATCTTCTATATATGTAAACAAACTTATTTGTCTTAGCAATTGGCTGAATAAGGAGGATTGAGTAGATTTGTAGGCTCTAAAGTTTTACATTGTTTTGTTTTTGAGTGCAGTTATGTAGCAAAAAATTTACATTTGTAAGCTGCACTTTCATGATAAAGTGATTGCATTACAGTATTTGTATGAGGTAAACTAAAATATACTATTTATTTTGTTTATCAATTTTACAGTGTGAATATGTGTAACAAAATAATAATATAAAGTCAGCACTGTACACTTTGTATTCTGTGTTGTAATTGAAATCACTACATTTGAAAAATGTAGAAAAACATCCAAAATATTTAATAAATTTCATTTGGTATTCTTTTAAGAGTGCTACTAAAACAGTGATTAATTGTGATTAATTTTAATCATGATTAATTTTTTAGTTAATTGTGTGAGTTAACTTCAATTAATCAACAGCTCTAGTTACTATACAATATGACTACATTTCCTGTATTTTAAACCCCATTTTAAAAGAAGCAGTCACACATGTCTGGACATAAAGAAAGATTTTTTCATGTGAGCTTAAGGACAACTGTGGGAATGTTACTTCTCACATACATGGGTCCAGGATATTTATAAAACCAAGTTGTTCTTGGTAGATGCTACCATATTTTCCATCATCAATCCTTTTAAGTAATGATACCATTATGCAACTGGCTATTAAAAATTCTTGATACTAACAGGTGTTTCACTTTGGTAACCAGTCACCACTAGAAGGTCATGTATAATTACATCATAGCACTATAGTAACTGCATACTGCAGTATGAGCACCAGTAATATAACTTGATTACATTTTGTCTGTTACCATTCACAAAGTCACACTTTTTTTTTCTAATAGACCAGATTTTTAAACATTTTTGTTTGTTTTTGCCGTTTTCATGAATAGCACACATTGTTGTACACAAAGTTTCATTTTCCCTTGTGGCAGAATTTGATTTGAATCAATGGTGTATGTAGCTTATTACCAAAGATAGAAGTTAACCCTGGTATGTCTATGCTTGACTTCAATGGGTCCAAAATGTGTGAAGAATCAGATGCAAAACTCCTGTACTGTGCAGTACCTGTATTGCCTGTTTCTAACACTGGGGAAGACTATGTGCTACCCTCAGATTGGAAATTAATAACAAGCAATGATAAATCATTTGTTAAGTAAATATCTGATTTCCAGGCTGATTTCAAAAGACAGGGTTCGAAAAAAGCCTGGTAGCAAAGATTCTGGAATTTCAAGAGAACAGTAATGAGAAGGTCCTAAAACAAGGAAGATACAGAAGACGGAGAAGGGCAACAGGGAAAGTGGTCTGTTATTCGAACTACAGAATATTTTAAGCAAAGAAACAAGAAGGAAAGGATGAACAATGGTAGCAATGCAGTCATGCTGCAACATATTTCATGTTGAATATGAAAGTGCAGTTCTTGTTTAGTACTCAGATTGCTGAATCTAGTACTTATACACAAGAGTAAGGAAGAGACAGTGTGGTCTTTACAGGATAAATTCAACTAAACTGAGGACTAGATTTTGCTTGACCCTGTAAGAATGCACCAAGAATTCTTACTGCTTTGTGCACAGGGTCCTTGCACTCCCAGAACCAGCGGCAGCTCCAGGCACCAGCACTCCATATGCATGCCTAGGGTGGCAAGCCATGGGGGGTGCTGTGCTAGTCCCTTCAAGGGTGGCAGACAGGCAGCCTTCGGCAGCCTGCCTGTGGGAGGTCCGCCAGTCCCGCGGATTTGACGGCAATTCAGCAGCGGGTACGATGAAGCCACAGGGACAGGTGGACTGGTGAACAAGCTGCCAAAATCTGCGGGACTGGGGTCCTCCTGCAGGCGCGTCAGCTAAGGCAGCCTGTCTGCCATACTTGGGGTGGCAAAAAAGCTAGAGCCGTCCATACCCAGAATACAAGAATGAGAAGATGATACTGGCAATTTCCGCCGTGTATGCTTCCCATAGTCCCACCTGGAGACACCATGCTTCCCTCAAACACAGTGTTTCTATGAGAAGCTGCTTTTTCACAAGATGGGGCATTAGACTGTGGCTGCTACAGACAACTAAATCACATTAAGGAACAGGATGACTGATTCCATACTGATGATATGTAGGAAAAAATGCTGTGTGATCATGGTGGATGTTAATTTGGGTGACATATGCTGAGATCTCATGCTGCCAGTACTAAAAGCATCCTTGGAACTTCTGAATATTACAGATGACAATTTCCTAACTCAAACAATGTTGCATCCAGCACAGGGAAATTCTATATTAGTCCTTGTCTTGACAGATAAATAGGAATTTCCACTACATGCATCTGAGGAAGTGGGTATTCACCCACGAAAGCTCATGCTCCAAAACGTCTGTTAGTCTATAAGGTGCCACAGGATTCTTTGCTGCTTTCATAAATAGGAATTGATCACAGAACTAAAATTAAATGGCAGTTTAGGTTCAAGTGATCATGTGTTGGTCACATTTATAATGCACAAAAAGTCCTGATTAGTGTGTTATAAATCATAGGACTTTTTGTGCATTATAAATGTGATCAAGACATGATATATATATATACACACACACACATATGTACATACACACACGGCACTTTAAAAGGTCCATTATCACTAAAGTGAAAGTAATTGAGATAAATCAGCTGGAATGAAGAATATAATTAGAAAAAAATATGAATTATAATTGGCAATTGTTTCAGAAAATATATTGGATGTCTAAAAAGCTGCAATCCCACAATTGAGAAAGAGGACTATATTACTTTTTTTTTAAATAGTCCTGGGTTAGAGAAAAAGTGAAGACAGTGCTCTCGCTCTCTCGCTCGCTCTCTCTCCACACACACACACACAAATGGGGAAAGAAAGTGTAAGTTGATAGTAATGAACATAAATTAGAAACTAAGATATGTAGAAAATTGATAAGAGAAGTGAAGAGACACAAGGAAAAATCTGTGGCTTGCAGGCTTGCATAAGGACAATAACAATGAGTTTTTGAGTATATTAGGAAAAATAATAATCATAAGAACTGTATTGATCCCTTACTAGATGTAAATGATAGAATGATCCATAATGTCGAAAAGGCAGAAATGGTTAATAATATTACTGTTCTGTAGTTGGGAAAAATAGATCATGTGAATTTCCAATGTGGGACTGTGGCCAAAAGGGCTAATATGATTGAATGCATAAACTGGGGATCTTTAGTAGGAGTATGAGGTTATTTTACCTCTGCATTTGGCACTTGCGTGACTGCTGCTGGGATACTGTGAACAGTTTTGGTTTCCACAGCAGACATGCGAAACCTGTGATAAAATGCAGAAATTGGGCTTGTTTTTGGCTTAATTGGCTTGTGAGTTGCTTGTTGGCTAGTTTTTGGCTTGTAGCTTGTTGCTTACTATAGCTGCTTGTTTCTTTTTTTTTTTGATCGGCTCCTGGCAAGCAGGGGCAAAGGGGGAGGCAAGCAGGGGCAAGAGGGAGAGAGAGTCACGGGTGCACAGCGGGCCCACCACAGTTCCAGTCTGCATGCCAGGGGGATCTAGTCACATAGAGTGTTGGGGTTCTTAGGTGATTGGGTTGTTTTGGCCTTGTTTTGAAATGAGATTAACTTGATTTTTGGCTTATTGTGAAAGTTGGGGTGCTTGTTTATCACATGAAAGTTGGCAATTATGTTTAAGTTCAAGAAGGATGTGGATATATTGAAAAGAGTTTAGAGAAGAGCCATGGGATTGATTAAAGGATTAGAAAACATGCCTTACAGTGATAGACTCAAGAAACTTAATCTATTTAATTTAACACAGAGATAGTTAAGGGGTGACTTGATTACAGTCTAAATAGCTATACAGGGAGCAAATATTTGATAATGGACTTTTCAGTCAAGCAGAGAAAGATACAACATTATCCAATGGCTGGAAGTTGAAATTAAGTGATTCGAAATAGAAATAGGGTTGATATTTTTAATGGTGATTGTTATTAACCATTGGAACAATTTACGAAGATTCATGGTGGATTCTCCACCAATGGCATTTTTTCTAAAATCAAGATTGAATATCTTTCTAACAGATAATCTCCATCAAGCTCCAAATTTAATATTTTTGTTTGACACTGAGGGTGTTTTACAGGGATCCACTGGGTTGGTTATATTCATAATAATTCCATAAAGCGTGGCATATGACTTCCGAAAGCCAGTTGCCCCCAGTAATCATAATAACTGTGAAATGTATGTACGTATAGTATTTAAGGAGCTATATCTATACTGAAAACTATGTTCTTAATGTATGGGAGTTAAGGGAGATCACCATTGGGTTAGATTGTCCTCAGTGGGACACTTTCTAACCAGCCAACCATAATGGACCTTGTCATAGTTGCAGCAGTTGTAACCTAAACCCCCAAACCAGACCTTCTGTGTACCAGGTAGATGGGGAAAAAAAATACATTCGCAGTTTTCCAAGTTTACATTATGGGAAAAATCTCTTCCAGAGTCCCAAACTGGTGATCAGTCTAGCTCCCTGGCATCCCGGCAAATAGATTAAGGCTAGGAAGAGTAGAGCTGAAAAAGGGAATCCACAATGGCTACCCTGTCTAAGCAGAAACTGTATCAATCCCCATAACATGACACCACTGAAAGGGGAGCCAATCACCTGGCCCCAGCACTACTCCCTCCCCTCTAATGGTGGCAGCAGCTGTGAACAGGACAGGTGCTGGAGCCTAGTACTCAAAAGCAGCATCTGGCTTTCTTCCTCTCCTTCCTCCTCCCAAATGGGAAAGGAGGAGCAAAGAAGGAATTCCCACATAGTGAAAGGAGGTTGAGAGATAAGAGATATAAAGGAAATGAGAAGGGACACATGGAACACTGCCTCAGCTACTCCCAGTTAAGATATCTCCCTAGTCTCAGTGCTAGTCCCAGAAAGTGTCTCCATTGCTCCTGGACCCATCAAAGTTGCATCTCGTCCAGAAGGGTGAACATTTGGTGATCTCTTTAAAGTTTTATTTTCATTTTATGAAAATAGACTTGCTTGCATTGTAGTCTAAACATATGGTTGATTTATATAAAATGTATTCAAAATCATCATGTAACGCAGGAGTCGGCAACCTCTGGCACATGACTCACCAGGGTAATGACCCTGGCAGGTTGGGCCAATTTGTTTACCTGCCGCATCTGGAGGGTTCAGCATATCGCGGCTTCCACTGGCCGCGGTTAGCTGCTCCAGGCCAATGGGGGAAGCAGGAAGCTGCGGCCAGCACATCCCTCAGCCTGTGCTGCTTCCCACAGCCCCCATTGGCATGGAGCAGTGAACCGTGGCCAGTGGGAGCTGCGATCGGCCAAAACTGCGGACGTAGCAGGTAAACAAACTGTCCCGGTCCGCCAGGGTTCTTACCCTGGTGAGCCAATGCCAGAGGTTGTCGACCCCTGATGTAACGGAAAAACAGACAAAAATGTATACTCAGTTATAGTGCTACAAGGGTAAATAATTTGTTGGGGTTAATGTTATTTTATGCATACACACACTAAGTTACCAGCTGTTATAATAGCATTATGCAGCACAACCCAATTATTAATACATTTTCCACCACAATTAACTAATATTCAGGGCTTTTCTAGCTCTTAAAAAGGAGGAACACAGCCAAAAAGTTGAGGCCTTGAAGTCTGATCTATTTTAAAAACTATTATAATCTGTTGGGGACATACTTCAAATTCTAAATATTTTTTCTTCTTAAGAAATTTCAGATTCATTCTTCAGATGTTTGAAGGAGATTTTCTGTTAAACAAATGCCATTTTTAGATTTTATACTTAGGGAATAATATATAGCTTTTTATGATCAATATCAGGGAAATATGTCCAAATAAGTTGTAATTTTGCATTACTTTCAGATCTATTCAGTTTAAAAAAAAATTAATAACATTTTTAAAGTAATGATTAAAAACTCATCAGTATGAGTTTCTGTTCCTACTTCCATTATATCCAGGAACTTCTGGCACAGTTTCCAGTGACTGCAAGTCTGGGCCTTAGGTGTCCAAAACACAATTTGACAGCATTAATTCATAATCCTGCAATTGTTTTGCTCATGCAGAGCAGCCAACCAACCAGCAGAAGCAGCTCAATTAACTAATAAAACCTTTTCCCTTAAATCTGTGGGGATCAATGAAATCACAGGAAGTTACCTTTGTCAAACAAAGAAACACTGTGAGTTTCTAAATGGTGAGGGATTGATGAAATGTATGTGAAAGGTCAGAACTAGTAAGGAAAGAGATATTACATTTAAACTTTAAGAGTTTTAGACAGAATAAAGAATGATCACAGTTTAAATATAAGTACTTGGCAGTGCCCTTTAGGCAGTAGGTGTCTTAATGTAACCTTTTGCCTATTGAATACTACATAGGGGACTAATTCATTGTTATAATGACTGGTTCTGCATTCTCAGACTTGAATCTTCTTATTAGACTATACTTCACAGGTCAGCGAGTTTTAGGGCTCTAAAATGCAAGGAAAGCTCATACTGTTCAACAAATGAAACACTACATTATATATCCCTTTATTACTAAAACATATTTTAATCTCTATATTTTAATAAATAATACTGCAATATATACACTTACATAGCAACAAAGACTTTATAAGGACTTATAAGGTTTATTGCATATTGGATAAAAATACTAATCATATTGTACAATAAATTTTATATTTTCCTCATGTTATTTATCTAAACTGAAAGACAAATATTTGTTTTCCTAGTTTTCCACATTTCAAGACAAACCTAAAATTCTTTCTCACCATCCTAGAATGGACTATAAATAAAGGATCATGAAAACTTGGCCCATCTTAAGTGAAGATATTTTAAATGCAGAACAAGCCTCCCATCTTCTTTTTTTTTAAGAAGAAATATCTCACAACTATTTAATGCACATCGCAGGATCTGATTCATGGCCCGTTGAAGTGAAAGGAGTTCTTCCATTGACTTCAGTGAGCATTGGATCAGGCCCATAGTGCTTAGAACCATTGACTTCAATGGCACTAAGCCTGGTGGGAAGACTATCTGGTAATGTTTGCAGAGTGAGCCTTTATTCTGGAGCCACTGAAATCCTGTTGAGTTATGGGCTTTCGAGATAGAACATTATTGGATGTCATATTCACTAATGACTGTATGTCTAAAAAGTTTGTTTTCCACCAAAGTTATTCGACCTCTTTCCTGGGTAAACAAGAAAATAAACCTGAAGATACTGACTGAGCATCCAACCACCAGAAGGACCAGAGAACTGGCTGTTCTGTAGAAGACTGGACTTGTTCACTTGGTGTAGAATCACATTATACTTATTCTGAGATAATTAATTTAAAATAATGAAAAAGGTATCTCTGGCAGCAATTAGTAGACAGCTATAGGATTAGTTACTTGGACCAAATTATAACGCCTCAAATAAATAAAATGACTTATTTTTATACTATTTAAATATGGGAATCAAGCCAGTATCAGTGAGATTGAGCAGAAAGTAGCTACAATGCCACAGAACCAGATTCTCAAACCCTTACTCTACAAGCCATCCCACTGAAAACTATTGGAGTTCTGGTCTGAAAACAGTACTACTCAACACTAAAAAGGATATCAGAATGTAGTCCATAATCAGGAACAAGGATTGTGTTGCTAATGGATGCTTAATAACAGTATAGCTGCTAATTAGTGAGTAGTTGGAAGCTAAGGCTGAAAGCTATAAAAAGTGATAAAAAATAAGCAGATGTCTTGAAAAAGAGTTTATTCCCCATTAATTGGATTTCAGATCCGTCAGGGGCCATGCACATGATGTGCAGATTAATTGACTCTCTAGAGAGTACCAAGGCAGTGAATATCCCAAAAGTGTAGATTTGTGCAAGTGATATTTCTTTTTATTAAATTGTTTGAGTGCAAAGTAAACAACTGAAATTTGCTTCAGATGACATTTTGGAATCCCACAGTGCAAAAAGGAAGTTACTGTATGGAATTCCAGAGGTGTCATAAACAGATTGCTAAGGGTTAATGTCTCTTTCACCTGGAAAGGAGTAACCTGAAACACCTGACCAGAGGACCAATCAGAAAACAAGACTTTTTCAAATCTGGGAGGAGGGAAGTTTTGGGTGTGAGTTCTTTGTTCTTTGTCCTGTGTCTGTGCCCTCTCGGCTCTGAGAGTGATTTCTCTATCTCCAGCTTTCTGATCTTCTGTTTCCAAGTTGTAAGTACAAAGATAGTAAGACAATAGGGTTATATTGTTTTCTTGTATTTACATGTGTGTAGTTGCTGGAGTGTTTTGAATTGTATTCTTTTTGGATAAGGCTGTTTATTCACTTTTTTTTCTTAAGCAATTGACCCTGTATATTTTCACCTTATACAGAGACTATTTTTAATGTATTTTTCTTTCTTTTTATAAAGCTTTCTTTTTAAGACCTGTTGGAATTTTTCTTTAGTGGGGACTCCAGGGAATTGAGTCTGCAGCTCACCAGGGAACTGGTGGGAGGAAAAAGTCAGGTGGAAAATCTCTTTGTGTTAGATTTACTAAGCCTGACTTTGCATGCCCTCTGGGTGAGGGGGGGGGGGAAGAGAGATTAGCTCTCTCGGTACTTGTGTTTCCAGGACTGGAAACAGGGAGGGTGGAGTCCCTCTGTTTAGATTCATGGAGCTTGCTTCTGTATATCTCTCCAGGAACCCAGGGAGGGAACACCTGGAGGGGAGGAGGGGGAAGGGAAATGGTTTATTCCCCTTTGTTGTGAGACTCAAAGAATCTGAGTCTGGGGGTCCCCCAGGGAAGGTTTTGGGGAGACCACAGTGAGCTAGGCACTGTATAAATCCCTGGCTGGTGGCAGCGTTATCAGGTCCAAGCTGGTAACTAAGCTTGGAGGTTTTCATGCTAACACCCATATTTTGGACGCTAAGGTCCAGATCTGGGAAAAAATGTTATGACAAGAGCCACAACAAGATGATGCCAGAAATGAAAAAGTGCAATACGATGCCCAGAAACCAGAAAGACAATAGGAAGAAGGCAACATCTAGAAGGGCCTTTGTGGGTAACAGGGGTAAAGTGCATTGCAAGCACTCAGGGTGGAGCAGTATGTGTAGTACCTGAAAGCTATACCTACAGGGAAATGAAATATGCATGCTTTGTATTTAACTGCTAGCAAGATTCAAATACAATTCTCCCCATGTTATAAGAGAGTTCAAACTATTAACTTCACATTGTTGGTGGACAACTCAGAAGACTATTTTGAGCTACCTTTTGTGAAGAGACTCCTAGATTTTAAGGCCAGGGGGAACCATCATGATGGTCTAGTGTGACCTCCTACACACTGCAGGCCACAGAACCTGACCCATCCCTTCCTGTAATAGGCCCATAACCTCTGGCTGAGCTATGAAAGTCCTGTAATCTTGATTTAAAGACTTCAAGTCACAGAGACTCCTCCATTTACTCTAGTTCAAACCAGCAAGTGACCCATACCCCATGCTAAAGAAAAAAGAGAAAAACCTTTAGAATGTCTGCCAATTTGATCTGAGGAAAAATTCCTTCCTGACCCCAAATATAACTATCAGTTAGACCCTGATCTTGTGGGCAAGAACCACAAGACAGACGCCTGGGAAAGAATTCTCTATATCCAGGCAATAATTTTAAACAGTGACTCTGTTGAAATAAGAAAAAAGGTTAATATGGAAACCTTGGTAAATTTTCCTTCACAATTTTTTAAACTCATCTGCAAAGACATAAAGAAAAGAGCTGGTGGCACCTGCCAATGCACTGTTTCTATAGTGACTCTCTCTCAACGTATTTAGCACAGAACATAAATGGCTATTAATTTCACAGAGTTTTAGGACTGCATTGATTTGAATTAGAAATAATTAGATTCAAAGGGTAGATCATATTCAGTATTTGCAATGGTTCTGAGAATACCCAGGACTGTGGGTCACCTTGTTATCGTACTTCCTTCCGCCTCCAGTAAAAGAAGGATTTCCTTGTACTTAACTTGTTGTCAGGTCCCCAACACCTCCAGCCTATTAGCCACTCAAACCATCTTATTTGACCTGTGCCAGGCCTTACTTTGCCTTTCAGGTGAACAGTAAGTGCACTCCAGTCTTCGAGTTCTTTCCAAGCTTTTCTCTGTAGTGTGCCGCTCCTTCTCCAGTGAACAAACACAGACATACTAGGTCTGCTGTCCCCAGTTTAACAATGCACATACCTGCTTGTGTGATGCAATTCAGGATCAGAGTTTTGCTTAATACTACAGCACTGAGAAGACAACTATAAGTTTATTATAAAAAATTCAAGATTTAAGAGACAGCGAGTAAAGATAATAGAAACAAGAGGTTACATACAAAACAAAATTAAACAGGCTTTCTAGAGACTACACTTAAGAGGCTAACCTCTTGTCTCAATAAATTTATCTCACCCAAAGTCTTTTGGCTACCAAGGTAGCCAGAGATCCTGCTTTCATGAATATAAACACACTGTCCATGAACTTCCTAGGTGCAGGATAAAGGGATGTCTTCTTGCCTTCTCCTTATATCCCCAAAGTTCATTGTCTCCAGAGCCAGGATAACCCTCTGTGGTTTATTCTCCGGTGTGCTGTCTCCCTGAAGATTTTGCATCCTACTCCACCCATTGACTTTGTATGTAAAAAATTCTGTTGTATTAACTTACAATGCTTAATTTACATGACAAGGAGACAGACGAATAAACATCCTTTCTCTGACAGAAAACCCTTTTGTCACTCCACACTGACATAGCCTTTAAAGTTTATTTTCAGTACACTACATAATTCCTTCCATAGTAACTATGTAGGCAATTCCCAACAATATTCATGAGCAGCGTGACCCTGTCTTTCATTTAAGATCTCACATGACAATCTTTGGTGAACCACAATGAGGATACCAGGATCTGGATATTCTTATAACCCCTTACCAGTTGGTATTGAAGGTTTTTTGAGCCACAGTACTCTACTACACATTCACCAGATGGATCAGGTAATTCAGGTGGGTTTCTAAATCAGGTATCAGAAGAAAAACCCTATTAAAATAGTAAAGATCTGAATTAGGTGATCCATCTCATCTGATTTCGCTGTCAACATAATTTAATAATCTGTGTATATATATATTCCTACTGTATTTTCCACTGCATTCATCTGATGAAGTGGGTTTTAGCCCACAAAAGCTTATGCCCAAATAAATTTGTTAGTCTTTAAGGTGCCACAATTATCCTCATAATTTAAGGAAGTATTCCTAGGTACACAACATATTTAAGGATAGCTTGAAGATACATTTTTGGATAATCTAAGTAGTCACAGCGTGCTATATCCATCCTTTTCCATAGCTGTTATATGGAATTTTGTTGGGTTGCTTCCTTTTTTTTTTTTTTACACAAACTCTGCCATAGATATCACAAATTAAATGCCTCATATATTCTACAAAACAGAGTAGCAGCATTTACTATCCAGCCTTTTTCATTTTCTTTGCTTTGATTGGCAGACCATTCTTATCTTCTCTGTTAAAGCTTGAATAACCACCAGGTAAAGAAAGGTGGAATGACTAAACAATAAAAACCCATAACATTTAACATTTTGAAGTCTCGAGTTCTGTGAAAGGTTTATAGACGTCTATGTAATCTATCGGTCATTAAAATTTTGGTGTCCTGTTTTCATGATAAAAATTAACAAGAATAGAAGATGGCAAGGCATGATTCTTTTCTTGTGACAAAAATTGCCATGAGAATACAAAATAGCACAATATTAATCCATTCTCATGAAAATGACGGTAATGAAAATGAGAAATGGCACTAGCTAAATCCATTCTCTTTACAGTGCTATGACTGCAATCTTGTATCCCTCATATGGCATGATAACTGAAGGGACCTGCTACTTTAGCCAGAGTTTTTAATGTCTTTGGTGTGCATCTCCTTGTCATTATACCCCATTTCATTCCACAGTCATGCACTCTTATGAAAAAAGTTTTCTAATCAGCTCAGGTAAGTAGGTTTGACAACATAAAATTTATTCATTGTCCCTTCTACAGACATTCAGAGCTGATCCACAGGGCTCTGAAATTTCATACCAATGTATTCTTCAATTGTTTGGTGGCTATTGGACTGGTTTGTAAATTCAGGATGTCCCTGGAGCTTCACAAAAGTTACATACAAGTTCAGGAGAATAGTACAAAAGCTATAAACTTGATGCCATGTATATATCATTCACCACATCAGGACTTAAAAACCTCTAAGGATGGAGATTCCACCACCTCTGTATGTAACCCATTCCAGTGCTTCACCATCCTCCAAGTGAAATAGATTTTTTCCCCTAATATCCAACCTAGACCTCCCAACTGCAACTTGAGACCATTGCTCCTTGTTCTGTCATCTGCCACCACTGAGAACAGCCTAGCTCCATCCTCTTTGGAACCCCCTTAAGGTAGTTAAAGGCTGCTATCAAATCCCCTCTCACTCTTCTCTTCTGCAGACTAAATAAGCCCTGTTCCTTCAGCCTCTCCTCATGAGTCACGTGACCCAGACTCCTAATCATTTTTGTTGCCCTCCGCTGGACTCTCTCCAATTTGTCCACATCGTTTCTGTAGAGGGGGACACAAAATGTGATGTGATATTTGGTGAATATGATGGTGGATATACGATGGATATTTGATGGATATTTGACCAGTATCACAAAGCCTAGTTTTTCTGGGTTGCAAGAGTGGCTGGAGAGCCCAAGGGGATTTTTGTGACTCCATGGTAAGACTTGTATAGTGATCCAGGAGTTCCTATTTGTTATTGGCTTGATGAAATCTAATTATAGAACATACCACCTGTCTGGGTATCTATCCTGTTTTCTGACAACCTGACCTGAGATTGGTACTCACAGTCGTGAGCCATTGCAGACAGTACGACAACCCCCACATGCAAGGAAAGAGGGGGAAACCACAGAGTCTATTGGACAGATAGGAAGAGAGCACCCCAAAGACAGAATGCACTGCTTGAGGAGGTAGAGCATGGTATCCCCAAAGACACACTGCTCTACAGATTGGGGAACGAAAACCCCCATGGAGCCGACTTCCCTGTTCACACCTTTCCCCAAGACCCACAAAGTTTCTCCCAAATTGCCAACTCTTGTAATTTTATCACAAGTCTCACAATATTGGCTGTTTTTACTAAAGTCCAAATTGCTGGAATGAAGAGATTGCAAGAAACTCTCAGCTTTCATTAAAAATAAATAAATTCTAGCCCTGATGGTTTCAGAGAACACCTTGAAAACATTAAGTGAGTGTAACTACAAGCTGAGAAACCAGAAGAGAAATAAGAACCCCAAGTGTATTGTTATTATTTTTAATCTCGTGATTTTTAGGACCTAAGTAAGCATGTAAGGTTGGCCATATGGCTCGCTGTTCCCCAAATCCTTCTGCTTGGGTGGAAGGAAGAACCCCAAAAGGAGATGTGGTGACCTATCATTACTGGCCAAGGGCAGTGAAGCCGTAAACTCAGCTTCATGACATTTCTCTGTCTGTGTGAGTAACATGATTACTTTTGAACATCACCATTTTCAGGGAATGTTACAAGTGTCAATGGTCAGTATCTTACTTGTGTGAAAACTGGAAAAAAGTCTGATCTGAAAGAAAAGCAGACCTACAGACTGCCTCATGGTGCAATCAGAGGAATCTCTTTGCACTCCGTGCTACTGCCTGTATACATTAGAGACAGCAGCTTAGCTTTCCATAGCCTTGTCATAAACAGATGGTTAAGGGTTAATGCCTTTTTTACCTGTAAAGTGTTAAAAAGTTCATCTAGCCTAGCTAACACCTGACCAGAGGAACCAAAAGGGGAACAAGATGTTTCAAATGGAATGAGGGAATTTTTACTCTTTGTTTAGAGTTTCAGTTTCAGCCGGAGTGAAAAAGATCAAGGAACCAGCCTCTTATCAGAGTAGTATGTTTTAGAAAGGAATAAATAGGTTTATATTTATTTCTTTGTAACCTGTCTTATGCAATTATAGGTAGAATCAAATCGGGTATTTTTTTGTGTAACTAAATTTGTGCCCAGGGGAACATCTTCTGTGTTTTGAATCTGTTGTCTGTGAGAGTAGCTGGTATGCTAATCTTTCCCAGAGGGTTTTCTTTTACCTTTCTTTTCTTTAATTAAAAGCCTTTTTCTTAATACCTGATTGATTTTTCCTTGTTTTTAGATCCAAGGGGATTGGATCTGGACTCACCAGGTGTCAAGGTTTTTTCCCCTACTTTGAACTTTAGGGTACAATTGTGAGGACCTACATGGACACTTCTAAGTTTAATTACTAGCTTACATCTGGTAACACTGCCACCACCCAGAATTGCAGTGTTTGGGGCACTTTCTGTCCCCCCAAAACTTTCCCCTCCTTGGGTTGCCTTGAGGGACTTCACCAATTCCCTGGTGAACACAGATCCAAACCCCTTGGATCTTAAAACATGGAGAAATTAACCATCCCCTTCCTTTCCCCCCACCAATCCCTGGTGAGTCCAGATCCAATCCCCTTGGATCTTAGAACAAGGAAAAATAAATCAGGTTATTTAAAAAGAAAGCTTTTAATTAAAGAAAGAAAAGGTAAAAATTATCTCTGTAAAATCAGGATGAAAAATGCTTTACAGGGTCATCAGATTCCTATAGACCAGAGGGTCCTCCAGGCAGCCTTAGGTTCAAAGTTACAGCAAACAGAGGTAAAATCCTTCCAGCAAAAAGAAACATTTACAAGTTGAGAAAACAAACATAAGACTAACACGCCTTGCCTGGCTAATTACTTACAAGTTTGAAACATGAAAGACTGATTCAGAAAGATTTGGAGAGTCTGGATTGATGTCCTGTCCCTCTCAGTCCCAAGAGTGAACAACAAAAAAACAAAAAGCACAAACAAAGACCTCCCTCCACCAAGATTTGAAAGTATCTTGTCCCCCATTGGTCCTCAGGTGTCAGCCAGGTTTAGTGAGCTTCTTAACCCTTTATAGGTAAAAGAGACATTAACCCTTGACTATCTGTTCATGACACCAGGGACTGGTGAGAGAAAGGAGGGGTGATGGTTAATTTCTCCTTGTTTTAAGATCCAAGGGATTGGATCTGGACACACCAGGAAATTGGTGAAGGAGTCTCTCAAGGCTACCCAGGGAAGGGAAGGTTTTGGGGGGAAAGGGAGTGATCCAGACACTGAAAATTCTGGATAGTGGTAGCGATACCAGATCTAAGCTAGTAATTAAGCTTAGAAGTGTCCATGCAGGTCCCCACATCTGTGCCCTAAAGTTCAGGGTGGGGAAGGAACATTGACAAGCCTGTACTCTACCAGAAAGAAGAGAGCCTTACATGAATTGTTTGTAAGGGGAGAAGCGGGTACATGGTGGACATAGTAGAGTGTAGGGAAGCAGTGGGTATGGAGAAGCAATAGCAATGCAGAGATGGAGAGATGGGGGAAGCATGAGTATTGGGGGCCTGTAAGTGAGGTTCCCGAGTTGGGGCTAAGCAGCAGGGACATGGAGAGATGGTGCAGTTGTGATAAGGGAAGCAGGACCCAGAGGAAAGAGAGGAGAGTATTCTTGATGAGGGAAACAGGGAACTAGAGGGGGGAATTGGATGTATATGTGGAAGCAGGGGCCAGGAATGAGGGAATGGAGATTCAGAGCAAAAACAGGGACCTAGAGTGTGAGGGGGAACTCTTTATAATGAACCCTCTGTTTGTCAGCTCAGCCTCCATAAATATTGATTCTGGAAGAAGGGCTCTGCATGCAGGTGCACATGTGTGCATGAGATTGTCTTCTGGTGTGACTTCTCAGGTCAGGTGATGAGGGGATGGGAGCCAGGGTTAACAAGAAACTGAAGGCTAAAGGACAGAGAAGCTCTGAATGCAGGGCCTGGGGTATCTGTCACCCATCATGACACTGCTGTCCTGGTCTCCTCCTGATTTCTGTTACCACTCCCCATGACACCTCCTGCTCATTGCAGGCAAATGGATCTTTATGGCACTCCCTACTGTTGCCTGCACATATCACAGACAGCAGCTTCAAATGCTGCTCTTTTGCACTGCGTGTAAGGCTTGTCCAACAGAAGCAAAGTGTGTAGCTCTCTAGTTATTTATTATTTGTATTAGCATAGTACCCAGGTGTCCTAGCCATGGACCAGGGCTCCACTGGGCAAGGTGCTGTACATACACAGAACGAAAAGGCCTATGGTTCCTTTACACAGCAAGACCTGGAGAGTTGAGGGCCAGAGGAGCAGGTTATCCAGGGCCTGATTTCCATCCTCCCTTTACCTCCTAGCAGAATTGAATCCCACAGATCTTAAGGACAGCTCTGACCCCAGAGACGGGCACTGGTGTTACAGGAAATCAAGTCTGTGTTAGAAACAATGACAGATAATTGAGAGCTGAAGGTGACTAACAAGCCACCCCTGTGCATATTAACTGCAACTTGTTGGAAGGAGGATCTCGGCACCTCACATTCATGTTTGCAAAAGAAGCCTCATCACGGGCTTCTTGCTATGCAGCAATGTACATGGACTTAGGAAACCACAGCTATTTTGTAAAATTTATGGTTATATGGCAAAGGAGGTGGGCAGACAATATCCTCTGCCTCCCTTGGCAGGATTTTGGAGCAGAATCCCAGCTGTGACTAGTCAAGTACCCTTCTCTGTCCCCCTCACCTATCATGTGAATTACTGAACTGTCAACATCATTAAGAATTTTAAGTTTGGGGGAAGATATGTTAAATTTGTGAGGACACAATTGTCTCCTAAAATAAAAGACAGCTGTGATTGTTTAAAAAACCAAAATGATGAGCTGAGCCCCCTTGACAGGCAAGAAGACCATGAGCATGCCTAAGTTCAATGGATGCATTGAGGAGCTTGGGTGTAAGTAGTCACTGACCATTAGCCCCCTTCTCTATGGCCTGTCCATTGAAGATAAACCAATATAACAATGGGCTTCAGACCTCCTCTGCTTGGGCCCACTGAAAGAATGAAGTAAGGAAGGAGGGATGCCTCAGTTTGGTTGGTGACCAGTGACGAAAGATGTTGTAGGCTTTCTAGCCCACCCGAGAGATAACTCCAGGCTGAGGAGTTCTCTGTTTCACTGGTCCACTCAAACAGAAACAAAGCACCCATAGTGCTTACCTAAGCTGGAGTGACTGCTCTGTATTATGGGAAGGAGGGGACACCTGGTCCATTAATTTCTTGAGGAGCATGTTTTTCTGTGAGGCAGTCTGCTCCTTGAAGACTAAGTAAGGAGATCATTGTGATATCATCACATGATCTTGAACCAGGGACCAGGGACAGTAGGCACAGATTTATTTGCCAGTTGGTTAATCTGCCCTAGGCTAGAGTGATGTTGCCACTCATTCCAGTCAGGATTTATTACCTTCTAATCAGTTTTTAAAGCTAACCTAGTTCCTGATGTTAGTCTTTAAATATTGATGTAATTGCTAAACATCTAGTACTTTTTTGGTGGACCAGAGTCTTTTAATAGAAGTGGTTATTGACACATTACTTTATCATAGCAGGAAACCAATGAACTACAGTGTAGGTCACTGGATAATGCTACTTCAGGCATTCACAGAAATGTCTGGGGGCTTTAAGGAATTGTGTACTGCAATTTCTGCACACTGCACAACTAAAAAGATAGATACTTTGGTTAACCGGAGGCAGATGGACTACACAGATTATTGACTAATATTAAAAGAAAATCTAATTTTGTATGCATATTTCCTTAACATTTATGTAAGAACCAAACTGTGAAAAAAGCATTATTTTTCTTATTTCATGTACATGTGTTTGGCCTACACTTTCATTATACCATCTGATCAGAAGAGTCTGCTTGATGATAACAATATTACTGAATGTTGTACTAAAGAAGTGTCAGTCAAAAATGTTCCATCACAATGCACCCCCACCAAAAATAAAAAAGGGCTATTCAGCAAAATGGAATTTGTTGCAAAAAATCAAAACAAAACCAAAAAAAGATTGTTTTGTTGAAAATTTTAGATGTTGTTTGTTTCTTTATTTGATGAATCTCCCTCATTTCCCATTCCCTCTCTAAAAAAAAAAAAATTCAAAATGTCAATTAAAATAGTTTTAATCAAAAAGTTTTTACAGCGGAAAAAGAAAATCTCATTTCCTCACCATCTCTTTGAGGTCACAAGCAGCTCTTAAGCCTGTTTTCCTTCCCTTCTCATTCATCATCTAAATTGGCTCACAAGACTGCATTTTCCAGAAGATAACAAGTGTAAAATTTGTGCCATTTCCTATTCTTACATTTGTCACAACTATGCATTAATGTGAAACTTTGATCTTCTATAATTCACAGAAATGCTCAGAAAATAACAAGAATCAATATACTATGATCTTTTTATTATTCTGACTGTTGGTTGGCTAAGCAATCAAACCCTTCCTCTGCAAGTTTAGGGCAGTTGTATGTATGAATCAAAACAAAATATTGAAAAATAGAAGCAATGCAGAACCCTCGCTTATTTCACATGACTTATGAAGCATATAATTCGGATATGTTCTCACAACAAAGAATTTAATGAGAATAAAGCCTGGCTCATTAATCTACTAGTTTGAGAAAGACTGTGTCAGAATATAAAATTTTAGAAATCTTACCCTATGTTCACTGCAATTTGAAATTAGTCTCAAAATCTTTCCCTCTCTTATATGTTTTATTCTACAACTAAGGCATCATTTCCTTGGGATTTGAAATCTTAATAATGTTCCTAACTGAACTATTGTCTTCAAAATAGCACTATAGTTTTTCCATGAAAGAGAACTGTAACTCTAGAAGCATAAAGAAAAAGGAAAGAAGATCAAGAGGCTTGACTTGGGGTGTTTTAAGCAGCATACCAGTTCAATGCTTCATGTTTCACATCCTCCAAATAATTATCCCCTTTTGAAAGAAAACTTTCTTCAATTGCAATTGAAATATAATTTTTGTATTCAGCTAGCACTTCATATATCTGGCAAGACCATCAAATCCAATTTAACTGAAATAAGAGACCCTGGATGAATTCAGAATTTTTCCACAAAGTTTCTTGAAGTATCAAGAATAAATACCCATTTTTGCTTTTGCTTGTCTTCTCTCACCCACCGATCCTTTTATGCTGTGACTACCATCCTATCCCCAAATGCACTCCCAAAAGACGAATAAAGACACAGTAGGCCATTACACATAGAGTCCGAGAATTTCAAGACAGAGACAAAGGGCCATGCTTTCTGAGTGAGAAGGCACTATTGAACTCCATAAGCCAGAGCTGAAGGAAGCTGATTGCAAGAGTCATAGAGATGACTCCATGATCCAGATGGGAAGCCTGAGCTAGAGGTATAATGCTGAGGAGAGGAGACTCGGATTTCTGAGAAGACACTAACCAAAACCCAAACAACATTCAAGAGCTCTGAAGAAATAGCATAGGGGTAGTATTTTATTGTTTTGCCTAAATCTGTGTATCTCTTGCACTATCTATGGGTAAACCATGATTTGGCTTAGAAATCTCTCGGCATAGTCTGTCCATTTGGTTCAACTATCACATGTTCCTGAAGAGGTAAACTATAATCCAGAGTACACTTGAGGATTGGACTCTGGGAAAGGCATGCATAAACTACTGCAGAGTCTTGAAGGGTTCAACACTGGGCTTGCAGCCTAGATCAGCTTGAGCACAGAGTCCCACTTCTGAGAAGGGGTATCAGACAGACAGTTTATGTCTAGTGAGAGAGTGAAGTGGCCAAAGAAAGGGAAGGGGATTTCCATCACCAATCTGCCTGGGCCACAATTGATCAGGCTGGGGCCAAGGGATATTTTGGGGGGAAGAGATGACGAGGCACACCAAGTGTCATAAACAGATAGTTAAAGGTTAATGTCTCTTTCACCTGTAAAGGGTTAACAAACAGTGAACCTGGAACACCTGACCAGAGGACCAATCAGGAGACAAGATACTTTCAAATCTCGGTGGAGGGAAGTCTTTGTTTGTGTGTTCTTTCTTTGTCCGTGTTCTCTCTGGGTTCTGAGAGGGACCAGACATGTAAGCAGATTCCTCCAATCTTTCTGAAAAAATCTCTTCTGTTCTAACTTTAGTAAGTACCAAGAAAAAGGTGAGTTTAGTCTTTTGATTGTTTTCTGTATTTGCAAATGTGTATTTTGCTGGAAGTATTTTAAATTGTATTTTTGCTGGGGGGAGGCTTCTCTCTAGTGTCTATAAGCTGAAAGACCCTGTAATATACCATCTTAAATTTACAGAGATAATCCTTACTTTTTCTTTCTTTTATTAAAAGTTTTCTTTTTAAAAGATCTGATTGATTTTCCCCTTGTTAAGGCTCAAAGGAAATTGTGTCGGTACTCACCAGGGAATTGGTGGGAGAGAGGAGGGGTAGAGGTGGAATTCCTCTGTGTTTTAAAATTCAAGGAGTTTGAATCACAGTGATCTTCCAGGGTAACCCAGGGAGGGGAAGCCTGGGAGAGACAGCAGTGGGGGAAAGGGTTTACTTTCCTTGTGTCAAGATCCAGGGGATCTGGGTCTTGGGGTCTCCAGGGAAGGTTTTTGGGGAGACCAGAGTGTACCAGGCACTGTAAGTCCTGGTTGGTGGCAGCCTATTAGATCTAAGCTGGTAATTAAGCTTACAGGAGTTCATGCTGGTACCCCATCTTTTGGACTCTACGGTTCAAACTGGGGATTTACACCATGACACGAAGTGTCTTTTAAAGCTTTATTGATAAGATAATAAAATAACAGCAGAGAGTGCTGGGAACGCTCCCTTGTCACTCAGGGGGAAAAAGAAAGCATTAATGCCCCAAGCCCTAATTCACTTTCATACTCATGCACTACCAAGACTAGCCAAGTCTGGGTGTAACATCAGAGGAAATGGGGAGGGAAGGTTGATGGAAGTGCTGTTCTGGGTCCAGGCCATCCAAAGATCTGCTGTGCTCTCCAAGTTGCTTCAGGTCTCAGGAGGGATTTTAAGTCCTGAGATCCTTGCGGTGGGGCTGGGGGTTATTCAGGTGCTCTTTGTACCAGTTCAAACAGGCTTGCTGTTGCCTCCCCAGTTTCCCAAAACATCCCAGCTCCTGAGACTGTTTCCCTTTCTGTTGGCCTTTGTTGTTGCCATTTAATTCGCTCTCACTGTTCTCGCTGTGATCTCTGCAGCTCTGTGTCTCATCTGATCTCACTGTTCATGCAGTTATCTCTGCAGCTCTGCTCAACATAGTTCTTCTCTTCTCACAGCTGGTTGGGGGGGTTGGACTTCATCTCTTTTATCTTGGCAGGGAGCAGCTGTCCTTGGGCTGGAGTTAGCTTCTTATCTTCGGACTGAGCTTGCTAGCTCCAGTGTTGAATTAACCCATTCTATGCTTTCTTCTTTCTCTCCCCCCCTCGGCCTCACACACCTGCAAAGGAAACTTCCACTCCCCACTCACACACCTTTGACCTCCCAAAATGCTTTGTGATGCTTGCAATAGTGTTAGCAATATACAGTGCAGATCTTCCTTCCCAGGGGAATCCCTAAGGGGATGGGGCCATTGAGTTGTGACAGTATCTGGAGCCTACCCATATCTAGGGAACCTTAAAAGCACACAGATCCAGAATGTGAGTCCAAACACAGCAGCCAGGTCAGTGTCCAAAGATGGGAGGAGGGGCAGGAGAGGAGATAGACAAGGGCTATCAAAATGCTGTACTAGTGGACATAGGTACATGAAGTGGTTAAGGCATGACATGCTCCCAAATATCTCCAGTTCCTATACAATCACCTCAGTGAATTCAGGTCAATATCCAGACTAGCTCATAAATAAATGCTTCCCCCAGCAAGAGCTATCTAAAGAGCTCATTCCTGATCCATGGATGCCTTCCCTTCTTTCCAGTCTCAGACACCCCCCCCACCTTTTCTGTAGCCACAGCACTGTAGCCCTGGTTCAACATGAGTAATTAAACATGGGTGAGACCTCATTTCTTGGAAGATAGGATTAGAGAGGAAATAAATCAGCAAGCTTAAAACAGAATGTTTGTGCTCAGATAAGTAAATGGGTCAGTAAACTAAAAGACAAAATGTTTGAGCTAGCTAAGATGTGGGGGACACCGAGTAAACCATTTACTATGAACAAAATAATTATGGACAAGAGAAATCAGGAGCATAAAGATGAGGTAAAGAGTAAAGTTGAACATGGGTAGCACATGAACAGACCATTTTGTACTGGAATTGGCTCCTGCAAAGTAATCAAGCCAATCCCAAAACATGTAACACAATGTATAATGTATATAAAGGAAGGGAGATTCTATGTAACTTTGAATGTATAGTATGCCCTCTACCCACCCCCTGAACTTGAGCATAATCAACTCATGTGTAGTTTGTTGGTATGCCTAAAGAGAAACCTCAGTGATAAGTTCAGAGATGAGCTGTGTTCTTGGAAACGGAGTAAATAATCTCCTGGAGGCTATTGAGTGGTGTCATAAACAGATAGTTAAGGGTTAATGCCTCTTTTATCTGTAAAGGGTTAAGAAGTTCACCTAGCCTAGCTGACACCTGACCAGAGGGACCAATGGGGGGAACAAGATGTTTCAAAAGGAAGGAGAGAAGTTTTCCTTTGTTTAGAGTCTCCGTTTCGGCCGGAGTGTGAAAGATCAAGGAACCAGCCTCTTATCAGAGTAGAAAGTTTTAGAAAGGGATAAATAGGTTTATGTTTATTTTCTTTGTAACTTGTCTTGGTACCATTAAGGGAATTATCAAAATTGGGTATTTCAGGGTTTTTTTTGTGTGTAACTAAATTTGTGCCCAGGGGAACATCCTCTGTGTTTTGAATCTGTTTTCTGTGAGAATAGCTGGTATGCTAATCTCTCCCAGAGGGTTTTCTTTCACCTTTCTTTTCTTTAATTAAAAGCCTTTTTTTCTTAATACCTGATTGATTTTTTCCTCGTTCTTTTTTTTTTGATCCAAAGGGATTGGATCTGGACTCACCAGGGATTGGTGGGGGGGAAGGAGGGAGGATGGTTAATTTCTCCCTGTTTTAAGATCCAAGGGGTTTGGATCTGTGTTCACCAGGGAAATGGTGAAGTCCCTCAAGGCAACCAAGGGAGGGGAAAGTTTTGGGGGTCAGGGAGTGCTCCAGACACTGAAATCCTGGATGATGGCTGTGTTACCAGATCTAAGCTTGTAATTAAGCTTAGAAGTGTCCATGCAGGTCCCCACACCTGTACCCTAAAGTTCAGAGTGGGGAAGGAACCTTGACATGGTGAGCAGCTGTGAGGGATTTTTTAGGAACCAAAATCCAAATATTTTTTTCCTCCTTTGAGATGCTGGGAAGCAGTGAAGAAGAGATACCCTGAGGGCAAACAGATAAATGTTTTTCTAAGAAGGCTATGTTAGAAAGGATTTCCAGCTGGGCTTAGCTAGAGGGTAATTAACAGTTTGCAAGAGACAAGCTATAAACCAGTTTTTCTGGTCTCTTCTCATTCTGAGAATTCCAGTTAAAAGCTGTGGGTTTGGTTTTTTTACCTCACAAACCAAGATAGCTCAGGCAGAGCAGGGAAACATGTCAAGCAAAGAAAAAAAATCATACTACAGGAACTGGAATTAGCCAAACTCCGGGCTGAGGAGAGCCAAAAGGAACATGACAGACAGATGGCCGAGATGAGGCTGCCCACAAAAGAGCTATGGAGGAGAAAGAAAAAGAAGAGATTGCCAAGGAAGCTGCCCACAAAAGAGCTGAGGCTGCCCACAAAAGAGCTATGAAGGAGAAGCAAAAGGAGATGGAGGTGAGAGAAAGAGAAGAGAAAGCCAAAGAGGCTGACCACCGGAGGGCCATGGAGATCCAGAGGGAGGCCCACAAGCAAGCCCTGGAATTGGCAAGGGCTAAGCAGGATGTACAACCCTAACAACACTTTTCCAGGTACTGTTTCCCATCCCAGAAAATTCCCCACCCACAAGGCAGGTGATGATACTGAGGCCGTCTTAGAAAATTTTGAAAGGGCCTGCTATGGGTACAACATCCCTACAGACGAGTACATGATAGAGCTGAGGCCACAGCTCAGTGGACCCTTAGCAGAGGTGGCGGCTGAAATGCCTAAGAAACACATGAACGATTATGATCTTTTTCAAACCAAGGCCAGAATCAGAATGGGGCTAACATCTGAGCATGCCTGTCGGTGATTAAGAGCCCTAAGGTGGAAACCAGATGTGTAATTTACCCAGCACGCCTACTACATTGGAAACAATTGGGATGCCTGGATATCAGAAGCAAGTGCTAACTCTCTGGAAGAGCTGTCCTTCCTAATTCAAATGGAGCAGTTCTTAGAGGGTGTTCCTAAGGAAATAGAAAGGTACATCCTAGATTGGAAGCCCAAAACTGTAACTGAGGTGGGGGAGATTGGAGCCAGATGGGTGGAAGTGGCAGAAAAGAAAAAAACTACTAGCAAGGGGAGCAAATATCAAAGGGGGCAAACCAAAACTAAATCCTATCACCGGAGGCAACCTAAGACCCCACCTACAACCCAAGGAAAGCCCCGGACACCTTATTGTCCCACCTCACCAGTCTCCAGCAAGTCACTTCGACCAAGTGACCAGTCAGCTGGGCAATGTTTTAAATGTAATGAACTGGGACATATAAAGGCCCACTGCCCCAAGAACCCCAACCAATTACAGTTCATTACACTACAATCACACCAAAGATCCCCAGGCACAGATGCCTCTCAAATACCCTTGGAGCAAAGGGAAAACTTGAGAATGGGCGGAAAGAAGGTTATTGCGTGGAGACACATGGGGGCACAAGTGTCAGCTATCCACCAATCCTTAGTGGACCCCAAATCCATCAACCCAGAGGCCCAAGTGACAATTCACCCATTCATGTAAAAATCTGTAAACTTGCCTACAGCTGAGTTGCCTGTCCAGTACAAGGGCTCATCAGGAATGTGGACTTTTGCAGTCTATGACAATTATCCCATCCCCATGGTACTGGGGGAAGACTTGGCCAACCATGTGAAGCTGGCCAAGAGAGTGGGAATGGTCACACACAGCCAGGCCAAGCAAGCTTCCATACCCATCCCTGTTCCTGAGCCGTCCACAAGGGCCTTGTCTGTGTTACCAGAGACCCAGGCAGACATGGTGGAACCAGATCCCCTGCCAACGATTGCAACAGCCATAGTGTATCCAGTCCCAGAACCGGAACTGGAAAAGCAGCCAGCACCAGAACCGTTGCCAGCACTGACTTCAGCACTTGCAAACCCATCTAAATCTCCAACGCCAAAGGGCACCAGCGGGCCTGAACTGGCAGAACCAGTGGACAACCCTACCCAAGAGGCTCAGCCAGAGCCTGAAATATCACATAGTGCACCAGCGCAAAGCGGTTCACAATTGACGAAAGCAACCCCATCACCTACATCGCTTCCAGAGCGACCAAGCCCAAGTCCACAGTCTAAGGAGGAACTGATGTCTCCAGCTTCAAGGGAACAGTTCCAGGCTGAGCAGGAAGCAGATGACAGCCTTCATAAAGCTTGGGTGGCGACAAAGAGCACCCAACCGCCTCTCAGCTCTTCTAACCGATCCCGGTTTGTTGTAGAACAAGGACTTTTATACAAGGAGACTCTTTCTGGTGGACACTAGGAAGACTGGCATCCTAAAAGACAGTTGGTAGCTTCAACTAAGGACCAGGTAAAGCTCTTGAGCTTATCCCACGATCATCCCAATGGTTATTCTGGGGTGAACAGAACCAAGGACAGTTTGGGGAAGTCTTTCCACTGGGAGGGAATGGACAAGGATGTTGCTGATTATGTCTGGTCTTGTGAGGTGTGCCAACGGGTGGGGAAGCCCCAAGACCAGGTCAAAGCCCCTCTCCAGCCACTCCCCATAATTGAGGTCTCATTTCAGTGAGTAGCTGTAGATATTCTGGGTCCTTTCCCAAAAAAGACCCCCAGAGGAAAGCAGTACATACTGACTTTCGTGGACTTTGCTACTCGATGGCCTGAAGCAGTAGCTCTAAGCAACACCAGGGCTAAAACTGTGTGCCAGGCCTTAGCAGACATTTTTGCCAGGGTAGGTTTGCCCTCCGACATCCTTACAGATTCAGGAACTAATTTCCTGGCAGGGACCATGAAAAACCTGTTGGAAGTTCATGGGGTGAATCACTTGGTTGCCAACCCTTACCACCATCAAACCAATGGCCTGGTGGAGAGGTTTAATGGAACTTTGGGGGCCATGATACGTAAATTTGTAAATGAACACTCTAATGATTGGGACCTAGTGTTGCAGCAGTTGCTTTTTGCCTACAGGGCTATACCACATCCCAGTTTAGAGTTTTCACTATTCGAACTTGTGTATGGCCACGAGATTAAGGGGCCATTATAGTTGGTGAAGCAGCAGTGGGAGGGGTTTCTCCAGGAACTAGCATTCTAGACTTTGTAAGCAACCTACAAAGCACCCTCCGACACTCTTTAGCCCTTGCTAAAGGAAACCTAGGGGATGCTCAGAAAGAGCAAAAGGCGTGGTATGATAAATATACCAGAGAGCGTTCCTTCAAAGTAGGGGACCAGGTTATGGTCTGGAAGGCGCTACAGGCCCATAAGATGGAAGCGTCATGGGAACGGCCATTCATGGTCCAAGAGCGCCTGGGAGCTGTTAACTATCTCATAGCATTCCCCACCTCAACCCTAAAGCCTAAAGTGTACCATGTTAATTCTCTAAAGCCCTTTTATTCCAGAGACTTCAAGGTTTGTCAGTTTACAGCCCAGGGAGGAGATGACGCTGAGTGGCCAGAAGGTGTCTACTACGAAGGAAAAAGTGACGGTGGCGTGGAAGAGGTAACCTCTCCACAACCCTGAAATGTCTGCAGCGGCAACAGATCAAGAAGCTGTGCACTAGCTTCGCCCCAGTGTTCTCAGCCACCCCAGGACGGACTGAATGGGCATACCACTCCATTGACATAGGTAATGCTCACCCATTTAGAGCCCCACCCTACCGGGTGTCTCCTCATGTCCAAGCTGCTATAGAACGGGAAATCCAAAACATGCTACAGATGGATATAATCTGCCCCCTAACAGTGCATGTGCCTCTCCCGTGGTTCTAGTTCCCAAACCAGATGGGGAAATACGCTTTTGAGTGGACTACCGTAAGCTAAATGCGGTAACATGTCCCGACAACTATCCAATGCTACGCACCAATGAGCTATTGGAGAAGTTGGGACATGCCCAGTTCATATCTACAATAGACTTAACCAAGGGGTACTGGCAAGTACTGCTAGATGAACTGCCAAGGAACAGTCAGCATTCATCACCCACGCAGGGGTGTATGAATTTAATGTGCTTCCTTTCGGGCTGCGAAGTGCACCCGCCACCTTCCAAAGGCTGGTAGATGGTCTCCTAGCAGGACTGGGAGAATCTGCAGTTGCCTACCTTGATGATGTGGCCATTTTTTCTGATTCATGGGAAGAACACCTGGAGCAGCTGGAAAAAGTCTTTGAGTGCATCAGGCAGGCAGGACTAACTGTTAAGGCCAAAAAGTGTCAAATAGGCCAAAACAGAGTGACTTATCTTGGACACCACATGGGTCAAGGAACGATGAACCCCCTACAGGCCAAAGTGAATACTATCCAAAAGTGGCCTGTCCCAAAGTCAAAGAAACTGGTCCAATCCTTCTTAGGCTTGGCCGGGTATTACAGGCAATTTGTACCACACTACAGCCAAATCGCTGCCCCACTAACAGACCTGACCAGAAAGACACAGCCAAATGCAGTTAAGTGGACTGATGAGTGTCAGAAGGCCTTTACCCAGCTTAAGACGACACTCATGTCTGACCCTGTGTTAATGGCCCCAGACTTTGACAAACCATTCCTCGTAACCACAGATGCATCTGGGCATGGTGTAGGAGCAGTTTTAATGCAGGAAGGACCAGATCAAGAATTTCATCCTGTTGTGTTTCTCAGCAAGAAACTGTCTGAGAAGGAAAGCCACTGGTCAATCAGTGAAAAAGAATGCTACATCATTGTATATGCTCTGGAAAAGCTATGCCCATACATTAGGGACAGCATTTCCAGCTACAGACCAACCATGCTGCGCTAAAGTGTCTTCATACTGCCAAGGGAAACAACAAAAAACTGCTTCGATGGAGTTTAGCTCTCCAAGATTTTGATTTTGAAATTCAACACATTTCAGGAGCTTCTAACAAAGTAGCTGATGCACTCTCCAGTGAAAGTTTCCCGGAGTTAACTGGTTAAATTGTCCTTTGAATGTAAAAGATCTTGTAGTTTTTCATAATTAGTAGTATATGTAAAGGTGTATGTGTTTTATTAACCTGTTTATTCTAAAGTTCTAGGAAGAAATCTCCGCCGGTGTGGTTCCACACTGTCTGAGATTTGGGGGGCATGTCATAAACAGATGGTTAAGGGTTAATCCCTCTTTTACCTGTAAAGGGTTAAAAAGTTCACCTCGCCTAGCTAACACCTGACCAGAGGAACCAATGGGGGAACAAGATGTTTCAAAAGGAAAGAGGAAAGTTTTTCCTTTGTTTAGAGTTTCAGTTTCTGCTGGAGTGAAAAAGATCAAGGAACCAGCCTCTTATCAGAGTAGTAAGTTTTAGAAAGAGATAAATAGATTTATGCTTATTTTCTTTGTAACTTGTCTCGGTATCATTAAGGGAATTATCAAAAATTGGGTATTTGGGTAGTTTTTCCTGTGTAACTAAATTTGTGCCCAAGGGAACATCATCTGTGTTTTGAATCTGTTTTCTGTGAGAGTAGCTGGTATGCTAATCTCTCCCAGAGGGTTTTCTTTCACCTTTCTTTTCTTTAATTAAAAGCCTTTTTTTCTTAATACCTGATTGATTTTTTCCTTGGTTTTTTTTTTGATCCAAAGGGATTGGATCTGGACTCACCAGGGATTAGTGGGGGAAAAGGAGGGAGGATGGTTAATTTCTCCTTGTTTTAAGATCCAGGGGGTTTGGATCTGTGTTCACCAGGGAATTGGTGAAGTCCCTCAAGGGAGGGGAAAGTTTTGGGGGTCAGGGAGCGCTCCAGACACTGAAATTCTAGATGATGGCAGTGTTACCAGATCTAATTTCTCCTTGTTTTAAGATCCAAGGGGTTTGGATCTGTGTTCACCAGGGAATTGGTGAAGTCCCTCAAGGGAGGGGAAAGTTTTGGGGGTCAGGGAGCGCTCCAGACACTGAAATTCTAGATGATGGCAGTGTTACCAGATCTAACCTTGTAATTAAGCTTAGAAGTTTCCATGCAGGTCCCCACACCTGTACTCTAAAGTTCAGAGTGGGGAAGAAACCTTGACACCACCCCAACATAGTTTTGGGTGGTAGGGTCTCAAAGGCTACCCCCACAAGCACTATCTTCACTGAACCACAGAGTGCTTCATCTTCAGCAAGAAGAAAGGCAGAGTTTTTCTGTAACTACTAGTGCCAATAATTCTTGTACCCAGCATAGGTTGTCTAAACAGAATATGCAATGATTGCCATCTTGCTCATGACTAGGGATTGGAATTGGGACTTCCATAGCTAAATCACAAAGCCCAACAGCTTGAGCTAAACAATTAAGTTCCCTATCTTTTACCTGTAGCAGATTCATCTCCTGTGTGGATTAGGTGCACAGGAAGATGTGGAACACACATTGAAAATTGGATTATAAATACAGAACAAAAATATAGGTTATATGTTGGGAATACAGCCATTAACCAATTTCCCTACACCACCACCCACTGTTCTGTAAGTGTGCCTTTACATTTCTGGTGTAAGAAAGTCTGCTTTTACATTTCTGGCAGGATAAAATGGCCTTAGTTCAATGAGAATGCAGAGCTTGGTATTCACAAAATGTACTTTCCTGTTTTGATTAAGAGTTTGTTTAATTCAAAAAAAAATTCCAGTGTGCAGTCTTAAAATATCACTCTGCAGCTGGCTTCATGTGTAGGGACTTCAGGATGGCACTACTGTTTGCTGCTTCAGACGTCTGTCCTACTGTGGTTCAATACCTGATGTCATTGATTTGCTCTTGACGGGAGGCTATGAATGCACAGCGTTCCACTGTACATTATCACTTTGGAAGTGATGGTGGAGAGTAGTGAGTCAAAAGTGTTATCTGGATTCTTTCAATATTGTATATTTTGATAGGCTGAGATTGATCAGCCTGTCTACTGATAAAATAGTAAAAATGTCAGTACTAAAATGATAAACATGACTACATTCTACTAAGGTTATGGTAGTTTAGAATATAGTTATACTGCATAAACTACTGTAGCCAATTAAACACTGAATCTCATTCTTTTGACAATGATTATAATGAGAAAGGGAAATTGTAGAACATGAATCTTTTCTTGTGACAAAGATTATAGCAAGGGTTTAACAGGATACAAAATTAAACCTATTCTTCTAATCTTGATATTGTCATCCGCTGTCCTTTTCAAATGCCATAAGAGAGGTGACTGCTTGGACACTATCAGTCACAAAAATAGAAAACAGATCTACATTTCCTTCAACACGGTGAATCACCATGCAGATATTATACTGTAAGTGATAAATGCTGCTACTTACGCAAATTAATTAACAGGCAAGGAAAAAAAATCAGCCTTTTAATTTAGTAAAGCAAGGAGTAGAGATGAAAAGTGGAGCTTGGCAAAACCAAGAGACTTTGCAAAATTCTTCCCTTTTACATTTAGATGAAAATAATTAATGTAATAGGATCAAAAGGGTAGATGTTCCCTTTGCCTCAGCCTCCCAGTCCTAAGTAGTTTGTTTTTGCTCTGTAACAGTTGCTGTGTGCCACCCTCTTCTCTGTTGCATCTCTGCAGTGACACCTTAAACCTAATCACAATCTTCGCTATCCAAGTTGAAATTCCTGTTTTTTTCTGACGTTTATAAGTACAGCAATTACTGCAGCAAGCAACACAAGTCAATCTGCAAATTAAGGAAACAGAAGAATTTACTAGATGAAGTCTAGTGAATAATATCTGAATAATACACCATGGTATTATATCAGTCTAGAAGGCAAAAGTTCAGCAAATTGAATACCTTAATTGGCATATCAAATGTCTTTTATGTTTCAGTCACAGGCTTTTAAGTTGTGTAATATTGGGAAATGATCATTATTATTAGCTAGATTATTCACATTGTTTTTTGTTTACCATTTGGAGACATTAAAACTGATGAGTTAAGTTTACAAAATATTTTGGTCCAAATTCACCACTGTTTTACTTCTGTTTTATGCCAGGGTAACACCACTTAAATCTATGGAATTTTATCAGTATAACACTGATGTAACAAAATGATAAATCAGACCCATTAAGTCAATGATATGATAAATCATGAACAATCCCGCACTAGAGAGGAAGGATGATCCACTGTTAAGGTGCTAACCTGAGACTTGGGAGATCCTAGGTCAATGTCCTGCTCTACCATACACTTCCCATGTGACTTTGTGTTTCCCTAGGCCTCCGGACCCAATCTGTAAAATGGGGATAACAGTATTTACCTACCTCACTGGGAAGACTCTGAGGCATTGAGATCTATGGCCCCTATTACCATTGTAGATAGATAGAAGGCTACAGAAATTTTAAAATTGTAATTTGAAGATAAAATATAAACAAACAACTTAAAGTGTAAGATTTTTCAACATAAATGAAGAATAGACAATATACATGTTTTTACAGTATTTAAAAGCTGGACTGAAAAGCATTAGTTATCTCTGTGAGTAAACTTTAAGCTTCTAAAGTGAAAAACATTATTATTATCCTGTGCATTTAGTCCTAAAATTTGTGAATAATTCACTAGTGTACCAAGGTCATAATGCCCCAGCACTTTTCCACCTCCATGTCATAAATCATCATTTAATTTTCACTGCACAGACCCAACCAGAATAGATGCAAAACCTGACATTATGAGTGAAAATAAATTATTTCTTAGGTGACAAGCAGGGAAAATATGGATACATTGTTACAGAAAGTGATTCATCCATGTGATTGTACAACGATAAAGACATACATATACGTTTTAAAGATGAGATGTCCTAAAAGTACCTCTTTTTTATGTTTACATGAGTATAAATAACTACTGGCTTTCAGCAATACATCATTTATCTATAAGAGAACAAGCATGTATTGTTAAACAGCAGGGACTAAAAAGAAATTCCAGTCAGAAATGTTATATGTGAGTTACTGATGCATAATTTACAAAATGCCAGGAGTTTGTGCAATTAGGTCTTTACATAAAGTGAATATAGAGAGTTATTCTTGTAACACTGCCTGGCAAAGAGAGAGAAAAATGCTAATGAGATGACTAATCCCTCCCACAAGGGGTTTTGCACTGAATCATGGCATTATTTAAAATTACAAAATTAAAAAACAAACAAAACACTTGAAACTAGTTTGATATATGCAGATGGTCAAAACCTGAAAGTGTTAGGCAGAGCTGGCCTTGACGGCAGGCAATCACAGTGGTTGCCCAGAAGGCCAACTTCCAGAGGCACCAAATCAACATCTGGTGGCGGGGGGAATCGAATCAAGGTTTATTATTTTGTTTACTCAGACATTTCGGGTGTACCAAAAACATTTTCTATTGAATGACAGAACACCTACTGCTGATATTGTCATTAAGCAGTGAAGAAAGGTCTTGCATTCAGGAGAAACGTTTTCACACAAAGTGAATGAGAACTTTCCCTCTTAGCAGGAAATTTCCAAAGGCACAAATAACACACTGACTGTTGGGCCTCCCTGAGAACATGGTATTGCTTAGAACACCACTGAATGGGACTCATGACACAAAATCAAGGAAGAGGGATATTTTCAAAGGTACAAGTGTCAGGAAGATTCCTACTCGCTCTCTTCACTTTCCCCCTCCTTCTACAGTATTTTCTCACATGAACTTGCTCCTCCACAGTACTTCTTCATCCTAGTTTCTCTTGGATATTAGGGCACATTAAGTCCTTAGGCTTCTCTTCCTCAATGGACCGGTCACCTCTCAATTTTAGTGAACTAGAACTCCTGCTCAGATTTCATACTCACTAAATTGCATAAGGGAATGAGCAGCTACAGATCTAGTTAGTGTCTGTGAGATCAGTGGAGGTGCCACTGTGCTGTGTTGCACTTTACTGCTGCATTTCTCTGGTTCACTCCCAGAGGAAGGTAGAAGGTCTCGGTTCTTGCACTGCAAGGCAGCAATATGTTTCCAGCTTTTTTCCCCCTCAACATTTGTTTCTGAAAGGCAAGATATGTTGTAACCACCTGGACCTCTGTATTCAAGAACTGAGTTCCCAGAGGCAGGGCATGAAAGCATTTTCTATCAAGAATGACTGTCTATGCTGTGTGTGAGGAAAGCAAAGGTTTTGCTAGTCTGAGTGGGAAGAAACTGACCAGAGTGGAAAAAAGGCATTTGCTCAAGAACCCTAAATATTTTGTAGTACACAGATTTGAGGCAGCTCTGAAGCTTTGGTGGATCTGGACCTGTTTTAATTATAATACAACCCTAATGTTTGTAAATCCTATCCACTCCCAATTACATATGTGTTGTATCAAGCAGGCAAGGTACTAATAAGCTTCAACAGGACTTTATTTACAGTAGAAACTCCTTTACCAAGCTGCTGCTACACACTCTGTAACTTTCACTCAGCCTTCTCAAGTCCTCCCCCATCCTTCCTGTTTCCTGTCCTTTCAGACTCCCAGCAGCCAGTGCTCCCAGTTCTAATAATTACAAGCACATCTAAACACCACAATATGTCACATCACATACCAATATGATGCAGGAACACAGCCTATTTTAGCAAAATGGACATGGAGCAAAGGTCCTTGCTGTTTTTCAGGTACTGGTGGGGAAATGTAATATCTATCTATCTAGATATAGATGATACAGATATACATATAGATAGATATAAATTCTACTGGACAATAAAAAGAGAGTAAATGATAGACTGTCTCAGCTTGGAAGAGGCATTTGATCTTTTCTAGACAAAATTCTGTTTTTTTAATATAACTATTTAAAGCCAAGGAATTAGGAAGAAATGCCTCTACCTTCACATGCTAGATACTGCATTATAGATTCAAACACGTTTCTCTACTTTTTCAGGGCCAATTCTGATTGTGTTGCAGCAAGGGTTGAAAGGAAAGAGACAGTTTATGAATGGGTTCTGCTACGTTAAGGTCCCTGGCCTTTGACATCAATGAGATCTTCTCCCTCAGTCTTCCTTTCCAATCCAACCTCCTAGTGCCAAGCCCTGCTGCTGTTCAGGAATGAACTGTGAAACCTTAGAAGACTGCAGGTCTGAAGTCAGGTCTGATTCCTCACAGCCTTGCACTTTGTTTAGTGATTTAAAGTAGGGCAAAGAGAGTATAAGTGTAAAAAAAATATTAAGGAGTATTGTACACCTTTTGCACCACAGGTATAAATAACTATACAAAGTGCTAAACATTAGAGAAACAAGACCTTGGTTTTAAATGACAGAATGTAACAGCCTGTCTACATGGTGACTTAGAGCATGTCTTCACTGCCCCACAGTTTGAACCGAGAGGGGAGTGAATAGCAGTGTGCACCAAATTGCTGTGTTGTAATTCCCCTGTGTAGACTCTGCAAGCACAAACATCAAGATCCCAAGTTCACACTAATGCAGTCCTATTCTGAAGAGAGTGTATATATACAGCATATCAACTTGCCATGCATTAAGTGGCTATGTGGATTCTGGCACTCTGCAGTAAAGTCTTGTGCTGTGAGCTTTAACATAGTGGCAAGCTGATGTGCTGTAGATTTACATCCTAGCTTGCTGCATGCTAAGTCTCCAGGTAGACATACCCTAAGTGTGCTAATATTGTTTCTATCAGGCAGCTATGGGTATAAAAGGCATATCTGAATATCATCACATTGACTTTATTTTCTTAACAATCGTCAACAGTATAAGCAAACAGCATTCAAATTATGATCTTTAATCTCTCCATAATGTGTTAGCCTACTTTTATATTTTTATAGGAAAGAGTAATAATTCTGCAGAGAAAAAAGCAATTCAATTAAGGATAAACCTAATTGCCAGCATCTCTGTGTAAGAAATGGTAAATAACCATTAATTCTGATAAGAACGCTAAAGTTACAGTACAGTTGCTTAATCAAAAGTATGTGTTCTATTTACAGTACATTGTCTGTTACAGCTGTCCCCCTGCTGCATTCCTTTTTCCCCTCTCCTTTCTGTTTGTCCTGTGTGGCTGCCCCTCCCGGCCATTGTGCTAACTAAAGTCACAGCCCTATTCATAGGAATGGCTTGTACAGACTAACTGAAGCCATTGCTCTGCCTAGGAAGGGGGCTTCTTGCTTCTTTGTTTGGCTCCTTTGTTCAGACCCGGGCTCGGTGTGGGGAGTGCTGCCCAGAAATGCAAGACCTGGAGTGGCCAACTAATTAAGCATATGAGTCATACCTGTGGCTCAGAACATGCCCAGGCATGCCTATGCTTACCTGCAGCCTTTCCCTGCCTTCTCTCCTCCCCTGTATCAAGAGGAGCCAATCAAAAGTACTGGTGGGAAACTGCCTGAGTTTGCCTTTAAAGCTGGACATTTTCTGATCAGACCTCGAAGAAGGTCCATGCTTTGCCACCTGGTCTGATCAGCTAGGGGTCTTCGGGGGGGCCCTCTCCCTGCTCTCATTTGTTTTTGAGTGTACCCTCATTTTTAAACTCCCCTCCTACGAACAACAAATCTGTGTCTGGAGATCTCCTGATTATTGTAAGCGAATTGAGTCCTCTCTCCATCCTCCGATGCTACTGCTGTTCCTGCCTCTGTGCTTGCTGCTGTCCTGGGGATTGATAAGAACTCCCTCTTGCAGACTCCCTCTGTCCTAGTTGCTGGCCTTGTTTCCCGAGCAGACAGACCCAAGCTAACTCCTTGGTCTGTATCTGTAATCTGTTTCTTGCTCCGCAGCGCCTTTGCTGCTAAAAATAAGCCTGTGCCGCTACTAAGCTGTGCCTTCCTGGACTGTATCCTGGGCCGCTGGCTTGCAGCTGCCCCACTGCTGCAGCCACCCCCCCACATCCCCCGGGGCTATACCCTGGGCACACACCACTGTGCCCTCTGGAACTGTTCCCCCTCCCGATCAAAGAATCGGCATAGTGTAAGGTGCACCTATTAAAATCAGGTTCTTAGTCTAGATAAGTTGTAATTTCATTTTGCATAGCTGTGGTTAAGTTAGGTTTAAAGACTTGTTTGTATTGTGCTCTGTAAGTTAGGTTTAAAAAAGAATTGTTGCATTGTGTTCTGTTACTTGCTAATTTGTGTAGTCTTGGTTAAGTTAGATCATAAATAAGATTTTGCTGTGTTCTATATCATTGTGGTTAAGTCTGTCTTCCCGCTGCCCTAACCCCCCACCCCATGCTTGCCCGTGTCCCCCCCCGAGCTCCCCAGTCACTCGTTGCAGTCTTTCTGCTGTTTAAACTTGCAGCTTGTCTGCTGTCTGTGTCTCCCTGAGTTTAAATCTCCCTCCGCAGTGCCTCTGCCTTTGGTCTCTGCTCCACCACGTGCTCCTCTTCCCCCATCCCCCAACCTCATTCCTCTACTACTGCTTTTCTCTCTCTCTCTCTCTTTTAATCCCTTCCCCCACGTGTTCACCCTGCTCCTGCTGCTACCAAACCTCAATTGTATTACTGAAGTCTAGCATAAAACCCCATTGGTTACCCTTTTTCTCTCTGATACACCTCACATTTTACATTTACACCACTGTGACACATTTTTACCTAGAGTTGTTGGTTATTTAACACATTTTACCCATAACTGTTAGTTGGTTATATGCTGCTGTGACACACCCTTTACATAGAAATGGTTAGCTACCTGTTACACTTACACTTCAGTGTTAATTGGTTACCAACTGTATTGTACCCCACTGTATTGTACCCCACTATTGAACCCCCCTATACTTTTTACTAAAAGAAACCCCTCCCCAATTGTCTACCTTAACAAACCCCATACCCCTCACTATTGAATTTTCCCTGGTTTTGCATTTTCTTAATAAAGTTTATTTTGCACCCACCAGTGCAGTAGTTGTCCCCCAAGACCCCCTACCTGCTGGCAGGGTCATGCATTATCATTATGGTGCTCTTGAAGTACGAACCAATTTTGCTGTTCTTATTCAGAGACCTTACTATGCAAGCAGTCTTACTGGTTTCCATGGAACTATTTCTGGAGTAAGAGTCTACTTTCTCATGTTGAATAAAGGGGGCGTTATACTAGGAACATTTTACTTAACTCCTATGTTCCGTATGGAAAGGCTATAAAGCTATTTAAAGGTGCTGGATTTTACTCTGATGCAATAAATGATCACATATAATATTGGTGACTTTTATGTATTGCTTTATTTGACTTTCATCAAACACAGATGACATTTATTCAATATTTGGACAAATACTATCCTAAGGCATTCAGTACACACATAGAATGAGATGATCTTGGTTTTCTGGCCAGCATTTTTTCCCTTGTGAAATGCCACCACAATGCAGATATACATAGATATATAAAATAAGCCTTTTGCTTGTATAAAATAGCTGTAAAGTTTGACTTGGACATTTAGGATCTGATCCAGCAAAGCACATAAGCATGTGAATAGTCCCTGTGACTACTCATATACTTAAATGTTAAGCATGTGCTTAAATGCTTTGTTGGTTTAATACCATACAGTACAAGCAGTTTAGAGGAATGCTCATCTTATGTAAAATGAGTCCTCTCCAATTTTTCAACATCTATTTTAAAATGAGGACACCGGAACTGGAATCAGTATTCTAGTATCGGTCTAACCAATGCTGTAGATAGAGGTAAAATCCTTATTTCAGTGTTAATTTAAAATTGATTTTAGAGGAGGTTTTAAGATGAAAATATTAAAGGATTTTTAAAATAAACATACTTGTTTTAGAAACTCCATTTTTTGAAGTTTATCAAGTTTGATATGCCATCTGGATGATAAATCACAGTCATTTATTTTGACATAATCTAGAATTAATAACAAGTGCTTTCAAAGATATCACCACATGAAAAGTTATTAAAATGGAAACTGTTATAATATTTATGTAATATTTACTGTGATGTCATACTTATATGCCTGACAAGATGATTTTGCATATCACAGAAGTGTAACCATGACAGACTGACACAATAAAATTATTTAGAGATTTTTAAATTTAAAGCACTTCACAAACAGTGAATTAATGAATATCCAGAATGCCCTGGTCAGATAGGTAGTTAAATATTAGCCCCATTTTGCAGACTGAAAAAAATAAGGCAAAGAGGCTAAGGGCTAGAATCTGGCTGGCTTTGATATACTGCACAGTTTCAGGGAAGGTATTAAGAAGTCTTATTCTCCATTCCCTGAGCACCAGGAAGTTTTGAGAGACTTTCTACCTTTAAGGCAAAATGGCTTTGGCTGTCTTCACAGCTCTATACAGAATCTCAGTTCATGGCTATGACTGAAAAGCCACAATCTAGTGCTAAGTGAGTTGTCCAAACCTAAAAACAGATTCAGGGACAGATTTTAGACTGGAAGTAAGAATATAATCCTTGTCTTCCTATCCTGTGCTCAGGCAACTAAGCCATTTTGTAAGGAGTACAAACGTTATAGCTTTTCAAACTGTGTATGGTCTGATCAAAGAATTCCAATATCCTGAACAATGTTAGTTAGTCTCATTGATTTTTCCCATGAAAGGATCTGTTAGTGGTGAATACTTTGAAAAAAAAATCTATACAGCATTGCACATATACTAATTTCCATGTACTTTTTGTCAAAATCATTCACCATCTTGTTTTCCCATAAATGTCTAATAAAACAGTGAGGTAGCTTTTATCTATATGAAAGGGTAAGGGCCTGATCCTGTAAGCACTTACTCATATGAGCAGCTCTACTTTTGTGAGCAGTGCCACTGCAATCACATTACTCACATATACGTATGAATGGTTTAAAGCTGTGGCAGTTATTCCCTTCAAGAAGGAGATTTCTGAAACCATAACTAGGTTTGGGGGTCACACAAAGTTAGAAAACCAAGAAGAGGAAAAAAAACCCTACATGCTTAACAGCACTTTGAAAATTTAAATGCTGCCAAGATATTTTACAGCCAGCATCAATGAATACAGTTTATAGAAAAATGAATCTTTGTCTTTTTTGATTTAACAAAAGATTATTATGATTTATAATTGCTGCGATAATTGGACTGATCCAGAAAATCAATGTTCAAGGTATATTTATAGCTATTAACAGCATCTTCATCATGTACCTTGAAAATCTTTATTAACCTTAAATATCTTTCACACTTTAATGTGAAATTCATGTTAAATGCATCTTAAGATCAAGGTGACTTTTACAACAAGTTTTGTCTACGCATGCATTACAATATACACATGGTCATCAGTGCTTTGAGTGACAGACTGAAATCTAATCTTGCATTTCATTTGCAGAGGCAGTTTCACAATGGCTCTGACATTGATCATCTGCTCATTTGATTTGTTAACCTTATCAAACTGATTGTAAAGAAAAATTACTGAATACTTGCAACAGAGTATAGAAGAATGTGCAGTATACATTTTACATCTTTTTTATTATAAGCATCTCTTTCAACCAGTTTTTTAGACTGGAAAATCCAGTGAAGTTATTTTTTTATGAATTTTGTTAGGTGAGCAAGTTTCAAGATTGTGGCGCTCCAGAATTGACATCATTGGTGAAAGGGGAATGGATCGTGAACCACCAAATTTAGGATATGGCTTCAATAACTAACATATATCATTACAGACATGAAATAATCATATCCCTGCATCTATCACAGCCAGTGTCTGTCAGCCTGTTCACTGTATAATAAATCTTATCCCTCTGGTGACATTTTATGGAAAAAAATGTATTTTCAAAATCCAAAAATTAAGTTAACATGTAATAATCAGAATTAATTTCTGAGACAGAAATTGTTTGGATGTATATTTACGAAAGTCCTAGGTAAATGAGTTTGATGGTCTCAGTTGAGTTGCCAGCAGATGAATGCCCATACTACAAAGTCCATGAGCACAAATGGAATGAAGTTTCAGCCTCAGCGGAAAGGCTGAAGACTCAATAGGCCTCCTCACCATATTATCTGAGCATCTCACTGTCTCTGATAGATTTTATCTTCACAACACTCATGTGAAGTAGGGAAGTACTACCCCATTTTACAGTTGGGAAACTGATGCACACAGTAGATTAAATGGCTGTGGTCACAGAAGTGCTGAACATGGGTGTCCTTTGTCTAAGCCCAGTGCCCTATCCACTAGACCATCCTCCCTCCCTTCCTCTATTGGTCTCTCTAGGTCAGGCCTGAAGCACATTAGTGGGACAATTTGGGGAATCTCCAAATAAACTAAGTGTTTCCTTTCATTCATTTCTTTTTGTATGAATTGCTAATTTAGCTTTTTTTACAACATACAAAAATGGCCACAGTATAAAATAAGAAACACTATTCTTTCTAGTTATTTTTATGCTGCTGCCTTTCCCTACTCTGGCCAGCACTCAAGGTTGGAGTGCAAACATACTGTGAGAAAAACAAGAAACTATTTTTTGACCTCTGAAGGGAGGAAGTGCCAAAATCTCCTGGGATAACCAGGCTTCATAAAATTTCTTATTTTGTTTAGCAGACTCAAAAAGTTGGGATAGTGTGGATAAGAATCTGAAATTTTTGGAGCTTTACATTAGTAACACTTTAAGGATAAATTGGGCCTTTGCTCACTGCCCTGAATAACAGGATGCTCTTAGCTACATCACCATAGAAGCAGTTCAAGGACAGAACTGTGCCTCAGAGTTACAATTCTATCCCTTCCTCCCTCTTCCTGTCCTTGCTCCCAGAAGAAAGAAATCTGTGACACCCCTTGACAGGGTGGAGATTACTTCTGCTCCCTCACTTTCCCCCTGAGCTAGCTCAGTTCTCCTGGTGAGGATGGGTGTGTAGTCAGGGATCTGCCCACTTCCTGTCCACCTGTTTATGGGGAGGAATACCAGGTATGCAACCTCTACGCCCTTTGCCTCCTCTCTGTGCATGAGCCTATGCAGGGAGTGTGCGTCTAACTCCCTTACTCCTCTGCACAGGTATGTTAGAGACAGATAGGGTTTGACATTTGTTGTGTAATGTGCTAAGCTCTATGTACATCATCTACTGTGTGTTTCCCCAACCCAATATTTATCTCCCTCCATATTTATTATTTAAATACAGGATAACATTTCCAGAAATCATATATTAAAATATTACCTTTCAAACATTAATAAATATTCATTAATACATATGATAATAAATGACAGAAATTATCTATTTAATACCGTATTGTCCTCTGAAAAGAGTCTCACACCAAGAGATGTAACTTTAAAAAGGCCCTGTGACAATGGTTTTGATAATCCTGTCTGATTACTTAGAAAAGAGGTTTAACACTTAATTAAATGGACATACTGTCTGTGTCAAGTTCCTCAGAGACTTCATCCTAATTACCAGTAGCAACAAACAAATCATTTAAAAATATAATTAGAATTTACAGTAGTTACTAACCATAGCTTTTACAGTTAATTAAAAATATAATACATAGTACACATAATTTCTAGTGAGAAATGATTAAATGCAACTAGAAGACTCCTTGTGGAACTGCACAAAAGGGTAAAGATAGTGGCTATGGGAAAGGCCATCCTAATGATTGCTACAGTATCTATGTCTGCTTCTCAGTGGTACCCTATCCCTCTAAGAAAATGGAGAGGTGTATTAGGACAAAAACAAAAAGAAGGAAAACATGTTTTATTATATGAATATGGTATTTTATTCTTCCCTCTCTCCTGCATTACTTAAATTACCAGTAAATTAAAAAAAAAATGAAGGGGCAAGTGGGGGAACCAATGTACAAAGTCATATAGACAGTCTCATGGCTTCTTAAACCACGCAATTATCCCATCCCCTAACTACAACTGTTCTATTTCAGTGCATATAATTACTTTCATGAGTAGCATTGATCAGAATTGCTCAGTGAAAAGAATGCTGTATTCAATCATATTTATGAAAAAACATAAATTCCACTTTATGATTTTTTCTAGCAAAATTCTATTTTTAAAATAGTCTTAAAAGTACTATTTTTGAGCGCCACTATTTATAAACCACATGGTGATTCTGATTATTTATAATGACACCTTTTACTTGGCTTCATATACTTTCAGACAAATACAACTACCTATTTCTGTGATCACTAATACTTAAACTATTTTTCACTGCTTATTTATTATTTGTCAGTTGTCAGCCTGGCAAGAGACAACAGTTTGAAAACAGTGACCTTCAAGGTTACAGGTAAAACCTTGGGAATATCTTTCCTGTAGCAAATTAGAATCAAATACATCTAAGCTTTCTAAAGTTTTGTTTTTTAAAGGCAACATTAAAAGCCTACAGCCTGTTTCATGGCAGGTAAACTTGTTAGAACATGTGCAGGCTAACATAAGGCCTAGCCTTTATCTATCTAATCTGCGATGAATACAACAGGTCACCATCTGGCATTCATGTATATCCATAAGTAAAAGACATCTCAATACTTCAATTATTTCAAACTTAGCTGTAACTTACCATTTTGTTTCCAGATATAGAGGGTATCAGACTTAATGTTGTCTTGTCTTTCCAGGATTCATGACAAATTAACTGTTTTTGTTCTGAATTTCAGATGCAGACAGTCAGGCAGGGAGAGCTCCTCTGTTGCTAGGGAAACCTGATGCTGAGGGTTTAGTGACAACATCAGATGGTATTATACCGAAGAGACTCAGTATGAGAGACAAGGGAATCTGCTGATGAGAAATAAGAATTAATTCAAACTATTAATAATCCATTGTAGCATGCTCAAACTAGAAGAGGTGTAGATAAAAAATCATTTCCTTCCCCAAAATAATATTATTGTAATATTATTGTAAATAGTTCCAAGAAATATATTTATGGTAGTGAAACCTGTGTAAGTGAAACAATCTCCCTGAGAGATGTGGAGACAAATAACTGATCTTTCTGAGGCTTTATTTGTTATGTAAAGTTTATAAAATTAGCATTCACTATTGTGTTCTTTTTGCCTGGAAGACACCTCTCAATTCTTACTTTCTCAAAACACTGACAATTTTCAGTGTCTAATATAAAGAAACGTAATTATTGTACCTCTTCATGTTCAAGTACATTAGCTCTGGTTACAAAGGAACTTAAGCTGAGAAGTTTGGATCCAGATCCCATTCTGGATTTCCCAATTTTGGAAATGTTCAGATCCAGAGTTTTATTTCAGACCCATATGTCTATTTGTAGTTTTTATGTTCTAATATGAACTTATTAATTATCTTGTATTTACAATACAGTAGTCCTGAACATAGTAGGTAAGAACTGAAGTCTGAAAACTACAATCAGTGGAGGGGAGGGAAGACAGAGTGGGGTTGTATACCAGAGAAGGAGAAAATGCAGAACATGTATACATATGTCTGGTTTCAGTAAAGAAACTTTGAAGTAATCACTTTACTCATCATCCAAAGTTTTCTTCTTTTCTCTAGATTGCATTTGACCTGTTGATCACTGATTTCACTATTGTGCTATAGTCAGACAAATGTAAGCCGCACAACTGTTAATTGAAAATGAAAGAGTGGTATATAAGGGAAGGCTGACTTGTTTTGTCACTCAAGTTGGAGTTCTATAAAACTCAGTTAATAGAGGAGTTAACAGGAATACACAGTAATACTATATTATTTTTTAATATAGAGCCTTTCATCCCAAAGGGTTTTACAGCTACTTTACATAAATATCACTGAAACTCAGCTACTTCTGAGGTATACTGCACTACAATTGAAGGATGGAAAATGCTGCCCACGTTCTAAGCGGCAAACCCTCAGTCCCATGAAAAATGCTATGAGGAATATTCTTTCCAGATAAAGCTTGGAACTTTTATAAGAACATAAAAACGATCATAATGGGTCAGACAATAGTCCATCTAGTCCAGTATCCTGTCTTCCAACACTGGCCAGTTCCAGAAGCTTCAAAGCGAACAAACAGAACAAGGCAATTACTGAGTACTACATCCCGTGCCTCTCAGTCCTAGCTTCTGGCGGTCAGAGGGTTAGGGACATCCAGAGCATGGGGCTGTGTCCCTGACCATCTTGGCCAACAGGCATTGATGGACCTATCCTCCATGAGTTTTTCCTAATTCTCTTTTGAAACCATTGTAATTTTGACTTTCACAACATCTCTTGGAAACAAGTGCAAGAGGCTGACTATGTGTTGTGTGAAGGAATACTTCCTTAACTTAGTTTTACACCTGCTACCTATTAATTTCATCAGATGACCCCAAGTTCTTGTGTTATATGAAAGGGTAAATACTTTTTTCATTCACATTCTCCAAAGTATTTGTGATTTTATAGACCTCTATCATATCCCCCCTTAGTCATCTCTTATCTAGCAGCAGTCTTTTTAATCTCTCTCGATATGGAAGCTGTTTCATTCCCCTAATCATTTTAAGTGTTTTAACCAAAAGACCCCTGTGATGTTATAGGGATCACCTAGATGTTAAGGGGTTCTGTCAGCACCTGCCCTGTAACCTTGGGGGCCTTTGTGCTGTGCAGTTATGTTTCAGATCCCTGACACCAGCATCTAGCCCACAAGCATAAGGTCTCATGCTGGTTCTCACCATACCAGTTACTCTTTGCAGGGTGACACCAACAGCCCTTCCAGTCCCAAGTCTCTCAAATACATCTTCCCCAATCTTTAACTACCAGACCTTGATTCTTCCTCTCTGGTTCATCACCCCCAAAGGTGTGAAAGCAGACCCTCAGTTACCAGCTTATTTTGGCATATACATGCCACACAATTTGTGCACCAGAGTCCTGCTTGTAGTCAAAGAAACGAAAAAACCCAAAAAAGTTATTTAACAGAAAAAATATAGATTCAAAGATAAAACAATAAGAAAAGGCAATCATACACAAGTTACACAGAACATAAACATAAAGACAAGTTCAGACTTCATGCTTTCATGTTAGATAAAATCCCTTTTTTGTAATAAGACTTACCTATTTCCTTAAAACAGTTACCCAATATACCCCCTACCAAGAGAAGAGACCCAGCGTTCATGGATCTCCCATGTCAAGGCTGTTCCCCAATTTCTGGATAAAAAAACAAATAGACCCAAGGCTGCTTTTAGAAGGCTTTTTCCTTCCCCCTCCTCCTTTGACTGTGGAGACTAATGATTAGTCAGAGTGGGGAAACACTTTCCTGACTTGGAAGATGGAATGTTCTTTTCCGTTTTGATTTGTCTCAATATGTTTTCATTAGCTCTAATGGTCCATCATTGTATTTTCTTGTGCTGGAAAATGAACAATTACTGAAGTCGGCTTTGTGCAAACATCTGACTTGGAAGGTACCCTTACCTGCTTGATTGCTCACCACCTTGCTGTGAGGTAGAGTTCAAGTTTGCAGCACAGATTATGAGTGCAGTTTTCTGTATACACTGAGATGCATACATTCATAAGCACAGTATATATATATATCATGACCAACAAATTCAGAACACTACAAGCCTTCCTAAAAGACCCCATTCAAATATATTTTATAATACAGTAACACTGTTTGCAATGTTAGTTTAACTGTAAATTTTGGTTCTTTAAACCTTCAGTTCTCTCACTGGAGTGTCTGGGCCCTGATTGTCAGAACCCCAAAGTAATTGATTTCTCTGCATTTGAAGGTTAAATACTTGGATTTAAGCCTGTGGACCCAGTGTGCATAGGTGTTGTAAACTTGAAAATAAGATCATCAGTGGACCTCTCCAACAACACCAATGGGAATCTGACTGTGTATCAATACTGATTCCCAGTAACGCACTTCCCTGATCCTTTATGAACACAAAATACTGGGTGAAAGTCAGATGAAGAAATACCTTATGATCTGTGAGTATTCACATTTTAAGATCTTAAGGGACATTTTAGAAAGCCTTCCTGAAGCAGTATGTCCTGGGCAATCCACTGCTAAATAAAATATGGAAAAAAAAGCATTCTCACAATGTTAACAGAAAATATTGCAAATATATTCTGCCTTTCTACTTCAGTGAACTGCAGAATCGCTGATGCTTGAATAGGTTCATGTAGCATATCTTAAGCAGTAAAATGGAAGTTGAATTTGAAACTGTTTGGGAAGCCCTTTTGAATAAGGAAAAATGTCAGCATAGTCTGTCTAGTAAAGCAGATAATGTGGTTTCTTTCATGAGGCCAATATAGGAACAAATAGAGGTATTTGATAGTCCTGTCACAAAATTCCAAGTCTACCTTTTCAAATGCAGTTTGTTAAGTCTACAACTAGACTAGTTAGACTAGATGACTCTTGTGGTCCCTTCTAACCCTATTATTCTGTAATAGAAAAACTTCTGAACATTTTGATATGTAAGTATCTAAAATTTCAGGTGATTACCCTATACAAGGATACATCTGGATGCAGAGAAAGCTTATGTTATCTAGAGTGTAAATGTGGACATTGAAATATGAATTGTATCCTGTGCTGCAAAAGGGAGTCAGGGGAGGACTAGACAAAGAACATATCGGAGATAGCATTACATGCTAGCAAAACATTCTTGGAATGTTATAAAAGCAGCAAAGAATCCTGTGGCACCTTATAGACTAACAGATGTTTTGGAGCATGAGCTTTCGTGGGTGAATACTCACTTCGTCAGATGCATCTGACGAAGTCGGTATTCGCCCACGAAAGCTCATGCTCCAAAACGTCTGTTAGTCTGTAAGGTGCCACAGGATTCTTTGCTGCTTTTACAGATCCAGACTAACATGGCTACCCCTCTGATACTTGGAATGTTATGTAATTTCTCCAGATTGGTGCAAAATATATCTATTTTGTTGGAACTCTTCCTTTTAGAACAGAACATGGGAGGAATTTTATCACACAATGAAAATTACATTGATATTTTTTATGTTTTCTTTTGAACTTGTTTTTGAATGAAATCTTTTAGTAAAAGTATAGTCTTGTACCTGCTGTGTTCCTGAGGTTCAGTATTAGAAACAAGCCATTAATTATAATCATCTGTGCCACATGGCAGATGGTTATAATTAATGGCTTGTTTCTAATACTGAACCTCAGGAACACAGCAGGTGCTACCTCCAGTACAAAAGCCATTTATTCTGTTATCTCCTTCAGCAAGAATCTGAAAAGCCTGATTAGAACATAAGAAATGCCTTACTGGATGAGACTGCTATTCCTTTTTCTTTCTCTAACTGTGGCTAATACCAGGTGCATCAGAGGAATGTGCAAGGAACCACACAGGAAATAACCATTCTATAAGGAAAGTTTCTTCCTAATCCCTCTCAGTTAATGACTGGTTATGGCATTGAAGCATGAGGGTTTATAACTCTGCCTTTCCCCTATCTATTGAAACTGTGGATATTCCTACTATTAGTATAAATAGTTTTTTTAACAAAAATTCTAATAAGCTCTGGGCCTCAATGCTATCTGGTGGCAATGAGTTCCTCAGGTTAAGTGTGTGTTGTGTAAAATGTATTTTGTTTCACCCAACTTTAAATGTGTCGTAGTGTTCTTTACCTATTCTTTTCATTTCCAAGCTGCAATGAATGTTTGAGGAATTGATATATTTTTTACCTACTCTCATAGTGACACAGTACTCTAATTTTGGAGGGAAATATCAGCAATTGGAAGCCAGATCCTCCCAACTATGTGTCTTTTGCAGACCCTTGCTAAGCCTGTTTTATTCATCTCCCTTTTTGGGTGATTCACATAGGATACAATTTACCAACTCCAGGAGTTATTCCATTAGCTCATTCTTTTGGCTCCAAGTTCAATTACTAATGACAAGCCATTACAGATATTTGTTACACCATAGCCAGTCCAAAAGTTCTCCTCTGCCTCTCAGCTCTACAGCCTGCCCATTTGAGACTTAAAAAGGATTTTTCCTCTCCTTTATTTTTTTCCAGAGACACGCTAGACCATACATGAAATTTAATTTAATTTTATCCTTAACCAACATAAAAATGTAAAATAATGACCAACAATAAAAGCTTAGAACTCTGCCTCACCAGAACATAAAAGCTGGCAAGATTTCAGGAACACATTATTGGAAGAAGGATGGGAGTACCTATCAGAACTGCACACAAAATTACATGTTGGTAACAACTTACGGCAGTTGCAGATCTTTACCTATACAGATATTACTTCAACTTATCATTACACATGGGTATTAAAAATACTCATGACCACACACCAGGCATCTCCTCTTTTTTCTATTACAAATTAGCATATCCACAACTCAGCTCTCAGACAATTTATGCAGCATAATGGATAGCATGTTTAAACTTTTATTTTCCAAGAATCTCAGGACCCAATCATTTGGTATCAACAGGAGCACTTATCACCATAGGGAAAAAAATGTTTCTATTAAGCTTAGTGAAAACAAAATTATTTTATATTACTGATATCTACAAATCTGTGTTTCTAAAATATAAACCTGGATTTCCCTCATTAAAAAAACACAACATACACTTTTGAAGTAGATGACCTTCTGAGCAATAACTGACAAGGAAATATTTGAAAGACAGATACCTAAAATGAACTCTCTCATTAAATAAGAAATAGGCTTCTCTTCCATTTTCATACTACTCTTCCTTATACTCTATGTAAGAAGCACTTGTGATTGCTGTTTGTACAAAAATAATGGTAAATATAATATAGGGAATTTTCCCTAAAGGAAAGAGAGTCCTCCCTCCTTCTCTCTAACCCTGGAGTCCATCTTATGGAAATAGTAAGACTGGCAACATCTGGTCAGTTTACACATTCCACAACCTTTTCTGAGGCAGAATAACATATTGTATGTGAAGCACTTCTGAGCTAGTAAAGCCCTGGTGCCTGAATGATTTAAAAAAAACTCTAGCAAGAATCAGCAGAGCAAGTGTCAGACCACAGAGGGTATGTCTCCACTCCAATAAAACACCTGTGGCTGACCTGTGTCAGCTGACTCAGGCTAGCAAGGCTCAGGCGGTGGAGCTATAAAATTGCAGTGGAGTGAAGACATTCAGGCATGGTTGGAGTTTTGACTTTGTAACCCTCCTGCTGCACAGTGTCCCAAAGCCCAGGCTGCAACAGAAGCCTGAAGGAGTACACTAAACTTTTATAACCCTAGGAGCCTGAGGTTCAGAGACTGGGAGCTGTGGTTAAGGGGCATGAGGGACAGGAGTACACAGCTAGCTAGCTTGGAAGTCCATGCTGTTTCAAGGTTTGTTATAAATATAATAAGTGAATTGTTAGAAAGGTATAAATGCACCTATCATAAACCTGGTCCCAGATTTGGACCTTAGCGTCCAAAATATGGGGGTTAGCATGAAAACCCCCAAGCTTAGTTACCAGCTTGGACCTGGCAAAGCTGCCACCACCCAAAAAATTAGAGTGTTTTGGGGCACTCTGGTCCCCCCAAAAACCTTCCCTGGGGACCCCAAGACCCAAATCCCTTGAGTCTCACAACAAAGGGAAATAAACCTTTTCCCTTCCCCCCTCCAGGTGTTCCTGGAGAGATACACAGAAGCAAACTCCGTGAATCTAAACAGAGGGAGTCCACCCTCTCTATTTCCAGTCCTGGAAACACAAGCACTTCCCTCTTCACCCAGGGGGAATGCAAAGTCAGGCTAGTAAATCTAACACACACAGATTTCCCCCTGACTTCTTCCTCCCACCAATTCCCTGGTGAGCACAGACTTAATTTCCTGGAGTCCCCGACTAAAAAAAAAACTCCAACAGGTCTTAAAAAGAAAGCTTTATATAAAAAGAAAGAAAAAATACATAAAAATGGTCTCTCTGTATTAAGGTGACAAATACAGGGTCATTTGCTTAAAAAAATATTGAATAAACAGCCTTATTCAAAAAGAATACAATTCAAAGCACTCCAGCAACTATAGACATGTAAATACAAAAGAAAAAAACAATAACCCCTATTGTTTTTATGATCTCTTTACTTACAACTTGGAAACAGAAGATTAGAAAGCAGGAAATAGAAATCCCCTCATAGCCGAGAGAGAGTCAGGCAGAAGACCAAAGAACAAAGGACTCCCACACAAAGTTCCCTCCACCCAGATTTGAAAAAGTCTTGTTTCCTGATTGGTCCTCTGGTCAGGTGGTTGAGATTACTTCTTTCCAGGTGAAAGAGACGTTAACCCTTAGCTATCTGTTTATGACACGCCCCCCAAATTGCAGACAGTGGGGAAGCTCACTGGCGGCGATTTTCTTCTAGAATTTTAAAAGAAACAGATTAATACAACACATGCACCTTTACATATACCACTAAGTATATAACTAACAGACTTGTACATTTTAAGAACAGTTTTTAACTCGGGCTGAGCCTTTTGGGTATGGCTGTCTGTTGCTTCTGCCAGTTTTGGCTTGCTGGCGCTCTCTGGCATTGAGTTTGAAGATGTGGCTGCAATTGCTGGTGCTGGTTGCTGTTCCAGTTCCGGGCCTGGGACTGGAGGTGCTGTGGCTGTTTCAGTGGTTGGCATGGAATCCGGGTCCACTACCTCTGTCTGGGTCTCTGGTAACACAGATGGGGCGTCTGTGGACGACTCAGGAACAGGAATGGGTCTGGAAGCTTGCCTGGTTTGGCTGCGTGTAACCATTTTCACTTGCTTGGCCCACTTCACCTGGTTGGCCAAGTCTTCCCCCAGTAGCATGGGAATAGGATAATTGTCATAGACTGCAAAAGTCCACATTCCTGACCAGCCTTTGTACTGGACAGGCAGTTCAGCTGTAGGCAAGTCTACAGCTTGTGACATGAAGGGGTAAATTGTCACTTGGGCCTTTGGGTTGATGAATTTGGGGTCTACGAAGGATTGGTGGATAGCTGACACTTGTGCCCCCGTGTCTCTCCACGCAGTAACCTTCTTTCCGCCCACTCTCAAATTTTCCCTTCGCTCCAAGGGTATTTGAGAGGCATCCAGGCCTGGGGATCTTTGGTGTGATGGTGGTGTAATGAATTGCACTCACATGGTTTTTTTGGGACAGTTGGCCTTGATATGTCCCAGTTCATTACACTTAAAGCATCTTCCATCTGATGGGTCACTGGGCCGAGGTGAGTTACTGGAGACTGGTGAGGTGGAAGAATAGTGTGTCTGTGGCTTTACTTGGGTTGTAGGTGGGGTTTTTGGCTGCCCTCGGTTGTAGGGTTTATGGTCGGTGTGCCCTCTGGGGTATTCGTTCCCCTTGACAGTAGCTTTCTTGCTTTCTGCCACTTCCATCCATCTGGCTCCAATCTCCCCCGCCTCAGCAAGATTTTTGGGTTTTCCATCTTGTATGTACCGTGTTATGTTCTTAGGAACACCATCCAAGAACTGCTCCATTTGTATGAGGAGGTGCAGTTCTTCCAAGGATTTAACATTGTGTCCTGATATACAGGCCTCATAATTTTTCCCAACGTAGTAGGCGTGTTTTGGAAAGGACACATCTGGTTTCCACTTTTGGGTTCTGTAACGCCGACGGGCATGATCCGGGGTTATCCCCATTCTGTATCTGGGCTTGGTTTGAAAAAGTTTATAGTCGTTCATGTTCTCCTTAGGCATTTCAGCTGCCACCTCTGCTAAAGGTCCACTGAGCTGCTGCCTCAATTCCACCATGTACTGGTCTTCAGAGATGCGGTACCCAAGACAGGCTCTTTCAAAATTTTCCAAGACGGCCTCGATGTCATCACCTGCCTTGTAGGTGGGAAATTTCCTGGGATGTGGAACCATAATTGGTGAAGGGTTATTAGGATTGGCTGGAGCCTCTTGCTTAGCCTTTTCTAATTCCATGGCCTGTTGGTGGGCTTTCCTCTGGAGTTCCATCTCTCTTTGTTGTTTTTTCATGTCTCGGCGGTGGGCCACCTCTTCTTCTTCTAGTTTTCTGTGGTGGGCTGCATTTTTGGCGTCTTATTCTCTTTTATGGGCTGCCTGTTTGATTTGTTCTTCCTTTTCTTTCATTTCCATTTCTTTTTGTTTTATTTCTAGTTTCTGTTTGTTTTTTTTCCATCTCTCGCCTGTGCTCGGCGTCTTTGATTTGTTCTTCGGCCTCCATTTTTGTCCTGTTAGGCATGGTTCCCATTTTTTTGTGTTGGGGTGCCCTCCGGTGTTTATTTTCTGAACTGCAGGTTCTCTGTTGCCTCCTGCGGTCCGCCTAGCAACAGTGCCTTTTTCCCTTTCTTCCTCTAGCTAATTTTTTCAATGTAAAGTAAACCAGAAAAACCACTTTATTTGCATGAGTATAGTGCTGGTATCTGGCTCCTAATGGGAGTGCTATTGTGTGACAAAAGACCCTTAATAGTCTCTTAATGGTTTCTTGCTTAATATGCAAGCCACAACTGCCAGAGAGAGCAGAAAAAAAAATTCTCTCTGGTCCCCTTTTAAAACCAAACTGTTTCTCTCTGCTAAAAAGCCCCTAGCAGAGAAAAGAAAAATATAATATTCCTACTGGCTTCTGGATTGTATCTTTCCCACAACGCTGCACGCCATATCATAAACCTAGTCCCAGATTTGGACCTTAGCGTCCAAAATATGGGGGTTAGCATGAAAACCTCCAAGCTTAGTTACCAGCTTGGACCTGGTAAAGCTGCCACCACCCAAAACATTAGAGTGTTTTGGGGCACTCTAGTCCCCCCAAAAACCTTCCCTGGGGACCCCAAGACCCAAATCCCTTGAGTCTCACAACAAAGGGAAATAAACCTTTTCCCTTCTCCCCTCCAGGTGTTCCTGGAGAGATACACAGAAGCAAACTCCGTGAATCTAAACAGAGGGAGTCCACCCTCTCTATTTCCAGTCCTGGAAACACAAGCACTTCCCTCTTCACCCAGGGGGAATGCAAAGTCAGGCTAGTAAATCTAACACACACAGATTTCCCCCTGACTTCTTCCTCCCACCAATTCCCTGGTGAGCACAGACTTAATTTCCTGGAGTCCCCCACTAAAAAAAAACTCCAACAGGTCTTAAAAAGAAAGCTTTATATAAAAAGAAAGAAAAAATACATAAAAATGGTCTCTCTGTATTAAGGTGACAAATACAGGATCTTTTGCTTAAAAAAATATTGAATAAACAGCCTTATTCAAAAAGAATACAATTCAAAGCACTCCAGCAACTATAGACATGTAAATACAAAAGAAAAAAACAATAACCCCTATTGTTTTTATGATCTCTTTACTTACAACTTGGAAACAGAAGATTAGAAAGCAGGAAATAGAAATCCCCTCATTCTGAAAGAGAGTCAGGCAGAAGACCAAAGAACAAAGGACTCCCACACAGAGTTCCCTCCACCCAGATTTGAAAAAGTCTTGTTTCCTGATTGGTCCTGTGGTCAGGTGGTTCAGATTACTTCTTTCCAGGTGAAAGAGACGTTAACCCTTAGCTATCTGTTTATGACAGCACCAAGCAGAAAACACAAGTTACTGGCCATATACAGACATTTGTGGGACATGTGTATTTGTGGGACATGTTTTTCTCCTTTGGAGAACAACACATTTTTCTTTTGTTTTGTTGAAGTCAAAGTAATAATTACCCTTAGAGAAGATGCTGTTGTGAGGCAAAAGGGATGTTTAAAAGTCCTCTAATTTTAAGAGGATTATTGAGTTCAAAAGAACGATTTCTATGGGAAAAGCAAATACTTAAAGGGGATTGATTAGACATTCCATAATGAGACTCAGAAAGAAGTGGTGAACTACATATTGCTAAAAAGTATCTTATTTTGTTAAAAGTTGAGCATTAGTTTGTTTATATGTATAGGTGCTGAAAGATTGTAACTTCCCCAGAATGTCTTTGTGATTTCAAACCCTTTGTAACAACACAGTTGGAAGCTGGGGCTTTTTATACCTGCAATTGTAGTGTGAACCCTGATCTGTGCTGGTAGTTTTCTGGGAAACATAGTTCAATTGCTTGGAAGCCATTTTGTAATAGGTATTTTTGTGCTTCCACAAAGTGAAGAATGTAGATTTAAGAATATTTTTGCATGAACATATTTTTACATGTTGTCTGGTTAGATGCAGCACATGTTATTTGTTTATTTTGGTCTGTTATTTGTTTTGTGTAATATATTTGGTCCTTTTTCTAGTTTTTATTTAAAAAAATAAATAAAGATAATTGCATACAAACACCTTTCCTTGTTCTTTAAGGGGAGAGAATAGATGAACCAGTGGTTTGGACCTTATTATTGGCTGGGGGAGAAATGGGTTCAAGCCCTAGCCTAGATTTTCTCTGTAACTTGAGCCAAGTCACTGTTCCTAAGCTATCCCATGAGGTAAGTGGGAATAATACCACACCACAAAGGGCTTTTGTGAGGATAAATGCATTAGAAGATTTTGAAGTGCTTCAGATACCACATAAGTACCTAAGGTAGATATAGTCACTTCTCATTTTAGGTGTCTGCTAGGGAAATAGACCTCAAAGGAGAGGTAAATTAGGTAAAGGTTGCCATGCCAGGCTTTCTTCATAACTCTGGACAATATAAAAATGACAAAGCCTGTTAACTGAACTAAACAATGCTGAGGTCAATCAGTCAAGAGTATTACTGAATTTTATTCAACTTTCTATTAGGACTTTCAATTAATCCCAGTTAACTCATGTGATTAACTCAAAAAATTAATTGTGATTAATCACAATTATAATCACATTTTTAAACAATAAGAGAATACCAATTGAAATATAATAAATATTTTAGATGTTTTTCTACATTTTCAAATATATTGATTTCAATCACAACTCAGAATACAAAGTATACAGTGCACACGCTATATTTTTATTACAAATATTTGCCATCTCTTTATTGTGAAGATGCAACTTACAAATATAGATTTTTTGTTACATAACTGCACTCAAAAACAATGTAAAACTTAAGAGTCTACAAGTCTACTCAGTTCTATTTCTTGTTCAGACAATTGCTAAGACAAACTAAGTGTGTTTACATGTATACGAGATAATGCTGCCTGCTTCTTATTTACAATGCCACCTGAAAGTGAGAACAGGTGTTTCTATCACACTTTTTTGCTGGTGTTGCAAGGTATTTCCATGCCAGATATTCTAAACATTCATATGCCCCTTCTCGCTTTCAACACCATTCCAGAGGATATGCTTCCTGCTGATGACACTCACTAAAAAAGGAATGCATTAAATTTGTGACTGAACTCCTCAGAGGAGAATTTTATGTCTCCTGCTCTGTGTTTTACCTGCATTCTGCCATATATTTCATGTTACAGCAATCTTGGATGATGACACAGGACACATTGTTCTTTTAAGAACACTTTTACTACAGATTTGACAAAATGCAAAGGAGGTACCAATGTGTGAATTATAAAGATAACTAGAGCACTTGACCCAAGATTTAACCATCTGAAGTGCCTTTCAAAATCTGAGAGGAGCGAGGTGTGGAGCCTGCTTTCAGAAGCCTTAAAAGAACAACACTCCAATGCAGAAACTATGGAATATAAGTCACCAAAAATGAAAATCAACCTTCTGCTGGTAGCATCTGACTCAGATAATGAAAATGAGCATGCATCAGTCTCTGTTCACTGGGAATGTTTGGGTCATTACACTAATTGAATCTATTTCCCCATGTTAAAATATCCTCACAGCTTCTATGTGTCATCCCGATTATCACTTCAAAGGTTTTTTTTCTCTCTTGCTAGCTCATCTCAATTGATTGATCTCTTACAGTTGGTATGGCTACTCCCACCTTTTCATGTTCTCTGTATGTATAAATATCTTCTTTTTGTGTGTTCCATCCTATGCAGCCATTGAAGTGGGATTTAGCCCACAAAAGCTTATGCTCAAATAAATTTGTTAGTCTATAAGGTGCCACAAGAACTCCTGTTCTTTTTTTTAAAGTTTTACATTATTTTATTTTTGAATGCAGTTATTTTTTGTACATAATTCTACATTTCTAAGTTCATCTTTCATGATAAAAAGATTGCAGTACAGTACGTGAATTAGATGAATATAAATACTATTTCTCATGTTTCTTTATTGCAGTGCAAATATTTGTAATCAAAAACAAATGTAAAGTGAGCACTGTGTACTTTATATTCAATGTAGTAACTGAAATCAATATATTTGAAAATGTAGAAAACATCCAAAAATATTTAAATAAAGGGTATTCTATTATTGTTTAACAGTGCAATTAATCATGTGATTAATCATGATCAAAATTTTAATCGCTTGTCAGCCCTTCTTTGTATATCTAATTTAATACAAATTTTTTATGGGTCCCAGTTAATTGATGCTCCTCATTTCCTTTATTCCAACTTCTGTGGCAAAAAGGAGCAATAAAGTTATTTTACGTAATTGCCCTGATGTAGCAGGAGCCCTGGCAGGTGCTGAGTCAGCAGTAGGGCTGGGCAAAAATTTTAGCTGAAACATTCGTTAGCAAAAAATGCAGATTCAGCAACAGAAAAATATTCATGAATTTGTGTATTTTTGCCAAATAAGAAAAAAAGATTTAAAAAAATCATGAGAAACAAAAGTTTAATTTTGAGATTTTTGAAAGTAAATATGTTAATTTTTCATTTCAATTTCATTTAAAAATGTTATTTATTAGTTTAAAGTGTTTTAAAAAATGCTAGAAATCAAAAACACTTCAATTTTATTTTCTGGAGTTACCAGCAAACTGAGCAAGCCCTTGTTTGCTCAGTTCTAGTTAGTATTGCTGGCTCTACATTATCCTTATGCTTAGGAATGTGTAGGGTGCACTCTTACGAGACAGGAATAATTGTCAGGTATGTTCATACATCCCAGCTAGCCACAGATGTTTGAACAGCCCAATAGGATCAGGCTACCAGATGTAAATCTGCATAACCCTCAGGGCACCAGATGTAAACTTGGGTAGTCCTCAAGCTTTTCTAACTGCACTGGGGCTGAACTAGCATCTCACAGCCCCAGTCACATTTGCCTCCCTTTGTACCAAGCTCTGCTCCTGTGCAGGGATGAATTCAGACTATTATATCCTTTTTCATAGTCATTTGAAACTAATAAAATAGTACAATAATTAATGTTATTTTGTAAGTGGCTTCTCTATCACCTTGCTCTTTTTCTAGTGCTACCTTTTAAAATAAAACCATATTGTATCAGCTGGTTACAATGATGTGCTATGTGTCATGCCTTTAAGAGGCAAGAGAAAAGTGTTTTGTTGTTTTTTGGTTAGTGAGTTTATGACCTTTAGAGGAGTGAGAGAGGAAAGAACAATCCTAGACTACAGATCTTTGACAGATTTGAAGAGAAGCTTCAAAAGGTATGTTGCTTGGGTGAAAGAACGGCTTGTGATATAATATAAACATGAAATGGGACAACTAGCATTTTATGAGCGCTATTTTAGCCATGTATTGTCAAGTTATATATGTCTGAATAACAAGCTGAAAGTCTGTAAAATGGTCTCTTGTGTTAGGTTAGCATCAGAGTACTTAACTCGAGTAACTCATATCAAGAAGATTATTTTCTCTTTTCAGATTGAAGCTATTTGAACTTCTGGTTTGGATGCCTGCTGTGAGGTGACTTCAGTGACTGTCATTAATGCTTCAAACCTGAACAGTTCAGTGTTGTTTTAGAAGGCACTGTCAATTCCTATCACATTTTATTTTATTGTATTTTATTTTATCACTCGAAACTTTAACACTGACTACTGAGTCTTGGGCTACACACCAAGTTTGGTGAAATAAAATAAAAGGTCAAATTCCAGACACATTTAAAGTCATAAAACCAAAAGATCTATTTCATGCACTGTTACAGATGGTTACAGTATTTAATTTAGCTCTTAACAGAGAGAAGTATATTTTACCTTAAGGATATTTATTTTATAAGCTGATATGAAGATATTATAGACTACAATATTGGACTCTAGGGACTTTTTTATAAAGTTATCTTCCAATTTGTTACTGGAGCATTATTAATAAAGTAATATAAAAACTTTTATATATGTTCTTTTTCACTTAATCAGTTGTATAAAATAAAATATTTTAAAAAAATTATGAAAGTGCCATTTCTTTCTTTACTTAAATTTCTGCTGTGAAAAAGCATTTTGAAAAGTCATCAAGGCTGTAATTCTAAAAATTCAGATTCATAAGATATTCCCTCATGTCATTGTTTTAATTCTCCTGTGATTAGTCTTATGATTCCGTAAAGGCACATAACACAGCATAGGGCTTATTATTTCATTTACATTGACTTGCTTTTAAATCCCTATTCTGTTGTATCACATCTCTTCTGTTTTCACATGAGATCCTGCAAGCAAAGATCCCCTTGATGTGTCCAATAGGTCCCATTAACTTTCCCTTTAATGAACATACACAAATAGTGTTGAACACAGTATAAACCTTTTCTTTCTCTTTTTCCAATTTTCACTGCATAAATATGTGGTGATTATTCATTCAAAAATAAAGCTAGTTCACATTGAAGTGTAGATTTGACAGGCAGCATGCTCCAGATTTGGGTTGTTAAAAGTAGTTCTAGATATGATTTGATGATTATCATATCTGATTCAAAGTTTACACAGCATTCCTGCTGCCCTGTCTCTACAGCCCAGAGAGAACAACCACAGACAAAGGGAAAGTTTCTTTCCCAATTTTTAAAAAGTTGTAGCCTTCCCATTGCCTCTTTTGGTCAGGTGTCCACTTTTTTTTTTCTTTACTTGAGGGACTTTTTAACACTTTATAGGTAAAGCAAGTAGAGAACAGCTACCAAGAGGGATTTTACAGCTAACTGGCTGGCTGGGTATCCATCAAAGGGAGCTATCCTGACTCCCAACTTTATTTATCACAACACTTTTATACAATTTTGCATATATTGGTAATAGAATTGGCTGGTAGCTAGCAACATAGCAGTTATGCTTGAAATGTCTGTCTTCACTCACTGATAACTTCTTGAAAAAAATCTTCTTTAAGCTGAAATACAGCTCAAAGGTCAATTTGGAGGACAGTTTGAGGAAAATCACTTGGGCTGTATTATAGCTATCTGAGCAGGGAAAAAAGAAAATACCTTTTCTATTTAAAAAAAAAAGAAATGTAAGACATGGATAGCTCAAAAATTGCTTTGCATATAAAATTTAAATTTAACTTTTGAAATTGACATAAAAGAAGTTTGAAATATTGTTTTAAATCAGCTCATAAAGGATTAACTTCAGTTTAATAGGATGTAAGGTGCCTAACTGTACATTGACATGAAGTGCTAATGCACAGTGTGGAATTGTAATACTTGTTCATTGCACAATTAAATATATCATGTTGTAGGCAGGAGTTTGATGAATTTACTCTGACACTCACTTTCCATGACCCATATTCACTTAATACAATAATAAAACCCACGGAGCTTTACAATCTGACAGATAGAACTGGTCATATATCTCAGAAATAATGTTCATGGACACTTGTTTGAATTCCAGCAAGCTGTTTGGTTCTCCCTGCTGTTTGCTATTCATGAATGGGTTTTATTCACAAATGTTTCAGGAACTGCTTTTCTACACAGGCCTGATTGAATATAGATTGAAGCCAATGAGGAATGTGGGATCAGACCCAATATTCTCAGGCAAACAAGGGCATTTAAGTGTGAGAAATAGTATTTGCTATTTATTATTATTTGCCATTCATTTTAATTGTTTTCTTATTTAAAAAATTCAGTCTCCCAATTAACTGGAAGAAACAATATGTGATTTAAGTGACCAATTATACAGAGTGAATAGTCAAAGCCAAGAGTTTCTGATCAGCCATAGATTGAAATGTATTTAGATAAGCTATTCATTGATTACTTATAACAGATACGTTGATCAGTACTTGCAGGATCCAATGTGGGATTAAATGGCACTTCCCTGCCCCCAGAAGTTGACCCTCTCCATGCCATTATGACCAAATCTCCTCCCTGCTGGAAAGCAGAGGGACATTTACTGAAATTAGGGTCTGCCTGTAAACAATCTGAAGAACTGAAAAGGAGAAAAGTGATTAATAATCATTTAATATTAAAAGGTAACATTTGAAATACGGGTTTTTCAAAGAAATTCTCCATAGGGACAATGATATCTCAGTTGTCAGAGCAACATATGTAAAAGAACTTTAACCTTTAACAATGTTGCTTTTTTTCAGGCTTATTTTAAAATCATAATCCACCAACTCAGATTGTGTGGCAGTTCTGATTAATGGACGCCTTGGGTGTGCTGGAGGCATTCGATCACACATCCAAGGTCTGCATCAGTCAGCGCCACTCTCACTGTTTGTCATGTCCTGTTGCTTATTTATTTGACAATGATTTTTTTTAACACTAACATATATACTTTATTTGAAAAAAAAAGGCAATAGTTTAAAATTCCACCTAGCTCCATATTTAGCACAGATTTTTGTTTTGAGGAGAACTAAGAGTTTTATTAATTAGCAGAAATTTTCTTACAGACTCTGTCCAAATCTATAGTGATTATTCTGCTATGGCCTTTCTATCTCCTGCTAGGCAAATGTGTCACAAAAGCAAGCTACTTACCTTAATTTTCTGAGACAAAATTAGTAACCAACTACAGATTGCTTTACCAATGTACCTAGCACAGTCAAGGAGAGAAAGAGACAGATGGAGAGACATCAATATCTCTAAATGAAGTATAAACCGAATGTTCACTCATGGAAACCATAAATAAGAGACTTTGCTATATGGGTTAGGTGGAGAGGGAGGAAGAGAGTGAGAGAATATATTGTGCAATATGTATTCAAATATATCAGATATAGCCTCCTCTTCTAAGGATTTGAATAAACATTACAGCAATACTATTGCCAAGACACTAGCATGGACCTGTAGTAGCTCAGGAATTAACTAAGTTGACCTTAATTTTACAGCCTTGTGAATTTTGTCCCCCTGCCCCTTTAAATACAGAAGACAGTTTTGTGATTTTCTCAGGTTTCACCTTAACACCCAGACACAAGTCTGAACTTATTGTCCACTGAAAAATTCCAGGGAAGCCACAGTGAAAGTATTCCTTGAACAAGGAAGAACAGTTCTTTAGTGTTCTTACATCACAGTTCAGTACACTTATGAGGTTTCCTACAACAAAAGACTGAGTCACATCAAGGCAGAAGACTTTAAAGTTTGAGTTTTTATCGTATCAGTGGAAATTTAGGCTCTTTTCTGATATTGTTCATTGGACAGCCACATAGGAAAGTTCTGGACTATTATAAAGCTGCCTGTAATGGATTTTTAACATATTATATCTAAAGGAAATTATAAACTTGTGTTATAAACAGATAGTCAAGAGTTAATAGAACAGAAGTACTTCATGTCTCTTTTGCCTGTAAAGGGTTAAGTTCAGTGAGCCTAGCTGTCACCTGACCAGAGGACCAATCAGGGCACAGGATACTTTCAAATCTTCAAGGAGGGAAGTTTTTGTGTGTGCTGTTAGATTTTGGTTGTTGTTCTCTCTGAGGGCTCAGAGGGACCAGATGTGCAACCAAGTTTCTCTCCAATCTCTCCGATACAGGCTCTTATAAGTTCAGAATAGTGAGTACTAGGTAGATAAAGCGAGTTAGGCTTATGTTTGTTTTCTTTATTTGCAAATGTGTATTTGGCTGGAAGGAGTTCAAATTTGTATTTTGCTGAAAGGATTTTAATTTGTACTTGTATACTTAGGCTGGGAGGGTATTCCCAGTGTCTATAGCTAAAAGACCCTGTACCTATTCCATTTTAAATTTACAAAGATAATTTTTACTGTTTTTTCTTTCCTTAATTAAAAGCTTTTCTTGTTTAAGAACCTGATTGCTTTTTTTATTCTGGTGAGACCCCAGGGGACTGGGTCTGGATCCACCAGGGAATTGGTGGGGAGAAAGGAGGGAAGGGGGAGAGAGAGTTTATTTTCTCTCTGTGTTAGGATTACTTTCTCTCTCAGGGAGAGTCTAGGAGGGGGAGAGAGAAGGAGGGGGGAAGGTGGATTTTCCTCTCTGTTTCAAGATTCAAGGAGTTTGAATCACAGTGATCTTCCAGGGTAACCCAGGGAAGGGAAGCCTGGGAGAGGCAACAGTGAGGGAAAGGGTTTACTTTCCTTGTGTTAAGATCCAGAGGGTCTGGGTCTTGGGGGTCCCCGGGCAAGGTTTTGAGGGGACCAGAGTGTACCAGGCACTGGAATTCCTGGTTGGTGGCAGCGCTACAAGTACTAAGCTGGTAATTGAGCTTAGAGGAATTCATGCTGGTACCCCATCTTTTGGACGCTAAGGTTCAGAGTGAGGAATTATACCATGACAACTTGTGTCTTAGGTTTCCTGTTAAAACTTCTGTTTTAACAGCATATTATTACATTGTAGTTTCTCAGAGGCTGTCTCAGAATGAAATTCACCACAGTGCAGATAGCCAGCACAAGAACAATACACTATTTAAATTCCACTTAGTTTCTCAACATAGGGTTAAAATGGAATTAAATGATACATAGCTGGCACTCTTTGGAAAGGGGGAAGTTATACCCTCTGAAAATAAGGGCATTTATTTAGTGAAAATTTGATTTTTGGGGAGTGTCAACTTTAGCTGGTACCAGAGAGAGGACCACATACTCAGCTGGGTGTCATGGCCAACAGAGAGGTAACTGACCCCCAACAAGTGAACCAGTGGCCCCAGTCTGAGCTAACCAACCACTGCCTCTATCATAATGACTAGGACCCTGAACCCAAGAAACCCAGACTCAGCGGGTGGTGCCCCAGTGTCACTGGTGTGGCATCTTGAAAGTGACCCACAACTTCCCTGCTGCAGACCAACTGGGGCATGAGAAGACCCTGTCTAAAGTCCTGACTCTCTTTTTTTTTTTTTTTGGCCCTGGATGCATCAGGACATAAAAAAGTATTGTCACTTGTGCCCCAAACGCCAGCTGGTGCACCCCCCTCAGGGGGATCGGATCACTGATTAGTGTTCCCTTTGAGCAGGTTGTCATGGACCTCGCGGTACCCCTCCCAAAGAGTGCCACCAGGTTCCACTACATCCTAGTCATCTTGCACTATGTGACCCAGTTCCCAGAGGCCATTCTGCTGCAGAGCATCATGGCCCAATGCTTTGTGGAAGAGCTCCTGAAGGTTTTCGCCCTGGTAGGCTTATCCCAGGAAATTCTCACCAACCACAGTGCCAATGTCACCTCCCATTGGGAGGACTGTGGGATCCTGGGATAAAAAAGTTATGCATGGTTGTCTACCGCTTCCAGGCCGATGGACAGATTAAGTGTTTCAATTGGAGCTTGAAGTACTGCACAAGTTCCCCCTCAGGACAGCTGTGCTGGTGATACCAACTGATCCCGCCTATGCTGTTGGCCGTCTGGGAGGTGCCCCAGTCCTCCACAAAGTTCTCTTAATTCAAGCTACTCTACGGGCACTCTTGGGGGATACTCAACCTGATACATGAGACCTGGGAGAACTCACTGTTGCCGGCCCAGGGACTCATGCAGTATGTCTTTCCAACTTCCAACCTGACCCATGCTGGTCCCAGATCTTTGAACCTGATGACTGGGTCCTGCTCCTGCTACCCTCCAACAATTCCAAGCTCCTGACCCACTGACAGGGGCCCTGTGAAGTAATCTGATGGCTGGGGCACATAACATATGAAATTCAACAGCTGGACCAACAGAAGAAAAGGCAGCTATACCTGAAGCCATAATAAGAATGGGAGGATCTACTGATTACCCCGTACTCTTCTGAGCCAGACCTTGGGCTCCAGGTCCCAGGGGTGGCTGGCTCCAATGATCCACAACTCAGGGATACCTTCAGGGAGAAGCAATGGAAGCAGACTGGGAGCCAGTTGAAGGATTCCTTAAGACCTTCAACAGCCTACCCAGCTAGACCATTCTGGGCCACCATGCCATCCAGACTGACCCTGAGGTTGTCCTCTACAAGAACATGTGGCCACTTCTGTGGGAAATGTGGGTAGTCATTGAGAAGCAGGTGCAGGTGACGCTGGAACTGGGTGTCAGAGCGAGGTCACAAAGCAAATGGCATGCTCCTGTTGTGTTGGTGCAAAACCCAATGGGTCCCTGCACTTTTGCATTGACCTCCAGATGTTCAATGCTTTCTCTAAATTTAATAACTACCCCTGGAGAGAGGAATTACTAAGTCACCTTGGGAGACTCACTTCATCACCATGAAGGGCTACTGGCAAATCCTCCTTAATCTGGGCTTGAGAGAGAAGACCTTATTTGCTATGCCAACTGGGCTCTACCAGTTTACCTGGATGCTCATTAGTGTCCACGTGGTCCCTGAAACCTTCCAGAGGCTGATGGATCACTTTCTTCAGCCCTATGGTTCCTATGCTGCCACACACCTCAGTGACATGGTGATATACAGCCAGAGCTGGAAAGACCATTTCAACCAGGTGGCAGTCATCCTACAGGCCCTGTGGATCACAGGCCTAACCACCAACTCAAATAAGTCTCAGATTGGGTGACAGGAAACCACCTATCTCGGACACCTCTTGTGCTGAAAACAGGCACACCCCCTCACAGGAAAGGTCCAGGTCTTGCAGGTCTGTCCACCACTCATTGCAAAGTGACAAGTGTGCCAGTTCCTAGGGCTAGCCAGTTACTACAATCGATTCATTGCCCAGTTAACCCCCACTCTGGCCCCCCTACCTGAGCTCCTAACCGAAGACAGCCCACAGAATGCACGCTGGACTACTGAGTGTGAAGTGGTCTGACAAACCCTGAAGACTTGCCTGTGTCAGGAACCATTGCTGTACAGCCCTGACTTCACCTGCAGATTCATTGCCATACAGAGGCCTTGGATGTGGATCTGAGGCTGACCTCTCCCAAGAGCTCAACGGGGAAAAGCACTTTATCCTGTATATCAGCCGGAAACTGTTTTCATCCATGTGGAATTATTTGGTCATTGAAAAGGAGGTCCTTGTAGTTAAGTGGGCTATGGATACACTCCAGTATTATCTCTTGGGCAACCCCTTTTGCTCTTGTCCTATCACACCCAGGGCCGGCTCCAGGCACCAGCATTCCAAGCTGGTGCTTGGGGCGGCATTCTGCAAGGGGTGGCAGTCCCTGACCACACCCACCTGAAATGGCTAAACAAGTTAAAAGAAACCAATGTCAGATTAATGCACTGGTACCTCACCCTTCAGCTATACATGTTTACCATCCAACACCAAGCCGATAAGAACAACGTGAATGCAGACTTTCTATCACAACCAGGATACAGTGAGTTAACCAGCCCTGGGAACCAGGAGCTGGACTTGAGGGAGTGGGGTGTAGAGAGGCAGAGTGGCCTCCATCCTAGACTGAAAAAGAGGAATCACTCTTCACCATCTGGTGGGTGGAACCAGGTTGGACTTGCCCCTCACTCCAGAAGTGGAGGGGCGGAACAGGAAGTATAAGAGGTGGAGCCTCTAGCTCAGTTGAGCCAGTGCCAGAGAAGGAGATGGATGTCTCTGCCTTGCTCCTGGCACGTGTACCAGGGACTGAGCTGTGCCAACTCCTACTCCTGTAAGAGGACCCCGAGAGAAGGGAACTGCTGCAGCTGTTGAGTACTGCCACTGTTAGGGCCCTGGACTAGAACCTGGTGGAGTAGGGTGGCCCGGCTTTCCCTACCCCCACTGCCAACCCCATCCCTGGTGTAGCAGCCTACACACCTTAGGTCAGATGGCCTGAATTTGTCTGCTGTATGCCCCAGACAGGGACCTGAGCTACAAACTGCTATTGTTCTGCCCTGCTCAGTGGGCTTGAGCCTGACTCTGTCAGTCCCAGCCAGAGAGCTGGGCTGAAGACTGCTAATTAACCTGCTCCCCATTCCCCAGGGGCCAGGGCCCTAGACTCTGTACTGTCGCATACAATTGGTCATCAGTCATTAGGTGGCAAAGTGAGGTGCTGTGGCCTCCCTCCAAGTCTGATAGGGAGGAACCACTTGAAGTGACTACAACACTGTATTGGCTTCAGTCTATCCATACTGGTTCCATTATAGTTGGACTGTTGGTTTCTTCTTTGTTCACTAGAGATGATGATATAACTCAATGTTATTTATGTGCCCTATTTTCTAGATATGTGAGTATCTCATTGATAGGTTATTATCAGAACTTATTGTTTACATGTGATTTGTAATATACCTGTGTATAGCAGTCTAAAACCTACATTTCTAATAAAAAAATATATATTATCTCAAAAGGAGTCAAAAGACTGAGAGAGGAAAATTGATATAATCTCTGGAAAATGCAGATAGTTCAAATTCCATTTTTCTGCATTCACTGCTAGGGCCATGAGTATTGTTTTAAATGATAAAAACATAATTCACCTTCCTAACGGTCCCTCCTGTCTGTAGGCTAAATCTTGGTCCTGTGAAGTAAAGAGTAAAATTCACATTGACTTAAATAAAGTTAGGGTTTCACCCTATGAATCTACATGTCATAGATCACCTTCAATCTATACATCCTGCAAATATTGACCTCCCTTCACCCTCCCCAAACTCACCATCCCATTACAAGCTGAAGATCCTCTTCTACTTGATATATATTGGAGGAATTGATGCAAGTTACATTATTAGACAACTCAAGATCATACATCTAATAATGACCTGCACATATGCAAAAGGGGTGGCTTTAGTTGATTTAATGTGTCTGAGACCAATGCAGGTTCAAGTAATTATTTGATTGAGAGAGGAAAATCAAAACGTGACAGATTGAAATTTCAAACCACATGGCTGTTTATGAATGGGGATAAGTTACAACTTGGGCCAGGGAAGAGTAATTTATCAACTGGAAATACTATCAGAATAAAAAGACACACAACTCAAAACAGTCTATTTACATCCAACAACAAGAAACCAAAAGATCTATGATCAACTACTCACTAAAAACCAGAGCAGATACACAAAACTAAGTAAACTGTACACGCATTAACCGAATGTTGTAAAATATACCAACCAACCACAATAGCAATTAATACAACAATTTGGCTCTCATATACTGTATAAACAACTTTTCACTAAGTAAGGGGAGGGAAAAAAGAGAAGAGGCTAAGCAAACAGAATATTTATAGAAATTAAAATGTACATACCACACTCCAAGCGCAGCTGACCAGCAATACAGACACCGAGAGCATGACGAATTGGTGGGAAATAATCCAAAATCAAAATGAAACGACACGACACTAGCCGGCAAAATCCGGAGGACACTCTGGCTGAAAGGGTGATCAGGCCTTTCAGCTAACACGCGGATACTCCTGCCATTTTTGGTGCGAGACATAGTTTTATTTGAAGACTCTTACTCGTGTCAGCGTCTGTTTGGTCCCTAGCTCCTTCGCCTTCCACGTTCAGAGCTGGTGCCCTCTACATCTGCACCCAGCACACTTGCAGCACACGGCCCTGCAGTAGCATGCAGCACACAAGTGGCATATGGCCCACTAGTAGCACATGGCCCTATACTGACCTTTTGACCGACAATTGGCCATACAGATGCCAGGTTTGAGCATAGGTTTAGGGTTGCAACATAATGTAATAAAATAAGGTAGTGACTCTGGCCCATAAATGGAGGCCAGGCAGATTACAAGTGCTAAGTAAGGCTGGTATTGGAACTTGAATTGTGAATTTCCTGATTTCTAGTGGGTTTTTAATTATTATTTTGTTCTAGGTATAGAACTATAGGAAGCTATGATTTTCTATTTTTTAATGATATATTCTCAATCTAACAACATAGTATTTTCTGAGAAGAGTGTGTGTCTCTCAGTATATTGAAGTTCTTTTCCATTATGAATCAGTATGTTTCAGAATGATTATTTCATGACAGATAATATTTTTCCTGTGAAATATATTATTTCCTTCTTTAACAAATGTACATAATTACACAGAGTATATAATTCTGTGTGTGTTTCATAACATGAATTATCTTTCTAATGATGTCTCATATCCTTCCTTTAACAATATTAAATCAAGTGCTGTTCATCTGTCTTTGTTTTCTCACATATAGACTTTAGGGTCAGAAGGGACCAATGTGATCATCTAGTCTGACCTCCTGCACAAAACAGGCCACAGAACCCTACCCATCCACTTCTATAACAAACCCCTAACCTTTGTCCGAGTTATTGAAGTCTTCAAATTGTGGTTTGAAGACCTTAAGCTGCATAGAATCCACCAGCAAGTGACCCATGCCCCACGCTGCAGAGGAAGGCGAAAAACCTCCAGGGCCTCTGCCAATCTGCCCCGGAGGAATATTTCTTCCCAACCCCAAATATGGCTATCAGCTAAACCCTGAGCATGTGGGCAAGACTCACCAGCCAGCACTCAGGAAAGAATTCTCTGCAGTAACTCAGATCCCATCCCATCCAACATCCCATCACTGACCACTGAGCATACTTATCTGCTGGTAATCAAAGATCAGTTGCCAAAATTAAGCTATCCCATCATACCATCCCTTCCATAAACTTATCAAGCTTAGTCTTAAAGCCAGATATGTGTTTTGCCCCCACTACTCCCCTTGGAAGGCTGTTCCAAAACTTCACTCCTCTAATAGTTAGAAACCTTCGTCTAATTTCAAGTCTAAACTTCCTAGTGTCCAGTTTATACCCCCCATTCGTTCTTGTGTCTACATTGGTACTAAGCTTAAATAATTCCTCTCCCTCCCTAATATTAATCCCTCTGATATATTTATAAAGAACAAGCATATCCCCCCTCAGCCTTCTTTTGGCTAGACTAAACAAGCCAAGCTCTTTGAGTCTCCTTTCATATGACAAGTTTTCCATTCCTCGGATCATCCTAGTAGCCCGTCTCTGAACCTCTTCCAGTTTGAATTCATCCTTGTTAAACATGGGAGACCAGAACTGCACACAGTATTCCAGGTGAGGTCTCACCAGTGCCTTATATAACGGTACTAACACCTCCTTATCTTTGCTGGAAATACCTCGCCTGATGTATCCTAAAACCGCATTAGCTTTTTTAACGGCCATATCACATTGGTGGCTCATAGTCATCTTGTGATCATCCAATACTCCAAGGTCCTTCTCCTCCTCTGTTGCTTCCAACTGATGTGTCCCCAATGTATATCTAAAATATGTAATAATAATGGAAAGAAAACAAATTTTCATCCATCAGAGGAGCTAAAATATTCCTTTAATAACTAAAATTTATGCCGATTAAGCAGAAAATACACTGGTAATTCTTCAATACAGCAAAATTCAACAGAACAACCCTTTCTAGCTTCTTCCCAGATACAAAAATAAGAGTCAGAGCATTAAATTCTCTCTCACTGTATGCATAAACATAGTAAAGATTTGTAAAGTGCTTTGAGATGTATTGATGAAAAGCACAATATAAGAGCTGGGCATAACATTATTAATAAATAATAATTAATTAAACAATGCCTACAATGTTTTTTACCACTTCCTACAGCAAGCTAGTAATTTTATCTCTGGTCCATTGTTCTCATCATATTGAACATATTAAGGACCATACCAGATTTTTCAATAAGAGCTAGTGAAATTTCATGCTTTAGAACAGGGGCAAACAAAAAGGTCATCGTCTGAATCCTATTTCAAGCATCTGCAAAAAAGTTTCTTTCAGTAGGACAATCTTTTATTGCAGATGGATTAAAAGTATCTATCTCAGTCTTCAGGGTATATTTTTTTAAATAGGAAACCAAAGGAATTATAGGGCATTGTTTTGACAATTGATGCTATATGTTCAGCCAAACAAGAAGAATCGCTTCACCATATCAGCTGGGGTCACTTAGGGCCCAAACATTAAAGATATTTTGATGCCAAAACATATAGATAGGTGCCCAGTTGGATTTGCAAAAGCATCTATGCTCCTAACTCCCATTCAAAGGGAATTAGGCGTGCTTTAGAAACCCCCCCCAATAGTCGCTTAACTGCATCTTTAGGCACCTATCTTTAAAAACCTGGCCCTCTTATCCTTATGAAAATTCTACCTATATTGTATAGAAACCAGAAACTTACTCTAGTTCTCTTCTATTCTTGCTAAATATGGTACCATGTAATTGTACTGATCATTGTCTGCAACTGGCAGTAACTTTTGGGGTATGATTTTCAGTGATACCTCAGGATGCCTGATTCCCATCAGTTTTAAAGGGATTTGGCTTCCAAATCCTATTAGCCAGTATTGAAAACTCAGCCTTCATGTTTGTCATAATGGTAATAATAAATGGGGAAGAGCCATGCTCAAATCCAAGAGTAATCCCTTCAGAACAAAACATTCCCTAAATATTCACCCTTGTATTTTGAGTTTCTTCATAACTAAAAGTTGAGTTCTGCATTTCTTACATGGACAAACTTCTATTGAACTCAATTCTTGGAAACAGCCACAGCAAACTAGATAAAATTTAAAAATATATAAAATGCAACTCAAATTTTCTAAGCATGAGAATACTAAGGGGGGTTGATGACTGCCAATAAAGTCAGCATGTAGGAGGATGTGCACAATATAAAACAGGGGTTGGCAACCTCTGCCACGTGGCTCGCCAGGGTAAGCACTATAGGGGGCTGGGCCAGTTTGTTTACCTGCCGTGTAGGCAGCGACTGCGGCTCTCACGGGCCACAGTTCACCATCCCAGGCCAATGGGGGCTGCAGGAAGCGGTGCGGGCTGAGGGATGTGCTCGCCATGGCTTACAGCCACCCTCCTTGGTCTGGGACAGCAAAATGTGGCCAGTGGGACCCGCAGTCAGCCGAACCTGCTGATGCAGCAGGTAAACAAGCTGGCCTGTCTCGTCAGAGTGCTTACCCTGGTGAGCCATGTGCCGGAGGTTGCCAACCCCTGATATAAAACATACATAGAGTCATCATCTGTAGTCTCTCTGAAAAGTAAAAATCTATATTAATTTCTTAGGGCTTTAGAGTAGTGTGTGGTGTGTTGGCAAACCATCTTTGTGGATATTATGCCTAAGAGGCACAGTGTTCCCAAGTTCTTTGGCACACAGTGTGAATGTTCCCATTGCAACTCACCTTACTGTCCCCACATTTGGGCCTATTTTTCTGGCCAGTAGAGAACAGGCATAGTATCTTCCCTGATGCTCTTGAGGTAGCTTGTACCCTAGTTAGAGGGTGCTAGCCAGGCGAGATCTATGAGCTCAGCAGAGCACAGGGAGTGTGATTGCAGGTGGCTCTTGTGTTTGGGAGTGCATACATTCTGACCACTTATGTCATACTTCGATATATTAAAGATCTGATTCATGATATCTGATCATATGTTTTATATATTATTTGTGCATGGTGCAATTTCAAGCAAATGCCTAAGAAGGCCTTCAATGGATCAACAAAATTTAACTACTTATATAAAAAAAAAAAGTCCTGATTCTCCTCTCCTTACATCAAAGTAAATCAGGAGGATCTAAATATGACCAGTGGAGATACAACAGTGTAAAAGTGGTGTGAGAACAGAATCCAGCCCAAAGACCTTTCAAAAATACCCATTACTAACTTTAGATCAGATATAAAACCATGTTCCTATGCTGACCTCTTGAAGACATTACATATCTAATGGGACTTTTTCATAACAATAGGAGTATTAACCCTACTGTGCTAGACAAATTCCAATACAAGTAATTACACTGTGTCAACATAAATCCTTCTATATTTCATTTCAAGTATATTTCCTTCTCTTCTACTAAATTGTTATGTACTTATTGCTATATACTGTTAAACAACTGCTGAGTTTCACCTGAAAAAGATGGCTGCATTTCAAAGATGTGTAAAGTAAGTGAACTCTATACAATATAGTGCATAATTCAGACATCAGTTTGGAATGCACTTTAGAATCCTTTGGGATGAAAGGCATTATATGATTGTAAGTTATTATTCTGCATTATTATGTCCCTATGGAAGAAAACTGTTTGCAAAAAACAAGAATGTAATTGAAATACACTGAACTGAGCTTTGAAAGTTCCTACTCTAATCTCTAGGAAAAACACTCTTCCTGTCTTCTGTATACTGAGACACTCTTCAAAACTTCTGTGCAGAGTTAGCAAAACTAATGTTAATTGGTTCGGTTCCTTTTTAGGGATGCTGCATGTCAGCTATTCAAGAAGAAAATCAGTATGTGTATAATTGTGATTAATTAGTTAATGTTTGCACAGTGCTTTGAAGTTGTAAAGCACTATATAAATGCTAAGAATTATTACTATAGGAAATAATCTACACTACAGATAAGAAATACTTAGCTATATAACTGGCAGTCATAACTTCCTGATAGTGATTAATAGAAGGCTGTATAATAACTTGAAGTAATGGTGCATGAACATTAATATTTGTATGATTTACAAAATTATTTACTGTATGCATTTTGGTATGTCAGTCTTCAAAGCTGGATGAAATTTCATTCTTAAAAGGTACTAAAAAACTGCATAGATTAATGCTAATATCCTATATGAAAATGAGTAACAAGGACTTACCACATAATACCACCTGGTAGGATAAAGCGGACTAATGTGTAGAACTGAGTAGAAATTTTCCAGGAGATCATTTGGAAAATGCTGGTTCATCTAAATTGATACATTCTGTGGAACTATGTCAACTTAAGGTTGCTCCATTGTTACCACTCTGGACAGCACTTTGAACTCCGATGCACTAACCAGGTACATAGGAAAATTTCATTTCCTGTTTAGTCAGTGTGACGAACTTAGCAGCACTTAGCAGCACAGGTGACCATGCAGTCCCCCCAGAATCATAGAGTATAGAATGTTTCTACACTCCCTCCTACCAGCTCTGTCCCTGAGGTTATCAGAGATTAGAAGGTGAGAAAAATGAACTTACGATGACATGTTTTCCAAGCTCATACAGTCTACCCACATCGATAGGGCACAGCTTAACGCATGGAGGCATTCAGTGGCAGAGGCCAGGAAAGAATTAAGTGAGTGTGAAGAGCAGAGGCAGGACACGATGCTGAGGCTATTGGGGGAGCAAACGAACATGATGAAGCATCTGTTGGAGCTTCAGGAAATCCAACAAGAGCACAGACCCCTGCTGCATCCACTGTATAACCGCCTATCCTGCTACCCATGTTCCACAGCCCCTTCACCTAGATGTCCAAGAATACGGGGGGGGGGGGGGGGGCTCCTGGCACCCAGCGACTCCACTCCAGAGGATGGCTAAAGCAACAGAAGGCTGTCATTCAAACAGTTTGATTTTTAGTGTGGCTACAATAAGCAATGTGGCCTTGTCCTTCCCTCGTCCCCCATCCGACCTGAGCTACCTTGTCTGTTATCTCTTTTTTTTTTAATTAAAAAAGAAAGAATGCATGGTTTCAAAACAATAGTTACTTTATTTTGAAGGGGGGAGGGTGGTTATAGGGAATTAAAATCAACAAAGGGGGTGGGTTTGCATCAAAGAGAAACACACACAAATGTCACATTGAAGCCTGGCACGTCATGAAACTGATTTTCAAAGCCTCTCTGATGTGCAGCGCACCTTCCTGTGCTCTTTTAATCGCCTTGGTGTCTGGCTGCTTGAAATCGGACACCGGGCGATTTGCCTCAACCTCCAACCCTGCCATAAATGTCTCCCTCTTACTCTCACAGATATTATGGAGCAAATAGCAAGCAGCAATAACAATGGGAATTTTGGTTGCACTGAGGTCTGAACTAGTCAGCAAATATCACCAGAGAGCTTTTAAAGATTCAAAGGCACATTCTACCACCATTCTGCACTTGCTCAGCCTATAGTTGAATGCTCCTTACTGCTGTCCAGGCTTCATGAGCCATGGGACCAAGCAGTAGGCTGGGGTAGGTGCAACCGTGTGGTGATGTTGGCTGGGAGAGCAGCCTGAGGCAGAAGCCTCCAGCTCTCATGATATTCAAAGCAGGACTGAATCTCCATGAGACAAAACTTAAAGAAGAGAATGACCTGGAGTCTCTGGCTCCCATTTGGTGCTCTAGGAGGAGGATAGTCATATCTGTCCAGGCACCTCTGATCAACCTCACAAAGATCTGCCAGGAGCACCCTGGAGACATATAACAGCTATCAGTCCTACTGCACCATCTGCCATGAAGGCAAGGAGTTGCTGCTGTGCAATGCTGTCCTGCGTCTGCCAGCAGCACCCAGGAGACGTGCAGTGACGGTGAACTGAGCTGGCTCCATGCTTGCCATGATATGGCATCTGTATGAGTAACCCAGGAAAAAAAGTGCAAAACGATTGTATGCTGTTGCTTTCATGGAGGGAGGGAGAGAGGGAGAGAGGAGGGACTGACAACATGTACCCAAAGCCACCTGCAACAATGTTTTTGCCTCATCAGGCATTGGGAGCTTAACCCAAAATTCCAATGGGCAGCGCAGACTGCGGGAACTGTGCGATAGCTACCCACAGTGCACCACTCTGTAAGTCATGCTAGCCATGGTAGTGAGGACGCACTCCACCAACTTAATGCGCCTAGTGTGGACATACACAATCGACTGTATAAAATTGGTTTCTAAAAATCAACCTAATTTTGTAGTTGTCATAACAGATAGCTAAGGGTTAATGTCTCTTTCACCTGAAAAAAAAGTAACCTGAAGCACCTGACCAGAGGACCAATCAGGAAACAGGATTTTTTTCAACTCTGGGTGGAGGGAAGTTTGTGTGTGAGTCCTTTGTTCTTGGGTCTTCTGTCTGCCTCTCTCTCAGCTATGAGAAGTGATTTCTGTTTCCTGCTTTCTAATCTTCTGTTTCCCAGTGTAAGTACAAAAAGATCAGATAGTAAGTATATGGTTTTTTTCTTTTTGTTGTTTTTCCATTCCTGGTGGTGGGCCACCTCTTCTTCTTCTAGTTTTCTGTGGTGGGCTGCCATTTTTGGCGTCTTGTTCTCTTTTATGGGCTGCCTGTTTGATCTGTTTCTTCTCTTTCTTTCATCTCCATTTCCTTTTGTTTTTATTTCTAGTTCCAGTTGTTTTTTTCCATCTCTTGCCTGTCCTCGGCGTCTTTGATTTGTTCTTCGGCCTCCATTTTTGTCCTGTAGGCATGGTCCCTGTTTTCTTGTGTTGGGCTGCCCTCCGTTGTTTATCTTCTGAACTGCAGGTTCTCTGTTGCCTCCTGGGGTCTGCCTAGCAACAGTGCCTTTTTCCCTTTCTTCCTCTAGCTAATTTTTTCAATGTAAAGTAAACCAGAAAAACCACTTATTTGCATGAGTATAGTGTTGGTATCTGCCTCCTAATGGGAGTGCTATTGTGTGACAAAAGACCCTTAATAGTCTCTTAATGGTTTCTTGCTTAATATGCAAGCCACAACTGCCAGAGAGAACAGAAAAAAATTCTCTCTGGTTCCTTTTAAAACCAAACCCCTCTCTGCTAAAAAGCCCCTAGCAGAGAAAAGAAAAAGATAATATTCCTACTGGATCTGGATTCTATCTTTCCCAACGCTGCACACCAATCATAACCTAGTCCCAGATTTGGACCTTAGCATCCAAAATATGGGGGTTAGCATGAAAACCTCCAAGCTTAGTTACCAGCTTGGACCTGGTAAAGCTGCCACCACCCAAAACATTAGAGTGTTTTGGGGCACTCTGGTCCCCCCAAAAACCTTCCCTGGGGACCCCAAGACCCAAATCCCTTGAGTCTTACAACAAAGGGAAATAAACCTTTTCCCTTCCCCCCTCCAGGTGTTCCTGGAGAGAGACACCGAAGCAAGCTCCGTGAATCTAAACAGAGGGATTCCACCCTCCCCGTTCCCAGCCTTGGAAACAGAAGTACCGAGAGTTAATCTCTCTTCCCCCCTCACCCAGAGGGTATGCAAAGTGAGGCTAGTAAATCTAACACACACAGATTTCCCCCTGACTTCTTCCTCCACCAATTCCCTGGTGAGTACAGACCTCACTTTCCTGGAATTCCCCACTAAAGAAAAACTCCAACAGGTCTTAAAAAGAAAGTTTTATATAAAAAGAAAGAAAATACATAAAAATGGTCTCTCTGTATTAAGGTGACAAATACAGGGTCAATTGCTTAAAAGAATATTGAATAAACAGCCTTATTCAAAAAGAATACAATTTAAAGCACTCCAGCAACTATAGACATGTAAATACAAAAGAAAAAAACCATATAACTTACTATCTGATCTTTTTGTACTTACAACTGGGAAAAAGAAGATTAGAAAGCAGGAAACAGAAATCACTTCTCATAGCTGAGAGAGAGGCAGACAGAAGACCCAAGAACAAAGGACTCACACACAAACTTCCCTCCATCCAGAGTTGAAAAAATCCTGTTTCCTGATTGGTCCTCTGATCATGTGCTTCAGGTTACTTTTTTTTTCAGGTGAAAGAGACATTAACCCTTAGCTATCTGTTTATGACAGTAGTGTAGACAGATCTCACCTCTAATTCCCACAATCCTTATGCTCAGGCAACATGAGCTTTTATATTCTGACTATCATCAGGTGCACAAGGAAAGGGAAAGGAGTCCTTGTTCCTCCATCTCCTTTTTCACATCTGTATAATCACAGCCTTAAGTTAGACTGTTATTATTAGCATTATGAATGATAAGATCTGCTCTTATTAATATGAGACAATATGTATACTCTGGTATAATTAAATATTGTATTGTCATAAAACAGCACTTCCCCATAAGGAAAAAAATTAAATGATAAATAGTTCCTCATCCCTTCATTTAAATTTCTTCCTTTTTCTTTTGCTATATTGAACCAGACCTAAAGAACAAGAACCAAATTAGCACGGCTGTTGCTGTACATACACTCAGATTTCAAGACATCTATATTTCATAAGATTATTTGTGCTCAGCTTCAGAAATTTCATAATGAAAGTTACAGTTTTCAGACACAGCTATGGGAGACTTACCTCCTGCAGAGATGTTCTTAAGTGCACCTATGAATAAATGTTGTATAGATAGCAGCTAATTAAATATAAGTGCCACATTTTGGTAATATCGTTATTTATGTTGAAATTTAATAGTTTTTAGTATGTTAGATGATACTGCAATGCTTGTAAGTGTACTCCTGAAGAAAAAAATTAAATAGTATGAGTAAAAAGGATTTTCAGTCATCAACATAGAAGAAGACGTAGGGTATTATGGGCTAATTATTTTGGTAAGTATAAGCTTAGTGAAGGAAAAGGGCTGCAAAATGTATTTCATATATAGAGTGAAATTTTCAAAGGCTTATTATATGTTCAGGTCAAAGCCAGTTTTCCCTATGCTGACTTATACCAGCTGAGGATCTGGTAAGCCTGAAGTTTTCAGAGAGTTATAAATAAATTAAACAAGGGGCTTTCCCTTAATTTAACCTTAACCATGGGATTCACTACCATTCCTGTGAACATAAGAGGAACATAAATAACAGTTAAGTACTTTTTTAGACTATATTACCTTTACATCTGTTTATTGTGCTCAGACAGTTTCTATATTTTCAATCTCTAAAACATTTGATTATATAATCTGTAAAAGTCCTGCACATTAATATCTCATTTTCTTGGTTGTAATGTATATATTATTCTGGCTGCTGTAAAAATATGTTTTATTCACTTGATAAACCATACACTTGAAAATCTGAGCAGATAAATATCTCATCATGAGAAATAAAGTCAGTAGCAGATCAAAGTACTTGTTTAAAATAAATTGTTGATGTGTTTATTTTAGCGGTGGAAGACATTTATCATTTGTAGTGTTCTTCTTTCATACATACTTGAGATAAATGGACCAAAATTAAACTTTTTTTAGTTTAAACACTTAGGAAACTGAGTTATGTTACTTCCCTGATTTCTGTTACTCAGAAAATAGGTTTATTAATAGTTTAATAACTACAGTGTACTATAATGGAAAAAAATAATTTGCTATCACTTATTTATTTTTATAGCCAGTTTTTCATGCTATGTATGCTGTTATGTGAAAAGATAAATGTACTATCTATTATGATCTGTCCTTAGAAAGAAAGGTAGAAGTATATTTTGTAGATATATCTATCTGCTCAGTACACTTTAAAATATAATTTTAAATATTAAATTTAATGGTGGGCTGTCAGATTGTGAACAGGGACCTACAAAAATCAATTAATATATTTCTGGACAGAACAGGCACGAAGCCCTTGGGCTTGTTAAGAATGCTGCCATTTACTAAACTGAATATGAGACTGGCATTTAAATTTCTAAAGCTCTAATCACCCTTTTTACAAAGAGAAAGCGATACAGTGACAGAAGGTCAGGTAGCACCTCCAGGGAATTACTGTATTATAGGCACAAATACACTAATGAATCATTATGTCAGCATTCTAAAACAAATAACAGACTGAAAGTTTAGGTGACAAACATTTATTACAGATTTGATAGCTTCATAACTACAAAACAAATGGCCACAGCATCTATACGTAGAATATGGTAACACTGAATCTATATCTGTATCTATATCTATAGATAGACATAGATATAGATACAGATATAGATATATAGTGGCAGATCTGTTGAATTTTCAGTCATTTGTAAGTGTGGTAAACCTGAGGGGAAAAAAATCTTTCAGACAAACTAAAACAGATTCCAAATGATTTCAGACAGAGTATTTTAGTCATTCTGCTCAGGTACCATTTTATTAGATTCTGAAGCAAACAGTTCAGGATTTTCAGGCATCTACCCTAATAGCTTTATTTTTCTGCTGGCCACAAACACATACAAATTAGTATACCATGGAATAAACAACTATGAATGGACTGGTTGTCCCTGAGTTCCTACTTATGGCATGAAATCTCTCTACAGGAGTCCTGTCTCATGTTTTCCTTTTCCACAGCTCAGAGGCCCCTTAAATCAAACTTACAAAACAGTCTTCTCTGGTTCAATCAATTCCTTCTTGAGGCTGGATTTGTTAAAATAATGAATTATTACACATCAAGTTCCCAGTTCCCATCAAGACAGTACTCTAAGTCTTTTCTGCCCAGGAGTCTCCAGGCACATCCTGCGTGGAGCATTTTCCCTGAGGACCTAAAAGTTGTCTGCTGAGGCCTGCTCACTCTCAACATTCACCACCCCAAGCATCCCCTTCTGCAACTTTCTCCTGATATTTATAGGAGAATAAACTCTTCTGTACCCAGCTGCTTCTGCTAATTAAATTGCATACCCCATCCCAGATGTGGCATCAGAGCTAATATATGGCCTATTCCAGTTGTCTGTCTCTTAAAGAGGCAGCCATCACAATGGAAGAAAGACCCTGCAAACAAATTGTAGCTCAGTGTAAAATCAAAGAATCTTGATACAACATCTAAAGCTGTGTGACTAACCAATTTTTCAGTTCACTGGTCAAACTGAAAAATGAAAACAAAACTGGTCTGGGTCAATGCAAATGTAAAGTTTCAGTTTCACAAAACATACAAGAAAAGTCTGAAAAATATTTGGGATGTTCAAAATGTTAGTTAGCCTGAATGAAATATTCATTTTGTTTGAGTTTAACCTTAAAAAAATAGAATTGAAGTAAAATTTGAAAAAAAAAAGTCATTTTGAATTAAAAAAATCAAAATGTTTCATTCTGAAAATGGCAAAAGTAAAAAGTTTGAGTTTCAGACATCCTGTTTTTTGGGGGGGTGGGTCGTTTTAACAAAGAAATTGGCAAATTCAACATGAATTCATGAAATATTTCAGTTTATCTGAATTTACATTTTTCATTCAAAAAAAGTTTTGTCCAAAAAATTTCCCTCACCTTTAGTAACTGCAGAGTTGCACACTGAAGGTTCACAAAGATTTCCTATGCATGGATCCCCATTCTACCCAGAGACCTGCATAGGAGGCTCCCAGCACTTAGCAGGACTGAAGCCTGACTCATTTATGGCATGGGTCTCATAAGCAAGCCATATCTGAAAATGAAGTAAGATCTGCAAATATAGATGACACTCCCTTCCAGCAAACTTCATTTTAATATCTGACTTCAACCAAATATTCAGACATTGTGAATGCTAATTCATAGACTGATTCATAGACTCTAGGACTGGAAGGGATCTCAAGAGGTCATCAAGGCCAGTCCCCTGCCCTCATGGCAGGAACAAATACTGTCTAGACCATCCCTGATAGAGATTTATCTAACCTACTCTTAAATATCTCCAGAGATGGAGATTCCACAACCTCCCTAGGCAATTTATTTCAGTGTTTAACTGCCCTGACAGTTAGGAACTTTTTCCTAATGTCCAACCTAAATCTCCCTTGCTGCAGTTTAAGCCCATTGCTCTTGTTCTATCATTAGAGGCTAAGGTGAACAAGTTTTCTCCCTCCTCCTGATGACCCCTTTTAGATACCTGAAAACTGCTATCATGTCCCCTCTCAGTCTTCTCTTTTCCAACTAAATAAACCCAATTCTTTCAGCCTTCCTTCATAGGTCATGTTCTCAAGACCTTTCATCATTCTTGTGCTCTTCTCTGGACCTTCTCCAATTTCCCTCATCTTTCTTGAAATGCCGGTACCAAGAACTGGACACAATACTCCAGTTGAGGCTACCCAGCACAGAGTAGAGCGGAAGAATGACTTCTCGTGTATTGTTTACAACACACTGTTAATGCATCCCAGAATCACATTTCTTTTTTTGCAACAGTATCACACTCTTGACTCCTATTTAGTTGTGGTCCACTATGACTCCTCGATCTCTTTCTGCCATACTCCTTCCTAGACAGGTCTCTTCCCATTCTGTATGTGTGAAACTGATTGTTCCTTCCTAAGTGGAACACTTTGCATTTGTCTTATTGAACTTCATCCGGTTACCTCAGATTCATTTCTCCAATTTATCCAGATCAATTTGAATTTTGACCCTGTCCTCCAAAGCAGTTGCAATCCCTCCCAGTTTGGTATCATCTGCAAACTTAATAAGCGCACTTTCTATTGCCAACATCTAGTCATTGATGAAGATATTGAACAGAGCCGGTCCCAAAACAGAACCTGCGGAACCCCACTTGTTATACCTTTCCAGCAGGATTGGGAGCCATTAATAACTACTCTCTGAGTACGGTTATCCAGCCAGTTATGCACCCACCTTATATTAGCCCCATCTAAATTGTATTTGCCTAGTTTATCAATAAGGATATCATGCGAGACCGTATCAAATGCCTTTTCTAAAGTCTAGATATACCAATCCATCGCTTCTCCCTTATCCACATGACTCCTATCCTGTCAAAGAAAGCTATCAGATTGGTTTGATACGATTTGTTCTTTACAAATCCATGCTGGCTATTCCCTATCACTTACCACCTTCCAAGTGTTTGCAGATGATTTCTTTAATTACTGCTCCATTATCTTCCTGGCACAGAAGTTAAACTAACTGGTCTGTAGTTTCCTGGGTGTTTTTATTCCCTTTTTATAGATAGGCACTATATTTGCCCTTTTCCAGTCTTCTGGAATCTCTCCCGTCTCCCATGACTTTCCAAAGATAATAGCTAGAGGCTCAGATACCTCCTCTATTAACTCCTTGAGTATTCTAGGATTCATTTCATCAGGCCCTGGAGACTTGCAGGCATTTAACTTTTCTAAGTGATTTTTTAACTTGCTCTTCTTTTATTTTATCTTCTAAACCTGCCCTCTTCCCATAAGCATTCACTATGTTAGACATTCCTTCAGACTTCTCAGTGAAGATCGAAACAAAGAAGTCATTAAGCATCTCTGCCATTTCCAAGTTTCCAGTTACTGTTTCTCCCTCCTCACTGAGCAGTGGGCCTACCCTGTCCTTGGTCTTCCTCTTGCTTCTAATGTATTGATAAAAAGTCTTCTTGTTTCCCTTTATTCCCATAGCTAGTCTGAGCTCCTTTTGTGCCTTTGCCTTTCTAATCTTGCCCCTGCATTCCTGTGTTGTTTGCCTATATTCATCCTTTGTAATTTGTCCTAGTTTCCATTTTTTATATGACTCCTTTTTATTTTGTAGATCATGCAAGATCTCGTGGTTAAGCCAAGGTGGTCTTTTGCCACATTTTCTATCTTTCCTAACCATCGGAATAGCTTGCTTTTGGGCCCTTAATAGCGTCCCTTTGAAAAACCTGCCAACTCTCCTCAGTTGTTTTTCCCCTCAGTCTTGATTCCCATGGGGACCTTACCTATCAGCTCTCTGAGTTTACCAAAATCCGCCTTCCTGAAATCCATTGTCTCTATTTTGCTGTACTCTCTTCTACCCTTCCTTAGAATTGCAAACTCTATGATTTAATGATGGCCCTTGAGCGAGTAAACAGGAGAGGAAGAGGGTGCAAGGAGTCCTCTAACTTTGTTTTCCTTTGGCAGGATCTAGTCATAGTTTCAGTTCTCTGCTTTCCTGAGCACAATGAGCCCTGTCGGTTACTGTCCCTTGGGTGCAAGCACCCCAATATGGGAAGGGAGGGAAGAGATCTCTAACTACACAGGGAAGTGTAGATTGAACCTCTTGAAGTGGGTTAGGTGCATACTCTTCCCGTGTGTTGGGGTCCCAGGAAATATTGCAGTGATTTTTTTTTTTCAAATGGTACTGATTCTGGGTGCCTCCATTTTTGGGTGTCCAACTAGATAAATCTGGTCTCCCTGTTCTCTCAGAGGGCTGAACACTGCCTCAGCACTGAACTTTGTCCAAAAGCTCAAACCTGTGCCTAATGAGAGCGATTCATTTGGAACTGACAGTCACCTAGCAATATATATTTCTTAAGGAAAATGCTTGTCCTGCTGAAAAGAAACACTAAAAACTTTGTTATTCCTTTGAAAACCTGAGATGAAAACAATTCATTTTATTACATGAATATTAAAATATTTATACACAAATATTACAAGAACTTTTACAAATCCCTAGAGTTTATTATTGTATAATCTTGGGATAGTTATACATCAACCATTTATGATTAAGTTCATTATTTGTACTAGGCTACTAAAAGCTCCTTCCTTTCGGACTATTTTAAGCCTCACTTATCTTTTTTCTCCAGTTAAATCCAGTAAATGTAAGCTACCATAATGACAGTAGAGTTCTACAATGGGCTTTATTTCATCGTAATTGCTAGTTATTTGCTGCATCCAGACTGTTGAAGTGCCTTTTTCAATTCCTGTTGGAGGTTTTGAAGCCACAATTATTTCTCTGAATTGGAATCCTCTGATGAAGCCTGCAATATGGTGGGAAAGGCATCAGGAAAAATGAAGATGTATGGTGGCATAATTCCATAAAAATAAACCTCATTAATGCATCACTTTTGTCCAGAATTGTGGAACTCAGTTTACTGTAACTAAATTGTTCAGATTCACAATATTTAGACTGAAATATGGCAAACTGTACCAACTATGTATCTTACATTAACCAATATCTGTGGTGGAAATCAGATGGAAAACGTATATTTAATTCTCAGAAAGACAAATATCTGTCTGGGTGGTGTAGTTAATATATGGTCAAGAAATGTGATGAGCAGGACAACTGCCTACTTTCTATAGTGTTTATAACTTGAAAAATTCACATGACGAATAATAGCTAAAAAGCATTTTTCCTCCGCACACACAGTATAGACCCAGAGTAAACAGCAGACTTCTATGACTACAAGGCCCTGTTAAAATGTGTTGCCCATCAGTATCTCTTGAATGACAGATGGTATTTCATTTTAACTTCTTATGTGGATAAAAATCGGGAAAAAAATCAAAAGATGAGTAAATCACGGACCTCTTACAACTCATTTTTTGGTCAATATAAACTCATTAAAAAAACTGTTTGCATGTACAGCCTGATCCAAAGCTCAATGGAATCAACGAAAAGACCCATGCTGAATTCTTTGGGCTCTTAATGAAGCCCATAAATCAAAACTAGAAGACCACCCAGTTCTGCAATCCTTATTCATGTCATAACTAAACAAATGTGTAAGAATTTACAGGATTGATCCTCAACTAAAAAAGTGTAAATCCAGAATAACAACACTGATTTCCTTACAGTTCCTCCAGCTTTATTTGAGCATAACTAAGAGTAAATTTATAAGTTGAAATCCTCACTCGATTGAAGTAAATGGGAGCTTTTTCATTAACTTCACGGGGGCTAAGATCTGACTCATATAACATAAAGATCAACTTAAACAGAGGGATAAAACATTGTAGTGGATATAGTAAACAGTCTCACTGTACACTGGTAAATTTAATAATTGCCATGTATTGTCTTAGTAAAGTACCTATGATTACGTCAGTGTTTGTATGAACTACCCTATATTTTTCATAGAAAATACCTAGAATATTATAAATACTAAGCTGTTGGGTTATCTAAGCCAACTGACAAATAAGCACTTACCAGACGGTGTGAGGCCTGGTGCAAAAGGGATGAATCTGTTACTTCCGGGACTAACTGCACCGGCCAATCACACCGGCTGTTGAGGGCCCCCAAAGTGTGGGGCCCAGAGTGGTCATCCCAATTCACCATACCCAAGGGATGGCTCCGGCACTAATTCATAAGTTTTCCTTACTTTCACTGTACTTGATCAAATGCTTTCTCAGAATCAATCAAGAGTATTGCTGGACAGGATATTGCTGCCTTTTTTCAGAATTTGTTTATAATTTCTCCTGCTAAAAGGAATATCATGAAAGAGTTGTATTTATTTAATTAAAACCTATATCTGTTCATTTTGGATCATGAAAGGATATATAGGACTATTTATTCTAGTTGAATGGCTGTTATTTCTGCATAAATTGCAGACTAAGTTTAGAAATAAAATGTAGTGAGAGTTGTCACTAAAAAGCATCTCCTTCAACTTCTGAGATGAGAGTAGCCATAAGAAAAATAAACAAAACAAAAGCCACAGACATGAAAATGAGGTAATATTTTCAAGTTCATTACAAGAGTGAGGTTTGGAGCCAAAATATCCTAATACTAGAGCACTCATGAAAGTCAGCCAGATAGTGAAAGAGAAGGGCACCAGCTGCATTGGCTGGGATCAGCAGGACACAGGATTCAAAAGTTATAATAAATGAACAAACTGTTTTTTCTTGATCAAACCAGTTTTGTATGTATAAAATAGCTTTCAATCTAAAAGGGCACATATTTTAAACATTTACATGCATTTTAAAATTGCTGTCCTCAGTTACTGACCAGCTGAACTGGTCTAATAAAACATCCTTTGTAAATCTCAGAACTAAATGGGGAAGAGGGGTGGGAAGTGTCCCCAAATGGTGCTTCAGCTGGTTAGTGAAATCCAGTGCATGTGCAATGTATTATTTCCTTTCTTTAATGCTTAGTTGACCTACACATCCCTGGACAAGTCTGGAAACAAAATTGAGCTGGAGAAGGTATTCAAGTCTTAGTGAAACTGCTCCAGAGAAGAAGACAGACTAATGAAAACAATAAAGAAGACTAATTCCCTTAAAAAAATTAAAAATACCAATTAAGCCTTCCTAAAAATAAGCTACTTAGTTAGCACCGATTACACCTCTGGAGTTTAGGGCACTGACAAACCTCCTCCACTCCAGTCTGTTCTGGCAAGTCTTTCAATTGTTTCCCAGTTGTGCCCAAGGTTTTTCAGCTCGGCTTTCACAGCTTTTCAACATGTTGTTTTCAGATGACATTGTTTTCACTTGCCTTCAGGAGTCCATCTTACTGATATTCTGGTGATGGAATCAATTTCGACCAGAAGCACATGGACAATCCACCTCCAGCGCCTCCTGGAAATGATGATGCTCACATCTTGTTGGATGCACTGTGTGAATAGATCTTGTTTTGAGATTATTCTGGGCAAAAAGATATGGAGAATTTTTATGAGGCAGGTTGTATCAAATGAAGACAGTTTGGACATGTTATATTTTGTCATTCCCCAGCATTCTGCACTATAAAGTAGTGTTGAAAGTACACAGCTCTGATAAATCCTGAGTTTAATTTTGGTGTTGTATTTTGATGATTTTCAGACTGTATTTAAGCTCCTGAAGGTCTTCCTGGCTTTGTTGATTCTGTTCTGGATATATTGGCTTGTTCCACTGTCCTAGCTGATTGTGCTGTCCAAGTATGTGAATGGTTCTACACTAGTGAGAACATGATCCTCTGTCTGTATTGGTGATGATGAGGCAATATTAAGGGTCATGATATCTATTTTATTGCAGTTGATTTTCAGTCCGATATGCTGGCTGAATATGTTGAGTTGGGTTGTTTTTTCTTGTATATGGTGTTGGGTATGATAGGAGAGTGAGATTATCTGCAAACTTCATGTCTTGAAGGGATGAAAAGGATGTCCATCTGATGCCTCTTGGCATGTGTTCTATTGTACACTGCATTACCCAGTCAATGGCAATGTTGAAGAGGATTGCAAACATGACATCCTGACATATTCCCATTTTGACCTCAAAACTGATCTCACTGTGATCAACACTGCATGCAAATTTGGAATAGAAGCTTTTAATGGTGTTGATAATATGGAGAGGAATTCTATATGCTCACAGAATGCACCATAGGCTGATCCTATGAATATTGTCAAAGGCCTTCTCAAAGTCAATGAAGTTTTGTAGAGTTGCCGTTATCATTCTGATCATTTTTCTATTATGTTTTGTAGAGTGAAAATCTGGTCTGTGCATCCACCTCCTTTCTGAAAACTGTCTTGCTCTTTTCTGAGAATGCTATCGACTGCCTCTGATATATGCTGGACTATGATCTTACACATTACCTAGCTTGGCACAGATAAAAGTGTGATACCACACCTGTTGTTATAATCCCTGAGATCTCCTTTCTCTTTGTCATACGGGGACAGCTTGTGTGCTCTAATGAGCCTAGTCTTTTCCAGTGGGGATTTTTGTTCCTTTCAGGTTCAAACATGCCAGACTGATCTGTGCGGATGGGTCCAGACAAAAACAGGCACTGATTTGGGATTAGGCATAGGGTTAACAACTTTGTCCCATAAAAGACAAAAGATGTTATGAAAACAGCAGTCAAGAAATTGGCCATTACTGTGTATGATGGCATTCAGGAGTCAATGACTCCTATGGCTATCAGTGGTGAATGCCAAAAGGAAGCCACTGACGTGAAGATTGAAGTGCTCAACATGAAGACAAAAATAAGGTAGCAAAACAAGAAAAATGTGCCCCCTTTTCCTATCAGAAAGAGAGACAGAGAACATTGCAAATACCCAGAATCTGTTTCTGACAACACAGACAAATTCACCTTTTAAAAACATGACAAAGCATCACTTCATTAAATTGATCAATTTGTATACATGATACAAAGACAAATAACTAGGAAGGGTACACAAGCTAGGAAGATAATATAAATTAAGGAAGCCCTGTTTCTATATTGAGGCCTTAAGTATCCATTTTCATATCTGGTATATTGAAATTATAAGCATTTATTTTTTTTTCTTTCTCTTATGTAACAGTTATATCTTTTCCTTTTCATTATAATCAACGTGGCTGAAAATACTTCCTCTCATTGCTGCTCTAAACACATCTTATACTGAGCCTGATTATGCAGTTTTTACTCAAGCAAAATTCCCACTGAAGCCAAATGAAGCACCAGAGCCATTCTTTTCGTAGCTTTTTTTTCAGTTTGATTGCTCAGGGCTAAATTTAGTAGTTTCCATTACTTCTAAAACACAGCCAAAATGTCCATTTTAAGTGGAACCCTTTCAGTTTTTTGGATGGTAGAAACTGAGCTTAAAATACAGTAAAAGACCAGGGGCATATGAATGTATGAATATCCCTGGGCTTACTGAGGTCTGAAATAAAAAGCACGGCTAAACTTTGCCATAAAAGGTAGTATTTAAACACTCCTTTTCCAAGTAATTTTTTTCAGGTCATTAAGCAGATCATATTTTCAATGCAGACAGGAATGTTGCTGTGAATGTATAAGCAATTACCACTTTTAATGATAAACTTAAAGAGCCATGTAAGCAAGCATAACTCCACTGAAGGCACATCCAATCTGAATTTGGCCCCAAGATTTTCATCTATAAGAAACTGCTACTGCTGCTTTTTTCTGTTGAAATGATAGCCAGTATAGCTCCCCACTCTGAGAACAGTGAGCAGTGTGTGAGGTAGGTTTTAAGATATGAGACTACAAAGTCAACAGGAATTCTCAGAATATCAGTCCCCATGGCATCAAAGCAGCTCTTAAAAGCCTCTGTTCTTGTGATGAAGTGGTGATAGAATAAAAGATCAGGGATGGTATAACTTTATTGCTAATTTTTTTAAAACAAACAAAGACCTACCCATTTTGTTTCTCCCAATGGACTTAAATTCCTTTTGGCTGGAAGTCTAAAAAGAAAAAGGAGAGAAGGGAAAATAGCCCAGTACTCAGAAGGGAAATAGATATAATTTTATTTGTATCCCAGGTAGCAATATTAAGCAACAAATGATCAAATAATGTATGTTGAGTATCTAGTCAGTTTTTTACTTCACTTAATGGGTGAATCAATGAGCACAGAACATCAATACAAGAGTGAAATCATTAAATAAGCTTGTAATCAGAAAAGTGACTGTGAAAATGTCATTGTGAGGTTCCCTATCTATTCCCTCCCAAAGGTTTTCCTATCATATTTAATTTCACATGAAGTTTCTAATTGCTAACTCTGCAATCTCAATCTATAATCTCAGCTTTTTTTTCATTCACCCTCTCACATTAACTGTATAAAATCTGCTGTCTAATTGATGATGAGCTAAGAACAGAATCTAACTTGCTTTTGCATAGCTTTTTTATTTCTGAAGTGTTAACGCTAGTAAAAATGTGTTTTGTCAATAACTTACTCTGACTAGGCTGTTACAGTCTGGCGAATGTGCATGCACATCCTATTATATTTGTTATTCTGTCACCCACACTCCCCACTCCAGCCTGTTATTTGTCTCATCCACCTCTTATGTCTTTTCATTTAGACTGTAAGCAGTTTAGGATAGGGACTGCCATTATAGAGTAATGGGGTTCAGTTATTGATCCAAATCTGGGGCCATTTGACTTAAGGATCCCTGAGATATAGCTCCCCACAAAAATAGCTTTTCTTAAAGTTGACATGTTTTGGCAACAATTTTTTACACAGCTAGAGATCAAACTAAGGGTAAGATCATTGCACTCAGTTGTTTGCTGCTATCTAGCTACAGAGAAGAATTAAAAATAGTACCATCCAGCCTTGAGGCAGTATTCACGAGTATAAACAAATTGGGACAAGTTACTGCTTGAACCAGTTTTGGGTTTGGGTGTTTTTGAGTCAAATATTTTGCACAGCTCTAACTGTAAACGTATTTAAAAAACATATTGATATACTTTCAATCTGATATAGGAACCATGTGTGTAGCATTGATAAGAGTTATGTGTAGTTGTGGAGTTATACAAATGAAAAAGTTCAAGGTTTTTCAACTGAAACTATTTTTTGACTATCTTTGCTTTAAGTCCATGAACCTGTAATTTAAAACTGATGTTTCAAGCACAGTTTAATTAAAAAAGGAACTTGTTTCTGTAGCTAAAAAGAAGTCTGTGCTATGCATTAGAGTTAGATGAGTATTTGACAATGAAACTTCCTCTTTGATGTTCTGTAATACTGAATGTTCCAAAATGTGTATGAAAACATGTCTTCAATGTCATAGCAATTGAACAGCAGATTCAATTACTCTCCTCACAAATGCATTCTAAAACTCCCACCTACTAAGCTAACTAAGGGTTATTCAAGTCATTTGTTCATGCATATACATTAACATTAAAATATTGCATTATCATTATTTTAATCTAACTTTCATTACATGTGATTTATGTTAGTCATAAGAAGTCAAAGTATCAAAATAAGATGGATTTAAAAGATTTCTTAATATGCAGGTTATGATTTACAAGATGATGACCCTACATTCCCAAAGTATATTTTATATAGTTTACTTCAGAATGGTATTCATTTATAACAGGCACACATAGAACATACTACAGTGTATTGTTTAATTATAGTTGCAAAATCCTTTGAAAAATACTAAAGGAATAAATCCTTGATGAATGCCTTAAAGAATATCTGAATTGTGTACTATATAGATAATGAAAAGACTTGCCCAGCTCATGAATGGAAGAATTCCTTCCTATTCAGAGAAATGTCAGTTCATTAAAATACTTTTCCATTGCAAAAGAAATAAAATTTGAACAGGATAAGTTACATAACTGAAGAATCCTGTGTAATAGAAGTAGCGTTTTTATTTAGTTTAAAATAACTTTTTTGAGAAAAATATTGCTTGAACAGAGATTGTTGATTGAAATCTACTGTGATGGGGAATCTGCCCCACAACAGCCCATAAGTGGTTAATAGAACCCTAGGGAGGCTGCGCAACAGGCAGACAACTGGCCCATAAAAGAAGAGCCGCAGGGCAGAACAGGTCAATCACTCCCTGGAGCTCAAGGAGGGAGAAGGACTGGCTGCCTTGCAGGCAGAGAGTAGCTAGCACCTTGGACAAAACTATGCTGGGCAGGATCAGAGGAGCGAAAGGGAGCTCCTGGCTGACTGCTGACTTGCTGGGGCCCCAAGACAAGGGCAAAGAAGGTGCTGGGGCTATGGCGAAAGTGGCCCAGAGAATAGACTGGAGTTGGAGGGGACACAGCACGTGGCTGCCATCTACATAATCCAGAGTAGTGGGTGGGCCTGGAATCCACTTTGCCCCCCAAATACCACCAATGAAGCGGCTGTACAGTGTACTGTTGTTCCCTCAGAAGGGGAGAGAACAAAGTGTGACACAGTCAGAGGGTTATGTCCTGAAAAGGATGCTCTGTTTATTGGGACAACTCATATCCTGAAACAGATATGATGGCAGAACAGACACAACAGACAAGGGTGCATGGGCACACTAAACTAATACCTAGGACAGCCAGCAGGAGGCACCCCAATGATGAGTCAAACATCCCTGAATGATATTAGCTTCTTCTTTTTTTTTTGCAGCTGCACCACGTTGTTGATTTATATTCAATTGGTGATCCACGATAACCCCCAGATCCTTTTCAGCAGTATTATCACCTAGCTAGTTATTCCCCAATATGTAGCTGTGCACTTGATTTTTCTTTCCTAATTGAAGTACTCTTCACTTGTCTTATTGAAATTCCTCTAGTTCATTTTAGACCAATTCTCCAATTTGTCAAAGTCTTTTTGAATTCTAATCCTGTCCTCTAAAGTCCTTTCAACACACTCCAGTTTTGTGTAATGCACAAATTTTATATTTTTCCACTTAATTATCCCAGTCATTAATGAAAATATTGAACAATGCCAGATCCAGGACTGACCTCAGTGGACCCCACTAACTACATGCTCCTCCTTTGACAGCACACCATTGATAACTAGTCTTTGAGTGCAGACTTTCAACCAATTGTGCATCCACCTTATGGTAATTTCATCTGGACCACATTTCTCTACTTTGCTTATGAGAATGCCGTGAAGGACTGGGTCAAAAGCCTACTAAAATCATGATTGGAACGAGTATTGCTTTCCCCTTATCCATTAGGCCAGTAACTCTGCCAAAGAAGGAAATTAGGTTGGTTTGGCATGATTTATTCATGACAAATATATGTTGGCTCTTCCTTACAACCACAGGTGCTTACACATTGATTAATAATTGCTTCCAATTTCTTTCCAGATTTCAAAGTTAGGCTGATTGGTCTATAATTCCCTGGGATTTCTTTGTTCCCCCTTTTACAGAGAGGTACTCTGTTTGCCCTTCTCCAGTGTTCTGGGACACCCTCCGCCATAAATTCTCAAACATAATTGCTAATGTTTCCAAGATTGCTTCAGCTAGTTCCTTATGTACCCTAAAATGACTTTTATCAGTCCCTGCCAACTTGAATACATCTATATTTTCTAAATATTCTGTAACCTTCTCTTTTCCTATTTTGGCTTGCATTCCTTCCCCCTTGTTTTTAATATTAATTGTGCTGAATATCTGAACACCATATATATAAACTGGAATCCACTCAAATTTGCTCTGATTATAAACTGATTATAAACTGTGCATCAAATCAGTGGATGTAGCTAGCTAGGAAGACTGATGAGGAAAGTGGACCACTCAAAGATTAGAGGAACTTCACAAAGAAGAATTATGTTCTCGTGATTAGGACAGTAATAGAGCTGTGTGGAGGATGGAAGTTACATTTCATGAAGGTTTTTGAAATTCCAAAATATGGTTTTGCATCAGAGTTGGCGTCCACTGCTGGTTTTGTTCATGTCACCTGCCTTCTGTTCTTACCCTGGAGATTTAGTGGGCTATTGACTAGGTGCAAAAAGTCCTTCTCAGCTACTTTACAAAGATTGGCTATTTGCTTAATTATGAAATACTTTCTGGCACTATCAGACCTAGCATGCCATATGGTGAACATCATCAGGGGCCATGATTGGACAGCCACAAAGTGGGGTGGTGACCTGACCTAGACAGTATCTTTGTTTTAATGTTTGTTTTGTTTTTAATTCCCTTTCTCATGTTGGCAGGGTATCATGACAGTGCACCTAAGGGTAGGGGGTGCTAACTTAATATAGACCTCTCATATGGCTACTTTTTTGCACTCCCAATAGATAAGGAACAGTAACTTTTAAGAGAAACTAATATATCAATGCTCAGAACTTCCCCCAGAATAATCGAGTAACAGTCATTACAGGACCCAGGATGCTGGAAGAACAGATCTGAACTGAGAATACAACAAAAAACAATGAAAAAAAGCCTATTTGAAAAAAAATGTTACAAAAAAACCACATAGTAAAACTGCAGGAAATAAAGACAAATAAAATGTGTAAGTATAGGGGAGAAAAAGTGGAAACATGAAACAGGATGGGAGGAACAACAAAAACACAAAAACAATGACATAGTTGCTGGGACAAGAATAAAGTAGTTTCTGAAGGAGGCAAAAAACAAAAATAATTAAATACATTTAGAAGAATTGGAAAAAGAGGCCACATTAATGTATAACCTAGTGGTGTTTTAAAATATTATTAGGTAAGAAGAGAAAGCAGATAAAGAAATAATCATTGAAACTAAGGTGAGATGGTAATTTAAAAGAACAGAGATCAAAATTCATAACCACTACATAATATATTCATAGAAAAAAAAACAATGTGGGCTAGATTAAAAAGAAGTGTTAATGTTTAATTAATTAAAATTTTGTGGTATTGTAATTTGTAATGAGGGTTGAAATAGATAATCTTAATTTCCCAAGGGACTGAGATGATCAGAGTCAAACCAAACATGCAAGCTTCAAATAATTTTTTTAACGTCTTATTATTAAGTACTGAGAAAGAGAATCAGACAGATTTTTTTTTTTTGCATGGTTTCTGCTACAATAGTAAGCACTACCAAATCCTGAAGTGTTTTAAGCAGAACTCTCTCGCAGTGATGAGCAGTTCTTCAAAGACTAAACCCTTGCTGACAGTAATCTCTCAGAAAGGATCACCATAATGAACTAAACAGTTTTCAAGGGAGCTCCTTAAAAAGTAAAATAAAATATAATACAATTAGAGTGGTTTTAAGAGATCACCTTCCTAACATGAAAATGTTCAGATTGAAAATTAAGTGCATCAGCAAAGAGATCATCAAAATTCCTTCCACTTATTAAATCTTTGAGTGGGTAGAATTTCCTCCCCTTCCACCACAACCCACTCACACTTTTAGTGATCAAAAATTCTTCAAGGTAATGAGGTGAAAATAGTTTCCCTAAGGCATAAGAAGCTTTTCCCAATGACAATATTCTTTTCATGGTATGACTTTTCAGAGAAATGTAGGGGTCATATCACCCCATATTGATTTATTTTTCAATTGATAAAAGTGCACCAATACTAATATATTTGGATGCATGTTCAAAGCTACTCAATGTGAAATGTAACATAACTGAATCTAAGCAAAACAGGCTCCCCATGGCCAACCACAAAGTGAACCATTCCTTACTCTATGCTATTGGTACAAAAAAAGCTTGAGTAAAAAGATGTACTTGACATTCTGCCCTAAGGGCTAAGAAACAAACAACTTAGTGGAACCCAAGATCTGTTTTTACAGGCAGATGATTACAACTGGTCAGAAAATTTTTGATAGGATAGTTTTCCATTGGAAAATGCTGAATCTTCCTGGCAGCTCACTTCCTCCATGCCAGCATGCCTGGTGGACTGCTGTCTAGCAGAGCTGGAAACCTGGCAGCTGTAGCGCAAGCCAAGGATTTTGGGGCTTCTAAAGTGCCCCCCCCCCAAAGTGCCAAGATGCCTGGCTTGAGCTGGAGCTTTTAGGGGTGTCAATCTCTCAGTTGCATGGCAGAGACCCTGGAAGCAGGGCTGCTGGGCTTCCAGTAAACTTAGGGATTGTCATCAATTTTGTTTCAAAAAGTCAAAACTAAATGGCATTTCCATTTTTAAATGAAACTTCAAAATTCCCATTCTATTGGAAATATTGAGGCTTCATTGTAATGCAGCACAGATTTACAAAAAAATTTCAGAATTTCTTATGGAATGGGAATGTAAGGTTCCAACCAGTCTTACTAAGGATCATTGTCCCTGTTTTACGGGGGGGGGGGGGGGGGGGGGAAGGAATGTGAGTGGACTTAACCAATGTTGCACAGCAAGTTAAAGGCAGAATGGGGAACTGAACCCAGAGACCAGCTTTTCTTTTTATTTACAGTTTTTACACCAAGTTAACAGAATTGACTTCAGTGCTGCTGATTTACACTAGTGCATGTAAGAGAAGAATTAACCCTCAGATCTCAACATCCCCAGTCTTGTGTCTTAATTCACTGGTCCATACTCTCTCCCTCAGACAGATTTTCTGGGGAAGCAAAGTTCAGAGTCAAGGGTCCTTCATGCAAAATGCTCTGCCAGCATTCTCCTGACAATTTAATCTAAGCACTTCTGGTGAGATCGTGCATGAGGACAGAGGTAATCTGCCTCATACTGTAATTAATTAAGATTCATTGGGCTAGTTCTTTTCCCACTTACACTTACGTAAGGCAGGAATAGTTCCTTCAAAGTTACAACGGTGTAAAAATGAGTTGCATAACGTCAGAATCAAGCATCTCTAGATGTGTCTACATTGCAGCTGGGAAGGTGCTTCTCAGAGTAGGTAGACAGACACAGGCTAGTTCTGTTCAATGTGCCATCCTAAAAATAACAGTGTGACCAGGTGCAATCTAGGCACCAGCAAAGCAAGCACCTCCTTGGGGCAGCCCATTTGCAGGGGTGGCATGGGAGCTGAGAACCAACAGGGGGCTCTGGGAGCTGTAGTTCCTTGCTTAGCTCCCTGCCTATAGAGCCAGCCCTAGAGCAGGGAAAGAACTACATTTCGCAGCATTCCCTTGGCCACTACCAACTGGAAAGGAAGGAGGGGGACCTCACGCGGCAGCGTGCTGTGAGTGCTGTGAAAGGTAGGGATACTATATTTTAACATTCAAAAAACAGGACAGTCCACGGGGAAGGAAGCCCCATCCAGCCACCATCCACTCCTTCCAACTGCCCCCCACTGAAACCCCAACCTATCCAACTCCCCCCCGCTCCCTGTCCCCTGATCACCCCCTCCCGGGACCCCTGCCCCTAACTGACCCCCAGGACCCCATCCCCTATCTGAGTACCGCTGCTCCTTGTCCCCTGATTGCCCCCTCCCGGGACCCCTGCCCCTAACTGCCCCTCAGGACCCCACCCCCTATCTAAGTGCCACTGCTCCTTGTCACTTGAGTGCCCCCTCCTGAGACCCCCTCCAACTTCCCCCCCAGGACCCCAACCCCTAGCTGTCCCCTGACACACCCCTGGGACTCCCATGCCTATCCAACCGCTGCTTGTCCCCTGACTGCTCCCCCGCACCCCTAACCCGTCTCACCCCCTTTTCTCCCTGCCACTGACTGCCCCCCGAGCCTCTGCCCCATCCAACCCCCCCTTCTCCCTGTCGCTGACTGCCCCTTGAGCCTCTGCCACATCCAACCCCCCCTGCTCCCTGTCCCTTGACTGCCCCCCCGGAACCGCCTACCCCTTCTCCAACCCCCCAGCCCAGTACACAGTATTCGAGATGTAAGCATACCATGACTTTATATACGGGCAATAATATATTCTCAGTCTTATTCTCTATCCCCTTTTTAATGATTCCTAACATCCGGTTTGCTTTTTTGACCGCCTGTTACTTCATTTCTCCCAAATCAAATATATTGATCCACTATAACTTGCTGTAGAAAAAGTAGGATAAAATTGAGCAAGAAATGCTTCCCAGTGGTTATTAGGACTGGAATTGCAATTTTCAACAGCCACTGCCTTTTTTTTGTTTGTTTGTTTTTGTTTAAAAGGAAGACAGTGATATTGCATTGGCAAATTCCCCATAGAAAGAAAGAGTGGAACAAAAGAATAATTGAGGCACCTCAACTTTTCCTCATTTATGGAGGACCATCTTATAATATGCACCCAGATATCCTCCAATCACACAAGCTGAAAATTGTTCCACTTTATTGCAGCTCTGTAACCATATGGGAACCAATCCTGTCTGTGTTTTGTGCACATCCAAAATTCCTGCTGAATGACCCATGACCCGCCCTGGGAGCAAGTTACCAGTGACCCAGGGCTGCAGCAGAAGGAGAGTGCAGGTGATGGGGGGGAGAGCCCAGGGCTGGGGCGACGGGGTGTGTGTGTGGAGCACTGATGGGGGGGAAATGGGGTAGCCAGGGCTGGGGTGGCAGCAGGGTGTACTTGGATAACTAGCCTGAGCTGGCCCCGGGTGACCGCAGATACATTGCTATTTTTGTGTGCTAGGTAATGTGCACCTGTCTACCTGGACTGGGAAACATGCTCTCAGCTACAGTGTAGACATAAGAAAAAAATCTAACTTTGATGAACTGCAAAAAATATAGACAAGCATATTTAACTATAAAGTGCTTTGTTTGATAAAATGTACGATAGCAGGCAGGTCTCTCTGGATCTGGCTAAGTTATCAGTGCACTATATCATGTCCAGGAAAACATAACTTATAAGACTAATACAAAATTATAAAATCCAGCCCTTGTGATTTCATGTTTATTTTTTTCAAATAAGTGATTTTATAACCCCAAATCTTATGTATTTCATGTTATTATATTAACACGTAATATTAACTTATAATTGTACTCCCCTCCTACCCCCACACAAGGACACTTGGTTTCCAATCTTATTAGAGTTTAAGCATTTCACATGGAACTGAAAACCTGGGCCAAATTTAGTGGGGTAAGCTAAATGTGGGGCATAAGTAAAGTAGTGTGATGCCACTGAGATAGGATTCAGTGTGGGTGTCAGTGTAACTTACAAATTTCTGGAAAAGATTCCAACGTCCGTCGGTCCGCACCGCTTCCCGAAGCGTCCATTGGCCTGGGACAGTGAACTGCAGCCAATGGGAGCCATGGTCAATTGAACCTACTGACACGGCAGGTAAACAAACTGGCCTGGCCTGCCAGGGTGCTTACCCTGGCAAGGTGCGTGCCAGACGTTGCCAACCCCTGGAATAAAGACATTACAAGTGATATGAATGCATGAAGCAACTAACAAGTTTTCATAGAGTCTACTCACTGAATACGTTCTTATCAGACTAATACCTATTTTGAGCAAGTGAGCTGGACTGCTCTCCAGCTGTGAGTTTGAGTTCTTAGCTAATGCATGCGACCTGGGCAAGAGCTGGCATTTGGCCTGCCAGTGTCACAGCAGAATATACAGGTATGTTTGCAGCACAGAGAGCTTCATCTCACATAAAGCAGGCTGGCGGGATTTGTGTAGGGCTGTGGCTTTCAACCTTTCCAGACTATTGTGCCCCTTTCAGGAGTCTGATTTGTCTTGCATACCCCCAAGTTTCACCTCCTTTAAAAATAAATGACTTGCTTATAAAATCACATATCAAAATACAAAAGTGTCAAAGCACATTATTAAAGAAACAAATGCTTACTTTCTTATTGTATCATATAATTATAAAATAAGTCAATTTCAATATAAATATTATACTTATATTTCAGCGTATAGTATATAAAGAAGTATAAAGAAGTCATTGTCTGTATGAAATTTTAGTTTGTATTGACTTGTCTAGTGCTTTTTATGTAGCCTGTTTTAAAACTAGGTAAATATTGAGATGAGTTGATGTACCTCCTGGAAGACTTCTGCATACTCCCAGGGGCATGTGTACTCCTCGTTCAGAACTACTAGTCTAGGGTATGGCTCCCACAGTGCTCAGTCTTGCATGAGGCACCACATAATGGATCATGAATGCGGACTCCACTGCCTTCAGACGAGGCAGTCTGGCAAAGCAACAAGGAGGAGAAGATCACTTGGCCTAAGTGAAAGTGTGGGAGCAACATTGACAGCAGCAGTGCTATGGTCCAGAGACTGCAATAAATAAAGTATAAATAATTTTGATCATAAAACTGTAATAAAATTAACATTAGTCTGCCACAAAGCCAAGCTCTGAAGCAATGCTTGATTAGGGCTATAAAGTGGCATGTTTTTGTTCATAAAGGAAAGTGGAGATGAACTAATATTAAAAATTAGTGGGGAAAAAAATCCACAAAAATAAAACTTTGTCCATTCATTTTACTAAGCCAATTAATGGCATCTATCATAGACTGAGGGGCAAACTGATGGGACAGTAAGCATTTTATATATAATAATTTTAAAAATTGCAAATATACATGAACTTTCTGCATACTGAGTATGGAACAGGTATGGAAGATCTCCTATCCCTCCTATGCCACTTGTCCAGGGCCGGCTCCAGCTTTTCTACTGCCCCAAGTGGGGAAAAAAAAATAAGATGAGCGGGGGCACATTGGCGGCACTTCGACAGCACGTCCTCCCTTTCTTCCTCTTCATCAGCAATTTGGCAGCAGCTCAAAGAGGAAGAGAGTGAATGAGGGACCTGCCACCGAATTGCCACTGAAGACCCGGACGTGCCACCCTGATACCGGATGGAATGCCCCCCCCCTTTGAATTGGCCACCCCAAGCACATGCTTCCTACGCTTGTACCTGGAGCCGGCCCTGCACTTATCTACGCTTCCAAGTATGGAATGTATCTAGTACAGCACTTAGTACAATGAGGTGCTTATCTTGACTGGTGTCTTTGCATGCTCCTCAACATGTGAGCTGTTGCAATTCACCTTGAGCATTCTTTCAATAGTCTACAGTGATTTTCACTGAAAAAGTCTTTTTGTCTGGGTGAAACTTGATGAGTTTTTGTTAAGTAGCAACAATGTATTAGACACAGTTCAAGACAAATTGTCAAATGTTGTTCCTCTCACATCTGTTCCCATCTGATCTGTGCACTTCAATGCTACAAAGCGCTCTGAAAGCTGACTAAAGTAGTCACCTTCTAATTACACTTTTGGAAGTATGAAAGAGCTGGCATAGCAACCATTAGTCTCTTTACCCTCAGTGGGTGCGATGATGTTGGGGGAAATGGAGCCTGATGGTTATTTTAGATGCTGAAATTGTCCCTTTGGATCATGGACAATTTGGCATAAATTAGAGCAGACTTTGGTTTGAGCATGGCCATGTTTTTGATAAATTGCAAATTTGGGACAAGTTGTAAAGCTTGCTCTCCAGAAGATGTTAGCCATTTAGTCATAAATGCTTTTGAAAAGAATTATTTTGGAGAAAGAAATGTCCCAATATTGTAAAAAATTAAGTACAATAATAATTAATAAATGAAACAAAAAGGATGAGGGAGAATCCACACTCAGAATAAATATAGGAACAAATAATGATGTGAACAAAGGAACAAACTAAGAAGTAACAAGTTTCCCATAATCTCCTCTGGAAAAATAAAAAGTCAATAGACAAAGTCATTTAAACCAGAATCCTCATGATGCTGATGCTGATAATCATCTCCTTCTATCACTCTAAAACGCTTATTTTCTCAGTGGTATATAGCCCCATCTTGCCTCTGAATCAATAGCACAGAGGGAAGCCAAAGAAAGGAAAAGAGTCATTCAGGAACCTAACTCAAGAAAAACACACATGCAGTACTGGAAAAGTAATCCACCAGTCAATGATACACACAGAAACAAAGAATATAGATGCCATGGACAGCCACAAATACCCCAGCTATTCTTTTATTTTATGCAAGATTTTGTAGTTTCAGAATAATTGCTTTTTTTAAAAAAGTTGTTTTAATTTTTCTTTCCTTAATGAAGCAAAGCATCTATCCCAAAGTACAAGCCTCTTTCTTTTTTGGTATTCTTGCAATCTTTTTCATGTATGATCAACTAGTAAACTCTGGGATCGACAAAATATATTGTAAAAACAAATTTGAGTTAAGCAATTGCTTAACTGATTACCTGTCCCACCTTTCCTAGGGTTCTTTTATTTTTGACCGCTTAAATAATCAAATGATTTGAGAGTTTAATTTAGCTTTAGAGAGTTGTATTAAATAACCTTAAGAACAACAGCAACTAATAGTATAGGACAGGAGTAGGCAACCTATGGCACGTGTGCCGAAGGCTGCATGTGAGCTGGTTTTCAGTGGCACTAACACTGCCCAGGTCCTGGCCACCAGTCTGGGGGCTCTGCATTTTTATTTAGTTTTAAATGAAACTTTTAAACATTTTGAAACCTTATTTACTTTACATACAACAGTAGTTTAGTTATATATTATAGACTTATAAATAGAGACCTTCTAAAAAAGTTAAGATGTATTACTGGCACACAAAACCTTAAATTAGAGAGAATAAAGGAAGACTCAGCACACCACTTCTGAAAGGTTGCCAACCCCTTGTATAAGATATAAGAAGGCAAAAACAGTACTGGACTATGATTTAGCTAACAAACCAGAGAATTAGTCAATGCAACCATTTAGGTTTCCAGAATCAAATCACACAACCACAGTAGAAAACAACACATATTCAATCGCAATTCTGGAAAGGGTGACTTTGTTTAGGTTTTTGACTAATGTTTTGTCTATACTTCCGGTGCTGTGTAGAGTATAGGCAATATGTGTAGCTACATGCCACAGTGAAAGCAAGCTGTGTCCACACGTGTCACTGCATTGTGTAGCTATACACAACAGTGAAATATTCCATCAGAGATGGGACAGAAAGGAAAGGCTCTGGCAGAGTGGAACTGCTGGAGACTTTATCCACTGCCTCCCCTCACCAGAGCTTTTCCCCACTGCTAGAGCCTTTCACTGTGGCAGGAAAAGGTTCTCGGCAGCTCCCCGCTGCCAGTGCCTTTCACTGCAGGCAGGGAAGTGTCTGGCGGGGGAAGGAAATGGGGAAACTCTCTGGCATCTTCTACTGCCAATGCCTTTCCCTTCTGCCAGAGCCTTTCACTGCAGGAAGGGAAGTATCTGGTGGGGGGAAGGAAATGGGGAAACTCTCTGGCATCTCCCCCTGCCAATGCCTATCCCTGCTGCCAGAGCCTTTCACTGCAGCAGGGAAAGTTTCCATCAGTGGGAAAGCAGGGGGACATTAAGCTAGTAAAATAGCAGTGCAAATTTTTGAGACACTTCTTGGATGATAGAGATCTGTTTAGGCTACATACACTAGCATTTGGGTATTTAGTGCACTCTGCTCTGCTTACTGAAGCCATGCCTCACCATCTACACTGCTATTTCTAGCTGGGCACTCAGTGTCTGTAGTCTACATGCCACCATAAATGTAGATGTACCATAAAAGTCCCTCAGCATAGGGCCGCACTTGTGCCATTAGTTTCTCAACTCTATTGTTGATAACACAACAGAAGAAAAACAATTGAAAGTGAGATTACAGAAAAATTTAGTCAATTAATTACATGCCAGTTCACCAAGATCTCCTTCCCAATGGATCTATAGTAGTCAACCATTTTTACCTATTTACAAATGAATTCTATTAGTCTCAGGATCTGATTAACACTCCTATATACTTAAGGTAAACCCCTACTTTTATGACAGATGGTGTAGACTGAGTGCAGTTCAAGAAGTTTGCACAGTTGATTTAAATCTTGTCTGAATACAGGTAAAACTTGTAAACAACATGAAACCACTAACTACGGTAGATACATATACAGTGCCCTGAAGTCTTAGTTAACAACAATAATTATTCCGTTTCAAAGCTACTTCACAACAATCTTGATTGGATCTTGTTACAAAACAAGGACGGACACACACACACACACACACGCACGCACGCACGCACGCACACACACACACACACACACACAAAGTTGCTCTGTGACAATCTTTAAAGCACATAACCAACCCTATAGACTTCCCTAATAACAAGATACTCAGTTTCAGGAAGTGCTACTTATCACCAGATCTTTGCTCAGCTACCGGTTTTCATCTCAGTTATTGTTCAAAGCAAGAGTTGACACAGCAAACACAGGTGGAGTGAAGGACAGACACAACAATAACCTTTTTTTCGGTGCAAAAAATAATGGGTAAGCTGAATTGCTGGGAAAAAAGAAAGATAATAGAAAGAAAATAGAAAATTGATGTCACCAGGAGGACTCCCACATGGCTGGCTAGAACCTCAGTCTTCACACTTCCAGGTGTTTTCAGCAGTGTCTAATTTTTAATGAAAGAGGTGCCAGGGCTCATCCCCAGCACAAACTAAGTTCTGGCTGGGCGGCTGGAGAGTGGCAGCTGCTGGCAGGCTCTGAAGGCAATGCTGCCCCCAGCAGGAGCGCAGAAGTAAGGGTAGCAAGGTATGTTATTCTAACCCACAAAACTGCAAAGCAAGTCTGAATGTTTCCATACTAGACATACTGGGACTTAGGTGAAATTTGCAAAAAGCAGTAAAGTCTGGGCACCATATGAAATTTACTATTAAACATATTAAGCAATCAAAAGTAAGATTTATTGACATTAAGTCACAACTAACTCCCTGTCACAAATAACTTGCAATATGTTATAAAGCCACTACTGGCTGAAATAGTTAAGCTTCAGGTCAGTTTTTCAAGGATTCAGCCTCTCTGTTATGTCTGAAGAATACATGTAACTTCTAACTTACAGGACTTATTATCTAAGCACAGAATTAATTCTCTGAGAATTTACCAATTAATCTATTAATAAAAGGTTCAATTTTAAATTTCTGTAAAGAAATTTAGAACCTATTGTCAAATCTTGAGTACTACTTTTTTGCCACTTCCCTATTTGGGGTTGACAACTTTCATCACTTTCTTCCAAAACTCATGATTTCTGACTCTTCAAGTGTTACTTTCAGTGAAACTCAGAAAACTTGTGCATAGGCTACATGTTAAGAAATTAGGGTTTTTTCTCCCTTCCCCATGAGCTGACAAGGATTTTCACCCTTAAGTTACTGAGTCTCAACTGTAACTTCACCTTAAAGATTTTTGTGGGAATTCCATTGGTTAGCAAGGTATAATGACCCTCTTAAGAATCACAGGGTAGATGATCCTCTTAACATCTGCAGATATGTGAAATTCTGGTCACCCTTCTGCACATTCCCCCACTCTGATGGTCCTTTCCACCTTTTGCCATTTCTCCCTCCCTGAACTTTGCAGGAACCCTCAATGCACTGCTTCTTTGCTGCCCCCTTCTCTAGTGTCCTCCTGTGCCCTTTTTACAATGCCTCACTTCTTAGATTCCATAGTTTCCCCAGCCTATGTCTTTTAAGTTTCACAGGAAGTTAGGAACTTAGGAAATATTCAGAAAACAGTACTGAGCCAAACAAGAATATGCCCATAAAACAGATTATTGGAGTTAATTTAACATCCGTCTTCCCCTGCTGTAAACTTCATGATATTGCAAAGCAGCATTAGAAGAGAGTGAATTTCTTTTTGATGTGTCAGATTACAGCTTGTTCGGATACCTAAAATTTTGGGGAAAATATTCACTTTTTCCTCACTGACATGGCTCCTTAGAGATTAATTTATCATGTAAAAGACTGTATCTGCATGGAAGGAAAAAAAGCTAATGACTTTTTTCTTTAAATGAAGCTTACATCCCAAGCAGTCATACCCTGCCTGTTTTAAGCCTATCAGACTCAATATGCCAATCTGATGCTATAATGAAAATCTTAGTAACTTTTAACATAAGATTTCATTTGCTTATTTTGTTACCGAGTGGCAGGAGCACAGCCAGCTTTTTTGCCACCCTAGGCGGTGGAAGGTCCCACCCCTGAAATGCTGCCCCACACAGAGGTGGTGGAAGGTCCCGTCCCCGAAATACTGCCGAGGACTGGGGCGGCTGAAGATCCGGCCATTGCGGTCACCGCCCTACAAATGTTAGCGCTAGGCGGTCGCCTAATGGGTTGTGCTGGCCCTGCTGAGTGGCAAAAATAACAACAAACCAACCAGAAAGAATCATTAGAAAATTTGCTGACTACTGGGAAATATCTGAAGCACCAGCTGGATTCCTCTTGTTATAAAAGAGAAGTGTGAGCTGGTAGAGCATTCTCTATGGTGGCTCTGAGACTCTGGAACTTGTTCCCCACTTGGTCCAAAATAGTCCAAATTTGATTACTTTCGTGGCATGCTGTAAAGGACATGTGTTTGATAGGATATCCGGAGAAGCCTGAGGATATGCTTCCTAGATGACAAAATGGGGTAAGGCAGCTGACTGGCTGGACAGCCAAGTTCTTGTGGAACTGATTTTAATCTACAAACATTTAATTGTATGATTAAATTAGGTTGCTGAGAACCTTGCACAGACATCTTTTTTTAACTCTAATTAGTAAAAAATAAATAATAATTAATAAGAATAAGAATAATAAGACAAAACTATTATATCAGGGTGTCATTATTCGAGGACCCCCTGTCTAATAAGCTTCAGCTTTCATAGAAAAAATATTAGGCCTAGACTGTAGGTACAAGATTTAAAACTGATATTTTCTGTGTCTGTGTATGTATAGTCTGGCAATACTGATAAGAAGGACAGGAGACACTTAATACGGATTTTAATCAGGCCACAACTTTATTATATAGATGTCTGGGACACAAAATCTATGTTTATTCAAATAACTACCTAGGGCTTCCACCAGCCCCCCTTCAATTTTCTATCAAGGTCCCCAGCTAACCCATGGCTTGGATCGTACCATCCACTCACCTCGTAGGAGGGTTAAGGTGGGCTGTAAGAATGGGGAGAGGTTAGCTCCCTGCCATGCCAATCTTAGGAGTCCCCTCCCCCATTCTGTTTCAGTGCTGAATAGAAGGGAATAATTACCTCCCTCAATCTGCTGGCAATGCTCCTACTAAAGTAGCCCAATATGCCGTTAGCCTTTTTGGCAACAAGGGCACGCTGCTGACTTATATCCACCTTCTCTTCCACTGTAACATTCCAGATCCTGAAATTGGAAGAACTCATTAAAACTTCCTTTATAGCTCAGCTGTGCGCCAAGAACCAAGAATCTCCATGCCATCAGTAACATCATATTCTGAGGCTCCGTACAGCCAGGGCATCTGCTCGGGTTCGTTGCTATCTTCTGGTGTAAACTCACAAAATCTGTCAAACTGAAAATGAGACAGGGCGTCTGCTATGCCATTATACATCCCCCACACATGCTCGGAAGAAAAACAGATGTTGAAGTTTAAACACTGTGGAACAAATGCCCTCACTAACTTCATAACACTGTGTGATCTGGAAGTTTGATAACCTGTACCACTGCCATGTTGTGGCACCAGAAACACCCCCTCTAATTAGCCAGTTCTAGTCCCCAAATAACCACTGCAACTAAAATGGGGAAAAATTCCAGGAAGGTCATAGCACACACAACCCCATTTTGCCTCCAGGTGGCAGGCTATTTCTGGATACACCATTTGCCTTGATAAAACACCCCAAAACCTGGACCCCCTGAAGCATCTGAATGGATTTTTAACCCCCCGTAATAACCATTCCTTCCTTCACAATGACACCCCATTAAATTGACTCAGAAAAGTTCCCACACCTGTAAGTCTTCCTTCATCTCTCTCTCTTGCATGTAACAGTGTGGCCTGGCTATGCCCACTGTTGCTGCCAGAAGCCGGGCACAAAATACCCCCTCCAGAGCAACAACCCTGCAGGCAAAGTTCAGGTGCCGCAGAATAGACTGTAGGTCTGACAGAGTGAGTTTTTTTGGCTCCTACAGCTTTCCTGCACAATTCCAATAGCCCCTGCATCTTATCTTTAGCCGTGATATGCCCGCCCTGGTGTCCAGCTCGATCCCCACATAAGTCAATGTAGTGGAAGGACCCTCTGTCTTTTCTTCCACTAGGGGTCCCCCCAACTGTCTAGCCAGGACTTCCAATGTGTCCAACAGGTGAACCATACTCATCTGACCAGGCTCATCCCGCAAACAAAATGTCATCTAAATAATGCACTACTTGGCATAGTCTAGCTACCCGCACCACTGCCCAGTACAACATTGTACTATTTTTTTCAAATGCTGAACAGGATATCGAGCAGCCCATGGGCATAGCCATTTCAAAATAAAATTTTCCCTCAAAAGAGAAACCCAAAATTTCAAATTCCAATGGATGCACCAGCAGCAGTCGAAAAGCAGACTTGATATCTCACTTAGCCATTAGTGGTCCCAGGCCACAAGACCTAACCATACGAATGGCTTCAACAGGGGAGGAACAGAACACAAAACATAGCACTGGATCTATTCAATCATTAACAGAACCACCTCATGGGTATGACATGTGCTGAATGAATCGTTATTTCTCTGGAGTCTTCTTGGAGATCAAACCCAGGGGGGATAACCCATAATTTCTAGGTAATTTATCAAATGGCCCTGCCACCCTACCCTCATTTATTTCTGGTGTAATCTTTTCTTGAACAATATGTCCCATCCCAAATACTGACTTCACATTTTTTGACATCACATGAGTCCTACTCCCCAAAAGGAGGATCCAAAATCCCACAGTAAACCCGTTCCACAAATCAGCCCCATCTGCTTTGTTAGGGTAATCCCACAGGAGAACCCTTAGCACTTCCAGCAAAACTAGCGATGGTGCCTGTCCCCCATTGCATTGCCCCCAACTTGTTCCCCCTCCTTTGCTCGTGTTGTGCACCCCATAGCCTGCTCCAACTGAGCCAAATCTGCGGCTGGCACTTGACCCACCCCCAGTCCTGTTTACCCCATGTAACTGTCCCCTATGGCTCTGGCAAGAGAAGGCTAAATGGGTCCCAAAACATATCTTGCCTGAATTTACAGGTGCTGCAGAAATAACTGCTGTCAATTGCAATTGTTAATTGCACAGCAAATATCATTACTCATGGCCTTCCCAGGCTTACTGTGGAATGAACAAACCACTATCTATGTGAAATCCTGATTCCTGTGGAGTCATCCACTCAACCCCCAGCATTTGGGGAAGTATGTTCCACCAGATCCTAGTTTGTGTTGCTGCCCTCAATCAAAACTGCTTGTCATAATTAAACTAAGACATGCCCCTGAACATATTGTATGCCTGCCTAGTTATTAACAAGGCTGGGCTTCTCTCTGGGTAAGCCTGAACTATCGCACCTGCATAGAAGCTTCCCAATTTGCCCATGTTCTAGGTACCGTTGGCCACTTGGGCAGCTCCCTATTCTGTTTGCTCTGCCCCATCATACAATCTGTCAACACCTCCCTGTGCAACAGGGATAATATCTCTACCTATTCACTTGTCAGGATTTTATTCTTACTCGTACTGAGAAGGTGGCCTCCTGTTGGGTCAGCCATCCCACGATAACTGTACTTGGGACTGACTGATGGGGTCTCCCCAGTGCCCTGCTCCCCTCTAGCTTCCCCCCCCCCATGGAACCTCAACTCTGTCCCATGAAGTTATATTTCTTAATGAATGGTGAGTCAAAATGTGCTCAGGGAATGTGCTCCCATACCCATGCAGCAGGGCTGCACCACCTGCCCATCTCCTGTCTCCCAAATTTGAGCCCATGCTGGGCCTACTTTGTCATGCCTTCCAGACCCCTCATCCATAGATGCCTAAAGTTGCTGCAACAAATGCAAATTAGCTTGAAGCAGCTGTATAATAACATTAATGTCTCCACAAGGGGTAGAACCCCCTCCCCCCGATGGGTCTGCTATAGCTGCTCCTAGGCCTGGCCAGGCCCCTCCTGGCCCCACCAAGTAAATTCACAGAGGGGCAGTTTGAGCCCAGACACCGCAGCTCACTGAGGTTCTTGCTATCGCCACCCTTTGCCACACTGCAAGGCAGGATATCACTTGTGCCAACTGTCCTCCCAAAACCTTTGTCTGTTGCAGATCACACTCACCCCTGGATTCAGCATCACCTCCATCTCTTGTGTTCAGTGGAGAAGAACATCCTGGTTCTAGGCAACCCAGTATGTTTTGGAAGCCCTGCAATGCTGTTGAAACAACTCAGAAACAACTTCACTGACCACTAGCCACACAGCACTGCTGACTGTCCCACTAGCAAACACAGCCTGTCCACCTGCGTGTGTAGTTGCTTCCCCTCAAGCATCCCCATCCCTCAGTCCATGAGGCTGCCTTGGATGATCTGACATACCCTCTGGTCTCCACCAAACCCCGTCCTGGTAACAGCGCCTTGCCCTTGAAGCAATGATCCTACCTTTGGGTCCCCCTCTAGCCCTTGAACTCCATTTGGACTGCACTGTACAGCGTTTGCTGCTCCCTCTCCCACTGAAGGTACATTCCTTGCAGCCCTAACCTGCTCACAGCAGAAAAAAAGTGAAACTCAATTCCCCATACCTCCACTCTCAGTAGGGCTGCCACATGAGAGAGTTAAGCTGTTCGAGGGTTCAGAGCAGCAGCTGTGTTAGTCTGTATCCACAAAAAGAAAAGGAGTACTTGTGGCACCCTAAAGACTAACAAATTTATTTCAGCATAAACTTTTGTAGGCTACAGCTCACTTCTTCGGATGCATAGAATGGAACACAGACAGGAGATATTTATATATACAGAGAACATGAAAAGTTTTAAACAGAGACTGGGAATGGTTGGGTCATTAAACTAATTGAATCTATTTCTCTATGTTAAGTTCTCCTCACACCTTCTATAGATCATCTCAATTATCACTTCAAAGGTTTTTTTTCACCTGCTGATGATAGCTCATCTCAACTGATTGGATTCTTCCAGTTGGTATGCGCAGTTCCACCTTTTCATGTTTACAGTATGTATAAATATCTCCTGTCTATGTGTTCCATTCTATGCATCCGAAGAAGTGAGCTGTAGCCCATAAAAGTGTTGCCGGCACAGAGTGCCCGAAGGAAGTAACAGCGGGGTCTGTTGCCCGGTGTGCTCCGTGCCAATAAACACAGCAGGGTGGAGAAGCAAACAAAGTTTATTTGAGATCTCAAAGCAGTGCAAGGAGACTGATACACCTCAAATCAAGCACACCTACACAAGCGGCTTTTCCCTTTTTATAAGTTTTTTTTAATCTTTCTTCTTTCTTCCCCCTCCCCCTCCCCCTTCCTCCCCTGTAGCAGTTACGTAAGCAATCTTGGCAGCAGTAGCTCGTTAGTAAGTTTCCCTTCTGCAAGTTATCTTGTCCTTCTGCTAAAGATACGCAGGCCTTATCACTATTGCTTTAGACCTGTTTGAGCTGTGCTGCAACTGACAGTTTACTGTTACACATTTGATTTCGTAGCTGCTAGCTTTCTAGGTCGAGTAGAGTTCAACATGGAGGAGCTTTGGTTCACTGAGGCCTAGATCAGGAAGGCTTCATTGGCACTCGTGGTCTTCCACTCACCCGTGTTACCTAAGGTTATGCCTAGTGACACCAACAAAAGCTTATGCTGAAATAAATTTGTTAGTCTCTATGGTGCCACAAGTACTTCTGTTCTTTTTGCTGTTAGATGGCTTATTCCTTCTCCTTCTCACTTCCCTGATCCTTCTTGCATGAACAGAGAGCAGCAATACCCAAAATCCAAAGCTGCAAACAATTCAATGCCTTTTGGGATGAACTTCCAGCAAGCAATGATTCCAATTTCCTTCCTCAGTGTCCCCCTTCCCAGCTCTGACACCACAGAGCCTTAACTGTGTCCCTGTTCCCATTCCCTGTTCTCATTCCTCCCCTTAGCAAAACATGATTCCAAATTCTATCCCCCATACTTCCTGATTGACTGCAGACTATAAGTTCTGCTTAGCTATACCTTAACCAATCATTTTACTGACATTTAACTAACCAATCCTAACCTATTGTTACATGATTATCTAACCAATTATATCCCACCACCTTAATTGGTTTACACCCAACAAAATTAACTATACAGCAGACAGAAATAATCACAGAACCAGATAGAGATTGTACAGACAAACAATAGAGAAGTGGGAACTACAGGTGATAGAACAACAAAGACATGAGGATTTCACACCCCAACTATTGATAAGTGAGTTCTTGCCAGACAGGATGCTATCAAACTAAGTTTTCTTTAAATCTTCTAGGCTCTTCCCTTTCTCTGGAGGTGACAGATTGGATCACCTTTTTAACAGCCCAAAACTGCCTTATTTCAGTGTGACTTCAGTTTTGATTCTTGTTTTGTACCTCTATAACTAGCTAAGTGATAAGAATACACCTAAATTCTTAAAGTATAGGCCTTTGCAGACAGGCCCGAATATCTATATCCTAACACCCCCCCTGCCCCTTTTTTTCTTTTTCTTTTGGCATCCTCCTGAAACAGGTATCCCTGGAGAAGCATAAGACATATGGTGACATTTCCTGACAGGACCAGCCATCAAGGTGGAAGGTGTCAGTATCCCATTTGTCCCACTGCCCCTTGTATACAATAGTACCTTGCACCTTCTCTCATACGGGCATACCACACCTATTCCAATTAGTGTTCCAGACTTCTGGGCCCAAGAAGGTTGAGTTCGGGTTGTCTAGTACACTGTGAGTAGGGGAGGGGAAGAGCTTACCACATTACTTATGGGTTATCTTCATATGCAACATAACACAAGTATATTTAACAATACACCAGCTGCTATAATAATCCACAGCAACAACGAGAGTCCTGACCACTGCAGTATGGTCCAGCATCTGAGCCACCACCAAAACACTGCCTCTCCTCCTTTGACAGGGTCAAGATCTTAATGTGTCCAGTTGCTGGCTTGCAACAAACTGCCCCTGCAGGTTTTGCATGCTATTGTCCACATCATAAGTCCATTGAATGGCCACAGAGAAATGGGTTATTGTTCAAAGCAACTTAACCACTTGGTATGGAATCAGGAATTATTCCCTGGTTCTATAATTCACAGCAATAAGATTCACAGATCCATTTGTGCACCAAAGTCCAGATAGCAGCATGTAGATATGTGTAGTTTGGTTATGGACTGGTGTAATTGTGCCCCCTAGTAATATGTACATTCCCAGCAACACATCTCATACACAGTACACGCAATTATTCACCCCTTGCCATAGGCCATTGGGTTTGCTCCTCCATGGCCCTCAGGGAGGGGTACATCCAAACATCTTTTCTAGATTTACACCATTTCACACACCCCTCCATTGATTCCCAGCAAGCTCCTCTCCTTCTCATTATTCCCACAGGGCCTCAGGGGACCACCTTAGTTGCCCTTCCATTTCCAGGTACCACTGTACCTATTACACAAGTGCAGGCCTCCTAGCTGAGCATTTTGCATACACATCCCCCAACACATTTAGCCTTTTGAAGCCATCCCCCACCAATGTCATGAGGTGTTCTGTTCACTGAAACACAACAATGCTAGCAACAAGACAAACACCACAGGCAAACACCACAAAACATAAATCCATGCTATTCTGGGTTATTCTTCCACTGGTGCCAGCTTGCTTGTAGAGCATCTGAAAAACAAAACAAATTCCACCCCTATGGTGGGGACAGGTTATTGCTTAATAATAATACCATTTCCTTTTACAAATCTCCTTGCTGATTGCAGGAAAAAAGAGAAGAATTACCTCCAGGCTGTCCTTCTTTTGCTCTATAGTAAGGTTAGTGAATTACCCCACTCACTGGTCATTTATCAAATTCATGAGGTGGTATATCTCAGTTTCCCCTCTTGTACAACAGACCGGGTTTGCAATAGTTTCTCTGCTGTACCAAGCTTTGAGTTTATTTTCAGGGAATAGCTAAGAGACTGTATTCACCCACAAAAGTTCATGCTCTAAAACATCTGTTAGTCTACAAGGTGCCACAGGATTCTTTGCTGCTTGTACACACACACACACACACACTGTAGGGTTAACCTGTACCCCTTATTTTCAGACTTGACATTTTTTCACCTCCCTTTCCTGGAGGGCCATAATCTGAGTCTTCTAGTAGCTTATTTGCTGACAAGATGTATTTATTATTGGCAGCTCCTTTGTGCTGCCACTTATGGGCAGTTTTCTCCTTCCCCCATCGGGTAGGTAATTTGCATCCACACAGAGGCTTTCAGGTTTGGTTTTGGATCCAAAGCTCTCAGCAGTTCAGAGACTGTCTCAAAAGGGACACATTCCACTTCCACCAGATTTCTGATTACTTTCCACTTTCATCTGCTGCTCCAAAACACATAGAGATCTGAATAAGAAAACACAACCTATTGTGGCTCCTTTTGGAGCTCTAATAGGATTAAAATTAAGTACCATATTTTGTCTGCATTTCTTTTACCCCTTCTCCAATATACACTGCTCATGTCCTGGGAAAATGCACATTCCTTCAGTAGTTTAACCTCTCTAACATTATATTAGCCTTATCAATTTTAACAGTTTCTTTTCTGACAAAAAAAAATAAAGAAATCCATAATCTCTCTCCATTCTCCTGGTTCTGGCTGCCCCTTCTTACTACAGCCATAACTTTGGTCTTGAACTTTATAAAGTAGTGAGGTACCTTACGGGTTAAATGCTAAATACCAAACCCCAGCAATTCTAATTACCTGTGTCTGGCAAAAAGTGTCTGTCATTTTTGCCACTTTGAATGAGTCAAATGGATTTTCAGTGGCATTATTAAAAAAAAAAAAGGCAACAAAGCAGAACCAAACCAATTCGTCTTAAACCTACAAAACAAGAGTTTTACAAACCGTGAGTGTCAGTTTTCCCTCGCCCCACCCCCACCCCCAATACCTGGCAACTATATCAGATGCTGAGCAATTTCACTTGCTGATTCACCCTCCCTGTTTCCTACTTGAACCCTGACTTGGCCTTTTCTTCCCTGTACCTGGGGTAAAGGGGTGGTAGCCCCCCTTCTCCCAGCTCTCACCTTCCTGCATACACCTGGAGCCATGCTGCCTAAGGAGCCTGGATCCTCTGCCCCCTGCAGTTGCTGGTGCCTTGCCTGCTGCATGGAAAATTGGCTTCCAACGCCTTTATAGTCTTCCTACCTCACATCCCCGGGGGGTGAGTCAGTGCCGCAAAGCTGATCACCACTCACCTTTAGCAGCAGTTTCTATCCTTCTACCCCTCCCCTGCCATAAAACACTGCTGCCTTCCTTCAGCAAGCCCAGACAATGTTCCCCCCACTTCAGGTGTGGTGCAGTCATTATAGAAGAGGAGCCAAAGTTGGGCTCATAATAGAAGCTGTTGTAACCTTAACTATGAAGATGTTATTGCTTCATAGCCCTATAATTCCTGAATTTGATACAGCTACATTCATAGGCCATGTGCCTGTTTGCTCCAGGTTGCATTAGCTGAATTTGGCTCAGTATCTTCATCACTTACTTTATAGTGCCCTGCAATATGAAATGTTCTTTACGGACCTCTCTTCCCTCTCACACACTTGACTTAGATTTCTCTGTTGTCAAAGGATGGGGTGGGCTATCCACAGACACACATAACAGCCAACTAAATATTTCTATCCATTAAAGCAGCTAACCAAGGGATGCATCAGAAGGAGCATTTCCAGTAGGAAAAGGAATCCACAGAACATAAACATTACACCCACCTCCACAATTAAGCAGGAGACTGTTCAGAATCCCTTCTCATTTCATCCTTGCCTCATAGCACAAGCATGAACCCTTCAGAGCTGTCTCAAAAATTTGTTACTCTGTTTCTTACCTATATCCCTTATTTCTGAACTCTTTTTGACATCTCAATGAGACAGTTCATTTAATCGCTTCCTGCCTGAAACATACTAACCAGGCTTTTCAATTATTTCATAATTTCCAGCCCAGTAAAACAGCTTCACATTTCATGAATATCAAGTCCGCATCAATCCAAAGAAATGATGGTCCAAATAGTCTTTACAAGTTCTTTGGAAAGCATGCAATCCAAAAATCTATAAATAGATGTTGAGGAAACCAACGAAATTGTAATTAAGAGTACAACTTATAATTTCTTCTGTATTTTTAAAAAATCTTTGCATCACTTCATTAGTAATACTAGACACGTACAATTTAGACCTTCAGATATTATGGGCATAACTGCACAAAAGTAATTACTGCTGTAAACCCCAATGGCTTACATTAGGGGTGATTTTGGTCCTATAAATATATATAGTTATATATTGTCTTGGCTCCTGAACAGTGAAGAAGGATTTAGATGCTGCATGAGTTTGTTCCTCCCTGGAGCATAGCAATGGTTTATATCATATTTTACTTTTTCAATCACATTTCTCAAACACCATCTCATTCATACTCATGTGTTTGCCCCACGTCATTGTTTAAATTGAGGCCTAAGTGGTATTTCTCATATGAGTATGAAGTGGAGGAAAAGGTCTTTAGAGCATAAACTCCTCTGGAGAGAGACTTTTTATTCTATCCGTTGAAATGTCATAATCCCCTGTTGTGCTCTATAAATATTCTACTATAATAATAACACAGACACTAGGTGAACTCCAAAAGAGGGAGGAAAATCCTCCTACCCTAATTTTTGGAGTCCCATGAGTTCTTTCCACCACATCACTATGAATATGCTAACAGAGCAATAGGCATGAGTCTTAATTTAACTAATTCGATTTTCATGAAATGGGAATTAACAGGCTATAAGAAATATGCAAGCTCTTTGATAAGTACAAATACTTTAATTTTCACCTACTTTCAAACCTGGTGTGGCATTGTGTATGACTCTTAAAATGTTGTTAGCTGAAAAATGCTTTAATTTCCTATAGAAAGCGACAAAGAGTCCTGTGGCACCTTATAGACTAACAGAAGTATTGGAGCATAAGCTTTTGTGGGTGAAGCACTGAGGTATAACTGCATTTCCTCCCAGGGGCGGCTCTAGGCATTTTGATGCCCCAAGCATGGCAGGTAGGCTGCCTTCAGTGGCTTGCCTGAGGAGGGTCTGCTGGTCCTGCAGCTTCGGTGGACCTCCAGCGGGACCAGCGGACCCTCCGCAGGCATGCCTGTGGGAGGCCCGCCGAAGCCGCGGGACCAACGGACCCTCCACAGGCAAGCCACCGAAGGCAGCCTGCCTGCTGCTTTCGTGGCACCGGCAGAGCGCCCCCCACGGCTTGCCGCCCCAAGCAGCGCCTGGCGTGCTGGGACCTGGAGCCACCCCTGTTTCTTCCAACCCCTCAGACAGAGACCAACACCTACAAGATCTTCACCAAGCCTTCTCAAAATTACGATACCCACATGAGGAAATAAGGAAACAAATCAACAGAGCCAGACATGTACCCAGAAGCCTCCTGCTGCAAGACAAGCCCAAGAAAGAAACCAACAGAACTCCACTGGCCATCACCTACAGTCCTCAGCTAAAACCTCTTCAGCACATCATCAGTGATCTACAACCCATCCTGGACAACAATCTTTCGCTTTCACAGGCCTTGGGAGGCAGGCCAGTCCTCGCCCACAGACAACCTGCCAACCTTAAGCATATTCTCACCAGCAACCTCACACCGCAATTTAGTAACTCTAGCTCAGGAACCAATCCATGCAATAAACCTCTATTCCAACTCTGCCCACATATTTACACTAGTGACACCATCACATGATCTTGTCATGGTATAATTCCCCAATCTGAACCTTAGAGTCCAAAAGATGGGGTACCAGCATGAATTCCTCTAAGCTTAATAACCAGTTTAGATCTGATAAGCTGCCACCACACAAAAATATAGTGTTTTGGGGCACTCTGGTCCCCCCCAAAACCTTCCCTGGGAACCCCAAGACCAAAATTCCTTGAGTCTCACAACAAAGGGGAATAAACCATTTCCCCTCCTTTCTTCCTCCCAGATCTTTCCTGCCCTGGGTACACTAGGAGATCACTGTGATTCAAACTCCTTGAATCACAACACAGAGAAATCAGTTTTTTTCTCCCCCTTCTCTCCCCCTCTCAGGCTTTCCCTCCCTGGCCTATCCTGGAGAGATAGACAGATTCCACCTTTTCCCCCTCCCTTCTCTCTCCCTGTCTCCCACCAATTCCCTGATAAGTACAGACTCAATTCCCTTGAGCCTCAACAAGGGGAAAAAATCAAACAGGTTTTAAAAAGCAAAACTTTTAATAAAAAGAAAGAAAAAAAAGTAAAAGTTGTCTCTGTAATTTAGATGATAAAAGTTACAGGGTCTTTCAGCTTATAGACACTAGAGAGAAGTCTCCCCCCAGCACCAATACCAGTCAAAATCCATTCAGCAAAATACACATTTGCAAATACAGAAAACAATCAAAAGACTATAACCGCCTTTTCTACTTAATACTCACTATTCTGAATATATAAGAGACTGTAGCAGGGAGATTGGCAAGAAACCTGGTTGCACGTCTAGTCCCTTTCAGGACCCAGAGAGAACAAAGCAAAACCCAAAAAACACAAACAATGGCTTCCCTCCACCGAGATTTGAAAGTATCTTGTCTCTTGATTGGTCCTCTGGTCAGGTGTTGCAGGTTTACTGTTTGTTAACCCTTTACAGGTAAAAGAGACATTAACCCTTAACTATCTGTTTATGACAGATCTAACCAACTCAGCCCCAACATCACTGGTTCATTCACCTGCATGTCCACCAATGTAATACACGCCATCATGTGCCAGCAATGCCCCTCTGCTATGTACATTGGCCAAACTGGACAATCCCTACGTAAAAGGATAAATGGACACAAGTCAGATATTAGGAATGGCAATATACAAAAACCTGTAGGAGGCCACTCCCTGGCCACACAATAGCAGATTTAAGGGTAGCCATCCTGCAGCAAAAAAACTTCAGGACCAGACTCCAAAGATAAACTGCTGAACTTTAGTTCATGTGCAAATTTGACACCATCAGCTCAGGATTAAACAGACTGTGAATGGCTTGCCAACTACAAAACCAGTTTCTCCTCCCTTGGTTTTCACACCTCAGCTGCTGGAACAGGGCCTCATCCTCCCTGACTGAACTAACCTCATTATCTCTAGACTGATTCTTGCCTGCATATTTATACCTGCCTCTGGAAATTTCCACCACATGCATCTGATGAAGTGGGTATTCACCAACGAAAGCTTATGCTCCAATACTTCTGTTAGTCTATAAGGTGGCACAGGACTCTTTGTCGCTTTTTACAGATCCAGACTAACATGGTTACCCCTCTGATACTTTAATTTCCTATGTATGTTGTGTGAAATGGAAACGGTTCTTTCCTATTCCCATCTTAGAGAAGAAGCGTTCCTTGGGGGAATGCTCTGTTCAGGGGTATGCAACGTCTGACACACGGCTCGCCAGGGTAAGCACCCTGGTGGGCTGGGCCAGTTTGTTTACCTGCCACATTGGCAGGTTCGGCTGACCGCAGCTCCCACTGGCTGCAGTTCGCTGTCCCAGGCCAATGGGAGCTGCGGGAAGCTGTGCAGGCTGAGGGATGTGTTGGCCACAGCTTCCTGCCACCCCCATTGGCCTGGGATGGCAAACCCCAGCCAGTGAGAGCCACGGTCAGCTGAACCTTCCGACATGGCAGGTAAACAAACGGGCCCAGCCTGCCAGGGTGCTTACCCTGGGGAGCCACGTGCCAGAGGTTGCCGACCCCTGGTATAAGTGAAGTCAGAGCCTTATGGCTTGACTCTACAATGTACTGAGCCCTCTGGCACTGGTTCAGCAACGTAGTTAAGCATGTGAATTATCTTTGGTCTCTCAGCATTGTTTAACACTGTAGTGTAAGCAATAATGGACAAACAGATTATGTCAGTCATAATCAGTCAATCTGACAAGGACTGGGTCTCACATTGATGTATACATACAATACATCAGCAAATACTATAGGTGAAGATGCATATGCAAGTTCAGTCCAGTGTGAGAATTAGAAGTATGGGTATATGTAGGACAGATAAGATTTTCCATGACCATTGCAGGGTATTACATCCTTGCTTGTGCTGTCCTTGTTTTTCATACCAGGTGGTTAATGGGGACATGACCAAACTGTTGCCCAGGCTTGAGTTTTCTTTCTTCCCTCTTCTAAGGAGAGTAGGTAGGAAGTGTCTAGAACTTCATTTATTTCTTCTTATCTTCTGCAATTATTTTTATTCCTCTCTTCTCTACATCAAAAACAGGCTGAGAAATATGCTCTCTTGGCTTGCTTTTTATTGATTATTTATGAGAGAGAGAGAGAGTAGATCTTACACAGTCATATTGTTCACCATTTTGACACCTGACTGATCTAAAAGCAGCGGGTTTTGTATCTAGTAAAATTCACATTAAAACATTATGTCTTTGGAAATAGATATTATGGTTGAGTTTATAATCCAGATATCCATGAAAGAACACTTTCAACAAATTAATGATAATTTCTAGAACTGAACATGGTGAAAAAGAGGTTCTCTGTGTGTATGGATAAAAGACAACATCACTTCATTCCAGGTTAATAATTCCGTAAAATAGATAGCAGCTTTATTTCTATTAGTATGTATTAAATATATAATGTTAATCTAAATGGTCCAGTATATAGGATAAAACAACTAGAGTAGGGGTCGTCAACTTCTGGCATGCAGTTCTTCAGTGTAAGCACCCTGGAGGCTGGGCCAGTTTGTTTACCTGCCACGTCAGCAGGTTTTGCCGACCATGGCTCCCACTGGCCGTGGTTTGCCGTCCCAGGCCAATGAGGGTGGCAGGAAGCCACGACCAGCACATCCCGCAGCCTGCATCACTTCCCACAGCCCCAATTGGCCTGTGACGGCGAACTGCAGCCAGAGGTTGCCAACCCCTGAATTATATTATGCAGATCCTTAAAGTTAAGTATTTGATTAACTGTTTTGCTGTATTGGGGTCTTATATTGACATAACTGAGATCAGAGTCAGTCCCCATACCACTAAAAAGTACTGCCACTTGTGAGAAGGAAGACCTCCAAAAGGACATCCAGTTATGTTTAGGGTGCCCTGGCTGGAAGGCAGAGGATATTTTCAAGGAAATTAGCTGGGTGGACCAAGTAATTAAATGCTGGCCTGTCTTTAGAGAATCTCAGTTCTACATATGCAATTATTAAGTAGATAAATGCAAGACTGTTGCCAGTGCAGGGAAAATTTAAAGCATAAAATTTAAAGCATAAATATTAAATACCTTTAAAACTTTTTCACTAATATATGTAAACATATCAATAATAGATTTTATAAAACCTTTCATAAAAGCATAATTTGAGTGTATTGCTTTAACTGAGCTATTGTATGTGACTTATGCCATATACTAAAAACCATATTCTGATATCCTTATTCATGTTGAATTTGCACATAAAGAGCTGTGTGGAGTGAGAGGGCAGAAAATCTAAGGGCGTTATTGTAAACTTTCTGTTACAAAATGGCAAAATAACATTCAACCACGTTTTTTCAATGTGCCTTATAAATATACTCTAAAAATAATTACCATCTCTCTCATTCCGCCTGTTACAGTCAGTAAGGTGTGGCACTATGTGGAACCACGACATGACAATTTCGAATTGACTTGCCACAGCTTTTAAAGCATCTGTTTTATAATAGTAATAAGTAGATGAAATACTGAAATGGCATAGGAAGTGATACTTGCTAACGGCAGTAAATAAACAGGATATCAATGGTGGGAGTTGAGACAATCTGCATGTCTCTTTTCAAGACCAGCAGCTACATGTTATATGTTTGAATGCATATATACAGCCTTACCATATGATGAACAGACCTGTGCAGACCTGTTTTGGTTTTTTTGGGTGGGGGGAAGAGGTTAGAGGTTACGTTTTTTTGTTTTTTTTTTTACCTAGGTGCTTGTGTGTCAAAAAAACATTAGATGCGCTGAAAGCCACTGAATGCCACTGAAAACAGTTTTGTTTTATAATTAAACCGCAGTTCTATTTGCTTTCCTACTAAAACTACTTCAGAGCATTATGAATTTTTTACTTTCATATGATTTATGTAAGGTCAATGGAAATCAAAATTCCACTCCAGTTAAGTTTCAAGAAGCTTCTTGTTACAAAATGTAATAACACCAAGACAAAGTGACCAAATGGTACCTCTAGTTAGGTTAAATTAAATAGGCTGTGTGATAGAACCTTCAATGGGCTCTTTCCTTGGGCTACTTCCTACTAAAGTCTCATTAGTTTGGGGAGTGGCCCCTCTAGACTAGTTCCCCCACAGTTGGACATTATCTGCAGGCTCCATTTGGCAAGGGGAAGGCTTACTTGCCTCCAGTTGCTGTGTTTGCTGGCAGGTTTCTGCTCCATCCCTTGAGGCAGGCAAACAGCAAGCTCCTGCCTCCTCACCAATCAGCTTCTGAGTGAACCAGGCTCCCTTCTTTTTCCCTCCCTCCACTCCTGGTATTGGCTGCAGCTATAGGAAAGTGAGGCTAGCTGAACCCACAGGTTTTCTTTAATCGCTGCTGGGTGAGGCAGCAGTTTATCTGCTCTTTCACAGGCTGAATATCCCTTTCTGTTGTTGAGGAGCTGTGTGAACTCAGACCAAATTACATTTTTCATCTGTTTATTTGGGTGTTAATACTGACCAAAAAGTTGAGCAAATACAACTGAAACCTTCAGAACACAAGTATACCAGGTTCCTCTACTTGTAGTCCAAGACTATGGTTCATAAGAACTTCATTGGCTTTATGGTTGAACTCTCCCTGTCTGGGGATAAGCCCCTGTAGTGAACTACTGGCCCCACAGAAGTCAATGACTGAAGAGGAAATATCAGCTATCCATGTCCCCACATCTAGTCAACATCCAAGAATGCTGATGTGTTTGTATACTGAAAGTACAGAGGTCAAGTTCAGTTCAAAAGGCACCAATATTTTACATCAGAGTAGTTTCCAGTTTTTACAGCAAATGTCCCATGTACAGAAAAGTGTCCACAAGACACCAATTTCTTAATGATGATGTCACACTGAACCAAGTTAACAGCACACTAGGTAAAATATGATATAGTGTAATAACATTAAATAATATTCTCAGTTTCAGATTCAGCAACTCTTCAGAAAAGCCTTTTCTATAGGGCTGTTGATTAATTGCAGTTAACTCACACGATTAATTCAAAAAAATAATTGATTAAAAAATAATCACAATTAATCAGAGTTTTAATTGCACTTTTAAACAATAGAATAACAATTGAAATTTACTACATATTTTGATTTTTTCCTACATTTTCATATATATTGTATTCTGTGTTGTAACTGAAATCAAAGTGTATGTTATTTTTTATTATAAATATTTGCACTGTAAAAATGATAAACAAAAGAAATTATATTTTTAAATTCACCTTATACAAGTACCGTAGTGTAATCTTGGTCATGAAAGTGCAACTTACAAATGTAGATTTTTTTTGTTACATATCTGCATTCAAAAACAAAACAATGTAAAATTTCAGTGCCTACAGGTCCATTCAGTCTTACTTCTTTCTCAGCCAATCACTAAGACAAACAAATAATGCTGCCCTCTTCTTGTTTACAATGTCACCAGAAAGTGAGAACAGACATTTGCATGGCACTTTTGTAGTCGGCATTGCAAGTTATTTACGTGCCAGATATGCTAAACATTCATATGCCCCTTCATGCTTCAGCCATCATTCTAGAGGACATGCTTCCATGCTGATGACATTTATTAAAAAAATAATGTGTTAATTAAATTTGTGACTAAACACTTTGGGGCAGAATTGTATGTCTCCTGTTCTGTTTTATCTGCATTCTGCCATATATTTAATGTTATAGCAGTCTCAGATGATGACCCAGCACACGTTGTTCATTTTAAGAACACTTTCACTGCAGATTTGACAAAACACAAAGAAAGTATCAGTGTGAAATTTCTAAAGAGAGCTACAGCACTCGATGCAAGGTTTAAGAATCTGAAGTGCCATCCAAAATCTTAGAGAGGTGAGCTGTGGAGCATGCTTTAAGAAGTCTTAAAAGAGCAACACTCTGATGCAGAAACTACAGAACCTCAAAAAAATGAAAAATGTTTTTAATGCAGTTTTTTGTACATAATTCTACATTTGTAAGTTCAACTTTCATGATAAAGAGATTGCACTACAGTACTTTAAGTAGGTGAATTGAAAATACTATTTCTTTTAGGTTTTTTAGAGTGCAAATACTTGTAATCAAAAATAAATATAAAATGAGCACTGTACGCTTTGTATTCTGAGTAGCAATTGAAATAAATATTTGAAAATGTAGAAAACATCCAAAAATATTTAAATAAATGGTATTCTATTATAGTTTAACAGCACGATTAATTGCGATTATTTCTTGTAATCGCCAGACAGCCCTACCTTTCTTTATTTTTAATGCTCCTCAGGAATGTAATAGTTACAGGGAAAGCATTAGAAAGGTGTTATTAAAATAGGTAACGGGTAAAAGGTGGCCCTGGTGATCTCCAGAATAGACTGTCAGTTTTCACAGAAGTTATAGGCTCAGCTGAACTGTTGGCGCATAGTGACATTTTCAGTGACACAATTCCTTCCATTATATGAATCAGAAGAAATAGGTAAAATACAGAGATACTGGAAATCATATAACCACCGGTCAGTCAAAGACCACTCAGAACATTTTTTTAAATCAAACATGAAAAAGAATGCTGATGGCCCAGAGCATTATGGAGTGAATTTTATAAAAGCTCCTTTCATGTCTAGCTCCCATCTCCTGCAAGTCACCAGGGCCTGATGAAATGCATCCTAGAATAATCAAGGAGCTAATAGAGGAGGTTTCTTTGCCTTTAGCTATTATCTGTGGAAAATCATGGGAGACAGGAGAGATTCCAGAACACTGGAAAAGGGCAAATATAGTGCCCATCTATCAAAAGGGAAATAAAAACAACCCAGGAAACTACAGACCAGGGAAGATAATGGAGCAAGTAATTAAGGAAATCATCTGCAAACACTTGGAAGGTGGTAAGGTGATAGGGAATGGCCAGCATGAATTTGTAAAGAACAAATCATGTCAAACCAATCTGATAGCTTTCTTTGATAGGATAACGAGTCTTATGGATAAGGGAGAAGCAATGGAAGTGGTATCCTTAGATTTTAGTAAGGCATTTGATACAGTCTTGCATGATATTCTTATCAATAAACTAGGCAAATACAACTTAGATGGGACTACTATAAGGTGGGTGCATAACTGGCTGGATAATCATAGTTATTAATGGTTCCCAATTCTGCTGAAAAGGTATAACAAGTGAGGTTCCACAGGGGTCTGTTTTGGGACTGACTTTGTTCAATATCTTCATCAACGAATTAGATATTGGCATAGAAAGTACACTTATTAAGTTTGCAGATGATACCAAACTGGGAGGGATTGCAACTGCTTTGGAAGACAGGGTCATAATTCATGATCTGGACAAATTGGAGAAATGGTCTGAGGTAAACAGAATGAAGTTTAAGTGCTCCACTTACGAAGGAACAATCAATTTCACACATACAGAATGGGAAGAGACTGTCTAGGAAGGAGTAGGGTAGAAAGAGATCTAGAGGTTATAGTGGACCAGAAGCAAAATATGAGTCAGTGTGATGCTGTCGCAGAAAACGCAAACATGATTCTGGGATGCATTAATAGGTGTGTTGTGAGCAAGACACGAGAAGTCATTCTTCTGCTCTTCTCTGGGCTGGTTAGGCTTCAACTGGACTATTGTGTCCAGTTCTGGGCACCACATTTCAAGAAAGATGAGGAGGAATTGGAGAGGATCCAGAGAAAAGCAACAGGAATGATTGAAGGTCTAGAGAACATGACCTATGATGGATAAAAGTTTTCAGGTATCTAAAAGGATGTCATAAAGAGGAGAGAGAAAACTTGTTCACCTTAGCATCTAAGGATAGAACAAGAAGCAATGGCTTTAAACTGCAGCAAAGGAGGTTTAGGTTGGACATTAGGAAAAAGTTCCTAACTGTCAGAGTGGTTGAACACTGGAATAAATTGCCTAGGGAGGTTGTGGAATCTCCATCTCTGGAGATATTTAAGAGTAGGTTAGATAAATCTCTATCAGGGATGGTCTAGACAGTATTTGGTCCTGCCATGAGGGCAGGGAACTGGACTCGATGATCTCTTGAGGTCCCTTCCAATCCTAGAATCTATGAATCTATGCAAACCTTTCAAGGAGAGTTACGAGCTGGATCCACAAAGGTATTTAGGCACATACCTGTAACTTTAGGTGTCTTAATCAAAAATTTAGTTCCTCAACCACCCCACCCCCGAGCACCTAAATTTCTGCCAATAAAGTCCCATCTGGGATTTGGGAGATGCAAGTCTCAGTTGCCCTGCTCCAGGTTAGTGCTGATGTTCCCCTTGTGAATCCCATCAACAAAGGATTTGGTCCCCAACTCCCATTGGATTTTAATAAGTTTTGCATGCCCCAAAGCATATATTTAAATAAAGCTGAAAATAACATTTTCTCATAAAAGTGAAAAAACACTTTTCAAAATGAGTTCTTAACATATTAGGTCTCATCCACTCTGACTAGCCATGCTGTAATTAAAAGAACTGGAAGAAAATGTATCAGATTTTTGGATAAATCAATAATCATGTTAATAATAGTCTGGAAATGTGCATTAAACATGGTTCGTTAATTATGGTTCCAAGCCCCATCAGAGACAAGGTCTCAGTCTTGCCAATCAGTTTGTCATCTCAAACTTCGCTGAAACATAGTCCTGCATCAATTAAAAAGCACATCTGAAACTTGCTGAAGGACCTACTCCTCACACCAATCCGTGTCTTGGAACTGCTTTATTTTGAAGCACAAAAAAGAAACAGTTAAGAGAAATTGTCTGGCTTAATTACCATCCATTTGAGCTGGCTTATTTTTCAGTTGGGACTATCACTGCCACTGCAATAATTTTAGTTCTTTTTGGAATGATTTTTCAGCATCTCATATGTAAACAATTAATAATAAGTCTCTTAATTTGGACACACTGCGTACTAAGTGAACAGGAATAGAAAAGAAGCAGTGTCACTATTTGCCTTCAAGGGAAATTTCCATTTTTCAGCGAGCTTATTGACTCTGTACTGAAATGATATAGTCCTCCACAATTACAAGTATACAGTTTGCAACTTAAAAAAAAAATTATAGCCTATGGTTCCATGTTACCTTGCATTTAAAATCCCCCACAACTAAACTGCTTGTCAAGTGAAAAATATGATTGCATATTTATAATGACCCTCTAAAAATAATTGTCAACTATCTCAATCTACTGCTTTCAAAGGCTCTTAACAGGGAACACTTCTTTATATTCCATTCCTATAATGAATGAATTACATAATAAGTTTCAAGGTATGTGAGAGCACCATGGGTTGTTTTTTTTAACAATTCTATGCTATTGAAATCACAACCACTGCTTTTATCCATTTAAAACAGAATAATTAGTTGTTGATATACATGTGTTACCAGCCCTTTAGGGCTTTTACTCTAATAAAAATGCTACCTCTATTATATTTTACAGATGGTGCAGCAATAAATCTATGCCAGATTTCAATTAAAAAGAAACACATATTTTGCCACTAGAAGTAGGTCATTAACTACAGCAGGGATCGTCAAACTTTGGCACGCAGCTCACCAGGGTAAGCACCCTTGTGGGTCAGGCCATTGTTTTTTTTTACCTGTTGCGTCCACAGGTTGGGCCGATTGCGGCTCCCACTGGCCATGGTTCGCTGCTCCAGGCCAATGAGGGCTGCAGAAGGCCATGGCCAGCAGATCCCTTAGCCCATGCCGCTTCCTGCAGCCCTCATTGGCCTGGAGCGGCGAACCATGATTGGCTGAACCTGAGGACGCGGCAGGTAAATGAACCAGACAGGGCCACCAGGGTGCTTACCCTGGCAGGTCGCATGCCAAAGGTTGCCGATCCCTGAACTACAATAAGGCCTTGATAGTTATTCTGTTATGTATCAGGAATTTTGTCATATAAATTTTGTTTTCCATTTGTCCAGTCATTGGAGTCACCCTGTTTTTTTAAAAAACATTAATGACTTATTCACGTGTTTTTTTTTCTGCCCCCTGGTGCATTCGGTGACATTATCAGTCAAGCGGAGCTGCACCGTCTAGAATCAGAGCTTCATGCAATGTGTCATGGCTGATATTTCAAGGGAGATATTTATTTTAAAATGTGCTAGAAAGAGTGCTCTTACAGCATCAGATTTTCTGAGATTTTATTTATTTTTACAAATTTGCAGATCTCACAAATAGTGAAGAGGGCAGATCACTGCTATAGAGGGATCTGGCTCTCTCAACCTGAGAGCATGAAAACAATGTGTGTTATAATATTGTAAAATATAAAGTTATTCATCTAGTAACAAAGAATATAGGCGATACTTATAGGATGGGACACTCTATCTTGGGAAGCAGTGATTCTAAAAAATACTTAGGAGCCACAGTGAATAATTAGCTGAACATGAGCTCCCAGTGTGATGTTGTGTCCACAAATGCTAATGCAAACCCACAAGACTGACTAGAAGATTGGAACATTTGCCTTATAATGAGAGACTCAATGAACTCAGTCTGTTTAGCTTAACAAAGAGGATACTAAAAACTGACTTGATCATAGTCTATATGTAATTACATTGGGAACAAATATTTGATTATGGGTTCTTCAGTCTAGCAGACAAAAGCATAATAAGATCCAATGGCGGAAAGTTGACACTAGACATGTTCAAATTGGAAATAAGGCACACATTTTTAATTGTGAAGCTAATTAAGCACTGGATTAATTTATGAAGGGTTATGGTGAATTCTCCATCACTGGAAATTTTTAAATCAAGATTGAGTGTTTTTCTAAAAGATATGCTCTGGTTGGAATAGAAATGAATTGAAGGAAATACTATGACATGTTATTCATTGATTATAATACCAGATGATAATATTGTGATCATCTAGTCTGATTTCCTGCCTAACAGAGGTCAGACTAGATTATCATAGTGGTCTCTTTTGGATTTATAATCCATGAAAGAGCATGTAAATACCTAGCCCTTGCCTCAAAGAACATACAGAAAAAATCCAACGTGGCATTCCAGATGATGGATACACAAAAAGACCATGGAGTTACTCTGTAGGGCCCTGAACTTGCACACTGTTCTACATGGGCAAACTTCTGTGCCCATCCAAAGTCCCATAGCCTTTGATGGGATTTCAGGAGTTGCAGGGACCTTCGTTTTAAAGCAGCTGGCAGGATTACTGTACATGGTAGATGCACATCTTGGTGGCTCTGCTATTCATGTACATGTGCTTCCCTTCCTTTACATCACGTCTCTTAGGCTTTGAGGCAGCACTGAGTTTTATGGGGAACTTTGAAGACTGAGAAGAAAAGGATCTGGAGAATTTTAAGATTGTATGTGTAAATGGGCAGCATGCAGAAAAGTACAAAACTTCTGTGAGAGGAATAGATAAAGGAAATATCAATGTTAATGGTGGATTGCAGGGGGTGGAAAAAACATGGAAGGAGACCAAGTAAGAGATGTATTTTGGGACTTCACATCACAGGAGCTTGAAATCAAAGCCAAAATATTATTTTGATGCACAATATAATAGGGAGCCAGTGAATTGATTCAAAAATTGGCTGGGTGAAGTGGAGGGCTGTCATGATCAAATCAACAACAAGAAAGGTGATGTTGGCAGCACCAAAGATAGACTGGAAGGGACAAGATTAGCAACAGTACCCAAGAGAAGGAAATAATAGTAGTCAAGAAGGAAGATGATTAGATCTATTCACCTTCCTCACACCAGACATTTGAAATTTGATCACAATTCAAACTCTATTTTACACACTAGCTGAGCTCCCTAGAGCTGCAGAATAACTTACATCTTGAATACTCTATATGTACTTCTCTGGGACCCATTTACTGGATAAACCGTGACAGAATCCCTCCTGAAAATCACTTCCATTCAACTTGCTTTCATCTAATTTTCTATGTTTTTTTCTACACTATATAGTAAGATTCCTGTTTGTCACTGTCTATGTGCCACTCTGAAACCTAGAATACCTGTGTCTGTGTGAAGAGATGGAAATAGCTACAAGCGTGTTGAGAGCTCCTTTGTTTAGAAAATCACCAGGTTCAATCATTTGCAGTTTGCTACTGTCCAATTTAAGTTCTCAGCTATTTTGGCTCCCTTCCTTTTTATTAAACATTATGAATTATACCCATACAATAGTATAGGCTTTCACCTAGTATATGCTTAATATTTTGGTTCAGGGATTTTTTTTTAATTCTGTAAAGTGTCATGCAAAATTATTGTGTTATATAATTGTAAAATAACAAACAACATGCAATAAAGATATTCACAACAGGGGAAACACTATCCAATGTCATGTGTCAATGGCAAAACTCTCATTGACTTCATTGGGACGAGGATTTCACCCATACCATTTAAATTTTCCACTCTAAGCAGTTTTTGGTTGAGCCAACAAAATATGAAGTCATTGGACAGTTATATTTTGATATTTGTTACCAATATATATTATATGGAAGGTGCAGATAATGAAGTCAGAATTAAGATTGTTTGGAGTACCTTGCCTCTGCATTCTCCAGTACTTTGGTTTCTTTCTAAATTGTACATCATTTTATAGATATCCTCCTTTAAGCTCTCAATAACTCTGACTCAACAACTTTAACTCCAGCTTCTCAATAATTTAGTACTTCATGACAATATTTCTTAAATAAGCATGTGACATTATTCCATGTCACGTATAATCCTTATTCATCCTAATTCTTCTAGTCATAGAAAAACTTACAATGATCCTGACTTGCAATGACAATTTTTTAAAGGAACATCATCTTATTTCAAATGTATTTTTACTACCTTTTAAAAAAAATCCTCATAAACTTTAAAACAAATGCCTATTAGTAGTCCATTTCATTCAGCAAGCACTGCTTTTTACTGTTATATTTTTTCTAATGAGATTAAAATTTAAAAAGCCATTAATAGAGAAACACTATTATTGAGCTGTGATATCTATTACTGGCTGCTATAAAGATAGTAAAGGAAGTGTAGTAGCATTCTATTTTGTGGGCCTTTCATGGACATTTTTAGCTTTTCAACCAGAACCTGACTTGTAATAAATACCACAGTATTATTAGTAGTAATAAAATAGCACCTACAGACCCTAATCAAGACTGAGATTTCAACATGCTAAGTATTTTGTGAACGCTTACTGAGAGAATCTCTGTCTAGAAATGCTTACTATCTAAATACACAATGAGTGAAAGGGAAACAGGGAAGTGCCTTGCTGAGGACTGCACAGTAGGTCAGTCAGAACAGGAACAGGGTACATGCCTCTTGAGCCGCTGTCCTTTGTCTCTCCTCAAGACCACTTTGCCTTCCCACACTATGGAGAATTTTCAATTTAGATGACTGCCCTTAACATATTACAGTATTTGTTAAGTACCACAAGACAAAATGTATGTCCATGAATATCACTTTGCAGGTTTGCTTGGAAGTAAAATAATCAATGTTAAAATTTTCAGAATTTCTATTCAAGTGGGTGTATATACACCCAGGAGGCTTCAGGAAATTCCCTGTATACATACAGTAAAAACAAAGCCACTCTTCCCATGGTATTCTCAGATTTTCTGGGCATTTTTATTAAGTCTTTCTTTTCAGATCATCTATTTGTGAATACTATGGGGTAGTTCTAAGTTCTCTTTGTCCCAGTTTCCTGTGATACAGGTGAAACTTTAACCAATTACGATATCTTTGCAGATGTTACTTTGGAGAGTAACAGCCTAACTAAGATCCTTTGAAGTCTATAAGTCTCTCTTATGACTTTAGTTGATTTTGGATCAGCCCCTTAACCTCCTTTAACAGAAGGCTTTCAGGGCACCAAGCAAGTCACTATTCACAGAATCATAGAATCATGGAATATCAGGATTGGAAGGGAGCTCAGGAGGTCATCTAGTCTAATCCCCTGCTCAAATATCACTATTGCTACACAAGAGACACTATTGCTACACAAGAGACAGAGAGGAGACAATAGTGATATTTTGAGCTATTGTGCTCCCAGACAACTATTATATCTCTATTGCTATATATGTAAAAGCTATTTCTGCTATAGGTAGGAGAGTCAAAGCTATGTGATCACCTTTCCATGCATGGTTAGTTCTTTGGAACACTGGCCAGGTATTGGGATTCAAGACTAGGATGGAGACCACATCATCTGTGCAAGTTTACCTGGCTTCCTTCCAATGCGCTGGATCTGCAGGCTTTGAGAGTTAGACCCACATCTCTTTCCATTCATTGGTTTGACATTATTCCCCCGTGCTTTTAACTGCAACATTTCTCTGCATGGTCTCCTCTCCGTCTCTTGCTGAAGCCTGACTTCTATCCTCCTTTTCAACTGATACCAACAATTCTGCCTTTTCCACTAGATCTAGCTGAAAAAAAATCAAATTTCAAACATTTTGACAAAAAAGAGAAACATTTTCACGAAACATTTTTCCACCTTTTCAACCTATTTTCCCCTTTCTCACCAGCCCATCTCATCTGACAAATGTACATTCTACATCCACCTCTTCCACCTTGTCATTGCCTGAAACCCTGGCCCTCGTCCTTGTTCTCATTTTTATATCCCACATTTACCCATATCATAAACTCTGATCCTCTAGACCATCCCTTTGCAGCCTTACCTCCATATCCAGTTCCCTTCCCCCGGATACTGACTCCATTGCAGTGAAGATTATTGACATCAACAGCATCTTAATCTCTCCATTTCCTGCCCTCAGAAACACCTGGGATCCCTCTGGTGATGCTGACTCTGCAACACTAATCTCACATGGGTCTCATTCTCTCATACTCCTCACCCTGGGTTGTCCACAAGTGTCATGGTAGGGCTGCAGCTTCACTGATTTAAATGGAGTTATGCCAATGTACACCCACTGGGGACCTAACTCTAAACATTTTGTGGTTGGCATATCACATGATTTATCCAGTGAAGATGTACATTACAAGTACCTATCAAACTCTATGACTTTTAAAGAGTGTTTTTATAATATTCCTTATCTACGTTTTCTTTAGAACACTGAAAGAAAAAATATTCTGTAAAGCAAAACTCAAACTGAGTCCACAGAGAACTAGAATATGTTATGTGGTATGCACATTACAAATACTATACACAATTTGTACTTTGTTGTTTTATAACTTCTCCATTTAATTCTCACAGTTTGCAACAGACTAGAGATTACAACCATGACTATCCTTTCAAATGGATTTCTCTGTTTTAAAAATTTGTATTTTTCTTCATATATTATAAGTTGAGAGATCTTTTGAGTTGTGTTTGAAAATCTGAAATCTCCAAATGCCTTTTAGGAATAATGCATAAATGTGCAATGAAATCTGCATTAGCTTCAGTTTGCAGTATCATCTGCTGAGAGATTTGACAACTCTACAATATTTTCAGGATATCAAGAATCTTTCAAGGACAGAATCATACCAAGCTGTCATGATGATTGAGGAAAACTGGATGAAGTCCTCATTGCTGTATCCTTTAAATTAGCTAAGGACCAAAACAAAAAAAAATGAAACTTGAACAGCATGTTCTGCATCAATATTTCTGCTAGCCATTTAGCCCGAAGCCTTTAATACTGCCTTTAATATGCCACTAGTGCATTCATTTTCCTACCCTTTTATACTGTCAAGAAAGTACCTTCAATTTCACTTTCCTGGAGTACAAACCTAACTAAATATCAACTAGAATAAATTACTGCTTGGCTTTTAATGATGAAGGCTATTGATATTGTGATTAATTTTCATTTATTAACTAATTCACCTAATCCACAGAACAATAGATTTTAAAAACTAATTACATTCATAATATACAGTATTAAATTGGATGAATATTTCCTACTTTATTGTAAGAAGCTATCTTCAGAAGTTGTGCCAGGACAATGGCTCTATAATGAGAAATGCACCAATGGACACTTCGTTTTTATAAATTTAGAGAGAATACAAACCACAATAAATTATATGAAAATGGGAAAATAGTCTCAGGAGGAGACATATTGATGCAATTCATATTTCCAATGGTATTCAATATAATTTCAATGTTGTATTTCCAATTAAAGCCTATCTTTATGTTGATTATTATTTATTCCACTGTTGTGCCAGCAATTTCATACATTATTAACTGTTAATGATATACATACAGCTCAATACATATTTATGCCATGTATTACACAGACAAACAAGGAATATATGTTCAACTTATTTTTAACTAATAAACATTAGGATTGGGTAATCATTCTCCAGAGCACATTATGAATATATAAATAATTACATTTATATAGCACTTTAAATCTTAACAAAATAGTTTGTAGAAGTCAGGAGTCGATAACAAAAACCACCAGAGTAGTCTGCAGTTACAGAAGAGAAGCCAAGAACTGAATGGGAAAAAAAAAAGTATAGAGTAAGTGTCCTTGTGCCTCTGATATGAGTATTTAATGTCCCTAAAAATACTGACAGTGAAATGTCTCAGGTTTTTTTTGTTTTGTTTTGTTTTGTTTTGTTTTGTTTTGTTTTGTTTTTTAAATATGGGTAATCTCATTTCAGTTAGGGCTGCAGCACATTGTGGGGGAAACAAGGGCAAGATTGCTTTAATGAGAATCTAGAGAGGAGTTCATTTTACAGGACAGTCAGTCTGAAACCTTTAAATGAGCACTAAACTAGAGTATCTGTAAATGAAATTAAAGGGATAAGAGGAACAAGACTGTATCTCATACAGAGTTTTACATGCTTCATGCTAACAATACCTTTCCTCCCCCAACCAAAATCCTACAGCTATGGCTAGAAGAACTATAGTCTTCCCTATTAAAAATGTTAAACAGACTTTCTACTGGATCAGAACTAAACCAGTATAATATGGTTATTTTCCTTTCTCATTTGTCCAGAAGGTTTCAGGGATGATCATCTTGCTTAATGCTACAAGATGACATTTAATAGTGATTTTAGTTAGATCAGTATCTATTCAGCAATGAAGCTGAATCCCTTAAGTAAATTCACTTTTTAAATGTAAGCCAGAGGACAATGATTTTTAGTAAAGGTTTTGACTTCCCATTTTTTTTCTATTTGGGTACTTGCCACAGAAGCCCTCTTTTCCCTTTATTGTTTGTCTTGGTACTTAAATCCCTTTAATGGCTTTTGTTTTTGTCCAGATACTTTTCTTGTTGGGTGCACTTGTTAGAGACCCATGCCAATAACCTTGATTGCATGTTGCTGTGGGTGATTTAACTATTTCTGTTAAGGTCCTAATTTGGGAATAATGGTTAAGACTGGGCCAAGTTCACCCATGGTGTAGCCACATAGAATTCAGTGCAAATGTCTGAATACTCTGATTAAACATATCTGTCTTCTGATACACTAGGTCAGTAGATTGTGTTCAGTTTGATTTGTGAAGCTCTTTTAGTGCAGTGGAGGACAAAATCAAAAGCAGGTTTCTTCACTTTATAGTATTTTATTTCCTGTTACTTCTTTTGTTAAAATTCACCTAGTTTAAGTCTTAGCTATAGTAAAAAATCCCCAGGGGTGCAAAGGCACTGCCACAACAGATAACAGAACTTTGGGCAGTAATTGTGAGATGTACTGATTCGTTGCTTCCCTGCTACAACCTCCATTAGTGGGGACCATAAAAAGCCACGGCAGTCCTACAACTGCAACTAATGGAGGCAGAAATGCTGCACCCAGGGGGAGATCCATTGACTTCATCTATGTTTGTACTGCAGCCTTCTTCAGTGGAACACCCGAGTGAAGTCCCTTCAGTTGTAGTGTAGTTGTAGCCCGCACTTCTTCAGCAGGGGTGAATCTAGGTATCTTGAATGATCTCCATGAACATATACTCCAGTCCTTCTCTTGTACAATTGAAAAATGTGTGTCCTCAAAATTTGTGTCAGGGTTGCCATGTTCATTGGATAAGCACCTCTTTTTATGTTTATATAAATCAAAATCAGTGTGTTTACCATTCTGAATCTTTTTACAGTGACTGAATTTGCATACTCAATTTTGCGGACCAGTAAAAGACAAGACTTAGGTTGGATAATGCTAAAAGGTCAGAATCACCCAAATTTATCTCTTATTTTCCTCTTGTTCCTCACTATTACCATCAATTGAGTGACTCTTAGGCCTTGGTTTCACTACTAGAGTGATTGATGCTGCTGCAATCGAATACCCACTTAATCCATGACACATCGCTCTCCAGTAGACTCCAATACTCTGTCTCCCTGAGAAGATTAAGATAAGTTGACTGGAGAGCATCTGAAGATACTGGCACAGTGAAGACACGGGGATAAATCAACAAAAGCTATTATGCACATAGACAGAGTAGCATAACTTAGGTCGACTTACCCAGGTAGTGAAGACAAGCCCTTAGAAACAACACTGAAAAACACCCACTTGCCTCACAGACTTAGGCATGTTGCTCTATGATTGACAATTATTTTTGATCTTATGAGGTACAAATTTTCTGTTATTAGTACTAAGTTTTCAGGTAGGATAATAACCAGTTATTTGATCATTTTATGATAGTATATGATTAAAACCTTACCAGATATTATAATATAAAGCAGAGTAATTATTTTACCATCCTTACTGACAAAGGAATGGAAACACAGACAGCACCTACAGTATGCACTGGACAAACTCTTAGCTGACAGAATGAAAATTCCTTATATTCAGCCCTGCATTAGGGATGGATGAAAGATAAATTAAATCCAAAGTGCTCGGTGCAGTTTTTGTTATTAAATTCATTTTTTATCTTTGAAAGATTATTTAGATTGAATCTCACAGAAAGGAATTGGCCTTCCAATGAGAAATTAATCAAGAAGGTATCTAAATGTAGTATCAAATATTAGTTGTTTTCATACTGTCGTTATGATCTGGCGTGCTTAAACAACAGCACCCTCTTTGATCAAACAGACTATTGCACATATTTATCTTGATCTTGGCGGCAGGGGGTGGGGGGGAAGGGAGGCAGTGAGTCCACTTCTCTTCCATTTTGTACTATGAAGAGTGTTCAGTGCAGTGTGTGTGTTTTTCCCTTTATACTTGGCAGGGTACTCAGAGGGTCTGGAAACCCCTATGGTTCTTAAATCTCGGAAGGGCGGGTAGGGGAACCCAGGCCCACAAACTCCACTGGGTTCCAATTCAGGGCCCTTAAGCCAGGCAGGCAAAATCAAGCCTCAACAACACCCCCTTACTGTGCTCTGATCTCCTTCCTACCTCCCTTGGTTTCTGTAGGCTTTTCCAGCCTCTAGATCCCATTGTGCCCTTTCTGGGTTCTGTCTCTGGGCAGCTTCTCAGCAGCTTGTTGAACTGGCATTTCCTTTTTCAGCTTACTTGCTCCTCTGGCAGCCACCTCACTCCTCTGCTTCTCAGCCTTTTTCTGCCAGCTGCTGTGAGGCTGCCAATTAGTATTGGCCTGTAATTCCCACATAAACTCCTAGGTTGCAAGGCCAGCATGGAATATATACACTCCATGACAGTCTTCTTGGTTTTACAGCTAAATTAACCCTTACTTTTTAACCTGTCAAATGCTGTTGTGCTCTGGTCAGGGCAGTAACTATGTTTAGATGATGAGCTTGTTTCTATTGTCCTCTTTCTCCCTATATTCTGCATAACTTCATTTCTGCAGAAAGTTTTTGGCTCGTATTTCAGAGTCCGTATTTCTCAGTCTCTTAAGCTTAAGCTTCCTAGATACATCTTGTCTGAGGCTCATCTCTGGTGCACTTCATGTCTTTGAACATCTCTCAGCTTAGAGAGTGGAACCATTTACAGGTTGAGAAGGTGAGGCAGAGCTGCCATCCTGCTGCTGAGTCTCTGCTTTTGCTGATAGCACCATTCTGCCAAAGAACATGGGATTTGTTTTTCTTATTTGTGAATTATTTTGCTTTTAGCCCAAAGAGATGATTGGAGATTTAGATCAGCAATGGCAGGACTCACAGGAGCCACAGATGCACACAACTAGCCCAGGAAAATAAAAGAACATCTATATTGATGTTGTGTTTGTGTATATTGTAAGTCATGGGTCAAGTTTAATTATAAAAATCATTATAGTTCTCTCAATCTTCAAAGTACCTAATAGTCTTATGTGCATTACTAGAACATGATTGCAATCTCAATTCACATGCAGTTATATGTATATAATGAAGAAAAACTTAGCTGCAGAAACCTCAAAAGAATAAACTTCTTCTGCAACTGAACTAAAATGACTTCCACCATTGTCAGGAAATGTGGTGTCTGAGTAGTAAGGAATTCATTTTTTCACTATGGGTAGTCTGGCATCCCATGTTCTAACGACCCCATACTTTCCTAAACCAATTACTTCCGTCTAGGTTTAGAAGAATCTTTATTTTTTCCCAAGCAGAAGTGCTGAAACTTTCATTGTCCATTTGACTTGCACAGCACCTCTGAGGATTTGGCTACTCTTTGAAAAGGTAAATAAATCTTTCCTATGTCAGTGTTATAATAGCCTGAGCAGAAGTTAAGGCCTATGCTACAGTAACTTTCAGCTGTTTTTCAAATGCTTTTGCACTGAGCTAGAGTTTATTTCAGATATAAAATAGATAAAACTGTTTGATAGCACTTGTTCTATTTCCTTAGTGACATAAAACCTCCATTCCATGAATTAAACTCTAGATTTTTCCAAACAGTAAACTCACTGAAAAATGGATTGAACAGGTTTACAATTATATCCTCAAGGCTTATAGGAGACCAAAAGTTATCCATAGAAATACAGAGGAAACTAACCAATTACTAAAGGGAGAACAAAAAGGTACATTTTCTCTATACTTTAAATAGGACGGACCGAGGAAAACTATATTAGCAATTATTTTTCCTTACAATGGCAGCATTAAAAAAAACCACTATACTTTAAGATTATATTGAAAAGCAAGATATAAAATAGATAGAAATGAACTTTCTTCTTATGATACCATTCTGGGATCAATATGTTGCACTACCAGTCCCCAAAACTGATATGATTATCAGTTCTGTCCCCAGATTCATATGGAACAGAAATAGAAGTCAAAATATAAGCCATAAGCAGCCTTGTATAGTGGGGTGAGCATTGCATTGGCAGTAAGGAAATATGGTATCTATACTTGGCTCTGCTACTGAGTGGTCTCTGGGAAGTCACTTCATCCCTCTGTACTGCAGTTTCCCATCCCACACACTGTCTTGTATACATTGTCAACATGCTCTGGGGGCAGGAACAGTCTCCCTAGGAGTTTATACAGTGCCTACTACAATGGATCCTTGCCTTTTGTCCGGGCTTCTTGGCACTATTGCAATGTTAATAATCAAATGTGTTTTATTGCATCTGAGATAACATTATATGATTGTGTATTGAAATGAGTGGAACATAATTAATATCACTGATCGGGGAAGATTTGCCACTTAGTCAATTGTGAAATATGGTGAAACAAACAAATAAACAAAAACGGACAAACAAAGTTAAACAATAGTGATTGATTCAAAGAATGGGAAAAGCAGAGCCCTTTACATTTAGTGCAATTTTTAATTTGATATTTGATGTCCAGCTACTGTGTGATAGGTGAATTAGAACTACTTAGGACCACATTAGAAAAAAAACCACAACATATCTAATATTACATATTTTTTTAAGTTCCAGTGAGCTGTAGATAAAGGAAAGTTGGAATCTTTGTGAGTTATTTCAGACAGATTACTATCCATAATGTCCTAGGCATGCTAAACAGTGCTAAAGACTGTCAGAGCTCCTTGTGGGGTTCCCCAGTCTTGGCCACTCACTGGACTGTTGTGAGGAAATGCAGCTGCTGGGTGCAAGGCTGTTTTAAGCTTCCCTGGGTCTCAGCAGTCAGCTGTGTTGTTTTTTTCCCTTGGCATGCTGGCACATTTTCTTAGCATTGACCCTCAGTTCATTACCCCTTCACAGTAATGGAGCCCCATGACTCATCTGCTTTAGGCTACCAAGATACCCCACTAGCTGAAACACACCATCTCCGAGAACTCGATCAGGTGTGAGCCTTCTGGTTTACCTTGTTAACATAAGTGTCAATGCTTAACATACACAGACACTTTAATCAGAAGCCTAACACTATTGCTTTTTAAAGCTTTAAAGCACAAGAGAGTACAGATCATATAGAAAACAATACACATCCTAAATGCAATGCCCTTCAATAGCTCCCTCTTCCCCTAGGAGCCCTGCGGGACCATCCATGTTCAGACAGGGCCCATAGCTTCATTAGGCTCCTATAAGCTGAGCTGTTTCTCCCTCCTCTTGAGTTGGAAATAAATGACCCCAAAGAAAAGCAACTCCTGCCCTTTTTTAACTTCCCCAACTCCCATCAGATGACATTCTATTCAGCCTCCTCAGGTGATCAGAGATTCCTGCCAGGTGGCCTCAGTGCCACAATTTCTCCTGGTTGAGAGCTATTCTGTTGTTTAGAGCTATTCCTTTAAAAAAAAATGGGAGAGCACTTTAAGTCAATGACCATTTTTTGTTATTCTTTCGTGACCGGCCTTTGGAATTTCATTCCAAAATGGAGAAAGACAGCCAAAGAGCAAGCAAAGGGATTGTTCATTCACATCAACTTCTGTGCCAGGGAAGATAATGGAGCAGATAATTAAAGAAATCATCTGCAAACACTTGGAAGGTGGTAAGGTGATAGGGAATAGCCAGCATGGATTTTTAAAGAACAAATCATGTCAAACTAATCTGATAGCGTTCTTTGATAGGATAACGAGCCTTGTGGATAAGGGAGAAGCAGTGGATGTGATATACCTAGACTTTAGTAAGGCATTTGATACGGTCTCGCATGATATTCTTATAGATAAACTAGGAAAGTACAATTTAGATGGGGCTATTATAAGGTGGGTGCATAACTGGCTGGATAACCGTACTCAGAGAGTAGTTGTTAATGGCTCCCAATCCTGCTGGAAAGGTATAACAAGTGGGGTTCCGCAGGGGTCTGTTTTGGGACCGGTTCTGTTCAATATCTTCATCAACGATTTAGATGTTGGCATAGAAAGTACGCTTATTAAGTTTGCGGACGATACCAAACTGGGAGGGATTGCAACTGCTCTGGAGGACAGGGTCAAAATTCAAAATGATCTGGACAAATTGGAGAAATGGTCTGAGGTAAACAGGAAGAAGTTCAATAAAGATAAATGCAAAGTGCTCCATTTAGGAAGGAACAATCAGTTTCACACATACAGAATGGGAAGAGACTGTCTAGGAAGGAGTATGGCAGAAAGAGATCTAGGGGTCATAGTGGACCACAAGCTTAATATGAGTCAACAGTGTGATACTGTTGCAAAAAAAGCAAACATGATTCTGGGATGCATTAACAGGTGTGTTGTAAACAAGACACGAGAAGTCATTCTTCCGCTTTACTCTGCGCTGGTCAGGCCTCAGCTGGAGTATTGTGTCCAGTTCTGGGCACCGCATTTCAAGAAAGATGTGGAGAAATTGGAGAGGGTCCAGAGAAGAGCAACAAGAATGATTAAAGGTCTTGAGAACATGACCTATGAAGGAAGGCTGAAAGAATTGGGTTTGTTTAGTTTAGAAAAGAGAAGACTGAGAGAGGACATGATAGCAGTTTTCAGGTATCTAAACGGGTGTCATCAGGAGGAGGGAGAAAACTTGTTCACCTTAGCCTCCGATGATAGAACAAGAAGCAATGGGCTTAAACTGCAGCAAGGGAGATTTAGGTTGGACATTAGGAAAAAGTTTCTAACTGTCAGGGTAGTTAAACACTGGAATAGATTGCCTAGGGAAGTTGTGGAATCTCCATCTCTGGAGATATTTAAGAGTAGATTAGATAAATGTCTGTTAGGGATGGTCTAGACAATATTTGGTCCTGCCATGAGGGCAGGGGACTGGACTCGATGACCTCGCGAGGTCCCTTCCAGTCCTAGAGTCTATGAATCTATGAATCAGCACTTTTATGGCTTCTGAAAGCATGCTCCACACCTCATCCCTCTCATATTTTGGATGGCACTTCTGATTCTTAAATCTTGGTTGAGTGCTGTAGCTATTTTTAGAAATCTCACATTGGTACCTTCATTACATTTGTCAAATCTGCTGTGAAAGTGTTCTTAAAATGAACATGTGCTGGGTTAACATCCAAGACTGCTATAAATGAATGCAGGTAAAACACATTGGGAAACATACAGTTATCTTCCAAAGAATTCAGTCATGAATTTAATTAATGCATTATTTTTTTAACAGGCATCATCAGCATGGAAGCATGTCTTCTGGAATAGTGGTCGAAGCATTGAAAAGGCATATGAATATTTAGCATATCTAGCATGTAAATACCTTGCAACACCAGCTACAAAAAGCCATGTGAACACCAGTTTTCATTTTCAGGTGACGTTGTAAAGAAGAACCAGGCAGCAGTATCTCCCATAAATGTAAATAAACTGGTTTGTCTTAGAGGTATAGCTGTGTTAGTCTGGATCTGTAAAAGCACCAAAGAGCCCTGTGGCACCTTATAGACTAACAGACATATTGGAGCATGAGTTTTCATGAGTGAATACCCACTTCGTCGGATGCAATTGGCTTAGCAACTGTCTGAAAAAGAAGTAGGACTGAGTGGACTCGTAGGCTCTAAAGTTTTACATTATTTTGATATTGAGCACAGTTATGTAATAACAAAAATCTACATTTGTAAGTTACACTTTCACCATGAGGAGATTTCACTACAGTACTTCTATGAGGTGAACTGAGAAATACTATTTCTTTTGTGTATCATTTCTACAGTGCAAATATTTGTAATAAAAATAATATAAAGTGAGCACTGTACGCTTTGTATTCTGTGTTGTAATAGATATCAATACATTTGAAAATGCAGAAAAATATCCAAAATATTTATAAATTTCAATTGGTATTTTATTTTTTAACAGAGTGATTAACTGTGATTAAATTTTTTAACCATGATTAATTTTTGAGTTAATTGCTTGAGTTTACTGCAGCCCTCTTGGTCTGACAGTAAAAAGGTGGTAACGCATGTATTGCTTTCTGTATTCTGTATAGTGCTGTACTAACCTCTGATTGATAATCTTAGATAAAATAATTCCAACTGAGCTTGTTATCTGACAATCTTAAATCATTAACTCAGACACGCAACAGGGGCAAGATAATTAGACAGAAAAACTGGATTAGTTTACACCATAAAGACCACATTGATATAATCTAAGGATTATTTAAATTGTTAAAAACAGGATGTGGAGCCAGAAGTTAATGAACCAAAAGTGGATATTTGGCCTGTCATAAATATAAAGGGAAGGGTAACACCTTACTCTCAGCACAGAGTAAATCACAAGCCAAAACAAAAGATAATCTAACACATTCCCTTGCTAGTATTTACTAATTCTATAGGAGTTGGATTGCTTGCTTTCTTGATCTGTCTCTGGCAAGAGCCACAAGGAACAGACAGAACAAAGCCACTCCCCACCCAAGATTGGAAAGTATCTTGTCCCTTTATTGGTCCTTTGGGTCAGGTGTCAGCCAGGTTGCTTAAGCTTCTTAACCCTTTACAGGTAAGAGGATTTTGTGCCTCTGGCCAGGAGGGATTTTATAATACTGTATATAGAAAGGTGGTTACCCTTCCCTTTATATTTATGACACCTAACTGACACAATAAACAATTAGTTAGTTGTGGCTCAGTATCAGGATCGTAGGTGGCTTTGCATTTTCCCACTGACAAAAACTTAGCCACTGAGCAGTAGTTTTGAGAAGGTCAGTGGTGCCTAAATGTTGGATTTAGGCACCTAAAAGTGTGGTTAAACCCCTAAGGATATGTCTACACTGCAGCTGACTGTGAGCCTGCAAGGTAGAAAGACCTGCAATAGCAGGGCTTCAGTTTGTGCCCTAAAAGTAGTATTGTGGATGTTGCAGCTTGGGCTGTCAATCCCACCCAGTCCCCTATGCTTGAGATCCTGAGCTCCAATGTCCACATTGCTATTTTTTTGTGTTTTAGCTCAAGTCCTTCTGCCTAGGTTGAGGGGCTTGCTCCCAGCAGTATGGGCATACCCTCAATGCCTTTGTTCATCTAGCCCTAACTGACTAACCAAAGTACTTGGCAGAGCAATTAATGGAACCAAGGGCTCCTAATTCTAATAGTTTTCCTTCCACTGCCACAAAATCATGCTTCTTTTCCTAGGTGTCGTCTGGTTTCACATTAAAGTAATGAAAAAACATGATATATATCCCCAGGTTTGGTCAGATTGACAAATCTTAGTGAACCTCTGTAGTGAATGTGGGCTGAAATTTGAGGTTTGAGTTTGCACTGATGCCTGAATTCAAGTAAATTTCATCTTGTTTCATATATCTAACTCTCCCTCGAGTACCAATACACGGTAGGTACTGACATTTCAAATAAACCTTAAGAACATGAATAATAATTTGACATGTCAATGTGATCTGATTGCAATAGCTCTCAGTCCATCAGATCAACAATTTACAAACTAGGAGAACTCAATTCCATTTTTGGAAATCAATATTAATACTTGCAAAGGTGCAGTGATCTTTGACATGACTTGGTATTTCCCTTGTGAAAAAAATTATATAATATCTCCATCAGAACTGATAATATCTGGAAAAGAAGAACAGTTCCAGTAGATGTGAGTTCTGGTAAATATAACAAGCATATAATGCAAAGTAAAAATACAGAGAATTGCTTGTCTCAGTGATAGTGGGTCTGTGTACAAAGATAATGAAGGATATCTTTGAGGACACTCTTGTGTACAGGATAAACTACAAGAAACTCTGCTCTCTGTGTCTATGCAGCTCTCAATAAAGTCAATCTAAGTGTTACTGTGTATATAAAGGCAGAATTTAGCTCTCAGTAACTATGAACAAAATAAAGCTCGGTAGTGGCGTTCAACATGCATGAAAATGACAGCCAGAAAGTGAACAAAAGAATTCAGTGAAAGTGACAGTGAATCTGACTATGTGTATAAACTTTTTATAGAAATGAACTAAAAGCAACACCTTGAGTGTTGTCATTTGCCTTGCCACCAGGAGCTATTTCTGTAAAACCCAGAATAAGAAAAGTAGCCTACAGGCCAAATGTTTCCACAGAGAATAAAAATTCAATTATTTCCTGAAGTTGAAAGACTTCACTTGAACATGCTATCCAATTTAACAGCACTACCAACAAACACAACTGCCTTAACTTAGAAGAGTGAGCACCAGGACTAAAAGGACGCAATACTAAGTAACCCTATTATTTGATCTTTCCTCAGCTGTGAACAGGATCTGCTGGTTACATATTGGGGAGAAAGGAATTGAGTCATTGAAGATACCTACATACAAATAATTGTAGAAAATCCTAAAATAACTCCATATCTCCCAATACTTGAAACAGATATAGCATCAACATAATTGCCTGAGTTGTGTCTGTCCAGCACTACTTTTCCTGGACGTGGAACTGAGACTTATTGAACACAGGACATTTCCTAAAACGGAAATGGGCAGAAGAGTTTTGATCCTTTGTAACAGAATTGATGTTCTCCTATTCATATTTTAGGTTGCCTGGATTGCACAGAAAGGGTTCAGATGAATTTTATAGACAGACAAAAATATAGATGAAAATTAATGTAAATTAAAATTTCGTGTTCTATATAAATTCATTGTATTGAAGAAGCAGTGTGACAGTTACATGATATCTTTGTTACAAGAGAAACAGGATATCTCTTTCTGTGAATTTGGGTGTAGATGGGGCTTCTGGATCCCAAAAGTGGTAATGGGGAACTTTCATAATTCAAAAACTGTACTTCTTTAACATCCCCAAAGAGATGACTCACTTCCTTTTCTGCAGCAGATATTGTTACTTGATAAATCAAACTGCTATGTCACAGTGTATTGTATTTCTAAATATTTGTAGTTTGTTTGGTAATGTGCAAATCACTCCATTTATTACTAACTGTTAGGTACCAAGCAAGGTTTATCCCCCCAGGATCCAAAGGAAGGATTATCAGGTGACTTGACAGCCCGCCTTTATGCTTCATACTGGAAAGTTCCTGCTTTTTGATGTTGTGGTCCATCAAAGTTAAACAGAAGAAGGACCATTTCATCAAATCCATTTCCCTGCAGTTCCCTGTAGTTTAGGAGTGTGTGTGATAAAACATTGATAAAACATATGAACATTGATGTCAATTGGACGTTTCTATATGGGGTGGGAGAGTTAAAGCAGCAGTGCACCAGAAATAATTGCTAAAATATAAGTCATCCAAAAATCACGATAAAGTTTACTAACATTTGACAGAACTCTCAAGTATTACAGTTTTTGTGAGGGGTGGGGGATTAGTCAAATGAATCTTATAAACATACAGAGACATTCTCTCATCATTAAAAATGAAAGTGAAAAACCAGATTTGCAAAAGAGTTCTGGTGCCATTTAGGCACCTGAACAAAGTGGCCAGATTTCAAAAATGATTAGCACCTCACAACCCTTGCTGAGAACAACTGAGGCCTCTAAATTAAGTGTTCAGGCAGACAATGGGACTGTTGGGCACTGGACACTTTTCACTTCATTTAGCTGCCTAAAAAGGAACTAAACTCTTTGGAAAATCAGGTTATAAATATTCTATTAATTCTAGCTCCAAAAAAAACCCAACAATCATCCCCCCTGCCCCATGCCATCCCCCAGAGTGTATAAAACTAACCAAACATTGAAAGTGCCTCTTAATGTACTTCAGCTTAAAAGTCTGGAAGATCAACTGAGTCCTCAACCAGTTAGCAATCTGTTCACTATAAAAGAAAAAGTCAGTAGTGATGGAACAGAAAAGAGGAAAGAGAAAACCCAAGCCACATAATGAGCCTCCAATGTGACTTCAAGAAGTGGTCTCAATAGCAAAGTAATTTCCTATATTAGTTTTGAATTTTGAATCTCTGTGCTTTCTTTAATAAAAAATGAAGCTTTATGGTAATGGCTATTGCTTTAGCATTTTTCTTAAAATACTATAATGTGTGTGTCTTTAATAAAAGAGATCTGAAATAATATTTCACTAGGGAAAAATTTAATAAAGCTCCAGATTGCATGTCGAAAACCTTCCTCTGTTCTTTGTCTAAACTTAGGTAGTTTCCATAAAACACAAGATGCCAAATCCTGTTCACATTTGCATTGAAATTTATGCAGTTACTCTGGATTTGCACTCATGTGATCAGAATTTGGGCTTACAGGTTCTAATTAAGTCTGTGGAATACAGACCACTAAATTTTATTTATATTATATTTTAATAATCAAGGGAAAATATGCTTTGTGATACATTGGCTGAAGGAATATCAGTTGACCTGCCTGGCACAAGGGGGGCTGCTGGAAGCAGGAGCCAGTATGTCCTTCGGCCCACTAGAAAACTGCACTAGAATTTTAATGGTCTTCCACCATGTAGCGGGGCAAAGACTCACCGGCTTGGTTCCTCCTGCTGGTCATCCTGAGAATTAGCTCTTCCAGTCTGGAGTGACCTCTGCAGGCTGGTGTCCGGCCTGCCGCTGGCCCCCCAAATCTTTCCTGGACCCTGGTGCCCCTCTACATCAAGGTTCTGCCCCCCAGCAGTAAGCCACACTCTGGGTCTCCCCTCCCTGGGGAACCCCAACCCTCTAAAACCATCTTGCCTCAGTGGTTACTGCTAGTCACCATCTTGCCCCCTTTCCCTGGGGCAGAGTGCAGTCTGTAAACCACTCATCATCAGGAAGGGGGTTAGGACCTTCTGCCTTTGTCTATCTCTGAGCTGCCCCTCTGCAACCCTAGAACCTTTCATAGGCCCTTTTCAAGGCCTACAGCCTGTTTTTTTTTCCAGGCTGGGGCTCCCTTGCTCCCTCTTCCCTTCCCTAGCACTGCTCTACCTTCTCTTGCAGACAGCCAGGTCCTTCTCTTTCAAGAAGCTACAGAGAGAGATTTTTTTCAGCCTCTGGCCCCCAGCCCTCTTATAGGGCCAGCTGTGGCCTGATTGGGGCTTGGCCCCAGCTGTGGCTGCTTCCCTCAATCACCCTAGCTTTTCCAGACCACAGCCCTCTCCAGGGCTGCTTGAACCCCTTCAGGGCCAGAGTGGGGTGACCACCCTGCTACACACCCCTCCATCTATTTTCATACATATTTAACGCATTTTGAATGTTAAGCTAGACTGACAGAGTAAACCACCGGAACTGGGCAAAGGTTTTGGCTGATACAATTGTAAGTGTTACAGTCCCACTAAGGAATATCTAAAATACTGAATCCAATGAAAGTGTCAAATTTAGCTTAGTTTTGCTCATATTCAGAACTTTGCAATAGTTTTATGACCATTTGTGAATGTCACTACCATTTCATTACTTTCATAATGCACCAGCTCATTAGGGATAGCAGTATACTTAAACACGAGCTTAACCACATGAATACTCCCATTCAAATCAACGGAACTACTCACATATTTAAAGTTAAGCATGTGCGTAAGTCTTTTGCTGGATTTCAGCCTGCTGAGGCCTGCTTAGGGGCTCAAAGCAGACTCCATGCAAGTTAAGCCAGATCCCCGAGGATTACCCCCAGCCTAAGGGAATCCTTGATTGGTGTTGGTATGGTTTGGTGATTCCTACTTCACCCCTCTTTCAGCCTCCTTTGTGGTCTTTTCACCAGCATTCCGCATGAATAGCCAAGGGAAGGGAGTGGGGGGAGGATATGAGGGGAGGGCAGGGAGTTATGTCCACCTTAATTTCAGTTTGGAATTATCCATTATGTCTACTAGCAGCCAGCCTAACCGAGCAGCAATGACATTTAGAAATTGAGTGGAAGAAAGGAACAAAAAGAGGGTAAAAGGAAAAAAAATCTTTTTTTTTCATCTAAGGAAGGTGCATTTCTCACCCAAACCTCACGCATCATATTATATTGTAATGATGTAGTTAATAAACATAATTTCCTTGAAAATGTGACTGCATTTTCTAAAAGACAGATAATGACACCAGGCTATTATATAATATGGATTAAAAGTCAAGAATGGTGGCAAAAGTGTTATTGTAACTTCTCTTCCTATTAAACCTATATTTCTTTTAGAAATACAGTCACGCTTGTGGTGAAATTATGCTTATTAATTAAAACATTTTATGATGTGAAGCCCATGACTTGCACATCAAACTTTCATTTACTGTTACTGAATCTACTAAAATGAAATACAAACTGCCTATACTGTGCTAGCATTTTATTTGTCCATTGCAGAGACTGCAGTGATTGTTAAAAACAGTGAAACTAATGAATAATTGAATGGCAGATATTTCTGGAATGTATAAGTGTAGCCAACATTGTCCATTATAATTTTCTCTATGTAGAGATAATTTATAGATTGCAAAGTGACTATAAAATCGACAATGAAAATAGCATATATTGAAATTTATTTTTTTTTGCATTGAATTTAATAATTTGGCAAATCTTGTTGTTTACTCAGTCAGAAGGTCGGCTGATTGGAGTAAACATCTATCACACTAACATACAATTACATGTGTTCATTCCTATGAAATTTTTTTATTGGAATATGGGTGAGTACAAAGACGAAGGATATATTCTAACTTGATGAGAATTAGAAAAACAGACTAACTTATTATAATGTATATCATGACATTTGCATAATATTTGACTCCTGTGAGATTGTCAGAGGAAGGAGGTATTTTTTTGGGAACTTGATCTGTTGTATCTCTTTGTTAAATGTCTTTAATTTTTGCTATTTAGGATTTTTGAGTATACGTAAACAGATTTCTGGTAAAAAGTGATATTGATATATTTACAAGACTATCATATTCTGCAATGCAATTTCTATCAGCTGTAACTTTGGATGATCAAATTTCTGAGCTACGTAATTGTTAGTATCTGTCAGTAAATATTAACTCTTTCAGTTCTTTCTGTATATTTGATTCATTTATATATTAACTATTCAAATTAAATAATCTTTATCTTCAACAAAGAGTCTGTTTGAATTCAGAAGCCAAGAACACTGGTACTTCACTATAAGTAACCCTATTCAGGAATTTTATCCATTATGCTTTATTTTAAACAATCTAGGATGCTTTCATGTTTATACAACTGCAGATATTATTTGAAACCACATCATTAATACTTTTTATATTAATTACAAAGTACAATAATTATACATCTATAATGCTTACATAAGCATGTATAGACTTGGGAAACTGTTAAGGGATGATTGTTGCAGCAGATGTTTTCTGTTGGGGAATCAATAGGGAAGAATGACTGTGGGGTAAGAAGAACCCACTGAGATATTATCTTGAAGAATTGTTAGTCCTCTAAACTGTAAATATTCATGCCTTCACACATAAATCAGGTAAACTGAGAATGTATAGAAATGACATGACATCACAACATATGTTTATTTGACAAAGAGGTCTTCTTTGTTTCAAAACCCTATATAATGATAGTGTTATGGGAACTTAGTTGGGGGAATGAAAACTCTGCATCCTTCGAGATACAGTGATGGAGAGAGACAGAACCAACTCTTGATCTGACAGCAAAGGATGGTAATGTATCTATTTCTTTCTGTATTCTGTAGAGTGCTGTATTAATCTCTGATTGATAATCTTTGATTAAATAATTCTAATTGAGCCTGTTATTCGACAATCTCGCATCAACTCAGACACGCAACAAAGTCCTGACAAAGTTCTAAGTCTGAAGAGAATAATATATGACATACCCTTAATGAAAACTAGTATCCTAAGAGCTACAAAGACAGAATCCAAAAGTGACAGTATAAGTAACCAAAAGTAGGAATAGCTTCCATTTGACATAAATGTCACTAAGTACCTGGAATTTGACAGAGGTACGTACGTATGTATAAGTTTGAGCAACACTGTCAAATTAACAAGTATTTCTTCTACAAAAAAGATGCCAAATGTCTGTTTTGAAAAGTGAACCAAAACCCATTGTCCCATTCATTAAAAGTAATCTGATGTTGAGATTTCCATGTAGCATGACTCAACAGTTTTTATAGCATTTAAGGATGCCATTAGATTCAGACATTTCTCTCCATACTCAGAAGGATTTTTTCTCTTCTTTTAATTATCATCAATCCATCAAAATCACCTATGACTGGCAGTTTAATGATCTATTCTACATCCTTTGCTAATATTTGCATAATATAACATTATACCACCAGAGTATGATGATTGATTAAGTGCCAATTATTAATTTATTATTATTATTATTATTATTATTATTAATGATTATATTTGTATTCCAGCAACACCTAAGGAGTCCATTCAAACCCTGGGACCCCTCCTGAGCAGTGCATTATACAAATATCACCCAATGAGCTTACTATTTAAATAAACAGGATAGACAAAGTATTACGAAAAGGAATGCAACATACAGAGTAAGCAGTGTGTGATGGCTGGCAAACTTGTCAGTTCTATGTGGTGTTTTAATTTGGAGGGGTTGAATTGTGGTGGGTTTTTCTGTGTATATAAATATATACATAACACATGCACATATTTAATCTGCTATGTGACAAACGCGGGGTGAGGAGGAAAGGTAGGAGGCACGTTTGGGAGAGAACCAAGGACCCAACCCAAGCTACTGCTAAGGACATCACCTGGGGATGACAAGAGTGATCCTGCAATGGAGTATGCTCACCAGCTGAAAGATTGGATGGACCTGACCTAACATTTTACATAGCAGCATATGCAGGAGGAGTCAAAGCATCAGAGAAAATAGCAGCATATATGGGAAACACACTTTACTAAAGGGGATAAGGTGGCATGTACTCTTCCAAGAGAAAGAGAGGAAGGGCCCCAAAGTTAACTCAAATTGGAAAGGTCCTTAAACTGTATTAGAGAGACTCTCACATGTGGTACATTGGGTAGAGCCAAATCACCTAAGAAAAAGAGAGGGCTGGGCATAGAACTGCATTGGGTTCCCCTAGATAAGAGAATACTGACAAAGAGGGGACTGGAGCCAGCTTTAGTCATTGGGCCTCAGAGGAATCCATTATTGTTCCTGAAATAATTCTGTCAGTTCCTTCAGCCAATGGACATCCAATGAGCAATCCCAATCCTCAAGCCTACTTTTCAGAATTCATAGGCCACTTAAGGATTGTCCATATATGATGCATTCTAAATAACAGAAAGGGGGAAGCCCTCCCCATAGACATGGAACTACTACTTCTGTTTGTAGGACAATAAGATACCACCTTTGAGAATGAATGTATCTGAGTGAGGGCCAGTATAATGGGGCTTTCCTTTCCCCCAACTATGTTGTAGATAAGTGTGGACTGAGAGAACAATTCCTTTGGGGTGTATAGTAGGGTGATCACACCACTCCAGCCCTGGAAGGGTAAAAGCAGCCCTGGAGAGGGCTGCAGCAGGGTAAGAGAGAGTGAGAACAGCTGTGAGAAGCTGAGTGAGTCACTGACACACTTTGGCCAGCTTAATCAGGGCCCAACTGGCCCTTATAAGAGGGCTGGGGCCAGAAGCCAAGAGAATCTCTCTCTAGCTATTGAGAGGAATGGGCCTGGCTGCTTGGAGCTGAGCAGGGTACCTAAAGTGGAGCAGGGCTGGGGAAAGGCCTGAGGAGCTTCGGCCTGGAAAAACCCCAGGCTGCAGGCCATGTTAAAGGCCAAGAAGGGTACTGGAGTTGCAGAGGGGCAGCCCAAGGGTAGTCAGAGCCTTTTCATGCTCTCTGTATGTGTATATATATCTCCTCAGTGTATGTTCTATTCTACACATCCGATGAAATGGGCTGTAGCCCACAAAAGCTTATGCTCAAATAAATTTTAGTCTCTAAGGTGCCACAAGTACTCCTGTTCTTTTTGTGGATACAGACTAAGACAGCTGCTACTCTGAAACCTGTAATTATACTGCAGTCTGCCCCAGGAAGCGGGGGCTAGATGGTGATTGGCAGCAACCCACGACAACAAATATACAGACCTCACACAGTTTGGGCCATATTGCACTTTCAATTCACTTTGCTTTATAGTAATATGATACAGATATTACTGCAAAGAGAACAGGAGTACTTGTGGCACCTTAGCCCTGGTCTACACTACAAGTTTAGGTCAAATTTAGCAGCGTTAGAGCGATTTAACCCTGCACCTGTCCACACGATGAAGCCACAACTAACAGGGCTGCTACTCTGAAACCTGTCATATATTGTACTGTGTATAAAAAAGCCAGGGCCTGTGCCTGCAAACTTTACTCTTGATGTGTGACACTCACCCTCAAGAGAAGTTCCATTAAACTGCATGGAGAAGTCTTCAAGAACTACAGTTGAAAAATATGATCCTAAATATTAATTTTAAAAGTGTACAACAAAGTGTATAAAAAACGTTCTTGGCATTCCTCAGTGACCCTTACTAAACTGTCAATTGTACTTTTGCAGCTAGAGAAGAGAGGGAGGTTCAAGTCTATGAACTTCTGTTGCACAGGGCAGTAACGTCTTTCCCATATGTCTAGGGGTCAGCAGCTTTCATGCCCTTTGAACTACTATTTTATGTCAGACAAGCCCATACCTAGAGAGTCACTGCTGACCAAATCTAAGGGTGGTATAATTAAGAGTCTTTTACTTTTTTCTATTGCCACCAAATGTAACAATTGATCTTGCAAGGTGCTAAAAACCTCCCACAAGTTGATGAGCACACTCAACTTTCAGTGAAGGTTAATGGAAGTTGATGGTGCTCAGCCTCTTTCAGGTCCATGCTTTACTGGGCTAAACATGTGAGTGTCAGAGGAAGAGGGGGCAAAAATGGTGGCTCACATTTAATTCAATTTTATTAACATTTAGATGCTTTACATTTTAAGGCACTATAGACCAACACGTTGTTGTTTTCAGTAGTGACGTTGTAGCCAACCTTTTAACGTCACCTTTATTTAATAGGTATATGATCTAAAGTGAAGAATTTTAGTGCTACGTTTTTAAAAAAAGCTGAAAAAAATGATTCTGTCTGTGTTCTCTGAGCACCTTACAGGAAAACTGCTAAGTGAATGGGAAGCGTGGGCTGAGATTAAAGAGTTCAGATTCCTAAATCATTTGATTACTACATTTAGTATGGTACCCTGCCTGTTCAGCTGTCTTGTTGCTTTCATAATGTCAGTCTTTTTCAATAAGTTCATACTCTGTACCAGCAAACAAAACTTTTTTTTCTGAAAATAAACTTTTCAAAACCCACTGTAAAGTTTTTAGATGTTTTGCAAGTTGTGCTGGGAGCATCCTAACAGGATGACTATGATACACTTTCTGGTATACAAAGTTCATTTGACTTAATTGAAAAAACATGGATGAAGATTTAATGTAGATCCTATTGACTAGCTGTTATTTAATATGGTACATTTTCATGATGACAAATGTTGTGTTGAATGTCTGGTTTTCGTAATTTACACAGAAAACCAATATGACCATTCTCTGGTCTTTATAATGACTTTGCACTATAAGTTTTGATTAACAGTAAAAACATTCCTAACCCTTCTGCCCTCTCAAAATAGGAATTAGGAGGGGAATTACATTTTTTTCTTTTATGGCTAGTAGATATCCTGCAGTTCTTATTCGTGAGTAGTTCCATTGACTTCAAAGAGGCTATTATTATGGATCAGGCTATAAGATCCTCACAAGTTTTGCTTTAAAGTTTTCCCTGAGTAGTAAAATCTTACCTCTAGGACTAGAAACTCTGAGTTTCTACTTATAGAGTTTACTTCTTTACTATTTCCCTCAGAGGACAGGAAATGCTTCCTTAGGAACTAGAGGAGGATGTGGCTCTGAAAACTCATAGCCCCCGTTCCAATCCATGCAAATCTCATAGGTCACCATCTGCTGGATACTGTCTGGAGGCTTTGTATTTTGTGGTCGTTCCTGGAATCATGCTCCCCCACTTCTTTTAGTTCAGTTAAAGTGCTGTGGCTGCTCACTCAGGACTTTTATCATCGATTGGTGCACCCAGAACTGCCCTCCTCAGTGCGATTCCACAAAATGGAGAGGAAGTGAGCTGAAGTTAATGATTCATTTTATGAGGAATCTGGTGGAGAATAATATGCAAAGAACACCGATTCCTTCTGAATTCACCCAGCCCCAAATAAGCTTGTGCAACTTCTAAAGGGGAGACCTGGATCTAACAGAGATGTGGAACTTACTCTTTTACCACTAAGGGGTGGGGATAACCATATTTTTCCCTTCTCTGCCCTTGTAAAAGATTTGGTCCTTTTAAAATTAGCATCTTAGCCCACAATTTGAATCTTTTGGAAGCCAAATATTTCTTCACTTATTTCATTTTGTGATTTAATGTTGATGACAGTCACTGAAACCTTTACAAGCATTTCTGAAAGCCAAGATGTCTCTGACCCCATTATACAAATATTTTGGTGCATGCCCCTCGTTTGCTTTATCAAAGCTCAGGGAGATGGCAAGGCTTGCAGAGTTGTTTGTGAGTGTCATTCACATGAAGCAACAACACTGAGATTTTTTTTTATATGAAAAGATGCTGAGCTGCCTCCCCGCAAAAAACCTTTAAGGAAGAAGGTATTGTGACATTCTGTACCCCAAAGCAATACCCTGGCTCCCCCATATTTACCGTGTTGATATGATTATGATTTGCTTTTCACAAAGTATGCCTTATGAGGTATCATTTTAAATGTTTTGATCTGTTGAACATTAATATCCTGTTGGATTGTATGCGCTATCATTGTCTGTGAAGTTATGAAGTTTTGCTATGTGTATGTTACTGAAATATAGTGTAAAGTTTGTACTTGTGCTTCTCCATTCTGACAGGGGAAGCAGGGCCAAAACTGAGTGAGTGTCAGTGGACATGTACAATAATGCACATTGGAAAACATAATCCCAACTATGCATACAAAATGATGGGATCTAAATTAGCTGTTACCACTCAAAAATAGATCTTGGAGTCATTGTGGATAGTTTCCTGACACCATCCATTCAATGTGCATAAGCAGACCCAAAAACTAACAGAATGTTAAGAACCATTAGAAAAGGGATAGATAATGAGACAGAAAATATCATAATCTCACTATATAAACCCATGGTATGCCTACACCCTGAATATTGTGTGTAAGTGCCTTCCCCAAGCCCGTTATATTTACACACGCACATATGCCTTTACAAATTTATATGTGAACATGAGAGCTTTAAGGATCCATTTACTTGGGTTTTTTTCACTGTTTCCCCCACTCTCAATAGCCAACTAATTGTAACATCTCCTCTTATCCCCATGTGTGACCGCTTTAGCACTGGTTGGATTGTGGCTCCATGCATGGGGGGTGGGGAGAGGAAGGAGGGACTGTAAACTCACTACTGCCAACTGTGAGCATGGGATAGAGCCAGACCCGTACTATTGATAATATGTCAGCAGAGTGGACCACAAGCATAGAGTATGCTGAGTCAGGGCCGACTCCACGTTTTCTGCCACCTCAAACGCAAAAAAAAAAAAACCCACGGCAGCGCAATTGCGCCACTCCACTCTTCAGCGGCAATTCGGCGGCCGGTCCTTCTCCAAAAAGGACTGAGGGAACCGCTGCTGAATTGACATCGAAGACCCAGACCTGCTGCCTCCATAGCAGCCGGAGTGCCGCCCCTTGGAACTGGCTGCCCCAAACACCTGCTTCCTTAGCTGGTGCCTAGAGCTGGCCCTGTGCTGAGCCCTCTTAAAGATTCTAACAGATTCTTCTCTCTTTGTACCTCCTCCTCCTCCTCTTCCTGAGGGGACGACTACAGGATTGTGTCCCAGAGGGGTGGTTCTGGTGCACAGCTAATGTTGGTGTGCGGCAGTTTATGCTGCACTGTCTATTCAGGGTTAAGTTATAACCTAGCCCAAAATACATATAGTTTTAAGGCTTTTTTTACATTAAAATTTGAGAAGCCATTGACTGTGTTGATAAGCGGTCAATACCACAAGTTTGGAAGTTATGTATACAGTTATCTTGTAAATATGACTCAATCCAAGGAAAGAATAAGATATCCATCAAGTAATGCCATGCAAGGTGGAATCCACTAAAGATAATTTTGACTCTAGTATATGACTAATATCCCCTAAAGGTAAGAAAATATTGAGTGTTTTTGGAGTAATAGGATAGGGAATCACATAATATCCAGTACATTTGTGGGCATGTTTTCCTTTTTGTATACCATCTTCATGAAAGTGATAGGAATGTATCAAGAAAAGGATTTCCTGTATATAGTAAAAACTCTCCTGTTTAAAAGTTTTAAATCTGCCAGATTTGAGATGAACATCTCTATCTGAGATCATAAACTGAATAACGCAATCAGACTATATATACTCTTACCCAGTTTTATTAAGCTACATATGTTGAAAAAGTTCCCCATTTTAGGTAGCAATTCACTTACTAACTGAGGTACTGACACAATCCAGCCATATAACCAGCAATAGAACAAACATAACATTTATTGTATTATTGATTTTCTTTTTTATGCAACTGAATCTTCAATAATTTATAAAATGAATAGCAGCCACACAACCACCAAACAATATTTTTTTAAGGAAAACTTACAAACAATAGCAATCAATATGAAAAGTGCACTTCTGAATGATGTATGGTTGTCATAGAGATACTAAAGCTGATCAAATTACTAATATAAAAATAGAAATTTTTACAGGCATTTGAGAATATTTAAGGACTCTTAATCTCTCTACAGTCAAATTGGACCCCAGTGAAACACAATAAAATCAACAGAAATATTTCCACACATTTTAGTGGGATGTCATTTTATTTTTCCTTGTCAGGGTTGCTTTATACACAGTTCTCCAATGTATTCAGCTTGGTGCTAGGCCCCAGGAACATGAACATGAAATTACTTTTAAATAGACTATAGCCACAGGAATATTGGGTAAAGATTTTAAACTTTATATTATTTATAATAAAACCGAAGTAAACAGGAAGGGGTCCATTATAACAACCCGCTCCATATACAAAATTCTCACATATTCTAAAAAGCATGGCAGAATTTTGGAAAAGAAAGGAGCTCCCCAATAATATTTTGAGGTCTAGAATTATACTGGATGTTAATCAAGGAAAACTTCATGGCTGATAGGAAGATAGTTATTTTTTACAGTTCTTGCTACCATTTCTAAAACATAAAAAATACCTGACACAGAAACATAGACTTTTTGTTTTCCTGAACAAAGGTGTAGTATTTTGGTTCTGTTCTAGTAATACATGGAACTAATATACATAATCAATGTTAACATTCCATTCCTGTCGCAAGCTCATACCCTAAAATAAGTTTATAATTAGAAATTAAACAATGTTTTTTCTGATTGATACTCAAAGCCTGTAAATATAAATAAAGTATGTATTTTAATAATTAGACTGTGCATAAAAGTGAAATTAATTAGTGCTTTCATCATGTACACCAAGTGAAAAGCAAAATGTAAATAGATAGCATAAAATCAATAAGACCAGCGGGAGCCTATGGAATAACATCAGGAATTAATATAGTACATTTTGTTTTATAGGAACCTTAATCTTGTTATTTGAGAGCTATGGATGAAAAATGTTATATAAGATCTAGATATTAGGTATTGTGATACAACATGGCCAGCGGGCAGCAGGAGGGAAGCCTTATTCCCTGTAAGGGGAAGAAAGTTTGCTATAGATTAACTAGAGCACCTGATGCCAATTAGAGCACTGTAGTAAGAGGAGGCCCTGAAATATAAACCTTGGTATCAGAGGCCTGGTATGAGGCCTAAGGCCTGAACTAAAGTAATGGTCAAGACTTTGCTAACATAAAGCAAAGTTAAGCTGTGATCCAGAGGCAGGCCCTGCTCACAGAAGCTGGCAAGGAAACGGCTGATGGTGCAAGAAGATACATACCTAAAAGGTACTAAACACTAGATATCAGAACATTCACATACTTGTACATTCCACACAGATAACAAGGAACAGACTGACCCATCCCAATGACAGGGGCAAAAGGGTAATATGATGGATAGAGTTGTTTTGTTCAAACAAACATGTACAAGGTGAGAGGCGGCACCTTACTACGTAGAGGGGTTGTACCTTGCTACGTAGAAGGGTTGCACCTCAATACGTCAGGAGTGATGTGTAACTTGTTTGTACCTGTGTATAAGAATGCATCCTTGGGGCGGTGTCTTTGTCCAGCTGAGGGGGCAGTGGAAAGTCTCGCCACTGACTGTGCTGAGTCCATTGCCAAGAGGCACTTTCTCGTAGTATGCCCAGTAGACTAAGTGATCTACAGGGAACTGCCATTGTGTCCATACGGCAATAAACCTGTCCGATGTGCCTTCGTACCTTACTAGACTCTGTGGTCATTGGGGGTTCTCTTCGGATCTGCTGTGTCAGCTATCTTGGAAGAGCTGGGGCAGCACACAGAGGGAACACACGCACGCAGCCGAGTGATATCAACATTGAACAGAGCAGAGCACCACACCGGTAGCATTTGACAACAAGCACCTGAAGCCAGTTAGAGCACCTGCAATCAGTCACATGATAAAAAACCCCTGCTTTAATCAGACAGTGTGGCAGTTGGAGCAGAAAGGATTGGTGTTGGAGCAGAGAACAGTTTGAAGCCAAGCAGAGGACAGTTTGGAGAAGTGCTGCGGTGGGCTAAGAAGTCCTAGACCTAGGTAATGGGCAACTGGCTTGTGCAGAGGGAGCGCAGAAAGCCCCCCCTCCCACCATACTGAAGGGCAGGAGAGGGAAGTAGCCCAGGGGAAGGAACTGTCAGTTCAAGTGGTTCACCACTATCCTCAGAGCCCCTGGGTTGGGACCTGGAGTAGAGGGCAGGCCCAGGTCCCTCCCTCTCCACTCCCCTCCTCCAGGATACTAGTGGGGCAATTAATATTCCAATTTAGGGGCAAGAAATGGTGCCCTGAACCCCGCCCAAAGAAGAGAAAGTGTGAGTCCCATCATAATAGTGCTGGCACTTTGCCACAGTATCATATTATATCTTCCCATTGGGTAAGATTTGGAGCTAAGCCTTATTTACATGGGAAATAGACTGAGAGCTTCCAACACCAAAAGCACAAACCCTCACCATTTAAGGTAAAGGGAAACTCCTTTTGTGTATGTGTGTGTGTAGGAAGTTATGTAGTTTCTAGTTGTGACATTGCACTCCATATTGTCAGGGAAGAGTTAAAATTTAGCTCATAGCTAAGACAGAAATGGCCCATCAAGCAGGAATGCTTCAGTAGTTCAAAAGGCACTGACAACTGTAAGCACTTGATAAGCTTATATGGTCAATGCCCTCCCAGTAAGTCAGTTCTTAGAACAGAACAAACCCTCCCTTCACAGCCCACTGGATACATGTAAGCACTCATCCCTCGCCACACCTCCACATCCACCCCACCTCCTTCCCCTGCAAGGTAGCCATAGATGTTTGATGCAATTAGGATAACCGCTATATGTACATACTGTTCCTATTTCTGTCTTTGCTCAGGGCTGTCTCTTGACTTATAACAGTGTCCATCTCTGTATGTACAAATAAATGCAAATGAATTAATAAGAAAATTTATATAACTGGCCATGGTGGCACCATATTTTTGAAGCTGTTTAGCAATCTTCCTGGTACTGTGAATAAACCCCCTTCAGTATTGTCTGTGCTTGCCTGATTCTTGGGGAAAATAATCTTTTGTCTAACAATATGTCTATGGAAATATGCTTATGAGTATAAATATAACGTGGCTGGAATATAGTTTATGCAAAAGGTCTCGTGTAAGGTATCATTACAAAGCTTATAATCAACTGACTGTATTCATCCTATTTGTACAAATGTATCATTCTTATATCTAAAACTAGAAATATGAAGTATTACTCTGAGGTCCTACTGTAATTATGCAAAGTGTGGGCCACTAATGGTGGCTTAGGATCTTGATGGCTCCCATTAACTAGAACCATTGGTTGTAAAGGGCTCTGTTTACTTGTAAGCCTTCCTGTGTTCCTGTGAGTCAGGTCAGAAAGAATGGAGGCTTGGGCTTTCACAGGACATGTGATCATGTCACCTGGTACTGGAATCAATTGTAAACCATTTAGGTATGTCTACACTATCCATCAGATCAGCGGGTAGTGATCGATCTATCAGCGATCGATTTATCATGTCAGTGTAGATGCGATAAAATCGATTCCCGATCGCTCTATCGTCGACTCCGCCGCGGCGAGAGGTGGAAGCGGAGTTGACAGGGGAGCAGCAGCTGTCGACTCACTACCATCCTCATGGCGAGGTAAATCGACCTAAGATATGCTGACTTTAGCTTTGCTATTCGTGTAGCTGAAGTTACCTATCTTAGGTCAATCCCCTCCCCCCCCCAGTGTAGACCTAGACTTAGAAGGTGGGGTGGGGACCCAGAGGGAGACAAAAGATTCTCACCTTGTGCCAAAGCTATAAAAGGGGGTGGAACAGAAAAAGGGTGGTGGCCAGTCATGAGAAATCTCTTAGTTACCACCTAAGCTGGAACTAACAAAAACTGTACTAGGGAAAGGATTGGGCCCAGATTAGAAAGGGGTCTATTCTGTGAAAGAAGCTTATTGGAACATCTCTAAGGCTGAGATTTACCTGTATTCAGTTTCTCAATGTATTAGGCTTATACTTTTATTTATTATTTATTATTTTTTGTTTTATTTTATTTTGTTTGCTAACTTACTTGTTCTGTTTATTTCTTGAAACCACCTAAATCCTACTTTTGATACTTAATGAAATCATGTTTGTTTATTAATCAATCCAGAGTAAGTGATTAATACCTGAGGGAGAAAACAGGGATGCATATCTCTCGATTAGTGTTATAGAGGGTGGACAATTTATGAGTTTACCCTGTATAAGCTTTATACAGAGTAAAACAGATTTATTTGAGGTTTGGATCCCATTGGGAACTGGGTGTCTGGAGATAGGTGATTTGCTGAGCAGTTTTTGGTTAAAATCTGCAGCTTTGGGGGCGTGGACCAGACCTGAGTCTGTGTTGCAGCAGACTAGCATGTCTGGCTCAACAAGGCAGGGTTCTGGAGTCTAAAGCTGGCAGGGAAAATGGGCTCAGAGGTAATTCCAGCACATCTGATGACAGTCTCAAGGGGATCTCTGTGACCGAACCCATCACACTAGCATCAGCCATAAAAAGAAGACCTAATCACATACATCAGAGGGGTAGCCGTGTTAGTCTGGATCTGTAAAAAGCGACAAAGAGTCCTGTGGCACCTTATAGACTAACAGAAGTATTGGAGCATAAGCTTTCATACATATTCACCCACGAAAGCTTATGCTCCAATACTTCTGTTAGTCTATAAAGTGCCACAGGACTCTTTGTTGCTAATCACACACAGTAGGTCATTTTATCATATCAGTTTAAAAGCATAAGTGAAAGCTCAGTGAAAAAAATCATTTCCCTCAAATAAAAAGAATTACTTGTTCATAAGTATGTGGTGGTGTTGTAGCCATGTCTGTCGTAGGATAGGATGTTGGAGAGACAAGGTGGGTGAGGTAATATCTTTTATTGGCCCAGCTTCTGTTGGTGAGAGACACAAGCTATTGAGCTTAAATAGAACTCTTCTTCAAGTCTGGGACATGTACGTGGAGTGTCACAGAACTCTTCTTCAAGTCTGGGACATATACGCGGAGTGTCACAGATAAATATAAGGTGGAACAGACACTGTTATACTGTCATACAGATACTTGTTCCACCTTGTATTTATCTGTGACACTGTGTATATGTTTTTCAGATCTGAAGAAGAGCTCTGTGTAAGCCTGAAACCTTGTCTCTCTCACCGATAGAGGTTGGTCCAATAAGAGATATTACCTCACAGACATTGTGTCTCTTTTCAAAAATAAATCCTTTTCAGTGTCTATCTTCTGTCATCTAGGAATTTCTTCACTAAAGCCTAATATTATCTGCATGCCAAAGACACCTTTGCACAGCACTGTACTAGTAATATCTGACCATGCACTTCCAGCAGTATGACTTTGACTCTGTGGCCCCATACATGCACTTGTATGCAATGCAATAACCTTTATAATATGAAAATTACTGAAAAATTTGATAATATCTCTTCAATTGACAGAATTCCACACAGTGGTTCAGCAAATAAATGTTCTAATGGCAATGTATACAATATTATTTACAAAGCACAGTAGGTACAGGTATTATGTGAAATTCCAAACATGTATTCTCGTCTATCTCACAGTGTAGCAATTGGTGCAGTAGAATAAAAAAAGGTCTAAAGATATGTACAATTCTTACCACACACTGTTTAAACCCACAGGTTAAAAAAGAACACTGCATTCACAGAAATAAGCTTCCATTTCTAAGCCTTGTATATTCTAAAAATTGGGCAAAGCCAAATACCCTATACCAGTAATTTCATAAAGAATCAAATTCTGATCCGAATCAGCTATTGACTTTTATGGGTTAGTCATAGAAAAGAAAAATAATTTTACACATTTTTTCCAAACATTTCCTCTATTTCTTTTCCACATTTCAAATATTGCCTTGTTATTAAGCACAGATATTTTTCTTCTCTAAGATGCTTTCCTAAGTCCACAGGGACTGCTTGTCTTGTCAGACCCTGATGGACAATCTGCTTTAGTCTACTATCCTGTACATGGGAATATGCCCATACACAATATAACTTGGACATCTCTTCCCATTCTGTTTTAAGAAAATTCAGTGATTTAAAGATTTATCTCAATAGCTGATAACCCAAACCTGCAGGTCCCAAGAAGGATATAAAATGGAAATCTACATGTACTGAAAATACTGGATGAATAATGACAGTGGATAGAAGATTACCTATTAAACTTTAGGGCCCATATATGGATGAAATCTTTGAAGATTAGATTAGGAAAGAGCTATATTTTAGAATATAAATTAGACCCCCAGGCTGCTGCTGCCATCAAAATGTTGGTGAGAATACAATATGTGCTCCATAGAGGTATTGTAGTATTAATAATGCTAATCTCAGACATCTCTGTAAAGCTTTTTAAGCTTTCAATCTCCACTGACTTCCAATACAAAAGTCAGTTTCATCACTATTTTAATTTACAGCCATGTCAAATAATATTACATATTAAATCCTGTATGTATGTGTGTGTGTGTATATATATATTACAGAGACAGAGACTGACAGACAGAGTTTGTCTCCAACAAATGCATTTGATACAGTTCATTAATAAGACACAAAAAGACCCAGATGATTGTATCTTTGTATTCCTCCTAGCTGTTTGCTAATAACACCAATAGATCGCCTTAATGTTAAGACATATATTTTCTAAAAATGACAGTCATACTAGGATTGTGCTATTGAGTCAATATGCTGGTACAAGACAAGTACCAACAATGACTCTTTAATGCCTGTGAATTTTCTTTGAAAGGTTAAATTCATCAATATAAACTTTACAAAACATTGATTTCTTTCCCTTTCTATTGTAACATAAATCAAACTAATGTCACCTTCTCATTCCTTTGTGTAAACTATTGTTCAGTAGCAATGATGAAATGTAGTTTTTTTAAAAGGCAACAAATTAACCTTACACGGAACACATATTAACTGCATTTTTTTATTACCATTTAAAAACCATACATGTCCGTCTAATAGAAGTTGTAAGTGCTGAACTATATTTGACTTTTGAAAGGTGAAATACTAAAACATTTACTATTGTTATGTGAAATACAACTTTCTAATTAATATATTTTATTAATTTAATATGGTCAGATTTTAATATTTATAAATTACTCAATTTATTGATTAAATAAAATTACCTTAAGCCATGTCTCCCAAAAGTTCTATTTCAGTGTGCTCATGCAAGGTCATTTCCCTAATTTTTAACTATAATAAATTCAAAGTCAAGTTTAATTTTTGAACTTTTCCCCTAATAACAGATTTTATTAGCTTTTTAATACAGATGATTTCTACATGAAATAAATAAAGAAATCAGAGTAATTCTAAAATAAAACTCTTGAAATTTTTCTCAGTAATTGGCATAATAAATTTTTAAATATAGTCTAACTTAGAAACAACTGTGGAAACAGGGTTCTACAAGAAGATTTCTTCCTGCAGGCTGCACTGTCCATAGCACAAAATATTGTTTCCCATAGAGTGATGGCTCTTATAATTTAATTATAGAAAGAAACACAGGTGTAGTTGGAGTTCAATGAATTGGTAGCACTGTGAAATCTTACTTTAGTGAGGCAAATTGGTTCAATATCTCCTGTTTCTGTACTTGTGTGTGTTCCCTTGGTCATGTTATTTTAGCAGTAAAGAAAGGCCTCAATCAGAATGAAAACCTGCTTGGAGTCCATAAAGATGTAGGCCTTTTTGTATTAATTTCAATGGAATAAATGGTCCCAAAGAGTCAAAGGTGTTAACATAATCCTGTCATTGTCCAACATTAAAGAATCTAAACTAGGTATGGGGTTTGATATATAGAGACCTCAGACTACTTAGTACCATGACAGCCACATGTGATGGGGTATACAAACCCCACAGTGGGCCAGAAGGGGTTAAAGGACCATACTGTTCCCAGGTAGACTTGTGCCACTAGCCCTGCAGAGCATGCTCTCTCTGGAGATGGAGTTGAGAAGTGGGAAGGCTCAGGAGGAGAACAAACTTACCAAAGCTCCTGACAAGGGTGCTGGAGAAGCCTCACTGAGAGCAGTGAGACTACATGCTGACATTGCTTGGGGCTGATGGTTTGGTTACCTTTTTTTTTCTTTTCACCTTATGTAGAACTGAAAGCTGGGAGAGAAAAGCAACAGTAGGAAGTGACCCAAGGAGGGTAACTCAGAGGGCACCTTTGGGGGCCAAACACTGTTGAACATCCTAGGACCCTGGGTTGGTGGAGTGGGTGGGGTGGGCCTGGGCTCCCCTGCCACTGCACCTCTGAGCAAAAGAGGACCAGGACTGTAAGGTTTGCCCACTGAGAAGAGTGGGGCTTTAGGTACACTAATCACTAGGCAACCTAACCTACCAAGGAGTCTATTACACCACCGTATTAAAGAGATCTTTAATATTTTTTATTAAAGATACAGTTAAGGCCTCTGAAATATAAAGTATTAAATAAGACTTTCAATTTAACAATACCACTTTTTCCCTTTCCATTTAACTGGAGACAGATTTCAGAATAAACCTGTCTCCCTTTGCCAGTCTTATAGATGGCTTTAAAAGTGGTAATATTTGTCCTTTTTGAGGAAAAGAGAAGCTAGTGGAAATGGGCTGGAGCCCATTTGTTGTTAAAGTCTGGTCCCATTTCTTAAAAGAAAAGGGAAACAGAAAGAAGAGAGTAGGGAAAAGAACAGTAAGAACAGAAAATGTAGCTTTTGCTTATGTGTTGACTCTCAATTGTAGCTTCACTGCTGGAAAAACACAGGTATAGGACATGGTTTGATTAGCCTCTCTGAGACCTGGCAATCGTCTATCAGTATCAAGTCTATTTAGGGTATTGATTTTAGCTGCCTCTTTGGTCACAGTCTTACAGAAGTGTTACACAATATACAGTATTGGCTGCTGAGAGACTTATTAAAGAGAAGTTGAAAGGAGAGGGACAGGAAAGGGAATAAATAATGTGGAGAAGGAAAAGGACAACAAGAAGGAGGGACGAAAGCAGGAACCAAAGTCTCACATCTGAGGTGGTGTTTGTGATTTAGCGGAAACTAAGGCCTGGTCTACACTCCAGAGTTAGATGGACATAAGGCAGCATATGTTGATGTAATTATGCCAGTGTCACTATTAGTCGCTAATGGTGTCATAATTCACAGAAAATATATGTCAATATAATGTTACATTAAATCCAGATTAAGAGTTTAAACCTGAACGGTACTAAGCAGAGTTGATTGAAAAATGTCACTTGTTTTTATATAATTTTTTTTAAATTACCAAAATTTTCAGAGAAAAAAATAATTCAAAAACTTATATTGAAACTGAAAAACTTTTTTTTTATCTTAAATGTTCACAGGATGGGAAAACCATTTCCCATCCATCTCCATTCATAACTAGGGATTTACCAATTTTGCAGCCGTGAAAATAGTGTCATGGAGCATGAAATCAGGTTTCCCCCATGAAATCTGATCTCTGGCTGCTCAGCTCTGAAGGCAGATTGGAGAGCAGTGACTGCTGCCTGGTCACCCAGCTCTGAATGCAGCGCTGCTGCCAGCAGCAGCAGAGAAGTAAGGGTGGCAATACATTGACCTCCTAATAGGTTTGCACCTCCCTTCTGGGTTGGGGCCCCCAGCTTCAGAAATGCTGCAGAGAAATCACAGATTTTTCATGAGTTGTTTAGGGCATAAATAGCAAATTTCTTGGATGGGTAACACATCTGAGAAATTTGCTATTTATGCCATGACCAGAGCCAGATTAAGGTATAAACTAACTAAACTACATTTTAGGACCTCACAATATGAGGTGCCTCTAAAAAAGAAAAAAAAATTGCTATTTCAAATTTTATCAAAATCAGTTGATAAATAAAGGAGATATGGGAAAAAGATTCTCTCTAAATATAGACATTTTTGTTCAAATATGACAAAAATATACACATCTGACTACACAAATTTCCTTACCCTTCACTAATTGTTCATTATTGACAGACAGAAGGCCAGGGTTGAGGAAAAAATGATAACTACACTTGTAAAATTAGTATTTCTATGAGTAAATCTGCTATCAGTCTCCTAAAACAGTGTTTTGTTGGCAGCTGTTACTGGTAAAATTCTGACTTCATAACTTATTTAAACAAATAAACAATCTCACTGCCAATAAATATCAGGAAAAATATGAGGTCAGAGATGGCAGTGTTGTGAAGCAATCCTGCCACACTCATACTCCTATGTTAGTGTGTTCTTTCTTCTTTAATCTGAACATATGTTCAGTTGCGGATTTTAGTGCACACTCTGCTTTCTGCTTCATGAGCTATCCATGCTTCGCATGACTGAATTTGCAGGTGATTGTCTTATGGACTTGGGTCTAGTGGATCTTAAGGAGTATATATTTGTGTTGGCTTCCCTCTGTCAGTTTTGGTAACCTTCACAGTAAATATCAGACAGCTCTGACGAAAAGATATATAGAGGGTTTTGACAGAAGTGAAAGAAGATATACATATATATCAAAATATTCTGAGTACTTGGTGACAGAGTGGCTCCAGGCACCAGCACGCTAAGTGCGTGCCTGGGGCGGCAAACCACAGGGGGCACTCTGCCAATCGCTGCAAGAGTGGAAAGCAGGTTGCCTTCAGAGGGTCTGCTGGTCCCGTTGCTTTGGCGGACCTCCAGCAGGCTGCCGCCGAGGGCAGTCTGCCTGCAGTGCTTGGGGCAGCAAAATACCTAGAGCCGTCCCTGCTTGATGAGAAAGTTATTTCAAACTATGAGCATACATGATTTATAGGCTATTAAAGCCTAGAGTATTGATTATATTTGCTTGAATATAGGCTAGTTTTTCCACTTTCTTAATGACTGTCTTGAGATTACTAGACTTTTTTCTGGTAAATTCTCTCTCTCTTTTGCACATATAGCTTGTTGTCACTGTTTGTCCAAGGTGTTTACTCAAGATTAATTAGTGGTCCTGGGGCAGACAGAGGATAGAGAAATGCAAAGAGAGATGTCTACCTAGAAAAAGACTGGGTTTTTCTGCTTGATGGGTTTGAAATGCGCAACATAACATTTTATTATAGATAACGTTATATAGAAAATTGTATATAGACTTATAAATCACATATCATATGCATAATATGTATTTTTATATTATGGCAAAAGAAAAATCCCAACAATTCATTGATTCATAGCAAAAATTAAATTTTAATAAACATTTGTAAGTATATTTTATATATAATCTGGATAACTTTGTATCTCCCTAACAAAATTATTCAAACATTTTTTCATTTATTCATATGAAAAGAAGGATAATTTTCCATATGCATGGTGTAAAAAATTGTATATCCTCTCTTATTTTCCTGTGAGAACATAAGGCTTATCCTCATTTTAAACTTGTGGGTTATCCGCATCCTATATCCTCTATTGCCATCTTATGTCCCCTAAGAGTCTCATTGCGTATTCAGACAAGGAATTTCACAATTTAGATGTCCCAACAGAGAAAAAATATCTTGAGAACTCTTCTAGTAATTGTATTACTGACTGTATTTTTTATTTTGTATTTTTTAAAATATTGTATTGTTTACTTCTACTTTACTTATATAAGCAATTTAACTAACTAAAATTTATTTCTGTCATGATATTGTTACATCAAGGGCTGCTGAACTTTTTACAACTTTGCCTTGTATATACGCAAATATAAAGCTTTCATGTTAATATATTCAATATCCTTTCTGTGAAAATAATAAATTTATTTTTTCATATTATGGGGCCTGTTACACTTGACATAGTTTAGGGTCTCAATGTCAAAATCTGCCCCTGACCATAACTAAACCACAAAAAAAAATGTGATTTCTCTGTGATATAAATAGACTCCTGCTCATAACCTCTATAGGTTCTGAAAAAAAGCAGCAGTTGCTTATTTTTTCATCCCTTTTTTTCAGCAACATAATTGTGGACTCATTTGTAAACAGACATTCCTGTTACTAAATATTAATTCATATCATTTTGGTATGTTACACAAAATAAAGATGCATATAAAAGAATTGCAAGTTCATGTGTATATTTAGTGCCCTACATATATTTAAACTAACAAATTCTCTGACCTTCATTTGAACCTAATGGATAGAGGGGAAATTAACTCAATAATGGAGTGTGTGTAATCTTTTTTAATCCTGCTTTTTATCCTGACTTTACTAATATAGTCCAGGTCTCGAAGGAAAATATCCCTTCAAACTACTAAAAGTGTCTGCAGAAGTATAAATAAAACTGAGTGATGAATAAGGAATACTTGTGATGGCAGATATTTTCTGGAATAGACTGGGTGGTTGTTAAAGGATAATTGTTAGTACAGATGCAGTCTTCTAGGAATGAAATAGTAAAAAGTGACCAGATTAAAATTCCGTTTACCTTACTGATTATGTAAACTAAGGATATCAAAGAAATTCCATTAATAATTAAGTTTAATGAAAATGTCACAACAAGATATGCAGTGAAAATAAAGTATCAGAGGGGTAGCCATGTTAGTCTGGATCTGTAAAAGCAGCAAAGAGTCCTGTGGCACCTTATAGACTAACAGAGGTTTTGGAGCATGAGCTTTCGTGGGTGAATACCCACTTCATCAGATGCATGTAGTGGAAATTTCCAGGGGCAGGTATATATATATGCAGGCAAGCTAGAGATAATGAGGTAGTTCAATCAGGGAGGATGAGGCCCTGTTCTAGCAGTTGAGGTGTGAAAACCAAGGGAGGAGAAACTGCTGAGCTTCAGTTCATCTGCAAATTTGACACCATCAGCTCAGGATTAAACAAAGACTGTGAATGGCTTGCCAATTACAGAACCAGTTTCTCCTCCCTTGGTTTTCACACCTCAACTGCTAGAACAGGGCCTCATCCTCCCTGATTGAACTACCTCATTATCTCTAGCTTGCCTGCATATATATATATATACCTGCCCCTGGAAATTTCCACTACATGCATCTGACGAAGTCGGTATTCACCCACGAAAGCTCATGCTCCAAAACGTCTGTTAGTCTATAAGGTGCCACAGGACTCTTTGCTGCTTTTAGTGAAAATAAATACACTCCAAAAGAGGGATTTCTTTTTCTTATACACTATAAAAAGACAGAGGTTTTAGGATTTACATGGGGACTGCAAAAACTGCTGGCATCCCACCAGTTACAGGGGAAAGAAACATAGATGCCAGCTTTAAATATTTAATATTTAAGACTGTCAGATAACAGGCTCAAGTGAAATTGTTTAATCAAATATTATCAATCAGAGATTAGTACAGCACTGTATAGAATACAGAAAGCATTGATACATTACCACATTTGGTCTAAGGCAGTGTTTCCCAAACTTGGGGCACCGCGTGTGTAGGGAAAGCCCCTGGCGGGCTGGGTCTGTTTGTTTACCTGCCCCATCCGCAGGTTTGTCTGATCGCAGCTCCCAATGGCTGAGATTAGCCTCTCCAGGCCAATAGGAGAAGCTAGAGATAATGAGGTAGTTCAATCAGGGTAGTGAAAATAAAGTATCAGAGGGGTAGCCGTGTTAGTCTGGATCTGTAAAAGCAGCAAAGTGTCCTGTGGCACCTTATAGACTAACAGACGTTTTGGAGCATGAGCTTTCGTGGGTGAATACCCACTTCATCAGATGCATGTAGTGGAAATTTCCAGGGGCAGGTATATATATATGCAGGCAAGCTAGAGATAATGAGGTAGTTCAATCAGGGAGGATGAGGCCAGTGTTTCCCAAACTTGGGACGCCACTTGGGAACCCCCTGGCGGGCCGGGCTGGTTTATTTACCTGCCCCGTCCGCAGGTTCACCAATCACAGCTCCCACTGGAAGCAGCGACCAGTACGTCTCTCAGCCTGGACCACTTCCCGCAGCCCCTATTGGCCTGGAGAGGCTAATCTCAGCCATTGGGAGCTGCGATCAGACAAACCTGCGGATGGGGCAGGTAAACAAACAGACCCAGCCCGCCAGGGGCTTTCCCTACACACGCGGTGCCCCAAGTTTGGGAAACACTGCCTTAGACCAAATGTGGTAATGTATCAGTGCTTTCTGTATTCTATACAGTGCTGTACTAATCTCTGATTGATAATATTTGATTAAACAATTTCACTTGAGCCTGTTATCTGACAGTCTTAAATATTATTAAATTCAAATACACAACATTCCCCATCAAAGAATATCCATTTTAAGAAAGTGAATAATTTGCATTTAAGCTGCTTCCTCTGTGCTAAGGCTCTGTGAAAATGTGGTGAACAAATAAATTCTCACCAAGAAAATAAGACTCATTGTGACAGTATTTTTAATTATATGTTTTGTACCTGTATTTTTACTCTGTGCAGTCCCAGTGGTCCATTGGAAGTTGATTACTTTTAGAACAGGGACACACAACTGAAAAGTGGTTGATAAACAAAACTGCTAGCCCAGTTTTACCATTTACTTTGAGTCTTCAGTAACAGTTGCTACAAAACAAAACTTCATTAAACAACTGTTCACTTCATTTCAACCTAGAGTATATATACAATGCTCCTTCATCTTAGTGAGTGTTTGACAGCGGTGCACCATTTGGTGAGATCTTGTTAATAAATGGCCATCATCTTTGAAAAACTTCAGTTTGAGGAAGAAGAAACATCAAGCAGTGACATGCTGAATAAGAATCTTCTTGAAAGCCCATTGAAATTAATGTGAGTCTCATGAACAGCCCTAGCTATTTTAGTGATGAGGGTAAAAAACCCTTTTCAATGCCCTCCACCTATCCACCCCCCTGCAAAAGGCCAACAAAATGAAGAAAACAAACATAAACAAAATGCTCACACCAAAGGTGGTCAACCAGGGTTGGGGAAGCAGAGCAGTCTGGTGCCCCCTGGAAATTGTTGCCCTGTTTGCCGGCCCCAAGAACCAGCCCTGAAGAATCTTTCCACCAATTTTGAAGGACTGTGGATTAGACCTTGTCATGGTTGTCATGTGTTCACAACTCCCAAACAATATCTGGCAGAAATTAGACCAATGTGGGCAGAGGACTTAGCTGGCCATTGTTTTCAGTATGTGTTTATGTTGGGTAGGGGGTATAACTGGGGACGGGGGCGGGGGAAGAGAAGCAGACAGAGCAGGAAGCTGCACACAGCCTGAACAAGATAGGTGTGGACTAGATAAAAGAATTTCTTTCCTTACAGCATCAAGTCTATTTCCTGTTGTTTGTTTGCGTGAACAAAGGATGAATCAGAAATTTGTACATTCTTTGTAAATAAACAAGATTGCATCAAAGAAATACTTGACTCCATCATCAATTTCTCCTCTCGGCTGGAACAACCTACAATTCCCTAGACTTTTGGCTAGCCACTCAGGTCAAAAGGGGTAACAGTAGGTATTTATTTTAAAGCTGTGATTTGTAGTTCTCCATTATTATTTGCAATATTTGTACAGCTTGTGGCAATGAATTACTATAATCCATTTTGGACAATTTAATATTGGAATGTCCACTTAAAGAGCACTTTCAAAAGCTGTAAAATAGAACTATATATAACATATATAAAAGAAATCTGTTTTAGAATGTATTGGGAAAAAATACTACTCGGTATCTGATCAGATAAATTTAATGATCTTTTATCAAATTTTACAATCTATGGATAATGGCAAATATAGTTTTACTTTCATTTTTAATTTAGAATTAATGTAATTCCTTTATCTTGGAAATGACTCATTCAAGTCTTAAGAAAACTGCTTTTTGAGATTGTAATAGGTAAATTTCCCCCATAACTAACTGAACAAAAATTATAGATTAAGACTCTAAAATTACCATATAATAATTTGCTTTCACTGAAATAAATCTATAATTTTGCATTTCTTGCCTGAAGTCCAGATTTTTCCAAACCATGCGGTGTGCACACTTACAAAAAGCAGAAGGTTAGGATACAACTTGAAACTTTTTTTAAAAAGTATTTAACATTTAATGTCCTGGTTGTTTGTAGGAAACTAGATGCAGTAACCAGAGGTAATATATTAATATTTTAAGTCTGCCATGCAAAAATGCAGGACTGCTTGATGTGTGTAAAGACTGCCAATATGGTGATTTTTCTTTTTTAAATTTTCCTGGTAAGGGGGCCCAAGTATGTGAAGTGATGAGCATACTGAATATTGGGAGTAGTCCATCAGTGTTCAGGGCAATTTGTGGCACCCATATGTCATGATCCTCTTGCTGATTTCAGTAGCAGTACTTCCATGAATAAGGGATGCCAGATCAGGCCCTGGTTTCTACATACTATTGTGTAATGGGATGGGACTCACCCCTGTGGTACCTCCTGCTGATCGTCTCAGGGAATTAGTGTTTCTAGCCTCCAGAGCACCCTCTGCAGGCTCACATCCCACTGTTGCTGATCCCCATGTCTCTCCCAAGACCCAGTGCCCTTGTCTTTGTGGTGCTGCCCCCTGGCAATACCCCTGCAGTCTCAGGATCTCCCCGCCCAGGAAACCCCCAACTCTCTATCCCCACCTTGCTTCAGTGATGGGCTACTACCAGTCACCATCTAGCCCCCCGCTCACTGGGACAGGCTGCAGTGTAAGAACCACTCATCATAGGCAAGGGGGGGTTGGATCTGCTGCCTTTGCCTACCCGTGGGCTGCCCCCTGCAACTCCAGTACCTAATTGGCCTTCCACTAGGCTGCAGCCTGGGGGGTTTCCGGGTTAGCACTCCTCAGCTCCCTTGGCCTTCCCCCAGCTCTGCTCCACTTTGGCTACCTTCTCTCAGCTCTCTGCAGCCAGGTTCCTCCCTCTTAAAGCTAGAGAGAGTCTCTGCCAGCTCCTGGCTCACTTGCCTTTTATAGAGCCAGCTGTGGCTTGATTGGAGCGTGGCTGCAGCTGTAGCTGTTTCCCCAATCAGCTGAGGCTTGCTTCTTTCCTAGTAGCAGCCCTCTTGCAGTGTTAGCCTTCTCCCAGGGCTGATTTCAAGCCCTTCCAAGCAGGAGCAGGGGGACACATGGAGAAAGCAGAAAAATATTCCTCTTCCCTTTATTTATTCTTGTCATAAGAGGCTAAATATATCTGATATGATTAATTAAGAATTGCTGATGTAAGAAGTTACATAATGGCTTTTCAGTAGTGAATAAAAATCAGTGAAGAATAAATGCCTTTTGTCAACTCTTATTATTCCAGTTTATTCCAAGTGCCCAGAATGCCCAGATAGTGTAGGCAATGTCACCATACTTTTATGGAAATATCCCAGTATACTCTTGTTCCTTATTGCACTGAGGGATAAGAAGGTATGGGAAAGTTCTCTTAGAGAAAGAATGCAAAAAGTGCACCTCTTACAGGCAAAGATGAAAACAATAAGAAATACAGGAACTGTCATTCTGCATCAGGTCAGTGGTCCATCTAGACCACTATCTTTTCTCTGACAGTGGCCATTACCAGATACTTCAGAGAAAGATGTTCAGTTGGTATGGGATAATATGTCCTCCACATTATATCGCCTCCTAAACTCTAATAATTAGAGATTGTTTTAAGCCTTGAAAGATGAGGCTTAACATTAAAAACTTGTTACCACACAACTTTGAGTTTTATTAGTGTTCATGTAAATTTCCAATCCTTCTTAATCTTGCTAAGATTTTAGCCAGAATTACATCCTGCAGTAGTGAGTTACACAGTCTAATTATGTTGTCTGAAAAATGTATTTTTATATTTGCAACCTTTTATTGTCATTGACAGTCCCCTTGTCCTTCTGTTATAAGATGGGTTAAACATCTAACCTTCTCTGCATAGAATCATAGAATCGTACAACTAGAAGGGATCTCAAGAGGTTATGTAGACCTTTCCTCTGAATTCATGGAAGGACTGAGTATTAGCTAGACCATCCCTAACTGGTGTTTGTCTAACCTATTCTTAAAAATCATCAATGATGGAGATTCCACAATCTCCCTAGACAATTATTCCAGTGCTTAACCACCTTGACAGGTAGGAAGTTTTTTCTAATGTCCAGCTTAAACCGTCCTTGCTGCAATGTAAGTCCATTGCTTCTTGTCCTATCCTCAGAGGTTAAGAAGAACAATTTTTCTCCCTCCTCCTTGTAACAACTTTTTATGTAACATTATTCATTATTTTATTTACTCATATCATGTTACTTCTTATTAATATCCTTTCAACAGTAAATAATCAATCTTCATAGAAGAGTTTTTCCAGGTCCTTAATCTTTCTTGTCATCCTACTCTGAACCCCTCTAATTCTGCAATTTCCTTTTTGAGATAGGCTGACTAGCACTGAGCACAGTATTCCAGATGAGGCCCTACCACTGTTTTATACAAAATACATTATTACATTTTCTCTATTAGTCTCTAACCCAGGGGCAGACAACCTATGGCACGGATGCCAAAGGCAGCACGCGAGATGATTTTCAGTGGCGCTCACACTGCCCAGGTCCTAGCCGGGGGGGCTCTGCATTTTAATTTAATTTTAAATGAAGCTTTTAAACATTTTAAAAACCTTATTTACTTTACATACAACAATAGTTTAGTTATATATTATAGACTTAGAGTAAGAGACCTTCTAAAAACTTTTAAATGTATTGCCAATGAAACCTTAAATGAGAGTGAACAAATGAATACTTGGCACAGCACTTCTGAAAGGTTGCCGACCCCTGCTCTACCCCATTCCTTATACAACCTAACATCTTTGTTCTTTAACCATAGCTACATTTTGAGCTGAGGTCTTCATTGAGCTGTCTATAGCTACACTAAGGTCTCTTCGCTGAGTTGACACAGTTAATTTAGAACCCTGTAAGGTATATGAGTAGATAAATTTTTTGGATCCAATGTGCATTACTAGTGATTGATTGGTTAAAAATTGTCTGTGTTAATTCCTTCCTCTGCATTTTCCAGTGGGTCTTATCTTTGTGTGTCTTGATCATAAACTTTCTGAGTTAAAGACCATCTGATATCCATATCTTGTGCACACTGTTTGTAACTGACCTCCCCCCACCCCACTCCTGACAATTCTAAACATGTAGTTGTAGATTAGAAAGCACCAGCATTTGGAGGCTGCTAGTACTATGTCAAAATGGTGTATTTTTACTATAGCTCAGAGTATAATGTGTTCAGCTATTTATAAAATATGAGGATGGACTAATAAAAGGAGAAGAAGAGCCTGAGATAAGGAAATGAGTACCCTATAACCACTTAAGCCCAAGGTGTCTACTTGATCCTCCACTCAAGTCCGCATTTGCTATAATATCAGCTTTTCTGAGAAGGAATGTGACATTATCAGGTATACATCAAAAAACACAGTTTCATTCTAATTTCAATTACTCCACTAAAGATTTACACTAGTATAAAACTTGTGAAATATCAGAATCAGGCTCTTTGTGTTGAAGAAGTTCGCTAAAGTGCTATTCAGTGCACAAATACATCTTGAGCACTACATGCTAAAAAACACTACCTCTTGAGATGTTCAAGCAACTCTAGTTTCAATATATAATTGCAAAAAAGGAGTTCCCAGAACCTGTCTTTGAAATTACCATTGCATATTTTATTGCAGTTGCTAGATTATTATCTGTTTTGCTGATTTGGTTTCTAAAAAAGCCACTACACTGATGACTATTGGGCTTGGGGGTATAACATGCACATATCTGATGTTTCACATGTCTCACTTAGGCTATATCTACACTGGGACACATACTTTGTTATTTGACCTTTTATGTGCATGTGCATATTCCTATACACATGCTGAGTGTCCACATAGGCTATGATGGACACAAATATAATTCTGTGTATGTGCCTGTACCTACAACCACACTGCTGCTGCTGCTGTTATGCTATGTTAGCACTATCATTTTAGGAGCAGTATCCCAGGATTCTGTGCCTCACAGGGAGACACTCTAGGAACCAATTTTCTGCGTGTTTTGGTACTGTTCCCAACCTTCACACATTTCCTGATGTCAGTTGCTGCTCACCACTCATTCCTGCAAGATTGGGTGGAAGACATGGAGCAACGTGATAATGATGTGGTACTGCACCTATACCTTATTGTAGGACAAAGGTTTATGCAGTGAAGTAGGTGATCAGTGACATGCTGGATGGAATTTGGGCACCTAGGAGAATGACAAGTCATTCAGCTCCCTTAGTAGAGAAAGGGTGACTGCTGGTATTGCTACTGTATGCCTGTGGATAGACTGTCAAGTCTGATGCAAGAGAATGAGAACAGTGTGGTGGGATCATATTGTTTCGGAAATCTGGGCTGATCAGCAGTGGCTTCACAACTTCAAAAAGAGGAAACAAACTTTCCTGGAGTTGTGTGAGGAGCCCGCACCAAACTTCCAGCACCAGAACATTTAGTCAGGGAAATCATACCAATGCAAAAGTCAGTGGAAGTTGGCAACCTCAGATAGCTACCAGTCCACCACTTTGGGGTTGGAAAGTCCACTTTCACAGTTGATGTCATGCTTGTGTAGGTCTTTGAGGCAATTAACACAGATCTACTCACAGGTGGTTGCCATAAGAAAAGTTCCAGAAATAACAGTTTGATTTCAAAGGATGGGATTTCTGAACTGTTCAGTGACCATTGATGGCACCCAAATCCCAATATTTTTCCTTCCAACAGGGTGAGTTATTATGGCTCAGTCACTGATAGCCTGATCTTTTAGCCAGAGATAAAGTCTGTAGTCTTGAGAAAGAAGTCAAGGGTTGGTTGGGTCAAGATACTGGGAGGCCAGAATCAGGAAACAAACTAGAGATTGGAAACGAGTCAGGCCAGGTCAGGATATCAGGGGGGTCAGAGGTAGGGGACAAATGGAAGATTAAGAACTAGAAGTCAGATGACAGGAGACAAGCTTGGTCAGGATGCCAGGAAATTAATCTGAGAAAGCTAGAGATGATAGCAGATAGCAGGAATGGGGAGCAGGGAACAGGAAACATGAGGCACACAATCCAGAGCAGGATGGAGCATAGCTGTTAAACAGCTTCCTATTCCTGCTGCTAGCTTAAGTAGGGCCTGTGGGCCTATCAGTTGCTCTGGACTTTGCTAGTTGGACCTCCAATGCACATATGAGTTCCAGATAAGCTATTGTTAGCTGGCTAGCAGGTGGAGGGTTGGAGCCTGACTGCTGCCATAAACCTTGAGGGTCCACATTCAAGACTTGTCAGTCATGAAATAAATGAGTATGTGAACCAACAAGGTTACTATTCATTCACTCTGCAAGATTTATTGGACCAAAGCAGATTCATGATCAAAATGTGTTGGGGGGAAGGGATAGCTCAGTGGTTTGAGTATTGGCCTGCTAAACCCAGGCTTGTGAGCTCAATCCTTGAGATGAGCCATTTGAGGATTTAGTTGGGGACTGGTCCTGCTTTGAGCATGGGGTTGGGACTATATGATAGCCTGAGGTCCCTTCCAACCCCAATAATCTATGATTCTCTGTGGGGAAACCTGGTAAAAGTTCACAACACTAGGGTACTCAAGTGATCAGAATTATATCTGCAGAGGGAAGAAGAAACTTTATTCCCCCAAAATGATATTGTTCTGTATGGTGTGTCTGTGCCATCTGTTATTTTGGGGGACCCTACATACTTGCTCCTAACTTGGCTCATGAAGCCATATCCTTATATTGATATCCCTGGCAAAAGGGAATTCAAGCAGAAATTCAATATCTACAGAATGGTCATGGTAGATGGAAAGGTCATTGGCACTATTCACTATTCATTAACTATGGATGTTAATGTTGCTATCACCATTCAAGTAACTGTTGCTTGCTAAGCACTCCATACTTTTGTGAGGGTAAGGGAAGTGCTTCTGTCATGAGTGGGCACAGGAGAAGTCTGGTTTACAAACTCTGTCCAGGCTAAGGATGCCATAAGGGCACACATCTTGGAAAAGCAGAGAGGCATAGGATGACATATCCCTCTGCAGCTGCTGGAAAAGCATACAAAAGAACATTGGCACATACTTGTGGGCTTACATAGCTTTCTGATGGTTTTGTTCTCTTGTAGCTGAAGGTCATAAACTGTACGTTTTTTTCTCTATAACAAATCACACATTACAGACAACTATAACAGGCCACCTCCACTGAGTTATCACCATAGGATAGGTTGGTGATGTGAATGGTGGCAGCCAAGTTATAATGTGGTCATTGTGCGATGCTTCTGTCATAATTGTTCATGCTTCTTTACATATCTATGTTATTGGCAGCACTCAGTCTCTTTTAATGACCGTATCAACAATTGCTTAGAGGGTGGGTGTGACGAGTTGCACCCCCATTCCAGGTTGCCACCTGATGTACTGGGGTCCAACTGAGCCTGCCCATTCCACCAGCCTGGGCTCCCTCTCCCTGTCCTGCTGTGCCAGACCCTCAAGCCTCCTCAAGCACACACACACACACAAGTAGGACACACCCATCTGCAAAGGCACTCAGAGACTGAGATCAGTTCTGTGTATATTGTCTTGCACTGGATAGAGATCTATACAGTGTAAGCTCAGGAAATTCGCTCCCTCCCTCAATGTGGAGGAAGATATGCACAGCTTTTTGCCTCCTCCCTCCCCACCATTATGAATTACACAAACTGGTAATAGAATAAACAAAAAAACAAGTTTATTAACTACAAAAGGTAGATGTTAAGTTATTATAAGGGATAGCAAACAGAACAAAGCAGATTACTGAGCAAATAAAACAAACATGCACATTAAGCACAATACACTAAAGAAACTGGCTACAAAAAGTAATTGTTTTAAGCAGACTGCAGAATATCTTTGTGAACAGACAGCTTTTTCTTGCAGCTTAAAGCTCCAGGTATCCTTCATGGGCCAGTTACCATTCCCAGCTTAGGTTCAATACTTCCCCTCCTTCCCTTTTGTCTTTGTTTCTTAGATGTCTACAGCAGTCATACTGGGTGGGGATTCAGTCAAGAATGAACCAAGATTAACTCACTCCCCAATTTAAATAGGATTTGCATATGGCAGGAATTCTTTATTTCCCAGTTTGACCCCCCCACCTCCTCTTAGTGGTAAAACACTAGAAGTCCCAGATGGTGTCCAATACCAGGTGACATGATCCTGCAGTGTCAAAGCAGCATCCCAGGAAGATTCTCAGGAAGGTTGGTGATTAGTATCTTCAAAGTCCTATTGTCCTTCCTAATGGCCCATTGACTAACCAGTCAGAATGATTGCCCTAGGGGCAAACACATTTTTAATTGTTACATGGTCAATATTGTCAACCTCAGATATAGAAATGATATGTGCATAAAAATAGGATGATCATAGTAAGTACATCATAACCTTTCCAATGATACCTCACATGACCCATCTTGCATAATATACATCTTAATTATGCCATATTCATATCATAAGCATATCTCCATGAAGAATATGGAGAATAGAGTCAGAGTGAGGGTAAACCCATTCGTTTTTTAACCCATTCTCAGCAATGCCAACTACACTTAATGGCTGCTATGGAGCACTAATCCCAGGGTTGAAACTGGTCAATGTTTGGGAGTAGAGGGGAAGGAGGAGGTGCTATGGAATCACTGTGTAGTAGCAGATGCCTGTATTGTTACTTGAATTATATTTCATTTTTCTGCATGTGAACCAAGCCATAAAGATGTCTTTCTACACATTGTTGTGTTGTGAGCTCTGCTGCTTTTAGAGGGTTGTGAGACAGACAGAAAAGTATTTTCAGACTGTTAACGCCATTCCAATCCATGTGCTGTGACTCATGGCCTACTCCCAAACCTGAAAACATCTTACTTTAATCATACTTTGGAAGGAGCATGTGACTCTTGTGCACCTTGTGGCCAACTGGCAGAGGAGACCATGGATGAATAGGGTCTTACAGGGACCCCCTCCGGGGTTGATATATCCATAATAGCTCACTGGAGGGCAAAGTGTGAGGTCTCTAACCATATTCATTGCAAAATGTATGTCCAGATAATATTTAAGGTATTATTTATCTATACCAAAGTCTTGGAGTTAAAGCAGTCACCAGGAAGAGACTTATCTCCTGACTGAAAAGAAGGTTTCTGAGGTAACAGGCACCTGTCTCCCAGTCTGGTCACTGTGTATTGTATGTGTCATAGTGTGTGACTATTTTCATACTAAGTGTGGAATGAAAGACTGCAAAATCTACATAAGAGAAAATTTACAGGATGAAACAAAGGATTGCTTTGGTATAACTTATGATCCAAGGAAACACATGGGATCCTTCACCTAGGAGGCAACTAACAGTGTGTTTGTCTCATGAAAGCAGGATTACAGCAACCTGGCTGTAAAGGGCTGCAAGGATTTTGGGTGATCAATAATCTATCAAACATGAAAATATCTTATTAATTGCATATAGCTTCTAGATTATATATTATGCTTTTATCTTATATGTAACCATTTGTTTTCAATACTTCCACTTGCTGCTACTTGAGTGTCTATGCTACGTTAAATAAATGTATAGTTGATTTCACTATAAGCATATTTAAGTGCTCTATATCAAGCAGAACAGTGATCTGAGGTGGAATTGGTAAATTGGGGTGTACTGTTTCTTTGGAAGCAGCAAATCTGTGAATACAGTGAGACTACTGTAAACCAAGAGCTTGACTCCAGGTAGACACATGGAGGGCTTAAGGGTAAGCGTGCAACTATCAGTAATCTGTAGAGTAACAGGCCTGTAGAGTGGGGCCTGCAAGGCCTAGATAGAAGTGCTTGTGTTGCCTGTGGCAATCACATGCAAGGCTTCCTGATTCTAAGGGCAAGTGGTGTAGGAGCAGATTTTTGATAGCCCAGAGCCCAGTAACATGTCAGAACCACTGCCCTCAGCTGGAATACTAATTATTATGCTTACTGTTGAAAGCAGCTAAAAGGGGGCCTTTTCTGAAGACTTAGCACAACTAACAGACCAGCAGGGGAGGGTCAAGTGAGTAACCTCAAGGATCAGAGGGATAGCCGTGTTAGTCTGGATCTGTAAAAGCAGCAAAGAATCCTGTTGTAGATCCTTGATGATGCGTTGGAGGGGTTTTAGCTGGGAGCTGTATGTGATGGCCAGCGGAGTCCTGTTGGTTTCTTTCTTGGGTTTGTCTTGCAGTAGGAGGCTTCTGGGTACACGTCTAGCTCTGTTGATCTCTTTCCTTATTACAACCCATCCTGGACAATGATCCCACACTTTCACAGGCCTTGGGTGGCAGGCCAGTCCTTGCCCACAGACTACCTGCCAACCTGAAACATATTCTCACCAGTAACTGCACACCGCACCATAATAACTCTAGCTCAGGAACCAATCCATGCAACAAACCTCGATGCCAACTCTGCCCACATATCTACACCAGCGACACCATCACAGGACCTAACCAGATCAGCCACACCATCACTGGTTCATTCACCTGCACATCCACCAATGTAATATACACCATCATATGACAGCAATGCCCCTCTGCTATGTACATCGGCCAAACTGGACAGTCTCTACGGAAAAGGATAAATGGACACAAATCAGACATTAGGAATGGCAATATACAAAAACCTGTAGGAGAGCACTTCAATCTCCCTGGCCACACTATTGCAGACCTTAAGGTGGCCATCCTGTAGCAAAAGAACTTCAGGACCAGACTTCAAAGAGAAACTGCTGAGCTTCAGTTCATTTGCAAATTTGACACCATCAGCTCAGGATTGAAGAAAGACTGTGAAAATGGCTTGCCAACTACAGAACCAGTTTCTCCTCTCTTGGTTTTCACACCTCAACTGCTAGAACAGGGCCTCATCCTCCCTGATTGAACTGACCTTGTTATCTCTAGCTTGCTTGCTAGCATATATATACCTGCCCCTGGAAATTTCCACCACATGCATCTGAAGAAGTGGGTATTCACCCATGAAAGCTCATGCTCCAAAACGTCTGTTAGTCTATAAGGTGCCACAGGATTCTTTGCTGCTTTAACCTCAAGGAGTAAATATGACCCTCTGCCCTGCTGACTTGAGTTGTTTTTCTGAAGCATGCAGTTTTGGAAGATGGAAAATCTGGCAATAGTTAACTATTGCTGTACAGCTGGTTAGCTCATGGAAAATCCCCTGCCTCACACGCTCAACAATCACACACTGATCAGCACCTGAATATGGTCAGCAGGCCAAGTGCCTGCTCTCTGAGCTAGATCCATAGCCAGCTGTATTAATCTGTGAAGAGGAAAGCTCTTCTAATGTGTTCAATGCACCTCACTACTATCAGTAAAAATGAGGGGCCAGAGACCTTTATAGATTGGGTAAGAGTCAGGCAGAAAAGCGTTCTGTGCATTCTGTGAATGAAGTGGAAGACTATTAAGACTCGAGACTGGTACACAGCCCTTATCCCCAACCACACTGTACGTTGTGATTGTACAGGGCTGTGCCACAGCCTGAGACAGGTACTTACCCACACTCCTCAGGCATGCTAGCTTACTCACCCTCTACTCACTTTCACATGTGTGCTTCTGAGTTTAGATGTGGACACTAGATGCGGTTATGGCAGAACCATGCACATGGACATATGTATAATCACTAGTGTCAATATAGCCTTAGACCCCTTTCAAACATCAAATATTTACCTGAAAAATGATTGTGGAGTGAAGCAAGTAAACCAAACACACGAAACAAACATTTTCCTGAATGACTTTTACATATACACAGTGTGGTGTTCATTTTCACGTCTAATACCTATAATAATGATTTAATTTTCTCCTAAGCTTTCTTTTCTTCCTCACCATTTACTCATCCATACAACATTATCGCACAGCCTTTAGTAGCTAAAACCTAATACAACTAGTGCTCCTAATGAAAGATTGGTGAATAACTGAATCACTTGGCAAACTGGGCACAAGCAAATAATATGTGCTTTAATACAGCTAAATGCAAATGTATATATCTAGGAATAAAAATGTAGAACATTGTCATAAACAGATAGTTAAGAGTTAATGTCTCTCTTACCTGTAAAGGGTTAACAAACAGGGACCCCAAACACCTGACCAGAGGACTAATCAGGAGACAAGATAGTTTAAAATCTCGTGGGAGGGAAGCCTTTGTTTGTGGGTTTGGGGTTTGACGTTGTTCTCTCTGAGTCCTGGACGGGGCTAGAGGTGTAACCAGGTTTCTGCCAATCTCCCTGCTACAGTCTCTTATCTGTTCAGAATCATAAGTAGAAAAGGCGGTCATAGGCTTTTAATTTGTTTTCTTTTTCATTTGCATATGTGTACTTGCTGGAAGTGGCTTATATTGTTTTTCTGCTGGAGAAAGTTTCTTTCTATTGTTTATAAGTTGAAAGACCCTGTAACTTTTTACCATATAAAGTGCAGAGATAAACCTGTTACTTTTTTCTTTCTTTTTTTTATTAAAAGCTTTGCTTTAAGACCTGGTTGAGTGTTTTCTCCTAGTTAAGGCTCAAAGAAGCTTGAGTCTGTACTGTCTGAGGGAGGGAATGGTAAAGTTCCTCTTTGTGCTAGATTCATGGAGTTGAATCAGGTGATCTCCTAGTGTTCCCAGGGTGGGAAGGAGCTGGGGAGGAAGGAGGGAGGGGGAAGGAAATGGTTTATTCCCCTTTGTTGTGAGACTCAGGGAATTTGGGTCTTGGGACCCCCAGGGAAGGTTTTGGGAGGAGACTAGAGCCGATCAGGCGCTCTACTTTAAGTCCTGATTGGTGGCAGCCTATCAGATCTAAGCTGGTAATTAAGCTTAGGGGAATTCATGCTAATACCCATATTTTGGACGCTAAGGTCCAGAATTGGGAATTATATTATGACACATACTTACAGTATGGGAGGCTCTATCCTGGGAAGCTGTGACTCTGGAAAAGATTTGGGGATCATGGAGGATAATCAGCCCAACATGAGTTTCCATTGCAATGCTGTAGCCAAAAAGGCTAATTGTGATGCTGGGATGCATAAACAGGGGATACTCTAGTAGGAACAGAGAGGTGACCACTGCTAGAATACTGGATCCAGTTGTGGTGTGCACAATTCCAGAAGGATGTTTAAAAACTGGAGAGAGTTCAGAAAAGAGTCACAAGAATGAATAAAGGATTAGAAAACATGCCTTATAGTAATTGACTCAAGGATCTCACTCTGTTTAGCTTGACAAAAGGAAGTATAAGAGTGACTTGATTACACTGTGTAAGTGGCTAGAAGGGGGAACAAATACTTAATAATTACACTCTTCAATTTAGCAAACAAAAGTATAACCTGATTTAATGGCTCAAAGCTGATGATAGACAAATTCAAGATGGAAATAAGGTGTATTTTTTTAATAATGAGTTTAATTAAACATTGGAACAATTTACCAAGGGTTGTGGTGGATTCTCCATCACTGGCAACTTTTTAAAACCAAAATTCAATGTTTTTTTCTAAAAGATATGATTGATGAATTATTTTGTGGAAGTTGCATGGCCTGTGTTATACAACTCAGGCTAGATGATGAAAATGGTTCCTTCAGGTCTTAGAATCAATGCAAAAGTGATGATTTTTTGTTTTGGCTTGGTTTTTTTTGGGTCACTGGCAATTTAGAAAAGTTGAAGAAAAAAAGCATTTCAAAATGAACTTAAAATGAAAATGTTCAGCAAATCAAAAAAGAAAGCAAACAAAACAACAACAAAAAACCTTATGAAATAAAAATCATTTTGATTTTGAGCATGTTAATGCTTTTGAATCTTTTGAAATATATTAAAGGAAATTTTAGAACAAAAAGTCATTTAAAACTTAAAAATCAAAGTTTCATTTTGAAAATATATCAAAGTGATCTTTTTTCACATCAACAACTTTGGGAAACTGACGTATTTACAAAATGTTTCTGTGTTGTATCTGCATTTATTCATTGAAGAAAAAAAAAGAAATTGGTCAAAAAAGTTTGCCTGGCTCTACTCGTATCACCTTCTTCCCCTGCAGAGCTGCATGCAGAATTCTGATAAGTAATCGCTTTCTGCATTCACATACAAGAGACTAATAGTCTTATGCACCATGGATCACCAGTATTAATAGCAACATACTCACTCTGCTAATGACAAGAGTATCACTAATTTATTCCCACATGACTGGCAATTGTAATTGACATAAATGGAAATTGCCTCTGTTTTAAATGTCATCTAAAAGGAGAGCTTAGAGGAGCATAGTCATCTATTACACTAAGAACATGGGAGCTACAAGCACATATCTGATGCTGGAAATGGAGTTCATTGTTAATTAGTGTCTCCTGAAAGCAATTAGAATGCCTGTTGGGGAAAAATGTACAAAAGATATGTTTTGTTGTTTCCTTTTTCATGTATTTATTCTTTGCAATACACGATTGCACAAAACTCTTAATGCACGGTGTAGCACTTTACAAAAAAAATATACTAGGGGAAAGAAATGTGAAACATATTTTATTTATTTAGGAGTAAATAACAATAAACAACACACCCCTTCAAAAAGCTCCAAGTTCCCTAATGATTTCGACAACAATTTTTTCATTTGCAAAAGATAATTAACCAGCAGCAAAGAGTAATTGCTTAGAAATAATGAATTAACACTGACAGACTATAAATCAAAGCAGCAAAATGGATCTCTTTAGCCCCTTTCCCCGGAACATATCTTCAATTTCCCCCCAAAACCCTGCCAAATAAATGGCTTTTGCCGCTGTCATACTGTCTGGAATGGTTCACAATTGTGGGTGCCAACATCAAGGCAGACAGTCAAGAAGCAGGGCAGAGACTCCAAATGGGTTGTGTGTTCTATAGTTAGATTTCACTAACCCAGTAATAAATGTCAACTCCTAAAGCACCATAACAGTCTTACAGTGGAGTCACAGACAGTCCAATGGGGCAGTCCAACCTATCTTCCCACCCAGGAAAGTTGGACTTAGTGATAGTGGGCTGCTATGCATGAAACATCACAAAATATTCAGGTTGCTTCCAGACCGAAGAGATCAGTCACTTACCCCAGGTCAATTTGCACCTTAGATCTCACACCAATGATAATACTTGTAGCCAGTTCTGTAATAAACTAACAAAAGATTTATTAAGTAAGGAAAAAATGAGAGAGTTTATACAAGGTTAAAGCAGGAAAACATATACACAAGTAAGGTACAGTCTATGATTTTAAAAGGTGACAGAGCTGCAGTAGTCTGTCAACTCTGAATGTCTTTTAGGGTTAACCCAGGTTGACCATGGGGATCTCTGCTTCAATTTTTTAGCACCAGCACTGTGAGAGTCCAAACAGCAAAAGTGATTAAAAATTTTCTTGTCAGATATTTTCATTTCCTTCTTCCAGAATTTAAACTGATGGAATGAGCTTCTTCATGATGTGAGGGGGCAATTAACAAAGTCTTTGCATTGTGATGTCCCACGATGTCCTCTTTAATTTTGATAACTCTTCTTGATGAGCAGGAGACAATCCCCCTGCCTGGGTTCACAATTAAAGAGCAAATATTTTTTACAATTATAAAGCAAAAGTGTAAACCTTATCTTATAGCATGTGCTAAAGATATAAGTGAGATTAATGCATGCAGGAACTTACAAGCATTTCAGGAAGTCTAAACACATTGTTACAAGTTCAATCAATCATATTAAAATGCAGGTGAAACAGACTGGATTCCAGCAATGAATTTGTCATTGCTCAGCTGAGGCCTAAAGCCTTGGCAAGACCTGTACCTGGTCTGCCAGCATCACAGCAGCGTGCCAAGAAGGTGTCTTGTGTAAGCTGTCATTATTCCACTGCCTTTAATGAAGTTATGACAATTTACACCAGCTGAATATTTATTTAGTTAAAAGGAGGAAAATAATAAGACACAGAACTAACCTGGCATGTAACTGCCATTAATTTGTTTACACTGCTTGAATGTAGTATACTTTTCCCCACACCCTTTGTCAGTTTTGTGTCTTTTAAGGCCCTGATCCTACAAATTACAGTGTACAGATGCATTGCCGGTGGCATGCAGAACCCCACTGATGACGGTGAAGCTCTGCATAAATATGCAGTGATTCGCAGGATTGATGTGTTAGACTGTAAACTCTTCAGGGCAGGAACTACTGTTCTGATTCTCCAGATTTATCCTGCACTCCATGGACTCACTTACACCTATCAGAGGGCACATAGAGTGACGGAAAATACTACCACTCTGATTTGATAGTGCTTTACATTCACTTTTTATTGGTGTATGTGACTCTCCAAGGTGCAGAGCAATGAAGAACAAAGCCTTATACCTCCCTATATGTACTCTATAACAATGCACTCTTATTCCTGGTTGTGGCTTTTCCGTGCTAGTATAAGGTATATACTCCTACTGTTATTAAGAAATAACTATTTGTCAGTAAGTACTACACAGTCATGCCAGATACTTCCAGTTCAAAATATCTCAGATACACTGTTTAATAACTTGAGAAATGCTGACATTTAATGGGAACCTCTATAAAAATGTAAAACATATCGTAATACTTTGTGAAGGTGGAAAACTCTTGCATCTCCAGTGTACAAAGTGAAAGGATACAGTGCATAAAGTAATAGAAAACCAAATCTGTAAACAAATACATAAACAAAACCAGGGGATAAAAAATATTTGTAAGAGCCTTTTGGGAGAGTTGTAGAAATAAACAAACCCAGTGGCTGCTCAACAGAGAATTACAACAGATACTGTCCAGGGAAAACATGGCATTACAGAAGTCAGCTCTCAGTGGTTTGAATGCCTTAGCTCATTCCCACTACCTTCTTATCGATAACACTGATGTCAGAGGATATATCTTTAGAAGCATATAAAAATAGTGACAAGAAACTTGGAATTAGCCATTGTGCAATACGGCTCTTAAGATTTCATTTTGGATTTCTACAGGGTCTTACCACTCATTAAGTTATAATAATGTCAAGGGATGTTCACTGGGAAGCCCCCCAAAAAGTTTTCCTTATTTTAGTAACCATACAATGTTGGCAGACACCCCTAATTCAAAACAATTAGTTGCAACCTTTAATAGCCCATCCAACATTCCTTTATTTTCTGACTTTCACAAGGAAAGCAGAAAATAGTGCCTTTCAATAAATAAATAAACAAATGAAAAAACAAGAGAAGGCGCTGCTCATAATTAATAATCAAACTGATATGAGTAGAAACAAACCCTGAGATTTCACACATCAGAAACCTCTTTAATTTTTAGACATCCATTTAATTAATGCTGTATGTGAAACCCATTCAAGTTCTACTTCACTGAATTACTTTTACTCACACATTGCGTGAGTGAATGAGGCATAAAGAATACTGATCAGCTGGACTATCCACATTTAATGAGTCGTCAGTCAACAGCAATTTTCTTCTGGGCTTGTGTCAATGCCATTTCTAAATGAAATAGAGGAGTAGGTGGTTTCTCACCAAAGTGGCAATATTTTCAAAAAGGGAAGGCTGACTTACAGCTGCAATCAGTGCACTCTCTTACACCTATCTGTACTCATATATGTGTGTAAAAACACGTGGCTGGACTTTACAAAAATGGGACAAGCCATTTACAATGCACATTTTACTTCTCTACAGAGGAAAAAGGACAGTAAACTATCTAAACTCCTATATGCCACAAGGCGCTACAACAATGGTACCCTTAACTCACCCAACAATTTTGTTAATCTATTCAACCACACACTTAGCCCGGTGGAAGAGTCTGTCCTATCTTGGGGATTCTCTTTGTGGCCCAACACCTTCATAAACCTGTTACAGTTCTGTTTTGCCATATCCAACTCAAAGAATATTTTCAACACACCACAATGACCCACAGGAACCTCCCACTAACACTACAGAAGAATTCTGTGTGGACTCCTCCTGATGGTCGAAATGACAGACTGGACTTCTACATAGACTGCCTCTGCAGATGTGCACAGGCTGAAATTGTGAACAAACAGCATCACTTGCCCCATAACTTCAGCCGTACAGAATGCAATGCCATCCACAGACTCAGAAACAACTCTAACTTTATATAAAAGGAGTTGACAAAAGAAGTGCTGTAGTCATAATGAACAGGTCAGATTATGAATAGGAAGCTGCCAGGCAACTCTCCAGCACCACATTCTATAGGCCACTATCCTCCAATCCCACTGAGGAGTACCATAAGAAACTACACAATCTACTCAAGAAACTCTCTGCTATAGCATAGGATCAAATCTACACATAAACACCCCTAGAGCCCCTGCCAGGGGTATTCTATCTGCTACCCAAGACCCATAAACCTGGAACCCTGGATGCCTCATCATCTCAGGCATTGGCACTCTTACAGCAAGATTATCTGGCAATTTGGACTCTCTCCTCAGACCCTACGCTATCAGCACTCCTAACTATTTTCGAGACACCACCGACTTCCTGAGAAAACTACAGTGTATTGGTGATCTTCCTGAAAACACCATCCTGGCCACCATGGATATAGCAGCTCTTTACACCAATATTCCACACGAGGGTGGACTAAAAGCTGTAAGGAACAACATCCCTGATGAGGCCACAGCACACCTAGTGGCTGAACTTAGATACTTTTTTCAGATTTGGGGACAACTTATACCTTCAAGTCAGTGGCAGTGCTATGGGTACCCGCATGGCTCCACAGTGTGCCAACATTTTTATGGCTGACTTAGAATAATACTTCCTCAGCTTTTGTCCCCTAACACTCCTCTTCTACTTGCGCTACACTGATGATGTCTTCATCATATGGACCCACAGGAAGGAGGCCCTTGAAGAAGAATTTCACCTGGATTTCAACAATTTCCACCCCACCATCAACCTCAGCCTGGACCTGTCCACGCAAAAGATCCATTTCCTGGACACTACAGTGCATATAAGTGATGGTCACATAAATACCACCCTATTCCAGAAACCTACTGACGTCTATACTCATCTACATGCCTCCAGCTTCCATCCAGGACACATCACACGATCCATTGTCTACAGCCAAGCCCTAAGATACAACCACATTTTCTCCAATCCCTCAGACTGAGACAAACGTCTACAAGATCTTTATCAAGCATTCTTAAAACTACAATACCCACCTGGGGAAGTGAGGAAACAGATTGACAGAGTAATATGGGTACCCAGAAGTCATCTGCCACAGGACAGATCTAATAAGGAAAATAACAGAACACCACTGGCCATCACATACAGATCCAGCACATCATCAACGATCTACAACCTATCCTGGAAAGCGATCCCTCACTCTCACAGACCTTGGGAGGCAGGCCAGTCCTCGCTTACAGACCATCCCCCAACCTGAAGCATACTCACCAGTAACTACACGCCACACCACAGAAACATGAACCCAGGAACAAATCCCTGTAATAAACCCTGTTACCTACTCTGTCCCCATATCTGCTCTAGCAACACCATCAGAGGACTCAACCACATTAGCCACACCAGCAGGGGCTCATTCATTTATACATCTACTAATGTGATATGTGCCACCATGTGCCATCAATGCCCCTCTGCCATGCACATTGGCCAAATTGCACAGTCTTGACATCAGGAATGGTAACATACAAAAGCCAGTAGGAGAACACTTCAATCTCCCTGGACATTCTATAACAGATTTAAAAGTAGCAATACTTCAACAAAAAAAACTTCAAAATCAGACTTCAAAGAGAAACTGCAGAGATACAATTCATTTGCAAATTTAACGCTGTTAATCTGGGCTTGAATAGGAACTGGGAGTGGCTGGCTCACTACAAAAGCAATGTTCCCTCTCTTGGTATTGATGCCTCCTCATCATTTATTGGGAGTGGACCATGTCCACCCTGATTGAATTGGCCCTGTCAACACTGGTTCTTCACTTGTAAGGTAAATCCCTTCTCTTCATGTGTGAGTGTATTTATGCCTGCATCTGTAATTTTCACTCTATGCATCTGAAGAAGTGGGGGGTTTTACCCACAAAAAGCTTAAAGACTAGAAAGTTGCTAAGGTGGTACCTAGCTTTAAACAACCCCGCCACTTAGTGTAGTTTTAAGACGTGGAGGTAGGGGCTTATGGAAATCCCCCAGTGCCATAAACATTGCATAGCCAGCTCTTGGCTGCCTGCTTCCCAACCAAATAAGTAGTGTTCCAAGACAGATAGGGGTTGGAGTGTGACGGAATATGCTGGAAGCATGGGAAGGGACACTTTTATCTAAGTTACAGGTTAGTCATAAGACTCAGGAAGTTGAAAGGTGACATGGGTATTTCCTCATCTAATGTCTTACACCATGTACTGCTTGACTGAACACAGCTCTGTATATTTGGGAATACTTTAGGTCTGTCTTTGAAATCAGGAGGCTGGCTAATAAAAATGGTATATTTTGCAGATTTCACTGTGTAACAATTAATAATTGTTGGCATAACCATAAAATCTTACACTATTTACAGATTTACACAATGTATTCTATTACATTAAGCTTAGTTTCATAAAAGTCAGTAATCCACTGAAAAATAGAACAAAATGAAAACTTGTTCCTTTCCACAAATTTTGTGTATATGACAATTATGTTGCCCTCTAAGTAGCAAGAGAGCATGTAGATAATATAATTTAGTGTTCTTAATTAGAAATAAAAGATTTTAAAAGGAATACAGAAACATAGATCACTGCTATCATAGCCAAGCTATTAGAGAAAGAACAGTTCCTTCTAGCTGCTAAAGAATTAAGAATACATTAATTGACTTCTGGTGTCTATTTATAGAACTGTCAAGTTTTGACAACTGTAAAAAAGGACATTTAGAGAGAAATGTAGGGATAATATAATTCTATTGTCTATGTGCCATAGAAGTTATATCTTTCCCTACCTTACACCCAAAATGAGGAAGAATTTTATTCCTGTATAGTAGACATCACCCCAACAATGAAAATATTCACTCCATAGTCCCCACAACACTACTTCATAAAAATATGCATTTATGCATGCATATATGTACAAATATATACACTACTCACCCATTATATATTCCATGACCTGTGTCAGGGCTTCCTATTCAGTCCCATGTCACAAGACATAAACAGCATCATATCATATCTTATATTTCATAGGCACACCAAAGAGTTAGCCAGTTGCTGCAAACTTATGTTCTATTGGGAAAGACTCCCACTGATTTCAGTCCAATCATGCTTATTTCAAATTAGGAATTGGAAATTATACCACCCTTTTCCTATCCATTTTAAATCCTTTACAATCTAAAATTGACTAGTGATGGGCAACCTGTGGTTCATGGGCTGCACACGGCCCATCAGGGCAATCCTCTGGAGGGCCACCAGACAGTATGTTTACATTTGCATGGCCACCGGCAGATCCCATTGGACAGGAATTGTGAACTGCGGCTACTTGGAGCTGCGGGCAGCTGTGCAAATTTAAACAAACTGTCTGGCAGCCCACCAGCAGATTGCCCTGATGGCCCACGTGCGACCTGCAGGCCGCAGGTTTGCTCACCACTGCTTTAACTGCTCCCCTCGTCCCTTGGCCTAGTAGACCCAGTGTAAGAAAGGCAGACAATGCATTTCTCAAAAATTTATTATTTTTACTGAAACGTCTGCCAGAGTATTCTAGAGAAGCTGAAGAACAATCTTTGGTATAACACAGTTTGCACAATGTTACTCATAAGAAAGGCTGATGAGCCTTCTTTTTCATGATCTTACACCATGTATAATCATTTACACCCTTGCAAACGGGGTATAAAACATTACCAGATCAAAAGGATAACCTGTGAGTGCTGCTTCTTAAATAATGGTTACTATGACTATGCAATTGAACTGCTTCCTTTTCAAGGGCAGCTACTGTCTGATGTGAAGTGAGTAGGTAATAGAAGAGCACTCTGAAACCATCAGAAGGACAGGCACCTCTGTCCTAATTCAAACAATTACCAAGGATGTAGGGGCATCAGGCACATCAAAATCAGGAAGGTACACGTATAGAACACTGTTAAATAATTAATTTGAGAGACATCCATGAAGTGTTCTAGAAGATGTGGCACGACTGAGTTCCAAAGCTGAAGGGACCCTTACAGAGAATGCCCTACTAAAAGTACTTCAAGACACTTCTTACTTGCACCCTGGGGGCTCCAGACTTTCATTCCAATCATGTAACTCCAAGGATCAAATAAAAACCAAGAAAGACACACAAAAATGGTAATTATAGATAGAGACAGAATAACTTTTGGAATCAGAGGGCATAGCCTCAGTGTATATTGTCATAGTTCCATTGACATCCACAGAGCTGTCACAATTATAGCACCTGTCAAATTGCCTGAAATGTTCAAATTCTTGTGCATGATGGAAAATCCTGCAACAAATAAAAGAAGTACCAGTAACATTGCCTGATTCAATGTCCACTGAAGTCAATACAAAACTGTACAGTAATCTAAGAGGGGTTTAGATCAGGCCCTAACCTAGTGAGCATCTTGGATTTTAATCGGCAAAATTTCCATTTAAAGTTAGGAATGGGCAACAGGGGATGGATCACTTGATGACTACCTGCTCTATTCATTCCCTCTGAAGCACCTGGCATTGGCTACTGTTGGAAGATGGGATACTGGGCTAGATGAACCTTTGGCCTGACCCAATATGACAGTTCTTATGATTAAAGTAAAATAATTGAACTCATTGCCCTTAACATATTCTTTTTATATGTAGAAAATCAGGAATATAAAATCTTTTGTAGAATTTAAATGTGAAAAATACACATTTTAGATCTTTTATGCATCAAACTTCAATTCCCAAAGTCTAATTTTTCAGTTTCATCTCAGCTGTACTGTGAGTCTGAAAGAGAGAGAAACACACAGGCAGGTGCTTTCCACACCCCTCTAGTCCCAGCCATCCATTTCAAAAACAGCAAAATTTCTATCAGATCACAATATTTATGGCTACAAGTAAAATTAAGCACTTCCAAAATTGCAAATATAGCAAGATGAACTGTGGCCACAGGGTGCTCCTGGTGGCCATACAAATGTAAACAAACTGTCTGGCGGCCTGCCAGCGGATTACCTTGACAGCCTGCATGTGGCCCATAGGTTGCCTACCACTGGTCTAAGGGGATTGTCTGTGACTCCAAGTAAGACTGGTATAGTGGTATAGTTCACATTAGATTTCAACAAGCCAGCGACAAATTATAGAACACATCACAAGTTTGGGGTGTCTGCCGTGTTTTCTGACAGTCTGCTCTGAGGTAGGCACTCACAGTCATGAGCCACTCCAGTTAGCGTGACAAATCCAAATTCATGTGTAGTATTTAGTGATATTTCCATAACATATTATTCATTATGAACATGCCCCCACATTTGCAAAGGAGTACTTCTGCATGTTCTGAGCAAATACTGTGTCCATTATTAATCCTAACAATTATTAGAAGTAGAGCTCATCATATAATATTCACAAATAATACATTTGGTAATTTGTTCCCTGTCATCAGTGAATAAATGGTTTTTAAATACATTTTCCCCCATTAGTTGCCCAGTTCCAACTAGAAGATTCTTGATTTGTCAAGGGCATTTTGCTGATGCTTTGTGAGAAAGGGCTTTCTGAGTTCCTTGAAAAGCATATTCTGAGAGAATATATTCCTAGCCATTTTAAAGTTATTTTGCATAGAGTTGAGATCTGCTTGCTTAATTAAAATTAGTAAAGGAATATAAAATTTGATGCAAGACTTTGGAGTTATGATACCACATAATTAGCTGCAAAATTAATACTGTTCTTCAAAGGAAAAAAGGAACGGAGCTATATTCAGAATGCAGTACAGCTGATTTATTTCTAATTTGACTAATACATTTAACAATTCTTCATAAGGATTTAATCTAATTACTTCACAGTGAGAGTTTGCTTATTGTAAGGTCATAACAATAAGATTTTGTGTAAACTTGTAAACAAAACTGTGTGGAATGATTTATGTCAAATTAAAATTCTCTTTTCCCCCCTTTCCAGGCATGGTTATATAAGGTTATATAAATATGAGTAATCCTTTTACAATTTGTATTTTTTCAATGTTGTTAACAAACTGTTTAAAATTGCTACTTTTTTCGTCATAATTAGGGCTCTACCAAATGCAGGGTTCATTTTGGTCAACTTCACAGTCATATGATTTTAAAAATCATAAATTTCATGATTTCAACTATTTAAATCTGAAATTTCACGGTGTTGTAATTGTAGGGGTCCTGACCCCAAAAGGAGTTGTGGGATGTTTGCAAGGTTATTGTAGGGGGGATTGTGGCACAGCTACCCTTACTTCTGCACTGCTGCTGGCATTGGAGCTGCATTCAGAGCTGGGCGGCTGGAAAGCGGCAGTTGCTGGCTGGGCACCTAGCTCTGAAGGTAGAGCCACTGCCAGCAGCAGCGTAGAAATAAGGATGGCATTGTATGGCATTGAAACCCTTACTTCTGCAGTGCTGCCTGCACACCTTGACCCTCAGTCAGCAGCAGCTACTTTCCGTCCTCTCAGCTCTGAAGGCAGTGCAGAAGTAAGGATGGCAATACCCCTATCTCCCTAAAATAACCTTGTGACCTCCCCTGCAACTTCCTTTTGGGTCTGGACCCCCAACTTGGGAAACACTGGTCTCTCCTGAGAAATCTGAATAGTATAGGGTAAAATCACATAGAAGATCAGATTTCACTGTGGGGGAAACCAGATTTCACAGACCATGATGCAGTTTTCATGGACCTGAATTTGGTAGGGCCTTAATCATAATATTCAAATGATAACATACTATGATTAGCACACCAAAATATCACATTTTAATTTATTTTGCAGTTTCATCAATTCATCTTGGGCCTGGTCTACACTGGGGGTGGGGCGGAGTTGACCTAAGATACACAACTTCAGCTATGAAAATTGCATAGCAGAAGTCGACATATCTTAGGTCAATTTACCTCACATCCTCATGGTGCAGTGTCAGCTGCCGCCGCTCCCCCATCAACTCCGCTTCCACCTCTTGCCACGGTGGAATACAGGAGTTGACAGCAGCGTGATCAGGGATCGATTTATCACGTCTACAATAGATGCAATAAATTGATCCCTGATAGATTGATCACTACTCGCCAGATTGGCGGATAGTGTAGGCGTACCCTTAGATAGTTCTATGCATAGACCTCAAACTACTTTACAGAGGTGAGTACGTACCATAATTTACAATTACAGGTGGGGAAACTGATGCACAGACAGGCGACATGACTTGCCCAAGGTCACAGAAGAGGACAGTGGCACAGCTAAGACTAGAACCAAGGTCTTTTGACCCATAGTATAGTGCCCTGTACATCTGAAAATACAGCTTCCTCTGTTTAGATACTGCACTTACATCTGAAATGACATGAAGGGACTAAGGCTGGCCTCACAGTGTATGTCTACATTCAGCTAGAGTGTATGATCCCAGCACAGGTAGACTTGTGCTTACTCAGCTCAAACAAGTGTGCTAAAATAGCAGTGTGGCTATTGCAGCACTGGTAAGGGCAAGGGCTTACTGATTGAATTCTAGCCTACCTGAGTCCTACCTTAGGTAGCTAGCTTGTGCTGCAGTGTCCCTGCTGCTATTTTTAGCACATTAGGGTGAATCTGTTGATCCACTCTGAGAATCACACCTCTCATCTGCAGACTGGAAATAACCAGAATGTCCATAATGGTTTAGACTGTTCATAACTGTGTCATTCAGAAGTCTGTCAGTAGTGACAGTGAAATCAGGAAAAAAATTATTCTCAAGCTACTATTTAAATCAAGTGATGGAACACGTCAACTCCTTCCTCTCAGTTACTGCCAGTTTCTAACTCAATTTGATCTTCACTTACTGAAGACCTATATTGTTGAGAAAATTGCAACCTTCTAAATGTATCGCATCACTCAGCCTTCAGTCAGCTATTTAAATTAATGTCTGTGCTTTTGTGCCATTTCTGCTGTTGTTGATAGTTGATATCCTCAGTGAATTTTATAAAACTTGCTGTGTTTCCTTACTTCTCTGAGAGAAAAAAAAATCTCGTGTTTCTTCTCTGTAATGTAATATTTCCATCTGTCTGTTGAGGAAAGGCATTTTTTGAGCTTCACATCCAAAATAAAATGTTGCTGAGTGAGCAGCTGCAACTAGGAATGAGCTATAATGAGCTTTTGCTGGAGTCCAAGAAATTTCCATTGGAGACAGTCCTTTTTAAATTCCATATCTTGATTCTTAATCTCCTTCATATATATGCTTATGTGCACAAGCCTACATGATAGCTTCTAAATAACTCCTTCTCCCCTCAGATCTGGATGTGATATGCCTCTGATTTTCAAGGATTATAACATAGGCCAAATTCTGCTTTAATGTACACCAGTTCAAATCCACAATAATTCTACAGAATTAAGTGGAGTTACTCAAGATTTAAACTAAGGTAAATGGGAACAGGATGTGGCCCGATATAATCTGAAATGTAAACCAATGATGTAATTGTAATATTAAGGCCTTAATCCTACAACTGGTTGGCAAATTTGATCTATGTAGGTACAGGAATCAGTCCACATGGAACATCTTGTAAGATCAGGGACTGTTGTCACTTATATGCAGGAGTTGACTTATAAGCAGGGTCACTTTGGGTTTGATCCTGCAAGATGCCAAGCCATTTTTCAAAAGGCTCACCATCTTCAATTATCATTGATTTTCAATAGTTTGGGACACTTAGCATCATGCAGGACTGTATCTTTTGAGAATGGATTTGGCTTTTAGAAACAAAATAGTAGGAAATGTACAAGTTGTCTTAGTAACATTAACTCACTCATATTACATTATGTGTACTAAGGTACCTAGTTAGGAATCAAAGTAAAAAGAACACCAAAATAATCACACTTTCATGGTGCCCTTATGCAAAGATCTCCAAGCACTTTTCAAATATTCAATAAGCATCAACAACTTGTGAGGCAAGTGACTTTGATTAGTTTTATTTAAGATATGGGAAAAATAAAGCACCAAAGAGGGGCAACTTTGCCTCAAGTCAGGAGATGAGTTGGGGATAGAATTGGAAATCGATTCCAGGACTTGCCCCTCAATATCATGCTGTAATACCAGATAATGTTCTTTCATTATACAAGTAATGAGTAAGCAATTCCAAAGTATGTGTTCAGCAGCCAACATATTCACATCATGAGCCCAGACATTCAATCTTGAAAGATGAACAAAGTGTCCCAGCTCATTTCAGTTGTCATAATGGTAGAGGAGGGTAAATAGTGACTTGGTAGCCAGCTCCAAACTTTGATAGGGCTTTATAGATGAAAACTAACACCTTGAATTGCACCTTGCAGTGAATTAGAAACCAGCACAGTCTATAGAGAATAAGTGCAATATACTCCCTGAGGCACTTTTAGTAAGTAAATACCAGATGTATTCTGAATTACATGAGATGCAGCTTCCAAATAGCCTTCAAAGGCAGCCTCATATGAAGTGTGTTGTCACCTCAAGATTGGGTTATTACCGGCATGTGGATAAAGGACAGGAGGTTAGCATTAGAAACAGATATTCCTTGAAATGAGAAATATTCTGTTTCCAAGTGAAAACAGCCCAGATTCACTAGGCTGTCACCAGGCTATTTGAGGTATCAAATGGTTCAGCTAGTAGGTTTCTTTTTTCTGATGCTCCAGTTCATGACAAGCTATGTTTTCTATATGTGGCTTTAGCATGGGGTTTTTAAAGTACTCTATGCTACAAACCAGCTCAGAACACAACTGCCTCTCTCACCCACTTCCTTCTTATAGATTTATAAATGCATTTTAAAATATGCTGAATATCCATTGCTCCCAGGCCCATTACTGAATATTGCAGGTAGTGACTTGACAATTAGACCATATGTGCATAATTTATGTAAAGTCACAAAACAATTCTTTTTCTGTGCCATGCTTCTTTTCCTCCTCATGCTTTATATTTGTCTCTATGGTGGTATGCAGAAATATAACCATTTTGTGGCCATTAATTGCAGCAATAATTGGAGATAATCTGCCATACTAAGTAGGAATATTGTCCTTCATACCCTTAGCTCTGAATCAAAGTTCCTAATTTTGCAATGGTTTAATCCAGTTCAAGTACCCATTGTCTATGATAGGGGTTCATGAGGAATAAATGAGAGTACAATTTGACTCATGTTTGTTCCAAACTACAGAAAGGCTACACACTGTCTTGACTCCTACTTCTTTCCTACATCTAACTTGCTTGCTCAGAAAAGAATTCCACATTAGTAGTATGGCTTCATAATATCTGTACTCATTCTTTGCAGTTTTATTCAAAGAATTTAAGTTTATAAAAGGAACACAGAGTTGTTTTAATATCGAACCATTCACACTTTTAGAAAGGCAAAGCAAGTTAAGCTTGTCTCCCAGAACAACATTAAGCTGTCCATTTGTAAAATGTGAATTTAAAACAATTAACACTAAAGGTTATCCAGCCTAATTGCTAACAGTGATGCAAAGATTTACTGAAACTTGCAACAACTTCAGGCATCTGTGGGTAATGGGTCTGGCCTGGGTTCCAGGGAAGGCCCAGCATGGGCACAAGTTTGGGAGTTGGGAGACAGGCAGGCAGGGCAGACCCCCTGCATGGGACAGTGGCTGGAGCAGTGGTGTTGTTGAAACCCCTGGGCACATGTCAGCTCACTGGTTGTTAAGACAGATAACCTTCTGGAATAGATCTGAGCTTCCTGGGGGAGATTGGGAGAGCAACAGGGCACCAAGGAGGCCACATCAATCAGTCCCAAGTATGGTTATGCTGGGGTGGTTGACCCGACGGGAGTTCACCTGCTCAGTACAACTAAAGATAAAATTCTGAGAGGGGAATATGTGGACATATTACCCCTCTTGCACAGGGAGTTGTTGACAGAAAGTAAGATGGGACAGAGCACACAGAATAAGGAGCTGCCCAAGCAGCCACAGGTGCCTAGAGCATGGGAAAATTGGGAGGCTGCCTTCCTTATCTATACAGGTGTTATAGACTTACTCAGAGAGAAGCCCAGCTTTGTTTAAGTATATGTATATAATCAGGCGGGAACACAATACATGTCTTGGTTTAATTACAATGAGCAGTTTTGATTAAGGGCAGCAACACAAACTGTGATCTGGTGGAACATACAGCATCACACGCTGTAGTTAGAGTGGATGATTCCACAAGGACCAGGAATTCACACAAATAGTGGTCTGTTCCTTCCATTGCAAGATCAGGAGGGGCACGAGCCACATGATAATATTTGCTGGGTATTTAATAATAATGGTTGTTTTTGCAGCCCTTGTAGATTCAAGCATTGTGCAAGATATGCTTTGGGACTCATTCGTCCCATTCTTGCTGGAGTGGTAGGGGACGATTACAAGGGGAAAACAGGATTGAGGGAGGGTCAAGTGCCAACCACAGGTCTGGCTCGGCTGAAGCAGGTCATGAGGTGCAGAACAAAGGTGGGGGGGCAAGCTGGGGGCAGTCCAATGGGTATGGGCACCATTGCCAGTTAGGCTTAAGATGTTCAGGGTTTCCTATGGTATTACCCTAATAAAGCACATGTGACATATTTGTGATGCAGGGTTAACTTTGGGATTTTGGATCCCCTTTTTGGGGAGTAGCACCCATGTAAAGTGAAAAAAAAATCTATTGCTTATAGGGAACCTAAAGGTTCCACCCCGCAGCACTCCAAGGGAATATGGAATAATACATCACCTTTCATACGCACGAGGTGGCTCCATTCACACTAGAATGAATCAAGTGGCCTGGCAAAATATTTTGGGGTACCTCATGCAGAAGACAAGACAGACATTAGCATACCTGGGTATCGAGTGAACATAAGGGCAGGCATATTACAGTGCCCTCCCAGTATAAGTGTGTGTTTCTGGTATGAAAACATAGCAGGCCAAACTTCCACCTCACGCAGGGTTATGAAGTTAGTGAGCAAATTTTTGTCACAGTGTTTGAGCCTTAACATCTCTTGTCCTTTCCAGCAGGTGTACACGGTTGGATGATGGGATAGTGGATGCCCTGTCTCGTGTGTGGTTCAACAGAATGCAGGAGCATGCACCAGGAGCTAGCACCTAACTCAAGTAGATGCTGCTGGTGCTATGGAGCTGTGGCATATAAAATCTGGGAGGCTGGTCACCTATAAGGCCCCTCAGGAAGAGGTGAAATAAATGCCAATGGCAAGCCAGTGGCGAGAGTCTTTGAGGATCCTTGCGTAGTGCAAAGGGAAACCAAGTTCATTGGGTGGAAGCAGGGTTCACCGATCAAACTTGGGTGGTGTAGCGAGGTGATCACCCTGCTCTGGCCCTAGAAGGGTACAAGCAATCCTGGGGAGGGCTGCAGTGGTAAAAGCAGCCCTGGAGAGGGCTGCAGCTCTGAAAGCTGGACTGATAGGGAAAGCAGCCACAGCCGTAGCTGGCTTAATAAGGGATTGCTTTTACAATGCCAAAAAATATTCCTTCTGTGGATATGTCGATAATGAAATCAGAGCTGTGATCGTGGCTATGTAAATATACCTGACCTAGTTTGCCCAGCGGCTAGCCTGTGGTACTAGCTAGATAGTAGATTAAAGCTAGCTTGGGGATGTCTACATGTGCTGCCATGACACTTTCAGTTACCATATAGACATACTGTCAGGGACTTAGTCTTACTGTTCCCTTCCTAGTAGCATAATTACCTATATAGAGAATTATATTCTCTCTCTCTTTAATACAACCAAGAGTTCTGCTTATTTTGCTACTTTGTCATTTTGAACTTTTCAAAAAGATTAATGTGGTTAAACATAATCTGCCCTTTAAAAATTGTGCCATCAGTTGATCACTTTGTACCCATCCAAGTGTACTATTTGATCCTTCATCTAGAACCTTTTCCTATTCAGATATTAGATGTACAGGTATTTCCCCTGATCCATCAAATACTTTCCTTGAATATTTTTTAAATATGAGTACTGGGGTACTGTATTTGCTTCTCTTCTGTTGCCTCTTGCTACTCTTTTTTGTTTGTTTGGAGAAGAAGGGATTGTTTTTCTGGTGGAGAGGATGGTTGTTTTGTTGTGGGTTTTCTTTCAAAAATGTTTGTTCTTGTGTCACATATAAAACTATAGTATATAAGTCACCTTGTCTTAGATAGGTTCTCTTTTTCTTTCTTTTTATCTTATTTACTGTGACTATTTGCTTCAGCAATATTTTGTGTTCTAATCTCAGGAAAAAAATCATTACTTCTTGTATTTATTTTTCTTACACTTCCCCATTAAGACTAAGGCAAATAAGTTGTTGAATTTCCCTGCAGTATCTCCATCATCCAGTTTCAGCCGCCATTTCTCAATGAGCCTGCAATTTCCCTCCCCAACCAATTGTTTCTTACATCATACTAAGCAATATAGCTGTTTGCCTTTACTACTTTTTGTAATTTACCTTTGAAAATTTTCCATGTTGTCCCCTAAATCCTTCCCACTGACTTCAATTTTGCTGAAGTTATTCAGGCTTTCCCCCTCAAATTCTACTTGGTAAACCTCATTATGTTTTTATTTACAATTCAGAAACTCATCCTGCTTCTCTTTTCCAACTTGATGATCTTATGATCACTCCATAGTCTTATTTTACCCTTTCATGCAGGTTTTTGGTTCTCTATAATACAGTTGGGCATTGCAGAGTTTCTTAGCCAACAATAAATATGAGAAGAGGGAAATACTATTTGTTTAAGTTAATTTAATCTTTTCATATGAACATTTTGCATTTCACTGAAGTTGAAAAGTCAGAATGGGCTAAATTTTCAAAAGTCCAGGAGGTGTATTACTGCATGTGCTCAACTGTCCTATGTGATCTCAATTCCTGAAAATAATTCAGAATCATGTGCAGCCTACTTTGTTGCTGTAATGGGAAGAAATACGGGTGTTCCCCTGTTATCCTTGACTAATAGTACAGTAGTAATTAAACTTTCTTGCCCTGTGCAGAATCAGGTGAACATGACACCACATTCAGATTACGTGCAAGAGAGATTCATTCCTTCAGTTTTATGAAATTTCATTGGGTGCACAGTGGCATTCTGCAGGGATGGATGAATCCAATATATTTGTCAAATACAACAAACATCAGCAGCATGCAATGAACTGAATATTTTCAATTATTTCTCTGAAAATACTCAGTCATTTTTATAACTGTAGATTCATTTAATCAAACTCTTAGTCTGAGCAGTAGTATTATTAGGGCAAGCTGTCATAAACAGATTGTTAAGGGTTAATGTCTCTTCTACCTGTAAAGGGTTACAAGCAGGGAACTGGACACCTGACCAGAAGACCAATCAGAAGACAAGATACTTGGAAATTTGGGTGGAGAGAAGCTTCTGGGTGTGTTCTTTGTCCATTGTGTGTTCTTCTCTCAGAGGGTCTGAGAGAGACCAGACATTACTATAGGCTCTCTAAGTTTCTTTTCAAATAGTAAGTAAAAACAGGCGGTTTAGGCTTTTTGATTGTTTTACTCTATTTCCAATTGTGGATCTGGCTGGTTAACTTTTATATGTGTAGTTGCTGGGAATATTTTGATTTGTATTGGTACTGGGGGGAAAGTCTCTTTCTGGTGTCTGTAAGCTATAGGACCCTGTAATATTCACATCTTGAAGTTACAGAGATAATTCTTTACTTTTTCCTTTCTTTTATTAAAAGATTTATTTTAGAGAACATAACTGATTTTTTTTTCTTGTTTCCCTTGTTTTATTCCAGGGGATTGTGATAACTCTACAGGACTGGTGGCGGAGACGGGAGGGGGGAGAGAGAGAATCTCTCTTTGTTTTCCTTGAATCTGTTTGCCTCTTTGTGGAAGGGAAGGGAGATGCTTCTCTGTATGGTGAATTAAGAGGCTGGATCAGTACCTCTCAGGATAGCCCAGGGAGGAAAATTCTGGGAGGGGGAAAGGTGGGGGAATGGTTTATTTCTCCTTGTTTTAAGAACCCAAGGGATCTGGGTTCTTGGGGTCCCCAGGGAAGGTTGGGGAGATCAGAGTGCCCCAAAACACTATATTTTTGGGTGGTGGCAGTGCTATCAGATCTAAGCTGGTAATTAAGCTTAGAGGATTCAGGTGCTAGTATCTCATTTTCTGAACTCTAAGGTTCAGATCTGAGAGGGAATGCTATGACATGGTTGGTAGCTGAGTGGGATAGATAAGAATCCAAAAGCCAGTAAGATTATTAATTTGCTTCTCTGCTAGCTGGTTATAAGCAGAGGGAAGGGGTTTATTTTTTTTAAACTGCAGCCAGAGAATTTTTTTTTCCTTGCTCCGTTCTAGCTGTGCATAGGGAGGGCTATTAAGTTTTAACGAGGGTCGGTCGTTTGTTAAACAAAGCAGCCTTAAGTGGTCAGCATCACACTCCAGCCAGGACACATTTGTAAATGAAGAGAGTTTTCTTTTGCTTTTTAACTCTTTCGGGAGAGGCTAGTAAGTTAAAAAGGACTCTGTTGCTAAGCAACCCCAGGAAGCCAACAGAGAACCAGCATTTCAGGCAGTAAACCCCAGAGGGTGCCTCAGCACAAGAAAGCAGGAACCATGAGTTCCAAGAAAAGCCTGAGACAGGAACGAGCACAGCAACAAGCCATAGACAAAGAAAATGAACATAGGAGACGGATGGAACTAATTAATGCAGAACTAGCCAAGGAATAGGCAGCTCACAAAAGAAAACAAGAAGAAGAAGAGGCAGCCCACAAAAGAAAACAACAAGAAGAAGAGGTAGCCCACAGAAGGAAACAAGAAGAAGAAGATGTAGCCCACAGAAGGAAACAAGAAGAAGAAGATGCAGCCAACAGAAGACAGATAGAACTCCAGAGGGAGGCCCACCGACAGGCCCTGGAATTAGAACAGGCTAAGCAACAGAACACAGCCAATCCTAACAACCCTTCACCAATAATTGTTCCACAGCACAAGAAATTTCCCACCTACAAGGCAAGTGATGACACTGAGGCCTTCTTAGAAAATTTTGAAAGAGCCTGCCTTGGGTACAGCATCTCTGAAGACCAGTACATGGTAGAATTGAGGCCACTGCTCAGTGAACCCTTAGCAGAGGTGGCGGCTGAAATGCCTAAGGAGAAAATGAACGATTATAAACTTTTTCAAACCAAGGCCAGATACAGAATGGGGATAATACCTGAACATGCCCGTCGGCAGTTCAGAAACCTAAAATGGAAACCAGATGTGTCATTCCCCCGACACGCCTACCACATTGCAAAGAATTATGAAGTCTGGATATCAGGAACAAAGGTTAACAATCTGGACGAGCTGCATCTCCTGATACAAATGGAGCAGTTCTTAGATGGTATTCCTGAGGAAATAGAGAGGTACATCCTAGATGGGAAACCCAAAACGGTAATCAAGGCGGGGGAGATTGGAGCCAAATGGATGGAAGTGGCAGAAAAGAAAAAAGCTACTGTCAAGGGGAACGAATACCCCAGAGGGCACACCGACAATAAACCCTACAACTGAGGGCAGCCAAAGACCCCACCTACAACCCAGGGAAAGCCACAGACACCCTATTCTTCCACCTCACCAGTCTCCAGTAACCCACCTCGACCCAGTGACCAGTCAGCTGGAAGATGCTTTAAGTGTAATGAACTGGGACACATAAAGGCCAACTGCCCAAAGAACCCCAACCGAGTGCAAGTCATTACACCACAATCACACCAAAGATCCCCAGGCCCAGATGCCTCTCAAATACCCTTGGAGCAAAGGGAAATTTTGAGAGTGGGCGGAAAGAAGGTTACTGCGTGGAGAGACACGGGGGCACAAGTGTCAGCTATCCACCAATCCTTCGTTGACCCCAAATTCATCAATCCAAAGGCCCAAGTGACCATTTACTCCTTCATGTCATAAGCTGTAGACTTGCCTACAGCTGAACTGCCTGTCCAGTACAAAGGCTGGTCAGGAATGTGGACTTTTGCAGTCTATGACAATTATTCCATCCCCATGCTACTGGGGGAAGACTTGGCCAACCAGGTGAAGAGGGCCAAGAGAGTGGGAATGGTTACACGCAGCCAAACCAGGCAAGCTTCCAGACCCATTCCTGTTCCTGAGCTGTCCACAGAGGCCCCGTCTGTGTTACCAGAGACCCAGACAGAGGTAGTGGACCCGGATCCCATGCCAACAACGGAAACAGCCACAGTGCTTCCAGTCCCAGACCAGGAACTGGAAAAGCAGCCAGCACCAGAACCGTTGCCAGCACTGACGACAGTGCTTGCAAATCCATCTTCAACCCCAACGCCAGAGGGCACCAGCGAGCCTGAACTGGCGGAAGCAGCAGACAACCATACCCAAGAGGCTCAGCCAGAGCCTGAAATACCCCTTGGTGCACCAGCGGAGAGCGGTTCACCAGCAACGGAAACAACCCCATCAGCTACATCGCTTCCAGAGGGACCAAGCCCAAGTCCACAGTCTAAGGAAGAACTGGTGTCTCCAGCTCCAAGGGAACAGTTCCAGACTGAGCAGGAAGCAGATGACAGCCTTCAGAAAGCTTGGGCGGTGGCAAGGAGCACCCCACCACCTCTCAGCTCTTCTAATTGATCCCGGTTTGTTGTAGAACAAGGACTTTTGTACAAGGAAACTCTTTCTGGTGGACACCAGGAAGACTGGCATTGCAAAAACAGTTGGTGGTTCCAACTAAGTACCGGGAAAGGCTCTTAAGCTTAGCCCATGATCATCCCAGTGGCCATGCTGGGGTGAACAGAACCAAAGATTGGTTGGGGAAGTCCTTCCACTGGGAGGGGATGGGCAAGGACGTTGCCAAGTATGTCCGGTCTTGTGAGGTATGCCAAAGAGTGGGAAAGCCCCAAAACCAGGTCAAGGCCCCTCTCCAGCCACTCCCCATAACTGAGGTCCCATTTCAGAGAGTAGCTGTGGATATTCTGGGTCCTTTCCTGTCGGGGAAATTGACCACCAGTCAGTTGAGTTGATCAGACAGCCTGAGGCTCCTTTATTGATTAATCATAGATTACAAGCATATATGCAGGGAGAGACGACAGGACCTCTAGCAAGAGGGAAGTCGCTCTACCTTACAGCAATAATACCTGGGGTTATAAAGCTTAAAACCGCAAATTACCATATGAGCTTATACATCCGAGGATACCATATTTGGTTAATACAATGACATTTTTTAACCATTTGCAAAAACTTTTACCATTACTTTACCGGTTATGAGCTAATCTGCAAGCCTGCTTTTTGCAACTTCCCCTTTATACGGGTTTTTGTTAATGTCAGGACTTTGACACCTGGTTTTCGCCTACTTGCAGTGTCAGCAGCTATGTTTCTTAAGCAAATTTGAGGAACTTGGGCCCAAACTGCATGTTTAGCCAAGTTTATTAGAGGTTAATTTTTTGTGTGCATAAGCTGCTTGATAAACTTATAATAGCCTAGCAGTTGTTAGTTTATTTGGCAGTGATGGATGGGGTTTTTTTAAGGGACTTTATGTTAGTTTAACCCCTTATAGCAGCATTTTGTGATTTAGCAGCATTAAGTAACATATTAGTAGTGTATGATATAGTTAAATCAGAAAGTGAGCCTCAGGAGGGTTAGTATAAAATCAATGTTTTTACTTTGCTATATATGTTAGTGTGATTGAGGCCTAAGGCCTTGATATGATTATTAACTTGATTAAGACCCGGTCTTTGGGCCTGGGGTTGGCTTTCTTTATTATTCCCAAAAAAGACACCCAGAGGAAAGCAGTACATACTGACTTTCGTGGACTTTGCTACCCGATGGCCAGAAGCAGTAGCTCTGGGCAACACCAGGGCTAACGCTGTGTGCCAGGCCCTAACAGACATTTTTGCCAGGGTAGGTTGGCCCTCCGACATCCTTACAGATTCAGGATCTAATTTCCTGGCAGGGACCATAAAGGAACTGTGGGAAACTCATGGGGTGAACCACTTGGTTACCACCTCTTACCACCATCAAACCAATGGCCTGGTGGAAAGGTTTAATGGAACTTTGGGGGCCATGATATGTAAATTCATCAATGAACACTCCAATAATTGGGACCTAGTGTTGCAGCAGTTGCTTTTTGCCTACAGGGCTGTACCACATCCCAGTTTAGGGTTTTCACCGTTTGAACTTGTGTATGGTCACGAGGTTAAGGGGCCATTACAGTTGGTGAAGCAGCAGTGGGAGGGTTTTACGCCTTCTCCAGGTACTAACATTCTGGACTTTGTAAGAAACACCATGTCATAGCATTCCCTCTCAGATCTGAACCTTAGAGTTCAGAAAATGAGATACTAGCACCTGAATCCTCTAAGCTTAATTACCAGCTTAGATCTGATAGCACTGCCACCACCCAAAGATATAGTGTTTTGGGGCACTGGAAGCCCAAATCAGTCCTTCTAGCTCTTGGTGGGTGGCTGCTGGGCATTGTTGCTCCTCCTGACTGTAGTGGGGTAAGAAAAGATCCCATCTGGAGATCTTCAGTGATCCCTTCTCCAAGCCTCAGGTGGTAAGAGAACACAATCCCTCTTAACCCTAGTGTTCTCTTTCCTCCAACCATAGTGGCAGATGGGTGCAAAGAGGAAGGATTAGCCTTCTTGATCAGTGTCTTCTTTCAGTGCTCAGCCCTTCTCCCTGGTTCCTTGATATTTAAGAGCAAACTATTTACTGAATACAATGTCACCAAGATAGGAATATTATCTGTCAGGTTACTGAGATCATACACACATCTCTCATAATCAGACTTTCACTAGCCCAGATCTATGGAACATGCCATGTTTCAGAGAAAATGGAACCAAAATACACGTTGCCAGTGTTTACCTATATATCTTGAAATTGCAGACTGGGTGAGTGATGGCATAATCAATAAAAGGAATAGGGCTTTGCCTGCTTCAGAAACTTGGCATTCAACAGGATAATAAAGTAGCAGCAGCAGTGGTCATAGAAGAAATTGTTATAAATTGCTGAAAAATACTACAAAATACTACTATGACACAGTGATTTGGCTGACATGAATAGGACCATAACTAAAGATGACAGATAAGACCCACTGTGAAACCTTCAGACTGATTCTTTATTCAGAAAAAGACAAGGGCTGTTTCAACTCTAACAGTGGAAAAACCCATAGCATAGTCCTATATTTAATCTTGGATGTGCATGCAGGGCCAGAGCAAGGATGTTTCATGCCCTAGGCGAAACTTCCACCTTGCGCCCTCCCCCCACCTCTTGCGGCAGCTCCCCTCCTCCGCCCTAAGGCGACCCCCTTGCAGGAGCTCATCCCTGCCCCACCTGTACCCCAAGCACACCATCGCTGCTTCACTTTTCCCGTCTCCCAGGCTTGCGGTGCCTAAGCTGATTGGAGCTGCAAGCCTGGGAGGCGGGAGAAGTGAAGCAGCCACTGTGTGCTTGGGGAGGAGGCAGGGCAGGGTTGAGCTGGGGCGGAGAGTTCCCCCTCTTACTTGCTGCAGGTGGCCCTCCCCGCGCTCCTCTGCCCCAGCTCCCTGCGCCTAAATGCTGGCAGCCACCGGGGTGGTCAAAGATCCGGCCTTCGCAGTCACTGCCTAAGAAAATGGCGCCCCTCCAAATCCTACCACCCTAGGCGACCGCCTAGGTTGCCTAAATGGTTGCACCGGCCCTGTGTGCATGCCATGAATGTTTAAGGAAAGAGACAGCAGAACTGGTTCTATTAGAAAATTACCAGAAACAGTGTATACAAAAGGGACAAAGCATTCATTTCCAAGGAATAGTGCACTTTCTTGAATAACATTTCAATAGCATTTGTTTTCACCAGCGAGGCATTTGTGCATGTTTCTGGCACTATGATATCAGAGTGGGGAGTGTTTAGTAGTTAATGCTAGTTAGTAGTAGCTAGTGCAAGATGTTTCAGAGGGAATGAACAATGCAGGGGCAATTGTCAAGTGATCCATCCTCTATCATTCAGTTCCAGCTTCCAGCAGTCAGAGGCTTAGGAACATCCAGAAGATGGGGTTGTGTTTCTGGCCATCTTGGCTAATAGACATCAGTGGACCTATTCTCCAGGAACTCATCAAATTCTTTTTTTTTAATCCAATTATACTTTGGTCTTCACAATGTCCCCTGGCAATGAGTACCACGGGTTAACTGTGCATCGTGTGAAGAAGTACATCCTTTTGTTCATTTTAATCTTGTTGCCTATTGATTTCATTGGGTGACCCCTGATTCTTGTGTTACACAAAGGGAAAAATAATACCACCCTCTTCATTTTCTCCACACCATTCATGATTTTATAGACTGCTATCTTCCCCTTAGTTATCTCCTTTCTAATATGAACAGTCCCAATCTTTTCTCTCTCTCCTCATACAGAAGCTGTTCCATACCTCTAACTATTTTTGTTGCCCTTCTCTATATATTTACTGATTCAAATGTATTTTTTTGGCAATTCTAACATTTCTTTATGTGGGGACTAGAAATACACACAGTATTCAAGGTGTGGATATACCATAGATTTATATATTGGCAATTTGATATTCTCTAATATGTATTGTAAAGGTATGGTCAACCTATTGAGGTCAATGCAATGTAAGTGTGGACACTGTATTACTTGTGTGGATCCTAACAATTCTCCAGCAGTTCTCCCTCAATGCCCCACTCCCTGCAACAGTGACCATTATGGTCATAATTTAAACTCCTTTGCCCAGGGGTCAAAGAAATCACAAGCCACCTTCCCCTTTCAACCTCCTGCAATCTCTCCTTTTCCTGATTGCCTACCTTGGCAAGCACATCCAGCAGCTCACCTTTGTGAGCAACTGACCATTGCAGCTCCACTCACATAGAGGTACTAGCTGAATTCCTGCCTGAAGGAAACAGGAAGTAATGGATCTCCTGGGCCAGTGGAGAGAAAAGCACAGTTATGATCCAGCCATAGAAATGTGGACATTTACTAGGTGATTGAAAGGAGTATGCAGGCAAAAGGGATCAGCACCAGTGCCACATGAAAATGAAGGAACTTCACCAAGGTCACTACATGGCCAGGAAGCTCAACAAGAGTTCTTGGGCTGTGCCTCAAGTCTGCCCCTTTCACAATGATCCTCTTTATGTCATGCTTGGCGGAGATCCCAGCAGCACCTCACAGACCATGGTGAATACCTCAGAGGAACCTGAGACAGAGACCCGTGCCATGAACAGGGAGAAGAAGCAGAGGAAGAGATGTAGTGGGAGATTCCTGCCATGAGTCCAGGACCTGTTTGAGACTCTGGCACAATTTAAATTGTCCCACCAGAGAGGCGTGGATGATCCTGATGAAGGGGATGGGTACTCGGGTAAGTATGTATACATATTTCATTACAATTGTTTTACAGTTAAAGATGGTGCCTATACCCAAGTTTGCAAAACACATGGTTTTACTTGTAAAAGAAGAGTTAGAGGTACAATAAATGGAGATACATTTGGCATTTGCTTTTCATTACCCAGTTGGTTTGGCAGTGGGGGCTTGCAGAGCACTTTGTTTGTGTGAATAGGAATGTCCCTTTTACCCTCCTAAGAGATCTCAATGAAATTTTCATGCAGATACTTTGACATCTTCTCCCAAAAATTACTAGGAATGGCTGCCTTCTTTTTTCCTCCATGGAAGGATACTTTCCCATGCCACCCTGTGTTGAGTTTGGCTGGCACCATTGCAGTATACTAGCAGCCCATGGGCCTAAGTGGCTTCAGGATGCCAGTAACACCTGTGTTCTCTTTGTCTGTGTGACCCTTAAGATCAGAAAATCACCACCACCACCTGTAGAAAATAGTGACACTATTCAGTGACAATTGTCCATACTTGTACCCCTGGAATAGGGTCAAAAATTGTATAAATTCATGCAACAGAAAATCTTTCACCCCCTTGTCTAAGGTGGGACATACTTATTATGGCTAGGGCTGGAGTGTGGTGCTGTACTGATGTTACCTGGGGTTCTTTCAATCCAAAGCTCTTGATAACTTTTACTCTGTGTGAGGAGGTGTTAGGAAATAAATCATGGGAGACACGGCCGGCCGACTGATAGATGGCTGGCACAACAGGACAACACAAGAGGGCTTTCACTTAAAGCTAAACTTTACTAGTCTCAAGCACTTACACACGTCCACAACAAGATTAGTAAAACACTCCAAACGCTTGATAATTACCAAAGCTGAGTGTGGCTATCGAGTGACACAGCGGCAGGCTTTGTGGCCAAATCTTTCATCTGCCAGTGGGGACCACAAGATGTATCCAGAAGGAGAGTCCAAAGAGAGTCCAAAAGAGTCCTCAGACGAGTCCAACTATCTCAAGCTTTTTTCCCCTTATTTATATATTAGTAATAGAATGACATGTCCCTTAAAGAGACCTTGTTAAGTAAGCAGTTGCAATGATCCAGCAAGAGGCTCCTTCTGATTACTGATTAACCAGGTGTGGGTTTTTCCAGAGTCTGCAGCCTTGAGACCGCAATAGATATTCCTGAGGGTACATCCTGCTCTTTTAAAATGCATGTATCAGCAACTTCAACACAATTCTTATCAGGAAGGATGCAGGGTCAAGCTGCCCTTGCTGTGGCACACAAAACTCCCTCCCCTCCTGCTTTGGTCAAGCTGAGATTGCTGAATGGCAAATTTACAGCTTGCTGACTAGGCCACCTTTAACAATAAGCCATAGTGGTTTTAGGCACTTTACTGGTTTGCCAAAATCTCCCCATACACTGTGACAATCCAAAGCTGAAGTGTCAATAAGTTTTTCTTTTTGAAAGAGTTCATGGGAGTAAGGGAAGGGTGTTTTGAAACTTATCTTTTCCTTTTAAATGTAAATCTAGTGGTATATCTGTTTGTTTTTTATCTGCAGCTTTTGGCATGGTGGCATTGACAGGTACTCCCTGCACAGTCAAGAATACCTGATTCTGATGAGAAGGAAAATGAAGAGGACTAAGGAGGACATGTTCTGAAAGATCGTGCAAGCCACTGCTGTATCAGATCATGGACAAAGGGATTGGAGGGCCAACATGACTTACAGCATGGAGAAAGAGCACAAGAAAAAGGCCCAGGAGTCCCAGCAGGACAAGGAGCAGTAAATGCACCAGGACATAAACCCATATGCTGCAACCTTGGTTGACTTACTGGTCCAAAAATCTTAAATTCTTCATTCTTTTCATTCCTTGGAAAACTCCACGGTCACTTCTCTCTCCACCCCACAGCATATCACAGGGTGCATCATTACTCTTACTGCTCCATGCTCAGGGACAGCAAGGAAAACCAAAGCTTCACACATACTGACCTAGGGGAATGATGATTGGTGTATGTGTAGCCACAGTGAACTACATCTGTTTTCTCATGTGGGCATAAATGTTTACTTCCTCCATAATTTTAAATGTTTATCTTGTTATGTTAAAATCATATAACACTGTGTATGGGTTTTGTGGGGGAGTGACTGGCACACACTTTCTGGAATGTTTTTTTTCTACTCAAATTTCTACTTTTGGAGAATCAAATTATTATTATTAGTTGACAACAAATATTTCAAAATGCATAGCAGTAGTCATACCAAACAGTACTTGTGAATACAGTGACTTCTCACTTAAAGTCGTCCTGGTTAATGTTGTTTCATTGTTACATTGCTGATCAATTAGGGAACATGTTCATTTAAAGTTGTGTAATGCTCCCTTCTAACATCGTTTGGCAGCTGCCTGCTTTGTCTATTGCTTACAGCCCGTTGCAGCTAGCTGATGGGGGCTTGGAACCAGGATGGACTGGCAGCCCCTTATCAGCTCCCCACTCCCCTAAATTCCTTGTGCAGTATCTACCTGCAGTTCAGCTGTCCCTTCCCCACTGCCATGTGCAGCTCCTGCCCTCTGCCTTGGAGCTGCTCCCAGAGACTCCTGCTTGCTGTGCTGGGGGGGGAAGGAAGGGGGCGGAGGGCTGTCAGGGTGTCCCCCTACCCCTTACTCTTGCACCCCACTTACCCCATCTTCCATAGAGCAGGGCTCAGGATGGAGGGAGCTTGCAGCAGCTGTGGTCTCAGAAGCTGATCTAATTAACAAGGAAGTGTACTTAAGGGAAATGCAAATTCTTGCTGCCTTGCAGAGTGAGAGAATTAACTCTTGAGGGCTTCGCTAATTGCTAGTTCATCATTTAGCAGTAAGGGAAATATCCCACCCTCTGACTCCTCCACCTCAACCAAGCTTTGCAATCATCATCACTGTGTGCCAGTATTAAATTGTTTGTTTGAAACTTATACTGTGTGTGTGTGTATATATAATAGTCTTTTGTCTGGCAAAAAAAAATTTCCCTGGAATCTAACTTCCTTATTTACATTTATTCTTATGGGGAAATTGGATTTGCTTAATATCATTTTGCTTAAAGTCACATTTTTCAGGAACATAACTACAACGTTAAGTGAGGAGTTACTGTACACAAATTTGCCCCACCCAGGACAGTTGATATAAACTGAAATGTCTAGTCTGTGCTGAAGTCCTTTCTACCACGGCTTTAGTGCTATCGTTACATGAGCCAGCTAGATTAAAGCTATCTTGGATATGTCTATATGAGCTGTTATCACACCTGTGATTGCTGTATAGAAACCCTTAGAAACCCAGTAGAAGAGCAAACATGAATGTTGCCCCATCCTTCAGGATTGTGCAGCCTACTCCTATATTTTTGCAATACCATGCATCCAAATGGGCTCCCAAAGAGGGCTGTTATGAGAGCAGCGGGACTGCTATTGTTATTACGATGGTGTTCCAAACTTTATTGGTTCATGTACCACCTTCTTTAAAAAATATTGTAATCTGAATTGGTGAGACATCAAGCTCACGTACTTGCAGTGGTACATGTACCGCAGTCTGGAAACCTTTGTATATGGTTTGTAACCTGTCTCATACCCTGTGTACATATAAAAGGGCCAGCCACAATCTGCTTCTTACTAGGTAAGAAATATAGGCTTGACCTGATTCTACTTTCAGGTCATATAAAGGAAGAAGAGCTTTTTTTAACAATATGACATTTAAATAATTTCCATTAGCATTTATAACAATCTATTTCTAAATTCAGATTGTAATGTCAGCAACAGAATATAGAATAGGAGTGTTAGAATCATCTTCAGAATATAAATGAACCCCAGATGTAAGAATTCACTCACCAAATGATAGCATATGCCAATAGACAAATTAAATTATATTGTATAGATAAATGTTTTCATTTCTTGTGGTTGAGACCAGTTAACTTTTTAAATCTTAGCCTAAGAAAATACAACAGCTTTAGGAGACAAATAACAGTAGGCAATAAAGTAACTGCACTACTATATGACCATACCAAAGAGTATTTTAGAGAATATTTTAGGAGGAAAAAAATCCAGCCTAAAGCTGTTGGTTATGTTCCACTGGAAAGCAATGGTACTATCACAAACAATAATTATTGTCATTTTTTCTTCACATAGAGTACCAATGCCACCAGGGCTTTAAGAGTGAGACATGTCAACCATAGTTGATTTAACAGGAACAATACCAATAAAGGGCATTACATCCACATCACTTCTGCAACTGACAGTCTCCAGAGGAAATAGACAGGTATAAGTTGATATATATTTCAACCTGCTTTATCCAGGAGTTTTTAAACTTTTTAAGTGGCAATATCAAACGCTGTGGGAAAATGTTCTGCATTTCAAACATTCACATACAGTTATAAAAAGGTCTTTGAGGGATAATGCTTCTTAATTTAATAGACAGCAAGTATGAAAAGTACAGCTGCACTAAACTGTTTCCCTAAGATTCAACCTTCAGCACACAAAACTTGCCAAGCTTACATGAAGGGATGTAGAATGTGTTAAAACACACCACACACACTGGCACAAACCCTGCACCCAACAAAATATGAAATTCAAACTGATCATTTTGAATTCAATTGAATCCAAGATCTTTTTTTCTACTTTTCCTCCATCAGATCTCCTGCTTTCCTGTCCAATTTATATTGGGTTTTCAACAACACTGTTAGAATTTTTATTTATTATTGACTAATTGATTTCATTGGAATCCCAATCTTCATAACTACAACTGGAGAAGCAGCATGGTCAAACGAAAGATGGAGAAAGATATAGTCAGTTCAAACTAAATTATGAGAGAATCTATACAAAATAGTGTCATGCATATTGAGTGGATGATAATATTCTTAGCTTTTGGTGATCCAAAATTGTGCTTAAGTAGAGTGAAATGTTATTTGGGGGTGAAGGCATCTTGATTCATATGCTAATCTCTGTGGAGAAAATAAAAAAGAAGCCATATATACAAGACTTTATTTCTTGGCTTCTACCTCAAACTCCCCCAAAATATCACATACAGCTCAATCAATATTGTGATTTAGACAGCTGATAAACAAATAACTGATATTATTTTCTATCATTAAATTATTAATATACTAAGTAATAACACTTAGAAATTAAACATGATGGCTGCAGTGACAGGTGGGAGGAAAACAGTCAGGAAGCTGATTGGGGCTCCTCAATTCCCAGAGCAGATCTCTGTTTTCAGGCCTGTTAAAAGTCCCAGCAGTCCCCACACTGCTCTAAATTATATTAGTTGGCAAAGGATTGTGGTTGAGATCCACAAAGGGATTTAGGTGCTGGGACACTGAGCCTTATATCACATAACTTTTAAGCACTTAGGAAATCACAGGAATAACAATGCTTTCCACAAAGTACTGAGTTAGGCACTAGACTCCTTTTACAATAAAGTGTGGGGAGAGATAGGCAATTTAGAATGTGATCCAAAAAAGCCAGCTGAGTCCTTATTAGGTAATCCAGGAACCACCTAAGCTAGTCAATGGGAGGTGCAGATAAGAAAGGTGTGCACTAAACTCAGCCATTCTTGTAGAGATAGACCTCTAAATCCAAACTAAAGGGGGGCGCCTATCTCTGCTTTCAATCCACTGCCAGGAACCCCTCTCCTGCAGTCACTTGCTTGGACACCCAAGTCATTCCTTGTGAGATTGACTTAGATGCTTGTCTCACTCCACAGAATACTGCCAGAGGAAGCACTGTCTCCTCCTTGTAACATTTAGCCCTGTGATAATAGCACTCACCCAAGATGAGTTCATATGAGGTGGGAAAATGATTTAAGATCTTCTACCTCTGAGGAACTTGCTCTAAGCACTGACCTATGGGATATCCTGATCCTCAAGTTTTCTTGTTGAAGCTGTTCTACTGTTTATAAATAATAGAATGGTCATTAGAACCAGAAAACTGGACCTTAGGTCTCCCATGTGAGTTCCCTAATCACTGGACTAGGGATTCTTACTCACCCTCTCTTTCTATGACCGAATGACTCTTTAATTAAGTAATTCAAAATGGAACAGCTTAAACAGGGGAACCTGAGATAGTAGGCTGGCCCCCAAGTCATTCTTGAAGCAACATCTTAGGTGCCTGAATCAGGGAGAGGGTTCCTGACTGTGGACTACAAACAGGGATGCCTAACTCCTTGAGGGGTAGGGTTTAAGACACTCTCATCTCATCAGCACCCCTGATCGGCTAATTTGGGCAGCTTCCCACCTAGTCTGCTGCTTTAATGCATCCCTTTCTCAGAAACCTCTCTCTCTCTCTATGCATAGTGTAGGGAGCCTAAACATGGTTTGTGGAGTCCAGTGATTTTCATGGAGCCCAAAAGGCTTCCACCCAAGGTCCCTTTGTAGATCTGGACCATTGCTCTTTTCCATTCGAAAAGATTTCACAGGGTTGTGCTGGGCAGCTAATTCTCTTTACTAAAGGCCCGCACTGGGAAGTACCACAAAGCTCTGTCGTATCACCACTCTTATTCAGTGTGTATAGGAGGAGGCTGCTGAGGGAGACTATGTGATGCTATGGGCAGAGGCTGGTTCTAGAGGCAGGTGAGCAAGAATGTCAACTTCCAGAGGTTGCTGCCACATGCCACATGCCACATGTTTTTTCCTCTGCTGTGGATAGGCTGGGTGTTTTGTTTTGTTTTTTATGCTTAGTCTGGGTAAGGAGTGGGGGAAGATACCAAAAATGTTTTCTCCTCTGGGTAGAAAAATGGCAAGGGATGCCCCCTGTGGTTTGCAGTGCCACTAATATGCTGATGATACCCAACTCAAGAACAGTTAATCAAATGCTATAGTGATGTATCCATACTTAATTTCATTAAAGCTTTGATAGAATGGATGTGGTTTTAAGGGGAAGGACCTTGATGCACTACCATAAATTGTGATTAGGGCTGGTCCAAAAGTTTCCAACAAAACTGTTTTTTCAAGAAAAGTGTCTGCTTTCTGTGCAAAATTTGGACTTTCCAGTAGGAAGTGAACACCCTATAACTGAAATAATGTTCATAACCGAGATATTATGGCTAAAACCAGATATATTTCTATTCAGATGAGTCAGAACAGTGCCTCATGGAAATTGTGTTGTGATTACCCTATGTACAGACTCTTGTCCCCAGCTGGATTTCATCTTCCAGGACACACTACAGTTATGAACCCGCCTATGATGCACTGTTGCAATAAATTGGGCCTACACATTTACTCCAATTGCAAGCTCAACTGTAAAAAGTGAGTGAACATATATAAAAGGTCATAATATGTACAGCAACGAACATTGATGGGAAAAGGTATGAAAGGGAAACAGAAAGACTGAATTAGTCCCAATAAAAAATGCCTTCTGATATAACTTAAGGCCTATTTTAAAATGATGCTTGCTAAATAAAAAAAGGATGGAATCAGAAATCAGTTAAACAAAGCTGGTGTGTCCAAAACTAGGCTGTCCTGGGTTCCACACACCACAGTGGGGGGCACTTCCTCCTGGACACTCTGGGGATTAGCTTTTCATGTATTGCACCCTCCCTTGGTGGTCTTCCACCCACCCTGTCTCACCCTTTGGTCCCTCTTGGTCCAGAAGCTGCAGCTTCCTCTTCATGGCTTAGTCCTTCTTCTCTCAGGAAGTGACTGCAGACTCTCCTAGCATCCCCCTTGACTGCCAATTTCCTGTCTTTAGAGTCCCTGTGCAGCTTGTTCCTTCTGAAAGGTGTCTCCCTCACTCAGTCATAGGATTACTTGGCCATCTGATTCCCCTCAGCTGTGGCCATTTGGTTTCTCAGCCTTCTCAACCTCCATTAACTCTTTCAGGACAAGTGTGGGGTGAACAACCCATCATGTAGGCCTACCTGGTAAACAAAGTAATGGCAGGAGAATTGTTCCACCTATCACACCCTTTTGGGGTCTTTAAAGAAAGTGAATTTGTGGGGAAAATTGCCTATTGGAGAGAGCTTTCACCATCATAGCTGCCACCCCTACCATCTCCGGGGACCCTGGGCCTTCATCAGCCTGATTCTAAGAGATGTCCTGACCAGACCTGACCAAAGAGAGTGAGCCATATGACTTTGCCACCTCTACCTGCTCTGCCTGAATCCCAAACACCATGTGAATTTTTGTCCCTCTAAAATTGTGTCCTTATCCTTCCTTAACTTAATTTTTTTTCTTTCCTATCCCTCTCCTTTTTCCTTCTGTGTAATAAAAGTCTGGTTTAATCAGCCAAGACAGTATATTTGGCAATCCTGCTGTAAGCCTGTGGCCAGAAAGAGGCAGCTAAAAGCAATGCCTTAAACATCTGTCGTAAACAGATAGTTAAGGGTTAATGCCTCTTTTATCTGTAGAGGCTTAAGAAGTTCACCTAGCCTAGCTGACACCTGACCAGAGGAACCAATGGGGGAATAAGATGTTTCAAAAGGAAGGAGGGAAGTGTTCCTTTGTTTAGAGTTTCAGTTTCAGACGGAGTGAAAAAGATCAAGGAACCAGCCTCTTATCAGAGTAGTAAGTTTTAGAAAGGGATGAATAGGTTTATGTTTATTTTCTTTGTAACTTGTCTTGGTATCATTAAGGGAATTATCAAATTTGGGTATTTCGGTATTTTTTGTGTAACTAAATTTGTACCTGTCTGTTACAGCTATCCCCCTATTTCCCCATACTCCATTTTGTTTTTGTTCTCCTCCTCTGGCCGCCCTGCCCTGGCTGTTAAGTTGTTTACCAGGGCCACTGCCCTTCTCAAAGGGAGGGCCCCTTGAGTTGTTTAACAAGAACCATTGCCCTTCTCAAAGGGATGGCCACTTGTGCTGTGTTCAAAGGGTTAGTCCTGTTATCACCTCGTTGAACCTGGACTCGGTGTAGGGCAGGCAATGTCCAGAGCTGCAAGACCTATTGTGTTTTTAAGATCCTGGGCATGAGTCATAGGCCTCATGTGCTTTTGAGTCACCTGTTGCACAAGATTCTGCCCAGACATGTTTCTGTGCTCACCTGCCTGGTTTTTCCCTGTGCCTCCTCCCCTGTGACAGAGGGAGCCTATCAGGATTACTGGCGGGAAACTGCCTGAGTTTGCCTTTAAAAACAGACATTTTTGGAACCAACATCAGAAAGGTTCCTGCATTGCTGCCTGGTCTGATCAGCCAGGGTTTTTTTTGGGGGGGGAGTCCTTTCTCCGCTCTTGTTTTATTTTTGAGCATACCTCCGGTTTTTTAAAACTCCCCCACGAAGAACGAATTGCAACCTAAGAGATCTCCTGATTATTGAGACTGTACCGAGCCTTCCTTGCTTCCTCTGATGTTGCTGCTGCTTCTGCCTTTGCTGCTTCCTTGGGGACTGGTAAGAATCCCTCTGTGAAATTTTCTGTACTTTTATTTTATTACTTTAGCTGCTGGCTCTGTTTCCCCAGCACACAGACTCAAGCTAAACCTTGGTCTGTGTCTTAAAACCTCTCTTAAACTCCGCAGCGCTTTGCTGCTAAAAATAAGTTTGTGCCGCTGCTAAGCTCTGCTCCTGTGGGCTTTGCCTCGGGGCTCCCTGCTTTCAGTTGTATCCCTTGGCTTCAGCCACCATCCCTTGGCTTCCTTGGGAGCTGGATCCTGGGCACATACCACTCTGCCCTCTGTAACCTCCCCATAGCATAAGGTGCACCATAGGTTTTGGTTTTTTTAGTTTAATAAGTCATAGTTTGTTAAGATTGTAGAGCTTGTAAGTTTCAACTGCCTTGTCATAGTTTACTGTTTTGTTGCTCCCTATAGTTGCTTGTTATAGTTTTGCTTAGAATTGTGATATTTGTTGTTTTGCCTAGTCGTTGGTTAAGATAGATAAGGTTTTTGCTGCTTAAATTCGTCTCCCCGCTGTCCCGATCTCTCCCCTAACTTTCCCGTGTCTGTTTTCCCCCGCTCCAATCTCCCCCTCTGTGTACTTCTCCGTGTCTATAGACAAGGTTTTTGCCGCTTGAATTCGTGTCCGTTTTTCCCCCGCTCCAATCTCCCCCTCTGTGTGCTTCTCCGTGTCTCCCTGTCATAACTCCTTGCTGCCCCCACCCTGCGTCTGCATCACCCTCCGAACCTCCCAAACTCCTTGCTGCTTGTCCCCCTGTATAAACTTCCCAAACCCTTTGCTGCTTTTTCACCCGCATCTGCACTCTCTCCGAACCTCCCAACTCCTTGCTGCTTCTCCCCCGTGAAACTTCCCAAACCCTTTGCCGCTTTTTTTCCTTTGTTTTTGGCTCCGCTTGTTGCTTAAACCTCTCTCCAGCCCTTCTCCGCTGCCCCTCCCCTACCGAAGATCACCATCACGCTGCTCCATTGTCCTTACCCTGCAGGGCTTCAGAGTCCCTCGCTGCTTCCAGCCACACTCTCCTCTCATCAGTTGCCACTAATCATTCACTCCCCTCCCCCCTCCTGTTCCTTGACAGATTATCTGCTATCCTAGCCTTACAAATTAAGTCATTACTTTTCTTTTATACCATTACATTGCATAAATTCACTTATATTCACATTTTACTTGTAATTATAACACCCCATTGGTTGCTTCCACTTTTCTAATATACTTCGTATTTGCATTGATACCATTGTGTTACATTGCGTATAAGGCCACCAACCACTTAATACATTCTATCTAAGATTGTTGACCATTTTATATAGAAGCTACCATTTTATTTTGCATTTCTTTTTGATATGTTTATTGACTGTACTGTACCCCATTGTGCTGAACCCACTTACTGTACCCCTCTGTTAGAACTCTCTACACTGTTCAATAAGAAGAACCCCCCATCATTGTCTATTGTAAACACCCTATACACCCCATCCCATCGTATTTCATTGTTAAATTCCCACCACTTCCTTTTTCCTTTAATAAAGAAATTAATTGGCACTCCACCTGTGTGGTAATTGCTCCCCAAGATCCCATATACCAGCTGGCAGGGACAGTGCCCAGGGGAACCTCCTCTGAGTGGGAGGGGAAGGTTTTGGGAGGAAAGGGGGGTTCCAGACGGAGGATCTGAATGGTGGCAGCGATACCAGATCTAAGCTGGTAATTAAGCTTAGAAGTGTCCATGCAGGTACCCACATCTGTACCCTAAATTTCAGAGTGGGGAAGGAACCTTGACAACATCCCAATTTACAAGTTTGCTGGTTCTCAGAGTAGGTGATAGGACTGTGCTTTGCCTATGTTTTTTCCAGCAGTGAGGTTGCAACTGAAAGTCAACACCAGAGACAGAAACTGAATTTTCTCCCTTTGCTTTTATTTTAACTTTCCTCTTGGAAACAGGATAAGACTTTAACAACAGCCCCAGCCCATTTCAACTAAATTCTTCTCTTTCCCCCCAAAAGGACAGTTGTTATCATCTTTGATACCATTTAATAGACTGTTAAAAAGGTTGTTTCGTTGTTGTTGTTACTGTTTTTTACCCTCTAAAGACTTTCTCCAGTTAAAAGGAAAGGAACATAGTATATTGTTAAAAAGAAAGCTTTACTTATTTACATTTCCAATGCTTTAAACTTTCTCCTCCACACGTCTCCCCCACTTTCTCCTTTGTATCTTTAATATGCAGTTACAAAGGATTTTTAAGAGTGTGCGCACCAGGGTACTAAGCAATCTGATGTCTCTGTATACTAAATCCCAAATCTTGTTAAAAACTGTTTAATGTTGGACAGTTACTGTGTTATGTTAACTCTTTGGGGCTTATGTTCCATCTAAATTAATAAATCAGGATCACCTTCCCTCACCAAGAGGAGAGACTGTGGTGCATCATGGGAGATGTAATCTGACCAGGGAGCATTAACTATAGAGAAGAATGAGAGCATGAGAGACCTGGACTACAACTTTCATGAGGCATGGTGGAAACATTTCTCAAAATATTTTCATTTTAGGACAAAAATTTCCTTCCTTCCTTCTCCAGAAAGTCAAAATTTTCTGTGGAAAATCTCCACAGCCAATTTTGGTGAAAGTGTTTTTTTTTAATTTCATCACAATTTTCCAATGATAAAAGCTTGTTCCCAGCCTTTAAGTGTGATCATGTAGCCTCCTAGGAAGGCATATGTTCACATGTGGCCAAGGTAACTGGAGTTTATTACTACACACTGACTATGGTAGGAGAAATGGTCAGAAATGCATTCTATCATCTTTTGCTGGCCAGGAACCTCTGTTCTTACCCTCAGATACAGACATAGCCACACTGATCCAGGCTGTGGTTACATCAAAAATACATTGTTAGAATGTGCACTGATGAAAGTACATTATACGCCAGTGTTTTACAATAGCTACCAGTCCCATTTTGGACCTATTTCAATGTTCCATTCCTTTTGTATAAAAGAGATAGGCTCTGTTACCTCAGATACTGCTTAGCTGATTGTACTTCACTACAGCAGTTTAATTTATTGGAAATGCTACAGATTACAGAACTCAGGCTCAAACTAGATGGAGGATTGTCATCTGTGGAATTCTTTGTTGCCATAGATCAGGCTCAGCCTGACTTTCAAAACTTCCCACCACATTGCAAGACTCCCCACTTGTTTTATGTGCATGTACTTTTATTGTTCAAGGATACACAAGACTTTAGATGACATTTGCATAATTCAATCTTATCAGTTACAAACATATTTTGCAGCAGTAGTATCACAACCATGAACTATATCTTAGTGTTCTCAGTGACATAAAAAAAATTTTTACTTGCACACCTCATGAAGGAATTTCTGTGTGCATTTCTGGTCACCCCATCTCAAATAAGATATATTAGAATTTGAAAAAGTGCAGAGAAGGGAAATGAAAATTATTAGGGCTGTGGAACAGCTTCCAGGCAAGGAGAGATTAAAAAGGGTTGGACTGTTCATTTTAGAAAAGAAATGATTAATAGGGGGATTTGATAGAGGTCTATAAAATCATAAATGGTATGGAGAAAATGAATAGGGACGTGTTTACTCATTCACACAACATAAGAACTAGGGTCACTGGATGAATTTAAAAGGTAGCAGGTTTAAAACAAACAAAAGCAAATATTTCTTCACACAACACTCGGTCAATCCCTGGAGCTTGCTGGCCATGGTATGGTGTGAAGGCCAAAAGTATAAATGGATTCAAAAAAGAACTATATAAATTCATGGAGAACAAGTCCATCAATGGTTATTAGCCAAGATGGTCAAGGATGTAATTCCATGCTCCAGGTGTCCCTAAACCTCCAACTTCCAGAAGACGGGATGGGACAACATGTTACAAATCACTCAAAAGTGCCCTGTTCTGTTTATTCTCTCTGCAGCATCTGGCACTGGCCACTATTGGAAGACAGGATACTGGACTAGATGGACCATTGGTATGACCCAGTATGGCCATTCTTATGTAAAATAAATATATATTCTGACCCAGATGTGTCCCAGATCAAAAACCTAACTTTATATAAGGTTCAAAAAGTTAGGGTAGCTGTACAAATATTTTTTTCTGTTCATAGAATCATAGAATATCAAGGTTAGATGGGACCTCAAGAGGTCATTTAGTCCAACCCCCTGCTCAAAGCAGGACCAATCCCCAACTAAATCATCTCAGCCTGGGCTTTGTCAAGCCTGACCTTCAAAACCTCTAAGGAAGGAGATTCTACCACCTCCCTGGTTAACTCATTCAAGTGCTTCACCACCCTCCTAATGAAAAAGACTTTCCTAATATCCAAATTAAATCTCCCCCATTTCAACCATTACTCCTTTTTCTCTCATTTGCTACCACTGAGAACAGTCTAAATCCATCATCTTTGGAACCCTCTTTCAGGTAGTTGAAAGCAGCTATCAAATCACCCCTCATTCTTCTCTTCTGCAGACTAAACAATCTCGGTTCCCTCTGTCATAAACAGATAGCTAAGGGTTAACGTCTCTTTCACCTGGAAAGAAGTATCTGAACCACCTGACCAGAGGACCAATCAGGAAACAAGACTTTTTCAAATCTGGGTGGAGGGAACTTTGTGTGGGAGTCCTTTGTTCTTTGGTCTTCTGCCTGACTCTCTCTCAGCTATGAAAAGTGATTTCTGTTTCCTGCTTTCTAATCTTCTGTTTCCAAGTTGTGAGTACACTATATTAAGACAGTAAGGTTTCTATTGTTTTTCTTTTTGTATTTACATGTCTATAGTTGCTGGAGTGCTTTGAATTGTATTCTTTTTGAGTAAGGCTGTTTATTCATATTTCTTTTAAGCAAATGACCCTGTATGTGTCACCTTAATACAGAGAGACCATTTTTATGTATTTTTCTTTCTTTTTATATAAAGCTTTCTTTTTAAGACCTGTTGGAGTTTTTCTTTAGTGGGGAACTCCAGGGAATTGAGTCTGTACTCATCAGGGAATTGGTGGGAGGAAGAAGTCAGGGGGAAATCTGTGTGTGTTAGATTTACTAGCCTGACTTTGCATTCCCTCTGGGTGAGGGGGGAAGAGAGAGATTAACTCTTGGTAATTTTGTTTTCCAGGACTGGGAACGGGGAGGGTGGAGTCCCTCTGTTTAGATTCACGAAGCTTGCTTCTGTGTATCTCTCCAGGAACACCTGGAGGGGGGAAGGGAAAAGGTTTATTTCCCTTTGTTGTGAGACTCAAGGGATTTGGGTCTTGGGGTCCCAAGGGGAAGGTGTTTGGGGGGACCAGAGTGCCCCAAAACACTCTAATTTTTTGGGTGGTGGCAGCTTTACCAGGTCCAAGCTGGTAACTAAGCTTGGAGGTTTTCATGCTAAACCCCATATTTTGGACGCTAAGGTCCAAATCTGGGACTAGGTTTATGATACCCTCAGCCTCTCCTCATAAATCATGTGCTCCAGCCTCCTGATCATTTTTGTTACTCTCCGCTGGACTCTTTCCAATTTTTCCACATCCTTCTTATAGTGTGGGGCCCAAAACTGGATGCAGTACTCCAGATGAGGCCTCACCAATGTCGAATAGAGGGGAATGGTCACCTCCCTCAAACTGCTGGCAATGCCCCTACCTATACAGCCCAAAATGCTGTTAGCCTTCTTGTCAGCAAGAACGCATTGTTGACTCATATCCAGTTTCTCATCCACTGTAACCCATAGGTTCTTTTCTGCAGAACTGCTGCCCAGCCATTCAGTCCCTAGTCTGTAGCAACGCGTAGGATTCTTCCGTCTTAAGTGCAGGACTCTGCACTTGTCCTTGTCAGATTTCTTTTGGCCTAATCCTCTAATTTGTCTAGGTCCCTCTGTATCTTATCCCTACCCTCCAGCATATCTGCCAGTCCTCCCAGTTTAGTGTCATCTGCAAACTTGCTGAGGATGCAGTCCATGCTATCCTCCAGATCATTAATGAAGATATTGAACAAAACTGGCCCCAGGACTGACCCTTGAGGCACTCTGCTTGATACCGGCTGCCAACTTGACATGGAGCCATTGATCACTACCCATTCGGCCTGAAGATCTAGCCAGCTTTCTATCCACTTTATAGTCCATTCATCCAACCCATACTTCTTTAACTTGCTGGCAAGAATACTGTGGGATACCATATCAAAAACTTTACTAAAGTCAAGGAATAACACGTCCACTGATTTTCTCTCATCCCCAGACCCAGTTATCTCATCATAGAAGGCAATTAGGTTAGTCAGGCATGACTTGCCCTTGGTGAATCCATGCTGACTGTTCCTGATCATTTTCCTCTCCTCTACGTTCTTCAGAATAGATTCCTTGAGGACCTGCTCCATGATTTTTCTTCCTTCTTCCCTTTTTTTAAAGATGGGCACTACATTAGCCTTTTTTCAGTCATCTGGGACCTCCCCTGATTGCCATGAGTTTTCAAAGATAATGGCCAATGGCTCTGCAATCACATCCACCAACTACTTTAGCACCCTCAGATGTAGCGCATCTGGCCCCATGGACTTGTCCTCGTCCAGCTTTTCTAAATAGCCCCAAACCACTTCTTTCTGCACAGAGGGCTGGTCACCTCCTCACCATGTTGTGCTGCCTAGTGCAATGGTCTGGGAACTGACCTTGTTCATGAAGACAAAGGCAAAAAAAGTATTGAGTACATTAGCTTTTTCCATATTCTCTGTCACTAGATTGCCTCTCTCATTCAGTAAGGGACCCACTTTTTCTTGACTTTCTTCTTGTTCCTAACATACCTGAAGAAGCCCTTCTTGTTACTCTTAACATCTCTTGCTAGCTGCAACTCCAAGTGTGATCTGGCCTTCCTGATTTCATTCCTGCATGCCTGAGTTCCATGCTTCCTTGTGCTAAAAGAAACAGTTAATCATAAAGGAACAATAATAAATAGAACAAGTCATTGTAAAAATGTCTGATCTTACAATCCACTCAAATACTTTTCTAGTCTCAAACATGTGAAACTGAAGATCATATGTCATGTTAGTGGTACATAAATTGTTGAAAAGTCAGGACATATTCTTGTTAAATATCTCTTACAGCCATTAGCATTTACCCTTTGAGCGGATGGCATTATGTATATTTAAAATGTTTATTCATCATCCTGACAGAATTTGAATGGAAAAACCTTAGCCAATAGAGTATTAGCTTTCAGAAACAATTAGGAAGAATGATTTTCATCTTTCTGAAACATTAAAAACCACTGAAGCAGTAAACTGTAGGTTATCACTTATGTTAAATATACATGAAAAGCTCAGAAGCATTTTATATGTTTTGAAGACTGAAGTATGTTATCCAGTGCCACTAAGGTAGAAAATCTAAATAAGCTCGAGGGTTTAGAGAAAGCTTTCAAATATCTTGTTTGTTTCTTAATTTATTTCAAAGAAAAAGTTGACCAGAAAAATAAAAGCAAAAAGAGCTAAAATAATTTAAATTTCCTATTTCAGTCTAATAAAATAAGGTTACCAAAATGTCAAACTGACAAAAATATATCAATCAAATATGGTGGTATGAGGAGCACCTGCGCTTTTTAAGAAAGATTTTGAGAGCCATAAAAGTCTGAACAAATTCAAAAAACCATAAAACAAAAATATTAGATTTCATAAATTTGTGGGAAGTTTTACAGCTCAAATGACATTTACTGAAGAATAGTCTGGCTTTAAGTTTTGTGACCTTTTACTTTATTTTCTTTTTGCATACAATACCAAGCTCAGTGATTTATCCAGTCACAGAGTATTCACAACTAATATCTTTGTTCACTATGTAATGAGCATAAAACTGTGTCACTAAATATATTTTTTTAACCTCTAAATATTAAAATGGCAATTTTGGCCCATAAAAAATATTCTGCCAAGCTTTTAGACAACTGCTGTTAAGTACCGAATTACACCATGATTGACATATTAATATATCTAAGATATAATTACAATGGTGTACTTTTTTTCTTAGTGTCTTTAATTATAAATTCATCTCATTTTTATATGTGAGTAGGTGTAACACATCATTTCACTGGAAAGAAACAGTTAACAAGCATGTAATTTTTAGATTCCTCCTAAACATACAAGTAATTCTAATCCCTAGAAGAGGAGTATTCTTACTTTTTTTGACAAACATAAACAAGTTGTTAGCATACTGTATATTAGTGATGAATGCTCCTAGTCTTCTATATAAACACTTCAATCACTACTACATGCATTTTCTACCTGACATAAATCAACACTTCCGTGGAACACATAACAGAATGATACATTGCAGTAAACAATCATAACAATTAGATGGGATAACAATAGTAACGGAGCAGATCATGAGTCTATTTTTCTCAAGGACTTTATTTCATTTTTATACTTTCTATATGCAATGGAACAGTTGTTGCAGACATTAACTGCAACACACACACACACACACACACACACACACACACACACACACACACACACACACACACACACACACACATACTTCAATGAGAAAGCATGGGTATATGACACGGTCCTTACTACCATCAGTTTACTTCTCTACAATAAGAGAGACATAGAGGAACCCAAATACAAGTGACAAGAATTTTTAAGTTTCATTAAAAAAGGAAGATATATCATGTTGTTTTCAGTTAACAGGTTCTCTGTTGCCTAATTTAATGCCTGATGACATAGATGAGTGGAAAGCTAAAAAACCAAAGTATGTCTCTAGTATTTATTTAAGATAGAGAGGACAAAAATCAAAGATCAGAAATTGCTCTGATACTGATAAGCTTAATATTATTAGTTGGTCTGGAGAAGATCAGTGTGGGTAAAATTCAGCCCTGTGCGGAAGGCCAACACAAGAACTACAAACAACTTAATTGCCACTTAAGTCCTCAAAACAGGGTTTAAATGGGTTTTAAATAGTGCTTAGTGCTTGGCCTACATTTCTAAACATGGATGAGTTTCACTCAATGTGAAAAATATAGTGGAAACAGAAGAATAAGGCAGTCAATCAGAATTTTCATCCTTCATCTTTGAGTAATTTCATTATTTTTAGAATCAGTGTGGTGTGTGTCGGTCTGTAGTTACTGCAATTTCTAGTCAATAGTTAATGTTTGTCCTTGCAGTCCCTTTTGAAAAAGCAGCCATTTTAGATCCACTAAGTAGGGGAATGCAAAATATGTTTGTCACTGATAGGAATTATTAATCTCCCTTCTGCTGTTAACTTTGTCAAGCAGCATTTTCTGAGATAGAAATTGTAATTATATTGATCTGTCCTTAGAGGTGTTTGCATTAGATAATGCTGATGGTATGAGCTCTGAGTTGGCTTTGCACATAATCATGGGATGCTTTAACTTGTGCATATCTTCTCAAAAAACTTCGGTTTTGGAGAGAGGAAAACTCTGTACCATTCACAGAAAAATAGCTGGGTTGGAAGGAGATCTTGCATTAGTCCTATATAACCTTAAAATTCTCACAATTGGTAAATATGACAAAAATATGCATTGGTTTTGTCCCAAAAATACTGACTGGTTCTTCAACTTTTTTTCCATGAAAACAACAGGAAGTTTCAACATTTAGAAAAACTTCACTTTCTCACTTTACTGTGGGGAAAAAAAGTAAGACATTGTTCTGCGAAAGTAATTTTTTACCCAAGAACAAATACTTGAAACAATTTGTTTTTTAGGAAGAATCTCTGATTTTGATACAAACCCTGACATTTTGATATTTGAAGGAATGTGCCATGAACCTCTCCTGATACCTCTTTCTCCTTGCCAATAAAGTATTTTTCCTTTCCACTGTCCTGGTTCCCTTCTTCCACCCCAGAGATGGTGCCGGAATGTCCTTCTTCAGTTCCCAGTGCTAGCTACTGCAGAATGAGCCCAGGAGTCAAAATCTTTTCTCGAATGTAGGCACAAAGTAGACCTGGCCTGGAAAAAAAGAATTCAGCTTTACAAACAAAATTAAGGATTCAGCTTTTGATTTCATTCTGGGACAAAACTGAGGCCTTTGAAAGTTTTCACATAAAAACAGAGGGTGAGCACATGACATGATAATAGTCCAGTGGTTAGGGCACTCAATTGGGTTGTGAGATCCAGGTTTAAGTCCCTAATCTGCCTAATTCAAACCAGTGACTTGAATTTGAATCTCTCAGGTAAATGTCCTAAACCCTGGGATCTTACCTAATTTTAAGGGGCTTGAACTGTGATTTTCACCACAATTTCCATCCTGGACCTGAGAAAGTTTGATACAAATTGATATGTGTCCACCCAAAGTTTCAATTCCAATGAATTGCAAATTTTGACAGAAACAGCTTTGTTGAGAAATTCCCAACCAGCACAAAGCTATCATGGACTTTAATGATTGTCCTGTGCACACAATTGAAGGCAGATTTTTTTCCTAAGCCTTGCTAAATTCCTTTTGTTCCCCTTTTTAAAAATGTTCTCCCTCTCTGGTTTGACTGGCCATTTTACTGTGTATGGCAAATTTATCTTGAAAAAATATGTATAATTTGAAAGCAAAATATATTTGAGCCACTTTTCTTTTCTAAATACATAGGAATGAAGGAATACCCAAGAAATAAATGAAGGAGTCAATTAACTTCTCAACTGTGACTCCTACTTTTTTACAGGAAGATGAACGCCAAGAAGCTTTGGTTTAGGTTTGGGATTAGGGTTTACCTCCATGGATCAGAAAATTCTGAAACTGGTGATACAATGTTGACATTCTGATGTACACATGATGATGTTACAAAAAACACAAGAGACATCATTCTGGGGATTACAGAGTCAGCCACATAAGGAAGTATCTGGTCTTCTACTCCTGTACTCTGGGGATGGGCAAGCAGAGTATAGGGATATAGAACTTATGCTGGATGCTTCCTTATGTCATCAGCTTTCTGTCCTGTCATCCATGTGGCAATAATTGTGTCATGAACTGATGGCACTGTAATATTTGAACTCAAGCTGGTGATGTTCAGATTTGGCTTGGTAAACACCATAATGTCTGATTCACACAGACAGTGAGTTCATGGTTTCCCCCACCCCCATTACATTCCAAGTCATTATGCCAGTCCTATCCTATACTTTGCCAGGTCATCTTGAAAATGCCAGCATTCTAGCAGTGGTGCTGGAACACTTTTAATAGTGGGGTGCTGAAAGCAAGCCCCCTTACTCCTGTATGTGCCCCCCTCCCCAGAGCTGAGGCCGGGAGCAGAGCCCTGTATCTGGGACGGGAGGACCCAGACAAGGGAAAGGATGCTAGGAGCAGATGCAGGACCAAGAGTGGAGCCCTGGGCCTGGGGTGGTAGCTTGGACCCCTGGTGCGAGGCTGGGAGCAGAGCCCCGCACAAAAGCTGGGGGTGCTGCAGCCACCCACTCTAGTTTCTATGCATTCTAGCCTATGCATTCTAGCAGCTGATGTTTTTTCAATCCAGTTTAGCTGTGGGGAAAATTAACAGCAGAGCATTAAGAAAAGAAAAGAAAAGAAAAGAAAAGAAAAAACATCATTTCCAATAATAAGCATTTGAAATTGTAAATGTTTTAAAGGTAATAAGAGTATAGTACTGTTTCAAAAGCTTGAGGTGTGTTGTTTTGGGAAGTTGACCCCAATTCAGTAAATTCAAAATGAAGCCTAAAGAAAGATCGACATACCATTTTGGCTTCTCTAGAAACATTATATTCCATGCACCATCATATGCCGCTTAAAAGAAGCATTTCTCAAGGATCGATTAGAAATGTAAAATGTAAATTGCATAAATATACCTGAACATATTTTTGTAACATTATTAAAGGATGCCTGTCCTTTCATTATAACTCCTAGTTTAAAGAGTTTCCTTTAAAGCTAAGTGTTATAAACTGCAATGTGTGCAAATCCTCTTCAAGAGTAAAACAGATTATAAAATTAAAGCATGAAGATACTTCATACCATATCCTAAATCCAAAGCTTTCTCATCAGACACCAATTGTCTTGACAAGCAGAGAGATAAAGAAATCTCCATCAAACCTTTAGGTTGCAGAAGAGGGTTTATAAGATTGTAACGAAACTGTAAAATATATATTTTGCATTAATAGTTCGTGCATTTGAATTATGGCTTTTTATGCTGACAAAAATGCTCTATAGCTTTATTTGACTTGGACTAAGTCTAGCAATTTCTGAAAATATTTTTTAGAGGGAGGATGATATAGCACAGCTGAGAATTTTGGATCAAGGACATAGTATGATTCCTCCCCAGCATTCAGGTATTAAACATGAATTATAGCAGGTGATTATCCCTGTCACCTTGCCTGAGGCAATGATGTTCAGATTTTTACAGAGCTATCAAAAACCTACTGTGTCAGAGATTAGCATGATTTCAAGTTATTATCAAGCACATGAGGGTAATGTCTTGCATGTAATCATACTTGGAAGAACATTAGAAACATAGAAAACATCCAACACTGTGAAAGAGCATATTTAGATGGAAGCTGTGGGTGTTGCTCTCGTGTTTGTATTTTCAGTTTCAATAAATGATTTGAGAGATGTGATAAGAAAACAAAAAAAAAAGATTTTCATCTCAAATCTAAGTATATTTGCTTTTGTTTGCATGAGGAAATGCATTAAAAATATGATGAACAGTTTTAACTCAGCAGGAGTATTAGATTATTTATTATATAGCTTATGTTTGAGCAGAGCTTTCTATCTTGAATAATCCCTAAAGTGTTTTACAGACAAACAGCACTACTGAAATTCAGCTAACTCTAGAGTAAAAGGAAAGCAGTACAACACATGATAAAATTATGAGGTGAAGGGATTACATGGAGTTCTCTGTTTATTGTGGCTTACTGAGTTCCAAAGCAGATCTGAGAGAGCAAGGTAGATTAAGTACTAAGTTTTATTGGACCAACTTCTGTTGATGGAAGGTACAAGCCTTCAAGCCACATAAAGCTTTTTTTTTCTGGCCTGGGGAAAGAAGAACAAATTTGCTCAATCTCCATTTGGGGGAAAAGAGGGTTGTTTCTAACTGCCAAGCTGGCAAATTCATCCTGGAAATAGAGAGTCAAGCCAGATTCTTCCTATTTGGTGTATCATGAGTAATGATACTCCAAATATCATTAGATACTCTACTTGGAATCAACAGTTCAGTTCTATCTCATAGGTATGGATTTTTCAAAGCCCTGAGAGACTGAACTGTGATTATACAGCTCCCAGTATAGACCAGCCCTAAATGAATGATTGTTCAAAGGAACACATCCAAACACAATCAGTTCAGGATCAACGTTTGAGAGAGCAGCTGGATCTAGTTTTTTACAGGATATTATTTTGCTTAACTGAGTTGGTATAACAGGGGTTTTTAGTCCATCTCTGGGATGTGAGGGCTCTTACAATTATAAAAGTCTCATTTTGAAAGCTCATAAAGAGATCCAGCTGTTTGGGGTTTGTCAAGAGGAATTTATCTTGGGACTACCCAAGAAACATCTTTTCTTGTGTAAATGTCTGTCTAGAGGCATTTTTCCCTTGCTACAGGATCTTTATAAGCAATAATAATTTTGGTGAGTCTAAAGGGATATTCTATTTTGTTAGGAGTTATGACGTTAAAAAAATGAAACAAACATTTAATCACAGAATAGTCATAGCCTTGAGAACAGTTTAATTTATTCCTTGCCAGAAGCTTCCCACACAAGCGCTGACTTAAAATATGTCTTCCACTGCTGCTGCCTCAACTCGCTTGATGCTTTAATGATACTTCATGGGGAGCCATAAGAATTGATCATTGCCTGTTAGGTTCACTCCCTCTGGGGCACCTGGCATTGGCCACTGTTGATAGACAGGATACTGGGCTAGATGGACCTTTGGTCTGACCCGGTACGGCCGTTCTTATGTTCTTATGAACTGTCTGCCTCTCAGTTCAAGATATCATTGTTGTCTCCTCCTCTGCCATATTATGTCCTGCAGCCATAAATATTATCATAGGAAATCTGTAGAAACAGCTTTTTCTTGGCTCTTGCCTTATCTATCATCTCAATATTTGTTGACTCACAGATAATTAGGCACAGTCCATAAGAGCTAGGTTATCTAGGCTCTGTCTCCCATTATTGCTTCGCTTTTTATATCTATAATTCTTAAAGGTAGGAATGTTCAAACGAGCTCAACACCCACAACCAAGTCCAGATTTTTAGAAGAGCTCATCATGTTAGATGCTGAGATTTCTTGAAAATGTGACCATAAATGTCAGAATAGAACCTTGGCACTTTTGAATAGCTTGCCCAAATGGGAACTGAGCTTTTCAGAAAACCTGGCCCTGATTATGGATGATGAGCGAGTGGAAAATCTGGCCTCATATAGAGAAAATGGTGCTTGAGCAGTAACTCATCAATCCTCCTTGTAGCTCTGTGAGATAGGTAGGGAGGTAAGCAGTGCTGTTGTAACCATGTTGGTCCCAGAATATTAGTATGACAAGGTGGATGAGGTAATACCTTTTATTGGACAAAATTCTGTTGCTGTGAGAGAGAGACAAGCTTTCAAGCTTACCCAGGACTCTTCTTCCAGTCATTTGTTCAAGTAGGGAAGTAAATATTTACATCCTCATTTTACAGACAAGCAAACTGAGGTAAGAGAGCCAGGAACAGGACTCAGGATTTTCAGACTTCTACCCTGGAACTCAGTCCTCAGGATCAATGTCTTACCATAGTCTGGCAGAGATGGGCAACAGTAAGTGTTTTGGGTCAGAATATTTCCACTTTGGGGAATGTGCATTATGTGACTCTAGTTGCTTTATTAGGGGAAGGATGGAGGCATTCTTGGATGGAACTGTGAAGCTCTTTGGATCACTGGAGGTATTGATAACCAGTCAGCTGTTTCTGCTGGAGGTGCTACTAATCTTGGTGCATGTTTTCAGTAATTGGGGATTAAATAGCACTGGGTACAATCCTGGCACCAGTGAAGTCAATTGAAAAACAACCATTGAATTCAATGGAGGCAGAATTTATTTTTGTGGGTGCTGATTTTATGGAGAATTTGGAAGAGATAACTGGCTGTGTAGAAGAAAGAAGGGCTCCAAAATTTACAGATAAATACCAATCAGAGAAATAACAGGAGAAAGGGGCTCTGGATCATATCCCCCCACCTTATTTTTTTTGTCTTCTGTTTACCCCAAATGGTCTGTCTCTTGGTTCTTAGCCCACGCTAAAGAATCCTGAGAACCAGCTGTTCTTTTTCTGTACCGAACTCTCTGTTCCACAAAAGATGTCACATCATCCCCTGTGGCACAAATGTTCTCTGCAAAACTTGTGTTGCCTGAGTAGGAGAAAGGAAGCAGAGATTGGCTGTACGCCACATGGATCCCTGCATAGGTGAGTCCCTAATGGATGTAGAGCAAAGCCAATGTCTATGCCTTCCCTCCTCAATCCTGGTTTGCAGGGAGAATGGAGCTGTTAGGAGAAGGAGCATCAGAAACACATTTCTCTCTAGCTATTCCCAGTTATCCCCTTAATAACTGTTGCAGATTAAAGCAGTCCCCAAATTGCTGTGGCTGGGAGGGGAACCAGAGAACCTTACCACCCTCCCCTCCTCCCTTCCCACCCCGGGTTTCTTTAGTGTTCAATAAAATCTGACCCTTTTAAATTTAAGCACATTTAATTGGTAAGGGGGAAAGTTCAGGAACATGCTAAAGGCAGGCCTTGTCACTCCTTACAACAAGTCCAATGGCCTATATATTATTAGCAATGTTTGTGACTATTGTGAGTTAAGGAGCAAATTTTTCCCACCTTACCACCAATTAGACATAATGTTTTTTTTTCCTAACAGGAGAGAATCTAATGTACAGCCTGAATATTAGAGGAATATGTTTGTTTTCTCTATTTTGGCTGCACCTGTTGAATGTGGGTTTTTATGCTGAAATGTTAATTTACACAAACATGATAATTTATATTTGTTGTTCAGAGTAGTTTTGGTACTTGACATCATTGTATTCACAGCTTGGCATAACCCCATAAGTGCAGGATGAAATGGAATATTTTGCAACTGTGTTCTTAATTAATGCAAATTGTAATAGGTTGTTAAAATTAGATATCTCAAGGCTGGCTTGTGTGACTGGTTCCTCCTCTTTTGTGTGAGTTTACAGAAGTACTTGCCAACATTTCTTTACTTTTTTCTCCTTGCTGATGTTACAGCACAATAGATAGAAATCACACTGGAAACATTTTTGGCAAATACCATATAATTTCAAGCATAACACCTATACATACAATTGTATACATGCAGTTAGTATTGCCTCATTCTGTGTTAAAACTTAGAGTTATTAACATTTAGAATGTACCTGTAAATTAGGCGATTTTATGTCTACTTGTAATAAACTCACATGTAACTCTTTGTAATCATTTAGTCAAGTTTGTATGTAAATACAGCAGTAACATAATTTATCTGGTGAGTGTGTAGTCCCCTACTGTTTGCCAGAGATTTAGACATACATGCATTTATATTTGAATAATTCACATGGTGAGGTACTTTTCTTATTTTATTGTGTGATATGGATGAATACAGTTCTGGAGGGTAATACAGAAATGCATGTCTTCCTGTCATAATAAATAGCTGCACAGATGATTAGGGTTTTTTTTAATAAAAACTTCTGAAGAGGAATAATTAAAAATAATATTAGCAGTATAATACTTCTGAAGTATTGTGGCCTTTGTGTGAATAGTTCATATGGTGAAGAAATGTTGCCTCACTGGTCTTGAGTAAATGGACGAGGATGTGCCCTGGAAAGGGTCATTTTCATTATTAATCTACTTTACCTTTTGCTCCGTAATGATGCACATTTTGATGATGATTTCAAAATCCTCCATCTACTGACCAAATCTTGAATGTGGGAGTTTATTACTGATTCCAGATACCAGCAAACAAAACAACTACAGGCATTGCTTATTATATTTGTATATAGTAACACATTTTTGCAGTAAACTACTCCAAGCATAAATACCACAGCATGCTTCATGGAAGATTATAGCCAATATACAAGTGTGAACGTTCATCTAACATCTGTAGATATTGATGGCAGGGGAAAACATGGGAGTGAAGGGACTAATTTGATGGGAATGACTAAGCATAGTCATGGTTGGTTCTGAGAGAGAATTTGATTTTATGAGTGAAATCCTGGCTCCACTGAAGTCAATGGCAAACCTTTCATTAACATCAATGGGTCCAGGAATACACCCTAAGATTGTGAGAGTTAGATACTCTCGTTTATGGAGAATGTGTGAGTCTTCTAATTAGACAGGATGTACTTTAGGCATAGAAAGATTAGGAAGCTAGTCTATGGGTTGAGGGAATCACAGAAAATCTTCTACAAATCAGTGTAGAGAGAACATGTTGGGGGTGACAGAAAAACAAAAAAAGGTCTTATATTTGAGAACTATAGGGATGTGAGACTTGAAAATAGAACTAAGTAAGGTGGGAAACCTGAAAGTTAGTGATATATAAAGACAGTCTCTCAAAGTGTTTTGCAGGTTTTCATGGACCTGTCAGGAAGGGCTATTGCTCCCCAAACCTGATATATTTACTTGGGTTGGAAACAAGACACCAACACCTCCAGCCCCAAACACAGGGCAGAAGGAGCTGGAGATTGGTTTCAATTCTGATGCAATTGCTCAGGAACTGCTCAGGACATGCAGACCACTTTAGTCTCTATTAGTGTTAGGGTGACCCAAGTGTTTTCATGAAGGCTCAGGTTCTGCAGTAATCTCAACTAGAGGTGAGAGATAAACTGTTTGTTTTTACTTCACTGGCAGTTCTGAATAAGAAGTTTGTTCAACCCAAACCACATCTGAAAATTCTGAAAGATTTCAGGTAATTAAAGAAGTCCAGACATTTCATTTCAGGTTGAAATGCTTTGTTTCATTTCCAAGAACTGTAACATAAAAGCAAAGAAAATGACACACTACATTCACAAAACAGCCAGAGGAGATTGTGGTAGTTCTCTTATAACTTTTAGCATGGTAGTCAGGGCTTTCACTAGGCACATGGGAGACTCAAATACAATTCCCATCTCAACATCAGGTAGAGAAGGGATTTGCACTTGGGTTTCCTATGTTTCAGAAGAGTGCTATAGTAAAGATCTACGGGCTATTCTGGTGTGCGGGTCTCAATCTCTTTTGAAGTTGTTCCTCTTTGTATAAAATTCTGCTGTGCACAGTGAATACTTTATTAGTGATGGAAGAGCCTCATGTAAAGTTCAGAGGTTTAAATATAAAGATCCAAAAGTTCAGATACTTATTCAAATATTTCCAAACTTTAAGAAGCCCCTTCACTAACATACTGACTCCCTTCCTGTTATCCTTTCAATATATCATCTCTTCTGGGTTCAAACAGATTCTAAATTCAAATTGAGGGAAATGGTCTTTGCAAGGTGGATTTTTAGGTAAACTAGGAATGATAAAGAATGTTTATAGAGTGATATCTTAAAAAAATAGTAATATAATTACTACTTTGTAATTACACATTAACTGAGGAGGAGAAAAAAACAAACCTCTAACATATTGTTTGCCTCCTTGTGGGACTAACCACAGTGTTCAATGCATCTTCAGCCTATATATTCATAAATAGATGATTGCTATGTAATTAACAATGATTACAAAAGACCTGAAGAAGTTCTTGCCGGTCCATAATGGAGCGGCCCTCATACCCAGCAACATAAGACTTCACATAGTATTTAATTAGTTCTAAACAATTAGTGACTCAAATTCAAGGTCCTAGTCTTAATCTTTGAATTCATGGACAGCTTTCTCAGAGAACACCTTTCCCTGTGAGTGTTCCCTGTGAGTGTTACTATGCCAACAGCTGTGTTGACAAGAAGATTGTAACCTGCAAGAGCAAGTGACTGAATTTTCTCTATAGCTGAGCATTCTCTACAGAAGAAATCATCAGGTAAATGTGAAACCCATCTCTCTGCCATAGTCTTCACTGAGGGTATGTCTATACTACCCACCAAATTAGCAGGCCGCGATCGATCCAGTGGGGATCAATTTATTGTGTCTAGCCTAGAAGCAATAAATCGACCCCTGAGTGCTCTCCCATCAACTCCGGTACTTCACTGGAGTGAGAGGCACAGGTGGAGTCAATGGGGAAGCATCAGCAGTCAACTCACCGCCGTGAAGACACCATGGTGAGTAGATCTAAGTACATCGATTTTGGCTACGTTATTCATGTAGCTGAAGTTGCATAACTTAGATCGATCCCCCGCCCTCAGTATAGACCATTCCTGAATGATCACTGAGAGATAACTGAGTTTTCTATATCCTACCAAATCTCTTCATTTACATCAGTCGGCTGTGGATACTACTCATTCTATGAATGTCCCCTTTTCCAAAGTTTAAATCCACTTTTAATGTTAAGCTTTAATTCTCACTCCAATTATGTGATCATTGCAGAACAGATTCTTCTCTACCATTTGGTATATAATCATACCTTTGTACTACCTAATGATACTATCTATACTATACTATACTATCTATACTATACTATGTTCAGATATTAGAGCAGGTTTTAAATATTTAATTGATTTTTTTCCACAGAAAATATTTTTCCAACAAAAGGGAAATTTTCGGGTTTTCATCAAGGACCTTAATACTAACTAATTCTTTTCTGAAATGAACATTTGTTTTGATTTTGTTTGGGTCTGGTGAGGCATAAATTTGATGTTTTCATAGCAACCTGAAAAAAAATTAAGGAAATTTTGCTGCAAAAATGAACCTTGTTTTTTGTTTAGATTTTTTGTGTGAGGAAAAAAATACTCAATCACCTCTACTGGATATTTATACAGTACCAAGCTTATTACTTCTATTCTAGGTGCAGACCCTCAAAGGTATTTTGGGATCGCATTAGGTACCTAAATACTTTTGAGGATCTGGGCTTGACTGTCTTAAAAAAGTGCCTCTTATTTCAAAGCGTGCTGGAACAGGTCCTTTAAAAGTCCAAAGGGAAATGACTCTAGCTCTGAGTTAGAGTGAGCACAGACATAAATAAAGTACACTAAATAGGATAAGTGAGGGGAGGGAAAGGGAAGAAGATAAAATATACACTTAAAAATAATTTAAAAATTGACAGAGAAAGCTAAAGCAGTAAATTATCACAGGAAATAAATATACATTGTATGAAATTCTGCTCCACAGAAAAGAAGGCCATGGCACAGAGGGACATAAGTGGGTAATTAGTGAGGAAAGGAATTGATATCACTGAGAGTCAGATTGAAATGTTTGCCTCGGAATTCATGAAAGGGTCTGAAATCAAACAACACAGAGAGAGTTAGTTGTCAGAGGGAAAGGAAAATGGAAATTCTTTTTTAAAGTATTGCCTTATATCAGGTAGAAAATTAGTGATATTCAAAGAATTATGACACCAGGACCAGATCAATTACAACCCGACATTGTGGAAAAGTAGTAAAGGAAACAGGAAAGTATGTAGTTGAAAGTTTTGATAGTTCATTATAGATAGAGAAGTACTAGAGGACCAGAAGACAGCTAATTTATTTTCTATATTTAAGTAATGATCAAAGTAATATCTATGAAACTACAGACCAGGGAGTCTCACTCCAGCTGTGGGAAGACAATGAAGACAGTGATATTAGACAACTTTTAGGTATAGATAATATTGCAAAGAAGACGCAGCCTGAATACATGAAAAGAGAATCATGCTGCACCAAATGACGTGAGCTCTTTGAGTACTTTACTGAACTAATACGAAAAGGTGCAGGGGGGAACATAATTGTCCTGGTTTTCAGAAGAGATTTTTATACTGTACTACCACAAAGATATAGCTATAAAGTCTGCACTGGTAGTTTATGGGTTGAGAGATTTTTAGATAAGTGGAGAATCAGAGGGCAGCACTAGCTAGAGTCAGAGAGCTTAAGATGATGATAGCTATATCTATTTCTAAGATTTGTAACATTAAATTTTTATGGGCTCTGCGGTCTTTTCAGGGCTTTGAGATATTTTCATAATTATCTATGTACTTGTTTTACTTACGGATATTACATTATAAACTTCTCAGGACAATTTGCTTGCTAGCTGTTCATATTTATTAGCTTGTGAACACATTGCTGGAAACGATTTTGCAGAGAAAGAACATATGTGAGTTTTCACCCATACTTTCTTTTTTTTAGTTCTGAAAGTGAATTGCTTTTCCCTATAACATTCCTCCCTAATGCAGAATCTAAAATGAAGGGGAGGTGGGACAGTGCAGACTTTCAATTTTAGCTTTCAGACTGTGAGGAACAGACTAAGGTGCTTCTCTGACAAAAGTGAGCTTTAATACTTCTTCAAGGGGAAGGTTCCCTTCATGATGCATAAGAGCTTAATACAGGACTATCCTATGGGGAAAATAGTTTCCAAACGGAAGAGTAGAATGCTTTATGAGCCCCAATTCTTGGCAAGGATAAAAATTACGGCAGAATATGAAGGGGGGGAAATGGTACAAATATATATGTAAAATAAATAAGCCTTTCCCAAGTAGAAAGTCCAGAAAGCTCAAGGACTGTGGTATATTTTATCAGAATACATGAAAATAGCAATATAAAAATAATACTATTGCTGTTTTGTTTTGTTTTAAATGCATTGAGTTGTATCATTCTTATTAAAGTATCATTGGCCATCTTACATGTTCCAGCATTTTGATGTGTGTGGAAAAATTAGGTAGAACAAGCTATAATTAGCAAAGTATTTCAGAAGCATTTGGATATTCAGTAAAATTTAGCACACACACTACTCTCCCTTCCCCTCCTTCTGGTAGGTTTGATATCAGGAAGATGGGGCATGTAGGAGCACTTCATGTGGATGTGTCTGAGTATATTATTATATAGTATCATCTTTTCTGTGGATACTCCTACACAACCCTCCCATGGAATCCTGGAAGCTAGCCAGAATCCCTGGTGGTTCAGCTTTGATGTCATTGCACTTTCATTGAGCCAGGGATTCATCACAGGGCCAGCCAAGGATCCTTGGAGATCCATCGGATTTCACACAGGGGGAGAGGCACTCCACCTCTCCAACAGGGCAATCTCTGTGAAGAGGTCTGTGCCAAGATTTCCTTCCTCTGTTTATTTCTGCAGGAAGGAATAATCTGGGCTCCAATTTTTAAATATATGTAATCTCCTTCATGTCTTAAATATCAAAGAAACCACTTTTAAAAATGTTTATAGATTCATACAGGCCTTGTCTTCACGGTGCAGTTCACCTAAGTGATCAGCACTTGGGTATGACCACTTAAGTTGGCCTAACTGAGATGAGAACAACCACACTGTTAAATCATACTAGAGTTACTACATCTTCACTAGTGCTGTACTCACTCATGTGAGACATGAAGGCTTCTGGGAATATATGCCATGGCTCTTAGTGCAGGGCTAACCGGAGTCACTCTTAGTTTTTTCTCAGTATGTTGTGGGAGAACTTGTCCCTCCTCTTAGCCCACCAACTCAAGAAAGAAAATCAATTCTGGCTTGACATGCTTCAGATTTCTGTCCATGTCCTTCATTCCAACTGGCGACATGTCATGAATCCATCTCAGAATGATCTGTACTAAATATTGGCATTAATGAAACTCTTTTTCAGGAAGTTAAGGTCACACAGGGCATGAGACACAATGGAGGGCATTTTGGCAGTGATTTGTCACTATAAGAATGCGGCATTATGCTTTGGTAAGGAAATCATGAGCTGCATGCAGAGGTAGAGGAGTGGAGAGGGCTTGGAATTTTTAATAACTGGCAAATCTTCCTATGCTGACCAGAACTCTGCAGTAGAACTAGCACAGAGGCATGGGATTATGTCATCATGCAGACCTGTGATGATCATCAGTGGGGCCAGCACTCTTCATGGAGAAATCCACCTTTCTGGAACTGTGTGAAAAACTTGCCCCGACCCCTCAGACTTGGGAAAAGCCAATCAGAATGGCCAAACCTGTCCAAAAGCAGGTTACCATTGCCACCTGGAAGCTGGTCAGCCCAAACTGCTACCAGTCAGAGATTAACAAGTTTGGCATTGGCAAGTCAGCTGTTGGTTCTGTGCTGACAGAAATTTTCAAGGCAATTGTAACTTTGATTTACCTGTATGTGGTGAAGGTTGATAATGAAATAACAACAAGGAGTCTGGTGGCACCTTAAAGACTAAAGATTTATTTGGACATAAGCTTCCATGAGTAAAAAACCCCACTTCTTCAGATGCATGGAGTGAAAATTACATATACAGGCATAAATATACTCATACATGAAGAGAAGGGAGTTACCTTACAAGTGGAGAACTAGTGCTGACAAGGCCAATTCAGTCAGGGTGGGTGTGGTCCACTCCCAATAATTGATGAGGAGGTGTCCATACCAAGAGAGGGAAAATTGCTTTTGTAGTGAGCCAGCCACTCCCAGTACCTGTTCAAGCCCAAATTTATGGTATTACATTTGCAAATGAATTGTAGCTCTTCAGTTTCTCTTTGAAATCTGTTTTTGAAGTTTTTTTGTTGAAGGATAACTACTTTTAAATCTGTTATTGAGTGTCCAGGGAGAGCAAAATGTTCTCCTACTGGCTTTTATATGTTGCCATTCCTGATGTCTGATTTGTGTCCATTATTCTTTTAAGCAGAAACTGTCCGGTCTGGCTAATGTACATAGCAGAGGGGCATTGTTGGCACGTGATGGCATATATCACATTAGTAGATGTGCAGGTGAATGAGCTAATGTGGTTGGCTCCTCTGATGGTATCATTCTTGTGACTTTTCTGTGAACCCTTTCCAATTCATCAACATCCTTCTTGAATTGTAGGCACCAGAACCAGAATCAGTATTCCAGAAGTGCTAACACCAGTACAAAACATATAGGTAAAATACCATCTCTTCTTCTTGGGATTCCCTTGTTATGCCTCCCAGGATTGCATTAGTTCTTTTGGCCACAGCATCACATTGGGAACTCATTTTCAGCTGATTATCCACAACTACTACCAAATCCTTTTTGGAGTCCCTCATTCTTAAATATGGCCTACATTCTTTATTAATATATATATATATTTTTTTTACATGTAACCATGTTGTTTCCTTGCACCCAGTGTACCAAACAACCCAGATCACCATGCATCAGTGACCTTTCTTCTTCATTACTTAGACCTTCCCAATGTTTGGATCATCTACAAACTTTATCAGTGATGATCTTAAGTTTTCCAGATCATTGATAAGAATGTTACATACCTAGGGCCAAGATCCAGTTCCTGCAGGACCCCACTAGAAAAACACCCATTGAATAACACTTCCCCATTTACAATTACATTGAAACCTATCAGTTAGCCTGTTTTTAATTAATTTAATGTGTTCCACGTTAATGTGATATTGTTCCAGTTTTTTAATCATAATGTCATGCAGTAATAAATCTGGGTTCAGGAGATCAAAGGAAATGAATGGTTTATTCCCCCTATCTTTGGTTTGGAGGGGAAAAAACAAGAGAAGGGGGAATGAGATAATGTCAGTACAACATTAAAGCACTGAATCAATTTTTGTTAATTGGAAAGAGTAAATGTACATTTTTTTGCCACAGAGGCAAGGAAGACATACTATTTTTACATCATTTATATATTATTAGCCTGCATCTTTTAAAGCTATTTTATCTCTGTTTACTAAAAAACAAAATGCTGAAATAAGGAAACATAGACTGATAGCAAAGAAGCATATCTATATACTATAGGCAGTACAAGGAAACTGTTAGGAGACCTCAAAAAAATGTCTTTACATGCTTTATAACTTTATATTCTCACCCAGTGTAGAACCATCAGTTCACACACTGCAGGTAACAAATAGAAATTTTGAGGACTATTGAACATTTTGTGTTTTCACAGTGGCTCAATACAAGAAGTAATTTAGCACATGTGTTTCTATAATTGAGATGCATTGGGGAAAATTCAGTGTTCAATGGCCCCTAAAATTCAAATTTCCTCCTGTGTGGTTAGTACATTGGGCTGCAACACAACACATGTAGGGATAGTGGCTAGCTAAAGATTGCAAAAAGGTTTTATATCTTTGCTTCTTTCTTTAGGTTCCCTGCTTCGTTTCTGCAAGGATTAATGGAATCAAACATCTTAAAGTGGAAAAAACCAAAAGAAGTTTCATATCCTCCTTCAACATCACAGTCTCAGCATGTACTTCCTCATCTTCTCCCAGAACTAATGGGGAAACTTATATTCATGATACTCTTTTTCTCCTAGAAGCAACAATGCAAGAACTATTGATTTTCTAGTCCAACAGTAACTTTCATAGGGAGAGAGGGGAAACCGAAGAACAATGAAAAATTACAAAGGGGGGGGCGGGTTGCAGGGAAGAAACAACATTTACATCTCTGCATATCACTTCTGTGGAGTGCATGAAGATCCCCTTTTTGGCTCCTTGCTCAGGCACCAGGAGCACTTGGACCAGTGAGTATATGAGGGCATAAAATGTTTACATCCTCAGGGTTTGGCCCTTAAGTATTTTGTTCAGTCTTTCCTCTCTTCCCCACTGGGAGCCCACATTAAGATTATAAAGTATAAAAATGTGTCAATATAATTTAATCTTTGATACAATTACATGCAGAAAGATAATTTAGTAATCGAGATAAATAGTAGTTATTTGGGATTATTTGCTCTTAGAAAATGTACTGACATGTTAACCAAAATATATAATATACATATTATGGAAATACCAAGAATACATTTCATTCTGCATTCTATGCTAGCATCTTATTTCTGGCATAGAACAATTAGTATCTTTGATGTATTCTATCTGTACCCTGTCATTTTATTTCTTACTATAGATCAGACTAGAAAATCAACGTAAAGGATGGTTCAGCCCATGCAACCTCCTGGTACATGAGGTAATTTGATGAGGTGTTTCAAACCACCCTTCAGTGCAGGGCTGTTCCTTGAAAGGGTGAGCTAATCCTTGGGAAGTTTTTCCTCTTGATTTTAGTGGGGGCAGGCCTGGACCGTAGAGCTTTATTTTGCCAGGCACTCAGCATCTTGCAGTACCAGGCCCTTATCAAATGAAAAGAACTGTCTCTCAGATTGTATCAGATTAATTGTATGTTTTTTCCAACAATGCCTCAATCCATTTATCTGATTTTTCTTATTACAATGGTTATCACTATGGATTGTGATTACTCCTCCCTCTGGTCACAAACGACAATTACTAGCTCTCTCCCATAGCTCTTCAGCACCTCAGCTATTATTTAAACAGTTTTGGATATTTTCTACATTTTCAAATGTATTGATTAAAATTACAACACTGAATACAAAGTGTACAGTGCTCACTTTATATTTATTTTTATTACAAATATTTGCACTGTAAAAAACAAAAGGAATAGTATTTTTCAATTCATCTAATACATGGACTATAGTGCAATCTCTTTATCATGAAAGTTGAACTTACAAATGTAGAATTCTGTACAAAAAATAACTTCCTTCAAAAATAAAACAATTTAAAATTTTAGGGCCTACAAGTCCATTTAGTCCTACTTCTTGTTCAGCCAATCATTTAGACAAACCAGTTTGTTTACATTTTCAAGAGATAATGCTGTTTTCTTACTGTTTACAATATCACCTGTAAGTGAGAACAGGCGTTTGCATGGCATTGTTGTAGCCAGCATCACAAGATATTTATTTGCCAGATGCACTAAAGATTCATATGTCCCTTCATGCTTCAGCCATCATTCCAGGGGACATGCATCCATGCTGATAATAGATTCTGCTTGATAATCATCCAAAGCAGTGTGATCTGATGCATGTTCATTTTCAACATCTGAGTCAGATGCCACAGCAGAAGGTTGATTTTCTTTTTTGGTGGTTCGGGTTCTGTAGTTTCTGCACTGGAATGTAGTTCTTTTAAGATTTCTGAAAACATGCTCTACACCAATGGGCACCAGGTTTGTACAATTTTTGGTGGTGCCCAAGCAGAGCCATCCCATCCAGGGCTGGTGCAATCATTTAGGTGACCTAGGCGGTAGCCTAGGTTGCTAGGATTTGGGGGGCAGCATTTTCTTTGGCAGTGAGGGCAGCGGCCGGATCTTCAGCCGCCCCGGTTGCCGCTGGCATTTAGGCGGAGGGATCTGGGGCAAAGGGGAGCGGGGAGGGCCGTCTGCAGCAAGTAAGGGAGGGGGCAGCACGCAGGGGAACTCCCTGCCCCAGTTCACACCTGCCCCGCCTCCTCCCCGAGCACTCCTTGGCTGTTTCACTTCTCCCGCCTCCCAGGCTTGCAGTGCCTAAGCTGATTGGCTCTGAAAGCCTGGGAGGCGGGAGAAGTGAAGCAGCCACTGCGTGCTTGGGGAGGAGGCAGGGCAGGGGTGAGCTGCTTCACTTATCTTGTCTCCCAGGCTTGTGGCGCCAATCAGCTTAGGCGCCGCAAGCCTGAGAGGTGGAAAAAGTGAAGCAGCAATGGCTTTCTTGGGGTGCTCAAGTGCAGAGCAGGGGGTGAGCTGGGGAGGGGGGTGCCTCAGGGCAGAGGGTGGGGGATGGGGACCTGCTGCAGGGGAGGGCGCCTCAGGTTGGAGGGAGGGAGCTACCGAGTGGGGGGCACCTCAGGGAGGGGGCTTGGGGACGGGGGATGGCGCAAGGTGGAAGTTTTACCAAGGGCGCAAAACATCCTTGCACTGGCCCTGATCTCGTCCATAGAAAGGAGTGGTGCAACCACCCCGGGCCCCATGCTTTGGGGGGCCCTGCACTTCAGGGGTATGCGGTGTCCAGGGCAGCCTGAGGGGAGTTTTGAGGGACCTGGTGCTGGCAGCAACAAGCAACCCAGTCCCACCCATCCCATCCCACTCTGCCTATTCCCACCCCGCCCCCACTCCACCCCTTTCCCCAAGCCCCCACCCAGAGCAACACTGGGAGGTGGGGAGGTGGAACAGGCTGGGTCCAGGTCACTTGCTGCTGCCAGCACCAGGCCCCCTGCTAGCCCCGCAGGCTGCCCTGGATCCTGCATCCTCCTGAAGTGCGGGACAAGGTTAAGCACCACCATGTTGCGCGACGGACACTTGACAAAATTAGCAGACTTAGTGAAAGACATTCAGGGGGGAGGATATGATTTCATTCAACCTGTAAAATAGCACCCAATTTTCCACACTGAAACCCCACCCCCAGTAAACTAGCTAATAAATAATAATAATAAATTCAACTCATATAATTAATGAAAAAATGTATATACTGTATATGAGATTATTACATGAGAAATTAAAATGAGCTTGCTTTGGGATTTTACAAGGCACTTATATAATTTAAACACATTTGGTACCTTGAGTAATGATAACACTTCTTGCAAATCACATAAATAGGGGACCCAGGGTCCCCTTCCCTCATCCCATTGCAAAGGCACAGGGATTCTTGCTGGCTGCCCTAGGGTTGCAGAAAACCCTATGGGCAAAACATATGAAAAGAAGGGGATCCATTTATACAGAGGGTTGAAGGGGGACTCCCATAGTGAATTAATTAACAATAAATACATCAAAATTAAATATGTTACAGAAATAAGAACCTGTAATGACAGACTTTACTTCATGAGAAGCTCCAGAGAAAGAAGACCCAGAGGGAGTAATGGTAGGGTGAATCCTAGGAAGTCCAAAGGGGCTGGTAGAGGGAGCAAACAGAAAACATGGATAGAGGCAGAGTCACTGCAGAGTTTACCCAGTCTTCTGCATCTCCCCTGTGGGTGGAAATATTGATCACTATCACCATAGGAGGAACAATATAATGGAATGCCCAGAAGAATGAATGATTTGAGGACAATTTCCTGAAGGAACCCTAACACTTGCAGAGCTTTTCTAGCTCCGACATTTACATTTGGCCCACAGAAATAAAAATCTCCACATCTTCCATGTGTTTTTGGACCAATAGGAAAAAACAGGTACAATTCAAGTGACTTTTAAAATTGCCTATGAAACTGAGTTAACAAAATAAATGAGGATGAACAACCAGAAAATACTCTTCTCATGGGAAAAAAAATTTAAATGGACTTCTTTGCAAAGAAATTGTAAGTTTTCTTACAGGAAAAGCCACAAACTGTCTGGAAAGGAAGAATAGCTTGAATTACTTGTGTTGGGGAAAAGACCACCACCCATTCGATTTTGTCAGACAGGTCGAGGCACCTTTATTGTCAAAACATACAGGGAGAGACAGAAATCCCATGCAAGGGATAAGCTGCTCTGCCCCTTACAAATTTTACCAAGCTTATAAAGGCTAAAACCGCAAAAAGGCATATTGATTACACAAGTTATTTGCTTATTTTTGGTAGTTAATATTTGCAGATCAGCAGGTTATTTACTGTAAATACAGCTTTGGGTATTTCCAGTTAAGGTCTTTTGCAATTATATTGGTTGTCTTATGACTTCTTGATTGCGAATACATATTGCACAAGCTATTAGAATATTGCATAGGTCACACATTTTGGCAGTGATTAAGTTGGTCACTTGACAACGCCACCTGGCAATTTTCTGTAAGCAAGCAGTCTTATTATGCTATATTTTGCTTAAAGCCAGACTGGCAGGAAAAAGACCCCTGGTCCCTCCCTGCCCAGTTCCTCTTTTGTCAGTGTACTATACCCTATTTCTTAATATTTTGTTTCCTCCCCACCCAGTGCGAGACATTGCTGATACACAAGTTAGGTCTGGATATATGGGCCTATAAGCCAGAAGCTTTTAATTGTTACAATATTATATGTTAAGATTACAGGAGCTTATATCATTACCAGGACTCTGCACCCGGGACTGATTTGCTTAATATTTTCAGTCAGGGTCCCGCTGCAGTATTCATGACAGTGACAGCAAATTCTTAAAAGCAGTGGCTAAACAAGGTTCTATAAGAACAGAAAGCTACAAGTGTTAAGTTACATCTTAGGACTATAGATGCCCGTATTGCTGTTGGGGACCTGCCACAAGAGTATTGTTTGTGCATTATTTTCGACCAGAACCCTAGGGCAGGGATCACACCAGTGACAGCAACCTTTAGAGGCAGTGGCTAAACAAGGCCCGATCTGGCCAGCACTAAAGCTACATATAAAGGGTGAGGGGTTATGATTCCTTACACTTGCCTCAGTGAAATTAATTACCAAGAGAATTGTTGTGCCTGTGATGCTAATGACCAGGACTTACTCACTTGTGGCTCCCCTCTCCATGCTGCGGTGGCACAGCAAAGCAGGTCTGTATCTGCAACCAGGCATGCTGCGTCTGACATTGGCAGCTGACATTGGCTGTGGTGGCCAATTGGCTAGAAGCCTCCTGGCCAATGGGCTGGGAGTGCAGGGGGAAGGCAAAGGGGGAGATTGGAGGACCTAAGGAGCAGGGAAGTCAGCGGGAAGGGGAAGTGGCTCTGGAGGCACAAAGGGGGGCTCTCTGGAGTGGGGTGATGGGGGCACAGTGGCTGAGGGAGGTTGGGAACAAAGGGTTATGAGCATCTCTGTGGGTCGGAGGGAGGGAGTGATGGAGGGAGCAAGCTGCAGACTGGGTCTGCTCTTCGGGGAGGGAGGGGTGTTGATATAGACCCCCCAGGAAGCCCCCTCTGTACTCTGTATTTAATGCCAGCCCCAGAGTGCCCATCACTGCTCTTTTGCCCCACTCTAGCTCCAGATGTCTGTCCCCACAACCCCCCGGCTGTGTCTGTGTGTCTCTGTCAGACAGTGACAGACTCCTGCCGCTCTCTCTCTGCCTGGGGCTGAAAGCCACTGCCTGCGGCTCCCTCCCCTATCCCTGCTGTGAAGACTCAGCCAGGCAGCTCTGGTTCTGCTCCACTCTCCCACCCCCGCAGCTCTCATTGGCTGAGGTTCCTGGCCAGTGGGCTGGAAGCCAGATCAGCACTGCAGGACGGGGGACAATGGCAACGTGCAGAGCTGCCCTGACTCCGCTGAGACTCTCCGCAGCATGCAGGGACGCAGAGAACAGGGAGAGTTGCTTGTGAGGAGGCGGGGGAGCTGCCCCCAAGGTGAGAGCGCCTCACGTTGCTGACCCATGGCGCAAAGGCCCCAAACATTGGTGGAGCCAGGCCCACTGTTATGAATTTTGATAGCGCATGGGAGCCACGGACCCACTTATATCTACACCTCTAACCTCTCAGATTTTGGGAGGCACTTAAGATTCTTAAACCTTGGGTCGAGTGCTGTAGATATCTTCAGAAATCTCACATTGGTACCATCTTTGCATTTTGTCAAATCTACAGAGAAAGTGTTCTTAAAATGAACAACATGTGCTAGACCATCATCCAAGACTGCTATAACATGAAATATATGGCAGAATGCAGGTAAAACAGAGTAGGAGACATAAAATTCTCTCCCAAGGAGTTCAGCCACAAATGTAATTAATGCATTATTTTTTAACGAGCATCATCAGTGTGGAAGCATGTCCTCCGGAAAGGTGGCCAAAGCATGAAGGGACATACAAATGTTTAGCATATTTCGCTATAAATTCCTTGCAATGTCGTCTACAAAAGTGCCATGCAAACACTTGTTCTCACTTTCAGGTGACATTATAAATAAATGGGCAGCATTATATCCCGTAAATGTAACCAAACTTGTTTATCTTAGCAACTGGCTGAACAAGAAGTAGGACTGAGTGGACTTGTAGGCTCTAAAGTTTTACCTTCTTTTGTTTTTGAGTGCAGTCATGTAACAAAAAAAATCTATATTTGTAAGTTTCACTTTCATCAGATATTGCACTACTGTACTTGTATGAAGTTAATTGAAAAATACTATTTCTTTCATTTCCCATTTTACAGTGCACATATTTATAATAAAATATTACACTATAAAGTGAGCAGACTCTACTTTGTATACTGTGTTGTAATTTAAATGAATATATTTGAAAATGTAGAAAAACATCCAAATATATTTAATAAATTTCAGTAGGTATTCTATTGTTTAAAAGGGTGATTGAAAGTGCAATTAATCACGATTAATTTTTTTAACCCAATTATTTTTTTTGATTTAATCATGTGAGTTAACTGGGATTAATCGGCAGCCCTAGTCTCCTAATAATTGAAGGAGAATCCAAGCTGACTTCCCATTAGGTGATGATAATCTAGAGACTTGAGCTACTGATGAAATGACAAGAAAATGACCAATATGGTAATTATTTACTTTTGCTTTCAGGCCAGATACAAAATCCAGGGTACCATATTATCAGTTCACAGTATATTGCAAAAAATACCAAAGAAAGCATCACAGTCTGTCAAAGATATTGATTGTTATATTTTACTGAATCCTGCATCAAGACTTGTACTCTTGAAAGCCTTGTTCTGTTTGTTAAGCTCTGCTCGTAAGCTACTGTTCCGTAAAATAATGTGACCTTAGAGCCACATTGAAAACTTTGGGCAAAATTTCCATTCAATGGGAATTCAGTGTGCAGAATGAGGCTTGACTGTAGCTCACAAACATGTCAGGAAGTAGTTAGCTGGACCTTCTGAGAAAAATATTTGGAAATGAGATAATTAGTATAGGATGTGCATAGAACTTTTTAAAGGAGATGACTGAATACAAGAATGAATATTTATCAAAATTATTTGTTGCATAACAGCAAAATATGACAACGAACCCAAGTAATATTATTCATACACATTTACCGAATAATACATAACACCTAGAGAACATAGAACAAGGGAAGAGTTGCCTGTGCAGGGTTGCTATTTCCCCCACCCATATATGAGAGTGGGTAGGCAGTGATAAGGGGTGGACAGGACTTTGATTGTCCCTTTAACATACTGCTAACGCAACTGACAGTCAAGAGAAGGAAGCAAACTTTGTCAAGTAAAAGGCCAGCGTAGATTACATATCACTTGAGCAAGAAGTCAAGGGACCCAATTGTGTTTCAGAGTCTGCAGGTCTGTTCCTGGAGCCATTCAATTTACTCTGGGTTGCGGTAACTCCATGCTCTAGGTCAGCGTGATCTGTCACCTAAATTACATTATATTGTTTGTATTCTCTGCTAAGAATAGCTTAAACAGGACTTTACTGAATGACTATTGGTAGTTGCTTCTGATCTTCAGCGCTTGTGACCAAACTAGATGGTGGAAGTGAGTGTTAAGAAATGGAAATTATCCTGGAGGTGGAAGAAAGATCTTAATGACTCAAATCAAGAGGATCAAATAATTTCCATTCTGGAATAATGAAAGAACTGGTACCTGAGATTGCTAGTCTGGTAGAAGGATTTGTAATAAATCTATCTATTCCGGGCTAGTACCATATGACGGGAAAATAGCTAATTTTGTATCTGTCCTTAAGAAAGGGGATGGAGGAGTGATCTGAGCAATTACAGACCTGTTAGTTTGACCTCAGAATATGCAAGCCTTTAGAAAAAATTGTGAAGGAAAGAATAATTAAATAACAGAAAGAGAGTCAAGAAAATAAGTCATTTAATGTTCCCATATGAAGGTGTATGAATACAGAATAAAAGAACTGAGAGTTTTGTAGCTTGTTTGCATGTATATTGTTTCTTAATTCATATACATTCAATGAAGAGTATACAAAACACCTTTTAGCCTATGGGTTTTTGCACTTTGGTTGTTCACTATTTCTGTTGTATAATTTGTTATCTAAGTCACATACTGTGATTCCTGTTCTGTGGATGGGTCACTGAAACAATGTTAGAAGAGAACAGCAAATAGTGAATTCCCTTTTTTTTTTTTTTTTTGCATGGACACATGAGCATTCACTCTCAAAACAGCTATTTATGTTGAGACAATTACTGGAATACTGTATCTAGTTCTATTGTTCATACTTGAAAAAGGGATGATGATTAACTGGAAAAGGTTCAGAAAAGAGCTAAAAGAATGACTCAAGATCTGTATAACCTGCCTGGTAGTAGAGACTGGGGGGAGGGATAGCTCAGTGGTTTGAGCACTGGCCTGCTAAACCTAGGGTTGAGAGTTTCCTCCTTGAGGGGGCCACTTAGGGAGCTGGGGCAAAAATCAGTACCTGGTCTGTCAAGGTTTCTTTCCCCACTTTGAACTTTAGAGTACAAATGTGGGGACCTGCATGAACACTTCTAAGCTTAATTAGTAGCTTAGATCTGGTAATGCTGCCACCAGCCAGAAATTCAGTGTCTGACGCACTCCCTGTCCCCTGCCCCAGACTTTCCCCTCCCTCACCAATCCCTGGTGAGTTCAGACCCAATCCCCTTGGATCTTAAAACAAGGAAAAATCAATCAGGTTCTTAAAAAGAAAGCTTTTAATTAAAGAAAGAAAGGGTAAAAATTATTTCTGTAAAATCAGGATGGAGAATGCTTTACAGGGTACTCAGATTCATATAGCCCAGAGGAAACCCCCTCTAGCCTTAGGCTCAAAGTTACAGCAAACAGAGGTAAAATCCTTCCAGCAAAAAGAAACATTCACAAGTCGAGAAAACAAACACAAGACTAATCAGCCTTTCCTGGTTATTACTACAATTTTGACACATGAAAGACTGATTCAGAAAGATTTGGAGAGCCTGGATGTATGTCTGGTCCCTCTTAGTCCCAAGAGTGAACAACACACAAAACAAAGAGCACAAACAAAGACTTCCCTTCACCAAGACTTGAAAGTATCTTGTCCCCCTATTGGTCCTCTGGTCACATGTCAGCCAGGTTTATTGAGCTTCTTAACCCTTTACAGGTAAAAGAGACATTAACTCTTGACTATCTGTTTATGACATGGTCCTGCTAGTGAAGGCAGGGGGCTGGACTCAATGACCTTTCAAGGTCCCTTCAAGGTCTAGGAGATAGGTATATCTCCTATTATTATAAGGTTAAAGAAATTCAGTATATTGCTATTCATAGATTGTAAAGCCAAAAGTGATAATTGTGATCATATATAGTGATTCTGCCCTAGTCATGGGGAGAAGATATCTGAGAGTAGAGGGCTATGTAATCTAGTAGACAAAGAAATAAAAAGGTCAAATGGCTAGAAGATGAAACTAAACAAATTCAGAATGAAAATAAGCACAACTATTTTACCATGAGTTTAGCTAACTGTTGGAATATCTTACCTAGGGATGTGATGAATGCTCCATCATTTGAAGTCTTTCAATTATGTTTTTCTAAAATATATTTTGTAGCTCAACATGAATGTGTGGTCTTAATGAAGGTACATGGCAAAATTCTATGGCCTTTGTATGCAGGATGCCAGACTAGATGATCCTAGTAGTCTCTTCTGATCTTAAAATTTATTAATCTATTTATGAAATAATAATGCAACAGGAACTCATTTCCCCAAATGTTTGCAAGTAATTATGAACAAGAGGTTCAAATATGACTGAAGTGAACAGCTGTCCGAAAGTTAAATGAATGTTTTTGAACTTTCTGTTTTGTTTTGTTTTGTTTTTTGCATTTACCTACATCAAATTATGACCTTTTCTTTAGAGTTGGACAAAAAAATACTATAAATATGGTTTCTATGTGCAGAAGGAAGGAAGTTTAACTATAATTTTCAAAAAAATCCTCTGGAGCTAAATGGAAAAAAAGATGAACAGAAACACAACTCAGAGAGGGAAAATGTCACTCTTGATGCAACTGCATATTACTGGCTCTCAAACAAAAAGAACGCCCTCTCTGTAGAACCATTTTACTGAGTTAAGTCAATTTTGCTGAGCTTTTTGCAAACATTGCAACCAAGTACAATTTTGTCATTATCTTTATGTACATGCTCCAGGATGGTAACTGAGGGTCACAGTGTTCTTTTAGCTTACTTTAGTTTCTTCCCTCTTGCTTTCATTCCCCGGAGTTCACTTTGTCCTACTTTTCTTATTAATTATTTGAATGTACTTGCCTAATCTTCACTTCCTAATGTAATTGGAGAAATTGTTTATTCCTGTTCATTCTCTCTACAGTACATGTCTGAATCATGTTAATCTCACCTTTCTTATTCTGATGGCCTATTATATTATCTTCCTGAATCTTTTCTTTGAAGCCCTATCATTTCACCTCAATTATGGTACTGAGTAATATTCTCTCAAAACTGACTGGTCTCCTGCTTCTATTTTTTGTTACTGCTGATATATTATCAAATGGGGATCACAGTCATTTCATGTTGACACATTTATAACAGTATTAAGAAAGCCTTTCTCCAGTCGTCTGGTACAGTATGATCTTCTGTCACAGTGGTCTTGCCAGCAATCTTGCTGTTGTCATCCATCCTCCTTCTTGGACTTGTGTGAATAAATTGGTATTTCCACTACTGTTGTCTTGAAAAAAAAACCTTTAAATTATCTCTTTAGGATGTGACATGTAGAATGTATATTTTAGGTGTTGGGATATGTGAAAAAATGCCTGTTTGTTTGTCAAGGAAAGAGAACAGCCAGGTGGACAACTGGGTCAATAGTCGAATCAGGTAAACAACTGAGTTAACAAATTTATCTTAGAGTTAGGCAGAAACAATTACTGTTTAAACAATATATAATACAATTATATATTGTAATAATATATTTAAGGCAAGCACCTGAATGTGTGCACTTGCATGTAATCCTATGGAATGCTCACTGAAGTTGCGAAAAAATGACATACTTCCTCAGCTCAGTCTGTCTGTGAACCTGAACATTTTGAGCAGTGGGGTAAAGAACTGGTCAACAATCTCTTTAGTCTTCATGCCTTTATTTCAATACTTGTAACTGTAGGCTGAATTCTGGATGGCATATCACTTGAAATGAAGGGCATTTGTAAAGGCGGGTGCTTAAAATGTAGACATAATTTATTAATAGTTATTTAACGTTAAAAGTTAAAAGTGTATTGATGTTATGTCTTTGTTACTATAGAAGACACAGATATCAAGACAGTCCCTGTTATGCAGAGCTTAAAGTCTCTGAGTTGTCTGTGTAACATTAATTTTGCCTCTTAATTAATTTGGAAACTGAGGCAAGGAATGCCTGTATTGCCACACTCAGCCAACAGCAGGTGTTAGAGGATAGTTATGACCTGTGACAGACCCTTGCTTTATTCATTGCAGAATCTGGAAGGTGTGTAGCAAATTAGGCATAGGATTGCAGGAAGAGAAAGATAGTCTCAATGTTAAGATAGCTGAACTCTACCTTGAAGAGTTGGAGTCTGTCTAGATCTGAGGAGATAAAAGGGAGAATTCTGATATTTTGAAATTTGGTTTGCACTGATTTGGACTGCACACCAAAAAAATCAAAATTCCCCACAAAATAGGACTATCTCTGCATGACTTTAGATAGACACAATTAGTCCCAAGGAAAGCTGTGGATCTCTGTTCAGCATGCCACTTTTTAATGTAAGTAAGGTGGCACAGTTTGTTCCTAAATTATTGTAATTAATTGAGGGCTTTAATATACTGTCTTATCCAAATTCTGCTTAGTTTGCTAAGATAGATTTCTTATTTGTTTAATACTAGCATATTGTTGGTTTCATTTCCTCGATTATATGATAAGATTCAGTAATAGTTTATCAGCAGTAACTCAGACATTTGTAAGTTGTACCTAAATTGATATTAAAAAATTTTTGCCAAATTCTCCTGCAATTTATATTCTTCTTCAAGCGTTTGTTCATATTGATTACAATCAGGTATGTGTGCGCTGCATGCACAGTTGTCAGGGATTTTTTTCCCTAATGGCTCCCATCAGGTCAGCTGTGGAGCCACCTGGAGTGATTCCTTCATAGCGCTCAATATATGACCCTGATGACCCGATCCTCCTTCAATTCCTTCTTACCGCCCATGAAGGTTGTTGGAACTGTGACCGTTTGCTCTGCAAGTGTCTTCCTTAGTATTCTTTCCCTAGTTAATGTAGTTATTGTTAGACATATTTCTTTAGTGTACATAGTAGATAAATAGTTGTATATGTAAATAGTAAGGTTTGGGAGTGGGGCTTCTCCCCAATCCCTTAACCTCCTTGGACTTTGGGACATGCCATGAGCCCAAGGCTTTAAACCCTGTGGAACCTGCAGCAAGCCTAGGGTTAGGGCAAAACTGGGAGGCAAGACCAAATCAGTATCTTAGATGCCTATATACAAATGCAAGAAGTATGGGTAATAAGCAGAAAGAACTGGAAGTGCTAATAAATAAATACAACTATGACATTGTCAGCATCACTAAAACTTGGTGGGATAATACACGATTGGAATGTTGGTGTGGATGGGTACTGCTTGCTCAGGAAGGATAGACAGGGGAAAAGGGAGGAGGTGTTGCCTTATATATTAAAAATGTACATACTTGGACTGAGGTGGAGATGGACATAGGAGACGGAAGTGTTGAGAGTCTCTGGGTTAGGCTAAAAGGGGTGATGTCATGCTAGAAGTCTACTACAGGCCACCTAACCAGGTGGAAGAGGTGGATGAGGCTTTTTTTAAACAACTAACAAAATCATCCAAAGCCCAAGATTTGGAGGTGATGGGGGATTTCAACTATCCAGATATATGTTGGAAAAATAACACAGTGGGGCACAGACTATTCAAAATGTTCTTGGACTCCATTGCAGACAAGTTTTTATTTCAGAAGGTTGAAAAAGCTACTGGTGGGAAGCTGTTCTAGATTTGATTTTAACAAATAGGGAGGAACTAACTGAGAATTTGAAAGTGGTCGCTGAGTATTTCAAAGGCAGCTTGAGTGAAAGTGATCATGAAATCATAGAGTTCACAATTCTAAGGAAGTGTAGGAGGGAGTGCAGCAAAATAAAGACAATGGATTTCAGGAAGGCGGATTTTGGAAAGCTCAGAGAGATGATAGGTAAGATCCTATGGGAATCAAAACTGAGGGAAAAACAACAAGACAGCCGGCAATATTTCAAAGGGACATTATTAAGGGCCCAAAAGCAAGCTATTACACTGTGTAGGAAAAATAGAAAATGTGGCAAAAGACCAGCTTGGCTTAACCATGAGATCTTGCATGATCTAAAAAATAAAAAGGAGTCATATGAAAAATGGAAACTAGGACAAATTACCAAGGATGAATAAAGGCAAACAACACAGGAATGCAGAGGCAATATTAGAAAGGCAAAGGCACAAAAATGAGCTCATCCTAGCTAGAGGAATAAAGGGAAACAAGAAGACTTTTTATCAATACATTTGAAGCAAGAAGAAGACCAAGGACAGGGTAGGCCCACTGCTCACTGAGGAAGGAGAAACAGTAACAGGAAACTTGGAAATGTCAGAGATGTTCAATGACTTCTTTGTTTCAGTCTTCACCGAAAAGTCTGGAGGAATGTCTAACATAGTGAATGCTTATGGGAAGAGGGTAGGTTTGAAAGATAAAAGAAAAAAAGAACAAGTTAAAAATCACTTTGAAAAGTTAGATGCCTGCAAGTCACCAGGGCCTGATGAAATGCATCCTAGAATACTCAAGGAGCTAACAGAGGAGGTATCTGAGCCTCTAGCTATTATCTTTGGAAAATCATGGGAGATAGGAGAGATTCCAGAAGACTAGAAAAGGGCAAATATAGTGCCCATCTATAAAAAGGGAAATAAAAACAACCCAAGAAACTACAGACCAGTTAGTTTAACTTCTGTGCCAGGGAAGTTAATGGAGAAAAATAATTTAAGGAAATCACCTGCAAACACTTGGAAGGTGGTAAGGTGATAGGGAATAGCCAGCATGGATTTGTAAAGAACAAATCGGACAACGTGTCTTGTGGATAAGGGAGAAGCAGTGGATGTGGTATACCTAGACTTTCATAAGGCCTTTGATATGGTCTCGCATGATATTCTTATCAATAAACTAGGCAAATACAACTTAGATGGGGCTATTATAAGATGAGTGCATAACTGGCTGAATAATCATACTCAGAGAGTAGTTATTAATGGTTCCCAATCCTGCTGGAAAGGTATAACAAGTGAGGTTCTGCAAGGGTCTGTTTGGGGACCATTTCTGTTCAATATCTTCATTGATGACTTAGATATTGGCATAGAAAGTAAGCTTATTAAGTTTGCTGATGATACCAAACTGGGAGGGAATGCAACTGCTTTGGAGAATAGCGTCATAATTCAAAATGATCTGGACAAATTGGAGAAATGGTCTGAGGTAAACAGGATGAAGTTAAATAAAGACAAATGTAAAGTGTTCTACTTAGGAAGGAACAATCAATTTCACACATACAAAATGGGAAGAGACTGTCTAGGGAGGACTATGGCAGAAAGGGATCTAGGCGTTATAGTGGAACACAAGCTAAATATGAGTCAACAGTGTGAGGCTGTTGCAAGAAAAGCAAACATGATTCTGGGATGCATTAACAGGTGAATTGTGAGCAAGACATGAGAAGTCATTCCTCCACTCTTCTCTGTGCTGGTTAGGCCTCAACTGGAGTTTTGTGTCCAGTTCTGGGCACAGCATTTCAAGGAAGATGTGGAGAAATTGGAGACAGTCCAGAGAAAAGCAACAAGAATGATTAAAGGCCTAGAGAAGATGACCTATGAAGGAAGGCTGAAAGAATTGGGTTTGTTTAGTTTGGAAAAGAGAAGACTGAAAGGGGACATGATAGCAGTTTTCAGGTATCTAAAAAGATGTCATAAGGAGGAGGGAGAAAACTTGTTTGTCTTAGCCTCTAAGGATAGAACAAGAAGCAACAGGCTTAAACTGCAGCAAAGGAGTTTAGGTTGGACATTAGGAAAAAGTTTCTAACAGTCAGGGTGGCTAAACACTGGAATAAACTGTCTAGGGAGGTTGTAGAATCTCCATCTTTGGTGATTTTTAAGAGTAGGTTAGATAAATATCTATCCAGGATGGTCTAGACATTATTTGGCCCTGCCATTAGGGCAGGGGACTGGACTCAATGACCTCTCGAGGTCCCTTCCAGCCCTACAATCTGTGAAAAGCCTATGCCCATTAATGACCCCTCAACACTTGCCTAAAGTGTCTGGGGAGGTGCACCAGACAGAAAGGTGCAAATTCTGCAGGGCTTTCCAGCCAAGGACAAAGGAGTGAGATTTCTGCCTTAAGCAACTGCTTATGAAATCTGGTCTCTGCCCTCAGCCTGCTGAAGACTGCCAGGACCCGACACTGAGTGCATCCATACGGAGTGCTCCAGCATCAGTACGTGCGAGAGACCCTCAGCGCCGGCACCGCACATGGAGGCAACGGCCCAGCACTGTTCTTATTTGCCAGTTTCACACAAGAAGCATAGGAAAGCTGACAGGGGGCACTCACCGGTATCAAAAGCTGCACGACTAGCAGTTGATCCACCGGCACACTCCAGAAAGGAGCACTTAGAGCCTAGGTAGCATGAGTCAGTGCCATCGACTTTGATGCCTCATAAAGGACTGTTGAGTCTGGCGCACACAGACTCCCCAGAAGGGCAGTGCCAGGTGGAGAGGATAGAGCTACCCTCCATCCCAGACACTTTTGAAGCCACCAGAGACTAAATTGAGATTATGGCTCCACAGCCCCTGGGGCTAAGAGAAAGCCTTTTGTACCGACACATTTGGAACCATCTAGAGGCAAGTCAGCCATGATGAGGATATCACTGTCTCCTGTCCAGCACCACTCACCTCCACACCATTCCAGGTCACCATTGCTGCGGCACTGCTCTCTGGCCCCAGGCTCCATGTGGGCTTCTCTGGCATGGCACCAATACCCAGCGCTGAGAGAGGACTGGCAACAGTCTACATCACGAGATCCATGACATCAATCGCTGACACCAGATGCTCAGCACTGTTCTCAAACACCGAACTCCTGGCACTGGTCCCCAGCGCAGGTGACTTCACACCAGTCCCCCGCTTCAAAAGCTCAGCACCGATCTCCTGCACGCATGCCTCCATGGCATCATGGTCAAGATCTGTTTCCTCGGATTCTGAAGGGGATTCCTACTATTCCCGTCATAGCCGACACAGATCCAAGAGGCATTGAAGGGAAGCACAACTGGCATGGAAGCCTCCAGCACAATGGCCCTTTTGAACCTCCTGGGTTTTCCTCCAGGCCCAAGCCTCCCTTTCCAGGGACTCCCGCTCAGTGGCTTCAGAGCACCGGCCATCTCAGCCAACCAAGGACAGGCCTACACCCTGGGGAGCCGAGGCCACTCTGACCCAGGCCACCGCAGAAGTGACCCCAAGACAGGATCAACCACAAGATCAAAGTACAGCCATTTTGGCTACAGTCACCACAGAGACAGGCACCAACCAGGAGGAGGTCAGGGAGCTGTATGGCCAGAAGGACCCGGTACTACCTCTGGCCTCCTTGTCTTCATCCCCTGACGAGGCTGTGGCAGGGGCTTCAACCTCAGGCCCTCCTCCAATTGACTACAGGAAACATCAGAACATTCTGAGGAAGACTGCCAGCAAAATGGGGTAACAAGCAAGGGAAAAGGTCGAGGCTGAGCACCTCATGGTAGATATTCTGGCACCTGAGGGACCATCACAGGGGGTCTCAGACCCATTCTAGAACTACGAGGACTCAACAAGTTCATGATGAAGTTAAAGTTCTGCATCGTCTCCCTGAACACTATTATACCTTCTCTGGATCCAGGAGACTGGTATGCCGCCCTCAACATGAAAGACGCATACTTCCATATAGCCATTCAGCCTACGCACAGACCATTTCTGCGGTTTGTGGTTGACCACAAACACTATCAGCCCATTCAGTCTATCTACGACCCCCCTAATGTTCACCAAGTGCATGCTGGTCATAGCAGGCTTCTTCCGGAGGAGACAGATGCCGATGTACCCTTACCTCAATGACTGGCTGCTGGTGGGCTCTCCAGGAAGCAGATAGAGTCTCAAGTCCATTTAGTCAGAACCACTTTTGAGAAACTATGCCTCCTTCTCAATGTGAACAAAGTCAACCTTGTCACCGACCCAAATAATAGAGTTCACTGAGGCAGTACTGAGCTCAGTACATGCAAGGGCTTTTTTGCTGGAGACCCCGTTCCAAGTCATGACAGGCATTATTCAAGACCTCAGACCAGTGGTGAGCAACCTGTGGCCCGTGGGTCGCATGTGGCCCATCAGGGTCATCTGATTGCAGACCACAAGACATTTTGCTGACAATGACTGTCCTCAGGCATGCCCCCACCTCAACTCCCAGTGGCCACATTTTGCCTTTCCTGGCCAGTGGAAAGCAGCGGTCAGCATGTCCTTGAGGCTAGAACTTCCCTGCAGCCTGGAATGCACACACATGACTAGAATCGACCTGAACAACCCATCTTGAAGAAAAACAGTTACAAGAAGGTGGGTAACCATTTTTTACCTTTCCTCTCTTTTACAATCTTTCTTAATGAATGACCTTCTCTATTCTTTCATCCATATGTCTTTTGGAATATGTACTGATTATCAACTGCTTATTCTATCCTGCTTCAGTTCTTTATATAATTGGCATACAATTGTTGGTGTAGATATTGACTTCTGTCCTTGTTTTGCTCTTTAATTGGTTGTGTTTAGTTTCTTTTCTTTTCTTTTTACCATTAATATACTTCTAATTTGTTTCAGAATGTTTGTTGGTATTGCCATGCTTCTTGGCTTCTGCAAATAAATGACTCCCTAAATATTATTTTCATGGTATAATTTTGGAAGTATCTCTCAAACAAAATATTGGTTTTATCAAAAATTAAATTCTCATTGTAAAAATGAACTAATTAGCAAAATTGCTCATGTAATTCACAAAATGACTGAAAATTGGTAAAGATGCCTTATTCCTTTGGGACATAATTCAGCAAAGTATTCAACCACTGTAAATTTAAGCACGCGTCAATGGTGCCACTTCCTCTAGAAGCTCAAAGTTGAGCTATCCATCAAGTTGTTTTTTTCCAGAATTGTCATTTGATTGGCCAGCTTTGGCCCTGATTTTGCAAATATTTACATATATAGCCTCATTGTAGTCAATGGGATGTGAATAAAGTTAAGCATATACATAAATGTTTGCAAGACTGGGGCTTATGATAATAATTGTGACCATTATTAAGAATGACAGACTAAAATACACTCAGTTGGGTGTTTTAAGAAATATCTGTCTCTCTATTCGCTGCCCTTGACCTCCTACAGACACCAAAAAGGAGAGCAATCTATCCAATGAATGTATCGGCAGATCACCAGACCATCCCAGAGGGAAAAGCTAACTGTTATGGTTGATTAGGAATATTCTGCTTATCTTCTGGCAACTAAAAGTTTTCCCTTGTAATGTGTAAGAAAGCATAGATTGTGAGAGATTTTAGCCAGTGCTTTAACTTGGAAGGATGGAATTATAGCAAGTTTCTGTGCTTTTCTTCATTCTCTGATGTTCAAGTTACAGTAGCCCATCTCATCATTAGTTAAAAAAGTACCCATATAACTACTACAGGTTTACATTTACATTTAAAATTAAGTACCTTGTGACTAATTGCATTGTGTAGGGGAGAGTTATCAATCATTTACCACAAGAGGTATCCCTGTATACAGCTATTGAATACTGTTATTGAGGCATTAACTACTATTATTATTAATGAGTTTGAGGTTTGCAAAAAAATCAAATACCTTTGTTTACAAGCATTGGTCATGTATGGCAGGGGAAATTAATACAGAAGGAGCTTCTACCTGATTTTTGCTTTTAGACTTCACTGTAGCAGCATCTACCTGCTGAGCATCAGAACCACAGCCTGACTGGAGCTCCAAAAAGCCACCCTGTGTAATCACTTGAAATGTATCTATATACCACTTTCTCACTTCGTTTCAACAGATCTATTCCTTTAAACATTTTTTTAATAAAATCAATAATGGTTCAATCCAATGCAGTAGATAATTTCTGAATTAATATTATTTCATAGCGCTTACAGGAAATGTGAGATTCAGATAAATGAATATGGAATCCTGTGTTTATTCACAGTTCTGATATAGCATGATCTATTTCAATGAGTTTTCTACGCCCTCTGATTATACTTTGTTATGATCAAATGACAACTGCAACACCTCTAGAGGTGGTGTCGGGGGGGGCGCTGATGTTTTGAAGTTCTCTGCATCTTTTGATGCCAAGAAAGATGCCAGTTTGTTTTGGTGGTCTTACTGAGGGTAACACTTTTTAGAGCTAGTGTAAATAGATAAAAATCACTAACTCATTTCATATATATAGTAACACAACAATTGTCTGATGGTAATGGCTTTCAGTCACTACCAACATGGACTGAATTCAAACCAAAAACCTAGAAGTAAAAAGCTCTGTATTCCATTGTAAATCAGGGAGCTCATTATAATAAATCAAGGACATACAGGAAGTCAGTGGCAGACTCAAGAATAGAACCTGCTCTAACTATTAGACCACATTAATTAGCATGGGAGAGGGAGCGAAAGAAGCAACACTTAGCCTGATTTTAATCAACAGAAGAAAATAACAAGTTTACATCATAGTGACTTAAATCTAATACAATTTGGAACAATATTTGGGTTTATTATTAAAGAATATTACAAAATCAACTTTGAGAAATTAAACATCTATTAAAAATGGAATCAATAAGGAGAGTTGCTCTTTCCCCTCCTAAGAAATAACAAACAAACCATAGGATGCTGGTAAGAACTATCTTCTTATCCCTCCTTCCATGTTTAGAAATATTGAATTCCAATTTTACAACAACTGGAACAATGTGCTGGTGTGAATAAGACTGAGGCATAATTTATGGGCTAAACTTTATTTGCCAAATATTTAGATTTAGGTCATCTGAAACATTTTTTGAATTTGGGATAATTTTGGTTCATTTCAATATTTGGGCTAGTCACAATGGGACTTAGATACTATTTATAAAGCAGTCTTACATCGGATAGCCCAGTGGTTAGGGAACTTAGTTAAGATGTGGGAGACCTAGAACCCACATCTTACATATCCAGGATAGCCTTCAACTACCTGAAGTGGTGTTCCAAAGACAATGGAGCTAGGCTGTTCTCACTGGTGGCAGATGACAGAACAAGGAGTAATGGTCTCAAGTTGCAGTGGGGGAAGTCTAGATTGGATATTAGGAAAAACTATTTCACTAGGAGGGTGGTGAAGCACTGGAATGGGTTACCTAGGGAGGGGGTGGAATCTCCATCCTTAGAGGTTTTTAAGGCTTGGCTTGACAAAGCCCTTGCTGGGATGATGTAGTGGGTGTTGGTCCTTCTTTGAGCAGGGGGTTGGACTAGATGATCTCCTGAGGGCTCTTCCAACTCTGACCTTCTATGATTCTAAGATGACTGCCCTCTAACCAGCAGGGATACTCAATCTCTACTATTAAAGATATTCTACTTTGAATGACTACAGCTTGGCAGTGATACCATTTAAGTTGGGTCTCCCCCATCCCAAGTAAGTACCCTAACCACTGGGCAATTGGATATAAAGGGCTCTCCACCTCAGTTTTCTGAATGGCACCTAAGTTCCTTTGTGAATCTAGCCCTTCCTTGGTTTTGCTTTTAATACATAAATGGCTTCAAGATGCCCCAAATCTAAATTAAAGCTTACATTTCATTCAACTTTAAAAGAAACTGTAAAAGTTAAGAAAAAAATTGGTTTTGTATTAATCCAAAATTATATTTTTTTTAATTGAAACTGCCAGCAAACCAAACACTTTGGTTATTCCAACAGCTCTACTTGCAATACTACTACCAATGTTATATCTGTCATGAAGACTTGAGTCCCCAGGACTGTCAATTTGACATCTTGCATGAGTAGTAAATTCACTTAGAAGGACAGAGTGGGGAAGAAAAGCTGCAAGCTCAAGAAATGAGCGCATAGCACCACTCAGAAATAATAATTGAAGGAGGGCAATAAGATGTCTAAGAAAGTAATAAAAGTTATCACTGGTGAAAAGGAAACATGACATATATATATATATAGGAACACAAAATATAAAGGGAATTAAGAGGATTGTGAAGTAAAGCTGAAAGGATTTATGAAAACCCAAAGTGACAATGAGAGGAAAGGAAGGAAATGAAAAAAAAATCTTCATATATAAAAATCATTATCAACAGAGTAGTGAGATGAATATGTAATCCCCACAAAGCACTCAGCATCTTTTGTAAGATAGGACCTCCTGTTCCCATTTGAGCCCAGGAGGAAGCCTTTCTATAGCTATGCTTATGCTCCCGACTTCACCAACATCCATTCATAGCAGCGCTGAGGGATTTCAATCCCAGAGCATTAGTAGAATGCTGGCCTGAGGTGAAAATGGATGGTTGCAAGAAAACTGGTGTTTTGACTTTTTCCAGATTCTCCCTTTTGCTGCAACACAAAGGTGATAGCATAAGTGAATTACCATTAATTGTTTATTATTCCTCCTTAGTTCTCAACAGTGGGTTTTGCAAAACACATAGAAGACAAGGAGCTTTCAGTTTATTTTTAGACAAGTCGGAAAGAGCCAACATAACAAAAAACCGTCTTCCTTCTTTACCCCCACCCCCCGCTTTCTTGGAATGGTGCTCTGTCCCTCTGTAGTAGTGGGTAGGTCCCTAGAGAATAATGTGCCTGCTACAGTCTTTGCTAGCAGACATGTGTAATTTTGCTTAGGAGGTCCCAGTTTTGATCCCCGTTGCCAAAGCCCACATGTGGATTGTCATTACACATCTAAAGGTAACAGTGACATGATCATATCTGGCTTAGGTTTGCTACTTGCACACTTCAGTAGTTCCACTATGATGTCTATTAAATTGTAGTAAGGTTGCTAATATTTCATTTGTTTCATTTTTTGTGGGAGGAAATTCCTCTCCCTATATGGTAATAATCCCTTCAAAGGAGAATGGGGCCCATATACAGGAATGAGCAAAAGAAATATCTCCAGTTCTCATAGCATCCCACAAACTCTTAGTGTTCACATTAGGGAATCCAGCTTTTTCTAGCTGATAACAATGTCAGAAGATCACAATGCAAGAACGTGAAAAGGCAAATGGGAATGTCAATGAAAAAAGTTCTTGCATCACTAAAAGATAATGTTGAGAACTTTACAGAGGGGAAAAATATAAATGAATTTCTGAGGTTACAATTCAGATGTCAGAAATAAAAAATGTGGCCTCAAAGTTAGTCAGAATTAAGATATGTGAATGTTTATTTAATATAATGCATTTATTTATACATTAATTTAGTTTTTTGTTTTTTTCCCATTTATTTCTATGAAGACTTATAGGAAAATTACAAAGACTTAAAGAATACACGTTGGTAATAAACTATATCAATCAAATCTTTAAAACTGGCCCCAAAATAATTTCCTTCCTCATCTGCTCATCATAACTTCCTCATCTTTGGGAAAACCTGAGAGAAAGGTGAACTTTGCACTGTGCCCTGGTGGATCGAGGAGTGCAGTTTGAATTTTAGATTGTTATTTACACTTATTTGGATTATGGTAGAATTCAATGTAGTAGGTACTTTCTAAACTTATAACACAGAGCCAGGAGCAGAGTTGTGTGCGGACAGGGGTAAGGGATCAAGGCTGGGACCGCAGGTGGGGGTGGGACTGGACCCAGGGCCGAGGCCTGCAGCCACAGCAGGAGGCAGAACCCCGGGAATGGGGCCAGCAGCTGGGATCCCGGGTGTGGGGGGCTGGCAAGCAGGACCGTGGGTGCTGGGGCAGCAGCCAGGACTCCGGGCATGAGCTGGCAGCTGGGGCTGGGGCCAGAAGCAGAGCTGGGTGGTGTTCCCTCCTCGCCCCTGTAGGGACTGGTCCGGGCTGCAGCCTTGCTGCCCCGAGTATTATTCCATGCCACCCCGTAGGGGTGCTCCCCTCAGGTTTAAGATCTCTGACCTAGAAGCAAACCTCTTTGAGGTGTGCAAAAATATTCTCATCATCAGAAAAACCAACTGAAAATCATAGATTTATGAAAAACTGGACATTTTCCATTTCCATCTTCAACTTGTTGCAAGAAAAGCAAGTGTCAAGAGACAGAAACTTCAGTTATGAGCAAAATTAATAAAAGTTTTGTTAATCTTTCATAGAGTTGTTCAAGCTGCTTTGAAAATTTCATAGGTGTCTTATTACTACTGTCTACCCAAATTCCTACATATACAAAGGTCTTTAAAAAAAAAGAAGAAGCCATACTGTTATGTAATGTAGGGTTTTGCTTAGTCAAATTATGTACCAAGTGCTTTCATCTGACACGGCATATGCTTTTTAAAAGTATTTCTCTGTTGTAATGAGTATGTTTACAAAGATTTCTGCTACATCTAGCAGGATTTTGATTTTACAGCCACAGGTCCAATTTTGCAAACACGAGTAACTTGATGTATGTGGGCAGTCTTATTGATTTCCACAGAATGCTGACATGTTCAGGTTGTGGTAGCAGGACTGAGACCACAGAGAACGGAATGGTTATTTTATACCATCTTAATTAGCCATTACTTTCAGCTGTTTAAAAATTTTTGCTTTTATTTCTCAATCTATAAACCAGCATTTCATCGGTGACCTATTGTGAAACAAAGCTTCAGAAATCTATCAAAGTATTACTGAGACAGATTCTGATTTCTAGTGTCTTGTGATACATATCACTTCACCAGAAAAAAATAAATTTATTTTTAATAAAGTAATGTTCTTTAGACAATATTTTGATTGCAATGGAAAGATGGCTAATTGCTTTTCATTATTGCATCTTTGGTTTATATATCCATTTTCCGTATTTTTTTCTATTGTTCACTCTCCCAGTCCCATCCACTATTCTTGCTTTTTCACTTTTTTCTGGAAATGCCTTATTTCCCTGTCCTGTTGTCCTATAGCCTTCTTCTCCAATATATGGTTTCACAACAAATTAACAATTAAAAAAGATCAGAAAAACTTTCGTGGAACATTTTTTCATTAGAATTTGTCAACCTGTCAAAATTGAAATGTTCCATAAGACTGTGTCAATTTTGATGAAAATCCACCAGAAAACAAGCAGATTTCTGTTGGAAACCTGCCTGACTTTCAGATCACCTTCCTAGCTGATTAGTAGCCTACCTGGGGACTGTTGAGAAACCCAGGCACCCAGATCATTAGCAGCCTTCCTGGTAGGGGATGATGGAGAGCTAGGAAGCCCTGGGAATTCCAACTCCCAGGCTAGCAACTCTTCGCAGCTGGCTCCCAGGGATTCCAAGATCCCTAGCTGCAGTGCAACTGCCGGCAGGTTGCCTCAAAGACAAGTCTCCCAGTAGAAATGGGAAGAGAATGGTAATTTCAATCTGCAGTGAATTTCAAAATTTTTGGTTTTCATTCCAAATTAGAATACCGCCAAATTTGCAAATCTCAAAATTCACTGTGAAATTATCTGTCCAGCTCTTTTACACATAACTGCTAATTTTAAGCCTTTGATATTCTTATCTGCTTTTATAGTATAATCACCAAACGACTATTTTTGTCTAATTACATTATGTACACACATTAATTCCGAGACAAAAACCTATAGGCTCTGAGGGTCCTCTTAATGACACAATGACATATAGGTTTAAAGACACTGTAAGGAAGGGTAGAAGCAGACTGCCCTGGTGAAGCAGATGATTTTAAGTTACCCTCTAGGTATTTCAGAACACCTGCACAACTCTAATGGAAAATGTTAAAGTACAGGGGGTAGGGGGTTTTAAAGCTTTATTTTTCTCCCCAAACTAAATCCAGTATGATCCCTTACATTTCATTAACTTGACTTTCACTGGGTTGTTTGGCTCAACATACAGAAACATAAGACTTACTCTCCAGGAAACGTTTAAATGGAACAAGCCAATGCAACAAATTGCCACCATTAATTAGTGGTTTTCTACAAAAGGCAGTTGAAATAGCTGATTACAAGTGTTACTGGCACATCTTAACACTATCTTCCCTTGTCCTCTGAGTATTTAAATTATTTTTTGTCAAGGCAGTTTTTGAAAAAAAAAAATCTCAGGAAAAATATTAAAGGAAGGAGAAAAATTCTCTCCAATATACATGATGGATCATCTTGATTCAGTATTTTGTTATCCCTCTTCACTGCAGGGATTACTCTTTAACAGCAGTATATTCACTTGTCATATCATTTGATTAAATATAACTGTATCTTATAGGACATAACACATTTTAACCTCCAGGAGAAATCTGCACATGGACAAAGAACAGAAATGTGGAGTTGAGATTCGCAGGGCATATCTGAAAGGAAAAAGTTTTCCTAAAATTGGAGGGCTGTAATCAGTTCTCATTACACCAATGCACTCCTCAGTGAGGTAACACTTGAAAAATTGCTTTTGGCTTCTGAATGTAATTATTGAGATAGTATGTGCAGAAAGAAGCTTCCTTTTCTTCCTATGTTTTGTGGTGGGAGAGGTATAAAGAAGGGGGTAGAAGAAGGGATTGCTTTCAAAGCTTTTTCCTCCTCCCTAAATCTGTAGTTTGAAGTTTCCTTACTTCACAGCAAACTGGTTTAGAAAGATTTGCTTGGTAGTAAACTGTGGGCTAAAAGTTCTATAATGAAATCCTGTCCCCATTGAAGTTGATGGTAAAACTCTTACTAACTTCAAAAGTGACAGGATTTCACCATCTTAATAGTTAAGTTCAGGCTGCCTGACTGGTTTCATTGTAATTGCATGGGTGTAACTGATAAGAATTTTGTCCTGTACATTTTGGGCTTTGAATGTTTGCAGGGCTTTTTATTGAAGGAGAAAGCAAATCTTTAACATTTAACATAAATGTTTGTAATTGCATTTGTCCTTTGAAAATCCACCTCCAGAGTGTGCAGTGAGGAGAAGGGTGGAATGTCAAGAAGAAATCCTTTTTTTTTGGTCTTAATGTGACCCAGTCTTTCCCAGAAATGTATCTGTCATATCTAGCACGCCATGAGATTCAGTGAAACAGCTGAAAGAAAGTCCTGAACAAAGAAATCAGAAGAGCTAGTGACAGAAAGAAAGAAAGAAAGAAAGAAAGAAAGAAAGAAAGAAAGAAAGAAAGAAAGAAAGAAAGAAAGCTAACTTTGCATTCTCTTGGCAGCTAAGTGCGTCTCAGCGAAAAAGAACCAACCATTTTTTCCCTCTTTACAAATGGGATAGTTAGCGACAGTTAAATTCAGAGAAGCAAAGATATTCCGGAGCTAACATGAATTGTTAAAATTGAATAAAAATGAATTGTTAAAATTTGAATGTTATTATTTTCATTAAGGTTACCTCTATGGTGTGTATATTAAATTAAACAGCAGAAAACCTGCACTAGGCGCAAGTAATAAACAAAGATCACCTTTGGTGTCTACTACATATTTCTCAACATGAGATGTATGGAGTATCCTGAAATCAGACCTTATTTTGGCCAAACTCCCATTACTCATAGCAAAGATACCCGCGACTCTCCATATTTATGTTGATGTTAACTGCTTAAAAATAATATGCTTAAAAGTAAGGTGAACAGAATTTGGTCCTGGTGAGACAGAACTGTAGGGAAGACCTCAATCACTCTCATTGCTTCATTTTCTGCTGCAGCAACAAACTCAGCCCTAAGTTCTCCATCAATGCTTCATTATTTATCATTTTAGAAGAAAAAATGTATATGACAGCCTAACTGCATCGTTAGAAGAGATGTCTAACTTAGGACCTGGTGCCAAACTCCACTGTGGTTCCTAAGTTGGTTACGGGAATGCTGTTGCTGTGGATCAAAAAATGAATAATTTGTGACAAATAATGTGCTAAATGTTGCCTCTTTTTCTATTTTCGTATTTACTGATAGCTGATCACAATATTTGTGGATTTGTTTATTTGCCCCAGGCCCTGGGTCCTGCAGGGGCCCCCATGAGAATATAGTATTCTATAGTATTGCAACTATTTTTTATAGATTGCTTTGCCCCAGGCCCCCTGAATCCTCTGGGCAGCCCTGGAAATAATTAACAGAAAATGTTCTCAATGATCTTTAGTGTTTCTGGGAGTAATTTATTGCATGCTTTCAAGATCTGAAATTTGAATAATGTCTGTTAGTTTTGATTAAACACATTTATCTTATGTTGGTTTTGATCCCTGACAAGATGACTAAAAGCAGCTCAGGAATAGGAGTGGCAGCATGTGATGTTGACATAAGGGAGGGGTAGAAGTTGGTGAGAGAGACTTTACAGAGATTGTTGCAATCCACCTTGCCCAGTCTATAAATTCCAGTCTTCCCTGTTGTTGCCTTTTCCTCATTAAAATCCTTACTGAGGACTCACTTCTCCTGTGATGCCCTCAAAACTTATTTTATATTGATGAAAATCTAAAATTTGGGTTTCCCAATGCACTTTGTCCTCTCTGTATCTGTTGTTTAGATTGCTATTTGTTGGGGGGCGGGGAAGGGACTGTTTGTGCTTTTGTGTGTTGCACAGCATGAGGCACATTGTTGGTGCTTAACAAAAAATGAAAACAAGAAGTATAAATAATTAAATACACTGCCCTGAAATTCAGGGTTTAGGTGTACCATAGAGATACACTAAAATAATATTTTTGTACAAAATTAGGAAATACTTTCAAGTCCCAAATGGCAGTTTACAACAAACATAGTTTTCTTTAATAGTGTTTTCCCCTCCTTTTTTTCCTCTTGATTATATGTTGTTTCTGTATATGTTTTATAGTTTAGCTGGCTGTTGTCATGTGAAAACCGGTAGGAGCAAAACTGAGACATTGCACAGAGTTCTGATTCATTCCTATCACAATATTTCTTGTAATCTCTGTATTTGTTTTTGATTAGTATTATTCAGAATCACAGATGTTTGTGCATATGTGCACATTGTCTGAATACAATAAACATTCCACTAGTAGCTCAGGAAAACAATCTTTGTATTAGGCGGCATGTCAAATGGGCAGAGTCATTTATTTGCAGTCTGCCATATGTGTTTTCACTCATATAGGTAAAAACAGAAAGGAAATATATTAATGATGCTTTAGCCTAGTAGTTAAAATGAACGAAAAAATGCAATCTATATCTTTAACAAACACCCTCTTGCCCCATTCATAGCCATTCCGAATGCTGCTGCAAAGTTCATGGAACTGACTTATTTTAACCACATCACCCTCCTCTTTGCATCCCACTGCTCAGTCCCCCTTTTTCCACTTCAAGCACAAACCACTTTTCATTATTTTAAGACTCTTCATGGATTGCCATCTTTTAGTTATGATTGTATAGCACCTTGCACAGTGTGGCTAAAGCCTCTAGCTGCTACTGAAAAACAAATAATAATATTCTAAGCAAAGTGAGGTCCCTCATCCTGCAGCCTATAATAAGACAAAACTCTCATTGCAGGACTGGACCCTTAATGTATTCATAGTTGTGTAATAATCAACAATGTGTTTCTGGGTCAGATTTGTGCTTCTGTCTGAGGCCAGGAATGAGCTTTTCAGGAGCCAGGTTGTGGCTGGGGTGTATACAAATAGTGCCTTCCTCTGTAGCATGGTTTGCATAAGGGCCAGCTGCAACTGAAGTCTCTGCTCCCTGCCAGATCTTCAAAGGGGGTGAAGTCATTTACAACTCCACCCACACCCACTACACTCACCTATGGAGACTGCCATATGCACAGAGATAGCTATTAGGAAGTTCATTCTGATGGATGGAGCAGTATATTCACTCCCTGTGTACACCCGAGAGCTCCCCAGTACCCATGCAAGCTCCTTCTAGGTGGTGGTTCCCTATTCTAAAGGGATGTTATTCTAAGATCACTGTGTTCTGATTGTGAGCTGTGCAGATCATGAGCCCAATCCTGTATCCCTTACTCATGTGAACAATCTGTGTGCAAGCAGTCACATTGAACTCAGTGGGAAGATTTGTGTGAATGAGAATGGCTCATATATGTAAGGGTTGAAGTCTTCTGCTCTAATGGAAAAAGTTGCAGATCCAGACCAAATTAATGGAACAACTGAGCTTGAACTTTGATTTTCTTCCATCTTAGTTTTACTGTGCTATTCTAATTTAATTTTTTGTGAAGCAAAACCTGACTTTTGATGTCAGCAAAAATTGGAAAACAGCATAGGGAGAACCTGTAACATTGCAAATTTTGCTAGGTTTGCTACGCATAAAACACTTGCCTCTCAGATCCAGCACTTGATTATTTACGTTCCATACCTCATCATTACTGCACACCCAATAGGTGATAAATGTTGTTTTTGTTTTAAATAACAAATGTGTCACTCCTGCTAAAAATTCAATACTAATTACTTAATTACTTGATTGTAGTATTTTGCAGGAGAAAAAGAGTGGAGAGATGTTTTTTCCCCATTTTTAAATAATTATTTTAAACCAAAAGTATTTATTATATCTAACATTCCTTTACTAGAGTTTGTAGACTTCAAGAACGTTTTTACCCATGATAAATAAAGTAATTAGGCAATTAGTAATTAATTTGTCATTCTTCTAATTAATTTTTACAGCTGAGTAAATAGTAGCAGAAAGAATTTGTGGAGGAGCATTTATTCATCTGAATAAGGTATTTTCATTCTACCACAGGAACAAAAGTGTCCCTCTTCATACAGTACTTATCATGTAATTAATGTTAAGCTTAACTTTCAGCAGTTGCTTAAGTCACATCAAATAAATTGGGAGCTAAGCACATATTTATGTGCTTTCCGGAATCAATGCTGATATGATCACCTAGCCAGCCTGTACATAGACTGGATCTGGGCATTTGACAGAGAGAATGAGTGAAGTCCTTTTCCCTTCAACCCTCTGCCCTTTGTCTATTTGATTTGTCTTTTAGGCACCCACCCTTGATAGGAATCAACTAACCAGCTAATTTCAATTTAGTTTTCTGCTCCCCTACTTTTCTCCTGCTCTCTTTTGCCTTGTCCATGTACCTTCCTATCCCAAGGACAGTATAACATGATCAGTTCCTACATGAATGAATCTTTGTTCTCTCTGATTCTTACAACAGGGTGCACAAGGGAGGGGTGGCTATTGGCACTCCCCTCTCTGTGTAATTGCACAAAAAGATCATGTAGAACCTGGCAATTTGTCAACAATATTTAAGAAAAATTATGTGAGTCCCCTTGGCTTCTTTAATCAGTTTCCAGTGTGAAAACCTGCCTCCTTTGAAGTTAAAGAGAATTTTGCAATTGACTTCAATGGAGACAGAATTTCATGCCTGTGTCAATAATTTACAATCACTTAGAGTGAGTTATCTGTGTGACAGGAAAGTTTGTGTGTGGCTGAGAAAAGTTTGGGAATCGCTTGTGTAGTTTACCTCACAAAAAGGTATATCAGAGTGGTTAGAATGCTATTCCAAATTATTCTTACTACAGAGAACTGCTGTAGTCTATATAATATATGTTTAACTGGTATTTTCTTCACAGCATATTCCTAAATTATATCAAAATATCCATATTAGATCTGCACTTGTGTTTACTACTATAGTTCCTTTCTTCATTATTGCTTTTAATGGTATCTTTCCATATATGTATTTCAGCATTTCCATCTCACCTATGCCAGGAAATGGAAGAATTTTACCCCATGCTCAGAAATCTTCACTGGCTTTTTGTCTATTTGTGAAAACAATTAAAAATCACCTTCCTGATCTTCAAGTTCCTCCATGAGCTTGTCCCATCTTATCATGGTTATGGGCACAATATAAAAACCTACTTACAATAGATGGGACTAGAACCCAATTATTTCTTCTCTTTCAGTTTTTCATCCTACCATATGTGCTCTATAAATAGCAAACTGTTCTGCACTTCCTTCTTTTCTACCTTAACTGAAGTATCTTAACCAAAAAAGTGAGACTCCAGGAATGTCTCACTACCCAACTTCATCTTTCCTTTTAATGCATCTAAAACCAGATTCATATAGACTCTGCTTGTATAATATGGCTAGGTTCTTCAGAATAAAGCCTCATTTCACTTCACTGGAGGTAACGTGTACATTTAAAAAAAATAAAAAGAAATTATTATGCTAATATTAGTGTCATTCAGTTGGATTTACTGTTGTGTTTGCTTTAGTATATAGTTAGCGAAATTAGTACCACAAATGTGCCTCAGTATAACCTAGCAAATGAATCTGATCACCATTGCCTATGTTGCTCTCCGTTTATGAAACTTTTCAGGCTCCTTTGGTACCCTTCTAATGTTTCTTTTTATCATGGTGCTGTTGGTATAAGTTTTTGAAGTGCTTTGAATTCTGAATGAGCAGATGTTAATTCTATAGAAGTTATGTTATCCTCCTTGGTGGTTGGGCACATAAGTTCTGAGGGGAGGGATTGTTCAATAAATAATTAACAAGGAGCATTCCTAGGTAGATGAGAGACAGATTCTATTTAAAGTGATTTTGTCACAGTGGTTGATCTGTCTAACTCCAGGGTTATTTCATCTCAGTTCTGCTTCAATTAGCATTTATTCCCCAGTGGTGCACTGCTGATTTAGTTATTGTTCAGTAACTTCATCTCCTGGCCCTGACTTCAGACACTCAGTAAGCAGTATTGGATGTATTGATCAGCTTCCAGTTTTATAACTCTATAGAAACATGTTCTTATTTATGTTTTTCTTAAAGACCTATTGGTCTTTCTTAAAGAACCAGTTCACTATATTGACCTTGGCCCCAATTCAACAAGGTGCCTCATACTAAGCAGCTGCATAGACCATTAGACTTAACTGAGTTTATTCATGTGCTTAAAGTTAGACACGTGCTTATGTATGTTGTTAAATCAGCAGCTTTGTCCTGTAGAATCATGCTGTCTAGTTGTTGAAATATCTGGAACATTAGAAATATAGAAACACAGGAACTGATAAGACAAACTATCCATCTATTCAGGTATTCTATCTTCAACAGTTGCTAGACACTTCAGAGGAAGATATCAGAAACTCTGTAATAGATGATCATGGAGTAACCTGCTCATAGGAGACAATTCTTTTTAATCCTATTACCCAGGGTTTTCTGAACCCAAAGCAGTGGTAACTTAATTCTTACTCTCCAGGCAATGTCAGGAATAAATTAATGGGGACACAACTCCCCCATCTGATGAATGATTGATACAAACCAGAGTGCCTTCTGTCCACCTGCTGGGGGGTTTAGTCAGCTCCTTGCCCAAAGAAAAGCTCCAAAGTGTATTCTTTTGTTTAATATTTATAGGTAATTTAAACAGAGCACATAACTCAAACTGACTCTTAGTAGTTCACCATAGTAACCCCATTGTATAGGTACAATTCTCCTATACTTCAACAAATTGCTCATTATTTCTTGTCAGCAATGCATTTCTGGTATTTCCAGTCATAACCACACTAAAAGTTATATATCAAGGACACTTAAAACCAAAGTCAGATGTCCAAACATTCTTTCATTCTTATGGTCCATTAACATTCCATCTCATCCCTCTCATTCTGATTAGCAAAACTGCAATCATGCATTTCTTGGTCTTGCTTCTCAGAACCTCACTATTATTCCTATCTATGCGGTATTTGGTTTTCAGCTAGCAATAGCTGGACACACAAAATGGCTGGCTGCCGTTTAATTCTTCCATAACAACCCATTATCTAATGATTGGTTTATGCCCGGGAGCATGAAGATTTCAAAACACACTCTATCTAATGTAACTGATGGTGTTCTCTCTATCCATATAAAAGACTGATTTTTTTGTTTAAATCTACTAAAATCTTGGTTACAGTACAATGAGGTTTGAAGATATACATTGTGTAAAGAATCATTTTCTTTTATCAGTTTTAAATCTGTTGCTCTTCAATTTTGTTATGAGAAAAGATACACAGGAGCCTTGTTATATTTTCAAAACTTTTCAGGAAGTTTTAATTACACAGTTCCATGAAAGTCAACTGGAAGTATGTCACTAACATCTCAGGAAAGCTTTTGAACATGTCTGGGTAACACAATGAGATAATATAGCAAATGCACATTAATTGTTATGGAAATAAATATTGAAGTTTTCAGGCAAAAAAGTCAATGAGAGTTTTGCCTGAGTGACAACTGTGTGAGAGCTTCAAAGTTGGAACCAATGCTGTCATTATTCTATTGTCCTGTAATATCTTGGAACACTGTAGCTGGAATATATTTTATGCAAATTTTGGATGCTGCAGAAAAGTGATTTAGTAATCTTCAGAGATGGGCATGCTCTGTATTTGAAGATTCTGCTTTTTATGTGTTGATCAGATACCATAAATTGACTTTTTACAACTGCTTGATTTGATTCTTGTTTAAATTGTGTGATAATGATTTTTTTTATGCTAATGGGTAGGATCATGATTATGGAAGTTTACAGAATCCAAAAACCAAAAAAAAATTAGGAAATGTCAAAGTCAGAAAAGTGTCCTGACCTTATTCAGGATATTTAATTTAGTTCTATTAAACCATATTTATAAATCTATTTGTTTATGTCTTCATTGTTACAATTCAAAATGTCAGAGCTTGGCCTTGATCTAGCACAGGATAGGTGCAGCCTGCTGAGAATACAAATGCTAGGCAAAAGGTAAGGATCATACACATGTTTGTGCATATTAATACTTAGGAACTTTGGAATTTCCACACTGGTTCAGACTTCAGGACCATCTACTGCAGTATCCTGTCTCTGAGCAGTGACTAGTACCAGATAAAAATACAAGAAGGCACAGAGGAAGGTGCAAAAACCCAGCAGTAAACAAATGTGGTGTACATTTTATATATATATGATCCAAATCCAGTCTAATTCCACATGCAAAAAAGTATTTGAATATACCAGTTTTGAACTTGCCAACTTTTAATACCTCAGTCCCATGAATAAGGTGCTTACTTGAAGAAGGTATTACTCAAAATAGAGATGGCCCAACAGAGTTCCAAGGATTACAGCCCTGGTAAACCTCCACCTGCTTGACACACACCAAGCTGTTGTGTATGGGGCCTACATACTGGACTCATGTTCTTTTAAGCTTCCCTTTGTCTGGGTAGGCTCTCTGGCACACATCCTGGGCATAGCCTCTCTATTACCTCTTCATGTGAGTGAGATCTTGAACCATTCTGAACCCTCAAGGCACCCTGGTTATTTAAGCATACTCTTTCACAGAGCTCCACCCTGATGGGAACTCTGGTTTACAGCTGACCTCTCCAAAGACAAGTAGTAGTTGAAGCACATACAGAGAAACTCTGTAAAAGTGACTGTAAAACAATTACTCCTTACTTTAGAAAGCACAAGAGAGATGCAGATCCCTTCTCCTGCTGCACACCATTGCTTTCTGCTTCTGATGTATTCACTCTCACGCTACAATGGCTGGTGAGAGAGTCCTCCTTTTATAAATTTGTAATCCCCTTTGCTAGTTCCCAAGAAGAGGACACTGCGGTGGAGCTGGAAGGAATATTTGGGGGATGCTGGAGGGGTGGATGTATACAGGGAGCAAATACCTGGGGAGTGCTGGAGAGGGTACCTGCAGGGGTGGTACTCTCTGGAGGGAGGGGCAGTGTCACTCCCTGTCACGGTTAAAGGGCAGCTAGTGCAAGCCTAGCACCAGTTCTCACTCAGCACTCCCCTAATGCATCCCCTCCACAGGGCTGAGAGTCAGGGTTGCAGGGAAATGGACCAACCAGCTGTGAACACAGGGAAGGGGAGCAATCAGGAAGTGGATCAACCGGTGCTCTTTCTGAGCTGTAATGTCTGCTCTGCAAAAACCCTGGACTTTGACTCTTATTTCAAAAATTCACCCAGAAAGAGAGTGGACTACCAAAAATAAAGTCATGTCCAGGAAAACCTGATCTACCTCATCAGGTGAATAAAGTCCAACACCAGAAGATCAGTTGTGTAATTACACTGCTCTACAGCCAAAATGCTTCTGAAATAAATGTAGTCCAACTTTACTAATTCTGGGTCACTGAGAACAAAAATGATGCTTAAAATGGTTGATTGGCTCTAGTTTTTAAGATATGCTATTGGGTCAGTATATATGACCCTTGACTTGGGAATGGCGGAGGAGAAGTGAGTTATAAAGTGAAGGGATCTCAATTTAAACCAGAAATGACTAAAATACATCTTTGATTGGATCTATGAATAAATCTATGACTGGGTTTGGACAGTACTTGCTTTTTAGGCAAAACAATGAATGATGCAATCTGAAGCTGGTATTGCGTCATACATGATATGAATTGCATCATGTTATTCCTAGAAGTCATGGATGATGCAATCATAACGAAGCTTACATCACTCTGCTGAACAAATTGCCCTATATCAGCTCTAGAAATCATACAGTGTCATGCTCTCTTATTTGTCAGTGTTTGATTTTGCAAAGGGACACATTTCTGTTTAGCCAAAGTGAGCAGAGATGCCTCGTACTTGTGTGAACAGTGCAGGTAACTTCTGCTATGTTTGTGGTGAAGTGACTTTTGCATCACAAAAACACAGTATAACCATTATGGTTAAGAAAGCCTATCAGCTTTATTTTGGCTGCAGAATTGGAGATCAGGACAAGAGGTGGGCCCCACACATATGCTGCAACACTTGTGCAACAAATCTTGGCCAGTGGTTGAACAGGAAAAGGAAATCTATGCCTTTTGCAGTGCCAATGATTTGGAGAGAGCCAACAGATCATACTAGCAATTGTTACTTCTGCATGGTGCCTCCAGCTGGGAAAAGTGTGTCAAAGAAGAAAAAGTGGACTGTGCATTATCCAAACATTCCATCAGCTATATGCCCAGTACCCCACAGAGAAGGACTGCCGGTTCCTGATGCACCAGAATCATTCTCACTTGAGTCAGACGAGGAAGAGGAAGAGGATGAAACTTCTGGTCCTGAACCATCAATGTCACAGGACCCACATTTTCTCCCATCCTCCTCCTCTGAACCACACCTCATAAGACAAGGTGAACTGAATGACCTTGTCAGGGATTTGGAACTACCCAAGAGTAAGGCAGAGCTGTTGGGCTCCAGACTACAGCAGTGGAATCTCCTGGAAGGCTATCAGGGCAAATGGAGCCCATCAATGCTTGCAGACTATTGCTGGACAGTGACAAGAGATGCTCCATTTAATGAACACAAGAGACAAGCCAAGAAGTGCCGAGTAGACATTGAATAGGACTAAACTATGTACATAATAGTTTTTTGCCTTTTGTTTCATAATAAATTGTAGTTATATAACCCTTTTGCTGATTTTTAAAATATTACATAGACAGGACAGGTGAAATATTATCATGTAAAGCAACCATAAACACATGAAAAGACCTAGGTTTACAATTTATGATTAAAATTCTACTATCTACACAATTATCAGAGGGGTAGCCGTGTTAGTCTGGATCTGTAAAAGCAGCAAAGAATCCTGTGGCAGCTTATAGACTAACAGAGGTTTTGGCGCATGAGCTTTCATAGGTGAATACCTACTTCATCAGATGCATGTAGTGGAAATATCCAGGGGCAGGTATATATATGCAGGCAAGCTAGAGATAATGAGGTTAGTTCAATCAGGGAGGATGAGGCCCTGTTCTAGCAGCTGAAGTGTGCAAACCAAGGGAGGAGAAACTGGTTTTGTCGTTGGCAACCCATTCACAGTCTTTGTTTAATCCTGAGCTGATGGTGTCAAATTTGCAGATGAACTGAAGCTTAGCAGTTTCTCTTTGAAGTCTGGTCCTGAAGATTTTGCTGCAGAATGGCCACCTTAAGGTCTGCTATAGTGTGGCCAGGGAGGTTGAAGTGTTCCTGAGTTTCTTTGATAGAGTATGGCATAATCTCTCACTGTGATCTGTGCAGTATGTAGATAGCAGTGGATTTTTTACCTTTAGTCCATTTGGTATGATGTCCATCCATTTGCATTTGGAAAGGAAGATGATATCTGTCTGTATTTGTGCAAAGAAACTGAGGAGCCACCTGATCAGCATCCTATATAGCAAACAGGAAAATATCAAAAAAGAGCTCTCCAACCTGGAAACTCTCATAAGTAACCAAACTTCCATACAAACGGACTTCACTAGAATAAGACAGGAGATCTACATTACTCACTTCACCTCTCTACAAAGAAAAAAGGACTGTAAGCTGTCTAAACTCCTACCTGCCTCATGGGGCCACAACTGTGGTACCTCCAACCCACCCAGTAATATCGTCAATCTATCCAACTACACACACAGCCCAGAAGAAAAGTCCGACCTATCTCGGGGAATCTCTTTCTGCCCTGCCACCTGCACCAACATGATACAGTTCTGCAGCAATCTGGAAGCCTACTTTCGCCATCTCTGACTCAAAGAATACTTTCAGGACAACACTGAACAGCGCACTGATACACAGATACCCTCACACCAACAGCACAAGAAGAAGAACTCCACATGGAATCCTCCTGAGGGTTGAAATAACAGTCTGGACCTCTACATTGAATGCTTCCGCCGACGTGCACAGGCAGAAATTGTGGAAAAACAACATCGCTTGCCTCATAACTTAAGTCATGCAGAACGCAATGCCATCCACAGCCTCAGAAACCACCCTGACATTATCATCAAAGAGGCTGATAAAGGAGGTGCTGTTGTCATCATGAACAGGTCTGACTACCAAAAGGAGGCCGACAGACAACTCTCCAATACCAAATTCTACAGGCCACTTCCCTCAGATCCCACTGAGGAATACACTAAGAAACTGCACCATCTACTCAGGACACTCCCTACACTAACACCGGAACAAATCAACATACCCTTAGAGCCCCGACCAGGGTTATTCTACCTACTACGCAAGATCCACAAACCCGGAAATCCTGGATGCCCCATCATCTAAGGCATTGTCACTTTCACTGAAGGACTGTCTGGATATGTGGACTCTCTACTCAGACCCTATTCCACCAGCACTCCCAGCTATCTCCGTGACACCATTGATTTCCTGAGGAATGCATTGGTGACCTTCCAGAAAACACCATCCTAGCCACCATGGATGTAGAGGCTCTCTACACAAACATCCCACACACAGATGGAATACAAGCTGTCAGGAACAGTATCCCTGATGATGCCACAGCACAACTGGCTGCTGAGCACTGTGCCTTTATCCTCACACACAACTATTTCAAATTTGATGACAATATATATCCCCAGCTCAGTGGCACCGCTATGGGCACCCGCATGTCCCCACAATATACCAATATTTTTATGGCTGACCTGGAACAACGCTTCCTCAGCTCTCGTCCACTCACACCCCTTCTCTACCTACGCTACATTGATGACATCTTCATCATCTGGACCCATGGGAAGGAGTCTCTGGAAAAATTCCACCACGATTTCAACAGCTTCCACCCCACTCCATCAACCTCAGCCTGGACTAATCTACACAGGAGGTCCACTTCCTAGACACCACGGTGCAAATAGGTGATGGTCACATCCACACCAACCTATACCGAAAACCTACCGACCGCTATGCCTACCTTCATGCCTCCAGCTTCCATCCCGGGCACATCACACAATCCATTGTCTACAGCCAAGCACTGAGGTACAACCGCATCTGCTCTAACCCCTCAGACAGAGACCAGCACCTACAAAATCTCCACCAAGCATTCTCAAAACTACAATACCCGCACAAGGAAATAAGGAAACAGATCAGCAGAGCCAGACGTGTACCCAGAAGCCTCCTACTGCAAGACAAACCCAAGAAAGAAACCAACAGGACTCCACTGGCCATCACATACAGTCCCCAGCTAAAACCCCTCCAACACATCATCAGGGATCTACAACCCATCCTGCAAAATGATCCCACAGGCCTTGGGTGGCAGGCCAGTCCTCGCCCACAGGCAGCCTGCCAACCTGAAACATATTCTCACCAGTCACTGCACATCGCACCATAGTAACTCTAGCTCAGGAACCAATCCATGCAACAAACCTCGATGCCAACTCTGCCCACATATCTACAGCACCGACACCATCACAGGACCTAACCAGATCAGCCACACCATCACCGGTTCATTCACCTGCATGTCCACCAATGTAATATACGCCATCATATGCCAGCAATGCCCCTCTGCTATGTACATCGGCCAAACTGGACAGTCTCTATGGAAAAGGATAAATGGACACAAATCAGATATTAGGAATGGCAATATACAGAAACCTGTAGGAGAACACTTCAACCTCCCTGGCCACACTATAGCAGACCTTAAGGTGGCCATTCTGCAGCAAAAAAACTTCAGGACCAGACTTCAAAGAGAAACTGCTGAGCTTCAGTTCATCTGCAAATTTGACACCATCAGCTCAGGATTAAACAAAGACTGTGAATGGCTTGCCAACTACAAAACCAGTTTCTCCTCCCTTGGTTTTCACACCTCAACTGCTAGAACAGGGCCTCATCCTCCCTGATTGAACTAACCTCATTATCTCTAGCTTGCCTGCATATATATACCTGCCCCTGGATATTTCCACTACATGCATCTGATGAAGTAGGTATTCACCTATGAAAGCTCATGCTCCAAAACCTCTGTTAGTCTATAAGGTGTCACAGGATTCTTTGCTGCTATCTACACAATATACATAGACATAAAATGTAAAAACTTAAATATCTTAGAAACAGTAGCCAATCAGTTGTTTTAATTGTCATATTTGAATTCAGCACATCAAAATACATAATAAATATCACATTTTATCTCTGAAGCAGACGACTTCTCAAAAATTGTAGACCAGTGTTACCAGCCTATCTGGGCAGATTGGTACCTTGGTCTTATCACTTATTTTGTTCAAGGGATGCTTCCATGTAAACAGAAGACTATCAAGATTTAACAACCTCTTATTGTTATCCCCATGTTACCTCCTTTGAATTTTCAGTTCAACATGCATGTAAGAAGACAGCAGAGAAGGCAAACAAAACCTACATTCAAAACAGAGTTGAAAGAAATGCACAGAGAGTCCTTAATATCAAGCAGAATTCAAAAATTGTACTTAGATTCCCCAAATTGTCATATAAGGAAGAGAAGGCAACTGCTGCACACTTACAAAGTTTCTTCTGCATATCCATCCTCTTGCCAAATTTTCTAATTTCTTCCTTAACATTATTTCTAAAAATATTTTCGTCTCTGTAGCCCTGACAGCATGACCCTTGTCCAGACTTTCATCATCTCTCACCTCAGCTGTAATCTGCAGTCTGGTTCCCTCACTACTCTACCTCACATCAGTGTACAGAATGCCATGGCTATAAACACCCATCCTCCCTCCACTGCCTCCAAAAATAATTATTCATATCCAGTAATTCTCTCTTATGTGTTAAACTAAATAAACAAGAGTTACTTACAAAAATCCAGTAGGATGTAAAGAAAAGGCCAGAGAGCATCTGAAACATTTATTTTATATCTTAATGGATTCTTGTAAGTAAATAAAATACCCTTTTACATTTGAAGATTAATAGAGAATTGTTTGAATATTCACTTTCACTAGGAACATTCTTTGATTTTGTCTTTGTTCATATGAAAGGGATCCAACAGCATTGGGGATACCCATGCACATTAATAAAAGAATACCTGAAATTTTGAGCGCAACAACACATCAGACCTCTTGGTCTGGGGGAATGTTCAACACATTGTGCCACATAATTTTTTTTTCATATTTTACACGATGAAAATATTATAGGCCATTTAATCTGCTGTTTTTCCTAACTTGCATAACGCCTATTTAAGTAATCATAGTAGAAAGCCTGACTAACAATGAGGAGACTTAAGTGCATCTTTATAGTTGCTGTGATGAGAGCCAACAAATAGTGCCTAATAAATACAAATCTTGTGGATTTAAATCAGTGGTAGTTGACTCTGCACTGCTGGAGAGACACATGGGCATAAAGCAGAGTCACTAAGAGTCATAAAATATATTTCAGAAGCTTATTATACAAAAATGCATATAAAAGTTTATGATAAAATAAAGGTTAATACATTCACCCACAATGTTATATAACAGTCACTTTATTAGCAAGATTATTTTTGGCTGGTTCACTGGAATATCTGGTTTTCTACATTAGAAATTTAGATCCTATAGCTGTCCTCTGTGCCTGAATAGGTGGTGACCATGGCTTTCTTGGAATAGATGGAAATGTTGAGAGTTATTTGTACTGAAAAACTAATTTCTAGAAGTCCAACTATATTATGGGCTGGATCATCAGTTGGTATTCTCGTGAGAGTCACCAGATGGGTGATTTATACAGTCAGGTATTTTTCCTTTAGAGTGTGAGCACTGCTTTGCTAGTTTTCTGATGCAGTTTCTTTTTGGGGATCTGTGGCAAGCAGCAAGGGAGTTTGCTCTCTGTATTAATCTTTCTAATCAAAGTCAGTTCTTGAGGCAGTGTTGCAACTTGGGAACTGAGCATAGGTCTTTTGCCTTAGATTCCTGGAAGATGTTGCATGTATCCTGTTCGTAATCATCTCTCATAAAGTCATATACTCTAATGCCAGAAGGAAAGGTTACAATCATCCAGTCTGACCTCCTGTATACATAGGCCATAGCATTTCTCCTGAAGCTAGATAAAATCTCATCATTGATGTCTCTGTTCAATGATTGGAGTATATGGTGTAAAACAAAAATGTTGCACAAAAATGATAACCAAAATCTGCATAATTGATATCTCCTCCAATAGGAAACCAACCTGCAAGGTCCCAGCATCTGTTATTGCGCAAATGAGGGGCATGTGGAAGAAGGGAAAGAATTGACAAGGATTTTTAGGGGATCTTAATGCATGTCAGTTTGTTAGCAAGAGTTAGGCCAGCTGTAACCCTAATGACGTGAGACTTGTAGAAGTGAGGATAGTGTGAGGCGAGTGGAAAATAACTGTGTGAGAAGTTGTCACGACCTTGCGCTAATAACCAAATATGTAGACTGGCGCCTTCCAGAAGTGAGAAAAATAAGATAGTAGGATGGCATATGTATAAACAAAATGCAGTTGTTGCTTATTATTGTCTGTATTATTGCTTGTTATTGTCTGTAACAAAGGTATAAATGTTTGCTGTAATTGTTTATCTGTTGAGAGACCTGTCCGGGACTGGGGCGACCCTGTGTCCTAGGGCACTCCCTCCATCTATTGCATTGCTGGAGAAATAATAAAGTATTTGATTTTGCTGCACCCAAACAAAAAGCGAGAACTGAGTTTGTCTCCGACAGGCAACAATATGCACAGCTCTATTGACTTAATTTTCTGAATTCAGTCTAACAGCTAGTGACATCCCTGAGACCAGTCAATCAGTGATCTCTGTGTGGAAGCAGAGAAAAGAGTAAAGGGAATTTGAACACAGATATCTTAGCCTAACTCCTACTTTATTCCTAAAAGTTAACACTAGCTCTAATAACATGAGATTTCAGGCAGGGTCTGGGCAAGTGGAAAGCGAATGGAAAAAAAACACCTAAGAGATACTGTTTTTTGACCTTGTGTTAGGTAAGAATGGAATACAGACTGTAGCAGGAACTGCTGAGAAAAGTAAGATATCAGAAGGAATATGTATAAACAAGATGCGGTCATTGATCATTATTGTCTGTAACAAAAGGTATAAATGCTGCCCTAATTGTTTATCTAACAGAGACCTGCCTAGGGAGGGGAACCACTGCTCATTTGTACTCTCCCATGCATATTGCAATTGCTCGTAATAAAGCTGACTCTGGGTTGCTGCTTCAAACTCAGAGTGAGGATATTGTTTTCTTCCACATCTGTATGCCTTGAGGACTTCATCACTGCCATGCTGGTCATCCAACACATTGTACCATATTCCTCATGGACAGGAACACAGATAAAACATTTACAGAATGTTTATGCCATCTCATAGTTTTCAGCTGAGCTATGCTGATTTCCTCCAGCTGAGGAAATGGTTCATACACTGGTAGCATTCTTCCTGAATAGCACTTCAACACTGCCTTGCTACAAATTCCATCATCATCTGCAAAGACTCTATAATCTGCAAAAGCAGTTCTGGCAACCTCATCTAGAGCACATATGTAAAAAAGATTTTTTTCTACCACCTGGAGTTTAGTATTCTTGATTTATAATTGTCTGATAGTTAAAGACTTTCTGTATGGCAGAGTGACAGCCAACATTTTACTGCATTCTACATCAAGAACTGGTAATTTTCACATTGCAGTTTTAATGCTTCACTACTCAGGTGTGGAGTGTTGCATATATGACATGGTTAAAAGTGATGAGAAAGAAACAGAGAGATAGCTATCCTGTATTCATGAGAGCGCAATTGCCAATGGGAGCTGCAGGTAGCAGCGGCCAGCGGTGCAGTCGATGTAATAATGACTGCCTGAGTATGAAAATACTATCCAGCAGAGAGATAGCTGCTACCCCTACAACTCAGGAGGAATCTACCTGATCTTACAACCACCCCCAAAGCAGAGTCAACCTTATGCACTGCTCAGGGGAGGAGGGCTGCCTCCAGCTGTCTATCCTTTGCTGCAGGATAATTATGTGGAGACCCTATTCTGGGGTGTGTCTAGGGCATGGATTGATTTAATTTGTCTCTGCTTATATTGGGTTGTTACCTTTACTATATAGGGAAGGGGAACGTTATGCCTAGGTCGGTATTGAATGATTGCAGTAAGAAAAAAACCACAACAATTTGAAACTTGTTTGCTTTCACATTTCATTACAAAGTCTCAGATCAGCAAGAAGTTCACCCAGGTTCACGCACCTTCCAAGCAAACCAGGTTCAAAGACATTCAGCAGATTTATGGGTCTGAATTGAAATAATATCATTTTCACAGTTTTTCCTGATTTCAGTATGAAAGAGAAAAAAACTCAGTAATTTTGCTTTGAAATTTTGGTTTAATCTACACTTTAAAACACAGCTAGGGTTTACTTGTTGATTGCAAGTAAAGTGTTTTCAGGAACCCCTAGTGAAGCAAATCTGCTAAATTTAACACATCTAGTTATATATGTGAAGCAGCACAAGGAGGCAGTTTTTCAGAACATTGCTACAAGGCATATATAGATAGTGAGGTTTCTTAATTAGTTGTCAATTCTACCTTTTTTTATTCATGAAGGTTAATATGATGCTTTCCTGAAGGATGCACACCTCTAGCAATTTTTAAGAGGGACTGGTTCAAGCAAAGACATGTTAAACTAGCAGCCACCTCATTTCTATCATTGTATTTACAAGCAATGACAATACACATTAATGAAAATATGCAGGTATGGAGGACATTTTTTGGAAAAAGTCAAACTTCTAGTGTGTAGGTAATTTATAGTTGCACCCTAATCAGTGTTAACTTATTCTCCTGAGGTCCCTCAAACCATTCTTTCAACATTAACATGTCATACACAGCTAAAGGAAAATATATTATAAACATGGCCATTTAATTTGTTAACTATATAGCATAATATATGTTGCTTTGAATTATGCACATTTAAGGCCCAATACAACTCCATTGCATTCAATGGGAGTCTATTGACTTAAACAAATTGCATCTTGTCACAGTGCAAATTAGGCAGCCCTAAGGTTATGAGTTTGTGCTGAAGCATTTAATTTATATAAAATGTCCCAAACCATGAAAAATATAATATCGGTTTAAAAGTCAGATTTTTTAAGCCATATATAAGTCCCTCTCCTGGGGGCGGAGAGAGATGAGAAAATTCTGATAAGGGAAATTGCTTCTGTGGATTCCTTCTCTAGACAAAACTTCCGCTAACTCTGTCTCTCCCTGAGCTACTCAAATTGGGGATTTATATACTTGAAAGAAGAACCTACAGGTGAACTAAGCCTTCTTCTTACTCCAGTGAAATTAGACCCAACAAGGTCCCCCAGTGAAGTCATAGGTGACCATGGAATTGCTTTTAGATTTCAATAGAAATGGATATGTGTAAGGTGCATACAGTGAGGAAGAAAGGTCAGATTTTTAAATTACATAAGAAAATAAGATCACAGGAATGGCCATACTGGATCAGACCAATGGTCCATCTAACCCAGTATCCTGTCTTGCAACAGTGACGAATGCCAGGTGCCCCAGTGGGAATGAACAGAACAGATAATCATCAAGAGATCCATCCCTTGTTGCCCATTCCTAGCTTCTGGCAAACAGATGGCCCTGCCCATCCCATTCACCAATCCTTCCTCACAATTCTTTTCCAAGCTACAAAAAGCTAACAAAGGGCCCTGATTTTGTAGATCATCTTTAACGGTAGTTCTTTACACAGATGGATACTGGAAGGGACTCTGCTCATGTCCAGCCAATGGGGATCAATGAGGGCACACAAGGATCTGCCTGTGTGGAGTCCATTGTAGGATCTGGGTCCCCGTGTGCCTGCAGAATCAAGCCCAATTCTTTTTATTGCCTTTTTTGAATCCTTAAACTTTGTTATTGAAATTAGCAGAAATGGAAATTAAAACAGAACTGAGGTTTGATTGAGGTCTTTCTCTGAGATCTTAAAACAACAAAAACAAAACCAGTCCAGCTCTGCTTGTGGGTTCTGGATGTGAAGGAAGTTAATGCAATCTTTGCTGCAGAGTCTCCTACGTGTATAGTGAATTTTGAACTTCACATTGTGTATTTATTGTGTGCTTTCTGAAGTGTGAGGATATATTGGTGTGTTATTGATGATCTGCATTCTCCCCAATATATTAGCATTTCCAGTGGGCATCTTAAGGTAATAAAGAGGTGATAAGCACCATGGGAAGATATTGCAGCAAGGTCATTACTTATCTCAGATGTTTTTGTCTTTTTTCAGTCAAATGAATGAACGAGAGTTCTTGCTCCTGAAGGCACAATGTCACAGAAAAGCAGTCCCCCCCCGCCCCCCCGCAGGTTCAGTACTGTTTCACTACATAGTATCTAATGATAACCTTATCACAGATTCTGGCCTCTTGATGTTCTCTAATGGGTGGTGTGATTTATCCATTTCTAACTCCTTGTACACCTAAATGAATGTGACCCAAGAAGTCATTTTAATTAAAACACTCATTGCCTACTTGTTGGCCTCTCTAATATATGCATCTCTGCTGTTTCATTGACAGAGAAGCTGGAAATATGTGAGAGAATGGAGGTTTTAGAATGGAAGTTCTCTCTGATAGCTTTTTGCTTTGCTGCCTAGCTATCTAATTTATTCATGTTATTGCTAGCCCTAGGAAACAACTTGACCTATACAAAAATCACAGATTGTCATCGTTGCTTGTTATATTGCTTCTTTAAAGATGTTCCTTTCCCTTATCATTTCACAGAATATCTAAATCATTATTTTCATCCAGGGGGATAAAAGAATTGTTCCATTGTAATTATCAATCTCTTTATTTCCATGGTTTTCAAAGGAACACGTATATCACCTGCTTTGTCAGCATTTCTACAAGTACCAACAATAAGCAGATCATAGACACACTCAGATGAATCTATGTAAATACAAAAATATGATTTTTGGTAATATTTTTACTAAAGTATGCAAATATCATTTAGAAAAAGACATGCAGAAATATAAAAGCAAGTTATTTAATATATAGGCTCATTGATTCTGGAGATCCTATTGGGTCATGATATTATGTAATCAATGTCAAAGTTTCTTACAACTTATGTATTAATAAATAATGATCCTATGAATATAAAGTTAGACTTACTAAGAAATAGTGCCTGCTATTTTGTTACAAATAGGGATTCACCTCTGCACCTTTGAGAACTGGCTCATGCCAAAACACTTGAACTTAAAAAGCAACTGTTAATTGATCCTAAAGAAGTTTTCCCTCTCTGCTCAGCTGAGTACAGTTAACTCACAGTTTTAATACATTTCTTATTTTTAGGCTCAACCAGTTGATTTGGATCGTGAAACAAATATTAATTTATTCAGAATCACCAGATGACAGCAGGAGAAAGGAATATGAAATATGAATATATATTTAAAACCATACCAGTAAATAAAGCTAAACATATTTACTTCAGTGCATGCTGAATTGAGTAGGATAAAGTGGAGTAATATAAGAGCCTCATTTTGATTTCACTTATATTAAACTTAATTTGGAATAACTCCACTGATTCCAATTTTGTTCCAATTTTAGGCCCTGATACTATATCTGGATCTGTGCAGGACTAACGCAAAGTCCATGATGCTGCACACAGTAATAAATCCACTTGAAGGAACAGACTTTGAAATCGGCAAAGGAGAGATCAGAATCAGGCCCTCACACTGTGTATTCCAAAAAAGACCATCCAGTTGTTGGCTGGGCCAGATAAAATACCCATCTCTGATATGTGGCATAAACAAAATGAACAATAGCTCATTTAATAGTCTGAATTTCTTTTGTCATAGGACAATGTAACATTTTCTCCACACAAGGAAAATAGTGTGAGGAGGTTGAATTGGTGTAAATATTTTACATATGGAAGAAATGACTCATCTTCTGTCAAAACTTCTTTTAAACATGATTTTAAATCATCAAGGGTTGTGAAATGAAACATTTCAGAGTTAATCACAGGAAAACTAACTAAACACAAATTATATTTAACAGAATTTTCTGTGTTTCACTTGACATGTGAGTGCCACATTTTCCCTGATTTGGATATGTGAATGAAATTACAATGAGAAAATTTGTGGTCTTTACTTTTTAGTGTTTACATCTCTCAAAGCTGATTCCCCACTCTGGCACTTTGAGTGCAGAAGTGGGGGCCCACAAGGATTCTAAAAAAAATAACACTGACCACTCCCGGCTTGTATTAAACTCCCAAGGTTACAGCTTCTCTCTGACGTTGCATTGGTAGATGCTGCCACCACTCAAGTGGAAAAGCCCTTTGAGAGCCCAGGAAGGCACACTTCGGAATTCCTTCCTGTGAGGTATCCTCAAGCCCTTTCTCTCTCTCTCTCTCTCTCACATACACACACACACAAAAGAGCTGAGAAAGAAAAACAAACGAAATCAGCTGTTGCCACCAGCTAATTAATTGTGTCTTAGGACAGAAATCCAATTTTGTTCTTAAAAAAAGTAAATTTTATTTAAAAAACAAAAGTAAGAAAATATATTTGGGTACTTAGGCTATTGCTAGATTTAAAAATAGAAACTACAATTATTAAGCATCAAGAATTGTTTCTTGAGGTCCAGCTTAACGGTTACAAACAAAATAAAAAGCACCTGGAGTTAGCACAGGAGTCCACAAGCCATAAAGAAATAAAAGGGATAAACCGAATCATGTCTTCCTAGACATTTCCTGATTTACTTATGTATCTGTGGTTGTAAATGAGTAGTTTCTAGGTATGATTGATAATTTTTTCATACCTGGTCCCCAAGCTTTTTACAGCATAGTCCTTGCCCTGTTTGCCTCTCCCCAGAGAACAACAGATAAACAGAAGAGGAGTCTTTGTTTCAATTTTAAAAAGTTCTAGCCTTCCCATTGGCTCTTTTGGCGAGGTGCCCACTCAGTTCCTTTTACCTATGCATAACAGCAAGACTTTTTAACCCTTCACAGGTAGAGCAATTAAAGAACAGCTAAGAGGAATTTTGTAGCTATTGGGTGGCTGACTGTCCATAAGAGACAGCTTACCCCCCCCTTCATTTATCACAACATCAGAACAGACTTTTCTACTTCCTCTATCATTTATTTCTTAAACTCTAAGCCAGGGATCAGCAACCTATGGCACACGTGCCGAAGACAGCACGCGAGCCCATTTTTAATGGCACGCTAGAGCCTGCCAGGATCCAGCATGCCGTTAAAAATCCTGCCTAGCCCAGCCCGCTGTCCTCTGCCCTCCGCTTCCCCCCGCGGGGACAGGGAACAGAAGCATAGCCGTGCGCACAGGCTGGGCAAATGGCCCCACTCTCCCGGCATGACAAGCCGCGGGGTCCGCGCTCCCGAGACTGAGCTCCGGGCCGAACGCAGCAAGCTGTCGGCCCTTCCCCCGCCTTCTCCCCGCCCCTGGGGCCCTGCTGCCACGCGCAGCGCTCTGGGAGTCTGGGCTGCGCGCTCCCGCAGGGCACCATTTGGCTCCGCGGGGAGGCAGACACGCTACGTGCTCAACTGGAGCCATGCTGCGGCCGCCGCCGCCGCAGGCAGCGCTCTGAGGGGCGAGGCTGTGCTCTCCCGCGGGGCAGCGTGTCTGGTTCTGCGTGGAGCCTCATGGTAAGGACCCAGGGTTGGGGGGAGTTGCATAAGGAGTGGGGGCAGTCAGGAGACAGGGAGCAGGGGGGTTGGATGGGGCATAGACTCATAGACTCATAGACTCTAGGACTGGAAGGGACCTCGAGAGGTCATCGAGTCCAGTCCCCTGCCCTCATGGCGGGACCAAATACTGTCTAGACCATCCCTGATAGACATTTATCTAACCTATTCTTAAATATCTCCAGCGATGGAGATTCCACAACTTCCCTAGGCAATCTATTCCAGTGTTTAACTACCCTGACAGTTAGGAACTTTTTCCTAATGTCCAACCTAAATCTCCCTTGCTGCAGTTTAAGCCCATTGCTTCTTGTTCTATCATTGGAGGCTAAGGTGAACAAGTTTTCTCCCTCCTCCTGATGACACCCTTTTAGATACCTGAAAACTGCTATCATGTCCCCTCTCAGTCTTCTCTTTTCCAAACTAAACAAACCCAATTCCTTCAGCCTTCCTTCATAGGTCACGTTCTCAAGACCTTTAATCATTCTTGTTGCTCTTCTCTGGACCCTCTCCAATTTCTCCACATCTTTCTTGAAATGCGGTGCCCAGAACTGGACACAATACTCCAGTTGAGGCCTAACCAGCGCAGAGTAAAGCGGAAGAATGACTTCTCGTGTCTTGCTTACAACACACCTGTTAATGCATCCCAGAATCATGTTTGCTTTTTTTGCAACAGTATCACACTGTTGACTCATATTAAGCTTGTGGTCCACTATGACCCCTAGATCTCTTTCTGCCATACTCCTTCCTAGACAGTCTCTTCCCATTCTGTATGTGTGAAACTGATTGTTCCTTCCTAAGTGGAGCACTTTGCATTTATCTTTATTGAACTTCATCCTGTTTACCTCAGACCATTTCTCCAATTTGTCCAGATCATTTTGAATTTTGACCCTGTCCTCCAGAGCAGTTGCAATCCCTCCCAGTTTGGTATCGTCCGCAAACTTAATAAGTGTACGTTCTATGCAAACATCTAAATCGTTGATGAAGATATTGAACAGAACCGGTCCCAAAACAGACCCCTGCGGAACCCCACTTGTTATACCTTTCCAGCAGGATTGAGAGCCATTAACAACTACTCTCTGAGTACGGTTATCCAGCCAGTTATGCACCCACCTTATAGTAGCCCCATCTAAATTGTACTTTCCTAGCTTATCTATAAGAATATCATGTGAAACTGTATCAAATGCCTTACTAAAGTCTAGGTATATCACATCCACCGCTTCTCCCTTATCCACAAGGCTCGTTATCCTATCAAAGAACGCTATCAGATTAGTTTGACATGATTTGTTCTTTACAAATCCATGCTGGCTATTCCCTATCACCTTACCACCTTCCAAGTGTTTGCAGATGATTTCTTTGATTACCTGCTCCATTATCTTCCCTGGCACAGAAGTTAAACTAACTGGTCTGTAGTTTCCTGGGTTGTTTTTATTTCCCTTTTTATAGATGGGCACTATATTTGCCCCCTTCCAGTCTTCTGGAATCTCCCCCGTCTCCCATGATTTCCCGAAGATAATAGCTAGAGGCTCAGATACCTCCTCTATTAACTCCTTGAGTATTCTAGGATGCATTTCATCAGGCCCTGGTGACTTGCAGGCATCTAACTTTTCTAAGTGATTTTTTACTTGCTCTTTCCTTATTTTCTCTTCTAAACCTACCCTCTTCCCGTAAGCATTCACTATACTAGACATTCCTTCAGACTTCTCAGTGAAGACCGAAACAAAGAAGTCATTAAGCATCTCTGCCATTTCCAAGTCTCCCGTTACTGTTACCCCCTCCTCATTGAGCAGTGGGCCTACCCTGTCCTTAGTCTTCCTCTTGCTTCTAATGTATTGATAAAAAGTCTTCTTGCTTCCCTTTATTCCCATAGCTAGTTTGAGTTCATTTTGTGCCTTTGCTTTTCTAATCTTGCCTCTGCATTCCTGTGTTATTTGCCTATATTCATCCTTCGTGATCTGACCTAGTTTCCATTTTTTATATGACGCCTTTTTATTTTGTAGGTCACGCAAGATCTCAAGGGTAAGCCAAGGTGGTCTTTTGCCACATTTTCTATCTTTCCTAACCATCGGAATAACTTGCTTTTGGGCCCTTAATAGCGTCCCTTTGAAAAACTGCCAACTTTCCTCAGTTGTTTTTCCCCTCAGTTTTAATTCCCATGGGACCTTGCCTATCAGCTCTCTGAGCTTACCAAAATCCGCCTTCCTGAAATCCATTGTCTCTATTCTGCTGTACTCCTTTCTACCCTTCCTTAGAATTGCAAATTCTATGATTTCATGATCACTTTCACCCAAGAGAGTCCCAGGCATGAGAGTCCCAGGGTTTGTGAGGCGGCGGGGGGGTGGATAGGGGTCAGGGCAGTCAGGGAACCAGGAGCAAGGAGGGTCCTGGGGAGGCAGTTAGGATGGGGGCGGGTCTCTGGAGGGGGTGGTTGGGGACAAGGAGCTGGGGGGAGTGTATGAGTTGGGATTCTGGGGGTCCTGTCAGGAGGTAGGGGTGTGGAGAGGGATTGGGGCAAGCAGAGAGTTGGGGGGTTGGATGGGTCAAGAGTTCTGGGGTCCTGTCAGGGGGTGGGGAGTGGTTGGATGGGGCATGGGAGTTCTGGGGGGTCTGTCTGGGGACAGGGGTGTGGATAAAGGTCAGGGCAGTCAGGGGACAGGTAGGGGGTAGGGTCCAGTCCGGGGACAAGGAACAGGGAGCCTTACATAGGGGGTGGGGTCCTGGGGGGCCATTGGGGGCAGGGGTCCCAGGAGGGGGTAGTCAGGGGACAAGGAGAAGCGGGGTTGGGAGTTCTTAGGGGGGCAGTCACCCAACCCTCTCCCCTGAGCCCTGACCCACCCCCACCCCCTCCCACACATACACAACATGCCCTCTGCCCTGAGTCCCGCACACCCCCCAGGCTTGAGCCCTGTACCTCCCTCATACACACCCAGCACTCTGCTTGACTCCTTCATTCCCCCCCCCAACCCTAGCCTTGACTCTGGAACCCCACCCATACCTAGCCCCCCCTCTGCCCTGACACCCCCAGCCCTCTGGGTCCTGGCCACCGGCCCCGCACAGCCCACTGGTGGTCTGGGGTTCTGGCTGCCAGACCCTTGCCAGCCGGGGTCCAAGCCACAGGCCTCACTCAGCCTGCTGCCGGCCTACGTGAACGGAACCCCTGACCAGCAGCGGGCTGAGCGGACCAGCAGTGTAAGATCAACATTTTAATTTCATTTCAAATAAACTTCTTAAACATTTTGAAAACCTTATTTATTTTACAATACAACACTAGTTTAGTTATATAATATATAGACTTATAGAGAGAGACCTTCTAAAAAACATTAAAATGTATTACCGGCACGCAAAACCTTAAATTAGAGTGAATAAATGAAGTCTCGGCCCACCACTTCTGAAAGGTTGCCGACCCCTGCTCTAAGGTAACTAAGTCAAATATTCTCTCTGTAGGGAAATGAGGAGAACAACAAAAATGTAATGATGGTTCACCCTCCAATGAATTGAGCTATCTTAACATTTTTAAACAGGTTTGTTATCCACCATTAAGGAACAAGTCCCTAGATATCTCTCTTTCCTAGGAGCCTCTACTACAGTATCTTGTAAATAGTAATCCTTTAGGCCATTTTTTAAAAGTGACTTATGATTTTGGGTGACATAAGGACGGCCGTACCGGGTCAGACCAAAGGTCCATCTAGCCCAGTATCTGTCTACCGACAGTGGCCAATGCCAGGTGCCCCAGAGGGAGTGAAGCTAAAAGGCAATGATCAAGTGATCTCTCTTTTGCCATCCACCTCCATCCTCTGATGCTAGGGACACCATTCTTTACCCTTCCTGGCTAATAGCCATTTATGGACTTAGCCACCATGAATTTATCCAGTTCTTTTTTAAACATTGTTATAGTCCCAGCCTTCACAACCTCCTCAGGTAAGGAGTTCCACAAGCTGACTGTGTGCTGTGTGAAGAAGAACGTCCTTTTATTTGTTTTAAACCTGCTACCTATTAATTTCATTTGGTGACCCCTAATTCTTGTGTTATGAGACTAAGTAAATAACTTTTCCTTATCCACTTTCTCAACATCACTCATGATTTTATATACCTCTATCATATCCCTCCTTAGTCTGCTCTTTTCCAAGCTGAAGAGGCCTAGTCTCTTTAATCTTTCCTCATATGGGACCCTCTCCAAACCCCTAATGATTTTAGTTGCCCTTTTCTGAACCTTTTCTAGTGCTAGAATATCTTTGTTGAGGTGAGGAGATCACATCTGTACACAGTATTCGAGATGTGGGCATACTATGGATTTATATAATGGCAATAATATATTCTCAGTCTTATTCTCTATCCCCTTTTTAGTGATTCCTAACATCTTGTTTGCTTTTTTGACCGCCTCTGCACACTGCGTGGACATCTTCAGATAACTATCCACGATGACGCCAAAGTCTTTTTCCTGACTCGTTGTAGCTAAATTAGCCCCCATCATATTGTATGTATAGTTGGGGTTATTTTTTCCAATGTGCATTCTTTGGTGTGATGGTGGTGTAATGAATTGCACTCGCATGGTGTTCTTGGGACAGTTGGCCTTGATATGTCCCAGTTCATTACACTTAAAGCATCTTCCATCTGATGGGTTACTGGGCCGAGGTGAGTTACTGGAGACTGGTGAGGTGGAAGGGTAGGGTGTCTGTGACTTTACTTGGGTGGTATGTGGGGTCTTTGGCTGTCCTCGGTTGTAGGGTTTATGGTCTGTGTGCCCCCTGTGGTAATCGTTCCCCTTGACAGTAGCTTTCTTGCTTTCTGCCAGTTCCATCCATTTGGCTCCAATCTCCCCCGCCTCAGCGATATCTTTGGGTTTTCCATCTTGTATGTACCGTGTGATGTCTTCAGGAACACCATCCAAGAACTGCTCCATTTGTATGAGGAGGTTCAGTTCTTCCAAGGTTTGAATGTTGTTTCCTGTTATCCAGGCCTCATAGTTTTTTGCAATGTAGTAGGCGTGTTTGGGAAATGACACCTCTGGTTTCCACTTTTGGGTTCTGAAGCGCCGACGGGCATGATCTGGGGTTATCCCCATCCTGTATCTGGCCTTGGTTTGAAAAAGTTTATAGTCATTCATTTGCTGCTTAGGCATTTCAGCTGCCACCTCTGCTAAAGGTCCACTGAGTTGTGGCCTTAATTCTACCATGTACTGGTCTTCGGGGATGCTGTACCCAAGACAGGCTCTTTCAAAATTTTCCAAGAAGGCCTCGGTGTCATCACCTGCCTTGTAGGTGGGAAATTTCCTGTGCTGTGGAGCAATAATTGGCGCCGGGTTGTTAGGGTTGGCTGGCACATGCAGCCCAGCTTTTGCCAACTCCAGTTCATGTTTTCTCTGTTTTTCCTTCTCTCCATTTTCTTTTTGTTGTTTTTCCATTTCTTTTTGTTGTTTTTCCATTTCTTTTTGTTGTTTTTCCATGTCTCGGCGGTGGGCCGCCTCTTCTTCTTCTTGCTTCCTTCGGTGGGCCAACTCTTCTTCTGCTTGCTTCCTTCGGTGGGCCACCTCTTCTTCTGCTTGTTTCCTTCGGTGGGCCACCTCTTCTTCTTCTAGTTTTCTTTTGTGTGCTGCCTCTTTGATTTGTTCTTCTCTTTCTTTCATCTCCATTTGTCGCCTGTGTTCAGCTTCTTTGAATTGCTCTTCGGCCTTAATTTTTGCCTTAGAAGTCATGATTCCTGTTTTCTTGTGTTGGGGTGCCCTCTGGTGTTTCTCTTTTGAACTGCAGGCTCTCTGTTGCCTCCTGAAGTCTGCCTAGCAACAGTGCCTTTAGCTAATCTTCAATGTTAAGTAAACCTGAAAAACCACTTTATTTGCATTTATATAGTGCTGGTATGACTCTCAATGGGAGTGCTATTGTGTGACAAAAGACTCGTGATAGCCCTTAACGACTTCTTGCTTAACATGCAAGCCACAAACTGCCAGAGAGAGCAGAAAAAAAAATTCTCTCTGGTTCCCTTTTAAAACCAACTGTTTCTCTCTGCTAAAAAGCCCTTAGCAGAGAAAAGAAAAATATAATAATCCTACTGGCTTCTGGATTCTGTCTATATCCCAACCACTGCCACTCATGTCATAACCTTAGTCCCAGATCTGGACCTTAGCGTCCAAAATATGGGGGTTAGCATGAAAACCTCCAAGCTTAGTTACCAGCTTGGACCTGGTACTTGCTGCCACCACCCAAAAAATTAGAGTGTTTTGGGGCACTCTGGTCCCCCTGAAAAACCTTCCCTGGGACCCCAAGACCCAAATCCCTTGAGTCTCACAACAAAGGGAAATAATCCTTTTTCCCTTTCCCCCTCCCGGTGCTCCTGGAGAGATACACAGACACAAGCTCTGTGAATCCAAACAGAATGACTCCTCCTCTCTGTTCCCAGTCCTGGAACAAAAAGTACTTTCTTCTTCACCCAGAGGGAATGCAAAATCAGGCTAGCCAATTCAACATACACCGATCTCCTCTGATTTCTTCCTCCCACCAATTCCCTGGTGAGTACAGACTCAATTTCCCTGAAGTAAAGAAAAACTCCAACAGGTCTTAAAAGAAAGCTTTATATAAAAAAAGAAAGAAAAATACATACAAATAGTCTCTCTGTATTAAGATGACACAATACAGGGCAATTTCTTAAAAGAATATTGAATAAACAGCCTTATTCAAAAAGAATACAAATCAAAGCACTCCAGCACTTATATTCATGCAAATACCAAAGAAAAGAAACCATATAACTTACTATCTGATCTCTTTGTCCTTACACTTAGAAACAGAAGACTAGAAAGTAGAAACTACTCCTCCAAAGCTCAGAGAAAGCAGGCAGACAGAAAACAAAGACCCCAGACACACAATTCCCTCCACCCAAAGTTGAAAAAATCCGGTTTCCTGATTGGTCCTCTGGTCAGGTGCTCCAGGTGAAAGAGACATTAACCCTTAGCTATCTGTTTATGACAGCATTACTTTACATTTATCCATATTAAATTTCATTTGCCATTTTGTTGCCCAATCACTTAGTTTTGTGAGATCTTTTTGAAGTTCTTCACAATCTGCTTTGGTCTTAACTATCTTGAGTAGTTTAGTATCATCTGCAAACTTTGCCACCTCACTGTTTACCCCTTTCTTCAGATCATTTATGAATAAATTGAATAGATTGGTCCTAGGACTGACCTTGGGGAACACCACTAGTTACCCCTCTCCATTCTGAGAATTTACCATTAATTCCTACCCTTTGTTCCCTGTCTTTTAGCCAGTTCTCAATCCATGAAAGGACCTTCCCTTTTATCCCATGACAGCTTAATTTACGTAAGAGCCTTTGGTGAGGGACCTTGTCAAAGGCTTTCTGGAAATCTAAGTACACTATGTCCACTGGATCCCCCTTGTTCACGTTTGTTGACTCCTTCAAAGAACTTTGATAGATTAGTAAGACACGATTTCCCTTTACAGAAACCATGTTGATTATTGCTCAACAGTTTGTTTTTCTATGTGTTTGACAATTTTACTCTTAACTATTGTTTCGACTAATTTGCCTGGTACCGATGTTAGACTTACCAGTCTGTAATTGCCGGGATCACCTCTAGAGCCCTTTTTAAATATTGGCATTACATTAGCTAACTTCTAGTCATTGGGTACCAAAGCTGATTTAAAGGACAGGTTGCAAACCTTAGTTAATAGTTTCGCAACTTCATATTTGAGTTCTTTCAGGGTGAATGCCGTCTGGTCCCGGTGACTTGTTAATGTTGAGTTTATCAATTAATTCCAAAACCTCCTCTAGTGACACTTCAGTTTGTGACAGTTCCTCAGATTTGTCACCTACAAAAGCCAGTTCAGATTTGGGAATATCCCTAACATCCTCAGCCGTGAAGACTGAAGCAAAGAATCCATTTAGTTTCTCCACAATGACTTTATCATCTTTAAGCGCGCCTTTTGTATTTCAATTGTCAAGGGGCTCCACTGGTTGTTTAGCAGGCTTCCTGCTTCTGATGTACTTAAAAACATTTTGTTATTACCTTTGGAGTTTTTGGCTAGCCGTTCTTCAAACTCCTCTTTGGCTTTTCTTATTACACTCTTGCACTTAAGCTGGCAGTGTTTGTGCTCCTTTCTATTTGCCTCACTAGGATTTGACATCCACTTTTTAAAGGAAGTCTTTTTATCTCTCACTGCTTCTTTTACATGGTTGTTAAGCCACGGTGGCTCTTTTTTAGTTCTTTTACTGTGTTTCTTAATTTGGGGTATACATTGAAGTTGGGCCTCTATTATGGTGTCTTTAAGAAGGGCCCATGCAACGTGCAGGGATTTCACTTTAGTCACTGTACCTTTTAACTTTTGTTTAACTAACCTGCTCATTTTTGTATAGGTCCCCCTTTTGAAATTAAATGCCACAGTGTTAGGCTGTTGAGGTGTTCTTTCCACCACAGGGATGTTGAATGTTATTGTATTATGGTCACTATTTCCAAGCAGACAACTTTTAGGATGCTCAGTGTGTGACACTTTAAAGCACTGTTTTTCAACCTTTCCAGACTGGCAAACCCCCAAGTTTCACCTGACTTAAAAACCTCTTACTTAGAAAATCAGACAAATACAAAAGTGTCAGAGCACACTAATACTCAAATATTGCTTACTTTCTCATTTTGGCTGTATGAAATCTGAGCTTCTACTGACTTTGCTAGTGCATTTTATGTATTCTGTTATAAAACTAGGCAAATATCAAGATGAGTTGATGTACCCCCTAGAAGACCTCTGCTTAACCCGAGGGGTACGTCTATCCCTGGTTAAGCATCACTGCCTTAAAGAGGCCTGATATTTGCAATATAGGTGCTCAGCATTTTCTGAAAATCAGGTTACTTTTAGGTGTCTCAGTTTGGGCACTCAAAAATTTGAGATACTCACAATTACTACTGAAAATACTTGGCCTTAATGTTTTGTTTGGGCTACTCAGGATTCTTGGTATAGTACTTCTGCAAGTTATTTTATAAGTGTTAAGAAACTACTAGGAATATTAATGGTTAATACCAAAAATAAGGAATATAACTAACCTTTTTTTCCTACTTAATAATGTATTAGCAGGAATAACCCTACATTATTTATGGGAGGAGGTTTAGAGTTTGCCTAAAACTATCCCCAGCACCAACAGCACATTGGCAAAGATTCTCTGCTGTGCTGAGTCTCAGAGTGGCACATGGAAAAATATGGATGACAAAATTGGTCCCCTTATTCTCAAATACCAAGAATTTTCAAACATAGTTACTTATATTTGGCAATTTTTGTGGATTGGGGCTCTTCACAGCTACTGACACTAGAAAATATGTCCAAGATCTCAGCAAACAGGGATTGTCATGGGACAAATATCCAATGCATGTATTTTATAACAGTGTTTCTCAACCTTTCCAGACTACTGTACCCCTTTCAGGATTCTGATTATCTTGCATACCCCAAGTTTCACCTTACTTAAAAAGCTACTTGCTTACAAAATGACACATGACAATATAAAAGTGTCACAGCACACTAGTACTGGAAAATTGCTTGCTTTCTCATTTTTACCATATAATTAAAAAATAAATCAATTGGAATATGAATATTGTAGTTACATTTCAGTGGATAGTACATAGAGAAGTATAAACAAGTCATTGTCTGTATGAAATTTTGGTTTGTACTCACTTTGCTAGTGCTTTTTATGTAGCCTTTTGTAAAACTAGGCAAATATCTAGCTGAGTTAATGTACCCCCCGGAAGACCTCTGCATATACCCAGGAGTATGCATACCCCTGATTGAGAACCACTGTTTTAGAAAATTCAATTCCCTTTCAGAAAAATTGAAAAAGTCTGGAGGTTCCTACAAGCAGAAACATCAAGAAAATTGGCAAGGAAAGGTTAACTATATGAAGTCACCATGATGGTTCTTTGGGGTGTGTCCTTCAAAATGACAGTGAAATTGAACAAGATTCAGGCTCTTTGTTCCAATGTCTGGGGCTTCAGCAGAAAAGCATCTCATGGTCCCCCAAGGAACTGGTATTGTGTTTCTTTTGCCAGTGGAACAGGGCCAGTTTTCTTACCAATAGAGGCACTTTCAATACACAGTAATCTGTTTTAATTTCAGAGATTCATGTTCACATTACAGCCTCAGCTTTTCAGTTATCTAAATTACTTAAAGTAAATAAATGAGATTCTCAAAGTGTATGTGAAACTTTGTGAATGTTAATCCTTTATATTGAATACATCTGACTTTACAGATAACCTCATCTTATCTAATGGAAAATTAGACAATGTTTCTCTTGTAATGGAAATGTCACTAGTTTATATGCATCAATTCAACAGTAAGGAAGGGATGGAAAACACAGTATATTGTTTGTCTGAATACTAAAATGGCTCTTTCTTTTCCATAATATTTTGGATTTAATTCTTTGTAATAATTTGGAGCATGTTCTATATTACTAGAAAATATTTTCATTACTGTAAAGGTATAGGAAGATTGTGCTGGAACAGATAGTAAAAGTGGTATGAACATTTTTCATTTTTCAGTGACTGATAATCCTATTTGTCAGACTGGAGACATTGCAGCTTGATGTCTGGTTTAAACAATTCACAGGTGTGTCTGTTAGTGACAGTATGAAGAGTCCCTAGAGATGTTGAGACTGATTCTCCTCAAAAACAGGTGTAAATCAGGAGTAGCTTCAAAGAAGTCAATGGAGTTACATCCATGGGAAAGTGAGATCAGAACAAGTTACTTGTTTGTGTAATCATATTCATATAGATACATTGTAGTGTGATGCCATCAGCTGTATCATATTATTAGATTCAGAACTGTTCCCCTCCGGAGGGGTTATAAACCAATGCATTTTTTAAAATTGCCACAGGCCGCAGAGAAAAGCAACAAAAGAATAAACATCAAAAACATATAGGTTACTGAAGCGTGTTAGTACCTGTTAGTAAATAGCATTACTTTTAGTTATTTCTTTTTGTATATTTGATTAAAATATATTTACTTTTCTTTAGAATCTTTATCTTCAACAAATAGTATGTCAGAATTCTAAAGCCTAGAACACTGGTCTTGACCAAAAGATAACCCTATTCAGGACATAAGCATATACAGACTAGGGAAACTAAGAAGAGATTATTGTTATAGCTCATGTGTTTTGTTGGGGAAATTAACATGGAAGAATGATTGTGGGGTAAGAAAGGCCCACTGAGAGATATTAAGAATTGTTAGTCCTCTCAGCTGTAAATAATCATGCCTTCTCACATGAGTCAGGTCAACTGAGACTGTGTAGAAATGATATCACAATTTATGTTTCTGGGAGAATATTCTTCTCAACTAGGTTTCCTTTGTCTAAAATCCTATATAATGATACTGATATGAAACCTTAGGTTGGGGGAATGAACACTGTGTCTCCTTTCCAGATGCAGGACAAACATATATCCAGTTCTTAGTCTGACAGCAAAGGATGGTAATGTATCCATCTGTTTCTGTATTTTGTATAGAGCTGTACTAATCTGATTAATAATCTTAGATTAAATAATTTCAATTGAGCCTGTTATTTCAACAGTTTTGATTCATTAGCTCAGACATTCAGCAAGGTGGAATCCATTAACGGATTTAGGCACTGCAGCGTTGAGTGTCAAAGCACCTACAAAATCACAGAGTAACACTGTGATCCACAAAACCTGTGTTAGTTGTCTAAGCTCCCTACACAATGAATGGACACACAAGAATGAGATCCATAAAAGACACAGGTTAGGCAGCTCCCCACCTAAGCTAGCAATGGAAAAGCAGCAAAGAGTCCTGTGGCACTTTGTAGACTAACAGACGTTTTGGAGCATGAGCTTTCGTGGGTGAATACCCACTTAGTTGGATGCACGTAGTGGAAATCTTCAGGGGCAGGTATATATACGCAAGCAAGAAGCAGGCTAGAGATAACAAGGTTAGTTCAATCAGGGAGGATGAGGCCTTCTTCTAGCAGCTGAGGTGTGAAAACCAACGGAGGAGAAACTGGTTTTGTAGTTGGCAAGCCATTCACAGTGTTTGTTTAATCCTGAGCTGATGGTGTCAAATTTGCAGATGAACTGAAGCTCAGCAGTTTCTCGTTGAAGTCTGGTCCTGAAGTTTTTTTGCTGCAAGATGGCCACCTTAAGATCAGCTATTATGTGGCCAGGGAGTTCGAAGTATTCTTCTACAGGTTTTTGTATATTTCCATTCCTAATATCTGATTTGTGTCCATTTATCCTTTTCCGTAGAGAAAAAATTGCATATATATACCTGCCCCCGGAAATTTCCACTACATGCATCCGACAAAGTGAGTATTCACCCACAAAAGCTCATGCTCCAAAACGTTTGTTAGTCTATAAGGTGCCACAGGCCTCTTTGCCGCTTTTACAGATCCAGACTAACACGGCTACCCCTCTGATACTTAGCCAATGGGAGATGAGGATGTGCTAAGCCTCTCACTTTTCTCAGATATAGGCGACTAAGTCCTGGCAACTTAGGCGTGCATAGCTCTGCTAGCAGACTATATGTAGGAACCCCTCTCTTACCTTAGTTGCTTATATAGTTTCTTGTGGGTTTTAGGTGCCTGCATCACTAGACAAAGAAGCAGAGGTGCCCACTATATAACTTTGATCCCAATGGTAAGAGTACTCACCTGGATGTGGAGCCAGTGGACATGACCCACGGTATCCTGCCCCCCATCTGGGTGCCCCATACGCTGGTCTACAGACTCATTCCCACACTCTCTTTCTCTGTCCTATCACTATTTCTTTATTTATCCACAGTAGAACAGTAAAGAATGAGGGAGGCTCAGATAAGAATATCCCATGGACCAGTGATTACCCCATCGTCGTGAGAAGTAGGATTGAAAGTATGATTTCCTTTCTCCCCCTTAGCCAGAGAGTGGGAAATTGAACTTGTCTCCCATATGAGCACTCTAATAACTGGGCTAAATGTGATAAGATGGGCTCCAGCATCACCTATTCCTCCATCCAGCTTTTGAATAGGGCCCAATGAGTAGGCACAGTCACAGGATACCTAACTAGTCAAGTGGCTGAACACCAGTCTTCACTTGATTTGTGAATCACTCTGGGACTCAGTGAGGAGATAGGTGTCCATATACCTAGAATGAGAAGCAGTGCACATGCCCAGAGGCAGGAACATAGGCACCCAGGGAAATTTTATTTTGAAAAACTTAGGTGTTGAGTTTAGGCTCCTACAAGATTTGGTGAGTTTTGTGGATTGCAGTGGGGGACCGAGACACCTGAAAGTGGGACATAGGTGTCTAAATCTGGTTTTAGGTGCCTAAATAGCTTGGTGGAAACCACCAGGTTCTTTGAAGCCCTGGGAATTTGTTTTCAAGTCCACTTAAATAAGAAGAGTTTCTCAGACACCCCCTCCCTCCACTAACTCTGTTTTCAACAGCACTGGAAACACTGTCAGTACTTGTTACAAATACAAATATTAGTAGCCCATTTTTTCCACATCTCTGCATAAAATATTATAATACAAATTACAAATGCACCTTTTTTTTCCCCATAGAGCAGCCCTTACTGTTTCCCCAAGCTTTACTTCCAATCTGTTACACTCAGATGCAAAACAAATAACTAACTAACTAAAGAAATGAAGAAATAAAACCTTCTCTTCTGAAGCTGGTATTTTATGTCTTTTCTACTGTAATAGTTGGAGTCGAGTACACTAAGGCCTCTTGTGCCACCTTATACACTTAACTAGTTAGAAAACAGCTATCCAGAATCTCCAGACACACTCCTTGAATATGTTACCTCAAACAGAAACTAAGTTTCTTCCAGGTAATACCAGAGCAAGAGACAAAGGTTGAGTTTTTTCAAAGCTGACAAAAGACTAACCACATGATCGCCACTAACAATAATCGGAGTTGTGTGGCTAAACAGTTGGCTTTAAAAATTTCAACCAACAGAACAGATTCTTTTTCCACTTACACTGAAATAAATCAGCAGTGACCATGAAAGGCCATGGAGATTTACTATGTAAATTAGAGTAGGTGAGTGCAATCTCAGGCCAATATTTTCCTGTCTGAGGCAAACATAAAATCTTGGTACTCCTGGTACTCCAATTTTTTTATCTTTGACCATGTGTGTTGCCACTAAGTCATGTGGCAAATTCACTCGCTTGCAAGACAGAAGGTACCTACCGTGTCACATTTAGCATGCAAAAGAGAAAGAAAGATAATATTAAAAAGGAATACCAAAATATTTAAAAATTGCTCTCTGTTGAGCCTTTTACCTTATTTCTCCGCCGCCTTGCATGGCGAATACATAGTGGGTAGAAAGTGCTACCAAATCTGAACGGTAACTTTTTATTCCCACATTACACATATGTACAAGATTACACAGAGTGCAAAGCAGACCTGGACACAGAGTCATGTTTTTTAATATCTCTAGCTCAGGTTCTGGAGAACTCAAATTAGGCAGATCAAAATCCAAACTTTTTATGAGTTTAGGGAGTTTACTAACTCTAGTGTGAAGCTCAAGATGACAAATTGGATCTGGATTTTGTTTGTTTGTTGAGGATCATTTTTAATTGTCACCAGTGGGTCTGTCTGCAATCCTGTCTGACTCATTTGCTATCTGTATGCCTGTACTCATCAGTGTATGTATAAGCAGGCCAAAAATTCAGTTAACTATAAGGTTATGTATCAGTTATACATCTGAAAACAGACAGAGACTAAGAGTATGGAATTGTATGCCTAAAGGAAGAGAGAGATTCCTATATATATGAATTAGCTGTATTGACCTTAGTGGAGTTTCTATAGGCATTCTGGAGCAGATCTTCAGTAGGAGTTAGACACCTAAATACCTTTAATAAGCTGGGCCTCAGATATCCTGAGGAGTGGCATTGTATAACCTATAAAAAAAATATAGATTTACACTGGTATAACCATGATGAGAAATTGGTCCTCTAACTCAGAATACTGTAACTATAATATATAAATGAAATGTAGACCTTGAATAGGTGAGGTCAATTTTGTTGCAACATTCCATAAACTCTAACACTTTTTCTCTTGATTGATTTCCCCTGCCCTGTAATTGTTGGGTCTCCTATTGTGCTGATGAAATAACAGTCAGTATTTGACATGGTGGTGCATTGATTCATTTTAACTAGGAACACTATTTAATTGATGAAGACGTGTTAAAAATAGCTATTAAAAAATCTTCGTTAGTGAAGACATTATATTGAAAGAAGTATCCAAGTGTTGCTTAGAACACTTTGTTTTATGAAGTCTTTATGTTTTTATTGAGGCTATTTTAAAAGAGAATTTCCATAACAATATTACATACCTCAAGCTCCTACTCCCATTAAAATACCCCTAATTACTACTGGGGCAGGACAACTGAGGCCTCAACTAGATGTCCAGAAAATGTAAAAGAGTCAGTGAGACTATGTCTATCTATTTAATTGTAGTGGTGTGGGATACACCCTTGCGGTGCCTCCTGGTCTCTCCAGGGAATTAGCTCTTCGACCCAGGAGCACCCTCTGCAGGCTGGTATCCCACTTGCTGCTAGCCCCCGTGTCCCTCCAAGATTCCCTGTACCCTTTACCCAGGGGCTCTGTCCACTGCAGCAACCCCCCACCTGGGTTTCCCCACTCATGGGAACCTCCAACCTCCTATCCCCACCTCACTTCTGTGGCTACTGCCAGTCATCATCTAGCCCCCATTCACTGGGGCAGACTGCTGTCTGTAATGGCCACTCATCATTGGCAAGGGGGGTTTTGGACCTGCTGCCTTGGACTACCTCTGGACTGCCCTCTGCAACCCCAGTACCCTTTTGGGCCTTTCACAAGGCCTCAGGGCTGGCTCCAGGGTTTTTGCTGCCTCAAACAGCCACCCCAGCTCCTCTGGCCTTCCCCCAGCCCTGCTCCACTCTAGGTACCCTGTGAGCCCCTAAGCAACCAGGTCCTTCTCTCTGTACAGGCAGAGAGAGAGAGAGACTGTCTGCTCCTGGCTCACTGACCTCTTATATGGGCCAGCTGAGCCCTGATTGGGGCGTGGCCACAGCTGAGCCTGCTTCCCCAAACAGCTTGGGAACTGCTTGCTCCCAGCCACAGCCCTCTCCTGGGCTGTTTTAAGCCTTTTACGGCTGAGTGGGTGACCACCCCGCCATACAAATCCTTAGAACTTATGGAAAATACAACCCTCTTACACTTACATGCACACACGCACACAATTAAAAACAAAATGCTTGAGTGTTCAGAATAGACCTGCAATATTTTCTTTTAAAATGTTCATGCACTTTTTAAATAAAAAGCTCCAAAAATTATTGCAATCATTATCATTACCATTATTGATCAATTTCATTTACATCTGTTCCTATCTACCGGTGTGTATCATGCACATTCCTGTGCTATCTTAGCGCTTTCCCACATATGTGCATTCTTCATTTGAGTAAAGGTTTGCAGGATTCCACTTTAGGCCCAAATCCTGCAAGCAGATGCATTAGCACAAACTACAGTAGGATTTCAAAGGAGGCCATGTTTGTACATCTCTTAATAGGGTTAGAGCAACAGGCAGCAAAATATTTGGATTGTGAAACCTGGGAAAAAAATAGATCCTTGTTTCAAAGGATTTATATATTTTCTGTTCTGAAATGTGCATATTTTCCACATAGGACTGCAAAAACTAATAGAATTCAAAATACCTTTCATTTTTAAAACACATTTGATAAACAGTAAGTACAGAATCTGATTTAATTGCTTTAGATGATTAATAACCTAAACAGAAAAGAAAAATAAAGCTCCTGCACAGTCACAATAACTGTTTGTTTGGATTTTCATTAAGCAATTTGCTCGTCCAACATGCACCATGCATGCTATTTAGTTTTATATAACTGACCATTATTTTTTAGGACCCAAACCTACAATGAGAGCCACAATTCTTTCCTGCTCTCCTGTTCCTCTGTTTGCATGTGGGGAGGAGGAATACATTATCTCACCCTTTTTTGTGAAGCATCTTATTCTGCATTACAACAGCTACTCTGATCAGCAGTTGGGGTGGAAGCTCCTGGGAAAGAGTGGGGTGGTACTTAAACTCTGCACAGGAGACCTCCAAAATTAGCCTGGTAAGGAGGGTCTCAGGGGTTCCTACCTGCTCCCGGGCTCATTCCAGCCCCTCCCTTGGGACTGGAAACAGGTAGGAACCCTGGGACTCTCCTTCCCAGGCCCTGTGACAGCCTCTCTATCCCCTTTAAGTTTATGCATGGGTGGAGCCTGCACAATATTTGCATTTCAGAGGTGCTAGCCACCTCTGCCCTCCCAGTTCCACTGTCCCTGCTGCATTGCCAATGGGTTTAATAGGCTAGGGGAGGCTCAGCCTACCCTAGCAGAGCTGCTGCCACTGAACCCCGTTGACCATTTGGCGGGGGAAATTTTTGCTTTTTATTATGCCCCACGCAGGTTCCAGGCTGGCTGAGAAGATGGTATGTGCTAGTCAGCTTCCTGGGTTCATCAGTAATCTCCCTGGACTCCAGGGGCATATCCAAAGCTCAGGTTCTTCTTCCATAAGAGAGAAGAGGAAAAGAGCTGTTTAATTTTCCTGTGGGGAGGCTTGGGGTGGTGGAGGGGAGGCGAAGCTGTGGCAGTTGCGGCCAGCCCAGGGCTCCTCCGAGCAGGTTGGAGTGGGCTTAGGGCTCTGGCTAACCCAAGGCTCCTCTGGCCATTGGGAGGCATGGGGCTTCACCCACAAAGGGGGAGCAGGGGGTCTCGAGGCTCTGGCCATGGAGGGGGACAGGCAGTCTTTGGGCTCCAGCTGCATTGGGGGGTCAGGGGGTCTTGGGCCTCCAGCCACAGAGTGGGGGTGGGGGACAGGCAGAAGGGGCAGAGCCAGGGGATAGCCTCCCTGAAGTGGTGCTCCACTCACCGTCCATGTCCTGCTGATTTGTGAGTAGGAAGGGCAGTGTTCCAGCTCCTCCCACTCACCACCTCTATTCCCTTCCTGTCTACTTGCTCACAATGCGGAGAGCTCCTGTTCTCTACCCCACAGCCGACATCACACTCTGAGCATGGCCATGCAGGGGATTAAGGGCTGGCCTTACTCAGTTTTATTCCTCTTCATTGGTAAGTGCTGTGACAATACATCTCAGTGGAACTACTTATATTACGTAGATAAATCACTTCAGGATTGGGGACTATATATGTGAAATACTCTCTTTAAAATACATCAAATCAATGTTTCAATCACAAGTCAAAAACAATTCAAGTTACATAATTTTTTCTTTTCTTTCTTTTTTGAATATACATATGACACACTTCAAAGGCCCCAAAGAAGTTGATCCAAACGATAGATTTGGCACATAATTAAACTTTTTAAACAGCACTATCCAGCTCAATAATACTTTATACATCAGTGCGACAGTTAATATATTTCACTTGCAATAATATTTTTTTTAAATAAAAAGCAAACTAGATTAAACTACATGCTTACAATAGCCAGAACCAGGCAGTTTAGAGTATGAAGCACCTCATTTTTGTCTCACAATTTTCTGCTCTGTTGATAGAATAGCAAAAAAACAACAACAATCCCTTTGTGGTATTACATCTGAAGGTGACAATTTGTGACAAATGTGGATGATCACAATAGAATTTCAAAGTTACTAATTAAACTTCACAGCTGTCCAGACTACCAGCTGACTTCAGTTGCAACATGCCCCACAAAAATATGGCATCACTGAGAGGATAAAATAGTATCTTGCCTCTTTATTATCTTTATATTGTTATTTTATAAATCTTTATAAAATGTCTTTAAGAATTAATAGAGCACCGAAGCTAGGAAAGCAATATAGACAAGCAGAGAAACGTTAATGACACTATCCAATATAATTGTTGATTTGTCTCTGTGGTAGGAATGAAGACAGATTAAAAAAAAACAAAGTTCTAGAAGAGAAGAAGGAAATTCTAAGGAGAGAAGAGTAATCTTTATGTAGACTTCTGCACCGATGGAGGTGGGTAAATGCATGAGGATAAACAACCAGATGAACAGATAGATACTTTTTTACTGCTAAATATCTTTCTTTGCCATGAACCTTTCTATACAATGCTTACGGATAAAACCTGCTCACATTAATCACATGGATTTGGCCCACATTCTCTGTGGATTACTTTGTGATTACTAATTATAAAAATCTATGACAATGCATCTTGAAACTACTTTATCTGTCATTTGAAATGATTCATGGGAATCTTATAATGAAACCCTGGGAGAATTGCAAACTTCTTGGGCTCACAGTATTTTATAACTTCTTGTTTTACTGTGGAGTAAGATCAGTCCCTCCTCCCCACACAAAATATTGGTGTTATAATTCTGGCAATAAACAGTGGTGTCTAGCAGTTCAGTTAATTAGAGGCAGAGATTACACTAATATTATTACTTCACTCAACAATAAATTTGGTTGAATATTTTATCAAACAGAGACTAATTACAAGGGATTTCTATCAGGGATTGTAGATAGCAAATGTCATTGGGTCAGCAGACCATATTAAAGCTTTTTTGGGCAAACCTAAAGAAATATTTATTCATAATCTGAGGGAAGAAGGAACATTTTTAAACAAATACATTATCAACTGGGAAACTATCTAATGCAGGCTCTGATATATGTAGCTGAAAATCTTTGAGCCCTGATGTTTAAAGACCAGAAGTATGAAACAAATTTTAGATACTTTTGAAATAATGTGTTAGAAATATACTTTTACGTGGATCTGATTCTGCCATTGAGCCATATACAATATTGCCATGAATTTCAAAGATATTTTCATGAACAGAAATGACATCATTTAAGCAAGCCCTGAAGTCTTTACTCATTTGTTTCCTTAGGGAAAACTCCCATTAAAGACTACCTCATGAAATATCCACATTGTTGTTATTTATTTGCATAGTCATGTTCAAAATGTGCCAAACTCTGTACAGAAACACAGGAAGAAATAGTTCCTGTCCCAAAAATTTTACTGAGGTGTGGGAAAGGATACCACATACAAGCAAAATTTCTTAGTGCTTCTTTCGAGTTTTTAAAATGTCTCCTGCTTTCAAGATTTAGTAATATTTCAACTTTGCCTATAAGTTAAATCTTGTAGAAAAAAATCATTACTTCTCCAACAGCCCCAGCATACCTGTCTGTCCATTGCAGCCCAAGGGATAAGTAATAGATGTTCCCCTCTTTAAAACCCTGCCTACCCCACCCCATTGATTCAGGTACAGTGTAAGGGAGACACACATTTTTGTACAGTGGGTCAGACTGAGACCAAATTTCTGAAAGCCTGTAAAGACTGAGGGTTTCATGAGGGCCAGAGTAAGATCATGCATGACTTTATCTGGCTCCTGCAGTCAGTGGCAGCTCCTGTCACACTCTTTCTCTCTTCCTGATGGAGGGGAAAAAGGTTGAAGGACTGTTCATGTGCTGGGGCTCTCTGGGATGAAGTCATGGTCCCCCATAGGAATAAAAAAACTAAGTGAGAGTTCCTCATATAGATTTTCCTCTGTATTCTTGATTCACAGTGGAGTGAACTTTGCCTTCCACCACCTCCTCTTCACTGTAGAAGAACCAGGGAACAGGGCTGGTCAGATACTGGTATGTTGACATTTGTTTGCATCCTTGTTTCATCCAGGATGAAAAGTCCTGAGAAAAAGTTAATTCAGCATTTTTTAAACCAAAACATTTCACTTTGGTTTGTTGAACAGAATCAAAATGTTTCATCTGGGCCTGATTCAACAATAAGCAGTGCTCATCTGAGCTGCCATGGCTCATGGGAGTTGTAGTTGGGTACCTCCTAGCCCCATTCTCCTTTTTGGACTGGGATCCTTGGTAATATTACAACTCACATGGTGCATCTTTCATGGCGCACTGCAGCAATTATACTAGAGGAGAAAATATATTTTGTCAGACAATTGCTGACCAATTCTATCAGGGAATTTATGTCTCTCAGGAATTCACTAATGGTAGAAGGAAACTTGCCTCAATGACTTGGGTCTGATTCTCTACTGCCTTGCACCTTTTATATTCTGCCCTGAACAACAGAAAGTGTTTATAAAGGATTCCCTGACATAAGTGACTTCCCAGTTAGAAAAGAGCTGACTGTGCTACCTCTGTGCTGACTCTGTGCTGGTATAGAGTGGTCTGGGGAAAAAGGGCTATCTTACAAAACAAATTGGCCATATGGTATGCCAGGATCTTCCCTGAAAGAATAGTTTTTGAGTGTGTGTTCAGTAGGAATCATGTGTGTTCTTTGATAAGTAAAGGACAGTTCTGATCCTTGACTTCAATGGGATTATTTGCATGAGAAAGGCATACTTGTGTAAGAAAGTGCTTGAAGATAGTCTTTAAATGTTAAGACAATATAGTTGGTGGTTATCTTCCTGTATTAAAATCACATTGTAGTTCCTGAAGATACAAAACAAAACACTCCCCAAAGAAAAGAAACACATTTAGGTAACCTAGTTTTGCAGATTTATGCCTGTGATTAACTTTATACATTGTGAATTGTCCCATTGACTTCCATCTCATTGATTTCAAGACCATATTTGTTCACCAGGAAACTGATGAACAAGCTTTCCAAAGCTCGCAATCTAAAAACCATTTGTGCTGAAAGCTCACTCTTCATCAGAATCCGAAATCTCCCAGTGGAGATTGTGATGGACAAGTCTAAAATATCCCAACACTTCAAAATCACACTAGTGACCAAACAGGAAATTGAAGCATTTGCAAGCACAGCATCAACAGAGCACAGACTGTGCAACACATAAGCCATTCTATCATTATCTTCCACCAAGAAAAATCTCAGAAGAAGAGATGAGAACTGCTGAATCATGGGTTCTGCTTTAGAAAAGCACTCTGATTATCTTACCCTAGTACATAATATGCTATGCCCTGGATTCTCTGACATTATACACAAATCCTAGCTGTACGTGGCTGTTTTCCACTACAATTTGTAATTTGTATTCCAATAGTGCTCAGAGACCCCTTTTAGAATAGGGACCTATTGTTCTAGAGGTGATATAAATGTATAAGAAGAAATGTCCCCTGCCCCTAAGATTCTGTAATTAAAAAGTGGTGTATTGATTCTGAAGCACAGTTGGAATTTCTATAGCAATGACAGCTGATTATGCAAACACTCTATACTTGGTTCATCTCTTTCACTGGTGGAGTAAAGGGGCAAGCAACATCAAAAGGGATAGAAGTGCCTAAATACTTGTGAGAAGGATGTGATTTGCTAAAAGAGGGCTGCCATCCACTTTCCTAAGTTGTTAAAATGTTAAACTACACAGTAAAAATGTTTCTTTGAGATTTTGGTACCCCTGGTAGCATCTGCGGACACCTGAAGACTTCTCTCTATTCCATCCATGAGAACATTTCGTTCCCATCCCTTCCGCTCATCATTCTGCTGCATAATCTTCACCAGTCATTCAGTCCCTCTCCAACTAAGCTCCTAAAAAAACAGGCAGGCAAATTGAAGATCTGGAAGATGGCAGGAAAATGTCCATTAAAATCATATATGGAGGGCAAACAGATTTATGCAGGACGTTGGGGAAAAGGTAAATGAGGTCGCCACTTGCACAGCTACGCAGTGATGTTATGTGTGGTCCCCTGATACTATACAGGAGACTTAAGAGTTAGGATATGGAAAATGAATTGTGAAGCAGTACCCTTGAGTATTCTAGCTTCAGAACACATGCAGTAAACTAAAAGAAGGAGAGAGGCAATGGGGAGAAGCAAAGCGGCAATTAAAGAAAAAAAAACTATCAGAGCAGAAGAAACAGATGGGGGTGGAGGAAGGAGCCACAGAATATTATTGAATATTTTCTCCTGAAATGATCAGAAGTGCACGGAAGGTGGGTGAGAGGAATATGGATGGAGGGATAACGTGATGAAATAATTCCCACAACAATAAATCTCTGAATAGTTTGTTTTGCTCATTTCTGTTTTATTATTCTTCAAAATAACACTTATTCCCCATTGATTTAATTAAGTTTGCCCTATGTTTTCAAGCAAATTCAAAGGAAGACTAAATGTACTTAACTGAGTGGTTTTCCTAAGAACATAAGAATGCCCTTACTGGGTCAGACCAAAGGTACATCTAGCCCAATATCCTGTCTTCCGCCAGTGGCCAGTGCCAGGTGACCCAAATGGAATGAACAGAACAGGTAATCATCAAGTGATCCATCCCCTGTCGTTCATTCCCAGCTTCTGGCAAATAGATGCCAGGGACACCATTCCTGCCCATCCTGGCTAATAGCCATTGATAGACCTATCCTCCATGAATTTATCTAGTTCTTTTTTGAACCCTGTTATGGTATTGGCCTTTACAACATCTCTGGCAAGGAGTTCCACAGGTTGACTGTGCATTGTGTGAAGAAATGCTTCCTTTGATTCAGAAAAGTAGACTTAAGCTTTCTTAGGGAACTGATGGACAGGATCCCCTGGGAAACTAGTATGAGGGAGAAAGGAGTCCAGGAGAGCTGGTTGTATTTTAAAGAAACGTTATTGAAGGTGCAGGAACAAACCATCCTGATGTGCAGAAAAAAATAGCAAATATGACAGGCGACCAGCTTGGCTTAACAGTGAAATCTTCAGTGAGCTTAAACTCAAAAAGGAAGCTTACAATAAGTGAAAATTCGGACAGATGACAAGAGAGAAGTATAAAAATATTGCTAGAGCATGCAGGGGTGTAATCAGGAAGGCCAAGGCACAATTGGAGATACAGCTAGCAAGGGATGTGAAGGGTAACAAGAAGGGTTTCTACTGCTTTGTTAGCAATAAGAAGAAGGTCGGGAAATGTGTGGGACACTTACTGAATGGAGGAGGCAACCTAGTGACAGATGATATGGAAAAAGCTGAAGTACTCAATGCTTTTTTTGTCTCAGTTTTCACAGACAAGGTCACAGACTGCTGCACTGGGCAACACACTATGAGAAGGAGTTTAGCAGCCCTCAGTAGTGAAAGAACAGGTCAAGGACTATTTAGAAAAACTGGACACACACAAGTCCATAGGTCCAGATCTAATGCATCCAAGGTTGCTGTAGGAGTTGGTTAATGTGATTTCAGAGCCATTGGCCATTATCTTCAAAAATTTGTGGTGATCTGGGGAGATCCCAGACATTTGGAAAAAGGCAAATATAGTGCCCATATTTAAAAAGGAAGAAAGGGAACCCCGGGAACTACAGACCAGTCAGCCTCATTTCAGTCCCTGGCAAAATCATGGAGCAGGTCCTCAAGGAATCCATGTTGAAGCACTTGGAGGAGAGGAAGGTGATCAGGAACAGTCAACATGGATTCACCAAGGGCAACTCATGCCTGACCAACCCAATTGCTTTCTATGATGAGATAACTGGTTCTGTGTATGTGGGGAAAGCGGTGGACATGATATATCTTGACTTAACAAAGTTTTTTAAGTGGTCTTGCACAGTATTCTTGCCAGCAAGTTAAAGAAGTATGGATTGGATGAATGGAATATAAGGTGGATAGAAAGCTGGCTAGATTGTCAGGCTCAGCGGGTAGTGATCAATGGTTCCATGTCTAGTTGGCAATTTTGGGATGCATCAGGCGGGGTATTTCCTGCAAGGATAAGGAGGTGTTAGTACCGTTATATAAGGCGTTGGTGAGACCCCATCTGGAATACTGTGTGCAGTTCTGGTGTCCCATGTTCAAGAAGGATGAATTCAAACTGGAACAGGTTCAGAGACGGGCTACAAGGATGATCCGAGGAATGGAAAAACTGCCTTATGAAAGGAGACTCAAAGAGCTTGGCTTGTTTAGCCTGGCCAAAAGAAGGCTGCGGGGGGATATGCTTGCTCTATATAAATATATCAGGGGGGTTAACGTTAGGGAGGGAGAGGAATTATTTAAGTTTAGTACTAATGTAGGCACGGGGACGAATGGGTATAAATTGGATATTAGGAAGTTTAGACTTGAAATTAGATGAAGGTTTCTAACCATTAGGGGAGTGAAGTTCTGGAACAGCCTTCCGAGGGAAGTAGTGGGGGCAAAAGACTTTTCTGGCTTTAAGACAAAGCTTGATAAGTATATGGAGGGGATGTTATGATAGGATCGTTAATTTGGGCAATTGATCTTGGATTACCACCAGATAGGTCTGCTCAATGATCTGCGGGGAGATGTTGGATGGGATGGGAACTGAGTTACTGCAGAGAATTCCTTCTTGGGTGCTGGCTGGTGAGTCTTGCCCACATGCTCAGGGTTTAGCTGATTGCCATATTTGGGGTCGGGAAGGAATTTTCCTCCAGGGCGGATTGGCAGGGGCCCTGGAGGTTTTTCGCCTTCCCCTGCAGCGTGGGGCACAGGTCGCTTGCTGGTGGATTCTCTGCAGCTTGAGGTCTTCAAACCAATTTTGAGGATTTCAATAACTCGGTCCTGGGTTAGGGGTTGTTATAAAATTGGATGGGTGGGGTTCTGTGGCCTGCCTTGTGCAGGAGGTCAGACTAGATGATCATATTGGTCCCTTCTGATCCATGAGTCTATGAGTCTATGAGAATCAAGCAGAATGTCCCAGGGTTTGGTCTTGGGGCTGGTTTTGTTCAATATTTTTATTAATGATCTGGATGATGGGATGAATTGCACCCTCAGCAGGTTCGCAGATGACCCTAAGCTGGGTGGATAAGATACGCTTGAGAGTAGGGATAGGGTCCAGAGTGACCTAGACAAATTGGAGGATTGGGCCAAAAGAAATCTGATGAGGTTCAACAAGGACAAGTGGACTTAGGAAGGAAGAACCTCTACAGGCTGGGGACTGATTGGCTAAGTTCTGCAGAAAAGGACCTGGGGATTACAGTGGGTGCGAAGCTGGATATGAGTCAGCAGTGTTCCCTTGTTAATAAGACGGCCAACGGCATATTGGAATTATTAGTAGGAGCATTGCCAGAAGATCGAGGGAAGTGATTATTTCCCTCTATTCAGCACTGGTGAGGCCACAGCTGGAGTATTGTGTCCACTACAGAAGGGATATGGACAAATTGGAGATAGTCCACCAGAGGGCAACAAAAATTATTAGGGAGCTGGGACACGTGATTTATGAGGAGAGGTTGAGAGAACTGGGGTTATTTAGTCTGGAGAAGAGAAGAGTGAGAGGGGATTTGATAGCAGCCTTCAACTACCTGAACGGGGGGGTTCCAAAGAGGATGGAGCTTGGCTGTTCTCAGTGGTGGCAGAAGACAGAACAAGGAGCAGTGGTCTCAAGTTGCAGTGCGGGAGGTCTAGGCTAGATATTAGGAAACACTATTTCAGTAGGAGAGTGGTAAAGCACTGGAATGGGTTACCTAGGGAGGTGGTGGAATCTCCATCCGTAGAGGTTTTTAAGACCCAGCTTGACAAAACCCTGGCTGGGATGGTTTAGTTGATTTTGGTCCTGCTTTGAGCAGGGTATTGGAGTAGATGACTTCCTCAGATCTCTTTCAACCCTATATTCTATAATTCTTTCATTGGTTTTAAACCTGCTGCCTATTAATTTCATTTGGTGACCCCTTGTTTTTGTGTTATGAGAAGTAGTAAAGAACACTTCCTTATCTACTTTCTCTACACTAGTCATGATTTTATAGACCTCAATCATATCTCCCTGTAGCGGGGTGGTCACCCTGCTCCTGCCTGAAGGGGATAAAGCAGCCCTGGAGAGGGCTGCAGTGGGGAAAGCTAGGTTGATTAGGAAAGCAGCCGCAGCTGTGGTCAGCTTAATCAGGGGCCAGCTGGCCCTAACAAGAGGGCTGTGGGCCAGAAGAAAAACAAGCACTCTCTCTAGCTTCTCAGAGAGAGAAGGACCTGGCTGTCTAGGAGCTGAAAAGGGTACCTGAGGTAGAGCAGTCCTAGGGAAGGGCAGAGGAGCCGGGGAGCTCCAGCCGGGGAGCTCCAGACTGCAGGCTGAGTTGAGGGCCCACAGAAAGGGTACCAGGGCTGCAGAGGGGCAACCCAGGAATAGGCAGAGGCAGCTGGTCCAAACCCTTTTGCTGATGATGATTGGTTTACAGACTGCTGTCTGCTCCAGGGAGTGGGGGCTAGATGACGACTGGCAGTAGCCACTGAGACAAGGTGGGGATAGGGGTTTGGGGGTTCCCTTGGGAGGGGAGACCCAGAGTGAGGGGGTACTGCGGTGGGCAGAACCCCTGAACAAAGGTCGCTGGGGTCTGGGAAGGACACGGGGCCAGCGGCAGACGAGACACTGGCCTGCAGAGGGCACTCCAGGCTGGAAAGAGCTAATTCCTTGGATGAGCAGCAGGAGGCTACACCCACCACACTCCCTTGGCCATCTCTTTTCCAAGCTGAAAGGTCCCATTCTAATTAATCTGTCCTCATATGAAAGCTGTTCCATACCCCTAATCATTTTTGTCGTCCTTTTCTGAACCTTTTCCAATTCCAATATATCTTTTTTGGGATGAAGTGACTTCATCTGCATTCAGTATTCAAGATGTGGGTGTACCATGGATTTATATAGAAGCAACATGAAAATTTCTGTCCTATTATCTATCCCTTTCTTAATTATTCCCAGAATTTTGGTCTCTTTTTTTGACAGCCGCTGCACATTGAGTGGATGTTTTCAGAGAACTATCCACAATGATTCAAAGATCTCTTTCTTGAGTGGGAACAGCTAATTTAGACCCCATCATTATATTTATATATAGTTGGGATTATGCTTTCCAATGTGCATTACTTTGAATTTATCAAGATTACGTTTTATCTCCCATTTTGTTGCCCAGTCGCCCGGTTTTCAGAGATTCTTTTGTAGCTCTTTGCAGTCTGTCAGGGTCTTAACTATCTTTAGTAATTTTGTATCATCTGCAAATTTTGCCTCCTCAATATTTGTCCCTTTTTCTAGATTATTTATGAACATATTGAACAGGACTAGTCCCAGAACAGACCCCTGGGGGACACCACTTTTTACCTCTCTCCATTCTGAAAGCTGAACATTTATACCTACCCTTTGTTTCCTGTTTTTTAACCAGTTACCAGTCCATGAGAGCACTTTCTCTCTTATCTTGTGGCAGCTCACTTTGCATAAGAGCCTTTAATGAGGGACCTTGTCAAAGGCTTTCTGAAAATCTAAGTACACTATATCCACTGAATCCCCTTGGTCCACATGTTTGTTGACCCCCTCAAAGAGTTCTAGTAGATTGATGAGGCATGATTTCCCTTTACTAAAACCATGTTGACTCTGACTCAACAAATTATTTTCATCTATACATTTGACAATATTGTTTTTTATTATAGTTTCAACCAATTTGCCCGGTACTAAAGTCAGGCTTTCAGGATCACCTCTGGAGCCCTTTAAAAAAAATGGCGTCACATTCGCTATCCTCCAGTCTTCTGGTACAGAATCTGATTTAAATGATAGGTTACAATCTACAGTTAGTATTTCTGCAATTTCACATCTGAATTCCTTCAGAACTCTTAGGTGAATAACATCTGGTCTTGGTGGCTCATTGCTGTTTAATTTATCAATTTGTTCCAAAACATCATCAAACGATACCTCAATCTGGGACAGTTCCTCAGATCTGTCACCTAAAATAAGAATGGCTCAGGTTTGGAAATCTTCCTCACATTCTCAGTCATGAAGACCGATGCAAAGAATTTATTTAGTTTCTCTGCAGTGGTCTTATTGTCCTTGAGTGCTCCTTTAGCACCTCGATCGTCCAGTGGCCCCACTGGTTCTTTAGCAGACTTCCTGCTTCTGATGTATTAAAAAAAAAATTACTATTACTTTTTGAGTCTTTAGCTAACTGTTCCTCAAATTCTTTTTTGGCCTTCCTAATGTATTTTATACTTCATTTGCAAGTGTTTATGCTCCTTTATATTTTCCACTAGGATTTAACTTCCACTTTTTAAAGGATGCCTTTTTGCCTCTCACTGCTTCTTTTACTTCGTTGTTTAGCCAAGCTGGCTCAATTTTGGTTCTCTTACTAGGTTTTTTTTTTTTAATTTCGTGTGTACATTTATATTGAGCCTCTATTATGGTGTCTTTAAAAAGTTTCCATGCAGCTTGCAGAGATTTCACTTTTGGCACTATACCCTTTAATTTCTGTTTAACTAACCTCCTCATTTTTGTGTACTTCCCCTTTCTGAAATTAAATGCCCCAGTGTTGGGCCGTTGTGATGTTTTTCCTGTCCCAGGGATATTAAATTTAATTATATCATGGTCACTATTACCAAGCGGTCCAGGTATATTTACCTCTTGGACCAGATCCTATGCTCCACTTAGGACTAAATCAAGTATTGTCTCTCCTCTGGTGGGTTCCAGGACCAGCTGCTCCAAGTAGTCATTTAGGGTGTCAAGAAACTTTATCTCTGCGTCTCTTCCAGAGGTGACATGGACCCAGTCAATATGGGGATAAAAGAAATCTGTCATTGTTATTATTATTATTATTATTGTTTTTTTATTTTAATAGCCTCTCTAATTTCTCTGAACATTTCACCGTCACTGTCACCATCCTGGTCAGGTGGTTGGTAATATATCTCTACTGCTATATTCTTATTATTAGAGCATGGACTTTCTATCCATAGATAGTCTATGGTACAGTTTGATTCATTTACGATTTTTACTTCATTTGATTTTATGTTTTCTTTCACATATAATGCCACTCCCCCACCAGCATGATCTGTTCTGTTCTTACAATATATTTCGTATCCTGGTATTACTGTGTCTCATTGATTATCCTCATTCCACCAAGTTTCTGTGATGCCTATTATATAAATATCCTCATTTAATATCAGGTACTCTAGTTCATCCATTTTATTATTTAGACTTCTAGCATTGGTATATAAGCACTTTAAAAACTTGTCTCCTTTTAGCTGTCTGCCATTACACAATGTAACTGAATGGGACGCTCTTTTATTTGACAATTTCTGATTAGATCCTGCCTGTATTTTGTCATTTTCCATCCTCTCATCCTCACCAGGACATAGAGATTCTCTATTAATAGATCCTCTCCTAAGGGATGTCTGAACCACATGCTCCTCAGCACTTGTTAGCTTATCTCCAGCCCTTAGTTTAAAAACTGCTCTACAATCTTTTTAATGTTAAGTGCCAGCAACCTGGTTCCATTTTGGTTTAGGTAGAGCCCATCCTTGCTGTATAGGCTCCGCCTTTCACAAAAGTTTCCCTAGTTCCTAATAAATCTAACCCCCTCCTCCCTATACCATCGTCTCACTCACGCATTCAGACTGTGCAGTTCTGCATGTCTAACTGGCCCTGTGCATGGAACTAGGAGTGTCTCAGAGAATACTACCATGGAGGGCCTGGACTTCAGTCTCTTACCTAATAGCCTAAATTTGGCCTCCAGGACCTCTCTGCTACCCTTCCCTATGTCACTGGTACCTACATGTACCACGACCACCGGATCCTCTCCAGCACTACACGTAAGTCTATCTAGCGTTTCACTATAGTATTGAAGAAATATCTAAATGAACTAATAAGAAAAGATAGGAATACAGAGTTCCTAAAGTCTTTCTTATCTAGAACATGAAAATCTCAGGAAACTAAAATCATTATGAAAAAATAGGATTATATCTAGATTAAGGTACATCCCAACCTCAGTATGGGTTGTAAAATCTGGCCTAAATAAAATAACTTCCATCCAGAGATCACTGAGTAGTTGATAAACATTAATTAAACTTCACAACACCCCTGTGAGGGTAGTAAGTATTATTCCTCTTTTATAGATGTGGAAACTGAGTAGCTATGTGACTTACATCGTATGCTGCTTCTCTTGCAGCCTCAGTTTCAAAGTTCACTCTTAATTTTTTTCATTCTATTTTTTCTAAATGTCATATCTGCAATGCTGTGCAATTACTTTTTTTTCCCCCCTCAGACTATCAGGAGGGAGGCAATAGAGTTACATTCATGGACTGTCATTTTGTATTATTGCTGTATGTTTTAAGTTATAGAATGGATGCAAAGCATAGGGTTTGAGATTATAGCTATAGATTATACATTCAAACAAATAGATAATAAAAAACCCATAAGGCTGGAGAAAATAAAGGGACCCTCTTTTCCATCTCTAAGTTCTATAATTTCAACTATCATATTTGTTTACTTTTCCTGTTCTCTGAAGTTAATTGTTTTAATCTATTTTCCCCAAATTTTCTATATCAAGTCACTTCTTAAATACTTGTTATTCTGTTTCTGCCAGCATTTTTTACTTCTGGCTCTTTGGTTTCCTTAGTTCTTAGTTATTTAGCCTTTGGTCCTTGCTTCCTATTTCATTTATTTTCATATTTTTATAATTTGTTTTTATTCTATAGCTTCTTTTATTTCCTTGTGTGACAGATCCAAATCAGTGGGGTACAGGAGTCTGGTAGAGGGCAAATATACTGGGCACTGGATGAGTAGTTTTCTGTTCCCTGAGTGACCAGAGCAGGGGCTGCACTAGAGTAATCAGGAAGCTGCTGGAACCAGTTAAGGCAGACAGGCTGATTAGAACACCTGCAGCCAATCAAGGCAGGCTACTCAGGGCACCTGGGTTTAAAAAGGAGCTCACTCCAGTCAGGCAGGGGGGAACCAGAGGAGAGGAAGTGCGTGTGAGGAGCTGGGAGCAAGAGGCACAAGGAGCTGAGAGTGAGAAGATGTGCTGCTGGAGGACTAAGGATTGCAAGCGTTATCAGACACCAGGAGGAAGGTCCTGTGGTGAGGATAAAGAAGATGTTTGGAGGAGGCCATGGGGAAGTAGGCCAGGGAGTTGTAGCTGTCATACAGCTGTTACAGGAGGCACTATAGACAGCTGGAACCTGGAGTAGAAGGCAGGCTTGGTTCCCCCCAAACCTCCCAACTCCTGATCAGACACAGGAGGAGTTGACCCAGACTGTGGGGAAGATCACTGAGGTGAGCAAATCTGCCAATAAGCGCAGGACCCACCAAAGTAGAGAAAGACCTTTGTCACACTTGATTTACTATGATAGCAAGTTAACTTTCACACATGACACTTCATGCAGTAAATTGTCATCTCACTTAAGTTGCCTTAAAAGGCTGTAGTTTTATTAATTCATCTCTATAATAAACAATCACAGAATTAATGAGGACTCTGTAGTAAAACTCTTAAAGATTCATAATCATGATATTATTAATACTGATATAGCCCTTTACCTCTTTGGACCCCTCTGCAAGTAGTAATTAATTAATCCTCACAAGACTCCTGTATGTTATTTAGGTATTATTAGCACCATTATTCAAATTTCCTAACAAATAACCTTGATATGGAAAATCAGTTACATATTTCCTTAAATAAATTTGTCCTTTGTAAATACAGCTGGAGTATCAGCATGTGGTCTTACTTATCTGACCACAGAAGTTAATTTTCTATGTGACCTGGATGCGAGAACTGAGAAGGGCTTCAGTTCACGTCAATGGAAATTTTGCCAAAGATTTCAGTAAAAATAAGGATCAAGGATTATAAGGATCAAGTATCAGATAGAATTTTAAAAGACCTCACCTTATGAGGTACTTTACAAAATCCAGCCCTTAGTCCATTGTCCCTAGATATCACTAACCCCATTGCAAACAATGGGCCAATCCTATGATGTATACATCAAGAGACCTAATCATGACTCCAATGCAACTGACTTATTCCAAGTTCAAGGCACTTTTGATCAAGCTTAGGGTGCTCAACTAACTCAATCTAAATAAAACTGGATAGCCAAAAAATGCAAAATAACAAATCAAACATGTCATATGTAGTATTGTTGTAATTGTGTTGTCCCCAGGATATTAGAGAGAAAAGGTAGGTGAGGTGATATCTTTTACTGGACCAGCTTGCTATTGAGAGAGAATTTAAGCTCCCAGGCTCATCTTTTGAAAGTGTTGTGCAAGTTTCTTTATGCTCTGAGGAGGAAGTCTGAAATATACACCTTAACACACTCAAAACCACCTTCACCAAAGTAAATAGCATCATGGAATGGGCCACCCAAATAACGCAGGAGAACCTGCTTCAGTACACAAATAAAAAGCTCCTCTGACCACATATCCCTAGTTATCACCTACCACCCCACACTGGAACCCCTCCAAGATATAATCAAATAACTACAACCCATACTCGATGGGGACCCCATCCTGAAATAAATCTTTCCTGAACCTCTTCTTCTGGCCTTCAAACAACAACCAACCTCTTTAGCTCATCCTCAGATGCAAGCTCTGTATAAACCACGACACACCGATTCAAAGTGGCACCAGAACAACAGATGCAAAGCTTGGAGACATATCTCCAAGGCTACAATGATCAACACCTCCCAAACATACCTTTTAAGGTCCAGGGATTCTACACTGCCTATCACAACATTTGGTGTACCTCATCCAGTGCATTAAGTGCCTCAAGAACAACTATGTGGGTGAAACCAAACAATCACTGCATTGTTGAATGAACTCACACAGGAAAATTACAAAAGACAAAAATATCTTGTCACCTGTGGGTAAACACTTTTCTTCACAAAGCAATCACTCTATATCTGACCTATCAGTCCTTATCAACAAAGGAAATCTTTCGAAAGATGAGCCTGGGAGCTTAAATTCAAATCTCTGCTAGACACTAACAATCATGGACTGAATAGAGACATTGTATTTATGGCCTATTACAACAATCTATAATCCAATAACAGCCCTCCCAACTGCCCTCCCTCCCTTTTCTTTTTTCCCTGTGACTGGAGGGACATTAATGGGCCACTTCACCTTGAACTGTCATAAGAACATAATAATGGACAGTGCCATGCCCGAGAGGGAATGAACAGAATAGGTAATCATCAAGTGATCCATCCCCAGTCACTCATTCCCAGCTTCTGGCTAACAAAGGCTAGGGACACCATTCCTGCCCATCCTGGCTAATAGCTATTGAACTGTGTGTTAACTACTTATGTGAAACAATCTGTTACATCTTGTATTTAGCTATGACACTCTGAGAATGTTTACCAACCTGAAGAAGAGCTCTATGTAAGTTTGAAAGCTTGTCTCTTTCACCAATGGAATTTGGTCAAATAAAAGATATTACATCACCCATCTTGTCTCTATAAATCAAATCGATTTTAAACTAAAGAAATTGGTAAAACAAAAACATAGAGCATGTGGACTGGTGAAAATGACCACCTGTTAGCACAGGGAACAGTAACAACAGCTGAATTTCCCTTTTAGAGATTGGGACAAGATCCTTAATCCACTCTGATTGGCTCTTCACCTCTTCAAGCCCATAAAACCAGCAGATACAGCTTTCTAAGAATTTCACCTACATAGCATCTCTTATGCCAATCCCCTGGCATCACAAGGGGATAGAGGGAATGGCTAGAGCAACAGACACCCTTCAGAAAGTGGTAGGTTGTGGTAGGAAATAGCTGGTTCCTTGGTAGACTCTGGCATTGGAGGAGCATAAAGATGGCTTTAAAACATCTTTTTCCCATCCCGAGGTCTTCTGCTGAGTGCTGCTTGGTTGCATTTGAGTATGTAATCCAGGGGCGGTGGCAACTACCAACCCCTCTTAATTAAAATATAACTTCCACTTAGAGTGGTCTCTTATTCCAAAATTTGTCCCTTGCAAAAGTTCTAGGGAGTCTCATTCAACTTTCTCTTTGGAGTCATTGCATACTCCTTTTTTTTTGGTTCAAATTTTACCATTATTTATGTTGATATTTTGTTTTAGAATTACTATTTCTTTCTTGCTATTTGTTCTTTGCTTGATTCTGTTTCCTTTGATAGCCTCCATATTACTTGTGTTCTAGCAATCTAACTATTTGAACTCACAATACATCTACCTCAATTATGAGTTATTAATTAATTTATTATTATTTCATAGAGACCAGAAGTGTGTTAGGTGCGTCAAATGTTTCATAGTAAAACATGGTCCCTGCCCCAATCTATCCTTAATGAAAGAGGATTACAAAATGGCACAGAGAGATGAGGCAAACAAGGATGTAGGTTGAATAAGAATAAGCACACAATTACTCATTTTAGTCATGGACACAACTTAGTGTCTCTGTCGATTGATTGATTAACTTATATAAAATAGGTCCATAGCAACGCGAGACTGTTAACATACAGGTTGAATTTCAAGACCGACATTGTCCATAAAGAGATAGGTGACGAAAAGCCAGAGTCATGGTGCTGTTAGACTCTGTTAGGGATTTTATGGCAACGCTAATTATTTTTGTTCTATTTATTTTGCTGCTGGGATACTTGATTTGATCCTGCAATAATTGAGATATCTGTTTACTTATTAGCTTATTCAGAAAATATCAAGAATGGTCAAAGCATCAGATGGGCTCTGCTTTAGTGGAGAGTAGTAAAATGCCATGTAAATATGTATATTTATATACATATTTGTATATATATAGAAGATAAAATTGTGAGCAAATAAATATAATTCACTTGTCTTTCGCAAAACACCTTATGTACTGCAAAAAGTAAATTTATTGGTAATTATCTTATTCTCCTGTAATATTTAAATGTGTTATATGTATTTTCCCTTTCAAACTCTAGTTCTGAAAAAAGATTAAAATTATTAGTAAAGCAGAAGGTCAGGAGTAGATCAAAGCTGTAGATGTTTGTTTGCCTCTTTGTCAAATTCATTTTAAAAAGTCCCATTACACTCATAAATAATTCACTATATTTACCTAACATAGTAGTACAAAATTAGCCATGGTGACACCGATAAAAACCTAAATAAAATTCTCCCCACCCCGTCCTTCTTTCTCCAGCCCTCTGAGGAGAAAGAAGTGGTTCGAGACTGTCATGGTATAATTCCCCACTCTGAACCTTAGCGTCCAAAAGATGGGGTACCAGCATGAATTCCTCTAAGCTCAATTACCAGCTTAGTACTTGTTGTGCTGCCACCAACCAGGAATTCCAGTGCCTGGTACACTCTGGTCCCCCCAAAACCTTGCCCGGGGACCCCCAAGACCCAGTCCCTCTGAATCTTAACACAAGGAAAGTAAACCCTTTCCATCACCATTGCCTCTCCCAGGCTTCCCCTCCCTGGGTTATCCTGGAAGATCACTGTGATTCAAACTCCTTGAATCTTAAAACAGAGAGGAAAACCCACCTTCCCCGCTCCTTCTCTCTCCCCCTCCCAGACTCTCCCTGAGAGAGAAAGTAATCCTAACACAGAGAGAAATTAACGTTTCTCTCCCCCTTCCCTCCTTTCTCCCCACCAATTTCCTGGTGAATCCAGACCCAGTCCCCTGGGGTCTTACCAGAATAAAAAAAACAATCAGGTTCTTAAACAAGAAAAGCTTTTAATTAAAGAAAGAAAAAACAGTAAAAATTATCTTTGCAAATTTAAGATGGAATATGTTACAGGGTCTTTCAGCTATAGACACTGGAAATACCCTCCCAGCCTAAGTATACAAGTACAAATTAAAATCCTTTCAGCAAAATACAAATTTGAACTCCTTCCAGCCAAATACACATTTGCAAATAAAGAAAACAAACATAAGCCTAACTCGCTTTATCTACCTAGTACTCACTATTCTGAACTTATAAGAGCCTGTATCGGAGAGATTGGAGAGAAACCTGGTTGCACGTCTGGTCCCGCTGAGCCCCCAGAAGGAACTACCACCAAAATCTAACAGCACACACAAAAACTTCCCTTCTTCAAGATTTGAAAGTATCCTGTCCCCTGATTGGTCCTCGGTCAGGTGACAGCCAGGCTCACTGAACTTAACTCTTTACAGGCAAAAGAGACATGAAGTACTTCTGTTCTATTAACCCTTGACTATCTGTTTATGACAGAGACTATTTAGAAAAGCTGGAAAAGCACAAGTTCTTGGGTCTGGATGAATTGCATCTGAGGGTGCTAAAGGAGTTGGTGGACGTGATTGCAGAGCTATTGGCCATTATCCTTGAAAACTCATGGCGATTGGTTGAGGTCCTGGATGACTGGAAAAAGGCTAATGTAGCTCCCATCTTTAAAAAAGGGAAGAAGGAGGATCTGGGGAATTACAGGCCAGTCAGCCTTACCTCAGTCCCTGGCAAAATCATGGAGCAGGTCCTCAAGGAATCAATTCTGAAGCATGTAGAGGAGAGGAAAGTGATCAGGAAAAGTCAGCATGGATTCACCAAGGGCAAATCATGTCTGACTGATCTAATTGCCTTCCTTGATGAGATAACTGGGTCTGAGGATGAGGGGAAATCAGTGGACGTGTTATTCCTTGACTTTAGCAAAGCTTTTGATACGGTCTCCCACAGTATTCTTGCCAGCAAGTTAAAGAAGTATGGGCTGGATGAATGGACTATAAGGTAGATAGAAGGCTGGCTAGATCATTGGGCAAAATAGGTAATGATCAATGGCTCCATGTCAAGTTGGCAGCTGGTATTAAGCAGAGTGCCCCAAGGGTTGGTCCTGGAGCTGGTTTTGTTCAATATCTTCATTAATGATCTGGAGGTTGGCATCGACTGCACCCTCAGCAAGTTTGCAGGTGTAGGTTGGATATTAGGGAAAAACTGTTTCACTAGGAGGGTGGTGAAGCACTGGAATGGGTTACCTAGGGACATGGTGGAATTTCCTTCCTTAGAGGTTTTTAAGGTCAGGCTTGACAAAACCCTGGCTGGGATGATTTAGTTGGGGATTGGTCCTGCTTTGAACAGGGTATTGGACTAGATGACCTCCTGAGGTCTCTTCCAACTCTAATATTCTATGATTCTATGATTCCTGCCTCCCCATCTCTGGCACTCTCATATTCTTTCCAGCTTATTTATCTTATCCACTTATGACCTCTTCATTCTTCCCCTCAGTGTATAGCTCACCTTAATCAACTTCTCTTGAATTCTGCAACCTTCCACTGACTCTAACCCTCTTCAGTCTTTGCCCCTCCATCAGCCATGCCTGTGTGATTTCCCCTTTTCCTCGCTCTGATCTCTCCATCACATTATTCTGGGCCTACCTAACTTTTCCTTTGTCTTCAGTTGGTCTTAGTTTCAGAGTCTCTGCCTCCACAACATCACTGTTTCTGTTATTTAGTTGCCTCAGCCTCTACCTGCCCTCTTTCATCTCTCTTCTTTAGCTGTTCATTGCCAGTCTTAGGCACAAGCAATGCAAACAGCTCCTTGGAGACCCATACTTCAGGCATAATGCATATTACCTCTTTCTGTATTTCAGTGTAATTCCTTACAGCCTTTCATGATGTTCTGAAAGCCTTTCATGATATTCTGGTAAAATAACAGCTCCCACTCCTATTTGAGAGGCATCATGTGCTAACAGTGCAGAAACTCTAGGTTCAAATACACCAATACATTGTAAACGCTCAGTTTTATTTCTGCCTCAGAAGCCTTATTTTAGCTCTTAGAACAGGGGCCCAATTTACTAATGCCTTGTGTCAGCATTTACACCGGTACACAATGAGTGAAAAATAGGTGTAACAATTTAAACCCACTTTGCGCTGGTGTGAATGACTACACAAGGACACAACCAGCGGAGAATTAGACCTGACAATTATATTGTTTCTCTTGTTCATAGAATTATCATTCAGTATGTGTTCATCCAAATGATGCATGTCCCTATTTAACTCTTGAAACATCTAAACTATTATTGTCTAGAACACTTGCATATGAGACTTCTAATGGTTCCTGAATAAAGCATTCATCTTGATCATACATTTAAGAATATCTGGGGAGGTTTGAATATTATAGCCAATCTGACAAGGAAAAAGAATACAAGAGAGCAAGTGGAAAAATGCTACTTGAGCCAATAAAAATCTTAAAAATAAAAAAAAATGTGTTTCAGGGAGTGGTCTTTTCTGTATGCAGCCATTGGTGTTATAAGGCTCCGCAAATATGTGGTCCCATGGGTTTATAAAGATAAAAACACACCCCAAACTCCACCTACTCTGATATATAGATATGAAGAAAATGTCTAGAAAGGACCAAACTTTCTGTGACAAAACTACATCCTATTTATCTGAGAAATCCATACTAAGTAATTTCTCTTTCCCTCTATATGATGAAAAATTATTCTGCCCCAAGAATTGATTACAATACTGAACTTTTCTTACCATTTAAGCCTGAAAATTTTCAATGCATGGAATTTCTCTGCAAATTTCCATTACTCTGTTGGTTCTTGTTTGTTTTTTAATTACAATTACAACACCATGACAACAAGAGTGTACCTGGTCTCGCTTTTCCATTTCTAGTAAAATCCTAGATGAACCTCCTCAATTCTGAGCACAACCAAAAAAGTTAGCAATTATAACCACCTGTCCCATCCACCATCCAGTGCATTTTTTTAATGGCATGGAACTATCTGATTCCTGAGTGCACATCAGTTGTGGGTTCAGGGGATTACAATTCACAGGCATATACGATCAATAGTCCTTACCAATATGAATTGTCCAACTGAATCAATGGGATGATTCATGTGATTAAGGTCTATTTTTTTTCAGTAAGAGTTACAGGATTGGTCATGAAGTATTTATAGAATTTCTACTGCTACTTCAGTACTAAAGAATGGAAAGGAAAGTCTGATCATAAACATCCAGAGCAGATTGGAGAGATCAGTTTAAAAATAAAGCATAGAGCAGTAGTAAAACCAATGCTAATTTAATTTACACTATTGCTGCTCATATTGATCTCTCTGATCCACTTAGACATTTGATTGTCATCTTCTGCTACTGAAGAACAAGAACACAATTTGCTGCATATATTGCACAGTACATAGTAGTTGGGAGAAGTGATTGTTATTCCATATGATTATATAGCAGGTGACCTACAGTGTCATTTGCACGGCCAGCTCTAAGCACCAGCAAAGCAAGCACCTGCTTGGGGCAGCCCATTTGCAGGGGCGGCAGGGATCTAGCATGGGAGTTGGGAATCAACAGGGGGATCTGGGAGCTGTAGTTCCTTGGTTATCTCCCTGCCTATAGAGCCAGCCCTGGAGCAGGGAAAGAGCTACATTTCCCAGCATTCCCTTGGCCAGCACCGACTGGAAAGGAAGGAGAGGGACCTCATGTGGCAGCGTGCTGTGAATGGTAGAGATACCATATTTTAACATTCAAAAAACAGGACACTCCACGGGGAGGGAAGCCTCATCCTGCCACCATCCAGTCCCTCTGACTGCCCCCCCCCACAGAAACCCCAACCCATCCGACCACCTCCCACTCCCTGTCCCCTGATCACCTCCTCTTGGGACCCCTGCCCCTAACTGCCCCCAGGACCCCGTTCCCTATCTAAGCACTGGTAGTCCTTGTCCCCTGATTGCCCCCTCCTGGGACCCCTGCCCCTAACTGCCGCCTGGGACCCCACCCTCTATGTAAGCCTCCTTTCACCTTGTCCCCAACTGCCCCCTCCTGAATTCACCCCAACTTTCCCCCTAGGACCCCACCCACTACCTGGCCCCTGACACACCCTTGGGACTCCCATGCCTATCCAACCCGTGCCTGTCCCCTGACTGACCCCCCAAACCCTATACCTATCTAACCTCCCTTGTCCCTGCCCCTGACTGCCCCCCCCTGAACTTCCACACCATTCAACCTCCCCTGCTCCCTGTCCCTTGACTGCCCCCCTCGGAACCCGCTACCCCTTCTCCAACCCCCCAGCCCCCTTACCGAGCCACTCAGACCAGTGTATCTGGCTCCGTGCAGCGCCAGACATGCTGCTGCATACATGCCGCCTTGCTCCCCCACGGAGCCCACAGTCCCTGCTCCCCCGCCCACCACACACCCAGCACCTGCCTTCCAGATTTGAACGTCTCAAAATTCAGGAGTGCTCAAGCTCAGTTTGGGCAAATGTTACTTCATTTCTCCCAAATCAAATATACTGATCCACTGTAATTTGCTGTAGAAAAAGTAGGCTAAAATAAAGCAAGAAATGCTTCCCAGTGGTTATTAGGACTGGGGTTGCTATTTTCAACAGCCATTGCCTTTTGTTTGTTTCTTTGTTTAAAAGGAAGACAGTGATATTGCATTGGCAAATTCCCCATAGAAAGAAAGAGTGGAACAAAAGAATGATAAAGGCACCTCAACTTGTCCTCATTTATGGAGGACAGTCTTATAATATTCATCCAGATATCCTCCAATCACACAAGCTGAAAATTGTTCCACTTTACTGCAGCTCTGTAACCATATGGGAAACAATCCTGTCTCTGTTTTGTGCACATCCAAAATTCCTGCTGAATGACCCACCGTGGGAGCGAGTTACCAATTACCCAGGGCTGTGGCGGAAGGAGGGTGCAGGTGTGTGTGGGGGGAAGAGCCCAGGGCTGTGGTGGCAGGAGGTGTGTGTGGGGGAAACTAGTGGGTGGGAAAGGGGGAGCCAGGGCTGGGTGGCGGGGGGGGGGGAAGCCCAGCACTGGGGAGGCAGGGGGTGTGGGTGGTGGGGGAGAGCCCAGGGCTGGGGCAGCAGGGGTATGCAGGGGGGAGCCCAGGGCTGGGACAGGGGGCAGCCAAAATTTTTTTTGCTTGGGGGGTGGCAAAAAACCTAGAGCTGGCCCTTGTCATATGATAATTAAAATACATCATAATTGTGGCGTTCATATGCAGGGGTTAATCATCTCTCATGAATAAAAGAGATTTGACTTTTAATTAATAAACCAAACTGATTTTTAATTGACTTTGCCAAATCCCCACAAATAATTAGTCAAGCTACATCATGCTTTTATTTAAATTAATGACACATTTCCCATTGCCTTTACAGAGGGCAACATAATTCCCAAATGTGAGATCAAGATCAATGTGGGAAAGATTATGAATCCAAATTATGCAGGTGTGGTAGGTAAAGTCCCTTGAATTAATATGATTTGTAACTAAAAAAAGATTCATTATTAAATGGTGTGATAAAAAAACATTCATTTTCATACATCAAGGGATTTGTTTAAAAATAAGTAATTTTCAAAGGTTTAAAGTTAGTTTCATGATGGTGTACTAATCTGATGGAATGAGTTTAGAGATTTGGAGTCTGATCTTCTCACTCTTACTCACGACTAGATTGGCATCGATGAGACTTTTCATGTGAGTGAGGGCTAGTCATGTTCATGAAGGTTTTATGATAAAGTCACTGAAGCAATGCAAAAAAAGGTCAATTTTTTGTTGCCCCATACTTTATATAGTTATTTATGTCAATGTACAGTGAGTACTAAGTGGGCAAAAAATGTTGCCAAATCAAAATAGCAGCATGTTAAAGTCATTTTTCAGTCACTGGCATAAATAGCTACACAAGGGAAATTGGTATATATACAAGCAGATCAGGATTTTACCAAATGTTCCCATACATTTTGTTTTTAATACCAAAACCGCCTACATATATGCAATTACATGAATGGCAATGTATTTTTTGAGCAGACATCTTAGTCCCCATGTGTATTCCTGAGCCTGGTTTTGCCTTATGGCTATTATACCTCACTCACTCTCTACAGTTCATCTAAAGATCACACACTTTAAGTTCTCACATTCAAGTCAGTTATTTGTTTAAAATGTTACCTGGCTATTTTCTTCTTTACGTTTTATGAAAAGTGGAGAAAAGGAAACAGTGCATTAATAGTTTTTAATTGTTAATGCCTTTTGTTTTGAACTCTTGAATAATTAAAAGACATAATCAGATTGTGAAATATAGAGTTCTATCCATAAGATGTGGCTAGAAATAGAAAGATGACCTGAGTAAAGACAAAGAACTTGATCATATATCCTTGATAATCCACAAAGAAGCTATTACAGGAGATCTCATGAAAAGACAGGTGGAGTTCCACAACCTGCACAATAACATTTTCCCTTCCTTTAGACTGCATGGTGTACATTTCATAGTCCAGGATCTGTGTGGGGCTAGGGGAAAGGCAGTGAACAAGCCAATGAAAAAGGTGATAGAGCTTGAAGGGTAGGTTGGATGGACCATCAGCCGGAGCACTGGCCTGAGGGGGCTGCGGCTGCACCACCTGGCCAACAGGAACATTGGGGCTGAAGGCACTGCTGCCCTGCTCTCAGGGGCTGGCTGTCCAGTGCACCAGCTGCACTGCCAAACCGCCAGGAACACAGGGGCTGGCCATGCTGACTGGTGCTCCAAGGCTTGGGGAGCTGCCACCTGGTGCTCTGGGGCTGTGGTCAGGGGCTGTGGTGGGGGTGCTCTGGGCTCCTCAGGGGGAGAGGAAAGAAGGGGAGGAAAAGGGAGGCAGAAGGGGAGGGACGTGTCCTTGGGCAGAAGGGGAGGGGCTAGCCTCCCCCAATGACAAGGTCACTGGCCACCCATGCTGTAGAAGAAATAACTAAATGAGTTCATATAGCTATTTTTGGAAAGATTATGAAGGAAGAAAGTTGTTTGTGCGCATAAGTGGATGTGCTGTGTGTCTGTGTGAAGAACTTATTGAGGGAAAGCTAAAAAACAGAGATGTGCATTTAATTCTGAAAGTGTTGAAGGCTAGTTCTCATCTCTTCTGGGAGTGAGTTCTATATTCTAAATTCAAGAAAGAGATCTTGGAGTCATTGTGGAAAGTTCTCTGAAATCATCCACTCAATGTGCAGCAGCAGTCAAAAATGTGAACAGAATGTTGGGAATCATCAAGAAAAGAATAGATAATAAGATAGAAAATATCATATTGCCTCTATATAAATCTATGGTACTCCCACACCTTGAATACTGCGTGCAGATGTGGTCGCCCCATCTCAAAAAAGATACGTTGGAATTGGAAAAGGTTCAGAAAAGGGCAACAAAAATGAGTAGGGGTATAGAACGGCTTCCATATGAGGAGAGATTAATAAGACTATGACTTTTCAGCTTGGAAAAGAGGCGACTAAGAGGGGATATGATAGAGGTCTATAAAATTCTGAGTGTATAGAGAAAGTAAATAAGGAAGCATTATTTACCTCTTCTCATAATACAAGAACAAGGGGCCACCAAAGGAAATTATTAGGTAGCAGGTTTAAAACATACACAAGAAAGTATTTTTTCATGCAACACACTGTCAACCTCTGGAACTCCTTGCCAGAGGGTGTTGTGAAGGCCAATACTGTAACGGGGTTCAAAAAGGGAGCTAGATAGATTCATGGAAGATAGTTCCATCAATGGCTATTAGCCAGGATGGGTTGGAATGGGGTCCCTAGCCTCTGGTTTCCAGATGCTGGGACTGGGTGAGAGAACATGGATCACTTGATGATAACCTGTCTGTTCATTCCCTTTGGGGCATCTGCCATTGGCCACTGTCACAGGACAGGATACTGGGCTTGATGGACCTTTGGTCTGATCCAGTATGGCCATTTTTATGTTCATACTCTAAGGGCTTGTCTACATAAAAATGTTTTACCTGCATAACAAAACATGAGTTTAAAACAGTACAGTTAAATCAGTGCAAAACAATATGTGGACTCTCATATTTTTGTTTGAATGATTTTTTTTTTTTGGTTTTGCTAAAAGTCAGTTAGGAAGAGATTAGGAACAGAAACAAAGTAAGCTACTTTCATGACAAAATAGAAGTGCCTAAGCAGCCACGTGTGCTGGTTTAACTGTACTGGTTTAAATTCACACCTTACATTATTCCCATACAACATTCAATCATGAACCTCCTTTTATTGCTCAGCATTGAAAAGTAGCTGTCAGAGGAGGTCATGATTGTGGAGGAAAAGTGAGCGTTTATTTAGTTAGAGGAAATCTCAGAACGGAGGCCTTAAGCAGTCAGTGGGGAAGCAGTTCTCATAGCAGAGCTTTGGGAGGAGATGGTGTGACAATCAAACATTGCTGATTTAAAACCTTTTCTAGCATTATCTTTCCAATTTATTTTGAATATGTAAATACGAATGTGAGATGTAATGTGATGTGAATATACTGTTCAAATCACATACAACAATGTAGACACCCCCAGTAGCCTAGATAATTTTTTTCTAATAAAAATGGCAATTCTTGTCAATATGCATTCAAATTATGTGTAAAAATACCTAACTGTGTTATGAAAAATGTATTGGAATTAAGAAATATAATGCAAATACTAAACAGATTAAACTGTTGAATTTGCCAGTTCTGAAACACACTGTTAAGCGGAATATTCTGCTCTAGGCAGAGAAATATCTCTCATGGGAGGAAAGTACAGTGTTCCTTGCCTCAATTCCTGAAACAAGCGTTTCTAAAATGCTGCTGAAGGGTAAAATATGTCTCCAAGTGGAACATGACATGATTCTCCTCACTTTATTTTATGCTTCCAATCTACTGCTCCATAGATTGTTCTGAATGGAACCATGTTGAAATTTACCATTTCATCCACCTGCAATTTTAATAAACTAGCTATGTGATGATACTCATCAAAGCATGAATAAATATGAAATACAATAGAATCTCAATAAGTAAGTGATAAAGACATAAGAATGTTGACTTCATAATATTTTGGGAATCTATCTGTAATAAATATATTGACTTTTCTAAAAACAACTACATATTATCATAATATTGCTGGCAGAATATTTTGACAGGTTTTCTTCATAGGAGGAAAACTTTTTAATATCCATACAACATAGTGCTGTATTTTTATCTTTGAGGCAGAGGTCACTAATAACATAGGGATTCTTGATTAATCTTTCTTTTGAGCAATAACTATCAAGGATAAATGCTAGGAGCAAAAACAACCTTGGAATTTCTGTGGAAATGACCAATGAAACATAATGAAGCTTTCTATAGGTGAATTATTCAGACCCTTGAATAGACTAGAATACTGACAAAAAGTCCTTCTATTTAAGGCTTCCTTATTATCTCCGGTGATTCTTATTTTCATATGACAGAAAATACATTCTGCATATAGAACTGCATATAAAAGAGTTTGGTGAACCATCATGAAGGCTTGAAGGCCATCCTCCCCCAGACTTTGAAAGAAACCAAGGCACAGAAAGGTTAACTTGTTGAAAAGTCATACAGTGAATCAAAGGCAGAGATGGGAACATTATCCAAAGCCATGTGTTAAGAGCCAAATCTTGCTTCCATTTATTTATATATATACACACAATGTACTGTTAACTATACATTTAAGCATAAATGACAAATACAGATGGAGAAAGTCTCTTTCTGTTGAGTAAGGTATGTGTTAAGATCATTCACAGACAGAACTCCACACAGAGTTTGTCGCAGCTGAGCAGTAAGCACTCACAAGTCAGAAACAATTTGACTTTTGTTTTAGAGAAGACTGCCACAATGTATTCTGCTCTTTTTGGTACCTATGATGCTTTTAAAAGTGTTTCCTCCAAATTATCCACATTGAAACACATTACAAAAGTCCCACTGCTTCCCAATAGTTACATTTGGCATTAGTTTTTTGTAAGAGAGCTAGGGGCCTATTTGATTACTACTCCATTTACTGATCTTCCAGAGAGACCAGTGGAAAAACTCAAATTGAGTCTACTGGATTTTCCACTATAGAAACTAAACTAGTGAATGTATCTCCAAGTCCATACCATATTTTCAGTTTCTGACCTACCTTCAAACTAGTGACTGTCCTTAACTTGAATTAGAGTGGATAAGGGCATACTTGAAAGCATGTAAAGCAGTCCTTTCACGAACCAACATGAGAGTTAACCAATTAGCTTGATTTTGGTTATTGATGGGTTTTTGTTTGTTTGTTTTTTTAAGGAATGTTTTTCTATGAATAACATAAAAAGAGTGTATCTTGACTCCACCTACCCATTTTGCGGAGGATACTATTCAGAGGTAAAATAGGAAGGAGCAAAAATTGGATTGAAAGTAGGTGCTGAAAACCAAGATTATGAAAACAGGAAACTGGATGATAGATGTATAGATTGAATGGAAATCAAACAGGTAGTTGAGTTATGCTATATGGGGAGTGTGATGACATTTCGAGGTTGCTTCAATAAAGATATTTATATCAGACTAGAAAAAGCAAATATCACTTTTGGAATGATGAACAACATTTTGTCAACCAGAAGGCTCTCTAGGAGACTTGGTCATAGGTAATCTGGCCTCATGGATAGAGCAGGAGTCAGAACTGGAGCTGGAGTCCAAATGCCAGAGCCCAGGGTCAACACGGAGTCAAGGTGAGAGATCGGCGCTGAAGGTCAGAACTGAAGTTAGTCTTGATGCCAGTATTACTAGAGAAATTCTCCAGTCTCCACTTCTTTTTCTAATCTTTATTCTGAATAAGCCAAAATCATACCACCTTCAGATGAACGCTGAGGACCCTGAGCATGCTAATTGAAAACTCAGGATTTCTAAAATGATGCCCTGGCGAAGAGCCAGGTGTATGTGTGTGTGTGTGTGGATCTGCAGAATCACATCTCTGAGGTAAATGACAGGGGTGAGCATGTTCAAGATTGGTAGCCATTGAGCATGTGCAGAGAGAGAGGGGTGACAGAGAGGTCAGTTAACTGAGCAGCTAGCTGGTCATAGCCCACTCATAGCTATCACAGCTTGTTTTAATGATCAGAGCTGTCAGTAATAATTCCAGGTTAACATCTGATACTGAGCATGTGTGAATGGGGTAAATGCTTAAGGGTGTATAACAGTGGTGGGCAAACGGAGGCCTGCGGGCCACATATGGCTCATCAGGGAGATCTGCTGGTGTGCTGCGAGTTAGTTTGTTTGCATTGACCATCTGCAAGCATGGCCACCCGCAGCTCCCAGTGCCTGTGGTTTGCCGTTCCTGGCCAATGGGAGCTGTGGGAAGTGGTGCAGGCTGGGTAATCCATGGGCAGGCTGCATGCAGCCTGCAGGGCTCAGGTTGCCCACCACTGGTATATAAGGATGTCCCAATAGGACAGCATAAAAGACTAGTGCCAGCAGGCAGTTTCATAGTCTCAGGCAGCAAGAGAGAGAAAGAGAGAGAGAGAGAGAGATGATCAGGGAAGGACAAAAGCCAGTAAGGGAAGCCATAGAAAAGCTGCTGGAAAGAAGTCAAAAAAGCTGCTACAGAGAAAAAGAGAGAGAAGAAGACCAGAGTGGAACAAAACTGACTGACCAGGAACTGAGCAGCAACAGCAGTTAAAGGAAAATACCAAAGAACTTATAAAGCACCAATAGTGATTTTAAAGGCATACCAGTGGATTTATAAAGTAAGCTTGGCAGTTTTTAATGTTTAATGTAGTATCATTTAGAATAGTGTTTAATGTGTGCATGCCTGAAATGTATGCACACATTGTATTTTACTTATGTAAAACTTAAAGGATAACTTAACAATTGCAGTCGGTGATTTGTTACAAACTAGCCACTTGTAAAAAAAGTGCTATGCTTAGAATCATTTGAACTATATGCTATTGTGGTTTGAATGCTCTTTAAACTTGCTATAAGGGGATTGGTGCCAGGAGTTTTCTGCCTTGTTTAGGATTTTTAGATTATATTGTAGTAGGGATTATAAATTACTTTAATAAAAATATACTTGCTTTTAGAAAGAAAATTGCCTGTGTCAATTACTTTAATGGAAGGTTATATCACTGTCCTTTAGTGTTTCATTAACAAACTCATACCTTGGGAAGAACAGCCTAAGGGGAGGATAGACAGGTTATTATAGGGGCATCCCAAAATCCATTTTTCAGAAAACATCAGACAGAATCAGAACCAGGAACCAGGTCCCAGAGACAAAACTGGACTACTTAGAGCCAAGGAAGGCAGGAGCAAGGATGGGACAGGACTGGAACATGGCTAGGTGCAGGGCATGATCTAGGCTGGAGTGAGGCTGGATACAGGAAAGTATCTGATTGTACAGAAGCAAAGGAAAAGTGGGGCTTGGAGTGAGGTGAGCACAGAGAGACAGATAATCTGCAGGTTTGTGCAATGAGCAGCTGCTGGGCTTAAGAGCAAACTACCTGACCAACTTCAGCTGGCAAAAGAGGCAAGTTTATGAGCTACACAGATCTTATCTCTCACCAACAGAAGTTAGTACAGTAAAAGATATTATCTCATCCACCTGGTGTCTCTGCAACAAATTATTCTAGTAAGATACACAACTGAGTTGGAGAATGAGAGGCAACTAGCCACAACTGTACCAAAAGAATTCAAAATATCTGTGTATCAGCCCCAGCAGGGGCTTCCCTGGTTAGGTACTGGGTCAGTTGTACAGTCTACCAATCTGGGAGCCACTCTTCACTGAAGCTTGATTAGAAAAGCCTCTGGATCATCCTCAGTACCTCTTTTGGTTACTTGTCTGTAGTGGTGGTATTTGGCTTACACTGTGGGGTTGTAGCAATACCACTTTCTACTTTATTGCTGCTGCTGGGCCTGGTTCTTTGCCAATCAAATCAGTAGCCATTCTGTCTACAGGACAGCTACCTTCTCCTGTAGGGATGTTCCTTCAATTCCACTCCACCACCACATATGGAAATGCGCGTGGGGGTGACCAGGTCCAGTTGAATTTGTAGTTCAAACATCAATACACACTTTCTCTGTAAGCCTTCAGTGAGGTTTTCTTTAAACCTCCTGGTAGAGTTATTTCAAGACAACATAATCCTGGTTATCCAGGCAATGCTGGAGTTATAATTACAGTCTCAAAACAAAGTTTAGAATCTCTCATCTTCCATACTGTTCAGAACTGGGCCCCATAGGCAGAGGTTCTTTCTGCCTGCGGCTTATGGACAGCATATTCCTCTTGTAAAAGTTCTGTTTCAAAAGAGAACATTTATGGAGAATCCTACTAATACGAAGATTAATTTACCCCAGTTTTTTTCTGAATTCTCTCAGTAGTGGCCCAGTCCAACTCCTATTGAAGTTAGTGGGAGCCTTTCCATCAAACTGAGTCGGAGTTTGCTTAAACCCTAACTGAATAACATCTTATGTCCATTTCATTAGCCAAGAGAGGATGTAATGCTTTTCCTAATGAGTTACAAAATCTTGTCTTTTTTTTCTACCAAATCTAGTCAATGTAGATTTTACTGAAGCTCTTCTATTGCCTTCTTCCCCTTTCTCCAACACAGGAAATCAAAAGGGGTAAATTCTGTGGATTCTGGAGAAACCTCCCTATATGCATCTAACAGGTAGGGTAACATTTTATCCCAGTCACCCATCCTCTTGTTGCATGCATTCACAGCATATATTTCAGTGTCCTATTGAACTTTTCACTGAAGTCATTTGTCACTGAGTGATATGGTATCATAACTCTCCTACTAAGATCTGAACCTTAGAGTTCAGAACATGAGAAGCTAGCATGAAACCTCCAAACTTAATTACCAGCTTGGATCTGATATCACTGCCACCAGCCAGAATTCCAGTGTCTGGCTCACTCTGGTCTCCCCAAAACCTTCCCTGGGGAACCCCAAGATTCAGATGCCCTGACTCTCACCACAAAGGGAAATAACCCACTTCCCTTCCCCCTCTTTACCTCCTCCCAGATTTCCCCGCCCTGGGTACTCTAGGAGATTCCTTGCTTCAAGTCCTTGAAACACCGCACCGAGAAATCAAATATTTCTCTCCCCTCACCCAGAGGTTATGCAAAGTCAGGCTTAGTAAATTTAACACAAAGAGATTCTCTCTTCCCCACGTCTTCTTCCTCCCACCGATTCCCTGGTGAGCTGCAGACTCAATCCCCTTGAGCCCCCACTAAAAAAAAAAATCCAACAGGTCTTAAAAAGAAAGCTTTATATAAAAAGAAAGAAAAAGACATAAAATTGGTCTCTGTATCAAGGTGACAATATACAGGGTCAATTGCTTAAAAGAAAAAATGAATAAACAGCCTTATCCAAACAGAATACAATTTAACACGTTCCAGCAACTACACACATGTAAATACAAAAAAACAATATTAACCTATTGTCTTACTATCCTTGTACTTACAACTTGGAAACAGAAGATTAGAAAGCTTGGAGATAGAGAGATCACTCTCAGAGCTGAGAAAGAGAACAGACCAAGAACAAAGGACTCACACCCAAAACTTCCCTCCACCCAGATTTGAAAAAGTCTTGTTTCCTGATTGGTCCTCTGGTCAGGTGTTTCAGGTCACTGTTTGTTAACCCTTCTATAGGTGAAAGAGACATTAATCCTTAGCTATCTGTTTATGACATATGGGGCAGCCTCCAGCTCTTTTACCCTACACATTCTGTGCAATTCACTAAATATTTGGGACATGAAATTTGATCGACCTGACCGAAAAAAGAACACAGGGTTTTAACCACTGTGTCACCTTCCATATTAAATAAAGCCTCTGCTTCTGGGTAACTAGTGTATAGTGCACCACTGCCAAAATATTTTTATACCCCTTTTGGTAGGCTCAGGCATTGGACCAAAAATGTCCATAAGCACCCTAAATATGCCTTTTTTATTGGAGGCAATGGATGAAGAAGAGCCCTTCTTCCTCTGACGTAAGTCACAAGACCTGCTAGTCTGTATGTTTGACCACTAAAAATTCCTTTTAATTGCTCATATGTCCCCTGTGACCCCAAGTAAGCAGCAGTAGGACAGTCACGGGCTAATAGCACTAATTCGCTATGGTGCTTTTTCCCCACAGGAGCATCTCCATTCAATCTTCTCTCCTCTTCAAAAAACCTGCCCCCATTTCCCCAGAGATGATTCCCTTTAGATTTCTGGGGATGGGTCTGTTCTCTGTTCTTCAAATTCCTGCATGCTGTCCATACTGATAGCCATCTCAGCTACAGGGAGTGACTCCTCCTCTGATGTTCCTGGAGACACCCTGCTTTCCTCTGCTGAGCAAGGGCTGGAAATCCCTCTTCCTCCTCCCCCCTCAACTGTTTTTCTGTTTTCACAGTCCCCTCTTGGACAAATGGAAAATATTCCTTTTTACTGTGGGTCACTATACTAACAGCTTTGGGCATCATCAAAATATCATTACCTACAAGAAACCCTGCTAGAATGCAATCCAATAACCAACTTTTAAGATGCTTTCTAGACCTTCCTACTCCAAGCACACTTTAGCCAAAGGCACAGTGCTAAGAGTTATACATTCTCCTCAGAGAGCATGTTACATTACTCAACCATATCTTTTCTAACCAGAGAAATCTGGGAATCAGGGTCCCCACATCCTAAGCATTCTTTCCCATTCATTTTGGAAACGTTAATAAATTCAGAGGCAACATCCAATGAGTTACACCTTGCAAAATTCATGAGGAGCCTCTCAGGCACCTTTAGATTTTCTGGGTTTATGACAGTTACATTAACCCAGGCTGGACAAGGTGAGGGCTTACATTCCTTTTGCTTAGGGCAATTGTTTCTCATGTGTTCAGTAAAATCACATATGAAACACTTCCTTGGACCATCATCCTGGGAAGGAGATCTGTGATAATGATAATTAGCAAGGGATCAGATATGAGTAGGTTAGTTCATGGGCTCTCAAAAACCCTCTTCCCAGGTTTAAGATGGGAGCCTTCTTTTACTCTTGGTTTCTGACCTCTTTGTGGCTTGCGCTCATTGGACACACTAGCTTACACATAGAAATCAGTCAGACCTGTTACTTCCTGCACAGTACTGTCATAAACAGATAGCTAAGGGTTAACGTCTCTTTCACCTGGAAAGAAGTAATCTGAACCACCTGACCAGAGGACCAATCAGGAAACAAGACTTTTTCAAATCTGGGTGGAGGGAACTTTGTGTGGGAGTCCTTTGTTCTTGGTCTTCGGTCTAACTCTCAGCTATGAGGGGATTTCTATTTCCTGCTTTCTAATCTTCTGTTTCCAAGTTGTGAGTACAAAAAATCAGATAGTGATTTATATGTTTTTTTGTATTTACATGTCTATAGTTGCTGGAATGCTTTGAATTGTATTCTTTTTGAATAAGGCTGTTTATTCATATTTCTTTTAAGCAATTGACCCTGTATGTGTCACCTTAATACAGAGAGACCATTTTTATGTATTTTTCTTTCTTTTTATATAAAGCTTTCTTTTTAAGACCTGTTGGAGTTTTTCTTTAGTGGGGAACTCCAGGGAATTGAGTCTGTACTCACCAGGGAATTGGTGGGAGGAAGAAGTCAGGGGGAAATCTGTGTGTGTTAGATTTACTAGCCTGACTTTGCATTCCCTCTGGGTAAAGAGGGAAGTAATTCTGTTTTCCAGGACTGGGAACGGGGAGGGTGGAATCCCTCTGTTTAGATTCACGGAGCTTGTGTCTGTGTATCTCTCCAGGAACACCTGGAGGGGGGAAGGGAAAAGGTTTATTTCCCTTTGTTGTGAGACTCAAGGGATTTGGGTCTTGGGGTCCCCAGGGAAGGTTTGGGGGGACCAGAGTGCCCCAAAACACTCTAATTTTTTGGGTGGTGGCAGCTTTACCAGGTCCAAGCTGGTAACTAAGCTTGGAGGTTTTCATGCTAACCCCCATATTTTGGACGCTAAGGTCCAAATCTGGGACTAGGTTATTGACAACCAGGAATTTATCCCAAATAACCAACCAGATCTCCTCAGAGCATGCACTAAGACAATGCTCTTGTGCAAAGACGTCAAACAACCTATCATAATCATCTACTCCTTTTTCCTTTGCTAATTTCTTCATAAGATTACACATCTTATATACACATTTTCTATTATTTATCTTACCATGCTTTTTGAGGTTTCTAAATCTTAAACTACATACCTCAGGGGTAATTTGAAACCTTTGCAATACAGCCTTTTAAAATTCATCATTCTTCAAAAAGTCATGGAAGATTGGAGAAATTCCAGAGGACTGGAAACAGGCAAATATAATGCCAATGTAAAAAAAAAAAAAAAGTGGGGAGGAGAGGAGAACATCCTGGGGAATTACAGACCAGTCATCTTAACTTCAGTACCTGGAAAGATAATGGAGCAAATAATTAAGCAATCAGTTTGTAAACACCTAGAAGATAATAAGGTGACAAGTAAGAGTCAGCATGGATTTGTCAAGAACAGCTTACCAACCTAATATATTTCTGTGACAGGGTAACATGCCTAGTGGATAGGGGGGAAGTGGTAGCTGTGGTACATCTTGATTTGAGTAATGCTTTTGATACTGTCTCACACGACCTGCTCATAAACAAACTGAGGAAATACAGCCTAGATGAAGCTACATTGAGATGCATAACAGTTCAGAAAACCATTCCCAGACAGTAGTTATGCTGGAAAGGCATAACAAGTATGGTCTGGCAAGGATCAGTTCTGGGTCCAGTTCTGTTAAATGTCTTCATCAATGATTTAGATAATGGCATAGAGTAGTGGTGGGGCAACTTGCAGCCAGCAGGCCACACGTGGTCTGTCAGGGTAATCTGCTGGCGGGCTGCGAGACAGTTTGTTTACATTGACCTCAGGCACGACTGCCTGCAGCTCCCAGTGGCTGTGGTTCACCATTCCCAGCCCCTGTGGATATACAATGTAAACAAACTGTCTTATGGCCAGCCAGTTTATTACCCTGACGGGCCACGTGTGGCCCACAGGCCGCAGGTTGCCCACCACTGGCATAGAGAGTACACTTTATAAAGTTTGAGGATAATACCATGCTGGGAGGGGTTGCAAATGCTTTGGAGGATAGGATTAAAATTCAAAATGCTCTGGATAAACTGGAGAAATGGTCTGAAGTAATTAGGATGAAATTCAATAAGGATAAATGCAAAGTTCTTCACTTAGGAAGGTTCAATCAGTTGCACACATACAAAATGGAAATGACTGACTAGGAAGGAGTACTGCAGAAAGGGATCTGGAGGTCATAGTGGATCACAAGCAAACGTCATTCTGGTATGTATTGGTAGGAGTTCTGTAAGCAAGATACAAGAAGTAATTCTTCTGCTCTTCTCCATGCTGATTAGGCCTCAACTGGAGTATTGTTTCAAGTTCTGACTGCCATATTTCAGAAAAGATATGGAGAAATTGGAGAAAATCCAAAAAGATTAAATGTCTAGAAAACATGACCTTTGAGGAAAGATTTAAAAAAATGGATTTGTTTAGTCTGGAGAAGAAAAGAATGAGAAGGGACATGATAACAATTTTTAAGTACATAAAAAGTTGTTTCAAGGAGGGAGAAAAAATGTTCTCCATAGCCTCTGAGGATAGGACAAGGAGCAATGGGCTTAAATTGCAGTGGGGGCAGTTTAGGTTGGACATTAGGAAAAACTTCCTAACTGTCAGGGTAGTTAAGCACTGCAATAAATTGCCTCAGGATGTTGTGGAATCTCCATCATTGTAGATTTTTAAGAGCAGGTTAGAAAATACCTGTTAGAGTTTGTCTAGATAATATTTAGCCCTGCTACGAATGCAGAGGACTGGACTAGATGACCTCTGGAGGTCCCTTTAAGTCCCATGATTCTATGATCATATATTAAAGTATGCACAATTTCCATTTCAGTAAATAAACACAGTATTTTACCCAAGAGCTTTGTTACGACTGTGGGAATGTTCTTGATCTCTAGAATTTTATGCAATTCACTCGGTCTCTTAAATGTAGTGAGGTATTCTTTCATACAATCCATCTTTTTGGATGCAGGGCACAATTTGTCCCAACCAGATGTTACTTGGGGAGAGTTATCTGCTAAGTGAGCATTTTTTTTTTCAGTTCCTATATCTTGAGCTCATGGTGTCATTGCTTCTCTTTCTCTTCTTACTCTACTTTGATCCAAAGGTTTTCCAAGTGCAGTGTTTCTCTTTACAGCTGCATCCATGCTGGGCTCAGTTATGAGATGGAAGGTCTGTCTTTTCCTATTGCTATAGCCTCTGAGACCTCACACGTGCCCTGGGGATTCATCTGCCCTTTACGGGACTTGTACTACTCCATGAGAGAGGTTTTCAAGTCATGTGACTTTTTTTCTTCAGAGACTATGCAGTGATGTACAGCAATTCTTCTAACTGCTTTCAGTTGTATTTAGCATACATTCCTTTGTTCTTCCTGCCCTTGCTGATGTTCTATTTACCTTATGCTTTCTTTTGTTCTATTTCTTCACCAAAAATAAACAAAGGAAAATCAGAACTGTAACCTTTTCTGACTGTTCCCAGCCTTCCCACTCTGAATCATATAAAATTCTAGTTTACCAGTGCTTGAAGTGTGAACTTCAGTCAACCAGCACACTGTGTGTAGATCTTACTATCAGCTATATCATATTGATGCTTTCTTGGTGCACTCAAAATCATAAGCTGCTGTGTTGCTCTTCTGCCTCAGTAAGGAAGAGTTCTGTTGGAGCTTACACTATGTGTCAGCTCCTACACACTAGTCTACCCACCTCACCAACAAACTCCTTGAGACTCTGCCAGTCTTAATCTTGCCTTGCAAATAACGTTCAACGAGCCCCAATTCCCAAGTTCCCCAGAGACATCTCTTTGCAATAACCAGTTCTTCTTACTGGATGCTCACAGAAATTACCAAGTCCACTGCCTCCAAAGAGACAGTGCACACGCCAGCCTGTTAGTTTAGCTGAGGACCCACACTTTAATAAAACAACTCTGAATGGTTTACAATAAAACTGAGCATAAGTTTATTAATAAAGAACATGGATTTAAGTGATCTAAGAAGGAGAAAAAAAAAAGAGATGTGTCTGGTTACAAACAAGACAAATATTACACTTTTTAGGTACTTTAGCAAGCTACAACTTTTACCTAAGAAGCTTTCTCACTTCCATCCAGCTATCAGCATCTCCAGCCTATGGCAGAAGGATCCATTGTTCACAGAATTAGAGGTTGCAGATCCCTTTTGTCCTCTAAGTGATGATCCCTTTTATAGTCCAAAAAATCTTTTAAAAGTATCCTCTTAAAAGCAAACCCAGACAAAGACAAAGCTACTTACTGTTTGTTCTTTGGGTTTCAAGCATCAAGCCCCAATTTACTGCCTTGATTGGCTTGATCACTTTGTTTACCTTACATGTAAATGTACTTTCATTGTCCTTTGCTTGTAATAAACAACGCTCTTTTCTCATCTGCCTTTTGGCATAATCCATGCAGACACATAAATCCTCATTCCTTGTATAGGTCAGGCTTGTTTATCAAGTTCCTCCAAAACAGAGTTTAATAATATTTCCAGCCCACACACATAACTCTTTACACTCAATCCATACATACATCACACAATGATATATATGCCCAGCGTGTCACCTGTTATCATATGTTACCTTACAAGACATATTTTTGACTAAATATTACAACAGCAGTGGGTTTGATGCATCCTTAGTTGGCATATATGAGCTTTTATGGTCACAATGCTACATAACATTACCAGCTACCTTGAAGATAAGCTGAAAGCACATGTTATTATGAAACATTAAGCCTACCCAAGTGGTGAACAACACTGAGGAACAGAGCTGGGCAAGAAAGGTTTTTTTTTCCTCTTATGAGAATTTTTGAGATATCAAAAACAATTTTTGTTCCAAATCAGAACACTAAGTCGAAATCATAAAACTTTTCACAGAGTGAGAAACTGAAGAAAAAATAGATTGGGTCATTCTAAATATTGTCTTTCAATATTTTTGAAATGTATCATTTTGATTTTTGATCTTTAAAAAAACCTGTGTCATTTAGTTATTATATATTTACTTTTATATACTTATATTTAGGGGTGCAAAAAAGATGTTTGAACCAGAAACTTTAAACAAAACAAAACAAAACAGGATACTACACTTATTTCCAAACAAAACACTTTTCAATATTTTTTTAAATGGAAAATTTGTTGAAACCATTTTCCTGAAAATTGTTTTGTCAAAAAATTCCCAACCAGTAGGAGATGGTATGTGCTGCACAGGGTAAGATGTTAGTGTGTCAGTCCATGGAGGTGTATTGATATCATCACCAGGGCAAATAGCACACATCTAACATGCATGGCAATCCTTGGAAGCATTGTTAGAACAGCAGTGATGCATGATCTCCACTAAGGCACTTAGTGAGTCTGCCCCCTTTGTCAAGATACTGTGGGTGTCAAGGTGCACTGAATCCCATGCAGTTCACCATTTGCCACAGAGAACATTGTGTTGATCAAAATCAGTGTTTGCTTGGAGAAATCTATCAGGTTTGTTACCTAGATTTTATGCTTTCTTTCATTCCTCAGAGCTCTCCAAGAAAACAGTTTTCCCCTGCAGTTATATCTCATCTCCTAGCTGCTGCGCAGACCCCAGTGGGAATGGGAAACAGCAATAAAGCCAGAGGGGAATGTGCTTGCTACTGGGTGAATTTTGTGGGATTATTGTGTGTGCTTCAGGGAATAAGTCTGGGTGGCAACCTTGTATCTTGTAAACCATCAGAAACTGACCTAATTGATGGAGGGAGACAGTGGCACAGAAGTTGGAACTACCATCCTCCTAACAGTATATTTTCCCCTCAGAGATCTGGAATCCTGTGGTGTTTGTTGGACTGTGCAGGAGGATTCCTAGAGGGCCAGAGCTTCTTCCAAGGTAACTTGGTGTGCTACTGATGTGCCAGCATGAGGAAGGAAGCTATAGGGACATAAACCTGTATTCTCCATACACATCTTTCATTATACTGGATGAATAGTATATTGGACTAACCTTAGTGATTGAGATGTACCTATATTCCTTCAGTAGGGAGAGGTGGTGATGTTCTTGGCCATCTTATATTTTGTTCCTCTGCAGGATCCTCTCTGTCTTCCCTTTGCCTCCCACAGCATTAATTTGAGTAACTGCAAATTCTGGCATCCTGGATCTCACGGCTGAGCTTATTTGTTTAGTTCAAGGGCCTGTCCCAGAGACATCACTGCTGAAGAGTGTAAGCTCCTTGATCATTATTATATACATTTCAGTGCTCTTACTTCCATCAACATCTCAGCCCTGTTCCCTAGTAACTAAGTCTGACCCAGAAACTACATATATAACCATTCTGCTTGTTGTGCTCACTTTCACACACAGGCTGAAAATTTTCTTTGGATGCACATGCTACTGAGCCCTCATACATCATTAGCATATGTAAATATTCATTAGTATGTGCTAACATTCTCCTCCTGGGTGTTTCTACCCATCCCTAATTGGGTGGGAAATTTGCACAGGCATTTTCAGAAGTTCCAGAAAATGCTGAGTGCTCAGGGCCCCAAACAGGCACCCCCCATCTGCCTTCCATTCATACCACAACTTTTCTGATTGTCCCTGTCGTCAGAGACTAGGTCAGCCAAGCACCATCTTAGTAACATACAGACAAACAGGGTGAGTGCCAGACAGAGAATTTTAGCTTTGTAAGGATTATGTTTTTTTTTAACAGAGAAGCTGAGCCATGCATTTGAATAGGCAATGCTGCTGTGAAGTTTATCTCCTGGCAAGTGGCCAGACTCAATTACAAAGAATGTGTTTAACACTGTGCCTGCGTGTGTGAACAATGCTTTCTGGTTTCTTTCTGGTTTCTTGACTTCCTGTCACTATAGTGCAGGGAAGGAAAAAAAGAAAAGAGGGATCTGGCCTATTTTTCATAACAGCCACCCATTAAATCAGTAAAGATAAAATAACTTTTGTAAATTAATAACTCGTGATCATTTTCTAGGCATGGAAGTCATCTGTGCGTAGGGATTTGAATACAACTTCCCCAGTCAGAATTCTCTGCATGCACAGACACAATCTTCCCCACCCATCTAAACAGGCTATAATGAATTAATCATTTTTCCGAAATGATTCTTCTCATTAAACTGCACAGCAAACAGGATTTTAAAATTGCACTTAGGGTACAGAGATTGCTCCCTTTGTAGCACCCCAGGAATGCATGGAGCCTTCATAGAGAACAAAGGGAAGCAGGAGCAGGACCCATGAGATGGGCTAACTGTATTTAGGGTAAGCGGCTGTATCATCTGGTCCCCCTGTGTGCTGGCTCTATGCAGCACTTGCTCATCTGGAATGAAGTATCTGTCTAAAAGTGCACATGACACTTCCCAGCAGTCTCAGACTGGGAATGAAGAATTCCAAACTGGATCCACATCCAGCTGAAAATCTTGGTATGGAGACTGTAACTATCCTAACATGGAATTTTAACTAATTTGGCTATGAGCTACGGAAAGTGCTATGAGAACTTTAATAAACACAGTGTATCATTTTACTTTATATTTAATAAAAAATGGTGTCATTGCAGCCATTGCCCTTTAATATCATTGTAATAAACCCCATAGTAATGAATAATGTTCCTTATACTGCTAATGACTTAGTTAAATGTCCTTGAAGCTGGTAGATGTAACTGCTGCCCTTCATTTAAGATAGTAGAAACAGTTATTTATGAAGTAATAGAATCAAATCTGAATCAAAACAAGAGCACATTTAAGGAATTTGAATTATGGAGGGGCTTCATTGGTATTATTTTGGGTAAGGCTTTGGGCGGGTGGGAGACAAACCGAGAAGCAGCCAGAAACAGACAGAGAAGAATAATCCAGATATAGCCTGGATAAGCACAGCGTGTGGCTCTGAGATTAAATCTAGAGAAAGGGCTGTGGGTTCTGGTCCTAGTCTCAGATAAAAGAGGCTTGCACCTGTGAGTAAGGAAGCTCTTTTCTATTGCTTGATTCCTCCTATGTTTAGGGAAACAGGCCTTAGTGTATGTATTTTTTTTATAAATAAACAAGATTGAATAAAAATTCCTTACTCCTCCTAAATGGAATAATGAGCAAATCCTCACTTTTGGCTATGCTCTGGGATCAAAGGGGTAATAATATTACTGTAATTCTATCCCAGTCATTAGCCTGGTTTGAACCTGTGATGTTCATTACCAAGACACAGACATTTGCTGTTTGAGTTAAAAGAATAATTTCATTACCTTGCAGCAACAGTAGGCTGTTTTCTTCTGTGTGGACTAGTCAATAGAGAGGATTATGATGTTTGCTTTACAAGCATATTACACCATACTGGAATAATATTGTGTTAATGATTCTGAGGCTTCAACTACATTAGGAGAATTTTACCCATTCTCCACCAGTAGTAAAATTTCACTGATGCTTACAAAGATGTAAATGGTAGTCTAGATAGGATTCCAATATTTTCAGCACACAGTCATGAAAAACTGCAGGTTTCCAGCCAAAGAAATAACTACCGTCTACCCTGTTAAAGTTGTTAGAACTCAGGTGGTATGGCAGACAGAAAATAATTTAAATCAAACCATGTAATATTGTTTTTCTGTTAAATTTTGATGAGGCCCATATGGAGTACTGTGATTTGTATGTAATTTCAACTCTAAAAACATTCTATAGCAATTTGTATGTTTTTGTTAGATGTTTGTTCCAAATAAATTCTATTGAATAGATATTTTAAAAAAATACACAGAAATATCTAGGAAAAGCTTAGAGGCATGGTTTCTTTTAAAAAAGTAGGCAATATCTTATCTGTAATCTATTTTCCTTTTAAGCTTTATCACAATGTGACAACGTCACATAAGAGACATTGCAATGCACATACAATCCCTTCCACATACAGTTGTTGCACGTTCTTCATATTTTGTCTATTGAATATATTTGTCACAGTTCATGGCAACTGTACCTGTATTCCCCCTTTGTGGTACAACAAAGGCACCCACTCCAGGCTTCCAGCTCCTAAGCAGTCACCTTTCTTGGGAGGAGACTTATATCTTTCTCCCTCCTGACCAGGGTTTTTTCCAGACTGCACAGTTCCCTGCCTACTCTGTGAGTTCCCCAACAAGCCAGAGTACATGAACACTTTTACTTTCTGCACTTTTACTTTGTCCTTGGAGGCTATGAATGGCTGTAATTGCCCACAGCTATAAGTTACCGTACAGCTTTTTCTAAGCAAGCACATTTATTCTTAAGGTAAAAACATTATAGAGGAAACCTACTAAAAACAAGCTTACCTGAGGTCATCTGCCCTCCCCAATACAAGCCTTGGGCTCTGATAGATGTCAGTCCTTTCTTCTTTTCCCTAAGGACAGAAGATTCTGTCCATTTTTTGGATCAGAAAAAAAGGCTCTGAGCCAGTTTAAACTCAGATGTCCTTTATTTGTTCATTGGTCTCTGGAAAATACAGTTTGAACCAATGGCTCCCTCCATCCTCATTCTCAGTTCCTGGAGGGCTGTGGTCATCCTCCCCCATGGAATTACACACAATACCTGGCCCACGGTAATATATAAAATTAATACAGGAAAATCTCCCAAAGGTATTGCAGGAAAGTGCCATTTCTCTCACAATGTTACCCATACATTGTTAGATGTTATATATAAAATCACCTGTAAGTGGTGATTTTATATATAACATCTGTAAAATATTAAGTGTTAAAATACGACGTTATTATATATATATACACACATTTGGCATTTTTTGGAGCTAATGACTATATTTTAAAAACAGCTTATGTTATCCATCTAAATTTTATGTGTTCCTTGATGTTTCATCTGATTTTGGTAATAAAGAATTGCAGTAAAGTTTTGCTACAAAGACTTAAGTTGGGATAATGAGTTATCAGTACAACTAGTCAAATTATACTCATCAGATACATAATTTTATGGCTTTCATCATATAATTTAATTGACAACTAATTTATTAAGATATTTGATTAACCTTTTAGGTAGTCATACTAGTCTTGGAATAATAGAAGTAGTTGTGGGATAATGAATGTGAGCAATATTTCCTACTATTTCATCAGATCTATTTATTATGTATCCAAATTATGTTGTGAAGTAGCCACCCTATAGAGCTTAGTATTACAAGTTTAGGGCCAAATGATGGTCACTCTATTTATGTGAATAATTCTATTAAAGCCTCTCAAATCATTAAATATCCAGTGGTTTTACCTAGAGATTAGCTAAAATATTGAGGAAAAGCCCACCACTTACTGCTGTTCCTGTGGCCTATCCCAGTCCCATCCACCTTTTCCTTGCCTCCTAAGGTTCTTGTGGTGGACAGCATCCTGCTTAGCCACTTTTCCTTGCCAAAGGGCCACATTTCAGGTTCCTTTTCAGGGGTAGGAGACTGCTGTACAAAGAGCTTGGCATTCCTAGAGGAGATCCAGGGGCAGCAGAGGTGTCATAGAATGTAACAATGGCACATCAACCTCTGAATATTTGTGAGTACCAATTGCTCCATGTATCACACTGCAGCAATCCAATCCAGTCATGGGAGAAGAGGTGCTGGTGACATGGAGTCTTTCTATCTATGGCCTAGGCCTCTTGCAGATCTAATGTCATTCGGGGCCTGTGGGCTGTCCTAAGGTATGGTTCACAGGTAGGAGAACCATTCCTACCTTATAAAATGGGGAGGAAATTAACTGAGAAGGAGTTCATGGTGGTGATCTCCTCTTTAACGTCCTCTCATGGACTTTTCCATGGGAGGGGTGACCAGATCTTTGCTTCTGAAAACAGGCACTACATTTGCTTTTTCTCATCCCTTGACATTTCCCCAATAGCCCATCAGTGTTAAAAACAACTGTCAGTGGTACCCACAGAATTCATATAATCCAGAAATAGATTTTTACATTCATATTCGAAAATAATTCAGTTACCTGCTTTTACTAATATATTTATTTTTGTATCAGAATATTCCTTCCTCCTTAAGTGTACACCTCTTTCGTAGGTTTTATTCTATTGAAGACAATTTTTTAAAAGTAATTAGATTTACCATCTTTGAAAATTAATTTTATCCCCATTTCACTGTCTCCTTAGTACTTTTTTCCCCTTTATATTTCTATCTCCTTTATACTCCTTTAAAATACACCTCTACCTCGATATAATGCTGTCCTTGGGAGCCAAAAAATCTTACCGCATTATAGGTGAAACCGTGTGTCAAAGTTTCTTCCCCACTCTGAATTTTAGGGTACAGATGTGGGGACCTGCATGGACACTTCTAAGCTTAATTACTAGCTTAGATCTGGTAACACTGCCACCATCCAGAATTCCAGTGTCTGGAGTTGCCTTGAGGGACTTCACCAATTCCCTGGTGAACACAGATCCAAATCCCTTGGATCTTAAAACAAGGAGAAATTAACCATCCCCCGTCCTTTCCCCCCACCAATCCCTGGTGAGTTAGATCCAATCCCCTTGGATCTTAAAACAAGAAAAAATTAATCAGGTTCTTAAAAAGAAAGCTTTTAATTAAAGAAAGAAAAGTAAAAATCATCTCTGTAAAATCAGGATGGAAAATACTTTACAGGGTAATCAGATTCATATAGCCCAGAGGAACCCCCTCTAGCCTTAGGTTCAAAGTTACAGCAAACAGAGGTAAAATCCTCTCAGCAAAAAAGGAACATTTACAAGTTGAGAAAACAAAAATAAGACTAACACGCCTTGCCTGGCTATTACTTACAAGTTTGAAACATGAGAGACTGATTCAGAAAGATTTGGAGAGCCTGGATTGATGTCTGGTCCCTCTTAGTCTCAAGAGCGAACAACCCCAAAAACAAAGAGCACAAACAAAAGACTTCCCTCCACCAAGATCTGAAAGTATCTTGTCCCCCTATTGGTCCTCTGGTCAGGTGTTAGCCAGGTTTACTGAGCTTCTTAACCCTTTACAGGTAAAAGAGACATTAACCCTTAGCTATCTGTTTATGACACTGTGTTATATTGAACTTGCTTTGATCCATCGGAGTGCGCAGCCTTGCCTCCCCCGGAGCACTGCTTTACAGAGTTATATCTAAATTTGTGTTATATCAGGTGGCGTTATATCGAGGTGGTGGTGTACTTTTTACAGTATCAACTCAATTTCACTTTTTTGCTGTTTATATCTTTTCCCATTTATCCCTTTATATTTTGTATATTTTTATTTAGTTATCTCCAATTTTTCTCATTTCAAATAGCAATAAAAAAAAAAACACACTCTCAGATCTTTAAGGAGGTCCTTGCGCATCCACACTGAACAATTCTTTTTAATTCCATTCCTCAGTTTCTAAGGAATTCTATTCCATTGAAACTTAATCAGAGTGTCTTTTAGGATGGGGCATTAGTTCAATACTGACTCAGAGAGAAGAGCATTTCCCACTGAGTCACTAGCATTACCGTACTTGCTGAAACAGTGCAGTGTTCCTTGGAGGTCTCCAAATCTGGTACTAACTCATCTTCAGCCTGTTTAGTTTTGTTAAATCTGACAGGATTACAGCACAAGGAGATACAGGTGCCTCAATTCCGACAAGTTTGTGGAGCATTTTACAGAATATTGTTGATAGAAAATATATAGATGCTCCATATTTTTCTAGTAGATTAACAGATAAATGAGCAGCTTAACAGAAATGAATATGTTATAACTCTCCTTCCCGCCTAGATAAACAGAAAATGTTTGTGCAACTTCTATGAGTTTTTATCTTGAAATTATATAGAATAACTTTGTTAAACAATATATTCCAAATCAGTATTTATCAGCAAAGCAGACCTATTGTGCAAAAAAAGGGATGTTTTCTTCTAATGCTGTACATTCTAGCATTTGCAGGTTTGAAAATTCAAAGAATTAAGGAAAATCCCTGGCCAAATAAAAAAAATAAATCTTTGTATTTATATAAAAACAGCATTATTTCCAAAAGATCTCTGTTCTCATTTAGGCACCTGAATGAAATGGTCAGATTTTCCAAAATGCTCAGCACCCAGCAGCTTCCACTTGGTGCTGAGCTCTCTTGAAAAACCAGGCTCATAATTTAGATTGCCTACCAAATGCTGTGTCTATTTTCTAGATGAAAAACTGAAGCCTGCAGAGAATAAGCACCTCAGTCTTGCAAACAGTTGACATCTACTGAGTGTAAAGAACATGAGTAGTCTCATCGACTCCGAAATGCTCATGTGCTTAAACTTAAGCATTTTGATAAGCGTTTGCAAGATTGAGTCTTACATGTTTTGTTCTTGGTCATAAAAGAAGACTGAATGATCTGGGAACAGATATCAGATATCCTGATTCAAGACAATCCTTCTGATTTGGGCTGAGGCCTTTGGGCACAATAAAAAAAACACACAAATTTAACAATAAAAAGAAGTAATAATAACAGTAGTAATTGGGGGTCTTGGTGGAAAAGGTATTGCAAGTTCCATGCTTTCTGCACCCTGTGTTACATCAGCAAAAGCCATGCCAATTACACTGTAGTCTATATATATAATAATACTAATAATAACTTATAGAGCACTTTTCACAATAGATCTCAGAGAACTTAACAAAGAAGGTCAATGTCAACTCATTAACCCCATTATCCCTAAGAATGTATACAGCTTGCGTCTTCAGTGTAATTAATATAACTGTACAAGGTTTACAGTTTTGCAAATTTAAGCTAGCTTTCCACATCATTTTGAACACAAAATTTGTTCAAGTGGCTCACAAGACCTTGGACTCCATTGGGTTTTCTCATTCCAAATAGTAAACTTCACATTAGCTGTGGGATAGAAATCAATCTCCCATCTATGAGCATACTGCTAGGCTGCAACAAAACCCCTCTATGGTCACTTTTCCAATCTGTGGTGTAAATTAGTGGTAAATTGATATGTTCATCCCAGCATGGCCTCAACACAGTCTGCTTACATTGGTTTATATGAGGCCACCCCATAAAGATCCCCACCCATGCCATCAAAGAGGTGCAGAAGCCACTCTGCGCACAATCGTCTTCCAGAAAAGGGCTACTGTAAAGATTAATTGATGTGCTGGACTCACAAGCATTCTGCACACTTACGTAAATTAATTAATTCCTTCTATATGAATGAACGCTTCTATATCCCAATGGAGTTAATGCCATTATTTATGGAGCAAAAGGAGAATAAATGATGCAAGTGTTGTGACAGATTTATGTTACCAATTTTTCTGGGGCTTTAGGTGATTAGGCTGAGGCAGCAGGATTTTTAGAGGAGGAGAGGAAGGAGCACACGACATGACTAGTTTTAAAGCTTTATTAATTAAATAACAGCGGTGAGTGCTGGATGCACCCCCAGTTACTTGGAGGAAGGAAGAAAGCTTTAGTGCCCAAGTTCTAATTCACTTTTATACTTACATATGCACAATCCAAGGCTCGTTAAGCCTGGGTGTAACGTAAGAAGAAGAGGGGCAAGGGTAGATGAGAGTTCTGTCCTGTGCACAGGCCATCTAGGGTCTGCTGTTGATCACCGACTTGGTTCAGATCTTGGGAGGGTTTTAAGCCCTGGGTTCTTCCAGGGGAATTTTCGTTCAGGGACCTTCTCCACCCATGCTCTTGGTACCAGTCCAAAAAGGTCTTCTGTGGGTTTCTTAGTTTCCCCAAAACATACCGGCTTCAGGGTCACAAAGCTGTTGTTTTCAACTTACTGGCCTTTGCAATCTGTCTAGTTTTGCAACCTTGTCAGATATGTCTGGCTCTGTTCTCCTTTTTCACAAGCTTATATCTGTTTGGCAGCAGGGAGCTTGTTTGTGTGCGTTGGCCTTGGGCTGCAGTTTCATTTCTTATCTTCAAGCCTAGCTGAATCATCAAATTAACCCTTTCCTTTCTCCCTTCCTCCCCATCGGTCTCTTGCAACCTGCAAAGGATTTTTTCACATCACACTGGCACCTTCAACCCTTCCCAAGATCATTTCCCATGTAGATATATATATACATATATACGTGTGTTAGCGATATACAACACCATGGGGTCAATTTTTATTGTGACTGTAACAGTATTTTGCAAAAGCTTCTCAGCAATGTGCTTAGAATTTAAGCACCTGAAGTATCAACTGGGACAAGGATAGCACTCACAAGATAGCTCTGATCTACCCCTTATTGTGTATTTTGTAAAACTATTGATGCTTTACCTTTTTATCTAGTAATAAATTTTACTTCTGTGGGCAGCAGGAGTAATTGCTGTGGCTGAACAATAAAATTAACTCTTCAAAAGTTTTACTCTATGGCTTGCTCAATTTTTATAATTTATACATTCCTGGTGATATTCATTTTTAAAAGATTCCTGGTGGCTTCACCCTTCCTCCTGCCTCTGCATTTTAAAATATGTGTGCTGATGTCAAAGTACAGAGAAAGTAATGGTGTTATGGGAAGATAAGAGTAAAAAGGTTGTTTCTGAAGCTATATATATGTGCTATTCTCTTTAACAATGATTGCTATTGCTTTGAAACGGCTCTGGCAGTTTGCAAGCAATAAAGTGAATTAAATCTCTTTTCCTGCATTTTGTATAGTTGTTACACTATTTTTAAAAAAAACAAAAGGGTCTGTTTAAAAGGATGGGGAAAAATCCCTTCAGAACCAGAGCAGGTTAATGTTTGTTCTATTACATATAGGTCTCTTATCCTGCACATCTCCATTCTCTGATTCTCATTTATGCAATGTCTCCTTTACAACAATGTAAAAGGGCCACAAAGTCAGAATAAATTACACAAGCACCCTAAATTACACAAACACCCTAAATTACTCTGCCAAAGTCATGAAAAAGGGTCTTGATGTAAATGAGACTCGGGCGCAGTGAACTCCCTACCTACACAGGTCGAATTGTCCTCACTAACAGATCTGATTGCAGGATGGGGGCCCAAATTTGGAATATAGAAATGCTCCCTTTTCATAAGGAATGGAGTTACTGCCACTGTGGCCTCTGCTCCCTGTATTTATATTTCATTATATTCCTATTATGAATCACTTCTTTGATTGAACATGTTCAATCAAAAAAAAACCAACCAAACCAAAAGCAATTATTTTATTATTATACCCATCTAATTAGTATTAAACCAACCTAAAATGTTGCACCTAAAAGACCTCATTCACCTTCCTCAGAAGAATGCACTCTTCGTGAATTATGGATACAAGAAATGAACAGACAAGATAAATGGCAATTTAGTCTCTTTCTCTCTTTGAGCACAGTCCTGTTCTTCTAACCTTTACCTTCCTTTCATCCTCCCCATTACCTTTGTTTTTCTTGAAGGCAGTTATTACATCTTGCCTTTAGTTAGTTTGTTCACTTTTTGAGGCAGGAGCCATATCTTCTACCCATTCCTTAAAGTGCCTGACAAATTGTTGGGCACTTCAAAACTATCTGTAGTAATAATAATAATAATAATAATAATAATAATAATAATAAATAATGCTAAAGTGCTGGAGAAGAATTATGAAAAGAAGGACATAGAAATAAAGAAAAAAATAACCCTAATTAACAATAAATGTATGTCATCAACAGTGGTCCTGAGTGAGAACAACACAATGTGTGTAAAAGAAGAAGCAATGAAGAGAAGAAGCTGCATTTAAAAAGAGAAATGGAAGAGGGGTTTTTCAGATGATATTGTAAAACAAAGGATTGAAACTAATTATAATTTAAGACTATGGATTTGTCATAGCAAATTTTAGAAGCTATAGTAGAAAGGGCAAAAGTTTCCATAAATATACTTTTGAAAATCAAAAAGGTCACAATCTTTGCTTTCTACCTCACATGATTTTTATGTTTTCTATGTTTCATGTCAAAACAAAATCAAAGATCATCAGAAAAACATAGCAAATGAAAAACATTTTGGTACAGATTGTCCCCTAAGCTTATGGAACAGGAAACTCCATCGCATTACAACTCATTACAACTCATCCAGTCATCTCATCTGGAGAACAGGAAATGAATTTGGTCCCAAAACTACCAAGAGCCAGTTTCTGTTGCTCTTACCCCAAAGGTATTCCAATTCATTTAATGATACTTTCAAGAACTAAGGAATTACTCAGGCCTGGTCTACACTACAAAGTTAGGTTGACATAAGCCATGTTAAGTCAATTTAATAATGTATGGTCCACCTAAGTGGATCGTCAACCTAAGTGGCCTGTAAAGATAACTTCTGTACTCCACCTCCGCGAGAGACGTCGCACTTGCTTTGACATCCACAGGTCAACATGGGAGATAGTGTAAACACTGTTAAGAGAATTTAAATTAATTGGTCTCCAGGAGGTGTCCCACAGTGCTCCGCTGTCACCACTCTGGAGAGCACTTTCAACTCCACTGCACATCAAACAGGCACACAGGAAACAACTACTTCCCCATTAAAGCCCTGGGAACTTTTCAATGTTCATTTCCTGTTTCCTAAGCATGGAGAGCTTGCCAGCACAGCTGATCATGGATACTCCAGGCTACAAATGCACTCCAGCATACAGTACACAGGAGCTGGGGGATGTTATTGCTGTGTGGGGAGAAGAGTCTGTGCAGGCAGAGCTCCGATCCAGCAAAAGAAATGCTGGCTTTATGCCAAGAATGTGCGGGACATGGGGAAGAAGGAGTACACCAGGGACACAGAGCAGTGCCATGTGAAAATGAAGGAGCTTCGGCAAGCGTACCAGAAGACAAGAGAGGTGAACTGTCATTCTGGTTCTGCTCCACAGACATTTTGCTTTTATAAGAAGCTGCATGTGATTCTCAGCGGCAACCCCACCACTATCCCAAATCGCTCCGTGGATACCTCCCAGGAGCCCTGGGCGACCTCCAGCAACAATGAGGAGGTGTCATAACATTTTTCCCAGATTTGGACCTTAGCGTCCAAAATATGGGTGTTAGCATGAAAACCTCCAAGCTTAGTTACCAGCTTGGACCTGGTAAAGCTGCCACCAGCCAGGGATTTATACAGTGCCTGGCTCACTGTGGTCTCCCCAAAACCTTCCCTGGGGGACCCCAAGACTCAGATTCCTTGAGTCTCACAACAAAGGGGAATAAACCATTTCCCTTCCCCCTCCTCCCCTCCAGGTGTTCCCTCCCTTGGGTTCCTGGAGAGATATACAGAAGCAAGCTCCGTGAATCTAAACAGAGGGACTCCACCCTCCCTGTTTCCAGTCCTGGAAACACAAGTACTTCCCCCCTCACCCAGAGGGTATGCAAAGTCAGGCTTAGTAAATCTAACACAAAGAGATTTTCCCCCTGACTTCTTCCTCCCACCAATTCCCTGGTGAGCTGCAGACTCAATTTCCTGGAGTCCCCACTAAAGAAAAACTCCAACAGGTCTTAAAAAGAAAGCTTTATATAAAAAGGAAAAAAAGGACATAAAAATAGTCTCTCTGTATTAAGGTGACAAATACAGGGTCATTTGCTTAAAAGAAAAAAAATGAATAACCAGCCTTATCCAAAAAGAATACAATTTAACACATTCCAGCAACTACACACATGTAAATACAAAAGAAAACAATATAAACCTATTATTGTCTTACTATTCTTGTACTTACAACTTGGAAACAGAAGATTAGAAAGCCAGGAGATAGAAAGATCACTCTCAGAGCCGAGAGGGTCAGACCCAAGACAAAGAACAAAGAACTCACACACAAACTTCCCTCCACCCAGATTTGAAAAAGTCTTGTTTCCTGATTGGTCTCTGGTCAGGTGTTTCAGGTTACTGGTATTACCCCTTTACAGGTCAAAGAATATTAACCCTTAGCTATCTGTTTATGACAGGAGGACATTGTTGACGAGGAGGAGGAGGAGGGGAATAGGAGGCAGGACAGTGGAGGATCCAGTTCCCAGACAGCCAAGAACTGTTTTTAACCATGAAGTTCATCCCTTCACAGGACCAGCTGGTGGTGGAGCATGATGCTGGGAAAGGCAACTCTGGTGAGTGCACATTTCTAATCAAACTGTAGGGGTTACATACTATTACTTTTTATATTTAATCTGAACAAAAAAGGAGGTTAGTGGGTATTGGCGGCCATCCAGCTATGCAAATGGTGCTCTCCGAAAAACACTGTTTATGTGCACAGGGATGGCTCGGGAATCCTCCATGGAGATCTCTAGAAAGATTTCATGGTTGTACTCTGCAATCCTTTACAGAAGGTTTCTGAGAAGGGTTGCCTTATTTCACCATGGTAGGACACTTTCTTGCACCACTTCAGCATTAACTCTGCTGGCATCATTGCAGCACACAGTATTGGAACATAAGGACCAGGTCTGTACCTAGACACTTGCAGTATCTGCTCCCTTGCCACCTCTGTTACCCTCAGGAAAGTGATATTGCATATGGTCACCTAGGGGAAACGGGGAGAGTTTTCAATGCTAGCCCTTAAACCACAAACTATTCAACAAGTAATCCACCCCTGTTTGGTGAAATATGGGTCACATAACCATGCTTTCCCAAATGTTCCATGGTTGTGTTTGAAAGGGATCCATGTATTGCAACCAGCATTTAAAAAAGAAGGGCAGCTTCCTGTTTCCCACCTCCCCCAACCTGGTGCCACTTTTGTAAAAAAATAAATTATTTGGGAGGCTTTACACTGGTGCCAGTCCTCAAGCACCATCTAGGTTACTACGGGACATTTGTGTTCCAACCTGTACTCCCAATCATGTCTTCACAAAAGCTGCAGCACAAGACCTGCTGCCCATGCCTCGTGGCCGCACTGTGGCTGAAGCAGCAAACTGACTCTTGCAATAGTCAGTGGTTGTGATTATGTTGTGACTTGCAGTGAAGTGTATTGAGGGGTGGTTTTCTTATGAAAAGAATTAAGCTTGCACCAGAAACAATGTATGCACTGTCAATGCTACCCTTGGGCTTTGTATTCCTTGCAGCTGAAACCTTGTCCATTGGCACATCCTACACACCAGGACAGAGACTTTCCCAGATTAGAAGGCTGTCATGGTACAATTCCCCACTCTGAACCTTAGCGTCCAAAAGATGGGGTACCAGCGTGAATTCCTCTAAGCTTAATTACCAGCTTAGAACCTGTAGCACTGCCACCAACCAGATATTCCAGTGCCTGGTACACTCTGGTCCCCACAAAACCTTGCCCGGGGACCCCCAAAACCCAGACCCTCTGGATCTTAACACAAGGAAAGTAAACCCTTTCCCTGACCGTTGCCTCTCCCAGACTTCTCCTCCCTGGGTTACCCTGGAAGATCACTGTGTGATTCAAACTCCTTGAATCACAAAACAGAGAGGACAATTCACCTTCCTCCCTTCTTCTCTTTCCCCCTCCCAGACTCTTCCTGAGAGAAAGCAATCTTGGCACAGAGAGAAATCAGCCTCTCTCTCCCTCTTCCCTCCTTTCTCCCCACCAATTCCCTGGTGAATCCAGACCCAGTCCCCTGGGGTCTCACCAGAATAAAAAAACAATTAGGTTCTTAAACAAGAAAAGCTTTTAATTAAAGAAAGAAAAAACAGTAAAAATTATCTTTGTAAATTAAAAAAAAATGGAATAGGTACAGGGTCTTTCAGCTATAGACACTGGGAACACCCTCCCAGCCTAAGTATACAAGTACAAATTAAAATCTTTTCAGCAAAATACCAATTTGAACTCCTTTCAGCCAAATACACATTTGAACTTCTTCCAACCAAATACACATTTGCAAATAAAGAAAACAAACATAAGCCTAACTTGCTCTATCTACCTCGTACTCACTATTCTGGATCTATAAGAACCTGTATCAGGGAGATTGGAGAGAAACCTGGTTGCACATCTGGTCCCTCTGAGCCCCCAGAATGAAAAACAACCAAAATCTAACAGCACACACAAAAACTTCCCTCCCTCAAGATTTGAAAGTATCCTGTCCTCTGATTGGTCCTCTGGTCAGGTGACAGCCAGGCTCACTGTTCTTGTTAACCCTTTCGGCAAAAGAGATATGAAGCACTTCTGTGCTATTAACTTTTCTTATCTGTTTATGACAAAGGCATTAAAAGAAGACTCAGGAGGACATGTTCAGTGAGTTAATGGTGCACCGCAGAGTGACAAGATGGAGCTCAGAGCATGGATGATTACACTGTCTGAGAACTGGTATATGGGCAGGGAGGACAGCAGAGACTGCAGGGAACAAGAGCAAAGAGATGCTGTGGATTATGAAGGAGCAATCAGACATGTTGAGGCATCTGGCTGAGGGTCAAGAAAGGCAGCTGGATACTAGAGTTCCTCTGCAGCCTATGCTGAACCTGCTGCCATCATCACTAAGTTCCACGTCCTCCTCCTTCAAAGTCCTATGAGGCAGAGGTGGGGCAGGGATGGATTTCAGTATCCCTTGCACTCAGTCTCAGGGAAGATTACAAGGACCAGAGGGAGCCCATTCCCAAACCTTTGATTGTTATTGCAGTGCATCTGTAATCAAGCTGTCCTTGTTTATCGCCCCACCCCCCCACGCCACCCCCACACATGGTATTATCAGCCATTTTGCTTTTCTTTGCTGTCTCTATGTGTTTGTGTGTAACGTAACAGATTGAGGAGAAAAGGCTCTTTATTCATTCAACACATAGTGGTTGTGGGGGTGAAGTTTACAGGTTGAGAAAATGCAATGAAGGGGACATTTTGGTAAGGAACAACACAGGTAAGTGTCACATTACTCTGGCTTATTGCTATAACTGGTTTTCAGAGCCTCACAGAGGCCCTCAATGTGTTCTTCTTATTGTCCCAGTGCCTGGCTGCTCAAAATTCACGGCCAGGTGATCTGCCTCAGTCCCCCACCCTGATAGAAACTTTTCTCCCTTTGTTTCACAGATATTATGGAGCACACAGCAGGCAGCAACAACAATAAGGATATTGCTTTCACTGAGCTTTAACTTAGTAAGCAAACAATGCCAGTGACCTTTTAAAAATTGAAAGGCACATCCTGCCACCATTCTTCACTTGCTCAGCCTAGTTGAAAAGGTCCTTACTACTGTCCAGGCTGCCTGTGTACGGCTTCATAAGTCTTGGGTGCAAAGCGTAGGCTGGGTCTCCCAGGATCACGATTGGCATTTCAACATCACCAAAAGTTATTTTGACGTTTGGAAAGAAAATCCCTTGCAGCTTTTTTAACAGACTGGAGTTCCTAAAGATGCGTGTGTCATGCACCACACCCAGCCATCCCATGTTGATGTCGGTGAAATGGTTCCTGTGATCCATCAGTGCTCACAACACAATTGAGAAGTACCCCTTTCAGTTTATGTACTCTTTGGCAAGATGGTCTAGTGCCAAGATAGGGATGTGTGTTCCGTCTATGACCCCACCACAGCTGGAGAACCCCATCGTGGCAAAACCATCCACTATATACTGCACATTTGCCAGAGTCACTAACCTTCTTAGCAGAAGTCTGTTGATTGCCCTGCAAACTTGGATCACAACAGATACCACGGTAGATTTACCCACTCTGAATAGATTCCCCGGCCCAGAAGTGGTGCTCAACCATGTCAAGGTGATGCATGACTGTCACCAGCAATTGCTAATTGCTCTGCTCTATGTCTTATAGCAAGGCTGCTTGTGTGGCATCACATTGTGCCATGCGGCAGCTTCTGTATCTGTGTAAGATAAGGCATGAGGTGTTTGCAATGCTTACAAAAAAAGTGTGCAGCTGAGCGGGGTCCATGCTTATTGTGCTATGGCATCTGCATGGGTAACCCAGGCTTACAAAATAAGATGCCAAAAAAGCTTGGTTTTTTGCCATTGATTTCAGAGAAGGAGGGAGGTAAGTGCATCATGGAAGGCTAACGCCGTATTCCCATAACAACTCACTCAAATGTTTTGGTCCCATAAGGCATTGCAAGCCCAAGCCTGAATTACACTCAGTTACATGCACTGTGGGATAGCTACCCACAGTACAGTGCTCCATGCATCGGTAGTGAGGATGAACTCAGCCGACACAAAGAGCATAGTGTGGACATGCAAGATCAACTTGTTTAAACTGAAGGCTCCATGACAACTCACATAAAGTCAACTTAACTTTTAGTGTAGACATGGCCCCAGTGTTTAGCCCTTTATGTTCCAGCGTCTGCATAGATTTGAAGACTCACCAACCAGTCCCATCTTTGTTGAGGACTCCAAAAATGGATCCCAGTCCTCTTCCTCCAAACCCATAGCAATTAGCATTCTACCTGGGTCTGGCTGCTTGCAGCTCTCCTGAAATCTTTTGTCATCAGGAAGGTCAGCATCCTTTCACATGGGCAATCCCAGTAGGTTTCTGGTTTGAAATGCTGAGGATTGACTATTCCCATACCTACTATATGATATGCCTGCTATAGGCCTGATAGTGACAGATCCATGGAACTTCAACTGCTTAAGACTCATGTGGATGGTTTCCATCATCCCATAGGTTAGAGTCATAAAGAGAATCCTCTCTCTTTCTGCATGATTAGAAAATTTTCCACCTGAAGTTGTCCTCCTTCACTCCTTGCAGTAGAAGATTGAGTGTTATATAATGTATAAGTAAACACAGTTTTAATTTTGTGAACAGAATCTAAAGCAAGACTGTAAAGAATGGCGGAATAGGAATTTGTTTTCCTAAATATGAACATGTGAGGTTTAATTTCTGGCCCATCTTTAATCGGTCATCCATTTCTGATGTTAATTAGTTAATTGTGGGTGCAGCCAGGGATTCATGTGGCTAAATTCCTGACTGCAGCTGCAAATAATTACAGACACAAAACTGCTCTGCAAATGGTAGATGTAATAATAGAAGACATTGTTTGAAAAATCTGTCCCTTCAAGCAAAACAAAAAAACAGAAAACACAGAAAGACCCTCCACACCCAAATAAATAAGTAAGTAAAGAAATAATTAAAAACCAAAGACAATTAGAAATAAATTACCAGAATAGAAATTCTTAAAGTAACAGAAAAATGAAGGAACTGTTCTTCATTAAACCAAATCAGACCTTTTTTTTTTTGAAACGTGGAAGCTCTCCATGGTATTGATGTTCTTGCTGAGAAATAGCCACTGTTGCCCCTTTAGTTTGTGATGTTAACCTCATTAATAATACCACCATTAGCAAGCACAGAAAGAGAGCTGTGGGTGCCAAATATGTGGATCAGACAATGGCAAAAGTGCAATTGGATAATATTTTTAGCTAATATTGGTAGATTACTGAAACACACCAGAGCAGGCAGAGAGGCCAGCTGGCTTCTAGAGCAAATGACAAAATAAATGTGGTTAATTAATGTTATGAAACACAGAAATCTCAGAGAGAAGCAAAAAAGGAAAGACTTGACTGGAAATAAATGTTTAATCTTTTTCTTATTATTTACCCAGCTTACACTGATTAAAACAGAACAACATATATAAACATATTGCAAAATAGAAATATTATTAAATGTCTCTCATATCAACTAGTCAATATGCATCAGTTGTGTAGGTGCATTAATATCATTTTTAATGTTCAGTAAAGAAAAGTAAAGCATCCCATGGATGTTATACCCTATCATTCTACAGTGCAATGAGAATTTCCTGCTGGTATTTTATAACACCAGTGTGTATTATGGGCTAGATCTTCAACTGGTGGAAATCAGTGAAGCACCACTGAATTCAAGGGGTATGTCAATTTACACCACTGAGGATTTGGACAATGTAGTGACATTATTTATAAACAGAAATTTCTATTTTTCTTAGATGAAAAATGTAGCTTCTCAAAAGAACCTGTAGCTATTCAGTACAACTTTTCCCAACTGCTCCAAATAGTGCTTTAATTACATTCCTCATACCTCCTTTTTTATTTTCACATCAAAGCTAGGCAGCCATTTTGGTTAAGAGGTGGCTATAGGTAGGAATCTATGAGGTAGCAGAGCCAAGAAATGGTCTTAGCATCATGAATGCTCTTGTCTGGAGCATCCTGCCTCCTCTAACCTGCAGGGGTTTCTCCATATAAGATAACAAGGATCTTATCAGTATTGTGTTATGCAGATGTTGCCAATTCCCTTGAAATTCTCTTGAGATGGGGATGATGTCTGGGGGCAACAACCAATGTGGATTCTGTGGCAAGATATGTTTAGGAGGGAGCTATCATTCCTTGATGGCACAGAGAAAAGGGAGTAAGGCAGAGTCATTGGGCTTGCATATGAATACCACAGCCTTCTGCAAAAAGTCCTGCAAGATCAGATCTTGGCTTACCTATGGATTTGGAGAATCATGATCCCTGCTTGTTCTGCAGGAGTCAGACCAGCCCCAATACCTTTTTCAGGATGTTTTTAAGGACAATGTGATGTATTTCCTCTCCCTTTAGTGATCTTTTCCTGTAGCAGGGATGATTTGGAATTTTTTTTAATATCTTTTGGAATAAATTTCATGTTGCGAATTAGCATGTTATAACAGCTGATAACCCCCTTATCCTAAAATATATCTAAATATGTGTTATCCAATGATGCATGGCTATTAGTATCAAAGGGCTATTATTTAACTTGAGAACAGAATTTCCCATCTACTTATAGCTTTCAAAATGTCTTTCCCTAATTTAAAAATAAGCTTTGGAAAACCTCCTTCCCTCTTGAATTCAGAATGCCTCTATCAGTTTAATTTATATATCAGTTCACTCTAAGCAGACCATTTCAGTGAAATAGAAATGTGATCCAGAAACTTCAGCAAACAAATGTCCTTTTTTGTTCCTTTTTTTTTTACATTATGTTTTAATGAGCAATTAGTTTTCTGTCTCATAAGAGACTTAATTTAGGATTAACTGAGAATTCTTCAGAAAAACATTTCCTAACAGCATGAATCATTGCTTAGTGAAAATTGTGTTTTAAGGTGTTTTTGAATGACTCATTTATGGTTTTGAACCTATAATCATGTCATTAGTGAGACTCCCACTAAAGTTAATAGGAGCTGCTCACCAAAAAAAACAAAAAACAAAAAAACAACAGCAACTGTAGGATCTAACACTTACATCAGATTACAACTGAAGTTTATTATTGTATATTTCTTTCTTTAATTTTAAAATATACACTTTTGTATAATATGCTACCATCTATGTTTAGCTATCTCAGCAATACCCAGTTCTTGCTCATTTTTACTTGAGGATTGTATCTTAAAGCATGGGAAATAATAGATCAAACTCTGCTCAATCTTATACGGGTATAAAAATGGAGTTGTTATGGAATTGTAAATTGAGTGCAAAACAAAAGCAAAATTGCCCCCAAGTATAAAACAAACACATGGAAATATGTAAATCTACTATGTGACTCTGCGGGATGAGATATATCCGATGCTAGTGTAGTGGTGAGTGCAGTGTAAAACTGCAGTATGCTAACTTGATTGACAGCCAAGGTATGGTCAAGTTGCAGCTCACAGATGTCCATAGGGACAACACTGTCAGACACTGTACAGCAGATGTCAAAGGCAGAGACAGTGATGGAGAGGCATCGAGGCCAAGATGGCTTTCCAAAGCAAATGCAGGCATGAATCCTGTAGAGGGTTGGTAAATGTAGGAAATGGGGCCAATGTATAAAAAAGCAACTGTGCAACACTTAAACAGGGCTGACTATGGCACTGCCATCTCCAGACCAGCTGGGCAGCAAATTAGAGAGAAACCTAGGGATGTTGGAAACCAGTAAAAGTTGGATTTAAATCATGGTTTGGAACACAGTAAGTGTTTTTACGTATAAATTGTGCAGGTTGTTGTTTCCCATTAGACTAGCTGTGTACAATGTGCTTTACATATTTCTTTTTCCTACTGCACTTTTCTTCTTTCAATTTTGCTAGTGCTCTCCTGCAATGCAAAAACTGGGCACCATGCCCATGTCCCACATTAACCAGTGTATTTCTGCATCATTGGTCACAACACTGGCTGCATGCCATTAACACTGCCTCCAGAACAGTGTACTTCTCTGGCCATGCCATTCGGTGGCCTTCCTTCTTGGGTATTGCTCAGGTTGTCAGGGTCCCTTTCTGGAACATGATCTCTGTAGCATGGTTTCCTAATACACAACAAGATCTATGCAGGGCTCAGTGTACAAGTTCTTTTATGCAGGAGATGGCTATGCTTTCAGTTGAATACAGGGAGATTTTTTAAATTGATGATCATCATGATCTTAGTCAAAACTTTTCACCATTAAACTATTTCTACAGAGACTGAGGCCAACATTGTCAAAAAGGGCCACTAATTTTTGCTACCTCTTGTTTTTTGGTGGCCCAACTTTAGACAATTTAGGATTTATTTTCAGAGGTAATAAGTTTCCATAACTCCCACTGACGTCAATTGGAATTGTTCATCTCAGAACCTCTGAAAATCAGGCCAAAGATGTTTAAAATTGATCACACAGAAAAAGAAGGCATCTAAAATTACAAGATCTTAAAAATGGGTCTAAATGACAATTTACTGTGGAGCAATTTCCTTTTTCAGCTATCTTCTTTGTGATGCATTCCAATCTGGGGTAAGCTAGCAAAAGTCTATTACTTTCAATGGATTTTTACCTGCTTACATTAGGTCTGAAATTGAACGAACACACACACATGCACACACAATATCAGTGGAGCAGTTTAGCCTTTTCCCTCTTTGTAACCCCTGATTGGTTACTTTGTTCCAACCTGATGACTTGCACCACTACTTAAATTCTTGAAGAATTTTGTCCATTATGTTTTATGCAAAAAGCTTAATATTTGCCTTATATTGTTTCAGTGTTGGGTTCATTGAAGAAGAAAAATAAATTAGGTTTAAGAGAAATCTTGAATCTTAGAAGTCTGTATAATCAAATTAGATCACATTGGACCAAAAGTCATCTGCCAGTGGACATGGCCATTGCATAGAAATCTGACTATTACATTGTCATGCAATCCTTGCAACAACCCACAGCAAATGAAGCAGTAAATCCTTCACAATAATTAGGCATAAATATGTCCTATAGAGTATTTTCAAAAGTCATTTTTTCCTGTTGCAAATTGTGATACTATAAACAACAGAGCATATAGAGTATGTGATTGTCTTGATTATTTTGTAGTAAGCCAAGATTCTGATTCTGTTGCTTAATAATTTGGGTCACTGTGTTTGTTCATAGTATATTTTTCATTAATACATTTGTCAATGGAAGAAATCACTTTGTTAAGAAAAATAGAAAAAAATCAGGGCTTTTTGGCCTCAGCAAATATTCTCAGGGCATATTTTGGCTTTTTCTAAATCAGAAAATTATGCAACTGTAGATACTAATAAAACCAAATTATTTTAGATAGTAATAACAGGTATTTTTGTTTATTTGATGTCAATCAGAACACATCATTTTTCACCAATTGGTTATAATTAGCTACTTGAAAAATGAGGTCAGATGAAAGCTAGAGATTCTTCACACATTGTGTAGGAATCTTCTGCTAGTGTATAAGGAGACTAACATCAATCAACCACAAAGTAGACATGAGCAAAGAGAGAGGAAAAGAGAAAGAGACTAAAAATAAATTATCTTATAAAGGGAAACGAGACAAAAAATATTTGCCAGTTTACTGGTCAAAGATTTGAGAATAAAAAGATCTGTTGAATGTGCAGAACATTTTAAAATATGGAAAGAGATTCACAGCTATTGTAAATCAGCACAGCTACATTGCAGTCAAAGGAGCTAAATTATCTTACACTGGCTAAGGATTTATTCTATAGCCCCCAGTTTCTAAAATATGTTTTTTTGCTGTTGTATTTTACTAAACTGAAAGCAGAGGAGTTTTACTGTATGTTCCTGAAATCCTGCATAATGCAGTCATCAGAGACATTTAACTTCCAAGCTGTTCCTTTGATACTCCTGCACCTGGCTCACCACATTCAATTTGCTCAAGATGAGAGGGGAAGCTAGCAGAGATTGTGCTACTGACTGTAACCATATCATGGATGATCAATAAGTTAAGATCAGAAGGAATCTTTCTGGCCAAACTTCATTAATTTTATTTTCTTTTATGTCAATAAATGAAGAAACAGATAGAAGCATTAAGGTCATTTCCATTAAATGGAGCATACATCTTTATCCAAGGCACTCTCCCATGGTAACTTTGTGAATAAATTTGTTTGAGTTGTCTGCAACCAAACACCCATTAGAAACATCCACATTCCAGGGTATCACACTTAATTTTGCTCTCCCAGTTTAGAGTCAATTTGGTATCTAAGAGTGGAGAGATGTGGAAAGTCTTCATTCCTCATATACCCTTCTTCAGCAGTAGTGGAGACGCAGTAGCCACAAAAGCAATGACCTCTTCAGGCTTTCTTGGTGGGAACCAGCCATGATAGCATGAGCTGACCAGGCCTGGCATTCCACACAAGGATGGTCCATTTGTGCTCTGAACATCTCTGTCATCACTGGTGTTACTCAGGGTTTTGTTGAACCCAAAGCTTTTGGTAACTCTACTCTTTGTGAGGTAGTGGCAGGAAAAAAAATGAATGGGGACAAGGCTGTCCAGCAGATAGATAGTTGATGCAAGCAGGCAAACAAAAGTGTTTTCACTCAAAGCTTCTACTTTATTTAGTGTCCAGCACTTACACACATCTGTAAAAGGTTAGTAAAGCACCCAAATTACCCCCAGATTCATATTTGCCTTGAGGAGGTCACGAGAGGATAACTGAAGACATCCAGTGGCCAGCCTTCTATCTGCATGGGTACCTGAGAGGTGTCCAAGTGTCCATCAGGCTCAGATTTCTTCCTCTTTTTATACTCAATTTGTTAGTATTACATAGCTTACTCATCAAAACAAAATGTTGAGCAGAAGCTAAGTAAAGTGTGGAGTTTTCCAGACTATAGCTTTCCATCAGTTAACCAGATGTATCTACAGAGCAATAGTTAACCATTGCCAGACTTTCCATTTTGCAAAACCACAGGCTTCAGCAAAAAAATCAAGTCAGGAGGGCACAGGGTCATGTTTGCTCCTCAAGGTCACTCACTTCCCCACTCCTCTCCTGATCTGTCAGTTGTGCTAAGGTTTCAAAAAGGCCTAACATAACAATTGGTATTCCAGGTGCAGGCAGTGGTCTCAGCATGTTACTGGGTTAACCAAATTTCCTCCTTACATTAGGACCTCATATTAGTGCAATGCATTCTTCTGGGAAGGGAGAGGGCATAATTCTTGCAGTGCTAAGGCACTCTTGGCTTCCAGCATCTGTAATGTTTTGGGGATAAACCAGACCAGTAAGAAGTTCTGTTACTTGGTGCCTTTATGCTATGCAGCTTTGGTTCACAACCCTGATATCAGAAGTTTTCCCACAACCACCAGGTCTCACCCAGGCTTCCACCAGCCTGATTTCTCCATGCAGGGTGATACCAACAGCACTTCCAGTCCCAAGTCTCTCCGTGTCTCCATCCTTCCTGAGTTCTCAACTATCAGGTACTCGAAAATTTCCTCTCTGGTTTGTAACCTCGAATGAGTGAAAACAGTTTCCTAATTATCAGTTCACTTTTGTGTTTATTTTATAGAAAGATCAGATTCAAAGATAAAATAGTAACAAACAGCAAACATGTACAAGTTGCACAGGAAATAAATATAAAAATGCAGCCACAGACATTACACTTTGAACTTAGATAAACTGAATGTTGTAGCACAAATTATGAGGACAGTTCAATATATGCGCAAATACATACATTCATAATTACAGTAAGTATACGTACCTCATGATGACTATCAAGTTCAGAATATTACAACCTTTCATAAAATACCTTACTAACATATTTTTATTCACAATAACACTATGTACAATCTTTTGATTCAATTGCTTATTCTTTGAGTTTCAGATGCCCTGTTCTTCCCATGGCATGTCTGGACCCTGGTTGTCACACTTCTTTCTGAGACTGATGCTGAAGTTTTTATTACTGGCCACAACATAAGTTCCACCTCTGCGCTCTCTCTTTTCTTGATGGGGGATCAGCTACCTTGTTCTCCAACTCTGAATATGTTTAATTTCCATATCATATTTCTCCAAAGCTATGCTCCATCATAGCACTCTGAAGTTGATTCCTTTTATTAAATAGAGCCATACTAACAATGAGTGATCTGTAGCCATACTAACAATGAGTGATCTGTTCAAAGCTTATCGAACACATAAGGTGTGAGCTATTTTACAGTTTATGCAATAGCATAACACTCCTTTTCTAACAGAGAGGAATTCTGTTCAGAGGCAGTCATTTGTTTGCTCAGAAATGCAATTGGATGTTTCTTGTTATCCTCCTAGGTCTCATAGTATCATATTTAATTTGGTTCCGAGGCTTGTGTTGAATGCATCAGAACACGATCAAATCTGGACTGACTAAAATGGATGTCTTTGATAAAATTTCTTTCACCATGTCAGAACCTTGTTGATACATGTCTGATCAGACAGCTATTTCTGGTTTTGTTTTCTGGCATAGACTAGCAATGGAAGCCATAATTTGTCACTGAAACCACAAATTTTCAGTAATACTTAGTCAGACCTATGTAAGATTGAACCTACCTTTTTGTTTTGTCAAGTCAATTTACAAAAGTTTCCATTTTCAGGGGATCTGGGAGAATTTGGCCTCCACCCACCCATTGACCCAATAAGGGATCTTTGCTTCCCCCATGCTACTTTGACACCTTGATTGTGAGGCCTGGTCCCTTGGGCTTTTCAATACCTTCCGCACATGAGTTTTATGCTCCTTCCAGATGTTGCTAAATAAAGCAACATCATCTATGTAGCTGATAGAAAAGTCCCTGAACCCATGTAATATCTGATTTACCAGCCTCTGGAATGTGGCTGTTGCATTAGTTAATTCAAAAAGTCCAACATCAGTAGTAAATACAAACTTTTTCTGTGACTCAGTTTCCAAGGGAATTTGCCAGTACCCTTTGGTTAAATCTAGACTAGTTAAATATTTAGCAATGCTAAGTATATCTAACATATTATCTACATGAGGCATAGGGTAAGCATCTGGGACAGTAACAGCATTATGTTTTCTATAATCAACACAAAACTGTACTGTACTGTCTTTATTTAGGACTACAAAAACTATCCACAGGCTGCCTGAAACTGCTATGATTCCTGTGTCTAGCATGCTTTGCACAACCCATTTATCTGTTCCCTCATTGAACATGTTGTTCTATAAGCTCTACTAATTACGGAGGAAGGCGGTGGGGCAGGGGGTTCACTTTCCTCTGCAGCAGTGGGGCACGGGTCACTTGCAAATTTAAACTAATGTAAATGGTGACTTCTCCATAACTTAAACTTTTTAAACCGTGATTTGAAGACTTCAGTAACTCAGCCAGAAGTTAGGGGTCTATTACAGGAGTGGGTGAGTGAGGTTCTGTGGCCTGCCATGTTCAGGAGGTCAGACTAGATAATCAAAATGGTTCCTTGCGACCTTAAAATCTATGAGTCTATGTTGTTCTGTAAGCCCTACTAATTACTGGTGTGGCTTATTGGTATCAATGTGGCATTCTCTCATGTAAGTGAAATCAGATCTGTTACAAAACATCCCTTTTTTGCTTTGTAACACAGTGATGACTTTTCTCTTTTCCAATGGGGTTAGCTCTTCACTTAAATTATTGCAAAGGGGATCTTCTCTTTATTCTCAGACATTAAGTCTAGGAGTGGTGATACTTTGTGGTCCTTATCTGGATAGCATATCATGTTTACTATAGGCTTTCTGTTATCGTAAACTTTCAATTTGTTAATATGTACAGTTTGATGTAATCCCTGACCATGGGGTTTCTGTATATGGTGAGTTACTTCATTTAGTCTCAAAAGGACTCATACCATCTCAAAAGGACCCTCGTATGAGTTCTGTATTTATGCTTTTTTACAGGGGTTACTTCCAGTATCAAGTATCAGAGGGGTAGCCGTGTTAGTCTGGATCTGTAAAAAGTGACAAAGAGTCCTGTGGCACCTTATAGACTAACAGATGTATTGGAGCGTAAGTTTTCATGGGTGAATACCCACTTCGTATTCATCCATGAAAGCATACACTCCAATACATCTGTTAGTCTGTAAGGTGCCACAGGACTCTTTGTCACTTTTTACAGAACCAAATCACCTCTGTTAAAGGCTCTTTCATTTGCCTGTTTGTCATACCATGTATCCAGTCTTACGCAAAAGGTAATGCCTTCTGCTCTCCAAAGCTTCACAATCTATTCAGTGGAGTTGTAATAATAAAAGCAGTAAATATTCATAAATAACAATCATGTCAGAAAACTACTGAAAGTAATTCACAATGCTAATGGGCTGTTACGATATTTCTCTGGTAAAGAGGTTGAACAGAGGATGAAAGAGAGGTTACCATTTACCCTTCTCAGTGCGCTGGTGAGCTGAAGAGGAAAGGCTTGAAGAGAGAACACATTCACTGTTGCTGGTGATACCCTTTTTTCTGAAGGCCTAGTTCTGCCACCTCTCCTCGATGTGAATAGTCCCACTGACTTCAACAGGACCATTTCTGTAAGTGCTGCTCCTCAGAACACTATACCTTTGCATAGTATGTGTCTTTAAATTTGCCATCCTTTTTATATGATTTTCAATGCTCATCAATGTATCATCCATATCAAGAGTAGCAGCAGTAGCACAGCACTTTCCGGGAGAGGCATTCAGTGAAATGGTTATATCTGTTAACTTGGAGCTCGACTGGGTTGATTTTATACTGGCACTAGAAAAGGTTCAGAGAAGAGCAACAAAAATTATTAGGGGTTTGGAATGTGTCCCATATGAGGAGAGATTAAAGAGGCTATGACTTTTCAGCTTGGAAAAGAGGAGACTAAGAGGGGATATGATAGAGGTATATAAAATCATGAGCGATGTGGAGAAAGTAGATAAGAAAAAGTTATTTCTTTAGTCCCATAATACAAGAACTAGGGGTAACCAAATGAAATTAATAGGCAGCAGGTTTAAAACAAATAAAAGGAAATTCTTCTTTACACAGTAAACAGTCAACTTGTGGAACTCCTTGCCTGAGGAGGTTGTGAAGGCTAGGACTATAACAGCATTTAAAAGAGAACTGGATAAATTCATGGAGGTTAAGTCCATTAATGGCTATTAGGATGGGGTAAGGAATGGTGTACCTAGACTCTGTCAGAGGGTGGAGATGGATAGCAGGAGAAGATCACTTGATCATTACCTGTTAGGTTCACTCCCTCTGGGGCACCTGGCATTGGCCACTGTCGGTAGACAGGATGCTGGGCTAGATGGACCTTTGGTCTGACCCGGTATGGCCGTTCTTATGTTCTTATGTGTCATTGTTAGGGATGGCCTTTGTTATGAGCAGTGTGGTGCTGTACATTCTATCATCTGTGGGCATTCTATCATCTGTGAATCTGGAGAGTGCTTACACAGTGACACCCTTTGTCCCCATGTGAATGTCCAGTTCCATTGGGTGACACGTGAATAATATCATATCTCCCAGCCTTCCCACTCCCTTCAGTGCTTGTGAGAAGGTAATGAGGGAGCACTCACTCTGTTTAACTAAGTGCAGGATCTATAGTTGTGCCCAGCCTTTACACAGAGCATATAAAGGCAGAAAAAGGCTCCTTGATTATTCTGTACACCTGTATAAAGGACAAGCAGAGTCTGAGCTTTGGTACCTTAAAAAACAAACAAAATTTCTAGAGCTTTCTTAGCCATTAGTTTTTCCCCTAGTTCTTCCAACTTAAATCTAGAATCCATAGAAATAGATATTCAAAGAGAGCAGAGCAGTTAAACATAGATTTTTCCATGAACTGAAGTACAAGTTATTTTCTTTCCTGGATATTCACTTCTACCAGTCTGTGAACAATAAACTTTCAATGGACATGAAAATGAAACTAGATATGTTAGTAAGTTTTCAGTGCATCCAACAAAAGTCAATTTAGTATAACAAGGTAGCCCTCTTAAACACCTATAATAGGAATAGATCTTGGGAAGCTTGGAAGAAAAGTAACAATGCATTTCTGAAGCTGCAATACGAACTTTAATGGGACAATAAATAATGTCAAATGCCAGAAGAACAGAGCAGATTAATTTTCATTTTCACATAATCAAATGTATAGTTTATTTGGGATCTGGAAGCTGGTAAATGGCTGAGGCCCAATCAGGATTCACTGTCCAGCACCAAATGAGGTAGAGCAAATATTGTAAATAATTATTTCTGCACCCGTAGTGACAGCACCAGTACGCGACATTCTACATTATGAAAATTATTAATATACAGACATTCATTCTAAATTCCAAATCTGATTCAATTTTTCTGAACATATTGTAAGAAAGTGCAGAAGTGACTGCATGTTTTATGCTGTTTTTCTTTTCTTTGATTTTACACAGAACCCTATTGTTGGCTTATTGATTTTAAGCACATCTCCTTAAGGAATGGTCCTATTGTTTGTTATTAGCATACTTTATAATCTAATCTGAAATATTTCCGCCATCTAATTCTACTGTAATGTATGTCAGCTAACAGTGTTTGAGCTTATTTTCTTGTAAACATATTTTATGCATTGTCATAAACAGATAGTTAAGGGTTAATGCCTCTTTTACCTGTAAAGGGTTAAGAAGTTCTCCTAGCCTAGCTGACACCTGACCAGAGGAACCAATGGGGGAACAAGATGTTTCAAAAGGAAAGAGGGAAGTTTTCCTTTGTTTAGAGATTCAGTTTCAGCCGGAGTGAAAAAGATCAAGGAACCAGCCTCTTATCAGAGTAGTAAGTTTTAGAAAGGGATAAATAGGTTTATGTTTTTTTTTTTGTAACTTGTCTTGGTGCCATTAAGGGAATTATTAAATTTGGGTATTCTTGTGTGTATTAAGATTTTTGCCCTGGGGAACATCCTCTGTGTTTTAAATCTGTTGTCTGTGAGAGTAGCTGGTATACTAATCTCTCCCAGAGGGTTTTCTTTTACCTTTCTTTTCTTTAATTAAAAGCCTTTTTCTTAATACCTGATTGATTTTTTCCTTGTTTTTAGATCCAAGGGGGTTGGATCTGGATCCACCAGGAGTTGGTGCGAGAAAGGAGGGGGGATGGTTAAATTCTCCTTGTGTTAAGATTCAAGGGGTTTGGATCTGTGTTCACCAGGAAATTGGTGAAGCCTCTCAAGACTATCCAGGGAAGAAACGTAGTGCTTGGGGTGGTGGCAGCGATACCAGATCTAAACTGGTAATTAAGCTTAGAAGTGTACATACAAGTCCCCACATCTGTACTCTAAAGTTCAGAGTGGAGAAGGAAGCTTGACATGCGTATTACATATTTTATACATATTAAACACCAAGACGTAGAATTCATGAATGCAATGAAAAATGCAAGGATATTTGGGTCTGAAGAATTTTATTTAATGATCAAATGTATCATATGGGTTAAAGTAATAGTAATTGAACATCCATCACTTTATGACATCTGCTAGTGGAGGGAACCCTACTGATTTAAGTACATTTTCCATAAGTTAACATGGGGCTCTCCCAATTGATCACACACTCTGCTACATCAAATACATTGATGTTTGAAGGCAAATTGCACTTTGTTATACATTTTCAGACCATCCTTCTTATTCACCAAAATTAAGTGTAAGATTAAATTATTAGACCTTTAGCTTAATATCTTCGGATTTTGAGCCTTCTATTTAAACTGGTAAAAATTAAGAGCAGCTCCACTGGAGTCAGTGAAATTATACTGGTTTAAAACAAGTGTAAGAGAATGTAAATCAGGCCTTTTGTTTTAGCTTGTTGAGACACAAGTTGTTTGCTTTTGGATGGCGAAATAACCATGACAGCAAAAACACCCACCATTTGCGATTGGCCAGAAGATTGCCCTATTTTATGGAATGCAGACCTGGACATAGTGATTCTTGCATTTGTGGCCAGCAGTTTTGACTATTGCAGTGCATTATATCTAAGAATGAAGCCACATGACTGACAGTGCTCTAGCTAGGACAAAATAGAGGCTGCCATGAAAAGATCACTCTACTATTTGCACTGGTTCACTGCTAGATAAGGTCCATTTCAAGATCTCCTTGGTGATATTCAAAACCCTCTGTGGGATTGGTGTACCTGCCTTCACCTATCCCACCACAACCGTGACAGCCTACCATAGCCACATTCCACTGGAACAAATAATCTGCTGATCAAAAGGGGAGTTCCACTGGTATATATGAGTTAGGCCTAGAGACTATGGAGGCCATTATCACAAGAAATAAGAAAGATCCTGGACATTGTCACCTTCAGAAGCAAATGTAAATCTAATTTTTTTACCTTAGTAAGCTTTTAACTCAGGCACACACAAATATATAAATAAGAAAAAAATGTCTCTATAAACAACGGCAGTTTATGTTGGACATTAGGAAAAACTTCCTAACTGTCAGAGTGGTTAAGCACTGGAATAAAGAGGTGGTGGAATCACCTAAGCACGTAGGACAAACACTTCTCAGGGATGGTCTAGATAATACTTAGTCCTGCCCTGAGTGCAGGGGACTGGACTAGATGACTTCATAGACTCACAGATTTAAGGTCAAAAGGGACCATTGTGATCATCTAGTCTGACCTCCTGCACAATGCAGGCCACAGAATCTCATCCACCCACTCCTGTAAAAAACTCTAACCTATGTCTGCGTTATTGAATTCTTCAAATCGTGGTTTAAAGACTTCAAGGTGCAGAGAATCCTCCAACAAGTGACCCATGCCCCACACTGCAGAGGAAGACAAAAAACCTCCAGGGCATCTGCCAATCTGCCCTGGAGGAAAATTCCTTCCCAACCCAAAATATGGCGATCAGTTAAACCCCAGCATGTGGGAAAGACTCACCAGCCAGCACCTAAGAAAGAATTCTCTGTAGTAACTCAGATCCCACCCCATCTAACATCCCATCACAGACCATTGGGCATATTCACCGCTAATAATCAAAGATCAATTAATTGCCAAAATTAGGCTATCCCATCATACCATCCCCTCCATAAATTTATCAGGCTTAGTCTTTAAGCCAGATATGTCTTTTGCCCCCACTGCTCCCCTTGGAAGGCTGTTCCAGAACTTCACTCCTCTAATGGTTAGAAACCATCTAATTTCAAGTCTAAACTTCTTGATGGTCAGTTTATATCCATCTGTTCTTGAGTCCACATTGGTACTGAGCTTAAGTAATCCCTCTCCCTCCCAGGTATTTATTCCTCCGATATATTTATAAAGAGCAATCTTTTCTCCCCTCAATCTTCTTTTAGTTAGGCTAAACAAGCCAAGCTCTTTGAATCTTCTTTCATAAGACAGGTTTTCCATTTCTCGGATCATCCTAGTAGCCTTTCTCTGTACCTGTTGCAGTTTGAATTCATCCTTCTTTAACATGGGAGACCAGACCTGCACACAATATTCCAGATGAGGTCTTACCAGTGCCTGTATAATGGTACTAACACATCCTTATCTTTACTGGAAATATCTCACCTGATGCATCCCAAGACTGCATTAGCTTTTTTTAATGTCCATATCATATTGGCAGCTCATAGTCATCCTGTGATCAACCAATACTCTGAGGTCCTTCTCCTCCTCTGTTACTTCCAACTGATGTGTCCCCAATTTATAAGCAAAATTCTTGTTTTTAATCTCTAAATGCATAACCTTGCACTTTTCACTATTACATTTCATCCTATTACTATTACTCCAGTTTACGAGGTCATCCAGATCTTCCTGTACGATATCCGGGTCCTTCTCTGTATTAGCAATACCTCTCGGCTTTGTGTCATCCGCAAACTTCATTAGCACATTCCCACTTTTTGTAAGAAGGTCAGTAATAAAAAGATTAAACAAGATTGGTCCCAAAACCTATCCCTGAGGAACTCCACTAGTAATCTCCTTTTAGCCTGACAGTTCACCTTTCAGTATGACCCATTGTAGTCTCCACTTTAACCAGTTCCTTATCCACCTTTCAATTTTCATATTGATCCTCATCATTTCCTATTTAACTAATAATTCCCCATGTGGAACTGTATCAAATGCATTACTGAAATCGAGGTAAATTAGATCCACTGCATTTCTTTTGTCTAAAAAATCTGTTACCTTCTTGAAGAAGTAGATCAGGTTGGTTTGGCACGATCTACCTTTTGTAAAACCATGTTGTATTTTGTCCCAATTACCATTGACCTCAATGTCCTTAACTACTTTCTTCAATTTTTTTTCCAAGACCTTGCATATTATAGAAGTCAGTCTAACATGCCTATAGTTACTGGGATCACTTTTTTTCCATTCCTTAAAAATAGGAACTATGTTAGCAATTCTCCAGTCGTATGGTACAACCCCTGAATTTACTGATTCATTAAAACTTTTTGCTAATGGGCTTGCAATTTCATGTGCCAGTTCCTTTAATATTCTTGGATGAAGATTATCTGGGCCCCCCGATTTAGTCCTGTAATAAACAGATGGTTAAGGGTTAATGTCTCTTTTATCTGCAAAGAGTTAAGAAGCTCAGTAAACCTGGCTAACACCTGACCAGAGGACCAATAGGGGGACAAGATACTTTCAAATCTTGGTGGAGGGAAGTCTTTTGTTTGTGCTCTTTGTTTTTGGGGTTGTTCGCTCTTGAGACTAAGAGGGACCAGACATCAATCCAGGCTCTCCAAATCTTTCTGAATCAGTTTCTAATGTTTCAAACTTGTAAGTAATAGCCAGGCAAGGCGTGTTAGTCTTATTTTTGTTTTCTTAACTTGTAAATGTTCCTTTTTTGCTGAGAGGATTTTACCTCTGTTTGCTGTAATTTTGAATCTAAGGCTAGGGAGTGGTCCCTCTAGTCTATATGAATCTGAGAACCCTGTAAAGCATTTTCTATCCTGATTTTACAGAGATAACTTTTACTTTTTTTCTTTCTTTAATTAAAAGCTTTGTTTTTAAGAACCTGATTGATTTTTCCTTGTTTTAAAATCCAAGGGATTGAGTCTGAACTCACCAGGGATTGGTGGTGGGGAAAGGAAGGGGGATGGTTAATTCCTCCTTGTTTTAAGATCCAAGGAGCTTGGACTGGTGTGAAGCCTCTCAAGGCAACCAGGGAGGGGAAAGTCTGGGGGGAAAAGAAGGAGGATGGTTAATTTCTCCTTGTTTTAAGACCCAAGGGATTTGGGTCTGGGTTCCCCAGGGAAGGTTTTGGGGGAACAGAAAGTGTCCCAGATACTAAATTCTGGCTGGTGGCAGCGTACCAGACCTGAGCTGGTAATTAAGCTTAGAAGTGTTCATCCAGGTCCCGACTTCTTGTACTCTAAATTTCAAAGTGGGGGAAAAAGCCTTGACAAGTCCCATTAAGCTGTTCACGTTTGGCATCTACTTCGGATGTGATAATATCTACCTTCATATCCTCATTCCCATTTGTCATCCTACCATTATCCCTAAGCTCCTCGTTAGCCTCATTAAAGACTGAGGGAAAGCATTAGTTTAGATATTTGGCCATGCCTAGATTATCCTTAACCTCCACTCCATCCTCTGTGTTTAGCGGTCCCACTTCTTTCTTTGTTTTCTTCTTATTTATATGGCTATAGAACCTTTTACTATTGCTCTTAATTCCCTTTGCAAGGTCCAACTCTACATGGCTTTTGGCCTTTCTCACTGGTTCTGACCTCAATAAGGTAACTTTCCTTGCCAATCCCTCCCATCTTCCACTCCTTGTAGGCTCCCCTGTTTACAGCTCTGTTTGCTGGCTCCTGTGCTGCTACAGCTGTCTGAGGTCCCTTCCACTCCTATGATTCTATGAAACTAATCCAACTCTTTCTCCTACAAAATTGGAAAAAAGAGAAAGCTTTACTATTCTTTTTATTTACTCAGACACTATGGTGAGAGAGTTTCACAGAAATACCTTGATGCACTAAATTTTAGACACCATTATTATAATTTTGTTCTGCAAAGGGTCAGGAAAGAGGACAAAATACTATTCTAAGTAAAAAATATCAGAGTAGAGTCATAAATCTGTCCATAATATACTGTGTTTGGAGTTTTGTATAATTAACACAATATTTTGCTGTGTGGCTTAGTTATACATAGTTGTTTTCTTTATGCATGACAATGCCCCCCAATCTCAACAGGGTTGTCACAGGCTGGCTGCCCGTTTAGGGCAAGATTTGCAAGGTCTCTGGTGGGTTTTTTGCCTGCCTCATAATCAGGGCCACCTGAGGGTGGGGAGAAGAGGGGCAATTTGCCCCAGGCCCCCAGGAGCCCCACGAGCCCTGGCCCGGCAGTGATCCGGGTCTTTGGCGACATTTTGGCGGCGGGGGGCCCTTCAGTGCTGCTGAAGACGCGGAACAACTGAAGGGCCACCCGCCGACGAAATGCTGCCAAAGACTCGAACTGCTGCTGGGTGAATACAACCACTGCAGCTCCCCTACTTTGCCCCAGGCCCCCTGAATCCTCTGGGAGGCCCTGCTCATAATAGCCCAGAGGCCTGGTGTTAGGTTAATATGAGTGAGGACAGGATTTAAAAGATGTAAGTTTATAAGTAGAGTTTGCAATTTCATACCGATATACATCCAGTGCAGATAAAAGCTGAAAGGACCAGCTCCCAGAGATAAATGAGACCTGGATATGGCTGGTGGGCCTTCTGTCTGTATGGAGCATAAGAGACCAGAAATCTTTGCAGTCTGGGATCCATCCTGGATCCCTCAACTCCCTCATAGCAGAGAGAGTGAGAGAATTCAGAGGTGGGCTGAATCTTTGGGGTTAGGCTGAAGGGAGCCAACCCTGAATATTAGTTATTTGGCATTTAAATGATTTAGCACCATTATGGACCCCAAAAATTCATTTTTTGGTTAGTTCTCCCATTAAAGATAATAATGTTGCAGCCTTCTGCTTTAAAATCTTCCCTGCACATCCTGATCAATTGGTATTCTTTTATTTCTGAATGCTTTCTCTGACCACTTAGAGAATTAATTTGTACATATGCATGCAAAAAAGGGTCAGGAAAGAGGACAAAATACTATGTCTAAGTAAAAAATATCAGCGTAGAGTCATAAATCTGTCCATATTATACTGTGTTTGGATTATTTTTAAACTAATTTCCAGCACCAATTATATTCACTTTGCTGTTGGAAAAACACTTTAAGTACACTAATGAACCAGTTACTTTATCTATATGTTCCCTGTACCCTTCACAATCTACCACGTATTACTTTGCCATACACTGACATCTCTAAGAGAGAGAGTAGAGCCTGAGATGCTAACTCTCTGAAGGATTGTAAGGATTATATGACATCTGGATGATCAATACTTTCCTTATGAGATTAAAACTGTTCATTAAAAAGTAATCTGTGTTCATGAGATTTTTTTACAGATAAAAGCTATGTATAAACTATGTAGGTTTCTACAGAACCCTATCATATTTTATGTCTGTTTGGAGATGGAGTCCTTTATACAAGTAACTTGTTATTTACAGTTCACATATTTCAGTTAATGTTCTAACAGATGGTTGCCTATGTGCCTTGACATATTCCTCTGTTGTAATATAATGTTATTATAAAGTAGATTTTTGCCTGCAACATCCAAGCAACCCAATGTACATAATTTTAGTTTTAAATATGAAAATTGCTTAATATATCCCAAGAGAATGCTTGTTAGAATTCACAGAATTGTTTTGTTCATAGAACTGACAACTAACCTATTCAATAGTGAATGTTGTATGGAACTCAGAAAGCAATAATCCAACAGAAAATTGTAAATGATAGCTTGCTAATTGCCAATACTTAGTTCTATCTCCAGGAAAAAATCAGTAAGGAAGTGAATCATATTTTAGTTGAATCTCTACAGGAAGCTACCTCACTTCATGTTACCAGACCAACTTCAGTGACATTGTTTTAGTTTTAGGTAGGATATTAGGTGAGTAAAAAATCAGTGTCTGATATTAAAAAATAGGTACGGACACAAAATATGAAAGAAAAATAATTGTGACTGTTTTTTAGATACTTGCGTGCCACATATACAGATATCTATCTAATTATTTTTTCAGCTACTGATAAGAAGTACAACATAAAATCAAAGGTTATCCATTTGGCCACGTGTGTACAGTTATCACACTTAAATAGGTAGATACTGAAAAATGGTGAATGACAGATGGTAAAGAAAAAAAGTACTATTGTAAAATGAATTGAATATAATGTTATTGAATAGTGCTCGACTGACATCCTGGAAGCTGAAATCTTCTTATTCCACACAGAACAGATAAGGCCCAGGCATTGGCTAGTACTAATTCCCCATGCTTTGAATCCAGAAGTGGATGGCATACCGCTAATGGGGCCTGATACAATGTCCATTGAAGTCAAGGGAAAAACTCTCATATTTCAGAACTAATGGGTCCTGGAATAAGCTCCCAAAAGAGACTGCAACTCTGACTTGTGCTACAGATAGTAGCTGGGAAAGAAGAAGCACAAGGCCAGTAGACCTTCTGAGATTTTGCATAAACCTCCTTCAGCTTTCTCTACATCAGAGCCTGCACATCATCAAACTCTGATGCACTACATCACCTGACTACTAAAGACTCCAGCTTATTGACTCTTTACTGTCCCTTATTTTACTAATGTTGGTGCCATGAATTTCTTTACATTTCACCCCATTTCACCATGACTGCTATCTACCTCCTGATTCTTAACAGAACTATTTCCCATTTCCTTTCCCTTCCCTCTGTTCAGTTTCTTCTATGTGCCTTCTCCTTTATCTTCATCTTTCCATGGCTGATAATGCCTACTTTTAAAAAAATATGTGTCTCTGTGTGTGTAGTGCCATCTGTCTCATAAGGGTGGAGAACAAGCACCTCAGTCTCAAATGTGGAAACGTAGCACAAGGAGATTGATAGGCAACCTGTCAAGTGGACAGGTCCCAGGATTTACAAGTCAACATCAGCAACCTAAACTCCATCCAGAGATCAACAGGTAGCCAATGCACGTTCCCAAGTGCTAGTGTTTTGGACTTCTCATGAGATACATTATTTACCATGTCCACTTCTATATTCTTCACCAGTTCAGCCTTAGGCCATAGCTACACCACAAGCGCTACAGTGCCATAGTTGCAATACCATAGTTATGCCACTGTAACCACATACAGTAGATGAACGCTACAGGAATTGAAGGGGATTTTCCATCAACATAAGAACTCCACTTCCACGAGCAATGATAGCTATGTTGACGGATGCATTCTTCTGTCAACCTAGCTGCCTGTACACTGTTGGTAGGTCAGCATAGCATGGATTTTTCACAAGTTTTCAGTGTAGACCGGGCCTTAAAGAGTTTTTAAGGTACAATACCTTGAAAAGTTCATTGCAGTATTTAATTTTATATATATATATATAAAAACACACTTATAAGCTCATATATATTCAAATATGCATCACAAATAAGTTAATTCATCACTGTTTCAATGAAGTTTTATGTCAATTTTAGTGGAGTCACATCTGCATAAAATTGGACTAATATGATAATGAATCAGGCCCCAAAACTGGGAGTTAAATCATTACCAACATTTTGCAACCTTTGTCTTCCCTTCCCCAATTTTCTCCCCACAGTTTGTTATTGTTGTGTCTTGTCTTAACTTTAAATCTTCAAAAAAGGGACCCCTCTTTTTCACAGATAGTAGGAGTCACCTAGCACACATTTGAGCACTAACAGTGATTTATGGGATCCTTTAGGTCAAAAGGTTCAGGCTAGCTCAGGCCATAATCAGATTAACCAAGTGGAATTTGATATTACTGTTCTGTTTTATCTGAACCTTTGTATTTCTTCTGTGGTTTATATCTTTAATTTTGCTTCTTATTATATTCATGAGTTTATTGCTTAGCTGGGTTATTTTCCCCCCTCTATCCAAACTACCTCTTAATTAGTGGTTCCATAATATTAGATAACAGAGAAGAATAGTAATGAAACTTTAAAGAATGACCTTTACAATGTACACTGATTCAATGACAAAACTCTTAGCTATTTTTATGGAGTTTTTACTTCCTGTGATTACTAAATAAATCAGTTTATATTGATTTAGGGGGATCTTCTGATTGATGGACAATATGGAAAATTCCTTGGTGTTCCATTCTGTTATAAAATATGCTCAATATTGGTCCATATTTCATACCTTCCAAACTGAAAAAGTGTCACTTTTGCAGTTCATCCAGTCCCCAGCACTTTGAGGATTGGAAATCCTGAAGTCACTCCTAATCGCTAGTTCATACCTTCCACACTGGAGAAGTTCATGTGTCACTTCTGTAATTCATCCAGTCCCCAGCACTTTAAAGACTGGGAATCCTGAAGTTTCTCCCAAATATTAACATCCCTCATGGCAGCACAGAAAACTGCTGCCATGCCAACCGGCCAGCTTACATCTATTTTCAACTGATAGCATGCACACATCTCATGCTGATTTTGCCCAAAGCTTTTTCCATTCTTTTGACTTTCAACCTATGTAAGTGAACAATTAGAAGGCAATATAATAGTTAAGATCATAAACCTTTAATATATATATAATAAATCTATAAGATTTATTTTCTATCTTAATACTTATAATTTCAGACACTTTAGTGTTGTGTAATTATTCCTGTGAGGTGCAGTGTGTGAGCTGTTTACATGAGATGAATGGAACCATGAACTTATGAGTACACGCTCCATTACACTCATAGTGTATTGCTCCTTAATTTACATCTTGCTTTGGGTCATGCAGGGATTAGTCTGGCAGTTTCTATATAGCTGTTTCACATTCTGTAGATTTATCTCCCACGGCTGCTTTTACTTCTCTGAGTTGAAAACCATTTTGTAGAAAAAAAAATTACCATGCATTTGTCAGATAAATTTCCTACTTATCTTATGTTGCTTATGGCAACATAGTGGTTTAAGGGAGGAAGAGAGAAATCTAAAGACCATGACTTACTTTAATCGAAAAGTAAAATATAGAGCTTGAAGACAATTAATATAATTGCATTTTTATGAACAAATATGTAAATATATTATGAAAAATGTTCTCAAACTGCACACCCAATATCAGAAAAAATCTCAGTAGCACTAGCCTATGCAAATCTATAACATGTTTTCTAGAATATTCCTTCTGTCTAAGGAAGCTGAAAACAATATCATTAGTCTAAAATTGGTAAAATTAGCTAAATGAGCCCTAAATATTTTAGGAAAATTCTCCCTTATACAAAGTACTATTGTATGTAAATAAACACTGATGTATGTGAAAACAAAACAGTTTCTGCATGTAACAAGCGTCTGACACAGCAGAACAGAGAATTCAAGTTTTCACTTCCTCCAGTTTTGGCTAATCTATATAATTTACTTGACACCATGTAATAAGGGTCTGATCACACGAGTTCCCCCAAGAGACTGGATTTTCTTTCCTGCTTGAGTCCCATGACCTGGGTCAGGATGACAAAGACCACTATCACATGTCAGGGGTTTGTATTCACTGACTCCAGTTGTTACAGATACTCTGAGAGTTCCAAAAGCAAAGGAAACAAGAAAAACTCTAAAGAAAAGAGTACAAATTGATTCATTTGCCCAAATTACATTATGAAGGCAGATTTCTAATTAGAATATGATTCATGTAAGAGTTAATTTTCAAGGCAAAAGTTGTGGTCCATTTACCTTCAAGCACTGAATACTTTATTTCTTAACTTGTAGCATTAATAATAGGATCATGGAAGTGTAAATGATATGCTCAAGAAAATGTGGTCAAAAGATTTTCTGAGGCAACTCTCCAATTAAAAGCAAAAGGGTATGTGTTAACATTGATGTTCACTATTTCTAAATGTATAACTAAGGATGTTTAAACTATTTGTTGCCTGATTCAAAATCTCAGATGCCTTTTTTATCTGTTTTGCCTTCAGCATTTTTCCAGAATTTTCTCTTGAGAAGCACAGAAGAGCTTTTTAAGATAGTACAAAAGGCTAGAAAAGGAGTGGGTTGGAATCTAGAAAAATAAAATTTAGTATCAGAAAACTCACGCTAGGAAAGGGTGAAACCCCATGATTTTTAAAATACGTTTGGACAAAACACTAGAAAATGTACTGTAGGGAACAATCCAATATGAGCAGGGAGATGGATTGGATGAATAGGTACTTTGCATCTTACATTTCTGTGATTTCCTCAATTTGTCCCTCCCTACTCACTAACATCAGATGCTACAGGCAAGTGTAAATATGTGTGACATTGCTTTTTTTCACAACTCTCTGAAATAACTTGTATCAAGACTTTTCTATCATTATATAAACACATTAGTTATTGAAATTTACTCTTCAAAATGGCTTAATTTTAAACATTTACAGGTGTGAAATAATCGCATTACACAAATCTATGGTACACCAGCAATGTATACTCTATTTCAGAACCGTTGGCCTTACTTCAAAAAATGACATCGCTGAAAATGGTTAAACCCAGATTTGCAAATAGAGATTAGAGCAGTTTGAATTATTTAACCCAAAACAGAAAATTGAGAGAAAGTGTAATATAAAATAATGATTTGTATAGTAAAAGCATATCAGTCATAAACACTATCCCAAATGTAACATATACAAAAAGTAATACTTTTATAAAACATACATAAACAATGTCTGGGATTTATTGCTACAGGGAGGCATTGAGGCAAACAGTTTAGCAGAATTCTGAATGGTTTTGTTATTTAATTAAAGATGAAGAACATTTGCAGCTACTACCTGTACAAGAGACCACATTACCAGCCAACTTCCTTCATTGAGACCATCCTAAAGTAGCCTCAAACATGTTCAATATAATTTTATCCCATACTTATCAAAAAAGCCCCATTTTAAACAATCAATATTTCTGTCTCTTTAGCAGTTGCTTGAGACAGGCTTCAGTGCATGATAGATCAAGAAGATGAAAAAAATCTGAATTATAATGCTTCATGGAATTCATGGTATAAAGCAGCATTTATCAAACTGGGTCTGCAGACCCATGGGGGTCCTCAAGAGTATTCCATGGGGGACCGCGGGTCCCGCTGATCAACTACTCCTCCTTCCCTCCCTAAACTCCTCTCCCTCCCTGCCAGCGTCTCCTGCATGTGAGGGAACAGTTGCTCAAAGGTGTGCAGGAGGCGCTGGAAGGAAGGGGGAGGAGCGGGGATGGGGTATGCTCAGGGGAGGGGACAGAAAGAGCCAAGAAAGAGAAGGGGCAGAGATTGGGCTTTGGGGGAAGGAGGGTCAGGGCCTGGGGCTGAGTGGGGGCCCTTGGGGGTTTGCAAAATTTTTAAAATCAAAATGGGGTTCCTCGGGTTTGAGAACTGCTGGTATCCACATAGCACCTAGAGAGGCTGGGATAGAATCCATCCCCTCATATGCACACACATATGTCAGGTTAGTGTATTGTGCACAGGTTATGTGCATTAAGTTTTTTTGTTCACCTGTCTCTTAAGAATTAAGTAGTCATGGCAGGATCCTGAATCAGTGGGTCTGCCCAAATACAGTCAGATTAGATTCATAAATAAACCTAGGTGTGATGTCACTTAGCATTACCACACCTAATTTTTAGGCACCTAGAAAATCACTAGGATTCACAAAGCCTAAGATCAGTGCCCAGTGTCCTTAGGTAAGGAATGGAAAGAAATAAGCACCTCAGAATTCACAAAAACCAGCAAGCTAGGCAGCTCCTCACCTAAAATAGGCCATGGAAGATGCCAAGCTGAGGCGTACTAAACCCAGCCACTATCTCTCTGCTTGGGAGTCTGAGCTACAAATCCTCTTTCTTCTTGTTACCCACTTATTTTGTTTTAGTAAGATGTAAGGGGAGGGGAGCAGGGAGAAGGGAGAAGAGGAAAAAGGTGGAAATCCTCCTTTGTAACATTTTTTCCAGTGGTTAGGGTGCTCATTTGGGATGTGGGAGACTGCCCCTTTGAGTCCCCACCATCTCCAGAGGGGATAGAAGGGATATGAACAGGGATCTTCCCCCAAGTATCCTTTGCTGGGAATTCTGAGGGTTTGACCCAGAGCCATGGAGTATAGATTTTGCCTCCAGACTCTGCTTCTGTGGAGGAGGGTGTTTTAGCTGTAATTGGGCATAAAAACATATGATATGCCTCATGTCTGAGCAAGGCTGATGTATTTGTTGTTGTGCTTAGCCTTGTTGAACAGATGATTTTGGAGGGGATTGTTGTGCAGGTTTTTTGTTGTTGTTGTCTCTGTGAACATTTGTTGCTAGAGTTACCACCTCTTACATCCCTCCTGCTTTAGGGAATGAGCAGCTGGCTAGAGACCTGGTGAGATATAGTATGGCAACTAACACGATTAGAACGATCCCTTTGGACTGTAAAGCATGTCTTGTCCTTTCATGAATAGATTTATGTTGATAAAACAATACTTCCAAGGTTCTAAGTTTCCCTGGAGTATAAGATTAGTAAATGTGAGTACATGGTGTTTGTTGCTACTGAAGACCTGTCCCTTTTTTTTCTTTTTGCTGTGGGAGTCTGATATATTTAGTTAGCTAGCGACCTGAGAAGAGTCAGCCTGCCCCTGAGAAAGGTGACCCTGTGTCTGGGAATACGGGAGTGTTTGAAACTACAACAAAGCATGGGGTGGATGTAGCATGGACTGGGTCTCAACAGGCTTCAGATGTTTCTGAGGATGTTGCTGCTAGAGTTAGTGCCCCTTTTGCAACCTGGGGGAGAAAGTTCTACTGTTTTTGTGGTTCTTGATTCAGTAGACTCTGGGCTTGAATCTGCTTGTGGAATAAAAGATGATTCTGTTGCTTCGGATTCTTTGGCTGAGGATTCTGACTTGTTGGAGTAACCCCAATCCCATAGTGAAAAAAAAAAGGTTATAGCAGTCATTGGAGGCCCTTACATTCTAAAGGTGCTGTGAAGTGGGCTAGTTTGGCCAATGGAGTTGGGGAGGACACCACTGAGAGTGCTGTAGAGGATGATTCTTTGACTGGAGGCATGAGGAGTTCTCAGGGATTAGTGTTGCCCCCTCATTTCCAGCAGCTTCCTTTCTCCAGTCTCTGAGGTTCTCTCCCTTGAGGTAGGCACTCTGAGTCTGAGATTGTGGAGGATGATGAATTTATAAGTTCTTTGGGTCCTGAACTCCCTATGGGAGACATAACCCAGACACTATTAGTAAGTCTCTGGATGAGACTAGGGGGAAATATGGGGTAGAGGTGGCAGGTTGTTTTCTTGATCATAATCTGTTTCTGTTGTCTGCTCCATATATATGAGGTATATCTCTGTGTCTGAGTTTGACAAACAGAAGTGTTATAGACTGAGAAAACTATGACTGGAATGTGTGTTTCTGATCAATGATAATGTTGGAGATTAGAGGCTATAGGAGATTTTAGTGTTTTTGTTTGAGGTTTTGAAAGTTTTTTTTTCTGTTTTTGTCTTCCTCTTATTTTTTCTATTGACTGCTGGTCTGATGGATAATTTTGAATGCAGCTCACCGAATGTGAATAGGTGCAGGGATGTTAAAAATAGTTATGGCTCTTTTTGAGTACCTGTCCCAAAGGATGGTGGATATTTCATTTTTGCAAGAGACGTGTGGAGGCAGGCAACTGAACAGATTGGTTTGCTGATTGGAGATGGGTGCGTTTTTTGAGTCATGGCTGTACTGTGAGAGCAGGGGTTGCTCTTTTGTTTGCAGACAAGGTGAAGCCTGCCTTGGTAGTTTTTCAAGAAGTTATTCCAGGACACTTATTGATAGTCGAAGCAACTTTTGAGCAACATCATATATTTTGATTAATGTCTAAGCTCCTAAAGTAGAGAAAGACAGTTTGTTTTTGAGGGGTTTGTGTGCTCTGTTGGCAAATTGTTTGTTGAGTAATATTTTAATTTGGGGGTGCTTTTAACTGCACTCTTAATGAAATATTGGATAGAAATCATTTGGCACTGCATCCACTGTGTGCCCAGTGACTTTTAACTCTTTTACAGGCTAATCACACGACTGACGTATGGCAGCATTTTCAGACTTGTGTACAGCAGTTACCTGGTTGAATGCTAATGCTGGCTTTTTCTCTATGACCCTTTTGGAATGTTTTGGTGTTTGTACTCATCATTTTTCTCATTTCATATCTAGTTGTATTATCCCTAATAGGATTTTAGATCATAGGCTGGTCTTATTTGTGCTAGCCCTACCCTCTAGTCAACACCATTACCCATATTAGTGTTCTAATACTTTTTACAAGATGTCAATTTTCAGGACTGTTTTTATTATTTCTATGGAGAGTAGGCTGTTTTGAAGGATTTTTTTTTATCTTTGAGGCAATGGTGGGAAGTAAATATTTTTGTCAGCAAGACCTTTCTCAAATGGATGCACCTGCTCAGTTTTGTATGTGTGTAGCCTGGAAAAGAAACATGCAGAATGAAAGGTGATTGGCCACTTCAAGATGTCTTTGAGCCAAGTGCTTTTGGATACTGTGGGGTTTTGCTATGCTTTTTTTTCCCCTCTCAGACCTGTATGCTCTTTCAAAATTTCCTTGAGTTCTCCCTAGGAACTCCATGTTGGATGGGGACGGGCCTGAGCATAACTTGGTGCTCTCAGAATAGACTTCTGTCCTAAATGCTTTTGCTCCAGGGAAGGCACTTAGTATTGATGGTTTGCCTATTGATGTCTACAAGGCCTCTTGGACACGTCTTGGGCCTATCTTGCTCCAGGTCTTTCAGGAGAGCACCAGGGAGAAGATATTGTCATTCAGTTAACACTGAGCTGTTCTTATCCCATTGCCTCATAGCTGGACTTGGAGATGTGAGGAACTGGAGACTTGTATCCCTGCTTTTCAGATAATGTGACTGTTTATTACACTTGAGTGCATTGTTCAGGTTTTGACTGAATGTCAGTATTTTTTTGAGCAGGCTTCCTCAATTCTTATTAGTTGGGATAAGAGTAACACACTCCTGCTGGGATTTGGGTGAACTTTGCTGTGGACGTTACTGTGAAGTCATAAGGGCTGGGAATTATGCTGGGACCAGAGGATTTGGAGTCAGTATTGGGAGCGAGTTATGAAGAAGTTGGAAGGCAGTTGCAGAAGTGGAAGTGGTGTTTGCCTTGACTCTCTTTCTGAGGCTGGTTGTTCATAATTAACAATTAAATTAATTATATCAATTTTGTAACATAAGCATTCAGAAAATCCTTTAGGACTCTTTCTGGGATGGCCATCATTGAATGAGCAAAATATTTTGTATCTGCCTATTGTGGAAAAAGGATCAAGGTCTTACTGATCTTTTGAGCAGAGTCATTATTATTCATTTACAAACTCTGCAGCACTTGTTGTTTTTGGAAAAGCCTGTTCCATGAACTTAACTGGCCTTCAAGCTAAAGCTACAGGATAGGTGTCTGGACTTCCCACGGCTGCTGGCTGAAACCCTTATTTATAATCGTGCCATGAGTATTCCTCCTTTTACTTGTACAAATCTAGTCTCTTCCCTTATTGCATCAGGTATAATAAAATTGTTCTTTTTATTGATTTTGATAATCTTATATAGATTTCAGTGGATATTCTTGCTCCTAAACTTGGTTTTCATTCTGTTTGTTGAGTTTTTAGCAAAAGACAAATTAGCTCTCCCTAGAGGCAGAATTGCCAGTCTAAACAGTTGCCTCCTTGAGCTGAAAGAAATCCCTAATTGTAATAACATTTCTATCTTTTTCCCTGTTGCTCCTGCTATGGATTGGGATGTTGATAGATGTAACAGTGTTCTAGCTTTTAATAGCTATGAATTCGCTTTTGATGGTTAGACCATAAATTATTGTATATGCATGCAGTAAAGAGCTGTCATTTTCAGATTGTCCTGATTCAGCCCTGAGACAACATCATATGGGTGAAGACTCCAGCTAATCTGTATATAAACCTCTGATCATAACAATTAAGAGCATTAGGGATCTAAGGTCTTGAACCCTGGTCCACAGGTCTCTTCAACACTAGTAATCACTAACTTACCACCCAGTAACATATTCGGAAATGCTGGGCTGACTCTGAACTCCAACAGAGGATTCCAGTTCTGGAACTTGATTGGGAGAATGCTGATGGTTCCTAATTGGTCCACAGGTTCTATATAAACCCAGCACTAGAATACAAAGTTGTCCATGCAACTGGGATCCATCCTGCTCTGGACTGTGTGTGCCTTGAGTGTCCTGCTTCTGCTCCCCTGTCATTCCTGGCATCCAACTTGTAGTTCCTATCTGTGGTTTGTTGCCTGCCTCCAACCTCCTGGTATCTTGACCTGGCTGACTGTTGACTCCTGTCCTGTGATTGTAGACCCTGGCTCTGACCCCTAGATCTGGTTTCCCGTGACCCAGCCTTAACAAAGGGTGATCTCCAATGGAGGATTCTTCATAGTACTGTTGGTACAAATGTTTATGCATTGTTTGACTCCAGAGGTGTCCATGTTGTGCCCTTTTTTGTGATGAAGAGAGAATGTTTTGCATATATTGCTTACCTGTTCCGTTGTTACACTGAAGTAAAACAACTAGTGGCTGCAGCAAAGAATCCTGTGGCACCTTATAGACTAACAGACGTCTGTTAGTCTATAAGGTGCCACAGGATTCTTTGCTGCTTTTACAGATCCAGACTAACACGGCTACCCCTCTGAAACTAGTGGCTGTATCATTCAATTATTGTTCCTTGATTCCACTCATATTGTATTTATTTTTCATAGTTAAATATAGGAAAACAAATAGATATGTTGAATACCTTGTGATCAAGCAAAGATGGTCATTTTGAAAAGCAGAAGATGAAAATTACCTAGCACTGGAGTTGCTGATGTTCTTTATTTTTTTAGCTTTATTTTTTGAGAGTTCTAGTTGTTTGACTCCTGTGTTTGGTGTTTAGATGTTTACACATGATTTGGATCCCTTTATTTAGCATTGGGCTAGTGGAAATGCTGTTATAGATGGACAATTCCTTTTCTGTTAACATTTTATGCACTGATTTTATTAAAAATATTCTTAAAGGTCACACTCTCTTTTTCTGGCCCTGTGATTCTTTCATTATTTAATCCACAGTGGGACAGCTTCAACAGGAAAGACTGAGCACCCCACATCAGACTATCCCATAGCCCAGCAGTTAGAGCATTCACCTAAGTGGTAGCAGAGACCAGTTCAAATGCCTTCTCCCCTTCAGGTGGAAGAAGGACTTGAAGCAAGGATTTCCAATGTCCTAAGTGAGTACCCTAATCACTTGGCTAAAAGTCGTAAGGGTGGCTGGTCATCTTCTTACTAAAATGTCATACACATCTAATACCAAGGGAGGGTTTGGAGCTGAGAATCCTAAGCCAAGGGAGGCACCTATTTCTCAAAGGGGGCATGGCTTAGCACATACCCATCAGCTTCATATTTCCCATTTTAAATGAGGACCTGCTTAACATGCTGTTTTTTGTGACTCCCATTCTGAGACATCTGTCTCTCTTCATCATAGTATAGGGAGTCTAGGCACTGAACTGTGAATCCCAGTGTGTTTTGTTTTTTTCTATTTTTTTTTTCTAAACACCTAAAAGTTAGGCATGGTAATGCTTAGTGTCATCACACCTAAGTTCCTATGGTTCCAGGGTCCTATACTACATGAAAGGCAAAGTGTAAACAACACAGGCCCAAGTAACTGTTACTTCATTCCCTAAGGTCTAAAGGAATGGTAGCCATTTTTAAAGAGGGAAAATCTTTGTGGAATTCTCCATGAAAGAATATTGTCAGCCTCTGCTGCAGGAGAGAGAGAACCTTTCATTTATGAAGAATAATGGCAAAAAATAAGCATTATTCCCACAAACAAACTAATAGGTTACACACATGATTTCAGTGAGTTTAAACTGCTTGGGAACTTTGAAGAGTCTTAGTATTCTGTTACTAAGATTATTTGGTTCAAGAATTGTTTGGCATAGCATGCTTCATTTCTCAAAGACCCCATTTTAATTAATTTTAACTCAGAAATTAATTAATGGATTTACTTAGATCTTCAGATAATTCATTCTGTTCCCAAGGACCAAATGATTTAATTTTGGGGAGGATATGCTTTATTTCTCATGTGCAAAAAAGTGAATCCTTTAAGTCAAAAAAACTTAACTGAACCCTAATTATGTGAACACTGTTTGTGGTTCAATAAATAAAACAGTTTAAGACTTTATATGTTCAGAGACAGTTTAAGTTATAACACATTTTCAGTGTTGCCAATTGTCACAATTTGATTATGAGTCTTGTGATACTTCTTGTGTGTTTTTTTCCTAAAGGCCTAGCTTCTGGAGTCATGTGACTTAGTGAGAATCTCAGCTTTTAAAATGTATTTACAAAAAGTTTCTAGACCTCATGTTGCAAAGAAAAAAGCTTGAATATGTTTATGTTGCAACTCTGATAACATTTCTCTCATTCAAGAAAATAAGGACTGTTTTGTAACTGGCAATTTTTCTGTTCACCTTGACTAATGAAAGAGATGGTTTACTCGTATGATATTGTTATTCAGAAATTAAACCTTAGGTGCTAACCAATAAATCTAGATTGCAGCACTAGCTATGTAACCTTTAGTAACATTTATTTTGAAATGTTTGAAGTTAATATTAAAGATAAGAATTTAATAACATCCAACTTAGTTTTCAGGTTTAACCCTCTAAGTTGAATATAGAAAATTTAATTAGTAGGGGACACTGTGTGACACTTTGATGCAACCAAACTTTATTAAAAATAAATATAATTACTTAAGCAAGCAGGCATGCAATTACTATTTATACAATACTACAGTTATACTCACATTCAAAGATGGAATGGCGTATCAATGGGTGAGCAGGACTCTGACAGTCTTATAAATTCTGGAACCTAACTTTACCCTTTTGATGTTATTTGGAGCTGTCATGCAATCTAGAGCTGTTATACAATCTATCAAGACTACTCCTTTTATATTCCATTATAATACTAATTAACATTAAACTGTCCCATTATCATAATTATATTTCTGCCACCTCCCTTTTGTCTCATAATGTTAGACATTATTTAAATTAACAACTACATCAATGTACTTCACATACTATCAGTAGAGATAGCATTTTAAGAAAACATTCAGAAGTCTCAAAAATGCTTATTAAAAATCTTACTTAAACCGATTATGACAAAATCGTAATGGTAACATAACGTTGGGTCACGTTCTTACTAGCTCTCGCTTTCTCATCACACTCTATCTCCATCTTTCTTTCACTTTTCTCACACTAGAAATTTCAATTCCCTATATTCCTCTTAACTTAGGCCCAAGACCTAACTTCTACTTATTTCTTAAACTAAACCATCATATAGGTGCTTAAAGTGCTGTCCAAATAACCCATAAACACAAAACATCTAACTTATCAAGCCAAAATTGCAATAGAAATTGCTCACCTTTTGTGCAGTTGGTGAGAGTTAAGTCTATGATAAAACTGAATAGCCGTACATATTACGTACACTTAAATCTGAACTTTGTGGGGGGAAATGTAACCCATACATCTCAGAAATATATAGCTCAATACAGTGGTAACTGTGTGAACTTCCTGTGGTATGCAGAAGGTCAGACAAGATGATCTAAAAGTCTCTTCTGGTCTTAAATTCTATGAATCTTTACTCTTCTGTTCAACTCTTGAACCTGTCAAAACAAAAATCAGAATCCATCCAAATAGTGATGTTGTCGTAGATGCTTAAACAAATATAATCTCTCTCTATGCAAAAAATGTCATCATATTCTTTGCAAACTTCAACTCTTCCATATGCAGTTCAATATCCATCATAATAATGTTGCACTATTTTCAGGGTATAGGGAAATGTGATATCAGTTTGTAGTTATGAGTGTGCACGTCCCTGCTTTTTTTTTACTCAATAAAATATTTCTTTTATTCAATGCAAAATTTGAATATAAAACAAATAGTTTCTCCCCAGTGATCCTGTACACCTCAAATTCCACTTCCCCTTTGAGTCAATTAAACCATTGACATAACTAGGTCTGTTGCTAACTTCAGATGTGAAAAAAATATTGTCCCTTAATACAAATATCAGAACACTAAGGCTCTGATACTCAAAGCTGTTCAATGCAATGAAGGTTTTAGTATGGATATGAAGAAAAGGGATCTCGCATACTTGTTCATCATGAGAAGGAGGCAATTTCAGAAAATAAATATTGCAGCTAAACCCACTGATGGCTCTGCAGCTGTGGAATTCATTTCCCACCCTAGCTTATTGTGGCCTGAATCTATTAATTTTTGCAGCCCCATTGTAAGCACCTTTATTTTTCTATGTATTTTCCTAACAGTTTTGGGAGTAGTGGGAGAGCTTTATGAGAAATCCAGTAGAATTTTTAAGTTTATTAATGTTTTTAGACAAAGATCCAAACTACCCCCAGTTTTTTTTCTAAACTGCTTTTCATGGTGCCATACTGAATAGCTCATATTTTAACACTGAATTCCAACAGCAACACTTTGTTTTGACACAATTAAAAGATTGTGTCAAATATAAAATAATTTATATTTTCTCTCCTAGTCTCCCACATATATTGAAAATTTCATGGAAACATTAGACAATCGCTCTACTGATGAGTCTTAGAGGGTTTTTATCCCATTTCTAAATAACTTTAAAAATAATCTTGAAAGGAGCTTATTACTGTCTATCAATTTATACCACAGCAAAAATATCCTCCTTAAAAATTGCATAGATAATTAAATGACAGCCTTGTAGCAGGATTTTTTTTCCTCTGTGTGTGTGCTTCAGTGCATGTCGGGACTATAACTATGCAGGTACCTCCACAAAACATGTCATTTTTGTCATTTGTTTCTGAAAAGTCTTACAAGTCTGGTGTTCCTAATATAAACAGTAACTAGTTTTGATAATTAAACTGATCTCAGATATTTGAAATCTAAAGTACTAACGAGCTCTCCTGCTTCAACCATGTCTCCAAATACGTTGTTATATTATTTTCTATTTAATTTAATTTTACTTTTCTTTTTAAATAAATGTCTTCATTAGCTGGATAGAATAAATTAGGGATGGAAAATACAGCATATAAATTCACTTTGGATGCTTATTCCAGACTTACCTGAACTGTATTAAACTCTAGGGTCTACAAAACTGATTTATAATCTTGCAAGTGTAAGGTCTCTGGTAAGACTTCTGGCATTTTAACATCTGTTCTCTCCACTGATGCAGGCTAGCTCCAAACAAAAACTATGCATGTGTAGAGTCAAAAAGTCACCCTTCTGGTATCTTGTTTTATTAAGACACAGACAATTCCAAAATATCACTACATGAACCAAAGCAAAAGCCTTCATCCTAGAAATGTCTGCTCCTAGGGTTACTTTCCCCACCAAAACCTTCTCCCTAAGTTTGGCTATACGTGAAGTCTTTAAGGACCTCTCCATCCCCCACTCTAGTTCCTTCTCCCAGAGGGCTATTGTACTACTATGATGCAAGAATTTGAATAGAATAGAAGTCCCATCTGTGTTTTATTTGTGATGGAGTATAATAAAACTGTTAAATCAAGGCAGCACTTATAAAACTATAATTCCCAAAAGTTTCACTACTGCCCAGTGAGGTAACAGGAGACTCCTGTCATCATGTTACCTGTCACCATTGCATCCTAAGGTCAGAGGCCAGTACCAACTGCCATCTTCATACTTACCTGAGTTCAAAAACTGATGTTTGCTAATGTTCCCACACCCCCTAGACATTTACAAGTGTTCCAGTGCTGACTAGTACCTAATAGACATGAATGAGTCCTTTATCTGAACCAGTTTGCCACCCCAGTCTAAAAAATAGGTGGATACCAATCTTTCATCTTGTTGTTATCCTTTTTTCTTGGTCATTTCTGATTCTATATTACAGAGATATTTGTCCAGAAGAGGTAGTCAGATTTTTTTTTAACTCAAAAATATCTGTTTTTTTTTCTTAAAGGAAAAGAGAAAATTAGAGTTGTCAAAAATCTAATTTTATTTCCAAGGAAAAATAGAAGAAATTATTGATTTCCCCCCTTCTTTTTCTCCATTTTTCCCTCTTCCAGGGAGGACATGAAAAAGGGAGTGAAAGTGGAGGGAGGTGGCAGAGGGACAGGATTTTTTTCCAAAACATTTCAACGCTGATAAAACTGTATTTTTTTTTAAAAAAAGATCAACATATTTCAACTAGCTATACTAAGAATATAATTTAGGAAGAAAAAGATGCCTGAGCAGCACAGCAATCAAATAATAGTGATAGTATACACAACCTGTGCTATTAATTGTCACATACTTTCTCACTTGATCAGATAAATTCACAAATAGTCCTTATACTCTTAATCCTTGATATTTATATTTATATGATTAATTTCAAGGTTTAGTTCATTTTTTCCCTTTATCCTTTCATGTATATTTATCTCTGTACAGCAACCAAAGGAGGAAGAGAGAAAAACATAGAGATGTATTGACCCTTTAAGGGTCTTGAGTAGGGCCAAGGAATTCTAAATTACATGATCTGGCATGACTATGGGAATAAGTTAGGTTTAACAATTCTGTAGAGTAAAAAGGAAATATATACTGTACACTGAATGTAAGATATGGGATAGAGTTCGCAGTCTGCTGAAAGGTCTGAGGATAATTTCAAGAATCCTTCATTTGTGTATATTCTAATGGCTGTAGTAAAATGAATGGGGACTATAGGGGAAATATTGGCATTTGGCACAAGTCTGAGGCTGTTCTGCTTTATGCTGGCTACCTCCCATCCCAAAGGGTTGTTACTGCAGCAGGCTATCGAGCAGATGTCGATTCTTCTAGGCCATGTCTCCTTTGTCCTAGCCCTGCATGTGTACTGAGATATAAAGTGGTATAGGAGCTGTTACAGCAGCCCTGTCCCACTCAGGGATTCCCTTGCATGGATGATCACTAATTTAGTTAACTTTCTGCCAATGAATCTGCATGAAGCGGACTTAATAGGCTGCTGAATCTGCACTATTGCTGGTATGTACACACATTTCAGGTACCCCTGGACCAATGAGGCCATACATTGCTATGATTTTGTGGGCAGAATTCCTTATTTATTTCAATAGTGAATTCTAATTGAAAACTGATGGCATGGTTTAGCCTATGGGTAGGACAGATACAGCATTTCAATACTCATTCCATTATATTACAGTAGGGACAATGCTATGTTTTTCACCATCATTGCCAGAATGATGCTCATCTGAAATGTTGTTATAGCAGATAGGAATATATTTTGAGATTATCCAACCATCTCTGTAAAGATGAACATGAAAATGTGGTGTGAAATGTTCTTTTTTCCCCTTGCAAGGTCATTTTTTGGATTCTCCCTGGGACAAAATATTAAAAATGACAAAAATGTTATTTTTAAATATTGCTTTGCAGTATGGTAAGATTTTGTCCTTAAGGTATGAGAATAGATTTTGGTGCCATATGGCAGTAGGGTTGCTATGGGAATAACTCATTGTTACCGAACTGTAGGGTAATTACTCAGAGCAAATTCCAGTGAACAGGCTTAATTTGTGTCCTTTTTCTCTGAAATTTAATCTGAATTTTTTAAAAAACTATAAATAATAGAAAAATAATATAAAATAACATCAAATACTTGCGTAGAAAATAATAAATTGTAAATTACCATCACAATATAATAAGATTTTTTTCAACAACAGGCTGTGATATCCCCAAAGAGAATCAGCTCCTCCTCTCCCAGGCTTCAAAATCCAGTTCACACCCTATAGTCCCACTGTCTCTGCTCTCGGAGTTGTGAGTCTCCTTTGCTTTGATGATGTGATGACCGCACCTCTTTCTACCAGGTCCACCTGCAAGGGACAGTTCCTCAGCTGGAGGGCCATACCCGTTCCCCAGGTACCCAAGCTGTATTCCCTCTGTCAATGTCTCAATGGTCAGCCTCACCAGTCATAAGCTTTTTTTTTGCCTCCTTCTTCTTTAGCTGCCTCCCAACTGCTCCCTTTGAATGCATCCTGAGCCCCTCTTCCCCACCCCTGCTGCCCTCTCATTGGTTGTGTCTCTCTCCAGAATAACATCCTCTGCTGTTGCACCACAGCAGCAGCAGGTGCTAGTGCCAGGGCCAGGGTAACTCCAGGTACATTATTCCCCAGGAAGTATGATCCTGTGGTTAAGACACAGGACTCATGAGATCTAAGTTCTATTCCGGGCTTTTTTATAGACTTCCTATGTGACCTTGGAGTAGGCGGTTAGTCTCTCTGTGTTTCAGTTCTCATGGGGTACATTCATTATTGTTTGTAATGCACTCAGTTACTACAGTAGAGCAGACCATGTAAGTACAATTCTATTTCTGACCCACTGTATGATATTGAGCAAGTCAGTTAACACTCTGTACCTCAGTTACTCTCTGTTAAAATGGGCTTAACAATGCTTTGTAAAATACCTTGGCTTGGTCTACACTGAGGGCGGGGGGTGGGGGAAGAGATCTATCTAAGATATGCAATTTCAGCTATGAGAATAGTGTAGCTGAAGTCAATGTATCTTAGATCGACTTAGAATCACTTACTTTGCATCCTCGTGGCACGGAATTGATGGCCACCGCTCTCCCATCGACTTTGCTTTAGCCTCTCGCTGAGCTGGAGTTCAGCAGTCGATGGGAGAGCAATCAGCGATTGATGCATATACACTACACGCGATAAATCGATCCCCGATAGATTAATTGCTACCTGCTGATCTGGCAGGTAGTGTAGACATACCCTTTGAGACCTACCAGTATGAAGCACTATATGGAGGCCTTGTGTTATTTATTATAATATATGTGGTGGACAATTGGCTTCTGTGTTAATTTTCAATTAACCTACTGAATGTAATGTGTTATCATAATGCGGCTGAAGTAAAGAATAAAGGCAATGTATTATTCTGTGTATCGAGAAGAGGCTAAGTAACAGACTTTAACAGACTTTAACATTTGATCAGTAGTTTGTTCTAGTACTAAACCTGACACTGCTAACAGAAAGAAGAAGGAAGTGAAATGATTATGGAAGTTTATAATCAATAAATTAAGAACAGCAATAATGTATTGAACAGTAAATCAATTACAGCAGCTTGTACCCATTTTCATTTTGTCACAAATATAACAGATAACTATGCATAATCAATATGAAGCTAATTTCTAAAGCCTCTAAGAAATTATTGATTTTATGAATATTTATACACTCAATACATCAAAGTGTCATAAACTCCTTTTTGAGCAAGTTAGAAATTGTCTACATTGCTTACTTATGTACATTTAGACAAAGTCATGGACTGTGCATGTTAACATCAAAATGAATAATGCTTTTGCTAGTTTGAATGCAGAGATCTGATGCTCTACAACGTTTTCAGTCATTCTTAATCAATATGGGTTTAAAGGAAAATATGCCATGCTGCTATGTTGATAATTATAAATTTTCATTCATATGATCGTTTGTTGAGAAAAGGTCCCATGAGAATGAAAATTTGATACACAAAAATACTCAAATACTAAATATTTCTCCTGGGTAGACTTTTATAATAAATATATCACTGCACAGATGCCAAAAAAGAAAGGTGCAAGATGTTTATGTAAATAGTAATGAGCAAGTATGCTAAATAATGTTTTAATGTAATCAGCCTCAATACTGTAAATTAATTTGTCTTTTTTTGTCTTCCACTTTAAAGTCACAAAGAAAGTTTGACTGTCATTGTACCTTTAAAATTAAATGCAGTGTAGAAACATATTTTCTGCTGTTTTTTTCCTCGTATTATTTCTTTAATTTAGAGATTTATGGAAGGCATTACACAGCAAGAAATGCAATTTGCATTACAATATATGACTGAGACTCACAATACTAGTCTGATCTTGCTGTTTTATATTGATTTTAGTGTATATATTTCATTAAGCCACCAACAAAGTATGCTTTTCTAGATTCTTTCTAGATTTCATCAAGTCAATAAATTCTCCAGCTGTGGTGGAAATACTTCCACACTATATATTATCCTAACATTTCATATGGGAAAGGATCTCACTTCCAGAAACACAATAAAAATGTGATGACATTGAACCAATAGCTTATATTCTTAAGTACTTTTGATGTTTTTCATGCTCTTTCTCTGATAATATTTCCTGATGAAAAAAAATGTATATGCATGTTGATTATGTGCTGAAGTTTGAAAGCTGTATACATTACATTACAAAGAAGAGACAGGTCAGTCTGATGAACTGCTGAACTATGTTTTATCCTGAATATAATACAGAAAATGAAAAGCAATATTTCACATTAGTACAGCTGCAAGTTCTGGGTATGATGTGGGAATCACTTAGTGAAATTATTTTGGCCTCTGTCATGCACAAGGTCAGACTGGATGATCATAATTACCCCTTTTCTACTTAAAAACCTTTTTTTGTTTTAAATGACATTTATCACTGCTACATATAAAGTGCTCACAACTATGGTGACTAATTGAAAAGGAAGTGTTTAAAGTTTGTGGAACATTGATGCTTTGCAGTATAGAAACAGACGACAAGAAGTGCAGTGTCCAATGGTTAACAATCCTTTTTGTCCCAATATCAGACATAGATATAATAAATTTGCCAGTTGCACACAGGTAAGGGTCCAAGTCTTCTAAAGAGATCCATGCAGGCAACTTCTCATCAACCATAATGAGAGTCAGCCTGGGCAGAGCTCCTTACAGGATTGGGGCCAAAGAGAATTTTTCCCTTTATAAAGTAATTTGTCACAAACCCATTCACTATCTGATTCCCAAATACAAGAGAGCATTTGTTTACTTGACTTTGACAAAATTGGAGACTTAAACTTAATTGTGACTATAACTGCTGAGTTCTTTAGAACATTATATCCATGTGCCCTCTACCTCCACGTGCCGGACAGACTGATCACTACTGGGGTATGATTTAATGAGCACTGGAGAGAAGATAAACTTCCCGGCACACACCAACACAAATTGTATGGTTCTTTCAAACACAAGGTCTCCAAATATTCACTGCCTTGGCCCTCATACAATCATTTACCCTTTTGCAATTTGAATGTAAAACACGACCAAATCTGAACGGTAAGACTTTTAACCCACTTTTTGCTCACTTTGATCAGGTGTAATTGACCATACAAGTCAGTAGAGAATAAGGCCCGGGACATTATAGATCCTTTGTGACATTAGTTCATGCACCAATATTTACTTTTTCATAGGAGAAATGTCAACAGTTAAAGAAAAAAAGAAAGACCTGGAGGGTTGCAGACGCATAGAAATTCATTTTAGACATGGAAAAAGAAAATTATGTTTCATTTTTTTTCCATATAAAGCATGAAAAATGTTAGGGAAATAGTTGAAGGACATTTTATGGATTGTTCTGTAGTTGCTAGCATTTTGTTGACTGATCACTCATCCCAGACAGTGAAACAACACACCATAGTGGCAACAGAACCATTTAAAAAAATAGATCAGCACACTGAATATTACTGTACTCTATATAATGATAATTCTCGTGTTATGGGATCTAACTGCCAAACTCCATAAAGACTCATGACAAATAAAACAAGGCAGGGCACAGAAAATAAAGTTTCTCTTTTTTTGACAGATGCTACTAGCTTAGGAAAAAATTCTTAAAATGTAAGGAGGTATATCCCTGGAACCAGGATAAACTGTCAAATGGGAAGACATTTTTAACTGTGCCACCTTTAAATGTAGTGTTTAACAGCACCTTTTTCCTACTGAGTTCCTTCAAGGACTTTTGCCTAAAAAGATTCTAAGATGCATTGTTTACATTTGTAATTTCTTTAAAAACTGGTTTTAGAAATAAACAGTGGTGAAGCAGTATGAGGAAGCTTGACCTGCTGTTGCCTGTGTCATACCTATTCTGTGAATAGACAAATGATATTAGATTCATAGATTTCAAGACCAGAAGGAACCATTGTGATACAATTTGACCTACTGTATAATACAGGGCATAGAACTTTCCCAAAATAATTCTTTGAGCATCCACCATGACCATCACCAAGGATCTTATTAGCATTAAATTCACTTTCATTTCATTCTTTTAAAATTAGTGTTTAGCTGTAATTGCCTCATAGTTAGGGCTGCAGCTTTGGTCATGGCTTCTTTGCAAAAGTTACTTGAGGCATGGTGTAAGTCACTGGGATTTTTCTACACATAAGCTGGGGACTGAGTGTAGGGCTGTGAACATAGAACTCATGAATTCCATTCTTTGCTCTGCCACTGACTTATTGTGTTGTCCTGCATAGGTCAATTATATGTGGGCCAGAGTGTTCCTGAAAATATCCTTCCAGAGGCCACAAAACTATGAGTTTCCTTTTGTAGAGATTCTTCCAAATTCTTTTATCAGAGGATGTAGGATTTGTTCCTTTCTCCCCATCATGGAAGAAACTGGGGTTCTGGCCCATATCTCTCAGATCCCCCAGATTCCATATGAGGATGGCCCTCCCTATGTCCCTATGTGGCCCTCCCTATGTCTCTGTACTGGCTCTGAATCTGAGCTTCTTCTGGGCTCTGCCCCCTCTCCCCTACAAACAAGTTTCAAATGGAGCCTTACTACCAGAGACTCACCAGCTAATAGCTATTGCTTTCAGGCATTCTAGAATGTGGAACTGTAACAAAATTACTATATCTTCCTAATGTTTGTAAGGTTGCTTTTCCAGGAGCTAGTATACATGGTGAGCGGTTCATTTTGTCCTGTGCATCAGCATCTCAGATTACATCATGTGTAAAATAAAAATAATAATACCTATTTACCTACTTCTCTCATAAATATAAAGGGAAGAGTAACTACCTTTTTGTATACAGTACTATAAAATCCCTCCTGGCTAGAGGCACAAAATCCTCTTACCTTTAAAGGGTTAAGAAGCTCAAGTAACCTGGCTGGCACCTGACCCAAAGGACCAATAAGGGGACAACATACTTTAAAATTGGGCTGGGGGGGGAAGGCTTTGTTCTGTCTGTTCTGTGTGGCTTTTGCCGGAAACAGATCAAGAAAGCAAGCAATCCAACTCCTACAGAATTAATAAGTACTAGCAAGGGAATGCGTTAGATTATCTTTAGTTTTGGCTTGTGATTTTCTCTGTGCTGAGAGCAAGGTGTATTCCTTTTTTTTGTTTTTTTTGGTAACTTTAAGGTTTTGCCTAGAGGGAAATACTCTGTGTATGGAATCTGATTGTCCTGTGAGATTATCTTTCATTCTAACTTTACAGAGATGCTTCTTTTACCTTTTTTCTTTCTAATAAAGTTCTGTTTTTTTCAAGAATCTGATTGGCTTTTTTAATGTCCTAAAAACCCCAAGGTTGGTCTGTGTTCACTTTGTTTATTTTCAAGCTTCCCCAGGAAAGGGGGTGTAGGGTTTAGGTTGATATAAGGGGGGAGATAGGGCTCCAAGTGGCCCTCCGTAAATGTTTGTTTGAATCACTTGGTGGTGGCAGCATTTACCTAATCCAAGATACAAGGGAGAATTTGTGCCTTAGGGAAGTTTTAGCCTAAGCAGGTAGAAAAAAGCTTAGAGGGTCTTTCATGTGGATCCCCACATCTGTACCCTAAAATTCAGAGTGAGGCGGGAACCCTGACAACTTCATAGAAGTGTTTTGAAGATTAGCTAATTTTTATACATTAAATGCAAAGTGCTATAAAATAGTTATGCTTAATATTTTATGGTGAAATACAGTTTTAAAGAAATAATAAAATTGGGCATTGGTTTGTACACAAAATAATTTTTCTCTCATGATATGGTGTTTAGATCTTCTCAAGATCTAGTGAAGCTTTGGTGAAAACTTGCAGATTTTTGCCTTTTTTCAGAATAGTCACTATTATTCTCAGCACAAAAGTTAAGCTTTGTTTTCCTTACTGAATATGGGTGCCCCTGTGCTACCAGGAAACAGAAGAGAAACTGAGTGAAGCACGTGAATGTGGTGTGGACATGCAGGGATACTGGAGCAAGTGAATGTGGGAGGCCAGGAAGGAATGCTGAAGGGAACAGATGAATATGGGGGAAGTGTAATCTGGGAAGAAAGGAGTGTGTTTGAGAGAGAAAGGGACTGTGGCAGCAGGAATGGGGCACTTTGGGAACAGGAAGGGACTTTGGGGGAATATGAGGGATAGGAAAAGAGAATTCAGGAGGACAGAAAATAGATAAGAGAATATGTAAGGGACTGGTAATAAATGTGGGTGTGGGGATCAGAGTGGAATGAAGGCAATGAGAGAATGAGTAAAGGGGCATATCAGCAGTAGAAGAAGAGGACTAGAGCAGAAAGGCATGACCGCTCCCCCATTTGGGGAGTTAGTGAAGGGAAAGTAGAATCCATCTCCAGATAACTTCTGGGGAGGACCACAAAATGTTCGTTTTGAGAGCACTATGTTTGCAGTTTTAAATTTGAGATGATGGATGGAGGAAAGGTAAGGACATATAGCTGGGGTATGCCTCGAGAAATGTGTGTGGAGGGGGGAAGGAGAACTGGAGCAGGAAATGGAGAGGACAGAAGTGGTCTGGCAAAAGGTAGAGCTAGACTAGGAATTATTAAATGACTTGGTCCTGGGTAAATATCACTCAGGAGTGACTACATTTTTGTGGGGAACTGGCACTTCCATCTCCATTCTGTTCAGTTCTGTCATTTCCATGTCTCTAGGACTTTAGCTGAGAATGAACAGTATTGAACACTGATAGAGACAACTTTAGTTAATCCAATCCAACTCTCCAGTTTTCCTGGGCATGGAGAGACTCACTTTGGGGAATTAAATCTCCCACTGAGATTTTTTTATGTCACCAGCTCTTTGTTAACCATCCACGGTTCCATTTTGCCATACTTAAGACAAGTTTGTTCCCTTATTTATCAGAATCAAATCAACTCATACAAAGAAGTGTCAAGTGTTTGTGTTTGTATGTTTGTTTGTTTTTGTTTAATATGCCACAACACATTTCCAGCCTTATCCTTTATTTCTGGAAGAATTAATTCTAGATTCTCTTCTAACTAGTTCAGATATATGGCTAATGTATCTCCAGATGTCTGCCCCCTTTGCAACAACCAGTGGTGTGATGGGGCTGGATTCCAGCCACAAGTCATTAGCAGAGAATTCCTCTGTCAGAGGGAAACTCCTCACTGGTGCATTTAAATCAGATCTAAGCCCTTCTTTACCCCAGCACAAAGGTTGTGGCTGTAGTGGGGATGGGAAGTGACAGACCTCTGCTGCACCAGGACAATCCTTGATTGGGGTCAGGACCCTCCTCCATGGTGTATCTAAGAGCCACCCAAAAGAATCTCTAAGCATCATAAGAAGCAAGGCTAACCCCAAGAATCCATGAATTTGTACTAGTTTCCTGACACACACACCTGTCTCCTCAAGTGCAGGAGATAATCTTCCGTTAAGGTGTATTTCCCATATGGTAGTCACTATCTGGAATTTCTTCCCACAGGACATATAATAGAATCCATATTATTGAGCTAGAAGAAAATAAATATTAATTCTTCTGGACTTTGTTGGTATAAGAGAGATAGATGCTTGCTCACATGCAAGAGCCCGAATGAATACAGAAGAATTTTTCTCTCTATGGCTTGGTTTTTTTCTTTTCTTTCCCTGGACCACTGATAAGGAATTAGTTGTTAGCATTACATGGGTATATCCCACATAATTGAGTTTGTGTAACTATAGATGGGTGGTCATTGGTTCACCTTCATTTTCCCCATTGTCTATTTTATTAAATGAGTTTCCTTAGGAGACATCAAAAATAGGTCCTGAGGTTAAGAGAAATTATGGTATCAATATTGTCCTTATTTTGGACATCATATTTGTGTATGTTTGTCAAAGTTCAGTATATCTGTTTGGGGCAAGAAGATTATTATTTAAATCAAAAAGAAAAGTGAATGTCTGTGCTGCTTATATCCCTAGTGAGCCATTCTCATAATGTGTGATAGTTCTAAAACTGGGGAATTGAGTGATCTGAGATGGCTAATTTAAAATAACTAAATAAAACCTTAGTCACTCTTTAAAAATGCTTTATGAAACACATTAGTCAATTCACTTTTCATGTTTTATGGTTATTTCACTCTCTAAATTGCTAATTGTTAAATATGTCATATTTGAGAAGCTTTCCTCCTCATAATCTTTCTCCTCCTGCTGTTTGATTGCATTAAGAGGTCATAATTCTTTGTTTATGATCTTGCAGTCTGTTACTTGGAGTGTCTGAGATATGTGTCAAGTATCAGAGGGGTAGCTGTGTTAGTCTGGATCTGTAAAAGCAGCAAAGAGTCCTGTGGCACCTTATAGACTAACAGACATTTTGGAGCACGAGCTTTCGTGGGTGAATACCCACTTCGTCAGATGCATGTAGTGGAAATTTCCAGGGGCAGGTATATATATATATGCAAGCAAGAAGCAGGCTAGAGATAACGAGGTTAGTTCAATGAGGGAGGAGGAGGCCCTCTTCTAGCAGCTGAGGTGTGAAAACCAAGGGAGGAGAAACTGGTTTTGTAGTTGGCAAGCCATTCACAGTCTTTGTTTAATCCTGAGCTGATGGTGTCAAATTTGCAGATGAACTGAAGCTCAGCAGTTTCTCTTTGAAGTCTGGTCCTGAAGTTTTTTTGCTGCAAGATGGCCACCTTAAGATCAGCTATTGTGTGGCCAGGGAGGTTGAAGTGTTCTCCTACAGGTTTTTGTATATTGCCATTCCTAATATCTGATATGTTTTGAGATATGTGTGTGACTTGTTAGTTTCAAGTAACCAGAGAAGATAGATTCTGGCCACAAATATTAAATTTTAATAGTGAACAATCCTAACATGCACAAAATAGTTGAAAAGTAAAAACACTTCATACATATTAGTTTTGGTCTTATTCTATTTTTGACTGATCACAAGTCCTGTTTATGTATTAGTTAAGGTAAAGCCAGGGGCTCACTAATGAAATATTTGATCACAGTTTTATTGTCTTTTACTTGTTTCAGAATGTATTTAGAGTAACATGGTTATATAAAAAGTTGCAACAGAAAGGATGAAAAATATCCTTTTCTGATACTTGAAATTTAAAAAAAAAGAATGGAAAAGAAAAGAAAAATAAAGACGTGTATCCAGTTGGGGCTTTTCCTGCACTCCCTTAGAGATGTAACTGTTTCCCCTGCCCTCCCTTGGTTTTTGTCATGAAGACAGAAAGCAGAAGGCTGGAGTCTAAAGTGCAGCCAATGCAATGTTTATGGGGGTTACCAAGTAAGCATAATCCACAGCTCTGTACACTGGCACAGCTTTCCCTTGTCTTGTCTCCTTCTTAGTAGGCTTAATTATACCTATAGTGCAGGGATTCCCAAACATGGTTCATGGCTTGTTCAGGGTAAACCCCTGGCAGGCCACGAGATGCTTTGTTTACCTGAGCATCTGCAGGTACGGCTACTTGCAGCTCCCAGTGGCCACGGTTCACCATTCCTGGCCAATGGGAGCTACGGGAAGTGGTGGCCCGGCCCACACCACTTCCCGCAGCTCCCATTGGCCGAGAATGGTGAACCGCGGCCACTGGGAGTTGCGAGCAGCCGTATCTGCAGATGCTCAGGTAAACAAAATGTCTCACGGCCCACCAGGGGCTTACCCTGAACAAGCCTCGAATCAAGTTTGGGAACCCCTGCTGTAGTGCATGCCCCTGGGATCACCCCTTACAATTTATGCTCATATTCCAGTTTGGAGGGTCTTGAGTCTGGAGGCTTCGTTATCACCTCTTTTGAACCCCATGGGAAGAGTAGAGAGTGAGGTTGTGTACCAGCCAGGGTCACTTTTCCTTCAGCTGTTGGAGTTTTATATCTTTTCCTCCCCCATGGCCCTTGCCACTCCTGACTGGTTGCTTGACCTTGGCTCGGGAAAGGAGTCACACAGCCTTCAAGTGTACACTCGTATATTAAACTACGACCAAACCCAGAAACACGTTAACTCTATTCCTTATCTTTTCTCATTGTGCTATAAACCCTGTTTGGCTGTGGGCAGATGCAACACACAGTACCTTTGTTCTTTGTTCACACATGTTAGTAAGGATATAAGAATATCAAAATTCAAATGAGCAAACAAAACCCCAAATTCTATCTCAGGCAAATGTACAGGTCTCTGTCCTGTATTACCATCACTAACACATACGTCTGCTAACATTACTGCCAATAGATACTTACTTCATTGGCAACCCAATTACTAGAAACTATGACCCTGATCCTGAAAAGACCAGTGTCCTCTGTGCCCATGCAGAGCCCTTTGGAGTTCAGTGGGTTTCTGCACTGATGGAAAGTTTGGCCTTCCCAGAACAGCTTGTGGGATCAGGGTCTATTTTAGCAAAAAAGGATTAGGGTATGGGCTAGTATCAAGTTTAAGACAAACCAAGTGAATTTCACATCCCTCCTCCCGAATCAAGCTCTGTCCTAATGGCTGCTTTTTTAAGGATAAATTGCTAAGTGAAAAATCTTCAAAAGACACTGTATTTATAATAGTTACCATAATCAGTCCAAAGTTAACACAATCTTTAAATCACAATACCAGGAAAACAGAGAACAAAACAAAAGAAAGACAATTATTCTCACAAAAACAATCCAGCTGAGTCCATATTTTATCAGTAATTCTACACTGCCAAAAGCCCTAGACATTTTACAGCAATTTAAAATACCACAGGATTTTCTCCTGATACCGGCTTATGTCTGTTACTGATGTCATCCAAAATTGTTACCATTTTCCGTTGTTCCAAAATTTCCTTAACACTGTCTAAAATCCTGCTAGCTAAGTAAGTCAGCTCAGTACTCAGCTCAGTAGCAAGCCAGAGGCCACCTCGTGACAGGTTCTGAGAAGGAGCAGAGAATTTGGTCATGTGTAGATGATTTTTACTGGAGCAGAGTTTTAGGCCTTTAAATTGTGTTCATTGCACACTGCACGGATCTGTCACCAATTATCAGTACTGATATACTGTTACTAATAATTGTTACAAATGGTAATAATAACATAGTCTCTTTCACCCCAATGGGTCCTAAATGAGTAATAAACTCTGTAGATAGTCACTGAAATTCAGCCATCTCTGAGATAGAATTTGGCAGTTGCTTAAGGCGCAAATTAAGCAAAGCACTTAACCATGTACTCTTGTCTCACTGAATTCAAATGAAGTTCAGCACAGGCTTAAGTAATTTGCTGACTCAAGGTTAAGCAGCACAGTGACACAACAGTAAAAGAAAAGAGGAGAAGAACAACGTGGGGCAAAACAAAATTACAGTTAATGTTCAACGAACAATATTGACACTACAGTTGCCATTAGACTGATTCTCTTTCATTCTTTTCAGCTCTGGGAAAATATTATTCTCTTCACTTCTGACCAAAACTTCTAACGGCCTGTGGTCAGTTTTCACTGGGGTGTTTAGAATCATGAATGGAAAGAGCAGGGTGTCAAGGTAAAAAATTCATTTGGTAGTACACTGTGAATACACAGGGTGCCCTGAAGGCTGACTGAATCAGACACTACTTACAGCTGAACCTTTTTCTTCTTTCATTGTTTTAGCAGATTTTCAATTGTTTCACTTTTTTGTTTGTAAACTGTTTAAGAATAAGTGATAAATGCAAAATGTCAACAGGAAAAAGTAATAATAAACAGCACAATTTTATTTGTCCAAAGTTACTAACCAGAACACCTGCGGCATTTAAGGCTCTCTTTAAAACCTCAGACAAACTCCCTGGGCATTCTCATAGGAGAATTTTGAAGCTGCATTCCTTCAGTATCGAACTGTAAATCAGATTATGTGTAGTGTAAATCAGCAGCCATTGAGCCAAAAATGGAATATCTGACACTGTGAATGAGCAGACAGAGCACAGGACAAAACAACTTAATATTATTGTGGCTCAGAAAAGCAGGACGCTATGCGATAGTCCAACACTTAAATTAATTATCAGGTAGAGGAAGAGTTATCTAATCATGGTTAAAGCACAGGATTGGGAGTCAGCAGTTCTGGTTTCTGTTCCAGGCGCTGCCACAGACTCTATGTGACCTTGAGTTTGATTCTCAGCTCAGTCATAGAACCATAGAGATGTAGGGCTGGAAGGGGACCTCAGGAGGTCATTTAGATCTCCCCCTCACTCCCATGCTGTATCATTGCTTATGGGTATGTAAAATGCCTTTGATCTTGATCGGTAGTTTTCAGTAGTCCGCCTAAATTCCTTATTTCAAGAGGACTACTAACTGAATTCATGTAGGCTTTTTTTCCCCCCCACCAAAGCAGCAGCTCTAGAATAGGAACAGCCTTGTGCCCCATTCCTAGAACTACATGGCAACAGCATGCTCTTTTAAAATGAAAGAAGGATGATGATGATGATGATGAAAGGGTGGATGAGGACTGGAATTTGAACAATGTTTTTGAGAAAAGTAGTCACAGAAACACAGTCTGGCTGGAGAATGGGAACAGAGATGTGTCTAAAGAACAAATTCGCTTTACTTCCACTACATATGTGAACACTCTTATGTATGAAAAGTAGAGGGCATAACAGAGAGGCAGATTCTCAGACCTCTATGGGTGGAGTTCACTATTTGCTGCAAACAGAGTATGGCATATAGTCCAAACCTACACTGTTCCTTGGGGTTGGTTTGATGAATAACAGTAACAAGCAGCAGCCTGATTTTGGCCATTCCTAGACTGGTTTCTAAGATTTTCTGTGTTCATCATTCACTCTGCCTAAGAAGAACATCCCTATCCTCTTGTACTACTACACTGGAACCAGCCATTACCCGATTTCACTCCAGGGTGACTCAGCAAAGAATATATCTGCATCTCTATGTAGGGTTCAAGCTCTGGACAGCAGAATGACTGTATCAAAGAACTCTTCATCCTCAGGCATTGTCTTAGTCTGCCATCCAGTTACACAATCTGTTTTTCACATTCAAGAATGTTCTTACAAAAATAGAATAGAATATGTTCTATGTCTGGTGTTCTCTCCTAGCAAAGGAATGACCCACAACAGGAATTCAAATTGTCTAAAGCTCTTAGATGCCAGGGTTATATTCATGTTAAAGTTACTGTTCTGACTGTGGGCCTTGAAGCAAATAGAGCTGATGTAATTGGCTCACTTCCAGATTTAAATAATGTATAGGATGAGACCTGCCTATGAATGTAAGATATTCCAAGATCTAGGTGAGTACATCTCAAATACACTCTGCTCCTAACAACGTAATTGGGGAATAACGCCTTATTATTCTGGTTTGTTTTGTTTGTTTGTTTTACTTTGAGTTATAACTTTGAATCTTAGAGAAGGGAAGATACCTCATACCTGAAGCTAATTCCTTATATTAAGGAGTAAACCAGGCTGCTTCAACCAACCACCGAAATTTTTTTACCTGACACATAAGCATCTGGCTACAGATAAGATGTGGCCTCTTTCTAGATTTGATCTCCCAGTGATGATGACTGTCAGAAACTTCTTAGGCAGGTAGGAAGAGGGACCGGCTTTTAGTGATTTTTCGGTTGTCATTCTTGAATCATTGCCAGATCATTTTTCAAATGATGAATCAGCAATTGAGGAGCCCAAAGAATTGTATGAGTCAGAGGCCGATTCAGCACTGTTTCTGCTCCATAATCAATCACCAACACTCAAACCAGGCAGAGACAGGGGACATCACATATCTGCATGATCCTTGGATTGCTCCCATCCTTCCCAGGAGAATTCCTTCATTTGGCATGGGCCCCCAAAGCACAGAGATGCATCTAGCTGGATGTGTGCCTAAGAGTGAATAATTTTGTTGTTAAAAATCCTTTAATTTTGTTGTTAAAAATCTGATTACTTTGCAATCACCCTTCATCAATTAACTGATTTCATTATTTCACTTAATTACATAGGATTGATGATAGTGGTAAACTAATATGGAGACAAAGTAGAAAACAATAACCTTAATCCTGTGTTTTGAGAGTCTAACTACTGGCATTCAGGGTAATTGCGCTGCCTAATTCCCAGAGTGTATTATTTCATTCAGTCCTCACATCTGCTGAGACTCCTGTGAGGCAAAATAGACCAAATGAAGGATAAAATCAAGTCCTGGTGCACTTCCACTGATCTCATAAAGTTACTTCAGAAATGACGCTGAGCCCAAATCTTTACGTGTAAAATTCTATAACCACAGTGTCCAGTGGATAACATTTCCCCCCTATATTGGTGGAACTATTCTGATAATATAAAAATCTAAGAGTATACTAAACTAGAGATGTAGTAATTTGCCCCTAATACATACACTAATCAACCTGCTGTGCTTAAACTGTCATCAGCACAGCAAAATATCTCATCTTTAACCATATATCCACCTACAGTATAGTGTGTGCATTACAAAGATATGATATTTTCCCCCTACTATATTTTGCCTTCAGTCCAAGAAAATTCCTCATATAAAAGTTGATTACTAACTTGGTGTCTTATTTTGAAATGTTCTTAATACCACGATATTAATCCTCCTCTCACAACCCACTAATCTGGCTGTAGCAATGTCAGATTAGTGCTTCTGGGACCAGTATTGTTTATGAGTAACAGGGATCACTGCTCTTGTCAATTACACAGTTCAAATGGCATGAACAGTGACATGAACTAGAAAGCAGTGTTGGCATTAATAAGACAGGCAAATACTGTCCTTATGGTTTTATTTTTTTGGGATCTGAGCATTGAAAGTGAAGCATGGAGACTAGAAAAACATAGCCCCCCCAAAAAAAGTAGCCTAGAAAGAGAGGACAAAGGGAAGTGTGATGGGGCTTCCCCTGCAAGGCTAGTGAAGGTATCCAGTTAGTCATGCTTTGCACCTGGGGAGGTAAGTAGCTAGTTGGCCCCGGCTAGTGGGGCAGAGCTAAACTATAATAAATAGACTGAAGGAACTCAGTTGAAGTGAGAGATAGGTCCCTCTGGTTGAGAGAAGCCCATCCTCAGAGGAGGTTATAGATGTGTGTAGGCTCCTGCAATGGAAGCCCTGAGATACAGTTTGTAAGTAGAGAGGGAAAGACTTCAGTAGCATAAGAGGGTAGGAGAACTATTCAGTTTTGTCTGGACTTTTGTTTGGACTTATTTCAGATACACTGGAAGGAGTCTGAACTTTGGTGACTTGACTGGAGGGCTGAGCCACAGAAGACCTGGAGTTAGAAGCAGGTGGCTGAAGGTGCTGGAGCTTCAGATAGTGACAACATCCAGCACTGGTGCAAGAGGGTGCTCTGAGGGTGAGTGAGCCCTGTCACAGGGAAAGTCATTGGGGAGAAATATATGTACTATCTTTTTTTTTTCCTAGGCAGACTTTTTTATCTCCAAAGGGAAATTAAAACTCTCCTCAGGTTGCATGGCAATAAGAAACCACCATGGTTTTCCCGGAAGGAAAAGAAGTCTGATCAGTGTAGCAGGGTGACTTTTGTGTTTCTCCCTGAAGACTTTTCTTCAAATTCCCACGTCATATACTATTTTTCTGAGGACTTTTCTAGTCAGAGCCATCCCTACAAAAATAAAAATGGCTGATATTTGCAGGTGAAACTGAGACCTCTTCCCAGAAACTGGAGGCTGGAGAAGCCTCTGTTCCTCAATCTCCCCATCAAAGAGGAAAGTCAGGAAGGGGAAGGGACTCCCTGCACTACCCTACCAGGCCAACATCCATTTCTAGTGCTTGATCAATTGTCCATCCTAGAGACACATAGGGAAGTTAGCCTCTACAGAAGGAAGGAGCCATGATCCAACACGTGATTGGTAGTGTAAACAAGAGAGGGAATGCATTTAGATGAAACATACTCCATAAAGTCTCTCTGTAATCTATCTTTACTGCTGATAGTGCCTAGAAATAGGGGACTTCTGCATATAATTCTCTGGGCTTAGAAAGTAAATATTTCTACTACATTAATTTTCAGCTGCTCAGAGACCATACCCTTTCAATACATGGTAGGATATTAATTAACAGTTTTAACCTTTAAAAGAATTAAAAGCCAGCACAATTAGAGATTGTAGAGTTAGACAGGTGAAGCAGACTTGATTGAGAATTTCAAAGATGATATATGAACTTCACCAGGTTCTGCGACACACATTAACATCTTTCTTTTATATACCTGTAGTTTATGCAAATCTCTTTCCCTCAACAACTAATTCATTTCTATACAATCTTCTATTAAATTTTTAAATTAGTAGATATGTTTCCAATTTCTGATGTGCCAACTGAAGACACAGTTTTTTGAAGCCCACAGTGGCTTAAAGAGCTGTTTCTGTAACTGACATTTGCTTTTCAAATGACTATTTGGAGGCAATATTGATGTTAGCCATATGCGTTCATCAGTTTACTGTTTCCTCTAGTTTTAATTAAAATTCTACATACAATACAATAAATGATCATTGTTTTTGCAATGCTAGTACATTCCTAATCCAAAAATCAATGGAGTTCTGAGAAGTAGCTTTTTAAATACTGGTTAACTGTACAATAATTGTCAGATATTACTGCACCATTAATATTTCAAGTACATTTTAAAACCTTAATATAATATTTAGGAATGTGGCTGAAGAATTCATCCACAAATATTTACAATCCTAGGGCAAAGAAAAACACTAAAGGAAGACCAGTTAAATATAAGAATTTTTTCTGATTTAGTCCTTCTCCTTGGACCAGTTTTTCAGCAGGTGTAGCTGAGCACAGTTCCAGTGAACTTCAGTATACCAACCCCGGTTTATACCATTTGAGAATTAGGTCCTTGTTATCATTCTATAATGAAAAAGTGTATAGCACAGTAATATCTGCGTGCTTATGCATAGTAATAAATAACATGCAGACAGATTGCACCACAAGCATACACACACACAGGGAAATCCTCCATGGTTGTCCCCTTATTTGAAAGGGAAGGACACTTCTGTGGCATTGCTGTTCCCCTATTCCCACCCTTCCATCACCATGTTACTGCAAGATTACACTGGACAAGTAATCTGTGAGGGGGTAAGGTGCAGAGAGACAAAACAGGTGGCTGGTCAAATCAGGTTCCAGACTGGGGAGAATTTTGCACTGAATTTTTGCTCCCTTTACCTAGCACTAACAAGAAGGAAAGTTAATTCAGCCAGAGGCTCTCTTAATGTTCTTGTGGTGCACTCTTACTTGAGGAGACTTCTATTTCTGGAAGCCTGACACTAATACAACCCCCACTGGCTAAATAAGCTGGTGTCACAGGTTCTTTGCATCACCAGTGCAGTGCTAACCAGCCAGATCTGGGTCAGTATGTGGTTTATCCTTTCTGTACACCATTTATGTATGGTTTTCAAAGTTACTTAGGCACTTATTCTGGGCCTAAGTCCTTTGTCTTACAAAATTTCAATACTGTATATTTTTCATCTAAAAACAATAGACTTCAAACTAGAGCCTGGCTGAGGAGAAAGTATTTTGTTTTCAATCACACTTGAAATGGTACCACATTTTTCATTTGTAATTCCATTTCCTTTATTTTTGTACTGTAATAAGGCCATTGCCATTTATGTACTTTAAGAAGATTACAAGATAACTATTCAGCTTGTGAAAGTGTTTTCATTATGCTGCACTTATTTTATAATTTGCTCCTAGTCTTTCCTTAATTTGTTTATTGTAGTCTCAGCCCTGTTCTTTGATATATGGGCTTGTACTTCATGCTGTGCATTGTAAAATCACCTCTGGTTGTTACTCATATGTGCAGTGAAATATTTTTACAGTAAAGCCTTGTTTTTTATTGAAAGTATGAATTATTGCTTAGATAATGCACACAGAAGACAACCAACATATGGCCAAATCTTGTGCTTAGTTTACTAGAGGGAGGGGAGAGAAGAACAAATGTGAAACAGAGGAGAAGGGGTAGAAGAGTTGAAACCAAGAAAACCTTGTGAAGTTTCCTCTGCAGATTTTCCTCTGAATTCTTTAGTAAGGGATTTGGATTTGGCCCCATGGAAGAAGCAAGGAGAATACTCAATTTTACCAGAGTCTACATGGAACTCAGGCCAGGTCTACATTACAGACCTATATTGGTATAATTATGTTGCTCATGGTGTAAAAAATCCACACTCCTGAGCAATGTAGTTACACTGACCTAACCCCCCGTGCAGACCATGCTATGTTGAAGGGACAGCTTCTTTTGTCTCCGTAGCTACTGTCAAGGTTCCTTCCCCATTCTGAACTTTAAGGTACAGATGTGGGGGACCTGCATGAGAAGCTGTAAGCTCAATTACCAGCTTAGATCTAGTCTGGCTGCCACCACTCGCAAGCACTACTTTCCTTCCCTGGGTAGCCTTGAGAGACTTCACCAATTTTCTAGTGAACACAGATCCAAACCCTTTGGATCTTAAAACAAGGAGAAATTAACCATCCCCCCTCCTTTCTCCCACCAACTCCTGGTGGATCCAGATCCAACTCCCTTGGATTTTAAAACCAGGAAAAATCAATCAGATATAAAAAAAAGGCTTTTAATTAAAGAAAAAAAAGGTAAAAGAAAAAACCTCTGGGAGAGATTAGCATACCAGAATACAGCAGTACAGAACAATCTAACACAATATTTCGTCATTGCTAATACAGGCAAGATGATATACAATTTCAGATTCCAAAACTACAGATTCTTGATCAAAACATAATGAAAACTAGTACAATGGAGCAAATTCATGAGCTGGAAATGTGTGAGGGAGCAGCACCAAGGATACAAGGCCACATTGTTCAGAGACATAGACAGTACCTGATGGGCACCATTACTCTGCGCCATTGCTGCCTTCCATCCTGTCCTGTAAAGCCTGATTCATAACTTGGCTGTTAGCTTCCCTACCCCAAGATGCTGACCCAGGCAAACAGGCAAATGACTGACAAACACATGGGATGGGTTTAAACAGCAGGCCACAACTTTATCAATTATACCTTGTAAATAGACATTACCTTGCCCAACCCAGGTCTCTTGTACTAGGAATTTAATTGGTTCCATGGTAGCTACCAGGTTTTTACCACAAACCACACAATAGCTTGGAGTAGACCCTCCATCTATCTATCTTAGGACTCAATTCAGTTGTAAAACCTCTCCCCTACCCCACATAAGGAGGATGGAGTGACAGAGGCCATAAGGGAATGGGGGAAACATCTATGCACAAAGACGTCAAGCTTGTCGCCACCTATGAGTGCAAGGTACAACAGTGCAATCCTGGGTCTCATTTACTTCTTGGAGCTGTCCTGTTTAGTCTTTGCTGTCACTGGCCACTAGGAGCACAAGTAAATAGCATGGATGCACCCCATTATTGGTAACCATCTCATGCCTGACCCGGTCCTTAATGGTACAAAGCCAAATGTCAATCCCGGCATCTGAGAAACAAACTCTATCTTCCTTAAAGAGCTCAGGGACATTGTATCAGATGTCCCTGTGTGTTATCACACACCCTTTTGTCCACTTCACAAAATTACCCTTTCTCCTTCATGGTTTACACTTTTTCTTGCCCTGCTAATGCAGGCTGCCTCAATAGTCCCCCACCTAACTCATCTTGCAAGCATCTCTGACCAAATCAGTCGAGGCCAAGGCCACGTCTGTGTAATCATCTCCACATCTCTCTCTATCCTAGTCCCTACAGTTAATCCTATGGAGCCCTCACAGTCCCCAGGAAATCAAGTGGCCGTACCTTGCCATCAGTGAGTGCTGGGACCAGCTCATAATACATCTACCATCAAAGGCAAATTACTTCAGCCTTGAAGCTCAGTTGTGATCCAACTGACCGATGTCTGGCCACAATCTCTTACTCAGCCTAACATCAACAAGCAGCTCACTGATCACTGGAAGAGAGAGAGGCTTAGCTTAGACAGGCTTAGCTCATACAGGATGCAAAGCCCAGGCTTAGCTCGGACAGGCAAGGGGGGAGCACATAGCAGCCAGTACACTAGCCCTCTCCCTCTTTACCCAGCCAACAGTAAAGCAGAGAAATGAAGAGGAGGCTTGTGGGGAACAGCTTCCCTCCCTGCCATGCATGTGTTTGGACTTGTCTCATTCCCTGAGTAAACGGGACATTCTTCCCACTGGTCACGTGTAACATTTGCAGCACCTGGGTAACTAACAAAACAGGAATTCCAGACATTCCTGATAGATCTCTTGTGATATGTTGAGGGTTCAGTGGATCTACTGTCTGTCCTACTGTGTCTTCCACCATAAACTTATATCTCCCCCTTATGCTTTTGTCCACTCACCCATGCTCTGTCTTCACCTACTTACTTATCCTCACTCACAAATTGGGCATATTTGGGATGCAGAAATTCAGGTACAAAAAAGTGTGTTTTCAATAACATCTTTTGTGGTCCCATTGGCTTTTGTGATGAATGTTTTTCCCTTGTTTCCCACAGAGGGGAAGGTATTCCATTCTTCCCATTGCTAGATATGAAAAGCAGAGGAGATGGGTATTTCCTTTGCCTGTCAGTGGTAGTTAACAAATTAAGATTTTTTTCTGTCCCACCTCAATGTGGGAAACTAGTAATTCCTCTTTCACACATCATATGGAAGGTCATGAGAAGGGGATTGGCTATAGGGCCTACATCAGTCCTCCCTTCTGTGGGAAGGTAGATGTTTAATAGAGCTGGTCAGGAATTTTCCACTGAGATGTCTCTTTGTAAAATTGTAAATGTTGAATTTTTCGTGCAAGTGTTTGATTTTTCATTAAGAATATTGAAAACCAAATATGTTCAACATGACTCTGTGTCCACCTGAGTTGCCACAGTGGATCATGACAGTTGCAGTTTGAGTGCCTTGTGCCCGTGTTCTCTTCCAATGGTCTGGGTTCTCTGGTTGGATGATAGCTCCCCTGGTTGAGGAATTCTGCTGCATCATAGGAAATGTAATCTAGTGGGAAGTTTAGCCCAAAGAAGAGAATGGGTGCAAGAACAATATAACAATAACTCCACTGCAAAAGCTCAGACATAGATTCATGTTGAACTGAGCCAAAATGAAGTATTTTAATTTGAACATGTCCAAATGTTTCATTTTGATTGAAAATGTCCAAATGAAACAATTCAATATTTCCAAACTGACATTTTTTCTGAACTTTACATTCTGCCAAAAAATTATAATTTCTCCTCCTGATTCAGAATATGTTTCCCATGGGACAGAAATTCTATTTTTTGTTCAGTTCTAGTGTTGGAGCCTATTGCAACTATAATGTCACCAGGTCTCTGTGGTAGATTGAGGAAAGGTGATAATCTCTAATTGATCTTCCTCCTCCGATTCTAGAATAGAGAGCAAATCTGAGTTTTTCCTCTGTTTTAGCTCTGTAGTCATGGCAGGTACCAATCCAGCAAACAAATGCTGTTTCTCCAGCAATCCAAACTGGGCCTTAAATAATCCATCCTCCAGACCTGACGAAGAGCTCTGTGTAAGCTTGAAAGTTTGTCTCTCTCATCAACAAAAGTTGGTCCAGTAAAATATATTACCACATCCTCCTTGTCTTATTGAAATCCTGGTCCAACATGGCTATAAAACCACTACATACCATCATCACAGTATTATCAGTGCAATCGTATTGGTGGAAGATACATTTCCCCCCTCAAATATTCACTCTGTACTATAAAATAAAATTGTGAGACCATCCTTTTGGTTCAATGGCTTGAATTAAGCTTGTTTTTCACTATATTGCTTCGGCTGACCCTGTAATTCATTTAAAGAATTAACAAAAATACATAAAACTAACCACTGTTTTCTATAAACTTATCATTAAAATATACAGATTTCATTAATAATTGCCTTACTTCCCACAACCTCATTTATGTCACAATTTTCTATTAAATTTAATTATGTTGTAACATTTTGTTGCCAATAACAATTTTTATGGAGCTCTATTTATTACTGCATCAAAGAGATGTTATATCGTCTAGAAGAGATGTTTGGATTTGCTTGATCAGCTGTTTTAGTAAATGAAGTCTGCAGGAAAAAAGTCCTTCAAATTGTATGTACTCCAAATTTACCTAGTAATTGAATACTTGTTTTTCTTTCTTTATCCTCAGTGTATTCTGTAGAAACACTCTGTTTTCTGGTATTTGTGTAAAATGGTATGTTAAATGTTAATATTACACTGTTGTTTAAAAAATATTGTTATGTTTATAGGTTCGAAAATAAAGGAGGGAAAAAAAAGTAATGACTGGTAGTTAAAATCATGAAAGCATAGTCTTAATACTTACAGCAGTGTTTATATTTTGATAGATGGCATGACAGTGTTTGCCTCACACTCTTTAAAGAGAGATTACTAGACATCTTTTCATTTCTTAAAGCATCTAAATTATTTGAAATTTTTGTGTGAAGTGGAACTTCAGCTTTAAAAGTCGTATCCAGCACTGTAATCTTGTCATATCTACTACATACTATAGCAAGAAAAAAAAAATCACATTATTGTGAAGGAACAGAAAGACGGAAGCCGGGCACAGCAGGGGTTAAAGAACAACCGTGGGTTCAGCTAGCCTTGCCCTGTGATACCTGCAGCCAATGCCAGGCCTGGAGGGAGAAGAAAAGAAGGAAGCCTGGCTCAGTCATGGGCTGACTGGCAAGGAGGCAGGCACTCTCTGTATGCCTGCCTGAAGGCACAGACCAGCAACCTGCCTACCAGCGCAGCCACTAGAGGCAAGTAAGTCTTCCCTGGCCAAGGGGATCCTACAAAGGATCCCCAACTGCAAGGCAACTGAACTAATGGGGCCATGCCCCAAACTAAAAGGACTTGCATAGAGAGCAGGCCAGGAAAACAGTCCCTGAACCCCCCTCTCATGGCTGGGAGGAAGATCCATCTCTCCTGTTTAGGGGATGAGCAACACAGGACTCTGGGCCAGGTCCTGAGGGAGAAGGAGGGATCAGGTTCTCCTATAGCCCTCCCTCCCCCTGCCCCCTCAACCAATGATCTAGCCATTAGGCTGCCCAGCCACTGAGGGCCCTATTACAGTTATAAACACTTAATTTTGTGATGACAAGTAGTAATTGCTCTTGTTTGTTGATTGAAGTGTGACCCATCAGACACAACACCATCATGCTGCATGAATTAGGATCCCAATCCTGCAGTCATAGCAAGCAAAACCACCACTGAAGTCAAGGGGAATTTTGTCTGAATAGGATTGGGCCTGACTTTTATATTATTATCTTCATAAGTATGCACAGCAGAAAGATTTTTCTAGAATTAGCAAGTCATAATTCTAACCTGGCTGCCTTCATCATTTACTCTAGGACAATTAGGGTTCCATTTCTTTTTGATAAGGATATTTCTACTCACACAAGGAATTCGATTTACCTGTTGTTGGAAACAAACATTTTGCAGTATACTTACTGTAAAGGTTCCAGTATAATATGTATTTACAAAAGAAAAAGCAACATTTGTTCTTTTGAAATGCAGTCAGCTAACTGAGGTTCATCTGTATGCCCCTATCCTGAAGAAAATTTTATCACAAATTTTAAAAAGAGGTAATTTGAATGTTAGAATCTTTCACGTGTTACACATTCTGCCTAATCAAAATGACTAGTCTTTGATTATTTTGGTTAATAATTATAATTGTCACTTATGTAGAACCTTTCATCAAACACTCTCAAGCATCTTAGCCAGACTTTCTGCTGTTCCCACTATTTTCAAAGAAGCCAGTGACAGCTCCCTAATCCTGGGTCTGGTTTTAATCTCAAAACAAATCTAATCTATTCTCAATGGATGTGGCCTCCATGGGGCTGTACTCCAAGCTGAAGTTCACCAGAAAGCAAACATGTTCCAGCCAGGGGCAGCTCCAGGCCCCAGCACGCCAAGTGCATGCTTGGGCTGGCATGCTGTGGGAGGCACTCTGCCGGTCGCTGGGAGGGCGGCAGACAGGCAGCCTTCGGTGGCATGAGGGTCCGCTGGTCCCGCGGCTTTGTTGGAGCTGTGGGACCTGCGGGAGGTCCACCGGAGCCACGGGACCGGCAACCAGCAGGGCACCCCCCACGGCATGCCACCGTGCTTGGAGTGGCGAAATGTCTAGAGCTGCCCCTGTTCCAGCCATGCTCCCATCCCTCCCCCACCACCCTTTGCATGATACTGCAGGTGGAGGGTGGTACAGGGACAACCACACTAGCTTTGCCAAATTAGCTAGTAAATCCTATAGTTACCACTAAACATATACCAACCCCTTTTTCTATCTAGAAAGACATGTCGGCTCTTTTGATGCTGGGGAAATCCTCAGTAGTGACCAATCCCTTCTGCTGGGGAGAGAGAGTGAACAACACATGACAGGCGCTAGTCCCATCACTTCATGCAATGCTGGAATGAGCTCAGAAATGATGGTGAAGACGATGATATAAGAAATTGAATAAAATAGAATAGAATTGAATGTAAACTGAGTAGGGCAAAGAGGTCAGAACATGAGAGAGAATCTGGTCAATTGTATCTGGGACAGGTACATCAAGAGTGAATATGACTGTATATGTTAATCTAGACCAATATGTTTTACAAGTAAGAGCAGATTACTTCTTTGAGTAGATATCTGAGGTTAGTAAAAGGTCACTCCAAAACTGAAGGGAGGAATCAGTCAGGCATGCTCAGTCCAAAACTAGGTAAAGGTCACCACACCCATAATAATAAACATCCTATAGTATCAAAACTTTTTGTGCAACCGCTTTGACTGACAGTCAAATTTAGCTGTTATGATGATATGATAGCGGATAAGTATGGACCAATCAGAGAGGGTCTGAAGGTGATTGGAGAATAGGTATGGTAATACTAGGATTGCAAAAATATACCACAAGAACAGGTCAAAAACTGTAGACATTACAGACGTGCCATGCCTATACGTGCCATTAAGGTCATTAAGGTCCAATGATTCCATGGACATTTCATTAAATCTGAACCTGATACAATTTCAAGACATAATTTCAAAAGTTCTGAGTATTTTCTTAATTAAAAAGATTGTGACTATTCAGCTTTGAGAAGAAACGACTAAGGGAGGATATGATAGAAGTCCATAAAATCTTGAATGACATGGAGAAAGTGAATAGGGAAGTGTTATTTACACTTTATGTAACACAAGAGTTAGGGGCCAAACAAGTACATTAATAGGCAGCAGGTTTAAAACAAAAAAAAAAGGGAGTAATTCTTCACACAACACACTGTCAACCCATGGAACTCATTGTCATGGATTATTGTGAAGGCCAAAAGTATAACTGGTTCAAAAAAGAATTAGATACTGCTAAGTTCACGAAGGATATTGTTAGTGAATATTAGCCAAGATGGTCAGGGACACAACCTCATGCTGTTACCCTTAAACTTCCAACTGCCAGAAGCTGGGACTGGACAATGGGATGGATCACTCAAAATTGCCATGTTTTGTTCATTCCCTTTCAAGCGTCTGGCAGTGGCCATTATCAGAGACAGGATATTGGGCTAGGCTGACAGTAGGTCTGACCCCAGTATGGCCATTTTTATGTTCTTTACTGTGTGGTGCTGTTAAAAAGTATCAAATAGCCAAGATACAAAAATTGTTCAAGGTTTCAATTTACCATATAAATGCTGGATTCTTCTAGACTGCCAGCCAAATAAATTAATTATAGTTTGTATTAAAGCTGCACCTTGAAGCCTCATCCTTGAACCTTGGGCTCCTTTGTACTAGGCACTGTCCATAAGTGCAGTAAGAAAGTACAGAGCTTGCAATCTAAATAGAGAAGCCAGAAAAAGGGTGGGAGAAAAGATGTATTTTTAACGAATGAAATGTTTTTGTGCATTTATGCATGTGCAAACAATATAGATTCCATGAGGAAAACTGGTATTAATGGAAAATTGAGAAACAAAATCCCTGCTGGAGGGTCCCTCTCAAAGGAGTTTGCTATCCATTCTACACACGCCAAATAACAGTTTTTTTCTTACATTAGAGAGATTAGTATGAGAGTTTCCTATCATTCTCTTCCAAGGAGAATAAAATGCAGATACTATGAAATCACTGTAAGCTCTAGATGTTCAGATGACTTCCAGCTTAGTGGCCCCACTCATGTGAGATTGTCCATGCTCAGGAAAAGACTGTTCTCTAAGCAAGGAACAAAGGAGGCAAAGACTGGAAAATTCAAAATGTCCATATGGCAGATTAGCATGTTTCTGGAAATAGAGACCCCCATGCCAGATTAAAAAGGCTTTCATAATAGAAGGAAGTTGTCCAGAGCACCTGGAGTCTTATAGTGGATTTTTTCTGACGAGTCTCTTTGTCTGCATTCCACTAGCAGGAGCTGGAGAAGCAGGAAGTGAAGAGGACTGATATATGGTGGAATGAAGGCAGCCTTAGTGTCCAAGGACTTGTTGATGACTTGTGTGGGACCGCCATTGTCGGGAAAATACATGGACACAAAGTCTGGGTCAAAGGTGAAGTAATCTGCAAGGGCAGATTATTGCTTCATGGACAAAGAAGATGTGAAGAGCCAGAAAAAGACAAACAGCTGAAGATTGTGTTGGCAAAGGGAAGGAGAGATTGTTCATTTGGTAATTTTTCTTGACTGTCTAGTGAAGAGTATTTAAGAGGAAAATATAAGATACATGCAATTCTAATAAATTTATGTTAGGGACATAAATGGGCTCCACCTACCTGAAGTCATATAAAGGATTAGGTGAATATCCATTTGTGAACAAAAATGGCTTTCTACCCATTCATAAATATGTATAGCTTTGGATAAGAGATGAGCATGGAGAGACACTATTAATCATTGCAGACATCTGGAGTGTATAAACTCCAGAGAATTAAGGTTAATATCAGTAAAATTTTCAAGAGTGTAAGATTTCTTAAGCTATAGAAGAGTATCCTGAGAAAAGTGATAGAAATCCCATTCAGAACAAGACTTGAGAAAGCACTATCACAGTGTGTGTTAATACACACACACAATAAGGAACAAGCCGATATTAGCAGGGAGAAGGATTAGATAACCCACAAGGTCATTTTCATCTCCATTTTCTATAATTCTTATCTGCATTTTAATTATCTCTTATTTAACACTTTTAACATTAACTTACAAATTGTTAAATACAGTAATTACAATGCAATTGATGAAGTAAACAGAAGATATAATAAGTATCAATTGGCTAATTAGTGAAAGTATTATTACATGGTCATTAAAGTGTTGTTGGTTTTTAAATCTATTTTTAAGCTAGTATTGTACCAGGATTTTATTGCCACACTAGAACAAGTATCTATTCCTCTATTTTGTGTATGTCTCAGAAGGAGAACTTCTGGCTTACTTCTTTCATGACGCCCTATATGCATGGCACAAATTCCCTCCTAACTTCATCAGACCTCTGTATTATCATCTTCCAATCTCTCCTCATGTCTTACTCTTATCCTGAAGCTAGAGAATAGTGGCAGTTTATAATAGTAGTGAGCCACACTGTGCACACAACTAGTCTACATTAAAGCATTAGTGCTTCCTCCTTCTCTCTCCCCAACCTGTTTATTAATCTTATCTACATTTTATCTATTACACTGGTCTCCAATTTTTGAGAAGTCGTCTGCTTCAGAGATAAAATGTGATATTTATTATGTATTTTGATGTGCTGAATTCAAATATGACAATTAAAACAACTGATTGGCTACTGTTTCTAAGATATTTAAGTTTTTACATTTTATGTCTATGTATATTGTGTAGATAGTAGAGTTTTAATCATAAATTGTAAACCTAGGTCTTTTCATGTGTTTATGTTTGCTTTGCATGATAATATTTCATCTGTCCTGTTTATGTAACACTTTAAAAATCAGCAAAAGGGTTATATAACTAAAATTTATTATGAAACAAAAGGCAAAAAACTATTATGTACATAGTTTAGTCCTATTCAGTGTCTACTTGGCGCTTCTTGGCTTGTCTCTTGTGTTCATTAAATGGAGCATCTCTTGTCACTGTCCAGCAATAGTCTGCAAGCATTGATGGGCTCCATTTGCCCTGATAGCCTTCCAGGAGATTCCACTGCTGTAATCTGGAGCCCAACAGCTCTGCCTTACTCTTGGGTAGTTCCAAATCCCTGACAAGGTTATTCAGTTCACCTTGTATTATGAGGTGTGGTTCAGAGGAGGAGGAGTATGGGAGAAAATGTGGGTCCTGTGACATTGATGGTTCAGGACCAGAAGTTTCATCCTCTTCCTCTTTCTCGTCTGACTCAAGTGAGAATGATCCTGGTGCATCAGGAACCAGCAGTCCTTCTCCGTGGGGTACTGGGCGTATAGCTGATGGAATGTTTGGATAATGCACAGTCCATGTTTTCTTCTTTGACACACCTTTCCCAACTGGAGGCACCATGCAGAAGTAACAATTGCTGGTATGAACTGTTGGCTCTCTCCAAATCATTGGCATTGCAAAAGGCATAGATTTCCTTTTCCTGTTCAACCACTGGCCAAGATTTGTTGCACAAGTGTTGCACCATATGTGTGGGGCCCGCCTCTTGTCCTGATTGTCACAGCCCTAAGGTCTTTTTCCAACATGGTGTCTGTATGGCCAATTGCCGGTCATCTAAAGGTCACACTGGTACTGTGTGCAACACCGTGGTGCGGTGTGCAACCTTAGAGTGCTGTGTGCATTTTTCCCGCTTTTTTTCCTGGTCACCCAGGGGTCAGGTTAGTGCTCTGTGAATAACACCAGTGTGCTGTGGGCAAAGGGGCCCAATCTGACTAATCATAGTTCAGTTCAAATGGTCAGATTAGGGTTGTGTGCAAAACTATGCTAGTGTGCTGGGTGCAGCTTCTAGCAGCTTCTAGTGTGCCATGTGCAAATTCTGTCTACGTAGGGGGAAACAGCTCGGAACCTGGAGGGCGTAGGAGCTAGGGACCAATCAGATCCTGACAAGTGTAAAAAGGGCCTTTGAATAAAACCATGCCTCGTGCCAGGATCTGCAGGAGTATCCAGGTACTGACTGAAGGACCTGATCAACCCTTCGGCCAGGGGTCTCCTCCGGATATAGCCGGCTCGGGACATGTTGTTTTATTGCTTTTTCAACATTATCTTCTACGGATTCAGTATGCTTCTGGTGTCTGTTCTGCTGGTCAGCTGTGCCTGGAATACAGTACTTGCTTTCTAATTTTCCTTTCTGTGCTTCTTAGCCTCTTCTCCTTTCCCCTCTCTTATTTGGTACAGAACTACATATATTGTTATCTGATGTAAAGTTGTGTATATATGGTGTATAAGAACTGAGTTATTGTAATAACTGCTATTGAAGTTAATTGGTGTACTTAATGGTAGTACTTGGTTAGTGTGCACATGGTTTATTTTATTTGGTGTATTCGTTTACCTTTTTCTAAAGAGCAGTTAATTTTGAATCATTTGGTTCCTTGTTGATAAATGTAAATAGATTGCTTCAGGTTGTGTAAAGGTTTCTTGTTCCAACAGTACTATTAGTTGGTAAATATGCTCCTCCCCAGCCCAAGTTGTGATTTTCTCCCTGTTAATAAACGGCCACGTGGTGTTTTGAAGTCTACATTTGTCTGGTGTTTATTTTCCTCTCTCAATTAAAAAATTCACCGAACCTGCATTAGGAACGGGCACTGATCTCCAGTTTTGCAGCCAAAATAAAGGTGATAGGCTTTCTTAACCATAGTGGTTATAGTGTGTTTTTGTGATGCAAAAGTCACTTCACCACAAACATAGCAGAAGTTATCTGCACTGTTCACACAAGTACGAGGCATCTCTGCTCACTTTGGCTAAACAGAAATATGTCCCTTTGCAAAATCCAACACTGAAAAAGAAGAGAGCACGACACTGTATGATTTCTAGAGCTGATATAGGGCAATTTGTTCAGCAGAGTGATGTAAACTTCGTTATGATTGCATTATCCATGACTTCTAGGAATAACATGATGCAATTCATATCATGTATGACGCAATACCAGCTTCAGATTGCATCATTCATTGTTTTGCCTAAAAGGCAAGAACTGTCCAAACCCAGTCATAGATTTATTCATAGATTCAGTCAAAGATGTATTTTAGTCATTTCTGATTTAAATTGAGATCCTTTCCCTTTATAACTCACTTATCCTCCGCCATTCCCAAGTCAAGGGTCGTATATACTGACCCAATAGCATATCTTGAAAATTAGAGCCAATCAACAATTTTAAGCATCATTTTCGTTCTCAGTGACCCAGAATTAGTAAAGTTGGACTATATTTATTTCAGAAGCATTTTGGCTGTAGAGCAGTGTTATTGGGAGTGGACCACATCCATCCTGACTGAATTGGCCTTGTTGTCACTGGTTCTCCACTTGTAAGGTAACTCCCTTTTCTTCTTGTGCCAATGTTTATGCTTGTATCTGTAATTTTCACTCCTTGCAAACCATGAAGAAGTGATTTTTTACCCATGAAAGCTTATGCCCAAATAAATCTGTTAGTCTTTAAGGTGCCACCGGACTCCTTGTTGTTTTTGTGGATACAGACTAACACAGCTACTCCTCTGATACTTCAGAAAGAGAATGAGAAATTATCATATCTACAAAACTATATCCAAGTGGCAGTGGCACTGAGGAGTCAGTGGACAGTCAGTCAATGCAGAGAGCAGATCAAGCAGTTGAAGATAGATAGCACAAAGTCAAGAATGCTAACGACACCTCTGTAAACTGCCACTGCTCTTTTATAAGGCATTCAACCAAGTAATGGGAACAGCACTGAGCACCGCAGTCTGCTGAGCAAGCATGGTGACATTATAAGCCCGTGTCTCAGGCACCACCAGAGGGCCGCCAACTACTGGGTGAAGGGCAAGAAGTGAAACTGGGGCTGAGACTATGCTACCAGAACAGCTACAGTAAATCTTGGATCTATTCTTGTAATACCTATTGAGGGATAGCCTGGCATCACAACAAGCACCACAGCCAGATAAGTTTCTGTCTCTATATTTGTTTATTAGTATACAGATGGGAGGTATTTCTGGCTTATGGGTCTGTAACAGGGTGGTTTACTCATGGGCTAGAGACTCTGGGGCACAACCAGCCTTGATTAAAAGAGAATCCTCACCTGAGGAAAATCAAGTGATTTAATATAAAAAGCAGTAAGAAGCTGCAGTGGTGTGGTTAGTTGAGAGAGAGCATGGAAGATGGGTCAGAGAGTTTAGCTCCAGCCAGAGTGAGCAAGGAACTGGCAGCTTCAAGTAAAGCTTTTGATTTTTTAATTTATGTTGGATTATTTTGTGATTAAGGACTGTAATTAGTACTAAACCAGCCCTAGAAAAAGCTCTTGTGAGCCAGAACAAAGACTTTCTGGTGTTCTTAATGGACCCATAAGAACAGGGCTACTAGAGGCAGGACATGGTAGAGGGACCCCTTGCCATGAGAGGAAGCATAGGAGACAGCCAACCTTGTTACAAACTTGTGCAGTCATCAGGATCTATTCCCATCAAGGAGGGAGGATGGAAGCTCTATTTGGGAAGGAAGTTCTTGGGGAACCAACCGAAGCAGTGGGAGGTGCAGGTGGAGCTGTGGAAGCAGTCTTAGAAGAGCAGCAACAATAATTATTAGACATCCTATGAAGGAAAAATCATCTGTGGTCACAGGGTTCAAGTAAGAAAAGGAGCCCAGAGGACGATCTAGGACCTTCTGTGGCTGTGGACAAAAAGGGCACATAAGAAGAGTTTGCCCATATATGGACTTTGCTAAGAAGGTTAGCCCAAGAGAGCATAGAACCTCACCAAGAGAGTGGAGAATACCTGTACAAGCATCAACCAATGCAAAGATGCAAACAAAAGTAATTTATTTTGGATGTAGAAAATCAGATAATACATAAAGACACTTTCCACTTAGGAAACTGAGTAGTGGCCCAAAGAAGGTAGAAAAAAAGGAGATGGTGTCCTGTGGCACTGATGCTCATGAGGAAGACAAGGTGGCCATGGACTTTGCAGATGCTCAACTGATACCTGGTAGGGTGCTTCAGGGAGTTGAACAACAAAATGGTGGGCATAGAGACAAAGCAGGAGGAAGAAGGGATAAATACAAGGGTGGGATAGTCCATGGTGGGTACCCATATTCTTAAAGGAAAGGTTATGAGGGATGCGGTGGCAGAAGCAAAAAGGGCTTTGGGAGAAGCTAGTGGCCTTAGAACAGGCTCTGCAAGCAGCTGTTAATGAGAATGAGTTTCTGCAGGAGGAACATCAGAAGATGGAGGAAGAGAAATTTGCCTCTTAATTATGGTGAAGGGGGCATGGAGAAGCTGAGGACCCAGGCTGTATAAGAACATAGCCAGCAACACTGATGAGATGGATGAAGTTTAGACAGGAGCAGAACTTGCCCCTTGGCTGAAGGGGTTGGGGTTAAACTAGGGCTGGGGCTAAACTGCAGCTAATCCAACTCTGATTACAGGACAAGCCCCAACTATGAGGAATTGGGTGATTACTGTATAAAAGGAGCAAGATTTAAGTGCTGACAGGGCCTAGCTGGGGAAAGGCCTGGATGGAAGAGACTTCAGGGAGCAAAAAGGCTCCTGCAGAGCTCTGAGTGAGGAGGAGACTCAGAGCACGAAAGGAAGCTCAGAGCAGGGAGAAACACTCCAGGAAGGAAGACCTGGGAGGGATCCTGACCCATCGGAGATTGAGGAAAGCTTTACAGGCAGAGAGGCCTGGGAAAGACCCTGACTAAACAGGGAAGAGACAGGGAGACCCAAAGGGGAAGCAAGGAGTCTAGACATAGGAAATGGCCTGGGCAAAACTGCAGCACTGATAAAGAGGATGGATAAAGACCCAGCTGTTCAGTACAAGGCTCTAGGCTGAAACCCAGAGTTGAGGGTGGGTCTGGATTCTGTTGCCATTCCCAGTGAAGGGGGATGCAGGCTGAATCCTGAAGTCAGGCTGAGAAACAGCCCCAGACAGGGAAGAAGGGTTAGTTTTGCATTAAGACATTTTTGGAGCTTTTTAATTTAGACAATTGAGACCAAGAATGGGATGCACTAAAGAGAGTGTCCCAGCCAGGGGACTGAGTTACTGGCAGAGAAACCACCATAGGTCTGGAATGAACATCAGAGGGGCAGCAGCCCCGTGAGAGAGCTCTGACGCCGTGCCTGGCCACCCCAGATTTTTGTTCCTTCCATTCAGGGTGGGGCCCAGGCCAATACTCTAGTGCCCTTGCCCCTTTATTCTCCTTTCCACAAAATGGACACCAATTAAAAGAGAAAAGAGTTATACAAACTGTTATAATGACATTTGTCATAGGTCTCACTCCCAGTCTGAACTTTAGGGCACAGATGTGAGAACCTGCATGGACACTTCTAAACTTAATTACCAGCTTAGATCTGGTCTTGCTGCCACTATCCAGAATTTCTGAGTACCTAGATCACTTCCTTTCCCCAAAAAACCTTCCCTTCGCTGGGTAGCCTTGAGAGACTCCTCCACCAATTCCCTGGTAAGTCCAGATCCAATTTCCTTGGATCTCAAAAACAAGGAAGAATTATTCTTTCACTCTACCTTCCCCCACTGCCAATCCCTGGTCAGTCCAGATCCAATTCCCTTGGATCTAAAAAAAACAGGGAAAAATCAATCAAGTTCTTAAAAAGAAGCTTTTAATTAAAGAAAAAAACCTCTGGGGGACAGCATATCAGCTAATCTCACAGACAATAGATTGAAAACACAGGATGTTCTCCTGGACAAAAATCTTAATACACACAAGAATACCCAATTTGATAATTCCCTTAATGAAACCAAGATAAGTCACAAAAGAAAATAAACATAAACCTATTTATTTCTTTCTATAACTGATAAGAGGCTGGTTCCTTGATCTTTTTCACTCCGGCTGAAACTGAAACTGATTAAACAACGGAAACTTCCCTCCTTCCTTTTGAAACATCTTATTCCCCCATTGGTTCTTTTGGTCAGGTGTCAGCTAGGCTAGGAGAACTTCTTAACCCTTTACAGGTAAAAGAGGCTTTAACCCTTAACTATCTGTTTATGACAACATTTTTACAAGTTAATTGCTGTTTGGTATATTTATGGGGCAGGAGTCCACAATTCATAGCCTCATATACTCTTCCCATGTAGCGTGGCAGAATTTACGACCTGGCCAGGCAAGCATTGTTCAGGAATGGCTGTTATGAGTCCAAATAAAACCAGAGAGTGTATATGGTCCATTGCTGGCTTTAGTGTATGAGTCTAAACTGCAGCAGAGGGTATCAGTCTGTCTGTGTTTGGAGTCCCAGTGGGTGGCAGCGAGTCATAGATGTAGGTTGCTTATAAGGAGCATCTCTGTGCTAATTCACCATCTTGTGGATTTTACCATGAATTTTCACCCATTCTCTGGCTATACTTCAATCTGAGGATGATGTCTGCCAAGGGGGTTCATTGCTGCGTTTTTAGGTGGCTGAGGAGCCCAATTTGTCTCTTTCAGATTTTCCCACAGAAGTGACAGGTGTGATCTTTGAGGAGATATAGTTGTTGTCTGGAGTGTTGTTCCTTCTCTTTCCTCCTTTGTCGCTTCTCCTCAAAGTGGAGTGTGGCTTGGTGTATGGTGTGGTGCCACTGTGTTCGTTCACACCATGTCCTCCCAATTTTTTGGGTTGATGCCTCCCTTTTTAAGGTGTACTGTTAGTATGTCTTTGAAGTGTTTCTGCTGACCTCTGCGAGTTCTTCTTCCCTGACTTAACTGAGAGAAGAGTATTTGCCATAAGTACACAGTGGCCAGCCCAGGGCAGTTGGTGTTTCATGACCTGCTGATGTTGGCTGCAGAGAGAATGCTGATGTTAGTGCATCGGTCTTCCCAGCTGATTCTGAGAATCCTCCTGAGGCAGCGCTGCTGGAACCACTCCTACCGCTTGAGATGTCATCTGTAGGTTACCCAGGTCTCAAACCCATAGAAAAGGGTGGGAATGACAACTGCCTTTTAAGCCGAGATTTTGGGGCCTGTTTGCAGATCCCTATCATTGAAGACTTGTTTGAATAGTCTTCCAAAGGATGTGCTGGCACAGCAGATCCTGTATTTGATTTCTGTGTCAATATTGGCTGTTTGTGAGAGGTGGCTGCCAACATATGGAAAATGGGCCACATTTTTCAGGAGTTCTCTGCTGATGGCAATTTGTGAAGTACGAATAATGAGGGCTGGTAGTGTAGTTTCCTAATGTTGAGAGAGATAGAGAGACCCAGGCATCTGCGAAAAAACGTAGGGTGCTTTGCAGGTTGGCCTCTCTGTGTGTGAGGATAATGCAGTCATCTGCATACTGAATCAGTGATGCCAATTCTTATTATTTTAGATTTTATTTGTGGATACTGTAGATTGAGGAGTTGGCCATCCATACAATACTCAATCCCAATTCTTTCAGGAAGGCTGTCACAGATGAGAATCAGGATCACAGCAAGGTAAATAGAGAAGAGTCTTGGAGCAACGACGCAGCCCTGCTTAACACCAGTGTGAATGATGAATGGTTTGGTGTCTGAGCTGTTGCATAGAATGGTGGCATTCATTCCATCATGGAGTAATCTAATGATGGAAATGAATTTCTGTGGACATCCAAACCTATACAGCACCTTCCATAGGGCATCATGACTGAGACAGTCAAGGCCTTGGTTAGGTCAATGAATGCCATAAGCAGTTCCTGGCATTGCTCTCTGCGCTTCTTCTGAATCTGTTGTGCCACAAAGATCAAGTTGTGCCACAAAGATCATTGCTGGCTGATGACTGTCATGTTGTCTGGAGTGGCTCATGACTGTGAGTGTCCACCTCAAGGTATACTGTCAAAAACAGGGAAAACATGGTAGATTTAGATTTCACCAACCCAGTAACAAATATGAACTCTTAGATCACAGTACTAGTCTTACCATGGAGTCACAGACAGTCCCATTGGACTCTCCAGTCTATCTTGCCACCCAGGCAAGATGGGTTTAGTGATAAATGGTCACTTACACTAAAAATCACAAAATATTCAGATTACCTCAAGTCCCAAGAAACTAGTCACTTATCTCAGATCAAGTGGTACCCTGGATTTTACACCAAAGACAATGCCTATAGCTAATCCTGTAATAAACTATCTAAAGATTTATTAACTAGGAAAAAGAAATGAGAGCTATTTGCAGATTAAAGCAAGCAAATAAATACACACAAATGAGTTACAATCTATGGTTCCTAAAGGTAACAGAGATGTAGGAGTCTGTCCATTCAAAATGTCTTTCAGGGCGGACCCAGGTTAACTCTGCTTTAGTGCAGGTCCACACTTAAAATGCTGTGTTGGTGCAGATGCATAGCCTGAAAGTGAAGAAGCTCTGTCAATGGGAGAACTTCTCCTTTCAGTGTGGTTAATCCATTTCCCTGAGCGGTGGTAGCTTTGTCAGCAGGAGAAGATGTCCTGCTGATATAGTGCTGTCTACACCAGGGGTTAGATCAGTAGAGCTACGTTGCTCGCACCCCTGGATTTTTCACACCCCTGATGAGGTAGTTATATCACTATAGGTCTGCATAATACACCGGCCTTAGTTTAGTGTCTCTGGTGCTGTGAGAGTTCAAAAAGCAGAAGAGATCAATAGTTTACTTGTGACCCTGTTTTATCTTTTACATTTGGGCTTCGAGTCAATGAGATTATCTGCCTTGCACATAGCATTTCCAAGGTATGATAGTGCCCTTCACCAATCCTTTCTACTGTGATATTCCTTAATGGCCAGTTTAATCTTGAAAGGCCTTTTGAATGGGAGGGAAGAGAAAGAAGATGATTCCCATGCCTGGGTTCAGAAGTTCAGAGCAAATATTTTCAAAGTTATAAAGCGAAACTTACCTGTTTCCTTACAGCATGGAATAGAGACATTATAAGTAAGATTAATGCATGCAGCTACTTGCAAGCATTTCATGAGTCTAAATAATAAATACATACTTATTACGCAAATACCTATTTTGAACAAAAATAACATACAGGTGAATTGGTTTGCTTAACAGCTATCCATTTGTTAGCTAACACCTACAGCTTTCACCTGAGTTGGCACCAGCATTACAGTGGTGAAAGCAAATTTCTTATGGAGCAGGAACTTCATATGGTCTCTTTCATTCCGGGGCAGACAATATTTATCAGGGCTACTTGTGTAACTCATGAGCTCCCTACATTCAGCAATATGCTGTTAGGCCACTAGATGCTGAAATAGCTCCTTAGCATACATAGATGGCTGGTTTTCCGCTGGCCTGGAAAGAAGTTCACGCTGCCAGTCGAGAACCTCCAAAATATGAGTGTTCTCAAGAGTTAGTCCTGCCTGACAAGAATGAACAAACATAGCTTTGTAACTAGACCACTTCTGGTTGTTACAGTATGTAAATATCCATGTAAAATAAAATGTTGAATTTCCACATGGGGCCACAATATATTATTTGTAATTATAAAAGTGGCACAAACTTTAATGAAGTCATCAGATGCCCAATGCCAAATACTCAATAAAAATTTACACATGGGAATCACAGTAATTCATAAACTGTGAATGACAGTACAGAATGGGTAAAATGCATAACAAATATCTTCATACGTTTCATGAAAGTGTTTACAGAATTCATGATACCTAATAGCAATAGATTTACAAAAAACTTCCCACAGCTGGATGACACTCACACACAGAACAACCTCAAAAATCATTTCATTTCCCCTCATGCATAGGACTGTGCAAACCTATTATGTAGGTGCAATCAATTTTTGAAATCACAGAATGGTTTCATAAACCACAGCAACGGGGGTAAGCAGGATCTCCTAGAATAATAGTGGGGACAGTGACTCCATTTATAACAGTCTCATTTGGAAGAAATAATATCCCAGCTTTTTCATTAAGGTTAAAGTCCCTATCTCCGGAACACCCTGGAATCTTGCCAGTGCATTCCATTTTAGTATCCACGAATCTGCCCTTGTGATTGATCAAGGCTTGCAAAATGATGTAGTACCCTTTGAGGTTTATGTACTTATGTTTGTTACCTCTGTTCCCCTAAAAACCAATTCAGGGTCACACTTGTAATAGTTTTATTACAATGCCACTGTTAGGTCAGATAGAAAAGAGATGGAGCTTATTCATACACGCACACGTTCACTGCATTCATACCCTCATGCACCCACACACTTACACGGGCGGAGAGTTATGGAAGACTGCATGGAGGCTGAGAAGCTGAAGCGTGGTAGATCTGGTGTGTCTGCCTGCGGTCACCAGTCCAGGCTGCTGAGTAGGTCAGGAAGCAGGGGCTTGTGTGCATGCCTTCTTCATCTTATATTGGAACTGGGCGGCTCCTGTCGCGTACACTGAGTTTCCTTTCTGTTTCTGTCACCGAGAAGCGTTCCCAGACCACTTCCTTTCATGCATACCAGGTTCTTCTTTTCTTTACAGCACTTCAAGACTGCCTTCTCAGGGCAGATTATATCAGACACATCTGGCTCCTGGCTCAGGGCTCCTCTCTCCTTGCAGCTCCTCTCCACTCACTCCCACATACACTCCCTTGTTCACACTCTCTTGTTCACACTCTCTCTGAGGGATGGGATATTACAAAGCTTGGACGTTCATACAAGTGGTAACTTGAAAAGGTTACAGAGCTTGCAAAGGTTACAAAACTTTAAAGGCTATGCTAACAATCACTGAATTTACAAAGTCTGCAAAAAGGTTGCAGAACTTGATACAAGTTACAGATCTTACAATCACATTTGAGCGGAGGCTTTACATAACAATATTCTCTTTGCAATTGCAAACTATAGGCACATGAAGTCTCATCAGTGGCCCCAGTGTAGTTTGGAGAAAAATACTCTGGAAACTAGCAATTATTTTAGGTAAATTTCTTATGCCCATACCCCCTGGGTAAATCACAGTCTTGATGGCCCTACAAACCTCTCTTACAACAACCTCCAGGGCTGAACTGCCAACTCCAAACTGTTTAGCCTTGGACCTGTAGCAGTCTGAAGTAGACAGCTTCCAGATGGCTATAGCAATCCACTTCTGAACAAGCATGGCCTCCCTCATGTGGATGTCCTGCCACTAGAGGTAAGGGCAAGCTAATCACAAACCTCCAGGAACACCTGCTTCTGCATCTATAAGTTCTGGACCCACAGCTGATCATCCCAGCTCTGCATGACTATGTGATCCAACTAGTCTGTGCTTTTGGTCCTTCTCCAGAAGTGCTGATCTACACAAGGGGAATGTGCGGCTAAAGCAACATCAGGCATGAGCAGCATCAGCTGGCTTGCAGCTGGTATGTTAATATCCTTCTCTGAGAGGTGCCTTCAACAGTTCATGAACTGCCAACAAAAATGCCCACCAGGGTCTCACAGATGCTCTGTCTGTGTCCTGAAATAGGACTAAGAGCAAGAGATAGAGAAGTTATTCCACTGGGGTGTAATATTTGTTGGCTGTGGCTGCAGGGAAGACATGGTCACAAAATGGCTCAGCAGGCTAAAACCACCCAAAACACTTCTGGACAACTTGTACAGGATGGACAGACAAGTTCTCCCACAACTCACTATGGAAAAATTCCCAGAGCAGCTTCAGCTGGCAAACCTGGGATACAATAATCCAAACCCACAGAAGCTGAAGTTCTGACTTTAGGGCTGCATAGTCCAGTATGGATACAGCAGCACTCTTGTGTAGCTCAGGTTTCCATTTCAGTGTAAACTCTCAAACATGGGCTTAGAAACACAAGTCCAGAAGCCTGGGTCTGTGGTACGCATTGCATAATCTTAAAGTCCCATTCAAAGTAATCTCCTAGACTTGGACATTGCATTTAGAAAGGAGAAATTTCAGAATCTGAAGTCTGTCAGTTTCATCTAAAAGCCTATCTTAGCCCTCTTACTTAAACCTGTGGCACTTTCCAAAATGAGGTAAAATGAAAGGCACATCCTTGAATCCACATCCCACCTGTCAGGGTACCCACTGCTTCAGTTTACCTGAGCCCAAGTTTAATTTTCGGTGTGTCAGTACAAAAACAAGATACGGGGACACTCCTTATAGACTTATAAAGGGACATCCATGAACATGGGGAAAAAATGGTTCAACAAACTACTGCTCCTACTTCTGTTTCTAACCCTCATCAGCAAGATACCTAAGAGACAAAGGACAAAGAAAAACTATTTTCCATTGTTGTATGCAGTGCTATGGTAGCCATGCCAATCCCAGGATATTACAGAGACAATAGCTCTCTCACCAACAGAAGTTGGTTCATTACTATATATTACCTTACCCACCTTATCTCACTAAAGAAAAGAAGAGCAGAAATGCCAGAGAGGACAGAAAAGAAGTTCTCCAAAGGAACTCCCACTGTCCTTGAACTAATTGAATCCACAGGCAGATGCACCCTTGTCTCCAGAAAACTAGACACAGGTGTAGTCTACTGCCAGCATCTCTGCTAAGGAAGGGAAGAAGATAACTAGTTGTTCAGCTTTTGCTCCCCTTTCAGGGATGGTCACTGTTCCTACCCATTGTAAAGAAATGAAGTGAATTGTCAACTGAACAGTGGCAATCATGTTCCCATACATCTAGGTCCCTATATGGCCTTTATCATCATAGTATCTTAGCACCTCAAACTCACAGACATCAGGGGAATAGTGGCAGGCCAAGATTAATGCCAGAGATGCACATCATCCCCTAATCATCCACATAGTGATCAGGAACAAAGGAGATCTGCCTAAGGCTACATTGCTTTTCTCATGGACCACTCCCCATGGTAGACTAGTCTTCAAAGTGTATCTCTTACAGTCATGAGTTCAGGAAGTTGGAGGGTGAAGGGTCAGAGGAAATTTGTCTTGCAGGTTTTAGGTGCTGAATTCCAGGCTACTTGAAAGAGGAGGCAAACCCTGGCCAATGGAAGAATGCAAAGGAAACTTCCCGCAGGAAACTTCATGAAATTTCCTGTCCCCTATATAAGCATTTTCTCACAGAACTATACTTTGCATCATAGTTAAAAAACAAAACAAAACAAACAAACAAAAAAAACAACTGATGCCCCACAATCATAATATCTTTGGCTAATGAAAGAAAATACAGTATAAAACTGATCTTGCTACAGTTGAAGTCAATGATAAGTTTACCACTGACTTTAATGGAAGAAAGATCAGACATTGTGTCCTGTTTGACTAAGAGAAAAGCATATATAATATTCATTTAAAAATAGAAAGTAAGCTTACATGGATGCTCATTTTTCCTTTATGTGCATAATTATTTTGACATTCTGAAGGAGAAAAAATCAAACAAAAATGTAATAATACGGTTGGTTAGTTTTCTATTATTTGTGCTAATTTACTGCAACTGATAGCTATCAGGGAAGAGCTAATTTAATTTAAAAGTAGTATATAATTAGGATATTTAATTACAGCTTATATGAAAACTTGTAAAGCATATCACACTAAGATATTTGAATAAAGGATCATATCCCTCAAGCCATCTTCTCATCAAATACAGAGATCCACCATTCCCGAAGAAGGAGAGGAGCCAGAATTCCCAAACACAGCATAGAAGCAGGAGATGCCATAGCAGAGGCTTTGTTTTCATCCTTCCACACAACCAGTTGCAGAAATATTTGAGTTTTCTGTTTTTCCTAATGACGGACTGGGATTCTAACTCACACTCTGCCTTTGTCTATCAAAAGGATGGAGAGTACAGAGAGGGGAGAAGTAGGGCTTTCCTGGTTTAGTTTAGCAAGGGAACTTGTGGGTCTACAGTAGTGGATAATGCAGTATGCCTAATCATTTTGCTTATGTATATGTACATGTATATGTGTTATGTAGCTGGGGGCTGGACTTGGCACCTCTTACGCATACCGAGTAAAGAATAGGATTACTTGTGAAAGTACTACCCAGCAAGATGAAGCATTGAAGAATCAGGCTTTTGGAGTCCATCTTTCAGGTGCTTATATGGCCATTATAATGATAGTATTTGAGCACCTCACAATCTTCAATGTATGAATCCTCACAATGCCCCTGGGTTGTAGCCAAGTACCATTTTGCTGGTTTTGCAGAAGAGAAGCTGAGGCAGAAAGAGAGGTTAAATGTCATCCAAGAAGTCTGTGGCAGAACAAGGAATTGAGCCTGGTCTCCAGACTCTGTAACTAGAATCGTAACAATTGGACCATCCATTATAATTCTTCACTGTAGGGGTTATCTGCCTATCTATACTGGGAATCGCACCTCTTGTTGTACCGTAGACGTACCCTATATGGAGCACCATTGATTTCATTAGAAGTGTGTTCAAGAGGAACAGATCGCAGAGTCAGGGTCCAGTCTGCAAACTTTTCATGTTCCCCCACCTGTAGTTTTTATCTCAGTCCTTCTTTATGATAAAGTTGTAATTTAGCCAAGTGAATGCACAGTGGAGGGGGATTTGACATGCATGTTGTTTAGTGTTTCATTTTTCAGGATCAAACAAATAATTTTTACAAAATTATAAATGTAAAATAAGGGGGCAATGTACATTTAAAGGCCAAACTATAGATTGCACCTCACAACTATTAAAGTCCCAATAGCCACCATGGAGCCTGATCCCTCATGCCTTAACCACGTGAGTTGAATGAAAAACTTCAGAGTGATCTGGCCTCGTTTTTCTGTTTGATTGACAGTAACACATTGGCACACAGGAAAGACTAAACATTTATTCTCATTTCTTAATTGTAAAACTTTTTTTCATGAAAACTGAGAAAAGAATTTATATACAATTATCATGTCCTTTTTTTATAACTGTAATTATGCCAAATTATATAATTACAAATGTATTATAAATAACTTCAATCATTTTCTGACAGCTTGTAATTAAGTAATTACAGTATGAATTTATCTGATTGTAATACACAAAGATGTCTGTCTAATATTGACTGTCTCCAAGAGGAGCATGTAAGTTGGGTCTTCCCATGAGGAACCAGAGTTTTCATTTTAGATACAACCTGGATATTAGTGCAATCATTTGATGGATGATACACGCTTGTCTTTGAAATATCAGTTAAACATTCAAGTCATCACTCCACTCACCTATACAAACACCAGCCTTCTAGTAAGTTATTCTATGCTCTCCATCTCATTGCATGCACTAGGGCTCGTAGTGTATCTCTTCCCTTTCTGGAGGCATCATATGTATTCCTCTAGTGCCTCAAGTTGTTACAGGAGCTGAGGTTTATTTTCCTGTCTGAGTTTCATAGCTTCTTGCTCACTTTCTTTTATGCAGAGCCACAGGCTTGTAAGTCTCATATACAGCCTTCTATCTTTTTAGCCACACTGGTCATGCTCTGCAATTCATTCTGGAGCAAATCATTCTCAGGCTCTAGGGTTTGTTCAAGCCCTGCCAGTTCCAACTTCTAGATAGGAAATGGGCTCTCAAAAGTCCTTTTCTGGAGACAACTGGAAAAATAATGCAGTTTGTAGTGATTCAAAATTGCAAGAGGAAGTTAGACTGGATGAATGATGACCCTTAACTCAGAAGGATGTTCCTGTGAATGTTTCCTGGGAGGCTCACAAAGAGACTGGAAGACAGCCTTATGCCAGTTTAACCAAAGGTGCAAGTCAGGTGCTCTTGATTATCTCCCGTGCAACTGGAACGATTGCCTTACAAGATACACAGTTTGTTTGAAATTAACAATGTGTGGAGGATTATTTGCCAGGTGAGCTACATAGCACACTGGAGAACACAACTCCTGGTTTCTACATATGGCAGTGATGAGAAAAAAATATGGCCAAGGGTCTTGCAGACTTCCTTGGGGATGCTAAGCAGACAGTGCCCTTCTGGGTGGAGTATATGGTCAAGGGGAGGTGGCTGAACCAGCAGCCATAGTGAAATCATCTAGGAAAATTGCCCTGATGGACTCCTCAATATAGGCATGGGCGGAAGGTAAAATTTGCCCTAGCACCTGGCAAGGTTCTGTGACAGGCAAGGTATGGGAAGGAATGTACATCCCCACCCCCTTTAAGGAACAGCTTGAGCCAACATCCAGGGACACCTTAGGGGTAATCAAGGAGGCCCTTGGGAAGATGAGGAAGGGGTGGCAGGAGAAGCTGAGGAAATCCTATAAAGCTAGGGACATCCACTTTACAAGATATGGTGGTCTCTCTTTCTGGCACCAGAAGACAAGCCTGACCAATTTAAATTTTCCTTATAGTCCATCAGACTTTGTTTGAGGACTTAAAGTTTGGGAGCCCTGAACCAGGATCCTGAAATGAATATTTTATGAACTGTTCGTTACTTCCCTGAAAGCTTATTAAATGAAACATATTTAGTTTGTTTAGTTTGTTTTGGCTTCCCCTGGCCAAGATGCTTTAGGAGGAACATTTTAATGCCCCAGCTGGGGTAAAGTACAGATCTACAAGGGAGCACAAAGGGATAGGCCAAAGCTTTACAGCCTCCCAATGCACTTTGCAAACATTATGTTTGGATAGTTAATGCTGCATAATTTGCATTCTGACTTCTGGCCTTCACACCCCTTTAATTTTCAAAACTTTATAATTTTGAAGCTGATATTTCTCAGTGCTTGAAAGTGAGATTATTTGGAAAGTTTAAATTTTCCTTATCTGTGTGTTTTATGTGTAAGTGAGTATGAGTATTATTGTTGCTGTTAATATTAATGATGATATCATTACTATATAACATTTTTACATGCATTTAGAGGCCTCAAACTCATTACGGCAGGCACTATACAAACATATAGTCAGTGACAGTCGCTGCTCCTAAATATTCACAACATAATGTTATTAATGCAAGGTGCATTCACAGAGCATAACCTTTAGCAGTTCATAACCAGTTTTCACTGGAATAGTGAGAGGTATTTTTATGCAGTGAGAGCTATCACTATGCTATAATGCGGAGAGTTGGAAAAATACACTTTCCCCATTATAAATAAAATATGGCCTGGAGATAACTTCTTAGCAGAAGTACATTTGAGTATGCCAGTGAATTCTAGTTATGATTTGGCTATGATTTGAACTATTGAAAAATCACATTCAGCACTTTTTAAAAAAAATGATAGCACACGCTTGTAAAAACTTATAGATTGTGATTTGTCTAACATAGACAGGCAGAGTGGTTAAGAAGAGCAAGACCTTTCCAGTGTTAGACCCACAACAGGAATCTCCCTACAGAATAGGGGAGCAGGCAGACACCAGACACAGTGTTGGTATATAATACTCTAAATACTCTTTATTGCTTAAAAATGAACCTCACTCACTGCACGTTCATACCTCAAGCATATTACCCCAGAGTCCGAAAGTCAGAATGAAGTCTCAATGGCCAGTCGAGTTTCAGTCAGATCACAAGATGTGGGGAACCAGCATTACTACATCTTAATTCAAACAGGGCTCTGGATCCATGAATGAATCCAAATTGTGAGTGTATCACACATATTTTTATAATCCATACCATCACATCATCAGTTGTCTGGGCCCTTCACCCACAAATTTCAAAGAGACAGTTCTGGGCAAACTGCCATAATCCAAGATGTTTAGAAACAGTCCCAGGCAGGTCACTATGACCCAAGATGTTCCTCTTTCCCCAGTTCTTGTTTACAACTGCAGCAGATAGATTGCAACGGGTACATTATCATGGCAATGCCCCCAATATTATTTACTTATCTGTTTTTTCTCCATCTTTCTCATAAACAAAACAAAGTTATTTTGTACAAACAGCTCTTGACCACTTAAAACCTCAAATTCTCACTTAGGTTGTAAACACGCAACTCACGTCAAGCACACTTCATCTACAATAGGCCACAAATGGCCTATACAATATTACAAGGATACGTGCAGGGCCAGCTTTAGGCCAATTCAACCAATTCCCCGGAATCGGCCCCTGTGCCTAAGAGGCCCCCGCGTCCAAGCATCACCGGTGCACTGTACCAGGGTGGCCCAGCTTCCCCAGGGGCAATTTAAAAGGTCTGGGCTCCCAGCAGGGATTAGAGCCTCAGGCCCTTTAAATTGCCACCAGAGCCCCACTGCTGGAGCCCTGGGATAGGGCTGCGGGGCTCTGGGGGTTATTTAAAAAGTCCAGGACTCCCCTTGCTTCTACTGCCTTGGCCCTTTAAATAGCCGCTGGAGCCCTGCCGCTTCCCCAGGGCCCCTGCAGCTATTTAAAGGGCTGGGATGGTAGAAGCAGGGGAGCCCTGGGCCCTTTAAATAACCCCCAGAGCCCTGGGGTAGAGGTCGCTTCAGCTGCCTCTGCTGCCCGGTCCTTTAAATAGCCCCCGGAGCCCTGCCGCTTCCCCAGGGCTCCTGCGGCTATTCAAGGGGCTGGGGTGGTGGAAGCAGGGGAGCCACAGCCCAATTAAATAGCCCCCGAGACCTAGGCTGCTGCTGCTACCCCAGTGAGGGAGGGAGGAGGAGGGGGCACTTACCCTACAGGGTGGGCTGTACCCCCTGCACCCGCACCCCCTGCTCACAGCCAGCCCCTGCTGCACCCCCTGCCCTGCCTGCACCAGCTCCTGTCAGCAGCCAGCCCCACACCCCCTGCCCTGCCCGCACAAGCCCCTGTCAGCCGCCAGCCCCACACCCCCTGCCCTGCCCGCACCAGCCCTGCACCCCTATCCTGTCTCCAGCCAACCCCTGCCACACACCCCTGCGTGAAGCCAGCCAGTCCCACACTTCTCTGTCTCCAGCCAACCCCTGCTGCACCCCACTGCGGCCCTGCCTGAAACCAGCCAGTCCACCCCACGCACATCCTCCTGTCTCCAGCCAGCCCCGCAACCCTTGCCCTGCCTGCAGCCAGACCCTACCTCCAGTCAGCCCCTGCCCTGCCTCCAGCCAGCCCCATGTCCACTGGTGCCCTGCAGTTCCCAGGGCAATAACCCTGCACACCTGCTTCAATGAGGGGGACAGGGAGCGGCTGGGACCCACACATGTGCACACCCTAGGGTGACCAGACAACAAGTGTGAAAAATTGGAACGGGGGTGAGGTAATAGGATCCTACATAAGAAAAAGACCCCAAAATCGGGACTGTCCCTTTAAAATCAGGACCTCTGGTCACCCGAGCACACCCCCAGGGAGTGGTGGGGACCCACATGTGAAGCGGACTTCATTTCTAATTCAGGCCCATCTTTTTAAAAAAGAACTTTAGGTAGGGTTAACATACATCACTATTTTCTCGGACATGTCCAGCTTTTTGGTTCTCAAATCGCCAACTGGGAGGAATTTTTAAAAACATGGACATATGGTAATCCTCTTGGTACAAAAAATACATACTGTGGCAGATCCCTTAAATCAGAACTTTTTATAGGGAACCGGTTGCTAAGAAATTAGAGGCTTTTTTTTACTTTTTTTTTTTTAGGTTATCCCTGCTGGGGCCCCACTGAAAATGTTTGAATTGGGCCCCGCACTTCTAAAACCGGCCCTGGATACGTGGATTATATACGGGTATATATATGTATCCCAACACCACCATGCCTCTTGCTCAGCCTCCTGAGATCTTGGGTCCAGATCTGATGGAGTCCCTACTCTATGGACACTTCTTTCTGCAAGCAAATGGGAAGAAACTGGTCAGAGAGGAACAGGTAGCAAGCAGACCCTTGTTCGCTTATCATAATATTTGGAAAAAAATAGCTATAAAGCACCGCTGAAAGGCAGTCACTTCTGAAATCCATCTGGTATGGAGTCTACTTAACAATCGTGTGAGAAGGAGAAATTCAGGCCAAGAACACTGGGACCAACCTAATGTTTCTTGAAGTTCCCTGGGCAATTCAGACCTAACATTTTCAATGGGCATCCACAAAATTGTGCAGACACTTTTGTTCATAACTATTTGAAGATGTGTACCTTCATGGATAGAAGCCACAACTTTGTTTATTAAGATATCATCATAGAATCATAGAAAATTATGGTTGGAAGAGACCTCAGGAGATCATCTAGTCCAACCTCCTGCCCAAAGCATGGAAGTGATCTGTTTAGCAATTGCCTTTTAAGTCTGACATGTCCTTTTAATGGTTTAAATTTATGGGTGATTCATGGGTATCATAGGCTGGGGGAGGCTGAGCCTCCCCAGACAGCCTGGTATGGCTCTTCCCCCAGGAGTGCCTATGAGTTCCCGCTCTTTCGTGGCCCAGGCTAGGGCTGGGCTGGGGCTGGATGGCCTGCCGCAAGAACTTAGGGAGGTTAGGGCTGGTGCCTGCCAGGCACTCTGGTCAGGGGCACTCTGGCGGTGCTCCGGGGCTGCGGTCAGGGGGCTGGCCTGAGGTGCGGGGGGCACTGGCTGCGGTGGGGCTCTGACACTTTGGGTTCCAGTGGGGGAGGGGGCACAATGGCAGGGGAAATGGCAGGCCCTCGAGTGGAAGGGGAAGGGGCAGGGGCTAGCCTCCCTAACTGCCAGTTTACCTGCCACTCATGTTCAGATTAGATCCACTGTGACCCTTATTAATATTTAAATTTTAACTGTACCTATATAATTTAAACCACAAGTGAAGTTAACACATTTTTGAGTTCTTAAAAAATTGTACTAGAAATATATTACTGTAAAATAATGCACACATAAAATAGACATTTTCACAAATCTAAGACCACATGGTTTGATTGTGGGCAATCTGATACAGTGAAAAATAACTATATAGTAACATTCTAAGGCAGTGAATCAGCAAGCATGCATATATATAACTTTACACACTTGGGTAGTCCCACTGAGTTCAATGGTCAGTATACCCATTGAGTTCAATGGAGCTTCTTATGGATAAAATTAAGCATTATTTGCTAGACTGGGCCTAAAGCAATAACAATAGTTTTCTCTGACACTTTTCCTTGTCCTGCTTCCCTGATCAAGCAGCAATTCTGCAAGGTGGAGACTGCCAAGTAGAAATCTTCTAGGACTATTTTGTAGGCCTGATCAGACCTCAACTAGACCAAGCAGACCTCAACTAGACCAACCAGAGCCAAAGAGGATCAAGTTATTTTCTGATCACAAGCGTAACTTGACTGCTATTTTGGGGGAGGAGAGGGGTCAGTGTGCACATGTGTGTCTCCTGGCTGTCTCTCCTGACCTGGAGTGGTACCTTCTGCTAGTGATGGAGGCAGGGTGGGACCGCTTAACTGGGGAGCCCCAGCTGCTGCTGCTGCTAAGGGGACACCACATGCCAAGGTCCTGCTTCCTTCTCGCATTCCCCTATTGCCATTTCTTTCCCATCTCATCCTCCTTTCTCACTGCCCTCTGCCCCATCCCCTCCCACTTCCTCTCACTACTGTCCTTTGCCCATCTCCCTCCCGCATACTCTTCCCTCTTCCCCTTTCCCCATCCCCTTCTCTTCCCACTGCCTTTTCCTACCTCACTCCCTCTTGCCCGGCTCCACCACAGGCACTCACCATTGTAACAGAAAACAGGATGGTGTCCGTGTAGGGAACCCAGCACACATAGAAGGGGAAGATCACCAGCACTAGGACCCAAGCAGTGGAGTCCAACTCTACAGTCAGTGAGCTGGAGTGGCCACTCTCCCTCACTTGACAGGAGAAACTGCTTGGTCCCACCCCCTCCACTCCCTGCCTGGGTCTGACTTGCAGGGAGAGGGGCTGAGTGAGCTGGAAACATGCTGGGGGTGAGGAGCAGTGTGGGAACAACTGAGCCCCACCCCACAGCAGGCCGAGTAAGGCAAGCCTGGGGCAGCTTGGTGCTTGCAGAAATTGTGGGGGAAGGGAGGCAGTGGAATATAATGCCTTACGCCCCCCGTGTCTCATCTCTGTTTGGGGAGGACAATGCCCTCCATCTTCCCCAAACTATACCTATGTTTCTGACCCAACCCCGTCCCTTTCCCCAAACCTGAGTTAGCACCACTATCTGTCTCTGGGGTTGGATCTCCTCCTCATACCCATAAGGTGCCCCATTGGCTGTGTGTCCTGCTGTCTGGTACCCCTGCTGCACTCTGCGTGCTGCAGAGTGAGAGGTGTTGCAACTTATCAGCATGCTCACTCCGCAACACATGCAGTGTAGAAAGGTGGCAGGAGCTGGCAGAATAGAGGCACACAGCCACAGCCACACCAACCCTGTGGGCATGAGGAGGAGCGCCAACCCAGCTCCAAATGGGTCCAGTTGTTTTTCTCACCTGACCTGACTCCAACTCTTGTACCTGGGTCCTGATGAGTTTGCATCAGGTTGCAGGACTCTGATGTCAACTATAACTTTCCCTGTGCACATTCCACTTTGTTACGACTATTTGTTACTTTGCATAAACTGACAATTGTTCTGTGCTTTGCAAGTGAAAAAAGAAAGACTGCCCCGGCCTCAATTGCTTGTAAGTTCAAAGACAAATAAAGAAAAGGGAAGGTAAATAACCCAGACAACAAAATATTTCCAATTTATACCTTCCTATAAAAATAAGATATAACCTCAAATAACATTTGCACTCTGATATTGTGTAGGCAAGTCCCACATTAGTGCCGCAAACCCTTTAAAAGTATTTCTTAATGATTCTCTTTCTTCTAACAAAGTCTCTGAAAAATCCTTTTTTGTCCCTAACTAATCAGACAATCTACAATAATACGTAGTTCATTTCTTAGCATATTTTGTCTTCATATTTTCAGCTTTTTCCCTACAACAGTCATCTAAATACACGAACTATGACACAGAGTGATTTATTGTACCATGTGACTTTAATCTTTATATTGTAGCTGTCCTGCTTGAGTGGGGTTTTCATCAGCATTAGACTTACACAATTGAATGGAGAGCAGCAGCCTCATTCATGGCAAATTCATTTCTCTCTTCATTCCCAAGCACAGTTGCTCCAGTCCCAAGCATCCTGTGACTCCTGTATATATTTCTGATACATTTTGTAATCAATTAGCAATCTCAGTATACTATTTAATCCTAAACTGTGTACAGTTATACCAGAATCTATAGCCAGCCATAGAAATAAATTAATCTTATTTATTCCTCTTCTTTCAAATTCAGGCATGATGATCATTTTCCAATTATATTTAAATAATTCCATAAATTGTCTGAGCTGTTGAAATTGATACTTACATGAAATACACAGGATGCCTGATCTTGTCTGATCCTCAGCATCTTGTGGGATGTGCAAAAACTCTTCAGTTTCAAGTGAAAATAATGGAAATTGAGGCTAATGGCAATAGAGGTGTAGTGGCTGAGAGGTTAAGGCACTTGACTATGACTATAATCCTGAAGGCTGTGGTTTCAAGTGCATACTCAAAGGCCGTCTCCAGTTCACCCAGCTAAAAACGGGTACCTGATCCATTGGGTTAGGGCAGCTGGTCACATCACTCTTTTGTATACTGTTGACTATGAAACTGATGTGGCTTAACCACATCATCCTGACGAGTCATTGGCTTAGGGGAACTTTGATCATTTTCCTGGAGACATTGAATATTGTGGGATACCAAATACTCTCTTCTCCAATATCCAATTGCATTATGGTATCTCATTCCTCTGTTTAATAATCTCATTTGATTGCTAACCTTTCTTTACAATTGAGCATGAAGCTTTCGGTAGTGAACATTCTGCACTAATCTATATTCATCCCGTAAAGTGTAACCTCCTGGTTGCTACATTTAATAGGGAAAGCAATTCCAAGTAGTGTATTCAGGGATGCAGTATTCATTAAAACAAACACTTACGCAAGGGATGCATCACTTCAAGCTTGATTGGGGGAGCTGCATTCGTAGCTGCACCCAGCAGGAGCTATAAAATAGCTTGTTGTGGTTTCCTGCTTCTGGGTTTGGTTCTATGCCCAGAAGTCAATGGGAGTAGTCTGAGAGCACAGCACCATTCAGAGTAAAAAGAGATGGCAGAATAAGGCCCAGGAAGATCATGCAGCCAATAGGTTAGCTGTTGGCACAACCTGAAGGTTCAAAATCATTTGAAAGTATGTACTTTCCAGAACCAAGTTTCCAGACCTTTCACAGCACCTGTTACAAAAATATTCATCAAATTCCACCTCTTCATCAATCATTCAGCTATAAGTTCATTTTTTTCTAATAAAGGTCCTAGAAAGCATTGCAACCTCTCCAAGCATGGACTCTTGTGCCAGGCTAATCAACTGTCTGCTGAACTGTGTCTGAGGTTTTAGACCACGTCATAATATAAGACTGTAGAGTTTGAGTAATTAATAATATTCTTGTTGACTGTGGCTTTGGGTCATTGTCTTTCAAAAACTATTTAACATTACAGTAGTTTATAAATTGATCTCAGAGTGTTATTTTATAATGTAATTTGTCAACCCCAGTGAGACTTCAGTGCTATTCATTTTACTTTTTTTTTAATCCTTTGTCATTGGAAGTTATTTTTGTCTAAACTAATTATCTTCTTTTTCTAGTGATTTGTTATGTATAATCATGTGCAAACTCTCTCTCTCTCTTTCTCTCTCTCTCTCTCTCTCTCTCTCTCTCTCTCTCTCTGTGTTTGAAATCAGATGGATGAGCAGCAATGAGATGGGAAAGCCAGAGCAGTCATTATAAAAATGAAGTGGCAGAAACAACAGAATGGCAGGATATAATTATTTGGAAGTGTTCTTTCTCACTGTGCAATTTCTTCTGCTGCTGTAACTCTGGAAACTGCTTGGGGACACAGCCACAGTGATAATAGCATCACCATTATTTTATGCCAACTCCCACCTCCAGAAAATATTGCCAGCTAGAACAGATGTGCCATGTGGGAGCACAGAGTACCACCATGACTGTGGCTGTAGGGACTTCAGTCGTGGTGGAGTTCTGTTTATTTATTCTGGAGGAGAGAACCAGATTCATCCCCATAGAGGAAAAGTGGAAGTGGGACAGGGATGACCCTGCAGTTTGATTTGAAAAATGGGGAACTAGCACTAGGCTCCATGACTTATAACCCTGTTCTGCGACCATACTCCAAAGATAGGGTGGAGAGGAGAAGGTTCTTAACAAACCCCTGACACCACCCTAACTATAAGCCAAGAATTCTTGCAGTTACCAAACTCATCCAAACACCCCACCCACTGAAAGGTCTACTATAGTATAAGTGCAAAGTGACAATGTGAGATTTTTTTAAAAAAAGAAAAGAGATTTTGGAAGCAGTTCAATTATTTAAGGAGTCTGAAGCCTTCCCAGAATAAACATAGCAGCATGCTTGAAGACAGAGTATGTGTATTTAGCCAAGAATATCATTTGCTTTGCTAAGGTGCATCTCTTGAGCATGGAGAAATGTATCAAGGGCAAATTACATTGTAGGCTAAGTCTTAGGAAAACATTGTGCACCTGGAGGAATCAGTGTCTCCAACCATGCCTGGAACAACTGTGGGGAAAATATTCTTCAACTGTGGAAGGATTTTTTCCCCCTCCTCCTTGTAACAACCTTTTATGTACTTGAAAACAGTTATCATGTCCCCTCTCAGTCTTCTCTTCTCCAGACTAAATAAACTCTTTTTTTTTTCAACCTTCCATCATAGGCCATGTTTTCTAGACATTTTATCTTTTTTGCTGATCTTCTCTGGACACGTCACAATTTCTAAAGTCTATTGTCCTTATTCTGTTACTCTCACTCCTTCCTTTCCTTAGAATCATGAAATATATCATTCCATGATTACTTTCCCCCAAATTACCTTCCATCTTCAGATTCACTACCAATTCATCCCTGTTGGTCAGAATCAAGTCTCAAATGGCTTTTCCCCTTCTTACTTCCTCAAGTTTCTGAAGCAAATTTTCCCCAATGCATTCAAATGACTTACTGGAAATTTTGTGTTTTGCCAAATTACTTTTCCAACAGCTGTCTGGGTAGCTAAAATATGCCATTTCTGTCAGGTCTTGTGTTTTGGATATTTCTGTTATTTGTGCTAGAAATGCTCTATCCACCCCTTTGCCTGATTTGGTGGTTTATAGTAGACCCCTACAATGATGTCATCCTAATTTTTTATCCATTTTATCTTTACCCAGAGACTTTCAAGTGGTCTCCCTTTCACCTTCTTCTGGACCTCAACACAGGTGTATATATTTTTGATGTATAATGCAACACCTCCTCCCTTTTTATCCTGCTTGTCCTTCCTGAACAAGCTATTTACCTCTATACCAATATTCCAGGCAGGAAAGGTATCACACTTAGTCTCTGAGATGACACCTACGTCATAATTTAACTTATGGACTAATACTTCCAGTTCTTCCTATTTATTCTGCATACCCCTTCTATTTCTCTATGGATATCTAAGATGAGTAGATTCCCCCCCACTGATTTCCCTCTTACTGCTCATTTGACCCTGTTGTAAAATTCTATGTCCCACTCCAACTTCTAGCCCTCACTTATGGTTGGTTGTTTTTTTTATGCTTACCTTATCCAAAAATGGAAGTCTAGGTATGCACAAAAGTCATAGAGAAGTGAAAGCTGATATGGATGAAAAATATATGACAAATCTACATTTCATGTTTATTTTATTAATACGGTGCTTATTTGTGTCTTTTTTTACATTACTAAATAGGTTTTCTTTGCTTACTGGCCTTTATGTTATCTTAAGATTCCTAATGTTCTTACATCGATCAAAGTACAGTACTATGAAATGAAAACAGGAGGATTTATAAACATTTCCTTGTGCACTTTCAGAGTATTGGTGTTGATGTAAAATTGCTATAACATTATGAATGCACAACTTTATACACAGAATTTTCCCCAAAAGGAACAAAGGGAATTCAAAGCTATTTTACTAAGATATCTAACATGTTGAGCAATTGTCAGAATAGCAGAGTGGGGAACATTGAAAAAAATCTATATCTCTGCTTATGATCTCTCTTCAACTTTATTGCTCCTGGGTACTAGGAATAGAGAATGAAAACACTTTTATAGTAGTGAAAGTTGATCTCAGTGGGTTTTGCCTCTCCTTCCATGATGTTCATGGTCTAATGTTCTTTATTTGAAGTAAATTTGTATCACAAAACAGATCTAAATTCATCAATTAAGGACTTGATTACCTGCTTTCGCCCCATGCATGAAAACCCTGGATAAGATGGCTGCTGTTGATGGAATCTCTTCTGGGTTTTTCTTGTGCAGACTTCTCATTTATTGTTGCATTGTGATTCAGGATTTGCCACCATAACAAACTATGTGTCTGACCTTGAACCCTTTGTGTCACTATAGGTCTCTGTCATCTGACCTGGTAGCATGGATTCGGACTGTGGGGAATCTGCAGAATGATAATTTAGCCTGGAGAGTGAAGTATGATGAGTGTAACTGTTCCCACACTTAGTCCAGCCACTCCTCCCCTGACCTGTATTTGAGGAAATGACTGGCAGAGCATCTGGCAGAAGGTCTCTGGGGAAGGGAGCAATCATGTCATGGAGGTGACTGGACTACTTTTCTTGCAAAAGGGGGAAATCTACACAAGGGATATCTTTTCTGTGCAAGGAGTATCCTGTCTGCATGCAGGTTTAGGGATAAGATTGGGCCCTATGCCTTGCCATCTTACAATATGTATCAATTAAATAATGTTCATTAAATAATGCATAATGTGCATTAAATTTCTGTATCCCCTCATAGTTCATGATGTGTGAGTCTGCTACCAAGTATTCATCTCTTTCCTTTAGGCAGCCATGTTTCATCAAGGCTTTTGTGCCTCCACAAAGCCCTTTTTAAACTCATCCTATTTTTATGGTCATTTAGACAGAGTACTCACAAGCCTAAGTATGTCCAGAGCTACTAGAAAAAAAATCATAACTATATCATATATTACTGCACTTTAAGATGAATGTGATTGAGATACGGAATTGTCATCTCACCTCTTACAATTCCATTTTCACTTGCTCACAGAATACAGACCTGTGGCAGTAAATACGACCATATATCAACCCCTGGGTATTCTCAGCTCCCCAGAGCTTAAAGATTCCATTTTCTTCTTGGAAGTAAGATTATCTTTTTGATCTGAGGCTTTCCTGTGTTTTTACTTCTCTGTCTCAGATGGCATGTTTCTCTGCAGTGTACTTATAAAAGGTAAATCCTGACTTTCTAGACATATTGAACCAAATCATCCCTGGTATAACCCTGACTTCTGAGTTACCTGAGAGATAATGTGGCACATCACATTAGATTTTTTCAAAGATGCATAATTATTAGAGTTCCAGTACTTTTCAAAGTTATCTCATAGAGTTGAAAGGGACCTTAGGAGGTCATCTAGTCCAACCCCCCTGCTTAAAGCAGGACCAATCCTCAGACTGATTTTTACCCCAGTTCCCTAAATGGTCCCCTTAAGGATTGAACTCACAGTCCTGGGTTTAGCAGGCCAATGCTCAGACCACTGAGCTATCCCTCCCCCCTTACTGTTTGTTAAAGTCCAAGCAAACTTTCTGAGTTTTTTATGTTGGTTAATTTTCATCTTATTCCCAATATACAAATTGGTTTCAGTGGGCAGTTCAGACTGCCTGTGGATGTATATGGTAGTAAAGTAGCTTTTCTCACAAATTCTTCCCTTCTGCACAGCTGCAGCAGTAGTGGCAGATCTTAAAGGAGTTTTGAGGATTTCATTGTATTCATTACCAGCTCTTCTCATCTCCGCCCCCTACATTACATTGTTTTCTTTTCTCTTCCATAGCAGTGGATCTTTAATTCAGACAGCTAGATATTTTTAATGTGTTTTTTTTCCATTGTCCATTAAAATATTGTATTTGTTTGGGTTTTTTAACAAATTAGAAAAGGGAGCTGAACTGAATATATGAGCTATCTGATATTACAAACTCTCCATTATGGATCACAATGCACTAACTTGGGGCTATCTTAGTGCATTTCTTTATTAGCTCTACATTAGAAATGTGATCTTTGGAGGAAAAAATAATAGATCTCTGGATTTCAGCATCATCCAATTTGGGTTACAAAGGACAATGACCTGCTCAAAAGTAGATTGAGTCATAAAAATACAACACTAAGTAACACTACTGTACACCTTTAGAAAAGGGCACATGAAGAGAGAAATTGACCAGCATTTAATAATACCACTGTAAACCAGAAAAAATTCCTTGCTTCTCAATCTGCAGCTGTTTAGTTGTTACTGAGATGCCAGACTACATGTTTGTTCATATCTCTCAGTGGAAAAAAAATATGCATATGGAAAATGTGCAGCTCTGAGACACTCTCTGGAGGACTTTGACTCTATAAAGAAGTGGAGGAATTATGTAGAGGTTTAGGCACCAGAATTTACTAATTATTTTAGGAGGAAAAATAAAATCCTGGACACTGGATTAATAATTCACCCTAATCTATTTTGATTTATAATTTCATGTACAATTTCTGCAGATAGGTTTTGAATAGAAATGGATCTTAATAGTAAAAGCAGCACAACTTTCGTGGTCTCCTCAGAAGAGATCTCAGATCCAAAATAGCTAAGTGCTTGACCTTTAATTCAGTATAACTCAGAGTTCAAAAGCTCTCTGTGAAATTCCACTTTAGACACATTAGATACACTGGCTACATCCTTCTAGAACCACTACAAAAAAGCCACCTTATTGCTGGTCAAGACCCACTATGCCTTTCATATGATCCCATCAAAGGGATCACTTAAAGCTTTAAAGGCACTGATGTCCATAAAAAGTGACCTCACCTTCCTGAGAAAATATAATAGTACCTGTGATCTCTCAGATGCCATTGTGAGATAACTCTTAAAGTCTTATGAAGCTGAACACTAAGCACTAATGGTGTATTTCTGAAGTCCCAATCTATTAAATGCCCCCACTGCCAGAGCCATAGAGTGAGAACCATGTTTGTGAAAGGGCATAATCTGCTTGGATTACCTTACATAAAGCATAGAAACTTGCCAATATTTTGGCCTAAAATACTTTTTTCTTTTTCAAAAGTACAACAACTAGCCTATGTCTCTGATTATTTTATTTTCCACATGTAACTTTACAAAGGGTTAAAAATTATCTTGAGCGTCTGGTTTCTCAGTTCTTCCAGGAGTTAATGTTTTATTCTCTCAGAAGTATCTTCTCAGTCTAAAATTACTGGCTCACATTGTGGGAGACTTCACTGCAGCAGCAAGGCAGGAACTATAAACCTCAAATGTCATCCTACTTATTTATTGAACTTACTGTAATGTCAGGCAGGGAGTGGAATCATCTCCTTTCTACTTTGATTCTCAGCTCAGCAGCAATGATAGGGCCAAATGAAGTGACTTTCTGTCATGCACAGCTTTGTTCATCTTTAAATCTTTTGTTCTGTCATTTTTCACGATGTCTATCCAATGCATTCTTGTGTTCCTCAGTTTCTAGATCCTTGCACACTGGTATGTATTGCTGTCATAACTTTCCTACTCAGATCTGAACTTTAGAGTTCAGAACATGAGAAGCTAGCATGAAACCTCCAAACTTAATTACCAGCTTGGATCTGATATCGCAGCCACCAGCCAGAAAATTCCAGTGTCTCGCTCACTCTGGTCTCCCCAAAACCTTCCCTGGGGGACCCCAAGACTCAGATTCCTTGAGTCTCACAACAAAGGGGAATAAACCATTTCCCTTCCCCCTCCTCCCCTCCAGGTGTTCCCTCCCTGGGTTCCTGGAGAGATATACAGATTCGAGCTCCGTGAATCTAAACAAAGGGATTCTACCCTTCCCCCCACTTCTCTATTCCTGTTAAGTACAGACTCAATTCCCTCGAGCCTCAACAAGGGGAAAAAAAACCAAACAGGTTTTCAAAAGCAAAACTTTATATAAAAAGAAAGAAAAAGACATAAAAATGGTCTCTCTGTATCAAGGTGACAATATACAGGGTCAATTGCTTAAAAGAAAAAATGAATAAACAGCCTTATCCAAAAAGAATACAATTTAAAACATTCCAGCAACTACACACATGTAAATACAAAAAAATATATATAAACCTATTGTCTTACTATCCTTGTACTTACAACTTGGAAACAGAAGATTAGAAAGCCTGGAGATAGAGAGATCACTCTCAGAGCCGAGAGGGCCACCGAACCAAGACAAAGAACACCCACTCCAAAACTTCCCTCCCTTGACATTTGAAAAATCTTGTTTTCTGATTGGTCCTCTGGTCAGGTGTTTGGTTCCCTTTGTTAACCCTTTACAGGTAAAAGAATATTAACCCTTAGCTATCTGTTTATGACAATTGCCATGTACGTTTTTCTTTCAGGGTCCATTCTTGACAAGTGTCCAAACCACGTCAGTCATCTTTCTTGAATTTTCTGTAAAAATATTATTTCTTGCCCTAACCATTTCTTATCACTTCATTATTTTTTTTATTTTTTGGTCTGGAAACTCTCAGTATTCCCTTAAGACAGTTCATTTCTGATGTCAATAGCTTGTGTTTGTTCGCTTTTCTCATATGTAAGCATTCCAACACACGCAGCAGTATCAGCACAACAATTGTCTCATGCACACTTATTTTGTTTTTATCAGAATGTCTTTAGCCTTCCAGATCTTGCAGACTTTTTCCAAATGCAATAGTAGTTAGTCTTATTCTTTTTTTTATGTCATCTTCACAATTCCCATTATTCAATAATAGTCCTCCAAGCTATACAGTATTTTCCTCTTGTTCTATTTCTGTCTCTCTGACTTGGATATTTATTTCTTCCTCCTATATTCCAATTGCTATAATATCTCCATGCTGATTTTCAGTCCAAATTTTCTGCTTTCCTGGTCTACCTTGTAAGATATTCTCTGTAAATCATCCTTAATCAACGCTGTGAGGTCAATATCATCTGTGAATCTAAGATTATTCACTGTCCTCCCACATAACATGACTCCTCCATTTTCTCTCTCAGTGTTAGAGCCGTTACCACTTCCATTACCAAACAGAACAAATCTGTAGATAGTGTTCATCCTTGTCTCATTCCTATGGTCCACTTGAACCATTCCATCAGCTTCTTGTCTACTCTCACAGCATTCACTGACTTGCTGCAGATGTTTTCTATCAACTTGATCAATTTCTTGGGGATAGCACACATCCTAAAAACTTGCCAATAGCCCTTTCTGCCAAATGTTATAAAAAACCAGGAAGTGACAACATAACCACAGAGTGGCTGCAAGCAGGTGAAGAACACACAGTAGATGTGATACGTAAGCTATTCAACAAACAAGAGCAAGTGCCAAGTGAATGGGAAATAGTGATAATAGTACCAATATATAAAAAAGGAGATAAGAGTGATTGCAAGAACTACAGAGAAATCAGCTTGTTGAGTATGCTGGGAGAAGCATTAAACAAGATGTTGCATGGGAGAGTAAAGAGGTACTTGATGAGGAATAAGCCAAATTTAGACCAGGACAAAGTACAATAGATCAGGTATTTGTGATAAAAACAGATATTGAGTTTGTAGAAAACCACCAAACTTACTACAACAGCTTTAGAGACTTCAAACAGGCTTTTGGTAGTATTTGGCAGAAAGATAGTGGTGGTATGAGAGGCCCTGCTAGTGCTACATGAAGAGCCACAAGACAGTCTTTCAAAAATACAACTAAGTAGCTCAGTGTTAGGCTGAAGTGCAGGGGAAAAGGTGGCGTCATTCAGGAGAATGGAAGGTATCATTTGATTTTGAGAATACAGATTTCAGTGGACGATGACCCTATTGTTGTCAAAAAGAATCACAATTTTGGGTGTGATATTTTTCCATTTGATCATGGTCTGTGCGCGTCTATGATAGGTCAGTATTGGCGAGAGACAAAGGAGGCTTGTTCAGTAGAGTGTGACTGCCTGGCAACGAACTAAGGAACTATCACAGCTCAAAATGTTCCCCTTTTCTGAATTTACATTTAATGATTTTGTAAAACTAGCAGGTATTAGAAATAATCTGAAGGACATTAAATGGAACCTTCCTTTCAGATTTAGAGTAATTCTGTGCCAAACCATTCAATACCTTTCTACAAAAGATATTAAATAATAATAACACTGTAAGTCACCTTAAGTGGTTCCTACAAAGTCCAATTGAAAGTGCTTTGTAGCATCCTGTCACTGACCCCAGTCCTGAACATAAAGGGTCTCCTCACAAGGGATGAGATATAATTCACTGTTTATGCAATCTCAGCTCTGAGCCTTTCCTGATCAAAGGAGGCAAACTGTGCCAGACTGTTAGATGTGTTGGATCTGTGATGTAAATTATCTGCTAAACACTGAACAGATATAGTCAAACTTAATTAGGACCTTACATACTGGATATGATGTATGATTCAAAAGGCGGAAGGCCAGTGTTTGAACTAATAAGACAGCCTGCTCTTGGAAAATTAAAAAGAGGTGATCTTCTGTAGTCCAGTTACAGTAAAATCTGAAGAACCTTTTGTTAATAGTTTGATCAGAAAATGTAAGTAATAAATAGCCATGCTATTGGCACCTTAAAGACTAACAGATTTATTTGGGCATAAGCTTTCATGGGTAAAAAACCTCACTTATTCAGATGCATGGAGTGAAAGTAACTTGCATCTGAAAAAGTGAGGTTTTTTACCCATGAAAGCTTATGCCCAAATAAATCTGTTAGTCTTTAAGGTGCAACCGGACTCCTTGTTGTTTTTGTGGATACAGACTAACATGGCTACCCCCTGATACTAGCCATGCTATTGCTTTTTTTAATGATAGATGCCTTTTCCTTACAAGTGTATATAGAACAAAGTATATTCTAAAATTTCACTAAACAGTCAAACCCAGGTTTTATATCTCTAGTCTAATTAAAAAGATAAACATTAACATTATGTTGTTATCTCAACTACAAAATTATGCAGCTTGAAAAAGAATAGTTAAGGGGAGTCCTGGTGGTTGGTATTTCCAAGTGAACCATGTAGCATATGCTCCCAGTGTTTCTATGTTCTTGTATCATTATCTGCAGTATGAAGAAATATAGAAAGGTATCTATTGTGCAGTAAACAGTTGGTGAAAAATAAAGATTTGTCAAGAACTACCTTGACAACTTAGAAAATTATGTTCTGTGTTGCACAGCCTTTGTTATTGCCAACTCCTGTAGAAGGAATAGCAGACCCAGTTACACCACATGTCCTCTGTAATCTGTTCTTTTGCTCCAATAGAGTATACAATTTTTGTTCCTGACTTCATTGTTGAATTTTTACACAGTAAAATTAAAAGTAGTAGTAGGGTTAGAAATACACAACCAGATTACTGTATGCTTATTGCATGCATTGCAGAATTGAATCTTACATTAGCAGATCAGTAACCTTGACAATTAATGAACCTTCCCTATCCCTAAATCTTCTTTATCCCTTGTTTTGTTTTTTTCCAGAAACAAAGAGCACACATATACTTTTTATCCAAATATAATTTATTTAGATTACGAGAACACCAAACCAAAGACAAAAGAGACAGAAAGCATTCAGTAACACAGAATTGCCTACCACATCAGCCCGGTGTTTCATTTAACCAGAATCCTATCTCTGACTAGTACTAGATGCTTCAGAGAGAGATGCAACAAATCCTGCAGTGGACAAGTAATGACCTGTCCAAAAGGGAAGTTTATTTCTACCCCAGTCTGTTTTGTGGTTAATATATGCTGTAAACAACAAGGGTTATATCCCTTTTAAATTGTTATCCTATGTATTATAACTGTGGATTTTTCTCACGATCCATATAGATTCAATTATTTCTGAATTCTTCTAAAGAGTAGGTGTTGGATATATCATGTGGCAAGGAGTTCGACAGGTTAATTCTGCACCATGTAAAATGTATTTCCTTTCATCCATTTTAAATTTGTTGCCTTTCAATTTCATCAACTCCTTGGTTCTTGTAATATGAGAAGATGTAAACTGGTCTTTCCAATTTACCTTTCCTACAATATTTCTTACACTCTGCGATTTAGTAATATTTGTACTTTCATTGTTGTTTCATTGTTACCTCTCTTGTTGTCTCCTCTCTAAGATGCAGCCCCAATCATTTCAACTTCTACTCAAACACAAGTATTTCCTGTCTCTTTTAATTTTATCTATTTCTGTACTCTCTATTTCTGCCATATCTTTTTATGATGCATGTTACTGTAATTGTATATAATTATTCCAGAGGAGGGACTACCATTGTAATAGGATTAAAATATTGCCATATTAATTTCTATCTCATTTGTTGTATATCATGGGTGAAATCTCAGCCTCACTGAAGTCAGTGGCACAACTCCCATTGATTTTCTTAGGAGCAAAATTTCACCTTCTTATTTATATATTTTATTTTGGCATTTTTGACTGCTACTGTACACTGAAATGAGATTTTCACTGAACTTTCCACAATGATGTCAAGGTTTCTTCCCTGAATGGTTATAACTAATGTAGAACTCAGCAAAAGTAAGAGTAGCTTGAAATACTTCTTAAAATGTGCATTACTCTGTTTGTTAATACTGGATTTCATTTACCATCACACTGCCCATTCTTCAAGGGTTGTTGGAGCCCCAAAAATGTTCTTACAGTCCCAAGTCTTGACTAACTTAAGTCTTTTTACATCATTTCTGTATGATGCTATTTCAATGTTAATGTTCTTTCCGTATAACTAATAAATATATTAAACAATATCAATTGTAGCTTGAAACCTTGTAGCCTGTCACGCTCAACCTGGTGCCATGTTGAAAATTAACCATTTACTTTTGTTGTTGTTGTTGTTCTTATATCTATCATTATATTCTGCCTCTCATACCATGTTTACTTAGTTTCCTTAACAACTTCTTATGAGGGACTTTGACAAAGTCTTTTGTGAAACAATATATATAAACCAAGCAGTTCTTCCTTATAAACTAATTTAGTGACATGTCCCATGAATTTACACAATAAGGGAGACACAGTCTGCCTTTATAGAAACTCAGCTGGCTTGTTCCTACTATAAAATAACATGTGCACTTAAGAATTTTATAAGTAAATATTTCATTATAGTTTTAACCAGTGTTCTCAGTATAGAGGTATGACTCAATTCTGAGGGTCAAGCCTAGCACTTTTTTTTTAAAATTGGTACATCATCTTCTGTTTATGCATTGTACATATGGTCTCTCCTCTGAAAATTTGCAGTGAACTATTGGTGGCCATTTTAAATGTCTATACCCAACATTTTTTAAAAACAAAAAGTCTGAATAAGAATCAGCCCTAAGGATTGGATATATGTATAAAAAGATTCCAGTTGTGTGAATTATATTATTACTAATTAATATCATTTGAAACTGGTAATTAGAAAGGTGAGTAGATAAACTGAAATAGATAAACATGGAATATTGTATTTAATATAATATATACCATATTTTAAATTACCACCTATATTTAAACATACACTTCAAACATACTCAACTGGTCACTTGTTAATGGTGCTTTATTAATCTGAAGAAATACAAAAATACTGAAATGGTGAGAGCTGTCTGTGAACTTGTCTGTAACTGAATTTACAATTTAATCATGAAGTCATTGTTAGCTTGCTCACACATAAATGTGGATTTCAAAAGGAGCTTAATGTAGGCTGTAATTAAAGCCTTGTGAAAACAGTTAAAAGAACAAATGTTCTAAAAATGTTATAAATAAATATTTCTATTGTGGAAGACACACTCTGGGGATTAAGTGGAAACATTCTAAGCTGCTTTCTGTTTCTCGCCTTGCTTGCAAAACGACAATTCTTCTGTTCCATTGAGCTCCAGCAATGATTCCAGTACATATTTTTCTCACAGAAGAAGACTAATGTCTTCAATGGTTTGCTTGATTGAAAGAGACACTCTGAAAGCGATATACAGCAGCTGTCACCAAAATAACAATCGTAGCAAAAGCATGTGGATAATTATGCATATGAGATAGGCCTGTATAGATTACTACATACACAGGAATAATTAATTATATTGGATTCAAAAATCATTTTAGTTTGAAATCTTCAGAGTACCCAGAACACCGTCTAGAACAGGGGTGTGCAAAGTACAGCTCAGGGGTTTCATCCGGCCCTTCAGATATTTTAATCCAGCCCTCAACTCCTGCCGGGGAGCAGGGTGCTGGGCTTGCCCCAGTCCAGCGCTCCAGCCAAAGAGCAGGGTTGGGGGCTTGCCCCACTCTGCGTATGCTGTGGCTCCTTATGGCTCCCAGAAACAGCAGCATATTCACCCTCCAGCTCCTACACGTAGGGACAGCCGGGGGCTCTGCATGCTGCCCCAGCCCCAAGCGCCACCCCCTAGCTCCCATTGGCTGGGAACCAAGGCCAATAGGAGCTGCAGGGATGGTGCCTGCAGATGGGCACTGTGCAGAGCTGCCTGGCCGCACCTCTCTGTAGAAGCCTGAACAGGGACATGACACTGCTTCCAGAAGTTGCTTGAGGTAAGGACCACCTGGAGTCTGAACCCCTGACCTCCTCCCATGCCCCAAATCCCTTACCCAGCCCTGACCCCCCTCCTGCCCTCTCTACCCCTCGGTCCCAGCCTGAAGCAACCTCCTGCACCCCCAACCCAGAGCCTGCACCCCCAGATGGAGCCTTTACCGCCTTCCCGGCACCTCAAGACCCTTCCCCAGCCTGGAGCCCCCTCCTGCATTCTGAACTCCTCATTTCTGGCCCCACTCCAGAGCCTGCACCCCCAGACAGAGCCCTCACCCACTCCCGCACCGCAGCCCCTAATTTCATGAGCATTCATGGCCCGCCAGACAATTTCCATCCCCAGATATGGCCCTCAGGACAAAACGCTTGCCCACCCTAGTCTAGAAGACTTATAGATAATGTCAAATGATTCACATATCTTCCTTCTATTGCTTGCTTCCCTTTACACACATCCATGCAGAGTCTGCACATACACACACCCCACAACTGTTGCAAGGTAACAATGGCTCCTGCTTCCCTTCCAGATCCAAGCTGCTGCTTCCTACCACTGTCCAGCTTCTTGGCTCTGTTTCCTCTCCTTTCTGCTGCTCCTTGGGTGATGTTGGAGCTGCCGGTGCAGCTTCTCAGTGCTCTTGTGCAGGAGTACCACCAATGTCTTCCCTAGACATATTGTTGATGTACTGACCTCTGCTGGCTGCCAATAGGTAGTATAGGCTCCAGCCGCAAAAGCATCTTCCATCACAGATCTTGTGCCTGCTGTTTTATGAAAGGGTTATGCTTCAGCAGAAAATTTAAAGTTGCTGCAGGACACTGTGCAAAGCAATGCTTCCCATTCACTCAGATTCTCACAGGTTGCAGATACCGAGATAGAGAATACAGACAGGCTAGAATATAGAAGTATCAGTATTGAGTCTTACCTTATAAGGCATGTCTTAGTAGTTAAATAAATAAATTTTCATAAACTCAGACTCCATCCCTGAAATACCATAAAGGAGCAAGAATGGAGAGCACTAGCAAAAAACTACCAAACTGCAAATGTTTGATATGTTAGATGAATGTGTCGCTGGCTAAAATAAGGAGAAAGTTACAGTAAAAATGAGACAAAGAGTCCTGTGGCACCTTATAGACTAACAGAAATATTGGAGCATAAGCTTTCATGGGTGAATACCCACTTCATCAGATGCATGTGGTGGAAATTTTCAGAGGAAGGTATAAATATGCAGGCAAGAATCAGTCTAGAGATAATAAGGTTAGTTCAATCAGGGGAATGAGGCCATCTTCTAGCAGTTGAGGTGTAAACACCAAGGGAGGAGAAACCGCTTTTGTAGTTGGCTAGCCAATCACAGTCTTTGTTTAATCCTGAGCTGATGGTGTCAAATTTGCACATGAACTGAAGTTCAGCAGTTTATCTTTGGCGTCTGGTCCTAGAGTTTTTTTGCTGCAGGATGGCTACCCTTAAATCTACAATTGTGTAGCCAGGGAGTGGCCTCCTACAGGTTTTTGTATATTGCCATTCCTTATATCTGACTTGTGTCCATTTATCCTTTTACTTAGAGATTGTCCAGTTTGGCTGATGTACATAGCAGAGGGGCACTGCTGGCACATGATGGTGTCTATTACATTGGTGGATGTGCAAATGAATGAACCAGTGATGTTGTGGGTGATCTGGTTAGGTCCTGTGATGGTGTTGCTGGTGTAAATATTTGGAAAGAGTTGGCATCAAGGTTTGCTGCATGGATTGGTTCCTGAGTTAGAGTTTCTATGGTGCGGTGTGTGGTTGCTGGTGAGAATATGCTTAAGGTTGATGGTTTGCCTGTGGGCGAGGACTGGCTTGCCTCCCAAGGCCTGTGAAAGTGAGGGATCGTTGTCCAGGATGGGTTGTAGATCACTGATGATGTGTCGGAGAGGTTTTAGCTGAGGACTGTAGGTGATGACCAGTGGAGTTCTTTTGATTTCTTTCTTGGGCTTGTGTTGCAACAGGAGGCTTCTGGGTAGACATCTGGCTCTGTTGATTTGTTTCCTTATTTCCTCGTTCGGGTATAGTAGTTTTGAGAATGCTTGGTGAAGATCTTGTAGGTGTTGGTCTCTGTCTGAGGGGTTGGAGCAAATGCGGTTATACTTCAGTGAATGGTTGTAGATGATGGATCGTGTGATGTGTCCGTAATGGATGCTGGAGGCATGAAGATAGGCATAGAGGTTGGGTTTTCACTATAGGATGGTGTTAATGTGACTGTCCCACTTATTTGTACTGTGGTGTCTAGGAAGTGGACCTCCCATGTAGATTGGTCCAGGTTGAGGTTGATGGTGGGTGGAAGCTGTTGAAATCGTGGTGGAATTCTTCCAGAGTCTCCTTCTCATGGGACAAGATGATGAAGATGTAGAGAAGAAGTAGGTGGAGAAGGAGCGTGAGTGGACGTGAGCTTAGGAAGCGCTGTTCCAGATCGGCCATAAAAATGTTGGCATATTGTGTGGCCATGCCGGTGTCCACAGCGGTGCCACTGGTCTGGAGGTATATATTCTTACCAAATTTGAAATAATTTTGCATGAGCATAAAGTCACAGAGCTCAGCAACCAGTTGTGTTGTGTCATCATCAGGGATACTGTTGCTGACAGCTTGTATTCCATCTGTGTTTGGGATGTTTGCGTAGAGATCCTCCACATCCATGGTGGCTAGGATGGTGTTTTCTGGAAGATCACTAATGAATTGTAATTTTCTCAGGAAATAAGTGGTGACACAGAGATAGCTGGGAGTGCTGGTGGTGTAGCATCTGAATAGAGTGTCCACATATCCGGACAGTCCTTCAGTGAGTGCCAATTCCAGAGATGATGAGATGCCCAGGGTTTCCAGGTTTGTGGATCTTGGGTAGTAGATAGAATAACCCCAGTTAGGGCTCTAAGGGTATGTCGATATCTTCCTGTGTTAGTATAGGGAGTGTCCTGAGTAATGGTGCAGTTTCTTAGTATATTCTTCAGTGGGATATGAGGAAAGTGGCCTGTAGAATTTGATATTGGAGACTTGTCTGGCAGCCTCCTTTTGGTAGTCAGACCTGTTCATGATGGCCACAGCACCTCCTTTATCAGCCACTTTGATTATAATGTCAGGGTTGTTTCTGAGGCTGTGGATGGCATTATGATCTGCACGACTTAGGTTATAAGGCAAGCAATGTTTTTTTTTTCCAGAATTTCTACCTGTGCATGTCGGCAGAAGCATTCTATGTGTAGGTCCAGACTGTCTTTTCGACCCTCAGGAGGAGTCCACGTGGAGTTCTTCTTCTTATGCTGTTGGTGTGCGTGTGTGCGGGGTATCTGCGTATCAGTGTGCTGTTCATTGTTATCTTGAAAGTATTCTTTGAGTAGGAGATGGTGAAAGTAGGCTTCCAGATCTCTGCTAACTGTATCATGTTCGTGGGGGTAAAAAAGGGTTCTGCTAATGATGTACAACTGCAACAATCAAATTCTCCTCCAGCCATAACAGTCAATGAGGAATACTTACCATATGTGGGAAGGGTTCCATCCTCAACTGGAACTGTCTCAAAAACAGGAAGTATTTATTTAGGGATCGTGTTCTGCCCAGAAAGAATTACACCACCTGAATCATTGTTGGGTTACAAGAGTGCATATGGTTACAGATACTACTAGCATGTGAAGGGTCAGATTCACTCTCAGAAGCACAGGGAGGATAGTGTTCTGACCTAGTGTCCTAGTGTCATTGCCTTTTGAATTCATCTCCAAAGGTCGGTGATGAGAGTGCCTTTAAAAGAAGCAAAGAATCCTGTGGCACCTTATAGACTAACAGACGTTTTGGAGCATGAGCTTTCATGGGTGAATACCCACTTCTTCAGATGCATGTGGTGGAAATATCCAGGGGCAGGTATATATATGCTAGCAAGCAAGCTAGAGATAACGAGGTCAGTTCAATCAGGGAGGATGAGGCCCTGTTCTAGCAGTTGAGGTGTGAAAACCAAGAGAGGAGAAACTGGTTCTGTAGTTGGCAAGCCATTCACAGTCTTTGTTCAATCCTGAGCTGATGGTGTCAAATTTGCAGATGAACTGAAGCTCAGCAGTTTCTCTTTGAAGTCTGGTCCTGAAGTTTTTTTGCTGCAGGATGGCCACCTTAAGGTCTGCTATAGTGTGGCCAGGGAGGTTGAAGTGCTCTCCTACAGGTTTTTGTATATTGCCATTCCTAATGTCTGATTTGTGTGTTGCTCAACATGGGACAGATGTGTTGCCCAACCTGAAGTCACCACATACAAGGCAGCCCCTGCCTGTTTTTGAAGGTGTGCCATCCAGGTCCCAGCCTGCTGGTAGAGTGAGTATTGTAGGTGGCTTCTGCTATTTCGCCCTCTCACAGAGACTTTTTAGCTGTTAGAGCAGACATCCTGGGTTCTGCAAACGGGTGGAAATTGAGGGGGAAATGGAATCCGTTTTTCTTATTAAAAATAATCATAATCAGATTGTGAGAGATTCTGGCCACATGTGTGTATCACTGCAATTCTTGCTGGATGATTAAATGCATTGTTTGAAAGCGTTCTAGTGATACAATATTTAAAATATGTAAAGGATACCAGTCTGCCCTTATGGCATAGTCTTTGGACACGTCTTATTTTGTTTAGGCACCAAAGAGTCCTGTGGCACCTTATAGACTAACAGACGTTTTGGAGCATGAGCTTTCATGGGTGAATACCCACTTCATCGGGTGCATGTCAGATGCTTTTACAGATCCAGACTAACACGGCTACCCCTTTGATACTTATTTTGTTTAGTTAGTTATTTATTGTTACAGCTCTAACTACGGAACAATGATGCTGCTAATGTTAGGCTTCCAAGGGCAACTTTCCATTATATTCTGTTGGCCCATACTTGCTACGTGACATTTCTGATTAATACTGTCAAGGCTAATCCATCATGAAACAATCTTTCAGATTATACAGTGAGACCCTGGCCTTATCACATGCACACCAAAGTACTTCAGATAATGATATTCTCTGTTGAAGAGATGATCAATGGGCTTTTAGGAAAGAAATTTATTACAGAACACATGGTGTGGATCAAGCTAATAATAAAGAACCTTGAATCCACAAAAAAGTTCTAAATCTAGCCACATATATCTGAAGTAACAAACAGATTACTGAAAAGGTAAACGTTGGTAGAAATTTGATAGCCATCATAGCTTACAATATTTCTTTCTTTTTGAAATCAGGATATGACTGCATGACAAGGTAGTGGATTCAAGGACTCTGCATACAGATGCAGAATTATTTTTTCTGAAATACAGTGTTTTCCAGCTCTAGGACCATACACTGAGATGTGGGCACTAAACTGGGTATAGTCCATAAAACCTAACCCAGTAATTCAAAAAAAGGTTGACTGTGTATCTAAGACACAGAGAGTCTGGGACAGGGATAGTGTGATGGTTGGGGAATCTTTGTAGAACTTATGAATTATTTTTGATATTGAGGACTCTGGGTATCTGAGTCAGACTGCATATTCCATGTTGACTGTAAGGCAGGTCTTTGCCTTTTTCTGTTGTCATTTGCTTTCTCTGCTGTAATTTTCCTTCATATTGAGCTAAATCCCACAAGAAGGAACAGAATAAATTCTTACCTCTGGCACAGAGCCAACAATTGAGGGCTATTAGATTAGAAGATCAACCATTTAAATGGAACACCTTGGACAAAGAGATGACTGCTACCCAGGGCATTCCAACTTTTCAAGTGAATTCTAAAAAGGTAGTAACAAAGCAACATCTGGTAGAGGATTTTGATCACCTGATGAGGCTGATCAGGAAGTCACATGACAGAGGGGACTGGAGGTCATAAATGAGAGGGTTTCTGAGCAGCCATTTTGAGAGGTGGAACTGACAATTTATTAACCTAATAAGAAGCCATGTGCAGAAAAGTAGAAGAAGGCTTCGTAGAGGACTCTAGCCTGACCCCAAAGAACTCTCCACAGTGGTGAGAAAATGAGGCAGACAAATGCATATGTGTGTTCATTATGTTATATAGATTTGTGTATTTTTTGTGTTATGTAAGTAAAGAACAACGGTGTTTTAGAATCCTGTGCAAAGTCTGCCTGTGTCTGCCTGTCACTGTCATGTATCTCTGAAGAGATAAACTATAAACCCTAAGGCTTACACTTTTGCTGACATTCTGGGGAACATGTAAAAGCTGTTTGGGAGATGTGGGAGAGTAAGCACCCTGGCGGGCCAGACCAGTTTGTTTACCTGCAACATCTGCAGGTTCAGCTGATCATGGGTCCCCCTGGCGCGGTTCACTGCTCCAGGCCAATGGGGGCTGCGGGAAGCAGCAGCCAGCACATCCCTTAGCCCATGCCACTTCCCACAGCCCCCATTGGCCTGGAGCGGCAAACCGTGGCCAGTGGAGCCACAATCAGCTGAAACTGCAGACACGGCAGGTAAACAAACTGGCCCAGCCCATCAAGGTGCTTACCCTGACAGGCCACATGCCAAAGGTTTCCAATCCCTGGCCTAAACCAAGGCCAAAACCAACTTGAAAGCTCCTTGCTCTCTTTTTCAACCATGTTCTCTTGAGTGTTCATAGCTTTCTAATGATTATGGAGAAGACTTCCTAGGTTATGATTTGCAGGGAAATCCATGAGTGGTTCATGACCATCCTAATCTCTGTCTGATGGTGTAATCCGGTTCCTGACACAATTAGGTGAAAAAGCACATGGTTGAGCCCAAGATGTGTCAAAATGCTTTTGAAAATCTCAGTTGTATCTTAACTGTGCCTCTTGTACTCGTGCAAAGTTTATATATATATATATATCTGCAAAATCAGTAAAGGGCAAAATGTAATTTGTATTTTGCACAGCTCTGGTAATAATATGTAATCTACTTGCCTTTAACATTCAGTTATTAATCCAACTTTCCATAGATTTAGGGTTGTATAAGTATTGACTACTGATTGCTTATTTACACATTATAGAATATTTAAATATTCCTAACATAATACTCTTTTTCCCAGTGGAAATTTTTTTTAATGTAATCATTTGTTTTTAGTTAATGTCTTTCTTCTGAAACTTGTGTATGTTAGTTAGAAACACATCTTCTTGGTTAGTCATAACACTTTAGGCTCTCTTTTTATAATGCTTACTAGAACACTAAGAGAAAAAAGCAGTTCTGTTTAATTTCTTAGAAACTCAAGTTAGGCTAAGAAGAGTTGAGGCCTCTCCACAGGCTGAAAATCCTCAGTCTCATTTAATCCTAGGAACCTTGAGAATAACTTGTAAAATACTTTATTTCCTCTTTTGTGAGACTTAAAATTGCTTTGGTACTACAAATTACAAGTTCACCAATGACATCTAGATAGTAATGACAAGATTGGACATTACAAGTGGAAAAACTCTTACCCCACGAACCCACACAGGGACCTTAGACATGCTTCCCAAGATACATAAACAACCCAGGCAGCTCTGTTAGATCTGGCTAGGGCACTCTTACTGAAGGAATATTGAGACTTGTAGAAACCATCCTTAAACCACTCACCATGCAAAGGGTCAGCCTTCTCCAGGACACCACCGACTTCCTCCAAGAACTCTGTAACATTAGATATCTCCCTCAGAACACCGTCCTTACCAACATGGATGTCACCTCCTTATACATCAATATCCCTCACAAGACAATGAAGGACCCTCAGATATCCATCCCGAACATATCACCAAACTCATCCATTTCATCCTCACCCATAACAATTTTAACACATTAACAATTTTAACAATTCAACAACAAACACTTTGTCCAAACCCTGGGAACAGCCATGGATACAAGGATGTATACCCAATATGCCAACCTCGACATTATCTGCTTTGAAGAATTTCTGATGATCCAATGATATACCTGAGATATATCAATGATAGTTTAATTCTGTGGACGAACGACTTAAACCCTCTCATAGATTTCCACTAGAACTTCAACACCCACCACCTGTCTATTAAACTCTCTTTAGAACACTTCCACACCAGCATCAACTTCCTGAACACAACAATCATCTTCAACAATGGAACCCTACAAACAGCTATTTACAAGAAACCCCCAGATCACTACACCTACCTTCAGAGATCCAGTAATCACCCCAAACATACCAAAAAATGTGTTAGCTATAACCAGGCACTCAGACACCATGGAACAGATACATGTATAGAGACCATGCATACCTATTTTCCATATTTCTTGAGTTTTTACTTCATTGAGGCAACATCACATCATACATCTTTTCCGACTAAGTTAGCTATTCTGGTTTGCTGCTGGGATGTTAAATGGCAAATGTAGGCTGCTATTGGTAAATCAGTGGCAACTTTGTCTTTGCCTTCTTATTTTCTGTCATGATATGCTGACAGGTAGTATTCTTTACTGCCACTTTTAAAACAGTGGTCTCAAGTACTACCTTTGCCAAATGGCCTGCAGCTAGCACATCCTTTTCTCTTTTGTTGTCTTCCTGAATGACTGCTTATACCATTAGCTGTGCTTTTGTTATGCATTCAGACAACTTTCTTTAATATCAGAGGGGTAGCCCTGTTAGTCTGGATCTGTAAAAGCAGCAAAGAGTCTTGTGGCACCTTATATACTAACAGACTTTTTGGAGCATGAGCTTTCATGGGTGAATAAATTTATTGTCTTACAAAAATCATCGTCTAGAAATACGGGTACACAAGAAAATAAGATATTTGCAGTCAGATGCCTGGTGGTCAACAGCCAGTTCAATTAAAAAATATCCAAATGCACAACAAAACCTTTGTAACAGATGTTAAAGCTTTTAACCCAAAGGAAAATCATGTTTTCAAGCACATTGCAGAGGAATGAGATATCATAGTTAACACTGATTCATTATCACTGAATATCAATACCACCACTTTGACTAGAGAAGTACATGATATGAAGCATAGTCAAAAATTAATACAGTAAATCATTGTTATATAGGCAAATTATATATGTAACATTGTCTTAGTACTGTAGTGTCTAAGGCACATTCTGAAATGTCAATTTTTCAGCTATTTAAACTAAAAGAATGTAGCTACTTGTTGTAACACTGTTCAAAATAAAAACCAAAGAAAGAATTCACATCCACTGGCATGTCAGCTCTCAGGCACGCAATATCCAACTTTTAACCTCTAAACTACTGATACTCCAAACAAACCAAAAACATAGTACAGTACAGATGGTCCTGCTGCTTTAGGCTCAACAGCTGGTACGTGAGCCTGCTCTGTGTTACACAAGGCTGGCTCGGGTATTTCTTAAACCTGCATCTCATGGCTGTGAAACTCCCTCATGTCAAAAGGAGCAGCAGCTATTCAGCTCCATGTTCTGAAGACTAATCAGCCAGCAGCTAAGTAAATTCCCATCCTGAGCCTCTGTTCCATGTTTATTTTTTCCATGTTACTGGTATTCATGTTTTACTAGCGTTACTATGTACAGATGCCTTTGGACTGATATAACAGGTCTGTACAGATGCGAGGTATTGTATTCACCCACGAAAGCTCATGCTCAAAAACGTCTGTTAGTCTGTAAGGTGTCACAAGACTCTTTGCTTTCTTTAATATGTTAATTTTGTCTTTCACACCTTTGATTTATCAGTACTGCTTCCCTTATTTCATTAATTAATGAGTCACTTTTTGAGACTTCTTTTCCCTTGCAGGGAAGTGCTTTCTGACCTCTGTAGGGTGATTGCACTGAATTACAGTCCTACCAGGGCCTCCATTCCCCAGCTTATGCTTTTTCTCTATATCATCACTTACAGCCGTGTGTAGCTTCTCAAATTCTAACTATGTCTACACTTCAGATTGTACAGTGGCACAACTGTACTGATTCAGCTCCGCCACTATAAGTTCTCCTGTGTAGCCACTCAATGCTGATGGGAGAGAGCTCTTCCGTTGGCATAATTAAACCACCTCCAACAAACAGAGGCAGCTATGTCAGCGGGAGAGCATCTCCCGCTGACATAGCGTCCATAGCAATGCTTTTGTCAGTGAAACTTATGTCACTCAGGGGGAATTTTTTTTCACACCCTGACTGACAAAAGTTTTACTGATAAAAGTGCTAATGTAGACACAGCCAGGGTCACATCTACAACCTAATGATCTTTAAAATAAAGTTGCATCACAGTCCAAATATTATTATTCTGCAGTCCTGTCAGCAGTGAATGGAAGACATGTTTTGTACAAGGACAGGGTCATATCCTAGGTCAGAGTCAACTTCTTGTGAAGCAAACAATACTATGTCTCAAATCAAGTGTTCTGACTAGGCAACCCTGAGGTTTCTCTTTTGGATTTTGCACTGCATTTGATAGCAGCATGTGAAGTTCAGTTGCATCTTTTTCCAACAATAGGACCGTAAGATGCTTCTCAATTTTGGTAAGCTCAGGTTGTTTTTCACCTGCCCTAGCCCCCAAGTAGCCCCTTATTACATATTCTATTACCTCAGCCTCAGTGTAGTCCCTTTGAAAACCACTTTCAAATTGATAAGCCAAACTGAATAGGCTTAACCTAGGGTTCCCAGCTCACTACTTGCTTAAAACCAGACACCCCTGCCCCGCCTCTGCCCCCAAGGCCCATTTTTCACTCACTCCTCTGCTCCTTCCCTCCCTCCATCCCCATTGCTCACTGCTTTTCCCCTTCCCTCTTCCTCCTGTCTCCCTGCTGGATCCTTTCCACCTTTCTTCCTCTCCCCCAGCTGGGCTCCTTCTTCACCAGGGCTGAACTGGGAGCTGTAGCCTGACACAGAGCCTGCTGCATAGGCGATACAAGGGCTGGTGGAGCAGCACTGATCCTGGCTGAGCAGGGGATGGTGCAGGTTAATGACCTGGCACCTTCCCTCCACTCCCCACACTCCACCCACAGTAACTGGACATTTGCTATCTGGTCAGTACATCTGACCAGACACTGGCAGGTCCCATTTTTGACCGATGTTCTGGTTGAAAACTGGGCACCTGGAAGCCCTAGTAATGTGATTTTTTTGTAGAGAATCCCCTATCCTGTTATTTGAAAGTCTTTATATATAATTGGTTTTGTTTTCAGTGCTGCAGGTTTTCTACAGGAGCTTGACTTCTAATTTCTATTTGCTTTCCTGAACAGTATTTTAAGCAACTTTACTATTTCTGCATACTATTTCTGAATTGTTTCTACTTCAGTTGTTTCAGTTTCCTCCTCTTTTGCTGTATCAATGAGGTATAAAGTCTTTTTTTTTAATGTCAGCAATGCAGACAGTCCCTAATCTTCCAACTCCTCCTGCTCATTTAAGAGACTTATTAGGTATCTAATTAAAGCAAAATGGCTTTTTGCTGCAGTTTCACTTTGACTCATGAATACTCAGAGAGTCACAAAGTTCTCTTAAATGTTCATCCTTTGGCTGGCATAAAAGTCGTCCTACCCCATGTGCAGATCCTCTAACTCTCTCCCAGCCATAGTGCTTGCAAATAGTTAAGTTGTTCCTGGTGGTTTTTCTTGGAACCATTTGCAGCATCTTCTAGGTAAGTTCCCCTCTCAGCAAGATCAGATCATTGCAATTCAGCCTCTCCTGCCTGTGATCGCCAAATGTTACGTTCTCAGACCATTTAGGCCTTTATTAAACTTAGTATCAAAAAAACAAGTACAGCTTGTTCAATCTCCATTGCTGCTTAGTCCTTTCAGAGCAAACAACTCTGCACCTGTGTAATGAGAGCTGTCCCTGTTTTCCTTCTCATCAGAGCACAGGTAAATCTGTGTGTGTGATGAGGCAGAGTGGCCCTGCACTGGTACAGCAGGGGTTAACCCTTCATTCCTAGCAGAGGAAGCCCCACCTCAGAAGCTCTGCTGGGCATGCTCCAACTGGAGAACAGATATAAAAGCCTGCAGATCAGCTCACTCTGTGCTGACCACTGGAGGAGATGGACACATGCTGCCAGCTCCTGAAGAGGGAGAGCTTGTGTGCTAGGATACTGGATGCAGCCAAGCTGAGGCACTACCTGGGACCCCGATGGAGGAAGTCACAGGAAGAAACAGACCAGAAGACCCCCTGCCCCAGATAAACTGGTATTCATGTTAGGAAGTAACCCAGGGGAACTATAGAGACAAACAGCGTTAGAGCTGTGGTGATGCTTGGTGTGTTGTGGGTGGATCCCTGCCAAGCGAGGGACAAGGAGAGCTTGCCACTAACAGGCCCTGAGTCAGGGCTCGGTGGAGAAGGCAGGCCTGAGTCCCCCTATCCCCTCACTCCTGAACCAGGAGGGATCTTGGATAGACTCTGGCTGCTAGGTTGAGCTACCCTGCCCATGGTGGAGGGGGGAGTGTATATGGACTCTAACCACTAGACTGTGCTGCCCTGCTTGTAAGGGGGCTTATATGGACTCTGACTGCTAGGCCATGCTACTGCACCTGACAGCGCTGACAGTGGAGAGGAAGGCCAAGAGGCTGTCACTGCCTGCCTGCAGACAGGTGGATGTAGTGACTCAAGAGTGGTGAGACATTGACATCACATCCTACCCCTGCCACAAAGAAGTGTTATGGTGTCCGACCTGCCACACCCAGACATTCTCTTACGAGTGCTACAACTGAGTGGAAGGGGAGCCCACACTCACTACTTCTGGTTTATTCCAGGACATCTTAGGTCGCAGCAAACAAAAGAGTAATGGTGAGAGATAGACACCAACAGAAGTTGGTTCAATAAAAATATTATGTCACCCAGCTTTCTCTTTCATAGACCTATACTAGAAAGTGGTATAGAGCCCAAAACAGTGGCAGCAACAGCAAAGAATGGTAGGAGGAACTAATATGGAACCACCTAGTCAGCTGTCCTGTAAAATTTAATAAAAAATTAGTCCAATGTCCTGCTCACTACAAGGGCCTTTTCCCAGCCCATTCTCCAGTTGAAAGTCATTTAGGGGCTCTTTGGAATTTTCATCATGCATTTTTGTCTGTAAACAGTGTGCCTTTATTTCTTTATAATTAACTCAGTGATTCTTATGAGGAAGTGGAAATTGAGACCATACACAACTATTCTGTTCCACTTTACACTTCTTTATTACAGAGAAAGGTTGGTTATACTATCTAGCATTCCACTGTAACATATAGGTATTGTATGTACCTTTAAAGAGTGAAACAAAGTGAGTGAGATAATGTATCTTTTTATTGGACCAACTTCTGTGGTAAAAGAGACAAGCTTCAGAACTGAAGACAAGCTCTGTGCAAGCAAGAAAGCTTGTCTCTTTCACCAGAGAAGTTGGTTCATTACAAGCAGGGCTGGTTCTAGGCACCAGCTACGGAAGCAAGTGCCTGGGGTGGCAAATCTGAAGGAGCGGCACTCCGTCCATTCTTGGAGCGGCACTCTGTTCCCCCCCTGCCCTTCTTTGGCAGCAGCTTTTTCATTTTTCCTTCTTCAGCAGTACTTCGGTGGCAACTCTTTCTTTGTTTCTTCTTCAGCCGCAGTTCGGCGGCAGCTTTTTCATTTCTTCTTCGGTGGCACTGCTGCGGCCGCTTTTTTTTTTTTGGTGTGCTTTGCTTTGCTGCTTGGGGCAGCAAAAAAGGTAGAGAATCCTTGATTACAAGATATTACCGACCTTGTCTCTCTAGTATCCTGGGGCCAACACAGCTACAACATATTAAATAGAGAGTCAGCTAGTGGTGCTCACTATGTTCTGAGTTTTAGAAACCAGTTAAAGCTGTTACATGTAGTATGTGGGTAAGTAGGCCTAACACAATAGAGGAGAACATAGGGCTGTCAGATGTAGAAGGGTATTGTCCTTCCCCAAGGTGAGCCAATTCAGGCAAGGAGCAGGCTGCCAGGAGCTTCAGTCGTGTGCAATTCCTAAACTCAATTAATCCATTCGTCACAACTTTCATTTTGCAGAGTTTATAAGATCAATTCCTGCACTTCCTTGAAGCTTCATTCAGTGCAACCTCACAGAAAAAAACTGTCCTTTAGTGAGCTATGATCTTTGGTTTTCCAGATTTCACAGTAGCAGCCGTGTTATTCTGTATCTGCAAAAAGAACAGGAGTACTTGTGGCACCTTAGAGACTAACAAATTTATTTCAGCATAGGCTTTCGTGGGCTATAGCCCACTTCTTCGGATGCATGGAATGGAACATATATCTCCTGTTAAGTTAATAGTTATACAGCTGAACACCCACACATATATAATATGAAAAGAGAAGGAAAATACAGGTTAAAAAAAATGAAGATTATTTTTGTTTTACTTCCTCAGTGTGAAACTTTTTCCTGATGCTGACTCACAGGCTTGATGGCCTGCTGAGGTGACTCGTGGAGCTGAAGCCCAAGTCCCACTACCTGGGGCGGAAGCCTGGTTTATTTTGGTGAATCACCTGAAACCAGTTTGCAGACCCCTGATGAGAACCACTGATATATAGGAATTGGGTAGTATCCATTTAAATAGTTGTGCACTGTGTAGTGGCGCCTACTGTGTTCTGTTTCAGGAACAATCCAGAGTTGTAGTATGCAGTTAGGCCTTGAATGTCTGTGTATAGTTCATGGTTATGACACCCAACTGAACCCATGTATTTGTTCATGTTATTACTGTATAAAGATACAATAACCACTTTTATGTGGAATCAGAGATTTTGAGACAGAGACTAGAAAAAAAGTTAAGAGCTAAAGTAAATGTCACTAATCTATCTAGGTTCTACTCCAGTCCTCTATGCTATGCTTTCAAGTAGTTTACTGATGTTTTTTCAAAAAATATCTGAAAGCCTAAAAGCTATTGTATTTATTTTTGTTCTCTCCCCTCTGAGAACAGGAAGGCTGCAAGTAGAAACTTAAGACCTGATAATGTTAGTTGTTGTCCTGCACAGAGCCCCAGAGAAGTCAATACTATTATATTCAGGTTCAGGGATACACATGCATAAAACAACTTGCAGGATCAGAGCCAATATAAGTAAGATCCCAGGGCTTTGTAAGGGATATATTGGTCAGATATGCCTTGAATGATTAATGATGCCTCTGGCACTCAAATGAGAAAAGCTATCTCTGTTTATTCCAAAATAGGATCTACTTATGAAGACAATAAAAGAATGGTTGACTTCATATGAAACACTTTGTCTAAGGACCCACTGATCACCCAAGGTCAGGGGTTCCTCTCCCTAAGAAGAGAAACTAAAATACTAAAATATTGACTAGAGTATTGTTAATTATCTAGACAAGAATCTCTCATAATTTGCATATGTATAAAACCTCTTTTTTCCTCCAAATCTAGCTTAAAAAGTACTCTAAGTTACCAAGCTATTACCACACCCTGCTTTCTTGTGCAAAGTGTTTTTACCCCAAAGTATAAACCATATTTTGTTTTCCTTGTAAATTACATATTCCATGTAATCTTTCACCCCAAATTTGGATCTGCAGATTTGTTTACCTCATGAGTCAGATCGTTTTCCTTCTATATGCTTATGAACAATGAAAGAATGTATAGAGTATGTCACCTACATTTAGAAGATAAAGATTTTTTTGGTTTTCAATGTAAATAATTGTTGCATTCTAGAAGTAGTAGGAATTGTCTGGCACTGTCATATACAGATAGTTAAGGTTTAATGTCTCTTTTACCTGTAAAGGGTTAACAAACAGGGAACCAAACACCTGACCAGGGGACCAATCAGAAGACAAGATACTTTCAAATCTCGGTGGAGGGAAGCCTTTGTTTATGTTTTTTGGGTTTTGCTTTGTTCTCTCTGGAAGGGACTAGACGGGCAACCAGTTTTCTTGCCAATCTCCCTGCTACAGTCCTTTATAGTGAGTAATTTAGTAAGAAAGGCTGTTATAGTCTTTTGATTGTTTCTGTATTTGCAAATGTGTAGTTTGCTGGAAGTATTTTAAATTGTATTTCTGCTGGAGGAGGCTTTTTCTCCAGTTTCTAGAAGCTGATAGACCCTGTAATATTCCATCTTGAATTTACAGTGATTTTCTTTATTCTTTATTTCTTTTATTAAAAGTTTTGCTTTTAAGACCTGTCTGATTTTCCCCCTTGTTGAGGCTCAAGGGAATTGAGTCTGTACTTAACAGGGAAGGAGAAGGGAGGGGGAGAGAAAAGGGGGGAACCCACCTGATATCTCTGTGTTGTGATTCAAGGAGTTTGAATCACGGTGATCTCCTAGTGTACCCAGGGCGGGAAAGATCTGGGAGGAAGAAAGGAGAAGGGGGAATCCCTTTGTTTAGATTCACGGAGCTTGAATCTGTATATCTCTCCAGGAGCCCGGGGAGGGAACACCTGGAAGGGAGGAGGAGGAAGGGAAATGGTTTATTTCCCTTTGTTGTGAGACTCAAGGAATTTGGGTCTTGGGGGTCCCCAGGGAAGGTTTGGGGGAGACCAGAGTTTATCAGGCACTCTACTCTAAGTCCTGATTGGTGGCAGCACTACAGGATCTAAGCTGGTAATTAAGCTTAGGGGAATTCATGCTAGTACCCATATTTTGGAAGCTAAGGTTCAGAATTGGGAATTATACTATGACAGGCACAATGAAGAAGAAATGTTAAGATATAAACCAGGATATAATTTTGGGATACTTAAAGAAATTGCTTAACATGGGAAATCCCAATGGATAGTATGTGCTAATAATGAAATACAGAAATGAATCAAACTTAAAACATATCCTATAAAAGTATCCAAAAAAGGGCTAAAGAAATGTGTTTTATGTCATTGCCATATACTGGATACCAATAGAAGCATCAGAGAAATTCAGATCAAATCTGAGCATCCAGTTGGCACATGCCCAATGAGAATAAGAAGGTGGTGCCACCCTACAAGCCCTGAAACTAGCATATATAAGCCGAAATCACCATGTGCTCAAGAGAGTTGACTGAACACAATAAGAACCTGAAAAAGTGTGACCAATGACAGGACCAACTGTGCGGAAAGGACTCTCTCCAACTCCAGGGTTAAGAGGAAAAAGTAAGGGGTGGAATTTTATTTAAAAGATTGTATTTCCTCATATTCTTTAATATAAATATCTGTATGTTATCTCTCTGAATCTACACTTTCTAGTGATACCTCCAGGAACCATATTTAAGATTTTTATGCCTTTATAAGGAAAATTGACCTAAGAGAGATTGAAAAGAATTGTTTTAGGCAATTGCTCTTAATATTCTCAACTTATCCCTTTGGGGTCAATCTAGTCAAAGTCACCCCAAAATTGTCTTTTTAAAATGCTTTAAAGACAAGTGCAACCTCAGAAGCATGAAAAATGTGCTCGGAACTAACAAATCAAAAATTGCTGATCATAAGTAAAAGTAATAAGATATATTAGTAATTTGCATTGTTCCTTGATATAACTTATGAGCCTCAATTATAGCCTGTGATAATTGCTTTCAAGACTGTATTGTAAGTGCATAGTACACATAATTGGTTGTGTCCACATTTGAGTGGTGAACTATTGATTATATATTAATGTAATTCTGGTTGAATTAATACATAGTTGGTTGGTTAAGAATAAGCAAGTGTTATGATTCAAGAGATACTGTTCAAGTTAAAACTTGACCTGAAAAGAACCAAGTGTTAAACTAGTAAGCTAATGTCCCCTGGACTCAATAAACATGGGTTATCATATTGGATCCTATTATATATTGCAAACCTTTTTAGATTTCAGCTTTAAAATCTGACACTCTGGCAAATTCATAAATTTGTCCTCCTTTCATGTTTATTCTTAGCAAATTTTAGGGGATTTGGGGGTGAATTAAGATACACTATTATGATAACTGAACTTGCAATTTTGCTCTAATTCTGAATGCAACTCACTCACAAAGAAGTGAGTGAAAAGTCAGAATAATCTAAAACGACATATTTTGATGGGAAAGGCACAAAAGCCATACAGATTGACTTAGTCCTAACAAAAAAGACCTGCTGGTATAATTCTAGGACTGTATTAAGATCATGATTGGTAAACAAAAACAGCGTGACATCAACAATCAGTGAATCAGAGTGAGCGTGTCAAAAATTAGTCCTAACTTATGGACAAAATAATGAGAGGATGGGCTGTTCCACCCTATCATGGTTCTCAAAAAGAGACTTTTGGGGAAAAGCTGGCAGTAGTGATTGTGGCTGACTAAAGAAGCAAGCTCCATCATGTTTCCCACCTCCACCATCTCCTGGGACTCTGGAATCCAGTATGACAACAACTGACCTATTTTATCATATTCCCAAAAGAGGTCCTGACGAGACTGGGCCAGAGAGAGAGGGAGCCAGATGACATTGCTACCTCTGTGGGTTCCAGCTGAATCCAAAATCCCACCTGGGATATAAGACTTTGTCATCCCACTCCACCCAATGCCCCCTAAATAGTGTCCTTTTTCTTCCCTATCTTAATTCTTCTCTTTCCTAGCTCTCTCCTTTTTCCTTATGCCTTATAAGAGTCTGGCTTAGCTGATCAAGATTGTATATTTTGCATCATTGCTGTGAACCTGTGACCATAAAGAGGCACCTAAATATCTACACAACATTTTAGACTGAGCCTCCCAGCCTAAATCAACAGATTTGGGCTGGCGAGTTTCATGCTAGTGCTCCAAAAATAGCTGTAGAGACAGAACTTTAAAGTTGTGTCTTGTGTTGGCAGAGAGCTGTCACTACAGCTATTTTTAGAGCACTAGCATAAGCTTTTCTAGGCCAAATCTGTCAATGTTGGCTGGGAGGATTGCTCCAAAACACTGTGACGTACCCTGAGTAGCTTGCAAAACCATGTTCTGAGACTGTTTCTCCAGCAGTGAGGTTACCAGTTAATATCAACCTCAGAGACAAAAGCTGCATGTTCTATCGTTGTTCTTTTTTATTCCCTGTTTATGTGTTTGTCTTGTTTTGTCTTCTAGGAAACCAGGCTGGACTTTAACAACAGCAGTAACAACAACTCCAGTCCATCGTAAGTAACCTCACATTTTTCTAAAAAGAATAGTTATAACCATCTAAGGGACTGTGAAAGAAGATTTTTTTTTCCTTCTAAAAACTCTCTCCAGCTAAAGGGAAAGAGAGCAAGGGATGCTAAAATGAGAGCCTTATTTAATACTGCACATTTGAAATGCTTTCACTGTTTTTTCACCCTTTGCTTCTGTATCTTCAGTAAAAAGTTAAAAGGATGTGTAATGGTATGTTTGCCATGGTACTAAGCAGTCTGAGGTCTCTGTATACAAAACCTTCTTTAAAATTGGTTAACGCTGGAGAGTGCCTGGGTTATGTTAATACTTTTGGTTCTATGGGCTCATATATTTAATCAAAATTAATATATCAAGTCTAGGATATCTACTTTAAACACTAGGGTAGGGGGATATTACACATTATAATTACATTTTACCCTACTTTAAACAACTGCCAGCTATGAACTGGGCAGTGACTCACTGGTTTCATGACACTTTGTATTTATATTCTTTTCTTGGGTTGTATCATTCCACATTATTCCAGTTTGTTTCTCTAGATTATAAACCACAAAGGGCAGAGAACTTTTCACTTGTATGGCACGGCTCTTCTCCTCGACAATGGCAGACACACTTGTGATGATATAAACAAAGGGTAAATACACAATCAAAAATCAAAATTGTAAATAATTTAAAAGTTAACAATTATCATTTTCATAGATTACCACATGACAGTTATAGCTATTTCCTTCAATAGCCTGGAAAAAATATTAAATGAAGTTGTACTTCCTTAAATGACATTTAAGTATTTTAAGAGTTATTGTTTTAAAAATGCAAATGTTTGTGTACTATTGAGTGATAGCATGGAACATCTTAATGCATAAGACAGGATTAATGCAATCCCTGAGAAGTACGGTGACCTTCAAAAGACCGTTGAACAATGTAGCAGGCACAAATAATCTTTTGGGAAGTGGAATTCCTAGGATGTACCTGGGAGGAGGGAATTGCAAACTGCCACCTAAAGACTCAGCCTTTGAAGCTTCATCCTTTGTCTGCTACTATCTGTTACAACAGGACAAAGCTTCAAAGACAAATTATATAAAAAAGTGACTTACTGTTGATTTTTTTTTCTGAGCAAAAGCAGTCATGAATTGGTAATCACAGGAAAATCCCTATGTGGGATTTGAAGTACTGTGTGCTATCTAGAGTCCTTGTTGGAGTCAGGGGTAAGCTTATTAACATGCATGTAGCTTTTTTTTATTACTTTGTTTTCTCTATAATGCTTTTACTTTTAAGAATAAATGTGCTTGCTTACAGACCGCTGTGTGGTAAGCTAACTGTGGCAATTACCTGGTGTACAGTCTTTGAGGAGAAAAGTAAAGGAGGCTTGCTTAGCAGCCTGACTTCTTTGTAGAGGACACGGTATATTCAAGAAGCTGTGCAGTATGGAAATATCCTGATCAGGAGGGACAGAGACATGGGTCTCTGCCCAAGAGAGGTGATGGCTGAGGAGCTGAGAGCCTAGCCTGGGTGTTGTAGTATCATTAAACAAATTAAATTTGATTCTAAGAATCCTCATTGCTATTGTAAAGACATTGTAGTTGCTATATTAGTTATTTTAATCAAACTTCATTTCCATCCCTCAAAAATAAAAATTTGTTTTTTGTTCTGGAGGATGCTGTTGCTTCTGTTCCTCTTTCCTACAGCAGTATTTCACATTCACTACAATAATGCTTTGCACTTCTATAATGCTGTTCATGTTTAAAACACTATATGGATACTGTCTTAATGCCATCAGTGACAATGGAGAAAGTCCCAGTGATCTAGATGAGAAGAGGACTGGACTATATCTTATCACAACACCCCTAAAAGTAGGTAAATAAGTAGATAGGAGTATCATTTTAGAAAGAGAGGGAAATGAGACACGGGACTCTGCTTCTTCTCTGTTAGATCAGTGTAAATCAGAAGCAATGTCAATGGACTATACCAGTGTAAAATTTTCGCAAGCTGAAATTAGAAACAGGCAAAGAGCATTTGCCAAAGACAAAGGTGTTTCTAGTATCACTGGGATCAGAACTCCTTATTGACACACTGTTGCTTAACATAGAACCAATCAACCACTTTTCCACCAGAATGATGGCCTAGCTTCATTCTTTGGAGTTTATAGCAAGCAATTTTGTTCTTAAAAATTACTAAAAGTTTGAAGTAATAGTGTCATGGTTACAGGGCTAGCTGCACTTCTGACCCTTTCCTGATCTCTGAGTGCACCCCCTGGCATGTTAGGCCTCATGCCTCTGCCTATCCTATGGTAGAATTCTACAATTGTCCCACTCTTAGAGGGGCTACCAGAGCCAGTGTATCAACCAGACTTACCCTGCTGGTCTAATTGAGATTGGACAACATGAAGTTCTTCCCTTTGGAAGTCTCTGATCAGTGGTATTCCATGACAAAACACCTTCTTAAAACCAAAGTATTCATTTTAACAGTAGAAACAAAATATTTAGAGAAGATTTTAAAACAATAAAGAGTGTCCACGCATCTCTATTACCTAAAGGCTTACTGATGTTAACCTAGACATGTCTAACTTCTTCAGATATACCAATGAATGCATGTCACATTCTAGTTCCTCCAAACAACTACCTCTCCCTCTTGTGAGGGAGTACCTTCGAACCCTGCCAGAGTACTTTTGTTCTTGTGAGTTTCAAGCTTTGTCCCTTCTGGAGAACACTTGGTTTTGTAGGTTGGCTGTGGAGGAAGTAAAACCTTTTATGCTAACAGTTCATTTATTAACAATCCCCAGTTGTTTGCAGAGAGGTGGCTTATCCTGAGTAACTGTATCTCTTCCTGCTTTTTTTTCACTGATACTCCCCCATCCTATTAACTATCCCAACATATTCCTACAGAAAATGTCCCAATCAGTGGGTCAACATAGAGTTTTAAGACATTGTTAGAGAACAGCTCCAATCATCACAGAGAATTTAGGAAAAGGTAAGAAAAATACATAATTTTATATGGAAAGATTTTTGTGTGTATGAATGTTATAAATGCTGTTTTATTTTTTACTCAACTCTTTTGCATAAGAACATATAAGTTTCCTACAGCTTTGCTCTCCACGCTCAATCATATAGCTACTGGACTGTAATTCAGATTACAATGTGGCATAATACTATAATGAGTTTATGGTCACCAAAGGGTGACGGCAGGCTGCAGCTACTCAGATCCTGAAGGCAAGGAAATTGGCCCTAACTGTGCTGAATTACTGAGCACGAGCACCTCGGCAAAGCTACTATCCAGGTAGAAAAAGCAACCCTAAATACTACTTGGGAACAGAAGGCTCTATAAAGTTTATTTTGCTGCTTGTGTCTTTTTTAAAAGGATTGATTAATAGAGGTCGGAGCTCAAGAATAAATGCTGGGAAAAGGTTGACTTGTTTTCCTATTTCTACATGAGATAATTGCCACAGTAAATAAATTCCTTTAGCTTCCATGTGGCATCCTTTCTGGGATATGAAGGGGAAATCTGTTTATATTTTAACCTTATAGCCACAGAAGATTATGCTGCTTTTTTGTGCTCTTGAAATAGAGAATCCAGCTCTCCTGTATAAATCAGTGTTACCTGAGTCTGTTTATCTGATGCTGAAAACATGGTGCAAAGTAGGGAATAATTGGAATACACTTTTTATTGACTGTTCAATTTGTAATGGTGAGACAAGGTGGGTGAGAATACCTTTTATCTACCCAGAGCTGCTCTTCAGGCCTGCTCTGGAGAGCTGTGTGTAGCTTGAAAGCTTGTCTCTTTCACCAACAGAAGTTAGTCTAATAAAAGATATTATCTCACCCATCTTGTCTCTCCATTATCTTGGGACCAACATGACTGCAACACTGCAAACAATCTGTAATGGTGTACATTGCTGGGGATGTGCCTTATGCACATTAAAAACAAATGAAAATGTAAATTATAGATGTATAATAATTTTAAAGACAAAAACTATCTATTGACTCAGTGATTGGCTACATGTCTGTAAACAATACGGTTTAAATAGACTTCCTATGCTGACTTGGGCAAACTTGAGAGCACGGAACGGCAACCTTTGGCACGCGGCCCACCAGGGTAAGCATCCTGGTGGGCCGGGCCGCTTTGTTTACCTGCTGTATCCGCAGGTTCAGCTGATCGCTGGCCGCGGTTCACCGCTACAGGCCAATGGGGGCTGCTGGAAGCGGCGCGACCTGAGGGATGTGCTGGCTGCTGTTTCCCACAGCCCCCATTGGCCTGAAGCAGTGAACCGTGGCCAGTGGGAGCCATGATTGGCTGAACCTACGGAGGCGGCAGGTAAACAAACTGGACCCCCACCAGGGTGCTTACCATGGCAAGCCGCATGCCAGAGGTTGCCAATCCCCGCCTGAGAGTCATGAATGTGCTCAGTACTATAGTGCAAAGGGAAAAGACACAGTACTTGTTCCATGGAGGCTGTAATTTACACTGACCTGAAAAATACAAACTATGGGGGCCAACTCTAGGTCTCACTGATCTCAATGAGAAGTGACTAGAGACTTAAAGTGGTAAAAGGCAGACTCACAGCCATCATCCAGTCATCTTAATTTTTTCCTACATCTTATGTGTTGATCAGAAGCTAGACTGCTTCCTTTCCCTTATCAGAACCTGGGAAATAACAAAAACAACAAGAAATCTGGTCGCACCTTAAAGACTAATGGATTTATTTGGGCATAAGCTTTCATGGGTATAAACCCCACTTCTTCTCCATGCATCTGAAGAACTGGGTTTTTTACTCATGAAAGCTTATGCCCAAATAAATCTGTTAACCTTTAAGGTGCGACCAGACTCTTTAATGTTTTTGTGGATACTGAATAACATGGCTACCCCTCTGATACTTGGTGTAAGGAGGCGCCCTGGCTCCCCGCTGCACCTGAGAGGGACGAGCCAGAGCAGGTGCCTCAGCACTGCCTGTCCCCGCCCCCCGGAAGTCAAGGGGCGGGACAGGAAGTATAAAAGCCCGGCCCCAACGCTCAGTTGGGTGCAGGCTGCTGGAGAGGACAGACGCTGGTGCCCGGGCTCCCGCCGGGCCAAGCCTGCCCCACGCCCACTACCCAGAGGAGCGCTGGCTGGACTTGCCTCAGATCCGGTACCTGGAGGAACGTCGGCCTGACCTGCCGTGTACCCGATACCCCGAGGAGTGGCCTGAGCTTCCCCACGACCGGTACCTGGAGGAGCCCATGGTCTGGGACCCCCCAGACAACCCTGGCAAGGAGCAGGTACCCAGAGAGGGGGAGGTTGGAAGTGGCCCGGGGGTAGCTGACTCTGGTTTGGCTCCTGAAGAGCCCGAACCCATGTCAGTGTGTTGCGACCAGGATCCCCACAGACTGCAGCGGGTCTTGACCGCTGCTAGGGCCACGGGCTGGAACGCAGTGGAGTGGGAGGGCCTGCATTCCCCCTGCCACCCGTAACCGGGTGGCAGACTCCCCCTCTTCCCGCCTAGTGCCACTGCTCTGCCCTGATCCAGAGGGCCAGAGCTAACTAGACTTGTGTTTGGTGCCCCACCCTGCCAAGGGCCTGGGCTGATACTGTGTTTGCTCAGCCCCTGCTAGAGGCCTGAGCTTGAACTGCTACTGCCCCGCCCTGCCAAGGGCCTGGGCTGATACTGTGTTTGCTCAGCCCCTGCTAGAGGCCTGAGCTTGAACTGTTACTGCCCTGCCCTGTCCAAGGGCTGGGGCTTATTTACTTTGAGAGCCCCGACCCCAGCTAGAGGGCCGGGGCTCTACCTTGTTTGCAGACCCTGTACCCCCCTCAACACCTGCGGAGGGGCTAAGCCTACCCGGACTGCAGCGTGCTAGGAGGCGCCCTGGCTCCCCACCGCACCTGAGAGGGACGAGCCCTGACACGACCGGCTGACACTTGGGAAATAATAGCTATTGCAATATAAATGTTCAACAAAAGACACAGATAGATCTGATTGCCATCCATATATAGATGGTGCTGTAGGCCAGAATGTCTCACTGTCTCCCTTAGCAACACTAGATAGTCATTAAACACAGGCAAGAAAGGGCAAATTTTGGTGGCACTCTGTGTGCAAGAGCACTTGGGAAGGAAGAGCAAGTACTTTTTTTCAAGCGCATGTGTATTATTGAATAGTACAAACAGCCCAAGAGTAAAAATTGGATGCTTAACAGATGGATATTCTTGGGGTTAAAGACACTGGAGTGGGAATTAGGAAATATGGGTTTATTCCCCAGTTCTGACTCAGCCTTAATGGTTGACATTATACTTAGGCCCATATCCTCAGAGGTACTTAAGGACCAGTCATTTATTTCAATGGGAGATAGGCACCTAAATACCTTTGAGGACCTGAGACTTAACCTTTGTTGCTTCAATTCCCCATCCTCAACATGAGGATAATTCTTCCCTGTCTAAGAGAGGTGGCAAGGCTCAATCCATTAATGATTGTGAAGTGTTGAAATACTCCAGTGATGAATCACCTGAAGAAGCCTATAAATAAAGAATGTATTCATTTAGTGAAGTTGGAGAGGAACTATTTGATCTGTTGTGGTGACATCCTACTGCAGGAGGTAGTATAATGTACTCTCTATGTATGTGCAGCGTTACTCTCTAGTTCTTTTCTCAGAGGGGATAGGAAACCTATTAGCAGTAGCTAGGAGAGATAATTTTAGTTCAAGTGGTAGAGGTGTATGATTTTGAAGATGAAAGACCAGGGTTCCACTTCCACCTCTGCTGGTCTGTCACTTATACGGTAATTCTGTCTGATTGCAGCATGTGGATTACATATAAATCCCGAATACAACTCCTCTCTAGTACAGATTTTACTGTATTACTAATTTAACACTTTGTGCTTTTACAAATTTAAAGCACTGTTCAACACCCTTGTAAATAACAGTCATGACTCTTAGAGAGAAAGGGACACATCCATTAACATCTTTAGAACTTGATTCACACCTTTATTACTCCAGTGTCACTCCATCGGAGTTAAAGTGATGTAAACCTGAAGTAATGAAATAGTAAATTAGACATTAAATTGTACTGCTTTGTGTTAATGCTAAAACGCTGTTTATTAAAATGGACTGTTGTTTAAGTGTGTGTAATTCACACTGAGGATTAACACCATTACACGTGTGACTAAACCTCTGACTTGCTAATAACATGCTGTCAAGTATCAGAGGGGTAGGCGTGTTAGTCTGGATCTGTAAAAGCAGCAAAGAGTCCTGTGGCACCTTATAGACTAACAGATGTATTGGAGCATGCATCCGATGAAGTGGGTATTCACCCACGAAAGCTCACGCTCCAATACATCTGTTAGTCTATAAGGTGCCACAGGATTCTTTGCTGCTAATAACATGCTGTGCACAATGGAACTCTGCTTTACCCTCCATTAGACCCTGTTGGATCTTTTAAGATCTTTAGATCTTTAAAAAAAGTAAGTTTTAATATATTGAACACGACCATGTAATTTTCAGTGATCATTCTTCCCACTCTGCCATCTACCTTAGAGCAAGTTATCACACACTTAGTGGCTTTCTGGCAGTCTTCAAAAATGGTAGGACCATCATTACATTACTTCAGGGTCCTGAGATATCCTATCATTCATATCTGTTTATTGTTAGGCTTCTGTCTTATTTGTAGGGATTTTTTGCTGTAGCTCTAATTTCACTTTTGTTATTTTAGCTTACAAGTCATGGATTTTGGTACGAAGCAGTGGCATGCACGTTATTACATTTCAATTTGTATTATTGCATGTATTGTGATTGGTGTGTTATATAACAATACTTTAAATACTACAAAGCTTCCCTTACTATCCTTAATTAAACTTTTTGGGTACAAATGACATTTTTGCTGATAAATATTACTCTCAGATTCAGTTAATAAATTCTGTTAACTCTTTATTCAGTTAATAAATATCTGAAACACATGCTGTTTAATTCACATTGTTCCATTTTCTGAAGTCAGAGTTTCTGTCTACTTGCAATATCTGCTCTCTTACTGCTTTCTCCATTTATAACTAAATAAGATACTGCTTTTGCCATATTCAACAATTTCGATCATTCCTTCTGGGCATTTCATTTTTCCCCATTAAAATGAAGTCTCAGCCTGTTCCATCAGGCTGCGACTCATACAGATGAAAAATCCAAATCAAAACAAATTAACAGCAAATTACCAGACATGAATATATGTTAATGTAAAAATATCAGCAACATGAAGAGGAAAGCAGATAACATCCACTCCCACATATTTGGAGGAAGGTCACCTCTATTAGATTTACTTTTCATACTGCACTACCTATTCCCAAATTAGATACAACACACTCCTCCTTGCATCATAAGAAAAAAACAGTTTGCAATAGTGTAACTATTATGAATATTTTAATACAAACCTAATAACTGGTGACGATAGTAAACTGTAGGTCATGCACTTACGTATGGTATATAATCTTACTTTTAAAGGAACTTGGGCCAAATTCATCTTTGGTGTAACTCCGTTGGCTCAGCAGGGTTAGACTATCTACCACGACCAGAGTTTGGATTGCATGGACATTTGGCAATGGGGAGAATAGGCTGATCAGAAAGTTTTTAGTGGACGAAAGGAAAAATTCATAAGATAAACAAATAAATAAGCTTTAGTTTCTACCTAAAAATAATATCTAGATCAATATAGTAATTTGTTGCAAATAAAACCCAAGAATAGTTATGAAGATAAGCGACTAGTAGCAAATTGATAAGGGTGAGAGCTACCTATTTTGCAGCAAGGAGAGCAGAGTGTCTGACCACTTGCCTTGTGGCATGGATAGAACAAGTATAGTTCTCGCAGAGCTGGCCTGCAAAGAAATGGAAAACAGAGGGAAATAGAATCATTTGCATATACAGCACGTTTAGGGAAAGCCCATTGCTAAACTCTCTGCTCTGATGTGCCAGGTGAGGAAATCAGTCTCATGAACTAAAAGTAGCCTTCAAAGGTGGGGATAAGATGCCAGAATCAAAACTGCAGTAGGTGCAAGAAGTGGAGTCCACAAAGGCTCCTAAACTTGTTTTATTCTCCACTGCACTCTACAAAACTCCCACCAAATTCTGTAGGTTCCTAATCTCACTTGGTGCCTACATTTTCAGGGTAAAAGTTCCTTCAGTGCCTAAGTTTCTGCCTCTGAGCATGTGCATTGCCACTTTGTTGTAGGCATCTGGACACTTATCTCCCACCTAAGCTCCAGAGTGATTCATGAACTGGACAATCCATCCACCTAAGTCATGTGCAGGGTGCAGTCTGGTAGGTGTGCTCAGTGGGTGCCTACCATATCGGGTTCTATTCAAAAACTTGCTGGAGGAGGAGGAAAAAGTGGTTTTGCTGGTGCCTACATTATAACTCTCTCTCTCTCTCTAGTCCAGTGACTATTTCAGTATTTACCTACAGTGGAACAGTAATAGGGCCAGACAGAGACAGTGAGAATAACTCTGTAATTCAGTGGCTAGGGCACTGAGGTGGGAGACCCAGGGTTCAATCCCCCTATTCCAGTCACTCTTTCATTATTGATCCAAATTGGAACAGCTTCAACAGGAGACTAAAGGAATTCCACATCAGAATATCCTGTAGGTCAGAGGTTAGAACCCTTTCCATAGTTGTGAGGGATGCCTGTTCAAATCCTTTTTTCCCCTTTGTCAGACAGGGGGAGATTGAACCTGGATTTCCACCATCCCAGATGAATGCTTTAATCATTGGACTAAAAATTACAAGGTGGCACTAACTCCTCCTCTTCAGCCATTTTGTGTGGAACCAGGGGCTTGCCTCGCTCATTTTCACAAGAAACACTATAGGCATGTAAGACTCCTGATTCCAGGACAAGCGTTCATGAATTAGTAGCAGAGACAGGTACCTAACTCCTAAGGACCCTTTCCATTTTCTTTCATCATGTAGGAAGCCTAGGCCCTGAGTCAGACATTGTGCATCACAGTGTTGTGTCTGTGATTTTCTAGGTGACTACAGATTAGGCCCTGTGATGCTGAGGATTGAACATCTAAATTTGTAGATCTGGGCCAGGATGAAAAAACTGTATTGTCTCTCCAGTTAAAACTAAGTGCCTACAAATCAACTAACCCTATTAAGAAGGACTGTCATTATTTTTTAGTAAAATATGTATGATTTTCCACCGTATCTCTGAAAAAATGTTGCTACCTGAATGTATTTCAAGGGAATTTGAAGATGTCTTTTTTTAATCTTTAATAATCACACAAGATTCAGATTTGGTGGAGAGATGGTTCAGAACTTTCCTAATTACAGGAGAACTCTGAGCTTGCTCATACTTCTGGAAAATATCAACTTCACAACAGGCATGCTCTGAGGTTTGAAACAGGCATTTACCCTAGTCCAGTAGTTCTCAAAGTTATTTGACTCATTTCTTTGTGTCTGTAATCATTTACGCTACCCCTCATCACAAGTACATGTACCACCATCCCGTTCTGAAGGCAGAATAGAGAGCAGTGGCTGCTGGCTAAGCACCTAGCTTTGAAGGCGGCATGTGCCAGCAGCAGCACAGAAGTAAGGGTGGCAATGTAAAAAGTGATATTCATCAGTATCAGGTTTCTCAGCAGATTTAGAAGTAAGGGTGCAACAGCACAGAAGTAAGGGATGCAATATGAAAAGTATGACTATGAAATATGAATTGGCCGCATTAGCACTACAAAAAGTAATTTTCCCTCTGTTGATATTCACCCCTTCTTGTCAACAGTTGGGAATGGGCCACATCCATCCGGATTGAATTGGCCTTGTTAGCACTGACCCCTCATTTGGTAAGGCAACTCCCATCTTTTCATATACTGTATATTTATACCTGCCTACTGTATTTTTTACTCCATGCATCTGATGAAGTGGGTTATAGCCCACCAAAGCTTATGCCCTATGTAGAAGGGTGGGTCCCTGGCTCCTGCCCTAAAGTGTTAAAAACAGCCCTGAGAGGGGGCTGTGACTGGAGAAAGCAGCTTTTAGGCTAGGTTGATTGGGGGAAGTGGCTGCAGCTGAGGCCATGCCCCAAACAGACTCAGCTGCCCTATAATGGCAGAGAAGCCTGGGGTAGACAGAAGTCTTCCTCTGCCTATAGAGGGAGAATGGCCTGTGTCATAACATTTTTCCCAGATCTGGACCTTAGCGTCCAAAATATGGGTGTTAGCATGAAAACCTCCAAGCTTAGTTACCAGCTTGGACCTGGTAAAGCTGCCACCAGCCAGGGATCTATACAGTGCCTGGCACACTGTGGTCTCCCCAAAACCTTCCCTGGGGGACCCCCAGACTCAGATTCCTTGAGTCTCACATCAAAGGGGAATAAACCATTTCCCTTCCTCCCCTCCAGGTGTTCCCTCCCTGGGTTCCTGGAGAGATCTACAGAAGCAAGCTCTGTGAATCTAAACAGAGGGACTCCACCCACCCTGTTTCCAGTCCTGGAAAACACAAGTACTTCCCCCCCTCACCCAGAGGGTATGCAAAGTCAGGCTTAGTAAATCTAACACAAAGAGATTTTCCCCCTTGACTTCTTCCTCCCACCAATTCCCTGGTGAGCTGCACACTCAATTCCCTGGAGTCCCCACTAAAGAAAAACTCCAACAAGTCTTAAGAAAAAGGCTTTATATAAAAAAGAAAGAAAAGGACATAAAAATGGTCTCTCTGTATTAAGGTGACAAATACAGGGTCAATTGCTTAAAAGAAAAATGAATAAACAGCCTTATTCAAAAAGAATACAATTCAAAACATTCCAGCAACTATACACATGTAAATACAAAAAAAATCAATATAAACCTTATTGTCTTACTCTCTTGTACTTACAACTTGGAAACAGAAGATTAGAAAGCCAGGAGATAGAAGAATCACTCTCATAGCCGAGAGGGTCAGACACAAGACAAAGAACAAAGAACTCACACACAAACTTCCCTCCACCCAGAGTTGAAAAAGTCTTGTTTCCTGATTGGTCCTCTGGTCAGGTGTTTCAGGTTACTGGTGTTACCTGTTTACAGGTAAAAGAACATTAACCCTTAGATATCTGTTTATGACAGCCTGGCTGCAGAGAGATAGACACAAAGTACCTGAGTGGAGTAGGGCTGGGGAAAGGCTGAGGAGCTGGGGAGATCCAGCCTGGAAAGCCCCAGGCTGTGGCCTAGCATTGGGCCAACAGGTACTGGGGGTTGCATGGGACAACCCAGGGGTAGGCCAAGGCAGCAGGTCCAAACCTAACCTTGCCAGTCTGAGTAGGCTGATAGTGCAGTCTGCCCCAGGGCATGCGGGATAGACAATGACTGGCAGTAGCCATATACTGAGTCAAGGTGGGAATAATGGATGGGGGTTCCCTGGGGAGGAGAGACCCTAAACTGAGAAAAAGGAGTTACTGCCAGGGGGCAGCACCCCATGTAAAATGGCACTGGGTTCAGGGAGGGACACGGGGGCCAGGGGGATCACCAGCCTGCAGAGGGTGCTCCGGGAGCTGGAATCAAGCTAATTCCCAGAAGTCACCAGCAGGAGGTGCTGCAGGAGTGAGTCCACACGTCTACACCTAAATACCTTTCTTAGTCTCTAAGGTGCCACAAGGATTCCTCATTGTTTTTAATATGAAAAGTGATATTTGTCAATATCACTTTTTCACAGCAGACTTAGTACCCATTGCCACACCTACTTCTGCACTGCTGTTGCCACCCCAGGGCTAACTACCAGAGCCCTGCCACCTCCAGGTGAGGGATTGGTGGGGAGAGAAAGGAGAGCCCGAGCCTAGGTGGTGGGGCTCTGGCTGTCTCCTTTATCCCCGCCTCCTGCCCTCTGCGCATGCCCCAGTCACCCGGACTGACAGCCAGAGCTCTCTAAAAAAAGAGCCTATCGCTCACACCTCCCTTGACACATTCCAGTGACTCCCTTGGGAAGCTTGCCCCACGGTATGAGAACAGCTTCCCTAGTCCCTGATACACTAACATTGCTTCAGCTCCATGTGCATATTCAGCTTGTTTGTGTGGTGTGTATCTTCGTATGGGAGCTAGACCACATTGTATATATACAGACATAAGCTACTACTGCTGCCAGCTAATGGAGTTACTCCTTTTTCACCTTTAGTGGTAGAGGAATGTGCATTAATGTTAACATCATAGATTCAAACTCTCTCAAAGACCTGGGGAAAGAGGAAGAGGTTATTACACATAGTCACAATGATACTAGCACCTTGATCCTTACATCTGTATCTTTATATGCAAACTATATTTTTCAAATGCTGCAATCTAATGAGCATGCCATGTTCTTTGGTATTCTTTGCTCTATAAGCAAATATGTCAAATGGTGAGATTGTTTACCCTGGGAAATGCAGATCCCTAAGGAAACTGGTGTTCTTCAGTTTAGAGTGCATTGGAGTGGTGCAGATTCCAAAAGGACTCTGTAGATATATCAAATAGATTCATTAAGGGGCATGGTCTGACTACTATTGAAAAAAAAATCTTTTTTTCAAAACTTATGTTCCACTTGATCCCACAGTAATCAAATCATTCGTTTATATCAAGGTTTCTATTTTGTTTTCTTAAAATGTGATTTTTACTCGTAGTAAATCATTTTTGTTGTTTGGTCTTCAAAATGCAAGGTGTAACATTGACTAAATTATATGTAGGGACTGTGAAGTAACTACAAAGAAAATATATGTAATTTCACAGGTGTTATTTAGACACATTATAAAGATGTAAAGAAGATGCTACAGAAGGAGTTTAAGAAGGAGCTGATCCAAACATATGGTCAAAGAATAAAATGTTCAATTGTTTGACAGTTTGAAAAGCAACTAAATCATCAGGAGTAATATAGAGGATTGCATAATGACTCCTGGGTCTGACTGATGATGGTACGGTCAGTAATATAGTATGGAGTTACAAACGTTTTATATACAGGAACATAGGAGTGAAAGGGGCCTCCTTGGTCATCAAGCCCAGTGCCCTGCTATTGCAGGCAATCGTATCATATAATCCCATTCATAAATTTATGAAATGCAATCTTAAAATATTTAGATTGTTTGTCCCTAGCATTCCGAGTGGACGGCTGTTGCATAATCTCACTATTCTGATGGTTAGATGGTTTCTTCTAATTTCCAGCCTAATTTTAGTCATGGTCAATTCATAACCACTTGTTCTTGTGACAACTTTGTCCTTTAGCATTACTTAAAAGCTCTCCTTCCCCCTGGATGTTTTTAGAGACCAATCCTCTCCTCTTTCAGCATTCACTTTGCTAAACAAACCAAATTCTTTTTCAGTCTACTCTTCATTCCCCTGAGCATCCTAATAGCACCCACCACTGCTATTGAAGTTAATAACAACTTCAGAAGCTCTGCACCTCTGAAAAATCAGATTACTTTTATAGGTACTGTACCTAATAGGGATTTAGATTTCTAATTCTGGACACTCAATTTTGACAATTTTTGCTGGAGTACAAAAACCTTCTGTACTCCCCTTTCTGAGAATTGCAAACTTCCTGCTTGGGTGAGAGTATAGATTTGCTGACATGTATTTCTTTTAAGTCATATGTGTTTTATCACAACATACATCTGTTACATTTTTCACCTAATATGAGCAACAGTATGTTTTCATGCTGAATGACTCATATTTTAATTAAGAGAAAACAACAAAACAAGAGAACAAATATAAAGCCTCCAGAACAGAACACCATGTGTCTAGTCTCTAACATGCCGCATCTGAACTGAACATAAAATAGTAGCTGCCTCCAGTGGACTCCTAGAAAATAATAATACAATGCAAAGACAAGAAAATTTTAACAGTTACACATTATAGTTACATTGAGGGCACTTAAAACCTTTCTACCAGTTTGAGAGAGATTACCAGGTCCAAAACCAGGGAATTTCAGTACCTGGCAGAATGTTTTATACTATAATAAATGTTTTAAATACGAACACTCTGCCTACAGCACCCATAGAGTAACCATTATCAAAGCCAATGACCATTCATATATAATAACTGTAGAATTATTTTGATTAGAAGGATTCTACTTTACTCCCCAGCACCATGTGTAGTTAAGTCTGGAATGCATCCAGTAATGTCCACTCCACAAACTCACTTTTTGAGCTTGCTCCTTTTACACACTTTTATTATAGTTATAAAATTTTACACAATACTTATTGTTTAATGAATTGTTAAATATTTTAAAAAAATTAATTCATTCCCATAGCAGATTCTGTCTTCTGTCTTCATGGACTAGTGAAAATAATTGATTAATACCTATAACATTCTTTCATGATTTGGAGTGATTATTGGATTTACTTAATGGTAGATTGACAGCTGAAAAGGGTTTGGGATACTCAGTCAGTTTTCACATGATGCAACAAAATGGTCTAAAGGACCTCCATTTTTTTCTCCTGACTGAAAGTTCCCACATTCTTAGGCTACAAACTACAGCCATAGTGGCGTTTCTGTTTCCCCGGTACACTTTGTAAATCTTGCCTCATGTTATGGATGACCCTAAGTGAGTATTCTAAAAAGAGGAGGGGACATATAAGCCTCTTTGTGTTCTCCATGTCTACTGAAGGTTGGACAAGAATAAGCTTAATCTCCAGCAAGCAAGATGTAGGTTAGATATTAGGACAATACTTTCTAACTATAAGGATAGTTAAGCACTGGAATTGACTTCCAAATGAGGATGTCCATTCCCCATCATTGGAGGTTTTTAAGAACAGGTTGAACAAATACCTGTCACGGATGGTCAAGGTTTGCTTGGTCTTGACTGAGTGCAGGGGGCTAGACTGGATGGCTTCTCAAAATCCCTCCCAGCCCAACATTGCTATGATTCTATGAAAACATATTACAGTTGCAAGCACCAGCACCAGGCTTTCAGAGCATTTAGATTGATACAATAAATAGAATTATATATGGTAGAACATTCTACTGAGTAAATGAGAATTTTATGCCATTGAATTAACAGCAGCACCCATGTGAAATATATATTTTTATTTCCTCCCTACTGTACTACACATTTGAGAAATTAATTATTGCATGTTATATTGTACTTAGTACATACTTTTACTCACTATTAGGGTGCTTTAACATTATTGAGAAATTACCTTGTTTAGTCAATCTCAACGTCTCATTAATGTGCATTGAACAATAGTTGTTTACATTAAATTTGCTCTGAGAACTGCCGGTCATGTTTGCTATGAGGGACATATCACTTAACCGCTGTTACTCACGCTTTCTATTAGGAGACATAGCACTTTAGGAATTACTGTGCTTGTGTTTACAAATGCACAACTGAAATTAATTTACATGAAAATACAATTTCATATTGTTCATATTGGAGTAAAATGGCTTAATGTTACTGTAATTTCAGATTCAATCAAGGCATAATTATTGCTTTGCAGTAGCAACAATGTAGTGATGGCTGAGGATACACTTTCACTCTGAGCCCCTATTTTCTGCCACTTACAACTTCCCTGAAAATGACCCTTTGGGCTGACATTTCTCAAGCTTGTACGTAAAGAAAGTGGAGAAGTTGTTAACTTTCTCAAAAGTTGTTCCACTTAGTGATATTTTTCAGATGCTGAGTGTACAGTTTCTTTGTTCTTGAATAATTTTCTTGCTAAAGTTCAGATTTGGCACATACCTAATACTTAGGGAGGAATGTGTGCTTTGGTAAATTGGAAATTCATTGTTTGAGATTAAAGAAGTTTAAAATGCTTGAAAATGTGACAGTGTGTATATGCAGTCTGTAATTTTCTTCCCACTTTAAGTATACCGTGGGTTACTGGGGCCTTATCTACACCTTATGTGTTTAATCCACAGTAACTTGAGTTAGTTCAGTATGGAAATGCCTCCATACACATGATGTGAATCATGAAAATGCAGCAACTCCACATTTACTGTGAACTCTGGAGTCCTCTTTCAAAGTGTATTGTGTTCAATGCAAATTGAGTTAGTGAGATGTATTGTTAGTGTGAAAAAAATACGATTGCACTGTCCCACACTGCTTTGCAGGCATCTGTTACTGAGCTGTCTGGTTGCCTGTGTGCTCTTCACTTCTCTCAGGTCAAGCAGTTACAACATGCCTTTAGCAGCCTTTTGGAGCTGTGCTGAGATCCTGGATCTCATCACAATTTGTGGTGAAGTGTAGGTTCAGTAAGCTCTTGGGGCCAGCCACCAGAAGATTTATTGTGAGGTGCAGGGTAATATTGGTGGACTCTGACATACAGCAGGTCAGACTAAACAATTTGGTGATCCCTTCTGGCCTTAAATTCTAGTACTCTGTTGCACAGCTGTATAGCTCTTAGGCAAGTCTACACTGCAGTGTAAGCCCAGGGTTAGTAGGACTTGATTCAGCTGATCCTAGGTTTCAGAATCTAGGGCTTGTGAGCAACAGAGGCCAATTTATAAACATCATTGTCAGCTGCACTGGAAAGGTTCATGATGCTAGGGTTATCTGAGAGGCTGGGACACTATTCCCACCACATGATATAAGCGTAAACAGAGTTATTGTCCTGACTAGGGGACCCAGTGTATCCCCTTTTGCCTTGACTTATGAAACCATATTCTGATCTCAGAGGTCCTGAGAAATGAAGGTTTAATTATACTCACAACAGGTGTAGAACTGTGGTTGAATGTGCATTGGAATAATTGAAATCCCACTGGAGATGCATAAAGACTAGGACTCTCGAGCGATTAAAAAATTAATCGTGATTAATTGTGCAATTAAAAAATATTCACAATTGAACTAATAAACAATAATAGAATACCATTTATTTAAATATTTTGGATGTTTTCTACATTTTCAAATATATTGATTTCAATTGCAACGCAGAATACAAAGTGTACATTGCTTTATATTTGATAAGTGTTTGCACAGTTAAAAAACATAAGAAATATATATTTTTAATTCACCTAATACAAGTACTGTAGTGAAATCTCGTTATCATGAAAGTTGAACTTACAAATGTAGAATTATATATGTATATATATATATATATACAGTATTCAAAAATAAAACAATGTAAAATTTTAGAGTCTACAAGTCCACTCAGTCCTACTTTCTGTTCAGCCAATCATGAAGACAAACATGTTTGTTTACATTTGCAGGAGATAATGCTGCCCGCTTCTTGTTTACAGTGTCTCCTGAAAGTAAGAACAGGCATTCGCATGGCACTGTTGTAGTCTACATTGCAAGATATTTACTTGCTAGATGCGCTAAAGATTCATATGTCCCTTCATGCTTCAACCACCGTTCTAGGGGACATGCATCCATGCTGATGACAGATGCTGTTTGACAAAAAATCCAAAGCAGTGCGGACTGATGCATGTTCATTTTCATTAACTGAGTCAGATGCCATCAGCAGAAGGTCGATTTTCTTTTTCGTTGCTTCGGGTTCTATAGTTTCCATATTGGAGTGTTGCTGTTTTAAGACTTCTGAAAGCATGCTCCACACCTCATCCCTCTCAGATTTTGGAAGGCACTTCAGATTCTTAAACCTTTGATCGAGTACTGTAGCTATCTTTTGAAATCTCACATTAGTACCTTCTTTGCATTTTGTGAACTCTGCAGTGAAAGTGTTCTTAATATGAACAACATGTGCTGAGTCATCATCTGAGACTACTATAACAAAATATATTCAGAATGTGGGTAGTACAGAGCAGAGGACATACTATTTTTCCCCAAGGAGTTCAGTCACAAATTTAATTAACACATTATTTTTTTAATGAGCATCATCAGCATGGAAGCATGTCCCCTGGAATTGTGGCCAAAGCATGAAGGGACATATAAATGTTTAGCATATCTGGCACATAAATACTTTGCAATGCCAGCTATAAAAGTGCCATGCAAATGCCTGTTCTCACTTGCTGGTGACATTGTAAATAAGAAGAGGGCAGTGTTATCTTCTGTTAATGCGAAGAAACTTGTTTGTCTGAGCGATTGGCTGAACAAGAAGTAGGACTGAGTGAACTTGTAGGCTCTAAAGGTTTACGTTGTTCTGTTTTTGAGTGCAGTTATGTAACCAAAAAAATCTACACTTGTAAATTGCACTTACATGTCAGATTGCACTATGTACTTGTCCAAAGTGAATTGAAAAATACTATTTCTTTTATTTATCATTTTTACAACACAGAATACAATATATATGAAAATTAAAAAAAACTATTCAAATATTTAATAAATTTCAATTGGTATTCTAATGTTTAATAGTATGATTAAAACTGCAATTAATCGTGATTATTTTTTTAATTGAGATTAATTTTTTGAGTTAATCCCATGAATTAACTGCAATTAATTGACAACCATAATACAGACTCATCTGAATTCTAGTATCAACAATGGTGTCCGTTTCACTGTTGCTCGCTGTGCTCTTCACAATCTTTGTGAAGACAAACGTAAGCCATCCCCCCATGAATGGACATATAACTGTGAGAGGCCCCTGAAATGGTACACTCAGCCCAAAATGGCACCTAACACAGCTGGAGCTTTGTATTCATGAATGCTTTGTATTCCAACATTCTGGACTTGCATGGGCCACTGGAAGAGGGAGAATAGTACTTTTATGAATGTGCTTGGGTGAGTGCAGTTGTTGATTGACATGCATTGTACTTTTGAATGACATGACTGCTAATGAAATAGGGGAAGTAGGAACAGTATGGATTGTATCTGTATCAAGACAGGGGTTTTGCATACAACTTTCCCAGCTGTCCCGGATCATGTGTTTACCTTTATTTTTGACGTGTACGTTATATGCAGTGATGGCGATACTTTTTTTTTTATAAAATAAAAGCCTTTATTTTTTACACAAGTATTGGAAAAGTACAATATTAAAGCATTACCTTGTGGGCCAGCTGCCATTAGCACCCCAAAACCCTTTAAAACCTTTAAAAGTAACCACAAATAAAGTGCATAAACAAGTGCAAACAGTTAAACCAAGTACATTTGCTTACTATTGTTTATCCCCTGGCCTCCTGTTTTCCTTTCCCTACCGTCCATGTTTGCCATGCAGTGGTGTTGGGGAAGGGGGAGGAGGTATCCATGGGGGAAGAATTCAGCACTGAGGACTGCATGGGGCACATTTTTCCTGTCCAGTTGCTCATAGGGCCCAATTGCATGGGCCACCCAGCCATGGAGTTGTTTAAGCTGTTCCTGGAATGCAGAGCAGAGTTTCATGGAGGAGTCACAGCCCATGGTGTGGGCACAGTGGGAGCCTGCACTCTTGTGACCAGTAGACACAGCTGCCACTCAAACAGTTCTCTTTATTGCACTCTGTCTTCCTCTCTTAACTGCTGTCTCTGTTCCAGGAACTCCAAAGCAAATGCCTGTTCCCGTGCCTCAACCCTGTCCTCAAGATGAAAAACCACTTGAACCTTTCCTCTTGGCATGTCTTTCCTCTTGCTGCAAGTCCCTTTGCCTTTGATACTTGACTTGAGTGTTGGTCCTGTCCAGAACTTCAACCATAAGTTCATCACATAAGCACTTTCTCTTGGAAGGGTCTGTGAAGGTTTGGTGAACCAGGCTTCTGCAGTTTGGGTGAGTTGTGGAGGTACTGCAACCTGTGGAGGTCGAGGTTGCCTGGAACAGGACAGGACATTGTCTTTAGTAGCTCAGTGTAAGATCACAGAAAAAGATAATTTTGGAATTTGAGGGGCAGAAAATGTTACTGTTTGAAATGGAATTTCAATAGATTGCCAGAGGGCTGCTTCACACCACAGAAGCTCCCTGAACACAGCTGGGTTAATCTCAGTGAGCGAAGTGCTGAGAGAATGGTAAATTAAATATCACAGCTTTTTATTTTACTTTTCTAAAACATTGGAGTTTGGGGGAAAGTCGGTGGTCATGTTTTGCTACTTAAGCCTTCTCTATACTATTGAATACTGCATATTTTGGGGGAAATAACAGCTCTTGTGGTGCCTGATTGGCAAATGGAGGTGGCTTCCAGTTTATTCCAAGCTGTCAGTTGGAAATCAGGCATATATGCTACCCCAGTATTAAACAAATGGAGACAGAACAGTGAATCTGTGAGTAGAATTGTTATGTGAGCTACTGAGGTGGCCTTGAAAAATGCACCCTTCCTTGAAATGTGAACAGCTAGCTAGAGTTCCTACTACAGGAAAAGTTTGCAGGTATCAGCACCCAGGATTGTATCAAAATTAATGAGGGAGTCAACAAGATGCTGCATTTACCTCACCATGGTTTCCCGTTATGGCTGCATGAAAGTGCATAGAATTCCACTGCCATTTCCTTTCTCCGCCTGGCAAATGTATGGGCTTAGTTCAAACTCCAGTAGTGTTTGAAACTAATGACTTTGCCACCCAGGGGATGAATGGACTACATTTATGAGAAATGGACTGCATTTGAAAATGGACTATATTTGAACATCTTCCCCTTCCCCCCTGTCTTCCTGGACAGTTCAGTCCTTTCAGGCAGCTTGTTACACCATTGGGTTGTTACCAAGTGGCTTATGTACGGGGAAGAAAATATAGGGTTCTTATTTTAACACACTGGAATGTAATAGCAAAATGTGTGCCTTCTCAATGAAAATTAACTTTCACATGTTTGTTTTACTGTCTGAATTTTCCCATTTCCATTTTGAATTCCACACGCTGATGGGAATGCCAAAATGTTGGCATGCAAGCTGCCATTAGTGGATACATGCTGCTAACTGGAGTTTATATCTTTTTGCATTGGTTCATGCAGCAGAAATCCCTCCCATCTCTATGTTATAAACACAAATAGAACCAGAAATTTACCTGATTCCAGGATAGCTTCTCCATCTTCCATTTCTTCAGTGGGGAATTCCTGTAGAGATGGGGGGAGCATTAAAAAGCTTCTCTGAGTATGGCCCCAGCATGTGCTGCAGCTGATCCCAGAGGAGGCTTTTCCATAGGACTATTTCCATCAGCAGAGTCACTTCATTTGCTTCATTTGCTGTCTGCTGCTGGCGCCCACTGATTTTCATGCTGGCTTCTCAGACAAATAGGTTACTAGCTTGTCTGATCAATGCACTGCTGATGGCTCTGAGCTCAGCGCAATCTCCAGCACCCAGTCAAACTCAGTGTTGCAGTGGACATGTGCTAGGTATATCACTCACAGACTGATGGATCAAAACCATCCTCAGTTCACAGGCTCTGGTCTATGCACCAGTCTCCTGGGAGTGAGCCATTTAGTGTGGGAAGGACCCACATAGCTCTACAGGGGCAGTTTCATTGCCTCCAAGACTGGGTTTCTGACACAGGCATCCCCTGTCTCTCTCCATAGCTCCCTGCATTGAATCCAGCCAAGCCAGATGCCAGTGGGAGGCTTGTATTGTAGCCCTCCAAGGTACTAAGCTCTCAGTGAGTACTTTCAGTGACACAGGCATCATTTTGAAAATGTTTAGTCCCCTGGCACACAAAATCTGGAAGTATTTAGGTTACTGCAGTTGTGGCCAAAGACTGGCAATATCACACATCACTGATGACTGTCCTTTGACCAGAGTTGATGGTGATCTTAGGGTTCTACATTTTGCTGATGAGGCTGCCACAATTTGGCTTGGCAAGCTCCACATCCAATAAGAAGTCAAACTCATCATAAAATTGGCATAATTTCAGCAACTTGCCAGAGGTGTGGTTGTGGTCCTGAGTTTTCTGGTATTTGGTCTTGAGTTGCTTAATCCATTCCCTGCACTGGTCACTGATCCGGTACATTTCCAATACTGACAACTTCTGCATTATTTGCTGAATGCATTGTCATTCCTGGTACTCTGACTAAAATCAATTGTTTTGCTGGCCTTCCACCAAAAATATAACTAAAATCTGACTATACCCCAGTGACCACAATGCAGCGTAGTTTTGGAGGTAGGGTTAGCTCAGTGGTTTGAGCATTGGCCTACTAAACCCAGGATTGTGAGTTCAATCTTTAAGGAATCTTTTAGGGAACTGGGGTAAAAAACTGTCTGGGGATTGGTCCTGCTTTGAGCAGCAGGTTGGACTAGATGACTTCCTGAGGTCCCTTCTAACCCTGATATTCTATGATTTTAAAGGACTTCTTCTGGTCAATATCCATTGCAAACACCAAACGTTCTCCTAGGGTGCATTTGCAGTGTGTCACTCAGAATAAAATGGAAAGGTTAACTACAAAGTTGCTATATTAGAACAAGTATGTGTGGGGAGGGTGCAGGACAGATGCTTCCATTTCCCTGGAGCTAATTTGCAATTCTAGGCGGAGAGAACAAAAGAAATTTGCCCATAGCATTGGGGAATAGTTCTGACAGGTTCCAAGGATCTGAGTGTGGGAGAAGAGTAAATATAGGGAGATATACCTATCTCATAGAACTGGAAGAGACCCTGAAAAGTCATCAAGTCCAGCCCCCAGCCTTCACTAGCAGGGCCAACTACTGATTTTTGCCACAGATCTCTAAGTGCCCCCCTCAGGGACTGGACTCACAACCCTGGGTTTAGCAGGCCAATGCTCAAACCACTGAGCTATCCCTCCCCCTAAAGGGACAGGGCAGCTGTATGTACATTCCAAAACAATAGGGCTTGAGCTCCTTATCCATTTAGGCTCAGACCCTCTGCTTTCCCAGGGTCCTAGAACTGAGCTTGAGATATTTGTGTGTAGACCAAATGGCAGTAAGGATGAAGCTGAGTCTGAGCTTATATTGCAATGTAGACATATTCATAGTGGCATTTTACAGGTTTACTTAGAGAGACTAGGAGAAACTGCTGCAGAACTTAATCTGTTCTTTCTTCTACACTTTCAAAAGGTCTGTGTAAGGGACTAGAACCTGGCTATATAGACCCTGAGATTGCAGATTTTCCCACAATACCACTGGGAGGTATTGCAGACCTGCAGCCAGGGAGCACTGTATAGAGTTGGTGCCACAGGAAGTACCACCCAAGGGAGCCAGAGTGACAATACAGTGTGGCCCTTTGATAGGCCAAGTGCCCATTTAACCTGGGCTTGCCCCAATTGTCTGGGGAACCACATAGACTTTGGCCTGCCGTGATGCCATATTTGGCCTTGTCTTCCGGTGTCTGATCCCAGTCTGATCTGGTCTACACTACGCGTTTAAACCGATTTTAGCAGCATTAAACTGATTTAACGCTGCACCCCTCCACACAATAAGGCCCTTTATATCGATATAAAGGGCTCTTTAAACTGGTTTCTATACTCCTCCCCGACGAGAGGAGTAGCGCTGAAATCAGTATTACCATGTTGGATTAGGGTTAGTGTGGCCACAAATCGACGGTATTGGCCTCCGGGCAGTATCCCACAGTGCACCATTGTGACCGCTCTGGACAGCAGTCTGAACTCGGATGCACTGGCCAAGTAGACAGGAAAAGCCCCGTGAACTTTTGAATTTCATTTCCTGTTTGCCCAGCGTGGAGTTCTGATCAGCACGGGTGGTAATGCAGTCTCAAATCCAAAAAGAGCGCCAGCATGGACCATACGGGAGATACTGGATCTGATCGCTGTCTGGGGAAACAAATCTGTTCTATCACAGCTCTGTTACAGAAGATGAAAGGAGAAAGCATTTGAAAAAATCTCCAGGCTATGATAGACAGAGGCCACAGCACAGAGCTGTGTGACAAGTGTAACGGAAAGCCAAAGAATCAAATGGACTCTCATGAAGGGAGGGAGGGGGTACTGAGGACTCCAGCTATCCCACAGCCCCCACAGTCTCCGAAAAGCATTTGCATTCTTGGCTGAGCTCTCAATGCCTGAAGGGTCAAAAACATTTTCCCGGGTGGTTCAGGGTATATGTCATCAATTTACCACCCCTCCCCCCCATGAAAGAAAAGGGAAAAAAATCGTTTCTTGACTTTTTTATATGTCACCCTACGTCTACTGCTGTCACCCTACGTCTACTGCATGCTGCTGGTAGACACGGTGCTGCGGCAATGAATAGCAGCATCTTCTCCCCTCCCTTCCCCGGTGGCAGTTGGTACCGTACAAAAGGACTGATAGCCATCCTCATCATCCTGTGAGTGCTCCTGGCTGGCCTCAAGTGAGGTCGACCAGGGGCGCCTGGGTAAAAATAGGAATAACTCCCGGTCATGCCCAGTAGATGGTACAGAACGGCTGGTAATCATCCTCATCATAGCAACTGGGGGTTGAGTTCCTTCAGCCCCCCCCACACTTTCATGTCTAAAGAAAAGATTCTGTACTGCCTGGACTATCATAGCAGCGGGATGCTGGGCTCCTCTCCTCCCCACCATTTAATGTCCTGCTTGAACTATCATAGCAGCTGGAGGCTGCCTTCCCCTCATTTTATCTCACTAAAAACTCAGTGTTTCTTATTCCTGCACTCTTTATTATTTCATCACACAAATGAGGGGACACTGTCACGGTAGCCCAGGAAGGATGGGGGAGGAGGGACGCAACGGGTGGGGTTGTTGCAGGGACATCCCCTAGAATGGCATGCAGCTCATCATTTCTGCCGGATCTGACACGGAACAGCTTTGCTTTCTGGTTCTCTGATACACTGGTTCTCTAGTACACCTGCCTCATATTCTAGGCAGGACTGACTCTATTTTTAGATAAAACATAAAGGAGGAATTGACTCGGGGAGTCATTCCCATTTTTATCTTTGCGCCCCTGGCCAACCTCAGCGAAGGCCAGCCAGGAGCACCCATGACAGCAGCAGACGGTACAGAACAACTGATAACCATCATCTCTTCGCCAATTTACAATGGCACAGCAGACGGTACAGAACGACTGGTAACAGTCTCTGCTGCCCTGCAATGGCAAACGAATGCTGCTGTGTAACACTGCAGTACCGCCTCTGCCAGCGGCATCCAGTACACATACGGTGACAGTGACAAAAGGCAAAATTGGCTCCATGGTTGCCATGCTATGGCATCTGCCAGGGCAATCCAGGGAAAAAGGGCGCAAAATGATTGTCTGCCGTTGCTTTCACGGAGGAAGGAATGAATGATGACATTTACCCAGAATCACCCCAACACTGTTTTTGCACCATCATGCACTGGGATCTGAACCCAGAATTCCAATGGGTGGGGGAGACTTTGGGAACTATGGGATAGCTAAGGGATAACTACCCACAGTGCAACGCTTCGGAAATTGACGCTAGCCTTGGTACATGGACGCACACTGCCAAATTAATGTGCTTAGTGTGGCTGTGTGCACTCAATTTTATACAATCTGTTTTACAAAACTGGTTTATGTAAAATAGGAATAATCCCGTAGTGTAGACGCTGACCCTGCTTCCTGATTCCATCCTGGTACTTCCTATGACCTGTGGCGTGACTCTGATCCCAACTCTTGCTTACTGAATCTAATTCTTGCAATTCCTCTGATTCCTGCTGAGCAGCTACAGTCTCTGATGTGCAGACCCCAGTCCAGCTGTGACTGCTAGGCCAGACTGACTATGTCTGCTGGGGAGATAAAGTAGAATCTAAGACTGAAAAATTTGGTCTGGACATTGAATCATAGCTGCATGTCTGCTGAATGTTGTACAGCTTGCAATTCCCTTCCACTCCTGTAGCACTTCTAGGTAGACCATACTGATGAATAACTTTACAGTGTGTCAGTGATCTACCCTTTGTCTTTTTTGAATAAGGACATTCTCTACCTCCTAGTCACCCTGCTCACTATAATGTCATCAGAAGTCAGGACAGGACATGTAGAGAGGATTATTATGCAGTTCACCTGAGATGCATCGAGCTATCTCCTCTGACACCATATCAGCACCATCGAGAAACAGTAATACTGTAAAGCCAAGCCAGTACAATTTACCAGTCTTCTTACTTTTCTACTACCTATCAATATAACTGTTGATAATGTTTGTTACTTTTCACAATTCTGTGCCATACCAGATATGGCAATATACCATGGTCTTGGATTGGTATGTGCATTATCAATTTTAACAAGTGCACTGATTAGTCATAACTCATGAGTCCAACTGCTGGCATTATTAAACTTGAACTGCTTTCTTGATTCAGTTTAATCATGTAATCATTTTGTAAAGTGAAGTCATGTCACTTCAGTCAATTAGAATTCTTTAAAGGTGTCCATAAATATGTGGACAAGGTTGATCTAGTGGATATAATGTATTTGGACTTTCAGAAAGCCTTTGACAAGATCCCTCACCAAAGGCTCCTAAGCAAAGTAAGGAGTCATGGGATGAGAGTGAAGGTCCTCTCATGGATCAGTAATTGGTTAAAAAATGAGAAACAAAGGATAGGAATAACCAGTCAGTTTTCACACTGGAGAGAAGTAAGCAGTGGGGGAGGCATAGCTCAGTGATTTGAACTTGGCCTGCTAAACCCAGGGTTGAGAGTTCAATCCTTGAGGGGGCTGTTTAGGGATTGAGGCAAAAATCTGTCAAGGAGAATGGTCTTGCTTTGAGCAGGGGGTCAGACTAGATGACCTCCTGAGGTCCCTTCCAACTCTGATATTTTATGATTCTATAGTGGGGTCCCAAAGGGTCTGCACCAGGACCAGTGCTGTTCAACATATAGTATTCATAAACAGTCTAGGGGAAAAGGGGTAAACAGTGAAGTGTTAAAGTTTGCAGATGATACAAAATTACTCCAGATAGTTAAATCCAAAGCCAACTGCAAAGAGTTGCAAAACTGGGTGACTGGGCAAGAAAATGGCAGATGAAATTCAGTGCTGATAAATTAAAAGGAATGCACATTGGAAAACATAATCCTAACTTATACATACAAAATGATGAGGTATAAATAAGCTATGTTGAAGTCATTGTGGATAGTTCTCTGAAAACATCTGTTCAATGTGCAGTGGCAGTCAAAAAAGCTAACAAAATGTTAGGAATCATTAGGAAAGGGATAGATTCTAAGGCAGAAAATATCATAATGCCACTATATAAATCCATGCTACACCCATACCTTGAATACTGAGTATAGTTCTCATTACTTCATCTAAAAAAATGTATTAGAATTGGAGAAGATTCAGAAAAAGGAACCAATAATAATTAGAGGAATGAAACAGATCCATATGAGGAGAGATTAAAAAGATTGGGACTGTTCAGCTTGGAAAAGAGATGGGGTTGGGAGGATATGAAAGAGGTCTATAAAATCATGAATGGTATGAATAAATTGAATAAGAAAATGTTATTTACCAGTTTGCATAACCCATGCATCAGAGGTCACCCAATGAAATTAATAGACAGCAGGTTTAAAACAAACATAAGGAAGTATTTCACAAGTGCAATCACCCTGTGCAACTCGTTGCTAGGAGATATTGTGAAGTCCAAAAGCATAACTCGATTAAAAAAAAAATTAGATAAGTTAATGAAGTATAGGTCCATCAAAAGCTATTAGCCAAGATGGCCAAGGATGCTACTCCATGCTCTGGATATCCCCTGATAGCTAGAAGCTGGGAATGGATGACAGGGAATGGATAACTCAATGAATTGCCCTGTGCTGTTTGTTCATACCCTCGGAAGCATCTGACAATGGCCAGTATCAGAAGACAGGATACTGGGGCAGATGGACAAGTGGTCTGACCCAGTATGACCATTCTTATGTTACCATTATTTTTCAGTTTCTGAACACTTCTAAAGTTTAAATTAATCAAGTATATTTAAGCATTATTACTGATATTGTTCCTTTAGTCACACATTTTTATTAGAGAGTTTTGAACAAATATATTATCTTATTCCTGTATTATAAGCCTTTGCAACCAAAACACACCAGGCTGTTTGTAACTCCTGGAATTAAGTCTGTACACTTAAGTAAACGTGATAAAGTTATGGTAACAACATGAATCAGTGAAGTCAATCCTTTATGTGATCAATACTCCTCCAACTCTCCCAACCCTTTCCCCCCCCAATGCATTGTCCAATGAAAAATGCTGGATAAATAAATTGAAAGAGAGGTGAGGTGGAAGGAATAAGCAGCAAAAAAAAAAAAAGGAAGGTGTAGGGGACCCCAGAAGATATTGTTATGGTTTAGCTAGGGCCCGCGCTTTCTCAAGGAGAGGTTATTAGCGGACAGAAGTTGCTAGCAGCTGCTGCTTCTAACTGGTTAGAACTGCCCTGTGTGGGAAGCTCCAGTGTTTTGGGGAACTGCAGAAAGTCCCTGGCCCGAGGCCAGGGGAGGCGGCCATTGCTGTTGGAAAGTCCTCCATTGCATATGTAGAGGCTGCTTTGCATGCTATTAGCATGATGCTATAATTGCTATGGGCTGGAGCTTGCGCATTGGACTTCGAACCTGACCGAGCTGTTCAGACTTTGGACTCCCCAAGCCAGTGGCAGCAACGCGTGGAGTCCCCGTTGCGGGTGTGTCACTTATCCTTCATTAAAGCCAATTAATTCACCTGTGTGTGTGGGCCTCGTCCTTGCAGAGCATCCAGGCACGCAACAGAAGGTTATAGGAAGTAAGGAAGAACATAATAGAATATAAGAACAGAGAAAGGAGAAACTGAAAAACAGAGAAGTGGATGGAGAGAAAAGAGGAAAAAAGAGCTCCTCCTTTGGTAAAATGAAAAAAATATGGACAGCTCATTATACATTAACTTCAAAGCTTGTCTTCCATTCAGTAATTGTACTGTAAGGAGATTACTAGGACCTGTAAAATGTTACTGACATTCCAGTGAACTTGTGTCATATTTGATACTTTGTTGGCGGAACAGATGGTTAATCATGCTCATAGAACTAGGCATATTAGGGAACAGTGAGGAAGTTAAACAAATGGCTTTAAGTGTCTTATAATAACTGAGGTACCTCCCTACTTCAGATTTTGAGGGGAGGGATAAGGAGACAAAGAATAAAGACAGGTTTTGTTCTTCATTGACTTTCATTGAAGATCTGATGACCTTGGCAGTCACTCCTATAAGAAATTAAAAGAAAAGATGATAGATATCCCCCCAAAAAACCGAGAAAAGTATGACATGGCAATTTTGAATAATTCTGAGATATTCCCATGGGTTGTCATCCATATGGAAATAAATGATAACAGTGAAGGAAAAACCATATTAAAGAAAGCTGAATATTGCATCCATACTAGTAAACTTGACAAAGATCCTTGTAGCAGAAGTAAAGAGAAGTGAAGACTTATATAGGGGACTGATGGATAGACAAACAAATGGAAAAAAGGAAGCTTTTGCATTCACAGGCTACTGAAATAGTAACCATATATGCAGAGTGGGTTCCAACATCCTAGATTAAAAGATATGTTAGAGGGTACTCAAATTTAGCGAAAAGAGGGCAAAGAGTACTTTTTATTTAAACTAAATAGCTTTGTATGTGTCCAATTTAAAAATAAGATATGATAGAATTGTTTTGAAATAGAAAATGAGCAATATATAGAGTATTAAATACACTGTATATAAGTTTGCTAGGAGTATTGGAAATGAGCAAGAAGTGGAAGTGATGCTGAATGATGGAGATGATAAAGTAGGAATCTTTCTGTCAATATAGATGTGTGTAATCTAAATAGGAGAGCTAAAAACAAAACAAAATACAAAAAAAAAAGAGGTGGAGAATAGGAATTAAGCATCAAAGCTATCTGTTCTGGGTTTTATTTTGAAAATATGATTGCCTTACTGTGAGTAATAAATACAATGAAATACGTATCATCCAATAGGTTCCTAAATTATATAGAAGAATAAATGTATGATCCAAAAACTAGAGACTACTGTTAAAAACCAAACCAGCATCCTAAATATAATTGAGGCTATTCCTATCTCCACTAAAACGAGAGGACTCTAGCAACAGTGGAGCTTATACGGTTACCACATGAGATTTAATTTGTATGATGTCTCTCAGGGAAACCTGCACATTGTAGAGCATATTTTTGCAGATGTTCTCTGTCAGCCTGCTTACAGGGTACTTCTATTGGTGGGAACAGAGTAGGGGGATTAGTAGATCCTCTCGTCATCATTATTCACATCCAGAAAGCCAGCCAAAATCTTGCCATACATTCTTCATGTTCTACAAATAAACCAACTCTATATTAAGGACAAATCTTCAAACACAGGTGAGGGCAGGATTTGCCCCATAGAAAAGATATTTCTTTGTGTGCATTGCTTCTTGTTGCAGTAGCATTTAATGAAGGTCATCATAAATTTTACAAGATTAATTAAAATTACACCATTAAACTTTGTAAACAAACAAAATATCAAAAGTGGCAGCAGAATACATATTGTTGAATCCAGCCAGAAATCTATTCATTAAAACTTGGGACTGAGGTGAAATCATATTTCATGGGATCACCAGATGGACATGAAATACAACCTTCTGATGACATCACAACTATAAAATATGTAGATACTTCTATATTTAATGGTACTCTGGCTAGGTATTCAAATACAGTGCATACACTGCAGAAAGGACTCTCAGAATACAGAGTAAAAATAGACATGAAGTGTGAAAGTCTGCTATTAAATTTTTCTTGATAGTATTGCAAACAATCTAGAAAAGGAATATATTTAAATTCTTATATAGAGAATTGGATATAATCACTGATATATGCCAATTTGGAAAATGTATAGATCTTCACTAGGTAATAATACTGTTCTGAGGTTGACATTATGTTAAAAGCTCTCTGAGCTGTAGCATTTAATTTCAGAAAGGGAACTACACAAAAATGAGGAGGTTAGTTAAACAGAGATTAAAGGGTACAGTGCCAAAAGTGAAATCTCTGCAAGCTCCATGGAAACTTTTTAAAGACACCATAATAGAGGCTCAATTTAAATGTATACCCCAAACACTGGCAAATGAAGTGTAAAAATACAATTTGGAAGGCCAAAAAAAATAAAAAATAATAATTGAGAAACAGTTAGTCAAAGACTCAAAAAGTAATAACAACTTTTTTTAAGTACATCAGAAGCAGGAAGCCTGCTAAAAAACCAGGAGGGCCACTGGATGATTGAGGTGCTAAAGGAACACTCAAGGACAATAAGGCCACTGTGGAAACTGAGACATTCTTTTCAGGTGACAGATCTGAGGAACTGTCCCACATTGAGGTATCATTAGAGGAGGTTTTGGAATAAATTGGTAAATTAAACATCTATAAGTCACCAACACCAGATGGTATTCACCCAAGAGTTCTGAAGGAACGCAAATGTGAAATTGCAGAAATACTAACTGTAGTTTGTAACCCATCATTTAAATCAGCATCGGTACTAGATGACTGGAGGGTAGCTAACGTGAAGCCAATTTTTAAAAAGGGCTCGAGAGGTGATCCTGTCAATTACAGGCCTGTAAGCCTGACTTCAGTACCAGGAAAACTGGTTGAAACTATAATAAAGAACAATATTGCCAAACATATAGATGAACTTAATTTGCTGAGGAAGAGTCAACATGGTTTTAGTAAAGGGAAATCATGCCTCATCAATCTACTAGAATTCTTTGAAGGGGTCAACAAGCGTGTGGACCAAGGGAATCCAGTGGATATAGTGTACTTAGATTTTCAGAAAGCCTTTGACAAGGTCCCTCACCAAAGGCTCTTACACAAAGCTGCCATGGATAAGAGGTGCTCTCATGGATTGGTAACGGGTTAAAAGATAGGAAACAAAGGGTAGGTTTAAATGGTCAGTTTTCAGACTGAAGAGAGGTAAATAGTGGTGTGCCCCAGGGGTCTGTTCCAGGACCAGTCCTATTCAACATATTCATAAATGATCTGGAAAAAGGGGTAAACAGTGAGGTGGCAAAATTTGTGGATGATACAAAATTACTAAAGATAGTTAAGATGTGAAGATGCTACAAAAGATGCGAAGATGCGAAGAGCTACAAAAGGGTCTCTCAAAACTGGGTGACTGAGCAACAAAAAACCAGATGAAATGTAATGTTGATAAATGCAAAGTAATGCACATTGGAAAGCATAATCCCAACTATACATATAAAATGATGGGGTCTAAATTAGCTGTTACCACTCAAGAAAGATCTTGGAGTCATTGTGGATAGTTCTCTGAAAAATTCACTCAATGTGCAGTGGCAGTCAAAAAAGGAAACAGATGCTGGGAATAATTAAGAAAGGGGTAGATAATAGGACAGAAAATACTGTGTTTTCTCTCTATAAATCCATAATGTGCCCACATCTTGAATACTGTGTGCAGATGTGGTTGCCTCATCTCAAAAAAAGGGCAACACAAAAGGCTTAGGGGTGTGGAATGACTTCCATATGAGGAGAGATTAATAAAACTGGGACTTTTCAGGTGGAAAAGAGACGGCTAAGGGGAGATATGATTGAGGTCTATAAAATCATGACTTCTGTAGAGAAAGTAGATAAGAAAGTGTTGTTTACTATTTCCCACAACACAAAAACTGTGGGTCACCAAATGAAATTAGGTTTAAAACAAACAGAAGGAAGGAAGTATTTCTTCACAGCACAGTCAACCTGTGGAACTCCTTGCCAGAGGATGTTGTGGAAGCCAAGACCATAACAGGGTTTAAAAAAAAACACTAGATAATTAATAGAGAATATGTCCATCAGTGGCTATTAGCCAGTATGGGCAGGAATGGTGTCCTAGCCTCTGTTTGCCATAAGCTGGGAATGAGCGACAGGGGATGGATCACTTGATGATTACCTATTCTGTTCATTCCTTCTGGGGCACCTGGCACTGGCTGCTGTTGGAAGACAGGATACTGAGCTAGATGGACCTTTGGTCTGATCCAGTAGGGCCATTTTTACGTTCTTATGTACTTAATATGAGTTCTTGGCACACAAAGGTAAATGCATGTCAGTTTTTTGTTTGTTTCAGAGGGTTTTACTTTCAAGAATGAAGCTAAATCACTTTCCTAGCAAGCGTGCCTGACCAGTTATTTAGAAGAGAGGATTCCTTTTGAGAGCCTGTCATAGATATTATGTGTCATCTTGGTTCCTGGGCAGCACTGCCAATAGAGGGTCTGCTGGACTTCTTTAAGCTATGATTAGCGTACTGTGAGGTCTACATTATGAGATATTGGTGCATCACACCACTTAAATGATTTGGGAAAGAATTTTGCATTCTGCTGCTTTCCAAAAGGCAATCTATATGGCTTCATAGTGCAAATGGGTTCTGCAGTAAACTTGCTACATGTTTCATACAGATTGTAATGGAATATACAGAACTCTTGAGCATTCCAATATATGCTTATGGATATTTCAGGTTATTTCAAGGGCATGTTTGTGATTTGTTTTCCACATGTTCCTCACAAACAGTTTTTGCACAGATAACGTATAATTTAATCATATTAGTTTTGGGTGTCTGTGTGTAATTTCTCGGGATCAGTTTCTCTCCTCAGACTTGACTTTGTGGTAAAATGCAGCTGGCTATCCAGGCACTTGTCTTTTCTTAAAGTAAGTCCTGCTTGTATCGTGATACAAACAGCAGAGAGATTCATCTTGGCATTGGTTTAGTCTCTGAGATTCATGATGTGTGGCTGTCTTTCCCTTCCCTTACTGAGCATTATAGCTAAATTCATCTTGGAGCAACTACATTTAAGTCAAGACTAAAAGGTCAAGGTTGAAGTCAATGGAGTTACACCAGGGAAGAATTAGGTCCTAATTGTTTCAACCTGTTAGACAATAGGTTAATCTGCCTATTGAAAAACAGCTTTATAAATATCTGTTTATTCTTGCTCTGTTGCTCTATATGCTTTATTTGCCATTCAGTAAGTGCAGTCAGTATGACTCTTAAAAAATAAAACCTTATTAAAGTAAATGAATGACATATTACTAAAATCAGCAGTATATTTTTTGCCTTGTTTTAACTAGTCATTTAAAATTGAAATGGCCTAGTATGAAGTGCTGATGGTATTTTTTATTTCTGCTCTCTTCTGTTGCAGCAGTGTCAATTGATTTTAATTTATTGTGCCTATATAGCTGTGGCAGGGTTTCCAGTTTAGAAATATAATTTTCTTCTTTCTAAAACAGGTCATTTATTAACTTCTATATAATTCTAGAGAGAAAGTTCACTTCTAGAATGTTACTATTCTTCAGTGTCAAAATTTATTTTAATTTTTAACAAACGAAATATGCAATCCTCTTTTATACAGAATTGTTATTAGCAAATTAATTTTGTGCCGTGTAGTCATAATGTGATAACCGCACAGCTGGGAGCAAAAAAGATTGCTTCATTTCTCTGACCCACTTTAATATGCAACATTTCGATGTATCATTGTTACTAAGCAAAGTCCAATTGAAATCAATGAGGCAAGTCTCCCATTCATGTCAAGGGAACTCTACATAATACAAAATAATACATAATGGAATGAATACCTAAATGAATACCTAAGCTGTTCATGGAACAATGTACTGATCCCATAAGATATAACAGCAAAAATGTTATTTATTCTTACTGCATAGTAACTCATGCATATTTTTATACAATCCAACATACTATCATACACACAAAGAAAATCATACATCAAAATAACATTATTAGAATATTTCCATTAGCCTTATTTTCACAAACAGCTGAACTGTTTTAGATAAAATTTCTCAGAACAATTCAGCCTGAGGAAGATATCAGGCATGGGAAATTTCATCATGAATGGTTAAAGTTTGGCAAAGTTATAGGCAACTGAAAACAGACTGTTGGGCAACCTTAATAACAGGTTGAACTGCCTCACCCACCTATAATATTACCATATTACAACATGTTAATATTGCAATACAAATCTTGTCATTTAGATTATGGCAGTTCAAATATACATATTTACTGCAGTCTTTTCTCACCTATCATAAGTCCAATCTTAGTGCATGTGAGAATCCACCCCAACATCTTTTTATTTAGAACAATATCCAGTGATAATACATTGTATTCTAATTACAGTAGGAAGAAAATAACAATAGTCTCTTCTTATGTACCTTACAAGGACATTTCCACAGTAAATTATTCATAGCACCCTGCTGATGCCACCAGCAAGCAGTGCGAATAAAACTCACACCATCTTGGTTTCACTTAAAGGCCTTTGGCTGCAGTTTTATTGTATTTGACCATAAAAAACCTTTACTCAGATTAACCACTCTGCTAGCACAAGACCCTCGCAACCTTCCAAGGACTCTTGCCTCCCAAGAGACAAAAACAGATGCATTTTTGCATTTTTTTCCATCAGAGCACTGGACCTAGCTGCCCAAAGCGTGCAAACAGCATAGTCAAGGAAGACATATTTGACTCTGCAGAGAACAGGGTTGATGCCATCATTTATATATCTCCTTTCTGATGTATACAAATAGTAGATCATTTGGAATTCTCCCAGTGTTTCCCTGAACATCAAGCTCACATGGAAAACCTATAGCTGAGACAACAGTACTTCCCCAAGTGGACCTGTTGCCTCTCCAAGTTCAAACAATTTCTTCTGAGCCATATGTGAAAATTTATTTTCAGTCCTACTGTTGACTCTATAATAATGACAGAAAATTTAGAAATGAAGAGAAAATTCCTGCCACAAATAAGACTCTGTTTTAGTCTTTCATGTTCCCAGACTAAGGTCTAGAGACTCTCCAGTCATATTGGTGATTGATCCTTTTCCTTCCAAGAGCTACTGTTTGCATCTTTGAAAGAGGAACCATTACAGATTGTAGCTCTTGCCTCTGTCCCTACTGCCTTTTGAAAAGATGGAGTCCTTGCTATCTTGGAACCATAGCAAGATTGGAAGTTGGGTGTAAGTGGTTACTAAGCATAGGAAGGTATGGTGAGTGTCCATTTCTGCCCCCATCTCCTTGCACACTCAAACCTTCCAGGACAGCCCCGTGACCTGTCTGGTTTAATCTAACCAGTCATAGGGCAGGAAATCCCATGTGACCAGTTTCCATGGAAGTTACCATTGGTGATATTAATGCGTACTCCATCCTTGCCACAATGGGCAAAAAAGCAAACCAACCAACTGTGATGTTCTGTTCCTCAGAGGAACACACAGCACTACCATGTTCATCCTTACAATATGATTGTGTGGTATCTAATGCAAAGCTTGTCATGCTAGGTGTCTTTGAAAGGCTCACGATGTACTGAGCATTGTTGTTATGGTAATGTTATAGTAACTGTTATAATAATGTTATAGGTTATAATTTCATGTATTTAGTTCTGAGGCTGAAAATGTGTCATCGTGACTTAAAGTAAGCCCAGGCAGAAACTCTCCAGAAGCAGAGGGGCAGTTCACACCTCATTAGAGCATGTATAGGACAAATCCAGTCCAACCTCACAGGAACAAAGGACACTAGCCTAGGCAGAAACAAAGGATCTGCTGGACTCTCGAGTGAGTCACCCCCCTTCCTTTGGTCAGTTGGGGACTATGATGAGGTAATGCTCACCTGACCCTGAAGGGACAGGGCAAAGCCAAGAGGGAAGAAAGGACATGATAAAAGAGAGAGACGTTTGCTATGCTCTATCTATAGACATCACCACCAAGCAACTGAAGTGCTGATCAAAGGGAGAGATTGGCTGAAGAGCAACCAGCCAGACTGTGGTGAGAATCATCTAAGTTTGTAAGGACATTGAAAGTGTTAAGATCAGCTTAGAATGATGTCAAGGCTGAATCTCATCTCTGTCACTCCAGGTGCAGAAGTGAGGCCCACAAGGATTTTAAAAATTAATACTTGGCACTCCAGGCTTGTATTAAAACTACCAAGTTTACAGCATTTCTCTGATCTTGGCTTGGTAAACACTGGCACCACCCAAATGCAACAAAACCCCCTTTGAATCCAGGAAAGAGCACTTGGAAATTCCTCCCTGTGGGGTGCCCTCATGCCCTTTCACACCCTACCCCCAGGGAAGAGCTGAAAAAGGAAACAAAGGAAATTAGCTGTGGCTACCAGCTAATCAAACAATATGCACAAACCTCTTAGGACACCAAAAATCCAATCCTGTTCTTAAAAAAGGTAAATTTTATTAAAAACAAAAAGAAAGAAAATACATCTGGAACTTAGGCTTTTGCTAGATTTTAAAAGAGCAATTCCAAAACTCAAAATAGCTTTCTTGGGGGTTCAGATTAAAAGTTACAAGCAAACAAAAGCATCTGGAGTTAGCACAGAGGAGTCTGCAAACCAATAAGAAATAAAAGAAATAACCCTAATCACATCTCATTAACATTCTTATCTACATACACATTGGAGTTCAGATAAGTAGTTCTAGGCATGATCTGATGATTTATAATCATACCTGGCTTAGCTGCTTATAGCATGGCTGCCCTATCCCTTCAGCCCAGAGAGAACATATAGAGGGAAAATTTATTTCCCAATTTTAAAAAGTTTTACCTTCCCGTTGGCTCTTATGGTCAAATGCCCACTTTTTTTCTTTACCTGGAGGACTTTTTAACCCTTTGCAAGTAAAGCAAATACAGAACAGCTACCAGAAGGGAATTTACAGCTAACTGGCTGGTTGCGTGTTAACCTCTTCCCCACCTCTCCCCCACCCTTTTATTTATTACAAATGCATTTTGCTATTATCATTTGGCCAAATCTAACTTGTTATGCTTTGACTTATAATCACTTACAATCTCTCATAGTTAATTTTGTTGTTGTTGTTTATTCTACCTGATGCAGTATCTTTGGTTTGACGCATGTCAGAGACTTCAATGGGGATAACAAGCATGGTACATATGTATTTGTGTTAAACTGATGAACTCATATAAGCTTGAAGTGTCCAGCAGGCATAACTGGACACTGAAAGACAGAGATTCCTAGAGGAGTGTCTGGGACCAGAGATATTGGCTAGTATCTTTCGGTTGCACAATCCAAGGAACAGCTTACATGCCAGAGGCTATGTGTGAACAGCCCAGGAGTGGGGGTTCTCACAGCAGAGCAGGGTCAAACTGGCTTCCAGAGTCAAGGATTGGAGTGACCTAGCAGATCACCAGAATGGATAATACCAGAGGGGAACATCACACCAAACAACCAAAAAACATAACCCCATGGAAGCAGGGAGCTGCATATGCATAGTAATAAAATTTAATCATAAAAATATAATGGCTACAAGTAGGGCTGTCAATTAATCACAGTTCGCTCACACGATTAATTTAAAAAAATCATGATTAAAAAAATGAATCATGATTAATCACAGGTTTAATCAAATTGTTAAATGATAGATTACCAATTGAAATTTATTAAGTATTTTTAATGTTTTTCTAAATTTTTAAAATACATTGATTTCAATGACAACACAGAATACAAAGTGTACAGTATTCACTTTATATTTCTTTTATTACAAATATTGGCACTGTAAAAATGATAATAGTATTTTTCAATTCACTTTAGAAAAGTACTGTAGTCCAATCTCTATCATGAAAATGCAACTTACAAATGTAGTGGGTTTTTTTTGTTACATAACTGCACTCAAAAACAAAACAATGTAAAACTTTAGAGCCTATAAGTCCACTTTGTCCTACATCTTGTTCAGCCAATCACAAAGAGAAACAAGTTTGTTTACATTTATGTGAGATAATGCTGCCCACATTGTAATTACAATGACACCTGAAAATGAGAACAGGAGTTTTCATGGCACTGTTGTAGCTGGCATCTCAAGATATTTATGTGCCATGAGATTCATATACCACTTCATGCTTCAGCCATCGTTCCAGAGGACATGCTTACATGTTGATGACCCTTGTTTAAAAAAAAAAAAAAGTATTAGTTAAATTTGTGACTGAACTCCTTGGGGGAGAATTATGTCTCCAGCTCTATTTTACTTGCATTCTGACATATTTCATGTTGTAGCAGTCTCAGGTGATGAACCAGCACATGTTCATTTTAAGAACACTTTCACTTCAAATTTGAAAAAAAAATGCAAAGAAGCTACCAATGTGAAATTTCAAAAGATAGCTACAGCACTTGACCCAACATTTAAGAATCTGAAGTGCCTTCCAAAATCTGAGAGGGATGAGGTATGGAACATGCTTTCAGAAGTCTTAAAAGAGCAACAATCCAATGCAAAAACTACAGAACCTGAACCACCAAAAAGAGAAAATCAACCTTCTGCTTGTGGCATCTGACTCAGATGATGAAAATGAACATGCTTTGAATCGTTCTCGAGGAGAACCTGTCAACAGCATGGACGCATGTCCTCTGGAACAAGAAGCAGGGCTGATTGGACTTGTAAGCTCTAAAGTTTTACATTATTTTATTTTTGAATGCAGGTGTTTTTTTACATTATTCTACATTTGTAAGTTCAACTTTCATGATAAAGAAATTTCACTACACTACTTGTATTAGGTGAATGTAAAAATACTATTTCTTTTGTTTTTTACAAGGCAAATACTTATAATAAAAATAAATATTAAATGAGCACTGTACACTTGGTATTCTGTGTTGCAATTGAAATCAATATACTTGAAAATGTAGAAAACATCCAAAACTATTTTAAAAAAATGGTATTCTATTATTGTTTAACAGCATTATTAATTGTGTGATTAATCACAATTATTTTTTTTAATCGCTTGACAGCTCTAATTTTTTTTTCAAACTTGGAAAATTGTTAAGGAAAGGAAATTTATTTTGTGGTTTCTTAGAAATAATTCAATTTATAAAGGCTTAAAAATGGAAATAAAGTATCTTGCAGTGTCTTGCTTTTATGAGAATGTTCAGAGCAGAAAATCACTGACATTTTCTGGTCACATATAACTAACTTAATTATAGGACTATATTGTATTTGTTATCTTTGACTCCCTTTTGTCATTTTTACAATTAACCTGATTAACCTCTAATTCAAGATTCATACTGTAACTTTTCTATTCCTTTCAGAAATGCTAGTGATATTTTTTTTACCATCTATATTGTAGAATTATCATATCAGTATCAGCAGATAAAGGACTCGGTCTTCCTTCTCCACTAAAATCAAAGGGCATTTACACATGTGAGTAATCCCACTGAAATCCAGGGGCCTATTTACATGAGTAAAGTTAATTGTGTAAGTGTTTGCAGGTCCTGGCCCCAGAAAAAATTGGTACCTACAAAGAATTAGATTACTTGACATGAAGGTCTGCCAAGAGATATGCAGGGGATAACAGGGAATTTCAAGCAAGAACTTCAGTGAAACCACACTCTTCAAGGCGGTTGATACACAAACTTTAAAAAGCTCCAAGATGCACACTGCTCCATAATGATGGAATAATGGTTGTGAAATACTTAAAATGAGAGTCTCAAATAATAATAAAAACTTGCATTATGTTAAGATATTGACAGATGGTTCTTGTGCACTTACTGAGCCAAAAGCCCTAAAGAAATGTGTGTTTATATAAATATTTCTTTAAATAAGTACATGGTAAAAAGTGCCTATCCATGTGCTCTATTTTGTCTTGATGAAACTTTAAAATGCAATGAATTATTATCCAGACATAGCTAAGATGCAGCAGTACAATTCAGTACAGTCCATTACTAGCAAACCAAAGAGCTCAATAGCTCCTTATCCCCTTTCAACAATTCCCCACCCACAGAAAACTCCCCACTCCTACATTTTGCAGGATTGTGGAGAAAAACGAAGTTTGTGGTATGGCCAGAGCATTATCAGATTCAGGTTATTTTGGACCACTGGGAAGGGGAGAAATTCCACCTGGCCCTCACAGAGAATGCTCTGTCAGAAGGCCCCCTTCGGGACTTCATCTTGAGCATTCTACTCATCTTACCTATGTCAGTGTGACATAGGGAAAAAGAAGATTTCTCATGTAGATAGACCTTTAGAGGTAAAAAAAACAAAAAATAAAGCAAAATAAAAAAAAAACCTTTAACATCTATCTGTTGTTAACCTCCAGGGTTCTTTACCAGCTGCAGTATCTAGAAGGTTTCAAGTTGCAGCCCCATGTAGAGTGTATTACAGTAGCCGCATCTTTAGAGTGCAAAAATAATATTGGCATGTTCATGTGAACTAAGTGCCTAAGCAGGAGCGTATATAAACCTTTGATAAATGCTGTGCTTTACAATAATGTTTACAAATATAAAAAATCAGTTTCATCTCCTTTGCATCCTATTTACATACATTACAATCAGGTATTTTCATTCGCCACAGAATAGCATGGGAATGTTTCATTTACCTTTGCTTTCTAGTTTCTTTATGTTAAGAAGAAACAAATTAATAAAAAGCTTCCCTTTGGTTCTTGGACAAATTGGTTTCCCAAATACAAAAAAGCCTGGAATTTTATTAAATACATTGATGTCCTGGCTCTGGAATATATTAGAGTTTTTAAATGTGCTTGAATAGATTTATTGGTGAAAAGTGGCTTCTCTGATATCACCATTCAAATAACTGCAGGAGACAAAATGAACCAAAAGGATCTGCACACAATGGACTAAAAATAGCTTATTTTTAACTAGACAAAGAAAAAGTTAAGGATCACCTCAAGCTATTATATATTTATCATGGTGTGGTGTGATGGGATTTATAAACCTCACACTGGAATGGAAGGGGTTAAGGAGCTGATTTGGGCTGGAGTGGCTCCTCCACATCTCTAAATCATGCTAGGTTTGGAAGAGAAGTTGGGAACCAGAAATTTCTGGGGATAATTGAATAAAAATTCAAAGCTTTCAGAAATAGAGAAGCAAATTCAAAGAATGAATGGAATTTGAAGTAAAAGTAAACCTATACCTGGCCTCATTGTGAACAATGAAACTGAGGTCTACAGCTTAGGGAAGGCAGACATTTCAGCAAAAGAATTTCAAAAGTCATTAGTGATATGAATCAAAGCAATGAGTTTCATGAGGGAAAAAAAAAGGTTTATTGAGGAAAACACTAAGCTGTTAAATGGTTTGAGGGAATATACTTATGATGTGTTAAACACAAAATTTAGTAAGCCGGAGATTATTGCAGACATTAGAAAAAGGAAAAATGCAGCTCCAGTTAAAGATAATATAAGTAATTAAATGCTTCAACACTTGTCAGAAGGGAGTCTAAAGGTTCCATTACAATTATATTACATAATGATATGTGGGGAAAGTGTTGCCAGTAGAATGAGGGGGAAAAAAATGGTGATAGCAGTTAGGAAACCAGGCAAATTCATACGAGATGTGATTCATATAAGCCTATCCCCCCAGCCCCCCCATATGTGGGGGAAGTCATGGAAAAAAATTATAAATGTAAGACTAGTGGAATATTTGGAGAAAAATATTATAATTGTGACATTACCCAGGGTACAATCTGGGCAGATGGACAATTGTGTTTTCAATTCTCCAACTTGGGTTACGTTTCACACTGCTTCACTGTGAGAGCAACCACTCCTGGTCTACTCATACACAGCCTCCAGCATGTAAAACACTCCCAGTTATATTGTATGAGTGTCGTACAGGGCCGCCCAGAGGGGGGGCAAGTGATGCAATTTGCCGCAGGCCCTGGGCCCCGCAGAGGCCTCCACAAGAGTTTTTCGGGGTCCTTCACTCGCTCTGGGGGCCCCGGAAAACTCTTGCGGGCCCAGGCCCCCAGAGCTTCTTCCACTCTGGGCTTTTAGCAGTGGGGGGGGGTCCTTCCACTCCAGGGCGGAAGGACCCCCCACCACCAAATTACTGCCAAAATGTGATGCATCACCGAAGTGCCAGGTCTTCAGCGATAATTTGGCGGTGGGGGGCACCCACTGCGGGTCTTCCAGGCAGGTCCTGGAGCAGAAGGACCCTCTGCCACCAAATTACCACCAAAGCGGGGGCCCTCCACCACCAAAGAGCACAGGCCCCCTGAATCCTCTGGGTGGCCTTGGCATCATAGCCAGTCACTCATGAATTACATTACAGGGTGACATCAGCAAACTCCCAGTCCCAGATTTTCTCCCAGAAATGTGAGTCTTATACTGCCCAGCACCCTCCTGGACAATGCAAGCTGATACAATGTTGCTACATACATTTTAACAGGTCAAGAATGCTCAGCAGATTATGAGTTTTCCCATGATACCTCACAAGGCACACTATTTACAAAATTTACTATAGTCTTATAAAAAGGGTGAACATAGGGTACAGACTGTCACAATAATTGAGGTACAGATTGGTTTCAGAAAAGGAAGATGAACAGTTGACCATATAATGAGACTAGAAATTGAGGTACAAAAAAGCATAAAGACTGAAAATTTTATGATAACTGTCTTCCTGGACATTGAAGAAACATATGACATGTGATGAAGGGAAGACCTCCTATATAAACGAGTCAGAATTGGAATAAAAGAATAATGTTTTGGTGGATAAGGGACTTTTTTAGTGGCAGAACTATACATGTCAAAGTGGGAACAACTTGATCAAAAACGTACAAGCTTACAGATGGAACACTACAAGGGAGTATTTTCAACCTTACTTTGTTTTGCATTATGACAAATGACCTCCAAGAAACTGTGCAGATGGGAAAAGATATTTCCCTTTTTCGCAGATGATTGTGCTATAGGACCAAGCATAGAAGTCTTTAAAGTAGTTGTGGAAAGGACAGAATTTGCAATTAGAGAAATGATTATGGATTTAAATTGTCCCTTGCAAAAACTAAGGGAATATTTTTTAACCAGGTAGAAAATTAGTGAAGACTGGGACTTCTTTACGGTGATAAAATTCTGATAGTTCAAGAGTTTATGCTGGTAGGAGTAGTATTTGATAATACATTAACATGAAAAGGTCACACAGATAATATCATATAACATTGTAAAAGTAGAATCAACTGATTTAAAAGTATAGTTGGAAACAAATGAGGTGCAGATAAGAAGGCACTACTGGTGATGATGTATAGATCATTGATACAATCAGTTTTAGACAACTGATGCCATGCTTTTGGCTCAACCTCTAAAGCAACAACAAAATATCCTTGGTTAAAAATGAATGAAGACACTGATGATGAGTACTTTGTGAGTACTGTGTCCAGTTTTGGGCCCCACACTACAAGAAGGATGTGGAAAAACTGGAAAGATTCCAGTAGAGGGCAAAAAAATGATTAGGGGGCTGGAACACATGACTTATGAGGAGAGGCTGATGGAACTGGGATTGTTTAGTCGGCAGAAGAGAAGAATGAGGTGGGTTTGATAGCTGCTTTCAACTACTGAAAGGGGGTTTCAAAGAGGATGGATCTAGACTGTTCTCAGTGGTACCAGATGACAGAACAAGGAGTAATGGTCTCAAGCTGCAGTGGGAGAGGCTTAGGTTGGATATTAGGAAATACTTTTTTTCACTAGAAGCATGGTGAAGCACTGGAATGGGTTACCTAGGGAGGAGGTGGAATCTCCTTCTTTAGAGGTTTTGAAGGTCAGGCTTGACAAAACCCTGGCTGGGATGATTTAGTTGGGAATTGGTCCTGCTTTGAGCAGGGAGTTGGACTAGATGACTTCCTGAGGTCCCTTCCAACCCTGATAATCTATGATTCTATGACCATAGTCTCAGATGATTAAGCTGTGGCACCAAAAGACAAACAAAGACAGATATGGGGGAAACCTTGGGAATTGAACAGGCTATTGAGCCTGCAGAAGCCTAGCCCTCACTGGAGGGTGCAGAATCCCTGAGCTCAGAGTTGTGCTGCAGCCCAGTGAACTTTGAAGTGGACAGTGATATACCCAGGGACCCATATCCTGCAGGGAGTTACCTTCAGGTTTTTTTTTTCCTTCCATTTGTTGAACATCGTTTGCTGTCTGCAAACTGTTTTGTCATTTTACCAGACCACAAAAGGGAACAAAACAGCCAAGAGGCCTTGGCTGGAAGTGCTGGCCAGCTAGAAGACACACCCCAGAGCCCCTCGTAGAGTGGGAGAAATTGGACTTACATGAGTATGGTACCCACATAGCTCCTAAAGGGGGTACGCTAACACAAACTGATTCATTCATCCACTCCTACTTGCATAAGTATCAATTTAAGACCTATCATCTTCATTAGACTCTAGAAAAATAATCTTTTCCTACTGTCAAGGAATAAGTAAAGCCACAGAACTGGAAAATAGATTACCAACTATTAGGTCATATTTACAATGAAATTGCTACCTGCTTATTCCAGATGTAAAAGTATTTCTCAATACATTCCATTAAAAATTACTGCCAGTGTTTTCACTAAGCTGGGTCCATTCTTTGCCAATGGGAATGTTACAATTGTACAATATAAATTTTCACCACTGAAAGTGCTTCTTTTATCTTTAATGACGAGAGGGTCTAGACTATATGTACCCATTCCGCATATTCATATGTATTTCTGATCTTCATTATGTGTATTATAAATTGCTCCAGGACCAGCTGACATCAATTGACACTTGTCATAAACAGATAGCTAAGGGTTAATGTCTTTTTCACCTGAAACACCTGACCAGAGGACCAATCAGGAAACCGGATTTTTTCAACTTTGGGTGGAGGGAATTGTGTGTCTGAGGTCTTTGTTTTCTGTCTGCCTGCTTTCTCTGAGCTTTGGAGGAGTAGTTTCTACTTTCTAATCTTTTGTTTCTAAGTGTAAGGACAAAGAGATCAGATAGTAAGTTATATGGTTTCTTTTCTTTGGTATTTGCATGAATATAAGTGCTGGAGTGCTTTGATTTGTATTCTTTTTGAATAAGGCTGTTTATTCAATATTCTTTTAAGCAATCGACCCTGTGTTGTATCACCTTAATACAGAGAGCATTCGTATGTATTTTCCTTTCTTTTTATATAAAGCTTTCTTTTAAGACCTGTTGGAGTTTTTCTTTACTTCAGGGAAATTGAGTCTGTACTCACCAGGGAATTGGTGGGAGGAAGAAATCAGGGGAGATCGGTGTGTGTTGAATTGGCTAGCCTGATTTTGCATTCCCTCTGGGGGAATAGGAAAGTCCTTTTTGTTTCCAGGACCGGGAACGGAGAGGGGGAGTCACTCTGTTTGGATTCACAGAGCTTGTGTCTGTGTATCTCTCCAGGAGCACCTGGAGGGGGGGGGAAGGGAAAAAGGATTATTTCCCTTTGTTGTGAGACTCAAGGGATTTGGGTCTTGGGGTCCCCAGGGAAGGTTTTTCAGGGGGACCAGAGTGCCCCAAAACACTCTAATTTTTTGGGTGGTGGCAGCAAGTACCAGGTCCAAGCTGGTAATTAAGCTTGGAGGTTTTCATGCTAACCCCCATATTTTGGACGCTAAGGTCCAGATCTGGGACTAAGGTTATGATAACCCATTCCGCATATTCATATGTATTTCTGATCTTCATTATGTGTATTATAAATTGTTCCAGGACCAGCTGATATCAACTGACACTCATTGCTTCTTGTCTTTGCTTTTGGAATTCACTTGCTCTCTATCTGATGTTTTTAACTTGTGACCATATAAAATGTGTCTGGCCTGGCAACATTCCCATCACTTGTATTTCTTGTTTTATGGGCTTTCTGATTTTTTTTTTATTGTGCCTCATAGTAGTTTCAATTCCTGCAACATATATTCCTATTTAGTATATTTAATACAAATTCTTTTTAAAAAAAATCTTTCAACACATTTCCCTTTCACAGCCCTCCATTTTAATTTAACACTTGCAAATGTTTTATTCCACCAAAATCTACAGTGAAATATGTATGCATTTCTCTAGGTATAAATGCATCTATACAATGTCTCTAGAGCCTTCATAAAATCATAAACTGGAGATTGAAAAGAACTTCTGGGAGAAGTAGCCTATCAGCTGCTAATACAGGATTGTTTCATACACTACATTTCACAAGCTCATTATCCAGTCTAATTTTAAATGTTCCAGATGATGGATCTTCCACGACTTCCTTTGAAGAATTGGACTATTTCAGTTTAACAGATCTCACTGTCAAGAAATTCAGTCTAATTTTCCCTTTCTCAACTTCATCCTATTACTCTTAGTCACAACTCATTGTATCATCCCTTCACAGTGGTCATTGTCACTGAGGGGAGAAGCAGTGACCTCAGAAAAGCATGTGCTGGGATACCAGACTATCCTGCTGGCCATGATTTTAAAATCCAAGATTGGAATTTCTGCAGCAGGGTGAGTTACAGCTCCTTTCTTCACTCAGTGATGTGACACTCATGACATGGCCATTGTTGGCTTCCAGCTGGCAAAGCAGACTGGGAGATATTATTCATTCTGGTTGTCATTGTTAAATAGCAGCTGGAGGAAAATAATGTTGCATAACTTTCTTCATACTGAATGATCAGTTCTTAAATCAAAGATAAACTATTGATATTATTTGATCAATAATGCCACACTTCCTCACAGGGTGACCCGTGTGGGCCACTTTCCCTCATATTCACAATCCATAACATCCTTGTGGCAACCACAGCAATTGTTTACATTAAAAAGCAGGGTAAGGAATATTATTTAAGGTATTTGTAACTGTATTTAATGTAGTGTAGCAGCTGAAAATAAGGAGAAGAGCCAGAGCAGTGTGACCAGCCAGACCCCTCCCAGACTATCACTATGTGCTCTGTTGTTCACTGTCACTCCCACAGGCACTGAGTTTCTGATTTCCCCGAGGGTGCTCAACCCCCGTTCTGCCCCAGGCCCTGTCCCACTGCACCCCTTCCCCAAAGCTCCACTTCTTACCCCAACTATCCCTGCTCCAACTCCTCTCCACCTCTTCCCACTGCATTGCACCCACTCCACTGAGCACACCCCACAGTTACTCCATCTCTGCCCACACTCCTGCCCCTCAATGCCTCCTGCCCAGCTGATCAGAGCTGGGCTAGAGGCACTTTGGGGGGGCAGGGAAGGAGCTGAAAACCACTTGGTTTTTTTTTTCTGTGAGTGCTCCAGCACCCATGGAGTTGGCACCTATGGAAGAGAAACTAGAGAATTTGGATAAGCAACTTCTTTAGTATTTTTATAAATCTAAAGTTATAAAATATAAATCTGTAAATAAAATGTTTTGACCAGGAAAACTTGACAAGTTACTGTTATGCAAAAAAAGAGTTAAATTTTCATAAAGAGATTTAATGGATTTGGTATCTAGAATTGGGTGGTGATCCACACTGGAGTTTGGAAACCTCAGGTTTTCATTTTGTACTACTTCCAAGGCCCTGACTCCAGGACTCCACTGATGTTTTTCTGTAAAGCAAGAGAAATGCTTTATGTTGTCATGGCTATTTATATTTATTCATTGTTCATTTTCTGAAAGAAAGAAATCTGAAGGAAGAATCATGCAGAGGGAAAATATATATTTTGGCCCAGTTTTCAGGAGTGGTGAGCACCTGAAAATCCATTGAAATCGTGGAGACTGTAGGTCCTGAGTACCTATGGAAACCATAACAGTAAGTTACATTACATAGGTGAGGGAATTGAACCTTTTAGTGCCAGGGGTCTTTTTGTGCCCACACCACACTATATATGCATAAAGGTTGAAAACCTGGCCCTAATGAAATCAATGGGAGCTTTCCAATTGACTTCAGTGGAGCTAGAAGTTCACCCCAAATAGTAAAGAACTAAAATCACTTTGAGTAGTGTATTACATAACCTCTCATGGGGTTCATCTGGTTCTATGAGGATTGGCCCAGTGCAAGAGTGATGTTCCAGTTGCAAAGAGTTCAAATATACACTCTTATGCCATTCCCAGAAGCAAGAAAAATGGGGCATGTCCAGAGGAAGGGGACATATCCATGATGCCCGTATACCTGTGATGGTATTGGGACTCACCACTGCAGTGTCTCCCACTGTCACATCTGGGAATTAGCTCTGTCCTCTGTGGGGCACCTTCTGCCGGTGGTGTCCCATCCATTGTCTGCTCCCCTGTTGGTTCTGGAACCCTGTTGCTCTCCACTCAGAGGCATCCTCTTCAGGACACTGCCCTCCAGCAGTGCCCACTGCTCTGGTCTCACCCACTTCCAGAGGTCTGATGTTATTAGCAGTTCTCTATCTGCACCTGTTCTAGTGGCCGGCTGCAGCCTCAAAGTCTAGCCCCTTTGTCACATGGGCCAGCCACAGCCTGTATCAGGCCATGCTCCTCCTCAGCCAGGTGTAGTAAAAGGGGGGGACCCACGCCCACCCACTATTCTGGGTCTCGACTCAGGGACTCTCTAGCGGCAGCCTCCCTGCCCTTCTTCTCTCCCCTTGTCAGACTTTATCCCTGGGCCACTTCCCTTTCGCTTCTGTTCACCCGCTCAGCCCTTTGTAGCAAGGTCTTCAGCCAGGGGTTTTCCTTGGCTGGAGTTCCCCAGCTCCTCCTGCCCTTCCCCAGCACTGCTCTGCCCAAGGTACTACCTTTCAGCCAGGAGCCAGTGCTCTTCCCTTGGCAGTCAGGGAGAGACTGCCTTTCCACGTGCTAAGCAGCCAGCCTTTATGTAGGGCCTAATCCAGCCCTGATTGGCTGCCTCTTCCCTGCCCTTATTGGCTCATAACAGGCCTGTGTTGTTTGGCTGCCAGCCTGCACAGCCTCAAAGGCCTGTTCCAGCCTTTTTCTCGGAGCGGCACCACCCCACCACAGCTCCTCCACGGAGCCGTGAGCACGGGCGTGTACTTGGCACGGTTCACATCTGTCCCTAGCACCTGCCCTTTCTGTGGTGAGAAGGAGACCTTGGCGCACGTTTATTTGGAGTGTGCCAGGTTGCAGCCCCTGTTCCGGCTCCTCCTGAATATTTTCCTGCGTTTTTGGTTGCACTTTTCCCCTCACCTTTTTATCTATACGCTCCCCATCCGTGGCCCCACGAAGTCGCGGGATCTCCTTCTCAACCTCCTCTTGGCCCTGGCCAAACTGGCCATCTACAACACCAGGGAGAGGAGGTTGGCTGACGGGATTTCCTGCGACTGTAGGGCCTATTTCCGTTCCTCCGTCTGCTCACGCATCTGGGCAGAGTTCCTCTGGGCGGCGTCCACTGGCTCCCTTGACGTCTTCGAGGAGCAGTGGGCGTTGTCCGGGGTTCTCTGCTCGGTGTCCCCATCGGGTTCCCTTCGTTTAGCCCTATGACCTCACTCCCGATCCTGTTTTTTTCATTAGTTGTCCCCCGTAATTATTTGGTGTCCCAGACCTGTGGGTCCTCCCCTTAGGCTGGGGGGAGGCCCTTTAGAAGTGGGCGGGCTTTGCCGGCCCACCCCCGCTGGATGCCAATAGGACCCCCGCTGGATGCCAATAGGACCCTGGTAACCAAATGGCAGTTGCTCCAGGTTAATCAAGGCACCTGGGGCCAATTAAGATCTTTCTAGAAGGCAGTAGAGATAGCTACTTTAATTAGAACACCTGCAGCCAATCAAGGCAGGCTAATCAGGGCACCTGGCTTTAAAAAGGAGCTCACTCCAATCAGGCAGGGGGGAACCAGAGAAGAAGGAGCATGTGAGAGAAGCTGGGAGCAAGAAGCTGAGAGTGTACTGCTGGAGGATTGAGGAGGACAAGCATTATCAGACACCAGAAGGAAGGTCCTGTGATGAGGATAAAGAAGATGTTTGGAGGAGGCCATGGGGAAGTAGCCCAGGGAGTTGTAGCTGTCACGCAGCTGGTACAGGAGGCACTATAGACAGCTGTGATCCACAAGGCCCTGGGCTGGAACCTGGAGTAGAGAGTGGTCCTGGGTTCCTCCCAACTCCTGATCAGACACCGGAGGAGCTGACCCAGACTGTGGGTTCCACAAGAGGGGAAGATCACTGAGGTGAACAAATCTGCCAATAAGTGCAGGACCCACTAAGGTAGAGGAGGAACTTTGTCACAATAGTTAAGGAAAAAGTTTTTATTAGGGCTTGCAGGAAAGGGGAAAGTTTGCAGATACTCTTGATACAAAAGCTTAAACAATTAAAGTTCAAAATTAGCAACAGTGGTTCCTGTTTGGGTCCTCAGGACAACCTAATTCAGAATCAGGGCTCTTCAGACCTAATGCCTGGGATGCCCTCTCCAGTTTGGTCTCTATTCAAGCAAATAAGCATTTGCAGGTGTCTAAGTCACACTCAGCTTTTGCCTCTCATTGGGGCTGCTCCACATGGGCTCCTTGCCCAGTCACTGCTGTTCACAGAGACCTGCACACATCTGTGATACCTGGCACTTGCATCCTGTTCTGCATCTGGCTCTATCCACAGTTTCTGGGGCTTCTTTGCAGCACTCTGCTTCCATACAGCTCCCATCCCCCAGGTAAGTTCAACCATTTCTAGATTCAAGATCTTTTCCCTTGCCTGGCCAGGGGAGGGTGAAGTGTAACAGGGAGAATGCTGATGGGAAATGTAATTCTAGCTTCCTTAGAAGGGGGGGCATGCACATTGGGGAGAGCACTGCTTTGCAGATTCATCACAGATTAGAACAGCCCTCAGGCTGTTATAAATCAATTCAAGGGTACGGGTCCAAGATCACAGCAGTGTAAATGTAGACTGTAAGCTACACTTTGTACCTTGCATCTGACTTTTGCTGTGTGCAGTTGAACTTTAAAGATTTGGGCTTTAATCTCAAAGAAAGATCAAATTTAATTTTATAAATTAAAAATATTATAAATGTGTATTTTCAGAATAGGTTAGTTTAAGCATCTTCTGTGAAGATTAATACAATTGTCTTTGGTGGGTCCTAAAAGTCAGTGTGGAAAATATTTGGGTGGATATTAATATCATGGATCCACGCTCTTCATGAATTTACAAGTGACCTCAGGTATCCAGCTATTAATTCTGTAGCTCACAATTAAATTACCGTCCACCTTTCAAAGAATGCCAGGGAACCAATCATTCACTCAGTAGTTCTTTGTCTCCCTATTCACTTATGATTTGTAGAGTGTACCTTTTTAAATTTAAACTGTATATTTCAATGTCAATGGAATTACAGTGTTGTTCAAATGGGTTTATCCAGCTTGTAGAAATGTAAAAAAAATGAGTTATGATATTCAGAAATTGTGTGGTTCATTCATCTGTTCATTGATTAATATGGTGCCTGGATTAAATACCTCCTTGAGCTATGTGCATAATAGATATAATTCATGAAAATGGGAACAAAAAAGTAAAGTCATTTCTAATTATTACAGTTTAAGACTTTCGCTAAGACATTTCAAGATAAATGTAGGATAATGTGTAGTGATTTAAAGTCACCACCTGCCTCAATTTATTTGAGATTTTCAAGGAATTTAAAGGATGAAAAATGAGCAATTTATAGAAGTTGATTCTCCTGAAAGGATCTAGAAATTACACTCTTAACAATAGTGTGGACAGTAGACTGTATTTTAGTAATATTTATTGAAATATATTTCTGTTTGTGACTCTGTGATGAGGCGTGTACACCACACAGGCACTGAATGGTTTGACGTGGGCCAGAGATCAGTTATGCTACCTGACCACACCAAGAGTGGGAGTCAGGCTTTAATATTAACCAGCCTGCCCTAGGTGGGCAAGAGCAAGCTGGTTAGTATAAAGAGAGGAAGTATGAAGCAGAATTGGGCTGGATGATGAAGGAGCTGAGGCTGAGACGTGTGTGTGTGTGTGTAAGTAAAAGAGTATAAGTAGAATCAGAGAATGAGGTTAGCACCAAAAAGGCAAAGCTGAGGAAGGAAATAAATCAAAATGTTATAAATGAAAGATTCCTAGCCATAAACATAAGATTAGGTGATGTTAACCCTGTGGAAGTAGCTGATTGGATTAAAAAACCAAACAAACAAAGAGGAAAAAATAGCAGATACAGCCAGGAGTCTGTAAGATAGTTTTTATAGTCAACTAAAAAAATCACTAAGAGCAACCCGAAAACTGCTAAAAAGTGAACTGCTAGGGAAAGTTAAATTACATTACCAGCTTCCAAAGTATTTGACTGAAATGAAGGGGACAATGTATGGAGTGTCATTAGAGCTGACCCATGATGAGATAAGCAAAAGCATAGAAGAGGATAAAGTGCTAGTAAGTAAACAAGAAGGAGAAAGCCAGCCATCAACAGCTGTAGAAATTGTATTTAAGGATCAGACTCTGCCTGAGAAAGTAAGACTGGAGTTTCAGATATTCAGAATCAATCCATATAATCCCCACTCTCCTAAGGTATTATGAGTGCCAATGGTGTCGGAATGTAGCAACTCTTTGTAAAGGAAAAATGAAATTTGGTAAATGTGAGGGAGAGCATTCTTATGAAAACTGTATGGAACGAATGGAGATCAAATGCAGTAACTACGGTGGTAATCACATCTCTCAGATACAGGGTGTTGTGGAAAGACAAGCTAAAGACAAAAATTGTTAATATATCTTATGCAGAACCTGTAAGGAGATTCTAAAATCATCAGGTGGAGAAGGAAGACAATCATCACAGGAAAAGGAGAACTGCAGACAACCTCATTCTGTAAAGAATACCATAAACAATGCAGAGGGAATATGCAATGATATATTAGTAGTGAAATAAGAAAGGTTTATTGTATCTCTAATGAAAGTGATAAATTATATCACAAACTAAGAAAAATCAGAAAAAATGAAAATTACAACCAGGGCTATATGTATGTTAGCTATCTGTCAATGGTCCATATTCATACAATTTTGAATGAGTTTAATGGTGAAATATGACTAGCATGGGGATCAGTCTTTTGTTGGAATGTGTGCAGTCTAATAGCGCATGGTCAAGAACTTAAAAAAAAATCTTGGAAATGAAAACAAAACTATATATCATATCTATCCAGGAAATATGGTTAGTTGAAAAGCTTGTTTTTAAAATTCCAGGGTACATTGCCTTTAGGCAAAACTGAAAATTAGGAAGAGGAGAAGGCTTTTGTACTTTCATTCGGAAAGATTAAACTACATAGCAGTAGAGAATGAAAAAGTAAGTCTATAATATAATGCTGTAAGGATCCCAATGCAGAAGAGAAATGTTCCTTTAAGGATTTATATCTGTAACCTATGTGGGAAATTTAAAAACTCAGAGCTACAAGCAATCGTGAATAATGCTAAAAGACCATATATTATATGTGATGAACTAAATTGTCATAATAAATTGTTGGGAAGTAAGACAACTGATAGACAGGCTGCATGCTTAGAGAAGTTCATTGATGAAAATGTATAGTGGCTTTTAAACGAGGGCACCCCAATTAGATTTAGTGCAGCAGATGGTAGTCTTTTTTTGCTGAGATCTAGGAATTATAATAGCAAATACTGCAAGTAAATACAACTGGGAAATATATAAGGAAGAAGGAATGAAGGAGTGATCATTTCCCTACACTTGTTACTTTTCAAGGGCACTGTCAAGTTGCAGGTAATGGAAAATTATCCACTTGGAATTTTAAGAAAGCTAACTGGGAGCTATTTACAAGTAAATGTGCTGAATTTTTGAATAACCATTGTGGGACTAAAGACATAGAATTTAATGATAATGTAATAAAGGGCTTAATAGCAGCAGCTACTGTAGCTAAACCTACAATACTGAAGTACCCCAAAACTAAAAACTCATTCCATGGTTGAATGAGGAGTTCAAAATTGAAGTTAAAGAAAGGAACAAACCTATTTAAAAAAAGCAAAAATATGCAATGAGTAGTGATGATCTAATGAAGTATAAAAGAAATAAGGCGATAGCACAAATAATTACTTTTTAAAAAATCAAAGAAAAAGAGTTGGAAGAAGTATTGTGGAAGGATAAATGAAAATCCTAGACATCAGAAATACACAAGTAAATTAGAAGAATGAATGGAATTCTTACTAAGAGTAGCCACATCAGGTTTTATGGAGACTGACAGCCTAGTTAGAAGTTCTGATAACAAGAAAGTAGAACTTTTAGCAGAAACTTCCCAATGGGTAAGTAATGATGAAAATCAAAGTGAAGTTTTCCATCAGATTAAAAGAATTCATTGGGGAGAGTAATGAATTATGTGCTTAGTGTAAATATGAACATATGATGCTGAATGAATGGTTTTGTATGGACGAACTTGAGAAAGCTATTGATATCAGCAAGAACCCCAGTTAAAGATAATGTATGTAACATAATATTTAAAGATCTCTCTGAAAGCAGTTTGAAGATTCTCTTGGAATGATGTAAGGTTATATGAGGAAAATGGAGTGATGCCGGTAGGGTGGAAATATGAAGTAGTAATTCCAATATGAAAACCAGGCAAACTGTCCCAAAATGTGGATGCCGGTAGACCAAATACCCTAATGTCCTCTCTGGGTAAAATTACGAAGAGAATGATGAATGGAAGATATGTTGCCTATTTGGAAATCAATGGCATTTTAGATGAAGTGCAGAGTTGGTTTATGAGACAAAGAAGCACCATTGATCACACTGTTAAATCAGAAACCAATACAAAAAGTATGAGGCACAAGGGTTTCATAATAGCTGTCGTTCTACATATTGAAAAGGCATATGATATACTACAGAGGGAAGGCTTGTTATACAAAGTAGGTCCACTAGGGATAAAGGGGTATGGGTGGATTAGAGCATTTTGGTGTAAAAGTATCATGTAAGTCAAAATTGGTAAATGCATGATAAATGTGTGTATGTGTACTAGTATTATATAGATATAGATAGATATAATATTAAAAGTGGAACACCACAGGGCAGCTGAACTTATTTAATATTATGATCAATGATGTCCCAAAACAAATAAGAGCTGGAGTAAGTGTTGCCCTATTTTCAGATGGCTGTGTTGGGAGCAGGAATGTTGAGGTGCCAGAAAAGAGAATCAATAAAGGCCTCTGATAGGGGAAATGTAGGAGGTTTCAAGTTCTCCATTGCTAGCCTGATTTTTACAAAAAGGAAAGTTTACAGAATCTTAATCAGGTTGCCAAGCTTTTGAGTCAGCATCAAAATCAGAACTTAAAGAATACAACCACAGGCAAAATAAAATGTGTGGTGCATTTTTTACATCACCACTATGTGCTAGCAATAGCTTCTAATGAAATGCCAGTTACGCTACTCATGAAACTACTGTACATGAAACTACTGTACCTAACTTTAAGGGTCAATGTTAATGGGAACTGCAATGGTGAAAGTCTTGAACAAATATGAGGTTGGTTGCTAATTTGATAAGCAAACTATAGCATACGATGCTAAAACTCAACATGCTGTTTGCGTTAAACTTTGGACGAAGAAGTTGAAAGACAAGTTAAAGCTGAACAAAGTCAAAACTTTGTCATAGGAAAAAATAGTTGTGGATGGAAAGTTGTGAGTGCAAATGTGGATTTAGATTCATTTTATAAACTTATGAGTAAAAAAGAGACAGGTTTAAAAAATGAAGCGTGCAAGTGTATAGATGAAAAGTGGAGATGGTTTTGTCAAATATATACAGATGGATCCAAAAAAGAAAAGAAACAGAAACAAACAGGAAGAGCAGGGATACTCTATATTGTATATCAAAATTGGGAAATAGTAGCTCTAAAAGAATATCCTATTATGCAGCTGTCATGACAGCTGAACCAGTAGCAATAATGCTAGCATTAAATTGTATCTGGGATATACAGCTAGCAGCAGTGATCATTTTTTTGTAATCAGTCCTCAGGCCTTATGGTGATAAAGGCGTTCTCAATATGTAGAAGTGATGTAATGGAATTATATTTTTAATAACTGTTAGTTATTACAGATAGAGATACATGGAGCTAGGGTTGTCCCTAGACCAAATGGCGACCCAGATGAGGAGGGTTTTCACTACCCCTCCCCCCCCCATTTGTTAAATTGGAATACCTTATTTTTTATTGCATTTGTAGCTCATTTCACGTCTCTGATGCATGATTTGCATGCATGATTTATCCCTGTCACATAAGACTATAAATGTGTATGCTAGAATCTATAAATCTGTATTTATTCATGTTATACATAAGCAGATAAAAAATGTTTCCTCTAAGCTTAATCCACATATGGAATACCTGAAACATTTTAGTTAAAAAAAATATATTTTCCCTTTTGCCACTAACAACAAAAACAGCATCCTGAGCCTGACACACTCCAAGCCTGGCACCCAAGGTCATCACCTAGGTTTCCTGCCCCTAAATCCAGCCCTGTATACAGCATTGGCTTGGATCTGAGCACATATTGGGATAATAGGGAATTAAATGGCAGAGAAAGTAGCTAAAAATGCTGTAAAAAAGCAGGAGTGATGTAGAAATACATTTGAGTACACAGGAATTTAAAAGCTTAATAGAGAAAATTTTGAGGAATGGCAAAAAAAAATAGATCAATGAAAAAGAGGAAGTTTTTTTAATTGTGCCCTAGAGCTGAAGATAATGACATACCTGGATAGGACTAACAAAGTGCTTGTGTTTAGATTACTAACTGGCCATTGTGGTTTAAACTAAAATACTTTTGAATAAATAGAGACAAGGATGGACTATGTTCATTCTGTAAGGTGGAAGAAACAATCACCTTTTATTGATATGTGAGGGCTTTGATAAAGGAAAAGAAAAGCTTTCTGAGGAATTCAAACTTCTTAAGGTAACAAATTATATTGTTGTTTAGCAAAATACATTGGGGAACTGGAACATTATTAAAAAGACATTGTTGCATAACCTGAAAAACACATGCCAGAGCAAAATAATAGAATCTGCTCAGTATTGAGGAATTATAGTTAGTAGCAGCTATAGACTATTCAGACAAGTCTCCCTCACTTTACAAAAAACAAAAGGTAGGGGAGAAGATGTCAGTAGAAGAAAATGTATAGTCACTTTCTGAAAGGGGGGGTGAAGTGAGGAGGAAGCCCTGGGATCTGACAAAGCCCTGGGTCAATCTAGAGAAAATTATGGAGAAGGCCTGATAAAGGCTGAGTGAAGGAGCCAATGGAAACAGCAGCAAGGAGTGGGACTGAGCAGAACTTGTCTGATAGCTTTAGGGTCCCAGAGCTAGAATACAGTGTAGTGGGAGGGCCCAGATTCCCCTACCAGACACTGGCAAGGAGGCATGAGTCTGGAGAAGTGTAAGAGAACACTGGAAACCACTGATGCAAGAGTGTGAGGACCAGGGGTCTGGAGTTGGGATCAAAGACCATCTTGTGAGGACATTGGACAACTTTATGTTGGGCTTTCTGTTCCTCTGGAAGGGGTGGACTAAATCATGATCTGGGCATAAGGCCGAGTTACAGGAAGAAAGCATAGCAACAGAGCAATTGTCTGCAAGAGGCGCCAGCCTGAAAGACAGTTGTTATGCCATGCCTGGCTATGAGGAGATGCTTCTAAGGTGAGTGAACCCTCTTCACAGGCAAGCAGAGTTCTTTAGACACTGCATCATGCTCATACCCTTCTCAGTGAACAAGCAAGTAGGAGAAGTGAAGGGCAGAGGAGCTAGTATGTATTCTCTTCCTCATAAAGGGCTGTTGCCTCTTACTTTGGGGAAGAATAATGTGCCAGCAACAGAGGAATTATGCTTCAGTGGGATAGCTCAGTCACAATACCTCTTCAGGCAGTGCAGTTTGCATATCATCCCTTGCTGAGGTCTAGGCACAATTTAACCCTTTAGTTGTAGCCCCACTGAAGTCAATGAGACTGTTCTTGGGAGAAAGATGTGGCCTGTTGTGGGTCATTATTTTGGCAGTCTTGAGTATAGAAATTGGGTTTATGTTGGGCTTCCTGCCTGCCTCTTACAAACTAGGAATTCAAGTCACAAACATAGATACTTATCCCCAAGCAAACAGCTTCATTAAAGTGGAGTTAAATTTGATTGAATGTAAAGCTAAGGAGTTTGCCTTGTATGAAAATGACCTAAAAGTATATGTGAAAAGCCTGGAAATCCATATCTAACCTTCTATTTAATAAAGGACCAGTCAGGGGAGCAGCACTACTTGGGAGCTAAAATGGGATAAAACAACATCAGTGCTCTCCACCTTCAGATTCCTCTCCCATGGAATGAGTAGTAACTGATTAAAATATACAGATGACTGGCGGAGGGATAAACAAAACTAATGCACTAAGCCCTAATGTGCAGAAATGGGTGGGGAGAGGTATGGGAAATAAAATCATGCAACATACATATACACAGAACTAAGCTTTTAGTCTGATTAGATATAGTCTACCATTGTGCGTGCTTAGTGGTGGCTGGCACATTTATGTTACTAATTATCCCTGTGGGGCTGGTTAAGTATCGACCTATATCTAGGGCCCTGTCTTGTGCTGCCATAGGTTGACACTAAAAATCTCATTTTACTTTTAAAAAATGTTTCCTACCCATTGCGGTTGCTAAGAAAATCTTGACAAAATGATCTGAGTGTAACCAATGCAGCGATGTCTGCCTGCGGCTGTGGACAGCCTGAAAAAATATCTCTGACATGTGGGCATTTGGATTTTTTTCTTAAATAAATTGTTTTAATGTGTTTGGAAACTATATTCTTGGCCTTAATCCCAGTGACCACCCATTTGACCTTTTTGCTTTTTTCTGTGACTCTGTATGGATGACACACATTCATAAAAGACAACTTCTGTGAATTAAGGTAAGTGAATTAAGGCACCCAGGCAGCCAGGCAATTCCCTATTCTTTAAACATACATGGATATTCAAAAGCATAAGTTATTCTAGATAGTGTGAACATAATTCTCTATGCTGAATATGAGACACCTGGTAAAATTACTCATATTCAAGCAAGTTCAACAGCAATCAGTCTGAACTATGCAGTACAAATGTTCAAGTTAACATCAAATTGACTGAGCCCCTATGAGAAAGAAATACTGTGTAGTTGGATTTTTTATTTACCTTCTTATCTTTAAGGCTGTAGGGTTCTCTGCCCTCCATGCCTCACCGGGCCCCAGGAATGGCCCCGTCTCTACTGGTACCTGACACCATATCTTCCCAAGGCAAAACATGAGGGGCACGCAGGGTCACATGTCCCCCTCCCCATTTCTGCCAGGGTTCACACCAGAATGTGGCCAGCCTTTTAGCACTGTGCAGGAGGGAAGGGATGGGAGCTGCTTCCAGATGCAGGGAAGGAGGAGTGGGATAAGTGATGACCTGGCCCATGTCTTTGCAGAGCTCCTCTCTTCTTCTCCTCCCTCCTCCCCCAATTCTGTGGCTGGAAGCAGCTTGTCCCTTCCTACCTGAAAGGCAGCTAACACCTCCAGGCTGCTGCTAGCCACCGGCATAACCCAGCCACCTCCTGTCCCTCTGGCTACAGCATGGGCAGAAAGCCCTCAGGATGCATTATGCACCAGGACACAGGGAACGTGACTGCAGGGGCTTCAGAGAACCCAGCCAGAGAGGTGGATCAGCAGAAGAGGGTACCTAGGGGACGGAGAAGCACCGCACTCCCTGGGGGCAGGACCCAGAATGTGTGTGCAGGGGGAGGAGGGGCAAGTGAACAGGGTGCTACATCCCTAGCCCGGGCTGTTGTGGAGTGTGCAGGTTTGGAGTGTGAACAGGCTGGAAATCACTTTCCCCCACCTCTACAGAGTTTAGCTGAGGGGCAGAGAGGCTTCCCCGTGCCAGCACTGTGCAGCACTTTTGCACAGGCAGGACTTAGCTCCTCCTGGCCACCATCCAGGGCTCAAGGGTGTTGGGCTTTTCTGGGACACCAGCCCAGCCAGAGTGGGGAAGGAAGGAGCCTGCCAGCCAGGCTGCTGGTGAGCTGAGTGCTCTGACCAGGGGTTGGTTCTCCATACAGCACTGGGAGCAGGACACGCCCAGCCAACGGGGACATGGAGGAACAGTGGGGTTGGGGCTGGGGTGGGGGCAAAATGGCAAAGCAGGGAGAGGACAGTGAGAGGGGGAGAATGTAAAGGGCTGATGAGTGGGCAGCAGAGGCAACAAGTAACTTCCCCACACTCACCAGCCACCACCAGCTCACAGCGCACTGCCAGTGCCATCAGGAAATAGGACGGGGGCAAGGCCCTGCTGGCTGAGAGCTGGCACACAGTGGGGCTGTGCAGGTGGACCACCAGGGGGAGAAGACAGCCCCATGTGCTGCATCTTCATCCCACCACCAACCTTGCACACTTACCCTCATTGTCGGCAACTGGACACTCCTGCTCACCACTGGTGGGAGGGCTGCTGTCAAGCAGGGATCCAGCCAGCATCAGGACCTTCCAGTACTGGTGAGAAGGAGACAGACAATTTGCCCGTTTTCAAGAAAAAAGTTGGGATACCTGAAGGAGCTTAAGAACAGGACTGTACCTTTAAAAATGGGATGTCTGGTCACTCTAATTCTAAATAAAGACAGCATAAACCTTTCTAACATAATTTTTGCAAAATATCTGCTTTTTTTAATGCTGTAGACTCTCAACAGTTATTGCGGTCCTCCAGTCCTGGTTTAAAGACTTAAAAGTGCAGAGAAGCCACCATTTACACTAGTTTAAACCTGCAAGTGACTCATGCTACGGAGGAACACACAACCCTCCCAATGTCACTTCCAATATGACCCGGGGAAAAATTCCTTCCTGGTCCCAAATATCAGTTACACTCTGAGCAATATGGGCAAGACCCACCAACCAGACACCTGGGAAAGAATTCTCTGTAGTAACTCAGAGCCCTCCCCACTCTTCCTGGAGTGAAATTGTGAGTAATATGCTAATTAAAGTATAATACTAGAAGGATGGTAAGGGTACATTTAAATAAGGCCAGAAGTTTTGCTTGCCAAAGACAATTGATGAAAGCCCTATTCGACTAAAATATATCAAAATTATATTTTGGGTTGCAGAAAAGAAAAGGAATGACATTTTTGTATGGTGAAATATTGTATGGTGAAGCTGATGAATATTCTTAACAACTCACTAGGGGAAAAAAAAGTAGTTTTTAAATATGGACTCAAAATCAGATGTTCCAAAAACTAAGTTTTCTAGTCAGCCTTTCAGTCTGAAAGGTGGCTTTGAAAGAGGAAGAGTCACAGCTTTGGCTGTTAGAAATATTTAATGCCAAAAATATTTAATGCAAGTCAGGAACAAGGTAAAATAAATACTATATAACTTTATAAATTTAGAACCAGTCCAGTAGATTACTCTGATGGACTGCAGGCGGTCTGTGGGCCACAGGTTGTCCACCACTGCTGTAAAGGACTATGGTGTGCATGAGAATGAAATTGTTAATATTTGTTTTTTCTCTTTCATACATAGGAGCTGGACCTAAGGTGCTGGGGGTGCTACCACACCCCCTGGTTTGAAGTGGTTTCCACTATATACGGGGTTTACACTTTGGTTCAATGGCTCTCAGCAGCCCCACTATACAAATTGTTCCAGCACCCTCTGCATTCATAGAATCTGAATCCCTTACAGGATCAGATCAGGATCACATCCTACAAGAGCCCTCCACAGGATCCCAACAAGAAGTGTGATAGTACTGCAAATATAGCTGCCAGTACTTACCACTCCCCAGTTATTCTCCTTCCCTTGGATGAGCAGAAACAGATCTGTTTCTTTTTAGAAAATAATTGTGGCTCTTTTAAAAAAGGGATATTTCAAATTACTTGAAGATGCCATCTGAGAAATTGCTATGATGCGTAAATTGTTCCTACTTATATTCTGTATTATCTTAGTTGTATATTGTGTTCACAGTTGTGTAGGTATGTAAAATATTGTCCTTGAATGGAATCCACTGTTTAAAAGTTTCATATAAATCCCTATTACTACAATGGGTAATGGAGATCCTTTGTTCTGACCATATGCCTTTCATTCTGGATCATCACAGTGAGTAGAGTAGAGCAGAGCAGCGATAACACTTGCAATGAATTTACTCTCCCATTTTGCTCATTAATTGTCCAGAGATAAATTGTGATTTTCTCACAGACTAGCTCATCCACGAATCATTTATTTTGTATATCTGGTACCCACAATTTGAAATTGGTGCTGTTTTGAGTGGACAAACAGATCATGTTATGTTTCATTTTCACTATCTAAATGAGTTACAGACTTAGAATTAGGTTCCCTATGTGAATATTCAGGATTACTTATATCAGATTCTCTTTCTGCAAAATACTCTGTAGCATCCATTTTAAACTCACTGTGAAGATTCCAGCTAATTATTTTGTTTGCTAGGCTGTTCATCAAAGCAGGCCTGTAAATATTTTTTTGAACTTTTTAAACCAATTTTTCCAGCAGCAGCATTCACCAGCCACATAATGATGATTGCAGTTCTGGGTGGCCATGTTTCATTTTCATTTGTCATTGGGTTTTTATTTTTTTGTCTGTGAACCACAGGCATGACTTTCCTAAACATGGGAAGAATCTACTTCAGGTAAAGTTGTAGTGTCCTGGCTCAGCATAAAGACCTGAGTCCTCGCTTTACTTACTACTGTAGGTATAGAATCATGATAATCACCCTTTTAGCAAATGAGGGAGTCCGCTGGTTGGGGAACTGGCTCAAGATATGGAAGACCTAGGTTCAGTTCCCTACTGCTCTGATTTTTCCTGTGACCTTGGGCAAATCTTACACTATTTGTGGCAGAGTTCCCCATTTATAAAAATGGGATAAAAACACAGGGGCATTGTGAGGACAAATACATCATTGACTGTCAGATGCTATGGTAATATAAGCATCCCAGGTAGACAGATGTAGTATATCTAAACTTTAACCTGGAATTGCCAGTAAGTAATGCTAACTATTTGTATACAATCTTACCAATATTATATGGTCTAATTGTAGACAAACTTTTCATATTAATCATTGTTAAATAGATACCATTTCTTCAGTCCAATATTATTCTTTCCTTTACCTTAACTACAGTTGGTGCATTGAAACTAGGGCAGAGACTGACAAAGTTACTTAAAAAGAGAGATGGATGATCCAGATGATAGTTCTAATGAATTAGCAATAATCTCAGAGAACAGTGAAGTATTAACAATACTGGACAAATGGGCTTAATTAGTAGACAGTTTTTCAAAAGGTATGAAGGGAGTGGAACACAGCATATTTGAAGCCAGCAAAATTCAATGACAAGGGAGAACATTTGAACTTCACATTCTAAATTGTAGCTATGCAGTCTTCAGCATTCCTGGAGGGTGGTAAATGGCACTTTTGCCTTTGTTGGGGTGGTGGGAGAATGAGAAAACATACTACATTCTTTGCAAGTGCAGCAAATTCAGTGTTTTTGAAAACCTGAGAAGCTGAGGTTCAAAATCTTATCCATTGCAATGAAAGTGCTTCAGGGCCAGTTTTCCCACTATAATCATTCGAGAAACAACACGTCACTTTAAATACTCTTTTCTAAAAGGCATGTTTTCCAACAGTAACATAATTAATGACAGCTAGCCCATTTAACTGTGTTATCACTAGAAATGTTTTTTTCAAGGTGATAGGTACAGGAATAACATAAGTGACACTAAGTCAGGGAATGTAAATAGGATGTAACAGAGTTAATGTATACCTGAACATGCTATTGTATTTTTTTATCAACTGAACAATCAAATGTTCATAACACTATATTCACTAGTGATTTAGTTTTTTGGGGTGTGATTTATACTCACTTAGCAAATGAGATGTGTTGGCTCCTAAGTTAACCATGTGACCTGTAGCAGTCAATTTAATAACCATTCATAAATTGTATATGGTGACACAAGCAAAATGTGATCAAACTAGCTCCCAAAATAAAAATACAAATTGCAAGTATTTCCAAGAGCTGTTTGGGAACTGGAATTTCAATTGTGCTGTAAATTTCATGATTTTGAAACTTCCTGCAAAGTGAAACTTTCTGATTTTATTGAAAAAACATTTTGAATTACCTAAAATATTTTTATTTTGACTTTCTGTATTATGGAAAAAAGTATATTTCAGAACAGTCATTTAGAAACAAATTCAAAAAGTTCTATTCTAGAAATGTTGAAAAAAATGTTTCAAAATTACTAAAATGTCTTTTTTCTAAACAAAATTCCGTCAAAATAAACTCACTCCCACAAAGTTTCAGTTTTAAATGGCATTTTGTAATGGAAAAAGTTCCATTAGAAAAATTTTGAGCAGTTCTAAAATTGATTATATTTTTATTGAAACAGAAATGTAGGTATAGACCTGGGTAAGCTAATCACTTACCCATGAATCTAACACTAGCTTTGAAGATTTAAGAAAATAAAACTAATCAAATAAAAGGAACATAGTTTCTACCAGCTAAAATCTTGCGGGGAATTTGCAGAAATTAAGAAACTATATTGTTACATTGAAGACACAAGCAGCATCAAGTAACTTCTGATTATAGTATGGTGATTCTGAAATATATATTCCAAAAAGCAAACAAGTATAAAGCCCTATTATACTACATAAAAATGAAACACTTGAAGCAGCCTAATAAATAACTGTTTCCCTGTGTCATTTTTTTTTGTTTTCCCATTAGCCTATAAAAGAAAGAAAACTTAAGCCAATGACTTGAGACACAATTAACTGTATTTACATTTAAACCAAGTACCCAGAGAACTTAACAGAACAGGATCAGAGAAAGATTCCCCCCATTGATATGAAAACTACTAGTCAGAAAGTATTGTGATTATGCATTTAAACTATATAATAGGGACCATTGTCCATGTTCCTGGGACTACAAAAACATTGCTTTGGAACTTTTTAGCCCTCTCTCTAACAAAGGTGTGGTCCTGGGAATAGAATTGTGTCAGAGCTCTTTGACGCTGTATCTTTTCTGAGATGACATGAAGGCCTATATCCTATATGGGCAGATCTGATGATAATCAGGAAATTAAGATATTTACAAGTATGTTAAAAGATTGAGTTCATATCAGAATCAGGGGAAGCATAGGTACATGTTAACCAAAGCCTATGCAATAGTTCATAAATTTTAATCTATTAGGATAGCTGAGGGACTGGAATGGTATTTGTGAAAATAACATATGGATGTGTATGTTACAGTATCAAAACCTGGGTTGTATTTCATGCTTATATTTGAAATGAGGTTCGGTACGTTTGTACACATCTCAGACTGGTGAATCAGTAGGCTTCCTTGAGAAAACAGAACATTTGAGTATGATGCATGGGGAAACAAGGATTAGTATAGGATAATTTGCCCCAGTTGCTTATTATTACCATGATTGCTCTTCACCCAAGGAGCAGCGACAACTGCAGGGTAATTATCTAAGTGAAAGAAAGTATCAGGAATCTTTAAATCTGGATTTAAGAATATAGTTCTGAGATTTAAAGGGCAATGATTATAAATGAATCTGTATGTTCATATTCTGCCATAAGAGCCACAAACAACACAACTCCTGAGAGGAAAGTGATATTCCCTTTCCCCAAGATCATAAAAGTATCCTAGGAACAATAATTAGTAAATAATTGCACAACTGACATCTGATTTCACATAAAATAGAACAGATGAATTTAATAAAAGACATTAATTTCACTGAAAAACTTCAGCATTAAAAGTAAAATATTCAATATTTCTAAAAAGTTTGTTTAGATACATGAGCCATTATTGAAATATACTAGTTATTTTCTTCTATAGTATGAATTTCACATAACTCACTGGCTCCTACAAAAACTGACGAGATATTTTACTTTTATCTGCATTTAAGGCCAAATTTTTAAAAGAATTCCAATATTGGAAACCCAATTTTGCATTTTGACTAATTATTGGTGCTAAACTGCAAGCACACTTCACACCCCTATCCCCAGCATAATGTTAGCATACAGATGTCAATCACTTGAATTCACCTGGTGCAGTCTGATAGTGTGTATAAATGCCAGTAGTTCATTGAAAAATTTTGCTATTTAATTGTAAGTATTTTTAAAAATCAGGGCTTCAGAAAATAATTAAATTTAAATGACAAATATATATCCCAGCTTTCCAGCACTGGAAATAAGATACATTCAATGATATAACAGATCTTTTATTTTTCCCTTTTCTAGTTTGTAACTCCACTGATTATAGCTAAAGGAGACAGAGATATAAGCATAAATATTATCCTATATATAGCTTAGTTCTCTTACAACACCAACAGGATAGTTTATTTATTTAAACACTACCATACACTGTGAAAACATCAACAGTCTTGTCTGCTCAAATGATCTCTAATGACCTCACCAATGTAAGAATACTTCCAGAACACAGTAGTGGAATGTCACCATTGTAGTGTTTTTCGTTTCCCCTCAACTGGCAAACACTTTTAAAGGTCATGTTTTTTTTAAAGGAAGAGCCCCAAAACATAAACAGGATAAATGTACTTTTTTGGCATTTATGGGATATTATGTTTTTCTTGTTTCTGTTGTCCCAGACAATATGAGAGGAAAGACAAGATGCAAGGTCAGTGTTTTAATTAGTCTTCATCTCTATAAATTAAATTCATATGGGAACTAACTGGCAATAATTGCTACCAGTGCAGGTCAGTATTTCTTTCTTAACCATTTCCATTTAGTGGAGATCTGCTCTCAGCCCCTGCACAGCTAGAACCCCACTGTACTCCCCTAGTAAGAGAGTTAAGAGGCTGGACCCTCGTTCTATGAGACATTAGGTGCTCTAACTCCTCACCTTCCACAGACTTTCAAATCCAGTTAATGAAGGAAGCAAACACCCTATGGAATGAGTACCTGCTCTAAATACCTGCCTCAAGAAAGTTCCAACAATTAGCTTGGCTGCCTTCACCCATCCCAAGCTAGATTCCCAGATATAAGAACGGCCGTACCGGGTCAGACCAAAGGTCCATCTAGCCCAGTATCTGTCTACCAACAGTGGCCAATGCCAAGTGCCCCAGAGGAAGTGAAGCTAACAGGCAATGATCAAGTGATCTCTCTCCTGCCACTCATCTCCTTCTTCTTATGAACAGAGGCTAGGGACACCATTTTTTACACTTCCTGCCTAATAGTCATTTATGGACTTAGCTAGCATGAATTTATCCAGTTCCCTTTTAAACATTGTTATAGTCCCAGCCTTCACAACCTCCTCAGGTAAGGAGTTCCACAAGTTGACTGTGCGATGTGTGAAGAAGAACTTTCTTTTATTTGTTTTAAACCTGCTACCTATTAATTTCATTTGGTGATCCCTAATTCTTGTATTATGGGAATAAGTAAATAACTTTTCCTTATCCACTTTCTCCACATCACTCAAGATTTTATATACCTCTATCATATCCCCCCTTAGTCTCCTCTTTTCCAAGCTGAAGAGGCCTAGCCTCTTTAATCTTTCCTCATATGGGACCCTCTCCAAACCCCTAATTATTTTAGTTGCCCTTTTCTGAACCTTTTCTAGTGCTAGAATATCTTTTTTGAGGTGAGGAGACCACATCTGTACACAGTATTTGAGATGTGGGCGTACCATGGATTTATATAAGGGCAATAATATATTCTCAGTCTTATTCTCTATCCCATTTAATGATTCCTAAAATCCTGTTTGCTTTTTTGACCTCCTCTGCGCACTGCGTGGACATCTTCAGAGAACTATCCACGATGATGCCAAGGTCTTTTTCCTGACTCGTTGTAGCTAAATTAACCCCCATCATATTGTATGTATAGTTGGGGTTATTTTTTCCAATGTGCATTACTTTACATTTATCCATATTAAATTTCATTTGCCATTTTGTTGCCCAATCACTTAGTTTTGTGAGATCTTTTTGAAGTTCTTCACAATCTGCTTTGGTCTTAACTATCTTGAGTAGTTTAGTATCATCTGCAAACTTTGCCACCTCACTGTTTACCCCTTTCTCCAGATCATTTATGAATAAATTGAATAGAATTGGTCCTAGGACTGACCTTGGGGAACACCACTAGTTACCCCTCTCCATTCTGAGAATTTACCATTAATTTCTACTCTTTGTTCTCTGTCTTTTGACCAGTTCTCAATCCATAAAAGGACCTTCCCTTTTATCCCATGACAGCTTAATTTATGTAATAGCCTTTGGTGAGGGACCTTGTCAAAGGCTTTCTGGAATTCTAAATACACTATGTCCACTGGATCCCCCTTGTCCACATGTTTGTTGACCCCTTAAAAGAACTCTAATAGATTAGTAAGACACGATTTCCCTTTATAGAAACCATGTTGACTATTGCTCAACAGTTTATGATTTTCTATGTGTCTGACAATTTTATTCTTAAGTATTGTTTCAACTAATTTGTCCGGTACTGACGTTAGACTTACCGGTCTGTAATTGCCGGGATCAACTCTAGAGCCCTTTTTAAATATTGGCTTTACATTAGCTAACTTCAGTCATTGTGTACCGAAGCCAATTTAAAGGACAGGTTACAAACCTTAGTTAATAGTTCCGCAACTTCACTTTTGAGTTCTTTCAGAACTCTTGGGTAAATGCCATCTGGTCCCGGTGACTTGTTAATGTTGAGTTTATCAATTGATTCCAAAAGCTCCTCTAGTGACACTTCAATCTGTGACAGTTCCTCAGATTTGTCACCTACAAAATCCAGCTCAGGTTTGGGAATCTCCCTTATATCCTCAGCCGTGAAGACTGAAGCAAAGAATCCATTTAGTTTCTCCGCAATGACTTTATCGTCTTTAAGCGCTCCTTTTGTATCTCGATCATCAAGGGGCCCCACTGGTTGTTTAGCAGGCTTCCTGCTTCTGATGTATTTAAAAAACATTTTGTCATTACCTTTGGAGTTTTTGGCTAGCCATTCTTCAAATTCCTCTTTGGCTTTTCTTATTACACTCTTGCACTTAAGCTGGCAGTGTTTGTGCTCCTTTCTATTTGCCTACTAGGATTTGACTTCCACTTTTTAAAGGAAGTCTTTTTATCTCTCACTGTTTCTTTTACATGGTTGTTAAGCCACGGTGGTTCTTTTTTAGTTCTTTTACTGTGTTTCTTAATTTGGAGTATACATTGAAGTTGGGCTTCTATTATGGTGTCTTTAAAAAGGGCCCATGCAACTTGCAGGGATTTCACTTTAGTCACTGTACCTTTTAACTTTTGTTTAACTAACCCCCTCATTTTTGTATAGTTCCCTCTTTTGAAATTAAATGCCACAGTGTTGGGCTGTTGAGGTGTTCTTCCCCCCACAGGGATGTTGAATGCTATTGTATTATGGTCATTATTTCCAAGCGGTCCTGCTATAGTAACCTCTTGGACCAGCTCCTGCGCTCCGCTCAGGATTAAATCTACAGTTGCCTCTCCCCTTGTGGGTTCCCATACCAGCTGCTCCATGAAGCAGTCATTTAAAGTATCGAGAAATTTTATCTCTGCATTTCATCCTGAAGTGAAATGTTCCCAGTCATATAGGGATAATTGAAATCCCCCACTATTATTGGGTTCTTAATTTTGATAGCCTCTCTAATTTCCCTTAGCATTTCATCATCACTATTACTGTCCTGGTCAGGTGGTTGATAATAGATCCCTAATGTTATATTTTTATTAGAGCATGAAATTTCTATCCATAGCGATTCTATGGAACGTGTATTCGCTTAAGATTTTTACTTCATTTGAATCTACATTTTCTTTCACATATAATGCCACTCCTCGCCCTGCATGACCTGTTCTGTCCTTACGATATATTTTGTACCCCGGAATGATTGTGTCCCATTGATTGCTCTCAGTCCACCAGGTTTCTGTGATGCCTATTATATCAATATCCTCTTTTATCACAAGGCACTCTAGTTCACCCATCTTATTATTTAGACTTCTAGCATTTGTGTACAAGCACTTTAAAAACTTATCCCTGTCTATTTGTCTGCCCTTTTCTGATGTGTCAGATTCTTTTTTATGTGACTGTTTATCACCTGAACTGGCCCTTACATTATCCTCTTCCATCCTCTGTTCCTGACTATAACCTGGAGATTCCCTATCATCAGACTCTCCCCTAAGAGAAGTCAGTGTCCGATCCACATTCTTCTCTGCAGCAGTTGGCTTTACCCCATCTCCTAGTTTAAAAACTGCTCTACAAACTTTTTAATGTTTAGTGCCAGCAGTCTGGTTCCACTTTGGTTTAGGTGGAGCCCATCTCTCCTGTATAGGCTCCCCCCATCCCAAAAGTTTCCCCAGTTCCTAATGAACGTAAACCCCTCCTCTCTACACCATTGTCTCATCCATGCATTAAGACTCTGAAGCTCTGCCTGCCTACCTGGCCCTGCGCGTGGAACTGGGAGCATTTCCAAGAATGCCACCATAGAGGTCTTGGATTTCAGTATCTTCCCTAGCAGCCTAAATTTGGCTTCCAGGACATCTCTCCTACCCTTCCCTATGTCATTGGTACCTACATGTACCACGACCACCGGCTCCTCCCCAGCACTACACATAAGTCTGTCTAGATGCCTCGAGAGATCCACAACCTTTGCACCAGGCAGGCAAGTCACCATACGGTTCTCCCAGTCATCACAAATCCAGCTATCTGCCTTTCTAATGATCGAATCTCCCATTACTAACACCTGCCTTTTCCTAGCAACTGGAGTTTCCTCCCCCGGAGAGGTAACCTCAGTGTGAGAGGCAACCCCAGCACCATCTGGAAGGAGGGTCCCAACTATTGGAAGGTTTCCCTCTGCTCCCATTGACTGCTCTGCTTCCCTGGGCCTTTCTTCCTTTTCAACAGTGCAGAGGTTGTCTGAATAGAGGTGGGACAATTCTACAGTGTCCCAGAAAGCCTCATCAACATACCTCTCTGCCTCCCTTAGCTTCTCCAGTTCCGCCACCCTGGCCTCCAAACCCCGTACGTGGTCTCTGAGGGCCAGGAGCTCCTTGCACCAACTGCACACACATGCCACCCGCCCACAGGACAGGTAATCATACATGCTACACTCAGTGCAATAAACTGGATAGCCCCCACTCTGCTGCTGGGCTTCTGCCTGCATTGTCTCCTAGTTAATGAAAGGGTGGTTTAAAGAAAGGTGTTTTGGAATATGGTTTGGATTATAGGTTTTAAGGGGACTACAGGGGAACAGATAGGACCGACAAGGGACTCCCCCCCTCCCACTCCCCTTCCAAACTCCATTTCAAAACTCCCTGTTAGCAGCCTCTATTCGCAGACAGTTAATTCTGGCCCAGATCCACAAAGGGACTTAAGGATTGTGACACTGAGCACTGCAGTACGTACCTTTTGATGCCTGGAAAATCACTAGAACTACTATGTGTTGACTGAGTTAGATGCTTACAGTGAATGGAGAGACATAGGTGGCAAAGAATGGGCTCCATAAAAGCCAGCATGCTACCTGAGGAGCTTCCTATGCTAGCAAAAGGGAGATGCTGACAAAAAGGATATGTCCTATACCCTGCCCCACTCAGAGTTAGGTGCCTAAGTGCTGGCTGCACAGAGTGGCCTCTACCTCTACTCATCCACATCCAGGAACTTCTCTGCTGGAGTAAGGCAGTTTAGGCTTTCTTGTGAGTGCAACCTTTCTGCCAGGTGGAGCCAGGAACAACAAGGGCCAGGTTCAATAACTAGAGGTTCCTTTCCATCGATACAACACAGAACCAGCTCAAGCCCCCACCCAGTAACCTGAGAAATTTACACACCACTCCTGGGCACCTCTGAGATGCAATACTTCCCCACTTGCAAGCACAGAGTCTGAGTGTAGAAAAGAGACTTTTAATTAAAGGAGGGAAGTAACTCAGTGTTCATTTGGGAAAACACCATAAATAGGGTTCATAAACATAAACCACGAGTAAAAGACCCACCTCTAAGTAGACTGGGCAGTGTCCTTTTCCCCTCAGCACTGGAATGGGTTACCTAAGGAGGTGGTGGAATCTCCTTCCTTAGAGGTTTTTAAGGTCAGACTTGACAAAACCCTGGCTAGGATCATTTAGTTGGGAATCAGTCCTGCTTTGAGCAGGGGTGTCATGGTCTAATTCCCCTCTCCGAACCTTAGCGTCCAAAAGATGGGGTACCAGCATGAATTCCTCTAAGCTCAATTACCAGCTTAGTACTTGTAGCGCTGCCACCAACCAGGAATTTCAGTGCCTGGTACACTCTGGTCCCTCAAAACCTTGCCCGGGGACCCCCAAGACCCAGTCCCTCTGGATCTTAACACAAGGAAAGTAAAACCCTTTCCCTCACCATTGCCTCTCCCAGGCTTCCCCTCCCTGGGTTATCCTGGAAGATTACTGTGATTCAAACTCCTTGAATCTTAAACAAAGAGGAAAATGCACCTTCCCCCCTCCTTCTCTCTCCCCCTCCCAGACTCTCCCTGAGAGAGAGAGAGTAATCCTAACACAGACAGAAATTAGCCTCTCTCTCCCCCTTCCCTCCTTTCTCCCCACCAATTCCCTGGTAGATCCAGACCCAGTCCCCTGGGGTCTCACCAGAATAGAAAAACAATCAAGTTCTTAAACAAGAAAAGCTTTTAATTAAAGAGAGAAAAACAGTGAAAATTATCTTTATAAATTTAAAAAATGGAATAGCTACAGGGTCTTTTAGCTATAGACACTGGGAATACCCTCCCAGCCTAAGTATACAAGTACAAATTAAAATCTTTTCAGCAAAATACACATTTGAACTCCCTTCAGCCAAATACTCATTTGAACTCCTTCCAACCAAATACACATTCGCTTTATCTACCTAGTATTCACTATTCTGAACTTATAAGAGCCTGTATCAGCGAGATTGGAGAGAAACCTGGTTGCACGTCTGATCCCTCTGAGCCCCCAGAGTGAACAACAACCAAAAACTAACAGCACACACACAAACTTCCCTACCTCAAGATTTGAAAGTATCTTGTCTCCTGATTGGTCCTCTGGTCAGGTGACAGCAGGTTCACTGATCTTGTTAACCCTTTACAGGCAAAAGAGATATAAAGTACTTCTGTTCTATTAACTCTTACTTATCTGTTTATGACAAGGGGGTTGAACTAGATGACCTCCTGAGGTCCCTTCCAACCCTGATATTTGATTCTATGATTCAGGTTCTTAAGTCCAGCAACCCAAAAATTCCTTTCACATACCTGACCCTTCTCTGCACCCTACTCACAGATGCTGTCCTTTGTCAGTGCAGACCCAGAGTTCAGAGGTGCATCTGCAGAGTTCACCTCCCCCCCGGGTGAGGTAAAGAGGTATCTTACTCGCTCCGCTGCTTGGGCACTTGCTCACCGCTCCTCTCTGCCAGCCACCCTGCTGGCCACTCACGCCAGCTTCCTGTTCAATGCCACCGCCATGCCTCTCCACCAGTAACCCTCCTGGCCTCTCGTCATGCCTCTCTGCCGGACACCTGCTCACCAGTCTTGCCACACCTCTCCACCTGATTCCCTGGTGGCCGCTCATCACGCCTTTCCAGCACACCAGCCACTCATTCACGAGCTGACTGTCAGTCGCTTCTGCTGCCAGTTGCCTCTCTGCTGTGAGCAATCCTTATCAGTCTGTTAGCAATTATTAACTCTTTTCAGGCTGGGCAGAAACTGTGCTCCATTTCAAATGATTTCAGCTCTCAGCGATTTTTAGTTCTTAACAGTCAGGGCAGAAAAGAGTCTTACCACAACTGATTTCAGCTCTTAGTGAGCATTTAACATAACAAAGAGGCTCCTAATGAAGCCTATTTAGCTTTATTCTTTAAACAGTAGAGAGAAACATTTGGGATGAGTTAAGCACAGTCCTGCTCAGGGCTGACCCACAACATTTTGACACCTGAGGTGAGGAGCTCAAATGACTCCCCCATACTCCCTTACTTGGGCCAAAACTTTGAAAGTTCTCAATTCTGCCTTCTTCCTGTTCTACTCCTCTCATAGTACTGCTCTGCTACCTACCCCAATAAAGGAGAACTAACAACTTAAAATGCCTTGTTAAAAAATTTTAAGTAACGCTTAACTTTCAAATGCCTGAACAGCAAATGTAACTTTTCTTGTCTGAGTAGTAAACACTGGCATTTTTTCTGTTTGAATAATCAAAGTGGTGCTTTCTGTTCTTTCTTGGTTGCAAAGATTTGAACTGCTTCCTGAAGGTCCACAGTCTGCGTCAGCTCATGCTCTGTTGATATGGTTGCAAGGCCAAGCAGCCTCTCCTGTGTCATTGTGGAGCATAGATGTGTTTTTATTAACTTCATCTTGGAGAAGCTGCATTCTCCATTGGCAACTGTTACAGGAAGTGTTAGAAGTATGCATAAAGAGCAACGAAAGCATTTGGAAAGAGGGTGTTCATCTTATTTGTGCACATAGATTCCAGAACAGCCTTTGGCATTGATCCTGCTGAAATGTATCTTGAAAAGTCTTTCAGTTCATCACCTAAATCACATGCATCAATGTTGTGCATGTCATCATGTGTCAACACTGTCTCTAGTGCCCTGCGTTGCTGGTGTAGGTCTTCTTCAGGTTTAAAGAGGAGTTTTGGAATATCATACAACATCTCAACTATATTGCTGTGTTCCTTGAGCTGCATGAAACGTTCTTCAGCTGACTGTGTTGCACAATCTAACACCTGGTTAAATAATTCAACCTTGAATTGTTGTTTGAGGTCTCTTATGGGATTATCCCGTGCCTTGTAATCAAAATGTCTTCTTCGGTGACTCTTGTATACTTGAATGGATGGGGAAATATCTTCAGTGTGAAGTTCCTCTGCCAACTTCTGTACATTCTCAGAACATTTTGAAATTCCTCATCTGACTGGTAAGAATGTATGTATGGCTTTGCTTTGTCCAGTTATTCCATTGCTCCAGATATATCAAGATCGACATGCGGGAGTCTCTTGCTTACAATATTTGTTTCAAACAGTATGTCACAACAACACTAAGCCGCACAGAAATTTGAAGTTATGTACGTTTCTGGTGATTCCATTTCCCTCTGCCGCTGTTCTCCCATGAACAGTTCCTGTCATAGCTTTATCCTCAATAATGGCAACTATGGCTTCATCTATCTTTCCAATTTGGTCTTTGATAGGCTTTATTGCCTCAAGTTTCCCATCATGTTTCCCATCATGTGGCACTCAGTGGTTTCAGTGTCAGAGAGGATGTTCTCAGATGTTGCTTCAAAATTTGCCATTGATGATACAGAGAAAAATACATAAATGCTTTGAATTACATTAAAAAATTCAGCAGCCTCACTAGATGCTGATACTGCATCACTGAGCCCCAAGTTCAATGAATGAGAAGTGCATGGGACAAAAAAAGCTCCAGAGTTTAACTCTTGGATGTATGTCTGCACTGCTCTGTTCTTTTTTCTCTCATGTTGTCACCATTATTGTAGACCTGACCTCTCATGTCAGCTATCGCAATTCCCGTATCTTCCAGCTTTTTAAGAAGTATATTTGTCCTACCAGCTCCTGTAGTATCATCAATGTCAATAAATTCTAGAAATTCCTCTCTGACAGTCACCATTGCAGGGATATTTTCACTAGGTTCTGTTGTTTTTACAAAACGCACCATTAAAGTCATTTGTTCCATATGGCTGATGTCAGGTGTGCAGTCCAGAATAACAGAGTAATATCTTGCTGACTTCAGATCTGCCACGATCTTCTGTTTGACTTTTGTTGCCAGTAACTGTATGATCTCATTTTGAATTGTTTTTCCAAGGTACATTTCTTGGGGGGTGATTCTTCTTAGATGCTTCTGGAGTACAGCATCGAACTCAGCCACCAGCTCCACAATTTTAAGGAAGTTTCCCATTGTTTGGCACATACAGCTGATCTGAAGTGCAAGGTTTTGGGTAGCAAGCATTCTTTGTTCTTTTTGGAACATTTTGCCAGTAAAGATACTCTGATGCAATTTTCTTTTGATGCTGATGATCTATGGTGGCCTTAAACCCTTATTCTCATCTCAAGCTCTTTCCGCCTATGGAATGCTCTCTGGTGATTTGCTGCCTTCTCATGGCATGCCAGATTTCTAGCCAGATTTCTTCCAGTTTTTTGTTCCTGTAGAACCCAATGTGGCTGGAACATTAGACTGGAAGAGTTTTCAACAAAAACAGTATGCAGCATTCTGGGTTTTTGAGTACATAAGCCATGGCCTCTCCACTTTGTCATCATTGGGGATTTCATGCCAGTAACTTGTTGGAGGGAAACTTTTATTTTCATTGTCTTTGAGGAACATGAAGCTTTTCATTTCCTGTAGCCCATGCAGTACAAGGAAGTCTCTCAGGCTACTTCTCAAGTGGGTCCACTGTCCTGGATCATCTAGACTTAAGGAACTAAACTCAGGAGCAGCTGTTTCTTGTGCCTCCATCACACTCTTCTCTGATCTACACTTTTCTTCAGGAATGTGCATGGTTACATCCATTTGAGATAAAGATATGGTTGCTTCAGTAGCTGTCAGGTCACCTGCACTCTGACTAACTGGAAGATCAGGCATCTCCTCACCACTCACATCCTCACTGGGGCCTGAAGGCTCATCTTGAACATTTGTGTCTATGTATCTCAGGAGAGCTCCTTCCTGCTTAGACAGAAAAGCTTCCTTTGCTTTCTTTCTTTTTCTGAATGCTGCCCCACGGGGTGATTCTTCTTTCACTCATGACTGCTATTCTGTGCCATCTATAGTGGCTCTCAACACTCTGTTGAAGGGGACAAATAAGCAGGCTGGTAGCAGGGCCTGAGTTAGGGAAGATATCAATGTCTTAAGGACCTAATTGGCTCCTACTACTTCAGTTGACTGCCTGTTCTCCTCAAGTGTTCTCCTTAAGCAGGTTCAGAGAAGCAGCAGGAAACAGGAAGCTCCCTGAGAAGCTGGTGTTAATCAGTCCAGGCCCCTGGGGGTGCTAGAGAGGTACATTAGAGGCTCCTCCTCCTCTCTCTTCCTATAGCTCCTGCAGCTTTCTGTTATTCTCCCTCACCTTTTCTCCTGCCTGTCTGTTATGTCTCTTGTGCCATTCTTCCTCCAGCACACCACTCCACCATCTCTGTGCATCTAGAGCAGAAAGCATACATATGCACCAGCAGCAGACACAATTTTCTACACTCTGAGTCCTAGTGGTGTCTCCCTACACAGTCTGGTACCTGAGGCGGCCGCCTCAGTTCGCCTCATGGTAAGGCCAGCGCTGGTCCTGCTTTCCTGTATTCCTACAATAATTACAACATTGGTAACCGTATATCCCCCTCTGACCAAGTTGAACAGAGGCTCTCATCTCTCAGGAATTCACTAGGATATTCTTTTGCCCAATCTATAAATTATGTATTAATTATATTGATTACTTAAGAATTCCCAATTATTCCTTTGAAGGCTGATAGGCTTTTGTCCCAAGATCAGGCCCAGTATTATTCAAATTATTATATAGCTGGAAACCCTGGCATGCACAGCTGCAACACTCATACTACAGGATCTCGTCTATATTTACAAATAGATTATTAATACATTTAGCAGAGTCATAAACACTCCAGCTCAGGAAGGTAGGTAAAGATACTACAAAAGGTGGATCTGCACATCCATATATTCACTCCATCCCTTGCAGAATAACCTGAAATGTTGGCCATTATCTTCCTCATCACTATCACTTTCCTTATTGTCACTAGTGGCCATCATTCTGTCACCTCTCAAGGACTACATCTCTTTTTCCTACTGCTTATAGGCTGGATGCAACTTTTATAATATGCTACACAAACACTACTATGTCTGATGCATATTAAGTAGGGATTTTCCCCCTTTTCTTCATTTGTATATCCCACTTTACCAGTGTTAGAGTCCTTCTCCTATAGGGTAGTATATGAATGATCTCAACTTATTATCATATATGGCAATTTGTTACCATGATCCTCTTGGGTTAGATATCTGCAGATGTAGCTCATGTACCTTTTATGTATATCAATGCATTGCTATTGCTTGTGGTTGGGTCATGGTCCTGGTCAGAAATTCCCCTTAAACACTCTTTTTTCAGATCCCCAACATTTCAGGCTTTCCGTTGGGCCATATATCTGTTCAAAGTTTATCTATTCAAAAGTTCATAGGCCTCAAAACTTATGCTACCTTGCTGAAGCCAATGTCTTATAGGATACAGGCCTGTAGGTTCCTTGCATTACCGCTGAATATAATAAAAGCAGAATATAATGCAAAGGAGTGAATATATTAAAGATAAGTTAGTCCAATGGGCTACAATTCTGTTGTGGGCCTCTCTTAATCTCTCTTATTGAAGTTGTTGAAGTGTGGATAAATATTTTAATAGTCACTGAGCCTAGTGGCTAGGGCTCAAAACTGGGAGATAGGAGACCCAGGGTCCAGTCCCCTTTTAATCTGAGCACAGCTGGACACTTGAGAAATTCCCTGGCAGAGGAGTACTTACATTAGGGCCAGTGATCAAGGAGCCATACCTGCACTAGTTTTGAGTGAACTAGTGAACTGTGGTGGTGCAAGTGGTTGGATGGGTGAATCACCCAACTATGGCAGTAGTTATGTACTCAGGCAGCTAGCCGTACTGGTGCAGCTATGTCATAAACAGATAGCTAAGGGTTAATGTCTCTTTCACCTGGAAAGAAGTAATCTGAACCACCTGACCAGAGGACCAATCAGGAAACAGGATTTTTTTCAACTCTGGGTGGAGGGAATTTTGTGTCTGAGTTCTTTGTCTTCTGCCTGTATGCTCTCTCGGATGAGGAGTGATTTCTATTTCCTGCTTTCTAATCTTCTGTTTCCCAATTGTAAGTACAAAAAGATCAGATAGGATTTATATGGTTTTTTTTTGTATTTACATGTCTATAGTTGCTGGAGTGCTTTGAATTGTATTCTTTTTGAATAAGGCTGTTTATTCATATTTCTTTTAAGCAATTGACCCTGTATTTGTCACCTTAATACAGAGAGACCATTTGTATGTATTTTTCTTTCTTTTTCTATAAAGCTTTCTTTTAAGACCTGTTGGAGTTTTTCTTTAGTGGGGAACTTCAGGGAATTGGGTCTGCAGCTCACCAGGGAATTGGTGGGAGGTCTGTGTGTGTTAGATTTACTAGCCTGATTTTGCATTCCCTCTGGGTGAAGAGGAAAGTGCTTTTGTTTCCAGGACTGGAATTACAGAGGGTGGACTCCCTCTGCTTAGATTCACAGAGGTTGCTTCTGTGTATCTCTCCAGGAGCACCTGGAGGGGGGAAGGGAAAAGATTTATTTCCCTTTGTTTGAGACTCAAGGGTTTGGGTCTTGGGGTCCCCAGGGAAGGGTTTTGGGGGGACCAGAGTGCCCCAAAACACTCTAATTTTTTGGGTGGTGGCAGCAGTACCAGGTCCAAGCTGGTAACTAAGCTTGGAGGTTTTTCATGCTAACCCCCATATTTTGGACGCTAAGGTCCAAATCTGGGACTAAGTTATGACAAGCTATACTTCTATTTTAGGTAGCTAACTTGATCAGAAATTGTGTGTGTATATGTCTCTTTGAGCTGTAAATTACACCTCCAGCTTCAAGTGTAAACATACCCTAACTCATACCCTAAATGGGATCTAACCTTTAATCAGATGTTTGCTTGTACAGGCTCATCTAGGACTGCATTCACTCTGTCCAGCATTTATCCATTTTAATTTTCCTACACTCTGTAATACCCAATGATCTATTAAGGAGCTGAAAACATTAATTTATTAAGAACACCCACATCACTTACGCTTGTTGGCATTGTTCTACATACTACAAATGTTATGTACGTATATTTTGGACCTGCAAGGATGACAAACATTTGGAGTTAATAGGCTGGAAAATTAGCTGTATTCAGTTGAATAATAATACTAAAAAGGACTTTGTCACAATTCCGCTGTGTGCTGGGAGATACCACATAATGAAGACGCTTTAAATATAGAAGGTAAATGGATGAAAGGGAGTCTACAGGCTGTGAAACAAACATACACAATCCCGCACAACTGGAGATCACCTATATCACTAGAAAGACCTATCATCCTTACTTATAAAGAATGGGGTCAATGTTAGACCTGGGGCAGATGAATGGAACTTTCAGTGGAGCTAACCTTGCTTTGTGGGAAGTCTGAATCTGGCAGCTGTGATGAGGTTCAATCATTACTGTGGCACTTCCTATTGGCCGTCTTGGGAATTAGCTCTGCACCCCTTTCTGGTGGTTTCTTTTCCACCATCACCTCTGTTCCTGGCCCCATGTCACTCCAAGGACTGTGGCATCCTCCTCAGGACATTGCCCTCCAGCTATGCCTCACCCTGTGCTCCCTCCTACTGTGGGACCTGAAAGTTGGCTGACCAGACATTTCCCTCAGTGGTGACTACAACCCATTGTCTGGCCACTTCCTCAGTGGCAAGGGAGGTAGAGCCACCCACTACTCTAGGTTCTCGTCCAGGACCCCGTAGATGATCATTGTTTGCTGCATCTCCTCTGACTCCTCAGTTTATTTCCCTGGGCCACTTCCCTGGGGCCCCCAGCATCTTCTTTGCCCTTACCTTAGAGGTTCAGCCCACTAGTCTTAGCAGCTAGCCAAGAGCTCTCTATAACTTCCCTGGTCCCTGCTGGCAGCATCACTTTGTCCAGGGTGCTTTCAGTCCCCTTCCTCTTGTCAGCTTGTTCTACTATCAAATAGCTTGCAGTATATTATGTTCAGGAACACTGGAAATATTGATTTTTTTGACAATCCATCTGAGGATTAGCCAATAATGCTTTACATGGAAGGAGCTGGAGCAATATTTCTAGGTTAATGATACAGCAACAAATATATAAATTCCCAGTCTGCTGAATGCAATGGTAGAAACATACATAGTTTATTATGCATATCAGTGATGTCTCAGAAGCCAATAGTTTCAACATTATCACCTAGAGAAGGTTTTGTAGGACTGCTTATCATCAGAGCAACTTGTTATAACAAAAAGGTTCTGATCTCATAGGAGAATCAATGTGAACAAAAATCTATTTCTTTCCATATAGCAACATTTAAATAAATAAATAAATAAATAAATAAATAAATAAATGCCAGGATATTGTCAGTTTGGAGATGCATTGAATGATGCTTGAAGGATAGATTATTATGCAGAATCCATAACAAAAGTGTACAAAAGAGGTTTCTGACAGGAGCAGACTTCCCATCTAAAAATGGTGTTGAAATTACAGTGGCTATGGAAACTGAGACTTAAGATGCAGTAGAATTATATTCAAGGCCAAGACAGAGGGCAATGTCCATAAAATATGTACCATATCAAAAGCCGAACAGCAAATTGGAAACAGCAAACAGCTAAGGAGCCTGACATTTGCTATTGCTGTGGAAGCGGGTCAGACATCCATTACAATGCTGTATAAACTGTAATAAAAAAGGCTGCATCTGAAATGTACGCTTCCCAGAAAAAAGCAAGGGAAAGAATAAAACGCTCTTGCTATTGATATGGAGATAACATTATGCTGGCTAGGAGAGACATAGATCGGAAATATTTCAATAAAAGCAAAAATGTCAGAAATAATATTTTTTCCAACACACCATGGACAGAACTAGGATCCTGATCCTGGGCTTAGAAGAATGATCAGATTTGCAAAAGAGAACAAATGAACACCTGGTCTATAATGTGAATGGCATTCTTGCTCCACAATCTGAATATCATAAACACCAAGGGCTTGACTGTCTGCTGTCCTCCAGCTTTATATGAATTTACACTAGTGCAACTGAGTCAGAATGCTAGCGTATCATGTCACTATGCCCAGGTATGAAAGACTACTCAAGGGCAAGGTAGCATTGCACCAGGCCCCCAGATTCTCACCACCAGGGTTCCACCAGCCTTAGTTACTACTCCAACACACCCCCAGTCCTAATTGTTCCCAGAACCATGGGCTCTGAATTGTCAAACCATCTCCTTAACCACTCAGAGAAATAATTAGGTTTGTGTGCTCCTTTAAAGAGGCAAGCACACATTGCACCTTACTAACTGAAGTGGCGTAAATACACCCTTCCAAACAAAGTACTCAGTTAGTTTGCAGTAAAAATAAAATTTATTAACAATAGGACATATGTTAAGTGATGCCAAGTAAAAGGAATACAGTCAGAAAAGGTTACAAGCAAGTAGAAGTGAAAAATGCATCTACAAGTCTAAAACTTAATCCAGGGATCGGCAACCTTTGGCAAGTGGCTCGCCAGGGTAAGGACCCTGCTGGGCCGGGCTGGTTTGTTTACCTGCTGCATCTGCAGGTTCACAGCTCCCACTGGCTGCGGTTCACTGTCCCAGGCCAATGGGGTCTGCAGGAGGTGGCATGGACTGATGGATGTGCTGGCTGCCGCTTCCCACAACCCCCATTGGCCTGGAGCGGCAAACTGCAGACAGTGGGAGCCCTGATCGTCTGAACCTGCGAACGTGGCAGGTAAACAAACTGGCCCAGCCTGCCAGGGTGCTTACTCTGGTGAGCCGCATGCAAAAATATTGTCCATCCCTGATTTAATCTAACAAGGTACAGATTTTGTTCAAGATGGTGTTACTCACCAATCATTCTTCTTGTCAGCCATACGCCCAGACCATGGCCCCATCCTGAGACTCAGCCTCCTACTCCTGAAGTTCTGCCCATCCTCCACTCCCAGCCCCAACTGGCACCCTCCTCTGTGCCCCGTACCCCTACTCATGCCTCCTTGACCCCTCCCCACAACTGCAGCCGCCCGTCAGCCAGCCACCTGCTCACTGCTTGTGCGAGCCTTTTCACACCTTCCCATAAGGCTGCCATGCAGGCGGAGTGGGGATGGGAAGAGGCGAAGCCTTGGGGCAAGAGGACGAATGGGAGCATGGCCTTGGGGCAGAGTGTAGGGGGCCATAGCCAAAGCACCCACCCTTTCAATAGCAGTATGCTCCAAAGAAGGCAGTCCAGCAGTTTAGGGAAGCTTAGCATCCCCTGACCTCTTATACTGACACCTATATTTTCAGTCATGGCTGACTTTCTTTCAATTAGAACCTTCCACAAAAGTACAAGCTGCAGGTTTCCCTTATCTTCCTAGGTAAAAGATCTTTGCCTAATCAGGTTTCTCACCTATATTCAGTTCTCAGAGACTTCCCTCACTCTTGGTTGAAAAATCCATCACTCTCATCTTGCAAGAGCTCTGGACCTTGTGCCTGTTTAGCAATGAATGCCAAAATAGCATTCTGTCTCTACTTATATATGTCTTAAAGTTAAATGACCTTTGTGACCCAAACGTGGAGCAGCCCTCACGGATAATGCCAAAGTCTGGGCAGGCTGCAAAAGGGAGAGCAGATACTCCCCAAACTCCCAGAACTGGTGGTTAACACTTTAGTTAAACTCACCAACCAGTCACAAACTGTGCTTCTGATCCCCCACACTGGTTATCACACAGCCCCTTTATTGAATTCCAATTCTTTGGCTATCAGCACCTAAGTCCAGTACTGTGAGAAATTATTTAAAAACTCTGCTAACATATACAAAATGCTATGCTGATCCCAAATGGTCACCCACATAACCAGGTCAATATTAGTTTGGATCTTAACCAAAATGCCATGCTGCCAGCCAAATCTTTAGTGTCTAATACTAAAGGTTTATTATTAAAAAAAAAAAACAAAAAACCAGAAGAAGAGAGTTGTTAAAAGGTAAAGCAATCAGATACATATAGAGACTTAAAAGTGTATATATCAGGTTCTTAGCAGTATTGTTGAGTTTGCTGGCTTGAAAATGCCTCTGGAAAACATCCATAGCTTGGATAGGTCATTCAGTCCTTTGTTCAGAGCTTTGTTCAGAGCTTTGTAGAAAAGTTACTCCAGAGGTAAGAAGCAGTAAAAAAAAGACAACATGGAGATGATCTAGCTGCCCTTTATATTCCTTTTGCCATGTGGCTTGCACTTCCTGTGTCTCAAACACATGCTTCACTGCACATGGCATGGAAAAGCCTTGGAGTTCTGTCCAAAGGCATTCCCCTACATGCCTTGCTAACTCATAAGATGTATCTCCTAGCTCTTTTCAATGGGTTCATTGTACAGCTGATGGCCCTTGATGAGTCATTGAACAGGTTAGGCAGTGCTGATGCCAATTTGTCTAGGGATGTCACTCAGAAACATATCACACATTTTGAAATATGGCATACCCTACATATCTATAACTCATAATACAATACAAAGGTGATGCAGACATATAAACAAGATTATCATACTTGGTAAATTATAACATTTTTGCAGATACCTTACATGACACATCTGGTCTGAATCACTGCAATTTTATAATATTGGTACCAATAACATCACAAAGTGTTCAGCATACTCCATACAGCATCACAACTTTGTTTCAAGAGGAAGAATGCTGTTCTTTCCTTCCTGTGGTCTTTCCACCTCCTGCTCATGTGAATGTAAATGGGGCTTCCATTTTTGGGGTCACATGTTGGTTAATTTTATTGGAGACAGGTAGACAGTTGTGATATTCCCTCCTATCTGGGAGATACTATTTATCCCTTTGTTTGGTCACTGATGGTAAAGCATAATATTAATAAGACTCAATAATTCCTTATGTAGTGTTAATACGTACATTTTACAATGACATTAATCACCAGTGTGTCATAGGCTTTCATAAAACAGAAGACTACTGGCAAAGTCCTTTGGGACCAGAGTCCAAAGATTAGACTGTCTTGCTGCCCTTTTTTTGGCCTTTATCAACATTTGAACCCTCCCACCTGGACTCCATAGGGTGCCCTCCACCTTCTAATGGTTAATGGGCAATGTGTGTGTGCGAGAGAGAGAGTGTGAGTGAATATCTGTTAGTAGTAATAGCACGTGTATATAAACCCATATTGTAAATTACCTTTGAGTATCAACTACAATCTGATATGAAGTCATTTGATCATTGATGGTATGTTAATTTTGTGATTTAATAACTGATTGTGCTTATGCACTAACTTGACCCATTGTTAGTCTTTCATTGTTCTCTTTGCAGTCATCCTATTTTATATTATATTGTTTAGTCCTTGATTTGACTAATTCACTTTATATTGTAATATCAATGTAAATAATCATGGTTTAATACACTAGGAAAGAATAAAAAACTATATAACTTTAAAATTAGTACTCTTGAATAAAATTGTAATAGCACACCATTTTTTTCTTATCAATGAGCAATGAAGTAAATTAAATATTCATAGATCATTCAATTTATTTCCTTAGAAACCCCATGGTATCATTTCAATGAATAGCATCGAAAAGAAATACTTAGGGTATACCCTGGTCAATGGGCAAATACAACCCTTAGCCCAACTAAAGTTTCATCCCTACCATCAAAAAGCAGGTGAAATAGTTCCTGGGGTTTCCAGTGGATAGGTGCTTAGTTACAGTGTCTTCCACTGTAATAGTCTCCCTCACCCCTCTAATGGGCCTCCTGAAGAACAAGGCTTCCCTTGTACATTTGACCAGTCAACAATAGCTTGTGCAGTAAACGAGTGCTGCTGAGCCCAAATTTCACAAAAGAATTCATATTACAAACTGATGACTCTGAGTGGGCCTTAGAGCAATTCTACTGCAGGTGACGGAGGATGGAGAATACTCCATAATATATCACAGTAGAACCCCTTTCTCCCATGGGAAAAATAACTCTTCTGTGATAGAAAAGTCCCAGTTAAGTGGGCAGTGGAATTATTACAATACTACCTCCTGGAATCGCCCTTCATCCTTGTCTTGAACCATGTCACCATTAAATAGCTGCAACCAATGAAAAATAAGAACTTCAGATTCACATGCTGGTATCTAGCCCTGCAGCCATTTTCTTCTGTGGTGTGCCGTCTCAGGCCTCTGGCACATGATAACGTGCTCCCACCTTGGGAAGGAGTGAATGTACATTCCACAGAGTGCACTTTATTGCAGATACTAGATTTATGGCATACTATAACAATGTATAACCCACTAATCCTCCCTCCCTGCCTTGTGTCCTATGGCCACTTCACTTTGGATGGTCCCTTACATTGTGTGTTAACTTCTTATGCTAAACTTTGTTTGATCATGTATTTAGTTGTAACACTCTGAGTAGCTTTCCCAGACCTGAGGAAGAGCTCTGGGTAGCTTGAAAGTGCATCTCTCTCATCAGTAGAAGTTGGTCCAATAAAAGATATTTACTCATCCATCTTGTCTTTCTATCCCTTGTCCTCATAGACTCATAGACTCATATGTCAGAAGGGACCAATCTGATCATCTAGTCTGACCTCCTGCACAAGGCAGGCCACAGAACACCACCCATCCAATTTTATAACAACCCCTATCCCAGGACCGAGTTATTGAAATCCTCAAAATTGATTTGAAGACCTCAAGCTGCAGAGAAACCACCAGCAAGCGACCCGTGCCCCACACTGCAGGGGAAGGCGAAAAACCTCCAGGGCCCCTGCCAATCCGCCCCGGAGGAAAATTCCTTCCCGACCCCAAATATGGCGATCAGCTAAACCCTGAGCATGTGGGCAAGAGTCACCAGCCAGCACCCAAGAAGGAATTCTCTGCAGTAACTCAGTTCCCATGCCATCCAACATCTCCCCGCAGACCATTGAGCAGACCTATCTGGTGGTAATCCAAGATCAATTGCCCAAATTAATGATCCTATCATAACATCCCCTCCATATACTTATCAAGCTTTGTCTTAAAGCCAGGAAAGTCTTTTTCCCCCACTACTTCCCTCGGAAGGCTGTTCCAGAACTTCACTACCCTAATGGTTAGAAATCTTCGTCTAATTTCAAGTCTAAACTTCCTAATATCCAGTTTATACCCATTCGTCCTCGTGCTTACATTAGTACTAAACTTAAATAATTCCTCTCCCTCCCTAACGTTAACCCCCCTGATATATTTATATAGAGCAAGCATATCCCCCCGCAGCCTTCTTTTGGCCAGGCTAAACAAGCCAAGCTCTTTGAGTCTCCTTTCATAAGGCAGTTTTTCCATTCCTCGGATCATGCTTGTAGCCCGTCTCTGAACCTGTTCCAGTTTGAATTCATCCTTCTTGAACATGGGACACCAGAACTGCACACAGTATTCCAGATGGGGTCTCACCAACGCCTTGTATAACGGTACTAACACCTCCTTATCCTTGCAGGAAATACCCCGCCTGATGCATCCCAAAATCGCATTTGCTTTTTTAACAGCCGTATCACATTGGCGACTCATAGTCATCCTGCTATCAACCAGTACCCCAAGGTCCTTCTCCTCCTCCGTCGCTTCCAACTGATGCGCCCCCAACGTATATCCAAAATTCTTATTATTAATTCCTAAATGCATAACCTTGCACTTTTCACTATTGTATTTCATCCTATTTCTATTACTCCAGTTTACAAGGTGGTTCAGATCTTCCTGAATAGTATCCCTGTCCTTCTCCGTGTTAGCAATACCCCCCAGCTTCGTGTCATCCGCAAACTTTATTAGCACATTCCCGCTCTTTGTGCCAAGGTCAGTAATAAAAAGGTTAAATAAGATCGGTCCCAAAACCGATGCTTGAGGGACTCCACTAGTGACCTCCTTCCAGCCTGACAGTTCACCTTTCAATACGACCCTCTGGAGTCTCCCCTTTAACCAGTTCCTTATCCACCTTACAACTTTCATATTCATTCCCATCTTTTCCAATTTGACTAACAGTTCCCCGTGCGGAACCGTGTCGAACGCCTTACTGAAATCTAGGTAAATTATATCTACCGCATTTCCTTTATCTAAGTAATCCGTCATCTTCTCAAAGAAGGAGATCAGATTGGTTTGACACGATTTACCTTTACTAAATCCATGTTGCAATTCGTCCCAATTACCATTGACCTCTATGTCCTTAACTACTCTCTCCCTTAAAATTTTTTCCAAGACCTTACATACTACAGACGTCAAGCTAACAGGCCTATAATTATCCGGATCACTTTTATTCCCTTTCTTAAAAATAGGAACTACTTTAGCAATCCTCCAGTTATACGGCACAACCCCCGAGTTTATCGATTGCTTAAAAATTCTCGCTAACGGGCTCGCAATTTCACGCGCCAGTTCCTTTAATATCCTCGGATGGAGATTGTCCGGGCCCTCCGACTTTGTCCCATCGAGCTGTTCAAGTACGGCCTCTACCTCAGTTGCGGTAATATCCACTTCCATATCCACATTCCCGTTTATCATCCCTCCATCATCGCAAGGTTCCTCACTAGTCTTATTAAAAACTGAGGCAAAGTACTTGTTTAGATGTTGGGCCATGCCTAGGTTATCCTTAACCTCCATTCCATCCTCAGTGTATAGCGGCCCCACTACTTCTTTCTTTGTTTTCTTCTTATTTATGTGGCTGTAGAACCTTTTACTATTGGTTTTGATTCCCTTTGCAAGGTCCAGTTCAAGGCGGCTTTTAGCCTTCCTCACTTTCACATGTTCTGACCTCACCAAGGTAGCTTTCCTTACTGATCCTGCCTTTCTTCCACTCCCTGTAAGCTTTCTGCTTGTGTCTAATCCCCTCTCTGAGTTGCTTGCTCATCCAGTTTGGCCTACAACTCCTGCCCATGGTTTTTTTCCCCTTTCTTGGGATGCAGGCTTCCAACAGTCTCCGCAGCTGCGACTTAAAGTAATTCCAGGCCTCCTCCGCATTTAAATCCACTAATTCCTCCGTCCAATCCACTTCCCTAACTAATTTCCTTAACTCTTTAAAAATTAGCCCTCAAGAAGTCAAAAACCCTAATCCCAGATCTACATTTGTTTATCCTTCCATCTAGTTTGAACTGAATCAGCTCATGATCACTCGAACCAAGGTTGTCCCCTACCACCATTTCTTCTACGAGGTCCTCACTGCTCACCAACACCAAATCTAAAATGGCATCTTCTCTCATAGGTACTTCAACTACTTGATGAAGAAATCCATCCGCTATCACATCCAGAAAAATCTGACCCCTATTATTCTTTCAAGTACTCGTCCTCCAGTCTATATCCGGGAAGTTGAAGTCCCCCATAATCACACATTTCCCCTTTGTGTTTACTTCATTAAAGACATTAAAGAGGTCTCTATCCATATCCCAATCAGATCCCGGCGGTCTGTAGCAACGACAAGCACTATCTCAGGGGAAGCTCTAGTTGCTTTTTTACCCAGTGTGATTTTTGCCCAGACAGACTCTGTCTTATCCATTCCATCGCTTCTTATTTCGCTACAGTTAATTTCATCATTGATGTACAAGGCTACTCCACCACCTTTGCCTTTCTTCCTGTCTTTTCTAAACAGCACATAGCCTTTAATACCCGTGCTGCAGTCATGAGTACTATTCCACCAGGTTTCAGGTATCCCTATAATATCCGGTTTCACTTCCTGCACGAGTAACTCCAGTTCCTCCATCTTGTTACCTAGGCTCCTCGCATTAGTGTACAGACCTTTTAATTTTCGGCGTTTGGCGTCAGTGACATTCTTTCCCCCGTCGTGCAGAGACCTTTTACCACCAGCATCACCCGTTACTCTGGTTTCTACTCCACTATTCCTCCTTGGATCAAATCTTGGGACCGCAAGGGTATCCCCTCTCACTTTGTTTACTTTCCTCTCCAGGTTATATTCCGGCGTGGAGATCTCCCGAACATCTCCCAACCATCTCCCCCAACTTCCTAGTTTAAAGCTCTCTTGATGAGGTCGGCGAGCCTCCATCCTAGAATTCTATTTCCCTCCTTGCTTAGATGAAGTCCATCCTGAGCGAACAGTCGTCTATCCGTAAACGCTTCCCAGTGACCGTACATCCCAAAGCCCTCCTTATAACACCACTCCCTAAGCCATCTGTTGATCGCCATAATCTTGTCACTCCTTCGTCGCCCCGCTCTAGGAACCGGCAGAATCCCACTAAGATCACCTGAGCCTCGATGTCTTTGAGCCTCTTCCCCAGTCTGGCATAGTCCTCCTTGATACAGTCCAGCGAGTAACTAGCCTTATCATTCGTTCCCACATGAAGGATAATCAACGGATTCTTTCCCGCTCCCGCTAAGATCGTATTCAGCCTCAGGTCCACATCCTGTATCTTAGCCCCTGGCAGACAGCACACCCTTCTGTTCTCCCGATCAGGTCTAGTTACAGGCCTATCTACTCTTCTCAGTAAAGAGTCTCCAATCACGTAGACTTGCCTTTTCCTGGCGACAGTGCGATTCTGCGGTCTATCCCCCACAGCAGGTGGTCGCAATTCCTTTCGATTTGTATTTGCCCTTACAATCCTCCTAGGGCTCATACTTGGTGTCGCCTCCATTGACTCCTCCCCTCCTTCTGCAGGACTAGCTGCTCGCCTCTTCTTCCTCGCCCTTTGTCCTTCAGCAGCCTGCTGTGCTCCATCTTCATTTCCCAACTCAGCAAACCTGTTCCTGAGTTCTATTTCTCCATCGCTGGCCCATCTTTTCCTCTGCCTGGTTCTCCTAGTCACATGCTTCCACCATCCACTTTCCTCACCCAGCAGCCCCTCCTCAGAGTCCTTTGGTCCTGCTTCTATCCGCTCGTCTGAGCTTGTCCCCTGTGCCTCATCATGTCTGTGTTCCATCATCTGCTCAAATCCCCTTCTAAACTCAGCCAGAGTTTCCACTTGCATCTCCAGTCCCCTTACCTTTTCCTCCAGCAGCTCTATCAGGCGGCACTTCATGCAGATGAAACTCCTTTCAGGTGCTCCCTCTAGGACCATGTACATGCCGCAGCTACCGCATCCGGTCATCCTCAATGTGTCCGCACCTGCTACCTCCGCCTCCATCGTAGCGCTCCAACTCTGTGCCTGGCAATCCAAGCCTCACACCACACCGCAGGCCACCAACAAGCGTTGGGCTGCTGGCAGACCCCTGCCTCTTCCCTAGTCTGCCTTCCTGGTTCCTCTGCCTTGGTCTCCCCTGTAACCTCCTCCAACAGCACTCCCACTGAAACTCCCCTGTTAGCCGCTCTGTTCGCCGCCTCCTGTGCCGCTGCAGCTGACTGTGCCGCTGCCTGAGTGCCTGGCTCCTCATATAGGACCCCTAATCAGGTAAGCCCCACCCCGAACTCAGGGCTCAGCCTCGCTCCCAGCGCACAGCCCCTAGCAGCCTGCACACACACTCACTCACACACAAACACCACAAACTACAAAAACTACAAAAACCTGCTCCTCCAACAGCACTCCCACTGAAACTCCCCTGTTAGCCGCTCTGTTCGCCGCCTCCTGTGCCGCTGCAGCTGACTGTCCTGGGACTGACAAAGCTAGATTTATGACAGTTTTAATTAGATGATCACTACAAGTTGTTGATTATTTTTGTTGTGTTTCTGGGGAGGGTTGCGTAGAATCACTGCCTTATTTTGGGTGGAATTCATCCCTGTGTGGAGGACTGGCTAAAGTGAAACTTAACTGGTACATACAGTGTTTGCTGGCTCTCTGTACAGAGAGAAATTTCAAGTTCCTTATGCTAGCTGGACGAGAGGTCTGTAGCAAAAGAGGCAGTGGGACTGCATAATAAGCAATTGGAAAAAGACCTGTAGAATGAAAAGTCTTAAGCAGCCTTAATTGTAATAATTATCATCTGCTCTCTAATTAATGAAATATAGTGATAGGGAAAATCAACCACCCTCAAGCATAAAGTCTAAAATATATTGCCTAATAATCAATCATAAGTATAGGCCCTAGGCCTTAAGATTACTAACTCTATAGAAAATAAGTTGCTATATTAACCACTGCGGAACTGAACTCCCAGAAGGCAGTTTCTTTATACACAAACCATGATCATGCTGCTAGCATAAGGGGAATACTTAAAGAAAGTCCCCTAATAACCAGCTCATCACTGCCCTAGAGTAACATATTAAAAAGCTTGCGTTAGCATAAATAACTCAGTATCAGCATAGAAACAGCTGGCCGGAATTGGGAACTGGACACCAAACACTGAATCCCAGAGGGCCATGCGAAGCTTGTCAGCCTGACCGCAAGTAGGGGTAACTGAACTGTCAGGGTCTTCTGACAATCAAGAAAACATCTCTAAGGAAGTGAAAAGATAAGGCTTGCAATTTTACATATGTTATTCCATATAAGGACAATATTAATTGTGCTTCTGCAATGTATGCCATGTGATAGCCAAATAAGGTTGTGATTTATGTGTAAGCAAGATATGATAATTTGCGGTTTTAAGCTTTATAAGCACTGGCGAAAATCAGTACGGGAGAGCGGCTTAACTGATGCTAGGGAATACGCTGTCTCTCCGTGTGTGCACACATGTATTAATGATATATCAATAAAGGGAGCCTCAGGCTGTCTGATCAAATTGACAAGGTGGTGGTTAAAGTTGCAAAAGGTTATAATTGAAAAGCTTTATTTTCAAACAGACATAGCTTTGCAAAACATTAATCTTTGGAGATGAAAATATTCATTCTTGGTCTCAAAGTGTGTTATTTCCACTCTTGAGTAGATGCACCAAATAATCTTGCTTGTCCAGGCAAATGGAAGCACCATTTTTTTTCTTTTCAAATGAAATCATTCCGTTTGGTTAGGAAGATCTTATATAGAACCTTAACCCAAATTTCCTCTCTCCCCCTTAAAGTACTCTGGTCCCACATTGGAAGCTAAAGGAAAATATAATCTTTGCTAGCTTTTTTGTGTACTCCTCTGAAGTTTACTCTGTTTAGTTTAGTCTTTTAACTTAACCCTTTAACATGAGACTTCAGTCATTATTTAAGACTCACCAACCAAGAATTCTTGAGTAGAAGAGTCATACTACCATCAAATTGTACCACAGAATCTCTATGGATAGAAATTTCATTCTGGAACAAAGTTAAGGACACAAAAATTAAAAAAAAAAATTTTTAAGTACATCAGAAGCAGAAGATCTGCCAATCAGTCAGTAGGGCCACTTGATTGAGGTAGTAAAGGAGCACTCAAGGAAGACAAAACAGTTGTGGAGCTCAATGAATTTTTTGCATCAGTCTTCACTGCAGAATATATAGGGGAAGAGTCCCCATATCCAAACTATTCTTTTTAGTGGATAAATATGAGGAACTGACCCAGATGGAGGTGTCAATAGAGGAGGTTTTGGAACAAATTGATAACTTAAACAGCAATAAGTCACCGGGACCAGATGGCATTCATCCAAGAATTCTGAAGGAACTCAGATATGAAAGTTCAGAACTACTAGGGTGACCAGACAGCAAGTGTGAAAAATTGGGACAGGAGGAGGGGGGGGGGTAAATAGGAGCCTATATAAGAAAAAGATCCAAAAATTGGAACTGCCCCTATAAAATCGGGACATCTGGTCACCCTAAGAACTACTAATTATGGTATGTAACCTATTGCTTAAAATTAGCCTCAGTATTAAATCAGTGGAGCATAACTAATGTAATGCCTATTTTTGAATAAGGCCTCAAAGGCAATCCTGGCAATTACAGGCCAGTAAGCCTAACTTCAGTACCAGAACAGTACTGCAGTAAAGAATACAATTATCAGACACATAGATAAACATGATATATTGTGGGAAGAGTGGCTTTTGTAATCATGCCTCACCAATCTATTAGAATTCTTTGAGAGAGTCAACAACACTATGGCCCAGTCCATACAGTGTACTTATATTCTCAGAAAGCCTTTAACAAGGTCCTACACCAGAGACTCTTAAGCAAACTAAGCAGTCATGGGATAAGAGGTAAGGTCTTCCCGTGGTTCAATACCTGGTTTAAAGACAGTAAACAAAGGGTAGGAATAAATGGTCTTTTTTCAGAATGCAGAGTGGTAAATAGTGGGGTCTGTGATGCTGACAGACCAAGTGCCAGCTCATGCCAAGGTTCCCAGGCCTCAATTAGATACCGACAAATACATATCCACATATCTGGAATCAGTCTGGCTCACGTGTGTGTGAGTATTGTTCTCTTTTGTTTTTTAAGAATTAGAATTATTAGAATGTGTTTAGACATTACTGAATGCTTGTGAGTTACTGCATGCATTAATCTCATTTATAATATCTATATTCCATATTGTAATGTAATATTTGACCATTTGTCTTTTCTTGTATCTGTGATTGTGAAAATCACCAGTCAGGAGACAGACTTAACTAGTATAAAGTACTTTGGGTCTGCAACAGAAGCTGTTGCATCCTGGCCAACTGGGAAGGCCCAACACCACCAGATGGATTATTGTGGAAAATCCAAGATGACAAAAGACTTCTCTCTGCTGTTCTCCCCCATGAAAACGAATCATGCAAGTGAATTATTCTCATCAACTGAATTTACAGCTCAAAACACATGGGAGGAGGGAAATAAAAACTCCTAAAAAGAAGGAATTTTATCTTTATCCTGTTTGCATTCTGAGTGAGGGGAATGTTTTCTAATCATAAACAAGAGCTTCCCAGCTGCTTATCCATGGTTAGCCCTAAGGGACATATAGAACTATATTGTAGAAGCTTCTATTCTCTTTTGAAATTTAAGATTGTAAATCATGTGTATATGCTTTAAGCTTGTAAATAATTCCCTTGTTTACTTTTCCTATATAATAAATCTTTAGATAGTTTATTATAGGATTGACTACAAGTTTTGTTTTTGGTGTGAGATCTAAGGCCCTATCAAAATTGTAGGTCCTACCTGGATAGCAAGAAAAATAGAAATACCCAAGAAGACTATCTGTGACTCCATGTTAAGGCTATTCTAGTCCCTGAGGAGTTTACACAATAATTGGTTGGTAAAATCTAAGCATAGAATTCACACCCAATTTGAGATTTGTGTCCTGGTTCTTAACAGTCTGCCCTTAGGTAGGTACTCATGCTCTTGAATCACTGCAGGACATCTTGACAGGGTCCTTCAGTGATCTATAGTGGGACCACTGCGGTTCAACATATTCATAAATGATCTGGAAAAAGTGGTGATCAGTGAGGTGGAAAAATTTGCACTCAGTATAAAATTACTCAAGATAATTAAATGCAAAGCTGACTGACAAAGAGTTACAAAGGGATTTCTCAAAACCGGGTGACTGGGTGACAAAATGGCAGATGAAATCAATGCTAACAAGTGCAAAAAGTAATGGAGAAAAAAATAATCCCACTATACATACAAAATAACGGGGTCTAAATTAGATGTTACATCTCAAGAAAGACATCTTATACTCATTGTGAAAAATCCACTCAATGTGCAGCAGCAGTCTAAAAAGCTAACAATGTTAGAAGTCATTAGAAAAGGGACACATAAAACAGAGGATATCATAATGTGACTAAATAAATCCATTGTATATCCACACCTTGTATACTGCATGCAGTTCTGGTCACCTCATCTCCTGTCAGAAAAGGCATATTAGAATTGGAAAGATGCAGAGAAGGTCAACTAAGATGATCAGAGGTGTGGAACAGCTTCTATACAAGGAGAGGTTAAAAAGACTGGGACTGTTCATCTTAGAAAAGAGATGAGTAAGGGGAGAGAGAGGACTATGATAGAGATCTATAACATCATGAATGGTATGGTGAAAGTGAATAGGGAAATGTTATTTATTTTCACATAACACAAGAATTAGGGGTCACCTGATGAAATTAATAGGCAGCAGGTTTAAAACAAATAAAAGGAAGTACTTCTTCACATAATTCACAGTAGACCTGTGAAACTCATTGTCATGGGATGTTGCAAAGTCCAAAAGTATAACTGGGTAAAAAAAAGAATTAGGTAAGTTCATGTAGGATAGGTCCATCAGGGATGCAATTGGGAGTGGACAACAGGGGATGGATCACACAAAATTTCCCCATTCTGTTTATTCTTTCTGAAGATCTGGTACTGCATACTGTCAGATACATGGTACTGGGCTAGCTAGACCATTGGTCTGACCAAGTATGAGCATTCTAATCTCAATCCCTCATCAAAGCTCCATTGTTCCTGGAAACTTTATTGGTCTCATGTTTTAAAAACATACATAATAGAAATATCTTCATGGCTGGTAAGTAATAGGCACATGTTATTTACACGATAGCTACATTATCCATGTTAATGTTCTTCCCTGTGGAAAATATTAAAACATGCTATATTCCTGGAGACATAGTCTCTCATTGTATTTGATTTAAAATCAGTTTTATGCACATACGCCTGCACCTTAAAATAAAAAGGATTCTGTTAGTATAGAAGCCTGTTACATATTTCAATATCTCTTTTAAAAAAAAAATTAATGAAAATGCAATCAGTTGGACAGAGCAGTCAAATATAATGTGTTTTCAAACTTAAAAAATAAAAAACAATGAGCTTTGCATATGTTTAAACAAAGTAAAACAGATTTTGGTCAATAGTTAATCTAGCATAACTTTGATATGTTTCCATTGATATGTAGGTAAGCCCTGTGGCCAGAAGCCTATGAGATAAGGGAGGTAACTGAGTGAGATCTCTGCTAACATCTGCTGGACTGAACAAGGCAGTATCTTATTTGCATACTAACTGTTTGGGGAAATTGATGTATAATGTGGCTAACTTTTGTTCTTGGGACCAATATTTTGGAGATTACCCTGGTGGGAACCTGCTCAGCACAGCTTAGGCAATGAATGGGCTTGGGCTCACCCTCACCATGATGATTGTTGAGGTTGACTCAGTAGTCCTGAACAGACCCAGAGAGTTAAGAGAGACTGGGTGTTCCCAGCTTGCTGCTGGGAGGGCCTCTCTGAATAGTAGGGACTCTAGTAGATCACTGTTCCCCAATCCCCTTATGCTGTAAAAAGCTGACCTAAGGGTACTATTTCCTTATTTGGACAGAGGACAGCAATGATCCTACTCAGCTGACCAGTGGTAAATGGAGTTCAGCTGTGAGGACTATGATGGGAGTAGAGGAGTTTGCAGCATCAGACAAAACCAGGCTAAAGATTCTGATGAGGCCTCCCTGTCCTAGATGCTGAAATTATTCTAGCTGGAAAGGTGGCAGAGCTTCAGAGTTGCCTGAGAAAGAGGGCTCCTGGATTTTTTTTGTCTCTTAAAACCACAGAGTGAGGAAGCTGGGGACCCACAAACTGTCAGTGGGGTTCTGGGAGGCAGAAATCCTGGCAAGAGGATGCAGATTATATGTCAGGGCCAGACCATTGGCAACCTGTGTGCATGGGTCATCTGCTAAAGTGGAGTCAGGAGACAAGTAGCCGGATCCAAAGTGAGCCACCTTAGAATGCCAGGAAGTCAGGATCAGAAACTAAGTTGTAGGTGACTGACAGATAGCAAGGTCAGGGTAGAGCTGTGTCAGGATATCAGGAAGTCAGGGTCAAGCACCAAGTTTCGGGTGATAGGCAGATAGCAGTGTCAAGGTCAAGCCAGGTCTGGATATAAGGGTCAGGCACCAGGTTATAGACAGCAATCAGATAGCAAAGTCCAGGACAAACCAGAGTCAGAAGCCATCTAGGGTCTGCAGCAAAGATAAGCAGTCTGTATTGCTACTCAGACAACTCTCTGAGGAGGGTACCTGTTTAAATACTAGCCTCAGTAGATCAGTGGGCTGTAGGGGGACACTACTCAGGCCCTGCTGGGTGATACTTCCTGCCTTTACAGGGTCCTCTAACAGAAAGCTAACCTAAGCATCTAATGGTAATGCAGAAGTGTCAATGGCCCAGAACCCCCCTAGTTCCAGGTTCTTACATCATAGCTATGCAGAAATTAAACACTTAATGCTGACTTGTACTCAGGCTGTAAAATTGCTGTGTAGATGTTTGGGTTTGGGCTGAAGCCTGAGGTGTGGGGCCCATCTAGGTGAGAACTTCCTAGCCCAAATAGCTATACCACAATTTTACTGCCCTGCACACTTGAGTCAGCTGACCCAGGCCAGCCATGGGTGTCAAATTGCCATGTAGATATACCTTGAGGGTGCAGTTGTTTGGGACTGTGACTCATGCATCCTGAGATATTAAGTGGTACATAATGTTAAACTGCAAAGTGTGTCCAAGTTCACCGCGTTTGTCCAATATCGGAGGGGTAGCTGTGTTAGTCTGGATCTGTAAAAAGTGACAAAGAGTCCTGTGGCACCTTATAGACTAACAGAAGTATTGGAGCATAAGCTTTCATGGGTGAATACCCATCTCGTCAAGCATCTGATGAAGTGGGTATTCTCCCACGAAAGCTTGTGCTCTAATATTTCTGTTAGTCTATAAGGTGCCACAGGACTCTTTGTCCAAGTTCACCCTGTGCTTTTTTGTTTGTTTGTTTTGTTTTTAAACCGGTTTGCAGATGGGTACAGATTTGCCTATCAAAAGTGCCCATAATAGATAAATCATTTATTAACCCTTTATAAAGTCCACCAGGTAAACAAGTTGCTTATAACTATCCATAAGATTGTCTCCTGATGGGCTTATAACCATCTATAAAACACATTACTCATATCTATAACATGTTCATAACATACATTAACCATTTATTAACCCCTTATACATGATTTATAAACTGAATCTGAATATAAAATATGACTGATTTTCAAACATACAAACTTTAATAATTTTAATCATTTTTAAGATAGCATTGCCTCATAGGCTAAATGAAGATTGTCAGGCACCAGCATGATTGGTAACTTCACAGCTGTTCAGTTCCTTAACCAGACTCAATTCTCATCTGATAAGCATTGTGTGGCCCAACAGCTGACCACTCCATATTGTGAGCAGTAGGAGCATAGTGAATTCAGCAGTGCAGTGAGTGACAATCAATGAACAAGGAAGAGTATTAATGTTCTTGCACATCATTGCTTTAGGACCAGATTTTCTAAGGCACAAAGGACAGTTATGACACCCACAGAGAGTCACTGGGATTTAGGTGCCCAACTCATATACGTGCCTTAGAAATTCTCCTCTTTAGTGACTCCCTAAGAGCTCAATGTCCTGCAGTAGCCAAATTTATAGGAGCAAAGTAAAAATACAAAACAAGACCAATTTTTTAAACAAGGACTAAAACTAGATTAGTAAAATACAGTACTGTGATTTACCCCCCACAAATAGCAAAAATTCAATACAAACATTTATTAATACAGTGTGGATCATACATCTTGATAGTCAGTATGCCAGACATGTACTTTAAGATAGGCTAGGCTTGCCAAGCCTGAGACAATGTCCAACATGAATGAAAATGTCCAATGTGAATGAAAGTTTAATCATATCATGCCTGTTTAACTCATTAGCCAACAGCTCATTGAAGCTCTCTATAAAAAAAAAATTCAGCTTTCTTGAGCTGCAAATTATTTTGTAAATTTCAGTATCATTAACATTAAAGCATTGACATCGTTACTAATAACCCTTGTGACAAAGTTCCTCCTTTACCTTGGTGGGTCCTGCGCTTATTGGTGGATTTGCTCACCTCAGTGATCTTCCCCTCTGGTGGAACCCACAGTCTGAGTCAACTCCTCCTGTGTCGGATCAGGAGTTGCAAGGTTTGGGGGAACCCAGGCCCATTCTCTACTCCAGGTTCCATCCCAGGGCCCTGTGGATTGCAGCTGTCTATAGTGCCTCCTGTACAGCTGCATGACAGCTACAACTCCCTGGGCCACTTCCCCATGGCCTCCTCCAAACACCTTCCTTATCCTCACCATAGGACCTTCCTCCTGCTGTCTGATAATGCTTGATTGTATGATAATTCCTCTATCCTCCAGTAGCACACCCTCTCAGTCTCAGCTCCTTGCACCTCTTGCTCCCAGCTCCTCACACACACTTCCTCTCCTCTGACTCCTCCTCACCTAACTGCAGTGAGCTCTTTTTTAAACCCAGGTGCCCTGATTAGCCTGCCTTGATTGGCTGCAGGTGTTCTAATCAATGTAGCTATCTCCACTGCCTTCTAGAAAGATCTTAATTGGCCCCAGGTGCCTTGATTAACCTGGAGTAACTGCCATTCGGTTACCATGGTCCTATTGGCATCCAGCGGGGGTGGGCGGGCGAAGCCCGCCCACTTCTAAAGGGCCTCCCCCCAGCCTAAGGGGAGGACCCACAGGTCTGGGACACCAAATAATTACGGGGGACAACTAATGAAAAAAACAGGATCGGGAGTGAGGTCATAGGGCTAAACGAAGGGAACCCGATGGGGACACCGAGCAGAGAACCCCGGACAACGCCCACTGCTCCTCGAAGATGTCAAGGGAGCCAATGGACGCTGCCCAGAGGAACTCTGCCCGGATGCGTGAGCAGACGGAGGAACGGAAATAGGCCCTACAGTCGCAGGAAATCCCGTCAGCCAACCTACTCTCCCTTCGGTTACCATGATCCTAGGGATTTGTTTAGCCTGGGGCTAACATACCTGTTCCTCAGTACTTTACTGTAGCCATCTGACCTTGTCCCATCACACCTTATATAAAATGGCTGTACAAAGACTGAGTCATTTACTCAGCTAAGTCAGAAGAGGTGGCATTGGAGGAACCCTAAAAATATATGAAGGCCAGACTGCTATTAGGAGAAAAGTATAAAGCTTGAATTTCATATAGCCAAGGAATGAATGACTAGACAAAGAAAATTTGATTTCAGCAATGGGATCCATATAAAATAGGTCTCAGTCATGAATTATAGGCATTGGATTATATTGGCAATGGTGTAGTGCATCACTACTCCCGAGATAGCTGAAAAGCAAGGGTATCTCTGGGAGAAATTGTGCTATTCAGGGTGTTCCTCCTGTGCATCTAAATAGCTTGGGGGAGTGCAGGGAGTACAAAAACTTCTTGTGCCTTCTCTCCCCTTATACATTCATAGAGCAGCTTAGCACAATTAAATCTACTGTCTTGTAAACAGTGATTGATTTCAGTGGAACTGCATATGAAATAAGATTAAGTTCAACATGAGTGTGGAAAAACTTGAGCCTTGAAAACCTACCCAGAGAGAGGGAGGTGGATGCGTTATCTCTTATTTCAAAATATTTTTCCATAAGATCTCGGCTGCATCCTACAGTAAACCAATCAACCTGCAAATTCTAAACAAGCCAGGCATTCTGTGTCTGAGGAAAACATAAACATATTCAAAATTAATATCCTTCTCCCACTATGTAGGTAAGTAGCACATCTGCCTACTTGAACTCAACCTACTTGCCACTGGTGGGATGGGTAAGTAGGAATATGAATCCTACTTACCTGAATGTAGTACTTGTAAAACTTAAACGGAAATAAATGGAATTAGTTAATTTGATGACAATTGCTTGGAGTGTTCCAGGGGGAGAAAGAGATCTTTACTCAGCACATTATTGGTGATTAGGGACTATATAAATCCTCATCCTCAATTACCCATTTCAATACTATATCCAAGGCAAAGTATCCCAAAAGCTGGCATACAAATATCTAATTACAGGTTCATTTACAAATGAGATTTCCAGCAGACCTAAAATTTTGTTTAGTTAAACAAGCTGCATGATTGCAGCAGAGTTTTTTTTAATTATGTAAGTTATTCAAGAGTAACATTAGAACATATGCAATAATTTTAAGGGAGGAAAGGTATGTGATTTATTAATTCAGTTTCTATTACACAAGTTGCTAATGTGAATTAGTGACTTGTTGCGGCAAATAAAGGGGTTGCCTTGTCTGTGTTTGTCATTTCTTGTCTAATGAGAGGAAAGAATATACTGTTCAAAGTATTATATGATCTTTATTGTAAACCACCAGAAGGCAGCCTAAACTGTTGGTTTAATTAGGAGCCCATTGTGGCAGAAACAGGCAAAGCTACATAGTAGCTCCCACAGACCATTCCAGACTCAAAGATACTTCATCTTACATCCGTTTAAGTTAGTTTTATTTTGTTACTAGAACATTATCTATGGAAACATTTGCCTTTTCTTTGTGAGATACCCAGTAGCTGGACAATCTGATTTAAAAATGGCAATCTCTTTGGTTCCCTTTTAGAATTGTTCATGAGTTCTTACATTCATATTCATTGTATTAATTATTTAGAAAAGGTATGGAGGCTAGTTAACAAAATGCCCATAAGGGGTGGAGGGGGAGCAGCTTAATAACCAACTAAACTCTTACTGAAATAAAACTTACCAAATAAATGTCAAATGTCTTTTGCAGGTAACTATCTGTAGTTTAATTTTGCATCAGACTCTTCATAACAGTTTTTCCTATAACACTGCATATTCGGAAATTAAGGTAATTACCTAACTTTTAATTAATTAATTAATTAATTTTTTAATATTTGCTTTCCATGAGAGAGAGTGGGTGAACATTTCTGAGTAATGCATTAATTGTATACATATAATTATTTTTGATATTATATATCCATCCACAGAGATACTTGTTCTCATGTCAGCCACATGCGTCCCTTGTTTGCTTAATTACTGATAACATCTGGTTCCCTAAGATAATATATGCAGGCGACATAGTGTAGTGGTTAAGAGCGCCGCCCTTTGATACGGGAGACTGGGGTTCAAATCCCGGTTGGTACCCCTAACGTGTCACCTGCCTACCTCAAATATGAGAGCAACACGAACTAGGAGAGCCATACCGGCTCGGACGTCGCCCGGATTAACAAGGTCCGTGCCAGATGTTGAGGAACCAGGACAATCTGACGATAAGTGGGCTACTGGAACAAACCATTCATGGACAAGACAAGAGAACCTGGAACTGATGGAATGCTACTATAACAGTAGACCTAAGGAGAGGGGATATATGAAATGTATGAGGGGGCTATGGATAGACAAAAGACCTACATCCACACTTACTGAGAAACAGCTAGTTACCCAACGCTTCAACATAGTAAAGAGGAAGCTGCTCTCACAGCTTGAGATAGACCAACTCCACATTACATCCCAGACTCAAGAAGGCCTGGAAGAACAAGTGGATGTGCAGCCCACTCCTGAAGCTGAAACTTCACTGCCACCCTCTCCATTGCAGAGCACAGCAGCTGATATGAGGCATAAGATCATGGAGACACTCGCTACAGTCAATCCTCGAGACCAATTACCAAGGCTCAGTGGAGAAGTACCATCAGATAGTATGTTAGAAGATGCCAATAGGGCCCTCATGACAATCCCTACTACCACCATAACTCAAACCAATGAACTGCTATACGCTACAGCCTCTGTAATCCTGGAGATGCTTGGCTGTATGATCAAGAAGAACAACAGTATATACCCACCCTGGAAAATGAGGTTGGAGGATAAGACCAAGGCGACTCGGAGAGAAGTTAGTCAGCTGGTGGAACTACAGAAGGGTGTAGAGATTAAGGATAAGACTCGGCTACTGAAAAAATACAAGGGCCTGACTCCATCTGAAGCCCTAGAGACTGCTAAACAAAGGCTCACAGCACTGGCTACCAGGTTAAGGAGATACACTAGAGAAGCAGAGGCCAAAAAAGTAAATGTCCTGTTCTCTAAAGAACCATCTAAGGTGTACTCCCAATTACAGTGTAACAGCAGAGCCACCAGCAGCAGAAACTGAACAGTACTGGAAGAACATATGGGAGAAAGAGAAGACTCATAACATCAGTGCAAAGTGGCTGCAGGACCTGAGAACAGAGCACAGCAATCTCCCAGAATAGAAATCAGTTACCATCACAGTAGAAGACATCCAGCAGCGGGTCAAGAACATGAAGAGCTGGACAGCACCTGGACCAGACATGATCCACACCTACTGGCTAAAGAAACTAACAGCAGTGCATGAACGCCTAGCAGCACAGATGAACCAGCTGCTGGCAGCAGGCTCCCACCCAAACTGGCTAACACAAGGAAGGACAGTGCTGATCATGAAAGACCCCTGCAAGGGAATAGAACCATCCAACTACCGGCCAATAACCTGCCTCCCCACAACATGGAAAATCCTATCAGGTATCATAGCCGCCAAGCTACAGGACCATATGGGCCAGTACATGAGCACAGCTCAGAAGGGCATTGGGAACAACACCAGAGGCTCACAACACCAGTTGCTCATAGATAGAGCAGTCACCCAAGACTCAAGGTCTAGACAGACCAATCTGAGCACAGCCTGGATTGACTACAGGAAAGCCTACGACTCAATGCCGCACACGTGGATCTGTGAATGTCTGCTGCTATACAAAGTCAATAGGATACTAAGGACCTTCCTCAAGAACTCAATGGGACTATGGAAGACGACACTGGAAATCAACTCAAGGCAGCTTGCACAAGTGGCCATCAAGTGTGGCATATACCAAGGTGATGCACTGTCTCCACTGCTCTTCTGCATAGGCCTAAACCCCCTCAACCAGATAATTACAAGGACTGGATATGGGTATGGGTTTAGGAGTGGAACTACCATCAGCCACCTCCTCTACATGGATGACATCAAGCTGTATGCTAAGAATGAACGAGACATCGACTCACTAATCCACCTGACGCGGATTTACAGTGAGGATATCGGGATGTCATTCGGACTGGAGAAGTGTGGCTGGATGGTAGTGAAGAGAGGGAAGGTAGTCAAGACTGATGGGGTGGAACTACCAGCGAGCCACATAGCAGACATACAGACCAGCTACAAGTACCTTGGCGTCCCACAGTCACATGGAAACCACGATGAGGAGGCAAGGAAGACAGCAACATCCAAGTATCATCAAAGGATAAGACAGGTCCTGAAGAGCCAGCTCAGTGGGAAAAACAAGATCCACGCCATTAACAGATACACCCTGCCGGTTATCAGATACCCTACCGGTATAGTGAGCTGGCCCCAAAGGAGGACATGGAGGCTGCCGATGTGAAGACCCGGAAGCTCCTCACAATGCACGGAGGTTTCCACCCCAAGTCCAACACCCAGAGACTGTATACCAGCAGGAAAGAAGGTGGGCGGGGCTTGGTGAGCGTCAAAGCCACTGTCCTGGACGAAACCCGACGCATCCAGGAGTACATCAGTAAGATGGCCCCCAAAGATGAGCTGCTAAGAGAATGTCTGAGGCAGCAGCAGACATGGGAGGAAGACCAAGCAGAAAAAGTGCCATGGCAAGACAAGATCCTGCATGGGATGTACCATCGACAGATAGCTGAGATGGCTGACATTGGGAAATCCTACCAGTGGCTGGAAAGGGCTGGACTAAAAGACAGCACTGAGGCACTGATCATAGCAGCACAGGAACAGGCACTGAGCACCAGATCCATTGAAGCAGGGGTCTACCATATAAGAGAGGACCGAAGGTGCAGACTGTGCAGAGAGGCCTCAGAGACAGTCCAACACATGGTGGCAGGATGTAAGATGCAGGCAGGAACAGCATACACTGAACGGCACAACCAAGTGGCTGGCATTGTGTACAGGAATATCTGCACAGCGTATGGGCTAGATCCTCCCAAGACCAGATGGGAGATTGCACAGAAGGTTGTGGAGAATAGCAGGGCTAAGATTCTGTGGGACTTCCAGATCCAGACGGACAAGCAAGTACTGGCCAATCAACCAGACATTGTGGTAATAGATAAGGACCAGAAGACAGCGATGGTGATAGATATAGCAGTGCCAAGTGACAGCAACATCAGGAAGAAGGAGTATGAGAAGCTGCAGAAGTACCAGGGCCTGAAAGAGGAACTAGAGAGGATGTGGAAAGTGAAGGCCAAAGTGGTCCCAGTGGTGGCAGGAGCACTCGGGGCTGTGACTCCTAAGCTGGGTGAGTGGCTCCAACAGATCCCAGGAATAACATCAGAGCTCTCTGTCCAGAAGAGTGCAGTGTTAGGAACAGCTAAGATACTGTGCAGAACCCTCAAACTCCCAGGCCTCTGGTAGAGGACCTGAGTTTGAGGAAGACACATACCACCCATAGGGGTGAGAGGGGGGTTTTATATTTTGTGTTGTCACATATTTCTAAGGAGTTTTTCTAGGTTCTTGATCTGAATGGTTCAATTCCTTATATGATTTTGAGTTGATAAGGTGTTTTGCTCAGAAGAAACCATATTTAGGAAATGCCTGATATTCAATTGAATTTTTTATCCTTTAAAATGACACGGTAGGGTTTTATTTTTAATAAAATCATAGCAAACTTTAAAAGCATTTTATACTCATTTTTTTTCTAATAAGGGAGTCTGATTTGCAGCAGTAAACTGAGAGAGTTGGTTACCTTTGAATATCGCCTTAGGAGGTAGCACAGTTAAAGTTACAGTATTCTTTCATTTTCTTCCATATTTTTTATGATCCAGATTCTGTAACCCTTCTTCATATTGAATAGAACTTACTCATGGACAGGCCCAGCCTTAGGGAAAATGGCGCCCTGGGCAAACTTGTATTTTGGCACCATGGCCCCTGCTGCGTCCCCGGTCTCTCCATCCCACCATCACCCACTAGGCCCCGCTTCCTAGAGGAACAGTCCTGTATTTAAGACCTCCTGCAGGTGCCCTGACTTTTTCTTTAAAATAGGCAAATTGTCCTGTATTTTCTGCCTCCTCCCCATCACTACTGATGGGTCCTGCTGCTGACTGGATCCCTGCTTGCCAGCAGCCCTCCCAGCAGTGTTGAGTAGGGGTGCCCAGTGGCCAACAATAGGGATGGGTGTACAAGGCTAGTGATGGGGAAAGATGCAGCACATGAGGCCAGCTGTTCCCCCTGCTAGTCCATCAGCATAGCCTCCTCTGCTTGCTAGCTCTCAGCCATCAGGCCCTTGTCTCCTGCAGTGGTTGGTGAGTGCAGGCAGGCACCAGGCAGAGATCAGTTACTTGCTGCCTCTGCTGCCTACCTATCAGACCTTTACATACTCCCCCCTCTCACTGTCCTCTCTCTGCTTTGCTTCTTCACCCCACCCTCAGCCCCAGATATCTCCACTAGTGGGGCGTGTCCCGCTCCCAGCACTGTGCAAAGAACCAGCTCCTGGTCAGAGCACTCAGCTCACCATCAGCCTAGCTGGCAGGTTTCTTCCTTCCCCCACTGCCTCTGGCTGGGCTGCTACCCTAGGAAAGCCCAACACCCTCCGGCCCAGTGCACTGGCCAGGAGGAGTCAAGTCCTGCATGTGCCAAAGACCCACACAGTGCTGGCACAGGGAAGCCTCTCCACCCCTCAGCTAAGCTCTGGAGTGGTAGGGGGGAAGCGATTTCCAGCCTATTCACACCCGAAACCTGCAGGCTCCACAGCAGCCCCTGGGGCATAGCAGCCTGTTCACCCACCACCACCACCCTGGGGTCCTTCCCCCAGGGAGCATGGGGCAGCTCTTCCCCCTAAGCACTCTTCCCTGATGAGCCACCTTTCTGGCCACATTCGCTCAAGCCCCTGCTGTCAGGTTCCTGGTGCATAATGCATTCTTAGGGATTAACCCATTCCTGTCTGTTTTGTAGCAAGAGGGACAGGAGGTGGCTGGGTTATGTTGGTGGCCTACAGCAGCCTGGAAGCTTTAGCTGCCTTTCAACACTTTGCAGGCAGAAAGGGACAAGCTGCTTCCAGTCATGGGTGTGGAGGAGGGGGAGAAGAAAAGAGCTCTACAAAGACACAGGCCAGGTCAACCCTTCCCCACGTCCTCCTACCTTGCAGCTAGAAGCAGCTCCCATCCCTTCTCTCCCACACAATGACAAAAGGCTGCTGCTGGCCACATTCTGCTGTGAACCCTGACAGAAATGGGGATGGGGGTATGTTACCCTGCATGCCCCCTGATGTGTTGCCTCAGGAAGATGCGATGCCAGGTACCAGGAGAGGTGGGTCCATCCCGAGGGTCCAGCCAGGTGGGTGGAGACTGCCCGGTGTGGAGGGTCAGGTTGGTTGGTAACCCCCACTGTGTGAGAGGTTTATAGGAGTGCTTGTGTGTCATCTCTCTCCGTGTGTATCACCCCTCCCCATGTGACCCCTAAACTTTCAAAGATAAGATAAATACTGTGTAGTTGGATTCCTTTTATTTGTTTTTAATGGGGACTCAATTAATTTGATGTTAGTTTCAACATTTGTACTGCATAATTCTGATTGATTGCCATTGAATTCAATTGAATAAGAGTAATTTTACAAGGCGTTCCATATTCAGCACAGGGTAATATGGTCACCTTATCACTTCCTCCCCCCTCGATTGCCTCATGCTCCCTTCTATGGCCTCTTGACCATGGTGCCCCCATGACCAGTGCACCCTAGTGGTCACCACAAGTCCCACCCATAAGGTTGGACCTGCTTGTGCAAGTATTTGAAGAATGTGGCCAGGTTTTGGACATCTTAGCATTTATGTACGTAGCAAAGTGATGGCTCAACGGTGCGGCACCTCAGGCTGGTCATCTCAGAAATTAGCTCTCCAGCACTCAAAGCACTCTCTACAGGCCAGTGGCTCATCTGCCGCTGGCCCCCATGTGCCTCCCAGACCTGGTGCCCCTCTTTCCTCAGAGTTCTGCCCCAGCCTGCAGTTCTTTTGCAACCCCAGTACCTATTCTGGCCTTTGACCAGGCCCACAGCCTGGGGATTTTCCAGGCTGGAGCTCCCCAGCTCCTCCTCCCTTTCCCCACCACTGTTCTGTCTCAAGTACCCTTCTCTCCCAGGCAGCCAGATACTTCTCTTTCAAGAGCTAGAGAGAGACTGACTTAGCACCTGGCTCACAATCCTTTTGTAGGGCCAGCTGTCTCCTAATTGGGCATGGCCCCAGGTGTGGCTGCCTTCCCTTTTTTTATTGGCTCTCAGCCCCATTCCTCCCCAAGGGCTGGCTTTTAACCCTTTCACAGGAGTGGGGCTACTGCCCTGCTATAGTTTAATTTTGTGGGATCATTCAGGAGAAAGAGTAGATTTAAATCTTATATGTGGGTTTAGTTATTGTATTGATGGTTTGTATCCAAATTTTATTCCTTGCCTGAACCATATATACATATTCATGAGCAGAAGTAATATTTTAGATTGGATAGATTTAGAATCCCATTTTGACCAGGTTCACAAGACTTGCCCCCGGGATTCTACAATCTAAACTGATCACCTTAATTCTTATTGCTTCTTCCTTGAGTATTGAACTATAAGTTATCTTCTATTCTATAATGTCTTCCTTTTCCAAATATCCATTGGTATTTTCCTCTATGTGTCTGTGTGTGTAATCTTTGGCACACTTGACATCTGTTGAACTGATAAGTGATTTTATGAGCACTTTGGGCAGGTATTGCAAACCACAAGTCAGTAGTTCCTAAAATTGCTCAGTAGTGAGTGACTGCACTGTGTAATTCTAGAAAGACTCAGACAGAGAAAACTTTATAAATGTATTCAACAGTGAAACACACTGATGATGTGAAATTAGACTGTGAACAGGTGTGTTGTGTTTGGGGAGGAGGACAGACGTAGGGAAGTACAAAAGGTTAAAAAAAACCCAAACCTTTATTAATTGCTGGAATACCCCAGATAATCACAATTTCTCTTCAGACCTCTTTTCAGTGCTATTTCTATTGCTAATTTGCATATTAAGATTCTTTAGCATGTGCTAGTGTAACATTTCTTTAGAGGAAAAAAAAGAAATGCTTCCAATGTTGGCATGTCCTTTGCTGTTATTGGTGTCATGTATTCCACTGCTTCCTCATTTATTAGTTGCTATTTGTTACAATCAACTCCAGCTAAGAGTCTCACTGGTCTGTTTTCTTATTCACAGTATTTCTGTTGTATTAATATGAGATTGTTTCTTTTTGCACAAGAAATAAGATGAGTGCCTCATATGTGGATTTCATTTGACACAATTCAGTTTTATATGGAATCTAATAATAATAACTTTCTATTGTATTTATTTTGCCAGTACCATCTGTTCATTGTATAGTCTTGTTTCCCTTTCTGTCACAATGGCAAAACTGCCACTGACTTTATTGGCAACAGGATTTCATAGTTTCTTAAAGCATGCTAGAATATATGAAAGGAAGAAAAATTATATGAAATTATGTTATAAGAATTTTTTATTTTGATTTCAAAAGCATATAAATTCTTACAGCAGTTCTTTCAATAAAGTTCTTCTCACAATTAGGTACACAATTTAAAAATGAATAACGTAGTTTTCGTTCTTAAATGTAATAAACTATGCACAGCAACATAATCCTAAATCCCAACAGCAAACTATTGATATCAGCAGGCAGGGTTCAAATGATAGTTTTATTTGTTTGAAACAGAAATGTCCCTTAACTTTCATCAAATATTCTAACTAATTGGACATCCTTCCTTTAAAGATCATGCCATCTGATTTTTTTTTTTATTTTAGGAAGTTTCTCTTTTTCCTATAACTCCAATGTTTGATGCATTACTTGCATTTTTAGGCTTGGAAGAAAGTGAACTTTTCACAGTGGGGTTCTGAGCTTTCTAAAGGAAGGGAATCTATGCTGCCACATGAGCTTTGTGGAAAATCATAACAGCTTGTAAAAGCTCACAACAGTTAATGAATAAAACATGAAACCTATTCACGAATGTGCATTGCCCTTTAGACTAGGGGCATCCAAACTGCTGTGTATAAGAGACATCATCATTTTTTCTTAACTCTTCAGGAGACCTTGCAGTGCAAATTTCCTCTCTACAATGCCCTTTTGCTTAGTTTTGTTTGAATAATTGATACTTTCATTGAATCCAGCAAGTAATTCAAGAAGTTCTTTTGCAAATATTCATGCAACTCAACCACACCAATCATGGTTACAAAAGTTCTAGAATATTGAGAGCCACAAAATACAAAACTATTTAGGTAAGATTTATCCCAACAGCTACAATATTAAATTGTGCACTGTTTTTTGGCAGTGCCTTAAGTAATAAAATCCATGTGTTACTGAACATACTTAAATTTTAAAGGGTATTTTTTAAAAAGCATATTTTTCATATAATTAGACAGAATGTCTATAATTCAAGTTACTGATTAAACTGCCAAAATGAGATGAGGACCCTAACTTTAATGTGCATTCTTGCACAAAGTCTCACTGGGCTCATCAACCCTGACAGCTTTACTAGGCTCCATTAACCATTAGTTAAATTATCCATAACTTTTTAACATTATTGGCTAATTGCTTTGTGAATTTGAGGTAACTCCAGAGTATACTAAAGCTCCATATCAATACAATAAGCTTTTACTTCACAGTGTGATATCACACTATTTAAATCTTGATTGATGACTGATCTTCAGAAGCTAAAAGGAAATGTATTGCATTTCTAAACAGCAAGAACTGAATGCAAGAGTGAGGATTTTATTGTCAGATTCAAACACAGATTTCATTGTGCTAAAAATATTTGTGAAGGTGACCAGCTGAAGTTTTCAGAAGCAATTAATAAAGAGTATCCCAACTCAGAAACATTATCGCCATTACTTAGGGATGATGATTCCTTATGTGCTTGTTGACTTTTGGAGATTGTACTCGTCTTCCAAACTAATACTGTATTGCGATGCATTAACTCCAAGTTTGCAGTTCCAGCAATGTAATTTTCTAGTTCTTTCTAAAAGCTTGACCAGAAGTTATGGGCTTGAAGCAGTAATTACAGTCTGAAATACTTTGGCCTGTGTTGGCAAAGGTCTGATAAGTGATCATAAGAGTTCCTGAAAATATTTTTAAAAATTCAGGTTTGATTTCCCCTCTCATGTAGGCCCTGAATCAGAAGTCCCTCCCTATTAGCCAAGCACTTAACTATATTCTTAACTTTAGGCACATGGACTCATAGAACTGGAAGGGCCCTCAAGAGGTCATCTAGTCCAGTCACTTGCATGTTTATGTCTCTTTGACTTCCATGGTTAAAGTTAAGTATTTGAATAGACTATGGTCTTGTCTGTATAGGAATATTTCTTGTACATAGGAATGTGCAACCTAAGATGTGAATGTAAATTGTAATCACTTATTCCTGTATATGAGCTTTTTTTATTACTTGTGTTTATCTTGCTTGGCAAGATATCCGGCTTTTTTGTTTAGATTAATCTTACAAGAGCGCCCACCAGAAGGGTTTATATCATTATAATTATGTTGTTTTAAATTCACACCTTACCTTATACTGAAAAAAAACTTTTCCATGCAGACAAGGCCTTTAGCATGTGCTTAATGCTTTCCTGACCTGAAGCCTTATACTGGTTTAACAATGGAATTATTTCTAGGGGATAGGAGGGAAGCAGTAGATGTGATATATGTAGATTTTAGTAATGCCTTTGACACAGCCCCACACAACAACTCCATAAGCAAACCAAGGAAATGTGGTCTAGATTAAACTACTATAAGGTGGGTGTGATGAGACTCTCAGGCTGTTCCTTCTTAACTCACTAAACTGGGTTGACTCTCACAATGCCTTTCTGGTGACAATCAGCAAATCCCTCCAGGTGCTGTTGCCATTCAATACAACTGCATGTGCAGCCCCCGCACGGAACTAGATTGTATGAATGCTCCCAGAGCTACTCACAAACATCAGCCAAATCCCCCCAGCTCCTAGCCTTGTACTGTCTTGCACGGCTCAAGACCCTTTCTTGAGCAGTGCAAGTTTATTAATTGGTTCATCAATGGAAAGTGACATACACCAGCCTTTGTAACCTGAGCAGATTTACCAAATGCTTCAGTCAAACTCACTGGTAAGGATAATCATTAAAATAAGTATACATGATTACAAAAAGATAGATTTTAAGTAATTATTAGTGATAAGCAAAAATCAGAGTAGTTACCAAAGGAAAATAAAACACAAGCACACAGTCTATATTCTCACAACCTTAATAGACTAGGCAATATTTGGACTAAGCAATTTTTCTCACCCCACTGGATACAAGTTTGTTACACTCTTTCATATGCAGGCTCTCCCGGGTAGCCTGGGGACCAGTCTCCTCAGCTCCAGCATTCTTGTTGCCTTTGGCATGGGTAGGAAAGGAGAAACCATGCTGCCCCCATCCTCTATTTTATATCCTCATTTCAAGTGCTTGGAGAACACAAGTCCAGGCATATCTGATAGGCATTCCTGAGTCACCAGGTTGAGCAATTCCTCTGTTGTGACCTTCTGCAGGCGAGGTATTGAATTGTATCTCCCTTGTTGGACAATGGCTGTTGATGGTTGGTTGATACCTGCTTGAGAGTTGTTACCTCCCATGTTGTTGTCTCTGGGTGTCTAATATCTGGGCGATTCCCCAACTCACAACATATTTTAGTGACAACCATACAACACAATCTCATGACTTCGTATGCACCAATGATATACATATTTAAATAGATATATGGTTTTCATTAGATCATAACCTTTCCCATGATACCTTACATGGCATGCTTTATATGAAATATCACAATTATATATAAATGATGAATATGGGGGTTACAGTGCACTCCCACAAGATACAGAGTGTCACAGTGGGTGAACTACTAGTTGAAAGATGGTAGGTACTCTAAGAGCAGTTATCTATGAATCACTGTCAAAATCACAGAGCATATCTAGTGTGATCTCACAGGGTCAGTGCTGAGTCTGGTACTTTTCAACATTTTCACTGATGATTTGATAATGGAGTAGAGAGTTTGCTTACAAAATTTGTGAATGACACCAAATTTGGAGGGGTTGCAAGTACTTTGGAGGAAAGGATTAGGATTCAAATTGACCTTGACAAATTGGAGAATTGGTAAGTAACCAACAAAATGTAGTTGAATAGAAAAAAGTGCAACGTACTACACTTAGGAAGGAAAAATCAAATAATCTCCATTTTGTAGTTGTGTAACTGGCTGGGTGGTAGTACTGCTGAAAAGAATCTGGGCGTTATAGTGGATCACAAATTGAGTATGAGTCAACAGTTGCAAAATAAGCTAATATCATTCTGGCTTGTATTAATAGGAGTGATTTATGTAGGATGCAGGAGATAACTGTCCCCCCTCTATTCAGCACTGTTGAGGCCTCAGCTGGAGTACTGTGTCCAGCTCTTTGTGCAACACTTCACAAAAGATGTAAACAATCTGGAGAGAGTCCAGAGGAGAACAACAACAATGATAAAAAGTCTAGAAAACTGAAACTATGAAGAAAGATAAAAAAAAAACAACTGGGTATGTTTAGTCTTGAGAAAAGACAGAGTGGGGACCAGATAACAGTCTTCAAATATCTTAAGGGCTGATAAAAAGAAAGTGGTAATCAATTGCTCTCCATGTTTACTAATGGTAGAACAAGAAGTAATGGGCTTAATCTACAGCAAAGGATATTTAGGTTAGATATTAGGAGAAACAGCTATCAGGGTAGTTAAGCTCTGAAATAGATTTCAGAAGGAGGTTATAGAATCCCCATTGTTGGAGGCTTTTAGGAACAGTTTAGACAAATATGTATCAGGGACGGTCGAGGCGTACTTGGTCCTGCACCGAGGGATTGACTAGATGATCTATCAAGGTCCCTTTCAGGCCTACATTTCTATAATTCTATGATATACCCCAGAGCAAGTTAAAGGCAACTCAAGCCCCTGACATCATGATGCTATGGACAAATAAATCTAGATGTCTCTCTACTTTTTAGTTTTCCTGCTTTTTCTAAAGCTTGATTTAAATCTAGTTAGAAGTTTGGTCAATATTCCTGATTTCATCACTATTATTTGTTTCCAAAAATAACAAGTGCAAAGAATGCATGTGTTTTACAAAAGAAAAATGATAGAATATCAATATTCAACCTGAAGCATTTGATTTATATACAAAGCAGTATAATACACCAGGGTATTATCCAAATGTTTTAGTCTGTTTTGGCACTGCAACTCAGTGTCGATCAGAAAAACATAACCTTTCAGGGTGCTTTTGTTTGCATATAACACCAGTTCCGACCTTTATAGGTAAAGAATTCAAATAGCAGGAAATGATTCAACGTGGTTTTGTAATTTTGGACAAATATTTCTGAGGGACTAAGCAGAGATTATCAAACTCATTTCTCTTTTGGCCTAAAGCAGATCTTTTCACCTAATTCTTCAGAATCCACAAACTGGTGCATTAATCCACTAATCCTTCAAGTCTCTCAAATAATTGAAAGTCCATTGTCTAGTAACACAATCACAAACTGAAGACCCATTGGAGAGTCTGTGACCTCTTTGAAGTCCAGATAATGAAATATTTTATGTTGTGGTACTTTTCTCATGATTACAGCCTTTTACAGTTTTCCTTTGTTTTTGAGTAACAGAAATGTCCTCTAATTTGAAATAAATTCCCACAATAAATTTACATACTTAAAATATGCTTTGGGTTTATATTATTCTTATAAGCAGCCCTGTACTAGGTGCAGGAGAAATATCTGACCTGTTGGAAACAAGGAGTTAACTTTAAGTCATTGTTGCCCTCATTTTGCACTAGTGCTCACTGGGAGAGTTTCAAGAGTGACTAAAAGACAGCAGGGGTAAAATATCTTTGGGATGGTAGCACTCCATGTACACTAGTCATAGGACTGTATGTAATTTTCTGCATATGCTTGAATTTTCTGCATATATGATAGCTCTTTTACATTCTTGTTATAACTTCTAACACTTGAGGATAAGATCTCGCTGATTGAAACTGATTACTGAGGCTGAGAACTCTTCAGTAGAGTATTGTTTCCAGTTGACATATATCAATGGAATAGTGTCAGCTTCTAGGACACTATATAAAGATACTGAACTTATCAGCTGACTTACCCAGATGTCAAGTCACAGGACACTGCACGGAGATTCAGAGCTATTTTACTGACTCACCCTGGCAGCTAGATCCTATTAGTTCCAACCCAGGAATATAAAATATATAAGTGTCTCTCTGAGCTAGAGGGAAATAGAGGTAAGGATAAAAGGTTTGTTGGGAGGAGTACTGGAAACAGTCAAGTTTAGCAAGTTCAGCTGAAGATTGTTGCTCTTTCCCATATTCTAATCAATTTTCATAAAGGATTTGGATAACTTGTATCAGTGTCCTGAACTTTTCACAAATCTAGCAGTTAAGCCTAATTTTAGATTACATATTTACGTATAAATGACCCAAGATGAGATAATGGTGGTTTAGATTTTAGATTTTACCCTCATCATTATGTCAGGAACAAAGGCCTGATACAATGCCCATTTTTTAAGTTAATGGAAATTTTTCTATTGGCTTCAATGGACCTCAGGTCATGATCCAAATGACTAGATAGATAGATTTTTTTTTATAATGTTATATTCAAATTTTGGCTCTGTGACCTGCTTTTTCTGTGGCATTGAACAAGTCATTCAACTTCTCTGTTATGAGAATGAATAGGATGTTGTGATAATGAATTAATCTTTCCAAAGTATATTTAAAGATTACAAAGTCTATGAAATTGCTAAGTATTTTTTTTTGTTTCTTATGCAATCCTGAGGTGATGGACTAAAGAGTCCAAAGAGATGACTTTAAAGACCTTAAAATCTAAGAATAGGAAGGGTAAACAGCTGATGTTTCCATTTTAATTAGAGGGACATAAGTGACCTTATCAGCCTGTAGCTAGTACTTATGTCAAGACAAAGCCATTCACTGAATATTCGTCAGAAACTACTATGTGCCTTCTATCTATGATATAAAGGATTTCCATGAAAGCTAGGCACATGTGTAACTCAGATGAATTATCTATCTGTTTCTGACAGTGGGTTATGTAATTTTGATGCCATAATTAAACTTGAGACGCTCATTATATGTGTAGTATTCCATTGTATCAGCCAAAAGTGAAATAAGACCTTATTGATATTATTGGAATCCCTAGTGTAATGACAGTGATAGACTGTACTTGTGCATTTGCAGTTCCTACTGAGAACATGGATACTCTATCAGTAACAGAAACAAAATGTATTGACAGAGAATAAATCTATATGAAAAGTAGTTTGTGATGATAGAATATCACAGGTAACCTACCTTCTGTATACTACCTCCCTATATAATTCAGATATCTGCAATCAGTGAGGCTTGATCTACACTTAAAATTTAGGTTGACATATCTATGGTGCTTAGGGGTGTGAAAAAGGCACGCCGCTGAGAACCTTAGCTATGCTGATCTAACTCCCATGGTAGACGCAATTAGGTGACAGAATAATGCTTCCATCAAACTAGTGACCATCGCACAGGGAGGTGGTGTTCTTATAGTGATGGAAAAACTCTTTCCATCACTATTGTTTTTGTCTACAATATGGAATTAGGCCAGCATAGCTATGGCACTATAGCTATGGCACTATAGTCCCCCTAGTGTAGACATTGTCAGACTTACCCATCCAGTTCATGGTAATGATAGAAGAAATTGTGTCCTTCAGGAACTTTCTTCCAGTTTCAAGTATAATTATCATTCTTAACTATGAGCTAAATTTTTCATTTCTTCATACCTATGCAAACAAATGTGTGGTTACAATTATGAAGTCAAAATATACCCACAGTTATCACCTCACAAATGAAATAACTGGAGTTACTCAGGTACTGCTGCTGTGAGGTTATCTTTAATTTTTTTTAAAATAGTTATCACTTTAAATACTCATTCGTTGATGTTCTGACTTTTCTTCCTCTTTCTCTAACTTTCATATTTACTCTTAATTGTTGTGTAAAATACTGACTTCTTATAGACCACCTTAGTCAAAGAATTATTTGCACTAGTAGCAATTTAATTAGGAGGATATTTTGCTTTGTCATTTTGCAATTTGCTACAATATAGCAGTCTGTCAACTGTAGCAAAGAGAAATTATTATAATTTTAAACTTCTCTTCTATGACCTAGTGAGGACTTCCCACATAAAAAAAGGCTGAAGCCCAAAAATTTTTTTTTATTCTTTAATCAGAAAAAGTTTCCCATTGATTTCAAAACTCCGATTTGCCTAAGAAAAGATTGAATAAGGACATCTGGGATTGGGCTGTATATGTGTTATTGTTTTATTTGTTAGATCTATTTATGGTATCCTTGTTTATTGTAGTAAATACTTTTTGAAATAAAAATGTCATATATAAATGAAAAAAGAACACCCTTCACCCCACACACACACACACACACACACACACACACACACACACACACACACACACACACACACACGGTCCTGCCAATCAGATGTATAACTTCTGGGAGTTTTGCAATTGACTTCAAAGGAGCCAGAATTTCACCCTTTATTTTTATAATATATTACCAATAAAAAACTATTGAGTCAATGTTTCATTTGGCCCTAAAAGAAAAGTTTTCAATATTCTCAGCAAAAAAATTTAAAAAATATTTCGGGTTGAATGAAACATTTTGTTTTTTCTTTTGTCACTTTTTTATTAAGAGCATAGGAAACTTTGCAATCGCCATTCATAAACTCTCCAGAAAATATGTGACCTCCTTTATGTCCATAGCAACATGGTGAGAAAACATTAGTGAGAAAGTATTTTAGCCACTGGATTGGGATGCTGGGGAGAGGTCTCTCTGACTGTCTTGTTGAAGTTGTTCCACTTTATATAAATACTAAAACATGCATCGGTCTGGAGAAAACATGAGAATAACTCTATAGCCTGTTGACAAAACAGGACATCCAGGCTCTAGTCCCTCCTTTAATTAACACATTTCAACCTCATGAAAACAGAGTTCAAATTTTTCAACAGGAAATGATCAGAAATCAGTACATTCACATAGCATGCTTAGATTTAATCAAATCAGCATTTTCTAATGAAAAATTCTTCCATTGGGTCTACTTGTATGAGTAAATCACCATTGCCATGAATAAGGTGCAACCTCGGTTTTAAAAAAAAAAGTTATATATATTAAAGTACTCAGATTTTATTCCCTGTTTAATTTTTTTTCTTCTAAATGTGTATTTATTGTAGCTAATCCAGCTCCCAATTTTTCAGTGTTTTGAACATCCTCTCTGATGTCTGCACTTACTTAACTCTCACTAAGGATGAGTGACTAAGCAATTAAAAGAAAGCATTCTGGCCCAAATTCAATAAGAAACTTAAGCAAACATTTAACTTTCAGAATGTGTATCCATCCCTATTCAGAAAAGACCTTAAACCCAGGGATTTAAACTTATTTTTTAAAGCTAAGCATCTGCTCACGAGCTTTGGTGGATTGGAGCAGTTCTATGAAGGACCGGGATTTTAGATATTGTCATCACTAATTTATGAAAGCCTGTAACCATATAGGTTTACATATTTAGTTCAACTGACTGAATGTTTATGACAGAGATCTTTTACTGACTGCCATGGACCAGAATTTACAGCTTCTTAATTAGATATGAGGAACCCTGTGCTTATTTATCTCAAAATCCGAAAGATGCTTCGTTAAAACAATAATAATAGAAATAAAATCTGAATAGGTCAGTCAGTTTCTAGTGCATACTAGCCTTACATGGCTTCTATCAGAAAAGGAACTCCATATTTTACATTATTATTATTTTTTTAAATCAGTACACTTGGTTTTAAATAAATCTTACAAAATAAACTTAATCTACTGTGATCTTTCCTAATGCCTTAATCAAAGAGCAGCTGCTATAAAGATGATGATGATGGGTGTTTCTGCATGCATAGTGAAATGAAGGAAAGTAGAATAAATAGCAAGCTACTTTAAATATTTTTGAAAAGTATTAAGTATTAATTAGATGCTTCTGGATGCACAAAGAGTCTAGAGACACGTACACTGTACATTTAGATCTTTTGATCTGAAAGCATACACATAATTTGCTGGAAGAATAAAGCATTGCAAATTTAAGCACAAATTAAAATGAAAGGATTTGGGGCTTCACTATTAAAGAATAAATTCAGCATTTGCGGATGAGTGGGGTAGCACAGGACTAGGAGTGTTTTAATTCATTCTCTGGTTCAAACCTAGTTCCAGGTAGAGTAATGAGGTATCTGCATTAGCTTTTTGCTAAATACAGAAAACTGAGTTTGCTGTAGCGTTGTGGAGGTAGATAGATGTGGGCAGAGAATTGTATTCCAATTTTAGAGGATTTTATTATTTGGAACCTTGCTTTCATTGTAATTCAGAAAGAAAACCAAAATTAAACAAACAAGCAAACAAACAAAAAACAGTGAAAAGAGATGTACAGCAAAGTCTGCCTTCTGGGCTGTCCTGGGGCCATAAACACTGGAAGCTCTGAGATCACAAGCTATTATTGGAACATGTCCCAATTATAATAAATATTATAAGGAATATTAATAAAATATTAGAATATAAGAATAGAATATAGTTTAAAGGAAACTAGTATTGTTTGTTCTATATACCTAGTCTGCTAAAAGAATTTCTCTCTGTTCTCTGTCAAAAGTTGTTGCATGACTCTCTGTAAGAAGCCCAAGGCCAACATGCCAATTATCTAAGGCTTGTAGAAGGGATTGAATATGCACGTAACCGATAAGAATGCTGTTACAGGACAGAAAATCTGTACCAAGAGATAAGAACTTTGGGAAAAACAATGATGTTTCCTTAAGCCATACCCACTGATCCTCTCATCCCTTGAGAAACTTGATTATGCCTATGTAAATCTCTTAGTAGTGGAAAGAGGGAGAAAGAATCTAAGAAAATCTGTTAAGTATGGATGTGAGAATGCTGAGCACATGGGAGTGAGTGTTTGTGACAGGTAGATAATTGATCAGAAACTAGTACCAGCCGAAACCTAAGACTCACAACCATCAATGGGCTGAAGATAAGGCAGGGCGGAGGTAAACTGATGACCCTCGGAGGGCATGCTGGAACCCACCAAAGTGCATCAAGGAGAGATAGAAGACTCAAAGATAATGTATGCCCATCATGGGTGTACCATCTGATGATCAAGCTGATTAATGGTTACCTCAATCACGAATTCAGCATGATGAAGCAACTTCCATAGACACACATTGAGGCAAAGACCTATAAGAACAGGACCAGGGGACTGTGTTCTTTGAGTGGGTTCTGCGACCACCCTCCAGGGGCATTGGATGCGCATCTGGCACAACTCAGCTCCACTCTTGTGTCCAGGCCACCTGGCCAGTGACTTGGCACAAGCAACGCTTAGGCAGGTAATTATAAATTATCTTTGCAGATCGTGTGTGAGTGTGTGTGTGAGTGAATGATTATAACAGCTGTCAGAACTATTTTGTTGTATTTGCAATAAACGTGCTGTTTTGCCTTGTCTCTTTTATAAGATCTTGTTGGTATTATTTTATTAGTGTAATACTATAGGAAAATCCACTGGCAGACTGTACTGGAGCCATGGACCCTGGATGCCTGCACTCCCTAGCAGCCCTCCAGGTATGTTTCGAGGAGCCTGGCAGGAAGCAAGACATTTTGATATCAGAAACCTGCCTAACATGTTGTATTCCATTGGAAACCTAGTCTCCCCACTGCCCCCGCCCACGCGCCCTGAGGAATGTGATCAAAATCAAACCCTCTCCACAGAATTTTTGATTTAGACAAATTGGCAAATTCTGATTACCAACTCTTTTTTTGAATTTTTTTCAAGCCAGCTCTACAAATGAAGATAAGGATCTGCCTGTTTGTGTCCTTTATTGACCTCAACACAAGCGTCCACTCTGAAGAGTTACTGGGGGTTCAACCCCTCCACATACCTTGACCCAACAGTCGAGTTTGAAAATATTTGTTTTCTTGGCCTTCAAGCTATTCTCCTTTGTCTTTCATCTAAAACCATCTTTCATTCTTAACTTTTGTGTTTCTGCAGGATAATGAATTGATTTGTTTATGGAATAAAAGCAAATTGTGTATAACTTGCAACAAAACTGATATTTCAGCAAAGTCATGGGATCGAGTAACTTTCACATGGGTTTAGGAGCCAGGAATTTCTCAGTTGTCATCCCATGTCTACCACTAACACCAATAACTTGCTTTGTGGCCTGGGGTAAATCATCCAGGCCTATAGTAACTTTAGGTGTCTACGTTGAGAAATCTAAGGTATGATTGTCAGGGAAGCTGAGCACGCCAATTCTAATTGAATTGAATAGGAACTGTGGAGTCTTGTATCTTACAGTACACACACATACAGAGACATGAGAAATAGAGGTATATGTATATTTAGTTACAGCATGTGTATGTATATATATATATAATGTATTAATTTTTACACTAGAAAGCAAAAGATCTACATTTAGTTTTCTAATTAAAACAGATGAGTAATCTATGACATAAAAATCACTATGAAAAAACAACTTTCACCTAACTCCTTTATACCAGGGGAACTTGCTGTATTGATCATATAAATGATACCATGGAAAATTGCATGAAACTGAACCAAAACTAAGTAAGACTTGGTAGGTATGAAAAGTATGGGTGATAGCTGTATTATTTTTTATAAATATTGTGTGTACCTCTGTCTATATCATTATTATCCCACTGTCTGCTACATGCCAGCAAAGCTTTAACTCGCTGCTTTTTACACATCTGGTGTTACACATCTCCAGGAAGGAAGCCAATGACTCTAACTCAATTGCTGGTGCTTAATAGACAATACAGTGAATCCATTGCAGGAAGTTTACCTCCAACTAATCTGGTGAAGAGCATAAACTGGAGTTACCAGATTCAGGGGTCCCAGTTCAGACAAGGAACTTTGAAATGAATAAAAAGATTTCCTGTGAACCTATGAGCAGGTTCAGACTGAGACAGTGGCTGCAATGTAGTTCCACAGTGCTGTGGAATGTGAAACAAGAGGAACCCACCAAACTTTCTAGGAAAGTATAATGTCAAGTCAGATGTGTGTATCTTACGCCTGTTGTTTTAACCCTTTCCCTCTCTGACTGCATTGTTCCTATGGATAAATAATAACATTATTATGAAGAGGGTATTCTGTGTCACTGCATTTTCATACTGATCACGTTCTCCCAAAGGGAAGTCTATTGCAAGGTCCAAAACCCAGCTGGACCTGCTGAGGAGACAGAATTGGTGAACAGAGGTGCTCTGACTTAGAACTCCAGTCTAAGAGTGGGGTGAACTAAGGGATCCCAGAGTAATATTGGTACATTGACTGTCACTTCCAAGGCATTCCCATGGAGAGACAGAGGAGGATTAAAGGTATAGCTAACCCTAAGCCATGACAGACGGTCATATGTGGACATATAGCTATATCCCGCACACAGATTCAGTTAATTATGGGGGAATATACAGTAAAGCATAAATTGGGGCAGGGGGATACACTTCATAGCTTTTGTTTGCAGAGTGCACTGCTCCCACCAGGGGCTACCTACATTCCCCACCTCACGTACAAAGTTCCTATGCATCACCTTCCCATGCTCCTCTATTTCAAGTCCATTACCCGTGTTGTTATGCCAGGAACTGGGTCTCCCATGGTCCTCTCCACCCCATGCCAGGGGCACTGTGTATTCCCCATCTCCCTGTGATGGGACTGAAAACAGAAGGATTAAGGAGAATCTATAGGCCCAGTTGGTCCCGTCCTGCCATTCCTGTAGCAAATGTTAGCCAAGAAGGTGAAGTTAAAAGAAACAGACCTAGCCCAGTTTAAGGTTGACAAGGAAGGAGAGCAGAGCTCTGCTTCTCTTGATGGGAGAGAAACCTGGCTGAAGCCCAGAGAATGAGCTATGTAGCTGACTGGATAAGCACGTGCTAGAAGGGATGACTAGACCTTGGGAGATCATCAGAATCATAGAATGTTTGGATCCAAGCCATAACCAGAATGATGGGGTCCTACTGAAGGTTCTTGGCTGACCCTGTTTTGAGCTTTTTATTTTTGTTTCCATCCCAGAATGGAAAGGACTGAAGTGTGCATTGGCCAGAGGATGAAAGCACCATTATATAGACCTCTCAGAGACAGAGATGGAGCCCCACTGTTGGATGAGTTGTGCCCTAATGGGCCATGAAAGAGTGCCTCAGAAGCAACCCAATCACAATTTTGGTGGAAAATATGAGCAAAGATATAGCCCTAGGAAAGGTGCTTCCTTTAAATTTTTGAATGGGTAGTAGCCAGAGAGACATCCCAGGTGGATTCCCTGGGATCAAGGGTTCTGTTCTGGGTGAAAGAAAATCTTAGTTTGGGGAGATTGACATCCTCAAGAGGCACACCAGTACCCTCCCTTGCCAGAGTTCGGGAGGCTCAGGAAGTCACTGAGGTCATGGACTGCTCAAACCAAGGAACTGTGGTTGCTTAGGTGGGATTCAGCTTGCGACTCCTCAAATCATCTAACCCCTGGGATCCTGATCAGGGAGATTTCATGCCAAAGTGTCTACCAAGGTCCTGGGTTTGGTCTTGAAATTAACCATCAGGCTCAGGAAGTTTGCTTGATTCATTTTTGTGTGGCCATCTGGAGTGCAGGGACCATGACTGGCCATTCATGGAATGCAGCTATGGGCAAGTCTGGATTGTATAGGTCCAAGCATGATGGCCGGGGCCAGCTAAACTGACCAGCTCTGTTAACATCAGTGTGATGGAAATAATGGAACTACTGGACTCGGGGTGTGACCAGACTCTCATGAGGGAGGCATTGGTACAACTCCAGGGACTCCATGGGGCACCATCTACCTGCTGTCTATGAATGGGGACATAAAGCCACACCGATTCAACCAATCATAGAAGGGGCATACAAGATCCCTAACAGTAGGTCTATCTGCATCTCTCACCTACCCAGTCATTGTCAGCTGAGACTGGAAATATTTTGGAGATCTCCTAGAGAAGTTTTTTGAAACTTCCAGAGAATAAGGGGGTCCCACCACCAGCTTCCCCATGATTGATGGCTCATGACTAAGTACACCTTGCCAGTGCAGTGGAGGTAGCCAGGTCAGATGAACGGAGTTCCAGACAATCAGAGACATTAGTACTCCATTCCCACCCAGATACATGGGTTGCCCCCTTATTTGAATCTGATATCCTGATAAGGTTCTCAAACTTTGTTGAAGAGCAAAAGAGAGATGAGTCTTTAAACCAGACCTATGTCCTGGTGGCCATAGTTAATGGGGATATGGTGGATCCCCAGCAAGCTGAGACTTCCCCATTTTGATATCCATGCTGAGCAGGTAGTGAAACAGAGAGGCCTTCTTCTGAGCCTGATGGAAGGAAACCAGAGGTTCAAAGCCCCAGACTGTATTTTTAGCTGTCTTCTCCAGCATGAAGTCTGTAGCCAAAGACTCTGTAGCCATTGCTTTACTCTGCCCAGAGGGTCAAGAATATAGACTGTAGATTGTTTCCTGCCTCACCCAGGAGGTCGGCCATAAACTGTGTGCTGCTCTGCCCTGTCCAGAGGGTCGGAGCCCTAATTTGCTAATCCCCCCCCCACATACCATTACTCCCCGGAAGAGTGTCTCATGTCCTCCTCCAGCACATGCGAGGGGCTCTGTGTCCACTGCCATTTCTCTTCTTCCTATTTTTATCCCCTCGGGTTCCCTCCCCTCACCCCAAGTCCCAGCTTTCCCTTCTCCATCTTCCTCCTCCTACTTCCCTCTACCCGGGCTCTGCTTTCCACTCTCAATATCTGAGTCCCTGCTTCCAATGCCAATCCACCCAGTTCCCCCCTTTCGGTCCTTGATTTCTCCATTGCCACTGCTCCATCCCTCCAGTCCCTGCTGCTTCTTCAGCCACCACAGCTCCATCCTACAGTCCCTGCTGCTCTCCTCCCTCTTATCTCTACCCACAGAAACCCTACAAACACACATCCTTACAAACCTTCCTCATAAGGCTCTTTTTCTGTTTGAATCCAAGGTATGAATAATCTTCCAAGGCAACCAGTTCAGCTGCTGCCTTTGATATGTGTAGGCAGCAGCAGGGGTTGGTAGAGATATTATCTTTCCTGCAGCACCGGACACTCTGAGGACCCTGATTTTCCTCTGAATCAGGATTTGCTGGCATTCCAGCTTCCACCAAAATCAATAGGCTGTGTCCATTGATGACTAGAACATTCCTTGAAATTATGGGATTGATAGGATGCGACATTCAATATTTTTTTAATTACAGACAAACAGAAAATGCTGTTGAATTAACTCTAAGGTCACATTTGGCATGACCAGTCACAGTTTAGTCTTGAAGTTAACAATGCCTTTTAATGCTTTCTAGTAAGAGTTTACACAGTTGCTTAAATAGAAGGCTACAACATTAATGACTAGAATTTTTTTAAACAAGATTTTGCATATTAGAAAACATCATTTGTCTAGTTAGTGGGTTTTTCTTTTTAAATTTGAGCTAGCAGCCTTTTTATTTATGAAAATAGGGGCCTTTCACCAACAGTTTTGAGACCATTGGAACCACCTTTTGGTCCCTTTCTTTTGGTAGTCTCATTCCTTTGGTAAGATAAGTCCATTGATCACCTAAAAGTAGGGCTTGTCTATAGTTGGATATTTACTGAAATAGCTATTGTATAATTATTCCAGAATATTTTCTTCTGTGTAGTCCAGCCCCAGTTTGCACTACTGTTCAAAAAAGCATGAGTCCCAATGCCCTCGTCTCTCTAATTATCAGTGCAGCAACAAAAAGGAACCATATTTGGGTTTGACATGAAAGTACTGCAATATAGTACCAGTTGTCAGAACTGAGGCTTCTGTTGCTGCTGTTGTTTTGGCTTTGCATTGTCTACGTCTAACTGTGATCATGAAAGAAGAGAGTGGAAGATGCAGGGCCTAATCCAAAGCCTATTGAAGACTTTTTTTTTGCTTCAGTAGCCATTAAGGAAGAAATGATGCTCTGAGTACAGCTGCTAACTCTTATGAATAATGGCTTGGAATAGCCCGAGTAGCAGCAGGAAAGTAGTTTGACACAGATGATGAGGGATAGATTATCAGGTATCGTACTATCACCATAATAACCTAGAGATGGTGTTGATTCACACTATCTAGTGGCATGGGACATAATGGGAGTAATAATCTCAGGATGCTGAAGCCAACTCTCAATGCACTAAATTATTCTCTCTGAACAATAAATTCCCAATCCTGGGAAGTGCTTAGCAGTGTGTTTTTTGAGGATGAAGTGCAATAATGTTTTCCTTATATATTGAAAAGAATTCCTGCTTTGCCCTGAACTTGTTGTTATGGTGCTGTAAGTCAGATAGATGCAGTCCTGGCCCCAAAATATATGTTATGACCAACTATAGCAGTGGAGCTTTCTGTCAAAAAAAGTGGCACTCTATGCTTGACTAGAGCAGAAGCGCACACACAGGCTACATCTACAGTCCAACTGAAGGTGTGATTTGGAGCTCATATAGACATACCTAGAGCTTGGCAAACTCTTTTTCAAAAAGTTTCATTTTGGAAAAAATAAATGTTTCTTTTCAACTCTTCATTTTGAAACGATATTTTGATTTCCAATTTGGCCATTAAAATAAAACACAAGCAAAAAGGTAAAAAACACCTGAATCAAAATGAAAAACTTTGCCTCCCACAATAAATTGTTTTGAATCAACTAGAATATTTAGTTTGCCTCTAAATGAACTGAAAAATAAAACAAAAAGCAAATATTTTTCACAAACTCAAAACATTTCAGTCGAGTCAAAACAATAGCAGGTTTTGGGGTTTTTTTAAACTTTTTAATCTGAAAAAAATAGTTTGCAATTTGAATGGAACTGGATTTTTTTCTGGAGTTTTTGGTTAAGTCTCCAGACCAAAAAAACATTTTTTCACTGAGCCCTAAGCATACACACACTATCTTCAATCTAGTTTTCTTGCTAAAAGTAGCAGTGAAGACATTGTGACACAGGTTTCAATGTGGGCTAGTAATATAAGTGTAAGGAATGAGGGACTGCAGCTGTATCTGGGATGAGCTAGCTAACCACAGCTGAAATCCCTAATTGACCAGATTTCCTGATTGGCTGAGCAACATTTCTGGGACTGCTCATAAGCACAGCATTAGTACTTTGCCAGTGGTTGCTCAATGCACATGCCAGCAGCTGCAATCTCTCCTGTGTTTGCATTGCTCCTAGCCTTGTCCAACTAGGATTCTGTCTTGTTCCTAGCCTTGATCCTGCCCTGCCCAGATGCTTTATCTTAAACTCACTTGATTAGATAAAGCAATAAAACAAGTTTATTAACTATAAAAAAGCTAGAACATAACATAAGATGATAAGAATGACCATACTGGGTCTAGTGAATACTTCAATACCTCTGCCGAATACGTCAATTCATTGCTCAATGGAACCCCCTCTTCTCAGATTTTCTGGAAGGTGTTTATGGTTGGGGGTTGATCTAGTGATAGGGACAAATCCAGCTATCATGTGACTGGATTCCTTTTCATTATCTTAAGTGCCTTTGCTACAATTCACACCTGTTCAGAATCCCCAGTAACAGGTTTTCATACAACTTGTTTAAGGTGTGGGGACAGATTTCTGCAGAGGGGCGGGGAGGGAAACACTCATTATATCACTGTTTTGACTGTTCATTGTCCCCCAACACACGTCTACCAAAATTTACAATTGTTGAAGGTTCTTTTTTTACTGATATGCTGGAGTGTGTTTAAGGTATGTCATGGGGGTGGGGGAAAATGAGGTAGGGGAGCAGCAGTCGCTGTGTGATTGCTTGTATGTTCCATGCATTTTTGTTTGTTTTTATTTATCGTAATTATTATTCCACCATGTGCAGCAAAGAAATTTAAAAATACATGACTCTGCCCTTTGTTCACTATTTTGAGAACCTGAGTTATATGGAAAATTAATGAATGTATTCAAGTACAGAAAACATACCCAGAACTGTCTCCATCCCTTTTGTGTACCCCTAAGACTTTCAATACTTCTGAACTTTGAGAGACATTTAGAAACACATTCACAGTCATCCCTGCAAAATTGTCTAAGCCATTCAATGAAATAAAGTACAACATTTAGGTCTTATTCCAGTACCAGTGAACACCTTTAGTGTTTAGAGAGTGGTTTTTTGTAATGCACATACTGAGGATGGCCAGAACACATGATGCATGACAACAGCATAAATGTGTTTCTTTCCATAACAACTTCCCCAGTTTTCCACCCTTCACAGACAAAGCAGGACAGCAGTGTTCTGAAAATATAACACTGAAGTAGGCCTACTGAAACTATTAAATAATGCTGTCATGGGCTTTACTCCATATATTTGAAATGCGTAGTGTATAATACCTTTTAAAATGCAGTTGTGTATCATAATATATGGTTTGATCTGTCCCAATGCTTCATTGCACTGAAGAGAAATTAATCCTTAAAGGTACCGGTCAACAGGGAGCTTTGCACTCGTCCACCTCTCACATTTACAATGACATAAATAAATGAATGTAAAGTTACCTATGAAGTAGTTGCAGAAATCTGCTTTGCATAAATCATGTCACTTTTCAGTGTGCACAAATTACTCTGGATGATTGTGTGTTCAGCTCAGTTTAGTTGATTGTACTGTTCTCTTCCATGCACAACAGTACATTGAAAAATGAATGTACACTTTATGGAACATGGCAACACTACAAACCATTACAATTAACAATCCATATAAAGGTGAATGATATGGTCAGTGAGTGCATTAGTTAATTTCCTCATTAGCCTTACTGAATGATGTCTCTGTTGTGTATTCAGGGAAAGAATTAGGCACCAGATGAAATGTTATGGTTCCCTTTCAGGGGCATAATTTCTGAAATTTCCACATTAAAGATATGTTTTCTTTTACCTAAATTCACACCTGTACAGGAAAAAAGAAACAGTGAAATAAAATCTAAATGTGAATGACACTGTAAGTTAGGTGATCAAATTGTAAAATTATAAATGGAACATATACAAGTAATTCAGTGTCTAACTCAGTTGTAACTTGCATAGGAGATCACAGTACCACATAAACATACAATTCTGCTCATGTCCAACTAGCAGCAACATATTTCTCACAGCAACATATAAAAAAAAATAGGGCTGTCAAGGGATTAAAAAAATTAATCACAATTAATAGTACGATTAATTGCACTGTTAATAATAGAATATCATTTATTTCAATATTTTTGGATGTCTCCAACAATTTCAAATATATTGATTTCAATTACAACATGGAATATACAGTGTACAGTGCTCACTTTATTTTTTATTACAAATATTTGCACTGTAAAAAACAAAAGTAATTGTATTCTTTCAATTCACCTAATACAAATACTTTAGTGCAATCTCTTTATCATAAAAGTTGAACTTACAAATGTAGAATTATGTACAAAACAATAACTACATTCAAAAGTAAAACAGTGTAAAATTTTAGAGCTTACAAGTCCACTCAGTCCTACTTCTTGTTCAGCTAATTGCTCAGACAAACAAGTTTGTTTAGATTTGCAGGAGATTATGCTGCCCACTTCTTGTTTACAATGTCACCTGAAAGTGGGAACAGGCCTGGCACTGTTGTAGCTGACACTGCAAGATATTTACGTGCTAGATGCGCTAAAGATTCATATGTCTGTTCATGCTTCAACCACCATTGCAGAGGATGTGCATCCATGCAGATGATGGGTTCTACTCGATAATGAAGCAAAGCAGTGCAGACCAACACATGTTCATTTTCATCATCTGAGCCAGATGCCACCAGCAGAAGGTTGATATTCTTTTTTTGTGTTTCAGTTCCTGTAGTTTCTGCATCTGAGTGTTGCTCTCTTAAGACTTCTGAACACATGCTTTACATCATGTCCTGATCAGATTTGGGAAGGTACTTCAGATTCTTAAATCTTGGGTCAAGTGCTGTAGCTATCTTTTGAAATTTCACGTTGGTATTTTCTTTGCATTTTGTCAAATTTGAAGTGAAAGGGTTCTTAAAATGAGCAACACAGAATCATAGGGTTGGAAGGGCCCTCAGAAGTCATCTAGTCCAACCCCTTGCTCAAAGCAGGACCTAATCCCCAACTAAATCATCTCAGCCAGGGCTTTGTCAAACCTGAACTTAAAAAGCTCTAAGGAAGGAGATTCCACCACCTCCCTATGCAACCCATTCCATTGCTTCATCACCTGCCTAGTGAAAAAGTTTTTACTAATATCCAACTTAAACCTCCCCCATTGCAACTTAAGATCATTACTCCTTGTTCTGTCATCTGGTACCACTGAGAACAGTCTAGATCCACCCTCTTTGGAACCCCAGTTCAGGTAGTTGAAAACAGCTATCAAATCCCCCCTCATTTGTCTCTTCTGCAGACAAAATAATCCCAGTTCCCTCAGCTTCTTCTCATAAGTCATGTGCTCCAGCCCCATTATCATTTTTGGCAAAGAGTTCTGTGGCATCCGACGAAGTGGGTATTCACCCATGAAGGCTCATGCTCCAATACATTTGTTAGTCTATAAGGTGTCACAGAACTCTTTGCTGCTTGTACAGATCCAGACTAACACCGCTACCCCTCTGATACTAATCATTTTTGTTGCCCTCTGTTGGCCGCTTTCCAAATTTTCCACATCCTTCTTGTAGTGTGTGGCCCAAACTGGACACAGTACTCCACAAAAGTGCCATGTGAACATCTGTTCTCACTCTCAGGTGACATTGCAAATAAGAAACAGGGCAGCATTATCTCCTGTAAATGTAAACAAACTTGTTTCTCTTAGCGATTGGCCGAGTAAGAAGTAGGACTGAGTGGACTTGTAGGCTCTAAAATTTTACATTGTTTTGTTTTTGAATGCAGTTATGAAACAAAAACGAATCTACATTTTTATGTTGTTCTTTCATGATAAAGAGATTGCACTATTGTACTTGTGTGAGGTGAATTGAAAAATACTATTTCTTTTATCATTTTTACAGAGCCAATATTTGTAATAAAAATAATATAAAGTGAATACTGCACTTTGTATTCTGTGTTATACTTGAAATCAACATATTTAAAAAATGTAGAAAAACATTAAAAATACTTAAAACACTTAAATTGGTATTCTATTGTTTAACAGTACCATTAAACATGATTAATTTTTTTAAATCACAATTTTTTTTGATTTAATCATGTGAGTTAGCTTAATTGACAGCCCTAAAAAAAATAATAATAACTCAAAAACCTCCACACCATCACAATTACCTGTAAAATATGTGAGAAGGCAAGATACTATCAACCAAATAACAAAATGCTTTTCAAACTACAAAAATATGAATTCTGAAGTGTGCCCCCAGTTTAATCTCTTTGAATAACTCTCATCTTTTTCAGCTAGGAGGAATGTTGAGGCCAGATGGCTTGTGGAGCCACATGGAGGGTTTTCTGATGTGGGTTGCAGGGGCTGGTGACTGTATATCTCCTATCACTCCCATAGACCCAGCGTTACCACACAGGCTGCCTGGTGGGATGTTTGGCTCCAGAACTCTGGTGTAGTAGCACTATGGGCTGCAGATAGAGGAGGAGGAGAAGGTGGCTAACGAGCTGGTGCTAGGGCCTCAGCAGCAGTTGGATGCTGCATTCTACCTGAAATGACAAGGGCAAAACGAAAACATTCTACATTAGACCAAGAGGAAGACCAGGGACAGGATAGTCTCGTTACTCAATAAGGGGGGGAAGGAAATAACAGAAAATGTGAAAATGGCAGAAGTGCTAAATGACTTTTTTCTTTCAGTTTTCACCAAACAGATTAGTAGAGATTGAATGTCTGACATATTGAATACCAGTGATAATGAGGTAGGATCAGAGGCTAAAATATGGAAAGACCAAGTTAAAAATTACTTAGACAAGTTAGATGTTTTCAAGTCACCAGGGCCTGATGAAATGGGTCCTCGAATACTCAAGGAGCTGAGTGAGGAGTTATGTCTACCATTAGCAATTATCTTCAATACATCATGGAAGACTGTCACAAGCCAGAGGATTGGAAAAGGGTAAATATAGTACCAAACTACCAAGAGAGAAATAAAGGACAACCCAAGGAATTACAGGCCAATTTGGTTAACTTTAGTACCCGGAAAGATAAGGGAGCAAACAATTAATTTGCAGGCATCTAGAATATAATAAGGTGGTAAATAAGAATCAGCACAGATTTGTCGAGAACAAATCATGTCAAACCAACCTGAATGCTTTCTTTTAATTGGTAACAAGCCTTGTGGATTGGGGCGGAAGCAGTAGATATGGTATATCTTAACTTTAATAAGGCTTCTGATACTATCTCACATGACCTTCTCACAAACAAACTAGAAAAATATAACCTAGATGGAGCTACTATAAGGTGGGTGCATAACTGGTTGGAAAATGATTCCCAGAGAGTAGTTATCAGTGATTCACAGTCAAGCTAGAAGGGCATATTGAGTGGGGTCCTAAAGGGTTCTGTTCTGGGTCTGGTTCTGTTCAATAACTTCATTAACTATTTAGATAATGGCATAGAGCAGTGGTTCCCAACTTGTTCCGCTGCTTGTGCAGGGAAAGCCCCTGGTGAGCCAGGCTGGTTCGTTTACCCGCCATGTCCGCAGGTTCAGTCGATCGCGGCTCCTAGTGGCCGTGGTTCGCTGCTCCAGGCCAATGGGAGCTAATGGAAGAAGCGCAGGCTGAGGGATGTATTGGCTGCTGCTTCCAGCAGCTTCCATTGGTCTGGAGCAGCGAACTGCGGCCACTGGGACCTGCAATCTGCTGAACCTGTGTACGTGGCAGGTAAACAAACTGGCCCGGCCTGCCAGGGGCTTTCCCTGCACAAGCAACGGAACAAGTTTGGGAACCACTGGCATAAAGTATACATATATTTTGCAGATTATACCAAGTTGGGAGGGATTGCAAGTGTTTTGGAGGGAGGATTAAAATTCAAAATGATTTGGACAAATTGGAGAAATGGTTTGAAGTAAATTGGATTAAACTCAAAAAGGATAAATGCAAAGTACTCCACTTAGAAAGAACAATCAGTTGCACACATACAAAATGGGAAATGGCTGCCTGGGAAGGAGATCTGAGGAAAGGAATCTGGGGGCATAGTGGATCACAAGCAAAATATGAGTCATCAGAGAAACACTGCTGCAAAAAAGTGAACATCATTCTGGGATGTATAGCAGTAGTGTTGTAAGGAAGATACAAGAAGTAATTCTTTCACTTTACTCCACTCTGATTAGGCCTCAACTGGAGTATTGTGTCCAATTCTGGGTGTCACATTGCAGGAAAGATGTGAACAAATTGGAGAAAGTCTGGAGAAAAGCAACAAAAAATAATTTAAAGGTCTAGAAAACATGACCTGTAAGGGAAGATTGAAAAAAAGATGGATTTGTTTAGTCTGGAGAAGAAAAGCCTGAGGGGGGACATGATAACAGTTTTCAAGTACATAAAAGGTTATTAAAGGAGGAGGGAGACATTTTTTTCTCCTTAACCTCTGAAGATAGGACACAAAGCAATGGGCTTAAATTGTAGCAAGGGTGGTTTAGGTTGTACATTAGGAAAAAAAAATCCTAATTGTCAGGGTAGCTAAGTGTAACATTGACAGACCCCAGTTGCTGGCGGGTGGGATTGAAACTGAGATATCTACAGCTCAGTGCATGAGCCTCTACCACACAATCTAAAAGCCAACTGGCTGTTAGCTAAGGCTGCAGAGCAGACTCATTTTATCTCTGTCTTTAAGTGGTCCCAGTGACACTAGATGGGACAGAACACCACACCCAGAAGGTGTGTAGGTTACATTAGCACTGGAATAAATTGGCTAGTGAGGTTGTGGAACCTGTCAGGGATGGTCTAGATAAAATTTAATCCTGCCGTGAGTGCAGGGGACTGGACTAGATAACCTCTCGAGGTCCCTTCCAGTCTTATGGATTGTATGATTCTATCCTTAATACTGGGGGCCCTTGAGAACATACGGTTAAGTTTCTCGTAAAATGGACATGTGGCAGAGCTCTCCTGGATTATCTCTTGGAGTCATGGACCTTCCTTTACTTTCATTTCAGTGGCTTCATTTTTTTTCCTGTGCTAAATAGGAGTACAGTGAATGCCTGATTATACCAGCTTGTTTGTAATGTCACTGCACTGGTGCATGTTAAATGGTCAGTTTTCAGAATGGAGAGAGGTAAATAGTGATGTCCACGAGGGGTCTGTAGTGAGATTAGTCTTATTCAATATATTCATAAATGATCTGGAAAAAAGGAGTAAACAGTAAGGTGGCACAATTTGCAGATGATTCAAAATTATTCAAGATAGTTAAGTCAGGCAGATTGCAAGGAGCTACAAAAGGATCTCTCAAAACTAAGTGACTGGGCAACAAAATGGCAGATGAATTAATATTGTTAAATGCAAAATAATGCAATTGGAAAACATAATGCCAACAATACATATAAAATGATGAGGTCTAAACTGGCTGTTACCACTCAAGAAAGGGACCTTGGAGTCATTGTGGATAGTTCCCTGAAAACATCCGCTCAATATTCAGTAACAGTCAAAAAAGTGAACAGAATTTTGGGCACAATTGAGAAAGAGATTGATAATAAAACAGAAAATAGCATATTGCTTCTATATAAATCCATGGCACACCATGTCTTGAATACTGCATGCAGATATGGTCATCCCATCTCAAAAAATAAATATTTAATTTGGAAAAGGTTCAGAAAAGGCAATGAAAATGATTAGGGGTATGGAATGGCTGCCATATGAAGAGAGATTAATAAAACTGTGACTTTTCAGCATGGAAAAGAGATGACTAAGAGGGGATATGATAGAGGTCTATAAAATCATGACTGGTGTAGAGAAAGTAAATAAGGAAGTGTTATTTACTCCTTCTCATAAAACAAGAACTAGGAGTCACCAAATGAAATTCATAGGAACCAGGTTTAAAACAAATAAAAGTAAATATTGTTTCACACAATGCACGTTCAACCTGTGGAACTCCTTGCCAGATAATGTGGTGAAGGCCAAGACTATAACAGGGTTCAAAAAAGAACTAAGTAAATTCATGGAGGATAGGTCCATCAATGACTATTAGCCAGGATGGGCAGATATGGTGTCCCTACCCTCTGTTTGGCAGAAGCTGGGAATGGGCGACAGGGGATGGATCACTTGATGATTACCTGTTCTGTTCATTCCCTCTGGGGCACCTGGCATCGGCCACCCTCAGAAGACAGGATATTGGACCAGATGGACCTTTGGTCTGATCTAGTAGGGTCTTTCATATGTTTTTATGTTCCTGCTACTCTGGCCAAAATTGTGCAGAATGCTGCATTCAATCCAGGTAATTATTAAAACTCTGGTATGTTCTAGCTAACTGCTCTTGAAGCTATAGCCATTGTCACATGTAGTAGTGAATTTTACACACTGAACCAGAATTCAGGTGAGAAGTGGTCAGTGAAGTGCACTATGACCACTTCAAAGAGAGGGAAAGGGACTTTAATAGATTGTATCAGAGCCAGAAAGAAATGAGTACAATGCATTGTAGGAATGGGAGTGGAGGACTTTTGAAGCTTGAGACCTACTACCTGACCCTCATCCCATTCACATTGTAAAGTGGACTGGGTATAAGGTCATGCCACAGCTAATTCATGCACTTATCCACATCCCTCAGGTGAGCTAGCTAACTTGGCATCTATACACCTTGAGACACACTTCACCTGTTTCAGTGTGGACAATAGGGAAGTTGTGGCACAACAGCATGTCTGGACATGTGTAGAGTCCATAGTATAGACATACCATTAGTCTGCTCTGGTTTACATTGGGGACTAGCCTGGCGCTGGATGAACTGGGGGAATGCAAGAAGGTTTAAACTAACTGTTCCTTGTTCTTTTTCTGAGTTGTGCCAAGTCAGCTCATACGATCAGTGTAAATCTGTATGATTTAATAATATTTATGTATAGTTTAAGTTGTCTTTTTAAAAAAATGTTCATATATTTTCCTTCTTATGCTATTTATTGACCAAACTGTTTAAGGTTAAATCTTGGCAGTAACACAGTGTAGAGAGCAGCAAATACTTGCATATTCTATCAGGTGTAAACATTGCAAGAGAAATATTGCTGTCACAGGACAGGATAACATATGGTTGGATGATTCACTGTGAGGTGCTTGGTACTGTACATTTTCTGAGGAGTAATTTACACATATATTTGCCAGCATCTTGCACTTGTTCCTATGATTGCAAAAATGCTTGCTATTTTTCATGGCAAAGTTTTTCACAGTGATGCTTTTTCATGGTGGTTTCCTACCCCTGTAATCACATATTCTGAGACAGATTTGTGTGGCTGATGTCCCAACCCAAATGTATGTATTGAAACACTATTGTCTGCAGCAGTAGCATATTAGAGCTGGTCAAATTCCCACAGAAAAATACAGTTTCATCTATACTAATTTTTTACAAGAAAATGTCAGTTCAATTACAAATTTTAAGTTTTCACATGGAAAATATTGAAACCAATGTTTTCATTTCAAATCAAAATTTGGAAAAAAGAAAACTCCAAAACAACAACTTAAGATTGTTTCAATTAGTGTTTTTGTTTTTAAAAAAATTACATGGTTGAAATGTGGCTTTTGGGGAAAAACTCATTTCAAATTAATTTGAAACTTCCTGTGGAAAACAAAGCAAACAAACAAAAAAAATCCCTGAAAAAATGATAAATAATTATTACTGGTTTGAATATTTTTGTGGTGGAAAATGTTGGTTTTTCTGACCAGCTCTATAAAACATATTTATACCTACAATCCAAAGGTACTCTGAGCCACATTCTCAACTGATTAGATTTAATAGAGTTATGCCAATTTGCTCAAGCTATGGATCTATCCCTAAAAGACACAACAGGATTTAGACCTTCGTAAATATATTGGAACGAAATCAGTCTGATGTAACTCATTATTTATATGGGACAATATGTGTATTTGTATACAATATCTGTTTGTTTGTATATAATATGTCTGTGTGTGTGTGTGTGTGTGTGTGTGTGTGTGTGTGTGTGTGTGTGTGTGTGTGTGTGTGTGTGTGTGTGTGTATACTATTGTCAAGGTATTTTCCCCCCAGTTTGAACTTTAGCGTCCAAAAGTGGGGACCTGCATGGACACTTCTACGCTTAATTTCCAGCTTAGATCTGATAGCACCGCCACCAGCCAAAATATAGTGTTTGGCACGCTCTCTGTTCCCTCAAAACCTTCCCTGGTGAACCCAAGATCCAAACCTCTTGGGTCTTAAAACAAGGAGAAATAAACCATCTCCCCTCCTTTCCTCCTACCAGACTTTCCCTTCCCTGGGCTACCCTGAGAGGCTCCACTTATCCAAACTCCTTGGATCTTAAAACAGAGAGGAATTAACCTTCCCCTCCTTCTTTTCCCCCCACCAATCCCTGGTGAGTTCAGACCCAATCCCCTTGGGTCTTAAACAAGGGGGGAAAAAATCAATCAGTTTCTTAAAAAAAGAAAGCTTTTAATTAGAGAAAGAAAAAGTAAAAATTATTTCTGTAAAATTAGGATGGAAAATGTTTACAGGGTAGTCAGATTTATATAACCTAGAGGGACTCCCTCCCCCCTAGCCTGATATTCCAAGTTACAGCAAACAGAGCTAAAACTCCTTCCAGCAAAATACACATTTGCAAGTTAAGAAAACAAACATAAGACTAATCCTCTTTTCTATCTAGTACTTACTATTTTGAACATGAGACTGTTTCAGAAAGATTGGAGAAACCTGGTTGCACGTCTGGTCCCTCTTAGCCCCAAGAGCGAACAACGAACAAAACAAACAGCACAAATAAAGACTTCCCTCCACCAAGATTTGAAAGTATCTTATCCCCCCCATTGGTCCTCTGATCAGATGTCAGCCAGATTTAATGAGCTTCTTAACCCTTTACAGGTAAGAGAGACATTAACCCTTAACCATCTGTTTATGACAACTATATATACACTATATAAATAGTGTGTGTGTGTATTATACATATATATATGTCTATGTGGTAACTAACAAAAGCATGAGACTGTTAAATATACAATGATGCTCATGTCACATTTAAATTGGAGATTATGAACACATAGGAAATTAAAGATATGATTCTTAGAGCAACTCAGTTTGTCCATATTGCACATAAAATTGCGTCTATTTACATAAGATGAAGGCAATGGAGAATTAGTCCTGCAGTGTTTTGCCTTTGACTTCAGTAGGATCAGGAATCAACTCCGAATCCATGTCCATGTTTCTATAACATAATTGAACAGATACCACGTAGCTAAATTATAACACCTTTATAACCTCATTTTGCAATGGAATAACATTAATTTACAAGTTACTGTACATAACAATATATACCATTCTTATCTTAGCTTATTAATTTAAAACAAGGATTGTGGTGCCCATTAGCCATCAGTATGATAACCATATCATTTTAGAGTAGTAGCTGTGTTAGTCTGCATCAGCAAAAACAAGGAGTACTTGTGGCACCTTAGAGACTAGCACATTTATTTGGGCATAATCTTTTGTGGGCTAGAACCCACTTCATCAGATGCATGAATTCTAACGAGACAATTGAATTGAATTGTCTTTAACTTAATTGTCTCATTAGAATTTGTAAGGCAACTCCCATCTTTTCATGTACTATGTGTATATGTGTATATAAGATTACATAAATAATCTTTTTACTGTATTTTCCACTCCACGCATCTGATGAAGCGGGTTCTATCCCACAAAAGATTATGCCCAAATACATTTGTTAGTCTCTAAGGTGCCACAAGTACTCCTCCTTGTTTTTGCTCATAGCATTTTAGGCACATATAATAAACCACTTATTTGTTTAACAAAAAGAGCAAGAACCAGGATATGTAATTGTAGCACTAATTAAATTAAAATATTTTAGGTATTGTAGTAGAAGGGATGAAAATGTGGCACAAGCATGTTAGTCTTGTAGAAACAAATGAAAAAGCAAAATGTAAAACAGTGATTTAGCTGCTTCTTTTACTTGAAATAAACTCTAGTCTTAATAATTCTATAAGACTACCAAACAAACAAAATGGTTTAGAAGCATTGACTGGATGGACCTATACAGCAGCATTTCCTCTTTAAACTAATCCATTTAGAAACAAAATAGATAACTTGTAAGACAGGATTTGTTATTCATACTTCACAAAAGATATCATGCTAGCACAAAATGAAATCAGAACCAAATATTAATTATTCCATTCCCATGGCAAAGAACCGTTATTTAGAGCTAAGCTTGTAAAGGACAATTGAAAAGGCTTTATGAGAAGACACTTACCTCACTAGTTTCAGGTAGTTTTCCTTTTCACTGAAAAATAACAATTAATGGGCAATGTCACAGTTACAGAAAAAAATTGTTCCAACACTATGTGTAATCTTTATTGTTTCATTATGGACAATAGTCAGGCCCTGATGCTACACAAGTGCACATTATGGGAGGATGCAAGATGCAGAAACAGGCCCCAGATCTCCACAATGTTCTAGCTGAACTTGGATATACTGCAAGGTGGTGTCTGCAGAAAATCAATTCTAGCCCTTTGGTCTTCAGCCCTCAGTATATGGGTCCTGCTCTAACTTCTGTTGCTGGCATAAACTCCTTCTTGATGCACATCTCCAAGTGTTCCCATTAGAGTCAGGCTGCTCTGTGCTGTGCTTTACCCAGAGCTGGACATAACAGGCATAATCACAATCAGTATTTGGCTACAGCGATTATCATAATTAAATCTTTATAATTTTCATTTGCAAGTAGTTAACATTACCACAGTATTCATACCTACTGTGAATACCTATTCCGTACAATTATGCAAAAGATAGGCTGTTTTGGATTGAAATGATTTTCATGAGGACTCTTGTGTGAGAGTAGTGAGCACTAGAAGCTGGAGCTGGGCAGGAACTAGATTTTCCCTTCTGCAGTCAATGCTGCAATTTGGAAATTTTCCATGAAATGAAATTTAGGGGAGAAGGGGAGTTTCACGTTGTATATTCTCTTTTATAATATAAAATTCTTAAAAATGGAAACAAAATGTTATTTCAAAATGGAAAATTAAAACACTCCATTCTGAAAAGGTCAAAATGGAACATTTCAACCTTATCACACAGCTCTGTTTCTTTAAATGAAATGTTGTCAATACTGACATGCTTCTGCAAAATCTTTAGCGTCTGACAAACCAACATTTTCTGATGGAAAAATGTTCTGTTGGAAAATTTCTGACCAACCAGCTGTACTAGAAATTTTCCTTTGCTATTGAGTCTTTGGCTACAACTCTGGAAGATAATATGGTTGTTATGAGCATAGTTGCCAACTTTCACATGGTAAATAAGTACCCCGACTTTCACAGTAAGCCAAAAATCGAGCTAATCCCATTTCAAAACAAGGCCAAAACAAGCCAATCCCTAAGAACCTCAACACTTTATGTGACTAGATCCCTCTGGCATGCAGTCTGGGACTGTGGTGGGCCCACTATGGACCCCTGACTCTCTCCTCGCCTTGTCCCCTTTTGGCCCCTTTCCCCTGCTTGGCCCCCCTTACCCCTGCTAGCTGGGAGCTAATTAGAAGAAGAAGAAGAAGAAGAAGAAGAAGAAGAAGAAGAAGAAGAAGTAACAAGCTGCAACAAGAACAAGCTACAAGCCAAACAAGCAACAAGTTACAAGACAGAAACTAGTCAACAAGCAACTCACAAGCCAATTAAGCCAAAAACAAGCTAAATTTCTGCATTTTTTCATGGGTTTGGCATGTCTGACTATGAGATTGGTATAGAGATTGAAATATAATCAGCTGGAATTTCCAAGGGCAGGTATGATGTAGTTGAGATTCTTGGGTCTTGTCAGACTTCTAAGCGGTAGCTGAATTAATATATATGTTTTTTTAAATATGAGAACTTCTGTATATAGAATGGAACTTTTCTAAACACACACAATGAAAGAGATTTTCACCTTCAGCTTCTTCAGTGAGACAAACAATCCATTTCTGAGCCTATACTTAACTTTGCACTTTGCGTTTAAATTAGAATTCAATTAGAATTTCAGTTAGTTTCATGTGGTGCAACAGGATCAGAAAGGTGACATAACAGGTCAGCTGAGGGGGATTTCTTCACTGATCCTTGGCTCCTGTAATGGCCCCATAAGCAGAATGTGCTATGTGATATGTCGAGTATTTGTTAAAAAACATTTCTTTTGGATCAGATGCTAATATTAATGTAGAAAGATTATTTTTGAATGTAGAAAGTTAGCAAGTGATCCAAATCTATTATTGCATTTGGAAGTGTTGTGAAGGATAAAATATGCATGCTATTCACAGACTGGTAGTACATCCATTTCAAGTTTTTGAATTACTTTCAAGTACTTTAAATTGGCACAGCTACTCACTTGAATAATATATATCCCTAGCCCAAGAAATAAACAAATTAAACTAAATAAAAACCCATCCTACCTTATGTTATTCCATCCAAGAGATTTGCTCTGCTGTACTTTGGAGCTACTCAACATACGCTGTGGCAATGAAGCAATGTTACCATATCTAGTACCTTGTTAGATCAACATGGTTCTAAAAATCTGATACCAGCAACGGATACCATAGAGTAGAGTAGAATAAAATCTACTGTAGAGTAAAATAAAATAGAAAATATTTAAAAGAATATCTAAGGGGTGTGTGATTTCCTTGTCACATTGTTACAAATAGAATAAGAACATTAATATTTAAAGTCTTAAACTGCTTATAATAAATATTAACATATTTACTCCAATCTACTGGTGTAGGCAAGCTGTGATCATTGAATAGGAACTCAGGCACAGTATGTGGAAAAAGTAGCTTTATGTCATTTATTCTCACAATCCTGTGACCAGTTCATTTTTAACAAGCATCAATTATTATTAAAAATATTTTCCCCATAAATGGACTGGCATAGTCCACATAAAACCTTGCCCAGGGTCACTGAGGCCTCTCCCCTGGGTGCAAAGAACTGTTGATAGAGCATGGCAACTTGACTGACAAATCACACATTATCACATAGCAATCTCAATTTCCCAGTCCATTCCCAGCCACCACACATAACTGTGTGTGATCCCGTTCCTGGATACAATGCTAAGATGTGCTCCATGTACCAACTTTAGCACCACTGGTCTACTTCAGGGAGGCACGGTCACTCGGGATTCTAATAATAAGCACCCATCCTGGACTCCTGAATATTCCTTTCAGGAGAAATAAGGGTGAGGTCTGTCCTTAATCTCACTATCCAGCCATCTGTATTCTCAGCACTCAAGACAATAATGGGTTTCTCTCTCTTTTATTTGAAAAATGGACAGTAGTTCAATAAGGAGGTACTTGGGTGTTCTCACTCAAATTCCCTTGTAATCAGGATATCATCAGGATATACACAGACATGTGGAATATTTTGGAATAAAATTGTCCATCATTCTTTGAAAAATACCTAGAGTCGATGATTCTCTGTCAAGGTATTTTTCCCACTTTGAACTTTAGCGTCCAAAAAGTGGGGACCTGCATGTACCCTTCTAAGCTTAATTCCTAGCTTAGATCTGATAGCGCTGCCCCCAACCAGAAATTCCAGTGTCTGGTACACTCGCTGTCCCCCCAAAACCTTCCCTGGGGGACCCAGGACCCAAACCCCTTGGGTCTTAAAACAAGGAGAAATAAACCGTTCCCCCTCCTTCCCCCTCCCAGACTTTCCCTTCCATGGGTTACCCTGAGAGGCTACACTGATCCAAACTCCTTCTATCTTAAAACAGAGAGGAATTAACCTTCCCCCTGCCTCCTTTCCTCCCGCCAATCCCCTGGTGAGTTTAGACCCAATCCCCTTCGGTCTTAAACAAGGAAAAAAATCAATCAAGTTCTTAAAAAAGAAAGCTTTTAATTAAAGAAAGAAAAAGTAAAAATTATCTCTGTAAAACCAAGATGGAAAATGTTCACAGGGTCTTCAGTTTATATAGATTAGAGGGACTCCCTCCCCCTTAGCCTAAGATACAAGTACAGCAAATGGAGGTAAAAATACTTGCAGCAAAATACACATTTGCAAGTTAAGAAAACAAACATAAGACTAATCCCCTTTTCTAGCTAGTACTTACTATTTTGAACATGAGAGATCTTTTCAGAAAGATTGGAGAAAGACCTGGTTGCACGTCTGGCCCCTCTTAGCCCCAGGAGCAAACAACCAACAAAACAAACAGCACAAACAAAGACTTCCCTCCACCGAGATTTGAAAGTATCTTGTCCCCCGATTGGTCCTCTGGTCAGGTGTCAGCCAGGTTCACAGAGTTTCTTAAACTTTTACAGGTAAAAGAGACATTAACCCTGAACTATCTGTTTATGACGCTCTCCAAATGGAAGGCAGTTGTAACAAAATAACATTTAGGGAGTATTGATTGTTTCTAAGGGTGTAGATTTATTGTGCAGAGGTTTTGGTGGTACACATGATTTAAATCTTTTTTTGTTAAAGTTTTCTGCCCCCCTCCCACCCCCCCAGATAAGGTAGCGTACAGGTGGTCAATCCTGGGGAGCGGATATATAGCCGCCTTGGCCACATGGTTAACCATGAACTTGTACCCCCACATGTCCTCATCTCCTATCTGATTTCAATACTGGGACAATAGAAGGAGCCCAGTCTGGGAACTGGAGAGGCTCAATAACACTGGCTGCCTGTAACTGGTCCAGTTTTTGGTTTAATTTATGGCACATGGCAGTGGACTAGGCTTGAAAAAATGCAGCTGAATCCACATAAATTCTGCCAGTGGTCTCTTTCTGAGTAACAAGAGTCTCCCTGAACAACTCTGTATGTTCTTCAATAAGTTATTTTATGCTTAATCATAGAATTATAGAATTGTAGGACTGGAAGGGACCATCCATGTCTAACCTGCTCTTAAAAATTTCCAGTGACAGAGATTCCACAACCTCACTTGACAGTTTATTCCAGTGCAAAACTACCCTAACAGGAAGTTTTTTCCTAATGTCCACCCTAAACAACCCTTGCTGCAATTTAAGCCCATTGCTTCTTGCCCTATCCTCAGAGGTTAAAGAGAACAATTTACCTCCCTCCTCCTTGTAACAACTTTTTATGCACTCTGCTTAAAAACTGTTATCATGTCCCCCCGTCAGTCTTCTCTTCTCCAGACTAAACAAACCCATTTTGTATAGTCTTCCCTCACAAGTCATGTTTCTAGACCTTTAATCAGAAAGGAGAGTTCAGTTTGTCTAAATTTGCATTTGGATTTATTGAGCTTGAGGCCTGCTTTGCTGATACAGGTTAGTACAGACTGCAGGTCTGAGGGTTTGGCCTGAGGTTATGGCGGAAATGTTTACAGTGCACTTTATCTGTTCTGGAATATGTGCAGTAGTGATTTTGTCCACACTCAGCACAGTAACATCTGGTATTGTAACTGCATGCACCCTTTGATTGAACTGGCTACTGCGACATACTTTAGCAAAATGCCTAATCTTTTTGCAATGATTGCACTGAGCTACTTTTGCTGGACATCCTGTGTAGCTTGCAAGATATTGTGGGGATCCTCAGCGAAAGCATGCTTTTACTGTATTTTGAATTTGCTGATTCAGTGGCTTTTCATTAGTTTTTCTTTTGCAATTGTGAACTTGCAATAGTGAACTTTTCTGCAAAGGATTCACAGCCTGGACTGTGCTTTCTGTATCTCTGCTCATAATTTTGGCTTCAGCTGTAGCTGACTCAATCTAAGTAGCAATGGTTATTACTTTTTCTCGTGTAAGTTGTGGTTCTAGAAATAAGCATTCTCTTACATGAAGCATGGTTATTTTCTCAATGAGCTGGTTTCTAATCATCTCATCTGCCATATTCCCAAAGTCACAAGTTACAATCAGACTTCTCAGGGAAGCAATATACTGAATTATAGTCTCCCCTGGTTTCTGCTCACGCTGGCGAAATCTGTAGTGATTAGCTACTACATTCACTTTTGGTACAAAAAAGTTCTTTAATGCAAAAAGTACTTGTGGAACCTTAGAGACTATAGCCACTTCATTGGCTGTAGCACACGAAAGCTTATGCTCAAATCAATATGTTGGTCTCTAAGGTGCCACAAGCACACCTGTTCTTTTTGTGGATACAGACTAACAGGGCTGCTACTCTGAAACCTTCCTTATTGCAGTGAGTGCAGTCTCGTATTTATCATTTGTAAGGGGAAAAGTGTAAAATATTCGCTGCCCTTCTGCTCCAAGGCAATGGATTAGCAGAGCACACTTTCTTACTTCAGAAAACTCTGTAGCACTGATTGCAAGCAGATAAGTCTCAAACATATGGATCCAGAGAGTAAAAGCAATTGGAAGGTCACCTGGGCTTTGCAGAAAGGGTGCTGGTGGGTTCAGAGGCAGACAATCCATCCTCATCACCAAAATGTCTTATCAACCAGGCAAGGTACTAACAAACTTCACCAGAACTTTATTTTTACAGTGGAAACCTCTTTACCAATCTTCTGCTGCACCCTCTGTAACTCTTAGCCCCAACTCCTGAATCAGGAGCCCCCCACTTCTGGACCTCCACTCTATTAAGCCCCAACCAGTTGCATCCTGACCCCCGCCCCACCAACTCCCACTCTCCCAGCCCCCACCACTGAGCCCTAAACACCTTCATCTGAACTCCCTTGCAGAGTCTCATTCCCCCTTTACCCAGAACCCTGCTGCAAGCCCTGTGCATCCAGATTGCCCCCACACCCAGACCCCCCCCACCATGTTGCCCACACCCAGATTTCACTACACAGAACCCTGGTACTCTTGAGGGAATTCTGTGCCACAAAAATAATACATTTTATTTGTCAAAATAACACAAAAACACAAAACAATACAGGTCTGTCGCATCTTATGTGCATTTAACATGCGCGATTTCAGTTTTACGTGGTTGGCAAAAACAAAAAAAAGAGAAAAATAACAATTTAAATACTGTTTCTGTAGTGTGGGCGATTCTGCCTGCCATTCAACTCAATGTAATTTTGACTATACAAGGTTTTCGCTTTATGCGCTAACCACGGAACGGTATCCCCACGTAAGATGAGACAGACCTGTATAATCACACCATTTTCAATTATTTTGGGTAATTTATTTTAAAATAATTGTCAGCAAATATTTGAAAATGGTGTGATTATAATGTGTTATTCTGACAAATAAAATATGCAGAATTTTGAAGAATTTTAAAATATTGTGCACAATTTTTTTAATTTTTTGGTTTAGAATTTTTAATTTTTTTTGTATCAGAGGGTAGCCGTGTTAGTCTGGATCTGTCAAAGCAGCAAAGAATCCTGTGGCACCTTATAGACTAACAGACTAACAGACGTCTGTTAGTCTATAAGGTGCCACAGGATTCTTTGCTAATTTTTTTTGGACAGCATTCCCTCAGGAGTAACAGATGCTCAGTAAAATGGTGTGTTTCATGTTATCATCCTGTATATCATCTGCAATGAACTTCTGGGAGAGTCTGCCTGAGTGCTGAATCCAGTTCTGCTCTTCATTATACTATTTCAGTTTTCTATATGCAGCCATTTTTCTTTGCAATAAATGAAGGTTGTCACTTACTCACAGAGTTTGTAGAACATTCTGATTGTTGTTTTCAGTTCATCCTCATCCCCAATGTGGCATATGGAGACCTCCAATGGATTTAAGCTAAAAAAGGAGATCTTTTTATTCTGGCACAGTTTCACATAGACAACCAAATAAGCCTCCATCTTGGAAAAAAATTCCTCACACACAACTCTTCTCAACCCTCAATAGCATGCTTAGTGCAGTCTTAGGACTTCTAACAGAAAACAGCTATTCTCACACCGATGGCAATAAAAATAAAAAAAATACTTAAAACATTACACCCAGTTATGGTAAGATGTGTTGCACATTTAAAATTGCATGACCCTTCTAACTATCTACATTAAAGAGTAACCTTATACAATACACCAAGAGATTTTCTTCTACATATCCAATTCCAGAGAAGTCTGAAATGGAAAACTGTAACTCATATGTATTTACAGATTTTAGATTGCCCATTAGTAATCATAGAATATCAGGGTTGGAAGGTACATCAGGAAGTCATCTAGTCCAACCCCCTGCTCAAAGCAGGACAAATCCCCCACTAAATAAAGCAAAATAAGAGCACTCAGGATGTTCTTGTTAAGTATTAGCTGCAGCAATATCTTACTTGAAATTGGCACTGCAATATGAGATATGCTAGTTAACTAGCCCAATGTTTTTTTTGTTTTTTTTTCTATACAGTGTTCATGGCTCCACAAAATATAGCAGGTATTTCAATACTTCCATAATGTCATATTTCATAAAATATCATTTGTATTCAGTCCATTCAGAAGGGCAAATTCATTTAAATATACTCAACCTTCAGACCTGACAAATCTGAGTTTTAGAGCTGCACAGTCTTTCATGCTGCTGGCACCAGAAATATTCTTATTTCATTCAGTTAGCATGGTGTGGAAACACGGCTCGGTTCAGCACTGAAAAGATATAACATCTGTCCAATTGTGATTTTCCCTGACCCTTTCCTCAAATCACAGACTCAGGCACAGCTTCCTAAAATACTGTCCTGTATTACTATTCTGTCCAGTCAGTACCAATAACCAGACCTATCAAACACAAGCTAGCATTCTAAATATAAACTCAAAAATTAAACATTCATTTTTCAATATTCTTTTCAAGTTGTGCCACACAGGTGCATTTTCTTCCTTTTAACATTTTGCACATGAAAGAGTAAAGTGCAAGTGGCTATAAAAAACATGCCTCCTCTTACATTTTTGATATGATGTACTTCAAACCTTACAATTTTGCAATCCTGAAACTATAGCAATAGTTTACTAATTACATAATTACTCCTCTTTGCAGAAGTTCAACGCTTTTTACTGAATAATGCAAAAAGGTAAGTCAGACTATAACATGAGTCTTTTATACTAAAGTCTTGATTTTTAAAAAATTAAAGTCCACATGACTGAGGTATTGAAGCTCAATTGGAATTAAATGATAAAATGTATAATGACTTAGCTTTCATGCTGTATTTTTACTTTTGTAGTATTTTTAATGTGTGAAGTTTCTATATATGGATATAACTTTACGCACACATGCACATACATGTTTAAGTGGGCCCCTAGGGAGTGGAGGAAACTTAGTAAGAGATATAGCATGTTCCTGAAGCATGGCCTGTGTTTTTGACCCGATCCAAAGTCCACTGGAGTCAATAAAAAGACACCCACTGCTTTCAATAGGCTTTGGATCATCTCCTTTGTTTTTCCTTTACCAGAACACCGGCTAAATCAATGAGAAGGAAAAACACAAAAGACCCAGAGATGGTTTTCTACAGAAGTATAGTCTAGCAATCTGAGCACATAAGTAAGAGTTGGAGATTCTTGAGTTACTATCCCCCAACACAGAATCCTCTTATTACTTTCAGCAAGTGACTTAACCTCTCTGCTTCAGGTACGCCATCTGTAAAATGGGGACAAGCTTTACCTACTTTAAGGTATGTATGGCTTACTTAATTAACCAGTTAGTTTGTAAAGAGATCTGGAAAGGCCCTAAACATAAATTTCAATGAATAGTATCTCTTCAGGGCAGAGACCATATTGTATTTTCTGTTTATACTACTTACACAGCACAGAACCTAACACTTGGTGGTCACTCTTAGAAACAAATAGGAATAAAATCACTGGGCCCAGGTCCTACAAAGACTTGTGCAAACTTTACAGGCTGGGAGTAGTTCCACTGAATCAACAATCAGGACTGGAGTCCTAGATAATATTTTCCCAAGAATGGATTCCTATAGCTCCCCTTCACCCTTTGGGAGATCAAATGTGTTTATTTTTGTTTTTTATTTTGCTTTGTGTCATATGAGAAGACTTTTCTAACTTTTATTCAGTGGTTGTTTGGCGATAAGCTAAATTAAAAGGTTTATCAGGCTACATTGTTTTTGGAGATCAACTCTGATAACAGTGGAATTCCATCAACAACTTGCACATCACTAAAGTATGCAGTGAGTTGTACACAAGAGTAACTCTTTCCTTCATCTGAAACCTGCTGGTTCAATAATTTCACAGGAAAGAGCTGGAGCAGAGGATAGGAATAGGCTAAGATAAAATAAAGCATGCAACAGAGGCAGAGAGGCTAATAGGAAGAGGTAGGTGTGGATATGTGCTGGGGACCTGTCATAAACAGATAGCTAAGTGTTAATGTCTCTTTCACCTGAAAAAAAAAAAGTAACCTGAAGCACCTGACCAGAGGACCAATCAGGAAACTGGATTTTTTCAACACTGGGTGGAAGAAGTTTGTGTCTGAGTTCTTTGTCTTCTGCCTGAATCTCTCTCAGCTAGAGAAGGATTTTTCTATTTCCTGCTTTCTAATCTTCTGTTTCCCAGTTGTAAGTACCAAAGATCAGATAGGGGATTTTTATGTTCTTTTGTATTTACATGTCTATAGTTGCTGGAGTGCTTTGAATTGCATTCTTTTTGAATAAGGCTGTTTATTCAATATTCTTTTAAGCAATTGACTCTGTATTTGTCACCTTAATACAGAAAGACCAGTTTTATGTATTTTTCTTTCTTTTTTTATATAAAGCTTTCTTTCAAGACCTGTTGGAGTTTTTCTTTAGTGAGGAACTTCAGGGAAATTGAGTCTGTACTCACCAGGGAATTGGTGGGAGGAAGAAGTCAGAGGGAAATCTGGGTGTCTTAGATTTCCTAGCCTGACTTTGCATTCCCTCTGGGTGAAGAAGGAAGTACTTTTTGTTCCAGGACTGGAACTAGAGAGGGTGGACTCCCTCTGCTTAAATTCACGGAGGTTGTTTCTGTGTATCTCTCCAGGAGCACCTGGAGGGGGGGGGAAGGGAAAAGGTTTATTTCCCTTTGTTGTGAGACTCAAGGGATTTGGGTCTTGGGTCCCCAGGGGTGGTTTTTGGGGGGACCAGAGTGCCCCAAAACACTCTAAATTTTTGGGTGGTGGCAGCAGTACCAGGTCCAAGCTGGTAACTAAGCTTGGAGGTTTTCATGCTAACCCCCATATTTTGGACGCTAAGGTCCAAATCTGGGATTAGGTTACTGACATGGTGTGCAGTGGTGGGATAGACAGAATCCAGAAGCCAACAGGAATATTATATTTTTCTTTTCTCTGCTAGGGACTTTTTAGCAGAGAGAAACAGTTTGCTTTTAAAAAGGAACCAGAGAGAATTTTTTTTTCTCTGCTCTCTCTGGCAGTTGTGGCTTGCATATTAAGCAAGGAACCATTAAGCTGTGACAAACAGGTCTTTTGTCAGACAATAGCACTCCCATTAGGAGTCATATACCAGCACTATACACATGCAAATAAAGTGGTTTTTCTGGTTTACTTTACATTGAAAAAAATAGCTAGGAATAAAGGGAAAAAGCACTGTTGCTAGGCGGACCCCAGGAGGCAACAGAACCTGCAGTTCAGAAGATAAACCCCAGAGGGCACCCCAACACAAGAAAACAGGAACCATGACTTCTAAGGCAAAAATGGGAACTGAGAAACAAATAAAAGACACAGAGCACAAGCGAGATACGGAAAAAAAAATACAGGAACTAGAAATAAAACAAAGAGAGATGGAGCTAAGAGAAAGAGAAAGAGAAAGAGAGGCGGCACAGAGAAGAGAACAAGAAGACAGAGAGGCAGCTTACAAAAGAGACCAAGCAGCCAAAGATGCAGACTACCAAAAACAGCTGGAACTCCAGAGGGAAACCCACCGACAGGCCATGGAATTAGAAAAGGCTAAGCAAAACACAGCCAACCCTAACAACCCTGCGCCAATGATTGTTCCACAGCACAGGAAATTTCCCACCTACAAGGCAGGTGATGACACTGAGGCCTTCTTGGAAAATTTTGAAAGAGCCTGTCTTGGGTACCGCATCCCTGAAGACCAGTACATGGTAGAATTGAGGCCACAGCTCAGTGGACCTTTAGCAGAGGTGGCAGCTGAAATGCCTAAGGAGAACATGAACGACTATAAACTTTTTCAAACCAAGGCCAGATACAGAATGAGGATAACCCCGGACCATGCCCGTCGGCGTTTCAGAACCCAAAAGTGGAAACCAGATGTGTCATTTCCCAAACACACCTACTACGTTGGGAAAAATTATGAGGCCTGGATATCAGACACAATGTTAAAACCTTGGAAGAACTGCACCTCCTCATACAAATGGAGCAGTTCTTGGATGGTGTTCCTGAGGACATCACATGGTACATACAAGATGGAAAACCCCAAAATCTCGCTGAGGCGGGGGAGATTGGAGCCAGATGGATGGAAGTGGCAGAAAGCAAGAAAGCTACTGTCAAGGGGAACGAATACCCCAGGGGGCACACCGACCATAAACCCTACAACCGAGGACAGCCAAAGACCCCACATACAACCCAAGTAAAGCCACAGACGCCCTATTCTTCCACCTCACCAGTCTCCAGTAACTCACCTCGGCCCAGTGACCCATCAGATGGAAGATGCTTTAAGTGTAATGAACTGGGACATATCAAGGCCAACTGTCCAAAGAACACCATGCGAGTGCAATTCATTACACCACCATCACACCAAAGATCCCCAGGCCCGGATGCCTCTCAAATACCCTTGGAGCGGAGGGAAAATTTGAGAGTGGGCGGAAAGAAGGTTACTGCGTGGAGAGACACGGCGGCACAAGTGTCAGGTATCCACCAATCCTTCGTTGACCCCAAATTCATCAACCCAAAGGCCAAAGTGACAATTTACCCCTTCATGTCACAAGCTGTAGACTTGCCTACAGCTGAACTGCCTGTCCAGTACAAAGGCTGGTCAGGAATGTGGACTTTTGCAGTCTATGACAATTATCCTATCCCCATGCTACTGGGGGTAGACTTGGCCAACCAGGTGAAGCGGGCCAAGCGAGTGGGAATGGTTACACGTAGCCAAACCAGGCAAGCTTCCAGACCCATTCCTGTTCCTGAGCCGTCCACTGGCACCCCATCTGTGTTACCAGAGACCCAGACAGAGGTAGTGGACCCAAATTGCATGCCAACCACTAAAACAGCCACAGCACCTCCAGTCCCAGGCCCGGAAATGGAACAGCAACCAGCACCAGCAAGTGCAACCACATCTTCAAACTCAACACCAGAGGGCACCAATGAGCCTGAACTGGCAGAAGCAACAGACAGCCATACCCAAAAGGCTCAGCCAGAGCCTGAAAGAACCTCAGGTGCACCAGCGGAGAGCGGTTCACCAGCAACGGAAACAACCCCATCACCTACATCGCTTCCACAGGGACCAAGCCCAAATCCACAGTCTGAGGAAGAACTGGTAACCCCAGCCTCAAGGGAACAGTTCCAGACTGAGCAGGAAGCACATGACAGCCTTCAGGACTTTTATACAAGGAGATTCTTTCTGGTGGACAGTAGTTAAAAGTGTTCTTAAAATGTAGACGTCTGTTAGTTATAAACTTAGTGGTATATGTAAAGGTGCATGTGTTATATTAATCTGTTTATTTTAAAGTTCTAGAAGGAAATCGCCGCCAGTGAGCTTCCCACTGTCTGCAATTTGGGGGGCGTGTCATAAACAGATAGCTAAAGGTTAATGTCTCTTTCACCTGAAAAAAAAAAAGTAACCTGAAGCACCTGACCAGAGGACCAATCAGGAAACCAGATTTTTTCAACACTGGGCGGAGGGAAGTTTGTGTCTGAGTTCTTTGTCTTCTGCCTGAATCTCTCTCAGCTAGAGAAGGATTTTTCTATTTCCTGCTTTCTAATCTTCTGTTTCCCAGTTGTAAGTACCAAAGATCAGATAGGGGATTTTTATGTTCTTTTGTATTTACATGTCTATAGTTGCTGGAGTGCTTTGAATTGCATTCTTTTTGCATAAGGCTGTTTATTCAATATTCTTTTAAGCAATTGACCCTGTATTTGTCACCTTAATACAGAAAGACCAGTTTTATGTATTTTTCTTTCTTTTTTTATATAAAGCTTTCTTTCAAGACCTGTTGGAGTTTTTCTTTAGTGAGGAACTTCAGGGAAATTGAGTCTGTACTCGCCAGGGAATTGGTGGGAGGAAGAAGTCAGAGGGAAATCTGGGTGTCTTAGATTTACTAGCCTGACTTTGCATTCCCTCTGGGTGAAGAGGGAAGTACTTTTTGTTCCAGGACTGGAACTAGAGAGGGTGGACTCCCTCTGCTTAAATTCACGGAGGTTGTTTCTGTGTATCTCTTCAGGAGCACCTGGAGGGGGGGGAAGGGAAAAGGTTTATTTCCCTTTGTTGTGAGACTCAAGGGATTTGGGTCTTGGGGTCCCCAGGGATGGTTTTTGGGGGGACCAGAGTGCCCCAAAACACTCTAATTTTTTGAGTGGTGGCAGCAGTACCAGGTCCAAGCTGGTAACTAAGCTTGGAGGTTTTCATGCTAACCCCCATATTTTGGACGCTAAGGTCCAAATCTGGGATTAGGTTACTGACAGGGCCAGATTAGAGCAGATGTCACCAGCAGTTGGGAGAAGTGGAAAGGAGGTGCAGATCAGATGAGTGTATAAGAAAAAACTCTCCCTTTTCTATTACATTTACATAATGTCAAATTGTGTTTAGGTGCAAGATATGCTAGTGAAATGGACTGCTTCATTCATACACAAACTTAGCCTAGCAAAATTGTCATGAGAATTTACAAAATTACAAAATCTACTCAACCACCTTCAAATGACAATGCTGAAAAAAAACAATGTCTTTAAAAACCTTGCAAGTGGACAAGGAGAATTACACACCTGTGGTTCTGGAATTATTTTTCTCCTTACTGGCTACAGCTGACAGATCAGTCTTAGATCAATCTTGAGAACATCACAACTTGTTCAATGGTTGTAAAGGGTGACAGAGATGCAGTCCTAAATGTTATGTATCTTGAGAAACTTCAGTTACACAGTTCTGAGCACAGGTCAGATATTTTGACCCCAGCAATCTGCTAAAGGATACAAATAGAAAAAGATAGCTCTGTTCTGCTGAGACTCTTTTAGCATGATCTCCTCACTCTCATCTTCTATAATTTAATTAATTCATTAACATAGGATAAATACTTAGTGGTAAGATAAAGAATTTATTTTGAAGAATACAATACCAGTACCAGGAATTGTGCCACATTCACGTGTCAGGAGAAAAGATGCTCTGTAGACTAGGCTGGCAATGCAATGCTACCTTACAGATTGTTTTACAATACAGTACATGAATATCTGAAGAAATGACAAATCCATCCTTGGGAACTATTAATACACACATGTACAAATCAGCAAAGTGAGAAACTGTGGCTGAATTTTTATCAATTCCCCCTCAACACACACACACACACACACACACACACACACACACACACACACACACACACACACACACACACACACACACACACACACACATCAAGTTCCCATGGAAAGAGCATGCATCAGGCAGAGTTAATTACTAGCTTTCTGTTGTTTAGCAAATTTTAAAGTAAAATTCCTAAGATTTCCCTTGAACAAGAAAGAGGCATACATGAACACTTACATCTTGATGCTCTCTGCAAATTACAAGCCAGTGTAGGTGCATGGTTTCTAACAAATCATTTGATTTGACTTAGTCTATCATTTCCTTCATTACCAAGGATGAAAAGTGTGGGTTACAGCAAACTTGGGGTGAAAAAAGGGATTGATAGAAGCCTGTTTTCTAGGTTTTACAGTTTTGGGATTAAGATATTCTCTCATACCAACAATGTGTCTCTTAGGAGGCTACTATTGCTTGAGTCGCAGCAAACTTTATAGCAATTCTTGAGGGATTTAGCAACATCAACCTTAATTACCAAATATATTAAAGCCATATTGGGAAATAGAAGGGCTTGGAGGGGAGAATCCCAAAAGTAAAGATCACTATGCACAAATTTAATTGATTTATGTTACCTGAAGATACCAAATAATTTGGAAATCCTGCATCTGATAAAATTGAAGAGTGGTTTGAATAGTATGAGGTAGGCATGCAAGAAACAAAGATTTTTTAAAAAAATAAATAAATTAAAATTGTAATGGATGTAAAATTAACAGACAGAAACTTTGATTAACCCCTGTAATTTGACCTATGAAACTCCTTTTCATTTCACAAATTTTCTGTTCTGTTTCTTAGAGGGTGGATTATAACTCATGTGACTCTGAGAGCAATTTCAAGGCTCGATCCTTTGAAATTCATAGTCCCAATGTCATACAAAATTCTAAAACAGGAAGCTAAATAAACAATAATCAGTGGAAAGGTTGCAAATTTTTGGTGTAGAAAAAAATTGGAAAGTGGATTATGGCACTGACTGCTCCTGTCTCTTGGAAATCCTCTTACTGTATCCAAGATAGACATTTCAACTACATACTTCCTTGCCACTCTGCATCAGACATTAAACAAGGAGCAGCTAATAGAAACATGGAACCTTGCCCGTTAGTCCTTTGAACATAAGAAAGGCCATACTAGGTGAGACCAAAGGTTCATCTAGCCCAGTATCCTGTCTGCCAACAGTGGCCAATGCCAGGTGCCCCAGAGGGGATAAACAGACCAGGTAATCATCAAGTAATAATCAAGTAATGTTTTTAGAGAATTAGCTGTGATGACTCGAAGATCTTTCTTAAATGGTAACAGATAATTTAGATCCCATCATTTTCTATGAACATTTGGGATTATGTTTTCCAATATGCATTACTTTGTATTTATCAACATTGAAGTTCATCTGCCATTTTGTTCTCTAATCACCCAATTTTGTGAGATCCCTTTGTAACTCTCTGCAGTCTGCTTTGGACTTAATCATCTTGAGTAACTTTGTATTGTCTACCAGTTTTGTCACCTTGCTGTTTATCCCTTTCTCCAGATCATTTATGAACATGTTGAACAGCACTGGTCCCAGTACAGATCCCAAGGGGACAGTGCTGTTCACCTCTCTTCAATCTGAAAATTTATCATTTATTCATAGCCTTTGTTTACTGTCTTTCAACCAGTTACTGATCCATGATAGGACCTCCCATGTTATCACATGACATCTTATTTTGCTTAAAAGCCTTTGGTAAGCCTTGTCAAAGGCTTTTTGAAGTACACTATCTCCATTAGATCACTCTTGTCCACATGTTGCTTACCTCCCGACCCCTCAAAGAATAGTTGAGACATGATTTCCCTTTACAAAATCCTTGTTGCCATTTCCTCAACAAATCATGTTCATCTATATATCTGATAAATCTGTTCTCTATTATCATTTCAACCAACTTTGCATGCTACGGAAGTCAGGCTTACCAGCCTGTAATTGCCTGGATCACCTCTGCTGACTTTTTAAAAAAATGGAATCACGTTAGCTATCCTCCAGTCATCTGGAGGCTGATTTAAGCAATAGGTTAGGTACCATAGTTGATAGTTCTGCAATTTCATATTTGAGTTCCTTCAGAACTATTGGGTGAACACCATCTGCTCCTGGTGGTTTATTACTATTTAATTTATCAATTTATTCCAAAAACTCCTGTACTGACATCTCAATCTGGGACAGTTCTTCAGATTCATCATCTAAAAAGAATGGCTCAGGTGTGGGAATCTCCCTTATATCCTCTGCAGTGAAGACTGATGAAAATAATTCATTTAGCTTCTCCACAGTGGCCTTGTGTTCCTTGAGTGCTCTTTAGCACCTTGATTATCCACTGGTGCACTGATTGTTCGGCAAGCATCCTTCTTTTGATAAACTTAAAAATATTTTTTGCTGTGAGCTTTTGTGTCTTTTTCTAGTTGCTTTTCAAATTTTTGGGGGATCTGCCTAATTATCCTTTTACACTTTACTTGCCATAATTTATGCTTCTTTCTATTTTCCTCACTATGATTTTATTTCCAATTTTTAAGATGCTTTCTTGTCTCTAACAACTTCTTTTACTCTCTTGGTTTGCCACAGTGGAACTGCTTTGGTCCCTCTTACTATGTTTTTTTTTTGTTTGTGTTGTTTTTCTAATTTGGGTATACATATCGTTTCAGCCTCTATTATGGTGTTTTTTTTAAAGGTTCCATACAGCTTGCAGGCATTTCACTCTTGTTACTGTATACTAGCTTCATCATTTTTGTGCAATTCCTCTTCCTGAAGCTAAATGCTGCTGTGGTGGGCTTCTTTGGTATTTTCCCTCCCATCAAGATGTTAAAAGTCCTTACTCTGGCACACCTTCCTATGACTTTAAGGATCCTGGCATCCACTTGTATTCATGTGTTTCAATGTCCTTGATAGTCTTTCAGTAGCACTAATACTCTGGAAAAAAAATAAAATAACTAACAAAACTAACAAGATATACATGCCTCACTAAGAAACTATGATCTATGATTGCCACACAGTGATCTTCCTTTCACCTCCTTGTCTGCTTATGAGCATCACTAAATATGTCATGATGAATGTAAGTCTATGTCTACACCACAATCACAGGATGTGACTGCATCTCAAATAGACATGCCTGAGCCAGCTATAATCTACCAAGCTCAGGTACCGGAGCAGTGAAGCCATGGAGGCTCATGCTTCAACCAAACTTGAAAAAGAGATATCAAATCAGTCTGATCAATAATGCAAGTACAAGATTTTCCTTATTATTGCTGAGTGCAAAGAATTGGTCTCACCAGGATAGATTTGAGGCACATTAACTAGTCCAGCATAGAAAAACATGTGTTATTTACTGTCCAGATATTAGATACCACGTACTAGCAACCCACATAAGAAGCAGTAGAGAGAGCTAAGTCTTTCTGTGGATAAATAAAGGACTTCAGTCTCCAGAACTCTCAGTCTAGCACTATATTCAGTTCAGAAAAAAGAAATGATCTGTGTCTACTGGCCTTTTAAGTCACAGCTGCTACTACATTGCTTTTCTGCATTAGATGTATTTTATTATCTGCACTTTTCTGGTTTGGACTAATTTGGTAATACTGCACAAATAGCTTCTCTCATACTATTTCCATTTCAGCTTTGACCAAAGCCATGACATGCAGAAGAATATGAGAAATTAAACTAACTTTTTTAAATGAGAAAAAAAAGTGGGATTTGCATGACAGGTCAAGCAAAAAGTGGAGTTAGTTCTTATTTTATCCAAATGGATTTGCCCAGAAGAGTTTTTGTACTGAACAGATTGACGTGTCAGTGGGCAGAACTAATAAGCAATGGAGTGATTGAAAAGTAAAAACCCACTCCATTAGAAACAGGCTTTTGATTCTGTAGTTTCAGAATCAAATCCTAGCAATTCAATTTTAGCACTTCCATATTCAGGTACCACCTCTCATGGTAGCTAAAAGACTGCAAGTTATGTAAAACAAATCTTAGAACAAATTTGTTTATATTGCTTTGTAGCTTAGAATCCAAGCAAAGATTAAGAAAATTAAAACCCACTATCTAAACATGTGCCTGTGGCAGATTAGCAAACTTGCTCATCAATCGGGGTAGGATGATCAATTCTTTATTATTGAGCACATCAGTTAATCTACTTCAATACTTCTAGCCAGAGGAAACAACATTGCAACCTACAAGGATAAGCTAATTGTCCAGCCATGCAGGAATAAAGGGAAGATGCAATACTTGTGGTTTAATTAAGCTTCATCTTTATTCACTTAACATATCTGGGAATACCTGGGAATAAATTGTACAATTTAGGTCATCGTTCATTCCTTAATTGTATCCACCTATTAGGGAGGTTGCCATCAGCCTTCTCCCTTCCCAAAACTGGTCCCAGACAGCCCATTTCTGGGACCTCACCACCCTCCCCTCATATGAGGGTTAAAGGGAATTGGAAACGGTGGAGTGAGTGTCTCCCTACTGTTCCAGACACAGCTCCCCTTTCTGTAGTTTCCTTAGGGGATGCCTCCTCCTAAATTAACTTACAATTTCTGTTTATCATGGAACTGTAAAAAGTATCTGCACTTGTCACTTGTCACAAAGAAGTGCCAACAATTGCATTCCCAGCCAATCCCCATCTAGGTTCCCAGATATTGCTCCGTTCCCTCTCTAACAACTGTCAAAATATATCCACTCCTCATATGCAGAGATATACCCCATCATCCCCAGAGAACTCAGATACTGATTATGATTTATTTAGTTCTTTTTAATTGATTGTGTGTGTGTGTTTGTTTGTGGGAGGGGATAATTATCAGTCTTCCCCTTTCCAGATGCTTCATGCATCTTCTGGCCTTCTCACACCATGGAGGGCTAGTGGATCCTCAGAATACCTTCCATTACAGCATTTTAGACCAGTTTACATTTGCCCTAGGGAAAGGTCCTGAATCTACCTTTCATCTATCTATATTCCAATGATTAAGTCAGCCCACTAACAAAATCCAAACTATTTTTTTTATCTAAGTGTAAAAATTGTGTAAGAGGTCCATTGGCTGGTCTCAGAGCATGTTCCTCCTACCATGCAAAGTCAGATTTGCCATACCACGAGAGCCTCACTCTGAACCTCCAAGGGAACTGGAAATCCAAATATTGACTCATGACCTTTGCTTCCTGTGTAGCACCCCTAAATCCATGTTGACTCAGTGCAGCATCACCGTTGAGCCTCCACAGTGAACCTGTGGACCAAATGCACAATATTATGCCTACATATACAGTTGGCATCTCCTGTGCCCATTCACATGGTTCTGAAGGAAGAGTTTAGCACATAAACCACTAGATTCTCCTTCTTAACGTGGGACTCCAGCCTTATATGTATTTGAATACCACTCTCGAGATGCTTGATTTGTTGGCCTTCCATTCCAAGTTGTGCTGTTGATGTAACCAATGCAATCCTGAATGAATTCACCAGAGGAACCACAGCAATATGCATTCTTTGACATTGCCATGAACTAAAATTACCTTCTCCAAGTTAATTGTCTTCCCTGTGAATAAAGAGTGGCACATACACTAATCAAGTCTGTATTGCATTGGCTGGGCAAATCCGAGCCTCATAATACTATGATTTTTCTTGCTTTCTTTAGTTGCATTGTTGACCCTCATAGTCAGGGTGAAAGGTCTCTCACTCACCACTGCAAATCCATAAATTCCAAAGCCCTGTCTAAATCTTTCCTCACTGAAGCCCTTAATAACCCTGATAGAGACAACCCCTGCAACCAATCCTAGCTTCCCCAAACTCTCAGAGCATTATGACCAACCTTGCCATCCCTTCATTTAAAAAAATAATAATAATTTTTTTTGACACTCAGAGTCAGGGTGTCATTTCTTTCTTGCAGATCCCCAAATTCCAAAGCCCTATCTAAATACTTCCTTGACAACCCCCTTGTTTGCCCTAATAGAAAAGTATAGTAAATTCCTTAGCATCCCCAATACATATCTGAATGGTCAAGGTGATATTTGCTTTACTTTAAGAGAAAATTAGTCAATAAAGAACTGGGCTTCTCAAGGTCTTGCTGCACCCGAATGGGAACTGCATTGGTTCCCTACACCAACTGTCAAATTCCACACACCTCATACTCTGAGTAACTTGGAGAACTGGCCATTACCAGTGCATATTCCTACCTGAATCATGTCTCTCATCCCTGGCTTCATTCTTGAAGATTGTGACTGCCACGAAGCCAGGAAAGAGCTCCAACAGGCGTACGCTCCCATCCCTTCCCAGCTTAAGTAAGCAACACAAATTTCAGGTTCAATCTTCCCTTTAAGGAAACCCGGTTATACTGACTAAAGTGTAGTCCAACACTCAATAAAAACTCCAACTCTTAATTTTTCCTCAATAAATTGAGTCTGGCCATTGTGGAGGTGGCACCTATCCCCAGGACACCACCTAGAGTGTGTAATTGAAGATGACCAAGCTTGTAGTTCTTCCAAATTAATCTTATTGGGTGTCATCCTAGCCAACTCCCACAATCCTGCCGGAGTATTACAGTAAATAGAGATACTGCATGTCTCTGACTTGGTTCCAGACAAGCAAGCATTTAGAGAGCAGAGATAATGGGGGTAGGGCATTGCTTTTGTTTGCTGACAGTACTCCTAACCTACCAGCCATTATGCAATGAATTCAACATGCTTGTATCTTCTCTTGACTCCAATCCTGCTGCAAATAAGAGTATATCTAGATGGCCTAACACATGCAAAGCTGGTCTTAACCAAAGCTGTGACACTTTGGCCTCAATTACCCATAGTCAGGTGGGGAAAATATATATGTCCCCCTTTCCCTCTGTTATGGCATCTTGCTGTCAGTCTCTGGGCTCTGTGTGTTTGAGGAAACCATCTCCCTTCTTTAAGGACAGCTTCCTCTCTCTGCCCAATCTTTGTTCTGTCAGTCAGGTTCCCTTGACCTAGATGTCCCCCAATATCCATGTCCACCATCTGTAAAGGGTCCTTTATCATAGGCCACAGTCTCACGGTTGCTGCACAAGTGTCATAGACTCCATGTCTCAGTTACCCCAATTTTAGCTGGTCTCTTAGCTGCAGCAACATAGGGCTCTCCCAGTTTTCCCAATTTCCACTAGAATCTTGGCCACAGTCACATTAGGTTGGGCCTCAATTTCCCCATTTTTGGCCCCCAATTTCTGCTGTAATCTTGGCCAAAGTTTCTTAGCTACAGCTGTCTTGAGCCATGTCTCTGTTTCCCAAATGTTTGTTTCTCAGTATTGGCCTTGTTCTTAGCCACAGCCACTTGCTCTTTGTCACAGTTTCCATTATTACTATTGGGTGTGGTGATGCTCACCATCCCATCTGCATCCTTATCCCTCCTGCCTGCTGGATAATAATGGGGTTTCTTGCCTGTTTTCAATGTCTGGACAGTAGGCGCTGCAGAATCTCAGGTCAGAATTTCTATCCTATTCTCTTTCCTGTCCCTCACATCTTTATATTTATGGAGAAATCACAGACACACCCTTCTCCTAGGTGCCCCATTCACAATTCTGTGGTGGGAAGAACACAGCCAGTGTGGCCCCACACCTTCTCAGACCTCTCTCACTCTGCAGTAGGGGAACACTGCTCCCCAACAAGCACCCCCCCATTTCTGTGTAGTATAGGGAGCTTATGCCCCACCCCCACCACAAAGGGGCATCCATTCACTACTTTGTGGTAGGGGGAGCCCAATGATTCACCTTTCCCTTGCCAGGAACCACTAGCCCTTTGTCTTCTGGATCCTGATACTCCTGTTGCAGCTGCTGTGGACTGTCTCTGGGCTTCTCTTAACCCCTGCACATGCGCCTCTGGCTATCCTCCCCCACCACACATGCTCTTGCATGTGGGGCAAGAAAGAGTTTAGTTATCAACTCCCAGAATCCTAAGGAGTCCAACTCACCCTCTCCCAATCAATGGAGGACAGGAGGTTCTCTACTGTACAGGAAACAAACACACTTTTCTGCATCCTGCTGCCCAGGGAGAGAGTCACCACATTTAGCTGTGGTGAGTACAGTCTGTCAAAACACGTATATCACATCATTCAAAGTGTTTTTGGTGCAAAGCTGATGAATTCTGAATTCAAGCACACAGGTCAGAATATGAATGCTTAAATGGTTTCTGTTCCTTTTGTTTGAAAACTGGATGTATAATCTGGTGCTAATAAAGGACCATTTGCTAATTTAATTTCACTTTACACTTTAATGTGCAGCCCTAATGTTTTGTTTTGCTCTTTGTTTCTGTTCTCATGAATGCATGTATGGCCCTCACAGGTGTGTTTTTAATACAATCAATATTGTGAAGCCATCAGATCAAAGAGGCTTAGATAAAGCCACAGACTTAACAGCTACCTAATCAAGCAAAGGCAGATGCTCAGAAAAGTGCATGTCATCCTTTGTGTAAAAAACTAAATAACCAGAAATGAAATTTCCTTTTTTCACTTGCTTGTTTCCAGACTGGTAAGCTTTACAACAGCACAGACTGAGGAGGATTTCTGGTACGCCCCAGAGAGCCAAATTAAACAAGGCCTGCTGCATCAGGGCCTAGCTTTTTCTTGCCTGGTTTGTTTCTTCCCACTGAATATTATCCTTCAATCAAAGGGAAGCAGTGCCAGCCTAGCAAGCCTTGACAATTAGTGAGCTGAAATATAGAAAGAATTCTTGGTAAATAAAGAAGAAATTCAAGATATTTAATCAACCAAGCCAAGAATAAAGTGTGCTCAGAATCTTAATTACCATTGTCTGCAGTCTTTACTCATTCCAAAGAAGGATACGTGTCTTAATAGACAGCCTTTTAAAATGAATGGAAATGAATAGCCTATCAATATGAGAAAGGTATAGAATTAGGGTACATCTATAATACCTGCCGGATCAGCAGATAGTGTTCGATGTATTCGGGATCGATTTATCGCGTCTCGTCTGGATGTGATAAATCTATCTGCTAATAGACGCCCATACTCCACCTTGACAGGAGGAGTAAGTGCAGTTGACGGGGGTGCTGCAGCAGTTGACTCGCCTCCGTGAGGACGGCCAGGTAAGTCGAACTAAGATACTTCGACTTCAGCTACACAAATAGCGTGAAGTTGCATATCTTAGTTCAGACCTCACCCCCGCCCCAGTGTAGACCAGTCTGATACCATTCTCTCTATAAAAGAGTATCCTATGTAAGTTGCCAGAAAATATATTTGTTTGAAATCTTTGTTGGACTAAGGGAAGAAAAGGTGACAAAACAAAGATAATTGTCGATTTCGTGTGATGTGTGCTTAATCTACAGCATCTGGTCTTGCCACTCAGCACAGTCTTTTCAGTTACACATCAGAAAGGTGTTCTTTCCCTCGCTGTCTTGATTTTTACTTCAGATCTTAATTTACAATAATGTTTTTTGCATTTTGTGTTTATTAACAAAAGATCTGTAAAGATCAAGGGAATGCACCAGTTCCCCAATTCTATTATATCAGTGACCCTGCAATTCTCCTGACAGATGTATTTGCATATCCTAATGGGCCCCATATGATCACAGATAGATCAACGGTTCTTTCATCGTGCACTGATTGTGGGTCTAGTCTAACTCACCCTGTCATGTAAAATATTCTGAGTATTTAGAGATAAAGCTCTGCAACCTAAGTGTATTGAAGTGCAATCTATTTGTAGATACACTTAAATAAAATCGGTGGATTGCTATGCATTTACTTGTTACATGTATCCTGTTACTATGATTTGTATTTCGCTTTATAAGAAAATTGAATATTCCTAATGCATCCTAGCAGAGCGAGGCATGCACTTACATACCATTTCTTCCATAATGCATTGGCAGTGCTTACCATATGTATATTATTGAATTATTTCAGCTGCACAGGGAAAAAGCACAGTGTCTTCTCTGAAAGGGGCTTATGTGTAAACAGTCAAGGAAGTTTACTTCCTGTGCATCTTAGAAAATGTGAAATATCCATGTAGCAAATGAAATATTGCATTTTTCAAACCAAAGCCTGCTTAATAATAATTAAATAACCATTAAATTATTCTCTCAATGAGTATGAATTGCTTCTTTTAACTACTTTTTCAGTAATGCCCAGTTTAATTAAACCATTTACAGGACATAAATAACAATGTAACTATGTGAACAAAAGGAAAAACAGGGATACTGTTATATCGGCATATACACTGGAAATGTTATACAAGGATGATATTAAATGAACAGTGAAAATAGAAAAAAAAATAGCAGCAGTGTTTTGGATCATTACTTCTATTCCTCTGCGGATGATTTCTCCTTTTTTTTCAATTAATATAATACTTATGTAAAGGAGTGTGAACTCCTTTATTTATCCACAGAAACAGTACAGGCAGTGACAGCATGTGCGTCTCTACACAGGGTCACAACGCATCTCAGTTCTACCCTAGTAGGAACTCACCTTTATATTTAATAATAATTTGCTATTCATCCCAGAACCACAAAACTACTTTGCAAACATTAATTGCATTCACAACAGCCATTCCTGCTTAACAGAGAAGTAAATAGAGGTACAGAGGCATTAAGTGGCTTAATGGGAGGGAAGACTTGATGTCCTGTGGCCCTTTGGGTACATAGGATTACAGAAATCCCCTGGCTTCACAAGAAGGAATCATTTAAGGCATCTATTGAAAGCATATGTCACAATGGCCAACGTAATCATTGTGAAATGTATGTGCAGATAATGTGTAAGGAGTTATGTATGTACAATAGTGAAAATTACATTCATAACACAGTGATAGTTAAAGGCAGGTCACTCAGAGGTAGAAAAGGTTTCTCCAGACAGAGGTGGGAGGCATTTATTTCCTTCTCTGACTACTGAGCATTGTGTATCTTAGAGTGCAAGTCTATTTGCACATTGAGTCAAATGTTAATTAATAGATTGTGAGTGCTGCAGGAAAAACAAAAACAAGAGGGGTTATCTTTTCACAAGTAAAGACAATCAACTCTTGCGGATACAAATGGAGCTATGGAGGTACACCAGGCATCCCTCAATCTGAGAAGACAAGCTGCTAGAGGGCTTGATCTCATGAAAGGAGAATTTGACCTATCCTGAATGAAAATGCTGGAAAAAGGAGGTGGGGGTAAGTATCCTGTAGTTGACATGGAAATGTCTTGAAAGTTAAGTTTAGTTCTATGGAGCATATTATGAATTTGTTTTATCTATAATCATTTGTTTTCAATATTCTTACTATCAATCAAAACTCTGTTCTTTGATGATGATGACAAGATGAGAGTCCCTGGAGTTTTCAGTGGAATAGGGACTGAGCACTCCAGAGGGAGTGTTGCAGGATGTGGTGTTTGGTGTGTGACTATTGCTAACCTGTGTGGAGAGAATGAAGCCTGGAAGGCTGTGCTTGGGTTGCCAGGGGCTGGTGGAGTCAGGGAGATGATCCATACACAGACAAATCTTCCTCACTCTAAGGGCCGGTGGCAGTGAGATGCTCCATAACCCTGGTTACCCCTGGGAATTGTCACATAGAGTCAGTAAGGGACTTTTCTAATGCTGTAAAGAAGCAAAGCTGGGAATAAGGATGTCCCAATTTTATAGGGACAGTCCCAATTTGGGGATCTTTTTCTTATATAGGCTCCTATTACCCCCCACCCTCGTCCCAATTTTTCACATTTGTTGTCTGGTCACCCTAGCTGGGAATAGAATAAAAACTGTATTAAAGCCCTGTATCTTTAGGTTAGGAGGATGGTTTATTCCCCTTCTTCATTCAATCCTTGGCCTCTTTGTGAAGAGTGAGGACAGTGGTGTTCACTTGAAAATGAAGTGTGTAAAGGGTTGCTTAAACTGAGACACAGAAGATATTTTAAGAGAGATTACAATTTTTTTTACACTTACAACTCCATTGTGTTTATTATGCTACTGTGCAAATCACTTTCTAAAGACCATGCAACTGTATATATTGCTTGCAATTTGGTCATCATTGAAATCCTATAATCATAGGGCGTCGAATTCTGAGATTCTTACTCATTTCTCACTCAGTCCTTACTTAGGCAAATGTCCATTTGCAAAAACACATTGATTTTTATTTCAAAGTGAGGACTGAAAAAAATCTGAGTGAGGACTATGGGATTTGGCCCAGACTCTTAAGACATTTTCAGAGTGTGATATGAAGCTGCACAGCATGTCCAGGACTTTGCTATCATCAGAAAACATCTGTAGTTTGGCCAATAAAAAAATGAGTCCATTTTCATGGAAATGAATTCATTATTATATTGGGCTGCATTTTAGAGAGATTTTAAAAATGCTTATAAAAATGCAATAAGTCCATGAATTGCTGAGTTCAGCCGTTTAAAAAAAACACACACGCTGGGACAGGAGTCAGTAGATAAAGACTCCCTATCATTAATTTGGTCCTAATGCTGGAAACAAAGACTGCTGTCAATATGGATTATGTATGAAGACATATATTAGTTGGCCAAACTTATCTTCACTTAATTTGGAAGTTTTGCAGATGCAGAGCAGTCACTTTTAGCTACCATTTTTAGGAAGGAGGGAATCTTTAGATAACAAAGTTTGCAGCTCTCTTACCCAGTTAGAGATCCTACTTTTAGTTAATAATATGTATCTGTGCCAAGTATTGAGGCGTTTGGTAGTTCAAAAATATGAATAGAATGATTCCACTGAAATAATTTCAAGCAGGAACTTGAAGGGCCATATTCTCTCCTGAGCCTGAGATCTGCTCAGTGCTGCAAAGGACAGAGGTGAGGAGTTAGAGAACCAGTTATGGATCCCTCATATTTAGAGCTGGTCTGTGCAGCCCCAGTGATGCTTGAAGCTGAGCTCCTCCATGATACAGCACGGTGTAGGGTCCTTAGTGGACCACAAAACAGTAAAATATCTGAATGTAGAGCTCCACTGCATTGTGATCCCTCCCTGTCTTCTCCCTACCTTGACATGCCCCCTCAAATGTTGATGGGCAAAGGATGGCTGGTGAAAACTGAGATTTGGAACATCTATATCAGCAAGGAGATCCTACATGGCAGAACAATTTTCTATTGGGCATTTGCAGACAGATTTCAGGTCATTTGTGCTGCCTGGAAAGTGCAAAGGGACTATATCTGAACAGGTAATCTAAGCCCAAAATTCTTGGTATTTATCTTTTAAAAAATATTTCTATTAAAAAAAATAAAGCACAGAGGACAATACCTGAACATCAACAAAAATATAGACTTGGGAACAGAAAACTTTATTTAAAAAGAGTTAAAGTTGAAATGATATTTAATTGGAGTTCAGCAGCACCCAACACTGTTAGCCTTCTTACAACAAATCTAATATTTTTAAAAAGCTCAAACTTCAGAATGTTTGGAAATGAGTAAGTATGCAGTGTAGTTGTAGCATTCCTGTTCCCAAGTAAGAGATCTGTTCAGAGGCAGAGCAACCACAGCATACCAGTGAATCCATTCCCAAATTTAACACTTTTTTCAAAAAAATCTGGAGCTCCCAGAAAAATTCTATCTTCAGTTGATATGTGGCACACAACATTTCAAGAGCATTGGTTTCCTTTTGGGGAAGTTAGGAGAGAGAGTTGAAAACCTGTCTTATAACTGGATGTTAGTGTGAACTAGAACTGCTTGGGAATTTTTTTAATGAAAAAGTTTGTCATGGAATCTAAAGCTTTTAGGGGAAACACCTCAGTTTTGACTAAGCTTTTTCAGTAGTGGTTTGGACATTCACTAGAGATGTGAGCAACCCCCATTCAAATCACTGCTCCAAATGTAATAGAGCAGGAACTTCAACAAGAAGATATTATATCCCAGGTAACTGCCCTACTCACCAGACTACAGAATCAGTCTCTGGATCTTGCACTCACAAACTCTCCTATTGTACCTACTGAGCTTTCTACAGCTCTTCATCAGGCCAGTGACTGAATGCAAAGCATAGTGGTAGGTCACTCACCTGGGTTAAAGGAAACCGTGATAAAAGTCCCTGCTCCAATTAATATTTATTTATGAAAAGTGCAACAATTCCAACAGAAGGGATTGAGAAAGACCAAGCCTGAATCAAGCAAAGAAAGGACTTTAACCTGCATCTCCTGCATTACAACTGAGTGGGTCTTTCGTGCTCTGGTTTTTCAGGAAAAATTGTGCATGTTCTGTTTTGTCCCAGCACAGAATGGGAAAACTTTTGAAAGATAATCATAGCAGTTAAGCCTGAAAGAACACCTGCACAGGAAACTAAACTATTATGCGCTACAAGCTGGAGATAGGAGGAACCAAGTGCAACAGTGCCCGAGGCCCCCACAATGGCAGAGTTGATTAAGTGAGACATACCCAGATAATCTTGGCAAGTGACTACACCCACTCACTGCAGAGGAAGGTGAAAACACCCAAGTTTACTGCTAATATGATCTGGGAGAAAATTCCTTGCTGATTCCATGGTGATCAGTTAGACCCTGAGCTTGGGAGAGAGAATCACCCAGCCAAGCACCTGAGGCCATGTCTACACTTACAGTTTTGCAGCGCTGGTAGTTACAGCTGTGTTCGTACAGCTGTGTAGGGCCAGCGCTGCAGTATGGCCACACTGACAGCTACCAGCGCTGCAGTGTGGCACATTTGCAGCACTTGCGGCGCTGTTGGGAGTGGTGCATTGTAGGCAGCTATCCCAGCATTCAAGTGACTGCAACGTGCTTTTCAAAAGAGGGGGGTGGGGTGGAATGTGACAGGGAGCGTGGAGGAGACAGACAGAATGGATTTTTGGAGTTGACACTGTTCTCAGCTCCCTGCCTTGCAAGTTCTAAGGACTGTGCCTACCTTCAATCATTTTAAAAGTTCTAACTCCCTTCCCCCACTCCTCTCTCATTCACTAAATGCAAATTATGTACTTCTAAATACCCATCAGACCAGATCAGCAACTGCTCAACACGGACTTCCTCCTCCCCCCCTGCCGTGTGAGAGTGCTTTTCTCTCTTCAAGCCAACAGCTGTGAACATTCCAAAGTAATTCCCCTGCCTGCCTCCTCTCGCTCAGCAAACAGGAGCTGTGTTTGTTTTTTAAATGAGCAGTTTGGCTGAACTCCGAGCTCTCCCTTTCTTCCGGTTTGTTGTGGACAGGAATTCTGGGATACCTCCTTATACTCCGGAGGTCAATAAAACTGCTGGTGGGCGTTCACACTTGCTGACCAGCGCTGGATCGCCAGTGCTGGAATCCCTACACCCGAGGCTCGACCGGGTGTACAGCCAGCGCTGCAACCAGGGAGTTGCAGCGCTGGCCGTGCTTTGCAAGTGTGACCACATCCTAAGTTGCAGCACTGTAACCCCCTCACCAGCGCTGCAACTCTCTAGTGTAGCCACAGCCTGAGAGAGACAATACTTAGTGCCTCCTCTGAGCTATTTTGAGATTATTATTTTTTTAATTAAAACATGGATCTTGTAGGTTATTTATTGGTTGTTAAATATGTGTGGGTGGGGTTCAAAGACAGAAAAATATATGTTTTGTAACTGTTTGAGTTGAAAGATATTGTGCTTTCTTAACATTTTCATAAGATGAGAAAACCATATTCTGCCCACCTTTATTTTCAGTCTTAACTACTGAGCAAATACCACTGCTTTATACTAATATTCTTTATTAGCTACATTATTCAATTGTATGACAATATTTTGTGCAATATTTTTTGGAAAAAAAGTGAACAGAATGCTGGAAATAATTAAGAAAAGGATAGATAATAGGACAGAAAATATCATTTTGCCACTATATAAATCCATGGTATGCCCACATCTTTAATACTGTGTGCTGATGTGGTTGCCCTGTTTAAAAAAAAAAAAGGTATATTGGAATTGTAAAAGGTTCAGAAAGGGCAACAAAAATTTTTAGGGGTATAGAACGACTTCTGTATGAGGAGAGATTAATAAGACTGAGACTTTTCAGCTTCAAAAAGAGACAGAGATATGATTGAGGCCTATAAAACCATGACTAGTGTAGAGAAAGTAGATAAAGAAGTGTTGTTTACTACTTCTCATAACACAAGAACTATGGGTCACCAAATGAAATTAATAGGCAGCATTAAAACAAATGAAAAGAATTATTTCTTCACATGACGCACAGTCAACATGTGGAACTCCTTGCCAGAAGATGTTGTGAAGGCCAATACCATAACAGGGTTCAAAAAAGAACTAGAAAAATTCATGGAGAATAGGTACATCAATGGCTATTAGCCATGATGGACAGGAATGGTATCCCTAGCCTCTGTTTGGCACAAGCTGGGAATGAGCGACAGGTGATGGATCACTTGATGATTACCTGTTCTGTTCATTCCCTCGGGGACGCCTGGCACTGGCCACTGTCAGAAGACAGGATACTGGGCTAGATGGAACTTTGGTCTGACCCAGTAGGGCCATTCTTATGTTCAAACATGACATGAATATTTTCATATGAGCGTTTTTTCTCATTGTTGGAAAAGTCCAGATAAAGGAGTACTATAAAAAGCTTAATGTCAGCATAATATATGCTGTTTATTCCTTTGTGTATAAACTGGCTTTTCAATTGAAGTCAATAAAATCAAACTACTGCAGCAGTGTAATACACAAACATCAGCATGAAGATGTCAGAAGCCGAGCTCTGATTTCTTGCACCATTGCTGAGTTGTAAAATTCAGCCACTCAAGTTTCAGCACAAGTCTTTGATTTGTAAAATTAGATTACATTTCTTAGAACATTTGGCCCCTGGAGGAGGTAGAAATAACTGGAAGAACATGAGGTACATCCTTTCACATTTATTCCAGGCATTGGCAGGACACCAGTGGGAGTTTGCGTAAGTATTTCAGTACACCGCTACTAATGTTTATAGCTCTGGACATTATTACAGAGAAAGTAATAATACAGTAAATGAAATGCAAACATAAGTGCCGTGTTAGTCTGATGACCATTTATATAACTTACTATATTTTTTGGTGTGCAGCTATAACACCAGGAGTCATTATTTTCCTTTGTGAATGTACAACAGGTAAACAATTAATTCTAGTTATTGAAGACTGGAATAAAGGGGTTGCTAAAAATTGCCTGCCATATTGTGCAGATGAAGAACATTGCATATGATTGATATATCTACCCAACTTTGGTTAATAGGAACCTAGGAACTACCGTATGTGATCAAACAAGTGGGTCATTTGGTGCAGTATCTCTGACAATAACCACTACCAGATGGTTCAGAAGAAGAAACAAGAAACCCCATAGTGCACAATTAAGGGATAATTTAACCACAGGAAAAGTGTTTTCTTAATCCACCTAAATTATTGGTTGGTTTACGCCTTGAAACATAAGGATTTATGTCATCTATAAGTATATCTAATATGGATGTGCCTAATGTTCTCTTAATATAATAATAAAAAATTCATATATTTTTTCTTCTGCCTAATTTAACCATAGATACTCTTATTATCACTATAAATGCCTAACCTTAATCCTATTTTGAGACCTACTAAACTCTTGTCCTCAATGTTATTATATGGTGATGAGCTCCACAAGTTAATTTACTTTAAAATTATTTATTGTTACAAATTTAAAAGTTGTTGTCATTTTAATTTTATTTACTGTCCTCTTTTCCTAGTACCATGAGAAAGGTTGGGCACGCCTATTTACCCTAACTTCTCTATATCTAATAAAGTATATAGAAATTGGATTAGGCACTTTAAACCTCATTGGTTTCTTTATTTTATTGACTATCCCTTTGTAAAATTAACAGAGACCTGAGGGATTGGATTATTTTTTGTCTGTTTAAAATAAAAACAGACAATAAAACAACTACACCTCCATTTTAATTTAGGTGGTTTTGGGGCTGTCTATCCAATTTCTTCCCTTCTTATAAGTTTTATTATTACAAAGTATGAAGTATTACATATTACAGTAAACTTCAAAAAAGTGCTAGGTGCTCTACAAATATAAACAATAATAGTACCTATGTCCCAAGGAGGTTACATTTGGGGGGGGAAAGTAGCAAAGGACAGATAAAAGGGATAAAATATACTAGGATGAAGCTATACCACCCTCCATTAAAGTGTTATAATATGTCTTCTGCAGGAAGTAGGAAGCACTTACTGATTCCATAAGAAGAGAAGCTCTTCCTTCGCTAATTCTTCAGACTAGCCAGACCTGATCTTTTCAGGGGGCCACTTTTTATAAGCATCAACCTGTTTTCTTTCCTCTGTAGAAAGCGCCAACTCCTGTTGCCAACTCCAGTCCTCTGCTGATGGTACAATAAGAATACTGCATGCATAAGTTCAGTGTGTCCTCATAGAACAAAGTAAAAAAGGTGGGGAAATAGGTAGGATGCCCCAACTGAGCTAAAATTCAAAGAGATTTTTGTTTACTTGAATCCAATTTGGTCTATAGTTCATCATGATTAAAACTATTTATACATGGGGGAAGTATGAAGAGAAATTTCGGACTTCTCCTTATTGCAGTTGCTCTCTGCAGGGAGTGGAAGGAAGTGGGGCTCATTGTGGCTGAGGTGGAGTGAGGATATGGTCTTCCAGGGGCTGATTGTAGCTGCTGGGGCCTATCCTGATGCAGAGAGTAAAGAGAGACTGTGGAAGCAATCTCAAAAGTAAGGAAAGGGGGATGTTATGCAAAATAGATTCTCTTGTGTGTCATTGTGAAATTATGTTCACAGGTATGTATGCTGCCCTCTCTTCTCACTTTAGTGAAAATGGAAGCTCCAACAGAGAGTTGAGCCATAGTTCCATTGTTCAGCTGTGATTTGGATACAGGAAGCATGTGCAATGTGCCTGTACCAGCTGTAGAATATGATCTGTGCTGTTTAGGTGTTCCTTTCACACATCATAAATGATCTGGAGAAAGGGTTAAAGTGAGGTGGCAAAGTTTGCAGACGATACTAAACTGCTCAAGATAGTTAAGGCCAAAGCAGACTGTGAAGAACTTCAAAAAGATCTCACAAAACTAAGTGATTGGGCAACAAAATGGCAAATGAAATTTAATGTAGATAAATGTAAAGTAATGCACATTGGGAAAAATAACCCCAACTATACATTCAATATGATGGGGGCTAATTTAGCTACAACTAAAAACATCTTGGAGTCATTGTGGATAGTTCTGTGACAACGTCCATGCAGTGTGCAGCGGCAGTCAAAAAAGCAAACAAGATGTTAGGAATCATTAAAAAGGGGATAGAGAATAAAAGGGAAAATATCTTATTGCCCTTCTATAAATCCATAGTACACCCACATCTTGAATACTGTGTATAGATGTGGTCTCCTCATCTCAAAAAAGATATACTGGCATTAGAAAAGGTTCAGAGAAGGACAACCAAAATGATTAGGGGTTTGGAACGGGTCCCATATGAGGAGAGATTAAAGACCCTAGGACTTTTCAGCCTGGAAAAGAGGAGACTAAGAGGGGATATGATAAAGGTATATAAAATCATGAGTGATGTGGAGAAAGTGAATAAGAAAAAGTTATTGTTCCCATAATATAAGAACTAGGGGCCACTAAATGAAATTAATGAGCAGCAGGTTTAAAACAAATAAAAGGAAGTTCTTCACACAGTGCACAGTCAACTTGCGGAACTTCTTGTCTGAGGAAGTTGTGAAGGCTAGGACTATAACAGGGTTTAAAACAGACCTGGATAAATTCATAGAGGTTAAGTCCATTAATGACTATTAGCCAGGATAGGTAAGGAATGGTGTCCCTAGCCTCTGTTTGTCAGAGGTTGGAGATGGACGGCAGGAGAGAGATCACTTGATCATTACCTGTTAGGTTCACTCCCTCTGGGGCACCTGGCATTGGCCACTGTCGATAGACTGGATGGACTTTTGGTCTGACCCAATATGGCCATTCTTATGTTCTTATCTTAGCATTCAGGGTGGGTGTAGGTCATAGTCAGTGAAATTCCATGGATCCACCAGCCATAGGGTGACCAGATAGCAAGTGTGAAAAATCAGGACAAGGTGTGAGGGGTAATAGGTGCCTATATAAGAAAAAGCCCAAGATAGCAGCCCTGTCCCTATAAAATCGGGACATCTGGTCACCCTAACCAGCCAGCCACCTACCCAAACTCTCAGAGGCTACTGGATCTAAAAGGTTGTAAGAGAGTATTCAATATGGTTCAGCTACAGTTCCTCAGCTCTGGGTATTGGGGAAGATTTGATTTACTTAGACTTGGCTCAGGGACCAGGAACTGACCATTAATGTGTTTTTGTTTTTGGTGGAGACAAATATCCCACATCACTATATGTGGGTTCTCCTCTTTTTCAGACACTTCGTAAAACAATGTTTTTGCTTTTGTTATTTTAACTTAAAATCTTAGAAGACATGTCCACCCATACTGATTAATGAAAATGAAAGGTAATATGATAATTACCATTCTATTAGCAGCTGCACTATTGTTAAACAAATAATTATGCATAGCCCTCTCCCTCAAACATAACTACTATACTACAATGTGTCTGCACTGTGTGCTCACCTGTTGCAAGCTCTCTCTCTCTGCTCCCCCCACTCCCATCCCTAAAAAAACAATAAATATTGAAAAAAAATGAAAATGACTAATTTTTACCTTGATGCACAATGGAAAAAATCTCAACAAAAAAAAATGTGAGATGGGAAAACTGTTACCCATTCAGCTCTATTAATAATAAATATCCCGTGTAATACTAAATTGTACTAAACTTAAATTAGAGGTGGAGGGTTAGAGTGAAATAATCAAATCCTGAGAATATATACACCTCCTTTTAGAGAAAAGTGAACAAAAAAGCAGCCAAGAAGTAGAGGGTTTTGTGGTGGAAACATCAAGTCAATGTTACAACACCATATAAATCACAACAAGTGAACAGAGAATAGAATTATTTAAGCTTCCATCCTGAGTATAGCTCTGTTCTGATTTGTGTATCTATGCAGGCTCGTCTCTTTTTTTTATTGCAGATTTTTACAGTCTGTTGATTGCACCTTACTTTGAGCTTGAAGCATACAAATCATGCAGTTGGATATGAGCAGCTAGGTGGGGTTTACTTTATCATGCATTTAATTCGGAAAACGAATTGTATATAGTCACAGGGAAACACATGACATAATTTATGATCTCTGTGTTCAAATACATATTAATAATCAGATAGAGTGAAGTCCTGTCCCAATTGAAATCAATAGCAAGAGTCTCATTGACTTCAGTAAAGATTTCCAGTGACTCCAATAGGGGCAGAATTTCACTTATTATCTTTAGACAATATGTGACAGATTCAAAGCCTATTGAAGTCAGTGGAAACACTTATTATTGTCAATGGGGTTTGGATTTGACCTTGTCTGTATTTTTCAGCTCAGCAATTTTGAGTATTTAATATAGTAGTTTACTAGCTGACACATCCTGTAATAAAGCCTCAAAATTTCATTTAAATCTGTTTAGTCATCTTGCACTTGTACATGATAATGTAACTGTTCAATTAATCAGAGAAATATACTAATTATTTTGTCTTAATTTGTGTGCTGCAAGTATTTGGATCACTGATAAGTACTTTCTGTCAGACAAGTGGAGTAAACTTCAGCTCAGCACCTGACAAGCAATCAGATACAAGCTCAGTGCTTCCTCCAGTCAACTCTAGCCTGCCCCAAGAGTTCAATTTTAAATTCCCAATATATTTATTATAGATCATCAATAAACTGTATAACAGTGGGTCTGTCATACCTTGAAATTCTTATTCAGTCTTTACTCCTGAAGACCTAAAATTCTTATTGAAAATAAATGAGGCTTTTGCCTGAGTAAGGACTGGGTAACATCTTAAGGATAGATCATACCCCATGAAACAATATCTACATGGTGGATCTATAACTCTGAAGCTTCCGTCCTCTGCATTCTTCCATAGATGGCCAGGATTTGTCCCCCTCCGCTTACCTGAGAATGTAAATGAGGTTCTGGCTCATAAGCCCCAAAGATGCCCAAGCTCTATTGGGCCACAGGGTTATTTGCTTGGAGCCGCTAGTGCTTCTGTCTATACTCCTGGAATCTCATTGCCGGGGATTCCCTGAGCCATAGCTGCCTCCAGGCTACCCCTTTATCGTCCACTGTGGGAATGGGCCTACAACAAAGAGTTACTATTATTAAAACATATAGCTATTTTATTTTTTCTATGAAATATCTGGGGCGTGGTGAATGTACCTCCTTCTAGCCTGTTCCCTGCTTTCCCAGCTCACCTACAAGTCTTCTTTAATAATAATCAATAAATACTCTTTCTGTGAGAATGTTGAGGTGCAGTGTGGTCCAGTGGAAAGGATGCTAACTGGATCTTGGAAAAAGGCCCAAGTTCTATTTCTGGTTTTGCTAATGACCTGCTGTGTGACCTGGTACAAAGTAATTCCCGTCTTTGTCTGTTTCCACTTCCTCCCTGTTTGTCAAGTCAATTTAAGTTCTTTGGGCCAGTTAGGCTATGTCTACACTGCACATCTTACAACGACATGGTTGTACCACTGCAGCAGTGCCATTTTAAAGTGTACTGTGTGGCAGCTCTTTGTTGCCAGGAGAAACCTCTCCTGGTGGCAAAATAAAACCACTCCCTACGACGGGCTGTAGCTTTGTCGCTGGAAAAGCATCTCGCATTGATGAAGCGCTGTCCACGCTTGCACTTTTCCTCGTTAAAATTTTTGTTGTTCAAGGGTGTGATTTTTCCACACCCCTCAGCGACAAATGTTTTAAAGTCAGAAGTGCAATGTGGACATGGCCTCAGTCTCTCTTACTATGGGTGTGTCTACACTACGAAAATAGGTCAATTTTATAGAAGTTGATTTTTTAGAAATTGATTTGATACAGTCAATTCTGTATGTCCCCACTAAGCGCATTAAGTCGGCGGTGTGCGTCCACAGTACCGAGGCTAGCATCGACTTTTGGAGTGTTGCACTGTGGTAGGTATCCCACAGTTCCCACAGTCTCCACCGCCCATTGGAATTCTGGGTTGAACTCCCAATGCCTGATAGGTCAAAAATATTTTCACGGGTGGTTCTGGATACATGTTGTCAGGCCCCTCACCCTTCCTCCTTCCCTCCATGAAAGCAATGGCAAAAAATCATTTCTCACATTTTTTCCTGCATTACCCGTGCAGACGACATACCATGGCAAGCATGGAGACCGCTGTGCTCACTATCACCGTATGTCTCCTGGGTGCTGCTGGCAGACATGGTACTGCAGTGCTACACAGCAGCATCCCCTTGCCTTGCCTTGCCTTGCCTTGCCTTGCCTTGCCTTGCCTTGCGGACGGCAGAAGGTACAATACGACTGCTAGCCATCATCGTCGTCCTGCGGGTGCTCCTGGCCAATCTCGGTTAGGTTGGTCGGGGGCGCCTGGGCAGACACGGGTGCTCCTGGCTAGCCTGGATGAGGTCGGTCGGGACAAAAAATGGGAACATTCCAGGTCATTCTCTTCTTTAAGTTTTGTCTAATGGAGATTCAGTCCTGCCTGGAATATCATGCCAGCTGGAGGCTTCTGCCTCAGGCTGCTCTCCCAGTCGGCAACACCACACAGTCACACCTACTCCTGCCTACCCCTTGCTCCCATGGCTCATGAAGCCTGGACAGTAGTAAGGAGCAGTTCAGCTATACGCTGAGCAAGTGCATAATGGTGGTAGAATGTGCCTTTTGACACTTTAAAACTCACTGGCGCAGTTTACTGACTCAGTTAGTCCTCAGTGAAACAAATATTCCTATTATTACTACTGCTTGCTGTGTGCTCCGCAATATCTGTGAGAGTAAGGGGTAGACATTTATGGAGGGGTGGGAGGTGGAGGCAAATCGCATGATCACTGATTACGTGCAGCCAGACACCAGGGCGTTTAGAAGAGGACAGCATGGTGAGCTGTGCATCAGGGAAGCTTTGAAAACCAGTTTCATGACTGGCCAGGCTATGGTGTGAAAGTTCTGTTTGTTTCTCCTTTATGAAAACCCGTCCCCTTAGTTCACTATCTTTCCCTGTAAGCCATCCACCTTCCCCTCCCCCTTTAGATCTCCACTTGCAGAGGCAATGAAGTTATTGTTGTTTCAAATTCATGCATTCTTCATTAATTCGTCAAACAAATGGGGGGATAACTGGGGTGAGGGAGAAGGGTAGCACAGGGGTGGGGTAGCTGTAGGGGCACCCCCTAGAATGGCATACAGCTCATCATAGAAGCGGCATGTCTGGCGTTCTGATCTGGAGCGGCCATTTGCCTCTCTGGTTCTTTGGTAGGCTTCACGTGGCACTGCTGCGAGTCCCTGTTATAACCTCTGTCCTTCATGCCCTTGGAGATTTTTTCAAATATTCCAGCATTTCATCTTTTGGAAAGGAGTTCAAATACCACGGTTTCATCTCCCCATACAGTGAACAGATGCAGTACTTCCTGTTCAGTCCATGCTGGAGTGATTCTGGGACTCTTGGTCACTTGTGCTGATCAGCTCGCTACTCTGGTCAAACAAGAAATGAAATTCAAAAGTTTGCGGGGCTTTTCGTGTCTATCTGGCCAGTGCATCTGAGTTGAGAGTGCTGTCCAGAGTAGTCACAATGGAGCACTCTGAGATAGCTCCCGGAGGCCAATACTGTCGAATTGCGTCCAGACTACCCCAAATTCAACCCCGCAGGGTCAATTTTAGCGATAATCCCCTCATCAGGGAGGAGTACAGAAATCAATTTTAAGAGCCCTATAAGTCCACAAAAATGGCTTCATTGTGTGGATGGGTACAGAGTTAAATCAATCTAATACTGCTAAATTCGACGTAAACTCATACTGTAGTCCAGAGCTATGTGTTTGTACAATGCTTAGCACAATGGGAGTCAGATCTCAGTTGGGGCATCTCGGGGCAATAGTAATACAAATAAATAATACAATGCTAGACTCCTTAAAAAGAAGTACATTCTCCTCTCACCAAGCAACATTATATGTAAGACTTCACTTCCTAGTATCCATCAACATATCAGCTCCTAGTACTAAACTGGAACTTTCTTGTTCTTCTTGATTGGTGAAAAATCCTTTGTTATAGATGTCATGGTATAAATCCCCACTCTGAACCTTAGCGTCCAAAAGATGGGGTACCAGCATGAATCCCCCTAAGCTTAATTACCAGCTTAGATCTTGTAGTGCTGCCACCAACCAGGACTTGCAGTGCCTGGTAAACTCTGGTCCCCTCAAAACCTTCTCAGAGGACCCCAAGATCCAGACCCCCTGGATCTTACACAAGGAAAGTAAACCCTTTCCCCCACTGTTGCCTCTCCCAAGCTTTCCCTCCCTGGGTTACCCTGGAAGATCACTGTGATTCAAACTCCTTGAATCTAAAAACAGAGAGGAGTGCACCTTGCCCCCTCCTCTTCCCCCTCCCAAAGAGGTAATACAGATTCAAGCTCCGTGAATCTAAAACAAAGGGATTCCACCTTCCCCCTTCCCTTCTCTCTCCCTGTCTCCCGCCAATTCCCTGGTGAGTACAGACTCAATTCCCTTGAGCCTCAACAAGGGGAAAAAATCAATCAGGTTTTAGAAAGAAAACTTTTAATAAAAAGAAGGAAAAAAAAGTTGTCTCTGTAATTTAGATGGTAAATGTTACAGAGTCCTTCAGCTTATAGACACTAGAGAGGAGCCTTCCCCCCAGCACAACTACATGTTAAAATCCTTCCAGTAAAATACACATTTGCAAATAAAGAAAACAATCAAAAAGACTAAACCGCCTTTGTACTTATACTCACTATTTGAATAGAAAATTAGAGAGCCTGTAGGTACGGCTGGTTACTCTCAGTCAGAATCCAGAGAGAACAACAGACAAAGAAAACACACAAAGACTTCCCTCCACAGAGATTTTAAAGTATCTTGTCTTCTGATTGGTCCTCTGGTCAGGTGGTCCAGGTTCACTGCTTGTAACTCTTTACAGGTAAAAGAGACATTAACCCTTAACTATCTGTTTTTGACAATAGCTGATGGCAGTTTGGGACTCTTGTCCCAGCTATTGATGAATTCTTTACATTTTCTCAAAGGATGTTCCTCTGTCTGTCTCCCGCCTCCCTCAGACAGACAGAGACACACACACACACATAAAGTGTGTGAGTATCTATGTATATGTATATAGCATAAATATGGATGAACATCAGAATAATTTGCCTCAGCGTTTTTCTTACTGGTTTTAGAATATTTTCACATTTGTAGAAATGGTTTACTCACTGTGTATAAGTAGACCTCAGGAGTAATCACAAACATGTTGATTTCTGAACTGACAAACCTGTCTCAATCTACATCACTGTAACATTGCAGCCTGTAACCTTTTACCATTTCCACAGTTCATCTATTTGGTTTTTTTTCATAGCTTTCTCCAATTGTCATTCAATTCTATCTCGGTATATTCTTTTTGTTTTTTTAGTTTGATAACTTCTCGTTTTAAAGCATTTATGGATACATGTAGTTTTGCTTCTTCTCTGATGCTACTATTATCACTGCAAGTTTCTCTGCTACCTACATGCTAGTTTATTCATTTGAGTTTTACATGCTAGTTCAAGACAGAAAAATAAAATACATAAAAATAAATCCAGTCTGATCTCTTAAGGATGCAGTTGTTTGTAATTACTTTTCCAGTTTTTAGCAGAAAATTTAGAAGTATATAATCAGTTTTTTACCAACATGAACCATGAACAAATTATTCAAATGATTAATCGATTTTGTATACTCCTAGTCTTTGCTGATCAAATTGAGGTACTTGAAAGGAACCTGATTTTCAGAAAGTACTAAATACCTACCCTCTGGAAATCATGTTTTTTGAGTGTGTTTTAAATTGACTACACAAAACAATGAGGAACCCAAAATCACTAGTTACTTTCGAAAATGTAAGACCATATCTTTTATATTGATTTTTAAATCCATGTTCAGCCTTTAGAAAATGCCTTACAATGGATTCAATGATCTGTTATGACTTTCCTATTTCTAACTATTATCCTAAATATGCATCAGATGAAAAGGGATAACCTCAAATACTGCCTCAGGATATTAGTGAATCATCCTGAACAAAACGGTAAAATGAGTGTCCACCTTACCACTCCTCCTCTACTGTTGGGTCACTGGGATATATGGTCACTGCCATACCTTGTGTCTGTGTTTCTGCTTTCCAAACACAGAGAGATTTATAGGCACATGTTCTCGCTCATTATGAGAATGTTTACATGTTCAAAGAGGCATGGTTTAATCAATGTGTATTCAAGTAGACTTTGCCACTGTAGTGTCTGAGGTCCTTACCAATTCTTTTACTGGAGTCTGGAGGACTAGGGAGATCCTGAGGTTGCAAGGTATATATGTACTTTTCTAATTTTGAGTATGGATCATTCCAATGGGCTTAAATACCTTGCTGAATCAGGACATAAACACCGAGAAAAGAACTTTAGATATGGCTCTTTGTATTAGTTCCTCTACATTGTGATGACTTGTGAGTTGTCAAGAAAGATTTAGACTGGAAGCTTGCCTGAGTAAGGTTTAAGTAAGGAGTTCAGGTTTTGTCTCTGAAAGGTAGGGAATGCATTCTAGGTATTGATCTTTCAATGTAATTAGTGTCTATATCCTTTTAAAAAGAGCGTATTTTTACCTTTTATACTTTGACTTGCTTGTTATTTGCTTTAGCATCTTAACTCTCATTAACTGCTAAATAACTTGTATACCCTCGTTTATCAATTACAATCTAATTGTACTTTGCTACAAGGTACATTGTTATTAGCTCAGCATTCCGTATATGAATGAATAGCTCTCTTTTAGTCCACTGAGACATTGACCTCATTTTGACAACAGCTGATCTGAGAAGAAGCTGGGAAAGACTGCAATAAGTACAAAAATAGTATTGGATTTAACTCTCTTGGATGGAGCAAGCCATACTTATGAGAACATTGCTAAACTCACACACCTGCAAAACCTTCAGAGTCTGTTGCAAACCATCCAAAGTCCAAAAAGCAGGCTGGATTTTTCAAAGAAATGAAGTAGTTGCTTGTCCTTAAGCACTTGTTTTTTTAGAGACAAATGTTTCCCTCCCTGAAACAAACAATTTATTTGGGCAATTGGCCCCTGTCAGGGTTCCCTCCCCACTCTGTACTTTAGGGTACAAATGTGGGCACCTGCATGAGGACCCCCTAAGCTTATTTCTACCAGCTTAGGTTAAAAACTCCCCAAGGCACAATTTTTTTCTTATACCTTGGATTAAGTAATGCTGCCACCACCCAGTGATTTAAACAAACATTTAGGGAGGGCCACTTGGAGACCTACCTTCCCCAAATATCTCCCCAAGCCCCTACACACCTTTTCCTGGGCAGGCTTGAGAATAATCCCCTCATCAATTGGTACAGATGAACACAGACCCAAACCTTGGATCTTGAAACAATGAAAAATCAATTAGATTCTTAAAAGAAGAATTTTAATTAAAAAAAAGGTAAGGGAATCACTTCTGTACAGCGAGATGGTAAGAACTTTACAGAATAACAGAAGGCTCAAGAACGTAGAGGATCTCCCCTCTAGGCAAAACCTTGAAGTACAAAAGGAGGGATAAACCTCCCTCCTCCTACAAAGGAAATTACAAGCCAAAATAAAAGTAAGCTAATGCATTCCTTCGCTAGTACTTACTAATACTAATGGAGTTGGCTTGCTTGATTTCTTGATCTGTCTCTGGCAAGCACACAGAACAGACAGACAAAGCCCTTTCTCCCCCCTTCCCCCCGATTTGAAAGTATCTTGTCCCCTTATTGGTCCTTTTGGTCAGGCGACAGCTAGATTATCTGAACTTCTTATCCCTTTACAGGTAAAAGAGGAATTAAACCCTTACAGGGTAAAGAGGAATGCTATGCTACCCTTAGCTGTATGTTTATGACAGCCCCATTAGACTATTCTCTGTTAATCACTTTTAAATATCCCTGTGGTTCTGTGAGTAATGCCAGTGAATCTGTAGAAAAATACAATTAGTCCTTCAGATGACATTTAACAGGCAAAAAGTCCTATTACAGAACAATTTTACTTTCCGAGTGCCAAATTCTGCCCCTAATGCAGATATCCACAGGTGCAGCAAACCACACTTCCATTAGTGTTAAACAGGATTTGTAGAGTCTAAGTGTGGTCAGCCTCCTCTCAAGCATCCCCTCATAGTCTAGGGTTATAGCACAGGTCGCTTGCCTTACATTCTCCTCGTGGACTGTTCAATACACTCAAGAAACACTTTTGTCCATTCCCATCCCTTCTCAGGTTCTGCTTTATTAAATTAACAAACATTCAAAATAAAGTTTTCGAATCCATACAAAAGTCCACACAAAACAAAGGTTTTTCTCCATCCTACTTCCTTGCACTCTCTGCTAGAGCTTAATTCACTCCAAGCACACTCTAATGCACAAGCGAAGCACCTATCCCAACTTGCAGCCTCCTGCTGCTCTTTATAGGGGAATCACCATGATCTTTTCCAGGTGTGGATCAGCCCTCCAGCCAATATGCAATCTACTTTCTTGGAGTTTCACAGCAGGCATAGAATATAGGTAAATTGCCTTTATACATAACCAAAAACCCTTCCCTGCTTGAAGCCCCAGTACCCAGAATTTGAGTTAATCCCTGAGGCTGTGTAGGCTCCTTTGGTCTGTGATGGGCATGTCTTGTGTGTCCCACCTCTCATCTCTCCCCTTGTCCTGCACTCTGTGTCTCATTGTGCATAATGTAGAGGGATTCTCCTATAGCTGATAAATATCCTATATACGTATGAGTCCCTCCACAATATGTAGTGCAGGGAAATACCCCTTGCATGGGAATGTACCAGGGTGGTTCACCTGCAAGAGATATTTCCCTCCTGTACATACTGTAGAGGAACACATACATATGTAACATATTTATCAGCTCTTGAGGCAGAAGGAGTCCTCCCTACATTATGCACAGTGAGGCAAGATGGGGTGGAAAAATCCAGTAGATATGCCCATCACAGTGGAAGCTACTCATCCTCAGGGGTTTACCCAAATTCTGGGTACTTGGACTTCAAGCAGGCAAGAAGGTTGTGTATTAGAGCAATTTACCTATATTCTACCTCTGCTGTGTAAACTCCAGGAATGTAGAATGTATATGGGCAAAAGGAGAAATATAGCCATCGTGGAAGTTAAAGTCCCAAAAGGCTAATTGTTTCACCCAATCATTCTCCCTGCTAGTACAGATCTTTCCTATGACTCAGTGCAGCCATCTTTCTACTTGCCTTTTTACGTTTCTTAATTTCAGGAGGCAGAGGAGGCTAAAAACATGTTTTGTTTTGTTTTGTTTTTCACGAGTGATTCCGTTAAATGCAGTGTTTGGGGACAGTAGGAAATAAGTAATACCAAGCAAGTCCTCAAACTAGAAGCTTTATTTCTAAACACAGAACTGCTGGATTAACCTAGTTATACCAGAGGCAATTTCACAGAAACCATGGCTTTATCTACACTAGGGACATTCTGAAAAAAACTTCCCAGTGTTGTTAACTGAGCTGAACTTACTGTATGGCCTAAAAGACATCACTGCAGTGTTTGCATTCTGGGGATTTAGCTATTTATGAAAACAGAGTATTTTCAACTGAGTTAAGTGCTCAGAGAACTCATACATTTGGCAATTAATTTTTTCAGCTTTTAAGGAATTATAAATTAGTAGGAAAAGTGTAATGGTGTGCTTTCCATATTGTGTGGAGAGGTATATTTGCTTGTGGACATACTTAGAAAATGAGTCAAATTCTTTGCTGGTATACATGGATGCAGTTTCAGTCACCGCATCCATTTACATCAGCAGATAATTTTAGCCTGGGGTTTACAATTAACAAAAATCCTTTGCAATAAAGAGTTGAAAATTCAAACACATATCCACACAGAAATGCCATCAAGCAATCAAAAGTGGGAAAACTACTCTATAAAGCAATATCCATGAAATCACACCCAAGAAATTGAGCTACAATATAAACACCCTTTGACATGTATATTTCACAGAGAACATGCGTGTGATATCTTAAAGACCTTGTAGGTTAAATTCTCAAAAGTGACTAGTGATTTTGGGTTTCCAATCGCTGACACTTTGCAAGGACTCAATTTTCATAATGTGGGCTCAGCACTTTATGAAAATCAGGACACTTAAAAATGCCTCAAGTTGAGAAATGACAAATTGAGGAAGGAATCATTTCTGAAAATTTAGGTCAGGAAAATGTTGCTATATCTGCAAATATAAGTCTCAGAAGTATCATTTTTTCAGAATATGTACTTAGACTGTAAACTCATTTGGCAAGGATATTCTTGTCTTTAAAATTTCATGGAATACTGCGTACTGAAAGAATGAAATCATTTTTCCAAGTTATTAGAGTATTCAGATAAAGAGATAGTTGTAAGAAGGGCAAGTATTTCAGACATATTGGTGAGTTACACTAGAATTAATATCTGTGGGGAATTAAGGAGGATTAGAGAAATCATATTCACGCTTTAATAACAATTTGGTCCCAATATCATTAAAAACAAGCTTCCACCTACTGCATAAGTTTCTTTTGGTTGAAAAGGCTATTGTTTGTTAGACTAAAAAGGACAAAGGAGCTGATAAAAGTTGTCTACCTTGTGCAAACTGGAGAGGACATGTACCTGGACATGTCAGGAAATATTGATCAACATGCAATTGCAGGCAAAAAATCCTGACCCTAGGTCACTGGATTTTGTTAAACTCTTATGAGAGATTGTGTGTACAATAGTGGTTGTGCAAAATATGACATTCTTAGAAATATAATTATTTTCAGCTATGAGCATTTTTTTAATGATTTGTTTTCGATGTGTGCAGTTTTTCATTACTGCCATAATTGCATTGTTTAAAATGCTTGTTTTGGAAATGTAGGCTAGATTGTATAAAACAAGCCTCCCTCCACACTAAATCCCTCTAATATTTGAGTGCATGTTGTAGTCTGTCACTAGGTCATGTCAGTACCAATAATGATACTATGCTATGATTGAGATGTGAAAGTGTCAGAAGACCTTAACAGCCAAAGGGTGCAAGATGTTGAATGAGCAGTACATTAAAACAGGAAGGAATTAAAAAAGTCTGAGCTAATCAGCTCGCCTAGACTTGCAGAAGATAAGAAAGAAGAAACAATAATAAATCTGAGAGGATAATGGAAATGCAATTATCCTTGGCCAAGAAGTGCTTCTTCATCATTGATAACTAATTAGTTCCATGTACTCACATACATTGTTTGTATTATGTAACAAAATTTAGATGTAGTCAGGGCTATCTATTAGCCAAACCATGAAAGAGAAATCCTACTCAAACAATTGGTGGATTCAGTCTTCAAATTATTGATGATCAATATGTTTTCAGTACTGTTGTGCTTCTTTGGTAATGAACTACAAAAGAATTCAGGTCAAAGTGAACTAAGAGTGCAGCAACTTGAGTTAGTCATTCATCTCAGTTTATATAAATGAACACTAAATTACTTTGGGACAATCTGAGGAATGTCTTCAGTCCCCATGTCTCTATCTAAGGAGCTGAACAAGCTGAAATTAGCCTTCCCAATTGCTGGCCTATGGATTCCTCTACAGTTACGGAAGTGAAATTCACTATTCTGAAGTGGAAATGTAATTTCCTTTCCCTTGCTGTATTAGACTGGCCAATTAAGAATTTCACATTGCCTTTTATTACATGCAGAGTAACTCTGCCCAGTCCAACACTCTATTTTATACTCCTCTGAGGAAGCTCAGAGCATTTGATTCTGGGTAGCACATGTACAATGAGTGCTGCAGCTGCAGTTCTGTGGGAAATTCTGGTATTAACTGACTAAATTACACCACTCTGCCTCTCCAGTTAGGTTTTGTGCCCAAAATGAACTTTTTTTGGCTACTTGGAGGAGCCAAAGGTGTGGGCAATGCAGCCAGCCCCTCATTCTCTTCTGTCTTCAGCAGGAGCATCTGATGGGATATTATAATCTTCTCACTTCTACACAGAAATTTGGAGAGTTCTACAAAGATAATAAAGACCTCAGCTGGCTTGAAGTAAAAATAGATGCATGTAGTTCATGAACAAATATACTGCTGCTTAAAACCACAGAGGAAAAAGACCTCTTTGGAAAGCTCTCACTCCCATGGCACTATCACTGCAACATTCCCCCACATTGCCTTTGTGCAGTACTTAGTTATTGGCCTGTAAAATGATTCTTGCTCAGTCGTGACAAGCACTGACTGGATATTGAGGGTCCCAGCCTACCAGTGGATAATCTGCTCTTTTTCCTCACCTTCCCCTTCCATTGTACTGCTCCTCAGCAAAGTTCACATGCTGCACCCAGGTATATGTGTTCTAAGGGGATCAACTTCCATTTTACGCATTGTGTCCATGCCAGATTACATGCTCTTCACACTCTGCTATAAAAAGAAAAGGGAGCATGTCAACAACCATGTCTAGCCCAGGGGAAATTAGCAGAAGTCACTTACATTTATCTTAGCTATACACATAGTTTAGAATATGTGTAGTGTAGACATTTGCTAGCCATGCCCCTCTTGAATCTTACAGCTCCTCTCCAGTTGCCACTCAACTCAGCTGCAGCCACACTTACTTTTCACAAGACTGTGTCTACACAAGACAGTTTTTCTAAAAATCCATTATTACCACCATCAGTGCATTTCCCCAGTGGTAGCAATAATGGAAGAGCTAGTGGAGACAGGATGATGGTGTTTTAATCTTTACACCATCTAACCTTGCCTCAGAGTTGACTAAAATACCAAATCACCAGGGCTGTGTTTTATATGGGAAATCCTACAGCGACTACCTCTCTGTAGAGTTTAATATTGAGATTGCAACAGTGGGAATTTAAGAAAAAAATAGATTAGGGAAGATAAAGCTAAGGGAGAAATTACCCAAATAGAATGGAATGATTGCAGTACACTAGGGGCAAGGTTTAATGACCACTTTACAGAGGTGCAGCTGCCTTGCACATAACACAACCATTGGGTAATTGACAGCCCAGGCAAAACCCAGCATGGGATGTTTATATCATTTAGCCATGGAAGAGGTTTACAGGATAACAGTGTGATAGCTGAACTGGGCAGAGGATAGAAACTGATTCTACAGACTATAAGCATTCAGATAGGAACATCTCATATCCTATGTGTGCTTTAGTTAATTGAATTACTGCTTGACATTAAAGTTAGAGGACATAGTTAATTTCTATCTGACCTGCACTATCTAAAAAGAAAATTGGAAGTACAATTAGAGAAAGAAAAATGTTAATTTAGGAATTGATTTTGTTGTAAATCTATGGTTTGTCCTAAATGAAAAGTTTAGGAACTTAATGGGGTTCATCATGTTCTTAATGTTACACTGGAACTTTACTGGAAAGTCACCTGCCAGAGTACTCCATCAGCCGGATAAGGAAACCCTCAAGTACTCAGGTAAAATGTTGTAGGGAAAGGAACCCATCTTCAGTACTCTGCACTGAGATTTATGAGTTGGGCCACCAAGCATCTCAGTTCCAGCACTTGTGGCTCATAGGAGAGTTACTTTACTCTTGATCAGGATGAACTCCTTCTTGCTGCATGGCTAATGAAGATACCATTGTAGTGGGTTGCCCGTCTACTTTGGTGTTGTCTTAACTGCTTCTGTATTCTTTCTGTCAGTCCTCTGCTGGGCTTCCTTGTGGGAAGCACAGTCTTCGCTTGTGGGCTCATCAGTCCTTGGGCTAGGCTACTATCTAGTCCTTGGGAGGGTGTATTGTGATTGACCAACATTTCAGTTGGGGTACACTTCTTGTCAGTTCTGCCTTTGCCATCAATGTTGTGGCTGTCTCTACTGTTAACTCAATCTCCCTTTTGCTTTCCGTGTACCCAGGTCAGATGCTTTGGACTCAGATTTCCATTTGGTACTGAATCATTTGAATTCTACTGCACCATATGGCGGACCATTGTCTGTTTAGTGCACTGGGTATCCCCTATCTTGCAATATGTGCCTTCAGTTTCCAGATCACAATTCTTGCCTGGGTGTCTACTAGATAGTCCACCTCTCAGAAGTTGAAGTAGTAATCCAATGTAATTATGTAGTTCCGGCCATTAAAAGTGAACAGGTCAGGTTGGGATTTCATAAGTTTGTAGAGTCTCCTGTTTTCAATCACTATAGTCTTTGCACACCTCTCACTGTTCCATGTACATTCTTGTTTGAGCATTCATGCCTGGCCAGTAGATGCCTGGCTTGTGTCAGGCATGCCTGTATACCCAGGTGTGAAATGTACATCTATGTCATGATATCAGCTCTTAAATCTGCTGGGATTAGTGCCCCGTCTCCTTTAAATAAAATCCTATCATGTGCATACGCAGCTCAGCCCTGACCTGGCAGTAGGGGGTAACTTCCTGTGGCACTCCTCCTGGCAGCCAGGTGAGGGATGTAGGATCAGGAACAGTCCCCTGGCTGCATGCAGGGCAGAGGTCCCCATCCTCAGACCCCTATCTGCTCCCCTCTTAAACTCTTTCACCTACCTGGTAATTTTTGAAAAGGTGGCAGGGACTTCAGTTTCAGATTATGCCCTGGGACCCAAAAAAACTCTGTGAGGCCCTGCTCAGCAGTGGCTTATCCATGATGCTTTCTAATGGCTTGTGATCAGACTGCACATCCACCTTGTGCCCAAAGGTGAACTGATGGAATCATTCAATTCCAAAGAGCACAGCCAAGAGCTGATATCTGAGCATAGCTTCTTTCTGTGTCTGTCAAGGCTCTGCTAGCACATGCTGTGAGCTGTTGGATTTGCTACTATGCAGCTCCTAGACCTCCTGAGACATCATGCTGTACTTTTAGCTTCTCCGCAGGATTTTAGTACTTTAGGACCAGTGCCTTTACTTATGATTTTCATTTTTCTTTCAAATGCTTGTTCTGGGATCTCTGACCATTTCCCATTCACACATTGTAAAATGATGTGCTGTGTTCAGTTTATATTGGAACACCTCTGGGGCTGGAATAATGCTCTTAGGCATTCTTATGCATTGGAACGTGCCAAAAGATGTAGAAAAAGCTGTCAGTTGGGACTGGATGGCTCACCTAATATGTGAATATGCTCAATTTAACATCAGAAAGAGTGAGCACTTTTTCCCTGGGTAAATTGGGTAGCATGTCCTCAATCTCTGATTATGGGTAATTACTTCTTTTCAATGCTGTGTTCAGTAGTTTTGAATCAGTACAGACCCTCAGTTTAGCTTACCACTTTTTCTTGCCACTACTAGGCTGCTGACCCAGCCTGTACTAGTTTCAGTGTGTGTAATGATGTCTCTTTGCAGGCTTGCCAGTACCTTCTGCAGTGGATTTACCAGGGCTAATGGAACTCTGCAGTTTAGTAGTGTCACAGCTCTACATGGGGGGGGGGGGGTCTGTTTCTAACCTCAGCTTGCTCTCTGGGTTTCCATCTCCTTCAAATATGTCCTAATATGCTATATGAATGTTGGGAAGGGCCCACAGTGACTATTCTCCATCCTCTCTCAGATATACTGGTATTGTCCACAATCAAAGCCATGACTTGCACCGCCCTGCTATCCAGCAGTGGATAGTACACCTGTGTTTCAACTACTCTAAACTACTCTAAACTCCAAGAGATAAAGTCTCTTGTTTCAGGGATTTCTTAATGATGACCTGCATTTTGCTCATTGGCCTCAGAATGGTTTTATTGTACATCACCTGAACCTTCACACATTTATCAGCAATGCTGGGATTACATTGCAGCTCGCTTCTCAGTCCAGCTGGAATCCAGTTGGTCATTGATCTAATAATATAGTTACAAATATGGGAGTTGAATGGCTGACAGCCTTCTTCTGCAGTTCATTTATACTGAGAGTCTTTGGAACTGCTAACATCACACTGCAGATATCCTCCTCTTTACCGGAAGTCTCTACAGCAGTGGTGGGCAACCTGCGGCCTGTCAGGGTAATCCGCTGGCGGGCCACAATACAGTTTGTTTACATTTGAATGGCTGCCCATACCTCCCAGTGGCCATGGTTCACCTTTCCCAGCCAATGGGAGCTGCAGGAAGCAGTGATCAGCACATCCCTGCAGCCTGTGCAGCTTCCCGCAGCTCCCATTGGCTGGGAACACAGGCCCCAGGTTGCCCACCACTTCTCTACAAACTGAATCACTACAGGCACTGCTCTTTTATTCCCCTTCCTGTAGCATTTCGATAAACAATTATTCTTTTTCCCACATGTTTTGCAATGTTGCCCATAGCTTGGGAATTTTTCTTTCTGCCTTTTGTGTTGCCTTCCACCGTACCTACACTGGACCATGATGCCTGCATTCTCGGTCGGTCAGTCTCTGTCCTGTTCTTTTAGTTCGAGCCTGTGTACTTGTTCTGCACAAGTGGCTATCATTGTTTTGATCTCCCTATACAGCTCAGCTGCCCTTGCTATTTGGAAGTATTTCTTTAGGGTTAGATTTGTTTCTTTCAACAACCTGTCCTGTAATCTGCATTCATGTGTCCCACAAATGATCCTGCCTCTAACTAAAGAATCTTTAATATCTTTAAAGTTACGTGTTGATGCCAGAAGTCTCAGCTCTATAATGAAAATATCTATTCGGTGTTCTGCTTCTTAGTTTCAGGCAAAAAAAAAAAAAAAAAAAAAACCCCAAAACAACCCTCTCTTTGCAGTCTCATTCTGTCTGGTGTCACAATACTCATCAAATATTTTTTGTTAGCTGTTCCAACTATTGTTTGCTTTGATTCTAGGTGCTGCTTTGTTTGCCTTTCAGTGGGTCTCACTAGACTGACCATTGACACTATATTTAATGTACCACATGCTGGCTAATAACATAAGAGAACTCCATGTTTCTAAAACTGAACTGTTTCTTTATTTAGAGAACAATTTACGGAGATGCTGCAACTACAGCTAGCATTCATGCCATGTGCAGACAGATTGATTTCCTATTAGGAAGTTCCTAATTCCTCTTCCAAAATTTTCCCTCCAGCTAGCTCCTCCTTACAAGTTCCATGCAGGTTTCTACAGGTGAGACCCCTCAGTATAATTTAGATAGCCCTTCACATCCTTGGCCTGCTTGTCCCCTCTCTAGACCTGTTCCCATATATTCCCTCTGCCAGATCCTGAAGGGAGATGGGGGAGGCAGGGAATGTAGAACAATGCAAACTGCTTTGTGCACAGTCTGCACCAGAGGGGATTCTCCCCGGACAGCTCTGGGATAGCAGTGTGAAGGGGCCATAGCAGAAGGGGAAATCGTTCACATACATTAATGATGCACTGAGCCTGAGTCGCCTCCTGTTTATGCATAAGCCTGAAATGGGAACACAGTAAAGATTACAATGGTTCAAAAATGATGCAGCTTCCCTTCTGCCTTGAAGGCCCCTGTCATAAACACATAGTTAAGGGTTAATGCCTCTTTTACCTGGAAAGGGTTAAGAAGTTCACCTGGCCTAGCTGACACCTGACCAGAGGAACCAATGGGGGAACAAGATATTTTAAAAGGAAAGAGAGAAGTTTCCTTTGTTTAGTTTCAGTTTCAGCTGGAGTGAAAAAGATCAAGGAACCAGCCTCTTATTAGAGTAGTGAGTCTTAAGGACGGAAATAAATAGGTTTATGTTTATTTTCTTTTTGTAACTTATCTTGGCATTAGAGGAATAATCAAATTTGGGTATTCTTGTGTGTACTAAGGTTTTTGCCCAGGGGAACATCCTGTGTTTTAAATATGTAGTCTATGAGATTAGCTGGTATGCTGTCTCCCAGAGGTTTTTTTTTCTTTTACCTTTCTTTTCTTTAATAAAAGCCTTCTTTTTAAGAACCTGATTGATTTTTTTCCATGTTTTTTAGATCCAGGGGATTGGATCTGGACTCACCGGGGATTGGGGGTGGGGGAAGGGAGGGGAAATGAATAATTCTTCCTTATTTTAAGTTCCAAGGGGTTTGGATCACCAGGGAATGGTGGAAGAGTCTCTCAAGGCTACCCAGAGAGGGGAAGGTTTTGGCAGGGGAAGACAGAGTTTTCCAAATGACTCTAACGTTTGGATGGTGGCAGCCTATTTATCTAAGCTGGTAATTAAGCTTAGGAGGTTCACATGCAGGTCCCCACATCTATACTTTAAGGTTCAGAGTGGGGGTGAAACCTATGACAGCCTGCTAATTCCTAGTCTATCTATGATCTTTTGAAATATATATCCACCCTAGCTGTCGATTACAAAATCCCCCTATACAGTATCATTTGCAAATTTCATTAATATGCTACCAACTTCCTCTTCCAGATCATTAACAAAATATTAAATAAGATCAGCTTTAACAATGATGCCCATATTACTGCAATATGCACCTTTCCCTGGAATTTACTTCCTTGCCCTTTTTCATTGCCCTCTGTGTACCATCATTTAGACAGCTTTCAAACCACATATCCAAAATATTTCTAATTAACATAGGGCTGGATTAGCACCTTGAAATCCAGCCTGAGTAAAGTGCAGTGCATACCTGCCCAGCAAGAACCTAATTGTTCTTCCTTGCTCTGGTAATTGGTGCAAGGCCTTTTCCTGGCTTAGCTTATTCCTCCTTCCTTGTTGGCTTAGCTGCTGCATTAGGTGAAGCCAAGATTTCTCTTACTTATTATCCATGCCCACCCGCTCACTGTGCACCTTCACAGGAAAGGGAATAGCAGCTTTTCAGTGCCTGTTCTCCATCCTCTGGAGGTAATGGTGATGTGAGTAGCTCCCACATATGAGTAACAGGACTTCTTACCCGGTTGTATGAACAGCTCACACAGATGAGTAACAGAGCTCGAGATTTTATGAGACACTTGCTCAAATCCCAATACGCTAGATCAATTTTGTCCACTAATTTTGCAGTTCTCTCAAAAACCTAAATCAAGTTTGTCCAGAAATTGTTGTTATGTATTATTCATGAATTCATTATGTAGTACAATGGTCATCAGGGAGTTTACAGGTTTATCAGAGTATTATGGGTTAGAGCCATGCTTCACCCCTCCCTTCCTCCTCTCTATTTTCATATAGTTGAATAAAGCAGCATGTTCCCAGCCTGCAGTACTGTAAATAAAATGTTTTCTTTTGCCCTGTGCAGTCTGTTTACAAAACTGTTGATGAGGAAAAAAACATAAAAATGACAATTTATGGGAAAATTCAGGCATTTAATGCAGAAAATAAGGATTGGCAGTAATATATTGAAAGACTGGGTCACCGTTGTCTTGCAAATGAGATTACAGATAAGGACAAACAGAAAGCAATTTTCCTCAGTGCTTGTAGCAATAAAATCTATTTCCTTTTAAGGAGTTGGTTATAGCCTCAGAAAGCAGGAGATAAAAATTTAGAAGACATGCAAAAAATTTTAACAGTGCACTACACAACAAAGCCAAACATTGTTGTAGAACTGGAATGAGGGAGCAAAATGAAAGTGTACCTGGGTATGTGGCAGAACTAAAAAGATTAATGAAATATTGCTTATTCAGAAATGTCTTAGAGGTTAAGCATAGGACAGATTTATTTGTGGTAAAGTTAATAGTGCTGATGTAATATACTTAGACTTCTGTAAGACATTTGACTTGGTACCTGATGACATTTTGATTAAAAATCTAGAACGATATAAAATTAACAATAGCACACATTACATGGATTAAAAGCTGACTGACTAATAGGTCTCTAAATGTAATTGTGAATGGGAATCATCATCAAGCAAGAGTATAAGGGTATTTCTAGTGAGGTCACATAAGTATTGGTGCTTGGCCCTATGCTGTTTCACATTTTTATCAATCACCTGGAAGAAAATATAAAACCATCACTGATAAAGTGACAAAAATCGAGGGAGTGGTAAATAGCAAAGAGGACAGGTCATTAATACAGAGCAATCTGGATGACTTAGTAAAGTGGATACAAGCAAACAATATGTGTTTTAATATGGCTAAATATAAATGCATACACCTAGGAACAAAGAATGCTAGGAGACTCTATCTTGGTGAAGAAGTTACTCTGGGGGTTGTGGTGGATAATCAGCTGAACTTGCGCTCCTAATGTGACACTTGGTCAAAAGGGTCAGTGAAATTCTTTCATGTATAAACAGGAGGCTCTTGATAAGAAGAGAAGGGTTGGGGTTTTTTTTTGTATTTTTTACCTCTATATAGGGCAATAGTGTGACTGCTGCTGGAACACCATGTCCAGTTCTAGAGTCCACATTTCAAGAAAGATATTTAAAAATTGGAGAGGGTTCAGAGACAAGCCATGAGAACAATTAAAAGATTAGAAAACCTGTCTTATAGTGATACACTTAAGGAGCTCAGTCTATTTAGTTTAACAAAAAGAAGGCTAAGGGGTGACTTGATTACATTCTGTAAGTATCTACTTTGAGTACAAATATTTAATAATGGGCTCTTCAATCTAACAGAAAAATGTATAACATGACCGCATGGCTGGAAGCTAAAGCTAGACAAATTCAGACTAGAATTATGGCATACATTTTTAACAATGAAAGTATTTTAACCATTGAAACGATTTATTAAAGGTCATGATGTATTCTCTATCTCTGACAATTTCAAAATCAATATTTGCTGTTTTTCTAAAACATAGTCTCTAGGAATTATTTTGGGGAAGTTCTGTGGACTGTGTTTTACACCATGTCACACTGGCCTTGGGAATCTATGAATTGATGTAGTAGTAATAATGAAAGAATTCAAAGATAATTGCTAGCAAAGGAGACTTGGCCGAAAGCTATAAAACTAGCAAGAGCAATGGTATCAGCAGTTAAAAACTTACAAGATTTGCATGTAGATTGCAGGACTAATCAAACTGAATAGAATAACCAAAATGCAAAGCAAGCTGATAGAGACTCAGGATCCTGTGTGGTGTTTCTGCAGTGAAGGATCTTATTTTGTGACAGTTTGTAAATTTAAAAGGGCCCAGTGTCCTTAATGCCTTAATATTGGACACTTATTTAGAAAATGTAAAGGTGACTATCAAATAGTATCTGAAACCCACAAGGGTAAAGCCCAAAATCCCAGAGGAAAAGGAAAAAAGAGTATTTTTTACCTTGAAGGTTAGGAAGACACAGAAGATGAGATCCACACTATGTATTCCCCAAAAGAGGAGAAATTAGTACCCTATAAAATAATAGTAGAGTTAAACAATCAGTTGGTATAAATGTACAATAAGATACAGGGGCTTCAGCCACTATGATCAATAACTCAGTGCAAAGCACAACTGAGATCACCAATGAATTCATGCGTGACTCTGCTCACCTACTCATGAGAAACTGTCAAGGTGGTAGGTTCTGTGCTCATCTCCATAAAATATAAAAGCCAAAATAAAATGTTACCAGTCCTAATGATCTGGGAACAAAGGCAAAATCTCTTAGGCAGAGATTAGTTGTGAGAACTAAAATGGAGTAATTCTTGCTTATTTTTTGTCCAAGTCTCGCTTCTTTGTTTTCTTGTTATGGAAAGAACCGGTAGCTCAGTGATTTGAAGAGACATCGCTAATTTAATTTCCAACTTATTTACTGCCAAAGCAAAGTCAATGGTAGTTTTACCATTGATTTAAATGGGAATAGGAATAGGACCTTATTAGTGACCCTACATTCTGTCTAGTACTTTCCCCTGTTCAATAGATGCGTACAAGCATATTTATATATTTATATATAATTAGTGTCATACAAAATCAATATTGCACAAATCAAATGGACCAGAACCTAGTGAACTAATTGATCTTAAAATGAAATTGCTGACAGTGGAAGCATCATTAAAGGGGTATGTTTCCGCAGGGGTGCTCATGGGGCCAGAGCTCTTGGACCAATGCTAGCTTTTTAATTAGTGACCTGGAAGAAAATATAAAATCATCACTGATAATGTTTGCAGACAACACAAAGGTCAGTAATGCAGGAAATAATGATGAGTACAGGTGACTGTTACAAAGTGTCCTGGATTACTTGGTATTGGGAATATATGGAAAAATGTCTTCTCCATTGTATTTTGGTGCATCAGTTCATTATTGATTTCAGCTACAACAAATACAGTAAACAGTGTCATTTTTCATAAGGGAGAGCAGTCTCTGTAGATACAACAGTGTAATATATTTTGGTATTTCAGAGCATTTTGAGGAAAAATAACCACCATATATATAATAGTGTCCTAAATTAGTCATACTTATTATGATCTTCATAAACTGAAAGTAACTTTATTAAAGCACTGAATTACACTAATCTATAGTATTTGTGCCACTATTTTATCAGTCAGGAAGCACTTCCACCCTAAAATCTTATTTATATTACATAATCCCAGTGAAATAAGAGTATAACTTGGCTGAAAGGATTTGACAAAAATAAATACATTAAGAATAATTAATAAAAGACTTACATTTGGCAGGCTGTGCAACTTTGTGCCCAGGGAACACATTTATTTTTAATATTTTTAAATGGCTTCTGTTTCAGATTTTGCTCATAAATGCATTTAATAGAGCTTGTCAAAATTTTGCTGTCAAAAATTTTGTTTTTGTTTGTTTTTTTGCATGCAAAATAGATTTTTGGTGAAACAGAAATGTTCACCAAAATAAATACAGTAAATTAATGCATACATAAATACATTCTATTTTTATCAAAAAAAATTGAGCTGTCAAAAAACTTACAATTTTTTAATTTTTATATTTTTGATGAAACTTCTGAAGAAAGCTAAGCAACCTTATGTGTGTATGTGTGTGCGTGTATACATATGTTATATAAAATCATCCACATTTTTGTCAGAAAAATAATTTCCTAACCAGATCTGCTCTTTATGCAGATACTCTTTCTGAGAAGCCCTCATCGCTCTCTCATATGCAATGTCCATTATCTGTTTCAGAGTTAATCACAATTACATTTGTTTAGATTTCACTGAAAAAACTCCAGACTGAAGTATGCCTATCCAGTGCTCTGGATGTCCTTATCAGACATTTAAAACCACATTCACCTCATAGAATCATAGAATATCAGGGTTGGAAGGGACCTCAGGAGATCATCTAGTCCAACCTCCTGCTCAAAGCAGGACCAATTCCCAACTAAATCATCCCAGCCAGGGCTTTGTCAAGCCTGACCTTCAAAACCACTAAGGAAGGAGATTCCACCACCTCCCTAGGTAACCCATTCCAGTGCTTCACCACTCTCTGAGTGAAAAAAGTTTTTCCTAATATCCAACCTAAACCTCCCCCGTTGCAACTTGAGACCATTACTCCTTGTTCTGTCATCAGGTACCACTGAGAACAGTCTAGATCCATCCTCTTTGGAACCCCCTTTCAGGTAGTTGAAAGCAGCTATCAAATCCCCCCTCATTCTTCTCTTCTGCAGACTAAACAATCCCAGTTCCCTCAGCCTCTCCTCATAAGTCATGTGCTCCAGCCCCCTAATCATTTTTGTCGCCCTACACTGGACACTTTCTAATTTTTCAACATCCTTCTTGTGGTGTGGGACCCAAAACTGGACATAGTACTCCAGATGAGGCCTCACCAATGTTGAATAGAGGGGAACAATCACATCCCTCGATCTGCTGGCAAAGCCCCTACTTATACAGCCCAAAATGCCGTTAGCTTTCTTGACAACAAAGGCACACCGTTGACTCATATCCAGCTTCTTGTCCAGTCATCCAGGACCTCTCCCATTCACCATGAGTTTTCAAAGATGATGGCCAATGGCTCTGCAATCATATGCACCAACTCCTGGGTCCATCCGGCCCCATGGACTTGTGCTCGTCCTGTTTTTCTAAATAGTCCTGAACCACTTCTTTCTCCACGGAGGGCTGGTCACCTTCTCCCCATACTGTGCTGCCTAGTGCAGCAGTCTGTGAGCTGACCTTATTTGTGAAGATAGAGGCAAAAAAGTCATTGAGTACATTAGCTTTTTCCACACTCTCTGTCACTAGGTTGCCTCCCTCATTCAGTAAGGGGCCCACACTTTCCTTGACATTCTTCTTGTTGCTAACATACCTGAAGAAACCCTTCTTGTTACTCTTAACATCTATTGCTAGCTGCAACTCCAAGTGTGATTTGACCTTCCTGATTTCACTCCTGCATGCCTGAGCAATATTTTTATTCTCCTCCCTGGTCATTTGTCCAGTCTTCCACTTCTTGTAAGCTTCTTTTTTGCGTTTTAGATCAACAAGGATTCACTGTTAAGCCAAGCTGGTCGCCTGCCATATTTACTATTCTTCCTACACATTGGGATGTTTTTTTCTGTAACCTCAATAAGGATTCTTTAAAATACAGCCAGCTCTCCTGGACTCCTTTCCCTCCTGACGTCGGAATAACTGATGTTACAACAGACTGCTTTGTGACTCTGTAACACCAGCAATGTGATACGCATATGATATGGTCCATGGTTTAATAATCAGAGCTAGAAATAAGAGTCAGAAAACTGTGTTCTCTATAATGTATCTGACCAATTTTTTTTTTTTAAATTTGGGATGGGATTATCAAAGGCTCAAACTTCACTTAGGCATCTTGCAGCTATTTATACCTTTGAAAAAAATTCCTTAGATGAATAAAATAAGGCATCAAATTCCATAGTTAGGCATGTAGGTGGAAGCTACTGATTTTCAGAAGTGCTGAACCCTACTGAACCATTAATTTAGCTTGAAAAATTAGAGAATGTAAAAGGAATAATGATCCACCTTGTAAGTATTTTGGTGATGTTTCCTTAGGATTATTGTTGAAAGGAAGGAGTATAGAAGTCAATATGTGTTTTATGTAATGATGGCTAGAAATGGGCTGAAGCATCTGTGATCTTCTGAAGCCAAATCAAAAAAAGCTGAAGTTCATGATTTGAACCCTAAACCAGGCTTCACCACCTTTTTGAATCTCAGTGGGAGGAATATTGTGATGATTCATGTTCTCCCAAACATGAGGATAATAACTGGCTTTTGATGACACCAATCCTGCATGACACTATCCATCTGAGTTCTCTTGTTTTATACTTCCATTGTAAGCTCTTTCATGCAGAGGCCATCTTTTTGCTCTGTGTTTGTGCAGCAGCTAGCACAGATTGGTCCTAGTCCATGCCTGGGACTCCTAGACATTTTCGTGCTAAAAATAATAAATAATACAAAAGAAGGTGCAAACCATTATGGAGACTAGGTCTCCGCTAGGACAGACAATAATTGTTGCTCTGTAGAGTTACAGAAACCAGCTCTACCCACATTCTTCTCTGTAACCCGATATGTTCAGAAGGTGAGCCAGTCACAGACCACAGGAAAAAATGATAAAAGTTCTATAGGTTCTGTGGGAAAAGAAATATAGATTTTAAATTGATACATTTTATACATAAAAAATTTGACTTGCTTTCAACCCAGCAGATGGTTGGCATGGTAACCCTAGCATAATACAGCACAAGGGCATATAATTACGATGACAGAGAATATGTTGGGAATTGGTCCTGCTGTTGGGAACTGGTCCTGCTTTGAGCAAGGAATTGGACTAGATGACCTCCTGAAGTCCCTTCCAACTCTAATATTCTATGATTCCAATACGTGGCAGTAGGTAATACCATAACAGAGACTTTGATTCCCACTTGTTGTTCACCTACTTATTTATTTTACAGGAAAAGCAATTAAGTTGTATAACAATTAGTTGTCATGGCATCCATGTAATTTGAATAGTAGAAAAATTATCATCCTTATTTTCCTAGCATCCACTAAGTGAAATGTGGACAGATGCTCCAATGCTCTTATATCCAAGTTTTCAGTTATATATTTCTCTTTGCATTTTGCCTTTGCCATTCTTTGACTCAACCTCTGTATTAGTGGCATGGCTGTGCTTACACTCACTATAAATATTTTTTCCTCCACAGGTTTCAGTATTTCATGCTTTCTACCACTGCTGACTGAGGCTCACATCCCCTTTCCCTCCTGGTTGTGTATTGTGTAGCTCAAAGAGTCTTTTACAAATGTAAAAGGTACAGTTCCATCTCATGGGACCCTTCTGTTTGAGTATCTGAAGAGCAGCCCACAGTTCTCAACCTTCTCTCAAATTTTGACAAGTTGCTGTAGGTTGTCTGAAATGGCTGCAGATTTTGCATATCATAGCTAACATCTTGTTAAGACAGTCTGTGCTGCAGAGAAATTCAGAGAACTACAATGTAGAATGATTCAGATACTGCGAGGTGGTGGTAATAAATAGCTGACACATTCTCTGAAGATATTTCTTCCACTTTATTGTTTGTGTATTTTTCAGCAAATTATATGTTCTTGGTGAATATTTTCTTTCACTGTGAAAGGAAACTTTTCCTTTAGAAACAGAAAATTAAGTAGATAGAGTTCCTGCTGAATCAGATCTCATCCAAGATCATGCTTCTTGGAGCTGATAACTATACAAACTCATTATCTCCTTCTGTTCCAAGTGTTTTCAATTTTCCTTTGTTATGAAAAACATGTTTCTTCTTAGGTTCATGTGGTTATAAGGTCATTGAACAGTGTTTCAAGAATAGTAAGAACAGAAACAGAAGAATGGTCAGGTTAAAGCATTGATCTGAGACAGCGCAGTGGTGGGTTCTATTCATGGCTTTGCCACAGGCTTTTCATCTTGAGCAAGTCACTTAATCTCATGTTGCTTTAGGTTTTCCAGTCTTTAAAATAGAGATAATGCTCTCTTTCTCCCATCATTTGTCTATTTAGATTATTCTTTGGGAATAAGGATTGTCTCTCACTACCTGCATGCACAGTGCCTAACACAATGGGTCTCCAAACTCCGTTATGACTTCTAGGCTAAACTACACTACCTCTACCATACTATACTACTACTCATCCTGCTAACAAACATCTAAACAGACGACACTGATCCCAGTGGGGGACTTGGAGGAAGATGCTGTCTTACAGTGTCTTCATTTGATTCCTTCCTTTGTTTTTGATATAATGACGAATAGGTTTGAGGGATAACATTCTTAAGATTTGTACTATAAGTGGACTTTGAAGAGGGATTTGAAAGAAAAGAGGTTAGATGCCTAGTGTTCTTTGATAGGGAACAATAATCATTATTTTAATGAAGGGGGAATGAAGTAAACCAGTTTTATATATATAACATAGATCCAGGTGGAATGAGGGCAAAATAAAAAGCATTCTTTGTGTTAAATGATTACTATTCAAGCTCAGGACTCCTCTATAGGTGGGATTCTTATGCTGAAAACCTCACATAAATGTCACTTACTCATGTGAGTAGGCCTGTTGCACTCATTGGTCCTACTTGCAATATAAGTGTTTGCAGGATCAGTTCATAACTATATTAATGTGACTGAATTTCCTTTAAATTGGCTGAAACAAATTTTTACTAGTTACTATTTACTCTATCAGTTGCATGTATGTGTCACAGCCTCTCCAGGAGCAGGTCTGGTTTGATAAGTCAAAGCCATTATTGGTAGCTTTCATGATGAGGGGCCAGAAGAGGGGGTGAAGCAGAATAAGCATCTAATGTGAGGGTGTAAGACAAGTAGGGAACAAAGTTTGAATTATCTCAGTGCTGGCACTTTGTGTCTTATGTGTGATGTAAAGTGTAATGAATGTCATGTTGCTGTGTAAAAAATTGCACATAAAATTTTTTAAAGAATGCTAAAGGTGCATATTTAAGCACTGAAAAATTAGAAGATGCCAGAATTAGGCCTTAGTTAGGCTCCCTTATATGTATGCATTACATTATGGTCTTTAATTACTTGATCACATACTATATTTTTCCATAGAATCTCTGCCTCGTTCGGTGCACACAATATCAGAAACTATTCAATAGCATGTTTCATACTCATTGTTCATTTGTGTGGTCCCAAGCCTTATTTACTGCATGTTATTCAAACTGTGCTCTGAAGAAAGATCATTAATTTCTTTGTTCTATATTTGTACTCATGCTGTTCTTCTCACCATCATATCTGAAGGCTTTCCAGTAGTGCATGAAGCGACTTGACTATACATTTATCACGTGGTATCTGTTGTCTCATTCTCTCTCCAGAAGGAGAAACATGTAGTTGAGTGTCTTGTTTTGATACAGTATCAAGTTTGTTTTTCAGAGTGGTAGCCATGTTAGTCTGTGGGTATGTCTACACTACGGGATTATTCCTATTTTACATAAACCAGTTTTGTAAAACAGATTGTATAAAGTCGAGTGCACGCAGTCACATTAAGCCCATTAATTTGGCTGTGTGCATCCATGTACCGAGGCCAGCGTAGATTTCTGGAGCATTTCACTGTGGGTAGCTATCCCGTAGCTATCCCATAGTTCTCGCATCCTCCCCTGCCCATTGAAATTCTGGGCTGAGATCCCAGTACAAAAACAGTGTCATGGGTGATTCTGGGTAAATGTCGTCACTCAATCCTTCCTCCATGAAAGCAACAGCAGACAATCATTTCTCTCCCTTTTTCCTTGGATTGCCCTGGCAGACGCCATACCATGGCAACCATGGAGCCTGTTTTGCCATGTCACTGTCACTGTATGTGTACTGGATGCTGCTGACAGACGCAGTACTGCAGTGCTACACAGCAGCATTCATTTGCCTTTGCAAGGTAGCAGAGATGCTTACCATCCCTATTACACCGTCTGCCATTGTAAATTGGTGATGAGATGACGGTTATCAGTCATTTTGTACCGTCTGCTGCTGTCATGGATGCTTCTGGCTGGCCTCGCTGAGGTCGGCCGGGGGCTCATGGACAAAAATGGGAATGACTCCCCAGGTCATTCCCTTCTTTATATTTTGTCTAAAAATAGAGTCAGTCCTGCCTAGAATATGGAGCAAGTGTACTAGAGAACCAGAGATCCCGCAGAAATGATGATCTGCATGCCATTCTAGAGGGTGCCCCTGCAACAAGCCCACCCGTTGCTTCTCTCCTCCCCCAACCCTCCTGGGCTACCGTAGCAATGTCCCCTCATTTGTGTGATGAAGTAATAAAGAATGCAGAAATAAGAAACACTGACTTTTTAGTGAGATAAAATGAGGGAGAGGAAGCCTCCCTCTCCTATGATAGTCCAGGCAGTACAGAAGCTTTTCTTTAGACATGAAAAGTGGGGGCTGATAGAACTCAGCCTCCAGTTGCTATGATGAGGACAGTTACCAGTCGTTTTGTACCATCTGCCAGGAATGACCAGGAGTCATTTCCATTTTTACCCAGGTGCTCCCGGCCGACCTCACCAAGGCCAGCCAGGAGCACTCACGGGTTAAGGATGACGACGATGAATAGCAGTCATATTGTACCATCTGCAACCGTGAAGGGGATGCTGGTGTTCAGCACTGCAGCACCCCGTTTACCAGAAGCATGCAGTAGACATAGGGTGACATTGAAAAAATACGAGAAACATTTTTTTTCCCTTTTCTTTCGAGGGCGGGGAGGGGAAGGGTGTAAATTGACGACATATACTCTGAAACACCCAGGAAAATGTTTTTGACTCTTCAGGCATTGGGAGCTCAGCCAAGAATGCAAATGTTTATCAGAGACTGCGGGGACTGTGGGATAGCTGGAGTCCTCAGTCCCTGCTCCCTCCCTCCATGAGAGTCCATTTGATTCTTTGGCTTTCTGTTATGCTTGTCACACAGCACTGTGCTGTGGACTCTGTATGATAGCCTGCAGATTTTTTCGAATGTTTTGACATTTCATCTTCTGTAACAGAGCTCTGATAGAACATATTTGTCTCCCCATACAGCGATCAGATCCAGTATCTACTGTACGGTCCATGCTGAAGCTCTTTTTGGATTTGGGCCTGCATCGCCGCCCGTGCTGATCAGAGCTCCATGCTGGGCAAACAGGAAATGAAATTCAAAAGTTCACGGGGCTTTTCCTGTCTACCTGGCCAGTGCATCCGAGTTCAGATTGCTTTCCAGAGCAGTCACCATGGTGCACTCTGGGATACCGCCCAGAGGCCAATACCGTCAATTTACAACTACACTAACCCTAACCTGACATGGCAATACCAATTTCAGCACTACTCCCCTCGTTGGAAGGAGTACAGAAATCATTTAAAGAGCCCTTTATAACAATATAAAGGGCTTCATTGTGTGGACGGGTGCAGGGTTAAATCGGTTTAACGCTGCTAAATTCTGCTTAAACGTGTAGTGTAGACCAGGCCTGTATCAGCAAAAACAGTGAGGAGACCTTGTGGCACTTTAGAGACTAACAAATGTATTTGGGCATAAGCTTTTGTGGGCTAAAACTCACATCATCAGATGGCCTAACCACATCAGCCACACCATCAGGGGATCGTTCACCCGCACATCTACCAATGTGATATGTGCCATCATGTGCCAGCAATGCCCCTCTGACATGTACATTGGCCAAACTGGACAGTCTCTATACAAAAGAATAAATGGAAATAAATCAGACATCAAGAATTGTAACATTCAAAAACCAGTAGGAGAGCACCTCAGTCTCCCTGGACACTCAATAACAGACTTAAAAGTAGGAATTCTTCCACAAAAAAACTTAAACAAGCTTCAGCGGGAAACTGCAGAACTGGAATTAATTTGCAAACTGGACACCATCAAATTAGGCCTGAATAAAGACTGGGAGTTGATGGGTCACTGCAAAAAGTAATTTCCCCTCTGCTATACTCACACCTTCTTGTCAACTGTTGGAAATGGAGGACATCCACCTTAATTGAATTGGCCTCGTTAGCACTGAACCCCTGGTTGGTAAGACAACTCATATCTTTTCATATATATAATGCTTACTGTCTTTTTCACTTCATGCATCAGATGAAGTGGATTTTAGCCCACGAAACCTTATGCCCAAATAAATTTGTTAGTCTCTAAGGTGCCAGAAGGCCTTCTTGTTGTATAAGGTTGTTTTCGTTCTCAATTGCTATATACTTTTGTTAGAGAAGGCGAGGTCAATGTGCCTTTCATTTGAAGTGGAAGGTGGTGAAATTTGTTATGGTATTTAGTTTTTGGGAGAGTTCGTTCGACAGTCTTGGACCAGTCTCCAAAAAAATTCTGTCTCCTGCACAGATGAGGTTTTCCCTTATCGTAGAGAGTTCCATTGTGCCAGAGAAGCGTAGCTGTTTATCTCATTCTTCATACCAGAATTTTAAGTGCTTTTTAATATTTCTGGGGCTTTTCCCATAGGTTTTTCTATGGCACTCAACATTATAGAATGGCGTGCTTGACAAACATTAATGAATTCATTTTCATTATAACCTGTGAGGTAAGGGGGTGGTTTTGTCCATATTTTACAGATGGAAAACTGAAGAAGAGACAGATTGAAGTTAAAAGTATGCACTAATTTTGGCTGGTCAATTTGAGAAGTTTAGGATCTGATTTCCAGAGTACTTAGCAAGCAATTTATAGCACTTTATACATTCAAATCACAGATCTCATTGATTTCAACTGCAGCTGTGAATACTTAATCCCAGGTGTCTGAAGCTGGACATCTAGAAATGAGGAACACACGATTAATGCCTACCTGTGAAGAGTTTGGTTTAAGTTATGTGCCTAGTATCACAAAGGAATTCAGTGGCAGGGGCAGAATCAGACTTTCCAGGGGTGGTATTCAATTACCTTAACCATGAAACCATCCTTTGTTATCCTACAATCCTCTGCACACCTTCTAATTTCTACCACAAATGAGGATGTGGTCCTAGAGATAACTGCCTTATTTATTATACAGCCCTGATTCACTGCACACCTTCTAATTTCTACCACAAATGAGGATGTGGTCCTAGAGATAACTGCCTTATTTATTATACAACCCTGATTTAGTCCCTGAGCACTGACCATCCATGGCACTGAATGAGTCAGGGGTCCTGTGGAAAAACACAGTTTTTGATCATGGAAATAAAGACAGTATCATAGTGCATATGCAGAAGGGGGCAAATGAAGGCTATGCAAGCACTTAAGCAAGAGAATAACTAATAGCTGTGGTAGATTTTCCTCCTCTATATGGATCAGCATCAGAGAGGGATGAGGCACATACTTTCCCAGTGGATTTCATATTTTCTAACAGGACAGGAATGGTGGGACTTAAATCTTGGGTTCAATTACAGTTTCTGAAAGAATATGTTCTAGTGGGCATATACCCTTCTATCCTTGTTCTTCCAAGCCTAACACTTTCTGCTTATATCTGTTTCACTTCACTCTCTCCATCCACCCAGTCCAGTTCTTGTCCCTTCTGTGTTTCACTCAGGCTGCTTCTTCTCTCTTCACAATATCTGGGCACCAGCCAAAAAAGCACTGAGAGCACAGCAGAGAGAGATTCCCTGCTCTCGGTTTGGTGACACCGCATCTGGGAACAGAAATTGCCGGGTAAGACCTGCTAGCACCTGAAGACCTGGGATAGAGCATGCCCAAAGCTCATGGAAATTTCAAATAATTAAACTGCCAAACTCTCACATGTCTCTACTGGGTGTGTGTGAACAGTTATTTTTCAGAGTCTTATAACTTTAGCCAGATGTGAGATATTTCTCATGGGACACGCAAAACTCTCTTGCCTGATGCTAGACTCATAGACTCATAGACTCATAGGTCAGAAGGGACCAATCTGATCATCTAGTCTGACCTCCTGCACAAGGCAGGCCACAGAACCCCACCCATCCAATTTTATAACACCCCCTATCCCAGGATCGAGTTATTGAAATCTTCAAAATTGGTTTGAAGACCTCAAGCTGCAGAGAAACCACCAGCAAGCGACCCGTGCCCCACGCTGCAGGGGAAGGCGAAAAACCTCCAGGGCCCCTGCCAATCCGCCCCGGAGGAAAATTCCTTCCCGACCCCAAATATGGCGATCAGCTAAACCCTGAGCATGTGGGCAAGAGTCACCAGCCAGCACCCAAGAAGGAATTCTCTGCAGTAACTCAGTTCCCATGCCATCCAACATCTCCCCGCAGACCATTGAGCAGACCTATCTGGTGGTAATCCAAGATCAATTGCCCAAATTAACAATCCTATCATAACATCCCCTCCATATACCTATCAAGCTTTGTCTTAAAGCCAGGAAAGTCTTTTGCCCCCACTACTTCCCTCGGAAGGCTATTCCAGAACTTCACTCCCCTAATGGTTAGAAACCTTCGTCTAATTTCAAGTCTAAACTTCCTAATATCCAGTTTATACCCATTCGTCCTCGTGCCTACATTAGTACTAAACTTAAATAATTCCTCTCCCTCCCTAACGTTAACCCCCCTGATATATTTATATAGAGCAAGCATATCCCCCCGCAGCCTTCTTTTGGCCAGGCTAAACAAGCCAAGCTCTTTGAGTCTCCTTTCATAAGGCAGTTTTTCCATTCCTCGGATCATCCTTGTAGCCCGTCTCTGAACCTGTTCTAGTTTGAATTCATCCTTCTTGAACATAGGACACCAGAACTGCACACAGTATTCCAGATGGGGTCTCACCAACGTCTTGTATAACGGTACTAACACCTCCTTATCCTTGCAGGAAATACCCCGCCTGATGCATCCCAAAATCGCATTTGCTTTTTTAACAGCCGTATCACATTGGCGACTCATAGTCATCCTGCTATCAACCAGTACCCCAAGGTCCTTCTCCTCCTCCGTCGCTTCCAACTGATGCGCCCCCAACGTATATCCAAAATTCTTATTATTAATTCCTAAATGCATAACCTTGCACTTTTCACTATTGTATTTCATCCTATTTCTATTACTCCAGTTTACAAGGTGGTTCAGATCTTCCTGAATAGTATCCCTGTCCTTCTCTGTGTTAGCAATACCCCCCAGCTTCGTGTCATCCGCAAACTTTATTAGCACATTCCCGCTCTTCGTGCCAAGGTCAGTAATAAAAAGGTTAAATAAGATCGGTCCCAAAACCGAACCTTGAGGAACTCCACTAGTGACCTCCTTCCAGCCTGACAATTCACTTTTCAATACGACCCTCTGGAGTCTCCCCTTTAACCAGTTCCTTATCCACCTTACAACTTTCATATTCATTCCCATCTTTTCCAATTTGACTAACAGTTCCCCGTGCGGAACCGTGTCGAACGCCTTACTGAAATCTAGGTAAATTATATCTACCGCATTTCCTTTATCTAAGTAATCCGTCATCTTCTCAAAGAAGGAGATCAGATTGGTTTGACACGATCTACCTTTAGTAAATCCGTGTTGCAATTCGTCCCAATTACCGTTGACCTCTATGTCCTTAACTACTTTCTCCCTTAAAATTTTTTCCAAGACCTTGCATACTACAGACGTCAAGCTAACAGGCCTATAATTACCCGGATCACTTTTATTCCCTTTCTTAAAAATAGGAACTACATTAGCAATCCTCCAATCATATGGCACAACCCCTGAGTTTACCGATTGCTTAAAAATTTTCGCTAACGGGCTCGCAATTTCACGCACCAGTTCCTTTAATATCCTCGGATGGAGATTGTCCGGGCCCTCCGACTTCGTCCCATCGAGCTGTTCAAGTACGGCCTCTACCTCAGTAGCGGTAATATCCACCTCCATATCCACATTCCCGTTTATCATCCCTCCATCATCGCAAGGTTCCTCACTAGTCTTATTAAAAACTGAAGCAAAGTACTTGTTTAGATGTTGGGCCATGCCTAGGTTATCCTTAATCTCCATTCCATCGTCAGTGTATAGCGGCCCCACTTCTTCTTTCTTTGTTTTCTTCTGATTTATGTGGCTGTAGAACCTTTTACTATTGGTTTTGATTCCCTTTGCAAGGTCCAGTTCAAGGCGGCTTTTAGCCTTCCTCACTTTATCCCTTCACGTTCTGACATCACCAAGGTAGCTTTCCTTACTGATCCTGCCTTTCTTCCACTCCCTGTAAGCTTTCTGCTTTTGTCTAATCCCCTCTCTGAGTTGTTTGCTCATCCAGTTTGGCCTACAACTCCTGCCCATGGTTTTTATCCCCTTTCTCGGGATGCAGGCTTCCGACAGTCTCCGCAGCTGCGACTTAAAGTAATTCCAGGCCTCCTCCGCATTCAAATCCACTAATTCCTCCGTCCAATCCACTTCCCTAACTAATTTCCTTAACTCTTTAAAATTAGCCCTCGAGAAGTCAAAAACCCTAATCCCAGATCTACATTTGTTTATCCTTCCATCTAGTTTGAACTGAATCAGCTCATGATCACTCGAACCAAGGTTGTCCCCTACCACCATTTCTTCTACGAGGTCCTCACTGCTCACCAACACCAAATCTAAAATGGCATCTCCTCTCGTAGGTACTTCAACTACTTGATGAAGAAATCCATCCGCTATCACATCCAGAAAAATCTGACCCCTATTATTCTTGCAAGTACTCGTCCTCCAGTCTATATCCGGAAAGTTGAAGTCCCCCATAATCACACATTTCCCCTTTGTGTTTACTTCATTAAAGACATTAAAGAGGTCTCTATCCATATCCCAATCAGATCCCGGCGGTCTGTAGCACACTCCAAGCACTATCTCAGGGGAAGCTCTAGTTGCTTTTTTACCCAGTGTGATTTTCGCCCAGACAGACTCTGTCTTATCCATTCCATCGCTTCTTATTTCGCTACAGTTAATGTCATCATTGATGTACAAGGCTACTCCACCACCTTTGCCTTTCTTCCTGTCTTTTCTAAACAGCACATAGCCTTCAATACCCGTGCTCCAGTCATGAGTACTATTCCACCAGGTTTCAGTTATTCCTATAATATCCGGTTTCACTTCCTGCACTAGTAACTCCAGTTCCTCCATCTTGTTACCTAGACTCCTCGCATTAGTGTACAGACCTTTTAATTTTCGGCGTTTGGCGTCAGTGACATTCTTTCCCCCGTCGTGCAGAGACCTTTTACCACCAGCATCACCCGTTACTCTGGTTTCTCCACTATTCCTCCTTGGATCAAATCTTGGGACCACAAGGGTATCCCCTCTCACTTTGTTTACTTTCCTCTCCAGGTTACATTCCGGGGTGGAGATCTCCCGAACATCTCCCAACCATCTCCCCCAACTTCCTAGTTTAAAGCTCTCTTGATGAGGTCGGCAAGCCTCCATCCTAGAATTCTATGTCCCTCCTTGCTTAGATGAAGTCCATCCTGAGCGAACAGTCGTCTATCCGTAAACGCTTCCCAGTGACCGTACATCCCAAAGCCCTCCTTATAACACCACTCCCTAAGCCATCTGTTGATCGCCATAATCTTGTCACTCCTTCGTCGCCCCGCTCTAGGAACCGGCAGAATCCCACTGAAGATCACCTGAGCCTCGACGTCTTTGAGCCTCTTCCCCAGTCTGGCATAGTCCTCCTTGATACAGTCCAGCGAGTAACTAGCCATATCATTCGTTCCCACATGAAGGATAATCAACGGATTCTTTCCCGCTCCCGCTAAGATCTTATTCAGCCTCAGGTCCACATCCTGTATCTTAGCCCCTGGCAGACAGCACACCCTTCTGTTCTCCCGATCAGGTCTAGTTACAGGCCTATCTACTCTTCTCAGTAAAGAGTCTCCAATCACGTAGACTTGCCTTTTCCTGGCGACAGTGCGATTCTGCGGTCTATCCCCCACAGCAGGTGGTCGCAATTCCTTTTGATTTGTATTCGCCCTTACAGTCCTCCTAGGGCTCATACTTGGTGTCGCCTCCATCGACTCCTCCCCTCCTTCTGCAGGACTAGCTAGGATGACTTCTCTGTCAAATTTCAACTTCTTGCCCTAAAGCATGGACGTGCTAGAGATTCAAAATGTTGAATTAACAATTTAGTATAGGTAAATCTATCTATTTTTTTCCCCTTACCACATTCTCAGGTCTGGTCTACACTAGAAAATTAAGTCAGTTTAACCACGTCAGCCAGAAGTGTGAAAAATCCACATCCCTAAACAGGGTTGTTAAGATGACCTAGTCCCTGTTGTAGATAGCAGTAGGTTGATGTTGACCTAGCTATTGCCCTTAGGGAGGTAGATTAACTACACTGACAGGAGGACCCCTCCTATCAATGTATGTAGTGTCTACACTGAAGCACTACTGCAGCAAAGCTACAATGACACTGCTGTAGTATTTTAAGTGTAGGCATATCCTCAAAAATAGCTGAACTGTTACAACTGACACTTTCCAAAAAATAAAATAAAATAAAATAAAATAAAATAAAAATCGATATAAGACAAATACCTGTCATGGAAAATTGAAGGCTGAGTGGTTAAAGTTTGGCAAACAACTTAAAAATAGTCTTCTAATGGAAGTGCTAGGCAACCTGAAGTATAAGTGATGCTACCTTTCTCTGCCTATATTAACATTTCCTTTGGCTTCTTATAGATTTATTTCTTCAGAAACTCTAGCAGTTTTCATAGGTAGTCTGCACCTCACACTAGTGTATTTCAAGTCAACAGCAGTTATTATTTTAAAAGATAAAAGCAAGAATATAACTGTGTATGACATATGACTATATGCTCTGTCCCGCCTGCCCACAATTAAAACTTCACAGCTGGGAAATGACAGTAAATCTAATTTTTCCCAGAGATAGAGTCTTCACCATTTCATATCTGCAACAGAAAACTTCCTCTGCTAGTAACTGGATGCTGACAAGAAACCTGTGGGAATTCAAATCACTAGGAGAAAATTCAGAAAATACAGTGGATGTTTATAAAAGGAGATTTGTAATGACACCATGTAGCACTGTATAGTGCCACTGTAACCTCCGTTAAAGTACAAATACATTCTGATTCTAAGTTCTGTCTTCCAAAAAATAAAACCTCTGGAGCAACTGAAGCTGAAATTACTTCACTGTGAAACTCCGCAAGGACACAAATATTCCCCACAGAACTACACAACAGAAAGCTGTGTATGGGGGAGGAGGGGCATTCTAGCACCATTTTAAGGGGCTGTTTTATTAGCAACCACAGCTTCTATAGGTCTCAGAAAGAGAAATCCTTCTAATAAGTCTGATAAATTGAACTTTGTTGAGATGAGAGGGAATTTTAAGAATAGACTGCATTGACCTCTCATTCAGAATTGGAAAGACTCAGCTTTGCTTCATGTTGGGAATCAGAGCATTGAAAAGCTAATATGTTCAATCCCCAATTTAAATGCACGGATAAAAGCTTCATTCTCTTTCTGAAGGCAAATTGGAAGATTACAAATAATATTTTAAATGGATCCTGGTTTTGATTATGATTTATTTTATGTTTTATTATAATTATGATGGGTATATTTGTATTCCCCTCTTTACTCTTTTCATTCCCATAACTGATTATCTATTCAGATGTTGAGATCCATAGGTATCTTCACCTGGGCCAATTCATCTTTAAATTCTTCTCACAGGCCTCTCCAGAACTGTGTGTACAGCTGTGCCTCCTTGTTCCAATCTGTATGGCTGTGAGGTGGCAGAACTGCATTTCATAGAGCTCTACAGTCCCCTGCCCCAGTCAGAGTTTTCTTAGGGCAGCCTCTGCACTTCACACTTGATGCAGATCATCAAATGGCATTAGCATGGCTTGAAAGAAGACAGAAGAGGGAAGCCCAGTGTAATGCTTTGCCAGAAGTCAGACTGATAACCAGGCTCACCTTTGTACGATCAATAGTGTAGGACTGAGGATGCATCATGAACAGGAGGTTTATAAAACCCCAGAATTGCTTGCGAATACCATCAAACCATTCTGGCAGATGGTTCAAGGAACAGCGCACTGTGAGATGTGTCTGGAGTGTGATGTTTTTGGAATGCAACTGTCTCAGCTGCTCCTGCAATAGCTGGTTCTCTGAGGTCAGCTGGGTGACCCAGATCTGCAGAGCTTGGTTATCTGCCTGAAGGTGAATGGCCCACTCAAGCATGTACAGTACTCCCAAAGGATTAACCACATCCATTTTGCCACCAGATCCTCTCCTCTGGCCTAAGTGGTTCATGCAAACTGTCATGGCCAGGAATTCGGTGGTCAGACATTATGAGCAGGAGTTGGGAGTCAGGCCAGGGCAGATACGAGGAGATCAGAATCTGAGTTATGCTAGAAGGTAGAATGAGGGTCAGTCGTCAAGAGGCAGTCAGGGTCAGGTTCCTCAGAGATCAGAGTAAGGCAGTAGGAGCATATACTGCAGGGGAAGCAGTTCTAAGCAGGAGAAACCCAGCTGCATGTATGATTTCCTGTTCCGGTGCTCAGGTTAAATGCAAACAGAGAACCAGTCAGGACACCGAGAATCCTGCCAGTATGCTCCCAAGTTTGGAGTCCTCTGTCAGTTCTGGCAACTGTTGGCAGGTTGGAACTTACTGGCTCCTGGGAATCCTGTAGCCCAGGATGTGGCATACACAGTCCCTAGTAACTGATTAGTCTGGGACTCAGGAGACTTTAGTTCAGTTCAGTGCTCCACCTGGGTGACAAAAGGCATATCTGTCTCTTTGTCTTTCAGTTTCCTGTCTCCCAAATGGATCTGATACTAATCATCATTATTGTGTGTGTTTGTGCTTGTGTAAATACCTTAAAGATTGTGAGGCGCTCAAACACCATGGTGTTGGGAGCCATGTAAGTACCACAGTACAACTACACCTATTCCTTCAATGTAGGGCCCTCAAGCAAGTACATTTGTCATTAATAAATGCTGCAGGTCATTTTGCAGGTGTGAAAAGACTGTGGATAAGCAGACACTACAAGTCTGTTTGAAATCGCATGAAAAAACTGTGGTCATTTTATCACTGTAGCATCTTTGAAAAAAAGCTAGAAAATCCCTGATTGAGCTGCAGAAAACCATGCTAAAACATTAGCTAATGTCGCAGGTTATAACTCATTGAAAATCTACTTATTATGTGCTTGAATGACCCTGGAAACGAGAAAGCTGAATACATAGGCAAGTACAAGACAGACAAGGCAGATATTATCCTGACCTCTGCTCATTCTAATCTGATAGCCATTTTGGTTATCTTTTCCATTCATCTGAAATGGTCACCTGAGAAGTCAATTCATTAATGTATCATTATGTTAGGGGTGAGAACACATTTAGCAGGTACGAGTTTTGCTGGAGAAATACAGACCTAACCTGAAAACAAATGAGACACAGAAACAGTAACACCAGCAAAGAACAAGGAGAAAGGAAAAAAAAGACATAACTCTCAATCTATTTAGGAGTTGGAAATAAAAGAATAATTTGATCAACTAATGAGTTGGAAGCATTTCTAGATTCAGCTTTTAAGGGGAAAAGTGAAACCATAGTTCAACAGGATACAGATTTTGATCTGTTCTTGACAGCTAAATAATACATCTTCTGCCAGCTCCTCTTTCAAAGGCAATCCATGTGTACTCTTCATAAAAGAAGTTTTCTGATGCAGAGCATGAGAAAGCTGTACAGAAAACAAATTGTAGATGTTTAAATGCAGGAAAGATTTGACACTGTATTGATCTCTAATAAAAGGTGGTCAAGGCTAAGTTGGTGATATCTGTTATTAGACCAACAAATAAGTGTTAATCTCCTGCTTTAAACATATGACTGTTCTCTCTCCCTTGTGGAACACTCCTATTGGAAATCTATCATTCTATGGACCTCAGTAAGAAGGATATCATTCTTTATTAAATTGCATAGATTGTTTAGAGTAACTTCTAAGAAACGAACATGGCTTATAACACCAATTGCAATGATCTCATTTGAAAATCGAGCTACTTTTTGGATACCTAAATAGGAGTTGAACTCTCCTGAAAATCTAGCTTTTGTTGTGGTTGCTGAGCTCTGCTAAAATTAGTCTATGTTGTGGACTATTCTATGGATAGGAAAAAAGACTCTGCAGAATCAGACCAGTAGCCCAATTTAGTGAAAGATATAGTGTACAGTTGAGAGTCACAATGCAAGGATTTGCATACTGTGGGGTTAGGAATAGTTCCCATCCATTTGTAAATCAGGATCTTTATACCGCCCCTGGGTTCTCTATTCACACTATTCAGTTATAATTTATATAATTTGTCATTTTTTTAATTGAAATTTCAACTGCAGGTACTTTAGTCCTGGCTCAGCAATCAACTTCATGTTCAGTAGAATAAAAACGGGTTTTAGAATAATATTTTCATTATTTCCGTTAATTATATCTTTTATGTAATTGTAATACAATAATAAAATAAAATTATTTTGTCAAGGGAATGTTTAGATTTTAGTTCGGATAGCCATTATGTATGCTACTGACAGTAGTCTATTCAAATTTAAAGTGTAGGTACTTATCCTGGAATATTAATATTTGATCTCAAGTTAATAAAAACAAAACATAGCAAGCAAGCAAGCAAAGAAAAACCTCTCTTCAAAGCCAACATTTTCAGAGACTCTTATTTGGGTCATTTTAAAGCCTTTTGCCATTTTTTTTTAAACACTCCCAAGTGATTTATGAACCTAAGTCCCACTTTGCAAAGTGATTTGGCACTGCAAAATTACTCAGGTACTTTTAAAAAAAATTACATATTATCATTTCTTGCAACATAAAATAAAATAATCTAGTTTCTCAGGTAGACTTGCATTTTCTGGATTTTTATTCCTGGTAGTCCTTTACAAATCTTTGTATTACTAACGGTTGCCTTTGCCCTCTTGAGAATACAGTTTAATGAGAGTAAATCACACACATATTGTAGCAGTTCCCTCACTGAATTTCCCACTCTGTGGATGTTTGACTGTCAACACAGGCTATCCGGAAGGGTGGCAGCTCTCATATCGCTGAGTCTACAGTAATTGATCATAAGCAAAATAATCATCACAATAATCAAAAACTATGTTGGGTTTGTTCCTTTTTTAAATGACTGCTTGCATGCTTTGTGCCATATAACTGATAGCTTGCTGCAAGGTAAAACAATAAACAGAAAATATACTATACATAGCTTATTTTATTAAATATGTAGTATGGTTTTTAAATTAGGAATTTATTATACTTAATGTTTTCGACCATTTCACAATACTTCCTCAGGGAGAAATAATGAACTCAACAGCTTTCAAGTGAAGTTTATGTAACAGAATTAGCATTTGATTAAATATAAACATAGGAATTCCTTAATATGGAAATAAGGCAACTAGGAGGATTGAATAAATACATCAAGATTTGGTTCTATGCATTGTGGTTCAGGAATAATTACATTAAGAAAACGTGTGACTAACAAGTGTGTATGTTTATATTTAATGAAACAGTGATTTTCTTAATCTACTCCATATAATAGCTGTTGAGTTCATTATTTCACTCTGAGGAAGGTTTGTGAAATAGTCTGAAATATAGGTTGTAAAATATAGTGCAATTTGCACAATAAATTTCAGTGACCTGTAATGCAAGTTTAATGATATTTCTTTAGTTATGACTTCTCAGGTTAACTTCTTCAAAGAAAGGCCAATTGTGGCTAAGAAGATTTTTCTACACAGAATTGCTATGTTACCTACCCCGTTGTGAAGAGTTAATAGGCATCCAGTTGCCCATGGAGCACTGAGGCCAACAATGAAATAAATTTAGGCTTGCTGAAATTCCTGCATACTTAATGCTTTAGGAATGCTTTCATTTGATTAATATTTAATTAATGAGAAAAGAACAGTAATGAACATGAGTTTTCCTGATGGGAAGCTTGTTTTCTTGCCAAGCCTGAGTTGTTTCCCACAGAAATTGCTGGCCTATCAAGCATAAAAGGCCTAATTATCCCCTCTGTCATGCTGATGGGGGTGAGAGGAATTGGTATTAGGAGGTATGGGAAATTTGCAGAGCTAGTCAGGGGTCCTATGGCAGGGGGAAGTGCTGCTACACAACTTGATTTCCCCTTTCTTCGAACCCTATGGAAGGCTCTCTGTGAAGACTATCCAAGTATCAGGATCTGTGGTTGTGGAAGGTCAGACTAGAGGCAAGAAGAAGTATGGCTGGCCATTCTCTGTTAAATCATCCTAAATCTTCAGAACTGTGGTGGGTAAGTTTTTACTGCAGACCGTATCTGTCATCATTACATTTCTGACGAGCATTAGTGAACTAAGTGAGCATTTTTTTTTCTGGTTTCAGTTCCAGCTCTTCTAATCCCTTTTGTTGTGGTCTGAGCTGTCTCCTCCATATCAGAGTTCTAGATATGTTTGTCCTTGGTATCCCAGAAAACTCTCACCTGCATGCAAGTGGTATGTCCATACACCCCCTGCACTTCAGCAATGTTTCTGTCAATATTTTCTGAAAGCAAATCAAAATTATAAAATAATAATTAGCTCTTATATAACACTTTTAATATGTGGACCTCAAAGCACTTTGGATGAAACTATCATTCTCCCCATTTTACAAATGAGGAAACTGAGGCACAGAGCTGTGAAATGCGTTATGCAAGGTCAGTGGCAGAGTCAGGCACAGAACCCAGGTCTTCTAAGTCCTTGTCCAGTGCCTCATCCACTGTGTTTTATTCACAGAAAGCAAAGCTGAATGCAAGCTAAGCTGAACAAGTGCAATTTTAATAAACTCTGTTGTCTACTCTGTCTTTGTGGCTTAGTTGCTTCCAGCCTAACTCACCTGTTACAGTTGTGTCCTGTCAACAGTCTCTTGAAAGACAAGGGCCCTCTGACTTCAGTTCTACTGATCACAATACACACTGGCAGGGCTGATGAGAGAGTAGAAAGGGATGACAATTGTACTAGGATCTCACCTCAGGGCCAGCATCAAATGGGAGGGGATGAGGCCCCAGTGAATATAGTGTTCCAGGGCCCCAAATGTCTTTTGGTGGGCTTGCATGCTGGACAATAGGCTCCAACACTTGAAGTCCCTAGGAAAATACCTATCAACATGGAAGGGGCCAAGGGAAGGGCCATATGATACAAAGCAATGTTCTCTTATTTTCTGTTTCTGTTCTTCTCTCACTATACCTGGAACCTCTCACGGTGCCTCCTTCTGGTGAGATATTGTTCCTCTCTCAGGTCACCAACGGGAACAAACATGGTTGCATGCTGGCTCTCACTTTTCCATCCTTTTTTTTTTCTCTTAATTTTTTTTTTTTTGCAATGCTCATGGATGCATTTCATGACATTGACAAGGGCGTATTTATCCAGTTCCATATTGACAGGAAATAGTTCAATCTGCAATGCTTCCATGCTCCTATGTTTTGCTTTTTCAATCAGGCTATAGAAAACTGAATACTATACCAACATGTGCCAGGGGATGATCATGTCTATGCAATCGATAAGATCAACATTGCTCCTCTCAAGTCTATGGAGAAGTTTTGGTATGTAAGCAGTATGAAATTACAAAATGCTAGTACTGATGATGAGATTACCTATTGTATAGCCAAAACCAGCTCTGCATTTGTAATACTTTTGTATTATCTGTGTAACAATAGGAGAATTCAAATAAGCTCTAAGCTAAATGTCTATTAGGCAGCTATGGTTACAATACTTCTATATGGTTGTGAGATATGGACCCTGGATCCACCACCACATTAGGAAACCTACCTGTTCCATATGTGCTGTCTTTGGTGTGTTTGCAGGGTCAAACTGTGGTATAAGGTTCTCAATACTGAAATCTCTAACCATTGTTTGATGGCTGACATTCAAAGCATGCTCATAAAAGCTAAACTGCAATAGTCTCAGGATCTCATTCTTAAAAGCTACTCAAGAACATCCTTTTCTGCCTGCTATTAAATCATCCCTACCAGAATTGATATCTATGAGGCTCAGAAAACTGTTCTGGAGAGCAAATACTTGGCTTTTGGAATGAATTAAAGTTACATCAAATGGCAGGTATTTAAAATTCTCCAGGGTAAAGTACACCAGATGTCCCATTAAATGTTTTTTCCTCAGTTCCCAGTTCAAATAACATAAAGACACTTTTCTGTACTATCAATATAGTAAGCGTTTTTTCCAGGACAAAGTAAACATTTCCAGCAAATGCACTTAATGTCTTTTTGTTTGCCACGCTGTGTTGCCTCCCTCTTTAGTAATGGGAATAAGAAAGCATTTTTCTGTTTCAATAAGAAAACAAACTGATTTCTCAGTCTCTTGCCCATCTTATCAGTAAGTGCACACACCATAGGGACACAAGGATGATTAAAGGGGAATTTTCATGGAAGCCCCTTGTTAAATAGTGGCAGCACATCATTATCAGTTTGGAAACTCTCTGAACATGGACTAAGCAAAACCATGTTTTTGTGTTGTTAGTTTTTTTGAGACCGGGAGAAAAAGATAGACCCTTCCAAAAATCAGTTTAAACACCTGACTGTGTGATTTTATTTCATTTGACAACCAACCTCTGAAAAAATCAAGTGACTAATCCAGATGCACTAATTTATTAGCATGGTCTGTAATATGACATACATATATCTCTTACACTTAAATTAATGGGACATAGGTTATTCAAAGAGATAATATACTCTAAATGATTCCATATGAGCTTCACAAGTTAGGCTATACCTTAAGTCTTTTTGCTCTTAAAGCACAAATTCCTTCCCAACTAACTTGAACAAGAATATCATTTACTTACAGAAATCTTAGGAATTATGAAACATGGGGGAACAGGTCTCACATACAGACTTGTTGAAGACAGGGGTCAGATGCCCACTAGCTAGTGTGTTGCATAATCTATAATTAAAAATAGATCTGAAAGGAAATTTTTCTATAGGGAGGCTTATTTTCTAGCCTAAGGTGAAAATCTCACCTGACAAAACATCAGTTGTATTTTTGCCATAAAAATGCCAAAAGTCAAGCGCTTTTCCTGACTGACTGGGGATAAATTACTACAACATTACTGTAGGGCAATGATATATAGGCTAATGAAAAGGTAGTGTTTGCAAGACTATAATTCATTGAAATAGCTTGGAGATGCAATAGACACTTGATAGAAACTTGGGAATTTAACACTACTCTCAGTTATAGATTTATAGATTTTTGAAGCCAGAAGGGATCGCTATGAACATCTATCCTGACTTGCATACCACATATTGGATGGATGAATAGATTATAATTGCTGATTCATACATGAACTACAGTATTTTTCTAAATATATATTTACTGTCTTATCACTGAGCCAAATTTCAGTATTTTGGCTGGTCTGGGACTTCTCACACCCTCAAGACTTACTGTAAAATCTCAGGATTTGGGTGTGAGGGCAGTGTCATGGCCTGGAGCGCTCCTGGTGCCATGACCACAGGTACGGCAGCTGTGAAAATGGCATTGAGTAGAACAGAAGGGTAATACAGGGTCCAGGCTGACGCAAAGAGGACAGTTGTTGAGTTCTTGAATCCCCCACTGTCTGGATTCACTTATAGTTGATACAATGTATATGTGGTGCACAAAATAATTGAAGTTTGCATGATAACAGGTTTTTTATGTTTGTTTGTTTGTTTTTGTTTTAATTGCAAATACATGAGATACCTAAGTGGTGTAGAAGAGCCATCTGAGAGGAAAATCTTAGAGTTTTCAGTTTCCCATTATAGTCAGATGTGAATACTGCTCTATTACACAATTTTTCTGGTTATTCACAGATTGCCTGTGTACTATTATGATTCTAATATCTGGGAAAACAAATAATGTTTACAATAGGTAGGTTGATACAGTTCTGTCAAACGTACAGCTTCAGCAGTGTCACCAGGTTATGCAGCTGCCTCTCCAGTACAAGAGCAAGAAGACATCTCCTGGAAATAGAAAGGCAGTATATTTAAAACTAGTACAAGAAAATACTATTTACACAATTCATAATTAACCTGTGGAACTCCCTTCACAGGTGCTCAGTAGGATTTTTAAAAACAAGAATTAGACCTTCACATGGATAATGAGAGCATCCACAGCTACATTTGATAGGATAATATACAGACACCTCATATTCTCTGTGAGTGGATTACTTGCACTTTGATCTGAATCATTAGTCAGAATCAGGCCACTGGACTAGATGGCCATTTGATATGACCCAGTATGGTGATTTTTCAGTTCCTATAGTATTTGCTGGTTTTGCTTTAGTTCTTAATATAGGCTATTACTGGCTCAATGAGACATCTATGATGACAGCAGACACCTCAAACAAATTGAAGTTTATCCTCCTTTTCTGTTCCTTTGTCCCCACAAACACATACTGTCCAACTGTGGTTATAGTAACTACTGACCAACTCCCCTTCCCCTCACCCACACCAGGCAGTTTTGGAGAGCTGAAGGGAGTGGGAATTACTGTAATGTTACATGACGAGGGTAAAACCTTGGACCCCTGAAGTCATTGTCTAAACTTCCATTAACTTCAATAGAGTCAGGATTTTACCCTGAATCTTTGCCCATGCAATGGAGGGACTCTAACAAACAACTTATAGGGGTTCCCTGATTTTCCTGAACCAGCTCTGTAATTTGATTGAAATTGAATTGGAACTGGGATTCCAATGTGCCTGGTATGTTTCAAGTAATCTTAGAAATCTTTTTGTGCAATAGAATCCCAATGAAGGTCTGATTTCAGAAAACTTGAATCACATCACATTATGGAAGGCCCAATTACAAGTTAACAAAAATAAAAATTAGCAGAACTAAGTAAACCAAAATTAGTAACAGCATGTTTCTTGCCTAAGGCAACATATACAGTAACTAATGGATGATGACAGATGAATCTTCAGTTCTCCTTTTAATTCTCCTAATAAATTAAATCAGTAATTTTCATCAATGTCACTGACACTCAGGGGCATATCCTGCCTAAGGGGTCTGGAAACCCAGTGAATTTTAACCCTTTGAGTTTGCTTTTTACATCAAGTGGAGGCAAGAGTGTCATTAGTGGAACTGGACAGAAATTTTTCAATTAAATATTTTTTGCCAAAAAAGGCTGATTCGTCAAAAACAAAATCTTTGCATTAAAGGATTGCATTTGATTAGTTTCCCAATTTAAAAGGTATTTTTTTGGTTGGGGGGAAGGTTGAAATTGGTAGAAATGTCTCATTTCATAGATTTTTGAAGGAATCACCAGGGTCATCTAGTCTAACCCCCTGCCAAGATGCAGGATTTCAAAACTTCTGAAACAAAGTGTTTTGGTTTGTGCTTCTAAAAGGCTTTTTGTTTCAAAATTTAACTTATTTTTAAAAGTTTTTTAAAAGGTTGACATTGAAATCAAATCTCTTTAAATTATTGAAATGAAATGTTTCAACTGACCCAAACTGATTTCATTTATTTATTTATTTATTTTTGGTTTGTTGGTTCATGAAAAAAAAAGATTTTTGACTCTTTCCTGATTTGAGACAAGTAAAAAAAATATGAAATCCTGAAAATTCTCCCAGGAAGGAAAACAATTTCCCACCAAGCATAGTCATTAGCAATAAAGAGGGAGCATTGCAACACGGTGTGTCATTAGAAATACAGAATTCTATCAGGTGGTGATGGGCAATCTACTTAGATATAGCCAGGATGATTCCACATGCATCTTGCCCATGGGAAGAACTGTTCAACAGACACATTGAGAGTCTGGTTCCCACAAAAGTAGGAGTTCATGGGATCCTGACCTGTTCCACAGCTCATCATCCATTTCCTTCTTGGGAGGGCTTCATATTAAAAAAAAGAAAATATTGATGGGGTCATAAATCTAGTGAAGAAACAAATTCCAGTAGACAATGATGAGGCATGCTTTTCACACTGTGAAGTATTAGTGGAATTGGACACTTATATGGGTTCATAGATTCATAGATTGTAGGGCTGGAAGGGACCTCGAGAGGCCATCGAGTCCAGTCCTGTGCCCTCATGGCAGGACCAAATATTGTCTAGACCATCTCTGATAGAATTTTATGTAACCTACTTTTAAACATCTCCATTGATGGAGATTCCGCAACCTCCCTAGGCAGGGAGGGTGGACTCTTCTCTCTCTAACACCAGTAAAAAAGTAAATCAGGAGTAGCTTCACTTAGGTTAATGAAGCTGAGAGGAGATTCAGGCCCTAACAATACAATAAGAGTCCTAAAATAATATCTCATTTTGCTTATATTTTAGTAAATCTAGACACTCTGTTAGAAGTAGTCTTCTACAAATGCACTGAGATTACACTGAAGACCAATAGATTTTGCATAATACCCAGGGCCGGGTCTAGGAATTTTGTCACCCCAAGCATGGCAGGCAGGCTGCCTTCCGCGGCTTGCCTGCGGACGTTTTGCTGGTCCCATGGCTTCGGCAGACATCCCGCAGGCCGAAGCCGCGGGACCAGCAGACCCTCCCTGCATGGAGCTCATTTTGTATTAGGACCTTAGATTGTGCATTCCTGGAACCCGGGACTGACATTGCTTGTTGTGGGGGATTTTATATAAGCACTGAGCACATTGCTGCCACTAAGCAAACAATAAATGATAAGAATAAACTCCCTATGTTAGAAAAGAATCAATTTGTCACCTACAGTTACCATCTGAGGGAAAGAGAAACTGTCCTTGTTTGATGGTACAGAGATGTCTACTTGTTCAATTAGTTCCAGAGATTCCTAAACCATAGCATTGTCACTGGTCACCTCCAGGACCACAAAAAGTCAAAATGCTAGAGAAAACAACCCCATAGGATAGAAGTAGGGTAACCTTAGTGTTGGCTAACTTTAATCTTTGTCTCATAAATGTTAATACACTCTGAGTATTATCATATCATTTACCCACACCAACATGACTCCATTCAGCCTCTGTTTTATGAGTATTTATAAGTATGTTATTTGATAACAATTGAAAAAAAATAGTATTTTTTTTAAAGTAGCTTCTCATCTGTCATCATCCAGCTCCATTTCCATCCTTTTCCATGTTTTTGCCTCTCTCTAAGGGTTCTCCATTATTAGCTTTCTACTAGAGACTGGCCCACATTGGAGCACTGATCTGAACTCCCTGAAATTTAGGACAAGTCTGGGTCTGGATCTTCATCTAGCTCTGAACTTCACCATTTGGGCTACTCTCTATAATGAGGAAATCTACACACCACCTCATTTAGGTGAAGTTCACATACAGATATATTTCTGGATCTTAACTTCCCAGTTCAGGTGTAGAACTGATAAATGAAATTGTTTTTAATTTATTAATGTAACTTCTGTTCACCATCCACACTACACTTGCCTACACTGTAACTTCTGTTCCATATTGTAATTCAAATCCCATTTTAAAACACTCACTCCATTTTGTAAAAGCTTCCTCCAACCTTCATTTTTGCAAACCCTGCTGTAATCTTATTAGTTTGGTTTAGATGTGTAAATGAGGTATGTATGAATGACGGAATCAACCTCCAGCCCCAGCCTGTCCTGATGAGATAAAGTTCAAATACCAATGGCTGAAGACCTAGACAACAGCCCTAAACAAAGTAAGAAGCATCCATCCTAAAAAGAAAAGGACAATAGAACAACAGAAGGAAGATCAAAGCCAGGTTCAAGGCTGAAAGTCACGCCTGCAATTGATGGGTGATCAATCTAAACCCAGAGGCAGAGTGACACAGCAAGACCTATAGACTTTAAATTCAAACTAAAAGCCTATAAAAAAGAAGGGTGAGATGAGAAACTCTGGGTAACATTCTGCTGCCAACATGGAAGGACATCAGTGCCTGCCAAACAGAGATCCAGCTTGTCCTTGTGCCTGGCTTTCCTGGCCAGTTAGCCGCCACAAGCTACGAACCCAAGCTACAAAATCAAGCCATGAACTTAAGCTATCTTCAGGACTGGTAACTATGCAGCAGCTGCAGAACACCTGATGAATGTGGGTGTGTGTGTGTGTGAATGTGTGTGTGTGTGTGTGTATATAGGTATTAGGTATAATGTGAATGTGTGTGTTTATAGGTAATAGGTATAATGTGTGTGTATAAGAATTAAGATATTAGTTATTAGTCATAAATTGTTATCATAATAAATGTGGCATCTTTGCCTTGTCCCCTTTAATAAGATCCTGCTGGTTTTTACTGGTCTAGTATAATTGTTCAACACAGGATCTCTCTCTGTTTCCAACACATGTGATGCTCAACCTACGGCCATCATTAAAATGTATATAATTTACTCTTAAAAATGTCATTTTCTATTCTTTTTTATATTGGTCCAGTAAAAGAAGTATATATCAGACACTTATCTGAGTCACTGGTGAATTAATTTATATCAGTGATACCCAGACTGAGGCTTGTGAGCTACAAGTGGCTGTTTAACGTGTTTCTTGCAGGTCTTTGCAGCACATGATATGAAAACACTGTGTGATTTAACTATTAACCAATCTAAGTTATTAACCAATCAGGCTGCTTTTACTATGTTATGAACTAATTGTAGTGGATAAAATAATGTCACATTTTCTGTGAAAATTGCCAGCACTATTATGATGGGTCCCATGCTTTCTCCTCTTGTGGCGAGGGTTCAGGGTGCCGTTTTTCACCCCTGAACTGGGGTATCAACTGTCCCACTAGTGTCCCAGAAAAAGGGAGTGGAGAGGGAGGGACCTGGGCCCGCTCTCTACTTCGGGACCCAGCCCAGGGACCCCCGGGATAGCAGTGAATACCTGAACTAGCGATTCACCACTTGAACTAGCGATTCCTTCCCCTGGGCTACTTCCCTCTCCAGCTCTTCAGCTTGTGCCCTCTCTCCACTTGGGCCAAGTTTCTCTCAACCCCTTGTGTCTGTAGAGTCCCTTTACTCTGCACAAGTCGGGTTTCCCTTTACCTAGGTTCTTGGTCTTCTGGCACACCACAGCACTTCTCCAAACGGCTCTCCTTCAAAATGCTCTCTGCTCCAAAACCAAACCACTCTGCTTCAGCTCCTTCCACTGTCTGATTGAAGCAGAGGGGTTTTATCAGGTGACTGACTGCAAGTGCTCTAACTGGCTTAAGGTGCTCTGATTAATCTATAGCAACCTGTCTTCCCTCTATAGGGAATAAGGCTCTCATCATGCTGGGGCTTATAGATCTCCCCTTGATCACTCTCCTGCTGCCCTCTGGCCATGCTGTATCACTATATATATATGTGTGTGTGTGTGTGTGTGTGAAATAAATGAAACAATGAATTCACACTACTGTAGCTCTTTTGGGCAACTTTGATCACTAATTTGGCTACAAAACCACTGAGGTGTGAGTCTCAATGGTTTACATACTGTCCTATTGGTAAGCTTTATAAGAAAATGCTTAATATTTGAGATAATTCATTCACAAACCTAAACTGGTAAGTGTCCAGAGATGAACTTGCTAGTGCTTAGTTATTAGTATAACTGTAAGAATTTGTTTATTTATAAACATAAATCGGACACTGGTCAGATGCACCACTGTTGATGGTCATGTTTATGATCAGCATAAAATAGGTGAAACTGAATTGAAACACAAGCTATTCTTAGCTCGAATACTAGCAGAAAGCAAAATTCCTATCTGTTTAATTTTTGTTGTGATGAAATTAAGTTAATTTTAGGCAGAAGCAAAACTTTATAAATGTTAGATCATCCATACAGGGAAGAGAAACAATGCCATGTAATTTAGTCTGCAAATTTGATTAGCCAACCTGGAATATAAAAAGAAATTGACTCAGTACTTTGGGAACAGTCCACTGCTCCAATATGCTCACTGATACCCCTTTGTGAACAATTTTAAATAATGAACAAATTTATAAAGCAATTATGATGTGTTTCTAGCCAATTTTCAGACAGAAGTGTCTAAACGCATTACATATGTATAATCCACAACAAACAGCTCAAACAGCTCCAATGGTTTTGGAACATTTTCTCAGTTTTAAGGTTACAAGTTTAGTTTGGATTTGTATGAAAGGTTATGTTCTTATTTTTATCAAAGCTATTCCTGTTTTAAATGAGCTACCTCTATGAAATAGTAAACTTACCAGTTGTGTTTATTCCAGACACTAGTGAGTTTACCTGAACAATACAACAGTGTCTCTGACTAGGGAGTGAAAATTGTAAGTCTTAGTTCTAAATGTAAAGGAAAACATGAGTACTGAAGACAATTCTTCCTCGTGTACAGCCATGATTATAACGGAACACAACTGTATTGCAGAAACATCTATTTGTGTCCTGCTTTTCTTGATGGTGGCTTTCTGGATGGTTTTGGAAGCTAATCACAACTGAACTCTGGTTTACGAGTGGTTTGGTCAATATCTCAAACATGGCATCTACTTTTTCTGTATGTACTCACTCTACTAAGAAAGTTAAATCATCAATTGAATTGCACTGCACATGAAATTTAAGACAGGTATAAAGTGCCACCAGCCTTCAAATACATTGTTATCAGCAAACTGGCAAATAACCCTCTGTCTTAACTATTTCAATTACATATCTTGGCTCAATACATCTCTAAAACTGGGCAATCTAACTAAACTTTGTGTATCATAAACTGCATGGCTCAAGTGGGATTTCCAGTGAAGTGTGTTTTGTCATTATTGAGTTTCTCTGCTGTGTAATTTTTCAACTTTTAATAAACTCTGTGAAATCCAAAAACTCTAAAACAATCTTGTTGCTATGTCTTCATAGCAAGGAGAGATGCAAGGAGTGCTCCTATGATTTTTCAGATTGGATTTGTTGTCACTGTAACCAACAGTGTCATGAAAAAGGGAAAAGGGAAGCTTAATTCTGATTTATTGTGATTCCGATGTTTCCACTTGCTTTGAACATTGCAACAGTAGAAGCTGTGATTCTAACCTGGAGCCAAAATAACCAACCAACCAACTACATATACCATTTATTAAAACAACACAACACAAAACAACACTGAATTTAACCCACTCATTCCACCCCAGATATTACCAACTTTCTGTTGTAAGATAAAACTTTTCAACAGGTAAAATCTGCGGGTCTCAAATGTTTTACTCTGTTTTTACTAAGTAATTGAAACTGGTAAGGAACTCTGCCAGCCCTCCATCTTGTTTTCAAACTGCAGTGAGATAGGCACTTCAAAACAGCACTGATCAGAGGAGTTTACAAAGAAAGTAAAGCAAAACTAACCTATTTTGCAAAAGTAACTGATACTGTGGAAAAGCATAAAATATTTTTAAGCTTTTCTTCTTTACCTTTATTTAATCTCTCAAAAAGCAGAGGGGAAGGGAAGGGATAACATTGTCTCTGGTTGTTTCCTGTCCATTTCTATAGACATTCTTCTCTTTTTGCCTGAGCACAGTTATGCCTTTAGATTATACCTGATTCTTTGCCAACAAACACCTTTTCAAAGGTTTTGTGCTATTTAATGATTTTGGAATCTCTAGTCAGACTTCTGAAACTGCAGCTTCCTTCTCCATTTGATGCAGGAAATATAAACTCACTTTTTATTTTTTTCTTTCCCTGAAGAATGAAGCTCAGCCACTTCATCTTTCTTCGTCCACGCTGAAAGAAAGAGAGGAGGCCATGGATGTGGTTTAATTAGGGGCAGCTTTATTCACTCAAATCTGGGAGTTCCCAGTAACAAATTGTACAATGCAGGGGAGGTTTGTTCCCTGTTGATCCAGCCACAGGAACTCCACGTCTCCCCTTACTCAGTTCCCATCAGAGATTTTCCTTCAAATCCTTCTGCTATCCAATTTGTCTGATAATCGTATTCCTTCCATACCGAGTATGTGTACTGGACATATCCCACAAGGAGGCACCAGCAACATGCTTGGCTGCCTCTTTCCCATCCCGCTGTGTTTCCAGAAATCCACAGATCCTTTTATTTTTAAACCATATTTGCATCCAGTGTCCACTCCTAGGCTGCCAAAGAATGTATAAAGCGCAGAAGCTGGTCCCATAGCATACTTTAGTTTGCTGATATGGGTTGCAAATCCTGTAATGACAACACCTCTGTGATGTTTTGGGGATCGTCCCGACCAGTAAAGGGTTCTCTCACAACATGCCTTATAATTTGGGGTCCCTTAATGCTATGATGCTATGGTTCAGAGCCTTGACATCAGTAGCCAACCTGCAAGCACAAAGGTCTCATCCTGTCTTCCACCAGCCTACTTACTCTTAGCAAGGTGACCTCAACAGGCCATCCAGTCCTGAATATCCTCTAATCTACCAGACACTTGAACTTTACTTCATCACACTCAAAAGTGTGAGAACAGCCCCCAGTTAGCAGTTCACTTTGGGGGACACACTCTAGACAGTTTGCACACCAGAGACCCATGTGGTGTAAAAATAAACAAAAACTTGTTTTTTAATAGAAAAATCATAGACTCAAAGATGAAGTAATAAGGACAAGTGAACACATACAGGTTACACAGAAATAAACATAAAGATGCAACTTCAAGTTTCACACTTCTATATTAGATTAATTCCCTTTTCTAATAAGAGTTATCTCTTATTTCTGAACAATTCCCCAGAATACCCTTTGTCATAGAGAGGATAGAGTGTTTCACAGACAGTACCTTGCCTACATTCTGGCCTTCAGTTTCTAAATATCCTTCCCTTCAAACCCTTCTCTTTTCTGGGTTTGTAGGTTTTTTTGTTAGTTTATTTGTTTTTTTTCTTTTCTGATCATGGTGATTCATCCTAGGGGAAATTCCCTCCTCTCTTAGTTTTCCAAGTCTGGGGCAGTTTCTTTTTCAGTTTCAAGTTGTTTCACTGTTTTCTCATTAACTCTAGTGGTCCACCATTGTTTTTTTTTCCTGTGTGAACAATGAATGGGTACTTGAAATTAGTTCTATGTAAACGATTGGTTCTGTAAACTACCTACTGTGAGGTGTACTTGAGATTGTAGTTCCAGTCATGAGCATACTATTCTGTATACATAAATACATAGATTAATAATCACAGCCCGTATACATATCTCATAATGAGCGTCAAGTTCAGAACATTACGAGCTTTCATAAAATATCTTCCTTGTTATATATTTAAATTTTTATACAACCAGATGATTCAATTACATAATCTTTGGTTCTCCATGTGGGTTGTCTGGATCCTTTATTGTCACACCACCTTGACAGTCTGATGCTGGAATTTTGGCTACTGGATAGCATGTTGGCTATGTTGTTTCCCAACCACTGAATATGTTTAATTTTCCCTGAAAATGACCTCCCTAAGCCCATAGATTAAGGGCATTCTTTCCCCATTTTTAATATCCATACTTCCCCCAGCAGTTGCTTCGTACTCATCTGGATCACCCAGGCCAGTAAAGGGTTCTTTCCCCACTGAAGGTGTGCCACCAGATCTTTTAACATCCTGAGTCTTTCTTGATCCCAGTGGATTTCTGGCCCACAGCATTTCCTAGTTGTACCAGATTCTAGCATATTCTAGGCCACAGCACCTTCTAGTTGTGCCTCAGTTTCCACCACCCAGTAGAGAGTTCTCTCACCCCTTGAAGCATGACACCAGATCTCTTACCACTCTGAATCTGCTCTCTTCCCAGTGGAGTTCTGGCCCACAGATTTTCTTTGCTATGTCAGTGTCAGAAGTGCTGGAACAATTTGTATAGTGGGAGTGCTGAGAGCCATTAAACCAAACTGTAAATCCTGTATATCATGGAAACCACTTCCAGCCAGGAGGTTTGGCAGGATCACCAAAATCACTAGTTCCAGCACTTATAGTCAATGTCACCCTCACTCAGCAATTTTTCCCTGCTTCTAGTGGAATCCTGGCCTACACCATTTCCTACTTGTGCCAATATCTTACCGCTCCTAGCGGATTCTGCACTACCTCAACGTTTAGCTGTTCCTCAGTTTCCCTTGCCTCATAAAGAGGGCCTCTCTTGAGTAGAGATACCTCTCTCACTCTTCCAGTCAGCTAGTAGGGCAATACTGTGATCTTGACCTGGCTGTAATTGCTTCCTCCTCTTCCTGCCCATCCCTGCAAGCTTTCCTCCTATTATTGTGGTTGCAAGGCAGCCCTTAAAGGGTCATTGCCTCTTTTTCTTTCAGCTAGCCTGTCAAACACCCTCTCACATAAAGATTGCAGTGTGTACATTTTCAGTGTCCATCTCTAAAATTATCATTAATGGACAATTGCATCATTGACTATTGTTTAATAGTGTCAGCTAAGAGTGATAGTTTCATCTTCTAATTGACACATGGGATATTATGTGTATAAGTCCAAGTGCATTGAAATGAGAATAAACTCCTTGTTTCCTAATTTTTTCTCTGATTAATCGGTTGTGCCTCCCCCAACCCAATGACTTATAGATTCATAGATTCTAGGGCTGGAAGGGACCTTGAGAGGTCATCGAGTCCAGTCCCCTGCCCTCATGGCAGGACCAAATATTATCTAGACCATCACTGATAGACATTTATCTGACCTACTCTTAAATATCTCCAAAGATGGAGATTCCACAACCTCCCTAGGCAGTTTATTCCAGTGTTTAACCACGCTGACAGTTAGGACATTTTTCCTAATGTCCAACCTAAACCTCCCTTGCTGCAGTTTAAGCCCATTGCTTCTTGTTCTAGCCTTAGAAGCTAAGATGAACAAGTTTTCTCCCTCCTCCTGATGACACCCTTTTAGATACCTGAAAACTACTATCATGTCCCCTCTCAGTCTTCTCTTTTCCAAACTAAACAAACCCAGTTCTTTCAGCCTTCCTTCATAGGTCATATTCTCTAGACCTTTAATCATTCTTGTTGCTCTTCTCTGGACCCTCTCCAATTTCTCCACATCTTTCTTGAAATGCGATGCCTAGAACTGGACACAATACTCCAGTTGAGGCCTAACTAGCGCAGAGTAGAGTGGAAGAATAACTTTTTGTGTCTTGCTCACAACACACCTGTTAATGCATCCCAGAATCACTTTTGATTTTTTTGCAACAGCATCACACTGTTGACTCATATTTAGCTTGTGGTCCATTATAACCCTTTGTCATAACTTTAGACCCAGATTTGGACCTTAGCGTCCAAAATATGGGGGTTAGCATGAAAACCTCCAAGCTTAGTTACCAGCTTGGACCTGGTACTTGCTGCCACTACCCAAAAAATTAGAGTGTTTTGGGGCACTCTGGTCCCCCTGAAAAACCTTCCCTGGGGACCCCAAGACCCAAATCCCTTGAGTCTCACAACAAAGGGAAATAATCCTTTTTCCCTTCCCCCCTCCAGGTGCTCCTGGAGAGATACACAGACACAAGCTCTGTGAATCCAAACAGAGTGACTCCCCCTCTCCGTTCCCAGTCCTGGAAACAAAAGCACTTTCCTCTTCACCCAGAGGGAATGCAAAATCAGGCTAGCAAATCCAACACACACAGATCTCCCCTGATTTCTTCCTCCCACCAATTCCCTGGTGAGTACAGACTCAATTTCCCTGAAATTTCCCAGTAAAGAAAACTTTAACAGGTTTTAAAAAGAAAGCTTTATATAAAAAAGAAAGAAAAATACATACAAATGGTCTCTCTGTATTAAGGTGACAAAATACAGTGTTAATTGCTTAAAAGAAATATGAATAAACAGCCTTATTCAAAAAGAATACAAATTAAAGCACTCCAGCACTTATATTCATGCAAATACCAAAGAAAAGAAACCATATAACTTACTATCTGATCTCTTTGTCCTTACACTTAGAAACAGAAGATTAGAAAGCAGAAACTACTTCTCCAAAGCTCAGAGAAAGCAGGCAGACAGACAAAGACTCAGACACAAACTTCCCTCCACCCAGAGTTGAAAAAATCTGGTTTCCTGATTGGTCCTCTGGTCAGGTGCTTCAGGTGAAAGAGACATTAACCCTTAGCTATCTGTTTATGACACCCTTATATCCCTTTCTGCCATAGTCCTTCCTAGACAGTCTCTTCCCATTTTGTATCTGTGAAACTGATTGTTACTTCCTAAGTGGAGCCCTTTGCCTTTGTCTTTATTAAACTTCATCCTGTTTACATCAGACTATTTCTCCAATTTGTTCAGATCACTTTGAATTATGACCCTATCCTCCAAAGCAGTTGCAATCACTCCCAGTTTGGTATCATCTGCAAACTTAATAAGCATACTTTTTATGCCAATATCTAAGTCGTTGATGAAGATATTGAACAGAGCCGGTCCCAAAACAGACCCCTGCAGAACCCCACTTGTTATACCTTTCCAGCAGCATTGGGAACCATTAATAACTACTCTCTGAGTATGGTTATCTAGCTAGTTATGCACCCAACTTATAGTAGCCTCATCTAAGTTGTATTTGCCTAGTTATTGATAAGAATATCATGCAAGACCGTATCAAATGCCTTACTAAAGTCTAGGTATACCACATCCACCGCTTCTCCCTCATTATTCTATCAAAGAAAGCTATCAGATTGGTTTGACATGTTTGGTCTTTACAAATCCATGCTGCTATTCCCTATCACCTTACCACCTTCCAAGTGTTTGCAGATGATTTCCTTAATTACTTACTCCATTATCTTCCCTGGCACAGAAGTTAAACTAACTGGTCTGTAGTTTCCTGGGTTGTTTTTATTTCCCTTTTTATTGATGGGCACTGTATTTGCCCCTTTTCACTCCCCTGGAATCTCTCCTTTCTCCCATGATTTTCCAAAGATAATAGCTAGAGGCTCAGATATCTCCTCTATTAGCTCCTTGAGTATTCTAGGATGCATTTAATCAGGCCCTGATAACTTGCAGGCATCTAACTTTTCTAAGTGATTTTTAACTTGCTCTTTTTTTATTTTCTCTTCCAAACCTACCCCCTTCCCATTAGCATTCACTATGTTAGGCAATCCTTCAGACTTCTCAGTGAACACCGAAACAAAGAAGTCATTGAGCATCTTTGACATTTCCAAGTTTCCTGTTACTGTTTCTCCCTCCTCACTGGGCAGTGGGCCTACCCTATCCTTGGTCTTCCTCTTGCTTCTAATAAAAAGTATTCTGGTTTCCTTTTACTCCTATAGCTAGTTTGAGCTCATTTTGTGCCTTTGCCTTTCTAATCTTGCTTCTGCATTCCTGTGTTGTTTGCCTATATTCATCCTTTGTAGTTTGTCCTAGTTTCCATTTTTTTTAAATGACTCCTTTTCATTTTTTAGATCATGCAAGATCTCATGATTAAGCCAAGCTGGTCTTTTTGCCACATTTTCTATCTTTCCTACCCAGCAGAATAGTTTGCTTTGTTGGGGCCCTTAATAGTGTTCCTTTGAAATACTGGCAACTCTCCTCAGTTGTTTTTCCCCTCAGTCTTGATTCCCAAGGGACCTTACCTATCAGCTCTCTGAGCTTACCAAAATCTGCCTCCCTGAAATCCATTGTCTCTATTTTCCTGTACTGCCTTCTACACTTCCTTAGAATTGTGAACTCTATGATTTCATGATCACTTTCACCCACGATGCCTTCCACTTTCAAATTCTCAGTGAGTTCCTCCCTATTTGTTAAAATCAAATTTAGAACAGTTTCCCCCTAGTAGCTTTTTCAACCTTCTGATATAAAAATTGTTTGCAATGTAGTCCAAGAACTTACTGGATAGTCTGTGGCCCACTGTGTTATTTTCCCAACATATATCGGGATAGTTGAAGTCCCCCATCACCACCAAATCTTGGGCTTTGGAGGATTTTGTTGGTTGTTTAAAAAAAACCTCATCCACCTCTTCCACTTGGTTAGGTAGCTTGTAGTAGACTCCTAGCATGACATGACCCTTGTTTTTTACCCCTTTTAGCCTAACCCAGAGACTTTCAACACTTCTGTCTCCTATATCCATCTCCACCTCAGTCCAAGTGTGTACATTTTTAACATATAAGGCAATACCTCCTCCCTTTTCCCCCTGTCTGTCCTTCCTGAGCAAGCTGTACTCATCCACACCAACATTCCAATCATGTGTATTACCCCACCAAGTTTTGGTGATGCCAACAATGTCATAGTTGTATTTATTTATTAGCATTCCATGGTTGAGGAAGCCAAAGCTCTCCTGGCAACATCATCTTCACAGCCAGGCATTCACCTCCACGATGCACCTGTCTCTGCCCAGGCCCCTGCCTTTGACAGAAAGGATAGAAGAGAATGCCATCTGCACTCCAAACTCCTTCACCCATACTCCCAGAGCCCTGTAGTCACTCTTGATCCACTCAGTGTCACACCTTGCAGTATCATTTGTGCCTACATGGATGAGTAGCATGGGGTAGTAGTCAGAGGGCTGGATAATCCCCGACAATGCCTCTGTAACATCTGAGATATGGGCCCCCACAGACAGCTTATCTCCCTAGATGAAATGTCAGGGCAACAGATGGGCACCTCCATCCCCCTCAGCAGAGAGTCTCCAACCACCACTGCCCTATGCTTCCTATTCGCAGTGGTGGCAGCAGACCTCCCAGCCTTAGGGGTACAAGGCTTCTCCTCCTCTGCTGTAGGGGGTGATTCCTTCTCTCCTGTATCAAGAAGAGCATAACAGTCTCCTATTACCACTGTGGGAGGGTTTGGAGCAGGGGTGGAGCACTGCCTGCTGCCATAAATAACCAGCTGCCATTGTCCACCTTGAGCCATCTCCTGCTCCACCAGTAGTGTATCAGCAGTCCTGTATACTGGGACAGCTGTCTCCTCATGGACACAGTCCAGGACTTGCTTGTGGATTTGGATGCTCTGCAACCTAGCCACCTCCTCTTGTAGTTCTCCGACCTGCTGCCTGAAAGATTCCACCAGCAGGCAACTTTCACATTAACTGATCCCCCTCAGCCTAGATATCAGTAAGTGGGAATTGCTGATTGACTTACTCAAACTTTTTCAAAGTTACGTGGCTGATCTATTCATTATTAATGTCTAGGGTTAAATCCTAGTCTCAGATACAATGAGGTTAATATAGAATAATTTAAATGAAGTTAAGGTAGTTACTTTGTATTTTCATCCATGTAGCAGAGAAGATAATCTCACTCAGATCCTTTAATTAAGAGTACAGACATTACTGGAAAGATCAATCAATATTCTGTCGAAAAATATAACTTGTGATAAGAACTTATAAAGCTCAAAATAAGATATTTAACTAATATTCTAAGCCCCACTTGCCACCCTCCAAAAATATTGTAACCTTATTTTTTCTTTCAAGGACCTAATCAAAACCACTAATATCTTCTGAAATACTAGACATGAAGCCAGAACTCCACAGGGTGTCTTCTACATTTAGTATCACACTCAAATGACCATTTTTATTGTCACTTCCAAACTTTAATCCTAAAAATAATAGCATTATCTCAGCTAGTGGACTTCTCTTCTTTTTAATCATTCTGACTTCTGAGAAATGAGAAAATACAAGATTCATATTGACTGCCAAGACAAAGGGAGTTCTGTCTTAATATCTGCAATACAGTGACTACTTAAATGATTGAAGATAATTGCTGTGTCTTGTAAAAATATATATGTAAATAATCAAGATAAGTTTCCAATTAAGCTATCCCCTTTAGTATCACAAATCAAAAATATAAATAATTATTTATGGACAGTTTTCTTTTAGACCCTGACTCTCAACGCACTTAAACACATGCTTAACTTTAAACTCATTTAAGGACATCCCTGTTCAGCAAAAACTTAAGTATGCGCTTTGAACGTTTAGTATGTGCCTATCTCCCATTGGCTTTAATGAGATTTAAGTGAATATTAAAGTACTTTGGAGGATGGGGTCTGTGATAATTTTTACTTGAGACATCTACGCAAGTAGAGAAAGAAAGCAAAAACTATTAACTGTGTGAACTTTGCCAGCACATGTTAAATGTCTGACATTTCATTTAAGAAATTATAGTAAAGTTAAAAAAAATAGCTTCAGCTCTTAATGCCATCAAGCTAAAAATAAAATATTACTACTTGTTACTTGACAGTTTATCTGAGATTATGTGCACTTAAATAATGTCAAAGTTGTTAGTGTATTATAAAACTCTCCAAAAAAGCTGAACAACCAGATTGTATTTCTGGGAGGCTCGTTATTCTATAAAACAGAAAATCTGTCTGTTGAGAGTAAAAGTTCCTCCGGTAAAAAGAAGTTTGGCCCAGCCTCTGCCCTTGGATGCATGTGCTGCATGGGAACTGAAGACATAACTTGGGTCTTAACAATACCACTATATCTGGAATTCATAAAATCTATAGTTACTTTTCTCACTCAGCTCTACTAGGAGCAGTAGACCTATTCTACACTATTATATTCTGTTCAGGATCTTAGATTGTATATATTACTAAGGTGTCTAAGCACAACTTGAATCTCATGTGTGGATTTTCTTCTACCACTTGGAAGGTGAGTCTGATGTCTTCATAGCACAGTACTTGATCCTCTGAGAAAGTTCCACAACTATAAGGACTATTGCTTAATTGTGAAACAAAATGGGATTTAAGCATGACTTAGGTGGCGCAAAGGCCCTATCCTGGGAGTTAGTCTAGATGCCCCTTTGTGTTGCTTCTAACCCTATGATTCTATGATACTACACAGGGTTGATTTTCATATTGTTAGAGCTTTCCCTAATGGCTACTATCCCATTACTCCCTCTACAGATGTTTTTCCTGGCACAATAGGGATTTAGCAGGAATGATAATACAGCCTCAACTGAATTTGTCTTTTCAGCAGATTACCTGTTGGTGCCCAGGTTGGGGAAAGATGTTAATCATAAATACAACTTCCAAAATTAGCCTTTACTTTCATGCCTGATACTCAGCCCTGAATAACATTAGTAGCATCCAAGGATGGAGATGATGATGTCATGAAGACAGTAGTTCCACCATGCAAGCGGTATGGAGCTACAATGAGGATCCAATCTATGCATAGATCTGATGTTCTGGCCACAGGGAAGTATGCACTGGAGAATCTTGCTTTTCCAAATAAGAAAATACAGACTGACTTAGTACCTCCAGGTCCACATGATAAATAATGCCCCCTGATCCTCATGTAGGGCTCCAATTAAAGTCAATGTAAGTCATGTGCCATCCACACATTCCATATCAGAATGTCTGAGGGGTGGCAGCAAAAGTAGATGAATGGCTGTGAGGTGCTACATCTATGCAATCAGCATCAGGCCAGGTTGGGAGCCTTTTTCTGAACCTCAACAAAAGCTGAGATCTGCAAAGTTTTGAATGCTGTCTGATTTTGAGCAGGCCCTAGGTTACATGTGAGCTTTTTGAAGAAGTCCTTAATAAAATATCTTGCATCTATATTGCATGGTAAAGCACTTTATGAAAACTAAATAATGGGCAAGACGTGCATAATCTTCTAAATTATTACAACATAGTTCTGATCATTTTTTTTTTAAAAGATCTCTTTCCATTCTATGTGCTAAGGTCAATTTCTGTGAAAATTTAAGCATGTAACATGAGTGCATAACTAGGCCCTAACTTCTATAGCTATAAAAAGAAAGTAATTTTGGCGTAAGCTGACTGACAATGTTGGTTTAAAAATAAATATATATTAAAAATAATACGGAGACTCACTATTTGAATATCGGGTTTAGATTGAAGTGACTGTAAATTGCTAAGATACTCCAAATGCATTGCAAAATAGAGATTTCTAATACAAATACTGACAGACCACTAACCACAGAAGTGTGGCACTACTAATCACTGCCATATTAAAACACTAATGAGAAGCCACTTTACTGCTGTCACTGGACTATATGACAAGACACGAGAAGTCATTCTTCCGCTTTACTCTGCGCTGGTTAGGCCTCACCTGGAGTATTGTGTCCAGTTCTGGGCACCGCATTTCAAGAAAGATGTGGAGAAATTGGAGAGGGTCCAGAGAAGAGCAACAAGAATGATTAAAGGTCTTGAGAACATGACCTATGAAGGAAGGCTGAAGGAATTGGGTTTGTTTAGTTTGGAAAAGAGAAGACTGAGAGGGGACATGATAGCAGTTTTCAGGTATCTAAAAGGGTGTCATCAGGAGGAGGGAGAAAACTTGTTCACCTTAGCTTCCAATGATAGAACAAGAAGCAATGGGCTTAAACTGCAGCAAGGGAGATTTAGGCTGGACATTAGGAAAAAGTTCCTAACTGTCAGGGTAGTCAAACACTGGAATAGATTGCCTAGGGAAGTTGTGGAATCTCCATCGCTGGAGATATTTAAGAGTAGGTTAGATAAATGTCTATCGGGGATGGTCTAGATAGTATTTGGTCCTGCCATGAGGGCAGGGGACTGGACTCGATGACCTCTCGAGGTCCCTTCCAGTCCTAGAGTCTATGAGTCTATGAGTCTATGTTCTCACTCATTGGATTGATGGTGAAAATTAACACATCAGAGACAATCTCAGAGGATGGAGCCCCAGAATCCATATAAGACTTGGGGCTGGAATGGTTACACAAAAGCTACAAATAATATCAACTGGATGTGAGAGAAATAATGCCAGTTTGGAGAAATATTAACTAGAGTTGAATTGTCTCAGTACTTAGTGCTCTGCTACTTATAATCTAATTAATATAAGGACAGACCAATTGTAATCTTATTAACTCTGCTGATGATATAAAATTGAGAAAGCAATGAACCAGAGAGCAAGCAGCAAGTACAATTACACCGGACTGTGGTCTGGACTGTTCCACAACTGAGGATGCACTACATTACTATTTAAGTGGAATTCTGTTTGAAAATATCATGAGATGTAGTAACCTCCAAAAACAGGGGCAGAGTGGGGACTAATCTAATGATCCCATCCTGAATCTGAGATATTGGGGGATAATTACATGTCCCTCTCTATTGCAGACACTGTTTGTAGAAGTAATGTTTCTTTGTGCCTTTGAAAACACAGTATGGCAGGAGGCAGAGGGTGAGGGGAAATGTACTATCTATACACCTGCAATAAATGATCAACAGAAAAATATTAATGTTAGGTACAGACAACATGAAAATTGTCTGTACCTAACATTACATTTGATAAATCAAATCAGAGAAAGAATTCCTTCAAATAAACTGAGTAGTGCTGGCTTTATGGTTTTTTGTTGGGCTTTAAAGCAATGTTGTTTACCAAATGGTTAAAAAAAAACCCCACCAGGAACAAACTCTTAGGCTGGTAGGATAAAGTGAAATGACAGAGGAACACAAATCAGAAAAAGATAAGATTATACAGCTCTTATAAGAGACCACTCACAGATTGTTGCGTTTCATTCTGATACAACCTTCTCAAAAAGATACTGTGACACTTGAAACTGTGAAAAGAAGTGCAATAGAGTTTATACCAGGATCTGAAAGCATAAGCTATGCTATGAATAGCCTAAATCTATGTATCCTAGAGGGAGAAAGACAGTTAAGAGGAGATTAAATATAAATTTATACAATCTAAGTGCTAAGATGATATCAAGTGAAGCTACTATTTTTAGCTCCTTGAACATGAGAAGAGAGGATATAATGAAAATAACATGGTCAAATTCACAGCAGATCAGGAAGGAGGCATTTATCCATACAGATATAAGGATATGTGGAATACACAACCAAGTAAATCCGTGAAGTTTAAGGTAATGCCCTACATCCTCTGTCCACTATATTCAGTCTAATGAAGATTACTAGATTAGCAGCATGACATGATGAAAATTATTAGGAAAATATCTAGAGTAGTTTGATCTTGACTATTTTAGTTATTACCCAATTACCTACTTTTCAATGAAACAAAAAGAAATAGTGTGTCTCTATTATGCAAAAGCTAAATATTATCTCAACAAACCAGAGCTAAAATAAACTGGGCTGCTCTCATTAGGGAATGTAGTTTCATCATGATATGGGATTTACTGTAGGTTAGTAATGGGAACTGCATGGATACATCCTTGTTTATCCAGGATTATACCTCTATTCCTCTTTTTTTTTTTAATGAATTAGTTATAATACTTTAATTATTGACCTAAATTTGGCCCTTTGTTTATGTGCGCAGCTTCCTTTACATTCAGTTGGATCTGCACCTTCAGTCAGAATTTGGACCTTTCAGTAGAAATGATTGGTCTGTGAGATTTATAAATGTAGCAACCATCTTATGTTAACTTCCCCTTGGAGAAAATGGGGAAGGTGATGACAGCAGGCCTATATATGGATCTCTTGAAATTTGGCAGGATTCAGAAGACAACCAATGTTTAGACTCTCAGTATGGAGGCCCTGTGCCTCTGCAATATTTCCTGTATCTCCCTCCCTCCCAGTCCCTTTGGCCTGACAGCAGTATGACTGCAACAGAAGCCATGATCTCATGGTTCTTCAATTGGCTGTTTGGCACTGTCATAAACGGATAGTTAAGAGTTAATGGAACAGAAGTACTTCATATCTCTTTTGCCTGTAAAGGGTTAACAAGATCAGTTAGCCAGGCTGTCACTTGACCAGAGGACCAATCAGGGGACAGGATACTTTTAAATCTTGAGGGAGGGAAGTTTTTGTGTGTGCTGTTAGTGTTTGGCTGTTGTTCATTCTTGGGGCTCAGAGGGACCAGACGTGCAAACAGGTTTCTCTCCAATCTTCCTGATACAGGTTCTTATAGATCCAGAATAGTAAGTACTAGGTAGATAGAGCGAGTTAGGCTTATTTTTGTTTTCTTTATTTGCAAATGTGTATTTGGCTGGAAGGAGTTCAAATTTGTATTTTGCTGAAAGGATTTTTATTTGTACTTGTATACTTAGGCTGGGAGGGTATTCCCAGTTTCTATAGCTGAAAGACCCTATACCTATTCCATTTTAAATTTACAAAGATAATTTTTACTGTTTTCTCTTTCTTTAATTAAAAAGCTTTTCTTCTTTAAGAACCTGATTGTTTTTGTTATTCTGGTGTGAGACCCCAGGGGATGGGGTCTGGATTCACCAGGGAATTGGTGGGGAGGAAGGAGGGAAGGGGGAGAGAAAGGTTAATTTTCTCTCTGTGGGCTGGTCCACACTACGGGGGAAATCGATCTTAGATACGCAACTTCAGCTACATGAATAACGTAGCTGAAGTCGAATATCTAAGATCGGATTACTCATCCGTCCTCACCGCGTGGGATCGATGTTCGCGGCTCTCCCTGTCGATTCCGCAACTCCGTTGGGGTTGATGGAGTTCCGGAATTGATATAAGCGCGCTCGGGGATCGATATATTGCGTCTAGATGAGACGCGATATATCGATCCCCGAGCAATCGATTTTAACCCTCCGATATGGCGGGTAGTGTGGACGTAGCCTGTGTTAGATTACTTTCTCTCTCAGGGAGAATCTGGGAGGGAGAGAGAGAAGGAGAGGGATGGTGAATTTTCCTCTCTGTTTAAAGATTCAAGGAGTTTGAATAACCCGGGAGGGGAAGCCTGGGAGAGGCAACGATGGGGGAAAGGGTTTACTTTCCTTGTGTTAGGATCCAGAGGGACTGGGTCTTGGGGGTCCCCGGGCAAGGTTTTGGGGGGACCAGAGTGTACCAGGCACTGGAATTCCTGGTTGGTGGCAGCGCTACAGGTTCTAAGCTGGTAATTGAGCTTAGAGGAATTCATGCTGGTACCCCATCTTTTGGACGCTAAGGTTCAGAGTGGGGAATTATACCATGACAGGCACCAATCTCCTTTTTACTGGGGGTTTAAAAGGCAAACTCAGCCCCGCCATTTCTTGTTTGAGGCTCATCCCCTCACCATAGGGTGTCCAGATAGCAAATGTGAAAAATTGGGGCAGCGAGTCGGGGGTAATAGGTGCCTATATATATTAAAAAAAAACCAAATACTGGGCCTCTCCCAATAAAATAAAGATATCTGATCATCCTACCTCGCCATCAACAGAGCCCATTCCCATGCAACACCCACAGAGATATTCATAGGAGGATGGGACAAAGCCAGAGAGCCAACTGTGACACTGCACCTCCTATTCTTTATAGTGATATTATTATGATATGATCATGACATAATTATGATCCATTCTGTATAAGACGGGTCATGTAAGATGTCATTGGGAAAGTAAATATTTGCTTAATATGATTATCCTATTTGTACGCATGTAACATTTTTGCATCCGAAGTTCTGAATATTGAGTATGTACCTATATTTCACATGTAGTCACACCTGGGTGACTAGGCAAGACAATTCCAGCCTAAATAGCTTCCAGTCTAAATAGGTAATGGTCCATTAAGGAAAACAATAGGCCTTAGGAGAACCTTATCCCCCAGCTAGTGAGCCTTCCTGAGAAAGCTCCTGACTGCCTGTAAGTAATGGCTGCTATGACTTTGCAAGAGCATGTGACCAGACCACACGACTCTGGACTCCATGTTGGGTACCTGTATTTTTCCACAAACTGGGCTGGGAAATGATTTTGCAACAAAGGGTTCCTGCCATATGCTAAAGCTATATAAGGCAGGAAGTGACATTATCTGTTCTTCACTCCCCCACAGCCCAACACCTGAGAGAAGCTCTGAAAGAAAAGAATTTGGTACAGGGATGAGATCCCAATCTGCAAAGCAAGTGCAGCTTGTGCCTTCAGAATCTGCAACCCTGCTTGTATCATCAGTCAGCATGAAAAATTACTAATTCTTATCCAGTCTTTCTAGTGCTTTAGGCTTAGTTTGCAGCTTTGTTTATTTGCTAGCTAATCTGCTTTGATCACTTATAATCACTTAAAATTTATTATTTTGTAGTTAATAAACTTGTTTTATGTTTTAACCTAAACCAGTGTGCCTTTATGTGAAGTGTCTGAGGAAAAATCTCAGCTTGGATACCACCAGTGTGCATATTTTTCTCCACATTGAGGGAGCAGTGACATATTAATGATTTTACACTGTACAGATCCCTGTGCAGTGCAAGATGGTATAACTTTGCAGTTATACTCCAGAGTGAGGTGTGTGCCTAGGGAGCTGTGAAACTGACTGGTGTCACCTGTTTGCATTCAGGTTACCCAGTTTAGGTGAGTGGAGCCACTTGCTGTCACATTGGGTGATAACAGGGCCTGTGTGAGGCTGGTTGCGTCCCCAACTCAGCTGTGTGTATTAGAGGGGTAGAGCAGTTCCCACAGCTCCCAGACTGCACCCCAGGGGTAGCAACCCATCACACCAGTGATTTGCTCAAGCGAGGCTCTGGTAACAGAGGTGATTTAAAAAAAATAGCATCCGTTTTAACATTGATATCCACCATTTTAATGTTTACTCTATCAGAAGAGCAAGGAGGGAAAAATTGTGGACCCGATCTTTAAGAAATCTTAGGTCCCATTTAGGCAGCTAAATGAAACTCAGTGAGAACAACAGGAGTTGTTGGGTGCTGAGCACCTTTGAAAATCTGGCCACTTGGACCATGTCTACACTACAAACTTTGGTCAACGCATGTGGCTATTACACTGTGGAAACTTGCAATGCTGGATTGTTACCAGTCAGTAAGAAATCATTCTGGAGCGCTAAAATCCACAGTGGAATCACTTTCATACAAATGTGGAGGGCCATTAATAGTATCCTGTTATGCAAGACTGTAACTCTAGACAACGCACAAGACATCATGGATTTATTTGCAGCTATGGGGTTCCTGAACTGTAGTGGGGTGATAGATGGCATGCATATCCCTATTTTGGCCCCAGCCCACCTTGCCACATAATGCATTAGAAGAAGGAGATACTTTTCTAGGGTTATGTAAGGACTGGTGCATCACTGAGGATGCTTCATCGATATCAGAGTGGGCTGTACAGAGGTGGTGTATGACGCAGACATCTTTAAGAACACAGGATTTTTCAGAAAGCTGCAAGCAGTGACATTTTTTCCCCAACCAGTAGATAACCACTGAAGATGTTGAAATGCCAGTAGTTATTCTGGGGGACTCAGCCTACCCCCATTGGTCCCCTGGCTCTTGAAGCAGTACACTTGTCACCTGAACAGTTCCAAGGAAAGATTCACCCATTGACTCAGCAGTTGCAGAATGACAGTTGAATGCACTTTTGGCAGATTGAAGGGACAGTAGTAGTGTTTATTCACTAGATTAGATCTACATGAGAAAAAATATCCTAATGATTATAGCTGCCAAGTTTTGTCCTGCATAATATCTATGAGGCAAAGGGAAAAAAGTTGGTCCCTGTTTTGGAGTGTGGAGGTGGAGTAGCTGTTTGCTGACTTTGAATAGCTGCACACAAGGACCATTATAAGAGATCAGTGTGGTTCTATGAAGCTGAGGGACGTCTTGAAAGAGAACTTTTAACAGTCAGCCATAGTAACATGCTATGCTGGACAGTGCTCTCCCTGGCCCTGAATTTTGGAGGTTGTTTGGAATTGTGTAGTGTTTGATGTAAATTTATGAATATCACACTGTCTTAATGAAACTATGAGTTGTGTCACTTACTATATATTTATAATTATTATACTATGTTCCTAACTGAACTGAAGAGTTCTGTGGTCCTGTTGTATTACAAATAATATGTGCTTTGAGTAGCACTAGGAATTGGTCAGCATATATTATCACTTAATAAAGATGAAATTATTTCCAGACAGTAACAAATATTGTGTACCAAAAACAGTACAAAACATTAATGTGCAATTAAAAACCAGTACAGTGCAAACTTAAATTAATGGAGCAAAACCTTAAAATTAGAACAGCAGAAAACCTCTGTGTCCATTTCAGTCAATTTCTGCCAAACATAAACCAACTGTGACTCTCATAGGTCAGTGTATGCAAAGCTGCGGTCTTCCTTACTATCCCCGGGTGTTGTGTGGTAGAGGGGTAGGGATGCGGCCCATGATGCCAAATGGAATATCTCGTCCAAGACAATTTTCAGTATAAAACATGCACTAATAAGTTAATGCAAAGTGACTTGTGTTGACCTACGTTTGTCGTGTAGAGCGGGCCTTATTTACGTACTTGACTGGAAGCTCTTGGGTGCAGAGTTCTTTTGAAACAGGCCCATCCTTTTTATGTATCCATTCTGTATTTATTTTGTATGTCCATGTGTTATAACCTTATTCCCAGATCTGGACCTTAGCGTCCAAAATATGGGGGTTAGCATGGAAACCTCCAAGCTTAGTTACCAGCTTGGACCTGGTACTTGCTGCCACCACCCAAAAAAGTAGAGTGTTTTGGGGCACTCTGGTCCCCCTGAAAAACCTTCCCTGGGGACCCCAAGACCCAAATCCCTTGAGTCTCACAACAAAGGGAAATAATCCTTTTTCCCTTCACCCCTCCAGGTGCTCCTGGAGAGATACACAGACACAAGCTCTGTGAAACTACCCTCTCCGTTCCCAATCCTGGAAACAAAAAGGACTTTCCTATTCCCCCAGAGGGAATGCAAAATCAGGCTAGCCAATTCAACACACACCGATCTCCCCTGATTTCTTCCTCCCACCAATTCCCTGGTGAGTACAGACTCAATTTCCCTGAAGTAAAGAAAAACTCCAACAGGTCTTAAAAGAAAGCTTTATATAAAAAGAAAGAAAAAATACAAATGGTCTCTCTGTATTAAGGTGATACAATACAGGGCTAATTGCTTAAAAGAATATTGAATAAACAGCCTTATTCAAAAAGAATACAAATCAAAGCACTCCAGCACTTATATTCATGCAAATACCAAAGAAAAGAAACCATATAACTTACTATCTGATCTCTTTGTCCTTACACTTAGAAACAGAAGATTAGAAAACAGAACTACTTCTCCAAAGCTCAGAGACAGCAGGCAGCCAGAAAACAAACACCCCAGACACATAATTCCCTCCACCCAAAGTTGAAAAAATCCGGTTTCCTGATTGGTCCTCTGGTCAGGTGCTCCAGGTGAAAGAGACATTAACCCTTAGCTATCTGTTTATGACACGCCCCCCAAATTGCAGACAGTGGGGAAGCTCACTGGCGGCGATTTCCTTCTAGAACTTGAAAATAAACAGATTAATACAACACATGCACCTTTACATATACTACTAAGTATATAACTAACAGACTTTTACATTTTAAGAACACTTTTTAACTACTGGATTCTGGGAAACTCTCACGGGAGAGTGCATCAGCAACTTTGTTAGAAGCTCCTGTGATGTGTTGAATTTCAAAATCAAAATCTTGGAGAGCTAAACTCCAACGAAGAAGTTTCTTGTTGTTCCCCTTGGCAGTATGAAGCCACTTTAGTGCAGCATGGTCAGTTTGTAGTTTGAACCGCCGTCCCCAAACATATGGGCGTAGTTTTTCCAGGGCGTACACAATGGCATAGCATTCCTTTTCACTGACTGACCAGTGACTTTCCCTCTCAGACAGTTTCTTGCTGAGAAACACGACAGGATGGAAGTTGTGATCTGTTGCTTCCTGCATGAGCACTGCTCCTATACCACGCTTAGATGCATCCGTGGTTACTAGGAATGGCTTATCAAAGTCCGGGGCCCTGAGCACAGGGTCAGACATGAGCGTTGCCTTAAGCTGGGTAAAGGCTTTTTGACACTCATCAGTCCACTTAACGGCATTTGGCTGGGTCTTTTTGGTTAGGTCGGTCAATGGGGCAGCGATTTGGCTGTAGTGTGGTACAAATCGCCTGTAGTATCCGGCCAAGCCTAAGAAGGATTGGACCTGTTTCTTTGACCTTGGGACAGGCCACTTTTGGATAGCATCCACCTTGGCCTGTAGGGGGTTTATGGTTCCTCGACCCACCTGGTGCCCCAGGTAAGTCACTCTGTTTTGGCCTATTTGACACTTTTTGGCCTTAACAGTTAGTCCTGCCTGCCTGATGCGCTCAAAGACCTTTTCCAGGTGTAGTAGGTGTTCGGGCCAGGAGTCTGAAAAAATGGCCACATCATCGAGGTAGGCAACTGCAAATTCTCCCAGTCCAGCTAGTAGACCATCTACCAGCCTCTGGAAGGTGGCGGGTGCATTTCGAAGGCCGAAAGGAAGGACATTGAATTCATACACCCCGCATGGGTGACGAATGCTGACCTCTCCTTGGCAGGTTCATCTAGCGGTACTTGCCAGTACCCCTTGGTTAAGTCTATTGTAGAGATGAACTGGGCACGTCCCAACTTCTCCAATAGCTCATCGGTGCGTGGCATTGGATAGTTGTCCGGACGAGTTACCGCATTTAGCTTACGGTAGTCCACGCAAAAGCGTATTTCCCCATCTGGTTTGGGTACCAGAACCACTGGAGATGCCCATGCACTGGTAGATGAGCGGATTATACCCATCTGTAGCATGTTCTGGATCTCCCGTTCTATAGCAGCTTGGGCATGAGGAGACACCCGGTAGGGTGGGGTTCTGATTGGGTGAGCATTACCTGTATCAATGGAGTGGTATGCCCGTTCAGTCCGTCCTGGGGTGGCTGAGAACAATGGGGCGAAGCTAGTGCACAGCTCCTTAATTTGTTGCCGCTGCAGACGTTCCAGGGTGGTTGAGAGGTTCACCTCTTCCACGCCACCGTCTTTTTTCCCGTCGTAGTAGACACCATCAGGCCACTCAGCATCATCTCCCTGGACTGTAAACTGACAAACCTGTAAATCTCTGGAATAGAAAGGCTTGAGAGAATTAACATGGTACACTTTAGGCTTTAGTGAGGAATTGGGAAATGCTATGAGGTAGTTTACAGTTCCCAGGCGCTCTTGGACCGTGAATGGCCCTTCCCATGATGCTTCCATCTTATGGGCCTGTTGCGCCTTCAAGACCATAACCTGGTCTCCTACCCTGAAAGAACGTTCTCTGGCATGTCTGTCACACCAGGCCTTTTGCTCTTCTTGAGCATCCTTTAGGTTCTCTCTAGCAAGGGCTAAAGAGTGTTGGAGGGTGCTTTGTAGGTTGCTTACAAAGTCCAGAATGTTAGTTCCTGGAGAAGGCGTAAACCCCTCCCATTGCTGCTTCACCAACTGTAATGGCCCCTTAACCTCGTGACCATACACAAGTTCAAATGGTGAAAACCCTAAACTGGGATGTGGTACAGCCCTGTAGGCAAACAGCAACTGCTGCAACACTAGGTCCCAATTAGTGGAGAATTCGTTGATGAATTTTCGTATCATGGCCCCCAAAGTTCCATTGAACCTTTCCACCAGGCCATTGGTTTGATGGTGGTATGGGGTGGCAACCAAGTGATTCACCCCATGAGTTTCCCACAGTTTTTCCATGGTTCCTGCCAGGAAATTAGACCCTGAATCTGTAAGGATGTCGGAGGGCCAACCTACCCTGGCAAAGATGTCTGTTAGGGCCAGGCACACAGTGTTAGCCCTGGTGTTGCCTAGAGCCACTGCTTCTGGCCATCGGGTAGCAAAGTCCACTAAAGTCAGTACGTACTGCTTTCCTCTGGGCGTCTTTTTTGGGAAAGGGCCCAGAATATCCACAGCTACTCGCTGAAATGGGACCTCAATTATGGGGAGTGGCTGGAGAGGGGCCTTGACCTGGTCTTGAGGCTTACCCACTCTTTGGCATACCTCACAAGACCGGACATACTTGGCAACATCCTTGCCCATCCCCTCCCAGTGGAAGGACTTCCCCAACCGGTCCTTGGTTCTGTTCACCCCAGCATGGCCACTGGGATGATCATGGGCTAAGCTTAAGAGCTTCCCTCGGTACTTAGTTGGAACCACCAACTGTTTTTGCGGCTGCCATTCTTCCCGGTGTCCACCAGAAAGAATTTCCTTGTATAAAAGTCCTTGGTCTATAACAAACCGGGATCGATTAGAAGAGCTGAGAGGCGGTGGGGTGCTCCGTGCCGCCGCCCAAGCTTTCTGAAGGCTGTCATCTGCTTCCTGCTCAGTCTGGAACTGTTCCCTTGAGGCTGGGGTCACCAGTTCTTCCTCAGACTGTGGACTTGGGCTTGGTCCCTCTGGAAGCGATGTAGGTGATGGGGTTGTTTCCGTTGCTGGTGAACCGCTCTCCGCTGGTGCACCTGAGGGTATTTCAGGCTCTGGCTGAGCCTTTTGGGTATGGCTGTCTTTTGCTTCGGCCAGTTCTGGCTCGCTGGCGCCCTCTGGCGTTGAGTTTGAAGATGTGGTTGCACTTGCTGGTGCTGGTTGCTGTTCCATTTCCGGGCCTGGGACTGGAGATGCTGTGGCTGTTTCAGTGGTAGGCATGGAATCCGGGTCCACTACCTCTGTCTGGGTCTCTGGTAACACAGACCGGGCCTCTGTGGACGGCTCAGGAACAGGAATGGGTCTGGAAGCTTGCCTGGTTTGGCTACGTGTAACCATTCCCACTCTCTTGGCCCGCCTCACCTGGTTGGCCAAGTCTTCCCCCAGTAGCATGGGGATAGGATAATTGTCATAGACTGCAAAAGTCCACATTCCTGACCAGCCTTTGTACTGGACAGGCAGTTGAGCTGTAGGCAAGTCTACAGCTTGTGACATGAAAGGGTAAATTGTAACTTTGGCCTTTGGGTTGATGAATTTGGGGTCAACGAAGGATTGGTGGATAGCTGACACTTGTGCCCCCGTGTCTCTCCACGCAGTAACCTTCTTTCCGCCCACTCTCAAATGTTCCCTTCGCTCCAAGGATATTTGAGAGGCATCCGGGCCTGGGGATCTTTGGTGTGATGGTGGTGTAATGAATTGCACTCGCATGGTGTTCTTGGGACAGTTGGCCTTGATATGTCCCAGTTCATTACACTTAAAGCATCTTCGATCTGATGGGTCACTGGGCCGAGGTGAGTTACTGGAGACTGGTGAGGTGGAAGGGTCTGTGGCTTTACTTGGGTGGTATGTGGGGTCTTTGGCTGTCCTCGGTTGTAGGGTTTATGGTCTGTGTGCCCCCTGGGGTAATTGTTCCCCTTGACAGTAGCTTTCTTGCTTTCTGCCAGTTCCATCCATTTGGCTCCAATCTCCCCCGCCTCAGCGATATCTTTGGGTTTTCCATCTTGTATGTACCGTGTGATGTCTTCAGGAACACCATCCAAGAACTGCTCCATTTGTATGAGGAGGTTCAGTTCTTCCAAGGTTTGAATGTTGTTTCCTGTTATCCAGGCCTCATAGTTTTTTGCAATGTAGTAGGCGTGTTTGGGAAATGACACCTCTGGTTTCCACTTTTGGGTTCTAAAGCGCCGACGGGCATGATCTGGGGTTATCCCCATCCTGTAACTGGCCTTGGTTTGAAAAAGTTTATAGTCATTCATTTGCTGCTTAGGCATTTCAGCTGCCACCTCTGCTAAAGGCCCACTGAGTTGTGGCCTTAATTCTACCATGTACTGGTCTTCGGGGATGCTGTACCCAAGACAGTCTCTTTCAAAATTTTCCAAGAAGGCCTCGGTGTCATCACCTGCCTTGTAGGTGGGAAATTTCCTGTGTTGTGGAGCAATAATTGGTGCCGGGTTGTTAGGGTTGGCTGGCACATGCAGCCCAGCTTTTGCCAACTCCAGTTCATGTTTTCTCTGTTTTTCCTTCTCTTCATCTTCTTTTTGTTGTTTTTCCATTTCTTTTTGGTGTTTTTCCATTTCTTTTTGGTGTTTTTCCATGTCTCGGCGGTGGGCCACCTCTTCTTCTTCTAGTTTTCTTTTGTGTGCTGCCTCTCTTTCTCTCTCTCTTATTTCCATCTCTGCTTGTTTTATTTCCAGTTGTCGCCTGTGTTCAGCTTCTCTGAATTGGTCTTCGGCCTCCATTTTTGCCTTAGAAGTCATGATTCCTGTTTTCTTGTGTTGGGGTGCCCTCCGGTGTTTATCCTCTGAACTGCAGGTTCTCTGTTGCCTCCTGAAGTCTGCCTAGCAACAGTGCCTTTAGCTAATCTTCAATGTTAAGTAAACCTGAAAAACCACTTTATTTGCATTTATATAGTGCTGGTATGACTCTCAATGGGAGTGCTATTGTGTGACAAAAGACTGTTAATAGTCCTTAACGACTTCTTGATTAACATGCAAGCCACAAACTGCCAGAGAGAGCAGAAAAAAAATTTCTCTCTGGTTCCCTTTTAAAACCAAACTGTTTCTCTCTGCTAAAAAGCCCTTAGCAGAGAAAAGAAAAATATAATATTCTTACTGGCTTCTGGATTCTGTCTATCTCCCACCGGCTGCCACTCATGTTATAACCTTATTCCCAGATCTGGACCTTAGCGTCCAAAATATGGGGGTTAGCATGGAAACCTCCAAGCTTAGTTACCAGCTTGGACCTGGTACTTGCTGCCACCACCCAAAAAAGTAGAGTGTTTTGGGGCACTCTGGTCCCCCTGAAAAACCTTCCCTGGGGACCCCAAGACCCAAATCCCTTGAGTCTCACAACAAAGGGAAATAATCCTTTTTCCCTTCACCCCTCCAGGTGCTCCTGGAGAGATACACAGACACAAGCTCTGTGAAACTACCCTCTCCGTTCCCAATCCTGGAAACAAAAAGGACTTTCCTATTCCCCCAGAGGGAATGCAAAATCAGGCTAGCCAATTCAACACACACCGATCTCCCCTGATTTCTTCCTCCCACCAATTCCCTGGTGAGTACAGACTCAATTTCCCTGAAGTAAAGAAAAACTCCAACAGGTCTTAAAAGAAAGCTTTATATAAAAAGAAAGAAAAAATACAAATGGTCTCTCTGTATTAAGGTGATACAATACAGGGCTAATTGCTTAAAAGAATATTGAATAAACAGCCTTATTCAAAAAGAATACAAATCAAAGCACTCCAGCACTTATATTCATGCAAATACCAAAGAAAAGAAACCATATAACTTACTATCTGATCTCTTTGTCCTTACACTTAGAAACAGAAGATTAGAAAACAGAACTACTTCTCCAAAGCTCAGAGACAGCAGGCAGCCAGAAAACAAACACCCCAGACACACAATTCCCTCCACCCAAAGTTGAAAAAATCCGGTTTCCTGATTGGTCCTCTGGTCAGGTGCTCCAGGTGAAAGAGACATTAACCCTTAGCTATCTGTTTATGACACCATGTCTACCTAGCAGAGAGAGATAGACATGCTAAGGGAGATAGAAGAAAAGATAAAATGTCAAATTCCCATCTTCTGGTTTTATTCATCATATTGGTTAAGTTATGTCAGCTCTTTGGAATTTTGAAGGCCTCTGAATAACATTGAGGCCACTAATCAAAAGATTTGGGCTCAATCTTTTTTTTTTCATAAAATTTGCAAAAGATAAATTGATATGCAGAGCTGTGACAGTCTTCTTATTTTATTTTCTACTGACCGATCTTGACCAAAGCTAAACCTATTCAAAAAGTGGTTCCTTTGTCCAACCCATTAGTGGCTAAAATATTATTCTGTCAACATTTTAGACCATCTAAAAATGTCTGGAACTCCAACAAACACTTCAGCTGGGTTACAAACTCTAGACAACAAGTTCCTCTCAGTTTTTGATCATTAATTTGAAAGCTATTTGTCAGTTGTGTGGTAAGCAGATGAAATGTACTCATCAGGAGACGTGAGCCAAGTAAAGAGAAAATTGAAAATCATGTCTCTAAGTCAGCAGGAAGTTCAAACTTTTCCAAGCCTGGGAATTAAAGAGAAATGCATAAAATCATAAGCTAATGGACAGAATTAAATTACTTTGTCCTAACCTTGTTCTGGGCATGAGTTTTGGAAGTGTTTCTTGGACAAGCTCTAATACTTGAGTGTGTTAACACTGTTATCAAGACTGGAACAGGAAAAAGGTTACAGTCTTATGAACTAAAACTCAAAACTCTTAGTACTGTCTTCTGCCCTAAGCATCTCAAAGATTGAGAAAAGGAATACCAAGGCCAGAGTAGCTATTTTCTTTGTCATTGCATTATTTTTTCCCCCAATTAGCATCTTCTCTAGAAAAGCAGAGTCAAACCAATTCCTAAGCAGTCTTACTTCTTGTTAAATTGGTGCTGGAAAAATATTTCTTTACCTGAAATTGATCTTCATTAGGAGCTCAATAACTTATGAGTAATGTCACAAAGCAGCACTGAGTCACCAGTAGAGTTGGGTGAGCATTATACTTGCTTAGTCACAGTTCACTAAAATGAAGTAAGCTGAGAGGAGTGAGCAGTGTGGCCTGAACGACATACCGTGACATATGATACAACACTGAGGCCACGTCCAGACTAGATATTAAAATCGATTTTAGATACGCAACTTCAGCTACGGGAATAACGTAGCTGAAGTCGAATTTCTAAAATCGAGGTACTCACTCGTCTGGACGGCGCTGCATCGATGTCCGCGGGTCTCCGTGTCGATTCCGGAACTCCGTTCGGGTTGATGGAGTTCCGGAATCGATGTAAGCGCGCTCGGGGATCGATACATTGCGTCCAGACTAGACGCGATATATCGATCCCCGAGCAATCGATTTTAACCCGCCGATGCCGCGGGTTAGTCTGGACGAGGGCTGAGGTGACTGTTCAGGATACCATTTCACTAGAGCCCTTGGTTACATTTCTATATTAGCGGATCGTCTTCATGACTATCCTGTTCTCATTTTTTTTCTAAGTGCAGCACCTAAGTCCTCCCAAGTATATTATTATTTCTAGATGGTAAAAGGACTAAATGAAACTTCTGAAAATAGTTACTACTCCTGTCATTTATATTCACAGGCTTGCATTTAAATATATAGTTAGAAGACTAGCAACAGAGTAATCAGAATGGCAGCTATCTCGTATGCTGCAACATTTATGGCTGCTTGTCTTCTGACCAACAAGTACACAGACTCACTCACTTACAAGCATATCATGACCCTCAGAGGCCAAGTATTATTGCTTATATTTATTATAATAAGAAAGGGCCAACTGGGACTGTGGCCTCAGTGTGTGAGGCACTGTACAGACACAGAATAGTGGAGAGTTTCCCCTGAGAAGCTAACAGTCTAAAGAGACAAGGCAGACAGTGGGTGGGGGAAAGGGATGTAATATGCAAGCAGCATGATCAGGGTCAAGGACTGCAAACATCACATTAGCATCATTTTTTCCCCCTTCAAGTATGGGATTATGAAGATGGATGAGGAAAAAGAGAGAATTACAGGGAGATAATACATAAGAGCATTTTAGAGCAGGCCAACCTCAAAAATGGGTGTTCTCCAATTCAAGAAGCCTGTGTCATGATAGAAGTGCCCCAGGCAGGAATGGAGGGACAAACTTCCTTAAATGAGAATCAACTTCCAATAGAAGCAGAGGAGGCTGATTATTCCTTTGGCACGAAGGAGATAAGATGCATTTGTGAAACAAAGACCGACGTATAATAAGGGGATTCAATCATTATAAATATCAGGCCTGTTTTAATTTTTGCCTGATTGTAATGGTTCTGTAAGCCCATTACACTGGTCATGGGTCAGGAGTTCAGTATGCTCCTGATATGCCTCCAGCGTGCTCTCCATGCAGGGTGTGGAAGAAAGGGGGCCAAGTACAGTAAATGGCATAGAGTTAACTATGCTGGCTCTGTGCAATTCTGGAACTCCTACACTGGTTATTTAAACCAGCTATTCATCCACTACATTGACTTAATATGGTAACTCCTTATTCTTCTAGACAGGTGCTGAACTAAAACTAAGTCCTAAGTACTGTCTCTTTTTCTCTCCAAACTTCATTTAGTAGCCTGCAAGCTGAACAATTTATGGTGGTCACTTCTTTCTTGACAGCTTCTGTACTGTAACTCACTGTGTCTGGTCAGGACGTGGGAACGTAACATAAAACCCCAGGATCTATATTCCCATAGGTGTAATTAGGGAGGGAGATATAAGGTTCTACTGCTCTTGAAACATAAGAAGTATCTGAAAGGCAAATTTTACTATATAGTAAAATATATTTGTATAATCACAGTTTAAACCATAAATTATGGAGGAAGACCAGACCTTATGTTCTTCACTTTAATATGCCTGTTCTTTTCACCCACAGTGAGTCTGCAGCAAGTCAGTGAATAGGGTTCAGCTGTCCTGACTTCTACTGCAGTGTTGTTACACAGTAAATAAGAAAATCATAAAAGTAAAATTGAGCATTTCCGATTTGTATTTCCTACTTATAATTTTGCACAATTTGAATGCTAAGCAAACAGCAGATGAATGAAACAGGTTCCTCTTCAAATGACATATGCAAGTTATTAATTCATTGCATCTGTATTTAGTCACTCAACTAAAATGTAACAAAGATCAAATGCAGCTGTCAACAAAACAAAGCTCAGCACAAGGATTTCCCCCCCTCTAGATTGGCTGGAACTTTTACAAAAGTTATATGGGTGATGAGATTAGATCTAATTTATCTAGTTAGATCCTTTTCCCCAGTCACATTTGCAAATGAAGAACTGTGTTAAGTGAGTTACTTAGATGAAGAAAAGGAAGGTCCCTTAAGATTTTCCCCTTGATGTATGTAATTAAGTGCCTTGTTAAAGTCAGTCCTAGTGCTTCTTTTCTGTTAAAACAGTATTTTCTGGTAATTTAGTCTAATTAAGCAGGTTGTCATGAGGTCATTTTTATGTGCCAACTCATCTTTCCTTTAAGATTTTTTAAAAACAAATAAACAAACAAACAAAGAACATTGAGTGGCACATGTACTTTTTAATGTTGCAAGATCATTTATATGACTATTGAAAATGGGGAACTATTTTCCACTTCCAAAATTAGGCTTGAAAAATCATTGAACTTCTCAAGTGCTGACTCATTTGGAGAGTGAAGGATCTGATACACATTACATTCGGAAGGATATAGAGCACTGGTGGGCAACAAGGCTGCAGGGATGTGCTGGCTGCTGCTTCCCACAGCTCCCAGTGGTTGGGAACGGCAAACCGCGGCCACTGGGAGCTGTGGGAGTTTGTGAAAATTTAAACATGCTGTCTGGCATCTCACCAGAGGATTACCCTGATGGACCCATCTGTAGACGAGCGGACTCACCCCTTGAGGGGCCTCCTGCTGGTGACTCCTGGAAATTAGCTCATTCCAGCTCTGAAGCACCCTCTGCAGGCCTGTGATCCACCTGTCCTCTGCCCCGCTCCGTGTCCCTTCCTGGACCCAGTGCCCTTTTACATGGGGTGCTGACCCCTGGCAGTAACCCTCTCAGTCCTATGGTCTCCCCTCCCTGGGGAACCCCCACCCACCATCCCCACCTTGCCTCAGTATATGGCTACTGCCAGTCATTGTCTATCCCCCACGCCCTGGGTCAGACTTCAGTATCAGCCTACTCATCACTGGCAAGGTTGGGTTTGGACCTGATGCCTTGGCCTACTCCTGGGCTGCCCTCTGCAACCCCCAGTCTCTTTTAGCCCAAAGTTAGGCCACAGCCTGGGTCTTTCCAGGCTGCATCTCCCCAGCTCCTCTGCCTTTCCCCAGCCCTTTTTCACTCAGGTACCTTGTGTCTAGCACCCTGTAGCCAGGCCCTTCACCCTCTACAAACAGAGACAGAGACTCCTGGCTTCCAGCCTCTTTATACAGGCCAGCTGTGGCCTGATTGGGGCATGGCCCAGCTGCAGCCACTTCCAATCATCCCAGTTTAGTAGCTCCCATCCACAACCTTCCCCCCAGGGCTGTTTTCACCCCTTCAGGGCAGGAGCAGGAGCAGGAGCAGGGTACCCACCCGTGCTACCGTGAGCGCTCTGTGTCTGCTTGGGCTGCCCTGTTGGCTGGAGCGTTCCCACCCCCCCTTTCCTGGCTGCCCTGCTGGCTGGAGCTCCTTCTCCCTTCCTGGGCTACTGCTGCGGTTGCTGCTAGCTGGAGTGCTCCCCTCCTGGACTGCTGCTACTGCTGTTGAGAGAGAGGTGGGGCGGCCCTGTGGGCCAGCCCCCACTCCTCCACCTCCGGAGGGAGAAGCCAGGACCCCAGCCAGGCCGCCGCGGACGTCCTCCGGGAGACTGTCAACCATCACTCCCTGGTGGACGTCTGGCGCGACCACCACCCGGATGATGTCACCACGTTCACCTATGTCCGGGTAGGAGCCCATCGGTCGTGCCACTCCCGGTTGGACCGCATCTACATGTCACGATTCCACCTTTCACGGGCCCTGTCCTCCAGCGTCCGGCCGGCCCCTTTTTCCGAGCACCACCTCGTCACCGTGACGGCCTCTCTCAGTGCGGAGAGGCCGGGGCCGGCCTACTGGCACTTCAACAACAGCTTGCTGGAGGATGCGGGCTTCGTGGCGTCCTTCCGGGAGTTCTGGCTGGCCTGGTGAGGGCAGCGGCGTGCCTTTCCCTCGGCACAGCGCTGGTGGGATGTGGGGAAGGTGCGCGCCCGGCTCTTCTGCCGCGACTATACCTGGGGCGTCAGCCGACGGAGGGATGCAGCGATAGGGCAGTTGGAACGGGAGGTCTTAGAGCTGGAGAGGCGTCTGGCCGCCAGCCCCGAGGATCCATCCCTTTGCGGAGCATGCCAGGAGAAGCGGGAGGGGCTCCGGGTCCTCGAGGACCATCGGGCTCGGGGCGCCTTTGTTCGCTCCCGCATCCGCCTCCTTCGGGAGATGGATCGCGGCTCCCGCTTCTTCTATGCCCTGGAGAAACGGAGGGGGGCCCAGAAGCACGTCACCTGCCTTCTGGCGGAGGACGGCACCCCCCTCACGGATCCGGCGGAGCTGTGCGAGAGGGCCCGGACCTTCTACGCGCGCCTTTTCTCCCCGGATCCGACCGATCCTGCCGCTCGCAGAGTGCTTTGGGACGAGCTCCCGACGCTCAGCGCGGGCGCCCGGGACCGGCTAGAGCTGCCTCTCTCTCTGGCCGAGTTCTCGGACGCCCTCCGTCGCATACCCACCAACAAGTCTCCGGGCATGGACGGGCTGACCGTGGAGTTCTACCGCGTGTTCTGGGACGTCCTCGGCCCAGACCTGGCCAGCGTCTGGGCCGAGTCCTTGCAGGGTGGGGTCCTCCCTCTCTCGTGCAGGCAAGCTGTGCTCGCCTTATTGCCGAAGAAGGGGGACCTCCGCGATTTACGGAATTGGCGTCCCGTCTCGCTCCTCAGCACGGACTACAAGATCATCGCCAAGGCCATCTCGCTGCGGCTGGGGTCCGTGCTGGAGGACGTGATCCACCCAGACCAGACCTACACCGTCCCGGGCCGTAGCATCTTCGATAACCTCTATCTGGTCCGGGATCTCTGTTGCCATCAGTGAAGTTCCACATATTTAAGTCCCGTGTAAATGAGAAGAGAATCAAACCTAAAGAATCTGAGTTCAGAAAAGATGTGATGGCACAAGTTTAAAAAATATTGGAGTGAAGAAAGATGAGACAGTAATAGCAATAAAATCATGTGATTGTTTTGGCGGGAATTTGAAGATATTGAGGTTTACCTAACTATACTGTTATTTAGAAGGGGAAATTAGGATTTGCACACCTGATGGAAGAAATGTGATTCCAGCTGATCAGTACTGAGGTATTGATAAGTGCAGAGGAAATTTGCATTTACACTGCCAAGTCTGTATCCACTGCATGGGTTGCAGAGGAATTCTTTCTCCAAAGCTGTAACTGCATCCTTGCTTGAAGACTAAAGAAAAACAAAACTGTTATACATTCTGATTACATTTAAACAATGTAAATCAAGAGACAATGATAGTGGCCCAAAAGTAATAGTAGGGTAGTAGACCAATCTCAAGGAGTTCCTAATCAATTTTTGTGCAAGAAAAACTCAAGTGCGCAAACCACCTGACTCCAGCTGCTATCTTGCTCAACTGATCAGGAAACATCTAAGCCTCTCTTCCTCGAAAAATGCTTTCCTACATAACTGGCAACTTTTAGTCTTTAGTTACTACTAGAAAAATTAATTCATCAGGAAAAGGATACAGACAAGAAAATATGTTTGATAGTGACCTTCTGATATCAGTCTAATCAGAAGGGACCAGATGCTGCAACCCCCTGCAAAATGGACTTACATTAAAAAGTGCTACCTATGTTACCTGGGGCTCTTTCAACCCAAAGCTCTTGGTAACTTTTACTCTGTGCGAAGTGGTGTCAGGAAATAAATCAAGGGAAACACGGCCATCCAACCAATAAGATGGCTGGCACAAACAGCAACACAAGAGTGCTTTCACTTAAAGCTAAACTTTACTTAGTCTCAAGCACTTACACATGTCTGCAACAGGTTAGTAAAACACCCCAACCCTCGATAATTACGGAAAATGAGTGTGGCTCTCGAGTGGCACAGAAGTAGCTTTCTGTTGGCCAAATCTTCCATCTACCAGTGGGGACCACAAAATGCATCCAGAGGGAGTCCCACTACCTCAAACATTTTCTCCTTATTTATATATTTGTCATACGATGACATGTCACTTAAAGAACATTTTTAAGCAAGCAGTTTCAAAGATGAAGCAAGAGGTTTCCTTCTGCTGATCAATTAACCAGATGTGGGTTTTTTTTCAGAATTTGCACACCTTGAAGCCCTAACAGACACATTCCTGAGGGCACATAGACAAGCTTCCTGTTCTTCTAAAATGCATGTATCAGCAATTTCAACACAATTCTTGTCAGGAAGGACGTGGGGTCAAACTGCTCTTTCTGTGACACTCAAAACCCCCTCCTCTCCTGCCTTGGTTAAGCTGAGGCTGCTGCATGGCCAATTTACAGCCTGCTGACATCACTTCTTTTAGCAATAAGCAATAGTCTGGCACTTTACTGGTTTCAGGCACTTTACTGGTTTGCAAAAATCTCCTCTTACACCTAGGCCTGGTCTACACCAAAATTTCATGTTGATATAATTATATTGCTAAGGGCTGTGAAAAATTTCACACCCAGCGCAAAGTTGTTAGGCTGACCTTACCCCTACTATAGATGAAGCTAGATTGACGGAAGGATTCTTTTGTTGACCTGGCTACCACTTCTTGAACTGGTGGATTAACTACATCAATGTACAATGCATCTACACTGTAGTGCTATAGTGGCACAAATGTTATAGCCCTGATAGTGTAGACATATCCACAGTGTGAACAGAGGTTGGGGAATCTGGCCCAGAATTGTTATTGTTACCCTTTGGGCACCACTCATGTACTGGTGCTGTAAAACTAAAAGAGGATGACTCAGTTCATTACCTTGGGAGATTGCAATCTAAAATGGACTGACATGTTAGACACTAGGGAGTCCAAATCTGTGAGTCTTACTCACTCCTACTAATGCCAGGAGTCCCATTGACTTGGCTGGACCTTCTCACGTGACTTAGGATTTACAGGGTAAGGCCTGGATGACCTATTGATAGATAACTCCAATCTTAAGGAAGTGCATATATATGACCAGGTGCTAGCTCATGCTAAGGCCCATAGGCTTCAACTGAATGCTGACAAATACAGAGCTGGAAACCAGTCTGGCTCACCTGTGTATTGCTATTGTTAAAATAGGTATTATATTTAAAAAGAATGACTTTAAACTTTGTTAAATGTTTTTTAGTTGCTGAATGTATTAATCTCATTTATAACATCTGTACCCCATGTTATAAAGTTATATTGATTCTTTGCAGTGTACACTTCTGTAACTGAGTAATTCACCAAACAGAAAAGAAGCATTAACTAATGTAAAATGTTGTCTTCTTACAAAAGGTGTTATACTTTTTTCCATTCTTCCTAAAAGACACAAGTCTAGTGTTGCTTTACACTCCCAGTATAGCTTTTTGAAAAGACATTAGAACTTAAAGAGATCTTGGCTGTCAGGAAAGCACTACTGGAGGCTAAAGACAGGGAGGCAGCAGCTTGAGAGTAGCCTCAAAGTAGAAAAAAAGCTCCTTTTAAAGCCTCCATACTTCACAGCACTGCCTGCTTCTTATTTAGCAGTCCCTTATAGATGGTTATGCAGCTTTGGGACCTGCCTGGATCTAAAGCCCATAGAAGGCAGTGAAATTCTTACCCATTGGGCTTTGGATCAGTTCCTTTAAGATGTTTTTCTATTGGACAATCTAAAACTTGAAACCAGTCAAGTGATGAGCTGCTGAAAAAACATCCTCTGCACTATGGAGAAGGTTGCAACAGTAGGAGTTAATCAGAATCCAACTTAAAGTTGCAAAGAAACAAAAACAAAAAAAATTAGATACGAAATAATGTAAAGGAAGTAGGTCATTGCTGTCTGCTATTTTTTTCACCCCGAACTCTTTTTCATAATGGAATGATATTTCCCTACATAGGTAGCATCTTTCTCAGTTTTTCAATATATAAAAATGCAAGTTTAGATCCATATTATACCATTACACTAGCAGAACGTGTTCATTAAAATATGATTTAGAAGACAGAATGAATTAGACATTTCACAGAATAAAAGCATTATTTGTGGTCTTCCAAAATACATGCTGAGCTTTCTTAATGCTACTGAGGTCTAACATCTATAATGAAACGTACTGATTAATCAGCCAGGAAAAAAAGTCAGCTATGTATTTATCTGTTGAAAACTTATCTGTATTCTAAGTGTTTATGCATGTTAGCTGAGCTTCTGTGAGATTCTGTCCTGTAGGAACCATTGCATAGTAATGCAGATTTCCATGATTTCCCTGCAGGTTGTCATAGACTTTCAAGTTTTTCCTCTCAGGGAAATTCACTTTTATTTCTATTGAACAGTGAACCACTGTGTTTTATTGTTCACGTACACATAGGACCTGATCCTGTGATCTGGAAAAGCTCCAGCTGACTTCAATAAAGTTTTGCCCATGTATAGAGGGTATGATGGGGTCCCAGTATGAAACTTATTTCAGGCTTTTTTCCAGCTTCAAAAGCAAATGGATATAACATTAAATTGTTTTTTCTGTTTTTTAAACCATGAGGAAATTGTTACTCTCATAAAGAATAATATATTTCTGTGAGTAGGGTCAGAGGTAATAGGTGCCTATATAAGCAAGCCCCCAAATATTGGGACTGTCCCTATAAAATTGGGACGTCTGGTCACCCTATTATAAAATATATATATTAACTCTATAGAGGAATTACGAAATGTCATTGAGAATGTGTTTTCAAGTGTGAAGCAAAACAAAGGAATTTCCAAGTGCGCCTTCCTGGGCTCTCAAAGGGGTTCTGCACTTGGTTGGTGGCAGCATCGACCAATGCAAGGTCAGATAAAAGCTGTAACCTTGGGAGTTTAATACAAGCCTGGAATGGCCAGAATTAACCACAGCAGCAAGACATTGTAAGTCACCAAGTATTGGAGGCAAGTGGCGATACAACCCCCTCAGTGGTCTAGGTTTGTACCCTGAACCAACTGGACCATAACAGGGTCAAATTCTGAATGTAAGTAAATGTGGAGATGTAGTCAATGGAATTACACTCTTTTACATCTGTAGTATGAGCTGCATTTCAATCTGCCTTTTTTGTGAAGAAGGGGGGATACTTTGCTCTCTTAAGAGTAAAAAATTCCCATTAAACATTAGTGCTAGTGCACAGATGTAGCAATCTGCACCATTTTAATGGAGGGTGCAGAACATGTAATCCCTGTGTTCATTGAAGAGCTCTGGGACAAATTGTGACTCCTGAGACACAACATCTACTGGTGTTCTCCTAACAGTGGATTTCCACATCACCTTTTAATAAGAGTTCTGTGCCGATTTCACAACTGACTTTAAGGAATAGATTCTGCTAGCCTGACTCAACTTGGGTAACACGTTATTCCCGCATAGCACTGTTGTCATCAATGGGACTATTTATGGAGTGAGGTTCTATTTAATATGAGTATAAGTGTGAATGAGGACAGAACCCTGGAATGTGACTGTTTCTTTGTATATGGTATGAGGGTTTTTTTTTGTTGTTGTTATTTTTCTTTTGTTTTATTTTACACTAAGTGACTATTTCTACTGCCTTTTCAAGTATTTTCACTAGGTTTAGCTTGGTTGAACATATTGATTTGGCATAAATGTAAAAGTTATGAAGAATATTGTATAATTATATCCAGAATGTTTCTGAACACTGGCATAATCCCCATGTCATTCATTTGCAGCATGAAGTCGGGTTTTGGAAATTATTTTATCATGCAATTTATAATTTATTCAAAAAATCATTTTTGCAATGCTCTTATTAAAACACCATTTTTTTCAGCATTTGCAGTAGTTGCATAGAATGAATAGTGTAATAAAAAGATTGTTGTCTCATATGTCTTCTATATTTCCTCATCATCAAGTAACTAATCCAATGGCACTTTCTTTCCAAACCAAGTGCATAGAAATATTTCAATGTGTTGTTGATATTTTTACTGAAATCCTTATTTTCCATGACCAAGAGAAAACATTGAGTGGTCGGTAGAAATGGATACCGTAGTTTTGGCATAAAAATTGTCTCCTGTAGGGAACCATACAGGGTAACCAGAATCCACAAAGGAGTCAGTGCTGTCTAATGGAATACAAAACACTCATTATTACCTCCCACTGTTGCCTAAAATGTCTCTCAGAGATATTTATAAAATGACTCTATTAATCTTTTGTCATGTGCATTGTAACATATAATGACAGATCTAACAGTATCAAAATGACTACAGGGATTCTAATGTTTGAATATAGTAGTTAGGAAAAAGATAAAACATACACCTCATTAAGTACTTACTTAAGTGAAAGCTATTCCTTTCTTTACAACAGAACATTATTAATTCCAATTGAATGTTCCTCACAAACAAACTTAAAAAAATAATAATAATACAATGAGAACTGTGCTCCTCCTATCTTGCTGCTTGCAAATTCTGGTTCAGAAATCCCTATTTAGAAGGGAGAAATATCTTAAATTAAACCCCTAGGACTTATGTCAATTAAAAAAAATTAGTCTTCTCAAATGATATCATTCCTTTTAGAAGATTTCCCAAAATTTGTCTTATTTCTCACATCATGTATTTGAAAATAAAAATGCAGCATCGATAGATAGGTAGATAGATAGATAAATAGAGGATGCTGCATTTTTATTTTCAAATTATATATATATATATATGTATATATATATAAAACAAACAATATATAGGCTCCTCCATTTATTATTGTAGAACAATGGAGAAAGTTTCTCTAGAAAAAAAATCAGATTGTCTGTTTCTGCTCCCTCTCTCTAAGGCCTATCCAATTCATATTTGTCAGACATTTAATTTACATATTTCCTTTCTGTAGTTTCCTTTCTGCAGTGTCTCCTGCTTCACGATTTTCAAGTGCAGCCACAAAAGTGTTTCAAACTCTGAAATTCAGAGGCATGCACACTCATAGGTGGGGTAAATGTAAATTGGTAAAGTTTCATTTACTACTGTAAACTTCATTTATTAATTGATTTATTGAAGTGCCTCCTGCTGACTTAAATTGGCTGTGCCATTTTAATTAATCTCAGTCTGTTATGGTCATGGTTCTTAAATTGTGAAGTAAATGTGTTAACTCAAATCTAAGTGTATAATGATTGCATATTGTTTGTAACTGGTACTTTTGAGATAGACCCATTGCATAGATTAGCTCAGGTTTATTCCTGAAGGCACCCAAGGCACACCAGTGAATGTGTAGAGAGCCCAGCCAGGTGGAAGCACCGCCAAGATAAATTTCCTTTATATGTAAAAGGACTGCAGCAGAGGTGTGGCTTAGAGGATTCCCATCTATCCGACATCACCACCATCCAGCGTAACTTAGACAATCTTCTTGGCTCTTTGTCCTGAAGTCCTCCTTACGTTCCAAATCCAGATCACAGCACATGCCTTACACCAGGGCTCGTGAGGACCCGCAGCTAATGAGAGCTGTGAGGGGCAGTGCCTGCGGACAGAGGCATGATGTCTGCTTGCAGAGCCATCTGGCTTCACCTTTGCCAGAAGCAGTAGGGATGGGGAGCCGCTGGAGGTGATCATCCCCCAACCAATACCCCGAATCCCCTCCCATGTCCCAACCTCATCCCCCAAGCCCCTTCAAGACCCAAGCGCCCTCCAAGAGCCCTGTTCCCCCCATACCCCTGCCACGCACCCAGCCACCTGCACTACAAACCCTCTCTCTGAGTTAACTGACATTTTTAATTTACCAGCACCCCCTGATCTCTCAGCATGCCGGTTAAAAAAGCTTTTATGGTATATAGGATTTTATGGTTGAAGCAGTTTTCATTTGTATGAAGAGGGTATTTCTAGAGAACTAAAGCCAATCCAAGTGTTTGATTAATCCATTTAGCTTATTGTAAATACAGCAATACACACGTTAAGCAAATTCCTTATAAATATAATGTATCTAATACTTCACTTTAATCAAAAAAAGTTTCTGAATGAAGGGTTCATACATAAACCTTTATTACAAGTAATTGTCTTGATGTACTGTCATCAGAAATAAATGCTATCCAAATAGTTTTGGTCAAATTAATGCTTGTTAGTGTTTCTTTGTTTTTGTGAACACTACAAGTTTTCTTGTTTTTCATGGTTTCAGTTACTTCATGGTACAAAGAACACACATTCTATGAAAATTATGCTAAAAGAGGAATGTCCATGAATATTCATGGGAATCATTATTATTCTTTTTCCATTATTGTTAGGAAACATGGGAAAGCCCGCACACACATACAATAGTGTGAAATACACGAGGGTGCTGAACAATAAGGGGTCTGTATATTTTGTGCACAGTTCCTAAGAATTTGCCTATTCAATAAGTGTTTGGCAATGTGGATTAAGCAAAATGTTTGCATTATTTTGGAAAATAATACAGAAAGCAGCTAAAGTGTAAAGAACCTGTAGAATAGCGTAACTTTGGGGGCACATATGGTAATATAGTATTAATAACCAAAGAGCCTGAACAATGCTCCTCCTCCTGTCTTCATTGTTATTCTGTAAGTGGCACTGAGAGTGCTAGAGGAACCTGCTGGGAAACTGAGAAAGTGCATAGAGACATAAATGACAAGACATTAAAGTGCTGAAACAATATGTGACACATGTGCCTGCTTTTTGGAGTTGCTAAAAGGAAACAGAATAAATAAAACTTTCTCCAATCAGTGTGTATTTATTAATCTGTTTCCTTCACTGATTCTTACTGGTCATGAAAAAAAAGGTTTCCTAGTAAACCATCAGTCTATCAGAGAAGAAAGGTGTTCATGAGACAAAAGAAATGCAACTGGGAAAATCCTTTTCTCCAACTATAAAATGAATATATTGATATTCTTTTTCAGAATGCAAATGAAACTTTGCCTCAAGACTTATAAATTATGTTCAATCTGTAAACCATGCACTATATGAGTGCGGAAGCTACCATATACTCTTCTGGTTGTTGCTGAGCTAGAATTAGAAGGTATTATATTTATATACTAATGTCATATCAGGATTTTTTTCTAACACTAGATCTAATAGATGGTGGGATGATTTCCAAGGACAATGGTCATAGCCCCACTCTTGTGTCTGCTCTGGCAGGCATGTTTGCCAAATCTCCTCTAGGAGAATGTTACACAACCAGGGATCTTCAGATGAAAAAAGCTCTGATGAGAGCCCAGTCTAGATAGCACCTGAAAAATCTAGGCCTGATTCCCTGTTGCCTGGCACCTTGTGCAGTCATTTACACAAGTACAAACTGGGTGTAAAATGCTACTAAATCAGAATGCTAATGTCTTGCACTATTAGTAACGACACGGTGCAATGAAGAATTAGGCCTTGAGAACAGACTCACTCTAGCTGATTGTAACTGCCAAACAAGGATATCCATGACTGTGGTGAGGACAACACTCATGTGAAATGGGTAGATTTCCAAATAAGGGGCTAGGCACTGTTGCAACACAAGCCTGTATAATAAGAAAACAATAATGGGTTAACCCTCAAATTCTGTATGACTCAGTAGTGATGGTATCATATAGAAAATAAACTGTAAGAATGTTGGAAACAAACCTGTACTGGCTAGGATAGATAAAAAATAAAATAGTGTACTTGCATTTAAAGCTGACTTCTTTCCAAGGATCACCAAAAAGCTTTAAAAGCATTAATTGATAATGAATTAATAAATCCTTTTTTTAACATTGGTAACAACAGGTTAAAATCAAGCTGGGGTGGAGTCAAGATAAAATCACTTGAATCCTGGGTCCCAGGCCTTACTTCAACTTCTCCTTCCGTAACAGGTCTTTCCAATTTCTAATTTCTGTTATTCTTTAATTATAGTAAAGCCTTCAGAGACTGAGGAAACTTCATGTGTATCTTCAATCCCCCTCATGTGGAGTGGGCAGATTTGAACATCATATTGTATATTCCTTGATTTTTGTCTTAGGAAGCCTAACCCTGTACTGGACAAATATCATATTAAAGCATTAGCATAATAGTATTGGTCAGAACACAAGAGAATGAAAGAGACACAGGGATAGAATTTAAAATGGAAGGTCACAACTTTGTTAACTTTTAACTTTAAGGGGCAGTGAGGGGTGTAGATCACACTCCTACTTCCTTCCCCAAATCACAGGCTTTTATATGGGTCCACTGTAGAGTTAAATGACATTCATACCAAATAACCAATATTTACTATTGGTCCCCTTCAGCCTAATGTCTAGGATTCAAATCATCTTTGAATTCTCTTGGCCTACCATATAAGGGAGAATGGGGATACTCATGAAAAGTACCTAAGTCAATGAGAGAAGTTCTCTCCTCTTTCCTTCAGGCTAGTAGAGTATACCAGTCAATTCCCAAATCTCATGTTTACCTCCGGGAACCAGCCCTTTGGAGCCTATCACCTGCACTGGCCACAAAATACAATGAAATTACAAACTCAGTTACAATTTTTAAATCCTGTAGTTACTCTTAATTAACTTAAAGCCAGGGTGATGCAAGGAAGGGGAACCTTCCCATCCCACCAAACACCATGTCTATCTTGTCCAAAGAGGAAAAATCCTTCCTGAGCCCAAGAGCTGGTGACTGGTGAGACCCACAGCATCTTGGAACACAATTCAAACTATGCCTCTGTTATTAAACAGGAAGGGTACACCTCAGCAAAATGGCTTCTGCGTGCTCTGAAGTCTTGACATATAAGAAAGGGAGGGCTCCTCCCCACAGTCTAGTCAACAGTGAACAAGAAGAGACAGAGAATTCTCTCCTCCTCTTCTGCTCCCTCATCACTCTGACTTAGAATCAGAGAATCACAGAAGTGCAGTCCTCCTCCTTGTAACAACCTTTTTATGTACTTGAAAACTGTTATAATGTCCTGCCTCAGTTTTCTCTTCTCCTGACTCTATTTTTTTCAATCTTTCTCCATATGTCATGTTTTCTAAACCTTTAATCATTTTTGTTGCTCTCATCTGGACTTTCTCCAATTTGTGCACATCTTTTCTGTAATGTGGTGCCCAGAACTGGACACAATATTCCAGTTGTGGTTTTATCGGTGGAGACTAGAATGAAATAATTACTTTGCATGTCATGTTTATAACACTCCTGCTAATACATACCAGAATGTCAGCTTTTTTTGCAACTGTGTTACACTGTTGGTCCATATTTAGCTTGTGATCTACTTTAACCCCCAGATCCCTTTCCACAGTACTCCTTCCTAGGCAGTGTCCCCATTTTGTGTGTGTTCAAATGATTGCTCCTTCCTAACTGGAATACTTTGCATTTGTCCTTATAGAATTTCATGCTATTTCCTTCATACCATTTATCTGGATTGTCCAGACCATTTTGAATTTTAATCCTATCCTCCAAAATACTTGCAACCTCCACTCCCCCAGCTTGGTTTCATCTGCACACTTTATAAGGCCAATATCTAAATCATTATGAGGCTATTGAACAGAGACGGATGCAGGACTTATCCCTGTAGGACCGCATTTGATGTACCCTTTCAGTTTGTTTGTGACCCACTGATAACTACTCTCTAGGAATGGTTTTCCAACCAGTTATGCACTCCTCTTACAGTCACTACATCTAGGCTATATTTCCCTTGTTTGTTTATGAGAAGGTCATGCAAGACAGATTCAAAAGCCTTAATAAGATACAACACATCTACTGCTCCCCTCCAATCCACAATGCTTTATATTCTGTCAATAAAAAAGCTATTAGGTTGGTTTGACACAATTTTTAATTGACAAATCCATGTTGACTATTACTTATCACCTTATTATCTTCTAAGTGTTTGCAAATTGATTTCTTAATTATTTGCTCCATAATCTTTCCAGGTACTGAAGTTAAGATGACTTGTCTATAATTCTTTTGGTTGTTCTTAGTCCCCTTTTTATAGATTGGCACTATATTTGCCCTTTTCCAGTCTTCTGGAATCTTCCTATCTTTCATAAGTTTTTGAGGATAATTGCTAGTGGCTCAGAGATCTCCTCAGTCAACTCCTTGAGTATTTTAGGATGTATTTCAGCAGGCCCTGACTACCTGAAGTTTAAGTATTTTTAACTTGTTCTTTCTCTATTTTACTCTCAGATCTTACCTTATTTTCACTGGCATTCACTATGTTGGACATCTGATTATTACTAACCTTTTTGCTGAAAACTGAAACAAAATAAGTGATGCAGCACTCCCTCTATTTCCACATTTTCTGATATTGTCTTTCCTCCTTCATTGTCTAATTGGCGTTACCTGTCCTTAGTCTTCCTCGTGCTTATAATGTATTGGTAGAATGTTTTATTATTACCCTTTATGTCTCTGGCCATTTTAATCTCATTTTGTGCTTTGGCCTTTCTAATTTTGTGCCTACATGCCTCCCCCCCTTTTTTTAAAATATATATCATCCTTTGTAATTTGACCTAGTTTCCACTTTTTGTAGGACTATTTTGAGTTTCAGTTAATTGAAAATCTGGTTAAGCCAGTGTGGCCTCTTGCCAACTATGCAGTGGAATAGTTTACCCTCATAATATCTCTCTGAAAAACTGTCAACTCTCTCAAACTGTTTTTCCCCTTAGACTTCCCAAGGGATCTTACCTGCCAGCTTCCTGAGTTTGCTTAAGTCTGCCTTCTTGAAATCTGTTATCTTTATCATGCTTTTTTCTCTACAACCAGACCTTAGAATCATGAGCCCTAGAATTTCATGGTCACTTTCCCCCAATCTGCCTTCCACTTTCAATTCTCAACCAGTTCCTCCCTATTTGTCAAAATCAAATCTAGAGCAGCCTTTCTCCTGGTTGCTTTCTTCACCTTCTGAAATGAAAAATGATATCCGTGATCTTCACCTGTGTTCTGGACAGTGAGGTGGTGAGAAGGCCCTAAAGCAGCCAAACTAGCCCCTTCCTTCCTTCCTCCTCTCAATACCTCAGGGATTATATTTCCCTTACCAGTCTGATCAATATCCCTCCCACGAAGAGGCGAGAGGATTTCATCTCCTTCAAAGCACTTTATCAAGTTTGCCTGCAGCAAAATTTAATTAAAAGTTCTATTTTGAAATAGCTAAGCACTCATCCTAGTCTTTTTTTCACGTTACATAGAAAAATCATGTTTTACATCTCTCTTGAAATTTATCTAGTGGTCTCATATAATTTAAACAGAATTGTTTTTCATCACATAGGTAATAATGATTTATTATTTTGCCTTAGAAATGATCTAAAAGTACCTGATTAATATTGAATAAAGATGATAAGAAGCTCTTATCTATAAAGATCATCAGCATAATGCACTATTTTCATGAATTGTTCATAAAATCTGCAGACTTAGCTTTTCAGAAAGCTCTAAAATGAGTTTAAATGAACCTAAGAGCATTTAGGGAGAGTATAAGTTGATGTAACTTACACCCTTTTCCAGACCATTCAATTTGTATGCTATAACTATTTTTCTCTGTCTAGACTCCCTAAGGTATCTTCTTTGAATTTGGTTTACTTAGTCTTATTGAGTGTAAGGTTTTCTACATTAGTCTAAGATGGTGCAGCTTATATACTAAGTAGTCAGAAAAGAGACGCTAGGAAAGAAAAGCAACTAAAACTACATAACACATTAACTCTGAATTTGGCCCTATCATCCCAGAGGCAGTTAGCAATTTTGTTGTCAGATGTCTCATCCTTTGAAATGGAGTTTCTTATTTTGAAATATGAAGACTCATGTGCCCTCGTCATATTGCCTTAGATTCTATATATGTCTATACATAATTGTCTATGACACTGTTGGAAGTATAGGTTGGTACTAACTTTATAGGTATATTATATATTGATGGGGGGCTATTGCAGACCACAAATAAAACCAGATAATAGGAAAAGTTACTCCTTAAGCACATACCCTTGATATGTGAAAAGAAAAATTGTGTTGTTATGGAAGACTTCAGTTTGCTGGAATTTTCATGCAGCCAGTAGCAAAACATAATTATTTTCTAAAAATTATAGATAATTTTCTAACACAAAAGTTATTGCCTCCAATATGAGGTAACTCTATTTTCAACCTTATTATTATGGATAAAGATAAATTAATCACTGGACTGGAAGTTGATGGTTGCTTAGGGACCAATGATCATGACCTGATTACATCTAATATTAACAAACTGAGGACAATCCCAACAAGTGTGTCTCTGTGTGTGTGTGGGGGAGGGGAATGTGGGTGTGTGTATGTGTGTTTGTAGTGCTTCAAAAGGGCTAATTTCCCCAAACTGAAGAAAATTTTGAGCAAAATTAATTGGGAGGAAAAATTTAGACAAAAATAAGAATAAAAATGGGAGTTATTTAAGAAGAATGCATTAGCTAGACAAAAAGCCACAATTCCACAATCAAGAAAGAGGCCAACTTTGGCTAAAAGCTTAATCTGATTCAATGGTGAAGTGAAAGAAGCAATTAGAAATTAAAAAGCAATATATAACAAATGGAAAAAGGGGAAAGTAGATCACAGTAAACATAAATGGAATAATAAATGTTCCTGGCGGCCTCTTTTCCCTCTAGTGCACCCACAAAGTGTTCAATCATTATTTGATTATAAAATATCCCACCTGAAATTCAAATCTTCACTATCAACCTGTCTCTTCCATAGACTTCAATTAGTGTTCTATTAAAGTCTTATAACATTGGGGTTAGGGGGATGGAAGAGGGCTTTCCATAAGCACTCAGCAATGTCCTAACTCTGTTCCCATTGAAGAGTACAACTTCCATTCACTTGAAAATCCCAACTTTGTGCTGATGGGCTGCATCCTGAGTCATCAAAATCAACAGGTGCTTTGCCACTTGCCTCATTTGGTGACGAACCAGACCCTATGAGATCACGTGCAATATATTGCGAAAAAAGCAATGTTTGCTAATGATGAATGAAAAAGCAAAACTAGTGCTCTCTCTCCTTTCAGTGTGCATTAAAAAGCTAAATAAGAAAAATTGCAAAGCAAAAGATGCAGTTTTGCAGTTTTATGAAATAGAAGATAGTGTGACTGAGTGATAATAGATAGCATAAATAAACTGCATGCACTTCCAAAATCTGAGGAAGATAATGGCCTATTGATCTATAAGAATTGCTGAAAAAGTTGCAGACAAAAGCCGGTTATGCATTTGATATAAATAGGACCTTAAAATAGAATCTAACAAGCTAAGCTAATAATATACCATTTTTCCTTTCTGTTCATATCATTGTGAGAAATATTGCAAAACTAACTTACATTATCATAAAATTTAACCTTTTTACTATTCCATATCAATTTTTCTGTTTCATTTTCCCCATTTCCATTTTCTACTATACAAGAGTTTCTTTTCATTTCTCACAATCTTTTTTTTTTCTGCTAATGAAATTATGCCGTGGCATGGCAAGCCCTGCATAGCCATGTATAAACTATGAGCTCATTAAAGGTTTGTTAGCAGAAACAATCATGAATAGTGTAGAGGGGTCATAGAATGTAATTCTGTCCAAAGAAAAGATACTTAGCTCTGAATCAGAAAGTGATACTGAAAAGTGCAATCAGAATAAGAAATTTAAGATGGTGTGAGAGCTCTTTGTGAAGACCAAGGCCAAGAAAATCTAATTCAAAGTTTATCTTACAATCTTTTCTGTTCCCATTTAATGCTCATTAAAGATCCTGAATGATAAAGTTAAATTGATTCTCCACTAAAATTCTATGATGCTTTCCAAAGTTAATGTAATGATACTATATTGTTCAGATTTGGGGTACCGTTAACACTGTAGCATAATTAAAATGGGAGTTACACAGTTTTCTACTCCAAATTTTTTCAACTGCAGTAAAACTCTACTAAAACTATATTCCAAGAAAGTAGAATGTGAATCAGCAGAGTAGCTAGACTCTTGGTTATATTTGCAAAGGAAATCATTCATAAAACTGTTCAAAACAAACCATCAATTCAGAGCAGATTTTGGGGGAAACTAAATATATTACGATGAGAGGCTAATGGCTTCCACATTACAGTCATTAATGTATAACAGTAATCAGCAACCTTTGGCACGTGTCCTGTCAGGGAAATCCACTGGTGGGCTGGAACGGTTTGTTTACCTGCAGTGTACACAGGTTCAGCTGATCACAGCTCCCATTGGCCGTGGTTTGCCATTCCAGGCCAATGTGGCTGCGGGAAGTGGCAAGGGCTGAGGGATGTGCTGGCTGCCACTTCCCGCAGCCCGCCAGCGGATTTCCTTGATGGGCCACATGCCAAATGTTGCCGATCCCTGATGTATAACCACCATGGGTGAAACTCTCCATAGAAAAAATTAGACTCAGGTCAGATGTTTTTGTGTGTGGATGAGAGTCTGGTTAAATAAAACACACAAAAGCCATTAATTCTTCAATGAAGGCTGTGTCTACACTTAAAAAGCTACAGTGGTACAGCTGCAGCTGTGTAGCCTCTTACTATAGTCAGTTTTTTCCATTGACCTAGTTCTGTCTACACTGGGGCTTAGGTCAGCTTAATTACATCTGTCAGGAGTGGGCAGCTCACATCTCTGAGAAATGTAGGTATGCCAACTGTAACTTTTCAGTGTAGACTATCCTGAAAACATATTCAAAGATGATATGCCTTAACGGGACCCAGAGAGTTGTTAAAGATTACTTTGTGGACTAAAGCATTCTTCTTTGACTGGCCTTTGTTTTGCAAAGCACCTGCAGAAAAGGGGGGCAGATGCTCAGGCTACCTTTCTAGCCTATGTGCTCCTCATGTGGAACCCTGAACTAGAGGCTTTCACAGGTTAAATGCGCTGGAGTTACAGGAGGAAAAGGGACACCAAGTTTATTAAGCTGTGAAACTTGTCTAAGGCCATGGAGAGAATCAGGGGTGCAAGGAAATTACTTCTGCTGCCAAGGAAGACAAGTCTTACTTGAGGTTTCTGCAAAATGAGATAGCCTGTATGCAACGTATTACCACCACAGTTAAAGGAATCAGAACTTGTGTATTATTTCTAAGAAAACAATTTACAGTAAGAAAATACCTGACTATGCATCACTGATTTGTAAAATTTTGCTACCACTCAACAATGGAAAAATAATATACCTAGACAGATAGCTGTGTGTGTTTGTATAGAGAAACAATTTAGAAACTCATTTCTCCTCCTTTCAGCATTTTTGGCTACTTGATTAATTATTGTTTTCTGTTTGTATGATGGTACACTCCCACTGTGCTAAGTGCTATCAGGCTCATATGGGAAGAAGCATCTACCATGAATAACTCACAAACTAAATAGACAAGCAACAGATGAAGGGTGAAGGAGAGGAAAAACATGCAATTTTTTTTTAAATAAATGAAAATGCTACATCAGATGACAGCTTTACTGTCTGAACAATAATACTTTACTAGAATAATTTTTACAACATTTGTGATCCTTGAAACAATCATAAAAGTAGTGATAAAACTTCTTTGGAAGCCAACATCTCTCTGGTGATGAGGAACACATTATGCCCTGTGGGCTATGGGAAATGGGAATCCAGAACACCATATCTTTCAAGGCACAAGCATTCAAAGTGACGAGTCGGGCCTCCCAAAATCATGAGAATGGTTTAAAAGTTATGAGATTTAAAATAAATAAATCAATGTGATGTTCTTTGTCTTTGCTTTTCAGATTTTGAGCATTATGGTGAAATCAATTTTCAATATAGTCTCTGCAAGACAAGGGCGGGCAATGAATGAATATGCAATGTAATTACATGACTCTAGGACCTAGGGCTATTGGGAAAAAAAACACAAATATTGTAACAGTTTGCATCACTACATCATATGTTGAGGTAGTGGCTGATGTTACGAGAAAACACCTTGTGACTTTGTGACCAAAACAATGTGATGCATGGACGATATGATACATGGTTTAGCAATAAGAACTGGATATGAGTTAGAAAACTTGGCTCTATTTCTGATTTTGGTCAAATTTTTCACACCTCAGAGTGTGATTTTGTTCAAAGACTCAAATGGTAGCTGGTCACCTCATTGCAATTTGTGCCTCTGACAATTTTCGCTTAGGTCCATAAAAATGTGTTCCTATGTCTGTATTTAGGTGCCTGTGTGGAAGTGGCCTGATCTTTCAAGCTGCTGGGGACTTGAAGCTCCCACTGACTTCAACGGGACCAGAGGTAGCTCAGTATTTCTGAGTATCAGGACACTTCAGTTTTCAGGTCGAATTTTCAAAATTTTGATTTTCAGTAGGATTTGTAGTCTTAAGTTGTGTTGGTGCTTTTAAAACCTCAGCCAAGGTGCTTAAACAGGGATGAAAGAGCCTATGTTTAGAGAAACAGATTTTAAAAAATTGGCATCTGCTAATGGTTTGCTGCGTGGCTTACCCCATGCATACTTCAGATTCCCCACCTGTAAAATAAAGACAAAGCAATATTCTTCAGGAGTGCTCAGGAACTGGAGGCTGGGTATCAACAAAAGAACTTAAATAGATAGATCTCTAATGTGTTTTGTGATTTTTGGTTTAAAGCTACTTAGTAAGTACATCAGTTTTCCCATCTGTGAAATGGTGATAATATGTAGTCTAGAGAGGTGCTCGTGTACGTCACTGGTGAGTGCTATCATACGACCTTTCATAGATATTGGGTGATAGAGAGATGTCTAGTGGAAATTGAGGTTTTTAATAAAAGGCATTGTATAAGTAAAAATAGCAGCAGTGCCAATTGGTAAATACTGAATTGCAATATTAGAAGAAGTGAAAAATACAAAGCTAAAATGCTAGAATACAGAACAGTCTGGCTCAGTCATCAGAGTGGAAGAGATGAAGAAAACAGAGATAAAAAGACAATAGAGGACAGCCTGGTTCAAATGGCAGAATGATCTGTGTTAGAAACATCTGAGGAAAATGATAATATACGCAGGACCTGCTCCTACTCTCACTGAAATCAATGGCAAAACTCCAACTGACTTCAATGTGAACAGAAGCAGGCCTTAAATGATGAAAGAAAGAACATGACAATATTTCAGGGCTCAGTTTTGTGGATCAGTCAGTGCCAACAACTGAGCTGTTTTTGAGATTGCAAAATAAACAACTTTTCCTTTTAGCCAGTACAGCTAGAGGTATATCTATACAGGGAACAATGCAAACTATCTGTATTCATTTAATAAGGGAAGTTGGGAGCATATGCATTTTCTTATATTGGATAAAATAATAAATGGGTCTGAAAGAAGAACTAGGTTCAAAACACACTACTAAATAAAAATGGTATAAGAAAGCTTATGCTAACAATCGAAGAAACCATGTATCTTAGATTGTTCTATAGTTTCCAACTATAGTTCTATACTGTCTGAGCTCTAATGAGAAACAAGAAATAAAAAGGTCTGGTCTTGGTTTCAGAAACCCAGTTTGATATCATGAACGAGAACTACAGATGAAACACAACCACCATTTTAAAGGAAGTTAAATTAACTGTGTGGTTAGCCAGCAACCCCTTCAGAAGGTTCACAACACTTTTCTTAACACTAGAAAAACGAGAACTGATGGTTATGTATACTGCAAATATGTCAAATATTCTATAAATTGGGGGTGAAATCCTGGCATGATTGAAGTCCATGGTAAAACTCCCAATAATTTCAGTAGGCTAGTATTTCACCCTATGAATATATAAGCATATGGAATAGTATAGATTTCATCAATGAGGCTTCTTCTCTGAGATATACAGTATCTTTTAGACAGCTGGGTTTACGCTTCAAGTCTTTCAGTTTCCCTCTCTGCAAAATAGGGATAATAGAAAACTACCTTTGTAAAAGCAGCAAAGAATCCTGTGGCACCTTATAGACTAACAGACGTTTTGGAGCATGAGCTTTCGTGGGTGAATACCCACTTCCTCAGATGCATGTCATGCATGACATGCATCTGAGGAAATGGGTATTCACCCACGAAAGCTCATGCTCCAAAACGTCTGTTAGTCTATAAGGTGCCACAGGATTCTTTGCTGCTTTTACAGATCCAGACTAACACGGCTACCCTCTGATACTTGATACCTTTGTAAAGTATTTTTAAATACTTTCATGAAAGGAAAAATGAACATCAGTATTATGATTATCCATACTATTACTAGCAAATAAGAATAGTTGAGAATACCTATTAAAGGGAAAATCCTTTTACAAAGACCTTTGTATGAACAATCAATTCAGAAAGTTGGCCCTTTAAATAACTTCTCTGAATCTAGTGAGTTCAGAGAGTTGAATCTCTTTCTCCGCTTGTCTCAGAACTCATTCAAATCTACCAAAAATTATGCTACCATTATTTTTCTGTGACAGCTCACACAATGGAAGGATATACTGTGGTCCTGGTACATGTTGAATGGGATTCCCACCTGGTCAAAACAAAGGCAGAGTACATGACAGCAAACAGGTATTACTGAGGTTAGATAAATAACAGCTTGGCATTACTGTTTAAATGCCAAAGGAGAATTTTAGAAATACTCTTTATTGATTGCATTATGCACCTAGGAAATAAACAATGAAAAGCTTCATTTTATTGGTTTGACAGGGTTTGTTTTGTTTATTAATTTATTTTTAATTTAAGATTTCTAATCAATTGATTGATCTGTCTGTCTCCCTCCTTATTATTACATCCTGATTAAAAGTTGTGCTGAAATGCAATGTCAGGATGGAACATCAGCCAAGTTGGCATTTTCTAAATAATGGATTTTATTGATATCTGCCAGTCACTTCAGCTAATCAATATTAATGTTAATTTTAAAAATGTCACTGACTTTGCTTAAAACTCAATGTACCACAGAGTATTCCAAACTTTAAGTAACTGCCTCATATTCTATAGCAAGTTAGTTTTATCTAAATTGCTAAGCTTATTTATTTAAAGGTTGCACACGACTAATTTTGGCATACAATAATACTGCATTCAAATTTGATACAATCAGTCATGGGTGAGATTTTCCAAGTCAATAAAACTTGTGCACATTTGACTATTTGGCTATTAGCGGTAAATATGCCCAATGGCCTATGATGGGATGTTAGATGGGATGGGATCTGAGTTACTACAGAGAATTATTTCCTGGCTCTCTGGCTGATGAGTCTTGTCCACATGCTCAGGGGTTAGCTGATCACCATATTTGGGGTCGGGAAGGAATTTTTCTCCAGGGCAGATTGGCAAAGGCCCTGGGATTTCTTTGCCTTCGTCTGCAGTGTGGGGCACGGGTCACTTGCTGGAGGATTCTATGCACTTTGAAGTCTTTAAACCATGATTTGAGGACTTCAGTGGCTCAGAAATAAGTTAGGAGTTTGTTGCGGGAGGGGGTGGGTGAGATTATGTGGCCTGCGTTGTGCAGGAGATCAGACTAGACTATTGTAATGATCCTTTCTGATCTTAAAGTCTATGAAGAGTGACAAAAATGATTAAAGGTCTAAAAAACATAACCTATAGGGAAAGACTGAAAAATATGGGTTTGTTTAGTCTGAAAAAGAGAAGCCAGAGGGGACACAATAACAGTTTTCAAGTATGTAAAAGGTTGTTATAAGGAGGAGAGAGAAGAATTGTTTTTCTTAACCTCTGAGGTTAGGACAAGAAGCAATGGGATTTTTAAGAGAAGATTAGACAAACACCTGTCAGGAATGGTCTAACTAATACATAGTCCTGCCATGAGTGCAGGGGACTGGACTAGATAACTTCTCAAGGTCCCTTCCAGTCCTATGATTCTATGAAAATGTAAGTCACTTAAATACACCTGAAAATTCCACCCCATATTTTTTTTTTACTTATTTTCCTGTCAGTAGTTAACTGAATGTCATTGGTCTTGAGTTATGTATTACCCAAACAAAAAATATTTCCTTGCGACTCTAAAATGGTGCCTAATACAGTGGGTGTCATTAAAATCCTAGTTTCTATTAATAGTTACCACATGCTATTCTCAGAGATATTGTCATTATTTGCTATCTATATACAGATGTAAGTGTTAAACAACATAATAAAAGTTACCACTGTTCTTTTGGTATGTGTTGCATTCCTTTGTGTATGTTTTGGGAAAGATAATCAAAATAACCAAAATTGTCTGGAAACAAATAATATATCCTGAATGTTAGGCTGGGTTTCTCTTTTACTATAAATGTATGCTCCTCTATCCATTTGTGTCTATTATATTTTTATTTCTCGTAATCAGAAAAAGAATAGAAAAATACCAGAACTTGGTTCTCTGTCTATCTATTATGGGTAAAGTCCTAGCCCATTGAAGTCCCTGGGAATTTTGTGTTGAATCTTTCAATCTCTTATTATTACTGTTATTTAGTGTTTATTATCTATGCACAGTATCACCCATAACATGCTAGCTTATTTCTAAACAGAAAAGAAGATATGGGCCATGCCTAAAGTTCCTCACAAAATAAATACAGTCAAAGAGACAGAGGCAAGATGGAGGGCAACAAAATGAAAATGTAGTAGTAAAGGGGTTTGTTGGCTACATCTTGTTAGTAAGAAATTATGATGTTTATTATTTATATTTTATTATTTTATTATTAAAATGGAGAAAACAAAATCCAATATTTGAAATTTTATTTGTTTCTCATAAATCAAACCATTTTTTTTCTTTTATGTTGAAATTTTCACTGGAAGATCAAAAATATTGTCAAAACCAATATTTTCCCACAAAACCTCATTTTTGGCAGAAATGTTTTGGTTGAAATATTTCTACTAGCTCTAATCAATACAAATTTTAATTTATTTAAAGAAGAGCACGGAGGCACTTTAATGTAAATTGAGTCAGGTATTCCCTTGACCATACAAATATGGGGGAAAATGGACATTTACGAATAAAAATGCCTCAGTGGAGCTCTCTCTCCATATATTTCACCAGAAGATTTATTATCATCATTTGTATTGCTGTAGCACCTAGAAGCCCTAATCATGAACCAGATTCCTATTGTTTCAGTTGCTGTACACACAAAATGCAAAATTATGGTCCCTGACCCAAAGAGCTTCTAATCTAAGTATAAGCCAAGGAAAACAGAAGGATATAGAAATATGAAGGAGTGCAAGGAAACAATGAGTACAAGGAAATTTCTCATCCATTGAGCTTCAACTAAAAAAATCCATAATAGGCAGTAAAGATAAGTGTTCGTGATATAGAGGGTCTTTGGTTTCTTCCTCCACATATTATGGAGCTGTCCAAAACCTGAGCTCTTTGGAAGAGGTATACTTAAAATAATTTAATATTAGGCACTTGCATTTTGTTCTAACCAGAATTGTTTGTACCGAGTCTCACAAACACAAAGCTGTCATCAGAGGAGGCTCTAGTTTTTTTGCTGCCCCAAGCACAGCAGGAGGTCCCCAGGAGGTCCCCAGTCCCACAGGAGGTCCTTGGTCCCGCAGCTTTGGCGTACCCGCCATCAAATTGCCACTGAATCCGTGGGACTGGCAGACCTCCCACAGGCAAGCCGCCGAAGGCTGGCTGACTGCCGCCCTCACGGTGACAAGCAGGGCCCCCCCCGCGGCTTGCCTCCCCAGGCACGCGCTTGCTGTGCTGGTGCCTGGAGCCACTGCTCACTGTCATTTACTGATTCTATCATTTTTGATAGCAAAATGGCTGACACACAACACAGGAAATCACTTACAATTCCTAGGACAGAAAGTTGCAGTTGGTATAATGTCATGACAGCTTTTGAGAAAATGAAGTATATCAAAGAAGGGAAGAACTCCAGAAATGTGCTGACATTTGGTTTTTATTTTTAAAATTGCTGATTGACAAGTAAGTATAGAATGTATTACCTTGCCTTCCTCTTGAGACAGGCCTCCCAGTGGTAGCTGTACAGGTAGGTCTGCTGATCAGATGGATTAGAGAGTGTAGGATACAGTTACAGTCTAGTGTCCTTGTTCTGAGATGACTGTTTCCAGGCTGTGCATGGTATTTTTTCTGTCTAGCCCAGGGACTGGCAACCTTTGGCAAGCGGCCCATCAGGGAAATCTGCTGGTGGGCCGGGATGGTTTGTTTATCTGTAGTGTCCGCAGATTCAGTCGATCGCAGCTCCCATATGGCTAAATTGGTAAACTGCTATGTGGGTTTTTCATGCTGACACCCAGAAGGTCTGTTTTGGGGTTTAGTTTACAATTGCCACAACTTTGGTCGGTTGTAGTGCAGTTGGTGGTTTCAGAAAAGTCTAATTGAGATGGATTGGCTAGACATTGCTTCTAAGCACTGACAATGCATGAAGAGAGGGTTTGTCTCTATATCTGGCACAGACTGTGGCTTCCCTCATCTTATGTCATCTCACCTCTCCTACCTCCATCATAAAGGACAGAAATAGGTCAGGACTGCAAATTACAATCAGGATCTTTTGGAAGGTCTGATGCTATAAAGTCCAGATAATACTTAGTCCTGCCATGACTGCAGGAAAATGGACTAGATGACCTCTCAAGATCCCTCCAGTCCTATGATTCTATGGAAGGAGACATGGGTGGCGCAACAATCGGCCTTTTGGGGAGGCTAGCTCCCAGCCCCACTCCTTATGCCCCCTCCTTGCCAGAACCCTGCGTACCCCCAGCCAGAAGAACCCAGGCCAAACTGGCCCAACCCCCCGACTTCTGGCCCAAGCTGCCCTAGGCTGCCAGCCAGCCCAGACTTCCTGCTGGCTTCTGGTTGCTGGCATAATGTGACCCCCTGCTGACTTCAGGGGAAAGATGAAGTGCCTCAGAGTAAAGTGTGGTCAGGGCCACAGCCTGGGTTAGGAGAGGCTAAGTCAAGGGTGGCCAGCCTGAGCCAGGGAAGGAGACAGAATTTATCAATGTACATTGCCAAAGAGCCACAGTAATATGTCAGCAGCCCCCCGCCCCCATAAGCCCCCAGCATCAGCTTTCTCCCCCTGCTCCCAGCACCTCCCACCCACCCACAGCCTCACCAATCAGCACCTCCTACTCCCTCGCCACACCTCCCAATCAGCTGTTATATGACATGCAGGAGGCTCTGGGGTGAAGGGCGAGGAGTGAGGGCACTGCAGGCTCAGGAGAGGGGGCAGGAAGGGGTGGAGTGGGGGCAGGGTCTGTGGCAGAGCCAGAGGTTGAGCAGTCAGCCCCCACTCCCGGTACTTTGGAAAGTTGACGCCTGTAGTTCCAACCCCGGAGTTGACCACCCCTGAGCTAAGTGATTAAATAGGCATGTCCATTCCTGTTCAACAAAGCACTTAAACACATGCTTCATGGACTGCTGAATTAGAATTTAATTAAACAAAACACAAGCAACTCCTCCCCTCAAAAAAAATCAAAGAAAAAATTATTAGATAGTGGCATCTCAAATATCATACCAAGACAGTCAACTTCATTATGAGCAAATCTTTCACTTACTTCTCTTGTGCACAGATCCACAAGACATAAGGCAGGGGCTCAGTTTTATTTGGCCACTGCTCCCACAGAGACCCCAATGTCTGTCTAAGACAGGGGTAGTCAAGCTATGGCACGTGTGCCAAAGGCGGCACGCGAGCTGATTTTCAGTGGCACTCATACCACCTGGGTCCTGGCCACTGGTCCGGGGGGCTTCACATTTTAATTTAATTTTAAATGAAGCTTCTTATACATTTTAAAAATCTTATTTACTTTATATACAACAATAGTTTAGTTATATAATATGGACTTATAGAAGGAGACCTTCTAAAAAGGTTAAAATATATTACTGGCACGCAAAACCTTAAATTGGAGTGAATAAATGAAGACTCGGCACACCACTTCTGAAAGGTTGCCAACTCCTGGTCGAAGATATTATGGGTGAGAATTGCTTTTCCTAATATCTATTATAACACCTTTATAATATCATGTGTAGTTCTGCTAGTGTCCCTTTCATGGTCACAATAAGTGCATGGTTATTATCTCCATTTAACAGAATATTTATTGCTTTACTATCTGTTTTTCAGAGGTAAACCCAAGTTAGATCACCAGATCTGTCTCTTTCCTTCCACAAACCCAGACTTGGGGAAGTTCATATCTGGAGCTGTATCTGATTTTAAAAATTGTTATTCAGGCCTATTTCTATGTGGAAAACTAAAATGCCAAATCCAAAGAGGTCTAGATTTTGGAAAAGTTCATATTTGTAACCAATTTTCCATTTTGCAAACCGTATGATTCTGATTTCACATATTATAATTTGGGCTAATCTCTATTTTTTGACTGAATGTTCAGAAAGCATTAACAAAATAGAAATATAGACAGATAGTCTATGAGGCCTATCTGTGTTACACTGAAATCTTTGGATTTGATTTTAATTTGAAATGTGTCTGCTCTGTAATGACTGACCATGCAAACGTTGAATTATAATAAAATATGCTTATATGGTACCCTAAAACTAAATAGTGAAAAAGTATACCTTTTAAGGCACAACAAACAGAAGCAGGGGTGGGGGGAGAAACAGACAAAAGAAAATAAATCTTTCATGAACCTCCTGCTTTTTAGTGTTCTTTTATATTTTTCTCCTTTAGTGGGATGTACTTGAGCATGTTAATATAATACCAACGGGTCTGTAAGAAATTTAGCTAAGCTTATATTAAGAATGGATTTTCCTTCAGTTGGCTTTTCCATACACAAAACATACATTTTGTGAGTCATTTGTGAAAAATGTCCCATCTCATGAATGTTGAATGTTGTCTTTTCTATTCCACAAGTATCCTCTCACGCTCAGCAAACAAAGACGATTATATCAATGAATAGGGTCGTCAACTCCCAAATGCTTTTTTGTCAGGACACTAAAGCCTGTTTATGTCTTTGGCTTTGAAAGCTATAGAGTCTGCAGCATTATGTATGTGGGGCATGAGCAGAATGCTAATTTATTCGATATTTTAGATGACATTACATCACAAAGCACAGCACAAGTTCCTGATAAGCCAGCATTGCACTTCTGCCTGGCTGTAGTACACATGTATCAAAGCTGAGTTTAAACAACAGAGACATTGTCATGCTGTTTTGTAATCACAATACAAAATTGCTCCCAGTGAATATATAAATATATCCAGTCTTTGATTTTGTTCATTTGTGGCACATAAAGTTAGAATTTAGTCACAAAAAACGACTGATGTGAAAGAAAAGGTAAAATCTTATAGAAAAATCCAAGCTTCTGCTTTTCAGCCAGAAAAGGCAGGAATTTTTCAGAAGATAAAAAATGCTGCTGCTTTAATTTTGGTTTTGTTTTCTGTAAAATATTAGTGGCTTCCCTAACAACAATAATTTGCTAATGCCTCTTCAGAGATAGGATTTTTGCACTCCCTAGTGTCGTGACATCATTTTAAGCATCACTTGTCAGATCTGTTTAAGCTCCCTGTCGTGGATGACAGCTCTCAGTCACGTTGCTGAGGACAGCACCTTGGTGAGTAAGTGACATTGTAGGTGAATGCACTGTTTTCCCGTGAAATATTCTTTACTATATAAGGTTGCAACACTCTCTAGCATTCTGAACCACCTTTTCTTTAAGACTTTTAAATTTAATATTGTATTTGTCTTTCATCAGGGCATTGAGTGTTTAGTCATGCTGAAAATCATGTTATAAACAATGACAGGAGTAATGACTAAGATTCATAGACATGTCACAGCTCCACAGTACATTGTTGCAGCATCATGATCTTGCTAACATTCACAGTACATCAGATTAAATAAATATCTATTGGTCAATGCAGAAATCTATGTAAATATTAATGTATTTCAATTAGATATTTTATACAGTATGGTAAACATTTCATTGTAAGGGGAAAAATGCAATAAATTTTGGTCTGATCATCAAATTTAAGCAGATATTATGACAAGCTACAAAGCTATGATTGATGTATTTATTGTGAAATTTTTAAAAAAGCTACAATAATCATTGGAAAAAATAGTTACCTTGTGATCTGCAGCTATTTTAGGTAGTTGGTAGAAATTTATTACGTTTTACCATGGAAACAATTGACTATCTGAATTGGTATATTGCCTTGTGTGAAGATTAATGTCTCTGGATGCCTTATAATGCAATAATTATTGCTTAATGTTATACAAGTTCTGTGCACTGTGAAAACTGTCTGTTTCTCTCTCTTGATTTTGTTAAAAAAGAACACATGTTGTTTTTTACAATCTTAAAGGGATTCCACCTGTGATAAGTTTCACCAGTGCTCAGTTAGGCCACTAGATGGAGCATTTATCATTGGGAAAAAACTAGGAAGCTAATATTCACAAATGCAATTGTATTAAAGCTCACCCAACCCCAAAGTGCAATAAAAAGGACACATTGCAATGTGTATCTAACTTCTGTTTGCAAGATTATCTCAGTTCTGTGTGACTCACAAGAATGAAAAATATTTCCTAGTCCTGTAATGGATGATGATAACTCTCTGAGGAACGGCTGAATGAGAAAAAAATTACTATAACATTTTTCGGAGAGATTTTGGTGGCATCCTTAATGTTATGTGATTGGCCATATCTTTTGCTTTAGATTTCTTCTTTGTGGGCTATAGAAATCTAGGGTGGCTGCCTGCATTAACACTGCAAAAGAGTAATTTCTATGCAAAAAACAAACAAACAAACAAAAAGATAATGAAGCCTGTGTGGGTGAGAAAAGGGGGGGAAATGAAAGATGTGTTTCAATGAAAGGGAAACAGCAGAGGATATTGTACTGCCATAGGATGGCTGTGAAAATCATGCAGGAGTTCCAAAGAGTTCTTTCAGTTCACTGAGCACTGAGAAAGTAAAGCTGAGCAGCTGTGAGTTCTGAGGTAGTAGGTCAGTGCTGAGCTTCTCAGTCCACAGGCTTCGACAAACCAATGATGCACATCATTTGTGAGGTTCACAGATGACACTAAATAAGAGCCCTCCCTCCTTTCCCTTCAGTATTGCAGACAACACAGTTACTTTGGACAGCTAAATAAGAATGGATTTCCTGAAAGCTGGCTTTTGGCCAAGTTAATTTATGCATCCGCCAACTTATGCTTCACCAATTTACTAAAACCCATCATTTAAGCCTGTTCAAATGTGCAGCTGTTTAAATGAGGTTAGAAGCAATTTTGCCACATGATGCTGATGTCAGTTAGAAGCTAAGTATTAGCAGAATGGGAAGACACCAACTGAGTGTGTCTACTACAGTGATCTGTGTTCCCCAATGTCTAATGGATCAGCGAGATGGATATGCCTAGCTCATCAGCCTGCAAAGTTAAATTCAGATCTATTACCTATTACACATACGCATGTAGATGAGGTGAAGCATTTGAAGTAGAAGAAGAATTTGCTTCATTCTGGCAAACATCCAAGGAGAGACTGAATGGAGACTTTCAAGAAAGGCAGGATACAGAAGTGCCAAGTCTGAAGATGGTTACAAATGGCAGTTTATGTGCAAAAGCACTCAGAACACTAGACTTATCAGCAAGGTATTCCTATTAAGGCATGCATTTACCATGATGCAGTTCCATACAAAGAAACCACAAAAAGATCTGGGTATAACTGAAATACTCTGCAGATACCTAATACAAATGTTTTCAGTCAATTATAATGAAAGTTATAATAAAAGTATGTGATCAGAACTAATTATAAATTGCTTTAGATTAGAGATACAAATGGTTGTTTCTAATAGGGACTGTAATGGACAAGGACTGATGCTACTTTTCCATCTGTAGCTTGGCTTGGCTCCTCCCCCACCCAGAAGAACTGCTAGGGTCCTACATCTTTCTTAGGCTGTGTGGAGTCAGTGAGCTGTGAGCTAGGTTGCTTATATTCCTGGTCAGTTATATTGTATTAGTTCTCTATGTTCTGAGCTTTGGTACGGGGATTTATAGCTCCTATGTTATGAATTAAAATAAATCTAGTTTTAGCTGTAATAGTGGTAGAAGGGAGGACTTTTAGTAAACATGTATAGCTCTTTATTGCTGCCTCTGAACAATGGAAAATTGCTCTTTAATGCACCAAACCATAATTATGATCTGAAACTAATCGAAGTAAGCAAACACAAAGATGGACATTTGCAGGGAGCTCTTTCTTAACTGGCCTTATTTGCCAATATAGTGTCAGTGCCTGCCTTTTAGCATACATAACACCTATCTATCTATCACATTGTCACAATACCTTAGCATTGCTTATGTGACATCTAATCCACCTGTCCTTGCATCCGACACATCATCATAGGGTGAATTAAGTGTAGAAAAAAGCTTTTATATTTACCTCTTCATTGTTGTGCTTTTGGCTGTTAGTGTTTTCAGAGCCTTGTGCTATTTAGACCAGCTCCAAATCCCATAAACTTTGGGAGTTCTTTCCATTGCCTTCCATGGGCACTGGATTGGGACAGTCACTCAAATTCAAAATGTGTTTACGTTCATTCCCTCCCAACGTAGTTTAAAATGAAAAGTCAGATGAATACCTTAATAGAGATGCTCTGATTGCAAGTTATTAGAATACAGTGTAACCATCTCTGGACTTCTTAAAATGTGGGTTATTGAATTGCTTAGTCATGATTGCTTCCTTGGAGCTATTACACTCTCATGTAAATACATACTTTAGGGATATTTCAAAAAAGCAGATTATTGACCTACCAGACCATGACTGCTCCAAAGGATTTACAGAAGCACAGTAACAGTGCTAACCAAAGCACTTACATTAGAAGCAACATACTGTTAGCTACTTTGAAAATGTGAACATCTTAATCACCGAGGCCAAAATGTACAAAAAGGGTTAGGCATTGTGATGCTGAAAGTCACATTTCTAATCCTTAGGCACCTGAGAAAATCACTGTGATCCACAAAGCCTGATTTAGTTGCCTAAGATCCCACATAATGAAAGGAGAAATATAGGCATCTTAGACTACCATTCACAAAAGTCAGCATGTGGGGCAAGACCTAAGATAGCCAATAGGAGATGCCAACCAACCCCACTCCTCTCACACAAGTCTATGCTGTAGGGAGTTATCTATTTCTGCTTGCGAGTCCCAGAGAGGAACCATTTTGGAGCTAGGTGTTTTATGCCATTTTAGCAAGAAGCAGCAGGATTGAAGGTGGATGCAAAGCTCCCTCATGACTTTTAACTTTGTAGCTAGCGCACTCACCTAGAATGTGGGAGACCCTGGTTCAAATCCTCCATCTGCCTGAGGGGGAAAGGATATCTGCCACTTCTCAGGTAAATGCACTAAGCATCAGGCTATGAGGAAATCCCTCTTTCTCTCTTGCTGCACTACAGATAAATAGTTATTGGGACAGGGAACTGGGTGGCCTACATCCTGAATGAGTGCTCTATCCCCAACTCTATCCCAAGCTATAGATTCATACTGATGCTTGTGATCTCTCTCTTTCAAAGAGTCATTTTGGCCTGAGAGAGCAAGCAAGAGCAAAGGTATACTCCTTTAGGAGGTGGGAGATCCAAGATGCAGCCCCCCTGCTCCAACGACTCTTTAATTATGTATCCAGAGTGTTATGGCTTCAATAGGAGAGACTATCCCACACCCAATGGGTAGAGCACTCACCAAGGAGTCGGTAGATTCCTGCTCAAATCTCTTCTCCCTATTAGCTGGGGGTGAGGAGGGAAGGGAGTGCCTCCAACGTCCGAGGTGAATAACCACTAGCTAAAAGTTATGAGGGAAGCTGCCACAGGTTGTTGCGTGTGAACTTGCCTGTGGGTACTGATCTGCTAGGCACATCTTCTGGATTGGGTGCCTCAAGCAGGTTAGGTGACTGAATGCCTATTTTCCCCTGGTTTATGAATTGCTTTGGAACTTAGGCACCCAGATGCCCATAGGGAGGCAGCATGCTCAAATCCTGTTGACCTTAATAACACAATTAGCTCTATGGACTTCAAATTTGTGTTACTCCCATTCATAGATGGGAGTGGTAGCAAATATAGGTATTGTGAATTAAGGCATAAACTCGGCCCTCTTTAAGGGGCTCTGGCATCTGTTGCAGTAGTTTGATGGGAGGAAGCATTTGAGGAGTATGTGTAGGATGGTCATACCTCCCGATTGCCTTGGAGCTGGTCTCCCAGGGTACTCTCTGCGCACAAGCATAAAAAGTATTTTGAAGCTATTGAAAATGTTGCACTGGGGGAGTTTATCTGTGACCATTGAAAGGAAGGATGATCTCATGTTCAGGCTTAGGACTCATGAAATCTAGGTTCATTTCCAAGTTCTACCACTTTGGGATAAACCACTTAGTTTCTCCCTGCCTCCATCCCTCATCATTACTCACATATAAGACTGCCATGTGGCGAGAAGGCAGTACCATAACTCCCTTCCATCCCAGACAGGATACCAGAGGGGCTCTTTCCCTTGCTGCTCCAGCAAAATCTGTGCCCCACCCCCTCTACTGGATGCATTTTTGAGGCAGCAGGGGCTAGGGGGCAGTGGAGGTATATGATTCCTTTTTTAATTTTTTTTTAGCAGCTCCTTTATTTGGCAGTCCATGCAGTCATTTCTCCATAACAGCATCATGCCTCATTCAACTATGTTACCATATTAAGAATGATGATTTCAGAGCAGTCAGAAAGTTTCACACTACATGACCAAATGTTGCTCTCAGTTGTACTAATGTAAGTCTAAAATAAGCCTACCAACTTAAACCAAGTTAGTCTGATTTTAATACCAGTGTGAGGATAGAATTGGCATCCATGAGCAAATTCTGTAACTGATTAAACTGTGTAAAATAATGTTCATGCATAATTGTTTGAAATCTGAAAAGATGTTCTGTTTGACTGCTTGTAACCTGCATAGTCACTGTTTGGGAGCATTGTCGCACTATTCTCTTATTTATAAATTTCAATTATCCAGACAGGCAGCAGAAAAATACCATATATCATATATGAATAGACACCCCAGCCCCGAATAGGAAATAGTTAATATGAATAGTCTGAAAACATTTCACAGGCTGAAATTTTTCTTAGTGTTTTCTCATGTGTCTGAATGACAAGTATGTTACAGAAATCAGGATCAGCTGACAAATGTTTCACAATTAGAAACCAGGCCTAAATTAAACAGATAATGAATAATTCAACCAACGTTAGTTATTACTTTTTGGAAAGGAAAGATTTGTCCATGTTTTATGGTTATTAAGCTTGCTTTACATTCAGAACACTATCAGTTCCATTTGTCTAGTTTCAGTTTACATCAGTATATAGTATTTTGATGATTATTGCTAAGCACCAGGGCTGGCACCAGCATTTTTGCTGCCCCAAGCAATGAGAAAAAAACAACAATAACCCAAAGCCGTGAGCAGCAGTACTTCAGTGGCAGGTCTACCGCTGCTGCACTGGCCTCCCCAAGCACCTGCTGGCTGCGCTGGTGCCTGGAGCCAGCCCTGCTAAGCACTGAAGAGTAGGGCTAGCTGCCTCTGCTATGCAACTGCTAGTATTTATGGAACAATAAAAGACAATAGATCACTCTATTAGGACTTAGCAATAGATTTATGAGAAAATTAAGAACTAGAAAGAATCTTGTATAGTCAGAATTTTTTTTTTAAAAAAGAAAGAAACTGGCAATTTAGGATCTGATACAAAGCCCACTGAAATAGATGGAAAAATTCCTGTTGACTTCAGTAGACTTGGATCAGGATGCAAGAACCCACTCTATTGTTTTCCCTCATTAACTGTGATGGAAACATTTAAAGTGGAATGAGAAGCAAACAACAAAAAGACATTATATGACTGGATGCCATGATCACTTATCACCACAACTCTGTGACTACTGGCCACTCTGGAATATTACTTAAGCCTAGAGCTGGAGTCATTTCTATTCACAGCATGACTGTATTTTGGAGGCTTTACAGAAAGACCAAGAATAAAGTGTTGTGGAGTGTAAGAGAAGAATTTAGGAATGAAACTGCGTTGATTTTTTTAATTGAATTGCCTGGCAGAGAGACATGTCCGATAAATAGGTCAGTCTCCCATAGATGTGGGATCTGCAATGGCACCTTGGGCCTTGCATAGCTGAGATGACCACAGATATTATGCCAGTCTAACCCACTGCCAAGATGAAGGATTCGTTGTGTCTAGAAACCATCCAAGACATATGGCTATCCAGACTCCTTTTGAAAACCTCCAGTGAAGAAGCTTCCACAACCTCCCTAGGCTGTCTGTTCCATTGTCCTACCATGTTTACAGTTTTGAAGTTTTTCCTGAGATTTAAGCTAAATCTGCTATACTTAGTTTGAACCCGTTGCCTCTTGTCCCGCCCTCTGTGGCAAAAAAAAAAGAGCTTTTTGATGGCAGTCTTTCAAGTATTTGAAGACTGCTATCATTTCCCCCCCTTTCTTCCAGACTAAACTTAACCAATTTCTTCAGCCTTTGCTCATATAGTTTGCATACCATCCCTTTGATATACATCCTTTCTATACATTTGTGACCAAAATTGGACACAGTACTCCAAGCTGAAGCCTAACCAGCACTGATTAGAGCGGTACTATCTCCTTTCTTGACTTGTATGCTACGTCTCTTTTAATGCAACCTAAAATTGTATTTGCTTTTTTTTTGCAACAGCATCATGTTGCTGACTCATGCTAAGATTGTGATCCACTACAACTCCCAGATACTTCTCAGCAATGCTGCTGCAAGCCAGTTAACCCCATTCGATATTTGTGCACTTGGTGTTTCATCCATAACTGTAACACCTTACATTTGTCTTTGCTGAATTTCATTTTGTTGTTTATAGCTCAGTTCTCCAATTTGTCAAGATCCTTCTGAATGTTAGTTCTATCCTCCAAAGTGTTGACAACTCCCCCTAGTTGTATGTCACCTTCCTCCAGGACTGGGAATGGATCCAGGCTTTTGATTCTGGGCCCATTTCTACTTTTGTGGATTTTTTTTTCTGGCTCTATTGATAGTGAAGAAGTTCTGGAAAGAAAAAGCATATAACTATAATTCCATTGAGAGGTTCACAATAGTGAAGGTCCACCCTCATGTGCTGGAGCCCCGACAGATCATTCTTCTATTATAATGATGTCCTACATTTTTTGGCAGCTAAGAATGAGGACACCTCTCACTCTCCCATTTTTATTATTTTTTATTATTATTCCATTCCTTCCCGCTCACTTACACTTTAAAACAAGTATACATTTACTGTGGTGACATAGGTCATTTTCTCATATGTCAGACAATAATATTCTTGCAAGATCACTTGAATTAATGGTTTCCGGTGCCTTTACATTCTATGGCTCAGTGGGCTGGAGGCCAAACAACATCCTCAGATGCTGTTACAATACTTTCAGTAGAGGGGGCATTTGTTGATTACAGTTGATAAAAGCTGGGTAGAGTAGAATAATGGCTGCAGATTTTAAATATCATCTCCATCCTTAAAGAAGCCTAACACTCCAGCAACCAGTTCAATTTTTCCTTTTTGGCTGTCAAAACCCATGTGGATTTGCTCTAGACTATTTATCAACCTTGTCTTCTTCTCTTTTCTTCCTCTCACCTGCACTTTTCTAACATCAGTCCTGCTCTCATTTTCACCACTGAGGTCACAAAAATGTTCTCCTCTGTAGTTCAGGCACTCCAAAACAGCTGCATGTCTTGTGTCACATCTCAGCTGTAAAGACACCTTTTTTTCTGCCATTTGCTTCCCTCACCTTTTTATTTCTTCCACTGCTATTATGCACAATGTAATTCTTGAACTGTTATTTATCACAACCCTTTAGCAGAACTCATTAAAAAAAGGACAATTTGGGACAGATTTTCGTGAAAAAAATTGTTCTTTTTTTCATTGAAATGCAAAATGTTTCATTCAGTTATAGGACTAGTAAAAATGAAAAGTATTAATGTTTTCATCAGCTCAATAATTTAGGCATTTTGGAATACAGTTTATATGATATATTCTGTGCAAAATAACGCACACATTCCATAGCCCACCAATACACAGAATTCTCATGGAAGTAATGGGAGTAACACATGACAAGGGCTGATAAAACTGGACATTCAAATTGTATTTCTTTGCTTTGTAGAACTGCAGGAAACCAAAACATATATCACTTATGCTTGCTCTTCCTTCTTACAATCAGCTCTTATCTCTTGGCAACCCAAGTGTATATGCTGCTGCTGTTGTTGCCTTTTCCCCCTAGATAGTTGGTGCTCCTAAATGACATTTCAGCACAGATGTCCACCACTGTCCTATCCTCTAGGGAGACCTATGCAGCAGATATTGCAAATGATCTAGCACACATTTGCTGGAGTAATGTAAAAAAGACCTGCCAGATTGCTGACTTCTTTGGCATAATGCCACATAACACCACTGACTGGTTAGCAAGACTACATGAAAATAATTGCAACTAAACTTTTCTATATGATTCACCCACTTTTTTTTCTTATTGAAGTATCTTGGCAGCCTCCTACATCACAGATTCTTCCACAACACATCTAACTTCCTAAGCAGCTCTCTTTCTCTCGCTCAACTAATATAATGTTTATCTCTTATATTCACTATCTTTTCTTGTATTCAAATTCTCTACACTTTTCCACAGCTGAGGAGTTATATTATTTCAGATGGAGAACATGAAGTCAGAGGAGAGGAAACGGGACAGTGGAAACTTGATGTTGGTCAATAATTTAATTAGTTTTGTTAAGTTGGCATGATTGGTCACCTATTATTTTTTCCCATATTTGATAAATAGGAATGGGGCTTTAAGAAGCCACTGATGTTTTTTAATCTCTCTTGATAGAAGGGAAACAGCTAGATAGACTTGAGAACTTTTCATTTTCTCTTATCACATTATCACAACATGATTGTATCCTTATGTGCAGTTCTACCTTTGAAAGCTGTGACAGAGCTCTGGCCAGGGTTTTGTTTTGACAGCAAGTCCATCTACCCCTCTACTGTAGTAATAAAAGATGTGCTGATAATCAGCTAAAATGGTTATTCAGTAATGGAACACATGAAAGCAAGAAGAGTCGTAGCAGTGGAGCGAGAAATGGATCTGCTACAAAGACACATTTAGATACCAAAGCAAATGCAAGTGAGCAGTACTAACACGAGGACCAGCATATTTGTGTTGTTGCAACTTGTCACTTCATTTCAGAATATAGTGCATGCTAATATGGGCCTTGTTTGTACATTCTGACTAGGAAAACCAGGCAGTCAGGAACTGTGGGATCTCAGCTATGTACATAGGGAGGGATGGTTCAGTGGTTAAGGTGCTCACTGGAGACTTTGGTTCAATTCTCTGTTCCACCACAGATTTCCTGTGTGATCTTGAGCAAATCTGATTGAGCTGCAGTTCTTTATTGTGAAATGAGGATAATACCTACCACACAGAGGTGCTGTGAGGCTAACTAACAATTGTGAGATGCTCAGATACTACAGTAATGGAGACCATGTGAATACCCTAGATAGAGGATATCATGCAAGCTTTTATCCATTCACAAGCTGATACTGATGAGGTCAGTGTACCTGAGGATGACACATTTCTGTGGGAGGGACAGGTACTGCTTAAGCCCAGCAAAGGCACACCAATAGAGGGAAGTATACATGTAGCCTCTCCTCTGATTTGTGCCACCACACAGGGCCCAGGTAGGCAACATTATAGTTCTTGGGCTCACTTGAGTGTGAGTACTACTTCCGGCTGGAGGTCAAACTTCTCCAGTGGGAATGGAAAAGAAATGGGGCCTAGCCAGCTATCTGGTCTTGGAGCGGACTCCATGAGGCACATTTAATAGGTGTACTGATGCAGAATCAGCTTGTATTGATGAGAGAAGAGTGGCATTATTTAACAACTTAGGAAGGGCATTTGCTACTTATGGCTGGCATGAAAGAAAGCACAGAATCACTTGTGGATGGTGCAGACGAATGGGGTATTAAAACAGACATCATTGCTAGAGTGGAGAGGACAGGATGGTATGAGACTGTCCTTGAATAGATTCTTCAACATATTTTCCCATCAATTGCTGAATACATTATTCATTAATACATGTTTCCATTATGCAAACAGTTTTATAGTTGGTTGGCTAATATTCCTCAAATAAATTATTTGTATTTTTTAAATCAGTGAATAATGTATTCACATTAGTAATTTTTTTTGTTATCCCTTTCTGCATTAAGCATCGTGAGGAGTATGCTACATTCCTCCCTCTGTTGGTTTAAAAAGATACAAGATACATGCGGATTCTTGTATCTAAATATATGTTACCACTGCATCAAAGCAATGCATTTCATGTCCCATTGATCCTTCTGTAACCCAACGCTCTCTGTGTCTCCTTCTCCCACCTACATAATTGACCTCACATTATACATATATGGACCCCATCAGATCTTAAATGTTGCATGATTCTCTTTTTGATCCTTTTTAGCTGTCTGTCGAGATGTGTCGTCTCCAGTTTACACTATATCTTCTTACTATTGAATGCTGCTACATCTTCCCTCGAGGTACAAGCAGTTTTTCTAAGTCACGTCTCTGCTATCACTCTTGTTAATGTAGATCTTTGAAACCATTTAACTTTCAGGTGAGCTGATGCTTCTTGATTACCTATGTGCAATCTTTTTTTTCCTTATATGGATTTCCTTCTGTGGTGATCATAGATATTTTGCATCAAAGTTTCTGCTTGCTGTCATACACAATCATTTTCACTGAATAAAGCATGGCTCCCCTGTGTCATTACGATTACGTAACTGGCAACTATAACTCTTCAAGCAGTGAAATCTCAAACAAACTCATCACCTCCTACATATTCATTATTAGTTAATTTTAAATGTTTCTCCAATGGAGGGAAGTGAGAAGAAAATATGGGACCTTATCCAATATGTCTTCACTTGTATGAGCAATCCCATTCGATTAATGAAACTAAAGATGAAATCCTGGCTCTTCTGAAATCTCTGACAAAACTCCTATTGACTTTACTGGTGCTAGAAGTTCACTCAGACGTACAGTGGATAAGCATATTGTCTGTTTTAGGGATTTGTACTGCTACCCATTATCATAGTACAGTATATGTGTACCTTTCATCTGAATTAGATTGGAAACAGTAAAGTCATGGAGACTCTGGCTTTTCTCTGTTTTCAAGATATAGAGAGCTCTGCTTGGGACAGTTTATTTTTTTGGGGGGGATGAAGAAGTTGGTTTTGTTTTATTGCACATGGGGCTGCTGTAGGAGGCAGCAGCTGATATTGTATATCCAAAGGTCTGACTATTTTATCTGAACTATATGAACATCGTCTGAACAATCTCAATAATTTTATTCTGTCACGTGCTCGACAGATTGCATAAACCTCAATAAGGATCTGAGGATTTGACGCATTACTAGGACAGTGTGATAGTTGATTAGTCCCATCCACTGCCAAAGCCATGTCCACAATCTCCAAAATGATACTGTTTAACTCTACATCCCATCACTATCCAAAATATACCAGTATGTATTAATAAATTCAAGTGACCCTGAAATAATAAATGGAACACAAATTGTATCTCATCAAACTGGGAAAGATAAAACAAAGTATTATTCCAAACATCATCAACCTATATTTATATCAAACAGATTTTTATCCATTAGAGGACTTATTAACAAATATTGAAAATGGATGAGTTGTTCAAGTTGTGACTGGTTGTAGATATACAGCATTAATGGAATTACACTGAAATTGACAAATGCACATACAAGAAATGTTATGCTTTGTACTGTGGATATGATCATATAATACAGCAAAGGAAAAAACGTTGATGCAAATTGCATATGATCAGCACAGGAAGGAAGTCTATAAAGAACATACATTGAATGGAGACAATCAAGAATCCAAATTTCTAGCTCTGATAATAAGCAATTGCAAATTAGTCAAAAGCATTGGAGGTTTTTTGGTACAAGGTGTTATACCACAATCATTTACAAAACTAAATTGTCAGACAATTCAAAGAAACATTGTATACATGCATGAATAAGATAAACTCTGCTTAGCAACAGAACAGTTAAACACACTGAGAAAATAATGGACATTTTTGTGCAAGGCTGAAGATACAGAAATAGACCAGCATTTTTATGTATTTATTTATGTATTTATTGTCTCATGGGATGGCCTGGTGTTCCCAAATTTAGTATTGAGACAAGGTCCTCCTTTGTTAGGTGCTGAGTTCTGGCAGCTCCTACTGATCTCAGTGCAAGCTAAGGGTGCACCAATGACCACCTTGAGAGATTGGGCCCTAAACTGTTTGCAGTTAATGAAATTTTGTACTGTCACAGCAGTCAGTATTTATATGAGACACGTCTCTCAATAGTGTAATTAAGCCACCTGACACAACAAGTCAGGAATTATTTTACACCTTGGAAGATGTTCTGATGAAGGCTGAGTGCTTTAACCCACTAAGGAGTTATGGTAATTTCCCTGATATCTAAGGCCCAAGAGATTCCCTTTCTACTGAAGACCCAACACATATTTAACTGCTGATTCCCTGCACCTCCCACTCCTCTCCCTACCCCCTATATGTTAATGCAGAATGAACATTTTTAAATCTTTATATATGATCATACAGTATTAGTCTTAATATATCTGGCATAGAATCCTGGGCTAGTTAAGTTAATGGAGTTTGCTATGATTTAAGTGGACCCAGGCAAGGACAACTCCAGGTGTTTTACCAGCCAGGGCAAAAAACATTTTTAGTGCTCTCCATCTCCATCCCAGAGTGGCTGAGCAAAACAAAGACTCATCAATCAGTGGAGTACAATGGTGTGGTGCCTCTGGAGGAGGGTGCTTGAGGTGATCTCCCTCCATGCCTGCCATGCTTGCCCCTAAACCAAGCTCTGGAGCAAAGATTCAAGAATTTTTAGTATTTCAAAAGCACTCAGCATGAGCCTAACTCAGATCCCTTTGACTGCTGTGAGAACAAAGTTAGGGCCATATGGTGTGCTTTTGAAATGCCACCATTTATATATCCAGACATATAATGCAAAAAATATCTGAGCTCAGTAGCAAAACTCATGACTGACATCAGCAATATCAATTCTGGTTTTATTTTTTTCCCCCCATTTTGATTAGGATAAATGTCATCACATTTGGTACAAACATTTCTTGTTAGCCTGATAGGCTAGAAGTCTGTACACATCTTCATGAAAGGTGTTGACACTTGATGATACAATGCCTTCAGGATCTGTAGTATGGCAATTCAAGAATCACTTAGCATCAAAGCAATAAAAATACATTTATTCTAATAAAAAACTGTCATTTTGGCACTGACTGGGATTTCTATGTTTCCATTTATTATAGTAAAATCTGGTATCAGAGCAACTAATTTTCAGGATTTAATATATTCACAGTATCTTGAATGATATTAGACAAGTTAGACATTTTTTCTCCACAACATTCTGACACTAGAGAAAAAAATGTTTCTTCGTTCACGCTGCAAGATGGAAAAAAGAATGTTTGTGAGTCAGTTATTTAACATTTTGTAAAGATGAACCCTCCACACACTAGTGGGTTGCTAGTGGGTGTAGTTTTGGAAAGGCAGAAAGAGATATAGTTCTTAGGGATGGTGCTGTCTATAGCCAGCAGTAGGGATACAGACATTGCTTGTGTGGGTTCAAGTAATCAGGGCCGGCCTTAGGCAAAATGGTGTCCTGGGTAAATTTGTATTTTGGCACCCTGCAGCCTCCCTTGACTCCCCACCTATCCCTCCATTGCCCTTGGCCTCTGCTGCCTTCTTATCCATCCCCTCATTGCTCCTTGGCTCCTGCTGCCTCCCTGGGCTCCCCAACCCCTCTCACCATTTTCCTGAGCTCCCTTCTGCAGCCTCACATTTCAGGCCCGCCCCACTGCTTGCCTCTTGACCACAGCATCCCCTGATCACAGCACCCCAGGCAGTGGCCCACATCACTAAGGTAGTCTTGCTCAGTTTTATTAAAAAGGCTCTTTGAGTTTAAGATAAGGTGATTTTGCCTCATTCACTCAGATGCTCATGCTGCTATATTATGAAAAAAAAGTGGGTGAAGCAGGTTTTTCATTCCTTCTTTAGACACAGAAAATGTGAGGATGGAATCCCCATAGATTCATAGACTTTAAGGTCAGAAGAGACCGTTATGGTCATCTAGTCTGACTTCCTGCAAAACGCAAGCCACAGAATCTCACCCACCCACTCCTGTACCAAACCACTGACCTATGTCTCAGTTATTGAAGTCCTCAAATTGTGATTTAAAGATCTCAAGGGGCAGAGAATCCTCCAGCAAATGACTCGTGTCCCATGCTGCGGAAGAAGGCGAAAAACCTCCAAGGCCTCTGCCAATCTGCCTTGGAGGAAAATTCCTTCCCGACCCCAAATATGGTGATCAGCTAAACCCTGAGCATGTGGGCAAGACTCACCAGCCAGACACCCAGGAAAGAATTCTCTGTAGTAACTCAGATCCCACCCCATCTAACATCCCATAACAGATCATTAGGCATATTTACTGCTAATAATCAAAGATCAATTAGTTGCCAGAATTAGGCTATCCCATCACCTCTCCATAAATTTATCAAGTTTAGTCTTGAAGCCAGATCTGTCTTTTGCCCCCATTACTCTCCTTGGAAGGCTGTTCCAGAACTTCAATTCTCTAATGGTTAGAAACATACGTCTAATTTCAAGTCTAAACGGCCTAATGTCAAGTTTATATCCATTTTTTCTTGTGTCCACATTGGTACTGAGCTTAAATAATTCCTCTCCTTCCCTGATATTTATCCCTTTGATATATTTATAAAGAGCAGTCAGATTTCCCCTCAGCCTTCTTTTGGTTAGACTAAATAAGCCAAGCTTTTTGAGTCTCCTTTCATAAGGCAGGTTTTCCATTCCTCGAATAATCCTAGTAGCCCTTCTCTGTAGCTGTTGCAGTTTGAATTCATCCTTCTTAAACACGGGAGACCAGAATTGCACACAAAATTCCAGATGAGGTCTCACCAGTGACTTGTATAATGGTACTAATACCTCCTTATCTTTACTGGAAATACCTCACCTGATGCATCCCAAGACCAGATTAGCTTTTTTAACGGCTATATCACATTGGCGGCTCACAGTCATCCTGTGATCGATCTCCTCCTCTGCTACTTCCAACTGATGTGTCCCCAATTTATAACCAAAATTCTTGTTATTAATCCCTAAAAGCATGACCTTGCACTTTTCACTATTACATTTCATCCTATTACTATTATTCCAGTTTACAAGGTCATCCAGATCTTCCTGTATGATATCTCAGTCCTCTGTATTAGCAATACCTCCCAGCTTTGTGTCATCTGCAAACTTTTTTAGCACATACCCACTTTTTGTGCAAAGGTCAGTAATAAAAAGATTAAACAAGATTGGTCCCAAAACTGAGCCCTGAGGAACTTCACTAGTAACCTCCTTCCAACCTGACAGGTCACAGTTCAGTAAGATCCATTGAAGTCTCCCCTTAAACCAGTTCCTTATCCACCTTTCAATCTTCATATTGATCCCCATCTTTTCCAATTTAGCTAATATTTCCTCATGTGGAACTGTATCAAATGCCTTACTGAAATCGAGGTAAATTAGATCCATTGTGTTTCCTTTGTCTAAAAAATCTGTTACCTTTTCAAAGAAGGAGATCATGTTGGTTTGTCATGATCTACCTTTTGTAAAACCATGTTGTATTTTGTCCCAATTACCATTGACCTCAATGACCTTAACTACTTTCTCCTTCAAATTTTTTTCTAAGACATTGCATACTACAGATGTTAAACTAACAGGCCTATAGTTACTCTGATCACTTCCCCCCATCTTTTTTAAAAATAGGAACTATATTAGCAATTCTCCAGTCATACAGTACAACCCCTGAGTTTACTGATTCATTAAAACTTCTTGCTAATGGACTTGCAATTTCATGTGCCAGTTCCTTTAATATTCTTGGATGAAGATTATCTGGGCCCTCTGATTTAGTCCCATTAAGCTATTCGAGTTTGGCTTCCACCTCGAATATGTTAATATCTACCTCCATATCCTCATTCCCGTTTGTCATCCTACCATTATCCCTAAGCAGCTCATTGCCACATTAAAGACTGAGGCAAAGTATTAGTTTAGATATTGGGCCATGCCTAAATTATCCTTAACTTCCATTCCATCCTCTGTGTTTAGCGGTCCCACTTCTTTTTCTTTTCTTCTTATTTATATGGCTATAGAACCTTTTACTATTGGTTTTAATTCCCTTGCAAGGTCCAACTCTACATGGCTGTTGGCCTTTCTCACTTTATCCCTACATGTTCTGACCTCAATAAGGTAGCTTTACTTGCTAATCCCTCCCATCTTCTACTCCTTGTAGGCTTTCTGCTTTTTTCTTAATCACTTCTCTGAGATGCTTGCTCATCCAGCTTGGTCTACAATTCCTGTGTATGATTTTCCCCCCTTTCTTGGGATGCAGGTTTCTGATAGTTTCTGCAACTTTGACTTGAAATAGTTCCAGGACTTCTCTGCCTTTAGATCCACAAATTGTTCCATCCAATCCACTTCCCTAACTAATTTCCTTAATTCTTTAAAGTTAGCCCTAGTCCCAGATCTATTTTTGTTTATACTTCCATCTAATTTGAACCAAATTAGCTCATGATCACTCGAAGCAAGGTTGTCCCCTACAACCATTTCTTCTATGAGGTCCTCACTACTCACTAAAACCAATCTAAAATGGCATCCCTTCTTGCTGGTTCTTCAGTTACTTGGTGGAGAAATCCATCAGCTATCACATCCAGGAAAATCTGAGCCCTATTATTATTACTAGCACTTGTCCTCCATTCTATATCTGGAAAGTTAAAGTCTCCCACGATCACACAATTCCCATTAGTGTTTACTTCATTAAAAATATTAGAGAGGTCTCTATCCATATCCAAATTGGACCTTGACAGTCTGTAGCACATGCCAAGCACTATCCCAGGGAAGACTCTAGTAGCTTTCTTTCCCAATGTGATTTTTGCTCAGACAGACTCTGTCTTATCCATTCCATCACTTCCTATTTCTTTACAGTCTACCTCACTGTTGATATACAATGCTACTCCACCACCTTTGCCTTTATTTCTGTCATTTCTAAACAGCACACAGCCTTCAAATACCTGTTCTCCAGTCATGACTACTATTCCATCATGTTTCTGTTATCCCTATAATATCTGCTTTCACTTCCTGTCCCAGTAGCTCTAGTTCCTCCATTTTGTTGCCTAGGCTCCTTGCATTAGTGTACAAACATCTTAATTTTTGCCCTTTGGCTTCATTGACATTCTTTACCTGATTAGGCACAGACATTCTACTACCAGTATCACTTATTAGACTGGTATCTACACTACTTTCCTCCTTATGTCCATTCTCATACCCACGGCTGTATTGTTTCTTACTTCATTTTCTTCCCTCTCAATGTTAAATTCCGGCGTGAAGATTACTTGGACATCTCCCAACCATCTCCCCCAAATTCCTAGTTTAAAGCTCTATTAATCAGTTGTGACAGCCTCCATCCTAGAAGTCCATTTCCCTCCTTACTCAGGTGAAGTCCATCCAAAGAGAACAGTCCTCTGTCCATGAATGCTTCCCAATGGCCGTATATCCCAAAGCCCTCCTTATAGCACCACTTCCTGAGCCATCTGTTGATCTCCATAATCTTGTCACACCTTTGTTGCCCTTCTCTAGGAATAGGCAGAATCCCACTGAAGATCACCTGAGCCTTGATTAACTTAAGCGTCTTCCCCAGCCTGGCATAGTCTCCCTTGATACGTTCCAGCAAAAATCTAGTCGTATCATTTGTTCCCACATGAAGGACAATCAGCGGATTCTTTCCCGCTCCTGTTAGGATCCTCTTCAGCCTCAGGTACACATCCCGTATCTTAGCACCCGGCAGACATTACACCCTTCTGTTCTTCGAATCAGCTGTAGTTACAGGCCTGTCTATTCTTCTCAATAAGGAGTCCCCAGTCATGTAGACCTGCCTTTTCCTGGTGATGGTGTGATTCTCTGGTCTATCCCCTGTTCCCTCTGGCTGCAAGTCCTCTCGATTCCTATTCTCCCTTGCAATACTCTGCAACCCATTCCGTATCCTCCTGGGGCTCATATTTGGTTTTGTTATGTCCATTGACTCTTCTTCTCTTCCTATAGGACTAGCTGCTCTTCTATTCTTCCTTGCCCTCTCACCTTCAGCGACCACTTGCTGTGCATCTTATTCATTTTCCAGCTCTGCAAATCTGTTCCTGAGCTCTATTTCTCCTTCACTGGCCCATCTTTTCCTCTGGCTGGTTCTTTTAGTCACATGCTTTCATTGTCCACTTTCCTCACCCAGCAGTCTCCCCTCAGAGTACTTTGGTCCTGCTTCCATCTGCAAGTCTGAGCTTTCCCCTTCAGTCTCCTGTCTTTGCTCCATCATCTGCTCGAACCCCTGTCATAAACAGATAGCTAAGGGTTAATGTCTCTTTCACCTGAAGCACCTGACCAGAGGACTAATCAGGAAACCGGATTTTTTCAACTTTGGGTGGAGGGAATTTTGTGTCTGAGGTCTTTGTTTTCTGTCTGCCTGCTTTCTCTGAGCTTTGGAGAAGTAGTTTCTGCTTTCTAATCTTCTGTTTCTAAGTGTAAGGACAAAGAGATCAGATAGTAAGTTATATGGTTTCTTTTCTTTGGTATTTGCATGAATATAAGTGCTGGAGTGCTTTGATTTGTATTCTTTTTGAATAAGGCTGTTTATTCATATTTCTTTTAAGCAATTAACCCTGCATTTTGTCACCTTAATACAGAGAGACCATTTGTATGTATTTTTCTTTCTTTTTTATATAAAGCTTTCTTTTAATACCTGGTGGAGTTTTTCTTTACTTCAGGGAAATTGAGTCTGCACTCACCAGGGAATTGGTGGGAGGAAGAAATCAGGGGGAGATCTGTGTGTGTTGGATTTGCTAGCCTGATTTAACATTCCCTCTGGGTGAAGAGGAAAGTGCTTTTGTTTCCAGGACTGGGAACGGAGAGAGGGGGAGTCACTCTGTTTGGATTCCCAGAGCTTGTATCTGTGTATCTCTCCAGGAGCACCTGGAGGGGGGGAAGGGAAAAAGGATTATTTCCCTTTGTTGTGAGACTCAAGGGATTTGGGTCTTGGGGTCCCCAGGCAAGGTTGTCCAGGGGGACCAGAGTGCCCCAAAACACTCTAATTTTTTGGGTGGTGGCAGCAAGTACCAGGTCCAAGCTGGTAGCTAAGCTTGGAGGTTTTCATGCTAACCCCCATATTTTGGACGCTAAGGTCCAAATCTGGGACTAAAGGTATGATAACCGCCTTCTAAACTCAACCAGAGTTTCCACTTGCATCTCCAATCCTCAGATCTTTTCTTCCATCAGCTCTATCAGGCGGCACTTCATGCAGACAAAACCCTTTTCAGGTACCCCTCCAGGATCATGTACATGCTGCAGCTTCCACAACCAGTCATCCTCATTGTGTCTTCCACTGATGCCTCTGTATCAGTCATAGCCTTCCCACCTAAAACCTGTTAGTCCAGGAAACACAAGCCAAACCAAAACACCTCCATCCACAGCAAAACAAAGCCCAGCAGGCACCAGAACAATGGCAGAACACTGCCCACTCCCTTCACTAGCCTGTCTATTCTCCTGCCTAGCTCTCTTAGTCTCCCCCACAAACTCCCCTTGCAAACTCCCGCTAAAACTCTCCTGTTTACAGCTCTGTTTGCTGGCTCCTGTGCTGCTTTCTTATTACGGAAAATATCAAAATTTAGTAGATAGGTCTGTTGCACCAATGCAAGTTGAACCATCGTCATTTAGTTTCTGTTCAAACGGATGCATTTTTAGCAGATAAGTTGAGGTAATTCATGATCTAGGAGGTAACTTAGATCAGATCAGCTTTATGCAAGAGAAAGTTAATTTAGGAGTACTTGTGCTAAACAAGCAAAAAACTGAAAGAGGATGCACATGAAATACATATAATAATTAGAGCTAGCCAAATTGTCATTGAAAAAATGGCTTTTCAATAATAATGAAATTTTGAAATTTTTGCAGAAAATTTTCATTTTGGTTGAAATTTCCTTGTTTTTCAACAAAAAAGAAACAGGAAACAAACATTTTTGGTATTTTATTTGATTTTTGGTTTTCAAAGATGAAAGGTTTTACCAAAGGTTCTTTGAAAACCCTTTTTTTGTCAATAGCTAAAGTAGGGATGAGGTTAATTTTTAATCAAAAAATGAAAAAGGTTGAAGAAAATGTCTTGTGAAAATGATTTGCCTTTTTTGTGAACTCTAATACCCAGAAGCCATATGAATGTAATTAACAACTCTTAACTGACATTTGGAGAGGTAGGCAGTGTAGTTGTAGCCATATCAGTCCCAGGAGATTAGAGAGACAAGGTGGGTGGTCTTTCTCACCAACAGAAGTGGATCTAATAAAAGATATTACCTCACCCACCTTGTCTCTTTGGATAAATACACATGATTGAACTTTGCTATTAGCATGAAGAAATGGGCCTGCACTAATCTATTGACTCCCAATGGTAAGAACTTAGAATTCTTTATGAAGGGTTCAACTTAGACCCCCATGATCTGTCCACAGAAGCAAACCACTGAATCACTGGATTAATTCCAACTTAACACAAATGGATCTGAGATAAGAATTTGGCCTAATTACTTTAATTTTGTGTTGCTCTGATATACAGAGAAAGCTCCCACATTCAACTTTAACTTTCCTGAAGCCCTGAAAAAATTCTACAATGGTGTCTCCGGTCCTGAAAAAGACAGCTGAAAATCCTTGCATCCCATAGTTAAGAAATTAATCTTCTACTTTCCTTTAAAAGCAAGTGTCTCTTTCACTGGGGAGTATTCTCTGTACCTTACTCCAACACTGTCATAAAAATTTCCTGCTGTTCACCAATATTTCTGATATCAGAATGAGAGAGAGTAGAACAGTAGAAAGTCAATAATTTATTGTTGATGGGTCCTCGTTTTTTGTTGTTGTTGTTTTGTTTTTTAATACAAAATTAAACTATTCTCTAATTCAAACAAATTACACATTATAACTTATGGAAATAGCATATGGACAGTCTATAGAGGCATGCATATGTGGAATCACCTCTTAAGAATCCAAACAAGTAAAAGGAAAAACTATTACAGCTTAAACTCTAAAACATTTAGCAAAATAGCTATTATATTAATGTTAGATGAAGTACATAATTACTGAGGTTTGATGAATGTGTAGTGTATGCACACCATAGAATATTTTACTGCGTATTTGTATATGCAGAGAATGGGTGAATTCCTTTAATATCATGTATATCCAGAGAACTAGTTTATGTGATTGAATTTTATTTTTACAAGACAAAGACAATTGAAATAGCTTTTTTATAAAAAGGATTTACTGTAACCCACAAGAGTATGAAATTCAGAGTTCATGGTGTGACTATCTTTAATTCATTCAAATGTCTCAAGATATTTGCAACAAAATGGTACATTAAATCCCCCAACATTCTGAATCCCACACAATATTTAACTATAAAGGAGGAGTCTAGAAAGGAATGGTATATGCAAAACTCTAGTTATTCCCACTCTCTAATGCTATAGCAGAACTTTATATATCATATTAATGACTGGGAGGCCTATAGATCTCTATATTCTGCAAAATAATGAATAAGCAGATATATACAGTAAAACAAAAATCAAGAATACTGCCTCACAGAATACACTTTGATCATTTATTTTGACAAGCGTAGTTTAGTTTTAATGATTTACAGTAATGTTACATGGTATACTAATAGATGTGCTGTAGTTTATATTGTACAGTAATGAAGTCGTATCAATAGGAAACCATTCCACAGTACCATACGATTAAATTATTGCTGACATGTCAGTCAAAGGAGCCAGATTTTTTGTGATAATTATGTTTGCAGGCTAATGAAATTGAATAATAGAATCATAGAATATTATGGTTGGAAGAGACCTCAGGATGTCATCTAATCAAACCCCCTACTCAAAGCAGGACCAACCCCAACTAAATCATCGCAGCCAGGGCTTTGTCAAGCCAGCCCTTAAAAACCTTTAAGAATGGAGATTCCACCACCTCCTTAGGTAACCCATTCCAGTGCTTCACCATTCTCCTAGTTAAATAGTAGACCTATAGGGAGTAGGGACCAGAGATGACTAGTTTTTTTCTAATATCCAACCTAGACCTCCCCCACTTAAACTTGAGACCATTGCTTCTTGTTCTTCTTGGTCTCCTAGTTGAAGGCTGCTATCAAATCCCCACTCACTCTTCTCTTCTCCAGATTAAATAAGCCCAGTTCCTTCAGCCTCTCCTTTCCTCTCCTCTCTTCAGTCATGTGTCCCAGCCCCCTAATCATTTCCATTGCCCTCCACTGGACTCTGTCCAATTTGTCCACATCCTTTCTGTAGTGGGGGACCCAAAACTGGACACAATACTCCAGATGTGGCCTCACCAGTGCCAAATACAGGGGAATAATCACTTCCTTTGATCTGCTGGCAATGCTCCTACTAATGAAGCCCAATATACAGTTAGCCTTCTTGGTAACAAGGGCACACTGTTGACTCATTCCCAGCTTCTTGCTCACCACAATCCCCAGGTCCCCAAGAGAGTTAGTGAAGCCTTTTCTAATTCATTTTCAAAGGATGTAGTAAATTAACATTCTTTATTGCTCTACAATCTGAAGAACACAGACAGACATTCTAGTGTAATGTCTTGTATACAAATTGGATTTCTGATAACAGACAAACTGGTTCCCCTAAACCAGTGTTTCCCAAACTTGGTATGCCGCTTGTGCAGGGAAAACCCCTGGCGGGCCCAGCCAGTTTGTTTACCTACCTCCGTAGGTTTGGCCGATCGCAGCTCCCACTGGCCACTGTTCATCGCTTCAGGACAATGGGGGCTATGGGAAGTGGTGTGGGCCAAGGGACGTACTGGCTGCCGCTTCCAGCAGCTCCCATTGGCCTGGAGCAGCGAACCGCGGGCAGTGGGAGTCACGATCGGCCGGATCCACGGACGGGGCAGGTAAACAAACCGGCCCAGCCCACCAGGGGCTTTCCCTACACAAGCATCATCCCAAATTTGGGAAACACTGCCCTAAACAAACATAAATATGCACTGATTGGCTTTCTTAAACCTTACTATGTCTTTGTATCTTAATATAACATGTACAAGGCATGTATGGGCAATCTTCTGGCCAAGTTGTGTTGAAAGCTTATATAGCACTGGTACAGTTTAGTCAGATAAAATATATTCTATTTTATTATAAAACCCCATTAGCTTATAGCGTCATAATTCAAGCATTGAAGTGCAGCTATCTATAGCAATAAGACATGAGACATAGTCGTTTTTTGGACATAATCAGGCAGCGGAGACCATTTTTTATTTGAATAATTTAGTTGTAGTTTTAAATTATTAGCATTTATGCTCACAGGCACACAGGTCAAAAGCAAAGTTGTCTTTGAAAACTGAAGACACTAGCAAATTTCTCAGCTCTGTTTTCTGAAAACAATTGTGTGCTGCTTTTCAGTGCGTTTAAATGGCTTTTCAACAATAATATAGTTATTTACTATACTAGGAATTATCAGCTTACACATGTTATGGAACACAACCCAAGTTGTAAACAAGGCATGAATGCAACAGATATTACGGCTGGTCAGAAAACAAGATTTCTATGTGTTTTCATTCCATATCAGACTGAACATGAGAGCTTTCAACATTCGTCATGAAATAATATTAAAGAGACCCTAGAATATTTAGTAAGCAGGATACTATAGATGTGGGAGAACTAAGTCCCTGCTCCACTTAATGTAAAGCAAGGATTTTAGTTTAGGTATCTCAAACCCCAGGTACATGCCCTGACCAGCTGGCTATAGTCAGTCTTTCACTCCTATTGTAGCTGTTCCACTTTGCATAAACAATTAAATATCTATTGGACCAGAGAAAATGAGCACTTCCTTGGAGTATGGGAAACTCAGGTTCAAATCAAAAATGAGCACTCCCTTAAGGTATAGGAAACCCAGATAAAAATCCAAGCTCTGAGTTTTAATTTTCATGAATCAGAATTTGCTGGAGGAAAAATTGTTGAAAAATTCCTGACTAGTTCTAGTAAATATGCTTAAATCTGAGTTTAAAGCTTTTTTACTTTTGTGAACCCAATTTCTGTGTCTTTCCTGCAGCAGTGAATAACACCACTCATTCTTAAATCAGCAAGAAAGGCACATTTACTTCTCTGCATAAATGATTGTGCTAGCAACACTGAAACACAAACCCTTAATGGAGGCTAGTAAGGGAGTAACTGATTCTCACTGATTTTGTTTTAGGAGACATGTATTAGTGGTATTTATGGCCTTTTGTTGCCCTCCACTGTATATGCACAGAGGGAACAGAAGAGCCAGAAAAAAGGGAATAAAGAGCCTTCAACCTGTAGGAGAGGAGGAACTAACATCTTACTGTATTTTATGAGTGTGTATTGTGACATGGGGAGCCAAAAGCCAGCTACTTGATATGGTCTTCTACCACCAAAATCCACAAGATGTCCCAGCAGAAATGCCTATGGCAATCAATATTGCAAAATCCAATATTAACTCTCCCTTCATGGCTTCTGTCCTCATTGTAAAGGGAGTAATGTTCACTTTGGGAGAAGGAGGGCTATGGCAGTGTCATTGTGGTGGGCTATGCTACGATGAAGAGCTGTGTGTCCACTTTCAGACCCCATCATTTGTGGTATCGATCTCAATTTCCTTAGAGTCTCAATTCCTTTCACATTCCATGAAACTATAGAATCACTCAAGAAGGAAGAATATCTTTCAAACATCACAGGTTTTGAGTCAGAGTTTTCACATCTCTTTCCCCCTCATGATAGAGAAAAATAAGGCCTCCATTTTCATAAACTCTGAGTACATTAATTAGCTTTCATAGCTGTTTCATTTAAACACCTAACTTACCTTATTGCCAGTTGAAATCAAGCTGAAGTTGGGCTTGTGGGAAAGGTGTCACATCATCCATTTATCTAAGATTTTGAGGTCCATCAGCCACTGAAGTGAAATTAAGCCAAACAATTCTACAATATGTTATATATGCGTTTATGCACATCATGCACACTGAAAAACATATAAAGTCTCAGAATTTTTGGCAAGCAAATTCATGAGTAAGAAAAAAGCCAGAACATTTTATGATACCAATGCAATAGCCTTTTTAAAATCTGAACAGGCTCTAACTGTGAGCAGATTACATAAAGACAAAATAATTCAGTGCAGCAGATGAAAGAGAAATAAAATTATATGCCTTTAACCAGTATAAAATATATTAGCTTTTTTTCCTTCCTCAAAATAGCTTTTAAAATATGCACATCTTAACTGAGCTAAGTAAGTCTCCCAGTATTCCAGAAAGTGGTCTGTATTATTCATTGGTTCAGCTACAGAAGAATTGTAGAGCAACCACAAACCTGGCTAAATTTAGAAATAGAGACAAACACTTAAACTGACACCACTCACTTCACAAGAGGACAACATTTAGCAGTGGGCATCCTAGAAGACGTGAGAGTTAGGAAACCCCTAGAGTACAGCACTGACTGGAGTTTCTCCCTGCAGCTGATTACCATTAGTTTTAGGGAAGGAGAGTGGGGAGACCGTGGAGATGGAAGATTTCTTCCATTTCCAAGCTATGAGTCAGTGGGTGCCTTTCCACTGATTGCAATGTGCTTTGGATAAGTATCAAAAGTCAGGAAATTGTCCATCCTCCTACGGAGCTTCCATGTGAGATGTATGGCATCCCCAGATCTGTGAGCTCTGTGGGGGGAAATACTGTTGGATGTCCCCCAAACATAGGGAGATAGTTTGTTTCTCACAGTCTCTCCCTCCTTCAGCTGATCTGAATTATTTAGTTAGCCCTGTCACTGCATTGTACACAAATTCTTCTCTTTGTCAGGTTGTCCTTCCATAGAACCCAAGACCTTGTGGGATTTACATGTAATGCCTGGCTCATAGACATGTTCTGAGGTACTAGGCTACGCAGTAGTATAGGTATATATACACACATGTTAAGTTTGCCCCTTTTATAAAAAACGGGAGAAAAATGTATTCTGAATTGAAATGATCTTCAGTTAATTCCAGCCAGAAGGGTGTGATAATTTTTTTCAAATGTGGGCGCTTTATATCCTGCATTTTATTCCAATTTACATGTAACAAAACCTGTATTAGATTCTGAACTGTCACTCCAAGCATCCAAATGCAATACTAACATTGTCTCAGGGTAGCCACTATTTAAATTAGAGCCCACGGATAGATAAATAGTAGCATACATATGTAGCTAGTATGTCTTTATAAATTAGAAGTTTTTACAGGCTTGTAGTTTATGGTATAGTATAACAATCTGTAATTACTTTATATATCATTACAGAATTGTCATATTTAGGATACTAAGCATTTAAAATGTATAAATATACTGCTGTACCCATCTTAAAAAGCACCCAGATTTACTATTTTATTAGCTCATTTTTTTAGAAGAATAGATAACGTGTAGAAGATCAAACACAATAAGAAATACAGTACATAAGATAAATTATTTAATGCAAACTGGAAGATTTAAATTAGTTTTCTTAAACCCAATAAATATGTCAAGACTATAAAATTGCATTACTCTCTTCAGCTTGCATCACTTGAGCTTTGCTCTTGTGGTTTTTAATGACAACATCAGAAACTGTAGATAAAAATAGATTGCTCTGGTTTTTTTTTATTTCTACATAAAACAAAAATTCTGATGTGTCTCATGTGTCCATTAAAATTGATTTTTCATAATAAATCTGTGGTATGTGCCTAGTGGTGCAACATAGACCAATCAGAATCTCCTGATCTGTAGCTGTCAAATTGGTGAGCGGCTGGACAGTTTACATGATGACTGGTTCCAGGATTGAGGATTGTTTACTCTACATAACACATCTGAGAACAAGTTTTCTAAGCAAAGTCACTGGTGGCATATAGATAGGGCCTCACGAGTGGAGTCTTCTGTTGACTGCTTTATTCCGTTTCCTGCATTTGATGTATTCTTTTGTATTTTCTCCCAGATACTGTTATGTGGGAACAATATTTGTTCTTTATATAAAAAAAGTACAACATGCAAAACTGTAATAATTTGGACAAATGTAGAAAAAGAAATTTCCATGCATAAAATTTAGCTGCAGCTTGCACGACTAATTGATCATACTCTCTAACAGTATGGGACTGCATGTAATAGAGTAATTTGTACTAAGGTAGGTCCAGTTACAAATAAGGATCATAAACGATTTGACTTATAAAAGCAAAAGAACTTATTCTTATATACATTTTGGTGAAATGTATACAATGCAAAAATACTTAGAGTTAGCATCCTGGTTAACTGAAATGGCCTTTCCTCCCTCTATTTTCACCGTAGTGGAGATCAGCTGAGTCACTCATGCTAACAGTCCACGGGCTAATTTTTGCCCTTAATTACACTGGAGAATGTTCAGTGTAAATCAACTAGATAAAATAGTTATTCTTTCTATTTATACGGTTTTGGATCAGACCCTATTTGTGATTTTTATGAGGATATTTCCTTGCCTTAAGACCAGATAAATGCCCCCACTGCAGAGGTGACTATGTCTCCACCCTGTTTTACCCTTGTCCATTACCTTTGGGTTGCACCCTGAGGAGAAGTAGAGAGAAGTCCAGCCCATGCCCCACCATCCCATGTATGGGCTATGCAGTTGTATGGGAGGAGTTAATACTTCCTCCTACTCCCACACTAGTCATTAGGAAATAACCTCTCCTGGGTAAACCTTTAAGAAAAATAGTCTATTATTTGTGCTATAAAAAAATAATTTGATTCATTTTCAGTTATTCACTTGGATCACTTCCCTAAATATGGTTCTTATACACAGTTATTTTTTATTTATTTTAAAGTGTGTTGAACAGATTTTTGTGTGTTTGTTTTGTTTTTGTTTTATAAACAAAAGGTGATGAACATGTCTATTTATACTCAGGAACAAATCATCTAACTCAGTTCATCTTCAAATCTGGATCTTTTTGAACAATCCTGTATTTGAGAAAAAAATAATTTCTTTCTGATCTCTGTAGTGTTCTCCCTTAAGTATGTAATGTGATTATCTGTATCTTAAAATGCTTATAAGTGTAGATACTAATACATGTCATAACATTATCCAGCCCACTTTTAAACTCAGCCACTATATATGAATTGTAGTCCCTGCCTAACATTGGCAGCAAATTCCAAAGATTGATTTTCTGCCATGTGAAGAACAATGTAACCTATAGACGTCTACATTGGACCTTGAATGTATGATTACCAGCAAGCATAAACATATCTATGCTAGCTCTGTTTGAACTAATCTGCTAAAAATAGCAATGTAATCAGGCTAGCATGGATTGCAGGTTGGGCTACAAGTAGGTATGTACTTTGATGGTTAGCCCAAGCTGCTGCCCATTGTATCCTGGCTACATAGCTATTTTAGTGCACTAGCCTGAGCAGAACTAGCACGGGTACTTCTACACAAGCTGGGAACGGTACCTCCCAGGCTCACATATGGATGTAACTATTGCTATAGGTTGGGTTGTAATCCTTTAAACAGATGAGTGTAACAGATGCACTTCATTCGGGTTAAATGTAAGAAACAATAGTTGTCTTCAAGTCAATAGTTTCCATGTTTAGAGAACAGTACCAAGGATGTGACAAGAATTTTCATCATGCCAGCTACAGGGGGCTGAACAAAGGTTGGGACAAAATGTAATTCTATTATTTTCCATCTCATCATCCACCATATCCAACATTATCTTCAATCCCAAGTATCACGTTTCTTCCTGACTTGGAGAGGGGGAAAAAACATTAACATGAACCAGGCCATTTAAGGGTCTGACAACTATGGAATCAAGAGGGTGAGATATGGCCCAAAACCAAATTGTCTCTAAGCCAAAGCAATTATATACAAATCAGTCATGGAAGATAGTAAAGATACTGCTATGAAAAAAAAAAGGTGTAAATTGCAGTCTGCTAGGACAGATCCCTATACAAATCATAATTGATTTTTACTGAATCACCAAGACATCTCCATCACCATTTGTGCCCTGAAGCTCAGCACCACCTGACATGATGAACATCTTCTTCCAAATCACTCCATATACCCTTGATAAGTAGGAGAAAAGCCCTTGTTTCCACTAGCTTTTGAAAACCTCAAGTAGTATTTCCTTTGAATTCACATAAAACAGAAGGATTGAGCAGCATCCATTTGATATTTTTTTCATATTCAGCTGCCTCTTTGAATGTGTAAATTCCTTTAATTCCTTCTACAGTTGGGCAGAACAGTCTAGTAAAATAAAAATACAAAAAATGCCTGTACTTTGATGTCTCCCCCATCTCTCATTTTCCATGTTTTCCAGCTTATTCACCAAGTTACGGAAATGCAGGGCCAATGAACAAGATCACTCATTACCATAGAAGTGTGGAGCTAGTGTCTGAGAGTTGCATCCAGTTTCAATCTCCTATTCCTACTTAGTGTCTCAAGAAGTCGTGTCGTCATTCCCCCCTATCCAAAACAAAAAGAGTTTTCAGAAGAGGAAATAGACTATGCTCCTTCAGCACTATCATGGAGTCCCACAGTGTGAAAATAAATCCCTCCATTTCTGTTGCCTGCATGATCATGCCTTTTCCTTGTTTCTGCTTATCTCCTTTCCAGTTGCTGCATTGTATTCCAGTTGCTCTACTGTGGACAGTCACCCTTCAGAGAGGAGATTCTTCTTTCAGTACCTTTGACCCTCCCATTCAATATATTAACCAGAACCACAGTCATAATTTGTAATTTAAAGATCTGAAGATTGTGTCTACATTACCTTTTTCACACCAACATTTTTCACTTTTCTACTAATGCCGCTGCTCCACTGCTGGTAACAATGGTGGGAGAACTAGCATAGGAAGGACTCCAAGTAGTCAGTGACATTGTAACAACCAACCTAAAACTCTGCTCAGACTGGCTCTTGAAGATGTGATATTTAAAACACAGGCAGCAACAAAAGTATTGTCTACACAATTCACTAATGCTACCACCAGTGTACATGTTGAAAAATTTAGGTGGAAGAAACAGGCAAACAGGGGTATTTTTTTCCCCTGCAATATGGTGAACTTTTAATGTTTGAGCAACTGTTTTTGCTAGTGAACTGAAAGCAATTCTATATTGTTTGCCTGTTAAAATATAAATATGCACATAAACTACACTTGGGGAAATTTCCCAAAATTATTAACTTTTGTATCAAAAGATACATTATAATAACTTCTGTGTACTCTCTTTCCCCTCACCCCTTTTATTTAGGATTACTAATGTTCTCTAGCTCACATGAATTGGACAGATCTGTAAGTTAATTTGATTTTTTTTGCTTCAGACAGTCCTCTTCCTTAATAGCACTTTTTAAGTACTTTTTTGAACTTACTGTAGAGAGGTTAAATCACTGTTTCATTAATATTTAAGGCAGACTAAATGGAAAGAGATGCTTATAAAGTCCAGACATCTTTGTCACTGATATAATGGTACAAAGAGACAATTTTCCTCACAAGAACAGGAAGATAGTTCTGTCTGTTCCATGTTAGATCATTTGTCTCTGTTACATTGATGAATTCATTGTGGTGACAATACTTTGTCTGAATAATGAAAAGCTGATGAGATAGCCTGGTCAAGATGGAATACTTAAATTTTCTCCAAATTACAGTGAAGCTTATTTTTAAGATTCACAGTTCTGGTGATCTATCTTCTCTCTCTCTCTCTCATTTTTTTATTGGTGCTGCAGTTCATACGTTGAATTTTTCACTATGCATCCATCTGGTTTTTTCAATTATTGTTCAACCAGTTTATTGAGCAGAGAATGGATCATTGTGCACTATATGCCCCATGACTTCTTGTAAGCAAAAATATTTCAGTATATATTGGTATAAATTCTACACTAAGTTACATCCTGTTGCACAGGTGTTACTGAGAGCAGAATTTGGCCAATTTTCCTTATTCTTATCCTGCTTGCAGTTCACAATAGCCAATAAAATTTTGACATAAACCTGAGTAGGCTAATGACTATATAGAGATTTTAAGACCAGAAAAGACCTTTAGATCATGTAATCTGTCTTGTTGTATAGCATAGGCCACAGAATTTCACCAGTTTACCAGATGTATTCAGTCTATACTTTAGATAAGCACAAGTTATCTTCCAGAAAGGAAACCAATCAAGATGGTACCACTTTCCTTGATAATTTGTTCAAATGGTTAAAAAAGTATACCTTAATGAATGTATCTGGCCTCAGCTACAAGCCATTGGTTCTTGTTATGCCTTTCTCCACTAAAGAGCCCTTTAGTACCTGGTATTTTCTCTCTGTGAAGGTACTTATACACCATAATCAATCATCTCAATCTTCTGTTTGATAAAATAACAGGTTGAGATGCTTAATATGGAGACTGGAAAACCATATGTACCATATGGAGAATGGAAAACAAAATATAAGCCTGATTCTCCACTGCCTTGGCCATTGTGCAGTCATTTACCCCCCCACAAAGTGATAAGTGAGGGTAAAATGTCTCCTTTCTGATTTGGTAGGATTCCATTTTGTGATTCCATAAGCCAAATGCTCCCCTGGTGTAAACTGTTGTGGCTCCATTGAGTTAAATGTAGCTATGCTGATTTACAGCTGATGATCTGTCCTATTGGTTCTGACCTATATCAGATACCAGATACTGGACTACATAGAACACTGGTATGAGTTACTATGGCAATTTCTGTCTTCTTGTTAATTAAATATACTGTCATTTTTATTAAGATACAGTTCTTGACCGATTATCATCAAGACTAATTTGATAATCTGCATAAAGGGGACAAATGTCAATGAGGATTTACATCTGAAGAAGGAAATCATTGAAAGGGAGGATGAGCAAAGGAGGAACAAATGATATCTAACAGATATTTATGTTTTCATGCAGTGGTGAAGCAACACTTGGACAGGCAACTGAGATGAGCAAATGGAAAGTGTTCCCAAATCAAGAAGGCAAACAATAACAACAAGAAGAACTTGGCTAAATGAATCGGTCACTTAAAAGCAAGAGCCAAAGTTCCTTCTGGGGACCAATCCCCCCCCCCCAAGAAACAAAATAACAAATGAATATAAACAAAACCACAACTCCCACCAGGATGTACAACACACAAAGACTCATCATTTAACCATCTCAGGTTAAATAAATATACCCTGTGCAGGACTACTACTATCTTGCTGGTTGTATATCGGATCTGTTCCTCAAAATGGAACTTAAATTCTGATCCTCTTTCAGTTCAAGAGGCGATAAAGTTCGATGGGAAGTCGGTTAATTCCATCATCTTCTCTGTTTGATCCTAAACTATGTTCAATTCCCATAAGCCCCGGTGGACTAATAGAATGATTTCACCTATAAAGTGTCTCACAATAGGCGAGGATATCTCATCTCACCTAAGGGCCTGATTCAACTAGGTACTTAAGCATGGGCCCTTTGGTAGTCTCACTGAAATCAATGGGATTATTTGCATGCTGAAAGTCAGGCATGTGCTCAAGGACTTTGCTGACTTGAGGCCTAATAGCACACTTGTGTAATTCATAATTTGAGATGGCTGGTGATCTGATCTGATAATGCATAAGGATATTTGAACCAATAAATTACATCTGCAGTCTTTACACTCATTGGAGGCACTGAACAGAGTTGTTGATTTCATGGGACTATTTGCATGCACTCTCCAAATTGTGAAATTGACCCTTGTGCAGGGTTCCAGCACAGGGCATATGTACCAGGTAAGTTCCATGTATGTTCTATTTTGGAAACTTAAAGTGTATGTAGCAGGGTGCTGGTGCAAAGGCACCTAATTAGCCCCTGCTCAGCCAGACCCAATCAGGAGAAATAGATTGGGGCTGGGGAGAAGTCTGGTGCCTGGCCTTTAGAACTAGTTGCACCTGCAGGCCTGAGGGTTCAAGGGCTATAAAGGCTGGCTGGCAGCCAGAAGAAGGAGGCGGGCAAAGGAAGATCAATCTCCAGGCTGAGGGCAGACTCTGTGTGGAGGAGGAGATTGTAAGGCCTACAAGCTGTATATAATATCACTGGTGGTGGGAGAACTTTTGTAAATAAAGCCACGGGTGCTGAAGAACTAGAGGCCTCCTTGAGTTTTATTGGGGCTGCTAGTGGGCCCCAGAAAGAGGTGCGGGCAGAGGACCTGTTACAGTGTGGTTGAACCTTGTCTAGAGTCTTTGTGCCAGAGTGAATTTCTTTTCTTCATGTAAAGGTTGCAACAAGCCCAGAGAGCCTTGCTTCAGGTAATAGGAAATCTTTTGTATCAAGAGAGTTTGAAGGCTTTCTGTTGAGTATTGGCACAGTGCATTATAAAACTGCTGTGTACCATCTCCAAGGACATGGGATAGTGGAGAGACTGCCTGGGTCTCTTAAGAAGCATGTAGCTTGCATACTGGAGGAATAATTAAATACACCTTTTCCTATTGTACTGAATCATTCTTGATATGGTATTTGGTGTACACCTCATGAAAGTACTGGTTGGGTTTATAATCAATGACACATGCTATATTCAGACTAATAGTGATTTTTCTACTAGTTAATGGTGAATTTAACTGGACACTTTTACTAATATTGTTACAATTGCTACATGATCGACAAGAAAGATTACCAGGAGTAGGATTATAGAGAAGATTATTTATATAATCAAAGCATTTTAAATGTATCAACATGTCATATATCATATTTCTCTTTTTAAAAGTCAAAGGCAATTCCTTAAATAAATCAGCTATGGTATTTTTATTGATTAATTATTGCTTTATTTATTTATTTTTTTAGAAAAATTGGGATTTCTAATAACAAACAGAATTCCAATATTCTTAATTTTAGTCTCATATTTTAATAAATTCTACATATCTAATTTAAGTATCTCCCAAGTCCTCTAATAATTCTCCTTTCAACACCTATGTATAAACCTTTCATGGGAGGGTGGCATAACATTCAAATTATAGTTCCAGATGACCATTAAATTAAAAACAATTTTTAACTGTTCTTTTCTACATTCTACTGAGTATTGATTTTATTATAAAATGTGGAAACCTGTACACCCAGAAATCTGATATCACCATTATTTATTTTAGGTGGGAGGTATACTAGAATGTATTCTTGTTGATTCAACCATAGACAGCTCAAAGGGATCAAGACAGGCCATCTTGAAAATTTGTGGAAAATTTGAAGTTTTCTCATCAAAGTAGCATTAATCTTGCTCTCATAATTAAAAGTGGGATCCATATTTTATTTCAACTAACAATCCTGATCATTTAGTTGTTGAAGAATCTCACTCCTATATTTATCATAATCCATTATGACAATGGAGCCCCCTTTATCTGCAGGCTTAATTGTAATAATCTAAACACTGAAGAGATTCTGTATGACATTTCTTCCTCTTTACTAATATTATTATATATTTATGATTCAATCTTGTTTTAGCTCTCTCTTTCTAACTAGTCTAGTACAGGTCTTCAAAAATGATAGGAAGGAGGAAGAATAAATCTACCTGAAACTTAAATATTTTAGTTCCATAATTTGCAGTAGTCTCATGTTCAGAAGAATCACTATTAATATCACCCAGAAGATGGATTTAACAATGTATTGACCAAAATAGCTTTCAAACATAATATTTTCAGAACTGAAATAAGTAAATGTCTACAAAAAATAGCTAAGAATTTAATAAAACACCACACTCTACTTATTTTAAAATAAAATGTTATTGTCATTTCACTGGAATGCAGCATCCTTTCTGATGTAACTTAGTGGAAAAGTGAGATTTGTGGTAGCATGCCAGTGCTATGTTCCCTTTATGTTCAAGGAAAGAGTGAAAAATGTCCTGTCCTCCTTGGAAACCAAACAAGCCATGTGAAGATTAAAACTCCCACCAAGAATCATAGGAAAGGTTTAGTTTGTAATGAAGAATATTATAAACAAAGGCAGTGAATCGATTCTTGGGTTCAATTCTTCTTTTAGGTACATCCATTTTTCACCACTGATTTCAGCCAAAATCATGCTGATTTAGGCCCCAATTCAGGAAAGTACATAAGCACATGCTTAAGTAAACCTCAGTTCAAAAGTGTTTTGCTGAACAGGGATGGATGTATGAGCATGAATAAACATTTTTCTGAATGAGGACCTTACCCAAGTCTATTTGGCAGGACAATCAAGTTCCTTGAGTCTCACCAATAAGCAGAGGGAGTTAGGAAGCATGTGTGTTATCTTTCCAGATAACAATAGTGAATACATGTCAGGTATGTACAGAAACTATAAATCAACCAAACAGTATTGATAAACCATGTACTATGTATAGCAGATATAGAAACCATATCATTCTTACTGTATAAAAAATGACTTACCTGATTTCATTAATTATGGTAAAAAAACCTGCAGTGGGAGAGGGCAAACACACACAAAAATAAGGATTTTTTTTTCAAATCAGCTTTTGTTAACCATGACTGAACTCAGAAGTATTTTGCCTGTCAGTTGCAGAAAAAAAGAATACACTATCTGTCTACCAATTTACATTAACAAAGGATGCAGCAAGGTTAGTATAGAAATGACACCTTCTCTTATAAAAAAAATCTGAATATTCCTAGCAAGATTGTCTTAACAAACTATCAACTTCCTGGTGTCTTCTGCTCAATAAGGATATTTTAAAATCATTTTATGCTATGCCTCATCAAGCTGCTGCTTCATTTCTTACTGCATAATTTTGACAGAACCATTTGGAAAAAAATCAATGCCTCAGAGCTGTGTTTGGATTTACTGCTGAATCCAAATACAGAGTATTATCATAAAAAGCATCAAAGTGAAAATTATTGATGGTGCTTGTTTAGTGAGCATGCAACTGTTAACTCTAAATATAAATATTTTAATGGCATGATTTCTCACCATTACAGAAGAGCAAAGAGAAATAAGCTTTGTAATCTGATGCGACAAACCACTTAAATCCAAATTTAAACAAAGAATTTGCCAGAGCATTGCACTACAGAAAAGTGCATTGTTACTAGAGCAACTTCTCAGAGTGAAGCACAACTCCAAAAAATTCCATCATCATCTCTGACTTGAGAATCCAAATATAGTATAGTAAATCTTGCTATTATCCATACCATCAATATGCTTCCCTACAAGTGTGCAGTAGTAATAGGGGAAATTCACCTTCCCTCCAAACCAGTCCAAGGTGTGAGGCTGATTTACAGTTTCCTCACAATGACCATTCCAAGCAACAGGCTGGCATATGAGCTGCAGCTCCTTCATGACAGTCATGTGGAATAATAGGACTATGAATCTAATCAAATGAAAAAGAAACCAGTTTGAGACTTTCATAAACCCTCAATCCCCGTGAGAATGGCATACCCCAGTGTATGGAGAATTTCTTTCCCCGTCCAGATAGGGTATAGCTCTGAAGTGTTTGATTCCTCTATCTATTACTGAAATCCAAATTAATGTGTACTATAAATACTGTACATGATATGAACACCTGTTCCTTGGCTGAATAGTCAATATGGGATCTTGCCTTCAGAGCTTTATGAAGGTGTTCTTCTAATCAAAAGCAATATAGAAAACTTATGTTCCAATTCTGCAATTAACTCAACACAGACTGATCTCATGACCTCATGGACAAACAATAGAGCAAATCAAGGTATAGAAATTTTGTTTTAAAAAGGCAAACAAATTATGGATTTTTTTGCTGGCACTATTCACACGTGTCTAGTAATGAAATGGACTTCATGTAGGTATCAAATTGTTACATCTGTTTAGTTTATTTTACAAACCTGTAGACAATTAAATTTCTTCCTTAGTTTTATTCACACTAATGAAAATGTCTTTGAAGGTTTTATTTTTGCATGTAAAATGGTACCCTTGCCCACTCCTCACTTCATTTTGCAATCTAGTTGTGAAATGTTGTGCATATTGACTTGTATATTTTGTGAACATTCTTGTATACTTAGCTCCTTTAGTAGGAAGTGGGAAATAGATTTCTGTTCTAAAAGCCATTTTTAGATGAACAATAAATCTACAACCTTATGAACATCTAACATATGTAAAGGCCCAAATAAGGCCTTAAAACAATTAATTACAACCGATTCTGTGCTAAAGTATGTGTTAAGCTGGTCAACAAAGTACGTTGCATTGCCTCAAGCATTAAAAGACAAAATCTTTTCTTTAAGAATCACTTTTTGACTACAAAATGAATGCAGTTTTCAATATACTTTGGTAGAGCAACAGTGACATCCAGTGATCAGGTTGGTAAATTTCTGGTGTTTGGTAGAGTGCAAATTTCAGAATCTGTTTCTTTTAAAGGTGACCATCTAAATTTAAATGAAACACCAGAAACTTGCCAAGTTCAGCATATTTCATACCATGTCTTTATCAAGAAGTAGTGCTAAAATTGTGCATTACTTAAGTGTTATTAACCAAGAATTATTACAATTAAAATAATTGATTCATTATCTGCTCACAGCACTTAAACACAAAACTAAACACATAATTTAGCACAAGTGTTTCAACTTGCTTCATGTATTTTGTCCTGGGGGATTGTATTGATTAAGGGAAAGAAGCCAGATGCTGGAAGTCTGGATTGGAATTGCACCATTGAACTGAAATAATATGCAAGTGCTGACTGTATGTAGTTACTTGTTTAGCATAATCAGCATTTAGAGAATTTAAACAGGTCAGTTAAACGGAAGCACTGCAAACTTGTACATGTTGGTGATTCAAAAATTAGGACTCTTTAAGTTTGTTTTCTGGTTTGGAAAGTAGACTTCAGTCTGATCTATACAAAAATTACAAAATATTTAATGATTTATTCACTGAGATTCAGCAACAGTTTAAAAGAATGCCTATCAGATTATTATAATTCCATTTCCACATATTAAATTGTAATAAAAAATGCAAAACATCTCATTCATTACTCCTTCTATATCACCACATAACAACTACCTGTCAGTAGACATACTACAGATCTTGCCCTTTGCAGTCTCACCCAGTATAATTAGAATCTTGGGATACTTTATCATCAAATACCATTGCATGGTAGTATTTGATGAACCGCTATCAAGCAGTTTGTATCTTGTATATTTTATTTTATCTACATTCCATACAAAAGCACTAAATTAAAAGAGCTGTAAGGTTGCACAGGGGATGATTGCTCCCACTGAAATTTTAAAGACCCTGCAATGTCCAGCACCTCTGGAAGTCAGACCACTTTTATTTTCATGCCTACATATAGATTTATGTATTTAACGCAGGGATTGACAACCTTTGGCATGCGGCTCACCAAGGTAAGCACCCTGGCAGTCCAGGCCGGTTTGTTTATTTGCCATGTCCACAGGTTCGGCCAATCGCAGCTCCCACTGGCCGCTCTTCTTTGCTCCAGGCCAGTGAGGTCTCCTGGAAATGACAACCAGCACATACCTTGGCCCATGCCACTTCCCACAGCCCCCATTGGCCTGGGATGGCAAACCATGGCCAGTGGGAACCGCGATCGGCTGAACCTGTGGATGTGACAGGTAAACAAACCGGCCTGGCCCGCCAGGGTGCTTACCCTCTCAAGCTGTGTGCCAAAGGTTGTAGATCCCTGATCTAATGGTAAGCATACAAGTTTGAAAATTCTAAACTTAACTTTTCCTGTCTCAGTTTTTGCTCTATGTAAATTTGAAGTTATAAATACTTCTATAGCTTCCAATTTACATATAGGAAAAAACGAGAGAGGAAAAGTTAAGTAGATGCTTTTATAATTTACGAGATTGTTCTGAAAATTAAAATAATTAATGTTTGTGCAGTTTTTAGAAAATATAAACTCCTGTGGAAGTACTAAGTATATTTTTTATGTATTAAACTGGTTGGAAAAATCTGACCCAGTGATCAGTGTCTGTTGTACATCTCGCTCCCTATTTCCCGATCTACAAGCTCTCAGCTTGGCTCTTTTACTTCTACTTTCAGCTCTGGCGATCCCCAGATCAAATACTTGTGTCAGACAAGAGGTGACTTCTACATAAGCACTAGAATATATCATAGACAACAATTTTGCACTAGCACAAGATGTACTGGATGATGTAACAATTCTATGTTCACAAATATATCCTTCCGTAAGATAGGAAGAGCAAAGGATTTCATAGTGCTTCTGATTCATGCATTACTCCTGAACAGTGGAAATCTAGGACACAAATTTAGGAAAATATACTTCAGTTTATTCTACTCTATCATGCCTTCCCTAAACCCACCCAATCATTTTTGTTGTCTTGTTTAGATATAAAATAGTTTTTGCTCTCTTAATAAAAATTCTGGTAATGCTTAGCCCCTATATGAAGTATAAATTGTGTCTTTCATCTGTGCTTCTCAATGGAAGATAAAGTATTATTATCCACATTTGAGAGATGGGGCAACTGAGGCACGGAAGGGAGAAATGATTCATCCAATGTAATTCAGCAAGTCAGAAGCAGAACCTAGAATCAAGTCAGCTAAGTGCCTCTATTTGAAAAAAAAAATACTCAAGGGAGCAGAAGAGCATTTGTACTCTTGATTGATTGTACAAATCCCTATGCTGCATTCAATTTAGGAACATCTTTTTGAAAATAAATTGCTAAATAGATATTTTTGAGTGAGATTTATGTCATTTTTAGAGTATTTATTTAGAAGAGGGAACAAAAGTGACATTAAGCTGCTGTAGTAATTGGTGACAAAATAAATACTATGCCACACCACCTGCTAAATTGTGATCCAATTTTGAAAGCCTTCTGGTGCTGTGTATACTGTGGTATCAATGTTCATTAATAATATTATGTATTCTGTAGTAGGTAGTCATCATTCAGAATATATATGTTTACCTACATCTTGTGAATTAGTATTAATAGACATTCACATCAAACATTCTAATGTCTGCTTAACATCCTTCATTGTATGATGTAAATATGTATTACATGGACTGTATGCTACAGATACATTATTCATAAATGTCTTTATTATGTTTACAAAGGTGGACAAAATATATGTAAATGAAGCTAATCAAAAAAGAGGGAAGTATATTGCATGAAAAAATTGAAAGGGACCAGAGTAGTATCAGGTACAAAGGGGAAGCATCCCCACACACACAGAGCATTGGGAGGCATATGATACAAAATAGGATTTCATAGAATCAGAATTGTAGGACTGTAGAGACCGCCAGAGGTCATCTAGTCCAGTCCCCTGCACTCATGGCAGGACTCAGTATTATCTAATCATGCCTGACAGGTGTTTGTCTAACCTGCTCTTAAAAATCTCCAATGATGCAGATTCCACAAACTCCCTGAGCAATTTATGCCAGTGCTTAACCACCCTGATAATTGGGAAGCTTTGCTAATATCTAACCTAAACCACTGTGCTGCACTTTAAGCCCATTGTTTCTTATCCTATCCTCAGAGGGTAAGGAGAACATTTTTCCTCCCTCCCCTTTTTGTGTACTTGGAAATTCTTATGCTCCTCTTCAATCTTCTCTTCTCCAGACTAAACAAACCCAATATTTTCAATCTTCACTCATAGGTCATGTTTTCTAGACCTTTAATCATTTCTATTGTTTGCTTAGTAGAGTTCTACCTGCTTGTGTTTCTTCATTTTTCCAGCTTATGTCTTAATATATGTAGTCTGCATTTCTCAGTTGCTTTACCTGCTGCTGCTCTATTGCATCATAGATTTCCTAATTGTTTCTCTCAGGTTAGTCCAAACACAATATCTCAGAGTCCTCAGACTGTTCATAGACCCAGAGATTCATAGATTTTAAGGTCAGATGGGACATTGTGATCATCTAGTCTAGTTCAACCCCAGTACTTTCATATTCTCCATCCAGATCACATGGTGGAGAAAAGGAAACTATACAGCAGAGATTGGCAACCTTTGGCACATGGCTCGCCAGGGTAAGTACCCTGGCAGGCCAGCCGCTTTGTTTACCTGCAGAGTCTGCAGGTACGGCCGATCGCATCCCTTGGTCCTCACCGCTTCCCGCAACCCCCATTGGCCTGGAGCAGCAACTACAGCCAGGTGGAGCCATGGTTGGCCGAAACTGTGGACGTATTCAAGATGTGGGCATACTGGATTTATACAGAGGCAACATGATATTTTCTGTCCTATTATCTATCACTTTCTTTATTATTCCCAGCATCTGTTCTCTTTTTGACTGTCTCTGCACATTGAGTGGATGTTTTCTGGCAACTATCTGCAAAGACTCCAAGACCTCTTTCCTGAGTGGTAACAGCTAATTTAGACCCCATCATTTTATATGTATATTGGGATTATGCTTTCCAACGTGTCCTATTTTGCATTTATCAACATTAAATTTCACTGCCATTTTGTTGCCCAGTCACACAGTTTTGTAGCTCTTCGCAGTCTGCCTTGTTCTTAACTATCTTTAGTAATATTGTATCATCTGAAAATTTTGCCACCACACTGTTTATCCCTTTTTCCAGGTCATTTATGAATAGGTTGAATAGGACTCGTCCCAGAAGAGACACTTCAATTTATCTCTCTCCATTCCGAAAACTGACCATTTATACCTACTCTTTGTTTCCTATCTTTTAACCAGCTACCAGTCCACAAGAGCACCTTCCCTCTTAGCCAGTGGCAACTTACTTTGGGTAAGAACCTTTGGTGAGGGACCTTGTCAAAGGCTTTCTGAAAATCCAAGTACACTATATCCACTGGATGCCCTTGGTCCACAGGCTTGTTGAGCCCCTCAAATAATTCTAATAGATTAGATAGAGGCATGATTGCCCATTACTAAAACAATGTTGACTCTTCCTCAACAAATTATGTTGATCTATCTGTCTGACAATATTGTTCTTTATTATAGTTTCAACCAGTTTGCCTGGTATTGAAGTCAAGCTTATAGGCCTGTAATTGCTGTTATCACCTATGGAGCTCTTTTTAAAAATTGGCGTCACATTAGCTATCCTCCAGTCATCTGGTACAGAAGCTGATTTAAATGATAGGTTACAGACTACAGTTAGTAGTTCTGAAATTTCAAATTTGAGTTCCTTCAGAATGTTGGGTGAATACCATCTGGTCCTGGTGACTTATTGCTGTTTAATGTATCAATTTGTTCCCAAACCTCCTCTTATGATACATCAATCTGGGACAGTTCCTCAGATCTGTCACCTAAAAAGAATGGCTCAGGTTTGGGAATCTCCCTCACATCCTCAGCCATGAAGACTGATGCAAAGAATTCATTTACTTTCTCCTCAATGGCCTTATTGTCACTGAGTGCTCCTTTAGTACCTCGATCATCCAGTGGCCCCACTGGCTGTTTAGCAGGTTTCTTGCTTCTGATGTACTTAAAAAAAATGCTATTACTTTTTGATTCTGTGGCTACCTATGATGGTGTCCTCTGAACATATCTGGACAAAGTTTGCAGTGGGATTTGTTGCAAATAGGTCACTGGGTTAGTGTTTTTGTTGTGTGATGTGTCGTTGCTGGTGAGTATTTGATTCAGGTTGGGGGGCTCTCTGCAAGCGAGGACTGGCCTGTTTCCCAAGATCTGTGAGAGTGAGGAATGACGCGTTGGAGAGGTTTTAGTTGGGGGGCTGAAGATGATAGCTAGTGGCATTCTCTTAATTTCTTTGCTGACCCTGTCCTGTAGTAGGTGACTTCTGGGTACTGTTCTGGCTCTGTCAATCTGTTTCTTCACTTCAGCAGGTGGGTATTGTAGCTGTAAGAATGCTTGATAGAGATCTTGTAGGTGTTTGTCTCTGGCAGGGACACCACCATAGGATCTGATCACATCAGCCACACTATCAGAGGCTCATTCACCTGCACATCTACCAATGTGTTATATGCCATCATGTGCCAGCAATGGCCCTTTACCATGTACATTGGCAAAACTGGATAGTCTCTATGCAAAAGAATAAATGGAGACAAATCTGACGTCAATAATTATAACATTCAAAAACCAGTCGGAGAAAACTTCAACCTCCCTGGTCACTCAATTACAGATCTCAAAGTCACAATACTCGAACAAAAAACTTCAGAAACAGACTCCAATGCGAAACTACAGAATTGGAATTAATTTGCAAACTAGACACCATTAAATTAGGCTTGAATAAAGACTAGGAGTGGATGGGTCATTATCCAAAGTAAAAACTGTTTCCTCATGTTAATTTTTCCCCCCTCCTGTTACTCACACCTTCTTGTCAACTGTTGGAAATGGGCCATCCTGATTATTACTACACATTTTTTTCTCCTGCTGATAATAGCTCACCTAATAGCTCACCTTAATTCATTACTCATGTTACAGTTGCTACGACAACAGCCATTTTTTTCATGTTCTCTGTGTATATAGATCTTCCTACTGTATTTTCCACCGCATGCATCTGATGAAGTAGGTTCAGGAGCGGCATCAGGGTTTTTGGCCCCCTAGGTGGGGTTCCTTCCGCGCCCCCGGTCATTGGCGGCAATTCTGCGGCAGGGGGGTCCTTCCATGCTCCCGGTCTTCTGGGCACTTCAGCGGCGGGTCCCAGAGTGAGTGAAGGACCCGCCGCAGAATTGCCGCCGAAGACCCAGAGCACGGAAGGACCCCCCGCCACCGAATTGCTGCCGAGGATGGCAAAATGCCACCTCCCCCCAAATCCTGGCCCCCTAGTCGACTGCCTAGGTCGCCTAAATGGAAGTGCCGGCCCTGAGTAGGTTTTAGCCCATGAAAGCTTATGCTCAAATACATTTGTTATTTTCTCAGGTGCCACAAGTACTCCTGTTCTTTTTGCTGATACAGACTAACATGGCTGCTACTCTGCAAAATTGTCATTCTTTTTTGGCTTTCCTAATTTTATTTTTACATTTGATTTGCCAGTGTTTATGCTCATTCTATTTTCCTCACGAGGATATAACTTTCACTTTTTGAAGGATGCCTTTTTGCCTCTCAGTGCTTCTTTTATTTTGCTTTTTAGCCACAGTGGGTCTTTTTTGGTTCTCTTACTATATATATTTTTTAATTTGGGGTATACATTTAAGTTGAGCCTCTATTGTGGTGTCTTTTAAATGTTTCCATGCAGCTTTCAGAGATTTCACTTTTGGCACTGTACCCTTTAATTTGTTTAACTAGCCTCCTCATTTTTGTGTAGTTCCCCTTTCTGAAATTAAATGCTACATTGTTGGGCCACTGTGGTGTTTTTTCCCGCCACAGGGATATTAAATTTAATTACATTATGGTCACTATTACCAAGTGGTCCAGCTATATTCACCTCTTGGACCAGATTCTATTCTCCACTTAGGACTAAATCAAGAATTGCCTCTCCCCTGTTGGGTTCCAGGACCAGCTGCTCCAAGAAGCAGTCATTTAAGGTGTCAAGAAACTTTATCTCTGCATCCCGACCTTCTCAATGTCTATGAAATTTATGTAGAGTTCCTGTTGCATTCTAAGCTTGCTTCTATTATGTTTCATAGAGTGAAGATCTGGTCTGTGCATCCACACCCTTTCCGAAAACCAGCTTGCTCTTTTTTGAGAATGCTATCAACTTTCTCTGATCTACGCTTGACTATGATCTTACACAATACTTTGCTTGGCAGAGACAAAAGTGTGATACCATGCCAGTTATTACAATCACTGAGAATTACTTTCTTTGGTATCTTCACTATAACTCCATTGGTTCACTCATTTGGCACTTTTTCCCTTTCCCAAACTGATGTAAATAGAGGGTCCAAGATAGATGCTGCTAATTCAACTTTACATGCAGCATTGATCACAGTGAGCTCAGTTTTGAAGTCAAAACAGGAGTACGTCAGGGGTGTGTAATGTCTGCAATCATCTTCAACCTTGCCATCAACCGGGTAATGCGGCATACAACAGAAGACATGCCAAGAGGCATTAAATGGACACTCTTCTCATCCCTGGAAGACCTGGACTTCACAGATGATGTCGCTTTCCCATCACATACTCAACACCATTACAAGAAAAAACAACTCGACTTAATACATTCAGCCAGCAAATTGGACTAAAAACCAACCGCAGTAAGACAGATATCATGACTTTTAATATTGCCTCACCATCACCAGTTTGGATAGAGAATTATGTTCTCACCAATGTAGAAACATTCACATACTTGGGCAGCACCATCAGCCAGGACAGTGGAACAAGCCAGGATATCTGGAACAAAATCAGTAAAGCCAGGAACACTTCCAGGAGCTTAAATACAGTCCAGAAATCTTAAAAATACAACACCAAAACCAAATTTAAGATTTATCAGAGCTGTGTACTTTCAACGCTACTTTATAGTGCAGAATGCTGGGGAATGAGAAAGTATGACATATCTAAACTGTCTTCATTCCATACAACCTGCCTCAGAAAAATCCTCCATATCTTTTGGCGCAGAACAATCTCAAACCAAGATCTATTGATCCAGGCAGTCAAGAGGATCTGAGTACCATCATTGCCAGGAGGCACTGGAGATGGATCAGAACATGCACTTCAGAGGGAAACTGATTCCATCATCAGAGTAGCAATAAGATGGACACCTGAAGGCAAGTGAAAAAGAGGCCACCCGAAAAAAACATGGCAAAGAGCTGTGGAAGCTGAGCTGAAAAACCTGAGATACAGCTGGGGAACCACTGAAAGACTTGCCAGAAACAGACAGGAGTAAAAGAGCTTTGTCGGTGCCCTAAATGCCAGAGGCATAATAGGAACATGACGGTGCTGATGATATGGCATTCTGTTACTCCTGGTGGGCCTTCATAAGGCAGTCATTGGCAGATTGGACCCTGACTCTCCATAAAGGGGACAATTGCCCTAGACACCCACTCAGGCTTTTATTTTTCTTCTTTTTTGAATCAGGGCCTTCTTAAAGGAAAACTGCCAATTAGTTTAGAATGTTATAATCACTTTACTGTGAAACAGATAAATTAGTGTTTGAACATGGTTAAATACACTAAAAGGATAAATCACTAAGAAGTACATTGTGCCTTTTGGCATAGATCTGGGTAAGAGTGGATACGTAAGCTGCATTCGAGGAATGTCCCCAAAAGGCACTGTGCTTCAAAAGCACTTACTCTCTTTAGTTCCCTCCATTTCCTCTTTGTGCCCCCCTCACTCCAGAGGGCTAATAGTAAGCGCTGGCCTACCCCAGTAGCAAATTACAACACATCCTCTGCCAGTGTCACTCTCTCCCTGTGGAGCAAAAAGCATAAGTGGTCATGAAGTACCTGCCCACTCCCGTGAACAAAAACCCAACATCCAGACTTCTAATCCTCCCTTTAGCAGCAAAGCCAGCTGTTATGATTGTATCATGAGAATGACAACATTTGGTGTTTCCCTTAAAGCCCCAGCGCCTGGAGTCAGTTGTTGTTTAGGTGAAGATCAGACTTCCATTTAAAAAGAAGTAAGTTTCCTAGCCCTCATGATTGTGGAGAAAAGATTGAAAATGTGACCCAAGTGCACCTTAAAGGCTTAGAAAGCTGAAGACAAATAAAAATCACTCATGTTTTAAATTCATGATGATTAAACCAATCTCACAAATGTTTGAGTCCTGACTTATCATTTTTAATATTTGGGGTTGACGGTGCTATCGTCCCTTTCATGGGGGCTTAGGCAAAGTCCCATTCTATACCTATATAATCAGGAAGTTCCCTGCTTTCTTGCTGCCTGACATCAGATCATATGCTGTAACAACAAAAAGCTCAGAGAAGATATCAGGACACAAAGGGTAGCTAAGTACATTAGCACTAATCCAGTCCTGGATGAAGATAGTTTACCATTAGGCTTTGCTGCTGTTGCACTCCAAGCTTGCAGGTCTTGTGTTTCTGAAAACATTTTCCACCAGTTTCACCTCTAGCATCAGGAATGAGGATGCCTGACAACAGCTGACCCACTCTCTTTCACACCACACCCTTTGCCCCTTACATGGCACGGCTAAAAGATTTGGCTTCAGAGGGGTGAGTCAGGTTCTTTGCTTCCTGCACAAAGTCCCCAGTCTTGCAAACACTTCCTATAAGATATAGTGTTTGCTCTCTTGGATAGTCCCACTGAAATCTATTCATAGAAGCAAGCAGTATGCCTGGTAGTATGTGTTAGCTGGTTCAAACCCAAAGCTTTCATATAAACAGCTTAATTCTTTGGAATACCTTGATACTCCTTAAAAGTTGTGGAGTTGTTTTTGAATGAATAAATTAAGCCTCTATAATTTAGCTCAGATCAGGCCAGTATAAAACTCATGTGAATTTAAAAAAAAAGACTAATATATTACAAAAAAAAAACTTCAGAGAACCATTTGAAAATAATGACTGCCTA